>NC_088692.1:10123333-12827500 GCF_028017835.1 Emys orbicularis
GGTTTCATTCATTACAACAGTGGTTTTCAACCTGTGGAGGTCTGCAGACTATGTCCAAGATATCCAAAGAGGTCTGCACCTCCATTTGACATTTTTTAGGGGTTCACAAATGAAACAAGGTTGAAAACCACTACATTAGAATATAAAAACAATGACCTCCCTCACTGAAAACTGAAATGTAAAGAGCTCTTTTAATACTGCACAAGAGAAAGCTAGTGATCCAAATATACAGCAGGCAATAGCACTCCATGGTATGTATGTACACTGGATACCCACACAGCTGAGCTGGGTTTGTCAGGTATGAAGCTTAAGGGGAACTCCAAAGACTTAAAAAAGATGAAAAAACCCCCCCAAATTATTTAAGTTCCTAAATTTAACTAAGTAGCTACTATTAGAGTCCTACTGCTTGTATTTCTTTTTTTTTATACCAGATATTGTGATGTGATATGGCTGGGACCAGTCCAATAATTCTGACTGACACAAGCGGTCTCACTAAAGACCATCAAACTATTTATAATGAGTAAGATTACTCCCATAAGTAAGGATTGCAGAATTAAGTCCTTGAATTGTGTTGGAGAATTTTATGTTTTCCAAAAAATTATAAATAATAAGTTTAAGAGATACCCTAATCAGTAATCTAGCCTTGTTCATGTGCAGACTAATGAAGACAGTTTCAAACAAAACAATGCACTGCAAAATCAATTTCGTCCTTGCTTATATGCCAATACCTCCATTCCGAGTTCTGTATTTCTCCTGGAAAAGCTGAGGACATCACTATCAATGTAAAGCGGCATAGAGAACTCCATCCGCCACAACTTCTCAGGTGACAAAGATTCCACTGGCAGCAGAAATACAGAAGTTTGAACCCAGGTATTGGCAGGTAGTAAAACCTTCCTGTTCACATTATGGATATTGACTTCCGATTCTGATAGAAATTACACGAGAGTAAATCAGCAGTGATTCCTCAAGTGCCCTCAGTCATCCCAGAGGTGATGGAATCCAGGACCAGTGTACAACCTAAGGCACAATACTGCATTTATAACCGGTTGAAGGCCAGATCCTCAGCTGTGGCAGCACAGCAGCCTTTGCAATCCTCTGATCATGGAGCATTCTGTTCAAAGGCTGGAGCTAAGACATACATTAGAGCAACCTAAAGGCTACTCAAATCTGCTTTAGCTACCAATAGACACACCCCATTTCCCCTGGCAATGCCCCCTACACAGGCAACCACTGAGCATCCCCCTACAATAGGGGAATCATTTGGAAGCTGGAGCCTCTGGGCACAGCAACTATTATGTTGCTATAATGCACAAAGAAGCGTTAAGTGTTTTTTTTATTTTAATTTTAGGAATGAAATGTAATTGTATTGGTACAGCAGCTATTACCACCATCATGACTGCTGCAGAGATGACAGTTTAAAACAGTTTTGTGATATTGTAAAAATCAGATGTTTAAATTTGATTCTAGTTGATAGAAACAGTAAAAGCTTTAGATTTGAAAACCACAGGCTGTTTCCATGTATGCTTTAACTGTAATATTCAAATGTAAGTAGAAATGACAAAGGAAAAACACTACCCTAAAACAGAGCCTCTGAAAGGTAAAATATAACAACATGAGAAGCAAAAGAAGCTGTTCAGCTCACTATATTGCCAGAGGCATGAAGAAAGGCTTGCTCAGACCAGCAATTTCTATTTTTAAACTCGCAGTTGTTTCCGTGTCATGGCATCAGGGGCTTTCAGCAGATGCACCAGTGACTGGAAACATTCCTTCAGTAATTCATGAATGATAAATCTCGGGCTCAAAGCATCCCTGATTTAGCTGGGTTCTTTTTCATAGAATGCTACAATTAAAAGGGGACCTTGTCCACAAATATAATGCTATTAAAAAATGCAGTTAGGTCAGTGAAGGGAAAAGATCAGAAAGACTATAAATCATTACTGTGGGCTGTAACCTAGTTTTAAAGCCTTAATGGGAAAGTCCTCCCACCATATCAAGTCCAAATAGCTGGGTTTGGTGCAGAGGAGACATTCTGAGAGAGCCATGGTAGAAGGAATCCTTCCTCACTCCCCGGCTGCACAGCAGTATGAGTGCTACTCCACTGTCACTACTGGTGAGCCCCTTTCCACAGAGGACAATATGGCTGGTGGATCTGTGATTTCGCAGACACTAGTCCCACTCCTCATCCAGGTCCTGCATCTCCCCTGGCCACAAAATCCCTCTTTGTGAGGGAGCATACGCAGAGCTTGGCTTCAGAGCATGCATACTGTGGGGATTCCTGTTGGGGTTCCAAGAATCCCCTTACCTGGCACAACAGAAGGCCTCTAAGCTCTGTTGCAGCTGAGACCCTCCATGGATGCGGAGGAGAGGATTTTGCCCTTCATTGTTATTAAGCTGATTTAAGATTTTGAGATTCATTTTATTTCAATGATGTTTTGTGATCCAATGTAGCTCACGAATTAACAAGTTCCCAGCAACATCCGTGTGGTGTTCCATGACAGAGACGCTGCTCAGAATGTGCTAAACCATCAGATTGTAGGTTTCACCATTTCACTTTGTAATATGCAATAAAGTGTATGTCAATGGACCCAAATGTACCAATTAATTCACAATGATCTCATTACCAAGTGAATGAATTGTATCAACATATCGAAAGTGGTGACGCTGATTGAAGAAAGCCAACATTTGGTTTTAAAAACAGATTATATTGTTTATAAAGATTCGTCGGCAGAAAAGAAGAAGCACAACTCATCTGTCAGGAGAACTGAGAAACGTACATTTCCTCCAAGGCATAATGACAGAAACCAGGAGGAATATTGTTTAAAACTAATGAGGAAGAGAATTCACCCTATACATATCTAAAGACCTGGATAGGAAACACAGGTATATTTCATTACATGATAACACAACCTCATTAATGTTTGAAAGTTTACTATATAAAGCAATTCATCCTGTTCTTACCCTTTGTAGCCTATAAACTAATACCCAAGGTATAGTACTTGGTCTGTAAACTCACCTAAAGGAATCTGAAATCAGGTTTCCTTTACTAAAATTTTTCAAAAATGTTGGACTTCAAACAGAGAGTTTGCTTAGTTTAGGTTTCATCTTATGTTTTCCTGAAAACACATACAAAGCTTCTTATATAGGTCCATCTGAATTATTCAAAGGATGAGACCTCTCAGATATATATTATGTGTGGGTCTTAAGATATTTACCGTTCAAGAAACCTTCAGTTTGCTCCTGTGTTTCCTTTGTTGATCTTTTTGTTCTGCCTGTGCACAAAAATTAAAACATACAGATGACCCCTTTCTTTCTCTGGTTGTTCCATTGCCATTTCTTGGCTAAGCCTTCTGAATTCTCTTGGGTTTTAACCTCTACTATCTCTCCCAAGAGACCAAACATCACCAAAACAATCAGTCACTGGTCACTTGTTCAAGACCTTGTATCTGAAGCTGATCAAAAATGTGATCTGAGTAGCAGTGGAAGATTCAGATGATCTCTTACTGATCAGAAACCTCAACAGATTTCTGTCATGTACATACCTGCCCCTCTACTATCCACTTGGAGATGGAGGTTTTCCCATCATACCCGGGCCGGAACTGAAGCGTGGCAGAGCGAGGACTGATGTTAGAAATAACCAGATTAGATGGGGCACCGGGGAGTTCTGTAGAAATTAAAACAAATTAAAAAGGGTAGAAATACTTTGGGATTTAGGGTACAAGTAGGCAGATCATTCAATATTTCAGAAAGTAGTACAGTATATCACTTATAATAGAGCGAATACTTTAATTTTGCACACAGACATATATAATTATATTATTATTTATACTGCACCATATGTATGCATGGCATTTTACAGACTAATAAAATGACATCCCTGTCTTGAGGACCCTAGAATCTAGATTAACACCACACCACAAAGGTTACATAAGAAAAAGAGGCATGGTCTATGGTTAAGGTGGTCTGGAAATCTGGGCTCCATTCCCAGCTCTGCTAGTGAATTGCTGTGGGACCTCAAGGAAATCACTTAAACTCTCTGTGCTTCAGTTCCCCATCTATAAAATGGAGATAATATTTACCTACCTCATGAGATGTATAGAGGTTTAATATATAAATGATAGTAAGAGACTGAGATCCTGGTGTCTGACTGTTGGGTCTTGGTCACATGCTCAGGGTCTAACTGATCACCATATTTGGGGTCAGGAAGGAATTTTTCTCTGGGTCAGATAGACAAAAAACCCACAAGAACTCTGCCTTTCTCTGCGCTGTGGGACATGGGGCACTTTCTGGTTTGAACTAGAGTAAATGGTGGATTCTCTGTAACTTGAAATCTTTAAATCAAGATTTGAGGACTTCAGTACAGCCAGAGGTTATGGGCCTATTACAAGAGTGGGTGGGTGAGATTCTGCAGCCTGCAAGGTGCAAGTCAGACTAGATGATCATGATGGTCCAGATGATCATGATGGTCCCTTCTGACCTTAATGTCTACGAGTCTATGAGATGGAAGGTTCTTGGAATAGGGTAGCAAGGATTTCTGAGAACCTATCTAGTTAGCAGGTGTTGGAACTCTGCAGAGAAATGTTGACCAGTATCTGCTGACTCAGTGTGGCAGATCCGGTTTGTTAACTACATGCTGGATATAAGTTAGGTGGGAGTGACTCTTTAGGCAGAAGAAATGGGGGTATAGGACAGAGAGGTCTTTGTAGAGAAATCCCATGATCAGCCAAGCTTAAGCAGAAAGCTTAGGCTAAAGTGTGTTTTTTTATGTTGGTGTTTGAGTTACCAAACCCCAAGAAGGTGATAAAATTGGACCAAATATATTTTTTAGTAGATTGTATTCCAAGCAGCATGGAAAGTCCAACTGCACTACCAAAGTACTAAGTATTATTATTATTATAAGTAATCATTCATAATGTTGCACTATGTAAAAAAACTCTAAAATTAAAACAGGAGACTTTTATGGCATGTGTTGTGAGGATACAGGAACACACAACATTTCTCGACTCATATTTCACACTCACAGGAAGTATGATTGGTAAAATGACCTTGCCAAAATGGGACAAAATGTATTGGTATATATTTGTAGGATTGGCAAGAAGGCGAACTGCACTGAACTGGTCTAAACCTACTGACACATCTACATTGGAATGCACAAAAGGAGTCCGGGCATGCACTCCTCTAGAGGAAATGAAAATCTTAGGTAACACCAGAGGGAGACCTGACACCTCGGAGTAAATAGCCAAGGTGATTTAGATTTTCAAAGCAGATCTAAGTCAAACAGTGTTACTGCATTTGAGACCTCCTCCCCTGAATCTCATCTTGACAAGTAGCTGTACGTTGCCACTCCCATTTTAGCAGTCCCACTATTGCAACTTAAGCTGTAGGATGTGGAACTACTTCTTTTACAAGATCTCTCGCATGCCAACACTCCCCACTTCTGTAAATATTTTTTTATTTGCATCACACAAATATCTTACAGTCCAAGTGCACTGCAGTTCTAATCCTTACAAATACAAAAATCTTTCTTTGTTTTTAAAAAGCATCTAAACTCCCTTGCCCCAAAAGTTGTGGGTTTTTTGGATTTTTTTAATAATGGTCACTGCTCGCCCCATATCTGATGTTACTTTATAAATGCAGAAAGATACTATAATAAATATCTATTACCTTTCCCTCTCATTTCTCCATCCCTTCTATACTTCTTTAATTATGTTGTACTGTGCCTTCGTCGTTAGAAATAAAAGCATTATTATTACCGTACTCAGGAAACCAGTGTTTCCTGGAATACGGCCGCACACAGGAATCAGTATACTTTGGGTCATTCTCTGTCGTTTTACCAACCTGGGGGCACTCCAGAGGAAATGGTAGAGGAGGTGACCAACCCAGTGCCTTTTGCAGTCATAGCTGCCACCTCAATAGTGTAGGTGGTGAGAGACGACAGCCCAGTGATTTTGTATTCAAGGGTTGTGTTGGCTAGAGTGCGAGCCAGACGAGATTCATTCCTGCTGTACACCTCCCAGGAGATCTGGTAGCCTAGAAAACAATTACACAGAAGTCAAGGAGTTGTAACAATGGTGTGTTCTTTGTCTTCCTGTGCATGATAATCCAGAAGTTCACAAACTGTGGTGGAACACTTGCTGCTGGTGGACGATGGAGAGTTAGCTGGGGGTCATGTTGCTGGCTCTCCTCCAGCATGGATACCTTTTTACAGAAAGGAAAACACACTTAATGCATTAAGGCCAATTAAAAATACTTAAGTACTTTTCCAATACTACTTTTCCACATGAGAAATTATTGTGGATGTCACTGGAATATCATGTGACCATGAAATTGCAAAGGAGAAGAGAGGTGGCTTACATGGAAGAGCCTTCTATCAGTATGTAGCATACACAATAAAAAGGTTGAGGAACCCCAGGAATAATCTTTCACCGAAGGATGGGATTTCAATTTATGAACTCTAAAAAATGAATAGGAAGAGACACTGAAAAACTCAAACTCTTCTCACCAGTAAGTAGTTGGAAAATTCAGTGAAAAATCTATGCACATGACGCCTTACCTAGGCTGAGGATCTAGAAATACTTACAAATCAGATGATAATGATCTTGCAGGAACACGGTGGGACCCTTACAGAAACAGAAAAACCTCTACTCCCCAGATCTTCCTGCTGCACAGACTTTTTAGCAAGGTGAATCATTATCCTGTCCTTTAAAACCTATTGTAGCCAACCTATCATCCGAATCCCTACAAAGCCTGACCCTCCACCTCATTCTTCTATTGGAACCGGCCTGTTAAATCTTTTCCTTCTTATCTCTCTTATATCCATTTGCCTTCCAGTAACTTTCAAAAGTTTCTACAGCCTGATTTGTTCAATTTTGTCTCTGAATGTGTTTGTTCTCCTCATTCTCTTTGCTTGCTCTGCCCCTTCCTACACCTATCACAACTTTATTCTCCCTTGAGCCCATTTGAACCTTACTGTGTCAGCCCCTGTGATTTGGCTCAGGGCAAAAAAATACATGCAGCCAGGGCCGGCTCCAGGCACCAGCCGACCAAGCACGTGCTTGGGGCGGCACCTGGTAAGGGGCGGCCAATCTTGGGGTGGCGGGGGGGGGGGGGCGCTCAGGGGTTTTTTTTGTTTTGTTTTTTGGGTTCGGTCGGGCGGCGCTGGGGGTGGGGTGGGTTGTTTTTGTTTCGGGGGCTGGGGGTGCTGGGGGGGGATTCAGCAGCGGCGCTCTGCGGGGGGGGGTGGCGGCGCGGCAGGGCGCTCCGCGGGGCGGGGTGTTCGGCAGCGCGGCTCGGCGGTGAGGGTGTATGGCGGGGCGGCGCTCGGCGGGAGGTGTGTGTGGCGGTGGGGGGGTTTGGCAGCGCGGCACTCAGCGGGGGGGTTCAGTGGCGCAGTGCGGCACTCCGCGGGGGGGGGGGGTGTTCGGCTGTGCGGCGCTCCGCGGGGGGTTGGGGGGTTTGGCGGTGCGGCACTCGGCGGGGGGGGGGGGTGTTCGGCGCTCCGTGGGGGGTTGGGAGGTTCGGCGGCGCTCCGCGGAGGGCTGGGGGGGTTCGGCAGGGGGGTTCGGTGGCGCGGCACTCTGCGGGGGGGGGGTGGCGGCGGTGCTGAGGGTGTGTATTATGGCAGCTCTATGGAGGGCAGCACTCTTTTTTTTTTTTTTTGCTTGGGGCGGCAAAAAAGTTAGAGCCGGCCCTGCATGCAGCTCTCGAAATCAAAGGAAACGGATGTGATTCAAATGAGTATAAGAAAGGAACCCCTCTGACTGTACTGAGCACACACTGGCAAGGGACAGGCAGGCCTTCCAACCAATGCTGAACTCGGACAACTCACATTGTTTTCAGTGATAACAACATAAGTGATTAATACCTACAAGTTGAAATAACAAAATGTGCAGTGATTTTAATCAGAAGTGTTTACTTCAGAGAAGCAACATGATCTAGCAAATTAGATACTGGAGAGGGAACCAGGAATTCCTGAATGCTAACCCTGGATCAGCGATTTAAACACTCAGTGCCTGAGTTTCCCCCATCAGTAAAATGGGAATGATAATAATCTACTTCTATCTCAGAGGTGTTGTGGGGTTTCATTAACGTTCATGAAGCGAGCAGTATTATTTCCCAGAGAAATCATACTTTGTGTAGCACAGATGGTTATTGGGAAAAAAAATCATTAAGAGCAGTAGTGGGTGGGTGTTGTTCTGTGGCTGGCAATGTGCAGGAGATCAGACTAGATGATCATGATGGTCCCTTCTGACCTTAAAGTCTATGAGTATGCAGACTTTGAACAAGGGGTCTATTGACCTATTAATAAAGGGTGAAGGTCACAGCAACACAGAGTAAGAGCAAGGCTCTCCCCACTCTTTGCTGCCCAGTGTTGGGGTTATGGGCAGTGTGATCTCACAGGGAACCTCTTCATCCCTTGCACACCTCAGAGGAGAGCACTCTGTGCTGCTCCAAATAGACCAGTATGGGGGGTGGGGAGGATTGGGAGATGAACTAGGAAAACTGCAGCTATGCAGGATCTTGTGACTCAAAACCCCTGCATGGGGGCACACAATCAGTAGCCACTCTTAGCCCAGAAGCTGCCAAAGGGCAGTTCACAGCTGGGGTAGTGGTCAGAGAGGAGTTGCACTGCAGACCTACAATCTGCCCATGATTTGTGGAGAGGGCTGATATTTTCTCCATTCCTGCTCAGCATCCTGATTATTGAGGCTGTGTGTGGGGAAGGGGGAATTTCACCCATAATGCACAAACAAAATAAAACATTTGAAGATTTTTTTTTAAACTAAAAGATAAATAAGGTATTTGCAATGTTTTTCCTCTCCATCTGTGCCCAAAGGACAAGTGACAATATCCTGTCCTAAGTTAAACAATGTGAACTTTCCTCTGCTGATGTAGTATGTTTAGGAGCAGCTTTGGCTAATCACCAAATTTTGAGGATTCACCTTGGTACATATTATGGGTTGCCCATCACTACTCCAAAGCCATACTGTATTTGGAAAGAGATCCAGTTTTGCTGCATATCAGGCATGTATTATTGATGCTTTTATTTACTGAAAAGAGAGTCACCAGGAAAAATACACCAAGATGTATCATTTACAATGCCAATCTAGAGCAAAAACAGAGGCAGCAATTCCAATAATAAAACGATTAGAGTCTATCCATATAAAAACACAAAGCAAAATACATACACACACACAAATAAAGCCTAGTGAAACCAGGCAAGATAAAAACAAACAAACACAGCAATGAAGGAAAGGAACTCCAAAAACAGTATCCAAAAGACATAGCACTTAAGCACCAGTGACTGACAGATGGGCAGAACTTTGGGACTTGTGGCTGGAAAAAATGCCCTCTCTGTTTTACAGACATAATCTATGCCAGGGATGTGGGCAGTGGAGTCCAACGGGCCTGGGCAGCAATTGTTTCATCTGGTTTGAGTGTAAGCGAGAAGACAAAAGGTAACACAGAGTTTTCCTTACGCTTTGGCACTACACCTTCTCCCTAAACTGCTGCCTAACCAAAACTAACGACCAGAGGAGTTTCAGAAATAATTTTCTGTTGATCTGGAGTAAATTCTCTACAAGAGACCAGTACATCCAATCACAAACTGTCCATCTACATCCAGGCTCTCATAAATCAGAGTTTACTGAGGGAGAGAGGAAGATACTGAAATTTACAAGGAGAGCAATGGGCAGTTTAGCAGAGCAGGCTGGCTGCCTGCCTTGCAATGCCCCATGTGTTTTCCTCTCATTACTTGCACTAGAATTAAAAAGGAGCCATAGTAAATGATATCAATGAGCAGAAGTGATGAAGCAGTGGCTTTCTAAGCACTCTTACATCTCCAAGCAGCACTGTATAAAGGCCTTGAGCTATTCAGAGAAATGAATGGTTTTGCCATCCCTTTCTCCCAGCCTTAACACAATGTACACCACTAAAAGGGGAAGTTATAAACCTTGGCTGGCATGTTTTTTCCTGCCTGTATTTCCTCATAAACAATAGTGCTTTTTTTTTTTCAGTTCTTTTCTTCTAAAACAATTTACCCTGTATATGAAACAGCCCATCATCTCGCCCCATCAGGTTTCCAAATCATTCTGGGAGATGGCAGCTTGTTTCCAGCAGAGCAGTTCTGAAGCAGCAAATGTATTGTGATCTGCTATGCAGAGGGCAGATTGCTAATTGCAGTGTTAATTTGGGGGGAATTTTCAAAGCAACACTGAAACCATTCAATAGTAATAATAATATTATCTTATATTTGTATAGCACCTTTCACCCCAAAAGAACCCAGAATGCTTTACAAACTTCACATAGTTAGCATGTTATGCTAGATATTACAGTGACGGCAGCAACAGAAATGACAGGCTACATCAGATTAATAAACATACAACCAGGAATCACTCCCCTGTCCCAATATCAAAATGCACTCACCTCTGGGATAGAATAGGGCAGCTGTTTGAAATAATCCCCACTATCACAGAAGCATTTATGACAGGAACTAAAGAAGAATCTCATATCCACTTCAAAGTACTGGAGCAATTAGATAAACTGAACATAGCTAATCAAACTGGCGAAAGTGGCTAACCCTTATGAGAGGTGAGGAGATTACAGTTGAAAATGATATGGCTAACGTGTTTCTTTACACATTTTATTTTTATGCTTCACTTGAATTCATGTATACAACTGAATACATGTAACTGGTAAATATTGGAGAAAATATTTATCTTTAAAGTTTATCCTCAAAGAATGTCATGGTCCAAAATTTTCAAATCTGGGTGCCTAAAATTAAGCACCGAAACCCATATTTAGTTTCCTAAATAAGTGCCCTTCTATTAAGATGTGCTGAGACCCTACAGCTAGGGGGTGAGGGCTCTGGGGTGGGACCAGGGATGAGGGGTTCAGGGTGCGGGAGAGGGCTCTGGGCTGGGGCAGGGTGTTGGGGTGCAGGGGGTGTGAGAGCTCCGGCTGGGGGCATGGGCGCTGGGGTGGGGCCAGGGATGAGGGTTTGGGGTGAAGGAGGGGGCTGGGGCAGGGTGCTGGGCAGTTGTGGGGGTGCGGGCTCTGGGAGGGAGTTTGGGTGCGGAAGGGGACTCTGGGCTGGGGTAGGGGGTTGGGATGCAGGAGAGGGTTTGGGGTGCAGGGTCCTGGTGGTGCTTACCGCGGCTCCTGGGAAGCGGCCGCCAGGTCCCTGCAGCCCCTAGACAGGTGGGCAGCCAGGGAGACTCTGTGCGCTGTCCTCGTGCCCTCAGGGCTGGGGTGCATGATGGAGGTGAGAGCTCTGGGGTGGGGCCGCGGATGAGGGGTTCAGGGTGTGGGAGAGGTCTCAGGGCTGGGGCAGGGTATTGGGGTGCAGGGGGGGTGAGGGCTCCAGCTGGGGGCATGGGATCTGGGGTGGGGCCAGGGATGAGGGGTTGTGGTGAAGGAGTGGGCTGGGGCAGGGTGTTGGGCGGTTGGGGGTGGGTGGGCTCTGTGCGCTGCCCTCGTACCCACAGGCGCAGCTCCTATTGCTCATGGTTCCCGGCCAATGGGAGCTGCGGAGATGGTCCTCAGGGCGAGGTCAGCGCACAGAGCCTCCATGGCCGCCCATGCATCGAGAGGCTGCAGGGACATGGCGGCTGCTTCCGGGAGTCGCGAGGAGCTAGGGGAGGCAGGGAGCCTGCCTTAGCCCCGGGCCCCCACTGTGCCACCAACCGGACTTTTAACTGCCCTGTCAGCAGTGCCGACCGGAGCCGCCAGGGTCCTTTTTTGACCAGGTATTTCTGTCGAAAACCCAATGTGTGTCAAACCTACCTACAGTTCCCAATGACTTCAGTGGGAGCTGATTGCGCTTAGCAGCTCTGAATACCAGGCCACTTAATTGGGTGTTTAAATGTGGATTCAGGTGCCTAATTTTAGGCACCCAGGTTTGAGGATTTTGGCTGCAAGGGTATGTCCTTTTAGCGGGCCAGCATTCAACCCACCAGACAAAGCCTCTTGGCTGTCTCCCTCCCTCTCAGGAGAAACAACAAAACAGCCTGCAGTAAGCAAACGAGGTCAAGTAAAGGTACGAAGGAAAAGAACAGGGAAATAGCCCCGTAGGCAGCTCCCTTCAGGATATGGGCCTTCCTTACTTCACAGGGCCCTGGGAGCATTATAGTCTCCTTCAGCATTTACTGGGTCTTCAATGCAAGTCTCAGTCTTTCCCCCCTTTTAGCTCAAGAGATCCACACCTCCTTCAGAAAGGGCAGAGGCTCTATTGGCTTTCCGCCCTCTTTTTGAGACTGGAAAAGCTCAACAGCCTGTTCCTTTCCCAAGGTCGCCCCCTTCTGAGTGGAGCCCCCCTCCTTTTAACTCCTGCTCCAGTCCTGGCATCATTTGCCAATGCGGAGAGGCAGGGCCACTCCAGCCCAAAGCAGCCGTATCTCCTTCCATGCAAATGTAGGGTTTATATACCCTGTCACAGGAGAATTTTGAATTTTTCAGGCTTTTTCAAAATTGGAATGAAGCCAAATTCATACTCCTTTGAGAAACAGACCTCTACACGGTTTGTTTTCTCTAAGGCTTTCCATCTGATGACAATATTACCGATGTGGATAAGTCGCATGAACTTTCCCAGGTATGTATTCCCCTTGACAGAAAAATGAGTGGCTGCTTGTCCCAACCAAGTTGACGTACAGTATGTGGCTATATAGCAGGAAAGGGTGAAGTAGCATGTGAGTATGAAATCTGTGCTGTTATAATATATTCTATATTTAGCAATAATGTTCCAGTCTTTCTGTCAAATGACCCATAGCCAGACTGCTTGATCAGAGTGTGAAGGACTCTGCTAACTTGTTATTTCATCTTAATTGTAACCCCTTAGCACCGCCAATCAGGATTTCCCAGCTGTAAATTCAGCATCAGGAGGTCCTGATCCTTAGCACCAAGGGTCAAACAGAGTCTCAAAGAGTTTCAGAAATCTATTAACACAGGTGGAACCGGCGGGAGATTTAACAAGCTTGAAGACTCTGTGGGGAGTTGATTTCTAATACAGAGTGCCCACAATTTTCAGTGGCCACAATCATGGACTGGCGGTAACTGGACCTGTGCCTTCTCTAACATGCCCTTGTTGACATTTCAATTACCCTAAAGAGGAAGTGGGAAGCGTGCATTCTTGATGGCAGCTCTCTCTAAATCTTCTATTATCCAGCCATTTTTTTCACTGCAACAATACATTCCAACACCTTATTTTAAAGGATAACATCTGATACTTGCCTGTAATTATGCCATTTTTCTCTACAGGTTCCTGCCAGCTGACCTTGAGAGACGTGTCCAGAATCTCAGTGAAACTCAGGTGTCCCACAGCTCCTGGCTCTGGCAATCAGAAAGGGAAATCTGTTAACAGGAGATCCCCATTTTCTTTTGATATGATTCATGCGGCAAGGTTAGCACTGAAGAAATAAAACACTGAGCCAGGGTCAGTGGAAACCAGCAGGAGACATCTGTAAGAGCTGCAGGGGAGAGGGGGAATGCAGGGTGTTAAGAATCAATCTGGCTATCATCACATACATTATTTTATCCAGTCCTCATCCTCACTGTGCAGAGAACTAAAGAGGCAGCAGGCGATTTACACACACCTTGTTCTCTGTCTCTCTTCTTGGTCTAACCTAATTAGAACAATCAGGCTAGCTGGATCCTGAAAAGCAATTGTGTTTGCTGTTATCCCTCAACAATATCATGCAGATTATAGCCTTTTCCTGTGCCTTTGCAGGGATTGAGTTTTCAGCCCTTGTATCTGCAGAAACAGCATCAGCAGAATTCCCATTTGGGCAGGGTCTTTTAACTTCACAAATCAAGGTCAGTGTTATCCAATCAGCACTTGGATAAATTCTGGCAAAACAGCTCTACAAAATCTCCAGTATAATGGTAGCTATCTTCTGTAAAGTGTATACAACTTTGTGAAACTTTTAAAGGATTTTTATGGTGTAGCTCAAGGGCTCTTGAAATGTTCAGTTCCCTGGTGTGCAATGAGACTATAAAATGGAATGACTGTCAAGAATACACCATCCTCCCTCAATTTTGATCTTCAAGGAAGACAACCTGACTTATTTTTGATCCAACTTGCTGTTCTCTCTTCAATCGATGCACTGGAAAAGGGAGCTTTTGGCTTACTTTATATTCACTGTGCTTTTTGTTACCTGGATTCCTGCCCAAATATGCTGTCCTCCAGCTCTGCTGACACCAATTGGCAATTTCTGGGCTACAAATTTGTATTTTATTTCCTCTTCACTTTTGTGCAGTTTCTCATTCCCTTCCCGCTATGAAAAAAGAAACCCTGCCAGTAGGCAGGCTATAGCCACATTTGCAATTGTGCAATCCCAGAGATGGAAACCTCTGAGACTGTTCTCCAATAGCCAGTAGTCAAAGCATTATAGAAAAAACTGCTACTCTGGTACGAATCCCAGGAATATCTAACAATAGCAAGTATGCAGTATTCAGGAGTGGGTATCTATATCCCTAGCCTTGATCTCCCTACCCACAAAGTTGCCATCCAATTTGCCGCTGCAGTTACAGTCCAATTTTAATTTTGTTGTACAATTCTGAAAAGATGGCATGGGTTACATTAAGCCACCAAAGACGGTCTCTCATTGGATGCCAGTTCATGTTTGATCTACAACTGATCAGCAAACAAATTCTTTTTCAGAATCACCAAGCATTGTTGTCAAGAAAGGCAGAAAGTAACCCAACTGTGAGCAGAGGTCTGGAAGGATCATATTCTCTTTAGATTTAAAGTCTGCATCTTTTTTCACCATGCAGATCTGTCCAGTGAAATATGAAATGAAATCCACATAAATAAACCAAGCTGTATCCTGGAGCCATACTAAGGATTTGGTGTGTCCTCTGAAGGCACAGATCTACAGTATGTACAAATATCCTAACGCTAGGTCTCCTTTTAGCCATCGCAACTCCAAGGAAATTATTTTCTGAAGAGTCTTTAAAAAGTCACACCACCTATTCAGTATTAGCCAAATACAATAACTGTTCTTCTTTCCGCCTTGTCTTCCAGCTTTAATGCTTCGGTAAACACGTACGAGGTTAAATTATTGGCTCATAGATTCCTGATGGTTATAATGCTGTTTCAGTGATCTGCTAATGTTTTTAAGTTCTAGCAGCAGGAAATCTGCTCTTTGAGCACAGAGATATCACACTTCCTAGAACTCGGAGGAGATGGACTATGAACGAGAAAATCTCTGGATAAATAGCTAGTTTCTTTTATGTTCTTTCAACACTCTCTCATGGACAACTGGACCAGCATTTGAAGTCTTACTTCTTGATCAGACTCTTCTTTGCAGGAACAATGACTAGCCTAACCAACAGTTATTAAGACAAAACAATATTTCTAAAACCACTAGCTAACCTGGATACATTAAGCAGTTTTTTCTAACTTACTTTTAAATTTTGGGCTGTCAGTACAGTGCTCAGTGAGGGGAAGAGGATTAAAAACACTGCCCAGAGCTAAGATTAGTGATGACAGACAATTGTGCAAGCCTCCTTCACACAGCTTTGCCACTGCAATTTAATCTTGACCTGCAACAACTCCCCTCCAGACATATCGATCCTAAACCTCTCTTGAATAGACACCTCCACATGAACCAAATTGGGCTAAAATGTATGGGTTTTGAGACACAGCAAATAATCTCTGCACTGAACTACCAGACTCATTTTCATCCCTTGGTACAGATTTGAGCCTGGTTTGGTGGACAGGATCAGAATAATGAACTCACCTTTCAAATACTTAAACATAAAAAATATTTGTATAAAACGTTTGCAGCATGCAAATAAATAAAGTAATTACATTTTCAATGTACTTACTGACCAAAAAAACCCTCACAAATTTAGGCTCCTAAATCCATATTTGGGTATTTAAATATTTTAATTTCTAGTGGCCTGATATTCTGAAGTGCCAAGCAATTGCAGCTCCCATTGATTTCAGTGGGTGCTACAGGTGTTCAGCACCTCTGAAAATCAGGTCACTTTCTTTTATGTGAATAGATATGGATTTAGGAGCCTAATCTTAGGAACCAAGGTTTGAAAATTTTGGCCATCACCTTTAGCAGAACTGTTTTCAGGCACTGCCGGTGATTTCTGGCTGGACTTCGCTATACTCACTATCTTCATGAGTGCACAGCAGCTCTGGTGGGCTTTGTGGTCCATCCCCTGGTGTGGTGAAACATAGAACTGATGTGTAATAAGCAGTGAATTTCTTCAAGTTGGTAATGCAGCCACTGTGAACTCCATGAAAATCAGGAGCAATGGTGACCACAGTCACAGACTCCGGTGCAGCCACTGGCCATGCCAGGAGCTGGAATAGAGAAAATTTAAATATAGATTAAAATTCATTAAAAGTTGTTTCTATTCACAATACACTTCATTGCCAAGACCTTGTTAGTCCAATTACAAAAAACAATACAGTGAAAACAATTGTAAACTCTATCATTGTGCAACGTCAGATAATCCTGTTACTGGGTTCACTGGATGGGTTTGTACATTACTATCAACTCTCGACAGAGAATAAAAAGCATATTTTAAAAATAAATAGTCACAGTTTTTCCAAAAGTTAGGTTACTATATCCATATTTAAGCACTTAAAGTAACCTGTTGATAGACTCATAGACTTTAAGGTCAGAAGGGACCATCGTGATCATCTAATCTGACCTCCTGTAGATTACAGGCCATAGAACCTTACCCACCAACTCCTGCAATAGACCCATAACCTCTGGCTGAGTTGCTGAAGTCCTCAAATTATGGTTTAAAGACTTCAAGTTACAAAGAATTCACCATTTGCACTAGTTTAAACCTGCAAGTGAGTCATGCTGCAGAGGTAGGCGAAAACCACTCAGTGTCTCTGCCAACCTGACCTAAAGGAAAATTCCTTCCTGACCCCAAATATGGTGATCAGTTAGATGCTGAGCATGCGGGCAAGACCCACTAGGAAGATACCTGGGAAAGAATTCTCTGTAATAACTCAGAGCCCTCCCCATCTAGTGTCCTGTCTCTGGCAGTTGAGGATTTTTGCTACTGGCATTCGCTGATGGGCCACATGCCATCATAGGCAGTCCCATCATACCATCCCTTCCATAAATTTATCAAGTTCAGTCTTGAAGCCAGTTAGGTATTTTGTCCCACTGCTCTCCTTGGAAGGCTGTTCCGCAGCTTCCCCCCTCTGATGGTTAGAAACCTTTGCCTAATTTCGAGCCTAAACTTGTTAATAGTCAATTTTCTTGTGTCCACATTGGCACTTAACTTAAATAACCCCTCTCCCTCCCAGGTATTTATCCCTCTGATATATCCATAGAGAGCAATCATATCTCCCCTCAGCCTTCTTTTGGTTAGGCTAAGCAAGCCAAGCTCTTTGAGTCTCCTCTCATAAGGTAGGTTTTCCAGCCCTTCGATTATCCTAGTAGCCCTTCTCTGCACCTGTTCCAGATTGAATTAATCTTTTTTAAACATGGGAGACCAGAATTTAACACAGTATTCCAGATGAGGTCTCACCAGTGCCTTGTATAACTCTTCCCTGTCTCTACTGGAAATACCTCTCCTGATGCATCCTAGGACTGCATTAGCCTTTTTCACATAGGTACTCAGCACTTGTGGCTCCCACTGATTTCACTGGGTTTTTGGGTACTTAGCACCTTTGAAAATCAGGACAACATTTATATTTAGGTGCCTTAAAGGTTTCTTTAAGAAACAGACCTATAAAGTGCCAGGGAAAGATGTAATTGGTGGAACCCTTTTGAAAAGAAAAGATACCTGACTTCAACTAATAATTTATAAATCATGAAAAAAATTATGTGGTAGATGTAAATGTGGCAGAAATGTTGTCCCCATGCCCGACATAATACAATTCAGAATTCCCAGGAGAAGCAGGAACTATAAAGCTGTTGCAATCTAATGAAATTAAAGAAATCCAAGCAAATAGGGTTTTGACAGTTTCAATAAAGTTTTTACTATCTGTTGATAGGTATATATCAGGCTTTTAGTCATTTTATACAGTTGCTAAGGTATTTTCAACTTACATAAATAGCTATGCAAGAAAAGTCTCCAAAATTGATGGACTGAAAGTTGGAATTAAGTGCGTTAAGTGCTTCTGATTGAAACAAAAGAGAAAATCTAAAATATTCGAAACTGAAAAAAAATATTTAGGGTGAAATCCTGGCCCCACTGAAGTCAGTGGGAATTTTGCCTTAGAGCAGATAGAAATATAGGGGTTGACTTTCAAAGGCACAAAGGTCATTTATGCACCCAATTCCCATTGACTGTCCAAGTTATTGGGCACCTAACTCCCATTTATGCCTTTGAAAATCTCTACCCTAGCATCAAATGAATTAGGATTTGCAACCGATCGAACGTTCCTGTCCTCTCAGTGAGAGCTTACATAGTCAGCAGATGTTATGTTAGCAGTGACAACAGCTCGCTTAGTTTAACATAAGCTTCCTTCTGATGTAAGACATTGTCTCTTATGATATACAGCAGGGCTCTGGAGATACATGGAATTCTCCAATCTGGCCCCAAGAAAATTATATACAGTACCAAGAAAGTTAGACTGCCTTGATCCAAACTTTGGTTTACCTTGTATCCCTGATTGATACCATTGATAAATTGCTGTGGTGGAGGATTCCATAGGAACTGGATGGTCGTGGAGTTCACAGCTTCAGTTTGCACATTTTGTGGTGGAGCTGTAGGCACTGTTCAAAGTCAGCAGGGAAGATAGTGTGGGTGGGGTGGAATGACGGGGAGGAGAAGAAGAGATGAATTTAGAAACCTTTAGTTGCCATTCATGATTCACAGAAAATAACAACAGTGCTGAGAAAAGGGATGTGTGATTTATGATTTTGGTGCCCAGCAGCGACTTAAAGAGAAAGGTAATTGGGTTATTTCTCATTTTCTAGTGGAGATTCCTTTAATGGGTAAAGGGAGGGGATGAAATAGTTCTTGTGGCTTATTATTCCACCGATGAGCTTCTCCTAGAGACTCGAGACAGAAGCTTAGACGATGATAGGTGAATACATCTCTTTCAATTATCCAAGGCTGTAAGGGCAATCAATGGTTTCACCAAGAAATTCCCTAAGCCCTTTAAAATCAAACAAACCCTCTAAGTAGACAAGCAAAGATATAATGTGAATATATAGGAATTCTAATTGAGGAATCATAATACAGTGACTGCCTCTGTATATCACTTACTGTTCTGAAAAATATATGATGAAGAAATCTCCTGTGGAATACAGATTATCCCCTGGAATAAAGTATTTTTTCTCATTTGCTTTTTCCATCCTATTACGGTATTTATTCATACAATACATGCATATTCAACCAAGATTTGCCAAAACCCGTTGAAAGGTAGAAAAAATAATATATGTCACAAATAATAGATGTTTTCAGAGACCTATCCATTGGTGGCCATGTTTGTTTATATTCCATAAAGGGAGGAATTCTTCACCACTATTTTTGATGCTTTAAAAGTACTGTTTTCATTACATTCAAATGGGAATTTTCTAGTGAAAATTAATAACCCGAGTCTGAGAAATATCCCCAATTCCCTAAGTCCAATGAGAGTTGTGGTTGCTCCCTGCTTTTCAAAATCATGTCATAAGCAAGACAAGCCACCAGAAAGTTTGAAAAAGCACAAACGATTATTTGTCCACCAGAAGCTACACTCAGTGGAGATAAAAACATTAGTGGAAACCGACCCACACCAAACTAATAAAACACACAATCAGCTAACTATAAGGGAGCAGATCTTCAGCTGGTATACACAGTCCCAGCTGCATAGAAGCCAGTGGAGCTATGACAAATTTATACCAGCTGAGGATTTCCTCTGATGGGCCCTACAAAGGAAAATTAGGGTATAAACCAAGCATTTCAGGAATGACATTATAAACTACTCAAGCATCACTCTTCTGTTTAGTCTTATGTCACTGAAATTCCTTGATGACTATATGGCCTTGTAGTGGGGCGGCTGCCCCACTCCCTGAGATTACGGGCTGCGGCAGGCCAGTGGGCCTGCGCAGACGCACAGCCAATCAGAGAACGGCTTACTGGGAGCCAATCAGGGCCCAGGTTGGAGACAGCCAATCAGGGCCAGGCTCAGCCCTATAAAAGGCTGCTCAGGGAGAGAGCAGGCAGTCTGTCCCAGGCCTTTGAGAGGGGAAGGTCTATCTCCAAACTGGGAGACTAGCACCGCGGACAGCGCAGTGCTGGCCAGGCTCAGGGAGCAGAGGGGAGCTCTAGCCTGAGGCCTGCCAGGCTGCAGGCCCTGAGTGGAAGGGCCTAGCGGGTGCAAGGGGCCATAGGGGAAGCGGACAGACGAGGGGAGAGTAGGAGGACAGCGAGGCTGCCGCCAGAGGTCCCTGGGTCGGGACCCAGAGTAGAGGGCGGGCCTGGGTCCCCCCCCTATCCCCTTGCAGTACATCTAGCCATTGGCCGTAAGGAGCGGCCAGTACAGACCACGCCAGATCCCTGATGGGAGGGATTAGACTTTGGAGTGTGTGGTTGACTACGGTGGCTGGACAAGGAGATTGCTGATTGACCCCCCCCCCCCCGGAAGGGGGTGTGGAAGGACTGAGGGGCACTGCCGGAGGGCAGTGGTCCCGAAGAGGACGGTGCGAGTTGGTGAGCGACGAGGGCTCAGACACGCCAACTGAGGGCGAGACAACGGACGGGACACCACCAGGAGGGGCGCTCCACTGGACTGAGCTAATTCCCAGAACAACCAGTAGGAGGCGCCATGGTGGTGAGTCCTAACCCCGTTACAGGCCTGAAATATCTGTTACACATTTACTACCCTTTTTCGCCCTTCTATATACACTGTAACTGTATGTCACCAGAATTCTATACCCATAAACTGACTTCTGATGTCATTACTCATGGATTATACATAATCAGCAAGTTTGGGGTCAGAATGTATGCGGAGGTGCTCTAAATTACCACTGAAAGTAGAACATTATTCCTACCATATATTAGAATCCCCAGTATGCATTATAAGGCTTATAATGTTATCTCTTGCCATTATAAAGTTCTTATGGTTTAGAGCAGGGGCGGGCAAACTTTTTGGCCTGAGGGCTGCATTGGGTTTTGGAAATTGTATGGAGGGCCGGTTGGGGAGGGGGTCATGGCCCAGCCCCCACCCCTTATCCGCTCCCGGGACCCCTGCCCCATCCAACCCCCCCGGAACCCCTGCCCTATCCACCTCCCCCGCTCCCTGTCCCCTGACTGCCCCCCTGCTGCCCCATCCAACCCCCCCTCTCCTTCCTGACTGCCCCCCGGGTCTCCTGCCCCATCCAACCACCCCTTCTCCCTGTCCCCTGACTGCCCCCAGAACCCCTGCCCCTGACAGCCCCCCGCTGACCCATTCAACCCCCCCTCCTTCCTGACTGCTCCTCCAGGACCCCTGCCCCATCCAACCACCCCTTCTCCCTATCCCCTGACTGCCCCTGGAAGCCCTGCCCCTGACTGTCCCCCGCCGCCCCCATCCAACCCCTCCTCTCATTCCTGACTGCCCCCCCGGGATCCCTTCCCCCATTCAACCCCCCTGTTCCCCATCCTCTGACTGCCCCGACCCCTATTCACACCCCCACCCCCTGACCACCCCTCGAACTTCCCTGCCCTCTATCCAACCCCCCCCACTCCCTGCCCCCTTACCGCGCTGCCTGGAGCACCGGTGGCTGGCGGCGCTACAGCCATGCCGCCCCGCTGGAGCCAGCCACGCTGCCGCCACCGCGCAGCACAGAGCACCGGGTCAGGCCGCGGCTCTGCAGCTGCAGTGCCGCAGGAGCTCACAGCCCACCGCCCAGAGCATTGCGCCCGCTGCGCAGTGAGCTGAGGCTGCGGGGGAGGGGAAACAGCAGGGGAGGGGCCGGGGACTAGCCTCCCGGGCCAGGAGCTCAGGGGCCGGGAAGGAGGGTCCGGCCCGCGGGCCGTAGTTTGCCCACCTCTCGTTTAGAGATTCATGAGAATGTTTTGATAGCATTACAGCTGTATAATACATTGCTTAGGAAATATTATCCCTCATTGTGGTGGGGCGGCTGCCCCACACAGGGAGAAGAAGGGGTTAAAAGCAGCACCAGGGAAGCTGAGCAGAATCCAGTAATCAGGAAAGGGCTTACTGAGCCCACCAATAGGGGGAAGGCTTGCTGGAGCAGCCAATCAGGGCCGGTGAGGGCCATATATAAAGGGCTGAGGGGAGCAGAGGGGAGTTTCTCCCTGGAAAGTAAGGGAAGAGGACTGGCTACCTGAAGAAGCACCCTAGATAGAGCAGTGCTGGGCAGGGGCAGCAGAGTGTGAGGGTGAGCTGCTGGCTGACCACTGCCAGGCTGGGGCCTTGCTACAAGGGCTGAGAGGGTGCTAGGGCTATGGGGGAAGTGGCCCAGGGAAAATAGGCAGCAGATTGGAGGAGGGCAGTAGGTGGCTGCCGGCTATAGGTTCCCTGGTTGGGACACAGAGTAGCGGGCAGGCCTGGGTCCCCTTCCCTTGCACTCCACTTGCCAATGAGGAGAGTGGCCAGTATCCAGACTGCAGTTTGCCCCTGAAGCGAGGGGCTGGACCTTGGAGTGCAGTTGGCCGCTGAGGCAAGTGGTGGGACTAAGGACTGTTGGCCCCCCTAGAAGGAGGGAGAAAGTAGAATGGGGCACAGCTGGAGGGCTGTGCCCAGAAGAAGACGCTGCGGTCCGGGGAGCGATGTGGGTCCAAAGAGTGGCAACAACAGTGATGGCAGGCATGACACCACTAGCTGAAGGTGGACTGGATGAACTGAGAGAGAATTCCCAGGATGACCAGCAGGCGGTGCCACGGTGATGAGTCCCGCCCTGTTACACTCATAAACCTCTTATCAAAAACTCTGATGAAACCTGTCATGTCACTGGAGTCCTGTGATACGTGTATAGTCCTATTCATAGCTTCCCTGTGTAGTGTTTTGCATATTTACGGCTCACATTAGAATAGGCTGACCAGATAGCAAGTGTGAAAAATCTGGACGGGGGTGGTGGGTAATAGGAGCCCATATAAGAAAAAGCCCCAAATATCGGGACTGTCCCTATAAAATCAGGACATCTGGTCACCCTACATTAGAAAAGCTTATTTCTTAAATTAAAATTCCTGCCTTCCTGTATATTTCTTTATTATTTTTATAATATATTTGTCAGATTTCCTATTATAGGAGAAAAGTGTTTGAAACATCTTTTACACTTAGTTTGATGTTAGAAAGTTATGAACAACTCATCGACTGATTATAATACCCTCCTGCATGGTATTTTGACATGAGGGGTAAATCAAGCATCATCCTCTCCCCTTTTTTCTTCTAAATTTTGACACTTCAATCTTATTGGTATTATATTGGGGGGGGGGGGGTGTGGGGGCGTGTGGGTGTGTACACAATACCACTAGGAATAGTTTGTTGTTCATAGAGTACAATGAATATATGTGAAGGTGACCGAATATTGTTATGCAGGATACATGATAGTTAAATATCAAGCCATTCCTAACAGCACATTCCTAACAACAAAAGTTGTTGTAAAACATTTTCTGTATCCTGCACATTGCCAGCTTACTTCTATTTTGGATTTTGTTGGACATCCTCTTTTTCTTTAATGGTGAAATCATGGTGCCATTGATTTCAGTGATGCCAGGATTTCATCCTGAGTTCAGAGGGCCTTTTAGGAACTGGGAAATCTGCCTTGTGGGAAATGTCATTTGCTACAGCATTGAGAATTTACTAACAGAAAAGGAGCATGGACCCTACAAACACAGGGTTTCATTTATAATTCTCACTCTAGTAAACTTCTAAGAAACCCAAGCAAACACTTAGGAGTATTTACAAAAGTTTTAGAAATGTGGATAACCATTTTTTTTTTCATTTCTTTTTATGAATGTTCTGAAACTAGAATAAATCATTCTAGTCCAAAAATACCTATTACAAGAAGAAAAATGATGGGGGGGGGTGGGGAAACTTGACCAGAAAAAAATAAAACCTTTGGTATGCTGGAAATCATGATTTATGGTATAATTTATCTTTGGAATTCTTTATAGAAAATCAACATCTACATCTTAATTAATGCATTTTAAAAATGGAGAGAACAAGGCTGGCTAATGGGCATAAGCTTAATTTTATTGCATAAGCATAATACAATCAATTTTTATCAGTTAAAATGTGGCAATATAATCCTGAATGTACTTCAAAGCATAACGCTAAATTCTCTCATTATGAGCTGAAGTTAAAGTTGACCTCCATGGTTATCTGAACAAGTGTATATTAAAACATGAACTTGGGCTGTGCTACATTTCCATCATAGCTGACCTCTCAAACAATGCTCCAAATTAAATCATCAGTAAGTAGCAAGAGCTGAAATTGGCAACAAAGGTATCTCTAATTATACACAGTATTTAGCTAGGCAGATCTGTGTTATATATTTATTATCAAGGAACACAAAACTTCCTTTCAACAAGTATTTACAAAGAAATCCTTATGTAATTGCATGTTGGATTTTTTTAAACCTAATTTTGGTAATGTTTGTGATTATACTGAAGATCTCGCATTGGAGTACAGCTCCAAACTTTGTGTGACACCTTTGAAATGTCCCTGAATTTCAGAGCATAGTTGGTATGACCAAAACAAACCTTTATATTCTTCCAGGTAAAGTTAATCTGGCTAAAAATGTATTAGAATTCAACTGCCTGAATTGTAAAACATTCTAAAACTACTCTTAGCAGAAAAGGTCATGGAGGCACTGTAGATAAAAGCCATTAAATGGGGTTGGCCAACAAGATTATGGGAATAAGAAGGAATTAAGGATAAGCACATGTCCATGTCTCTAGCTATGTGTGAATAGGCATTTAAATCTCACACAGATTCAGATAGACAGACTACCAGTTTTAAATATAAATCTTCAACAAAGGCGTGCAGAAAGATCCCAAGCTCCTGACTTTCAGGATGCCAACTTTCACATCTCAATCAGGCAGGCTCACAGATTTTTCTCCATCTGAGAATTTGGTTGTTCCTTTAATGCAGTGGTTTCAGGTGCTAAGCTGCGGAGCCCCAGTGGGAGCTCTGGAAATAATTTTGCCTCAAAAGCACATAATTCTTATTGTGCAGCTGCTGATACACCCCCTTAGGGAATGAAGCATTTTCTCCCTAAGCACTTGGCCTGAGATCCAGGACTTTAATTCTGTGCCCCTTCTGTGTAGGGGCATGAAGGGGAAGTGAGCTCCTTGTTCCCTCCCATCTTGATAAATCATAAAGCAGCAGTTCACAATCTGACCGTAGACCACTGGTTGCTCTAAGCAGATTCCCCTCTGCAAGTCTCTTGCTCTTTTTCAGCCACTTGGCCTAAAGGAATAACAGGGAGAAATCTATTTTTTAACTAACAAAGTACCCAACACTTGGAGATGATACTCTTGATTCAAGGATAGCAGCTACATTTCTTCCTCAGAACTATTTTCTACACACAGAAGGCAGCCCTGCTGGCAAGTTTTCAATGAAAAGGGAACAAGATTTCCTTTGTGACTCCCTTCATATTGCTAAGGAGGAAACATCATCAGAATACTCATCTTGCTCTTCTGTCTCTCCCTATCACGTCTATCAAGGATTCACTAATCTGGTGGTTCCAACGTCTCATGAGTTCAAGAAGCACCATTCACTCAACTGTTCCTAACCTTTATGATAGGCACAGGTACACCCAATAGAGGATGTCTCTAAACTGCACTGCTTTGGAAGCAAAAAAGAAGAGATCAGACTACGTATCCACGTCTTGGAACTTTGGGCTACAAGACTGGCCCTCAGAACTTTCCTGCTATCAGTTGGAGGAAAGAAGGTTGAATTGTCACATACAACATGAATACCAAGAGGGCTGCTGAACTGGCCAGTGGGTTTCATTCTTTCCTTCTTCCCTCTCACGGGAGCAGGGTGCGTTGATGGAATACTTTGGTCTAATTTCGGTTGTTGGGTTTAGTGTGTAGGTGCTGGGTGGTGCTGACCACCTGCAATACACAGGAGGCTAGACTAGATGATCTGGTGGTCTCCTCTGGCCTAAATGCTATGACTCTAAGAGATGCATTTCCTTTTGCTCTACACTTTCCAGTCAAAAAGAATTCCTCGGAGAACAACTTAAACCTCAGGTTTCAGGACCAGCACGAATGACCTCTCTCTTTTCTAGTTGGCTCATTTAGAGTAGACCTATTGGTTTCCTGAAGCAATGTAAAGTGCCCAAATTTATTTTGAGAGTGGGTCATAAAGGCACTTTTTTCTGGGATGGGGGCCTTTTCTCCTCGTCCCTTTGGTACTTCAGTTCTTGCAGAAAATAAAATAGAGCAGGGTTCGGTAGTTCTGGGTTGTACTGGGCAAGCATGGTTCTTCAACCTGTTGGCATTGTCATTGGCCCTCTGTCTTTACTAATCTCATTGATCTCCTCTGAGTCAATTTGCCTGGTAGTATGGCTCATGGCCATAATATCTGAAGGTTTTGAGTGTTTGTAGTTTTGAGTTTTGCCCTATTGTAACTGGAGGGCATTTCCCATATTACAGAGTCTAAGTACAGTAGGCCACTAGGAACCTATTTTGCCCCCTTACTCCCATTACCATAGCATTTGAACACTTCCCAAGTATTTAAAACAACAACAATTCTTTCTTTCTCATTGCCGCACTTGTTGGAGAACTAGCTTGAGTAAAACGGTATGAAATGGGATCGATGTTACAGACTGTTTCCTCACGAAATCAGACAGATGTATATTGAAATTATAACTTTCTCCTTGGGGTTTGGCAGCAGCTTTTGAGCACTGGAGACTCGGGTATAGTTCTCCTCAGTGTGGAGCCACAGTCTCTCAGACACATCACAAAGGTGACCCTCGAGGGCTATGAAAATGGGTGGGGAATGTGATGTCTGTCTACTATGTAAGTTACTTGAAGGCTAATGTAAATCCATGGACTGGCATTTAACTTTGGGAGGAGCTGTTCAAAGGGAGAGCATCTCAGAAGTCAATAAGATTAAGATCGAAGTGCTAGATCCCAGAGTGAAGGGAAGAAAAATTGTCTCTCTCCTGGACCAAACACAGCAAGGGAGACTACTTGCATCACCCTCCAAAAGGCTTTTTATGTAGATGAAATAACTCTTCTGTGCAGAGATACTTGGAAGCCTCAACTTTTCACACAGTGATGAAAAGTCCTGAAGGACTCTGTTCAAATGAGCAACAGCTACTCTGTGCAGAAAGTTGGCACAAATCCCTGTCAAAGATAACATCAAAGAAGTAAGGAACAGCTGGAGAAACCCTGATGAAGAAAGGCATACACACAGCATCAAAGGGTTATACTGAATATCCCACTAAAAAGACTTTTGGGGTTTTGAAACAGTCAAACCCTCAGACCTCAGGATGTTGCATGCTTTGCCAATATCTCTCATTATATTGACATTATAACTCAGTTTCTGTGAGTTCAGGTCTTCAGGCATCTTGCAAGTTACGTTCTCTCTTAGACACCGGCCACAAGTTATTTTAAAAGAGCTCTGAGCAGCTGATAGTCAACTATGGGTTCTTGGGCTGCCACAACTAAATGCCAAAAAGACTAATAAAAGTCCAATCATATGCATTCAGGTGTGAGGCCACAGCTCACGTGGCCAATGAGGTGGAGGGGAATTCAATATTAATGTGTTGATCTGCTCTCAGCGCTCATTTGCTGCCAGGGTTTTGATTGCATGGCACATTCAACTAATACCAGGTATTTAAGGTAATTTTTCTATCCACAGACAGGCAGGTTCTTGCCAGTGCAATCCGAATTACTAGTATGTGTGAAGCGGGGTGTGTGTGGAGAGGTGGGCAAGGTGCATAGATGCAGGTTTCTTAGGCTCATCTTTAAACTACATTATGTATTACAAGACATAGTTTCCACCCATGCTCTGATTTACATTCCTAATCACCTGCTGGTTTAGGAGGCACAGTCAACAGTGAGAAATGGTCACAAACCACAGGTGTCTGTACATTCTCCAATTGCAGGGAGAGTGGCATAGGACATGATCCATTTCTTAACGTATGGAGACCTGATACTAACTCTGCTTCAGATTAGACTGGGGCTGCGCAGCCTCCCCTCTGCTCAACTCCAAATGTGAAAAGGATTCAAACTGTTTTTAAAGTGGGTTGAAAGCCCGAGGATATCCGCAAGAACATTAGGGGATGGCAACCTCCATTATGGAGCTATTTATTGCTATTGTGAATTACTTTAAAAGGGAACACCTAGCTTTTTCATCTGTACTAAGTAAGAATTACATAAAGATGAATAGGGCATTATAGATTATCCTGCATTATAAATACTTCTACCAGTCATACTGAACGCAGGACTCACTGCACTTCGTTTGTAACAGAGGATTTATATCCTTACAAATGACAGACAGCGAACTAATGAAAGATGATAACAGCAACTATCATATCAAGGAACATTCGAGTCAATTGCAGGGTTAAACAAAAAGAGTCGGAAGTCAGAAACCTGGGTCTTAGCAGAGGGAAGGTTAAGGTGCTGGGATAGCTTGAAGTGTCCAACTAAACAAAACTGTGCACAAAAAGAATGGAAACCAATGTATGAAAGTGATTTTAGATTTTCCATTTAGAAATCAATTCTCGGTAGAGAACTGGGATATATAATATTACTCCTATCTAATAGCAGAAGACTTTAAGAAATGCATTTCTAGCTCCGATACAAAGTTTTTAAAGGACTGGAGGCTGTCTACTTATTTCTATATTGCAAGACTTTAGATTCTCTGAATCTAAAGATATATCACATTTAGATATAACTTGGACTGTTTTCTTGCTCTTTAACTGTCTTGGTAAACTGATGCTGCACTTGGGTAGTCTATTTTTAAAATCTCTCTACAACTCTCAATACATGTATTCACATCATAATGTACTCCTATCAACAATTAGCAAACCATTTTATATACTTCCCTGATTAAAAACTAACATGCCCTGTAAAAGTGTAAGTTTTTTTCAAATAGTTTAATTGTTTTTATGACCTACTAAAGCAGAGATCATGAGACTGTCTATTGCTCAAAATTCAGTCCTGCAATCATGGAAATCAATGGAAATCTTAAGGGCTTGACTCTCAATTATGCTAAGGATTCTTCAGACTGATCCAGTAGTGTAAACATGTCTTTCAGTAGGTGTAAAAGTAATTACAAATCCTTTTGTTATAGATGTAATTTCCACTCACTTCAGGGCACCTGTATATTGCCAGAGAGGTGTAAAGGAGAATAAGACTTACAGCTCCCTTTTCCTCTTGGTAAATGCCTCTATCTCACTTGAACCTCTCCTGTAGAATCCTCTGTCTCCAGAGTGTTTCCCTTCATAAAGGGAAACATACGACAAACCCTTGCACTATTTGTTCACTCGGTCTAAAAATTAGTGACTGCAAAGGATTTGCAGTTTAGCCTGCAGAGTGGAGCTCACCTCCCTGTAAAGTGTACTCTGTCACTGCTCTGCTGAATGCTCCCAGCCCGGCTCCATTATAAGATGCCACCTGGATTTCATACTGAGTCCAGATGATCAGGTCTTTCACCAAACAGTAGTTAATCTCTGCACTGGTGATGTTCTTATAGTGATACTCCCCAGGGAGGCCTGCCAGGCGATACCTGCATACAGAAAAGGAAAATTCAATGCAGTCAGTTAAAAGGCATCAATTGTAGCAAATGCACTGACTAGCAAAACAGCTTCCTCTCTGAAGATGCAATATTCAAACTTTTACTGAAGAATTATACAAAGGATAATAGAACCTCCTCAAAAACAACAGACTAACCCCTGATAAGATCATACCCTGCTTGACTGCTATAGTATTTATAATCTGATTTCACTGAAATTACATGCTCAGGGCTAAACAAAACTGGCATTTTATCTTGTTTTATGGCTGTAGAAAAATTATAGCTTTTTAAATGTGGCTTGTCTAGTAAAAGCTGTGATTTAGTATAAAAAATATCATGGACAGGATTTTTATCAGGGTGCTGATGTAAATCAGTTTGAGAAATGTTTTCTTCCTCAGCCTCAACCTGAAAAGCAAGAAGATCTCAGTAGCGTTCAGGCCTTCTGGTCTAAGGGACTGTCAGCTCAAGCCTGCATCAGGAATCCACATTCACAGAATGATTATAACAAGGCCTGAAACAGGGGTTGCCTAGGGACTGAAGAGCTTGCTAAAGAGTGGGAATCAGAAGAATGGTAATACAGAGATGAAACAGTTTGCCAAATAAGGATTAGTAATATATCTATATCTATACAGTGATGAACCTCTGCCAAAGAGGTGGAGCAATTGAATACATTTCCCTGTAGGAGGAGTTATGGAAAATAGAACGGATTTGGATGCATATTTTAGAGCCTTTTTTCTTGGTGTGTCCTTTTGCACTCTGAGAATCCACTGTTTTCTATAATTATCATTTCCTCTCAAACAACCCTTGGAAATTTGAACACTTCAAGTGAGACTGTTTGCTTTTTTCCCTTTAGGAAACAAGCTGTGTAGTAGATACTTACAATATGCTAATCAACATATCAGAAATAAGTAGACCAAATGGCATTATGACTTGCAAATGAAGCATTGCTATTCTGTGAAAAGGCAACTATGGGAAGGTTTGGAATTTTATTCATCGTACTATGTTTATGCTGTTTTAAGTCAGCCCCTGCTTAACAGTAACTAAAGGCTTATCTACATGAGAAAGTTTCATTGGTTCATTTACGGTGTAATTTTAAACCAATATAAATTTAATCAGTGCAATCCCTGTGTTTAGACAAGGCCTAATTCTTAGATTTTGTTGTTCCTAGAGAGATCTCAGTGCAGCTCTTGATCACCCAATAGCAGTGATACAGACAACCCCAAAGAGTTGGAAGAGCAGTGTGGCTTCCTGACTTGGTCATGTTTTGTATTGAGACTACATCAGCATAGCTCCATGAAATATTAACACAAAATCAGAAGGCAAATATAGCAAAGCAATGTCAGAATCTCTCCCTGGGATTATTAGGTGGCTCTCTCTGCCTCCATTCAATGCAAGACCTCCCCTTCCTCCACTTACGGGATGATAGGAAGGTTGTATGAATCTTGGCAATGTCAATTCTTTGCTCAGCACTCTGTTTTCTCTCACAGGTAGCAGTCAAAATGTGGAGTGCTCCCGTGGTCTAATCTATTGTGCTCTTAGTGTGACACCCCTATAAAAACCACACTCTGCTGGTGAGAAAAAGAGCAGAGGAAAAAGGCCAGTTCAGAAATGTCATGTCCTAGTGATTTTTCTCACCATATATATACTTTGCTGTATATTGTATAGGCTTTGTGCAGTGCACCTTCACTTTTTAGATCAGGCATTCTGTCAGTTTAAGTCCAATACATCCTCTATGGTGGGATTATCATTCTATGCTGCAAAGACAGCGCAATGGACCTGATGTTATAGTGGGTCTTTCACATCCTTAATTTCAAAAGGCACCTTTAATACAGAGCAACTGTAGTCTAACTCAGCTGAAACTAGTACAGAAAATCCCTTCAACAGCAGATACCTTCCTGTAACCCTCACATTTTGAATCCCAAGAACAACCCTGGAATATTACAGGGGAAAGTTTTATTACAATTTTAAATTCCTGTTGAATGGTTTGTTTCCCTACTCAGGAGCCTAGACACAATAATTTAAATGTCTAAAGAACGTTTTCAACAAACTCGTACAGACTGATGGCAATGGACTGGATAACTTTCTACTAATATGAAAAGGGATGTTAAAGAGAGGACGGATCAATTATGCTAATTTTGCATGAGCTGCAGAAGGAAATGTTTAACCTAAAAATTAGTCAACATGTTATATGAAACAGTCAGACAGTAGAACAGGCTGCGAAGGGTAGGGAGGCTGCAAAATTGCTATCTCCAGAGGTATTTAAGGGCAGACTAACTACCAATCTATTAGGGCTGGTTTAGGAATATCAAAACCAATCCTGTGACAAAGCAAGGGAATGGACTAGCTGACCCACTAGAGTGCCTTTTGATCCCACTCATTCAACAGTATATCAGCACCAGAGAAAATGGTAACAGATTCTCTGATCCACCAAGGTTGCTTACCAACCAGAAATTCCCAGTGAAGACATCTTCCTCTGTAGGGGGAAATCTTCTAAAATAACCTCCCTCACCAACCCTCAAGTAAATGGGTAGGAAGGGACATAGTAGGGGCAGAAAGGGGCGTGGCAGAGCTGAGTTCCACCAAACGTGACGCTATGCTGCCATTAGGGACCTCAGCAGTGTAAGCAAAGAGCAGGACACCTCCTGTTCCACCACAACCAGAGCCCTGAATCAGGGAGCTGCAACCAGCTCCCCATTAGATCTGTGCCCAGTAGAGAATAAGGTCCTGCGGCTTTCCCCAGCAATCCATCTGAACTCAAAGCTTCAGCTTTAGTCTTTGGCATATTGCAATTTTGATTCACAGGCTTTCACCAAGAAATGTAGTAAACTGGCCAAGATTGATGGCGTGCAAACAGTGTTGCCTACAGTTACTGTTTGTTATTTATAGACAGACCCATAGATGTGCATGACACCATAGTTGCTGCAGACAAATCCCTGCCCAGAGGAGCAGATGGTCTATAAAATAGATATAACACACACAAAAATGACAATCAAAAGGGGTGGTGGAGAAAGCATACCATAGTGAGAGCTCGCCAAATACGGTATGTGCTGTGTACACATCTTTTCACTTTAAAAAATATTTTTTTACAAATTGACATTTGAAAAACTGCCAGGTAAGAAGGCTGGGGTGCAGGAATATAGTCAAGAGTTATATAAACCACATTGTTGTATCTTCTGATTGGACATACAGACCTCATTGCTTGGGTGACAGGGAAATGGTTAACATTCTTCAGCTGTGTCTGCACTAGGCTTGGCAGGAAATTTCCACCCTCAGCAATACCACCAAAGCAGCTCCATCAATGGTAGCAAAGTGGTAACACTAGTGTAAAAAGGGCACTAGCATTTTTTACCACCGTATCCTTTAGCAGATCTAGAGGACTGGTAAAAATGCCACCAGCCATCTGTATTCTGTCTAAACTGGGGCTCCAACCTTGCTTGGCACTATACCAGTGGTTGTACAATGTTAGATTTCCCAGAAAAGAATCGAGTGTAGACAAGGCCTTCCTGAGCAGAGGGAATGCCACAGCTGCCTGCTCTCACTGTAGGGACAATTAGGGAGCCAACTGGGAACCAGGCAATCGCTGAGTCCAGCTGGACTGGTTACTGACTCCCAAAGAGACTAGAAAATGAATGTGGTCTGGGAAGTCTCTAATCTGATCATACCCTGTTTTAGGCGCCACACCCTCTCCATACATAAGTGGAAAGATTGGATGAAATAAGTGTTTTTCAGTTACCCATTTGAAGTCCCTTTACATTAACAGTATAGCTGGGCTGCAGAAAGACTATTTACTTAATTTATTTTCAACTCCAAACCCTAATCTGGCCATGGCTCACCTGATCTGTCACATCCTCTCTACTTTATTGGCAGTATCCTTGTTCCTCCAGAACCCAGAATGCCACTGTTCCACTTGTGTGATATGTCTGACTTAAATTATGAGCTCCTTGCGGTAGGGAGTCTTTTATTTGTCTGCAAAGCACTATGCACGCATGGCACTGCAAATAATATCTAATGATAAATTAGAACAGAATTAGACATTGTCTTTTAAACACTCTTTCTTTTTTATTTGTATCACACCGCTAGGATGTCCACCTCTAACACACTAAGACATTTAGCGCCAGACTTTATATTAAGATCCCTCTAGGCCAGAGCGTAAGTCACTTACCTTAGGATGTACCCATGGAGAACCCCATTATGTTCACTTTCAGGCGGAGGCTGCCACTGAACCATGATAGACTGATTGGTACGTCCACTCGCTACTATGTTTTTAGGAGGAGCGCTGGGAGGTTCTTCAGGTAACATCAATCTAAGCACAAAAGAATGTGATGGGATGTGGGCGTTGGGAGAAAAAGCTCTAGCATTTTATTTTATGTGTCCACTAAATGTGAACCAGCTTTATTTACTTAAGTCCAAAGACTAGAAAGAAGCATAATGCTGATCAAACTACTGATGACTTTGCATGAAATAGTTACAACAAATCAACCTAATAGAAAATCAGTTAAGCAAGCAACAAGGAGGACAGCTGAGGTAACCTTATTCTGTCTGAATCCCCCATGCTGCTTCAACTGTATGAAAACATTACAAGCCTGAATGAGTTAGAGCTCAGATCAGAATCTGTGACTCCTTTTGACTCTTTCAATATTTTTCATATCAAACACCTACATGTTGGAAAAAGCCATTTAAACCTCAGCTGTTCTACAATTCATGCTCATAGCAAGCTTTGGTTTATAAAGGTAGGGGGATGCACCTGAAACTAAACTTGATGAAGCCATCTTTCTATGTCGCAACTGAAGTAATTATAGAAGTGACATGCAGTGACTGGGTGAGTGCTCTGCCCAGTCCAGAGTTAACCACTGAGTCTTAAACAACAGGAAAACATATTTTGGCCCTACATGCATTCACTTCATCTCTTCTATGATCCTGTTTGATTGTTACTCTGCAAAGATGGATGCACCTCTGTCCCCAATGCATGCAGAATGTGCTGGTGCTAACTGCCAGTATGGCTAAATACTGCTCAAAGTTCTTAGGCACTTCGTGTAACCAGGGCTGTCCACTGAGTGCCCACATCCTCACACTGTGGTACAAAAGGTAACTTCATTTTAACAATTCTGAACAGATTAGGGGTTACTTCACATGCTTTACATAGGGATCTACTTTTACTTTACCTGCTGGTCTCAGTGCTATACTGGCCCTTGCCCACCTGGTTAACAGCACACACCCTAAATTGGTAGGTACGGGCTGGAGTTAATCCACTCACAGTGATACTGGTCATCTTAGGGTTAACATTTGATAGATGCACTTTCCAGGGAGAGTCTGGTGGAGGAACACACACATGTTAATAATATTGAGGTGCTTGTTAAAAGCCCTTAAGAAGTGAGTGAATGTCTATGACTACAATATGCTTCCTTTAACTTCTTTCCTCAGAGGAACAAAAGAAACCTTCCTGTCTACCCCCATGGTTAGGTAGATTGCACATGTGTCTACTGGAAAGGGATGCTACCCTTGTCACTGTTTAATAACTAAAAACTGTATTCATTAACATTTTAATAAAAGAGGAAATGAGCATAATAAAGACAGATGGGCTGTGTATTTCGCAAACCATCTGTTTAGCAGTCCATTACACACTGCACCTATGAGTGTCTCTGGCTGAAGGGCTGTAATGAAATTCGCAGCTAGTCTGCAACATTTTTCTACCCAGCTTTCTAGCAGGTGTGGAAGAGTGACTCTGTCAGCCAAATTAGCTCTTTGCTGCAAGACCTGGGAAGGCTTCTACATGCCTGGATGTTTCCTACAGATGTATTGTCTTATATTCAGTCTAATAATTTCTTAGGATGGCTCCTTGGAATAAACTGCTCCAGCAGTAGTGTAAAACCTCCACTGTCAGTTCACACACTGAGCTTCTCTGCTGTATGAATTACAGTCCCAAGTTTCAGAGAGGTGAAAAATGAAATATGTTGGAAATTAAATATTCTGTCTTCTTTTCACCTTAGCATGTCATATATTTCTTGTACACAGTAGGTTGCAGGGCTGCTACTAGCAGGTCACACTTCTGTACCAGATATGAAGTGGCCATAGAGCTTCCTTCTCAGGCCTGGTCTACACTAACCCCCAAATTCGAACTAAGGTACGCAACTTCAGCTACATGAAGTCGACATACCTTAGTTCGAACTTACCGCGGTTCAGACGCGGTCCACATGCGGCAGGCAGGCTCCCCGTCGACTCCGCGGTACTCCTCTCGCCGAGCTGGAGTACCGCAGTCGACGGCGAGCGCTTCCGGGATCGATTTATCGCGTCCAGACCAGACGCGATAAATCGAACCCGGAAGTTCGATTGCCAGCTGTCGAACTACCGCGGTAGTGTAGACCTGGCCTTATAGTGAACAGATGTGGCTGAGGTTAATTTAAATAAGGTATGGTATACACTGTGCCACCTAGTGATAGATTAGTATAATACAGATTAGCATTCCATTATATCTCTTCTACATTCCTATCATTTACAAAATTTACACTATCATGCTGTCTTTGAAGTTCAGAACAGATCGATCTGTTAAGTGTCACTGAATCATACTGGTTTTCTAATTACATAACCCGAATGCATAGCAATTTTGTCATCTGGCTGTCCATTTGCTGCAACAATTGGCTGTGTTCAGTTTGGAATCTTTGAATCATCATCTTTTTGATCTATGTCTGCCATCTGTAGAATTTTCTCTGATTGTTCAGTTCTGAACAAACTGTAGATTTTGACAGTTTCTGTTGAACTCTCCACTGTTGGCCTCCATCACATATGTTCTGAACACCGAATTTTTTTTTTTCTTTTCTTTATGACAGCTGAAGTTTTTCTTTCCAATTTGACATGAACTCAGTCACCAGATTCTAGACATGGCAGTTCTGAGTGGTGTCTGTTGTAAAAGTGTTCATACTCTTTTTATCCAATTTGGCAACTCTCTTCATGTCTGGCCACTTTGGAAAAGACTATCTCAAGTTGGAACAGCAGTACTGAGTGATCTTCCCAGCAGAAGTTGTGTAGAACTAGACCCACCAGATGCTCTTGCTGTTATCTGTAACTCGGAGCAAGAAATGGCTCTTCCAGCATACGATTTTCTTCATTGTTTTTACTGCTCTCTCAGCCTCTTCATTCACATTGTGAGTAATGTGGGCTGTTAGTAATATGATCAATCATATTTAGTTTGGAATGACTTAAATTATGCTGCACTGAATTGTAGTCCATTGTGTGTCACTAGTTGTTCTGGAATACCAAAGTGAGCAAAAGTGCACTTGAGCTTAATAACACTGCATCATGCTTTGTCTTTCAAGTTAATTATTTCCATGCATTTGGAAAATAGACCAGTACGATCAGGTAATGATGTCTTCTGAATTAGCATAAATCTGGAGCTAGTCTCTTCCAAAGTCTGTCTGGTAGAAGTGTTTGTACACTAGCTTATTTGTACTGGATCTCCTTTCAAAAGTCCAATATCTTCAAATCCTCTGTCGAGTTCTTCCACCTTTTTCACTAGGCCCATCATGGCTATCCTGCCTAAGAAGGTTGTTGGTCTTTGATAGGATTACCATATGTCTGGGTTTTCCTGGACGCAGCCTCTTTTTTTGAGCCTCCTTTCTCTGGTCAGGTGACTTTTCAAATATCCGGAAATGTCTGGGGTTTTTGCAGAGCAGACAAGCGGCTGCTCAGAAAGAGCCCTGATTGGTCCACTTCCTAATTGGTCCCTCCCCTCCACCTGCAGCTAATTGGTCCATTCCCCCGAAAGCCAAGGCTGAATCCCACCCACCCAGGTCCCAACTCCCAGCCCTGGGGAGGAGGTCCCACAGGGAGGTGCTGACTGACGGCTGTCACTGCTTGCACCAGCTGCCCTCACACCACGATAGGAAGCAACACCTGTGAGGACCCCCACCACAGGTTCTCCCTCTAGCACCCCCAACTGTACCCCCTATGCCATCCCTCCCCTCCGGCAATGTCCTCCTTTTGGCAATCTGAAATATGGTAACTCTAGTCTTTGATCACATGCACTCCGAATGCAAAGCTATTGTTCCTGTGGTGAACTGACCCATGCAGTTCAAAATACCTCCAGGACAAGTCAGAACTGTCAGGTAACTTCAGCTCCGGGAGTGGGGTGGGGTTGAAGGTTATTATAAGTCCCTTCAGAGATAACTCTGACATCTACTCCTGAGTCAATTTTAAAGTCTTTCTATGAATATTAAGTTTCACTCTCTAGACAGGCTCTGTCATTACTAAGGCTACGATTTTTTTCAGAGGTTGCGGAAGTCACAAAATCTGACTTCCAGCAACCTCCGTGACTTCAGCCTGCAACAGCTGTGAGGTACAGCGTCCCCCCCCCCCCATACAGAGCTCCTGGCTACCACAGGTGGTGGGGGGGACCCCAGAGCTCCGAGCCCACCACCGCTGGTAGGGGACCCTGGAGCTTTGAGCAGGCCCCTGCAGCTGCCTAGCCACTGCAGGGCCATGTGGGGACCCCACAGCTGAACTCCCCATTTTGTCATGGATATTTTTAGTAAAAGTCATGGACAGGTCACTGGCGTCCATGAATTTTTCTTTATTGCCTGTGACCTGTCCATGACTTTTACTAAAAATATCCATGACAAAATCTTAGCATTAGTCATCACACATGATAGATCCACAGAAATAATGGCTCTTCATTGTCTGTAATATGAAGCTCCTTGATTGTTTTACTGTGGCAAACAGCTGCAAAATATCCATATTTTGCACATTTATTACACCTTGCACCTTTGGCTGGACATGCCTCATCTCATGGGATATGATTTTGTACATTTTGGGTGTAAGGCTTTGGTGTTTGACTGGAATTTGTCCCTAGTAGCCTGGGAGTTCTTTCCCCTTGCCTCAGGGTTCTTATGGTAATGACTTGTAGCAATCATGCTGCATCTGTTAATAGCATCCAAGATAGTTTATTATTTTCAAGTTGGATAAGTTGCTCTTGGTTTTGCTGTCTCACCAGCTCAGACTGATTTGCTATTTGAATAGCTGTGTACAGTTAAGTCTATTTTAAATAGCACCTGCTGTGACAAATTTTTATCTTTTAACCCACTAACAAGCCTGTCTCTGATATTTTCATGTTTTGCAGTTCCAAAATCAGTTTTCAGCCAATGCATGCAGCGCGCCTAAAAAAATATTCAACATTTTCCCCTGGTCCTTGAAATCTCTGATGAAAACATGCTCCTTCATAAACCACTTGTTTCTGAGACAAAGTTTGCATCAAACATAGCCAGAACGCTTCATAATCATCTTTGTGACGGTCTTCAGTAAAGGCAAAGGATTTAAAGATATGCTCTTCCTGCTTCCCAATAGCATAAATTCTTCATTTTCCTTATAGAGTTTTGTAGCAACTGATAATCATGCAAAATACTGCTTCCCGTCTGTCCATTGTGAAGGTTTGTCAAAGCTGAAACTCTCTGAGGCATTGAAGAGTGGCATGTTGATGAGATCCTTTGTTGCTTTTTTCCAGTCTGCAACCTCTGTTGCTTTTGTTCCTTCTGTTTTCCTCTGGCACTAGTTTACTTCTGACACCACATCATGTATTTCTTGTACATGGTAGGTTGCAGGGCTGCTACTAGCAGGTCATGCTTCTGTACTAGATATGAAGTGGCCACAGAGCTTTCTTCTCAGAGGGACATACCAGCTGTTCACTAAAAGTTCCTTTAATGCTCTGCCAGGTATGGCTGAGGGTAGCTTAAATAATGTGTATTACAGTGCCACCTAGTGGTTGAACATATATACAGTTTAGCATTCTATTACATAGCATGGTGTCATATATTCTCCCCCAAGTCATGACTGGGGCAGTCAAGAAGAGGCGACATTTGGTTCTTGTCAGTGGATTTAAAGACTTGTTCAGTTTTTAACAATACCAGCTATTTCACATTCCACGCTTAAAATTACAAACATTTCTGAAAACAACTGAGGACCTAGCCAGAGATTTTGGCAACATATCTGTGCATATGGTTCAGAACTGCACTGCAGTCCCTAACAGATCACCTAGATGAAGCCATACACTGCCTGCAAATGAAGATGAGGTGTCTCAAATGTGTTAAATGTCACCAACATACAAATCACTAATTCAGTGCTTTGCTGGCTGGTTCTTTAACAAGTTAAAACCCTCTCAGGCTTGATGCCAGTTGGGCTATAAAGGCTGCATCTTTTAATTATTCAAAATATATTTATTATAGTAATAGCTTTCTGAGAGCAAAGTCGTCTTAATGTGACTCCTGACACAGCAAGTCGTAGGAATCCTGGATAGATACCTGCAGAACAGTAGATTTCTCACACCAGTTGGGGTTTGTTTGGCAAAGGCTTGCTAACAGTGATCTTGACTACAAGAGCTCAATAGCAATCTACATTATGAGAATATGCTTACCCATATTTACTATAAAACCATAGGCTAAGTTTTCTCTTTGCACTCTTTACTTTGCCTTTCATAGAACTTCTCCTATGACCGTGGCCAAACAACTGTTCACCTCACTACACCCAAGTGCACAATGAAAATTAATGGGAAGCAGGAGTTAAGGTATGGCTGACTTTAGTAAGTTCCCTGAAGCCACTTAATCAAGAAAATGGAAAAGCACACACAAACAAGAATGCTGAATGCCCTTAAATGAGCTAATCCGCGCTGGTCCATTTCCTGGAACAATTCAGTTTCATTTGTTTACTGCTAGTGTAAACACCACTTGAGAGTGCTTAACCCAAACAGTTCGATCTAGTGAACAGTTTGATTCAACAACGGGGCCTATTAATCTCCTCAGCACCTTGGGGCTCTGCTCTGTTTATATACTGCATCTGTAGAATACTTTATTTATTCTTTTTCCTCTCCTGGTGGAAGATAAAAGATCTGGCAGGAAGAGAGATTAAACTGAAAACTAATATAAACGAACCCTATTCATCTCCTGGGCACTCTGATTTGTACAGGAAAAGTGGTTTGGGGAGGATTTGCTTGCTCATGGAGCAGCGGATACAGCAAGTTTGCAGAGTATCTTTAAAATTTAAATAGCAAGTCTTCTCTTGACAATCAATAAACTAAACCCTTTGAAAGGCTGCCCTTCCAGCTTAAATGCACAACCAAAACAGAATTACAAAGAAACTTGTTTCACCATGTAGAAGAACAATTTTGACATAGGAAACCTTCAATAAAAATTTCATCATCCACTTTCCCTTCCTTCAGGGATTACTGTCAGTCTCCTGACCCAGAAAGCCTGGAGAAGTTCCACGATGACAAAAGACTTGCCAGGTCAATCTATTAAATAAACCTCCATTATATTGAGCAGACAGTGCTAATCTTTCATTTAACTTAAGCTGCTCGGAACATACTCTGGGTTCCGCTCACTCGGTCTTCCAATTTAATTGCTGTTGGCTGAAAAAGTTTCTCATTTAGTTATCAATCTGCTCAAACATGCTGGCTATTTTGAATTAGTGCTGTCTTACCTTTTTTCAAATTAAGCTGCATGAAAATAAGAAAGTAACTCTATACTTGACAGGTCAAGAAATCAAATGGTAAAGAACTTCTGTTTTGATTGTCAAAGAATTTCTGTTTTGGAGGCTCTTATTTGACACCAGTGACATTCCTTCCTAAGACAAGTGACTCACTAAGAGGAATTTCTTCTACACATTTGAAGTCTGCCTGCTGTTCTTAGGGGATATCAACTGAGTTGAAAGACTTCCTAACTCAAGATGGATGTCCTATTCCTTCCTGTTTGTTGATACAGAACCATTGTTTTCTTAGCAGAAAGCTGTTTTCCATAGCTCTGGAATATATTTCAGATGCCTCCCCTTTCCAAGATACTATCGTATAGCCTGCACCACTGGAAAGTGCTGAAGTTTCTCTTGTCTCCCCAAATACATCTGTGTTCATAACAATTTGAGAATGTGAAATATTCAAGTTCAAGGCTTCCAACAGTCTGCAGGAATCCAATAGGGTCCAATTATTCAAATGTAATTTTAGGGATTTCATTTGGTCTGAGATCATCATCCTCTAAGGCAGGGGTGGGCAAACTTTTTGGCCCGAGGGCCACATCTGGGAATAGAAAATTGTATGGTGGGCCATGAATGCTCAAAAAATTGGGGTTGGGGTGCAGGAGGGGATGAGGGCTTTAGTTGGGGGGGTGTGCTCCGGGGTGGGGCCAGAAATGAGTTCAGGGTGCAGGAGGGGGCTCTGGGCTGGGGGGGAGTGGGATGCGGGGAGAGGGTTGAGGGCTCCGGGGTGGGGCTGAGGATGAGGAGTTTGGGGTCTAGGAGGGTGCTCCAGGCTGGGATCAGGGCTGGGGCAGGCAGCTGGGACGCGAGGAGAGGCTCGGGCGGCACTTACTTCAAGCAGCTCCTAGAAGCAGCGGCATGTCCGTTCTCCGGCTCCTACGCGGAGGCATGGCCAGGCTGCTCTGCATGCTGCCCCGTCTGCAGGCACCGCCCCTGCAGCTCCCATTGGAATCGGACGGGGGCCAAGCCGCTGCTTCCAGGAACCGTGTGGAGCAGACCCCGACCCTGCACCCCAGCTGGAGCGCTGGAGCAGGCCATGCCACGGCTTCCAGGAGTTGCATGGAGCGGCCCCAGACTCCGCTCCCCAGCGGGAGCTCGAGGGCCAGCTTAAAACTGCTGGCAGGCCAGATCCGGCCCACGGGCTGTAGTTTGCCCACCCCTGCTCGAAGGCCTTACGGACTACCATCCTCTAAGCCTTATGTAGAAATGAGTCTTGGTCGTAACAAATAGCCTTCAAGACATATATATTTAAGCCCTGATCCTGCAAAGGCTTATGCAACTACTTATCTTTAATCAGTCGAGTAATTCTACGGAGATAGTAGAACTATACACAGACTTAATGTCAAGCATGTGCATATTTTTTTTTTTTTTTTTTTTTAGTAGCAGGGATTTAATATGGTCCTTACCTCATTATCAAGTGGCTCTGGGTTATCCTATTATATCTCAAGGCCCAAATATTCAAGAATTCAGTAAAAGAGAAACAGGCTTTCACCTAAGTTGTGTCCAACAAAGCTCCATAGACACTTGCTCAGATAGCTACCAAGTAGAAGTAACTTTTGATTAACTCCAGAAACATTGACACCCTGGCAATAACGTGAATGGATCTCTTCAAAGATATATAAAACACAGAATTCCTAGGTACACCATAGCAGTGGCTAACCATGTTATGAAGGCATACAGAATGATGCCAGTACAAATCCACAGTAAGCCACACAATCACTTGTTTGGAATGTCTATTGTGAATGTGGGTTCTTACCCTTGTATGCATGTAGTTTGAATGCTTAAGGAACGTTTCCCAGAAAATGTATTTTTATGAATCAAACTATACATTTTCCCCAGATGCAACATGTTTGAGGCCCTATGACTCAAATCACCCATGGTAGTGGTCTATTGTGACTAATTAGTTTGAAAACTGCTGTATCCTGCAAGGTACATACACTTCGTTTTAAAGATTAGGTGAACAAGGTGAATGAAATCAGATGCTTTTCCTGCAATCCATCTATACAAGCTGCTGCTATTTCCCCCCCCCCCTAATTAAAATCAGTTGTTTACATCTCTTTACTGCACCGATACCAATGGAAAAGAGCTTTCATCCATGCCAGGTGGAGCAATATGCCATTCTTCAGTGGAGCTAGTAATTAGTCCCCTGAAAGTTTCACTCATTATTTTGAGCCTTCTTCAGCTAGTTTTCTATAACAGATACCTTTATTATGTATTTGCTCACTGTATGTACTTTAAAATGTGTAATAGATGTTAAAGCTATTAGAAATGTATTCAAACCACAACAGTCAAAAGAAAAATCAACAAAATCCAGGACACATTTTGGCAACTATAACACTGCAAAATGAAATCCGTGTATTAAAATTGCACCGAATCAAGAAAGAAGACTTCTGTGCATCACTGGGAACTGAAAAGTAATAACCCCACCAATCTTCATCTATATAACAACAAATGGGAAATACGATACCTAACATATTGTATTGCTGCTGATAGTAAAAGAGCTACAGATACAAGCAAATGAGGTCATGGAGAGCATATGCAAAAATCCCCAATATTTTCTGTATATGAAAAGGCACCTGTGGGCCCAAAAAGAACAGGCAGAAAAAAAAGTAAAGAAATTTTCTATGAAAAACAAAGAGAGAATTTGTTTACAAACATGTATGAGACAAAGCTATGTCAACAGTATAGTATCACAATTCAGCACTGATTAGGAACACTGCTGAAAAAAGACAGACGAGACACGATGCCAAGGTTACCTCAAGTAGGAAATCGGTAGGTGCCAACTAAGGCTAAACCGTATACTCATCAGATGAAAATGACTCACAATCAATACATTCCGAGATTTAAAAAAAGAAACGAAATGAAGATAGTGAAGCTGTGCACTAATTAAAATCAGTGATACAAACCAAACTCGCTGCTGACATTGCTTATGGTCCTTTTGGAATCGATAGCAAATGAGTATTAATACATAAAAGGAGAGGACTGAAACAAGGGCACGGACATTCAGGAACTCTGAGTCCCCTCTGCCCTGTGTAAACAAGTGATTATGAAGTAAGAACAATAAAAGCAATGTAGATAAAACAAACAGTGAAAACTCAAAGTACAGTACAGTATAGAATGGTCCTGGAAGAGAGAATTTTCACTGAAGAGAAGGTACTCAGTTCATAGAACGCAAGGGGGTTGGGTTTTTTTGCAGTTATCCATCTTACTCAAGCACACATCTATGATTTGTGATGAGATTCACTTAGTGGTAGATTAAAATGCCTTCAGATAAAAATTATTGGAGCTATCTCACCGTGTGTAAGAGTTCAGAGGATCCTGTGGAGTTCTGAGATATTAGTCACATGACTTCTGTAGAACTCTCTCAGACCTTTGCTGAACTTCTTACATATTTTATAAGGTGAATTATTGTGTTTTCTAGCTGATGGTGCCTTTCAGAACAGCAGACTGGAATACTGCAAGGCTACACCTGAAGGCCACTAAGAAACTTCAGCTAGTGAAGAAGGAGGCTGACCACCTAATTAGCAGGCATCACATTGCTCCTGCACATTGTTCCAGCGTGTTCTAAGGAGCTCCATACTAAATAGACTGGGACTCAGCCATTAAGAATCTTCTTAAGAGTTGCTTCCATGACAATAGCTATGAGCAGGAGCGCCGCCAGCTTTTCTGCTGCCCTAGGCGGCGGAAGGTCCCACCCCGAAATGCCGTCCCCCGCAAAGGCGGCGGAAGGTCCTGCTGCCGAAATACCGCCGTGGTCGCCGCCCCCCAAATTGTAGCGCCCTAGACGACCGCCTAGGTCACCTAATGGGTTGCGCCGGCCCTGGCTATGAGTAGCACTTCAAAGCTATGCTAGGATTGGATAATTGCACTCTGCCTGGTTGATGTCAAAATCATCAATTCTGAAACCTTAAGTTTGAAGATCCATACACTCCAGCCTAGAAAGTGAGTCTTAAGAGCGATCCCAACCCCAGGTTCTCCATGTGGCAAAACAAGTTGCTATTCACTAGATCTGAAATCATCACAATTTACCTTTTAGATTTGCACTAGCTAACTTCCAGATGGTAGAAAAGCAGCGCTTTTTGCTTCGCCATGGGAAATCCATTTTTTGGGCCTGCTTTTCCGCTTCTCAGGGTAGATGACACAAGAAAGTCTCGCTAAGGTAACTGATCCCCAAAACGGGAAAGAGGAGCAAAATAACTGCCCTTTGTGCACCTCACCCCTCAGCCAAATTCTAAATAGGCATTAGCTATGTCCCTGGATAACATTGCAAACAAAGTGCCATGAAGTGGCAGCCTGGCAGGAAGAGGGAATTGTGAGGAGTGACAGTTCAGAATGGCCAGCTTTGCAACCTATGAAGCTAGGTATCCATCTAGGCACTAGCATCAATTGCCAACTTAGAGGAAGGGTGTTTAAAATAGCAGAAGAGGGAAAGCAGGAGTTAACATATGAAACTGTATGTGCATTAAGGATGGGAGTCTTGAAGGCAGAGTGCATCGTTACCTCCATTTCCAGCATCTTTAGTAAGCCATTAAAATAATTATTAACATTGCCATGGTGTCTAGAGGCTCCATCTGAGATTGGGGCCCCATTGTGTTAGGAGCCATATGAACACCTAGCAAGAGAGAATCCCTTTTCCAATACACAGACAAAACAGACAGAGGGTGAGAGAAAAAGTATTGCTATCCCCATTTTACAGATGGGGAACTGAGGCATAGAAAGGTTAAGTGACTTGCTTGAGATCATACAGCAATTCACTAGCAGAGCTGGGGATGGAGTCCAGGTTTGCTGATTATTTTAATCACCTTTTTCTCTTCATAACCTTTCTGATGTGATGTTAATCTAGATTAAAACTCAGGAGTTCTTGTTCCCAGTCCTGTGCAGAAACCATACTTCTTTCCGAATATGCAAATAGTACTAATATTTTGTCACTAGCTCTGGTAAAAGCTAAGCCTGAAATGAAGGTTGAATAGTTAAGAAACACAAGAGGTTGCAATGTATTGACTCCACTTACTGTTCTCAGACAACTCTACTATATAGTAGAGAACAGGGCTGTTTCCATCAAAGGGACGCACCCAGGAAAGCATCACGCTGCGGCTGTATGAAGAATTTAGGATGGCCAGAAGATTCTGAGGGGAGTGAGGCAGCTCTCTATTTAAAAAGAAAAGAAAAGAAAAAATGAAGGGATAAATCCCACAGAAAAATCAATCTACACTTCATTTGGCCTAATGCTTGTAGAAGGTTAGACATTCATATAACATCAGACTTGTACATAAGAACAGCCATACTGGGTCAGACCAAAGGTCCATCTAGCCCAGTATTCTGTCTTCCAACTGTGGCCAATGCCAGGTGCGCCAGAGGGAATGAATAGAACATGTAATCATCAAGTGATCCATTCCCTGTCTCCCATTCCTAGCTTCTGGCAAACAGAGGTTAGGGACAACATCCCTGCTCATCCTGGCTAATAGCCATTGATGGACCTATCCTCCATGAATTTACCTAGTTTTTTTTTGAACTCTGTTATAGTCTTGGCCTTCACAACATCCTCTGACAAAGAGTTCCACAAATTGACTGTGCGTTGTGTGAAAAAATACTTCCTTTTGTTTGTTTTAAACCTGCTCCCTATTAATTTCATTTGGTGACCCCTAGTTCTTGTGTTATGAGAAGGAGTAAATAGCACTTCCTTATCTGCTTTCTGCACACTAGTCGTGATTTTAGACCTCTATCATATCCCCCCTTAGTCGTCTCTATTCCAAGCTGAAAAGTCCCAGTCTTATTAATCTCTCTTCATACGGAAGCTGTTCTATACCCCTAATCATTTTTTGTTGCCCTTTTCTGAACCTTTTCCAAGTCCAATATATCTTTTTTGAGATGGGGCAACCACATCTGCATGCAGTTTTCAAGATGTGGGTGTACCATGGATTTATATACAGGCAATATGATATTTTCTGTTTTATTATCTATCCCTTTCTTAATGATTCCCAACAATCTGTTCGCTTTTTTGATTGCTGCTGCATATTGAGTGGATGTTTTCAGAGAACTATTTACAATGACTCCAAGATCTCTTTCTTGAGTTTTAACAGCTAATTTAGAGCCCATCATTTTATAGGTATAGTTGGGATTATGTTTTCCAATGTGCGTTACTTTGCATTTATCGACATTGAATTTCATCTGCCATTTTGTTGCCCAGTTACCAAGTTTTGAGAGATCCTTTTGTAGCTCTTCACAGTCTGCCTGGGACTTAACTTTCTTGAATAGTTTTGTATCATCTGCAAATTTTGCCACCTCACTGCTTACCCCTTTTCCCAGATCATTTGTGAATACACCTCTACCCCGATATAACGCTGTCCTCGGGAGCCAAAAAATCTTACCGCGTTATAGGTGAAACCATGTTATATCAAACTTGCTTTGATCCGCCGGAGCGCTGCTTTACCGTGTTATATCCGAATTCGTGTTATATCAGGTCGTGTTATATCGGGGTAGAGGTGTATGTTGAATAGGACTGGTCTCAGTACAGACCCCTGTGGGACACCACTATTTACCTCTCTCCATTCTGAAAACTGACCATTTATTCCTACCCTTTGTTTCCTATCTTTTAACCAGCTATTGATCCATGAGAGGACCTTCGCTCTTATCCTATGACAGCTTACTTTGTTTGAGAGACCTTGTCAAAGGCTTTCTGAAAATCTAAATACACTATATCCACTGGATCCCCCTAGTCCACATGCTTGTTGACCCCCTCAAAGAATTCTAGTAGACTGGTGAGGCATGATTTCCCTTTACAAAAATCATGTTTACTCTTCCCCAACAAATTATGTTCATCTATGTGTCTGACATATAATTACTTTACTATAATTTCAACCAGTTTGCCAGGTACTGAAGTCAGGCTTACCGGCCTGTAATTGCTGGGATCACCTCTGGAGCCCTTTTTAAAAATTGGTGTCACATTAGCTATCCTCCAGTCATTTGGCACAGAAGCTGATTTAAATGATAGGTTACAGACTACAGTTAATAGTTCTGCAATTTCACATTTGAGTTCCTTCAGAACTCTTGGGTGAATACCATCTGGTCCTGGTGATTTATTACTGCTTAGTTTATCAATTTGTTCCAAAACCTCCTCCAATGACACCTTAATCTGGGACAGTTCCTCAGATTTGTCACCTAAAAAGAATGGCTCAGGTTTGGGAATCTCCCTCACATCCTCAGCCGTGAAGACCAATGCAAAGAATTCATTTAGTTTCTCCACAATGGCCTTACCGTCCTTGAGTGTTCCTTTAGCATCTCGATCAGGGCCGGCTTTAGGCTGATTCCCCCGAACCGGGCGCCGCGCCCTAAAGAAGAGTGCCTAACTTTTTAATTTTTACTCACCCGGCGGCAGTCCGAGTCTTCGGTGGCACTTTGGCAGCGGGTCCTTCACTCGCTCCGGGTCTTCGGCGGCATTTCGGCAGCGGGTCCTTCAGTGCCACGGAAGACCCGGAGTGAGTGAAGGACCTGCTGCCGAAGTGCTGCCGAAGACCCGGACCACCGCCGGGTATTCGAATCGGGCCCCGCACTTCCTAAAGCCGGCCCTGATCTCGATCGTCCAGTGGCCCCACTGGTTGGTTAGCAGGCTTCCTGCTTCTGATGTACTCAAAAAGTAACAGCCCCCCCCCCAAAAAAATTGAGTCTTTGGCTAGCTGTTCCTCAAATTCTTTTGGCCTTCCTAATTATATTTTTACACTTCATTTGCCAGAGTTTATGCTCCTTTCTATTTTCCTCACTAGGATTTAACTTCCACTTTTAAAAGGATGCCTTTTTGCCTCTCACTGCTTCTTTTACTATGTTTAGCCATGGTGGCACTTTTTTGGTTCTCTAGTACAACCATCTTATTATTTAGACTTCTAGCATTGATATATAAGCACTTTAAAAACTTGTCTCTTTTTCGCTATCTGCCATTACATGATGTAATTGAATGGGATTTTTTTCATTTGACTGTTTCTCATCAGATCCTACCTGTATTTTATCATCTTCCATCCTCTCCTCCTTACTAGGACATAGTGAATCTCCACTAATAGATCCTCCCCTAAGGGATGTCTCTGTCCGAACCCCATGCTCCTCCGCACCTGTTGGCTTTCCCCCAGCCCTTAGTTTAAAAACTGCCCTATGACCTTCTTAATTTTAAGTGCCAGCAATCTGGTTCCATTTTGGTTTGGGTTGAGCCCATCTGTCCTATATAAGCTCCCCCTTTCCCAAAAGTTTCCCCAGTTCCTAATGAATCTAAACCCCCCTCCCTACGCCATCGTCTCATCCACACATTGAGACCGTGCAGTTCGATAGTTGTATACGTACCAGTAGCCACTGGAAAATAAATAAAATAGATCTCTAAATTATTCACAGTTTTGTCCTGTTTCTAAAATGTAATTTATGCCGAGATTCCTATGGCTGACAGTGCAACAGTGAATGGAACTGTGACTGACTTATTGTGGAAAAAGCCAAATTCAAACGTCTTTTTTTTTTTTTAATTGAGACAACTTGGTTAATACATTCCCCCCCCCTTTTCTTGTTTTAAAAAACCCAAGGCTATCCTAGCAATGCACAGAAGTAAAACATATAAAAAGTAAAACACACGGGAGACATTATTTAACATGGAATTTTTCATACTCATTGACACTATCCAAACAGAGTTAGTAATCAAAATTAGCATATATATTTTTAGGCTACAAAACAGCTTGATTAGCAGTGGATGAAAGCTTTTAACTGTCTTTGGTAGAATCTTTCCCTCATATTAAAGGAATTTTTGGAAGCATCCAAGCAGAAAATGTAGTGCAAATGCCTGCAGAAACTCCATGGAAATGCTAAATGAAACATTAAAAAAAAAAAAAAAAAAAACCACAACCTCAATTAAAAAGTGCAATTCCTAAAAATACATGTGCCATGAAAAATATTTCATTTGGATTCACTGGCTGAAAGTGATGGAGGCTGTACAATGAGGTGCGGAAACCAAATTCTGCTGCATTCATTGAATGCTGATCTACAACACATACAAAACAGGGATAGCCATTATATTTTATAAACCTGAGTTCTATTTCTTGCTATCTCAGTCCCTAAGGGCCAAGATCTCCCGGTCAGGGAAAGCAGAAGAAGAGGGAGTGCTGGTTATCACCCATTTGATCTACCTCTCCTCCCACGGTCAGAGCTGACCGTAAATTCTTCCTCAACATCCATTATTGCTGACCCATGCCGGTCAGAGCAAAAAGCCATAATTGTACTTGACATTCTTGAATTAGCAAATGTACTCATTTATTTTCTTAATTCATTAAACTGCTGGATATTTACCGCTCTCTAAAAAGCACAACCAACTCCTTCGCCTGCACATCTAAACATACAAATGATTCCAATGCAGACCGTATCTTTAAATCAGAGCAGTGCAAACCATACTCTGAATTTCAGATTTCTTGTGGGAGGAAGAAGGTGGGTTATTTATTTTTGAATTAAACATTAAACCACATTAAGGGCCCTGTGCTGTATTTCATCCTAACCCCAGATCAACCTGTGCACCTTGGTTCAGAAAGCACATTTGCAATTAAGCTGGCAAAGAAACCCGCTGAAGGGAGGAGAGTGAAATTGCGTAGCTGCTCACCGATGTCACAGCCCTCCTTCATCTATCACAAGGCCCTGTGGGAAATGGGGCCGAGATGTGCTGCAGCCACAGCCTCTTCTAGAAGAAGACGCTAGCACAGGGCATTGCATAGGAGCAGTGGCTAGGGGGGGTGGGGTTGCAACAATCTCCACCCAAATAAGTGTTTTATTAAGCACTTCATAAACAATTATTTGAACGTATTAAGGATGTTGCCAGTATTTATATTGATGGGTTAATCCTGTTTCCTTGTAAATGTAGAGAGTTGCATTTAAGTTCATCTGGGGACATAAGAAGCTATATTATTGGGGAAGAGTTTGCAGGATAGCGTTTTTCTTTAGGGTATGTATTGAATGATTTTACAGAGGAAAATGGACATATCCTTTTTCACTCTCAATTCTGTGGTGAAACTTGTCCGGGGACCTAAAATGGCTTTCTGACAGCTGAAAAGGAGACTGTCCAGCTTGTCTAGAGACCCATTAAGGAAGCCGTCAGGAGACTTGTTGGAGTAGTGATATACGTGAGTTAATGTTCTTTTTAAGCATAAACTGAGTTTAAACATGTTTTTGCTTAGGATTTGGTTTAGTTGATGATTCTGTCAGATTCACACCAAATGATAATGCTAATATGCGGGACAATTAGTTAGCAGCATGAAGGAAATGGGAGGTGTGCTCTGTTCCCAGAGAGCACTAACACCATGAACTGTAACTTTCATGCAATACACCTAGCACCACTAATATATCTTCCTTTAATCTTAAGGGTCTACCTTGTCTAGCAACAGATGGTGTGCACAGATTTAAGCCCCTGGGGGCGGATACAGAGTGTGTGTAAGAAACACACCTGACCAGAAATGAACATTTAAAATTAAAAAGAAATTGGAGTGGGGAAGTGTATTGCTCCTTCTCAAATGCACAAAACTGGCGATTAACAAATATTAATTTCCCACTTTATAAAACACTTACACTTTGTACATAAGAGATGGTGGCAAAGGAGGAGGAGAGCGTGCAAGGCAATGATAAATGAATCCCCCATCACAGTCATGAATATTCATGCCCCCAAAGAGTGCTGCTTTTTTCTTCTCTGAGAAATTGCTTTCCCTTGCTGCTTAAACATACTGAAAGTCATGTGCGTGCATGATAATTTTAACTGTTTTAGATTGAGAGGAACTTCCACCTAGGACTGTTCTGCCTCTAACAAACCAAGGAAGAGAACAAGACTTGGGACAATGATGTATGGGGCATGGAACAGTTGTCATCAGTCTAATTCAAGAACTGATTTTTTTCTCACTCTCCCAAGCTACAAATAGAAATATAGAGTTATAGAATATCAGGGTTAGAAGGGACCTCAGGAGGTCATCTAGTCCAACCCCCTGCTCAAAGCAGGACCAATCCCCAGACAGATTTTTACCCCAGTTCCCTAAATGGCCCCCTCAAGGACTGAACTCACAACCCTGGGTTTAGCAGGCCAATGTGCAAACCACATATGAAGATCTCACATAAGAAATATCATGAGCTCAGACCATGCACCTCTCATGCTAAGGAGTCAGGTGTGGTCACTTTTCTCCATAACTTCCACAAGAAGACTTTCTATGGTGATATAGTTTTGTATCTGCCTCATACTGTCATGTCTGAGGTTAATGAGACAGCCACTGAGGTCATCTGATGGGACTCTGACAAAGCAATTAAAATAGGGGTTATGTAAACAAGAATGAATGTGCAGTCCTGGTGATAGGGCTAGAGAATAATGTTAGAGAGTTGCAGATGATACATATTAGAAACAAATACTGTAATATTTTGAGTCAGCTCATAACTGCCAGAGGGCAACTGAAAAATTTACACAGCAAACACACAGTGTGTCTTATAAAATTAGTTAGAAGAAAACTACTTGCTAAGGGAACTAAACCAGACATGTTGTTGGAGAGATTTCTAAGAAGAATGGCCCAAGAGCAGGTAGAGAGATTGTGACTGAAAAGGGGATTACTAAGGAGGCAAGGGAGATTAAACAAGCCTTCTTGTCAATTTATAAAAAACCTTTGCTCCTAACTCATGAATGATTTCCTAAGTCAGATCCACCATACACCAGTTAAACTCTGGAGCAGGTGGCTCAGCTGATGGACCCAACAACTTGCTAGGAATTCGAGGTAGGAAATCTAACAAAACACACTGCCTTGATGGCATTGTCATAAATGTTTCTAACATATTAAATGAAGAGCCTGTTTTCTGTTCAGAGCTTTCCCATTTGTCTCACCAAACTCCTAACACAGGAATGATTACTGTACTCCATACAGAGAACAGACAGGTGAGTGTGCCTTCTTGAAAGCCTATATCATGGCTGTATTGAGAAATTACAAGTTTGGCCAGAGTCAAATCAGACAGATTTATTTCTGATTTCATTCCTGGAGCCAACACTGGATTTACCTCCATGGAGGTCAAATCCACAGATGACTAAGGGAGAGTTTTCTTATCTTACTCTTTCTTCTTGGTCTAAAAAAGCAAATACTTAAAAAAACTAATCATCATTATTGCTACTTTATATTTGATGGTAAATAGTTAAAAATAGTTTTCTATTTGTTTTTTTCAATTTGGATTTGTCAGTAATTTTTATATCCTGGGTAACAGCCCAATAGAGAGCTCGAAAACAACTAAAACCTTCTCCTTAGAGAGGAAGAGGCTTTCTGCCTGACTTCCTTCCTGTTCCCATGAAACTGTGAAATACACAGTGTGGTGGAGCAGAGAAACCCCTGGTTGGCCATTTGTTGAAAGAGTTGCTGCTGTTGTGCCTTCTGCTTGGCCATTCATTTTAGCAACTGATCCATATCCACTGTAGCAGTGTAGGGACACGTTTGTTTGAAGTGTGTGTCTTTGGGGGCTTTTTGTGTTTTTGGTTTTTAGGCTCGATCAACTCCCTTACGCAGGGTTTAGGTCGACGTGCACCTTCTCCACCAATTCTCTAATGGCTTGCCTGGAGTAACATCCCCTGGTTGACCCTTCTATCTGCAGCTGTGGCAGGAAGCCAGCTCAGTGGGGGGGAGGAAGTCTCTATTCCCTATGTTCGCTGGGTGTTTCTATGATCTTCAGCCCTTTATGATCTTTGTGGCCCTACAATGTCCTTCAAGAAAATAGAGTCCAATCACTACTGGGCATTCCCCAGTTTCCTCAACAGTCTTTTCCAGTCAGGGATGCAGCACTCCTCTCTCATTGGTTGTCGTGGCTGCAGAGACTCGGAACTGCATCCTGTGTCGTCGCCAGTCAGCCCTGAGCTGAGAGTTTTCCCCTTCCCTTCCCCCTCCAGGCCTGGCATTGGCTGCAGGAATAGCAGGGTGGGCTAGCTGGGCCTATTGGCTCCCTTTAACCTCTTCTCTGCTGGTGTGAGGTTTTCTGCTCCATCACACACAGACTGAAAAGGCAAGGGATTGCCAAGATATTAGAGGACATGGGATATGGAATCCATAGCAAATGGCTTTTTAATTAGGTGTCATTTTGATTTTTGTTACTGCACATTGTTAAGAACTACCATTATTTATCTGGTACCAAAATTCCCCGACAGGTGACTCCTAATGAAAATACTTAGGAGTACTTTGAAGTCCATAGGATGATATCTGCTGTAAGTGGTTAGCTCCAGTCCCTTGCTTTCCAGTTTTGGGGAAGAACAATGGAAGTGGAAAACTCTGGAGAAAGGACTAAAGCTAGCAAGATGAACTGGCTGCCAAATATAAATTGTCTATTTTGTATTACAGGTATTTCTACCCCTCCTAAATTTTTAACAAGTAATTTCCTTTGTAGTGGGGGGGGGGAATGAAAAGATTTTGGTCTTTGGGGAGATTTTATTTTCCCAACAGTGTAGGGTATTACCATGATTCTCAGTCACATTCATTTATTCATTCAACAAAAAAATATTCCTCAAATGAATGGTGGGGGAGGAGGGTATGGTGCAGCAGGTCATGTCAGATATGGATATTGCTAACATAGAATACTTTAAATGTATCAAGAACCTTTAGGATACTTTTGAGTTGGAATCAGCAAACCTTAATGTCTGGAGAAATACAGCCCGATCTCCCTGAGTTTATTCAGCTATGGGAAAATGGGAAGTTTCCTCTGTGTATATCTTCTTATTGGGCAGGACTATAAAGATAAGATGAATGAAGCTGGCATGCTCTATTACTTGCAATTACTTTCAGGATCAGATATTATGAGTTTGGATGCAACAGAAATAGAAGTTCAGCATGCAAATGAATGAATGGAGAATACACTACATAGCAATTCCTTTCTGTGCCCCAGTACCACCAGCACAGGACTGATGGGTGATCTGTGATCTCTGGCTGAACTTTAGCAAGTTCTTCACTGTTTTTCTAGGACCTCCCTTTTCACACCTTTTTACTTCTGAGATATATGCATCAGGGAAGACACTCTGTACTGTTTGCACCAATTAATGTTATCTATTATTTGCATCACAGTAGGGGACCAATTAGGTTAGGCACCACATATACATATAGCTCCTGTCTAGAAGAGCTTATATTCTAAATAGACAAGACCGACAAAGGGTTGGAGAAGGAAGCTTTTTTATTCCTTGTGACGATTCAGGGAATCTGTCTATGTGCAGCTTATGAATTGTGGTTGATATTGGGGATTTTCTGTATATCTGTACCAGACTTCAAAATCCACTCTGAATGTGGAACTTGGTTGTCTTGTCTGCTATCTTTTGTCTCCATAGTGAGCTAAAATCCAAAATTTGCAAAAGGAGAAATTCATGCACCTGGCACAAGGCTAATAACAGAAGGACATTTAACTTTGACAATCATCCATTCAAATGGCACACCGTTGGACAAAGAGTTGGCTGCTACTCAGGGCACACCAGTTTTCCGGTCTGAATTCCAGGGGAGAGGTTACTAAGCAACGGATCACCTGATGAGGTACTCTGATCACCTGATAAGGCCAAGCAGAGGGTCATCTGACAAAGGGGATGGGAGGTTATAAAAGGCAGGATCTCTCACTAGCCATTTTGGAAGTGAGGAGAAGGAAACATTCTGACAGGAGAGAGAGACACTTCATGATTAGGAGGAGAAGACGTGCAGAAAGTGGGGGTGGATCTTAGATGATTTTGCTCTATGCTCAGAGAATGCTAAATAGTAGTCAGAGCTGAAGCAGGGAAGCATGTGTTTATTGTTTTGTCTAGAACTATATATTTCTTGTGCTAGATAAAGCAAAGAGTAATTGTGTTTAGAAATCTTTGCAAAGTCTGTATGTTATGTGCTGAACCCATCATGTGTCCTTGAAGAGGTGAACTGTAACTCCAGAGTGCCCACAAGGGTGGAATTCTGGGAGGGGGTGTGCTTATACTATTAGGGGATATGGGAGGTTAGACTTGGTCCTGGTGCATAGAGCAGCTGGGCCTCAAGGTCCCCTTTCTGTAAGGGGTAACGGACAGAGCTCCTGTGCCTAGGCAATGTGCCAAGGACACCAAAGAAAGAAAAAGGGCTGCAGCCTACTCAGATCAAGGGAATCCTAAAGCACAGGGAGTCCATTGAGGTGGAGGCCAAACACAGCAGCCTGGTGAGAGTTCAGCAGAGGGAGGTCTACTAGTGTTATGTAACATTCCCCTTTTACAGATGGGAAAACTGAGTCAAACAAACACTAAATGGCCCAGGGTCACACAAAGTCTTTGGCAAATATGGGCTTTAAACTGATTGACTTTCAATGGGCATTCAGTGCTTTTGTGTTCTTTACACCTTAGTGGAGGGCCCCATGGGTCTAGAACCCAGGCTTATAGAACTACCAGGCAGCTGGCAACTCCAGGCTGCCACCCACAGCAGCTGTAACACCTTGTGCTCCACTTTCCATGACCCCCACTTGACACAGATGATGGCACGTTCCACCTTAATGGCTTGACCTACAGCAGCCCCATGGCTCCTGATTGTCTCTCTGCACTATATAGAATGTTCCAGGAAGCGTCAGGCACAGATCTTCTGTAGCCGTGATGACCATTCCTGCTCCTTGGTCTTGGATTCCTGGCTTGACTTCAGCTTGATTTGGACTGTCTCGGATCCCGAAACCTGACTTGGACTCTTGATATCGACCCCAGTCTGTCCCTGACTATGAATTCCTCAGCTACTCCTAAGGCTCAGGTTTGCCCCTGTTCTGTCCCTTGGCCCTGAGAGCCTGTGTTGGGATCCTGACACTTAAAAAAATAACCCTCTAATTGCCAGGGGCGGCTCTATGTATTTTGCCGCCCCAAGCACAGCAGTCAGGCTGCCTTCGGCGGCATGCCTGCGGGAGGTCCGCCGGTAACGCGGATTCGGCGGCATGCCTGTGAGAGGTCCGCCGGTCCCACGCCTTCGGGGTACCCGCCGCCGAATTGCCACCGAAGCCGCGGGACCGGCAGACCTCCCGCAGGCATGCCGCCAAAGGCAGCCTGACTGCTGCCCTCACTGCGACTGGCAGGTCGCCCTCCGTGGCTTGCTGCCCCAGGCACGCGCTTGGTGCGCTAGTGCCTGGAGCCGCCCCTGCTAATTGCCCAGAGCTAGAGGAAAGATACAGGTATCCAGGGTGGAGGAAGGAGGCAACTCCTCTGGCAGATTGCAAAGTTAACTAAGATATAATACTCAAGTCTGTCACTGATTGAGAACCTCTTTTTGAGCAATTGGTCAAAGCCGTTGATGTGAATGCTCACAGATGAGAATGTACATCCAATGTTTAATATTTTCCACAAAAGAATTATTTGTGAGAATAGGGAATTGCATAGATTTGTCATGCATACAGCAGCTGGTTTTTAATTTAAATTTTACTTCAAGAATTTCCTTCCCAAGTATTTTCTTCTCAGTTTCACTTCTATTGTATTATATAGGTCTCTATTTTTTGTGGATTTGTGCTACTGAGCCAAATAATGTTAATGCAAGTTGTCAAAAAACAGCATTCCTTTGTGTTCTTGCAGTACTTTATCTCAGTGAGATCAAAATATTACCATTCAAAAGTATAACTGAGTAACTTGCCAGTTACTGGAGTTCTCTAAACAGACTGGGTCTGATCCATTCCCTGGATTCTTGTGGCAGAAGCCAAGGTATAGGCTATCAGTAGCAGAATATCCTCAAGGAGTGAGGACAGAGTGCCAACGGGCTCCACTCTGCAGGGGGACCCAAAACTAGCCAGCAGAGTAGAAAGTGGGCAGGGCTGCAGGGAGGGACAGGCCCAGGACACTTGAGAGATGTGCCCCTTTCAGGTAACTTCCACTGGCAGGAGTTCTATAGGGTGTAACACTGTTCCCTATTGATAAACCCCCCAGAGGTGAGCAGTGACATTAACACCACCTACCGTCCTCTGGGGATGAATGCATCTGATGGTGCAGCTGCTCCAGAACACATCATAAAAAGCTGCCTTTTGCTGAGCAGACTTGAGAACTATTCAGATTACTTAAGACACAGGAGTGTGACACACGTCAACACAGCTTTGTAGCTCGGCTTCAAAGTCTTGGTTATAAAGATGTGGCAGCTTTCCTCCCTCACGCCTGTCCACCTTTCAAAAAAATACCATACACATTGCCAAAGCCCACAAAGGCTCCAGAGAAGTCTGGATAAATGGAAAGTGAAGATGGTTGAGTGGAGGGAATATTTCGAATGGTCCTCAAAAATTCCCACTCTTGGAGATTACCCAGCAGTAGAAATGCACTCCAGGAGGAGAGCGGAAGAATGCTTATTTAACAAGAGAAAGTTGACAGCTCTCTCAAAATGGGCATCTGATCTAGCCTTGGCACTGTGCGTAATGCTATATAAAACTGAGCTCCGTGTAGCAAATCTCAGAGGGGAACACATTACACAGCCAGACGGTAAAAGGAACCATAAGAATCTTCTCTAAGAGATGATCAGGAGTGACCAGCAGAAACAGATGCTATTTTAGTTACACTAAAGTGCAGTTTAACTCAGAAAAATGACTATATAAAAACATTACCTTCGTACTCAACAGATATGCTCCATACATACATCAGTGTCATAGCTTATGACTTGCATGATACCAATACAATTCTATTGCATTTTACTCCTGTTAGACAGAGTCAACACATCTAAGGGTGAATGAAGGACGTTCTATTCTGGCTCACACATCATCATCAGAATTGTTAATTAAATACCAATGTCAGGACTAAATTCTGTCCTAAATTAAGATAATGGGCTAAATTCTGCTCTCTGCACTACACTGACTTCAGTGAAGTTACTCTGGATTTAGATCCGTGTAAGTGAAAGCAAAATTTGGTCCACTGGTAAAACTGAAGGCAGAATTTGGCCTGCAGAATATTTATCTATTATTGCTGATGATGCACAAGCCAGAAAACAGTTTGATTTTCAGACCATAGCCTGAATATGCTGGGCTGTCAGACGGAAAAAGACATCTTACTTGTAAACTGATCATATTTGATCTAAAGGGATAGAGACAGAAGATACAGAATCCCACAATGCCTTTTTAAAAAAAAATAAAAACAGTCCTTTTGCAGAATACTGCACTTAAAGGTCTTTAGAAACTATCATTAAGAGCAGAGAAATGCATATGGTTGAGGAAACTTTACTTGAAAATTCAGAAATGAAAAGCAAGCAGGAGAATAAAAAATGCTTCAGAGACCAACAGTTCTGAGATCTGTTGAGTTGTGAGGAAAGCAAAAAAAACCTGGGAGATGCATTTTTATAACCTCGAGTCCCTGGAACCGAGCTATTATTATTGCTATTTCTCAAAACATCTACAACATGCACACATGTCTATACATGGTGGCTCACAGTCTCCCAGGAGGGCTAACTGTGGCATGCAAACACAAAAGGGGGTAGGGATAGCTCAGTGGTTTGAGCATTGGCCTGCTAAAGCCAGAGTTGTGAGTTCAATCCTTGAGAGGGCCACTTAGGGATCTGGGGCAAAATCAGTACTTGGTCCTGCAAGTGAAGGCAGTGGACTAGACTCAATGACCTTTCAGGGTCCCTTCCAGTTCTATGAGATAGGTATATCTCCATATATTTATTTATTTATTTAAAACTGAGGATCTCTTAAGACAGTGTCATTAGCAAGAAGAACTGGCTTAACTTTTTTCTTTAAAAAGTAATAGAAAGAAACAGTACAAAAATGCTCAAGAGAATTAAAAACCAAATATAATGTGCCATCAAAAGCCAGACAGCTGGAATACTTACATCACTTCTAGTCGAGCCTTTCTCGAATCATTTCCTCCGAAAGAAATAACCTCACAGGTGTAGTCTCCAATGTCACCTGACCAGGTCTGGCTAATAAGGAGGGTACCACCTTTCTCTACTGTAACTCTGGAACTGCTAGATGGGTTTATTACAATGCTGTCCTTCTTCCAAACATACCTGGATGTCACAATGTTTCAAAATGTTAACAAGTACAACTAAGAAAGCTCAGAAAGATTTGTACAACAAGGTGATATCAGCTGTTAAAATTCTACAGTCAAAATGGCACTAAACTGATAAACCACTACAAATATTTTCAGGACATTTAAACTTTTCTGACCTCGATCTTAGACTAGTGACCAGAAAGAAAATTTGATACACACAAACAATGTATAGATGATGGAATATATCTATATTCCCTATAGATATATGGAATGAGTACATTACTCATGAGTGGCAAAATTATGAGTGAATTTTGTAGGCCATCTTTAACAGGTGCTGGTAAAGCCTTTATGAAGTACTGTACTGCAAGTAACTTAATACACATTCTTAGGTAAAAGCAGTGTAATTGAATCTTCATCTGGCTCATCTCATTATCTCTGTGATATCAAACACTAGCCCATTCCATACAAAAATACTCGGTAACAAAAATATTTGCAAAAAGTGAACACAAAAGCGGTGCAAGGAAGTTATGGCCCAAGTGAACTCATTTTTTCAATTTAAGCAAATACTGCAAAAATGTTCCACAAATATTTACCCAACTCTGATTTTTATACTATATGTGTTTATGGGCCAGATCCTTGGGTGTGGCCAAAATGCACAAAGTGACAGTCAGGAGGTGGTATATGTGCAAAGGTTAATTAAAGCTCTCCTTTGCACTCTCCTGATGCAGCTGATATTTGGTGCAGACCATTCACCCTATTGTTCTAACCAAAAGGGGCCAAAAATGCAGCCCAGTACCAGTGTAAAATAGAACCACCTTGACTTCCCCTTTTCTCCAGCCACACCCCCATACTCTTATGACAGCAGAAGGGAAGGAATGTGGCTTAAGAGCCCCTCTGTTTGGTGTATGGATTTCAGGATCTCACTTACACGGACTGATCCTCCCTGAGCTAGTTACGCCAGGTATATTGCCAGATTACACCAGTAACACAATGCAAAGTGGCTGCCATGCCAGAGGATCTAGCCTTGTGTGTGTAGATTTAGATATATGTATACAGCTACACAACATGTGTATACACAGCCCATAGCCCTACAATCCAGTATGGTCTAAAAATGTTTACATAATTGTATAGGTTCTCTGCACTGTCATTTTCTAACGTTTTGAAAACAATCCTCAAAGCCACAAATAACTTTTTTCATTCATGTGTGGTGCCTTTAAATTGTGCATATTTTAATGCTGTCATTTTGTTAAAAGTGGTGAGCTACCTCTGAATTCTGTGTGCAGATCTACTAGTTTAGAGGCAAGTTCTGCTCTCCATTACACAGGGTTCAATTAAATGAGAATTTATCCCTTAGTTATTAAAGTGTTTCAGAGAGTGGGGACAGCCCCCCTCCTAGAGTTTCAGCACTCCCAATGTAAACACTTCTGAAGTCCTATTTGATCCCTTTGGGCTTTACTCTCATTAAGTAGCAGCTTCTGACAAGTTGGTTTTATTGATAGTGTATTAACCTTGACAGTAAAATCATGGAAGGCTGTATTGAAGTCATGAAGTGGAACATAGCTCATTGTAAATAATACATAAGACTGAAGTAGAAAATGGAATTTATGTGATTAATGATGCAGTCTACAATCTTATGATGAGGTAATCAAGGGTTTGATGCTGAAATCTGGGATCCTGAAACTTCTCACCTAATGACACTCTGATAGTTTGTAAAATTAAGTTCAGATAAGCCACACAAACAATAATGGACACCACCAACCTGATTGAAATTCTAGGGTCATGAGTTGCTTCACATTGTAGAGTGGCTGTGGTTCCCTTAATAACAGTGCTGTCTTCAGGAGGGTGAACAATAAAAGTGCGATCTGAAAAGAACAGAAGCCAGTGTTCAGGTAAAATTGCAGACTTTTATCTGGTCTTTCTCAAAGGGCAATGAACGAGTTATTCATCACTCTGAGCAAGAAGCTCTCTTTCACTCTGGCAATGGGAGTGTGAGCGTGAAGCTCCCTGAATGGCATATGGAAGGTTGCCCAGTAGTTAAATCTAACAGGCAGGACACTCTTACCACTACTTTATGTGGATCCCGCCGCACCCCCCAGTCTAATTTAACTATGTAAAGGTGAGGTCCTAAGTATGTGATGAAGAGACTTTAGAGAAGCAGCAGAGGACACCAGCATGAGCAGCTTTTAGTTAGCTAATCTGCGGGCAGTGCTTTGAATATGAAAAGCGCTAGAGGAGTACTAAATGTTATTTGTTGTCTTTGCTGCAACCAGTTACTGGCAACCCCAAAGTCATAAAGTGCCAAGAACATCTACGGTGCCTATAAGTCAACAATAATATATTGTTATTCAGGAGCCCAGGCATGCTATTTGGAGTCAAAAACTGTGCAAGGGAAGAAGCTACTCTGAAAATTATTCAGAAACAGGAAAATGTAAATGGCACCTTCTCCCGTCAAACCTATGCAATGAGGGTGGAAGAGGAGCAGTTTCAAGGAGCGTGAATGTTCCTCATAAGAAAGAGGTGTTTTCCCAAATGTTGCAAAACTATCTTCATTCAAACACCTCTGGAGACACAGAACACAATAATTGCTTGTAACTATAGCAACTAGATCAAATGTGAAAGAGCTCTATTATGCTCAGCAAAGAGGTGGTGGCAGCTCATATCATCAGCTAAAACAGGCAGACAGACAGTAAAGTGTGGAAGATGGGTGGATAAAAGGAATGCAGTCCCAAATTCTCGTAGAGATGATAACCCATAACAAATGAGAAATCACAGGTGTACAAGAGATGACCAACTGAATCAGATCTGTACAAGTAGAGATATCATACTATTAGAGACAATGTGGGTGAGGTAATATCTTATACTGGACCAACTTCCGTTGGTCAGGGAGACAAGCTTTTCAGCTTACACAAAAAAGAAAAGCTCTATGTATGCTCTATTGTCTCTCTCACCAACATACCTCATCCACCTTGTCTCTCTAATAGTCTAGGACCAAACACAGCTACAACAACATTACAATCATTATGCACTATGTCTAATATTACTAATACCATGTACTATGTCAGTATTATTTCTACTGTACCTGTGTAAGCTGGTTAGTTCTGTAATGGAGTTCTCATTGCTGTACATGTAGTGTGTGGTTATATTCAATCATAAAAGTTTAGCAAGAGAGAAAAAATGAACAGGGTCCCTATCTATTACAGGTATTTGATCCATTGAGAAATGAATTATAATGGAGACCCCCTGCTGTGCTCCATCAAATATATCTGAATATAAGGCAGTACACATTCTAATACTTAAACCATATGCATAGTCAGTAATATCAATATGACATCCATATATGACAAGTGTGTCTTGCATTACATTTATTGCCAGTATATTCCACAGATACCCTCAAGATCATAAGGTGGAATGTTTACATTCTTTTGGGGATGAATAGATGTAAAATGTGCACCATCCGCCCCAAGGATAATCAGTCCCTAAGCTGCACTTCAAAGAGAGGGAAGGAGAGGAGAGCAATATACTTTTTATAAAAAGGATTTTTATTCTCAACTCAGGATTTTTTTTTCCCTGCTGTTAACGGCAACATATTAAACCTTCCCTTTTTTAACTTGTAGCTTGGATTTCCCCCACTGGGAATGTCTCTCATCTCCCATACACCAGGAGTAACTCAGATGAAGTCAATGGGTCAGACTCTGTAGACCAACTAAGAGGATACTCAGTACAAATCCAGGTAGTGGTGGAGGGCAAGCCAAACCTGAGTCTGATTGGTACCAGGCTGATCCCCAAATCAGTTTAGAGCAGCCGAAGCCTGATGTATTTTGCATTGGCTGTCAACAGCTGTCAGAGGTAACTACGTAAGCAAGGGATCACTTATGGCAGCAGTCAGGAAGCTGGTGGCACAGAAGCGATGAGGGCTGTTCTATACAGGGCCGGCTCTAGGCACCAGTGTTCCAAGCATGTACTTGGGGCGGCACTTCTTAAGGGGCGGCATTCCGGCCCTTGGGGGCGGCTCTTTTCAAGGGGCGGCACTCTGTTTTTTGGGTTTTTTTGCTTGGAAAAACCTGGAACCTGCCCTGGTTCTATACCATTGGAAGGTTCCTTTAGGTAGGGGGGAATCCTTAAGTGGCCAGCTCTGCCAGCTTTAGGGCTGCTTTTCCCTGTCAGAGAATCAGCGCCAATGAAATTACACCAGTGTAAAACCTGTGTAAGTGAGATCATACTCACTCTAATTTTTTATTAAATTAGTTTCTTTCGCAAAAACATCCTGAATAGCTATCCAAATATACAAAATTTATATTCATCCTTTCACAAAAACGGATAATTTGATAGATTTATTTAAATAGACACATTATTCCTATTAATTTATACACGTTTTTCTATTAAATGGAGCTGTATAATAGTTTGACAATTTCCTGAGAGCACACCAAAAACTGATTAATCCTTGATTAATGTTAGATTTAAAACAAAGCATTATCCTTACTCCAGACAGTCAGGATAGCGAAAGCGTTCAGGGCTCCTTCAGAGTTGACTGCATAGCAGGTATAATTGCCAGCATCCTGGAGGAAGACGGGAGTAATCTGGAGCCCACCAGATTCAAGAAGAATGAACCTGGGAATCTGAACAGAGCCACTGGCTAAGATCTGGTTCCCTGAAACATAGGAGGAGGAAACGGCATGACTCTTGTTATTTGCAATGCATGAATTAAGCGATGAAATTCCAAAAGATTAAGTAACAAAACCACACAAGGTGCTCACACACTCACTCACTCGCGTGCACGAACACACACACACACACAGCCATTCTCTTCTTGCACAGAACAAACTAGAGAAAATAGAGAAGTACATGCTGAATGGACTCTCCCAAAGTATTCAAGGGGAGAACAGAGCAGGAATTCACTATGGTTTCACAACAGAATAAGTGTTTACCTCTTTTCCATGTGATGGCAGGTTTTGGAGCCCCAGTAACCTCACAGCTTAATACTGCAGTCATCCCTTCTGTAACAGTAATGTCCATTGGAGGTCGGGTAAATGTTGGTGTAATATCTGGAATCAAAAAAGTAAAAAAATTCATGGGATCACCTATCAAAACAATCCCTTAAATACCATCCTGGAGTGGTTTACTTCCACTTTTATAGAGCGGATCGTGGAGAAGGACATGACACTAATAAATAAAAACCTTTCAGCAGTGACTGTAACCTTTCATTATTCATCTCCTAGGAATGATCTAACACACTTTATTACCTAAACGGAAAATAAAATCTATCAGTGCTTGTACAAGTACAAGCAAGAGATCTTAATGATAAAAGTGGAAAGGTGTAAAATTAGTGTTTTGGGGAATACAGAAATCTAGATAAACAAAACTATTTGCTTTCATCTTCATAATACAGAGTTCTTTAAGATGAAAAGCAACTTGAGAATGACATTAACTTTAAAAGTTAAATGTCAGCCAAAAATAGTTAGAATCTGATTCTCATTCAATACATTGTCTAAGTTTTTTCTTTCTTATTTTCCCCCAGTTGCACTTTATTACTTTTTTTTTTTACTGCCGCTTCCCACATAGATATCGAACTGTTGCAGATCTGTTTTCTAAAGCCCAAAGAATTCTGGTCAGTACTTGTATATTGTCCTTGAGCTTAAAAAAATCATTACATTGGCAACCATGGAATTTTTCCAACAAATAAGACGGCAGAGTGATTCAGTAACTACAACATTTAACTTGGTTTTTACTGTTGAAAAATATGTTTAACTTGGAACTTCTGACTTTATGTGTGTTTATTCCCCCCTAAGCAAAATCTACCTAAAGTGTCATCCTTTATCATAAAACAGTAGCATGAATTATATAAAGCATTAGAAAAGGAAAACTCAACTATAGAACTAAAAGGAAGAGAGAGAGCCCAATTTTTCCCCCAAAATTTTATTTTTTTAAAAAATGTAGCAATAAGGGCCTGATCCAAAGGCCGTTGACATTAATGACAGTCTTTCCATAGACTTCAACGTGCTTTGGATCAAGCCTCAAGTGAATGCATTAGCTCTAGAACACTTACAAGGTTATGGAAGTGCAGGTGTTGCCTCTATAGATTTAATTCAATCAATCTGAATCAATCCACTGCACCCACAAAGCTGTCCAGAAGACTATACAAATGATTGTGGCCCTTCAATCAATTATCTGAAATGGGAACATTGCTCTCATTAATCATTACCATAGTTCCGTACTCACTGGTTACATCCAGGTAGGTGTGGGTCTGTATTTCTCCAGCTTTATTATTGGCAAAACACTGAAAGATTCCGGAGTCATCAGGATGCAGTCCCTGGATCTGCAGCCCCCCATTCGTTAGCACTTTGTAACGAGGATTCTGTAGCTTGTTGATAGGAACAGAGTCCTTATACCAGGCTAGAGTGGGAACGGGAACTCCTACATATCAAACAAAACCAATTCACTATTATTCTTTGCAGACCACCGAAAACTCTGTACAATCAAAGTACACAGCAATGTTATAGTCAAATATCTGAGCACAAATTTGAGCCCTACATAGCCTAACTTGCCCCACCCAAAATATGTATAAATATATAGATATTTGTACAAAAGCACTGTTTGATCAATGGTGAATACAGATCATGTTATCAACGACAATAAGATACTGTAGAAAGCGTGATGACAAAAACAGCAAATAATGATAGTGTGTGGAGATAACCCTATCATGTTTTCTTCCTCATAATCATACTTCATACCACACTTTGGGGAAAATGTTTTAAAACAAAATGTTAGATTAAAACCAAAATCCTGTAACTGTAAACCATAGCAATACTGTGACATAGAAATTCCTATAGTGTAGTTTCATCTTATATGCCGCTACAGTCAAGTTGTCAAAATTAAAAGAAAATGGCAAATTACACATTAGCAATGAAATGCTGAAGTGACTGTAATAGGTATTTTAATTCTTAATTTAACAATCCTTTTCATGCAGGGCCGGCTCCAGGCACCAGCTTAAGAAGCAGGTGCTTGGGGCGGCCAAGGGAGAGGGGCGGCATGTGAGGCAATTTGGGGGCGGCAGGTCCCTCACTCCCTCTAGGAGCGAAGGACCTGCCGCCGAACTGCCGCCGCCGATCGCGGCTTTTTTTTTTTTTCTCCAATTGCCGCCGCCGGTCGCGATTGCGATCGCGGCTTTTTTTTTTTTTTTTTTTTGCTTGGGGCAGCAGAAATGCTGGAGCCGGCCCTGTTTTCATGATAACTGGCAGTGTATCTTTAAGCGATAATGTACAAGCAGCATATTGTATTCAGTAAGCCTGTTTTAAAATTTGTATTTTGATTCATTTTCTACTTCACCTGTGGTTGAAACATTTGTGCATTAATGCAAACCAAAATGTAAACAGAAATCCTACCTTAAAAATAACGTCTCATACTTTGTATTACTCTATTCTTGCATGCACATATATAGAAATACTGGCACAGGTTTTCACTTACGCTGTAGCCACTTCACACCAGTCTGCTGCACAAAAGGGACTGTAAATTCAGCAGTTCGGGCCAGTGGAGGATTTTCCCTTTCTAGTGGAGTTATTCAGTGGTGTAGGGTAGCCATAGAAGCTCCTATGCCACCCATCATGATCCCTGCATTGTCCTCCCACTCCAGCAGTCCCTGGCTCTTCCTGAACAGCCCCCAAGGGCCTAAAGTAAAGCAGCCATAAAGTTGCTTTAATTTATGATGGAACTGGATGACCCCAAGATTGGGAGGGCATAAATGCTTAAATGACATTGACCCACCCCTAGTCTCCACCACAAGCTGTGTTGAGCTTACAGGCACAGCTGGAACTCAGCCCAGGATCTGAACCACTGTCTGATTGTAAGGTAAGAGTCACTGTCTCCTGGTGTGGTCTTTCGAAAGATCTCTGCATCTCCTGACTGGCCCTCCTTAGTTTGTTCTCGGTCAGGTCAGTTCCTGGACTCTCACCGCCAATTAAGTCTATCAGTCCTTCAATTTTAGGCCCTGCAATTGCCTGGCTGTTTTCTTAAAGGTGGCATTGTCACCTCTTTGCCACCCCCCAGATCTTTCTGCCTCCGCTTCCAGCTCTTCACTCTCCTCTTTATAGCAGGCCTTGTTTTCTCTATTGGTAGCAGCTATGGGTGCCTGCCTCCATGACTGGCAGCTCTGGCAGCTGCAAGAGGGTATGATTAGGCTGTTTGCTTATAAACAGGAGAGACTCTCCTCCCCACAACTCCCCCATCTATACTCGGTATGGGGTTTGTAGACCCCATTACAGTCTGTGTCTGTCATCCATCTGTCTACCTTATATATCTCTAATGCACCCATCACAATAATATCTAGGCAACTGAAGTAGTCAATGGGAACTGAAGTTGCCTGATTTTCAGAGGTGCCAAGCAATCTCTGTGTCTCACATTTGTAAAGTGGGGATAGTAGTTACCTACATTACCGGGCAGTTGTGAGGTTTAATTCCTTAATGAGTGAAATCCACTCTAGTGAAGGCCCTTTGCCTCATTTAAGCCCTTAGGATGCATAGAGCCTTGGGCAGGCAGTGAATTTCACCCTAATGTTAGCAGACTGAAATCCTCAGATGGGAGGCACTATAGAAGAGCACAATATTACCATTATTTTGAAAATCCCAAAGTTACTAATATGACATGACATATCAATTTGTGTCTCCTTTCAATTTTACTCATCCTCTGGGTGTGGACAAAGTTATATTTACCCAAATAAAAATGTACAAAAAAAATAAGAAGTAGCAGAAAAAGAATATTTGATTCATCCTAATGTTATTTATACAAACATGCATCCGTTGCCAAAATCACCTCTGAAGCCGATAATCATCTCAGAAAGAAATCCACTGTACACAGTGTGTGGTGTTTGATATGAATAGATGCAGTGTACCACCATGCAACAGGCACAATTTCAATTTCATACAACAGCCCATATACAAAACAGCCCATATACAAAATTAGTATAAACTCTAATGTTCAGAATTCTCAGTGCGAGAGTGTTATTCATCTTTTGAAAATCCCCTGGGCAAATACAAGTTATCACTGAGTAATGAAGAAACAGAATGGAATAGTCCTCCTGATATGGAAGAGGCTGGAAATGATTTCAAGTTTAAATAATAACAACTCCATTTTCCCACACATTAGATTTGATGGGCATTCAGATAATGAAACCTGGCATTCAATACTTTGACCCCTACCTTTAACATTAGAGTCATTTCTCAAATCCCTTCCCACTAACAATATTAGCAAAAAAATCCTAATCCTATAATCACTGTGAAATACACCTTTCCATCACTAACTCAGCTGATAAAATGAATATTACCATCTCTTTATTTCCTATGTTTCAGCCATGGATACATTCCCCTACCCCCCAGTTATGAATCTTATCTCATATGGATAAACAAGGATCTTATCTAAGCATTTAGGAGCCTGTCAATAGCATTCACTTGGGCTTTTAGTGATCTTCCCAGAGACAACTGCCTCTAAAATTGTACAAAATTCCCTTTTTTCATTTTGCAATGAAAATTTTAAAAATAGCAAAAACAATTATGAATTTTGTCTTTATTTCTCCCTGATCCGTCCTAACGGAAAATCTAGAGAAGGAAACATTTTAAAGATCTTTATTCCTCCATGTAGGCATTTTGCCAACCCTTGGTCCTACCTTGCTGTTTGAGGGGATGCAGTGTGATCTAAAGATTCATAAAATAAAATTATCATAATACTTAGCGTTTATAGAGTGCCATACATTTTCCAAAGCACTCTACCAAGATTAGAAAATTAATCTAATGGTTAGAGAGGAGACTGGGAGCCAGAAAAGTTGGACTTCATTCCTGGCTTTACCACTCACTATATGACTTTGGGCAAGTAACTTAACCATACTGTGGCTCAGTTTCCCCACCTGTAAATAGGGCTAACAATCTTTAACTATCTTATAGCCATAGTCTGAATTGTAGCAATTGTACATGGAATCATGGATTAAAGACTAGAGAAGTTTAAATTATTATTTTTGTTATTTATTTTTTATAGCACCACCATCTCCCAGTGGGCTGCCGTGTCCCACAAGTATTCTTCCATCTACTTGTCTACACAGGTAGAACTGTTGTCCAATTAACTGCACTCCCATGACACCACCAATGCGGCCTGCAGCTCCATGCTTTCTATAAGTAAATAAGGAACAGGATAAAAAAAGTGCATTGAAAATGTACAAAGCATCAATGGCTGCTGAGAGATATATACCCCAGCCTGGTTACAGTACAGTTGGATATACTGAAATTCCATTTATGAGGAAGTAAAAAGCTAGTCTGTGCAGGTTGCAATTTTATTTATAGTTAATCGCTACTTATACTGTGAAATTAATCCGTCTCTCACACTCACAGTGCGCAAAGGCTGAGTAAATGGGCTTTGTGCAGAGACTTCCACAGGAGCTGGGTGAAGTCAAATCCACCTTCATACCTGTGGCCAAGGCACAGGGCAGCTGAGCTGGAACAGGAGCAGCAACCTCTTTTTAAGGATTTGTGGCAGCTTGATCTGTGTAATCACAGATCTAGTGTCTCCCCAATCACTCCTGTGCCTCTAATCCCTGCTCTTTCCTAATTTATATTGAGCTGGCGTGTGGCCAGGAGTCCCTCTGCATGCCTGTTATGCAGCTAACCAAGACTCTGGCAGAAGAACTGCCTTGCTGTCCATGGACTGGATCCACATTGAAGGTATATTAATTGATTTGGCTATAAGAGGGTTCCACTGCACAAACAGGATCCAGGCCATAAGACTGCTTAGGTGTGCCCCACTAGTTCCCCAGGGAGCTAGATGGAAGGAAGAGTAGGTCTGGAAGAGAAGTCAGAAAGCACCATGAGGTCTGCATGACCTCTCAAGGAGAGGTTTTTTCTTTTAATAGCTGACAAGCTGTTGGGGTTTTAGATAGTTCTCCCATTGGGCACGGCAGAGAGTCGAGAGGCTCGAGTTATTTGCTTACCACACACTTGACAAATCTCAGAAAAATACTATTATAGCCAGTTTTGCTAATGGTGTGATTTAAAAAACAACAACAGCTACTTGGGTGAGAATCTCATCTGGGAAACAGAAAAATCCCAATATATTTACCATAATATGAACTGATAGCACTCCGCAGCACCTTATTTGGCACAGGCAGGGGGTGGGGTGGATTAGTGGGAATGGAAACAACAACATGCTATAAAGAACATTCATATTGTCAAAAACAGCTGGTGTTGGGAAAGTAGTATTTGAGATAGTTAATGATTTACAGTTTTCTCACAGTGCTCTTGTGTATATAACTGTTTTAATGACAATATTTTGCACTTATAGCACCTTTCATCTCAGGACCTCAAGGCATTTTACTGGGTGTGCACTATTATCCCCATTTATGGATAGGGAATCTGAGGCACTGAGAGGCTAAATGATATGCCAAGGTCATAAGTCAATTCATTGGCAGAGTCGAACATAATATTCGGGGTTAGAAACTTGCAGCTCACTGTTCTAATCACTAGATTATGATGCTTCCTATTTTTTAATTAGAAGGCATGCTTCTGCTTCTTTGGAATTGTATCGAAAAAAGCATTTCATTTTAAGTCCAGTTATAAGTATTTTGAAGTTTGTTATGGCATTAAAACACCTTCCAATTAAAAACGGAAAGAAAGAGTGCTGCTGTAGAAGTGTAACTACACTTGAACATTACTGCAACTGACATTTCTACTCAGTGTAAAAGCACCATAATTTTCAACAAGGAGGTTTAAGTATTGGAATTATTGATTGTTTCGCGGCGTCCCAAGTTATGAGTCCCAAAGCCATTGTTTTACTTCAGTTAATTTACTGGCTCAAGACCTTAATCCTTTTTAGCCAACTACAATTGTAGAAAGTATCCTCTAAAGCAAGGAACATGAAGGGAAGGAGCAGGGGCTATTTTGCCCAGGAGACAAGCAGCATTAATGTTACCCAGCTCTTATACCAAAATTCCACTTACTTGTATCACACGTACAAAACAAAACTAAAAGAACAGCCCAATTTTCTAAAGGCGAAGGGGCAGCTCCTCAGATGTTGTAAATGGTCATAGCTCACTGAAATCTACCCCGATTTGTTAGGAATTGGTATTGGGTGCTTTGTTCAACAGAGGGTGCATTTATTTTTTCCAAGCTCGTACCCCTTTTAAGCAGCTTCATATACTTTATGTACTGCGCACTCACCCATTGCCTGACATAAGAGGTCCACTGTTTTCTCCACATCGGCCAAAATTCGACTCTCAGGCTCAGCAGTGAAATAGGGTGGCTCTTTAGAATAGAAAGGAAATAAACAACAAAATGAAAACTGAGGTTGATTTAAAGAATTTAATATAGTTTCCTCACAAATTCTGTATTTAATATAATATAATACAAACTGCCTAGTTCATCTCCTGTTTGGGGATCATGGGAGGGTTTTTTGTTGTTTTTTTGCTATGATGAATATGAATTTCAAAGATAGCTGAGCCGATGCCAATTTATATTTAGGGTTTCACACTGCAAATTAATACTCAGTGCAGCGGCTACTTTTCATTTTATAAGTTTGAATCATGGAATGTTTTAATTCTGTTTAGAAGGGCCATCCCAAGAGGTTCATAAAGGTTTATATTTACAGCATAATATTTTATAGAATAGTTTGCTTCAGTATCTAAGCTAAACACCAGCTTCTCATGAAGTCATGAAGCATGTCAAATAAAGTGCCATACCATGTCAGTGACCCTATATCAGAAAGTAAGCACAGTATATTAAAAAAAAACCTAACAGTTTTATTTGTTAAAAGCAAGCAGATTTAATGCTTTAATCGAACATGCAGTAATAACCAACAAAACCGACAGTTTATCATTAGGACTAAACAAAAGACATTATAGGTTGCATTAAACAAAGACTAGACTTGGGGGAATTGTAGAACACACTGTCATGTAACTACTTAATCTATGCAGCATAAAATTTCAGGAGTATCGCGTCAAAGTCCCACAGGCATTAAGGTTGCAGTGATTATCATGGTAACTAAAAACTGTCATACTTTACTCAATGTGATTATCATCTGAGTACTGTTTTCAGAAGCATTTTATTTGATTATAACTACAATTCTATCATAGCATAACTAAGCACAAACACCATGCACTGATTGCCTCTTAAAAGAGTGGAAAATACAGAAAAGGGGATATGTTTTGCCGTGCATTTTCCTCTTGAAGAATACAAGTATATTTGAGAAAAAGTGTAGTGGGTTAAAGATGGCCCAAGGTAGCTTTAGGCTATCTACATCTCAACCCCACCCCAACAACATATAAATAATTCCCCGGTCCAGACTGGTACACTTAGTACTAATTGTATGGCATTACTTATTTTCATAAATAGAATAAAATCATACAACAATCCCAATGTATATTACATTACAATATTAATTAACTATTCCTCACCACCTCACTGGTGGTATAGTAAGTGTTGTTACCCCCATTTTGCAGAGAGGTTAAGTGACATGCCCATACCCACACAGCAAGTCAGTAAAAGAGCCACGATTAGAACTCAGGACTCTAATCCCCCCTCCTCCGCTCTAACCACTAGAAAATGTTCTCTCCAATGTAGAGAAGAGGTATCCCTGTAAGGACCCATTACAGATGTTACATTTCTATATTCCTTTTAAACAAAGTCAAACAAATCAATTTTCAAAGTCTGTGCAAAGAATGAGGGGGCAAAGGTGTGAAATTGCCTAGAAAACTCATCTACAAGGCAAAACCAATAAACCAGTGGTTCTCAAACTAGGGCCGCCGCTTGTTCAGGGAAAGCCCCTGGCGGGCCAGGCCGGTTTGTTTACCTGCCGCGTCCACAGGTTTGGCCAATCATGGTTCCCACTGGCCGCGGTTCGCCGCTCCAGGCCAATGGGGGCTGCAGGAAGCGGCGTGGGCCGAGGGACATGCTGGCCACCCTTCCTGCAGCCCCCATTGGCCTGGAGCGGCGAACCGCAGCCAGTGGGAGCCGCGATCAGCCGAACCTGCGGACGCGGCAGGTAAACAAACCAGCCCAGCCCGCCAGGGGCTTTCAGTGAACAAGCAGTGGCCCTAGTTTGAGAACCACTGCAATAAACTGAACTGTCCAAGTAATTTCTTACATTTTAATAATATAAATGTGTAAACCTTACTGATCCTCAATGCCCAGCTATATGCCGTCTGATAACACACATAATAAGTTTTTATATATTGCATACGAAGTCTTGTTCACTACTCTAAACTACAAATTGAAAAGCAGAACATAAAATTCAAACTCATTGTAGGATTACGGTGCAGGTCATAGACGTCATGATTCAAGTTGCTGAGCACTCTGCAATCCAGCAAAAGAACATGTTTAACTTTAAACACAAGAGTAGCAAAGTTGCAAACTCTTGTGACTTTTTTTGCAAATTTTGTTACATTTGATCCCAACTCCTGCAATTAAGTTATTACATAAGAATCTCAACTTTCACTTAAAGAAAAAGAGTAAGTTTCTAGTCCTCATGATTGTGGAGGAAAGCTTGAAAATGTGAAATCTGAAGGCTCAAAACCCAGAAGGCAAATAAAAGGAATCCAGAATTTATTTGTTAACATTTCATAATTTTAAAGTCAATTTGATGATTTCTGGAGGTCTGATGCATGATATTTAAGTAGTTCATTGGCTTAATCGGGACTACTCACATGTTTAAAATAAAACATTTGTAAGTGCTTTGCGAGACTAAGGATAGAGTGCTTAATACCTTGGACAACTGAAGCCACAATAAGCAGCCAAAAACCCTACATAATATATCAGTGCAATTGCTATCCACTCACACTGAATCATTTACATGTGTTTTTAGGCATACTTAAATGAATTTTTAGTACTATACAAAGTACTATAGCTTTACAGCTTTGGAGAGTGAACTCTGCTTATCTACAGAACAGGTACAGCATGAAAAGCAGTAATTTGGGCTCCAATCCTTTGAAACAGTAAAGTAGGTGCGTAGTAGCTTTGCTCGATTGGGGCCTTAGCCTCCTTGCCAGTGCAATGCAAGTTCCAGCTGCTAATTGCCAACATGACAACCAGTCATGATGGTGTTTTGTTTCGGGTTTTGTGGTGGTGTCTTGCTTTGTTTTGGGGGTTTTTTTTGGTGATACAAATGTGTTCACTGAGACTAATAGCCAACAGATGGTAATAGATCTAGAACCAAATTCAAACTGGTAACCTAAAAGGAAAAAAATTCTATTTCCTTCTGAAATGGGCTTTTTTGAGTGTCATGAATTAGTATATGCGTGTATGTATCTATATCAAAGTACAAACTCCATTTTGTTTCATGAATACTATTTTGATTGTAAAACTGCACTGTGCCTTCCCTGTTGTCTTTTTTGCCTCCATCTTGAACTGGGATTCATAAAGGCACTGAGAGGGCAATTCAAAGTAATCAGATTGTTAACCTGACCCATCTTGTCCTGTTCAAATAGAAGCTCCCTTGGAGAATGAGTTAGCTACTGATCAGATAAACCTTTTCTTCCAAGTGAGATCACACGATGAAGGACTTGAAGTCAATTATGGTAGTTACCTGACAAACTTTATAAAAGAAGGGCTCTCTCTCACCAGCCATTTTGGGAGGAGAGACCAGAAACAAAAGCAGATTAAGACTAGGCAGAAGATGAAGGAAGAAAGGAGGGTTACAGGGCCCTGAAAAGATTCTGACCAAATCCCAAAGAGCTTTTGGGAGTGGTGAGGAAACTCAGGCAGGGGTTTTCATGCAGACCTCATGTTTTTCCCTATATCAGCGTATCTCTTGTGCTGCCTAAAATTAAAGGGTGTGTTTAAAAATTCCTTTGAAGAGTTGGTGTCACTCGTTGATACAGTCACATAACCATGGAAGGGGAAAACAATAAATTAGAGGGTCCATCCACAGCTTTGGAGGAACTCTGATAGCATGCGACAGCCACTGGGGAAGCTTTGGAGCTGGCTCTAGTTTCAAGGTCAAGGCAACTAGACCACAGGGTCCTCAGTGCCAAGAGTGGTGTTGACACAAGATCTGCATCTGGAATGTGTGCCTAGATGCCCAGTGTGATGTTGCACCCCATAATGCTTTATAGAAATATGCTTATGAGTGTAAATATGACATAACTGGAATATGTTTTATGCTAGATATGCCATGTAACATATCTTTGCAAAGGTTATGTTCTACTGCATGTATTCATCCTATTCGTATGCATGTATCATTTTTATATCTGAAGTTATGAGCATTGGCTCTATGCTTGTATTTAAAGTGTTTGCTGTAGAAAGCACCTAAGGCAGATTTGGTCAATATAGTGTGAAGGGGTTATTCAGGTAAATGGAAGTACTTGGCTAACAATGGACCTTGATAGACACCAATCCACATGTGAGCTTTCCTGGGAACGTTCAGGCCAACATGTGGGCAATGGCTCGGCCTGTAGAGAACTGAGTCATGCATGGACATGTGATTTGCCCATGTGACTCCAAAACTCCATCTTGTAGCTGTGATTCTACACAAGGAGAGAGGGGTTTCCACCCACAAGAGAGAGACTGTGTAAGCCCCTGGAAATCCCTCCATTTTGTCTTCAGCTGGCTCAAGAGATAGCCTCTCCACCCCAAAGGATGCCTGAAAGAAACTGAAACAAAGGACAGTAACTACAGGGGTGTGAGTGATTGCTGGACCCAGACTAGGAGGAAGTCTAGTCTGTAAAAGAAGCTTATTGGAACATCTCTGAGGGTGAGATCTACCTGCATTTAGTTTCTTACTGTATTAGGCTTAGACTTGCGTGTTTTATTTTATTTTGCTTGGTAATTTACTCTGTTCTGTCTGTTATTACTTGGAACCACTTAAATCCTACTTTTTATATTTAATAAAATCACTTTTTACTTATTAATTAACCCAGAGCAAGCAATTAATTCCCCCGGGAACAAACAGCTGTGCATATCTCTCTATCAGTGTTCTAGAGGGCAAACAATTTATGAGTTTACCCTGTATAAGCTTTATACAGAGTAAAATGGATTTATTTGGGGTTTGGATACCATTGGGAACTGGGTATCTGGGTGTTGGAGACAGGAGCACTTCTTAAGCTGTTTTCAGTTAAGCCTGCAGCTTTTGGGGGGACATGGTTCAGACCTGGGCCTGTGTGTGTAGCTGGCTAGTGTGTCTGACACAACCAGGCAGGACTCTGAAATCCCAAGCTGCCAGGGCTTAGAGGTAGTCCCAGCACATCAGGTGGCAGTCCCAAGGGGGGTTTCTGTGATCCAACCCATCTCACCCAGAACCAGTAAAACAGTGCCTGAACTCTGCCCAGCCCCAGCAAGCTAAGAGTATGTAGGACCCAAGGTTTGGGTCCAGTACAACAGCCTGATGAGTCTCAACCAGGGGGAGCGCACCCAGGGTAGTTACAATGACGTTTCATTGTGTCAAATAATATTCTACAGTAGTATCCTGTATTTCTCTATGAATCTATTACATATTTAGAGAATATAGATTAATGACTGGTTTAAAAATCACACAATATGTGAATTTAAACATTCGTCATATTAGGGAAAAATGAGGTGGGAAAATGTGTGTTGAAATTATAGTGCCCACCAAACTACACATTGTGATACCAGGAGACCCAGAAACACCAATTTCAAGAGGATGGCTGTGATATCTTGGGATCAGGCCAATTGTCTGATTTACATTAATTATAGAATCAGAAGTAAGAGGTGAAATCATCAAGTTCACCCCTCCTGGCAGTGCAGGGTGATGTTTAACGAGAAAGGGCAGATTAGATATTAGACCAGAAGAACAGATACTATATGGGTTCAGATATTATAGTTGTACAGATACTGGGTCTATCTTAATTAAAGAGCCAAGAACAAGCAAGAGGAAGAAGGGATATCTGAATATAAATAGGTAGTTTTAATAGTTGTTGAGGCTTTTTATGTACTGTTGACATTATTCTGTAAACAGTCTCCCCACAATCCTCTTGGGAGCCTGCAAAATCTGATACTATTCAAACCTCTCCTACATAGAGAGTTACATGGAGAGTGATTTTAAAATTCTAAAGATAACAGTCAGCATCCATTACACACCCTTCAAGCTGCATCAGAGATGTGTGACTTAATCCAAAATCCATGCATGGAAGTCAGAAAGAGCAGAAAAAGCCCCACGGGTTCCACCACAAGCCAATATTCCATATCAGTCAGAAATTCAGCCCTGCATATTTGAGTGGAAACTTTGGAACCTGTCTCCATTATTAATATAAACTAAATGAGTCACTGAACATCCTATAAGGAAGATGGGACTGGCGGCTTTAAAGTAACTTAGAGTACAAAGTGTGAAGGTGGATAAGAATCTGTCCATCTTGGGAGTAGAACCGTATCATACACCCATGTCCATACACAAATATTGATAACAGTTTCCTTGAACCAGGACTTTTCTTTGTCTGAAATCAATCACAGAACTGTTATAGGCCTACACAGACTACCTCCAGGTGGTCTGGTTTGGAGAATATGAATCTCAGGAAAAATCCCTTTCCATGTTAGCAACAATTGTCTTCAAGCATGGTTGTCAGTAGCACAGTTTTGTCCCCAGAGTGGGGAGAACCTAATATCTTCTTATGTGATTGCATTTTTAATGTATGACAGATACCTGAATGAATAAAATAAATACACATCTGAAAGATCTTTGTAAAAAAATTAAAATAAAGAAGGGAGAAAGAGGTACCAATCACAGAATAAATCTAAAGAACTAATGAAAGCAAAAAAGATTCTTAAGAGGATGATACATGGATTCTAAATACAGCTCAACAGTCTGCGAAGCCCAGGAACAACTCAGGTCTACTCTTTCCAGATGCTTTAGGTAATCTCCCCAAAGATTTTCCCTCTCTGAGCCCCTTACTCAAGTCTGGGTAAGTCAAGTGGCTTTTATATTCAAGGTAACTCCCAGAATTCCCTGCCTTGAAAGGGCCATGTGTTGTATTTTTATTTCCCCTATGCAAAAACAGAATCCTTAACTAAAATTCTCTCCTCTGGTTTCTACTCCTTGCTCCTTACTTTGAGGGGCAGTCATGACGGGCCACCTACCTGTGACTGCCAACCAAATTGTAGTTCATCTCAGCTTCCAATCAGGTCAGCCCTCTTTAGTAACTTCATAATTGTTTTCGGATAGGCCTCTGAATCCTGTGGACTCGCAATGCTGTACCCTTGGTGCCTGATAAAACTCCATGACTCCATGAGGCCTAGACGTCTCTCCCATCTTTTGTTCCATATTGCCCCCTAGGATCTTATTCTTGGAAATAACATTACCCAGATAGGATTCAAAAGCTCTCTCAAGGAAAAACAAAGAAGGAAAAGAAAAATAAAAGAAAGAAAATGCTGGCCAATGCTTCCAGCTACAGAAAGAATACTGAAGAAAGACTAATCTTCGATCATGTAATTTTCCTCTTTCTTCAATTCCCTTATACTTGGCACAAAATTTTAAACTGCTACTCTGTCCCAAAAGACCATTCTGATGTCTTTGTATTGCTGCTTCTCTCGCTCTCATTTTGTTCAGATTTTGTTTTCAATCTCTATCTGCTTTAAAGCACAATCATTTACCTTTTCATTTTCCACACTTTCTCAGTCCTGGAATTCATAATCTCCCATAGAAAAAGTCAGTTTAAAAATAACTGTTAAAGGAATTGAAGAACTGGAATAAAAGATTTTTAAAAATTAGCTCAGTTTTTAAATGAGTTTGGTCATGAGCAGCAGGGCCGGCTCTGGCTTTTTTGCCGCCCCAGGCAAAAAAGCCTCCCGCCTCCCCCCCTCCCCCAGCGGGGAGCGCAGCAGGGGAGGGCGCCGAGCCCGGTCGTGGCCCAGCTCTCCCCGACCGGCCGGAGCGCCGGGGGGAGGGCGGAGAGCCCGGCCAGGGCCCCGCTCTCCCCGACCGGCCGGAGCACCGGGGGGAGGGCGGAGAGCCCGCCGCAAGCCCCGCTCTCCCCGGCGGCAGGAGCGCTGGGGGGAGGGCGGCGAGCCCGCCGCAAGCCCCGCTCTCCCCGACCGGCCGGAGCGCCGGGGGAGGGCAGCGAGCCCGCTGCGGCTCCGCTCTCCCCGGCGGCCGGAGCGCCGCGGGGAGGGCGGCGAGCCCAGTCTTGGCCCGCTCTCGGGCCTGAGCACCGCCCCCCTCCAGGTGCCGCCCCAAGCACCTGCTTGGTAGGCTGGTGCCTGGAGCCGGCCCTGATGAGCAGACTCTTTCAATAACTTAATCTTCAAACGGTTAGTGGTGAAACAAATGTGCTCTTATCTAATCTGCAACAAATCTTCCCCAAACTGTTACTCTGCCAACTGAGGAACATGCTACCCTTTAAAAAATTTCTAACAACTGCAGCTAATAAAACCAAAGTTTGGAACCGCCTCAGTTTATCTTTGCTGAAACAGTATGAAGAGGTCAGAAGGAGCATTTCCACCTTCATTGGAAAATGGCAGCGTAGCAAGAGGCTAGCAAGCTTTATACTTGTGAATGCAGTGTTCTAATACACTGTGTATTCAGATTTTGCAAATGCTATGTGTGATTTTAATATACAACTCAAGTGTACTTTAAAAAGAACATTCTTGCAGGTTCTACTAGGGGTTTAAATTGACCACAATCCCTTCAGCATAGCATTCTTTTGGCTTCTATTAAAAGTTGGCAGGAGCTGGAGATGCTCAGTACCTCTGGAAGAGGCTCTTAGTTGCATGACATATTGATTGGGGAATGGAAGGAATCATGTGTTTTATAACATTTTGTCTATTTTAAATCTGTTTAATGTTCTTGATATCTTATCCTTGTTGTTGTTCAATATGGTAATTGCAGGGTCTACCTAGCCAGGTATGAATCCATCCAGTACTTATACAGCTCTCATCACTACATTGTCTGAGCAAGTGCATTTGATATATCATAATAACAACTTAAAAATAAAAACTGTTCCATTAACACAATTTTTTGTTGTAAGCATGAGATCGCTCATTACATTCATTCCATATTATCCTGCCCAGAAGTGCAGCTCTTGATGTGATGTGGTATCAATTTGTGCATCCTACAAATATTTCATACATGTAAATAGACAGGCATACTTGAGTCCCTGTAAGTGCTACTAAAATAGATTTTAATAATGTAAGTGATTTGGGAAACACCTCTAAATAAAGCTCAGAGAAAGAGCATCCCATTAGCAGAAGGAGCCTCTGCTGTTTGAGTCATGTCTCCAGTTTCCTCCAGAATCCATTCCCTTGCTAATTAAACAATGGCTCTGTTCCATTTTGGAACTCTGAGGTTGAACAGTTCTTTCATGAATTAACTACTAATCCCTTGATTCTGCTTCCTGTTTGGAATTAGACATCCATCCTGCTGTTCAAGAAACTCATAAATAAAGAAACGTAGCAGGCAATGCTGACACATTGAGTAAACACCTGCAACTAGAGTGTCTTGTTCCATCAGGACAAAATAAAAGTAATTGGTAACCAATTTGTTTCTGCTTTCTTTCATCTGTTTGTTCATATCTATGGCTCTTTTCATAACTTCATTCACTGACGGCCCCCTAATACTGGGATAGAAATAAATAAAACATCTAACAAGAAGAGAGTAGACATGCTCCTAATCAAAGGTGGCATCACCATTTTACTATGAATCCCCAGTGATTTTTTTTCTCACGTTTAGTTTAACTATATTTAAGTACCTTTACACTGAGAGGCTGCTTTAAATATTACACTAGGCAGGATCTGACAGCATAGCAGCAAAATTAAACTAGTCACAATAAAATCTTATGAATAAAAAAGGGCTTAAATCAAAATCATAAATAAATGAAATGTGTCCCTGCTCCTTAAAGGAAGAGAGGCTGCAAGATAATAATTCTAAGAAACTGAATACAGAGGAAAGAAGCTGGAACTAAAGTTCACACAATAGGATCTAAATATAAAGGGAAAGAATGCTACAAAATGAAACTGGAACACATCTTGCTAGACAAAGGAGCTGTTTCTCTTCTTACATAAAGTGCCTTAAAGCACTTTTACAGAATGGAGCCTATATGCTAGAGTCTTACCATATAACATTTTCCGTTTAATCTATAATGTGCAACCCAGTACTATATGTATCAATTCTGATCAACATCAACAGCCAGGGTGTCATTAACAAAGCAATAATCTACCCATCTAGGATACTTGTATGGCTGTCATTTGTTGTGATATCTGATAAAGAATCAGATTAGATCCAGAGTCTGAAATCAGCACTGGCTTGTAATTCAAAAGCGTCTCTTTTATTTTCCTTTTAAGATTTCCCACCAAGCTTGGTGAAGTGTCCAATGTGCTCAACATAAAAAAAAACAGCTGATGCTAGGAGAGACTTTCATTTAGTCACCAACATTTAGAAAAGCTCCATATTTAAAGGATTGGAGCAAAACCAGTGTATTATTACACTATGCATTCTCTTATTAAGCCAGAGGACACACTTCTGCATTTCTTTAGTTGTTTCCTCTATGAGCATCCCTACACCTTGATTTGCAAGATCTTTTTATTTCCTCTGAATTGTAACCAGACTGCTCCTGCCTAATCCATTCAATAAAGCCACAGGTTTAGTGCTTGAGAACATAAGAACACAAGAACGGCCATATGGGGTCAGACCAAAGGTCCGTCCAGCCCAGTATCCTGTCTACCGACAATGGCCAATGCCAGGTGCCCCAGAGGGAGTGAACCTAACAGGTAATGATCAAGTGATCTCTCTCCTGCCATCCATCTCCACCCTCTGACAAACAGAGGCTAGGGACACCATTCCTTACCCATCCTGGCTAATAGCCATTAATAGACTTAAATTCATGGAAGTTATCTAGTTCTCTTTTAAACCCTGTTATAGTCCTAGCCTTCACAACCTCCTCAGGCAAGGAGTTCCACAGGTTGACTGTGCACTGTGTGAAGAACAACTTCCTTTTATTTGTTTTAAACCTGCTGCCCATTAATTTCATTTGGTGGCCCTAGTTCTTATATTATGGGAACAAGTAAATAACTTTTCCTTACTCACTTTCTCCACACCACTCATGATTTTATATACCTCCATCATATCCCCCCTTAGTCTCTCTTTTCCAAGCTGAAAAGTCCTAGCCTCTTTAATCTCCCCTCATATGGGACCCGTTCCAAACCCCTAATCTGTCCTTTTCTGTGTCAGATTCTTTTTTATGTGAATGTTTCTCGTCTGATCTGGCCCCTACTTTATCCTCCTCCATCCTCTCCTCCTGACTAGAGCCTAGAGAATCTCTATCCATAGACTCTCCTCTAAGAGAAGTCTCTGTCCGATCCACGTGCTCCGCTGCAGCGATCGGCTTTCCCCCATCTCTTAGTTTAAAAACTGCTCTACAACCTTTTTAATGTTAAGTGCCAGCAGTCTGGTTCCACTTTTGGTTTGAGCCTTCACAATATCTTCCAAAGTGATGGATAATGAATATTGTCGAGGCCTGATCCTCCCAGGTATTTAGGCCCTCCTGTGTGGTAATGAGCACCCCCACTGGAATCAGTGGGAGTTTAGCACCTAGCAAAGCTTCAAAGATTGAGCCATGATTAATTAGTCAAGGGCCACATGGGCAACCCCAGCTGGAGAAAGCTTAATTTACACACACATATGTTGCTAATTAGCAAAAACTGGAAAAGAAACATAAAAAAGTCCATGATAAATTCATGGGTGTTTAGTAAGCTGCTATAGTTTAAAAGTTTAGCCTGAATGTAACAATGTACTGTTAAATATTAGAGCCCAGAGACTAGCAGAGACATGCAGTGCTTAATTTGTGCCAGGGCTCAGCCCCAGCACCTCTAGGCTTGGTAGTTCATAGCTCCAGCACCACTGGGCTTGCTGCATCAGCTATGAATGTAAAAAAATTGCTTGAGCCCCAGCACCTCTTTCATTACAAATTAAGCACTGGAGACATGGCTTGTAACACTGACGTTCAACTTTCTCTCTCTCATTTGACATTGGCCAGCACATGTGCCTGGGAATGTCCTTCACCCCAGGACTAGAATTTGCAAAGGGCAATATACAAAAGCTCTCCTAAAAGATCCTTCTGCAAAAATAGCAACGTGACATGTTAAAGCTAGAAGTAAGCAAGTTGGGAGTTAATCAGTTAATGTAGCTAAAAGCCACAACGTGGAAGCTGCATGATAAGGATTTTACTCCTGGGTTTCCCCAGCTTCACGATTACATTTAAGTTTCGAAGGGTATTCAGAGTCACATCAATGCTTAAAAAAAGTATGTTTAATTAATTTATATTCATGGAGACGAACAGCAGAATTAATTTGGAAGAAAACTCCACTTCACCTTGTTTGTCCCATTCACTGAGGAGAGGTTCAGATGTAAGGTTGATGAAATATTAAAATATCAATTCTATTTCCTATTATACCTGAGTCCAAACCCTGCTTTACTATAAAAGAGACTGCTTTCAGAATTACCCATTATAGAGAGGAAGGCCTTTGCTCTTGCCGGCTCAACAGTGCTGTCTTTCAACTCTGCCTCACAAAAGTACATCCCAATGTCAGCAGTGGTTGGGTTGGTGATAGTAAGACGTCTCCCAAAACTGTTAACCCCACTGCTTATTTTTATTCCATTTCTCTTCCAGGTCATGCTCAGTTTCTCAACAGGTCTGTGAGAGTAAAAAACATTCAGATTATTACAGTGAATGATATTATCACCTATAATACACAGAGAATATAACTCACCTAACTCTTCCAATATCCCTGGCAGATCATTAGACACTTAAAAATAAATTCAGATAGAACTCTGATGTCTTAACAATCACACATCAAGGGTACAGACTCCTCAAGTACTACTGAACAAAGATGGCTAATTATTATAGCAATGGAACTTAAGCAAACAACATTAAAAATAAGTACTACCATGGGACTCAGCTACATGGGAGAGGCTTTCATAATAGCACAGTTACCGAGGTAGCACTAACGGTATCAAGAACATCTCTGACTTCAGGGGGAGAGGAAATCAGCTGGACCTCTTATCATCCAAAGGCCCCAGCCCTTTACCTCTCTTAGGATTCAATCCTACTCCCAATACCCTCAATTGGCTTTAATAGAAACAATTTCTAGCCTTTAGTGAGATTCCTAATGTACACTCTACATTATGGTGTGTACAAAAAGTTAATTGTAATAACTGTAAACTGAGGACAGCTGTAACAGTTAACTGCAGTACTCTGCCTTGTCCATTTTATTTATGTGGGGTGAGGAAAATAGGAGGATCTCCTTCATAATTTAGTTAATGGGAAATGTAGAATATTAATCTATAACAGTCATCTTGCATTTCAACAGCCAACTTAATAGTAATAGGATTAACCATTAATGTTATGGACTCCTGTTATAGAGTGTTTGCTGATGGCCAAATGTCACGTTTCTGCCTTCTCTTTTTGACTCTGTTGCAGCATGAGTAAAGGTGGGAAAGTAATTATGTCTAGTTTCTTATTTTCCCAGAAATAATCTATATGTTAAACAAGTAATATGGATTCCTTATCAGTTGTGCAAAGCAAGCTGTATGCTATATTCTGCTTATTACAACCATGAAATTAAAAAAAAGAGGTTCTCACTCCATTTTTAGCAGAGGACAGTTCCTTATTATTACTACTACTATATTTACAATACCTTGCATTGGCCACACATTCCAGTGTGATTTCACTGCTCCCTGCTACCACACTGGTGTTGCGCGGAGGGACTACAATGATAGGAGCTGTGGTGTCAGACACATTGTTGGCATCTACAAAGGGCAGAAAAAAATCTTGTGAAAACACTGTACATTTGCAAACAGCAATGACTGAAACATTCCAGGAAAGGATCTCAGCAAATGACACAGCTGCAAATTTCACTCTTCAACCTTATCATGCGTCTTAATCTCCTCATTAGAAGGAGATCTTCAGTATGGTCGTTTTCATTTACTTTCATTATACTGTACAAACACACACTTTCAAAATGCCCAGCTTGCAATAATTCAAAACACATAACTCACAAGGACTACTCCCAAATAGAGAGCAAACAAATTAAACATCCTAGAGGTTTTCAACTGCTGAGCACTTATTTTTATCAAACCCTTGCTGACTTATATTTTTAAGGACTTTTCTTGTTTTGTTTAATCTTACAACTTCCATGCCATTTCAAAAGAGCCTGCCAGTACTTGCATTAGTTCTTTTAAAAGATTTTTTACACCAGGGAACAAATATGAAACTAACAAAGGAACATATCACAGCAACTTCAATCCATTTTCTTATCAGAGAAATAAATAACCCAAATCTGCTTCTCTTTTGTGAGGCATCAAACTGTAAATAATTTAGCTTATGCAACAGTCAGCAGACACTAGAAAAATGATAAAAAGGTTGGTGTCTTACTGGTTTCATTAAAAAAATTTCTGTACATGCATTTAATAAGTGAATTAAAATGCCAATGTGTTATTGCCTTGCTTCTAGCTATTCATTTGGAGGGGGAAGGAAGAGGGGGGAGGTAACTTGAATAAGAGAATAATGAAAGATTTCCAAAAATAAAGAATTCAATAAAGGAATTATAGAGAAAAGAAATGAAAATACATCTAAACTGAGGCAAATCCAAACTGGCTCAAACGCTTTTTGCTAAGGAGGCTTACCAATGCAAAATCTATCATTATGGGTAATGACAATGGGAAACGGGCAAATGAAAGGTACCAAACTCTGCTGTCTCTGCCACAATGATATATCCACAAAGAGCAGAAAATGGAAATAAATTTCTGTGTTTATCTAGTACTTTCAAAAATCTTTCTTTCCTTCACATTTTGGACAGAACAGGCTTTCAGTAGAGGGGCTCATAGACATTTAAAATGAGGGTAGGTGGGTGAGAAGAGAAGAAAGCAGCATTTTGCAAAACAAATATTCTAAATCTCATAGTGACAAGATTTTTACTCTTTAACACATTCTCAGCTGACAGTGGAAGGCACAGTATGAGAGAAGAAAGCATGTAGTTCAACCTCAGGCCCCAGAAGTACTTAAGTCCATCCCCATTCACAACAGCACTTAAGCAAGTGTTCAACTTTGGGCATGTGCCAAAGTGCCGTTCTCAGCAGAGATGCTTTCTGAAGTAAGCATTTAGTAATTCCTCTTTTTCAATATATTTACACCCACAGCAAATCACTAACTGTTAGAGCCAAAGACCCCTTAAAGATTTAAATTGTTAGTGATTTTTACTTCTGTTTCAATTCAGATCTCTTTTCACAAAATTACTGGGAATGCTGGGCTGGCTATTAGCAGGTGGTAAATCAACAGTTCTCCACTGGTTTTGTGTGAGGTGAAAGTTAGCAGCAGTAAATGCTAAAAGGTCAATGAACAAGGCACTAATTTTGCATTAATTACTACTTATCTCCATCTATAAAAGAGGGAAACCATGTTCACTCCTTATCAGCACCTCTGGAGGACAGCTCACAGCACTCCAACAACAACCAAAGAATAGAAGTGGGCTTTGTGCTAACGTCCAGGAGTTCACCATATGAAACAGGCTCTTTGTGCAATAAAAAGATAAGCACAAGAGCTAGAAGTACACTTTATTTTCCTTGCAACAAGAGTAATATAGGCAAGGCTTCATTTACTTCTTTATTACTAATTGTAATGAGAACACTAATGAATAGAATTTGAGCCATAGTCATACAATGTCCTAGAATAAATCTATTAGAAGAATTAGCCATCTGATAATGGTTTTTGAACATGTGGGGTTAAGAAGACACAGATCTGGATCTAGTATATTTCTTTTGAATCATGACATAAAAAGCCAATGTTCTTCTAACTTTTATCTAATGGAAAGCGAATGTGCCCGTTACTATATCCAGTATAATATGCTGTATTCTCACATTATATGGAGCTCATCACAATGCTTGGTGCTTGGCTGCTAGGTACTGTACCTAGAAATGTCAGCTGCAAAAATAATAAGCATATACATAGAACACTAAATTTTCAAAGCACCGTATAAACATTAACTAGGCAGCATACATATTTGCAGTTCATTCTCAAGAACAGTCAAAAGTTCCATTTGCACAACCAAAGAGTCACCTGCTGAAATCCACTATGGCCCTGATCCTGCAAATGGGTCTCAGCAGGGGCACCCACATGGTTCCCTTTGCAGGACGGAATCCATAACATTTCATTGTGTGTGGTCAATACATGATGAAGCAAGACTAAAGTCCCTCTGAAAGTATTAATCTCAACACAACTGTAACCATGTAGTCGATACCTATGTGCCCATAACATGCCTTAAGGGAAATCCTTTTGTAGAAACCTACAAGGTACAATTTCAGAAAGTACCAGAACATCTAAATTTAGATAGAAAGGAAATAATACCATAGAAATAGCATGTAAACCATTTTTCAATGCAACCTGGGAGAAGTGGACCACCAATTTCAGATAGTCAGGTAAGACAGAAACTGTTCAGGTTTTCTATGCACTGCTGTTGTGGCCATGTTGGTCCCAGAATAATAGAGAGACAAGATGGGTGAGGTAATATCTTTTATTGGACCAACTTCTGTTGGTGAGAGACACAACCTTTCGAGCTTACCTAAAGGTCTTTTTCAGGTCTGGGAAACTAACTCAGAGTGTCACTGCTAAATACAAGATGGAACAGATTGTTTAGCATAAGTAGATAACACATATTTCAAGGGACCATTCGAGGTAAAGTGACCCATTAACAACCCTCCAGTCATAGGGAGGAAAGAAAAGGTGGGGGGGGGGGGAGGGAAATCAGATTGTTGTAGTAAGCCATAAATCCAGTATCTTTATTCTAGCAGTTCTCAAACTGTGGGTCGGGTCCCCAAAGTGGGTCATGACCCCATTTTAATGCGGTCACCAAGGCTGGCATTAGAGTTTCTGGGGCCAAACCCAAGCCCCACTGCCCAGGGCTGGGGCCAAAGCCCAAGGGCTTCAGCCCTGAATGGCGGGCCTCAGGTTACAGGCCCCCACACCTGGGACTGAAGTCCTTTGGCTTCAGCGTTGATCCCAACACCCGTGGGGCTCAGGCTTTGGCTTTGGGCCCCCTACCTGCGGCGGCAGGCTCAGGCAGGCCCAGGTCTCAGTCCCTCCTTCTGGGGTCATGTAGTAAAGTGATCACTCTATATCTGCCTCCTCCCGCACCTTGTGTCTGCAGGGATCAGGTGTCACCAGCCCTGAAGCAGCGTAGAGGGCCCTCTGCTGTGAGGGATCTGCTCACTCACTCCTGTGACAATGGAGCTGCAGAGGACTCCCTTCACAGCTGCAGGGCTGGTGATACCCAGTCCCTGCAGGTATGCTCACTGTCACCGACTGATTTTTTTTTGGTCAATTTCAGTGTCAGCTGAAATGTACAATTGCCGACATTTATAGATTAAAGTAGACTCCTACACCAAGCCTACTCGTGAGAAATGCAGTCACCTCAAACAAGCAGCAACCACCAAGAGTGCATCCCATACAATCACACTTTCACCGTGTGTTATATACAGTATATATGTTACAAAAGTACACTCAAAGCACATTTTTAATGAAAAGTGAAGTACCCCTCAAATACTGAAATCATAAAAGCAATAATATTTTGTAAGACTCTGATCCTTCAAACACTTCTGCATGTGCTTAACTTCGGGCATGTCACTAGTTCCACTGAATTCAAGAGGAATACTCATGCCTGAGATTAAGCACAAACAGAAGTGTTTTCAGGATCAGGGCTTTCTATACGAAAATAGAAAATATGTTAATCATGTAAACCAGTAGCTCTTATGCAAGAAAATATTTTATGTGAGCTGTTTCCATTCTCTGACAAATTTGAAGACGACTTATAGACAATATATACAAACTAACAAGAGCTTAGCAGAAACAGGAAAAAATGAAACAAGCTAAAATCCACATTATAAATATGTCCAAATGTTTAAACACTTAACAGACTTACACATTTTTAAAAAGTACTTTTTTCTTTGTAAAGACTTTCATGCAGACAGAAAGAACTGTTAGTTTTAGCCCTAGGGAAAGATTAATGGAGAACTGAACTCCAACCACAAGGAAACTTGTCTCAGATACCATATTACATATGACAGAGCCTAAAATACAGAGCTGAGAAGCTTCAGAAATCTTTGAGGGAGTTCTCTAGGGCCCAATCCTCAGGAGTAATAAGAGACAATTTATGGGACTCTACAGAGATTTAATTTACCTATAGAAAATACATTTTGGGCAAGTTCTTGGCTTTTTAAGCCAGAGCCCTGTGTGGAGGATGGTGCAGGGTCACACTGCCCCAAGAGAGGCACCAGAGTGACTGGACCTCATGCTGGCGCAATCTCTCCAGGTTGCTCCTTACACTCAGGGAGCGAGCACTCTGCTCCATCATTCCCCACAGTGCACCAGCCCTGTATCTACAGGCTAGGAGAGGGCATGGAGTCATGTCCCAGCTCTTTTTCCTCATGCCCCTCTCTGAGGAAAAGCAGAAGTGAACAGTCTTTGTGCTCTCCAGATGCAGGGAGTACAGGGACTGCTCTTGTGAGTGACCTCTCCCTGCCTGTATAAAGAGGGGAGCGGGTCTTTGCTTTCTCCTCTGCTCCTGCGCAAGTTCATGAACCAGGCTTGTATTTTAAGAACATTCCAGAAATAAATTCTTTACATTGTCCCATGTAGTGTTGAGGAAATTAAGACTCTATTTAGTTATACAGCTCTGTTATTTCTCAGCAGTAGAACTCAAAAGCGGACAAAATTTCTGTTCTACCCTCTGAACTTGCCTTCTCACAACTCGGTGTGCAAAAAGAGCAATTTGGAAGTTCAGTCTCTGTCACTGACCTGACCTTCCCCCATGCACAGTGAGGGGTTTCTTTTTGCTAAGAAACTTATCATCCTACACATCATTAGGGCTTTTAACTCGAGAAAATATATACCCCAAGACATTTTATCTAGAGGACACTCAGGTGGCTTTTCATTTCTTCAAATAGCTTTAATATCAAATATCTAACTGGATGTAATGTGTAATCTTATTCAACAAGGGAACAAAAGCTATGGTCTAGCAATGGTATCAACTAGCTTTAGTCTTCTTTAAAGCAAACAAAAAGCAACAGGTACCGCAGCCTGTTCCAGATAGCCAGCAGGGGGAGCTGGATACTTTGATTCCCTCTCCATGGTCAACTAGAACCTTTTTGTATCTGCAATATGACTGCTTGGGTTTAAAAAGATTTTAAAATAACTGATCAGTGGCATTGAGGTTATATTTTTCTATGATACTCTAAAATAAGAGAAATAGGTACGCGCTTAGGAGGAAGAAACACAGGTTTGGGAGATTCACACAGACAGCTCTCCAAAAGTTATAAAAATGGTGCTTTGCTGCACATGAACGTCTGTGGCAAACATTAAGAGTCACTTTCTGATGGAACAGGGCCCCATTTTCTTCTTCTAGCCCATGTGTTTCATGTACCTAGTTCATGTATTTATCATCCCCTTTCTCAACAATGGATTTGAGTTAATTTATTGTGCTACCTGTTAGTATTTCTAATTTAAACAAAGGCATAACAGAATTGCCAATTAATCTGATGAATAGATAATGAGAAAACCAAAAAATCTGTTCTAAAACATTAAATTCAAGCCAGAGAGGTTCAGTAGTGGAGTGACCAAAGCTGAGGAAAGAAACTAAGAGGGAGGGCTGAGTGCCAGGCGTGGTTGTATTACCAAAGATAATGACAGCTTTCATGGAAGCCTAGATGTGGGACCTCTTACTTTTTGCTGTCCAACAGCAGGAAGAGAAGAAAAATGAGACAAAATATAGTGCCACATTTTATGTTCAATTTCATCTCCATATATACACAATCATTTTTATATGAAGTGTTGTAGCCATATTGATCCCAGGATATTAGAAAGGTGAGGTCATATCTTTTATTGGAACAACTTCTGCTGATGAGGACACAAGCTTTCGAACTTACACAGAGCTCTTCAGGTCTGGGAAATGAGTGTCACGATAAATACAAGGTAGAACAGAATGTTCAGCGTATGTAGTTAAAACATACTTCAAGAGACCATTCAAGGTGAAGTAGCTGATTAATATCTCTCCAGTCATAGGGCAGAAAGGGAGAGAAAAAGCTGGGGCGGGGGTGGTGGAAGAAACTGGGTTATAGATTGTTGTAAAAAGCCATAAATACAGTGTCTCTATTTAGTCCATTTTTTTTTTAGTATCTAGCTAAACTATGTATTTAAGCTCCTAGGCTCATCTTTTGAAGGTGTTGTGCAGGTTTCCTTTGAGGATGAGGACTGAGAGGCCAGATATAGAGTGATTGCTTTGTGAAAAGTGTTCACCCACAGGCGATAGGATGTTTGTGTCTTATTATTTTTCTATGAGAGTTCATTTGAGAGCATAGTAATCGTCTCTTTTATCCATAGTAGCTATTGGGGCATTTAGTGCACTAGATACCTGCTAAACAATCTATTCCACCTTGTATTTAGCTGTGACACTCTGAGTACATTTCCCAGACCTGAAGAAGAGTTCTGTGTAAGCTCAAAACTTTTCTCTCACCAACAGAAGTTGGTCCAATAAAAGACAGTACCTCACCCACCTTGTCTCTCTAACCATTTTTATCTCATTTTATATACTTCAGGATTCTTCTCTTTGACAAGAGAAAATAAATAAAATATGACAATTTGACAAACTCTAGTTGTTTCTTTCCCCCCTCATTTGTAACGTATTCGAACACACCTCCATTTTGAATGAACGAGATGTAACAAGGAAAATGTTCTCATCTGCCATTTCTTGGGTTAAGAAAAATGACAGGGATAAAGACTGCTGACTGCACTTTGAAAGGATCATTTTAAGGGGTGAGGAAGCACTTTCAGATAAAATTACTTAAGAAATCAGATAAGATTAAATAATAGCTTAATTTCTGGGTATAAAAATTGAAACAACAGCTGCCAAGGAAATATCTAGTTCAGTTTGGTCCCTGTTCCTGCAAAGTATCCATGCTGACCCTTACATTTGTGCAGCGTTTCACTGAAATTAAAGGAAATCTAGGTGGGTGTGAAGGTTCATGGAGGTGGATCAGGGCCTTAACTGTTAAAACAATTCTGGTTTATAAAATTCGATGCATTCACAGTTTAACGTTTGAGTGGCAGGCTGCAACAGTGTAAAGGAAGAATCCAGGTGATGAGTAACCAAATGTCAATTCTCTGACGTAAAGACTTTTTTTTTGTAATTAACTCGTTTTAATGTAGATGATTTTCAGCTTTGAAAATAAATGGTGCAAAATCAGAGCATACTTTCTTTGCAAATCTGGAAAACCTGAACAGTTAGTGTCAATCCATGCTAATCAAAAGATATTAGCAGAAACAATAGATATCTGCAGGTCATTCAGGCAGAATCTGTAGGGGATTCCTGCCTCTCTGCCCAAAACTCTGTGGAATTTCTGCTCAGGAAGGGAATTTTTTTAAAATGGTATGTTTAGGCCAAATCCTTCTTACAATACTCACATTGAGTACTACTGAAGCTAATGGGACTTCATCATATGTGTAAAGTGAGCAGATTTGTTTGCTACAAGGAGAGTCACCTCAATGTTCCTGAATCAAGTTTTATAGAAAACCAGTGCTCAATTTTTGCCAGAGCTTGCCAGGGCTGAGCAGTTCATAGCCCCGGCACATCTGGGTCTGCCGTGTCAGTTATGAAAGTAAAAAAATTGCTTGAGCCCTGGCACCTATTTCATTACAAATTAAGCACTGTGGAAAACCCAACAGAGCTCACACAGACCATATCAAAGACGTCCACCCTTTTCATCCGTTTATACTACTGACATCACCATGATGTCTGTGAGTGCATTTGTTACTGATCACATTCTACATGCCATTTTTGTCCAGATTTTTCAGAACCATAACAAATTCCTTAGTTGTCTGAATTGTACTAAATCAAGAGAATGTTGATTGGTTAGTTTAGTGGTTCAATGATTAGATGGTTAGCATATTACATTGCAAAAGACCCAGGGAAGATCCTTGACACTGGTATTATTCCCTGAGCACCCAGGGCAAGATTTGCTGAAGTCAGTGAGGATTTGATTGCAGGACGAGGGCCTATGAGAGTTTATAATCTGTTTTAACTGTCCACATAGTCCAGATTTTAACATGGCAACTTCCTAAGGTTCTCACTGAAACTGTTTACTCTTTCATCCACTTGCCATGGTCAGAAAAAGTAAAATGTCAAAAGCCCTAAATGCTTTTAAAAAAATAAAAATCAAAGAAGCCACGTCTTCGATGACAAAAAGGCAGCTTTAGTTACAAGTTTCTGAAAATCATCTGCACTTTACATGATAAGTGATTCACCAAGGAAAATCAGTCATTGGATAAGCAATGTGTCAGTCAAAGCCATCCACAGAAAACCCACCCTCAGGTCCCTGAAAAAAATGTAGTTACATCTAAATGCTTTTCATACATGAAAATGTCACATAACCCCACTTCAAACACTATAATTTATGAACATGAATCCATTTATTAAAGGGTGAGGGGAAGGGTTATGCAAAGATGTTTAGAAAATTGTACTAACATAGCTGTCTTTGTTTGCTGAAAAAAACATTGTTCAATACAAAAGGCACATATGTACAGCATTTTAAGCTCAAGGTCAACTTTTGCTGTATTCTATTTATATGTGAAACATTTTTTGGGATCCAGATTGCTACCTTGCTCCCAAAAGGTCTGTTGTTTCTGATCCTTTTCATAATGGGAACAGAACTGAAAAACAAGAGCTACCCCACAGCCTTCCTCCAACAACTAACTGAAACAAGCATATGGAATGACTTGTCAGAATAATATTTTAAGAAATAGGTTACTAGGGGCCTGAGGTCCACCCCATATGGTTTGAAGTTCCCCATTCACCTCATCAAACCAGTCTACTTCCCTCTTCTCTTCCACAAAGAAATAAAATCTTTAATAAGTTGTGCAGGTCACAGATCCAGAAGGAAATAAAAATCTCTCATTTACATATTTAGTGTATTGTAAAACCTAAAAGCAGGCCAGAACCATAAACAGATCAGAAATAATTTATCCAATGTAAAGAAATGCCCCCGCCCCCCACATTAAGCACAGAAGTTCTTCCAAATGTGATGCTTTCCCTATGCAGCCTTTGTGATTACCAAACTTTTGATATTTTATATTATAAGGTAGCCTCAGACCTCAGCAAGGAGAAAAAAATAGTGTGCTGTATTTCCACTGCAGCAAGAACAAAACAACTGTGAATACATAGAACATTCCAAAATGGTAAACAATAAGCCAGCTAAACAAAGCCTACAAACATATTTATTCAAAAATAATTCCACAGATGGATAAGCATTTAATTTTCTGAAGTCAGAATAAAATAGCCTCTCTCTTTTGAAAGCTGGAATGGGTTTTTGTATCTATTTATATACCGTATATAAATGCATACTACAAGAATACTGCAAGTACAGTCAAAAGAAAGCTAAGGGGAAGTTATTACTCAGGGCTCTTTGTCGTTATTATTTCTGTAATACGGGAAGTGTCAGCATTGTTACGAATCAATTGTTGGATGCACCTTACTTGCCCAGTACAGTGGCTACTTGCATTAATGTACTGATTATCTTCTATCTGGTGCTCCCAGATAAGACTGGGGTTCGGAAGCACAAGGGCTCTTGGATCCCATATTGGCTTTTTACCCTCTAGGGAACGGATGGGTAATTGTTTTTAGCAATATGAATGGTGAACACCTCTCACTGCATATGACAATTGCTTCAATAGAAGAAAATGGAAGCTTGTGGCTGTGAAAAATTCGTGTCTCTCTTCCCACCCATCACCCCACCCGTGCAAACCTCTACTTTGTGCTGCTTCTTGTTTGAAGTTGTTATATCACAGACTGTAGGGTGTCACAACAGAGGTGCAGATAAATAGGAAAATCTTAGAAGTGAAAGAAAGATAAAATAAAGTGAAAATGTATGTATTTCTTTCCTGTCTACCCCAGCTATCTTAAAAAGGAATAAATTTGCTCCTAGATTGTAGAAACATAGTGCTCAGCTAGTACAAGACAGTTTGAGATATTGCCCCAGGTTATCTATTTAAAACTAACTGGTCCTATAGTCAGACAGTCTGTTACACAGCTAAGATTTTTCTTTTAGTCAACATAACCCCATTTAGATTTGCTTTAGAATTAATACCATCACTACAATTTTACTATCTAGGGGGGGAAATTAGGGCAGAACCTTCTCACATCAGCAAAAGAAATAGAAAAGTGTAACAGGGGTCTTCTGAAAACAAAACAGACCCCCTCCACCACTATATCCCTAAATTGTTACGTTTACATATTCTAGATAGATAGACAGACAGACATGTTAGTGAAAGGAGAGAGAGTCACTTTCACACATATGAAATGCCTTTCAGACATGGATTAAAATTATGTCAGGTAGTTGAAACGAAACCTGAAGCCCTAAGTAGAAATAAACAGGTAATTGGTTTCTGCTGATTGGCAAACAGAATTCTCTCTATAGGATGCCTGTCAGACAGCAACACTGTATAGTGTTTTCCCCTTTCTGCTTTGTGACTTCTGTCCTCTTTTGATTTTGCTGTTAGTTCTACAAATTCTGAGCAGCCATAACTGTTTGTGACAAAAGGAAACACTAAGTGAATAGATCACACACATGAAAAACTGGCCATCTTTACAGATTCTCAGAAGCACTCCACAGACGGAGAGATGCAGTTGATCAGAAGCTGGCAAAGCCAAAGTGATTACTAAGGAGAGTTTTAAATGGGTCCAGGGGATTTTGGTTAATTCAAGATCCCAATTTTTTTTTCATATGGGGTGGGTTTAGGACAATAAAATGTGTCATATATTTAGCCAAAAATCCCTCAGAAAATCCAAACAACCCCCCGTGCCCAAACAAAAACAAAACAGAAACCAACCAACCCAGAAAAAAAAAATCCAACAAAACAAAGTCTAAGAGTGATATAAAAGAAGCCTAAGACCAGTGTTTCTCAAACTGGGGTCGCCGCTTGTGTAGGGAAAGCCCCAGGCGGTCCGGGTCGGTTTGTTTACCTGCCCTGTCTGCAGGTCCGGACGATCGCACAGGGCCGGCTCCAGGGTTTTTGCTGCCCCAAGCGGCAGAAAAAGAAAAAAAAAAAAAAAAGCTCCACCGCGCCGCTTTCTTTTTCAGCAGCAATTCGGCAGCAGGTCCTTCCCTCCAAGAGGGACTGATGGACCCGCCGCCGAAGAGCCCAACGTGCTGCCCCTTCCCCTTGGCTGCCCCAAGCACCTGCTTGCTGAGCTGGTGTCTGGAGCCGGCCCTGCGATCGCGGCTCCCAGTGGCCGCAGTTTGCTGCTCCGGGCCAAGGGGGGCTGCTGGAAGCGGCGGCCAATATGTCCCTCGGCCCACACCACTTCCTGCAGCTCCCATTGGCCTGGAGCAGCAAACCGCGGCCACTGGGAGCCGCGATCGGCCGGACCTGCGGACGGGGCAGGTAAACAAACCGGCCCGGCCCACCAGGGGCTTTCCCTACACAAGCAGTGATCCCAGTTTGATAAACACTGCCTAAGACTGTTTGTCTGGAGTATTTTTGATGATGTTAAAGTTTTGCTTTCTCAATAGTTCTTTCAAGAAATCATCCCGAACTACTGTTGATCCTAAAAGAAAATAAAAATCAATGAATTCTCACTTCTTATTTAAAAAAAAAAAAAAAACTTGGTATTTCATCTTACTGTTTTATGGTGGCTTTACAATGTTGCCTATAGTGGTGTACATATAAAGTTCTCCTTCCTGTGCTATTTCATTCCATATTACTGGTTTCCCAGGTGACTAAAATAGCCTTATTTCACCAGTACTGATGTAGACTTGATATTTTATGTTCTTATTTGTTCACTACTTAGGCTTTGGTCCTGGAAGCAGTGACATGTTTAATTTTTTAAATCAGTTGGACTACTTATGTGCACAAGTATTTGCAGGACTGAGGCCTTGAGCATTTCTCTGGGCTTCCTATTTTTGGGGGTGCACAGAGGTTTTTGGGTGCCTTGAACAAAATCTGAAACTGCCACCCCCCATCCTTCCAAAAAATTACCACTGAGGGGTGGCCTCAGGAAGACTGGAGGGGACTGGACTGGAGAGTGAGCCCCTCCCCACACTCGTCCTGCAGGACTGGGCCCAGCTCCCCACTCCAGGCCTGGTTCATAGGGTTGCAGCACCATTCAGGTTTGGCCTGGCTGCCTCCCCTTGTGACTCTGTGCAATAGGTCACAGTGCCACTCGATTTGAATGCCCTCTCAAACGGGGGAGGCCAAGCAAATCTGTCACTTTGCTCCTCCCACATGGGGTTCCTGCCTGTTTTTCAGCCGTTTTAGGTTCATAACTAATTGAATAGTGGCCAGAGTAGCACTAGCTTCATTCCGGATGGAAATTATTATGAAGCTTCTATACATGACATGAGACCATACAACAAGTGTCTCTGAAATCAGCTCGGGTGGCTGAACCTAATAAAGGCAGGTTCCGTTTAAAAATTGTACATTTGACAAAGAATTGCAGGCAGTGTGTCCCTTTTTCTTACCCACAAAATGTCAAACAATATTAAGTTTACAATAGTGGTAACTAATATTAAAGACAAAAGGAAACAACACTATTCACTGAAAAGGGCCTATTTCCCTTAGCTCCCATAGGAACTTGGCAGAGCCTACTTTGTCATGAAAAATCCTTTACAACAAACATTTCAAACACCAAGAATTTTTCTGCCCTTTCATATTTAGATCTATGGGTAGGAATACATAAAATGTAAAATGGAGCAAGGAAGTGAAGCTAAACATTTTAAATAGCCAATTTAATTCTGCATAAAACCTTTGCTCCTACTATTAGAAAGTTAAAATTTATCACCAGAGGAAAACATAAGAAGTCAAACGTGCTCTTGGAAAATACAGCGTGAGCAACATGTAAAGGAGGCAACAACAGATAAAAGTCTGCCTTCTCCTCTTTACTGAGTCGTCTCTACCCCTGCCAGGGCCACACCCATATAGGGGACAGGAAACTCTGAGGTTTCCCTCTCTGAGCTTCTTACACATTTTCCCATTGGAGGAAGAAGCAGGGTTTCTTTCCCCCATATCAGCAGATAACCAAGATCCATACTGATTTTGTGGCTCTGAAGATGCCCCGTGCATCTATGTTGTTTCACATTCCCCAGATTCCCTTTTTACCACAATGCTGAATTGAAAGAATTATTAATGCTGCAAGGCAGTCTGGATTAAATGCAATTGCATGCTTCCTGAAGGCACTAAGCTGAACAGTTCCTCATGGTGTCTCTGGCCAACAACGATCAGCTTGGAAAAAAATAAGTCAATGTTATTCTCCCCAAGATTCACCACACACGATGTCAAAATAAGAATAAAAGAAGTGGTTCATACCTTTCAAAGCTATTTCACGCAGCCTGCAGACTCAGGCACACATCGTTGCATTGATTTATACTTGGTTCACAGTTTGAAAGTTATCTTCATAACTATATGGGTTAGAGACTCTTAAATGAAAACTTAGATTGTGGAATACAATATGGGAGAATAAAAAAAAAGTTACATCTTAGTGAGTCACTGCAAGGCAGCCCAATTTGGCTCTTAATGGCCAAGGACAAATAACATCTCTTGTCCTCAGTGACAACTCTTCTAAACACTAGCTTAGGACTTGTGCATAGCAAATGACCAGACTCCAAGCTGCTCTCTTGACAGCTCTCCAATCTACGTCCCAGCTGCTTCAGCTCCCAGAGATCATTGTAACTTGTAGTAGTGTCCAGGCATAACAAATCAACCAATCAACTAGGGTGAAGTGAGCAGCCAGGTAAAATGCCATTGCTTTCATTCACTCCTGAATGCTGCCACTATCTATAACCCCTTGGTCAGTACTCATGGTGCAGCTGTGAGTTAGGTTGGTAGGGCTGGAGATTCTTCTTTGGTGAAATAGAAACATTGCTGGTAATGCGTGGATAGAGATGTCGCATGGATAAATACATGTGTCTGAAAGGTCAGCTGATACTAAGGTATCTCTGAGTGGATGATCATGAACAAAGATTTTTTAGATTATATCGGGAAATGGCTTTTGAGGACATATAGCACTGGTTCAGCTTCTTGAGACTGAGGATCAGTCTGTTTCTCCCTAGTCACTTGGATACCACTACTCTGAGTTTGGAACTGGAACAACTGTGCTTATGGAGCTTAAGTGAGAGATGGTATCACAAATCCTGGAGCACTTGAAGGGATTTTTGGGAAAGGAAGATGGCATCCCCTGGGAATGGGGATCAAGGAAACTGAATTCTGTTCAGTTACTTCTGTGAATCACAGCTACCTATTTGTCTTTGGTGACCGATTCCCATATGTCCCAGAAGAAACCAAGGCCTTTCTAGAGGAAGGGGAAGTATGAATGTAGGCGAGTCAGAAATAGTTTTGAGTCTCTTGGGGTCCACGCTGGGAGCATCTTTTGAAGGAAGAGCCTCAACAAGACCAACTATAGACCTCTTCTCCTAGAAGTACTGTTTGTAGGGGGTGGCTCAATGGGACTCAAATCCCCTAGATTTGAAAGAGAGAGGATTTGGCTCTCTGACATCTCTTTGAGGGCTTGATTCAACCTACCCTGAAACTCCGTTAAATGCTGGGAATACTATCCTAAAATTGGTCAAGATTCTCCTCAACTAGGGCTAAAGCCACAGAGCCCTGCTGTCCATTGAGTTATTTATTAGCCAGGCCCTTGGCTGACAGTTTTAGTCCGTCCTGACTTGCATCACTGATTTCCCACCTGTTTACATTTAGACAGCATTTTTGAGTCTCCTTGATCTGGTTGACAGATAACGAGCAATGTCCTGAATGTTGGAGAGCCACTGAATGAGGTGCCTAGCTGCATACAGACAGTGTGTGCTACTGAATCTCAGAAAAACTCCAGTCCTTAATGAACCTTCCTGATTCTGGGGTAGAAGACTCTTTAATGCACGTTATCAAATTACTGAATTTAAGAATGAAAGCCACAATCCACAGCCCCTCCTTAGCACATTGTTAGAATAGCAATCCAGTGATGAAATAATGCATTCAATAAAGCACTACTGCATGTTCCCATTATTTGGTGATCTGCTTCAGGATCGCACCTGTTTACTTAGAGACTGCAGATTAATAGTGATAGTTTCTTCTAATAACTAGTGACAAAACTCTGTCCTTGTCTCTGTGGGTCCCGTGTTTCCTGGCGGATTTCGCTAGCCTCAGAAGCTCACTGTGACCCTCCACGTAGCCCTTCTCTCTCTAGAGGCAAGGGTCACAGCCTACTGAGCCATTTTCATCATAAGCCAGCAAGGGAGGTGAGGAGAAGCTACCCTCCCTTGCACAGTCTCCATTGTCTCCCGATCTCAGTGATTAATCGGGAGCAAAAGGAGAAGCCCAGGCCCGCCCTCTACTCCGAGCTCCAGCCCAGGGACCCTAATAGTATCAGCTATGGTAGCTGACTTTTTAGAAACAGGACACGTACAATTCCCTGAGCCACTTTCCCACAGCAGCCCCCACTTCCTCAAGATCCACTTCACCCTTACCTCAGGGCCTCCTTCCTTGTGCCTGATATGGTTTGTACTGCTCAGTCTCTCCAACAGCACGGCTTTCTCCTACAGCATCTGACACACGCGCCTCACTGACTAACTGGGAGGCTTTTAACTAGTTCCAGCCAGCCCTTGATTGGCTTCAGGTGTCCCAATCAACCTAGCTATCTCCATTGCTTTCTAGAAGGATCTTAAATGGCCCCAGGTGTCTTGATTAACCTGGAGCAACTGCCATTTGGTTACCATGGTACCAGGGATTTGTTTAGCCTGGGGCTAACATACCTGTTCCTCACTACTTTACTATAGCCATCTGGCCTTGCCCCGTCTCACTATAGAAATGTGACAACTCCTGCCAATAACTTAAGCAATGGACAGGTTGCTATAGAATACATTGTTTATACACCATTCACTGCAATTTCTATACAGAAAATTTAATAGACCCCTTTTCCCCTCAGGAAGTTCATGTGGCCAGGGATTTACTGCTGCATTATTCCTTATGACCTGACTTATTTATCATGTCAATCATAGTAATGATATGTCAACATTATCACAGTTCTGAAGCTTTTGTTTTTTAAAACGCTTTCAGTGCTCCTACTCAACACTATAACGACATATGACCGAAAAGTTATCAGTGGCATTGATTCCACACAACCATAGGGCTGAGAAGCTACTTTGAGAGCTAAAGCACCCAGGAATAGCTGCATTTCTTTTCTTTACTTCAACCCCTTGTGTTAATAGATAGATTTACACTACAACTGCAATTAAGAAGATAAGAAAAAAATAAAATAGTGAATGTCAACCCACAGAAGCATTGTCAAGGGTCAGATTAAGAGGCTGGAACTTGTAGGTCCTGACCTACTTGAGTGTATGCAGTTGGCTTCTTTGCATCACCAGCCAGATGTTTAAAATTACAACTGCTACATATAGTGAGATTCCAAAGCCTGAAATACAAGAGAAGAGGGCTATTTATTGGAGAGACTGCCCTTCCCCCCCAAACAAAAAGCTTTGTAATTAATGGAGATATCCTATCTCCTAGAACTGGAAGGGACCTTGAAAGGTCATCGAGTCCAGCCCCCTGCCTTCACTAGCAGGGCCAATTACTGATTTTACCCCAGATCCCTAAGTGGCCCCCTCAAGGATTGAACTCACAACCCTGGGTTTAGCAGGCCAATGCTCAAACCGCTGAGCTATCCCTCCCTCCCTCTTTGCCACATACACAAGAGAGGGGGGAAATAAAGCATGTAGAGTAACTACTGGAATTAAAATATCATGGCAGTGTATGTGGAAAATCATTACTAATTACTGTACAAAGTTATGGACTCAGCAGTTCAGATGGAGCCACACACAATATGGTTCTGAATGAAACACTATAGAATGCATCAAAACCAAGTTACGAGTCAGAGGGCTTAAAGAAAGAAAAATAGTTAATAGTGGAAATTTAATCTAGGAATACAGAGCAAACTCCTGTACTCAAGCACAAGTCAGTATCTGTGCATGTGAACAGGTTTGAAAATCTGGTTTTCAGACTGCAAACTACTTGATGGTCCAGATCTTCAGCCAGGCCCAACTTCTTTGACTTCAAAAGAGCTAAATCAATTCACTCCAGCAGAAGATCTGGTCCCATGTATTCCTTAATCTTTATTCAACTCTAATCACATTGACTGTATTCAATAAATAATAATAGTCATTCAAAATTAGGGATTTTTCCTCCAAATGAGTGAAACCTGGCACATATGAGCTTTGCTCAATGTGCAGCTTAGGAGCAGGTCTGATGGGTTTTGAAGAAAATCTTGTTTGACTGGAGTCATCCTTGGGCTAATTTTGGCCACAACTGCATGCTTCATGGGAGAAGAAGTCCAAAGGGGAAAAACTGGTGGAAATCCATAAGAGTGTATTTGTGCCACAACGGATTACCCTTAGGATGCAGCAGAAAGAATAATACCGGAAATAATTTGTGCACAGCATTGCAGAGCTTATTTTAAGGTTTAAGTATGTTCAGAATAATACATGAAAGGAGACAAAACCTCAGGGCCTATACTGTACCCCGATTCTGTGGCCATGGGAAATACTGTCTAATCAATGGAGGACTGCAGAAATGCCTTTAAATCTGGCATCAATGAGCAAATTCTTCCTCCTTACTTAAATTCCACTCCATACTTAACTGCACCCTGTCCCTCCTTTTGTTTGTTTTGGAGATGCTCACTAATGCTTCAATAAGCAATAATAACAGTATGGTAAGAAGCAGGAGATTTTATGTTTTAAAATCATTCGTTTTTCTTCCAAAAAGCCCCTTGTCCCCTAAAGAGCCCATGGTACCATACACTGGCACTCTTCAGTCTTCTCATCTTTTATTTTAAAAGCTTAATTGAGAGTTGAGAAAGTTGAAAACATACATCTAAGCTATTTAAATAAAAGATTAAAAACAGTTCCTGTACTCTGCAACAGTGGCATGTGCAGGCACACTTCCTCACCGCAGGAGTAATGCAGCAGAACCTATAAAATACAGCTGTACCCTCACTAATGCAGCAGCAGAAATTGGTTCGGAAGTGCCACAGAACTCCAGAGGCCTCACTAAAACTCAATAATACACAGTTTTAGGGAGTAACTTAGGGCCAAACTGAGGACAGCAAAGGGGTGAGGGGCAGTCAGGGAGCCAGTTACATCTCCCTGATTTTCTGTCCTGCCAGGCCCTGAGATACTGGGTAGAAGAGCCTGGTAGCAGAGCAATGGTCCCCAAGGGACCATTCACCACCTGAGGACAGGTGGAGACCAGTGTTCTTTAGCCATGCCTCTTCTCCATTCTGAAACACCCTGAGAGCTGTGGGAAGACTGGAATAGGAGGCAGTTATGCCAGTCCTACGCCCAGTGGGGGACTCCATCACACTAGGGGAAAGTCTATGCAATCTGTCTATGCTCCCTTTGCTCTACCTGAGCAGTGCAAAGGGAGCAGAATGGGCAGAGAATCTGTGTGATACTTTTTAGAAAGTTCTAAATAAAATATATGTTCTCACTGTCAGCTCAGTGGAACATTACCATTGCCCATAAGAAGTGTGACATATGGCTTGAGATGCAAAAATTACATATAGAATACACAAAAAGCAGCAAAAGTTTGACAGCTCAGTTCACATATTGGGTCTGAATATGATTTCATGGTGGTTTAAACAACGTGAACCCACATGAAAAAATGATAAAATGGTCAAAAATGATTTAAATCCACAAAAAGCAAAGAAATTAGCCAATCAGATTGCACGGATCATTTGTCAATATTCCATCTAGCTTTTAATTACCCAAAAGACTATAATAGCTCTTTTGGAGCCGTTACACTCTATCGTGTCAATTTGGCTGCTACAAATGCACATCACTCGTCCTCAAGCTAAAAATCATTATGAAATTACAGTATTGTTGTAAAAGGTTGCTAGGTGTTCACAGCAGCAGGTTTTTGAACTTCTATGCTTTAGAATTTTTTTTTTTTAATTTTCCTTTTTATAAACAGCAAAGAAATTAGATGCTGGTATGGAGCAATTGAAAATCTTTCAGTTTTTAGATCTAAGAAATGTGAGTTATAGAAGCATGAAAATTCCCTTAAATTGGCAAACTTCTGTTGGTACTCTCTGTCACAGTCTCATAGTTTATCTGTGTCCATATACACACTCCATTCAATGCATGTTATTTTTAATATAGGCTCTTTCATATAAAGCATCATAAAATATTTTAGAAAGAGATCAAAGTAAAAACCCTTTAGAGAAATATCAGAGGGGTAGCCGTGTTAGTCTGGATCTGTAAAAGCAGCAAAGAGTCCTGTGGCACCTTATAGACTAACAGACGTATTGGAGCATGAACTTTCGTGGGTGAATACCGATGCGGATGCATCCGACGAAGTGGGTATTCACCCACGAAAGCTCATGCTCCAATACGTCTGTTAGTCTATAAGGTGCCACAGGACTCTTTGCTGCTTTTAGAGAAATAGTTATGTACACTGCAAGCCAAAACAACAAGGTGATAGGAGTAGAAGAAAAAGATAAATTCAAAGCATTAACTACTGCAGATGAGCTGTCTTGGATACTAATTACATTCAGAGGCGAAGGGAAGAATATAGGAATGTGAGAAGGAAATGGTAGATGAGATTTAGTCTAAATCACAGCCTAAAATAATGAGGACTCTTTATAGGTGAGATCTGTGGAGAATGAGTGACTCAATGACTTATGATTCAGAGGGAGGGAGAAAGAGTTGCATATACATAGGACACCCTGTTTCACCTGTGCATCCCAAACTATGGAAGCATTTATTACATCTATATGTCCGCACCACCGTTCTCTGTTTCCCTCAGTCTGTGCCCCTTATCTTTGTATATCTCCCCTTGTCCCTTTCTGCCATCATCCCTCCCCCTTCTATATCCGTCTCCCTAGGCCTAATCAATCACTTGCTTAATTGGAAGTCAATGGCTTTACACCTATTTATGCTGGTGGTGAATGTCAGCCTTGCTTCCCCCCCACACCCATATACTTCTCCCTGTACTATTTATTGTTATGGATTTTTAAAATGAGGTATCTGTATTCTAGGCACATGCACAACTACAAGTATTACAAAAAGAAATAAAACAATAAATGACAAGTCCATAGTACTTCTGCCATTTTCCTGGTCTCTTACTCCATTGTGATTTTCTTCCCCCAACACACCCTTCTTTCCGTCTCACTGAATTAAGTAAATTCATCTTAGATTGTGAGGTTTGGAAATCAATAATTCTGACATCAAATCAGAGCTGACTGTAATCATTCCATGGTATTGCAGACTTACAGAGATACTTCTCATGTAAGTCTTCACTTGGTTCTATCCATTTATGCCCTATAAAAAAATGGAATACATTGAACTTCAAGACTGTGTATATGAGGTTGGACTATATAATATCTACTATGCAGCCAAATTCTAAACAATTTTTTACAAACATAAGAAAGGTGGCAATATCAGAAAATTATAATTACAATGTAGCAAAATAATTATTTATCATATAAAATGTTAATTTACAACCAGCCACTGTGTAATCCAGGGGAGACTCTGTATGGTGTTTGAAATACCAAAAAAAAAAAAAAAAAAAAAAAAAAAAAAAAAAAGATTAAAATCTGTCCTGAGATTGAATAATAAAATAAAATATGTAAGTTGTACAGCAAAGGAACCAAAGATAGTAAACATTTCCTCGTAGACTTTCCCTCTTTCACAGATGTGAGACCTCAATATATCTCCAACCCCTTACTTATCACGCAGAAAAAAATATAACCAGGGACAAACTATTATACTCAATAGTATCCTGTAATCTTCATGCACTTCAATCTAAGTGCAACCAAAAAAACACTTTTTTTTTTAAACCAACTGCACGTTTTCTGAAAAACCATGGCTAAACGCAAAATGCGGTTACCGCTTTTGCCTTCTGGGACAAGACTGTTGCCATGTTGTGATACAAAGTTTTCACATCATCAAATGTTGATATTTTAGGATTTTTTTGCTGATACAGGGCAGTTGTATCAAAGTCTGGATTGTTTAATAAATAATAATAATAATAAAGCTTTTCAATACAGGTGCTTTCCTGTGCCACAGAACTAAACATGTACAATTTGCAAGACTCTCAAGAGCCAATTATTTATTTTTGGAAATGTTAACTCTCTTCTTGAAATGTTAACTTTAATATTTATATTTTAGTAAGGATGTGCCAAAGAGTTTAAGAACAAAACAAAACAGCAAAACATTAGGGCTAATTACTTCATCATGGACGGGTCATAGCAAATCATTTTAGACCTTTGTTGCTCCTTATCTTTGCAAAGATTTGCGTTTGGTGTCAGTAACTCAGTTTGTGAGTAGTTAATAATTTGGGTATTGTTCTATAGTAATGGTCCAAAACATTATAGCTTACTACACTGATATTACATTCTTTTTGGATCAGTACTAAAATCTAGTACTATTTAATTAATTGAATACAATTTTTTTTCATTTCTAGAATGCTAATATTTAAGGCTCCCAAAGAGAATTTCAGCTGTGAGGAAGTAGGCCCCCACTGATATCCAGATCTTCAGATGTGTTATATTCCAGCAAACTTGACCCATATGTTATTAGTTCACCATTATTATCTTGCTCAAAGACATCAATATGAAAATATAAATAAATAAATCAGGGTTTCTCCCTCTATCAATATGGAAAAATGTGACACGAGGCACAGAGGAAAGCTGATCAAAGATAATATTTATTATTTTTAGGAGCCCTTGTCATGGGCCAGGACCCCAGTGCACTAGCTGCTGTACAAATGCGGAACAAAAAGATGGTTCCTCTGCCCATTTAAGTATAAGACAAAAACCAACAGATGGATAGACAGGGGAGTACAAGGAAACAATGACACAACAGGTCAGCATGATGGCAGTGCTCTTAGCATACCAGCAACCTAACCATTGTCAAGGTTTTGGTAGGCATGATGGCAAAGGAGAATTTTAAGGAGGGTTTTGAAGGAGGATAATGAGTTAGGTTTGTGGATGTTTACAGAGAGCTCCTCCAAATGTGAGGGACAGCATGGGAGAAAGCATTAAGGCACTTGTTAGAAAATTAAACAAGCAGGCAATGGAGGCTGGCATCATGGCCAATTGGAGGGGAGAGTCGACATCTTGACAGCAAATGACAGTACAGGTAGGGTTGAGATAGACCACGAAGGGCCTTGAAAGTAAACAAGCAGTTTGATCCTATAGAGAAGGAGAAGCCAGTGGAGAGATGCAAACAGAAGGGTGACTTGATCAAAGCAATGGGCTAGGAAAACATTTGCAGCAGCATTCTGAATGGATGGATATGAGTAAGGCAAGACTGAATTTGTTAAGGTCAGAGAGAAGGATATTGAAGTAATTGAGACATGAGTTTATGAGAACCTGGACAAGAATTTTAGCTGTGTGGATGGATAGGAAATGTGATGTGATGCAGACCAATTCTGCAAGATTTAGACATAGCCTGGATATGAGGACCAAGTAAAAAATGATGCCCAGTTTACAGGCCTCAGTGACAGGCAAGATGTTTTTCATAGATTCATAGATTCTAGGACTGGAAGGGACCTCGAGAGGTCATTGAGTCCAGCCCCCTGCCCTCATGGCAGGACCAAATACTGTCTAGACCATCCTTGATAGACATTTATCTAACCTACTCTTAAATATCTCCAGAGATGGAGATTCCACAACCTCCCTAGGCAATTTATTCCAGTGCTTAACCACCCTGGCAGTTAGGAACTTTTTCCTAATGTCCAACCTAAACCTCCCTTGCTGCAGTTTAAGCCCATTGCTTCTTGTTCTATCCTTAGAGGCTAAGGTGAACAAGTTTTCTCCCTCCTCCTCCTCATGACACCCTTTTAGATACCTGAAAACTGCTATCATGTCCCCTCTCAATTTTCTCTTTTCCAAACTAAACAAACCCAATTCTTTCAGCCTTCCTTCATAGGTCATGTTCTCAAGACCTTTAATCATTCTTGTTGCTCTTCTCTGGACCGTCTCTTGTTGGTGTTGTCCATAGTTATAGAGATTGAGAGACTATCACCACAGTAACCTCAAGTGACTAAGAAAGGAGTTGGGGAGAAAGGAGCTTGGGAGTAAAGATTAAGAGCTCTGTTTCAGCCACGCTGAGCTTTAGCTGACCACTAGACATCCACTAGGAGATATCAGAAAGCCAGGTCAAGATTTTTTATTACTAGTTGTGGTGCCACTAAATCCTATGGGTAATGGTGGATTTTTAATGCACATAGACTTCTGCAAAATTCCTGAGCATTTCCCCTCCCCTCCCCACCTTCTCTATGATTGGCTGCACAGACAGAAAAACTGGGAGGAGAAATGAATAAGAGATCAGAAAGATGCAATAGAGCACGTCTGCGGAGAATTCTGAAAACCAGGAGAGCTATTTCAGACTGGTTGCAAAAATGATTAAGAGCAAGGCATCAAAAGTGATACATGATCAGGGTGACATGGTACACACAGTACATGGCATACACACGTTTATGTTATGTAAAAAATAAGGAATCAGACATTTATTTCCATAGCTTTGTATTTTAATGACCCTGTCTGGCTTTTATAACATGCAGATATATTACTAGCACAGTCAAATTCACTGGTAAATACAGAATGCCTTTGTAGGCACACAGCAATTTGGGTGCATCTAATTCTGCTTGAACAACATTTTTGATAAGAGACAGCCATGAATAGACTATTGTGCTAGGGTAAGGCAACAGCATAGCAAGAGAGCCTATTTTGATTTTGTTTGTCTTAAAAAAAAAGTAAGAAAAAAATAACCCTGTGATTCTGCACATGGGCTGCTGAACAGACACACAAAGCACTGCACACTCCACAGAAAATCAAATGAAGACCGTTTGCTGATGCAGCACAGTGCCAAAGAACCATTCATATAGTTTGTCATTCCATTACAGCAAAGAAAGAAATAGTTCTTCAATCACTGTTTTCAAGAAAAATTAACACTCCTCTCAGATGCTTTTCAGTCTGTGAATGCATTTTATTCATTTCTGTGCACCTAGCCCTTATTTATTTGTAAATTTATGCTTTCCGTGTAATATATGTATAAGACATGTATCACAGATTCTTCTAGGGGTACCAGTACTTAAAAAGATACAGTTAATTTCTGCCTCCCATCAATAAATAAGACATAAGGGCAAAAGAAAAAAGTAAAGTTAGATCCCAGGATACAAGGAATGGCATCAATTCAATTATTGAGCATGAAAACGTCCACAACGAAATGCAATTGCTACAGTGTATTTAGGGCATTTCAGACTATCACTGTCCTGGGTAGTAACATCCCTTAGTAGTGAGTAGCACATATGATATGCAACATTATACTCTCTTATTACGCTCCTGCATTGTTTAGATACAAGTTGAGTTAAAAAGACACTGTCAAAGTTGGTAAAACAAAAATTTGACCTCCCTCAAAACAATAATTATCTCTTAATGTCCACATAGCATTTCTCAAAATAGAGGTTGCAAAGCCTGCTTTTCAAAAAACAAACTGAACTCCCCTTGGTCCTCCACATCTGTAAACAACAACAGTTTCTCTCTGCAATCATGGGGCTGTATGTGGCACTTTCTTTTCCTGTGACTGCCCCCTGGTGCCCCCAGAGTTGCTAGTATTCTGAAATTGATTACTCTCCCCTGAAATGTTTTGAAGAGGTAGATTCTTATCCATTTCTATGCTTAGTAGTATCTAACAACAGGAACAACTTTGAATAAAGTCATTGGGTTAGGGGAAAGAATTCATTCACACCAAGCCACACCTCACATGTATGTCTTCAACCCAAAACGCAGCGGATAGGTCACCTTTTGAGCTTACTAGTTTTGTGTGTTTCAATTTAAGGAAAGTGCAAGAGGGTTAATTCAGTGTTTCACTTCTTTTGCTAGATAAATACCTCTTGGATATCCTAACCATTTTCTTAATTTATTTTAATTTTAACAAGAAAAACATTAAACTTTTAATGTTACAGAATAGCTTGATCACACCCTACACATCAGTACAGGTCATGAAAAGCAGAATCCCAAATTTTCAATTATAAATAAATTAATGATTTTAAAGGCTTTTGATGCTAATATAAAATTATGTCTGTCAAAAATTCTTGGCACTTTTCCCTCTGAGTCTGTACTGAACTAATGCCCCATAATGGAGTTAGTGACTTTCAGGGTAAAGAATACCATTTTTGAGGTGGGACATAAAACTGAGATCTCCTGACTTCAATCCCACTGTACATTTTACAAGAGTACATTAACTCTGGTGTCCTGGCCAAAGTCTAGTTACAGTAACTATATTCTATGCACCTAAAATTCTTCCTGTAAGTCCTATTGGGTACATAATCCTTTTTCAGTTCATTCCCTAGACTCCCCTGAAGTTGGCTATGAACTGTTAAACAGCTGACAAATATCATTGCAAAAAAGAGCATTTAGCTGTAGCATTTAACATCAATGTAATTCACTCTGTATCAGAGGGGTAGCCGTGTTAGTCTGTATCCACAAAAACAACGAGGAGTCCGGTGCCACCTTAAAGACTAACTGATTAATATGGGCATAAGCTTTTGTGGGTAAAAAACCCGCTTCTTCAGATGTCTGTAATTTTCACTCCATGCATCTGACGAAATGGGTTTTTTACCCACAAAAGCTTATGCCCAAATAAATCTGTTAGTCTTTAATGTAATTCACTATACCCCTTTTTTTTAGCTGCCATGTCCAGAAAAACCTAATTAGGATAAGAAATATTAAAATGTTTTAAATGTTTCAACAACAACTTTTCCAAAAACCCAGTTTTTGACTTCCTGGTCAAAAAGGCATTCAAAAGCTTATAGGTTGAAGAACACCGTGGTTTCAGTTATAACTGAACCAAAGTTCAATCTCTCCTCTCTTCCTTTTCATAAGACCAACACCTTAAAAGAATATTTCTGTGGTGCTTCATGTTCTGTAATTTTTCACTCGTTCTCTAAATCTTAGAAAATGTACTGTAGATGGCCCCAGGAGCAAACACAGCAAAGATGAAGTAAAACTAGAAAAGGAGCTGTCTAGTTTAATCTATGAATGTTCATAGCAAGGGCTATGTGTAAGAATTTGTAAGCAGGATCTTCACCAATGATGGTGTTGAGGTTTCATTGAAACTGGGATTCTGGACATCTGTAGGCTTTGTCACACAATGACCTGTTCTCATGTGTTGCTTTTCTGATCTGAGAATTCCCAAACATTTTGTTTCTCCTAAGTGTCCAAATACATATACTGTATATTTTTTGTTTACAAACCACCCTAGTTTAATAGCCACACGCTTTTTGTGCATTCTGCAGTGGGAAGTACAATATACACTCACATATAAAGTGACCTAGCTCTAAAAATGTGACCAAAAATCTATCCAATCTAATCTACCTAGGGCACAAATCACCGTATTATCTAGAAGGAAATTATCCTCACCTGGATTGCTGGCCAGAATGATGAAGGAAGGTGATAGATGGTCAGAGGCCTTTGTGGGTTTGCAATCTATCCCATCTCATCTGTGCAGGCCTTTCAGCCAGATATTTTCTGCAGTTCTGTGTCTTTTTCTACCTCTGTCTTGCCTTGATTTTTACTCAGCAAAGTTCTTTGCTCTTCAGTTCTACTTCTGATCTGTGGTTTATTTAGCCCGCATGCTTCCTAAGGTCCTCATCGCTTTGTCTCTCACCCTGTGGCTTTTCCCCTGCTCTGGTGTTCACTCTCTGTACCCTCTTACTAGCATCTTAAACAACACTAACTGACCTTCCCCAAACACAAAGAAAAACAGGTCTATTATAATTTTAAGTGCTGTATTCCATTACTTCTTGTGAGACTGGAAACTTTGCATTCAGCCTCTAAACGCTGTACTATCACTAGCGGAGATTTTGAAGTGTCCCAGACTACAGTGCCATCAGTATGTTGGTGACACCCAGCTCTACACAGCTCTTTCTTTCTCAGCACAGTCAATGCTGTTGCCTTGCCATTAAAAAATTTTTTTTTTTTTAAGGAAACTTGGAACCTGGATGGAGTAAGTGAAGGCCCTCATAAAGGCCCAGTATGAGGCCTGAGGCCTGAACTAAAGTAATGGTCAAAACTTTGCTAATATAAAGCAAAGTTAAGCTGTGAGCCAGAGGCAGGCCCTGCTCACAGAAGCTGGCAGGAAAAGGGCTGATGTTGCATAAATATATATTCACCTAGCAAAGTTAAAGTATAAACATGGTACCGAGACATACCATACGGGAACATTCCACAGATAACATGGAACAGGCCGACCCATCCCAATGACAGGGGCAAAGGGGTAAAATGATGGATAAAGTTGTTTTGATCGAACCAACATGTACAAGGTGAGAGGCGGCACCTTACTGCGTAGAGGGGTTGCACCTCAATACGTCAGGAGTGATGTATAACTTGTTTGTACCTGTGTATAAGAATGTATCCCTGGGGCGGTGTCTTGGTCCAGCCGAGGGGGCAGTGGAAAGTCCCGCCACTGACTGAGCTGAGTCCATTGCCGAGCGGCACTTTCTCGTAGTATGCCCGGTAGACTAAGTAATCTACGGGGAACTGCAATTGTGTCAGGGTCGCAATAAACCTGGCCGAGGTGCCTTCGTACCTTACTAGAGTCTGTGGTCATTGGGGGGTTCCCGTCGGGTTTGCTGTGTCAGCTATCTGCAGAGCTGGGACGGCACACAGAGGGAACACACGCACACAGCCGAGTGATATCAACATAGGAGGAAGCAGAGCACCACACCCGTAGCATCTGACAACACTCCATGCTGGGGGTGGGGTGGGGCTGATGGATTTGGAATGTGGAAAGGGGCTGCAGGTTGAGGCAGGGGGTAAGGGCTCTGGGAATGGGCCAAGGATGAGGGGGCTCTGCGTTTGGGGGGGCTCAGGGTTGGGGCACGTGCTTACCTTGGGTGGCTCCCGGTCAGCATCACAGCAGGGCTAAGGCAGGCTCCCTGCTTCTCCTGGCTCCACGTTGTGCCCCAGAAGCGGCCAGCAGCAGGTCCAGCTCCTAGGCGGGGAGCCAGGAGGCTCTGTGTGCTGCTCTCGCCCACAGGCACCGCCCCCAGCTCACATTGGGCATGGTTCCCAGCCAATGGGAGTGCAAAGCTGGTGCTCAGGGCGGGTGCAGTGTGCGGAGCCCCATGGTCCACCTACCTAGGAGCCAGACTTGCTGCTGGCCACTTCTGGGGTGCAACGCAGTGGCAGGAGAGGTAGGGACTAGCCTGCCTTAGACGTGCAGCACCCCAACCGGACTTTTAATGGCTTGGTCGGCGGTGCTGACCAGAGCCGCCAGGGTCCCTTTTTGACCAGAACCGGACACCTGGCAACTCTAGCCGGAGATGACCTGTGCCTGCCAATAGGGAGGAGGCAGAGTGAGGGCAGCCAGCTTTACCAGTCTTACTGAGCATGCTCAGTCCATATGAGCATGCTCAGTACTCACCAAGCAGCAAATCTGGAGGGGCACATGACCTCACATGCCTCCACCTACACGTTGCCTCTTCCTGAAGCATCCTGCCTATCTCACACAAGCCTTTTAGTTATTTTTCAGTACAGCATTTCTCACTTTTTATTTTGTTGTTTCCGCTATCATGTTTGGCCTATATATAAACATTACAAATATAATCATCAGGGACTTTGCTCAAGGCACCTCTTGAAGGCACAGTAGCGAAGCATATTCTCTAAAGGAGGATCTATTTGTTCTTCTTTAGCTGGCACAAAGGGAAGTATTAGAATTGCAGCCCCACCCACTAAAATAACCCCCTCTCTTAAATCTGTGACAGGCTAGGGAGTCTGGACCACTGTGGTGTAACCCCGCTTATCCATTACAGGCTTCTGACCACATCTAACAGGTGACCGTGGAACGGATATGGGGTTATGGTGCAATAGAAAGAAGCCTGTGAAAGGGGCATTCAGCAAACCATGTGATAATTTGACAAAACAGACATTCTCTATTTAAGAATGGCCTACAAGTGGAATAACAGGGAATTCAGCAGGCTAGGACTCGGGGGCATTGGCAGAGCTATGTATGGGAAGAATGTCTGTCTGCAAGATGCATGGCTCAAACCATGGTTATTAGCTTCTTGCTCCTGCATGTGCTACATTCACTCACCATTTTTTATAATCACAAAACCCTGCATATAAATCCCTGCAAGTCAAAGTGAAAACATACTCCCTTACATTGCATCACATTCTGTACCGATCCTGTTGTTTATTCACAACTGTAATTTGTTTGGGGTGTCCTCTTGGCATTGTTATGTGGGGGAAATTTATGTGAACAGTTCCTGTTAACCTTACTGAGAATTGCACTCATAAATTCTCTGGGCATTGACTCCTTTCTTTTCCCATTACCTAATTTCCAACATTTTATTCTTCAGTTTTATGTTATCTTCCCTATAATTCCAATTTATTGCTTAGATCCTGCCAAAAAAAGCCTCATTATGCACTAGCTGCATTTTCAGATAAATTGAGTGCCACGATGAACTAGTAATATTTGTTTCTCCTACATTTGTTGGGAACTAATCAAAATAATCCAGTGATGGAAAAAATTGCAAAATACATTAAAAATAAACTGCTGCTAATATCTGTTGAAAACGTGCTGATTTTAATAAACATTCTCTTTGCCAGACAAATCACCTAAAATAGGTTGATTCTGTATCAACAAAAAAATAGTTGTTCCCAGCCTAAAAGCTAGGGGATTGTTATTAAGATTTGTCTGCTTCTTGTGCTATATTAAGGAAAATAAGGCAAAATCTATTCCACTTTTTCTCTTTAGCACTGTCTGTGATGTGATGTTGTTTGATGCTCTAGCGGACACTAGGGAATGTAACATGGCCAAGGATCCTCTGAATGCCAACAATAAAATATTTTACACCTGCAGTCAAGTCTGTGACCATATTCTTCCTTCAGTTACTCCTTTAATTGGTCATTAATGAAGTTGTTCAGGTGAAAGTGAATGTGGAATTTGGCCCTGTGACATTAACACACAAAGTTGACTATGCCCATAAGAACTCTTCCACACACTGTGGAAAAGTTTAGTATGGTTAGAGTTGGCGTAACAAAGAAAAATATAAAAATCGCAGGGAGGCCCCTTTCAAAATACTAAATTTTTTTAAGGGTTGTGTGGCAGGGTGACGACTCACCGGCACTGTGCCTCCTGCTGGTTGTCCTGGGAATTAGCTCTTCCAGCCCGGAGCGCCCTCTGCAGGCCGGTGTCTCGCCTGCCGCTGGCCCCTGTGTTCCTCCCGGACCCCAGTGCCCCTGTACAACAGAGTTCTGCCCCTGGCAATAACCAACAATCTGGGTCTCCCCACCCAGGGGAACCCCCCAACTCTCTATCCCCACCTTGCCTCAGTGGCTACTGCCAGTCTCCATCTAGCCCCCGCTCACTGGGGCAGACTGCAGTCTGTAAACCACTCATCATCAGCAAGGAGGGTTAGGACCTGCTGCCTTTGCCTGTCTCTGGGCTGCCCCCCTGCAGCCCCAGTGCCTTTTTGGCCCTTTAAGCAAGGCCTGCAGCCTGGGGATTTCCCTGGCTGGAGCTCCCCAGCTCCCTTTGCCCTTCCCCAGCACTGCTCCACCTCAGGTACCCTTCTCAGCTCTCAGGCAGCCAGGTCCTTCTCTCTCAAAAAGCTAGAGAGAGAATCTTAGCTTCAGGCCCACTGCCCTCTTATAAGGACTGGCTGGGGCCCTGATTAATCTGGCCACAGCTGTGGCTGCTTTCTCCATCAGCCTTTTCCCAGCTGCGGCCCTTTCCAGGGCTGCTTTAACCCCTTCAGGGCTGGAGCGGGGTGACCACCCTGCTACAGGTTGGGAGAGGAAAAGAAAGAACGAAATTCATGTGATCTAAGATACCACCTGTTCATCTTTCACTAAAAATGATCTCAATGTTAGTAGAACTTGCCTTTAAGTTTTGTCTCTATTTCCATTTCCTCATCCTTGTCACGAGCTTTCATCTGACCAATTCTGATATGTTCTCTCCCCTCTCACCACTCACACTGCCTTGTCCTCTACAGCAGAGATTCATTTTTGAGGACAAACTATTAGATACTCTAGAAAATAACTATCCTTGTATTTAGGAGTCAGTTTTATTTAGTGGTAAGAGCATGGGACTGGAAATCAGGAAGTTTGAGTTCTAATCTTGGTTCTGTCACTGATGGTCACTGGACGACCTTGGGCAAGTCATTTCACCACTCTGTATCTCCATCTCCCCACTTGTAACATAAGGATAATTGGGATGATGATATGTACCTTTTTTGTAAAGTGCTTTGAGACACTCATAAAAATCTCTATATAAGAACTAAGTATTATTATAATTATTAATATTAGTAATAGTAAAGTGCTTTGGGATCCTTGGATGAAAAGTGCTAAATAAGTTCAAAGCAAACTTTAACTGTTTCAGATTTCAGATCACATCAGAGTTTGTCTACTCCAGCTTTACTTTCACGTATACTGAGAAGATAAATTAAGCACAATTTATCTCACAGTAGATACACAAAGATATCAATGTAAAAAAAGATACAAATCTTTGAAATGTACCTCTGACATTGTCGTTTTTGGAATTACTACTCTATATTGTTGAGGGTCTTAAATTGCAAACCTCTTACTCAAATTTTCATGCTCTAGTACCAACATATAGTACAAATAGAACCATCCTGTCCATGAATACTGACATCCCCAAATCAGATCTATAGTCTAACTTCAAGCATCCCATTCATGTATAATTTATCAAAGCCATTACCATTGTGGGGAAACAACTATTGTTTTGAAATGATATACTGAACAAAATGTCATTATCAAGGATTTTCATTGAGTGAATGAAGAATTGAGCAGTAGTCTATTAATGTATTGCCATTGATTTATTCAGTGATGTGCCCTGTATTCTGGTCCACAAAAGCCTTTGTAAAATCCACTGTATCTATTAGTGCAATTAGCCAATATAACTACTCTGCAGGGCATGTCTCATTTTGTTTCCCTTTTTGCTTTTAGTACAGACTGCTGCAGATAACATCTGGGCTGTCGGAGCGCAGACTTTCGGATGCAGTGTCAATAGGAAAACACTATATTGGGTTAGAGAGGCCTCATTCTCTTCTGAATAGGGATTCACCCACTGGCTTCATAACAAACAGCACAGAGAGGACCAGCGCCGCCCAGAGGGGGGGCAAGTGGGGCAATTTGCCCCAGGCCCCGGGCCTTGCAGGGGCCCCCACGAGAGTTTTTCGGGGCCCCTGGAGCGGGGTCCTTCACTCACTCCGGGGGCCCCGGAAAACTCTCGCGGGGCCCGGGCCCCCGGAGCTTCTTCCGCTCCAGGTCTTCGGCGGCAATTCGGCGGTGGGGGGTCCTTCCGCTCCAGGACCCGCCGCCGAAGTGCCCCGAAGACCCGCGGCGGGGGGTCCTTCCGCCCCGGGACCCGCCGCTGAAGTGCCGGGTCCCCCGCCACCGAAGACCCCAGGTCCCCTGAATCCTCTGGGCGGCCCTGGAGAGAACAACCAGAAACTCAACTCAAGTCACATTATTTCTTTCTGAGCGTCAGACACTCAGAATGTTGCACACCTGACAGTTATTCACTGCTAGAAACTAAAAGAAAAAACTTCAGTCAGTCAGAAACCAGGTTGGTTATTAAAGTAATATTTCCCTTTACAAAACAAAAACAAAACTTTTGTATAGCTCACCTGCCGTCTGCTTTACTGAAGCATACAGTAAGTTGGCTCTTTTAGTTGCTCCAAATTAGGCAAGTCAGTAATGGAACAATGAATAACTAACCATTCTGCATCTGCATTCATCTGACAAAATAATTCCTGCTATATCACTTACTTGGTTTAATAATGCCATAGCCGTAGATGTTTTTTATTTCAGAAATACCTCTTGCTTTGCCTTGACATTTATCTAGCAGCAGGAGACCATTATCCGGTGACAATGTTCTATTCCAATGACATTAGCTCTTAATTATAACCCAGATTCCAGGTTGGAACTGAGGAAAGGAAACCTGACTGGCCATTGGAATGTATATTAATTATCTAGAAAATCCTCAGACCACAGCAGTGCTATATTCAGACTATTATCCTTGAAGTTCTCAAAAGAAATGAGGACTCCATGGGAAAATGGTAACAAGTTCTTTTTTGTTTTGTTTAATAACAAAACAAATGAATTAGATTAGCAATAACAACCTTAGCCCACGGCATTTCTGGGGAATTAATGAGCAACTGGCATTTATGGCCTGAGGCAAAACTCTTCCAGAAGTTAGGTACTTAAATAAGTGTCCTAATTTTCAGTGGTAGTTGTGCTCCTACAGGTGAGACCAAGAGGAGGCATCTAGAAGAAAAAAAAGTAAGTTTTTAAAAAATTGTTATTCAGTTAAAAATAAAAAAGCCTAAAAAAACTGTAATCTCTTTGGAACAGGGATTGTGTCTTCCTATAAATTTGGAAAGTACCTAGCCCATTTTGGGTTCCACTGCAACAACCTGTTGTGTTTCTTTGTACATTAATTGCTATATGCACTACATGTGATCCTAGACAGTGCTAATGTGGATATCCATGTCTATGTCCATGTCATGAGCACCATCCTCAAATGTATTCTAAAACAAACAAATACAATTAGGCGGACATACAAAAAGATTATATTTGGTTTCCCGTGCAATATGTACACAGGAAGCATCTTATTTAAAAATAAAACAGGCTGTATTTTAGGGAAAGGCTGGTTCTACAAATACTTCAGCAAATAGAATAGCAAGGATTAGAATTGGCTTCATTTAATATACTATCTTCTTATAGGATATTATGGTTTCAGAAAGTATTGTGTGGAAAGGCTGCCATTTGTTTTGGTCAAACCAAACTATCACTCAGAAAAGCTATTAAAACTTTCTTGGCTGTGCCCCTAGAAAACCCTGTCATTTCTCTGTGGGGGGAAAAATGATGTTTTAGATCGTATAACTCATCTTGCCATAAAAAGCCCAACAACTTCCACATTCAAGATAAAACAATGTGCATTGTCTCTAGAGAATCTAAGTTCTGTGACACCATCTTACCTAAATCCAATGGCTAAATCCCAAGTAGCTTCTTTCATCATGAATTTGCTGCATCCTCCTATGAAAGTGCTAAATTACGAAAGGCCATTATTACAAAATTCCTGTATTTCCAGGAATTGATGGCACCTGAATCCCAATGGCCTGGATTTGAAAGGCCTGATAAAGGATTTCATACAATTGTGAGGAAGCTAACTCGTCTGCCCAGGTATTGCTAGAGTCTGAGAACAATATGTGATCATAGACAATATATGGGCTGCAATAACAATAGACATAGCAGTGAGAGGTGAGGAATGAGAAGCCTTTACTCTGAATTTCCTGGCTTTTGTAGGATTAAGTCAAAATCTTAACATTACTTTTACTCAGGTATATTTTTTAGTGCATTTAATATTTTTCTACAATGATCAGCGTTGTTTCATGCTCAGACTAGCAGTAAATGAGGTTGGTACTGTTAAGGATACATTCGAGTCTGGATGCCAGAGGTTAAGTTACCTCACTTGCATCCGAAGATCCCTTCTACGTTGACCGTTTTTAATTTTAATATCCCTTTGACTTTAAGTTGGGACCTTGGTGAAATTGAGAGAAGGCCAGGATCTAGCAATCTGTGACAACAGATATTTCTAGAGGTGGGGCTTGAATATTTTTTTCGACCAATGGTGTGAGACATGGGAGTATGGAATAATCACCCTAATCATGCCTCATATTAATTTGAGCTGTAAGGATGAAATAGCTTTTTCCAAACTGAATATTCTGTGTCTAAAAATAACCCAGAACCAAAACCAAGAGAATAGACTTATTTTCTTAAAGCATGCATTCCATATTACTAATAATTGCAGCACTAACCCCATGTCTGTCTTTTTACTTACTGTAATTGATGGGAGTACTCAGTCTTAAGGATGGACACTTCTTTTCTTTTATATTTTTGAAGTTATTGCAGGATTATATTAAATGCCATGGTAAATAATATAATTTACACTGCAGGCTTTTTAAGTATTCAGAATACAGGCTTTTAGAAAAACAGATTTTAAAAACCCTTTGCACTTTATTAATTTCATTAAGTGCCAGTTAAAGACAGCGGAAACCTGACCTCTGCAATGTTCCTATGTTCCAAAGTCATGACAAAATGGATTCAAGCCAGGCAACAGGATTCTGAGACCCAGCAGCCTCTCTCCAGTTTGTATGTCCATCTGGCAAGGTCATACCAGCAGCAGTGACCCAGAAGATCGTTAGCTTGCACATTCTTAAAAGGGAGCATGTGGCTCTAAAGTGTCATTGCATGTCTGTGCAGAAGCTTGGCAGAATTCCAGGAAGGGGAACTAATGTTAAGTAGTGTTATGTTCCTGCTGGCTGTCTACTGTGATCCTTGTACTTCCTTGTCCACCTGCTGATCACCTGGAACAGCCTTCCTGCTGCCTCTCTTCACCTGCTGACTGCCCGGTGTTGCCCTCCCACTGTACCTTCCAAATGCTCATTGACTAATGTGGCTGCCTTGACCAGACGTTAAGAATTTACTTCCAAAACAGACCAATTATTTTTTTAACTTTTTTCACCAGGAACAGGGATGAAGGGGAACCCTTTCCATTAGATTTTTAGAGCACGGCCAGTATGAAATCCCCATACACATCCCTGCCCCCAAAGCATGCATGGGAAATTATGTTCATTAAAAAACTTTTCATAATGACATCCTTACTATCAAAATGCTCAGGGATGATTGACCTTGGCATCCAGGATTAAGGCAGCATTATTTTTCTTGATTACCAGCAGCAGAATAGTGGGGAAATTATAAAGCCATTGAGAGGATTAATACAGCCTTGATCTCTCTCTCCTGGCTCTTTATCTCAAGTGATTAAAATTCTCCAGGAAAAAAAATGGTCATGTAGCATACGCCTGCTGCCATGGATAGATACTGTATCAGCTCCATGCATCAGCTCCCCATGACAGCCAGCGCAAAGGTTAATTATGCATGCTGTATATAGTTTTAATCACTTTAATCGGAGCACAGTTACGCTCCATCCCAGGCTATAACTTTTCTACAAGCAGGAGAAGCACTTCAAGCCTGGCAATGTTTGTTTAAGGGGGTGGAAAAGAAATTTGGTACATTAACCACAGACAACAAAGAGACTGTGAAAGCTATCAGCTGAACAACAAGACTAAGCCTAGGCTTCTGTCCATGAATGGAGGCAGGATGGCTACGGGTGATCAAAAAAGGGGTTAGAGTCTTTCTCCAGCTTAGAGTTAAAACCAGACAGCAGCTCACTGACTGAAAATGGGAAACAAAAGCACCTTCTTAACAAGGGGTTTTACAAACAGTAGCCTTCTCTCCACCTCCAATTCTGCTTGTTCCAGCAATGTAAAAGGGGAATAAGGGAAATAATTGCATAGCAGCAGAGAAAGAGAGAGAACTAACTGTTATGATATTACAAAAGTCAGAGTCCCCTGATCTGACATTAGAACAATGGATTCCTTTTAAAAACTTCTGCTATGATTATTATAGGCCCTATTCAGTATTCCTGGCTCACATCTTACTCAGACAAATCTTTCATTTATGGGCGTTTTCCTGGAGTGAGGAATAAGGAGTATTTATTTATTAAAGAACGTTAATCCCTGTGACAAGGGGAGGCAGCGCCATTCTTGGAATACAGAAGGAAGAGACAAATCTGCATTAGTTTCCCCCAGAAAAAAATGGAAGCATTGTTCAGATTTAATCAGAACATCTTCAAGATGGCTAGGGAGAGGGGAGCGTCCAGAGTTCTCAGCAGCAACTAGGGTTGCCAACTTTCCAGTGTTTCAAAACCAGACACTACATGCCCCCCCCCCAGTCACTCACTTCCCCCGCCCCCATTGCTCACCCTCCCCCCAAAGTTGTTCACACTCCCCTCCCTTGAGACTCACATGCTGCCTGCAGAGCTGGGCTGGGAGGTGCTAATGCAGAGCCTGGCTGCCCAACTGGGGCATGTCAGGGCAGAGGGGGGATCGGTCCCTGGAGCAAGGGGCTGGAGAGAGCCGGGGCCCCGAGAGGCTGAGAAGGTAGGATGGGCTGTTATGGTGGTGAGCCCAGCTGCTGGCCCCACTCCTCAAACGCCGTGCACTGTCAGGATCCCTCCTTATCCGGCAGCAGCAGCTGCTCTTCCAACCCTCCCGGCGGCAGAGTCCGATTGCAGTTACTGTGGTAACCGGACTTTTAGTGTCTGGTCAGCAGTACTGACCGGACGCTGCACAGGTCCTCTTTCAACCAGACTTCCCAGTCGAAAACCGGACACCTGGCAAACCCAGCAACAATTGATATACACGATGCAACATAGAAGTGTGAAAGCAGCAGGACCGGCTCCAGGCACCAGACGAGAAAGCACGTGCCTGGGGTGGCACATTGTAAGGGGCGGCATTCCGGGCAATCTTGGGGCGGCACATTCTGGCCACCCTGCCGTGGTTCTTTTTTTTTTTTTTTTTGCTTTGGCAGCCCGGGGGGGCAGGAACTAGCGATCCCCGCCGCTCACCGTGCCGCCGGGCTCCCCGGGACGTGCCACTCCCTGCCGCCTGCACAGGGCTCCGCCTCCCGCGCCGCTCTGAGCCCGACCCAGCCGAGCCGCCTTTAAAGGAGTGGCTGAGCCAGCACCTCCTGCAGCCCCCAGGGGCTCCGCCTGCCCGACCGGGAGAGGCACCCGAAGGCTGGAGGGGGAGCCCTTCTCACCCGGCTGCAAGGCGCACCCTTCACCTCCCTGCGAGCCGCCTTGACCGCCCTCCACACGCTCCCTGCTGCTGCCTTTTTGTTTTTTTTGCTTCGGCAGTCCGGCCGCCCTTTTCTTTTTTTTTTTTTGCTTGGGGCGGCAAAAAAGCTAGAGCTGGCCCTGGAAAGCAGTGTTGCCACTTCTAATAGTATGTTCTCTAGGCCAAATTTATCCTCATCACAAGGCTCATTGACATCACAATGCAGCATGGCAATGCAAAGGGCATGATGATACCTCTGCAAGATATAATTTTCAGGATGCTTTACCTTTATATTGAGAAGTGGGATTCCAGGACCACTCGCTGGCCCTAAATAAGCACTATACTGCAAAGAGAAAAAAACCAAGCTAGGATAGGTCATGTGGACTCAGGCTCCTCTCTCATTGTTTTATCAGGCAAGCAGAAACCTTAAACATTAATTTGTTTCCTTTTATTTCATTTCAACCTACCAATTCTTCATGGTTTGAAGAATCAAACTGGCTATCAGCAGGAGAACATAAAAGTGTGTGAAGAGAATTTATTTCTTTTGATTTATTTTTAAATCCACCCCATCTGTGAGCAAATTTCCAGAATTACATAATAAACCCAAATATCCAAAATATGTAATCCTTCCAAAGGAGGACTTTTCCTCCATCCAGTAAAACCCACTCAATCCACCTAATTTGATTCTTAAAGGTACTGCTGGGTCTGAAATGTCCTGCTTTTGCCAATTCCAAATCTTACTGTGGATGTTGCTACGTAAGTGACCAAACTACACTTTGATTCCTGTTATTTCTGCTTTTTTCTTTATATATGAGCCCCATAAACATTTTTTTGGGGAAATTAAATACTAGATAAGGATTCAAATCAGGAACCTTGAATCTGAATCCCTTTACAATTGGAAGAAGGGGGATTAAAAGTCAAAACCTTGGTCATTTTTGATCTTATGTTTCTGCTCTGGATCCAAAACAGGAAAATGTTATTTTCTGTCTCAGAAATTGCTGAAATCTCATTAATATTACTCTTCTTGTAAGATTCTGTCATTCAAGACGGCAGAACTTCATTTCACAAGATTTCCATCACATTGGGGCAAAATCTCAGGATACGAGCATGAGACATCAGCACTATCAAATCTGAACTGAAATCTAGTTCAGTGCCAGCTTTGTGCTGGACTCATAACCCATACCCTCCTCTAAACCTTATCCGGATCCAAACATTGCCTCTTTGGCCTTTCTCTAGTTCATTCCAATCTTTGCATGAGGTAACATCACATAAGAAATCCAGTTTAAATAACCAGGGTTGGCAACTGGAGAGCAAAGGTACAACATCACAATGAAATTGGAAATTGGAAAAGCAGGGCATTTCTGACCAAGTACTTAAGGCACTAGCCTGGGACTCCAGAGATCCATCTAGGTTCAATTCAAGGCTCTGCCACAGGCTCTCTGTGTGACTTTAGCAGGTCACTTAATCTCTCGGTGCCTCACTTTGTCACAGTAAAATGGGGATAATATGACTTGTCGTCTCCCACCCTTTGTACATCTAGGTCTATTTAAATTGTAAGTTCTTTGAGGCGGGGCTGTCTCTTATTATGTGTTTGTACAGCACCTAGCACAATGGGACTGTGATTTTGATTGGGGACTTTAGACACTACTGTAAACATGTAGTAGTACTGTTGTAATTTCCCTCCACACCTTTTTTGCCAACCACAGGTATATGATATAGCTCATTAAACTATAGGACACAAAGCAGGAAAAACACGCCCCGCCTTCCCCATCCCACAAGCGCCATAGAGAAAGAGAAACAGAACTCTTGTCAAACCTCATCCTAGTGAGGCAAATAGAAAGGAGCACAAACACTGCCAACTTAAGTGCAAGAGTGTAATAAGAAAAGCCAAAGAGGAGTTTGAAGAACGGCTAGCCAAAAACTCCAAAGGTAATAACAAAATGTTTTTTAAGTACATCAGAAGCAGGAAGCCTGCTAAACAACCAGTGGGGCCCCTTGACGATGAAAATACAAAAGGAGCGCTTAAAGATGATAAAGTCATTGCGGAGAAACTAAATGGATTCTTTGCTTCAGTCTTCACGGCTGAGGATGTTAGGGAGATTCCCAAACCTGAGCTGGCTTTTGTAGGTGACAAATCTGAGGAACTGTCACAGATTGAAGTATCACTAGAGGAGGGTTTGGAATTAATTGATAAACTCAACATTAACAAGTCACCGGGACCAGATGGCATTCACCCAAGAGTTCTGAAAGAACTCAAATGTGAAGTTGCAGAACTATTAACTAAGGTTTGTAACCTGTCCTTTAAATCGGCTTCGGTACCCAATGACTGGAAGTTAGCTAATGTAACGCCAATATTTAAAAAGGGCTCTAGGGGTGATCCCGGCAATTACAGACCGGTAAGTCTAACGTCGGTACCGGGCAAATTAGTTGAAACAATAGTAAAGAACAAAATTGTCAGACACATAGAAAAACATAAACTCTTGAGCAATAGTCAACATGGTTTCTGTAAAGGGAAATCGTGTCTTACTAATCTATTAGAGTTCTTTGAAGGGGTCAACAAACATGTGGACAAGGGGGATCCGGTGGACATAGTGTACTTAGATTTCCAGAAAGCCTTTGACAAGGTCCCTCACCAAAGGCTCTTACGTAAATTAAGCTGTCATGGGATAAAAGGGAAGGTCCTTTCATGGATTGAGAACTGGTTAAAGGACAGGGAACAAAGGGTAGGAATTAATGGTAAATTCTCAGAATGGAGAGGGGTAACTAGTGGTGTTCCCCAAGGGTCAGTCCTAGGACCTATCCTATTCAATTTATTCATAAATGATCTGGAGAAAGTAGCACATTTGAGGTGGCAAAGTTTGCAGATGATACTAAACTACTCAAGATAGTTAAGACCAAAGCAGATTGTGAAGAACTTCAAAAAGATCTCACAAAACTAAGTGATTGGGCAACAAAATGGCAAATGAAATTTAATGTGGATAAATGTAAAGTAATGCACATTGGAAAAAATAACCCCAACTATACATACAACATGATGGGGGCTAATTTAGCTACAACGAGTCAGGAAAAAGATCTTGGCGTCATCGTGGATAGTTCTCTAAAGATGTCCACGCAGTGTGCAGAGGCGGTCAAAAAAGCAAACAGGATGTTAGGAATCATTAAAAAGGGGATAGAGAATAAGACTGAGAATATATTATTGCCCTTATATAAATCTATGGTTCGCCCACATCTCGAATACTGTGTACAGATGTGGTCTCCTCACCTCAAAAAAGATATTCTAGCACTAGAAAAGATTCAGAAAAGAGCAACTAAAATGATTAAGGGTTTAGAGAGGGTCCCATATGAGGAAAGATTAAAGAGGCTAGGACTCTTCAGTTTGGAAAAGAGAAGACTAAGGGGGGACATGATAGAGGTATATAAAATCATGAGTGATGTTGAGAAAGTGGATAAGGAAAAGTTATTTACTTATTCCCATAATACAAGAACTAGGGGTCACCAAAAGAAATTAATAGGCAGCAGGTTTAAAACAAATAAAAGGAAGTTCTTCTTCACGCAGCGCACAGTCAACTTGTGGAACTCCTTACCTGAGGAGGTTGTGAAGGCTAGGACTATAACAATGTTTAAAAGGGGACTGGATAAATTCATGGTGGCTAAGTCCATAAATGGCTATTAGCCAGGATGGGTAAGAATGGTGTCCCTAGCCTCTGTTCGTCAGAGGATGGAGATGGATGGCAGGAGAGAGATCACTTGATCATTGCCTGTTAGGTTCACTCCCTCTGGGGCACCTGGCATTGGCCACTGTCGGTAGACAGATACTGGGCTAGATGGACCTTTGGTCTGACCCAGTACGGCCTTTCTTATGTTCTTATGTTCTTATGTTCTTCTCTCCACACCATGCTGCCCATAACTGCTGAGGACTGCAAGTCAGGAGTTCTTTGGGAGTGCCCATGGGTCTGGAACTCATGCAGTGATTCAAACATTTCCACAACTGCCCCATCAGAACACAGCTCCATTAACCTTTTGGACACACTGTGATGGGTTGGACCCGCCCCCCAATCCAGGATGCTACCTGATGTACTGGAGTTTCACTGAGCCTCTCCAGCTCCACCAGCCTGGATTCCCTCTCCCTGTTTTACTGAATTAGGCTTTCCGGTCTCTTGCAGCGCGCGCGCGTGCACACACACACACACACACACAGATAGGGCCACACCCAGCTGCAGACACAGACTGAAGTCAGCTCTGTGTGAAAAGTCTCACCCAGCACTCACACGCACACCCCTTTTGGGAGATAAACCCAAAAGTATATGGTTTTGCACTGTACAGAAAAATCTGCACAACGCAAACTCATAAAATTTCACCTCTTCCTCAATTGGAAGAGAGATATGCACAACTTCTTGCCCCTCCCAGTTATAAATTACATAAACTGGGTTTAATAATAAACAAAACAAAGTTTATTAACTATAAAAGGCCGATTTTAAGTGGTTAAAGAGATAGCAAACAGAACAAAGCAGCTTACTAAGCAAATAAAACAAAAGACGCAAACTAAGCTTGATTCACTAAAGAAACAGGTTACAAAATGTAATTTCTCACCCTAAATGTTGAATTTAGGCAGGATTCAGGGTTTCTGTAGCTCAGAGTTCCAATTATTTTCTTAGAGACCGGATCCCTGTCTCAGTCTTGACTCACCCCTGCCTTTCCCTTCAGGTTGGTTTCTTTGTCCCTTTAGGTTCTCTCAGCAGTCCTTCTTCTTGGGTAGGCCATGGAGGAGAGTCTGGAATGCCTTCCCTCCTAGCCTTAAATAGAATTTACATAAGGCAGGAAGCCTTTTATTTCCCAAACTTGACCTCCCCCTCCTGTGACTTACTAGAAGTCCAAGATAGGGTTTTGTACCAGGTGGCAGGACCACCTGACCTAGTATTGTCACAGCTAGTCCCAGAGACTCTCAGGAAGGAGAGAGATGAGTATCTTCACAGTCCTGTTGTTTCTTCCTAACAGGCCAACAGCCCAGTCTGACTTTTTCATTGTTATACCTGAAGGACTAGTTGTGGGTAACACCAAAGTAGCACATTTGAAATACAGATACATGGTCAATATTCCTAACTCTAGATACAGAAATGATATAGGCATACGAATTGGATAATCACATTCAGTAAATCATAACCTTTCCAATGATATCTTACATAAGCCATCTTGCATAAAGTATATCTCAGTTATGTCATATCCATATCATAAGCATATATTCATAAAGAATATGGAGTGTAACATCACACACACTTCAAAGACCCCCTTTTCAATCAAACATTTGGGGAGGAGGAAGGGTATATGGTGTAACAGGAATCTAATGTTCATTATTGGTTGGTGAGTTAGAATTATATGGGCATATTATTTTATAATCTGTGGTGACTATTTTAATCACTGTTGTAAAAGCACTCAGAGCTCTGGATGGTAATCATAACTGCAATAAACCTCAAGAAAGAGAATAAATAAATAAATATAAGGGAACCTTATTTATTTAAATTTGTAAAGCACCTATTCATTGATCTACTTAGGCTGATTGAAAACTCCATTAAACCAGGTGGAAAAAAAATACACCGGAGAGATGGTTAATATTCCAGAATCAGCTCAATTTCTAACTGGAGAAATATTTGTAGCAAATTTTTGCATCCTAATTTACATGTTCCCAAGTTTGCAAAATGTCCAAACAATTAGAGCAATTTTATTAAATGTCAGAAATGTATAAGTAAATTTCATGCATACACACACACATATTATATTAGGATGACTGAAAATTTGATAGCAAATTATCACGTTACTTTTTAAATGTCAAACTAGATTGGTTGGTTGTGGTTGGTTCATAAGTCACTTGGGCATTATTTCTATTACCCATATGATTTAGCCTACTCCACGTGTTTTGAGAAGTATTAGAAACAATTTTGACTCATTTTTTTTTTTAAAGTGGAGTGGCTTCATTTGTGTGTTCTCACTAACCTACTCTTCTATGGACTGCTCCCAACAACTGCTGCCCTTCTTGATGATGTTTGACACCTCAGGTTAGCCCTCCATGCTGGCTGGACAATGAGTTGAAGGAATGTTGGGACATATGGAAATCATAATTTAATCACTTGTAGAGGAGAAATCAGTGTGCATATTGCACAAGTGATTCATGCTCCCGTCATACCTGGCGTGTGTATCTGGGTATAGTATCAAATAGATTATAAATATGTGTATAAATGTCTAAGTGTTGTGTTATCCCTTCCATGTTTTCTCTCTACAAGCCAAAAAATCACTAAAGATTGGTGACAATGTTACTTCTGGGAAAGAGATCCAATGCTCAACATTACAAAATTTAGAAATCTCAAGTTAGAAGTGCATTTTGAAAGCCAATCTGAGAAACATCCAGAGCCTTGGAAGCCTACAAGGAAGTGAAAACGGAGCAAAACAAACTGGTAAAATGTTGCACAAAAAAGTTAACCCCTTTCCAGATCTCCCAACAGTTCCAAGTTTCACAGGACTGTCCTGCTTTGATTCCCTAGACCCAACCACCCCTCCATCTCTATCTATGAAGAGGTGGCTGGGCCAAATTGAGTGGCATTGCAACATTGTGTGCTAGGTCGCAAGGCCAATGAAATTTGGCCTGTCTGCCTCTCTGTTTCTGTCTACAGAGGGGCAGATGGGCCAAACCTGCGTGGCACTGTGTCCCGCTTTAGCCACTATGCCGCCCTCTACCTGGCCCTGATTTTATATTGCAGCATTTTAGGGTATTTTTCAGAAATCTGAGCTCTACCTCTCTAGAACGCAATAAAAAGACGGTTACTCACCGTTGTAACTGTTGTTCTTCGAGATGTGTTGCTCATATCCATTCCAGTCAGGTGTGCGCGCGCCGCGTGCACGATCGTCGGAAAACTTTTACCCTAGCAACACCCGGTGGGTCGGCTGTGGAGCCCCCTGGAGTGGCGCCCTCATGGCGCTGGATATATACCCCAGCCGACCCAGCGCCCCCTCAGTTCCTTCTTACCGCCCCTGACGGTCGTTGGAACTGTGGAGCACAGCATAGCTGGTCTCCACACTCCCTAGCTTATAGCTCTCATTTCTGTAGATAGTTGTGTATAGTAGTTAAAGTTCTTTAGATAGTTGTTTATTTAGTTTTGTAGTTGTTGTAAATTGTTAGCGGGGGTTAAGGGGGTTGTTCTCCCTCCTTTTCCCCCCGGAGCATACCGGGCTCATGCCCAAGGCTCCTGGCTTTAAGCCGTGCGCGTCCTGACTGGAATGGATATGAGCAAGCACTCGAAGAAGAACTTCTCCATACAGCAAACACTAAACATGCCCGCATTGAGAAACACAGAACACATTCTAAAGGAAAGCATGACTTTTCCCCCAATCTCCCCAAAAGACTCACCAATAACTTTTGTTTGCTTCATGAGCATGTATTCATAGAATAGAAGTCTCAACAGTGACAGAGCTACTGAATGAGTGCACAGTTTTACAAGCTATGCCTGGTTGGAAAAGCAAGTGAAAAGAATACTAGGAAAGGACTGTCCACAATCCAAAATCACATTCATCACAGGATGACAGCCCAATTGCTAAATGGTCTAAAACAAATCCAAAAGATACATTTTGAAAATGTACTATCATGGGGACAATAAACCCTGCCTAGCATTTTTAATATCAATGTTAATAGCATTTTACGTTTCTTACCACTAGGAATAAAAGGAACTAAAAATAATGCAGCAGGCATTGTGCTATTATAGCTTTTAATTTAACTTGAAAACTTACTTAAACCACAATCTTTCTCTTTAAGCAGAGAGACGGTCTTTTGGGCAGAGTTTTCTACATGCCCATACACATCTGAGGTTCTCAGTGAGGAAAAACAGGGAAAATCTTTGTTCCACAAGGTTACACATTGCTTTCTATTTCCCTTGTTTAAAAAAGTAAAATACCCTACAGCATGAATTCCAGAAACAGAACAAGTCACAATTAGCATGATCCTATTCACTAATGACAAAAGTCAATAGACTTCAGATTTCCCTTTCTACCAGCTACTCGTATGCACCTGATAGCATAATTTATTTTTTATTTGCAGATCACTGACACTGCAGCCTTTACTTTTTCATCTTGCTGCATTAGGTAACAGGCAAATAATGTAGGTACAGTTGTTTCTTGCTCCTGCAGGGGAAGGTGGTGTTCAAAGAGGACTCCAGATCCTACCAGAAGAAGCATAACCCATCAATTGCAGATAATATACTGAATTAGGTGAATAGCAAAACTGAAGCTCTTTAGGGACAGGACCGCCCGGGGGGGGGGGGGGGCAAGTGGGGCAATTTGCCCCAGGCCCCGCAGGGGCCCCCACGAGAATATAGTATTCTATAGTATTGCAACTTTTTTTATGGAAGGGGCCCCCAAAATTGCTTTGCCCCAGGCCCCCTGAATCCTCTGGGCGGCCCTGTTAGGGAATCTATATACACTTCTCTCACATATATGTATCATTATGGATCCTCCTAATTGAAAAGTGAAATGCAGCAGACAACAGCATCGATCATTACCTTTATAATAATGTGATAACCAGTTTTATTGTTCTGAAAGCCAAATATATTCATTAAAGCAGCATAAATTACAATATGATTAAAATTGAACGTGTGTTATTCTGCATAAATGAGAGCTTTGTTGGGTCTTTGTACTGGCTGTGTTCTAGCAGGCAGATAGGATATTATTTGGTATTTGTACATCTATTGAGTTTTTAATTCATATAACAGTAATGTAAATTAAGTCTCCAAAAAACAGTGAGCCATTAATTGGGTGTCGCCAACACTATAAAGTCAACATTGATAATGCAGTCCTCTCTCTTTCTCTCTTCTTTAATAAAATGAATTTTCCTTATGTAGACAGTTTTAATCTCATTACACTGAAGATTTTGCTCAACAGTATTTAATAACCCCAGTGCTATCAAGAGACTCATCCTCTCTATACAGATACCATTTATTGGAATAAATTATATGGCAAATTTTTCAGAATCAGTGATTGTTGACAGGTTTGTTTACTGTTTATTAATAAACAATGAAGGTTATCATTCCTGCTGGATAATACTGAGGTTACTTGATTACATTTATGTCTACTTACTGTAAATGACCTATAACTCACCAGACTTCTGGGCATTTATTCTGAACTTTGCACAGAATGCAGCAGCAATCCTTCATCGTGGCAGCTAAATATGTCAGGATTAACATTCTGCTAAACATTCAAATAGAAATTACACTAGAGTTGTAAAAAGGGGGTTTATGAGAGGTTTTATGCAATCTGTGGATTCTGATCAGCTCTGGGAAGATATAAAGGATAAATATCATCTCCTAGCAGACTATTACTTATCTCTCAGTTAAGCAAAAACCCTGCTAATGCCATGGAAAAGCAGTAAGAGAAGTATAAGTCTTTTTACAGAAACAAACACCAGGGTATAAGAGAAAATTTTACAGTAAATTGAAATTTCTACATTTTGTCCTCATTTAAACTGAAATTGTTAGAAAAATTCTACAAAGGCCAAAACAGAAGTGACACACAAGTGAAATCATCTTTACCTCAGTTTTATCAGTTCATTTGACACATAGCTAACATACTTTTTTGTGGATTTTCACTTATGAACTGTAAATATCTTTGTTGCTAGTGCCTGGACCCCATGTACCCTTCAGTGCTTAATTCTTTATTAATTCCTGTTCGTTTACAGACCTCTTTCATAAATAACAATGCTTTTTATACGTATCTTCACATTTTTTTCTGCCTCCCACAATTGAACTCATAGGAATTTTGCTGGTGGTGGCAGCAGACCATGAATTTGCTCTGATATGTTCCTAAGCTTTCTCCCACCATACCTACAACCTGATTATCCACTGACTCGTACAGTAGATAACTGGGTCAATGTCCTTTGCGTAACTTCTACACCACCACCTACCAATCTACCTACATCTCTTGCATGAGGCCAGTTCAGACAATGTTGCCACTTCAGAAGGGCTATGATTAAATGTTGGTGTGATGTTTACTGCTCATGCTCCAGTGCCATGTGATGTCAAGTATCAACAGCAGCACATTAACAAGCAGCTCTGGAGTGATAATTTGAGTCTCCTAGAGAATCACAGATTTTTCTTCTCCTATTTTAAAGGAAATCTCCAACACTGTTCCCCTAACTCCTTCCATGAATACACATACCATTTCTAGACTCATTACTTGTTCCCTCTTCTGGCCTTAGATACTTTGCAGCTATCTGGCATAGGAGTTTGTGGCAGATGCATGGAGGAATCAGATTGCACATTAAGGACCTTACCCAGCAAGCTGCTCCATATGTGCCAAAGCCTCATTGATTTCAAGGCTTTTAAGGACGTCTTGTTCCCTCAGGACTGCATTAAAAAAAAATCTCAGGCCTTTTGGTAGTGTCAGAGTTGGGAGTGCAAAGGCCAGGGGTGCTAAGCCTTTGAAATGGAACAGAACTGAAAAGGAATACAGAGATGGGTCCTGTCTAGGCAGGCCACAAAGTATAAAGAATTTTTGATTTCCACAGTCTGGATTCACTTAAAGTGGGTGATATTTTTCTGATTTTTAGAGAGAGAGGGGAAGAGAGATAAATAGAGAGTTTAATTTTCCCAAATCTTAAAACAAAGAAAAAAAGCTACAGATGTGGGACATGTGGAGGGGAGTTAGGGTAAGAGGGAAATCTCAGTATTATTTTTCCATTGTACACAGGTATGCATACAGTGTGAATTCAATATCTCCTGTACTGAGGGACTACAAATATACCCTGCACTTGCAGGGGATGCACTCTATGATGTGATGGCTTCCCTAGTCCACTATGATCCCATTATTTAAATTCAGAGCTTTTGGGGCTGCACCAAAATGGGCTGCAGAGTGCCCCGAAAAGGTAAGTGCTCCTGAAATGCCGCAATCCAACCTTAAGAATTCAATTTGCCAGGAACTGAGATAACATGAAAAAAGCAAGACTAGAGGAACCCAGCTATTGTTAACCACATATCTCTAATGGGACCCTTCACATTTGCTGAACAAGATGCACAGTGATGTAGTTGCCATTCTTTTAGCCACATCTTCATGATGCAACAGAGAGTCCTGTGGCACCTTTAAGACTAACAGATGTATTGGAGCATCCGACGAAGTGGGGATTCACCCACGAAAGCTTATGCTCCAATACATCTGTTAGTCTTAAAGGGGCCACAGGACTCTCTGTTGCTTTTTACAGATCCAGACTAACACAGCTACCCCTCTGATACTTGATCTTCATGATGGTTATTACCGAGAAACTTCAATTTTTCTTTCAAGAAACAATTATCCAAATCATATTTCCAAGCCCTTCTCAAAAATAAACTACCAAATTTTTGTTTAAAAATCACTAATTTTGGTTGCAGGAGGAACCTGGCATCCCAGGTTGGGCAAGTGTGACAGAATGTACTCGTGTCCACTATTGTAATAATCTTTGTACAAAGTAGACCTTGAGAGGTATCATTTGAAAACTCATAATTTGCTGGTCATTATTGTCCTGGTAAAAGACATGTGGCAACATTGTGTGTAAAGTTAGAAGATTCCACCATATGGTGTTACTAAGGGCTTGTCTACACTGGCAATTTACAGCACTGCAACTTTCTCGCTCAGGAGTGTGAAAAAACACCCCCCTGAGCGCAGCAAGTTTCAGCGCTGTAAAGTGCCAGTGTAGACAGTGCCCCAGCGTTGGGAGCTGCGCCCCTCATGGAGGTGGTTTTTTTAGAGCGCTGGTGGAGCGCTCCACCGCAACTACACAAGCCATATTGCGTTGCCAGTGTAGACTAGCCCTAAAACATGTTCCAGGTCTGGGGAGTGGCCAAACCAGTTCCTCAAAGACATACAGCAAGCTGACACCTCAGCCAGGTGTAAACAAGGTCAATGAGCCTGTGACACTGCACCCCATATTCTTCATAGTGATATTAGTATGATATAATTATAGCATAATTATGATGTATTTTATGCAAGGCATGTGAGGTGTCATTGGAAAGGTTATGATTTGCTGAATATGATCATCCTATTTGTATGCATGTATCAGTTTTGTATCTGAAGTTAGGAATATTGACTATGTATCTGTATTTCAAATGTGTTTACATCTGGGGAACACCCACTAGACAAGTTGTTCTCAGCCTAGTAGTGGGTAGGGAAGGGCCATGCTTATCTCCCCTGGGGAGACTTCCAAGTAATGGCTGCTTTGATCTGTTTGCTATCACTTATAATCACTTAAAATCTATCTTTTGTAGTTAATAAACTTGTTTTTGCTTTATCTAAAAACAGTGTGTGGGAATCATAACTTGGGGCAGAAAGCTGTTGCATATTCCCCTCCACATTAAGGGAGGGGACAAATTTCATGAGCTTACAGTGTACAGTTCCCTGTGCAGTGCAAGATGGTATACTTTTGGGCTTATACTCCAGAAGGGATGTGTGCCTTAGGAACTGGGAGGTGCCCTAGCTGGAGCTTTCCCATGCAGGGGCTGGTCAGAGTGTCTGCATGTAACGGCAGCTTGGTGTGTCTCTATCTGTATGTGTGCTGGTGAAAGTGTAGACTGGAGCCTGGAGAGGGCTTGGTGGCTTGTCACAGCAGCATAGTGTAAAAGGGAGCCCTGGCTGGTGGGTCAGGGGAACTCAGTGGTACCCCACTTCTAGATGACACCCCAAGGGGAACCAGTCACAGGGCCATTACCTGAGAAGTGGCTATTCTTTAGAAGGAAAGGGGGCAGTAGGGAAAAAAATCTACATCTTAGCAAAGAAACAGCATGGAATTCCTGGCCACCATTTGCCTTTTGCCATGCTCCCACATGGAAATACTTCTCAAAGGGAGTACATTGGTGTGTCTTCCTCCTCCTCATGCTCTCTCTCTCTCTCTGTCCATCGATTTACTGTACCAGAAGGAACAAAGGGAGCAGCCCTTCAACTGGGAAAGGGGCCCTGGTCCAAGAAGTTTGGCCAATAAGACTATTGATAGCATGCAGTGAGAAAAAAAACTTTGCTTTGAGTTTAACCTAGTTTGTTAAGTTGGGCACTAGTTGCATTTTATCTTTATTTTTCTTGTAATCATTTCTGACTTTTACACCTCATTACCTGTATTCACTTAAAATCTATCTTTTTGTGGTTAATAAACTTGCTTTATTGTTTTATCTAATCCAGTGTATTTGAATTGAAGTGTCTGGGAAACTCCATTTGGGATAAAATAATATGTGCATATCATTTCTATTAATAAAATGATGGACTTTGCATAAGCTTGTTTTGTCCAGGAGAGGGCTGGGCAGTACAAGACACATTTCTGGGGGGAAATCTAGGACTAGGGGTGTGTTGAGGTCACCCTGCAGTATAAGCAGATAGACCAAGCTGAGAGTGACTTGCATGCTGGAGGCTGTTTGTGAGCAGGCCGGAACTGGAGACTACAGTGGCAAAGCAGCATAAAGGGCACCCGAGGTCAAGAGTGACATAAGCTCTCACTAGTCAAGATAGTACCCTGGGTATGTCTCAGCAGGTTGTCAACCTGATCATTGAGACATGCATTTAGCCCCACCATTTCTTACCGAGCACTGCTAAGCACAGCCTTAAATACAAGTATGTGGGCCTTTGTGAGACTATCACTGTTTGGTCATTTGAAGTGACCCATCTAAGGAGAGCTTGGAAAAGAAATGGTTACTGAAGTCCTGCTTCAAAAGCCCAAACGTGTGGTGACACCAATTATCCAGCACAGCAGATGCACCAAAGACAGTCTCAAACCCAGGTCTTGCATAGCATTGTGTAGAGCACCTGCTGAGAGGCCAGACTCTCCCAAGCTTGGTAACTAGGTATATTGTTGTCCATTTTGTGTTACAGTCATTGACTGCATCTTCCTCTCAAGCATCTGAACTTCTCACTGAAAACCTTAGCATTTCAGCAACTCTCTTGAACTGTTTTTTCAAAGCAGATTTCCCCTTTTACACAGGGACGGAATAAACACAAACTCTTCTAATTCACTAATCAGGACAGATAATTACATCCCCTTTAATTGTTTTCTTTTCTCAACTTAGGTTCATGATGATGGGAGATGGTAAAATTAGACAAGAAGCCATCTGAAGTTTGCTGCTTGCTGATTAAAGCCTTAATTGATTCAGAATGTTTTACAAATCAGTCTCTGTGAATTACTTCAGGATCATGATGGCATCTTGTAAAGAAGCATTCACAAAAAGTTATAATAATAATCACATGTTGAATGAGCACCAAGTTAGCATAAATCCATCCCTGTATAAATGACCAAGTTCTCTCCAGAAAAGCACTGCAATAACACTAGCTTTCTTTAAGGATTATTTTCACATTTCTTTTTCACTTACACTTTTGTGAAATCATAGCAGTAGGTGGTAAACTGAGGATCATGCAAGAAACAGAAAACACCTTACAACAGTCAATTACCTCAACCAAACCAGTGTAAAACTCAATATACTCCAAATGACCCTCCCTGTTCATGAGAGCAGATTGATTTAGGAGGAGACTTATCTCTAATAACCCCTTTAAAAGTCAGCTTCTTTACAAAGGCTTCTCATCCTTTCCTGAAATGACTGACAGCTTCTGAGTGGACTGCATACATTGTATTCTTTAAACAAATGTTACTGCTCTCCATCTTTTGCAAGGCTCATAAAGCTGATATGTTTACAATTGCTGTGCCTGATAGCAGCAATGCATCCAGAGCTATAAGTGCTTCTCTGATGCAGCACATTTCCATCCCCTCACCTCCAGACAAGATTTGAATTCTTCAGTGGTATTTTATGCCATCTAGCATCCAGTGTTGATCAGCTTTACAAATCTGCATGGGCAGTTAGCCAGGATTCCTTTTTAAAACATGGATTACACAGATCCTAAGGAGATCAAAGATAAAAAGGAGAAGAGCCTTACACGGTTATTCGTAAAGGCTCATCAAAGTGAGTAACTACAGAACTAAACATAAGCACTCTTTCCATTTGTGGACATCAGAGTTAGTACACAACTACTTTAATGCATGCCTCCCTTCTTTCTGCACTGATCATGCAATTCAATTCAACTCTATTTCCAGTCTAAAACTGATATTTCACTACCCAGGTCTGCACTGACACCACACAATACAGATTGCCGTGTCATTCTTCTAATAAAATAAACCTAGCTCCCATCTGATTTTTCAAAAACTACCATGTTTCACAGAATACACTATTCTTAATAGTATATATAGTCTGTAAAACTCTTAGTTTTCCTACTTCTGCATGCCTGAAATCATTCTAAGGTGCTAAACAGAGCAAAACTGTAGAAGTGATTGACTGCAGTCCAGTGTTTTTTCAAAGACTACTACTTCTAGAGTCACAAAGGTGGTCTATGCAGAAAGTTTTATTTGTGTGGTGTGCATAGTCATTCATAAACCTTCCTATAAACCACATAACTCATGCAGGTTAATCCGATTTGGTTTGCAATGCTCTTATTAAAATATGATTGGCAAGTGTTCACATCACACATTACTGATCTAAATGGTAGTTCACTTGTGATGAATATTTTCAGAATATTGTCCCATTAAAGATAACCATTTTTGACAAATCTAATATCTATAACTGTAATACAGAGATTAGTTTTGAACTTCCAGCCCTACTGATAGATCATGAAACTAGTATAAATGCTGCAGTCAGAGACCGAAAATCACCAAGATTGCTTACATTAACATGAAACTGAAACGAATTATCAGTCCCATATGAAACTCTAACACAGGATGACTACCTAATTAAAATCCTATCTTTTAAAGAATTCAATAAGGATTTGTCAGTTGACTTCATAAACCTCTCTGTTTTAAAGGCACAGTACCCCTTTTCAGATAGCATCTTTACTGGATGTAAAGTACTGAAAGGTAGTGTAGAGAAATTATTATAGTCACCCGAAAGAAACTGTGCCTGCAAAGGTTCATTAAGAGAATTGCCTAAGCCATAATAGCAGCATGTTCATAGTCTATGTATTTTAAGTTTCACTGACCACAAACAGTTTTAAAAACATTTTGACAAAATTAAACACTCCCTCTCTTAGCAGGCATTTACAATAGAAAGGTGAAGAGCAAAATATACAGTCTACCTACATTTTGCTAGAAATGCCCTAACACAATTCACTTGTGGCTTCTGGTCACTCCTCCACTTGGAAGTTATGTAGTCATTCCAGACTTGTGAAAACAGGTGCAACAGGGTTCACGACCTGACCCTCTTCCTGGGGCCCGCTTGCTCTCCCCAATAAGGCTCAGAGAGGCTTCAGGGTTGTGCAACACCCATGTCTTTATTTACTTAAGGTTGTCCCACCACCAGTGTCCATCTATATACAACCTTTACAGGCAGAGTCAGCCTTCAGCAAGGAGTCCTCTAGCTCCCTCTCTGACTGACTTCTCCTTTGCTGCCCCCTGCCCCTGAATCCCTCCCAGCCTTTATAGCCATTGGCTTGTCAGGCCAGCAGGTGTTGCCAATCCTCAGGCCGGCATCAGGCCTTTCCATCAGCCCCAATCTGCTTCCCTTGATTGGAGCTGACCAGGCAGGGGCTAATTAGGTGGTTTTGCACCAGCACCCTGCTACAACAGGCTATTATTCCATTCCCTTTCCCACCTTTCTCTGCACACACTCATGTATACACACACACACACACACACACACACACACACACACACACACACACACACGTGCCTTTCATTGCCACCATAATTAAGGGTCTGTCACTTTTTCCATTATAAACTCCCTTTGAGAGCATTTGTAACAGCCTTTTAGAAAAGATTTATTTATGAATGTACACTGATAGATGGAATTTTTAAAACAACGAGAAGAAATAAATAGCCCAGCTACTTTATCGACCATATGTGCAACACAGGTGATGGCAGGATATCAGCAACATTCTAATCTATAACCAAAATATATAATTGTCCCAGAGTAATTTATCAAAATAAATTCTGCATTATACTTGAAATAGGAATTCAGCAGACATTATGAAGTCCAAAGAGGTCTGCCAGATTCCATAATTTTTCTCTGCATTAGCCCGTGAAGTGCAAATTGCCTTTTCCATCAATGAACATAATATCTGATTTCTCATCCACAGTTTAATCAAAGGTGGTGTTTCTGACCTTCTCTCATCTTATCTAATACAACTGTTTGTTTTGTTGGCAACACAGACAATATCACTAGTTTAGTTTCTGAAGTATCCAAGCCCTTCACCGCTCCAACGTAACAGTTTAAACTATATAATAGAAAACATTTAATATCTTTTCACAAAAACTAGTGGATAGCAGATAATCAAAAGTTCTAGCATGCCTCCTTTACAGTGTTTAGAATTCAATATAATTTATGCGGGGTTAAGGTTTTATGCACAAACTTAAATCTGGAATTTACCAATTCACATTTACCTTTATTGGGATTTCTTTAACAAGCCACATAAATATAAGGCAAAGCCACATGCACGCAGAGAGAGTCCACTGAACTTTCATATTGCATTGTTGTGATTGGCCCCTCATACTAAGTGCTTTTCACAATCAATTTATTAATTGAAGATACTCTTCTTCCAGCCCAAACGTTCAATTAATACCTTTTCTTGGTTGTACTCTCACCTCAGTATGTGCACTTTCATTTAGCATCAATCTGAGTTATGTTTTTGTATCTGAATGAGAACAGTCCCCTTTTTGTCTGACTTGAGACACATTAGTATTCCATCAGACTACATGCTAGAAGTCCTGCAAATGCTCATATGAGTAGTCCTTACCAAGGTCTGTAGTCCCATCCAAGCCAAAGAAACCACTAACCTAAGAAAGAACTATTCACACAGATGTTTGCAGAACCAGTCTCCCAATATCTATAATGTAAAAATCTAAAAAGAGTGTAGCTCAAATTATATTTTCCACCTTATTGATCAAAAGACAAATGCTCCATTCAAATAAAGTTCTTATAAAAGGAGATACTTTCCTGGGCCCACATATTGAATTTCAACTCTTTTCAAATTGATGAGGCATAGTAATTCCATCATTTTGTTCTGGGTGACAGCTACTTTGCTCATCTGTTCAAGAGCGCAATGTCAAAACTTCAATGTATTTTTTAAAGGAGAATTAAATCATCACTATCATTAGGTTCTTCACATCGTGAGACCAGTAATGGAGCCTATAGAAGGCACTGTTAAATGCTAACCTCAGTTACAATACTGAACTCCACTGAATTGATTAGGTTATACCAATGCAACTGAAAGCAAAATTGAGTGTATCTGTTACTTATGATGAATTGCATTTCGCAAAACTAAACCGGATCTACACAGTTGGAAAATATAGGAATTATGCCCCATCTTAAGACAACATTAATATAGTACTGTTGAGTCATGGCAACCACCTATAACATATCAATCTGGTAAGTAATTCACTAACCTTCTTACAGAACTCATTAGTAACAACAATTGGAATGCACTTATGTAAATATTTAGGAAGGACTACAATTTTATTAAGATTGATTCAAGCAATTAAGGAGATTGGAAGATAAAATTTTTGGAAACTTCTCATTCTAATATAAGGGATAGTACATTATTCTGAAATAGCTGTAAGACATATCTATAGACATCAAGTCCTACATACCTTATGGTATAGGCTGTTAATTTTAAAGAAGAATATAAGAAGCAGAATCTTAAATCCTAAGAGTGGCACCAAATGTTTGGTTAGTTTCCAAAATCCTACTCAAATTATTTTCATAGCTGGAAATTTACCAGATGTCTTCAGAGCAAAGGAACATAATATTGTCAAAGATCAACATATTGCTTTTGCATGTTTTTATGAATAAAGTTTTTTTTAAACGGGAAACAAATTCTCACTCCTTTCTCTTTTAAATCTATGTTATTTCGTGGCTGTTTTCCATTTGCAGTGAAAGGTGGAGTTTGCCTTTTCCCAGCTACATTGGAGTGGTGATCATCTGTTTAAACAGTCCATTCCTCAAAAACATGCCTGTTACATTCACTAGGACTGGACTAATAATGAATGTTTGATTTATTTTTTTTTAGTACAGCTTTTTAAACACTTGTATACTACAAATACTTCAATTTGTGAGGGCAAATGCAAACACACAATTCTAAGCAGAGTGACTAGAAATAAATATTATTTGAATAGAAAAACAGAATTGTGGATCAAATTTACCAGAGATATTGCCATAAATGAAATAATATTCATTTAGTTGAAGAAACAATACATTTTAGATTTTTAACACAACAATGGACTCACAAAATGTGCAACAAAATTTAGATAAGGAGAAGAATTCTCTAAAAAAAAGAAATCTTAAATTATTAAACAAACCAATTACTTCCAGTCAAACAAAAGGTCATAAATGATAAACATACAATACACTTATGTGAGTCTTCACACTAAATCCCATGGCTTTTTACAGTTCAACCCCAGATTAGATAGGCCAGTATGAAGATGAGATCAATACTGTAATAATACATGGTTGAAGTATACGCAACCATGCAAAATATTTTTGTCTGAAAGCAGGACATCAATCAGAACCTGCTTGATAGTCACGACATTCACAACAAAGGAGCCATAAGGCTTCAACTTTCCAAAGCCACTGCATTAAACACAACGTGAAGCCTCTTTTGCAGACTCTCATTGTAGCTTATATATAATTGTGCAGGACACAGTATGTTGGAATTCATTTCCTTTCAACCTCTCTCTTCTTTCTATCAAAGTTCTGTCTCTTTTAAATTTCCAATCTAAAAATCTAAAAAAAGGCAGTGCATGCCTAGCTAAAATAAAATGGCCGAAATAGCCTTTTCTTATTGTGACACAAGATTTCCCATATTAAAATTAAAATACACTCAATAGTAATTCTTGGCTGTGCTCCAGAAGCAGAGGTTATTTGGAAGTGAGCATTTGTCATAATCACTTATGATTTAAATAGCAGAGGAAGAGAAAACCAAGATTGTTATTAATTGTATAGTATCATAGGTGTGCATCAGGCTATTCAGATCTGTAGATGCCCAGTCTTAATGATGAGCATGGGATAATAAACACCAAAGTACATAGCTAATTTGTTACAAGTAAAAAATCCCAGCCCAGAGGGATTTACAATCTAAAAAAACCCCCAGATACGTAGTTGGTTCCACCTCTTCAGACACAGTAGGCTCATTTGTCTTATGTTGTTGCAATTTGCCAAGCTTCCCAGTGTTTTGTTATGACCAGTGGCATGCCAGATAAGTTGCAAATGCAACTATTCCAATTTTTTGTAATGATCTTCAGAATATTCTCTTCTCAGTTTCACAGACCCTTTCACCTATCTGTTAAAGACTTGATTTCATATTCGCAATCTCCTTGAAAAGACCATCTGCAACTTTATTCACTCACTACCAATTACCTTCTTTAATAGCTGTGAAACGATCACTCACAGGGATACATGATAAACCCACTCAGTGGTGAAGGCTCGGCTGGATACGTGCTGTCAGAGGCACCCTCAAAAACATGTACAAGGACAAGATCAAAAAGGCTAAAGGACAAAATGAGTTATGTCTAGCAAGGTCCATAAGAGGCTCTAAGAAGAGGTTCTTTAAATGCATTAGGGGCAAGAGAAAGATGAAGGAACGTATATGTCCACTACTTGGCAGGGAAAGAGAGCTAATAATGGTTGACATCATGAAGGCCGAGGTATTTAATGCCTATTTTGTTTCAATCTTCTCTAAAAGAAGGGTTAATTGTGACCAGATACTTAACACAATTAATATTAACAACAAGGGGGAAGAACAGGTTAAAGAATATTTAGATAAGTATTCAAGTTGGCAGGACCTGATGAACTTCATCCTAGGATACATAAGCAAGAAGCTGAAGCAATCTTGGAACAATTAGCGATTACCTTCGATATCTCATGGAAGACAGATGTGGTTTCAGAGGACTGGAGAAGGGCAAACATAATACCTTTCTTTTATAAGGGGGAACAAAGAGGACACGTGGAATTACAGACTAGTCAGCCTAACTTCAATATCTGGAAAGATACTGGAACATATTATTTAAAACATCAATTTGTAAACACCTAGAGGATAATAGGGTGATAAGTAATAGCCAACATGGATTTGTCAAGAACAAAGTATGCCAAACTAACTAATTCCCTTCTTTCACAGGGTTATTGGCTTAGTTGATAGGGGGAAGCTGTAGACATAATATATCTTGATTTTATTAAGACTTTTGCTACAGTCCCCATGACATTCTCATAAGCAAACTAGGGAAATGTGGTCTAGATGAAATTTTAATATAAGGTGGGTGCATAACAGGTTGAAAGGCCATTTTCAAAGAGTAATTATTAACGGTTCACAATCCAACTGGGAGGACCTATCAAGTGGGAACTGCAGGGGTCTGTCATGGGTTTAGTACTATTCAAGTTATTAATGAAAATATTGGTTAATGAAGTGCAGAGTATGCTTGTAAAATTTGCGGATGACACCAAGCTGGGGGGGAGGGGAGCACTGCAAGTGCTCTGGAGGAAAGGATTAGAATTAAAAATAACCGTAATATATTGGAGAATTGGTCTGAATTCACAAAAATTAAATTTAATAAAGACAAATGCAAAGTACTTCTCTTAGGAAGGAAAAAAAAATCAAATGCACAACTACAAAATGGAGAATAACTAGCTAGGCCAGAGGTGGGCAAACTGTGGCCCCCAGGCCAGACTCTCCTGCCTGGCCCTTGAGCTCCCGGCCAGGGATGCTAGCCCCCGGCCCCTCCCCTGCTGTCCCTCCTCCCCCGCAGCCTCAGCTTGCCGTGCCGCCAGCGCTCTGGGTGGCGGGGCTGCGAGCTCCTGACGGGCAGTGCAGCTGCGAGAGCCGCCGGCCTGTCCCGGTGCTCTAGACTGCGCGGCGGCGTGGCTGGCTCTGGCCGGGCAGCATGGCTGCCAGTCCTGGTGCTCTGAGCGGCATGGTAAGGGGGCTTTGAGCGGGGGGGGGGGGGGTTGGATAAGGGGTAGAGGTCCTGGGGGGCAGTCAGGGGACAGAGAGCAGGGGGGCGGTTGGATGGGGCAGAGGTTCTGGGGGTGGTGGTCAGGGGACGGGGATCGGGGGGGTTGGATAGGCGTGTGAGTCCCGGGGGGCCTGTCAGGGAGCGGGGGTTTGGATAGGGGTCGGGGCAGTCAGGGGACAGGAAGCAGGGGGGGTTGGATATGGGGTGGGGTCCTGGGGGGGCGGTTGGGGCGGGGGGCCCCGGGAGGGGTCGGTCAGGGGACAAGGAGTGGGAAGGTTGGATGGGTTGGGGGTTCTGAGGGGGGCAGTCAGGGGGCAGGAAGTGGGAGGGGGTGGGGGCCAGGCTGTTTGGGGAGGCACAGCCTTCCCTACCCGGCCTTCCATACAGTTTCGGAACCCCGATGTGGCCTTCAGGCCAAAAAGTTTGCCCACCCCTGAGCTAGGCAGTAGTACTGCAGAAAAGGATCTGGGTTATAGTGGACCACAAATTGAATACGAGTCAACGATGTGGTGCAGTTGCAAAAAAGGCTAATATCTTCTGAGGCGTACTAACAAAAGTATTGTAGGTATGTTACAGGAGGTAATTGTTCTGTTCTACTCACCTGGTGAGGCCTCAGCATGAGTACTGTTTCCTAAAGTGTGTCTGTGAGCCATAATTAGGAAAGATGTGGAGAAATTGAAGAAAGGTCAGAGGAGAGCAAAAAAATAAATGATAAAAGGTTTAGAAAACTTAACCTATAAGGAAGGATTAAAAAAACAGGTATGTTTCATCTTGAGAAAAGACGACTCATAGGGGACCTGATAATAGTCTTCAGATATCTTAAAGGCTGTTAGAAACATGATGGTGATCAATTTTTCTCCATGTCCACTGAAGGTAGGACAAGAAGTAAAGGGTTAATCTGCAGCAAGAGAGATTTAGGTTAAATATTAGGAAAACCTTTCTAATTATAAGGATAGTTAAGCACTGGAATACGTTACCAAAGAAGGTTGTGGAATCCCCCTCTTCAGAGATTTTAAGAATGGGTTAGACGAACACTTGTCAGGGATGGTCTAGATATATTTGGCCCTGCCTCAGCACAGGGAGCTGGACTACATGACCTCACAGGGTCACTTCCAGCCCTACATTTCTATGATTCTCCTCCTGGGTTGCAATCAAATGCTTTAACCACAAGACTATCCATTCTCTCTTTATAGACCCATGTCTCATTTACTGTACACTTTTCAACTTCAGTAAGAGTCCTACAGACAACAACTTCACTCGCTACAGAATCCTCGCTAATTCATTAAGCATTGTCCATCTTGTGAACTGAATGAAGCAGAGGTCCAACTGAAAAAAATAGGCTGTGATCATGTTACAGGTGGTATCATAATGCACATGCACAAATGATAGAATTAAGATTGCATGGGCAAACTTGAATCTGGCATTTCCTAGTTTATGAATGCTTGACTTTCCAACATTAAAATGTTCAGATGGCCTTTTTGCATGTCATTGCATATATAGCTTAGAGTTGAATACATATACTTGTACAGTGTCCAGCACACTGGGGCCCCATTCTTGGTTGGCCTTTAAGCACTACTGTAATAATCATGGTTAATAAAATAAATAATAATAATATACTCCCAGCAAGTAGTTCTGCTGACAGAATGATAGTGCTGGCATCAGAACACAAAGAGAACTTCCAGCCTTATTCCGTTTTCCGGTTCTGTGTTTTATATTGATAAAAGATTAAAAAGAAACGCTTTAACCTGAACATTTATTACAATAATAATCCCTGATCTTTCACGTTTATTTTTTTCAGATTATGTTTGTCAAAAATGCAAGAGGAAAGCAGTAGATTTTTAAAATATACTGTTTCTAAGCTATGTCATAATCTTCATTAATAGAACTATTTAATATATGTAAAACACACCATCGGCAGAATTTTTCAGTAACTGCTTATCATATTGAGCTACTCTGCTAAGAAATAAATATGCATAAAACAAGAGAGACACTTATAAGCAAACTTTTCTGATATGGGGTAGTTAAAAAAGAAAACCTCAACTTATTTGCTGCCAAATATCTCCTAAACTACTTACTTTGGATGACTGAACCTGTGAGCCCTGTTCATATCCTTGGAACATGTCATTTTAAATTACATCTTTTCATTTGTAAGAAATTACATGATGATTATATTTTGACATGAAGATCACTGAGAAGCTGAGCAAGATACCTATATGGTTCCATACTATAACTCCTAGAACTGATAGCATATAATCTTATTTTATTACAAAATCACGTAGAGCTGTTGCAGCCTCATACCACAAGAAAATAATTGTGATTAGCTCTCCTTAAAATAGCTATTCTAAGTTAATTCCGCATTCAGTAAATCTCACAGAAAAGGTTACAGCTTCTAGAATTTTTGACATTAGAGGCAAATATGGCTCCTGGTGTGTACCTTTAGCAATCTATGAGATCTGAAATTGTGCAGGCACCTTCCATTGTTTCCCAGCAACTTTAGATAGATGAAATTCCCGATTTAGATAGGTTAGATTATAAGAATGTGTAAATTACACAGAAATTTTTCAAATCAGTCATCTTAGCTGCTTACATACTCTAATGAGTTGGATTAGTAGAAAAACTCATATAAAAGTTCAGAAGGCAATATCCAAAGGGGGTAAACTGGAATTGGAATGTTGGCATCTTTTAAATCAGTATCTGGTGTCAGGCAGGGCTATGTCTAGGCCCCTGCACTCTTTTGTCGGGCAATGGATTTCATAATGCAGCATTCCGTTAGGTCCATAGGCATTAAGATTAGTGATCTCTTGCTCTCAAACCTTGACTATGCTGATGACATTGTTCTTCTAGTAAAGAGCCCTGACAGGTTTCGCGAGGCCGGAGTTGGCCAAGGTTGGGCTTCATGGTTCATGGTCAAAGACAAAGCTGAAAATGTCAGGTCCTCCCACAACTCCAATCTCTTTGAATAATGAAACTGTTGAAGCAGTCTCCAGCTTTTGCTATTTGGGTTCTATACTCGCCTGTTTCCTCCAACTCTGATACAGAGGTTCTTCACCGAATTGGCATCACAGCATCAGCAGCATGACAATCTCAGCATGACAAGCAAGCTCAGGATCTATTAGAGCCGTTTCCTCTTTGTACCGCTATACGGTTGTGAAACATGGACACTATTGCCACTCAGACTGGGCAAAACTGGAGGCTTTCCACACAAAACACCAATGTCATATCTTGGGCATAAAGAGGAATGACTTCATTTATAACACAGATGGTTATGGTAGCTACAGACTACTGGGGCCATTGTCCACGTCTTCTGCTTTTTGGACATCTCACCAGAATATCACAAGACGTACTGGCTACCGCCATTCTCTGGGCAGCTTGTAACATCCGGGATAAAATTCCACCAACTGAGCAGTAGGCAGACCCCGTATCACGTGGGTGCATCATGTCTGTTCTGATGTTGGACTCTTGACCCATTAAGCCCTTGTGGCCGCACAGGAACAGACCAAATGGGGAATGATTGCTATGGCAGACCATTCAGCTAAGCATTGAAGAAAAAAGAAGAAGATAAACTGATATGTAGGACTCCAGAAGCTATTCTTTTTTAGACTTCACAGAATTAAAAAAAACAACAACAAAAACCAAACAACCTAGAAAAACATAAACCAAAACATCTTTTTCTCTTTGGTAGAGGTGAGAATATAAAAATCTTGATTAAAAAACATTTTATAAATGCTTCTAAAGCATGTTTAATAAAGTTCTCTTATCTGGGAGTTTAAATATTTTCTATTTAGGTTGATCATTTGGGTGGGAATACATTGTTGAGAAAAACTGACAGTTCTAAATTATTTGTCGTTAGTCATACAGTCCCAGGAAATGGTCAGCATGGGATATTGTTATTCAGTTTTAATGGCTCCCCTACTCTAACAAATGAAATAATAATAATATATAATTTATTATTATTACTAATGCATATAAAGAGTTTTTCAAATATCCCAAAGTATTTTGCAAACTTAAAGTATACATAGTTATCACTTCCTACACAGGAAAAATTCAGACAATTCAGGGATGCAAGATTGCAGCTCTTTAACAGCACATAATGTTTAGGAAATGAAGTAATGACGTAGCCAACTGAAACTACAGAAGGGATTTTTGGTAGGCAGAATACACTTAAGATGGAATTGGTCCAGAATATTAAGGTTAGCTCCCAATTTCTAAAAATTGGCATGAGAGCTTGAATGATCAAAAGTGGATAAAAGCTTAGTTTTATTTCCCATTGAAAAGTTGCCATCTTCAAGCAGCCCAATGCCCTCCAATGGCATGCTAGTGTACTGGTTCAAAACTGACGTAGTCATGAAAGTGCCACCTATTCAATTATCATTATCACTTTCTGCAGCACACAAAAGTGTTTGGAAGTCTCGTATCCAACTAATAACCAGGCTTGACCCTGCTTTATTGTAAGATCTCACACTACAAGGAGGTATAGCTGGACCTATGTAGCAAGGTGACAAGTAGTTATTTGTCATTAGCTTTATTACTGCAATATTTAACTCTGAAATATATCTAACCAGAGCAGAACACAGAAGAAAGCAGTACAGAGTATGTTTCTTGGTGTTATGATACATCTTTTATTACTATTTATGGGTGAGTTTGGATGTAGGAGGTAATCCTTTTCCTGTTACCATTTCCAGCATCTGTGGTTTTCTGAATATCCAATCAGCATAATGAAATGAAAACAATTTTTATCAGAATGAAAAATAAAACTGATTTACAACGGTCAATAGCCCTGGTTCTCCAGTGTTCTCAAGCTGCTCTCCACCACTCTAATGATCCCAAGTTGCCCTAAAACTGATGCAGCAGTCAGGCCGCACAAGATATCCCCAGACTAAGGGGATTTTTGAGTGGTATATAGCTGCCCAAGTAGCTCCTATGCACACACCCTGGCTACTGGTACAGGGCGACTGTCCAAGGAAAAGGCTCTAATAAAGCCACTCTAATTTATGCTGAGGACCAGAGGGCTCTGGGATCAGGGAGCCAAATGTTGCTTAAAGCCATCTTTTTGCCCCCTCCTCAACTATGCCAAGCACTCCTCAGCCACAGCTGAGAATCTGAACTTATGTATCCTAACCCAAATATTTAAGAACCAAATGTAAACAGATTTTGCTAGTTGTACAGTACTTTGAACAGGACTATCTGGATCTGGTTATTTGATAGGAAATTTATCCCATGTCTGTAGAGACTCAGGATTATTAATCACCCATCTCTTCTACCCATTCATATACTCTTCGTGCTTTTAATTTCTTCTTAAAAATTAACCCCACAACTGTAGTATGAATTTACTTATCTCTCAAAGCCTGACTGACATAAAAATGTATATGCTATATCTCACTGGAAGTGCCTGTACTTTTTAAGATGTAGACACAAGCTTAATTCGTTTGGCATTTGGTATGTTTTCACCATAATTTGCAAAACATTATTAAAATATTTTTTCTAGGTGAATCAGTAAGTTGGCAAAGTAGAGGTCCACTCTCATAATAAAACTTTTCTATATATAAACGTTTTTTGGTACTACTGCTATGATGGTCTTCCAGAAAATCATCATGCTTTGTACAACATGGCATTACCCTAGCTGGCATGTATAATTGATGTATGTCACATTTTATAAAATGATTGCAAGGTCAATCCAATTTTCTATTTTCCCTGTTTGTGTCCTCTAAGAATCTCTTATCTTCACATATCACTTACAGAGCAGTGGCAAAGATAGGAGACAAATCACTCCAATGAATGTAATAGCAAAACTGATTAGAGAGAGGGAGAGATTAATTGCATGTGTCAGATATAAATAAAAGATTTAGGTGACAGCCTAGATATATTATACATATGTATTATATAGCTAGATATATAGACCTACATCCACAAAGTTCAATATATATTATAAACCTAGGTTAAAATAGGGGCTAGGTTTTAAAAAAACAAAGCCAGTTATTTTGGCTGAGCAATGTGTGTAATATATACACACTAGGGGGCAGATCTCTAGTGGGTATAAATTTTCATAGCCCCACTGAAGTCAATGGAGCTATGAAAATGTACAATAGGAGAGGCTCTGCCCCCTCTTTGTATCTAGGAGAAAAGGGATGGATTGTTCCCTCTTCCACCCACTTATTTTCCATAGTACAGTCAGCAGCAATGAGAAGTGCGGAGTGGCTCACCCAGTTCAAGAACAGAGTAGTCATTTTGAAAACCTTGCAGTTTGGATACACATTTGCCAGTGTAATAATATTTAAAATGATAAATTTTCACAGACATGCAGCTTCTGATTTTTAAATATTTTGTTATGCTGATTTAGAAATCGAAAACTCTCAAAGTTCAAAGATTTGGAGTTCTGTTTTGTTATTTTAAAGGAAATTTCACCTGCCTTTTTTATTGCAGAAATATTATCTACTATCAAAAATAATGACATTGGCTTTTAAAATATTAACACTGTAGTTATAAGTTGATCTTATCTGCTCATTACCTCATTCCTTGGTCTGGATGTTCAATCTCACCTTCCCCTCATGCTGTGTGAACCTTGAATACCAGTATCCAGGTGTGAAGTCAGCTGGAATTCAAGTTCAGATCAGCAGGGGAGATGTTTTCAATCTGGGCCAGGGAGGAACAGCAGATGTGAAATGTGTGGAATGCAACCTGCTGGGAAGGTGAAGCATTGCCAAAACAGTGCAATGGAACAGAGGGACATAAGATAGTCACTTTGCCTTCTAGTCTGCAGGAAGGAAGGCAACTAAAAGGATATAAGGCCAGAAAAGAGATGAGATTTCCAGAGATAATTATTAGCTACTATTTATTATTTCAATATTTTAATGATATATTCTTTGTAATACATAATTTATTTTCTATACAGTCGTTGTTAATAAGCGGGGGAGCTTTCCTTACAGGAAAAGATGTGACAATCTAAAGGGAGTCATGAAATATGGAGTTTAAGATTGCCATTATGTCCTAAATGCATACCATTATTCCAATTTAATGTATATGATGTAGTCCAATATCAACATATCAAATCAATATCCCAGGTAGTTATAATGGGTTAAATTAGTGATTACAGCCTTAGCTAAAATTCCTAGCTTTGATCAGCTATAATCCAACTTTAATATTTGTTTCTGTGATTCAAAAGTCAAACCTTTAACATTTTAATGGAATCTTTTTGTTATAACTTCAATTACTGTAAATATATATTTGACTTTTAAGAAAATATCTAGCCCTCCCACCGCAAATTTATTTTAAGTTGTATCCAATCAATTCTCAGAATGAATGGCACCTTATGACCAGCCTGACAAGATGAAACAATCACAATGATATTCTTCCTGGAAATTCTCCTTGACAAGGAGAAATTTTAAACATTGTGAAGAAAAGGAAGGGAAATGAAATGGCATTATTTTCAAGAAAGAAATAAAAGTGGCACAGCTGATAGAGCACCCAGAGCTGGGCTATACTGGACTTTCCTCGCATCTGATCAGAACTGACGGCTTATAAAGTACAATCATTGCTCAGAAATGTAATTTTCTCCTCAGCTTCCATCCCATGTACCTTTTCTTTAAACAAAAATGTCTTATTGAAGCATTAATTTTATTTCAGCAAAACTAATCCATGGAGGCTAAGTGAATGTAAAATTCCCATGGCAAGGACTAAAAACAGTTTGACAAGTTCATAGAGCTTGCTTGAGTTTGACCTCAGAATAGAAATGTCTGTCCTCAGGAGGGTCTGGCCAATTCCTTTTTTCTTCCTACACCTGAGTTGCTGGAGTTAGCTATGAAAAATTCATGCAACAATATGTTTCGCCCACCTCTATACCCTCAACATCTGCTGACTTTACTTCACATTAAAACCTCAAAGTGAATCCTCTATTCTAGTTTGCAGTAAACTTTGGTGGTGAATAAGAGAAATTATGGTTTAGAAATGCTTCCTTCCTGAAAGGAAAATATCTACTCAGGACCTGCTGATGATTTATCTTCCTAACAATACTGACAGAGGGAAGTATTTCAAAAATAAATGCATCCCAAACAAGGGGAAAAAACTTGTAGGGAAAGGCTCCAGACCCAGCTGGATGAAAAACCACCTCAAAATGTTATTAGAAGTAAGCAGAATGCCTACAGGGAATGGAAGAAGGGATTGATCAGCAAAGAAAGCTACATCCTGGAGCTTAGAAAACATATGGAAAAAAGTGAGAATTGCTAAAAGTTAAGCAGAATTAGCTCTTGCCAAGGAAATTAAGACAAGTAATAAGAGGTTTTTTTTAGTTATATAAATAAAAAGAAAATAAGGAAAGATGAGTTTGGGGTGCCATGAAGTGTGGATGGGAATGTGATAAAAGAATCTAGATATGGCCCCAAAACTAAATGAATCCTTTGCCTCTGTTTGTTGCAATTAATTTCTAAAATGTTATGCTCACTGCGTAAAAACCCTTTTATAGTTATTTGACCTCCATGGACCCTGACAGTGACCTAAACATCTTGTACTGTAATAAGATTTTTATTGTTCAAATACTTTTGGTGAAAAATCAGTACTCTGCAGTTCTGAAGTTGAATATTTTTCATCTTTTAAATTTTGTGTTTTGATAACAGTTAACTGAATAATTAAATGGGTTTCAGCCAGGGACAATTAGGTCTATTTAGCTTCATCTGATAGATGACTACCACCACAGAATAAAATACCTTCTTACTGCAAGTGGAAGCTAGGCATGATAATATGACATCCTTGTATTTTAAATTAATTACAATACAACCATACCAGGAGTATAATTTTTAGACCCCAACTATTCCAATCTTACCAATTGCACAACGGTTTCCTTTTTACACTCCCAATGCTCAGGGAGGAAATTTATCTTCATTAAATGATAATTGTCTTTATTATCTTTTGACTCTTCAGAAATGCTAGCTGGCAAGGTTTTTACAATTTTCATCAATCTTGTTTTGTGTTTTGTGTTTTTACAAAGCCTGCATCAGAAAAAGATGTCCAAGTCTGCAGAACGCTCTATATTTCCTAGCAGTATGAATAGGTCTTGAGAATATCTAATTTATTAATATATCTACTGAAACGACATGCACCTCAATATTTCACAGCTTAACAAGAAGGTCCAGCAGCAAGGTCCTGAATTGCAGTTCCAGATGATTAGTGCTGCAAAAGCAATTCAACCATCAGTGTCCGTGCTATCAAAACAGTTTACGTATGCCCACCTTCTGCAATCTTGCTTATTCACTAATATACCAGGGCTATGCTCTTTCTGATTTTTCATAAAATATTTGGAGAGAGATTGACAATATAACTGCACATTGCTAAAGTTCCTAGACTGGTGTAGGGTTATATTGGTGTAGGGTTTCTTATTATCTATAGTTTTCTATTTAGGTTAATAGCTAGGTCTCAGTATAGCTTGGATTCTCAGAACCTCACCTTTTTATTGAAGTGATACCACAGAGTACTACCTTATCATCTTTGTCATTTTATTACATACTGAAACCTCAGTCAACTTCATATGTGGGGATCACACCTTCTTGTGAACCTGGTTACTTATAGTTGCCTTTCATGAAGCTTGGGTCAAAGGCCTGGTCTACACTAGGAGATTATGTCGAATTTAGCAGCGTTAAATCGAATTAACTCTGCACCCGTCCACACAACGAAGCTATTTAGTTCGACATAGAGGTCTCTTAAATTCGACTTCTGTACTCCTCCCCAACAAGGGGAGTAGCGCTAAATTCGACATGGCCATGTCGAATTAGGCTAGGTGTGGATGGAAATCGACGGTAATAGCTCCGGGAGCTATCCCACATTGCACCACTCTGTTGACGCTCTGGACAGCAGTCCGAGCTCGGATGCTCTGACCAGCCACACAGGAAAAGCCCCGGGAAAATTTGAATTCCTTTTCCTGTCTGGCCAGTTTGAATCTCATTTCCTGTTTGGACATCGTGGCGAGCTGAGCAGCACTGGCAACGATGCAGAGCTCTCCAGCAGAGATGGCCATGCAATCTCAGAATAGAAAGAGGGCCCCAGCATGGACTGATCGGGAAGTCTTGGATCTGATCGCTGTGTGGGGCGATGAGTCCGTGCTTTCGGAGCTGCAATCGAAAAGACAGAATGCAAAGATCTACGAGAAGATCTCAAAAGCCATGACAGAGAGGGGATACAGCCGGGATGCAACGCAGTGCCGCATGAAAATCAAGGAGCTGAGACAAGGCTACCAGAAGACCAAAGAGGCAAACGGATGCTCTGGATCCCAGCCCCAGACATGCCATTTCTACGAGGCACTGCATTCCATCCTAGGTGCGGCCGCCACCACTACCCCACCACTGACCGTGGACTCTGAGGATGGGATATTGTCGACGGCCGGTTCCTCGGACATGTTAGCGGACAGGGAAGATGAGGAAGGAGATGAGGAGGACGAGGCAGTCGACAGCGCTTACAACGCTGATTTCCCAGACAGCCAGGATCTCTTCATCACCCTCACAGAGATCCCCTACCAACCGTCCCCAGGCATTAACCCGGACCCAGAATCAGGGGAAGGATCAGTCAGTAAGTGTTTTAAACATGTAAACATTTATTTTGAACAGAACATATTAACAGTGGGTTTTTCATGATTTGTTTGCCCTAGGCGCTTAACGTTTCAGTCCTTGGCAGTGCAACTACTGCAAAAAAATCTAATAATGTCCGGTTTATCATGATTGGTTTCCCCTAGGCACTCTACTGTTTAGTCCTTGCCAGTGCAGCTACAGTAAAATTCGGTCTATATGTCCGGGGATAGAGCTGTAATCCTCATGGGACATCTCCATGAAGCTCTCCTGGAGGTAATTGGAAAGCCTTTGCATGAGGTTCCTTGGGAGAGCGGCCTTATTGTGTCCTCCATAGTAGGAAACGTTTCCGCGCCAGGAGATCAGCAAGTACTCTGGGATCATTGCCTTGCAGAGCATGGCGGCATACGGCCCTGGTCTTTGCAGGCTTTCCCGAAGCAGCCGTTCTTTCTCGGTCTCTGAAATCCTCATCAGAGTGATGTCGCTCATGTTGACCTGCTTTGAATTAGGTAGGGGAATGTTAGTATTGGGACTGCTTGCCTGTTCCTTTACAGAACTGTAACCGGCGGTTTACAGCCACGCGGTGGAGGTGGGAGAGGGGCAGCATACAGGGATCTTTCCCTGGGACAGCCGCGAGGGGGTGGGACAGGGGCAGAGTTCATGCTTGCTGGATTGCTGGCAGCAGGAACTGGCCAACGCTAGGAGCATTGCTTTGACCGTGAAAGGAGGCCAGTGCTATTATTAAAGTTTTAAGCAGCCACAAGTCTACGGCTTACCATGTCAGCCTGCTACCCAAATTCCACTGTCCTGCCCCGCTTCTCTGATCTGCACTGCAAGACCCCAGGCACTGAATGCGAAGGCCGAAAATTCGACCTTGTCCTGAGTGCGCATGTGATAGGTGCTGTGCATGGTCTTGTTCACAGAGAAAGACTATGTTCTTTGTTCACAACAAAATTTATCTTTCTGAGGAATTCACTCCCTTTTTCCCATCCCACAGCTGTGACTGTCTCCCGACCTACCCTGGCATCACACTCCCAGAGGCTGGCGCAGATTAGGCGTAGAAAGAAAAGGACACGGGACGACATGTTCTCGGAACTTATCGGCTGCTCCCGAGCCCAGGCAGCCCAGCAGACCCAGTGGAGGGAGAACTTGTCCCAAATCCATCGATCACACATTGAACGGGAGGAGAGGTGGCGGCAGGAAGACCAGCAGGTGACTCAAACGCTGCTTGGACTAATGAGGGAGCAAACGGACACGCTCCGGCGCCTTGTGGATGTTCTGCAGGACCGGAGGCAGGAGGACAGAGCCCCGCTGCAGTCTATCTGTAACCGCCCTCCCCCGCCACAAAGTCCCATACCCCCCTCACCCAAAGTCCCAAGAAGGAGGGGCGGCAGAGTCCGTGAAAACTCTCACTCCACCCCTGCAGACTGCTCAAGGAGCAGAAGGCTGTCATTCCCCAACATTTGATAAGTCCTTTCCTTCCCGCCTCACCCAAGCCCCCGTCCCAGTTTCATCCCCTAACTGTGTAGTTGCTAATAAAAAATACGTTTCTGTTAATTACTGTTTCCATCATGTTCTTTTATAGGAGAGTCTGTTTGAAGGGGGGGGAAGGGGGTTGGTAATTGGACAGGACAGTCACCTTTACCAGGGTACAGACGCGGGGGCAGGTTCAGCAGCAGGTCACACACACATTGCAGTCACTAGGCACCCTGGTCAGTCTGGGAGGTGGTTTTCATGTTCTGTGTGTGTGTGTGGGGGGGGGGGGCTATGTGACTTTGTGGCGGGGGAGGGCGGTTAGAGATCTTATGCAGCGGTCCTTATCCTGGATCACAGAGCCATGCAGCAGGGGATCTGTAACCGTCCTCCCCCTGCCACAAAGTCACATAGCCCCCACACACAGAGTCCCGAACAGGAGGGGTGGCAGGCTCCGTTGAAACCACCAGTCCACCAGTGCGGACCACTCTAGGAGCAGGAGCCTGTCATTTCTCGAGTTTAGAAGCGTCCTTTGCATCACTACACTACACCCAGCTCCCCACCACAGTCTGCGTCCCAGTTTCAACACTTTACCGCGAAAACAGTAATAAAGACAACGGTGTTCATTAACAAATTTCCAGTGATTTTATTTTTAAACGCGTGTTGGAAGGGGGGGGACGGTGTGAACGGGGTATGTAACTGGAGAGGATAGTGAACATTCACTGGGTAAAGAAACGGGGGCAGGTTCAGCTTCTCTTTAAACAAACTTAATAGTCACAGGTTACCCTGCTCACTGAGGAACCTAGCTTTCAAAGCCTCCCGGATGCACAGCACGTCCCGCTGGGCTCTTCTAATCGCACGGCTGTCTGGCTGGGCGTAATCAGCAGCCAGGCTATTTGCCTCAACCTCCCACCCTGCCATAAAGGTCTCCCCCTTGCTCTCACAGAGATTGTGGAGCACACAGCAAGCTGCAATAACAATGGGGATATTGGTTTCGCTGAGATCAGAGCGAGTCAGTAAGCTTCTCCATCTCCCCTTGAGACGTCCAAAAGCACACTCCACCACCATTCTGCACTTGCTGAGACGGTAGTTGAAGAGTTCTTTTTCAGTGTCCAGGGCGCCTGTATAGGGCTTCATGAGCCAGGGCATTAGCGGGTAGGCTGGGTCCCCGAGGATCACTATAGGCATCTCCACATCCCCAAGAGTTATTTTGTGGTCCGGGAAGTAAATACCTTCCTGCAGCCGTCTAAACAGACCAGAGTTCCTGAAAACACGAGCGTCATGAACCTTGCCCGGCCATCCGACGTTGATGTTGGTAAAACGTCCCCTATGGTCCACCAGTGCTTGCAGCACCATTGAAAAGTAGCCCTTTCGGTTAATGTACTGGCTGGCCTGGTGCTCCGGTCCCAGGATAGGGATGTGAGTTCCATCTATAGCCCCACCGCAGTTTGGGAATCCCATCGCGGTGAAGCCATCTATGATGACCTCCACGTTTCCCAGGGTCACTACCTTTGAGAGCAGTAGCTCAACGATTGCGTTGGCTACTTGCATCACAACAACCCCCACGGTAGATTTGCCCACGCCAAAGTGGTTCGCGACTGACCGGTAGCTGTCTGGCGTTGCAAGCTTCCAGAGGGCTATGGCCACTCACTTCTGGACACTCAGGGCTGCTCACATCCGGGTGTCCTTGCGCTTCAGGGCAGGGGACAGCAACTCACAAAGTTCTCACAAAGCTCTTCCGCATGCGAAAGTTTCGCAGCCACTGTGATTCATCCCAGACCTGCAGCACTATGCGGTCCCACCAGTCCGTGCTTGTTTCCCGGGCCCAGAATCGCCGTTCCACAGCATCAACATGACCCATTGCCACCATGATGTCCACGGCGCGGGGTCCCGTGCTTTGTGACTGGTCTGTGCCACTCTCAGACTTCATGTCCTCACCGTGCTGCCGTAGCCTCCTCGCCCGATTTCTCAGCATCTGCCTCTGGAAAAGGTGGATGATAAGGTGCGAGGTGTTGACAACGGCCATAACTGCAGCGATGGTCGCAGCGGGCTCCATGCTCGCAGTGCTGTGGCGTCCGCGCTGTCACTCACCAGAAAAGTGCGCGAACTGATTGCCCGCCGGCGCTTTCAGGGAGGGAGGGCGGGAGTGACAGTTGGATGACGACAGTTACCCAAAACCACCCTCGACACATTTTTTTCCCCAGAAGGCATTGTGGGCTCGACCCAGAATTCCAATGGGCAGCGGGGACTGCGGGAACTGTGGGATAGCTGCCCACAGTGCACCGCTTCCAATGTCGACACTTGCCCCGTTAGTGTGGACTAACAAAGTCGAATTACTGTCCTTAGTGTGGATACTCACGTTCGACTTTGTAATATCGATTCCACATATTCGATTTAAGTAAAATCGAACTACTCTCGTAGTGTAGACATACCCCTAGAAAAACCTGTAATTTCATCAAGAAGCATCATAAGCGCTGAATAACTTTCATCTATAAGTGGTAGAAACTGCAGAGAAATTTCCTGTTTACCACTGTACTTTCAGCTGGCTTACATTACATGTGAAAGATGCTTCAAGCTTCACTATGCTTGGGTGCATAGTGTGTGCCCCTGGAGGAAGTGTCAGAGTTTTGTGATGCCCTTACTTTAATAAACAGTTCTATCTTTAATTGTTCTGCCAAGTCTGATAAGATCAAAAGTATGTTATTTAATTCCCCTGACAAACCAAAGTCTTCAGGAAGTGATCTGATGATCTGTGCTAAAGCATTACTGTATTTCTGTACATAAGAGAGTAAGTGAGAAGGAAGAGAGTAGATAACAGGACCTGGAACCAGTTGATGATGATACCACTACATCATATATATGTCATTATATGGATAGGAGTGGGGAAATGTGGTGTGGAGAATGTGAGAAATTTCTCTATTTTTATGAAAATTATGTGCAACTCAGTTTACCCAGTCACTGTTATATTCCTACATGGTCTCAAGAAATTAAGTTCTTTCCAGAGATACTCCTTGTGCTAAGGAGACAGGAAGTGGCAACTGGGTGCCTATATTTGAATTAGAGTCATTAAGGACTATCAACAGATGAATATACCAGGCCCTTGCAGAACAATGGGGAGGCTGTTGCCAAGGTGAAACCAGCTCTCTCCAGATCTCTAGAGGAGAGAGCAGAAAATCCCCAGGAGGGGAACAAAGGAACCAAGATGTTGGTTAAAAACACAGAGGCTGAGAAGTTTGGGGGACAAGAATAAAGGGGCATGTTTCCTGAGGGAAAGGGAAGCTTTTTGATTGCTAGAAAAGTTAACCTGAAGGATGCTGGCTGCAGGGTCAGACAGGAGACTCCATGTTCTGAAGCAGAAGCCATTTACAAGAGAATGGGAAGAGGAAGGACCTTGGACTCCCTAGAGGACTCTTACAAAATCCCAAAGAAAACTCATGTCATGAAGAAACTGACGCAGACAACGGTGTACAGATATTTCTTATTTTGTCTGGATGGGTTTTTTGTCTCTTGTGCCATCTAAAATAAAAAGTAAATATTAGAAATCCTTTTTGCCAAGTTTGTGTCTATTTGCTTCAAATATCACATGTCCCTGAAGGGGTAAACTATCAACCAGAGTGTCCACAAGAATGGTACTCCGGGAAAGCATGTGCTTAAGTTACTGGGGAATCTTAGGGTGCTCAGCACTGGTCTTGGGGGCCTAGTACAGCTGGCCCAGAGGGCCAAAAAGGGACAGCATACACAGTCTCTGTGCAGGAAGTGTGCCAAACAGGCCAAAGATGGTGCCTGGAGCCCAATGAGACCCAGAGGAGCTAAAAAATCCCATGGGCCCAATGTGTGGGTCCAAACAACAGTTTAGTGATGTCCTTCAGGGGATATTGACCAGAAATGTGACACTGGTGAAGTCATGCATATGCAAGGTTCCATAGTTTTTATGATGAAAATAATACTTCCATCTAAATAGTATAGTGTTTCCATTTTAGGAGCTCAGTGCTTTATAAACATTATGCTTCACAACAGCCCATCAGACTGCTGGTTATTATACTCACTATATTAATTGGAGAGGCCCCATAGCTGGTATAAACTGATATAGCTGCCGCAGCATACTGGGGCTATACCCTTACTCCAACACACAGCTCTGTTGAAGTCACCAATTTACACCAGCTGAAGATCTTTCTCAGAGTTTAAAGGATCTACCCAAACTTACACAGCAAGTCAAGTGACAGAAATGGTAACAGAACTCAAACTCCTATTTCCCAGGCTTTACTAGCCAAAATTCCTCCTTGATTTACACAGAAGCTGGGATACATAGTTTATAAAAATCACGACTTATTAGTTCAGTAAATAGGTTTTTCAGTTGAAGATGAGGCATTTTAAATTTATGACTAATCTATGACTTCTTGGTCCAGGTTGCATTTGACATATAACTGACATTTTCTTACCGTGCTGTCTGTTGGACACAATCATAATTCACTCTAGCTTTCGTGAGATAATAAGACTATGAAACCTCTTCAGAACAAAAAGACCAGTAGTCACTAGCCCTTCATGCACATTTTCTATTATTTCCACAATTCTTTCCCTTTTCTGTTTAATTTATTACAGATATTTCCATGGCTCTCACCACTGTGGTATCTGAGCTCATAAATTGCTTCTTTGTCATCTAAGACCTGATCAATTGCCCTTGAAATAAACGGAAATATTTCCACTGACTTCAAAGGGAGCTGGATTGGATCTCTAGGCTACATTTTAAATTATATCTATTTTGTAAAAAGCAACAGAGGGTCCTGTGGCACCTTTGAGACTAACAGAAGGTGCCACAGGACCCTCTGTTGCTTTTTACAGATTCAGACTAACACGGCTACCCCTCTGATACTATCTATTTTGTGTGCCTCAGTTTTTGGGAGGTCAACTTGCCACTTTAAAGGATCCCGATTTCCAGCGGGTAGGTATTCAGCACTTTTGCAAGGTGTCCAAAGTTGGGAAAACAATAACTGAGAAAATGGAACTTGACTTGAGCTTTAAACTTCCACAGCCGGTGAAACTACTCATTGGTTTTCACCTTTTTGTTTAATACATGTGTGAAGCAAATAGGGCATCGGGTGTGGCAATTTGGGCTGCACAATCATCACGATGCAGATTACACAAAGCTCTGTTCCTCTTTTTCATCCAATCCACATGTTGCTATGCCAACCTTTTCAGAGTGCGTCCAGCCTCAGGATGTTGATAACAATGAGTTGAGACTCAACCCAGACAAGACAGAAGCAATATTGATGGGTAGATGAAACACCTTAGAAGTATGCCAGATATAGTTTCTTGCCCCTCCCCGCCATTACTTAAGCCTGTGGAGCAGTGTGACCCTTGACTGGATAGTAGTATACACCTTCTCAATTGTTGTTGAAAGGCCAGAAAGCGGTCAAGCTTAGTACGGTGTGGTTCAAAACCGATTGGCCGATTGTTCAGAAGGACCTGTTGTGATAACTGGATCTACAAGTTTACCCTAATTGTGAGCTTATCTGTGAAAAGTGAGTCAAAGCTCACAAAACGTCACAAAAACCTACAACAACACATGTTGAGGGGAAAAGGTATAAAAGTTGAGACAAAAAAATTGAATTAGTCCAAACAAAAAGGCCTTCTGATAAAACTCAAGGACTATGTTAAAATCATGCCTGGGGTAAGTGACTGGTCCTTTGGGACAGGGAGTAACCCTTTTTGATGCAAAGGACTATTTTTCACAAAGGCAAGCTTACCTAGGTGGTAGGATCAACTGGAGTTCCCAAGGGGACTGTCTGTGACTCCCTGTTAAAGCTGTTGTAGTGCCTGAGGAGTTCACACTTGATGGTTGGTGAAATCTAAGTATAGAACTCACAACCAATTTGGGGTGTGTGCCCTGCTTCTTAACAGACTAACCTGAAGTTGGTACTCATGCTCCTGAGTCACTCCAGACAGCTGGACAACTACCTCCACCATCTCTTGGGACCCCAGGCCTTCTTTGTCCTAATCCTGAGATATTTCCTCACCAGACCATAACGAAACCGCTAACTGCAATGCCCTAAAGAGCCTAGTACTGGTACAAATTGCCAAGTCTCAGAGTGGTTAATATGACCATGTTCTATGCCTGTGTTTCTCCAGCTGTGAGTGTCAACACCAAAGACAAAGGCTGCATTTACTATCCTTGCTGTTCTTCTCTCTCCCCTTTTGTGGCTTTATGTCTTGGTTTTGTCTTCTAAGAAATGGGATTGGACTTTAACAGCAGCAACAACAGCAGGTCTAGCCCATCTCAACTAACTTCTCCTCTTTTCCCTAAAAGGACAGTAATTATCTTTAATTCCATTTGAGAGACTGTCAAATACGCAGGGTTTCCTTCTAAAAATTCCCTCTAGCTAAAGGGAAAGAGAACAAGGGATGTTGATAAAATGAAAGCCTTACTTAATATTTGTCAAATGCTTTAACTGTTTTTCCTTCTTTTCTGAATCTTTAATAAAACAGTAAAAAAGGATTATTAATGGTGTGCTTGCCATGGTACCAAGCAGGCTGAGGCTCTCTTTACCAAACCCCAAATCTTGTGTAAAACCATTTAATGTTGGACTCCCACTGACTTTACTGGGAGTTGAGTGCGCTCCATACCTCCCAGGAGAAGCTTAGCTCCTTTCAGGATCACTTTGCTAGTAAATTCTTTTCAGCATGCCGATCTTTGGGAACATTTTCAGTGACCTCAATACCAAAGCAAATTTGGTGAGATTTCAATACTCACTCGCTACACTCAGATAAAGAAATGGACTCGTCTTGTTCTCTCCATTTTTTTCATTGACGGCTTGGACATAGTAACCTCCAGCATCTGTTGCTTCTGCTGCAAGGATCACCAACTGATTCTCCAGTGTTATCGCTCTGTTTAGGAAAACAAAGGATCGTGTTAAAACAGGAACAATGATATTAACTAAGCATAAGCTGTACAGAACCTGGCAGGACTACACAATATTCAAAGGTCATTCAAACAGAGACGTGTGGAACTCAACAGCAGGACTTTATCTTCAGACACAACCACAGGAAGGATTCAAGAGCTTTTGGGTCTGTGATGTTTGAGCCTTTTCTCTTCTTTAAGTTGTTTAAGATGCTTCCAGTGATACAGAAGATTACAATAAATGATATATAAAAATTAAATAGTTATTTAAGAATGACGAGAGAAAGAGTTTGACCATAACTATATGGGTTACATGTTCTATGCTCCTGGCAAACACCATTTTGCTGCAAACCCAGTTTGACTGAAAACCTTCTCAGAAAGTGAGAAGATCAGCACTCTGGGAATGAGAGCACCCACTTCAGTTAAAAATCAGAGGCAACAGAATTTCAGGAGATAAATATTCTGTATTTACGGCCTGTGTAATTATTTCAGTTACAGATACAAGAAGAGCAAGAGACTAATTAACATGCTCAGCTGAAGAATCATGTATATAGAGGGAGCGAAGAGCAAAACTATTTAATCTAAACCAGATATGAAGGCACAGCACTATTCTGTAGTTGGTGGTGGCATAGTCCTAGGGGAGTCAATAAATGTCATGGTCTAATATAATTTACTCTTTCTTAGAGCTGCTACATAACAGTTGTCTTCATAAATTCCCTTGTCAGACAGTGCTAATCATTTGTACTGCAGTAAGATCAGTTTGTTTGCATTTTACATGTGCTGTATAGTCTTTTGACTCTATTAGATAAAATACAAATCTAGGGAAATATGTAAAAATTTAAGTGCTTGGAATAAATATAGTCTCTCAGCTGAATCTGTTCCTTTCCACAAGTTAAGTTCTCCTTATCTGGCTTGTAATGACAACACAGACCAAACAGCAGCACTGCTATCACTAATGGTGCAAGGCAGCAGTATTAACTATTCAGAATGCGAGATTCACAAATTATAAAAGATGAGGAACTCTGATTTGACCATCTAATAGGAGCACAATATTCTGCCACTTAGAGATTAAACTTGTGTTCAGAATTGGGTCATTTTTTGGATTTCCAGGGTTGGAGCCATTAAGAGGCACTGACATGATAAGGTCTTAGTGTGGATAGGGCAGTGTTTCTCAACAACCAGTCTGTGGACCAGTGCCAATCCCTGAGATCTCCCTGATACAGTTTAGGAAGGCAGCAAGCTGGTCCCTGGTATCAAAAAGGTTGAGAAACACTGGGATAGAGGGTTTAGTAGGACATGAGAAGCTCAAAGATTATATGAAAATTAAATAGGAACCCCATAGCATTATAGTGGCAGAGTTGTGGGTCAGGCAGCAGTAATTTTTATGCTGATTTTGATAAAGGCACAATCTAGTGATCTGAATATAGGACTTGAAGCAAGAAACTCCTAACATTGGGCCCAAATCTACCACCCATAGTCACAGTTCTCTGAGTAGTGCACTAGGCTCAAGTGTACTTTTAAATCATAGCGCTGAATATGGGTTGGGGGCACAATTTCTGCCCAGACTCAGAGGGAAGTAACTTTGTTGATCCCCACTGTGTGCCCCAACAGTTCTGGCTAGCCCATATGGGTGGGGATCCATATTTATGCTCTCTTTCTGATCCTCTCTGCCCACTTGGTCGTAAAGCAGTATCATGCATGCAGTCTTCTGCTCTTTCAGCTGTGCTAGAACTGCTATCTGGACTGGTCTTATGCAACGTCACAGTTGTGTAAGTTTAGTGGGAGTGGAAGGGGCTTACTCCCCTGTGCAGCTATGTAGGACAAGGCACAATCTAGTTCAATTAAAGGGGGCTCATTGCGGAGTAAGGTATAATTCAGCACGAGTAAGGGTGGTTGAATGGAATCCTTTGTTACCTTGGCCAAATCACTTCATCCTTTTGTGTCTTGATTTCCTCACTTGTAACATTGGAATAATAATATTTATTTCACTACTTCACAAGGTTCACAGACTGAGGAAGTTAGAGGGCATATTAAGAGAAAAATCTTAATTTAAACCTACTAGCACTAACAGTTTCACAGATTTTTTGAGAAGTTGTGTATACAGGCACTGAGAGAGGAATGTGGCTCCCCCCGCCCCCTCCCCCCAAACTGGCTCTAGGAGAGAGCTTTAAATAAATTAGAAAATTATAATGTAATTGTTAGCAAAAGAGCAGTTGCCAAAGATATGAAATGGGATTTTAAAATTGTTAATGAATGGGATTTTTTTAATCAATGGTTATCTCATAACACACGCCCAATATTTCAAAGGCATTGATGAACTAACTACTGAAACCTATCATAATGAATACATTGCTATTAGAGAAAAAGATTTCACAACTGAGGCTCTGAGTTTGCAGAGATGTATGCATGTGCTTAACCTGATGTATTGGTAGTAGTCCCACTGACTAGGAAAGTCAAGTACGTAAAAAAGTCTTTAAAGGATACAAGCCTGAGTTTCCAACAGTATCATCTAACATGTTCTCTCGAAAATATTATGCTTTCAGTGAACCCCCTGGGGAAACCTATCATTTTAGAAATACTCTCCGAGTCGCCATCAAGGGACCTGAATTTTTCTTATTATAGATTATGTAACAAAATTATGAACAAATGCAAAAAATACATTCTGTTCCATATATGTTCAAGGAACATTTGCAGGTGTAAATGATTAATTATGTTAGATGGAAAAAGTTTATATACTAACATTACTCAAATAGCATGTGAATGTTTTGAGTTATTCTCGCTCCAATAGATCAGTAAGGAGTTTTCCTCTTATAGTGTTTTTGCATGGTCTGGTTTCATTAATATTAACTTACAATTATTTTATTTTTGGAGAAATGTTCTTCTTCATAAAAGGGACAGCAATGGAAGGAACATGTATTCCCAACTGCTGTATGCTAGCCTATATGTTGAACAATGAGGCACAAAATAGCTTCTATTTAAACAATCTTTCCAGTTATGTTTGTTATATTTTATCCATGACATTTTGACTTTATAATCAGAAGACAGATAACAGTAAACATTTGTAAAGATACCCATAATGATTGACAGCTCAACCTCCTGATAAAGACAAAGGGCCAGATCCTCAGCTGGTGTAACTTGGAGCAGTGTCATTGCATTCAATTGAGTTACACCAATCTACACCAGCTGCATAATTGGCCCACGGTATCACATTTTGAAAGTTTTTATTCAAAAAAGATATATTAAATTATCCCTGTGGGTCAATTTTTCCATGTTGAATGGAACTGTATTAGCTTAATTGACTTGGAAATTGGATCAAAGGAAATGTTTCATAGATTTACAGAATGAGGAGCTAAAATGTAATCAATACTGCATTTAATAAAGCAAACAGGATAAAGAGAAATTTCCTATTAAATAATAATGATAGTATCTTTAAATACGATGCATATTATATTTGTTCCTACTGTAGTTATTCCAAAAACATACAGCAATAAGGAACATTATTTTTAAATACTGGAATACATTTCAGGCAGATCCAATACCAACTGCAGGTGTAGCCAAAAGTCTTATAGGCGATGCAGTACTTTTGGAAAGAGTGCTGCATAATTACCTCGCTGTTATTGATTTAACTATTGTAAGTGATTGGTTGGGAATTCCCAAGATAGTGGGTAATAAAGCATATAGCCAATGTTCAGGAATGAAAGGCAAAGGAAATTTTAAGATAAATTTACTAAGGATTTTTTTTTAAAATGAAGGATTTCCTAAATTACAATATACAAAATGAACTTTATTAGAATGTCTGTGTGAATTAAGATATATGGATGAAATTCAGAAGACGTTTAAAGACTATATGAACATAAATATATAATTTGTACAGGAAAGTATCCTTACCCTATAGCCAAGCATTATACATTACATCAGGGGTGGCCAACCTGAGCCTGAGAAGGAGACAGAATTTACCAATGTACATTGCCAAAGAGCCGCAGTAATACGTCAGCAGCCCCCCCTCAGCTCCACCCCCCGCTCCCAGTGCCTCCCGCCCACTGGCAGCCCCACCGATCAGCACCTCCCCCTCCCTCTCCGCACCTCCTGATCAGCTGTTCCGTGGCGTGCAGGAGGCTGGGGCGGGGGGTGGGGAGGAGCGAGGGCACTGCAGGCTCAGGGGAGGGGGCAGGCCCTGTGGCAGAGCTAGGGGTAGAGCACCCCCCAGCAACTGGAAAGTTGGCGCCTGTAGCTCCAGCCCCAGAGTCAGTTCCTATACAAGGAGCCGCATATTAACTTCTGAAGAGCCGCATGTGGCTCCGGAACCACAGGTTGGCCACCCCTGCATTACATCATCACAGTGACATGAAAAAATTGAGATATAAGGACAAAAAGAGTTGGGAAACAGGAGATAAGATAAGAAATTATTGAAGACAGTATTTTATATCTTTAATTAAAAAGTGTCCAATTAATCTTAAACATTCTGAGTTGAGTTATTGATTTCTTTTCTGAAAAATGTTTCAGTAAAAATGTTCAGTTTTAATTCACCGAATAATTATTAGTTGTTAGAGAGGGGCTACGGTGGAATAGCAAGATCTGAAGCCCCCAAGCTTTAGGAGTTCAGATCTGGATCTGGAAAGAGCTAAACTGCCTGTTTGCATTGGGTGGCTTAATTAGTTACATTGATTAATGAATCTTCCCAATGTTTCTAAACCACTTTGAAGCATATGTCCTGATCTTTGGCTGCACTGAGGTGGCTCTTCACACTAAAGTTGTCTTAAAATTTGTATTACAATTATTGTTTGTTTCATTTTCAATTACAACTTTTTAATTATTTCAGCATCACAACTAATATTCTAAGGACAAACCTGGTTCCAGGCTGTTCGTTTAATAGTCTATTTGAGGTTGACAGTTCTTACAGATGGACTTTAATCTGTTAGTAATTCATAGCTTATATAAGGCAACTATACAACTCCACCTCTACCCCGATATAATGCGACCCGATATAACACGAATTCGGATGTAACACAGTAAAGCAGCGCTCTGGGGGGGCGGGGCTGCGTGCTCCGGCGGATCAAAGCAAGTTCGATATAACTCGGTTTCACCTATAATGCGGTAAGATTTTTTGACTCCCGAGGACAGTGTTATATCGGGGTAGAGGTGTATTGTTTGAGAGCGAGACTGAATTTAACTCAATTAACATCTCCAGAAAGGGACAACTGACATGCGAACTAGGGTGCTGTCACTATGACCCTTGAGGGTGACTAGTTTGTAGGGAAAAAAATCAAGGGGGCATTTGAAATGTTACATATTAATAAAGGAAGTTGGAAAACACCTCTAGAGCTAGAGGGAAGGATAAAGGAAACAGATATTGTACGGAGAATAATGTACATTTCTCCCAGATGGTACACCTGACCAAGTATTACAATTGAATTGCTGGTGTAACATTGGCTGAATACAATTTCTGTCACAACTTTAACATCAAAAACAAACAGTCACAGACTGAAGGACTGTGATCTGAAGGAGAGGGAAGCAGAAGACAACTGAAATCAGAAGCTGTGGGCTGGCCTATATGTTGATTCAGTCCATACCAATGGAGTATAAATGTTACTCTGCACTAGCATGTTGTTCACTAACTGCTAGTGCACACTAAAAGTTCCCTAGTGTGTGTTAATGTAGTCCTGTTTGAAACAGAACTACATTAACATGCACTAGGGAACTTTTAGTGTGCCTCAGTACGGTCCACACAGGTCAGTTAGTGCATGACATGTTAGTGTGCCCTAAAGGGGGGAAGGGATAGCTCAGTGGTTTGCGCATTAGCCTGCTAAACCCAAGGTTGTGAGTTTAATCCTTGAGGGGGCCATTTAGGGATCTGGGGGAAAAAATCTGTCTGGGGATTGGTCCTGCTTTGAGCAGGGGGTTGGACTAGATGACTCCCGAGGTCCCTTCCAACCCTGATATTCTATGAAAATGTATACCCATCTGGTGCAGACTAAAGTACCATGTAGTCAAGCCCAAAGCCTATGACTTACTGCCTGGCCAAGAGATATGACTGACAGAATGGAAGGACAAAAGGCTCAACATAGGGTAGAAGGAGAAAAGGACAGATTTATAAAGGTATTTAGGCACCTGAAGACACAAATAAGTGACTGGTGGGATTTTCCAAAGCTCCTAAATGTTTAACTCCCATTGATGGTTTTGGATCAGGCCCTGAGAAATACAGACTAGCATTTTCAACAGAGGGTACCTAAGACCACATTTAGGCACCTAAATAAATTATCTGATTTTAATAGGTGGAAACATTTAACAAAATATCCCGAAGAAATCTTCAGATTACCAAACTGTTGGATTTTTGCACAGAAAATCACAACTAACGGAAAGAAACAGTAATTTTTAATATAAGGGACTAATTTTCAGAAAGGCATATTTTGTTAGATTGTTAGTTAACAGATTGGTGGATAAACAGATGTTAGAAATCTAAATCATTGCAGTAATAAAACAAAAACCACACAATAACCTGATTCAGCCTCTGCTTAAAACAGAGCCATCTGTTCAAGCTCCAGAATGCAATATTTTAGTAAAAAGGCCTTTGATAAAGCCTCTTTCCCAATGCTACCATCCAGCTAATACAAACATCAAAACCCTCTTTACAAGACATTAATTCCAGAAAATCTGTATTTCTTTTTAAAACTTTTGTTTATATCATGTAACCAGAGCTGATCCTTCTCCACAAAGGCTGATACCCCCCAGTAACAATGATTTTACTAAGAAATGCAGAGATTATAGCATAATGATGATGTAATTACTAAAGGATTCCCAGAGGGATTTTTGGCCTCAGTAAATATGCAGTAATATCATATATAAATATACATTATCTGGCTATAAATATATATAAATCCTGGCTCCATTGAAGACAATGGGATTTTTTTTCAAATTTCAGTGGAGCAAGAATTTCACCATGTTTTCCTCCAAAATTTCCTTGCCACTTTTGGTAATTATGAATGACAGAAGAAAAATGTTTAAATAAAACTAAGAATTCACCTTCATCAGGACTCAGTCCTAGACTAAAGTATTATGAAGTTGGCTATATTATAACATAACTGTAGCAACCGAGCATGAGGGGTCCTGGACAGATCTCGTTCTTGAGTGGAACAAAATATTCATATTTCAGATACTTAATACTGCAAAACAGCTGTTTATTAAGTACACACACAAACACACCCACTGAATACTGTGTAAATCAATTCATGCAGTGAGCTAAACAGAACATAAACCAAATTCTATCTTCTGGACACTTCTGCTTAAAGGCCTGCTGGACAGTCATTAGCTGACAGCCTGTTTTTTTATTTCTAGGGCTTTTGTAGCCAGTCAAGATTTTTCATGAAGATTTGTTTTTAAAGAGAGAGTGTATCCTCTTTTTTACTTTCACACTTAACAAAAGAAATATGCAATTCATATGTATATGGTGGAACAGCCATTTCCAAGACTCAGTCAAAAGGGTCGAAACAAAACCAATTAGTTGACCTACAGTAAAGAAAAGGAACCAAAAACAGCGCGGGCATTGTAGGATACTAGTGGCCAGTGGGGACAGACTAGCTGTAAACACAGTGAGATGGAGACTTCTTCAGTCTACTTAGCTCCTCCCCCCTGTAACAGGGCTGCCTTGGTCCTGCCTCTGTCTCAGTCCACAAATTACGTGGAGACCCTTTTGCTGGTTCAACACCTTGTGCAGTTTATTTACAGCTGTGTCCCACCACCTTCACAGCATACCTAAGACCTTTCCCACGCAGAGGAGAGAGAGAGAGAGAGAGACCTGTAAGCTAGTGGGTTAACTGCAATATACCAATCATTTACAGTGTTTGTTTTCCCAAAAAATTTTCTAGTGCACATTAGGGACCACCGAGATAATCTGGGAAGAAAATAGAAGCTGGTTGTCCACTGGTTGTTCTATTATTTGATCTCTGTTCTTACAGAGCCTGTAAAATACAGGAAATAAGGCAACAGAAGACAGGCAATACTTGGCTGCCCTCCTATGCCATTCATCTTTATCCTCCTACAGGATACTCCTTTGAGGCACTGCTTGCACATATCCCTCCCCAGCCTGCAGCTCTGCTCCCAAGGATGAGTTGATGCATAAAAAGAGTGTGTGTTTTTCAATCATGTTAGCAAAATTGAGTTAGTTTAACACAATTGAAAACTCTCACTGAAGTACAGGCTAACATGTCTTAAGACCTTTTAGCTGGTTGTCTTCTAGCCTAGGGGGCCAACCTGCCAAATGCAGAGTTGAAGCTGGGCAGCTCTGACTGCCTCCGCAGGAAGGGGATCAGAGAGACAGCCCTGACTGTCGCTTTGACTTACACTTCCCCCTATACCCATCATGAGCTCCACTCCCCATGGCAGTACTGTTTTAGAGGGAATGTTACTAGTGAAATAGCAGAGCCCTCTTGGTATACCGATCATGCCTATATCTCCAGTGTCTTCTGCTCCTCTCCCTCTACTCCCTATTAAATATTTCTAGAGATTCGGGTTCCTGGACTGACAGCCCAGTATTATGAACCCCAAGCATTCAAAAAATATGAGACAAGGCCCCATAAATCAGGGGATTGGCTTAAAAATATACGTGTTGGATTTTTTTTTTAAACGTTCTTAGCACGCACTCGGGAGATGTTTTCAAGCTTTCCTTCACAGCCAGGATGGTTTTCTAAAAAAAACCCTGAAAGTTGAGATTCTCATGTAATCACATGATTCCAGGGACTGCGGCTTTAAAAAAGCCACCAAATATTGCAAGACTTTGATAAAATCATGAGAGTTGGCAACAACGAAAGACCCTCTCTGCTCCCTGCTGCTGCCGCCTGGAAGGAGCCCTAAGGGTTCTCTGTCAGGTACTACAACATTCCTTCTTTGGGATTGGAGGTTCTCAGGAGGTGCTCCCCAAAATACTTATTTCAAACATAGTTTTAAAATTATGCCCATATTAGTTAGTGCCCCAGATACTGCCTTTTTTTGCAAAGTGAAGGGCAAGATAAAATTGAGTGTAGCCACCTTTTAAAAAGTGGGGAAATAGACAACTGAGGCAGGGCTCCCTTCCCACTGCAAATAGAGTGGGTGAAGAAGAGGCAGCATCCTCAGGGACATCACAAAGTGATACCTTAAATACAGGATGATGACAGCATTGCAGAATTGTGAAGGAGATGCTGTGCAGGGAAAGAGAAAGCTCCTATTCACAGCAAATACTTCTATAATAAACTAATGACTACAGAAAATAGCAAGTCACATAAGTTAGGTTTTGTTTAAATATTCTTTATCTTTCAAGCTTGCACTGATTTTAGTTCTTCTTTAAAGGGACATAATCACCCCTCTCCCCCCAGAAAAGAAATTTTTGTTAATTTTTTTATTATTATTAAGTAACAAGAGCTCAGTCCAGCAGACGTCAGTCCCTGTAATGCCTATGCTTGAATCACAGCACGCAAGTAGTATCTAACTGAATCACAGTGCAGTGATAACTGTTCTCCTGGACGTGCTATTGTAACAGTGTAACTATAAGAACACATCCCAAACTTTAAAGCTAAACTAGAAAACGCCGTCAAGAATGGAAGCCAAAAATTCTGGAAAAAAGTCAATTTTCTTTTCAAGTCTTTTTTTCTTTTATAAAATTGTTACTCTAATCAAGGTATGTGTGTGTCAACAGAATATCTATTTTCTGTTCTCTCTCTGGTTTATCATACAATCAACCTATTGAACTCCACTTGAAACATCACTATCTGTTGCTATGGACATAGCTAGCAACCATTGGACAGAGGAATAGTGGAAATACTTAAATATAAATGGATTATTTAAACAAAACTGACTGCTGGGAGGTATTCACAGGTCACTGATCTATAAAGCTAACTGACTCCACTAAAGATGAGCAAGAGGCTATTTGTATTAGTTTGGGATTTGGCGGGTCAATTTTAAGATACAAATACAAGTAAATATTGCCTCACTATGAAGCATTTTCTTGTACTGAATAAAGAGAGTTCTCTGTTCATTTTTTACATTGACTTTTTACCTCCTCTATTGTGAAAGGAATATTTTTGGTGTTATTAAATAGCACCTACCTTTCTGCTACAGGAGATCACTATAATGTAGTGTTATTATACTTTGTAGTTTGGTTTTAAAGAGCTCCTGCTGGAAGAGTCTTATATGCAGTGGTGTAAGTAAGCAGGTACGGTTAGTCATGCTGTACCATTAAGATATTTATTGCCAGTACGCTGTACCGGAAAGACATTTTCAGAACCGCAGGGCTCTCCCAGGAACCGCAGTGGCGAAAGGAGCACAACTTGGGGGCACCCGGCGGCCCCACACCAGCAGCTCCTCCGGCGTGTCTGTACCGCCCCCAGCCCTGCCCCCAGCCCTTCCACACAGCTGCATCTCCTGCCTGGGGTTTGTACAGGCCCACTGAAGAACAGGCTGAGGGAGGGACATTGGGCGATACAGCCGCGCTGGAGGACCTGGCGGCACTGTTGCAGTTCCCGGGAGAGCTCTGTGGTTCAGGAATTGGTATCCGGTGCAGCAGGAGGACAGAGCCCCCTCCAGGTAAAGTGGGATGGGGAGGGGATGTGGAGAGCACTGGGGCCCCAGGCTGGGGCGGGGTGGGGAGGAGGCACGTGGGGAGTCATGTGGGGAGGTCACGTGCCCCCTCTTTAGCTGGTGCCCTCCTTTGTGTCCCTCCCATGAGTTGCCTATGCGTACCAGTAAGAATTAAAATCTACTTGCACCACTGCTTATATGTTTCTAGCACTATTTCATTGATAGCTATTCTTGAAAATAATTACGAAAGGGAGCCATGACAATGAACTGTATTGAACAAAAACAAATTAGCAATGGCATGCCTCTTGCCCCAGGGCATCACAATGAACAGATGATGGATTAAGTAACAATGACAGAGGTGAATCTTCAACCCCCTAATAATTTATTTAGCAGATAAATTTAGAAGTGCCATAACATTGCTAATCTTGATGCCCCTACGTCTATTTACTGCCAATTCTGCATCTGCCATTGGCATTGCTGCTGCCATTTTACATTTGTTTCTGTAACTCTCCCCTGAACACACGGTTTCCGTTTTTACAGTGTAATTCAAAGCAGACTCTTACCCATGGCTTGTCAAGAATGGTTTTAACCATTTGTACCACTGTATTTGAAGCATATAGACTTTTTGGAATCACAGGTTCAAATCCTGACAGACACAATTCAGCTATATCTTTCCGATAGGTGTTGCCCAATTTTCTTGGCTAAAATCCATTCCTCCCTCAACACCCACACATCAAGCTGGGCACTGTTTTGTGCCAACTGTCCACACTTACAGGATGGGCAACTCTATCCTGGGAAGCAGTGACTCTGAAAAGGCCTTGGGTATTGTGGTGGATAATCAGCTGGACATGAGCTCTCAATACAATTCTGTTGCCAAAAGGCTACTGTGATGCTTGGATATATAAACAGGGGAATCTCAAGTAGGAGAAAGGTTATATTATCTCTGTATTCGGCACTGGTGTGACTGCTACTAGAATACTGTGTCCAGTTCTGGTGACCACAATTCAAGAAGGATGTTGAAAACCTGGAGAGGGTTCAGAAAAGAGCCATGAAATTGCCATGATTGGAAAACATGCCTTATGGTGACAAACTCAAGGAGCTCAATCTGTATAATTTAAAAAAAGAGAAGGCTAAGGGATGACTTGATCACAGTCTATAAGTACCTACATGGGCAACAGAAATTTGGTAATTGAGAGCTTTTCAGTCTAGCAGACAAAGGTATAACAATGGCTGGAAATTGAAACTAGACAAATTCAGCCTGGAAATAAGATGCAAGTTTTTAACAGTGAGTGTAATTAACCATTTGGTTCAATTTACCAAGGGTAGTGGTAGATTCTTGATTACTGGAAATTTTTAAAAGATATGATCCAGTTCAAACAGGAGTTAATTCAGGGAAATTCTATGGCCTGTGTAATACAGGAGGTCAGACTAGATGGTCACAATGGTCTCTTCTGGCTTTATAATCTATTAATTTATTAATCTGCCTGCAGACCTCACTTCCTGATGTGACTACATATCGAAGGAGTATCCAGTCGTTTGTAGGTCATTTTGGAATCCTTCAAGATAAAAAAGGTGCTATTATATGTAAGGTATTAGTAAGGGAACTAGTGGCCTCACTCTTCCTCGGCTCTCAGAAGACAAATGTCCACTTCACAAAAACTACTTCCAAACTTGGCACTGGTCCTGGCTATCTCAACAGACAAGTGAAGAACTGAATGAAGACAGGAACTCTTCAACTCTATAGGTGGATAAAAGAATTAGGGCAAATAGATATGGTGGCAAGAGAAGTATGGACTGCTATAGCCTAAGATGTACCTGAGGACTTTATTCTCCAGGGTAGTCAGTCCAGTAATCCAGTATTTTCACAAGCACACAAGCACTAGTTTTCCTCCATATCATCCAAAACCAAAACAACAACAAGAATGCTAAAAGGAAACAAGTGTCACGTGTTAAAAATCTCAGGGCTCCATATGAAGTAGGACAGGTACAGTGGTACTGGGTGAGGACAGAGCAATTTATTCAAACAAGTTTTTATTATGACATTAAATTAAAGATCAATATAGTAGCTGGTGGTATCACTGTAAAAGATTGCAGTTTGCTGTGACCAGTACTTCTGCTGTTGCTGCAAATACACTCAGTTAAACCATTGAGTATAAAGAGTTTAATATTTATTGATGTTCATCATTTATGTACAAATCTGGGGGGTTGCACAAATATTGCTACTTGCCCACTATCGACATACATACCAGCGTGACATAACATTGACTGAGCACAGGACTCAGGCCAAAAATAACAGAATTCTAATTCTTGCACTGACTTGGGCAAAGTATTTAACCTCTCTGTGTATTTGTACTGCCCTTAGTAAAATGGGGTTGATACTTCTTTACCTCAGGAATGTATTTGGGGGATGAAATTGTTAGTCTGTATAGCACTTCAAAGATGTAAAGGATTATATCTCAGTGGTTTGAGCATTGGCCTGCTAAACCAAGGGTTGTGAGTTCAATCCTTGAGAGGGCCATTTAGGAAACTGGGGTAAAAATCTGTCCGGGGATTGGTCCTGCTTTGAGCAGGGGGTGGGACTAGATGACCTCCTGAGGTCCCTTCCAACCCTGATATTCTATGATTTGTTGTTGTTGAGCTATATAAATGTTGTTATTATTAGTCTTAATTTTCCTTACTTCTGCTTTTCAGTTTGACTATCAGAAGTTTTGTTATGACTGCAGGCTAAAGACAACTTCTTTTTGCCTGCTCATTTTAAAATTCCTTTAATATCTCTTTAATTATACCCATCCACCCACTCACGGTGTATTTATATTTCAAACACTTGTCTTCCAATAACTAGTGGTTTTGCAATACTTTGCCAACTACAATCCCCCTATCTCTTGAACTGAACAATTTTGTATTTAATGTAGATACATATTCAGTAACGGATACGTTTATCTTGGTCCCTGTAAATTCCCTGTTTCTCTGCTGAAAGTCCCTATTCTGTACTATTGTTTTCAAGCCAGTCCATCATTCACTTTACTTTGAATGGTGCTCTCAATGCAAGCACCTCAGAGTGCTTTAATCCAGTAACTACAAAACAAAGGGTAAAATACAGACGAGTAAACAAATAGGACTTTAACAGAGATTTAAAATGAACTAATTCCATATTTCTAACACAGGCAGGATATATGGTAAGCAAGATGGCAAGCAAACATGATCTTCAACCATATGGTGTTCTTAAAAGTCTATTATGAAGCAGAATACAGAGAGCTCTGGGAATGGAGGGGACAAATCACTAAGATATCTGTGACATTCTATGTAATGACTTCTATACAATTAGTAACACTTCATAACCAATTCTTTGTGAAACAGAAAGCCAGCCAAGGACCCATAAAGAAGAGCTCTGTGTAAGCTTGTCTCCTTTCACCAACAGAAATTGGTCCAATAAAAGAATGCCTGACCCACCTGGTCTCTCTACAGTATTTTAGGTATTTAGATGTATAATGACATGAAACACCATAGTTTGTGTTATAACTTGCTAGCTGCAAATTCTATAAATTTGAGATTATGTAAAAATGAGCAGAAATGCTACCCAATGAGAGGTCAAATCTTCAAGAGCACAGATTAAGGTTTCCAAACCCTAACAAGTGAATAGAATAAGGTGAAACCTACCAATGTTTGAGAGAGAAAGTAAAATTGTATCCAAAAAGATCTGGTCACCCCCTCCTATAGTAACAGAGAAGGACCTGCTGGCAGAGCGTTCTCTGCATGTACCACTCCTGGGGGAATTCTGCACCACGGCGCAATGCAAAATTTTGCAAAAAGGAATGTTTTTTGCAGTTTCCTTTCCCCCACAGAAATGGACTGCAGTGCTGCTATCTGCCACTAGGGGCCACTGGACCCAGCAGAGCCCAGCTCAGTTCACACATAGAAGACACTACCAGGGAAGGGAGAGGGAGCTAAAGGGTACCCAGCAGCTGCAGTTCCCCGCACACCCTGAGGGAAGGAGATGGCAGCGCACAGGAAACTCCACACAAGCCCTGGACCCAGCATCAGGCTGTTTCACCCTCTGGATCCCTGGGCTCTGAGAGGTAGCGGGGTGAGTATCTGAGCTGGGGTGGGGCATGGCTGAGCTCTGGAGGGAGGGGGCAGGGGTCTGGGCTGGGGGGGCTGCGGCTGAGGGGTGCAGGTATCTGGACAAGGGGGAGCCAGCAGCTGGGCTCGGGGGTGTGTGTGAAGGGGTCAAATATCTGGGTTGGGGGGATGCCGTGCCTGGGCTCTGGGGGGGAAGGAGTGCGGGTGAATTGGCTGGAGGGGGCCATGGCTGGGCTCTGGGAGGGAGGGGTTGTGGGTGTCCAGCCCCCTGGTTGTGCTCTGGAGCGGGGGTGGGGGGGGGTAAGGGGCAGAGAAACAGGAACTGGGTTGTCACAGAAGTTTCTTTAACTCTCTACTCCTCAGGAAATTTTGTTCTGTGTCTATATTGTTACAGACCTACTTGCTGACAGGTATTTTGAAATAAATTACCAAAATAATTGAAACTGGCATGATTATGTAGTGTTATTTTGACAAATAAAATTTGCAGAATTTTGAAATATTGTGCGGAGAATTTTTATTTTTCTGGTACAGAATTCCCCCAGGAGTAATGTACTGATATGGGGAGCATGAAATGGCCTTATGTTTTCAATATCCTTACGATCAGAAGTTCTTCTTCCCACCAGTTGCAATAGTATGCATATTAGTATCCATGAAACTTCACTTATGTCAGTGCCTTTTAAAAACAAATGTTCTGTGAGTTAGCCCCATAAAGAGTGCATTTGTATTTGTACCTGAAACCAAAGTGTAGCCTTTGAGTGCATAACCTATAAGATGAGTTCAATAACCAACAAAAATGTGGATTATGTATGATTAAAAGACATCAGATCATAGGATTTTTTATTTCAGCCTGGGCTGTGTTCCCAAGAACAGAAAGATAGGTACCGGTAATCTATCAATTCCATTTATTTCTAAATTAAATCAATAAATTGGTTGTTTATATGACTTATAGCCTATTTGACTTGTGAGTTAATGGCACAAAATTCGCTTCAGTCGGACAGTAACAAATACTTGAATTTCTTAGACCAGTATAGCTTGATTATGTTAGAAGAACAAAGCTTTTTCAGCCGATCTTGCCAGCCCCGGGATAGAATGAGAGTAACTTCTGCTTTAAAAGTATCTGTCAAATATGTGGGGAGCAAAGAACTTCAACCCCCTTTGTCACAGCACTATTGAATATTGAGATTGGAAGCACCACACCTTAACGTGAAGGGCAATGTGGAACTCAGAGGATGCAAATGAAAGACTGCTTTGTTCAAATCTGTTGGGTGATACATAAAAGATATGCCCAGTGAGCAGTCCAGTGGAACACTGAACTGTTGTCATTGGATGCACTTTGGTTTCTCTGGGTTTATAGCTACAATGTGCCATGTACAGCCTTTTTATCCTCAGTGCTGAAAATACTCAGTTATAAGAATTTACAAATCCCAATAAATATGCCTGTGAATTACCAAACTGTCTTGTATTTCTTGGGTTGTGAATAGAATGTGCCCTGTATCACCAGTGCACATAACTCTAGATAACAGTCAGACCAGGAAATGAAAGCCTGTGATGCCCCAGAGCCTTTACTACAATCTTTTCACCTGTGGACACTTCTGTTGCTCAAGTTTTAGGGATTTGCTCCTACAACTCAGCAGAATGTTGCTGGCTGTGAATCCCCTCATCCTGAGGAGAAGAGGTGTCATTGCTGAGTTAATGGTCAGCAAACAGAGTTCCATCACCTTAAGTAACTGATTCATATTACCCACTTCACTCTGTACTGAGACTCTCACTTCACTTGCTCACATTCATGTTACACCAGCATCAGGTATCTACTAATCCTGCAATGCAATAAAAACATACAAATAGATGCAGGAAAACATTAAAATGTCCTTATCCCTTTGCTGCAGGAATATAATGTGAAAGAGGAGATGGTTTTTCAGTTGAAAATAACAAGATAAATATATTTATTTCATTTTCTTTTAAACAAACCTTGTAAATGTTGAAAGGCTGGTTTGATTATTACTGTAAAGATGAATAATGAAAGGTTACATTACATCTTACTTAGGTTAGATAAAAACAAATTATATTCCTTCCTAATGCAGCCTAAGAGGAATGCAGACAACACCTTCTTTTACACTTAGAGTTATCCAACTCATATTTTAAGTGATAATATTAGTTCCTGCCTGTTGCCTTCTTTTTGGGAAGGGGAGGGGAAGAAGAGAGCGATGAGTGCAAAAATATTACCCACCCATTCAGCCAATTCCTTTAATTAGATACATTTCTGGATTTTGAACATTTACATTTAGTCACAAAAGGATTAAAATCGTGGGGGAGGAGGGAAGCAGCAATAGTGCTAATGAAGAGAAAGAGCAGCAAACAACTAAAAAGGTTGAGAAAGTGTGACTTAATAAAGGTGTGGTATCACTGAAAGGACACCAGACAAAGGCACAGAATGGACATGTGGTCATCCAGAAATGAGGCTGGCTGACAGTGAAGCACAACCCTCAGAATTATTTTATCCAGGGCCTGGCCTGGCAGGATTGACTGAAAAACCCTCAGGACAGGTATGCACTACAAACATGCATCGGCGCAGCTGCACCAGTGCACCTGTGCCACTGTAACAGACCGGATGGGAGAGAGCTCTTTCTTCAGCTTAATAACTCCACCTCTGCGAGAGCCGTAGCTATGTTGGCAGGAGAAGCTCTCTCCCATTGGCTTAGAGCATCTCAACCCTGAGTGACGTAGGCTACGTCTTCACTACCCGCCTGAATCGGCGGGTAGAAATCGATCTCTCGGGGATCAAATTATCACGTCTCGTCGGGACGCGACAATCGATCCCCGAATCGACGCTTGTACTCCACCAGCACAGGTAGGAGTAAGCGCCGTCGACGGGGGAGCCACGGAGGTCGATTTGCCGCCGTCCTCACAGCAGGGTAAGTCGGCTCGGATACGTCGAATTCAGCTACGCTATTCGCGTAGCTGAATTTGCGTATCTTAAATCGACCCCCCCCACCGTAGTGAGGACGTAGCCATAGTTATACAGAAGTAAATGTGTCGTGCAGACCTTTCCTAGGCTCAGAAAGAGGTAACAGGAGACAGAATGGGGAACTAAAGTAGGCTGGCTATGTTGCTCTTTCACTTTTCATCCCTGTGCTATACATACATTATGGCTAAGTCATGGATCAGATTGCTTTGAATCTGAGTCTTACAAGATAAACAGTCATGAAAATTTACTAGCCCAGACACAAAATTTACTCACCCCATCTTACCAGAACAATGCTAGTGAACCAATAAGTTACTTATTTTCAAAGCAAAAATTGCTCCCAATTAGTGAGAAAGTAGGATTTTGTAAGGAAGTTAAGCTGTGTCTTCTTAATGAGAAGTGTGCACGAGAGACAAAGTTAAATGGCCTATAGAAGTGGCCAAAAACCCACTTTAAAAGTGCTTAGTATTTAACCCCAAAAATAATCTAACTAACTACCTGATGGGTTGTACACAGTGTGTTGTAGCAGTGTCAGTCCCAGGATATTAGAAAGACAAGGTGGGTGTCTTTACTGGACCAACTTCCTTAGTGAAAGAGACAAGCGTTTGAACTTACACAGCTCTTCTTTAGGTCTGGGAAAGGTAGTCAGAGTGTCACAGCTAAATACAAGGTCACACAGATTGTTTAGCATAAGTACTTAGAATACGTGCTAAGGGACCATTCAAGATGAAATGGCCCATTAACACCTTGTAGTCATAGGACAAAAAGGGGACTGGCGGGTTACAGATTGTTGTAAAAATAAAGACACTGGAATTATGGCGTAAGACCACGATTTTTAGTGTCTAGCAAAGTTATGAATTTAAGCTCCCAGGCTCCTCTTTTGAAAGTGTTGTGCAGGTTTCCTTTCAAGATGAGGACTGAGAGGTCAGATACAGAGTGATCACTTTGTGAAAAGCATTTACCCACAGGTGATAGGGTGTTTTTGTCTTTTATAGTTTTCCTACGGGAGTTCATCTGAGAGCACAAGTGATTGTCTGGTTTCACCCACGTAGTTATTGGGGCATTTAGTGCACTGAATGAGGTACACCACATGTTGTGATAGGCATGTATAGGATCCATGGATCTTGAAAGGTGTGTTGTGGGGTATGTTGATCATTGTAGTAGTGGAGATATGTCTGCAGCTATTAAATCTGTTTTTCTGGCAGGGTCTGATACTGCTTTGAGTTGGTGTGTCCTGGTCTGGGGGGCTTGCTTTTGATGAGCTTTGAGAGGTTAGGGGGTTGTTTGAAGGTCAGAAGAAGGGGTTCAGGAAAGATTTCTTTCAGGATGGAGTCTCCATTGAGTATGGGTTGTAGTTGTTTGATGATACCCCACACGGGTTCCAGTGTGGAGTGGTAGGTGACAACTAGGGGTATGCAGTTGGATGGGTTTTATTTCTTGTATTGAAGCAGGTTCTCTCTGGGTATTTGATATGTTTAAGTTCAGCTTTTACCTCAATAAGCTTTCTAAGCAGTCTTGGGGATCACTGACAAAAAACCCACATGTAATTTTTTAAAAGACTGTCAGAGTGTGCACTATGCATATGCATGCTAACATATACATGTGCCATGGGAGAAGTGTCAGATCTCCTACTTTATAGATCCCTGTTCCCACTGAAGTTGCTCCTTTAGCTCATTGGACAGCCTGAGTTTTTGAAGCAGCTGTTTTAGATTCAATTCCCCATGCCTCAAATAGGTTAATAGTGTATGCATGGAACATGGATCAGTATAATCGGAGAATCACATTTCAACAGAGCTAAGTATTGCTCCCTAGACAATATTCTGAGAGTGCTCAGTGTAGTACTCTTCACTCAAAAATCATGAGTACAACAAATGTCTCCCCCTCTCCCCCGCCCCACCCCCATCTTTACTCTTTGCCATAGATTTACATACTGCAGAGGAGACTAGAGAGTCATACCCTGGAACAAGCTTTCAGTTTTTCACTCTGTAGGAAGATATAGCCTGTTACCAGTCCAGGCATGAAAAAAAAATGACAGGAACCAGCAACACAAACACCATCTGTTTTGCTACCTTCAGAAGTAGAAGGGCTGGTGGCTTGAAGAAACCCCATGCTTCACTGGCTGAAGGGAACATCATCAACTAAAAAAGCCCTTTAATTCTGGAAGTTTTACTATAGCTATCTATTACAGAGAGGCAGAATCTCTGCTGTCCCAAGGAGCTTACAGAATAGTCTTCTGTGGTAATTCTTATTGTAAGGATGAAACATACATCCACATAAGAATGGAAATTCACAATTTAGGATCAAATCATCTGCACACAGGCTCAATGAAGCACGCTGGGGTAGCATTAAGGTAGTATGCAAAGACGGCAGTTTAAACCCACAGAGCTGTGAATTTCAATTCTTTTGCTGCTTTGAGTCACATCCGTATTCATTTAATGTAGATTAAGCAGTTTCCTAGGGAGGTTTTTACATCTGTAATAACCTGCTTGCAGATAAAGGGATATGAAAGATTTGCTGCACTATGGGCCTGATCCTGCATTCCTTGCCCATTGCTAACTCCCATTAACATCTGAAGGTGTTTGGCTGGGGGCTCAAGGAATGCAGGCTGATGCACTATGGTTGTTACTTTGTGATTAATGGAATTAAACCCTGATTGAATAAAATACTGTAAAAACTAGCCAGTTGGTAAAAAAGGCAGCTTCATTTTAAAACTGTAATTGTTCTACCACACCACTTCTAAAAAATGCAAGGTACCATTCTATGCTGAGAACTAGTACCTGATTGGGAAAAGCAATCTCTCCTGTTCTGCACCCCCTTGTGCTAGAAAATTCTGAACCAGATTTTCCAAATCAACACACACCAAAATTAGGCATGCAAATACCTAACATGCTTGTAGAAATTGTGTACCTGTGTATACACATGGCTTGTTATGCGTTTAATTGGCCATGTATGTGTGCAGATACATGGCTTGCGTATGCACAGTGAGCATTTCTACACATCACCTAGGCTCACATAGTTGTAGGCATACACAGTGCACGCCTAAGTGCCATTTCCTGCCAACACAACCATGTGACTAACTTTATTTGATGACTACCTCTGCTTTGCTAAATGGTGCCAGTCTTTATAGGCCATTACTCAAATTTTCCAACAAGCACCTTCACACTTTCTCCCATGAGGGGGAGGAAAGGTCTGTAAAAATGCACAAAGCCATTACATAATGCGCCTTCAAATCTCAGCTATACCAATTGTGAACAAAACAGCTGAAAATGGCTAGGACAAGCAGTGGGTGTGACCGCTATTTATTACACTGATCATGTTAGACTCACTGTTACCATGTGCTCTCTCCAGTTTCTTGTATCCACCTATTGTCTCTTTTCATACACTAAAATTATAAATTCTTTGGGACAGGGACTATCTTTTCATTATATGTGTATACAGTGCCTAACACAATGGATTCCTGAGACCTCTAGCCGTTACTGCAATACTAATATTAAACAATCATCAACAAGTCATCGAGTTCAATGGGACTACTCAGATGAATAAAGATACTCATGTGCTTAAATGCTTGCAGGCCCAGGCCATTAATTAATAAATATGTCCCAATGTCTCTACAAATATTTGCAGAATCTTATAATTTCTTCTAAATTAAAGATTATCTGTAAGATAAGTGTCATCCTGGAGGGAATTTCTATGGTAGTTATGGAAACTAACAATGTTAATGCTAATTAAATAGCAATTATTTAAATTCTGATTTCACTTTAGTCTTTTAATATATTTAAATCATCTCCGTGCTTCAAGAGCTCTTGGGAGAGAAAAAGCATATGACCATGGAGGAAACAGTATCCTCAAAGCCTACTCTCCTATTCAAGCTTTGCTTCCAACAGCTAAATAAGTGGCAGGAGAGCAGAAGGTTAAAAACTACGCAGTTCATCTCTGCCAAAACACTAAAGAAAAATGAGATTGCCGAATAGCTGACAAGGACTACAGAATCAACACAGCAGCAATCTGCCTAGAAGCTGCAAAGGGCAGAATTCAGGGGTCTGCTTAAAAGCTCCTATCAATTGATGCGTATAAAGAGAAAGAAAGCCACAATAAAACCATTATTACTGGAGCTACATTCTGTGGCCATTATGCTTTCTGATATTCAATGTCGAACATATAAAGTGTTGTGTACTATGCATATTTAATAATTATATTCTTATGTAGCTCTTAATGTCTTAAAACGAGTATTTTGATACATTAACAAAAGTTATTCATCCATGTTTTGTTCTATGAGGGTTTGTAGTTGTAATAAACGGACACCACCCTGTGAATCTTGTGCAGATTCAGATCTCAAAGCTCAAAGGTCTGCAACCTGTGCATGCTAACAGCCATTAAGTGCCACTCCTCAGTTCTTTGCAAAATAATAAACCAAAATACCTCAGACAAAAACTATGCCCCTATCTCTTAGGAACTGTGGGTGGCTAAGTGAGTATCTATTGCAACCATGTATTCTACCTTCAAAGACAAAGTACAGATAAGTAGTTTTCATATTTCCAGATGTACCAGTTGTAATAGACCGTGTACCACTGAATGCAGACTAAGAAGGTACAGGAATGTCTTGACAAAGATTGCTCAATAGTACCAAATTTAAAAAAATCTTGTTACAATAAGAGCCATCAGAAAGTCTAACTCACAAAGTGACCACATAGTGCAATACAGCAGATTCTTGCTAAGCTACTTTTCAATAAGCCACAAAACCTGCAACTGCACAATGAAGATAGATTTTTGGTATGCAGTTTACTGAAGCACAGAAGCCACATACACAGTGATGGGTGTGGTGTAAGAACCTAGATGAAAGATAATATACACAATGAGATTCTCCTACTGTGCACGGAAGCTTTGATATAGTAAGCAAATGTAATGCACTTCCTTTAGTTTGTGCATCATGCTCTTACCTGGCAGGAATAGAAAGTACAACAGCTGGATATATGTGTTTTGTCTAATACAAAACAAACCAACTGCTGAAATTTGTAAAGCTGTTTTAGTTTTCAGTCAGTAAAAGAAATAAATGGTTTCAGCTGTTTCCGAATTTTTCCTGATGAGCCTTAAACACTACCAGTAAAACACCATACTTTTAAAAAATCCTGACTTCTTTAAACATGTCAGTCTCAAAACAGAGAAAGTGGTTTCTCTGAATGCTGGTCCATGGTAGCTCCACAGATTGCTTGCTTTTAATATCCAAACTCTCTAAAGACAATTCTTACAAGGTGTTACATGCTGGGAAATCTCTGTACTATTTCTTATTAATATTGTGCATGTGTCAGTGTTTCTTTATGATAGGGTATTCATAAGAACATAAGCGGCCATACTGGGTCAGACCAAAAGTCAATCCAGCCCAGTATCCTGTCTACCGACAGTGGCCAATGCCAGGTGCCCCAGAGGGAGTGAACCTAACAGGTAATGATCAAGTGATCCCTCTCCTGCCATCCATCTCCACCCTCTGACAAACAGAGGCTAGGGACACCATTCCTTACCCATCCTGACTAATAGCCATTGATGGACTTAACCTCCATGAATTTATCTAGTTCTCTTTTAAACCCTGTTATAGTCCTAGCCTTCACAACCTCCTTAGGCAAGGAGTTCCACAAGTTGACTGTGCGCTGTGTGAAGAAGAACTTCCTTTTATTTGTTTTAAACCTGCTGCCCATTAATTTCATTTGGTGGCCCCTAGTTCTTATATTATGGGAACAAGTAAATAACTTTTCCTTATTCACTTTCTCCACACCACTCATGATTTTATATACCTCTATCATATCTCCCCTTAGTCTCCTCTTTTCCAAGCTGAAAAGTCCTAGCCTCTTTAATCTCTCCTCATATGGGACCCATTCCAAACCCCTAATCATTTTAGTTACCCTTTTCTGAACTTTTTCTAATGCCAGTATATCTTTTTTGAGATGAGGAGACCACATCTGTATGCAGTATTCAAGATGTGGGCCTACCATGGAATTATATAAGGGCAATAAGATATTCTCCATCTTATTCTCTATCCCTTTTTTAATGATTCTTAACATCCTGTTTGCTTTTTTGACTGCCGTTGCACACTGCGTGGACGTCTTCAGAGAACTATCCATGATGACTCCAAGATCTTTTTCCTGATTAGTTGTAGCTAAATTAGCCACCATCATATTGTATGTATAGTTGGGGTTATTTTTTCCAGTGTGCATTACTTTACATTTTTCCTCATTAAATTTCATTTGCCATTTTGTTGCCCAATCACTTAGTTTTGTGAGATCTTTTTGAAGTTCTTCACAGTCTGCTTTGGTCTTAACTATCTTGAGCAGTTTAGTATCATCTGCAAACTTTGCCACCTCACTGTTTACCCCTTTCTCCAGATCATTTATGAATAAGTTGAATAGGATTGGTCCTAGGACTGACCCTTGGAGAAGACCACTAGTTACCCCTCTCCATTCTGAAAATCTACCATTCATTCCTACCCTTTGTTCCCTGTCTTTTAACCAGTTCTCAATCCATGAAAGGACCTTCCCTTTTATCCCATGACAACTTAATTTACGTAAGAGCCTTTGGTGAGGGACCTTGTCAAAGGCTTTCTGGAAATCTAAGTACGCTATGCCCACTGGATCCCCCTTGTCCACATGCTTGTTGACCCCTTCAAAGAACTCTAATAGATTAGTAAGGCATGATTTCCCTTTACAGAAACCATGTTGACTTTTGCCCAACAAGTTATGTTCTTCTATGTGTCTGACAATTTTATTCTTTACTATTGTTTTAACTAATTTGCCCGGTACTGACGTTAGACTTACTGGTCTGTAATTGCCAGGATCACCTCTAGAGACCTTTTTAAATATTGGCGTTACATTAGCCATCTTCCAGTCATTGGGTACAGAAGCTGATTTAAAGGACAGGTTACAAACCATAGTTAATAGTTCCACAATTTCACATTTGAGTTCTTTCAGAACTCTTGGATGAATGCCATCTGGTCCTGGTGACTTGTTACTGTTAAGTTTATCAATTAATTCCAAAACCTCCTCTAGTGACGCTTCAATCTGTGACAATTCCTCAGATTTGTCACCTACAAAGGACGACTCAGGTTTGGGAATCTTCCTAACATCTTCAGCCGTGAAGACTGAAGCAAAGAATTTGTTTAGTTTCTCCGCAATAACTTTATCATCTTTAAGTGCTCCTTTTGTATCTCAATCATCCAGGGGCCTCACTGGTTGTTTATCAGGCTTCCTGCTTCTGATCGACTTAAAAAACATTTTGTTATTATCTTTTGAGTTTTTGGCTAGCTGTTCTTCAAACTCCTTTTTGGCATTTCTTATTATATTTTTACACTTAATTTGGCAGCATTTATGCTCCTTTCTATTTACCTCACTAGGATTTAGCTATGGAGTTAGATCAAAAGGAATTGTTAAAGGAACCAAGCAGGGCAGGTAAAACAGTGACACAGATAAAACAACGAGGAGTCCTTGTGGCACCTTAGAGACTAACAAATTTATTTGGGCATAAGCTTTCATGGGTTAGAACCCACTTCATCGGATGCATGAAGTGAAAAATACAGGAGCAGGTATAAATACATGAAAGGATGGGGGTTGCTTTGCCAAGTGTGAGGTCAGTTTAACGAGCTAAATCAATTAACAGCAGGATACCAAGGGAGGAAAAATAACACACCTTCTTGTCAACTGTCTGTAATGGACCACTCTCTTACCACTTCAAAAGGGGAACACTTGAGAGGTAATGAAAGGGTCTCAAGCACAGTTTGTCCTGTAACCATGACACAAGGATCTCGCTTCAGAAGCTGCAAAATGCCTGATTTAGTCATCCCACATTGGAAAGGGGAAAGAGTATACTCCTTGACTCTACACAGCTCAACTACTACCCAGTTTGTTTTCAGGGAAAACCCCATACTTCTTAAAGTGGAAGTGTATTTTACCCTGGCTGAACAGCTAGCTCTCTGCGCAGACAGAAGAGAATTTTAAAGAGATCACAACTACATTCTTAAGCTTTATTCTTGAGCTATTGCAAAAGTCACCTAGGCAGTGCTATCTAGGAGAGCATTTTATTTACTTATTTGCATCTAACTCCCCAACCAGTGGTGGGATGACTTTATGATTGTTATTATTAAATATCTGATTATGGACTTAGGTACCCATGACAAGTTACAACCTCAATAAAGAGACAAAGTGGGTGAGGTAATATCTTTTACTGGGCCAACTTCTGTTGGTGATAGAGACAAGCTTCCGAGTTTACACAGAACTCTGACCCAAAATGCTTACATGTATAAAACAAAACAAAATAATCATGACATGGAGGAAGAGATGCCATGAGGCAAGAGGAAAGGATATTTACACATAATCAAAATGGGAGGCTGCTTGTTTTCACAAGGCATCATAGAAATCATGTGAGCCCCTAATTACTACTAATGTACATTTTGTTACCTTGGCAGTAGGGTGGCCAGGTGTCCAGTTTTTGACCGGAAAGTCTGGTCAAAAATGGGACCCGACAGTGTCCAGTCGGATCTACTGACCTGACACTCAAAGTCCAGTTACTGCGGGTGGGGAGGCATCAGGTCATCACCTGGTCAGCCCCTACTCAGTTGGGGCCACTTCCTACCTGTGTTGGGCGGCTGCAGCTTCCACCCCCAGCTGTGCAGGTGAGTCTCTCCCAACCTGGGCCGCGGGGAGAGGAGAAGGGAAAAGCAGTTGAGCGAGGGAGGATGAGGAGAAGAGGAGCGAACGGGGGCGGGGCCTTGGAGGAAGAGTTGGGATGGGGCAGGACCTCGGAGGGGAAGAGGCGGGACAGGAGGTTCCAGCACTCCTTCTGGAAGTGTCTGGTTTTTAAATATTACAAAGTTGGCAACCCTACTTGGCAGCCATGTTAGGATTTGACAATCGGTATAAGTTAATGGCAGCATTCAATGCCCTAGAATAGTAGTATCTAACCTGTGGCAACCCAGAGGTCACTTGTGACTCTTGAGAGACTGAAGGAAGTGAGTATAGACTGAAAATATGTTCCCTGAGCTGTGCCTTGTATTTTGTAAAGGGAAGTGTTTAAATCAGCACTGTTGAAATGGGGCAATGTCTCTTCAAATACCTCCTACCCCTTCTCCTGCAGCCCCAGGAGCAGCTCTGGTCTGAGCAGGAAGTGCAGCTCTGGGCAGCTGCTGTCACTTCCTTGCTGCAGCTGCTCAGCAGTCCCCTGCTGGCTGTCTCCTGCAACAGAGGGACTGGAGGAAAAGAGTAGCTCTGACTTTGGGAACTCCCCTAGACTCAGGCACCTATTGAATGAAGCTTTCCTCCTTCACCACACATTCAGAGCCATTCATAGTAGATGAGAGAGTAAGCAGAGGCAAAGCTGGGAACCAAAAATCAATTATGATTCTCTGTTCCAGCCCCAGAGTCCATATGCCAGCTTGGCAGAGCCAGAGTGGAGCATGCCACTCTCTCCCCACACTCCAGGGACTGCAGGGAAGGAGAGAAGTGTGCAAGGAACCCGTGGGTTGTTTCTACTCCCGTGAGCTCGCTGAGTGGTGCAAAGGGAGTGGAACAACAGGACAAAGAATGTGACCCAAAGTATTAAATATGGCATCCTGAACTTTTTGAAATAAGGTTTGGCTCTCGGGCTGAAGAGGCTGGACACCACTCTATCATCATAACAAAGATGAAATACAGTGATTTGGCAAGTGATCTGTCAGCCAGGGAAAAACAATACAGGAATCAAGAACAGTCCAAAAAGTGTCTAGGCAAATTATATATTGATTATCAGGGGAGTTCTGATTCTTCACCCATTCTCAAAGCATGCTAATTTGTTATTTAAAAAGTAATGTTGAAGCAAATCAGGGAGGAGCCCATTCACCATTAACCTGTGTTTAATACCGAACGGTTTTCCAAATCAGGAATTCAAGTAATTTCATATCTGTTAGGGCCAGGAGAAGGAATTCAGCAAGGCTGGGAATAGTACATTTGAGAGCTTATTTGAAAGTGCTCTCCCTCTCCTAGTCAACTTCACAACTTGAGGGTGCAAAGGTGGCATTTTTTGTTTGACCGATAAGCTTCTACAACAGGATAAATTAAGGGTATTTTAAATGTGATTTTACAATGTTGTAATGTTTGAAGCTAGCACAACATATGTTTTTACTGCTCAATACTTGTAAGCTTACAGATAATTGTGGGATGTTTTGAATATTATTCAATAATCAAAATATGTATTATCAAGTACATAAAGTTTTATAAAAGTAGGCATACACTGTAATAGATTTAAACATTAACTTTGGAAACACTTCAGAATTATTATATAATTATGCTTTTGTGAACACAAGTTACATTTTTGTATATATTTGTTGATGCAAAGGAGAGAGAGGAAAAGGAACCTTCTAAAACCACACCTTTGTCTAAATAAGGTCACAACCAAACTTGCTAAAATAGTTGCCTTGTAGTGGGAGGGGTGGAGCGGGAAGGAATTTCAATTAAATTTGTTCATTGTTGATCTTCTAAAAAAATCCTTTGTTTTCTTTATAATAGCATAAATGTTATTTTAGAACTATGAAAACATCTATTGAGTCTACAATAGAGTGCTCTAAAAATATCTTGGATCTCAGGATTTTCGTAAAGATGAATATATAAAGAGTGAACAAATTCTCAGATTATACAGAACATTGGTATCATTTGTTATGGAAAACTCAGTTTTTGCCAAACCACAATATTTTTTCTATATTTAAACTGAAGGTTCCAGTCTGTGTGTTCTACTCCTGATTCCTACCTGCCTTCCATTGTAGTGTAACAAATCTAGGGCAACCAAAGATGTCCTTTTTGTCACTACGATGCATACAACGGCCATTCAATTTCACAGCCGAAGCATAGCTTGAACTTGAATTCTCCTTTTCCAAAAGCATTGGCTCCTCCCACCTGAGTTAAAGGAGAATCTCCATTAACTGGTAGCTGTATGACAGTTCAGAAGTTCAAAGTCTATACAGTAAAGGGCAGTGGTATACAAATACACAGTAGCCAGTTCAGTGTAACAGAAGTGCACTTGTAAAACTCCATGTGATGCACATTTTGGTTTCTAACATTTGATGTTAGAGTTGGTAGTTTTATAATTTTGTAGTATAATTGTACGGTAATCTTACCTATTACCTTTGCTGGATGACTGTAGTGGGTACCATAATGCAGACTTCCCTTTTTAGACTTCCCACTTCATCCTTATAGAGGTTTTCATGAATAAGGGCTCATATAAGTGTTTATTACTTTAAATAAAATATTTGAGACAAAAAAATCCAAATGATGTATGCAAAACATTTGCATTGCACAAAGAACATCTCATGTGATAAAGCCTTGTCCTGTTTCTAGTTTCCATAACTGGAAGGAGTTCAAATTTGCTTTATTGAGTTCTCAGCTAGGCTGCTCAAAAGATAGCTCTAAAAGATTCTTAGCAAGGGAAATTAATTTAGAGTTTATTCTCTAGTACAACCCTGAAAGCAGAGAATGGGTAGGCTTCTTCTGTCTGTATTTTTAAATGCAACTCTGCTCAGTACAATCAATATAGTTGATTTTGTTCTTTTTATTACAGCAGCAACCACATTAACAGATTATGAATGTAAATACTGTACCTGGTTGAAATAGGAATTAGGAAATGTAGAAACACCATGTTAACACTGGCAAATGAGAGGCTATCATAGTTCAGAGAAGCCACACAACAGATAACCAAATTGACCTAGCAGAATTTAATATGAGACATAATACTGCAGTTTTCCAAACGGTTTTATTATACATGGGCATTAATTAATGCAAAGTTACAATAAAATTATTAGAATTTGCACAATAAATCACCTAGTATGTTCAGAGTTGACTGTGGTTAATACTGCGGAACTACAATGATACTAGAGGAGAAGAAGCCCTATACAAGGGGAAATTATGGCTGTGCGAACTTTTCCCCAAAAGAACTATTACTTTTTATTAGAGCTAACAACTGCAGTAAGAAAGCAACAGAACACTAGATGACACAGGATTTTTGCACACCTCTGTGAAAAATTATATTCCCCAATGCACTAAGGGGCCATCATGGGAAACTTTCTGGGGGGGGGGGGAAGGGAGATAACAATGAGCTACCTACTTACTATAAAATGCTACAGGGAAAGCTCATGTATGTGTTACATGAATAAGAAGAGTTCTGCTGCAGCAATGGGTAGGAGAGAGAAAAAAAATCTTATTTCACTGGCAATGGGTAACAGTTTTGTTTTCTAAACTGACCCTGATTTCAGCTCCAAATAAATTAACAATTTCTGCTCAAAAACACAAAGTGAACAAACATCTGATTGAGTGGTTCCAGTTTTCCACCTTCCTCTATTATTCCTTTAGAGCTACTCATAGTGTCAGAATACAATGCAATACTGCTGCCAGCTTTTACTCCATCAGAACACAAATCCCCAGAGAAAAGATAGAAGTAAAAATGGCCAAATTTCAGTACATCCTTTTTAAAGAGGAACAAAAGCAAAACCCTCTGCATAGGCATGAATTTCTTCAGGACAGGTCCTAATAGCTTCATGCCACTCTCTTGGGAGTCCTCCAATTAGCTGCTGAAGTTGGTCTGATTTACTTTCTCTTCTACGAACCTCTGGCCTTTTTAGAAGAGTTCAACTAGCAGTCCAGTAGGAAAGTATTTACAGTTAGACTAATTGCTGCAAGTACTGTAGATTACAAGAGCTCATAATAAGCTCATTTCATATGGGTCACCAAATGGGTCAGTACCATAGACATAGATGTGAAAGGTTCAATATCCCATTACCAGTCTCCAGAAACATCCAAATACTCACACACCACATGAGCTCCTCCCAGCAGTTTTCCTTTTACAGTGAGTTTGCAATAGTTAATTTTAAAAATACCACAGAGAACATGGATATCATATAGCATAAAGCACATGTAAGCAAGGTCTGAATGAATTCTCCCCTGACAGCTAGCTGGGAAGGGGAGAGACTTCAGGAGCAAACTGTATTTACATGAACACACCTACTCTGTTTAGATATCCAGCAGATAGAGCGGTATTGCTCAAAGTAATCAACTTTGGCTGGTCTTGGGTTACAAATCACTTTAGTACTGAATGCAGTGGTAGTGAAATGCTGTTATCAATATTGTCATTATTGTACGAATAAAGAGGAGCAGAACTGTGCTTAACCTATCCTAAATGAGGGGGTCACCCTCAGCTGAAAGGACCTCATTAAGCCAGTGGTTCGAATGCCAGAGCCCTGTGAAAGTAAGAGGGGTGGGGACAGGTGTCCCAGCCAAGAGGTGTGGACCCTTCCCAAGACTCCCTGTTCTGGTTTAACCTGTTCCCATAGGTGCCAACTCCATGGGTGCTGTGGGGTGGAGCACCCACAGGAAAAAATTAGCAGGTGCTCTGCACCCACCGGCAGCCAAGCTCCCGCCCCTCGCCTCATGTCCTCCCCCCAGCGCACCGCATCCCTGCTCCTTCCCCGCACTTCCAGCCATCCCGCTGTGGCGCTTTGGACTTTCCGGGAGGAGCGGGGATGCAGCGTGGTTGGGGGGTGGATGGAGAAGAGGCGGGGCAGAGGCAGGGAGTTTGGGGAAGGGGCGGAATGGGGGCAGGGCGAAGGCGGTGCAGGGGCAGGAAGAGGCAGGGAAGGGGTGGGGCCAGGGGCGGGGGGGAGAGTCGAGCACCCACCGGGCAAAGGGGAAGTCAGCGCCTCTGCCTGTTCCACCCTACTGTTCAAATAAACTTCAGTAGAAGCCTCTTTGTTATTTTAAATGCTCAATCAGAGCTGAAATCAGTTGTAGTGGGACTGTGTTTCTGCCCAGCCTGCTAAGAGCTAAAATCACTAAGAGACTGACCTGCAGATTTCACAGCAGAGAGACAGGTGGCAGCAGAAGATGACTGATGGGTGGCAAGCAGGCAGCCAGCAAGAGTGGCCGGCGAGCAGGCGGCCGGCAGGAGCAACTAGCGAGAGCAGCCACCATAAGCGCTCAAGTGGTGGACCAAGCAAGGTGCCTTCTTCCCAGGATGGGAGGTGAACTCACACAGATGCACTTCTGAATCCTGGGTCCTCACTAACCAAGGATAACCACTGTGAGGGGGGTATGGTGAGGGAGCAGAGTGGGGCACGCTAAAGGAACTTTTGGTTGTATATCTCAAGAACATGAGGCAGAAGACTCTGCCCCACACACTCTGGGGTGGGTGTCCTGCTCACAGTTTTATGTTTATGAATCCTGCTCGTGGCATTTTCCCTAATTAATGTCGGGTGACTTCTCTCCTTTCATTAAAAGTTTCTTTTCTACACTCAGACTCTGTGCTTGTGAATGGGGAGTATTGCCTCTCAGAGGCGCCCAGGGGTGGTGCGTAATTTTCCCAGCTTACTGGTTGGGGGCTTGAGCCAGTTTTGTGTTGTATTGTTGAAAAAGAACCCCTAGATATTGAATGCGGTCCTGGTTGCTGCTGGCTCCACCTTGCAGAATGGTTACACAATACTATAGGGTGCCAGTGTGTAGCAAAAGTAAAGAGCTAATGTATGGGTATTTACATAGAACTTTTAGATACCTGTGAATAATAGAGGCTAGAGGTTTGTGATTAATTGGAGTCACATATCGATGCATAAAAGACAGACCCTACAGAACAACCTTTCTGGGAAGAGCTTAACTTTCAAGGGAGAGATTCTTTCCCATTCTCGCCTGTACTCTATCGTGGCAACATACAGGGTCCCTACACGTGCTGCAGAGGGCTGGTAGAGGGTTTGCCAAGTGTAGGACAAGGAGGGGAATTTCTGTAAAGAGATTCTAAGGAGATTCTGACAGTTCTGGGTTACTGACTGATCAGGACACATGGACAAAAGACAATGGATTTAAGCAACAGGCCACACTTTTAATAACAAAGAAAAGGGGCAAAGTATTCCTATCCCCTCTTCCATACCAGGTATTTAAATGGGTGTAGCATGGGGTTACAGGCTCCCACTATACAGTCAATAACTCATGGTAGGAGTGGGTCTATACTGATACTGCGTTGACCTAACTACATCGACGTAAGTGCTATGTCTCTTACAGAGGTGGCGTTATGAAGTCAGTGTAGTGGGCGAGTTACATTAGTGGGAGCTACATTTTAGTGTAGATGCTTACAGAGTTAGGACAACGTAAGCTGCCTTGCATTCATTTAACTCGGTAGCGTAGACCAGGACTCAGTCTCTGACAGAAGTACGAGTAAGGACTACAAAACATGAGTCAGGCCCTGCATTTTCCAATGTCTGATTATTGGAGACTCATTTCTAATGCAACTGCAATGAGTGAGCAGAAGTCCATATTACACAAGCACATGCCACTTGAACTTCAAACTCTTCTTAAACATTCAAAGACTGTAGCATTCTCTTTATTTTCAGTTCCAAAAGTAATTGATTTTTCTTTTTACTCCGATGTCCATATTTAAACATGAAGTAGTTAGGCATCAGAGGGAGCCACCTTTCATCCTTTGTCGTTCCCATTTGTGCCTCAGTATTGGAGAACATAAATTATGGTAATATTTCACTTTACCTTCACTACAAAGTGTCTTTCATTGTTCTGTACCATAACCTTTAACATAGTTTAAATGCAACTTATACGGCCAAGTACAATTTAATTTCAATTTTAGAAACTAAAAGCCCATTAAAAGCATCTTGTATCTTAACATTTACATTTGTATCATTTTAGAATGTGACTTGTAAATAGGGGAGTCAGTGCACGAATGGGTCCTAATGGAGGGGGGGGGAAAGACAAGGGATGGGAAAGGACGGGAAGGATTCAGAGATTTAGGGAAAGTAATGTAAGAGCATGAAATATACCCCCACCTTTCACTGACTTCTTTTTGTAAACCTTGTACAGCTTTTTAATAATAATTTGTAAAAAAAAACAACCTCCCCTGTGTACTAATGGTAGCAGTATTCCCTAATGGGCATTTAATAAATCCCAATTCCATACAGCAAAAGACAGGCAGAAAAATGGCAGTATAGGCTGATAAACAGATCTTTAATTAGTTCAATTTTTGTATGCCCACAACTGGTGTTCAGTTTAGAAACAAACAACAACAACAAAAAGATTTAAAAACCCCACACCCGTTCAAACAAACAAAATCAGCTGTGCTAGTGGAAAACGAATTACTTGACACAGTAGAGGCAAGTGAGATGGATTCTGACATCAAGTTCCTTCTATTTAAAAAGCTCTTACTGTGTTGAATTCCCAGAAACAGCTCTCACTGATGAGTTATGTCATCAGAATGAGGTGTTTTGATGATGTGTGATAAAGAATCATCTTCCTTTTGATATCATGCTGTAGAAAATATATTGAATAAGTTTGAAAAATGGCTCACTTTGAAAAATATTACCCTGAGAAAGTTTTGTAATGAAAACTTTTTTGGTATGTATTATTTACTATTTACACATTTTCTCCTACAAATGTCACACTTCTCATTCTTTTGGCATAGACTAAAGACTATTATTCTTGCGCTCACAGACATCATAGACTTCCTCGGTGATTTAATTTAGCTGGTTTATTCCCCCCCCCCACACACACACACACACACTATACTGTATTAAAAGGTGAAATTCTAAAGTTCTTGCCAAGTGACACTAATATGCCTACCCCAAAATGAAAGCTACTAACAAGCTGTCTTCAGGAACTACTGTTCTCAGATGACTTTGAAACTACATTACTGAACTTTGTTTACTCCTGGAGGATATGTAAATCTTGGATTAAGAATTTTCAGGCCATTGTACTAATAACACCAAAATCACCAACAGACATAATTTTTTATAGCTACAAAAGCAATTGTTCCTCCCCCTACTTCTTCCCTTTAGCATCATTTGTAATCCTGTAAACCATAACACAGAAGACAGATTTGCCTACACCACTCAGGAACAGGGATTTATTGCCAGCCCTTTTTAAACAACGGCAGCTCTACTGTAATTGATTTCTGCAGCCTAAGAAAGACAGCTTGGCAAACTTCAACTCTGTACCTTTCCCGTTCAGAATGTGTTTGACTAACTGATATTGAACAGCTCTGTAAGACCGACTATATGTTTATTTCATACCAATCAATACAGAAAATGTACCATCAGAAAGGAAAACCTGCACATTTCTTTGTTGAGGGGGGAAGAACAATAATTTACCATTCTTTTTGTTAATTTAATATTACTCTAAGGCAGTCAATTAAAATGCCATATAATAAAGCAGCAGTTACAATGGGATCCCAAATCGGCTTGTCTACACTTACATTTTATAGTGCTTTAACTTGCTGGCTCAGGGGTGTGAAAAATCACCAGACTTTAAAGCGGTAGTGTAGACAGGCTCCGAGCACTGAGAGCCGCGCTCCCAGCGCTGGGAGCTCTTCCCCTCGTGGAGGTGGATTACCAGGAGCGCTGGGAGAGATTACCAGCGCTCACACGCGACCACACTCACTTCAAAGCGCTGCTGCAGGAGCGTTCCCGCAGCAGCGCTTTGAAGTTTCCAGTGTAGACATACCCCTCAAGGATGTTAAACCCACAAAACTAAAGATCTCCTAACCTAAGGTCAAGTTACTAGTAAAAATGTTGTTCTGCCATCTAATGTCCCACCTGAATAGTGTTTTACTGGTAAAATTTTGTCTAGAAACGTACCATCATTGCAGCACTTTGATGTAATGGACCCAAAGGACCCTTCAACCTTATTCCATATGTTGGATAATTATGAACTCATCCTTTCTGTTTAAAATGTGATTCTATTCTGCAAATATGGCATAGCAGGTTTCCGTTTACTAATTACATCCTGATTAAATTTTCTCAGTTCAGAAGTAAGGATTTTTTTTCCTAGTTACCAGCCCTGCAAACTCCAAATGAATTTGAGAATCAAGTTGGGCTCTCCCTCTTCTTGTATATCATCATCAGTAATAAAGGTTCTGCAGCTCAAATTCTGCTTAGTTGTACCTGTGGAACCTCATAGTCTGCAAATTATGTCCTGGAAAGCACCTGCATAACCACTGATCACAATGCACAGGATTTTACATGAGTAACTGGTTGTCTCCTCTAGAGTAGCACAGGGGTATCTCAGGGAAGAATTTGACCTTGACTTTGAAACTTAATTAGCAATTCCATTGATTAAGCAAAACTCAGAAAAGAATCCATCTCACATTTCAATAGCTGGTGTTGGTGCCACATTGCTAACAGAAGATAAAGACACTAAAAGCCTACTTCTGACAAAAAGTAAATAGCTAGGACTGAACATGTTCAAGGAACAGAACTGCGTTGTAAGAAGGTGCCACTTTTACACTAGTAACTTTCAGATTAAAATACATTTAAAACACTGTTGTAAAATTAGAGTGTCAGATGTGTCCCTCTTCCAAAAAAAAATCTATTCAGTTCAGATTTCAAATAAATCTTTACATGAGTTATACAGTGCAAGTTTATCTGACTCTTAATAAAACCTTTAAAATTGTGAGCCATTTGAAATACATTATATACTGTATGCACAGATCTCTGCAGATCTACAGAACACATGTATTTATACTCTGCCTGTGTGCATGACTCCGCGATGCAAAGTAAAAGAAAAATAACTGCTAAACACAAATTTTTACTGATCTGTCTTTATCAGATATGAAATACGTAATTATGAACTTTGTCCATAGTGAGTAAAAAAAGAGATATAAAGGTAGATCTGGATTTTTCCAGCAGAAGTTTTAAAAGCCTTATAAGCTGCTTAGACGTTGTATTACCTTTAGGAATTAAACTGCGGGTATTTTTATTTGTTTTAAAGGCACAAGTTTCTCTTTCATTCAGTCAGATATATTTGCCAGTGGGAAAACTCAGTGGGCCTAATTCTGCTTTGTTAGACCAATAACAATCTGGCATAATTCCACTTGAGTCAATGGAATTACACTGAATTTACTCTGGAATAACTGAAAACAGTATTATGCTCAATGCCTATAAAGCTGCAGTCTGGGACACTGAAGAGATGAGCTTCAGCTTGGCTGATGTATTAATAAAAGCTGCTATAAACTCCATACACATTTCTGTTATCTATCTCCTGTGTTAGTGAAATCAGCACACTGATAGTGCATGATGTGGATAGAAGATGTATGGAAAGGTTCAGTTAATGAGGGTTTGTGTAAAATATTATCCTTATCATAAGAGCATTGATCCCATGGGAGGGGAAAGAATATTTTGAGAAGACACTTTTAGGCATTTGCGTAAAATGAAGGGTATGTAAGAAATTCAAGCTATTGTGAAGAGGTTAGTCACATATTAATGGTTCCCTGTAGATGTCAACTCACTCTTGAGCATCAGTCAGTGTTACATATACTTTGTCACAGTGTAAGATACCACACATCATGATACATTGCATGCAATGTATGCATAGACCATGATGATGAATCTGATGTTTGTTACCCACAGTGATGCTGTATTTACATGGACTAGTGAATAACAGCCTTAGGATTGTAACAAGAACTGGTTTGATTCCTTGAGCTCATTGTTCTAATCCCTGTTGGTAGAATGGGGTCCTACCAGATAGATTTCATACTAATCTTGTCATCTCTGCCAGAAGACTGAGACCACATTTTCTTTTCTTTTTGGTGATAGACTGCTTCTACAGTCAAAGTTACTAATATGAATGATCTTTAATCTATTTTAGATGTTTCTAAGGCATCTGTCACCGTGGTATCTAAGCATCAATAAATAAAAGAGAGCCAAAACATATTCTGTTAGCCTTTTTCAAGATAAGTTTCCTCATTGTGACTTAATTTATTATTGAATACAACATAGAAAGGGTAGGATAAAGAATATTTATGTGCATTTCTATGTTTGCCAGCTCATAGAACAGATAACCACATAAGTGGTGTGAGATATATCATCCTCAAGAAACCCACCTTCCATGCAGCTGGAAATTTCAACATGAATCTAATGTTCCTCATTCATATCCCTCAAGAAGACTCATTATTGTTGTTACTTCTACAAGCAAATGCCAACTAATTATGATTAAGTAGAGAGGCAGCTGGGAAGAGATTATACGTTCAAGATTGAAAACAAAAACATGAAACTTACATTGCACGTTAGCCATTACTGTGATCACTACTTGTATTTTTCCTTTCAGACTTTGAGGTCTTTGGGACGGGGACTATATATTTCTGTATGTTTATACAGTTCCTAGTACATTGTGTACTACCATAATAAATAATGACAATAATAAAATACTTAATAAAGTTCAATTCCTCTGAATTGTTGTTCCATTTAAAATGGATGTCAAAATATGAGTAGACAGCGTGGCAATGAAAAAACTGGAAAGAGACCTAGTTGCTCAATAAAATATTCTAAGTATCTATATCTGTATCTACATTGATCTCTATTAGGCTCACCTCAGAACTTTTCCCTTGCAGTGATTGTAAACTACTTTATCAGTATGCTGAATCCCTGTTTTATTTACTCACTAGAATGCTGCTCCTGAGTTGTGTGTCTACCCTCCAGTTAATACAGTGTAATCCTGTTATACCATTCTATTCTGTATCCTCCAGAGTTTCAAAGCAACAGCTTTTCTGTTCAGATTCCAGAAGATATTAAGCCTCCTCTGCTTCCTTTCATACTTCTAGCTGATTTGACAAGGATGGTATTTACAACCAGAAAAAATTGCTAATAAAATTACAAGCATCAGCTAAAGAGGAACTGGAACAATAATCTACTGTCATCACTCTGGCATGGAAGAGTCATTCTTCTCTGTGATAACCAATATCCTGGGGGAAGACAAACTACAACATTTCCAGTTCTCCCTGACTTTCACACTCTGTTTCTGAGGCACACCAGTGTTTTAAGAGAGCATGTAAATCAACTTTGGGAAAATGAGTGGTCTCTTATTAAGAATGCACATCCTCACCTCTCACAGTATTATTAATCAAAGCTCCAATTTTACATGATGGCCTCCAATCACTTGAATAATGGCTGAACAGTTAAAGGTAAAAATTGCAACTATTCTGAATGCCCCACTTCTGGTTACAAGTCAGTGTTGCAACTCAAGGGTTGGTTTTCCATTACCATAGTTGAGAAGAATTGTGTACTGAATATTACAACATGATGCAATTTGCAATGGAATGAAAAGTGTTGGAAATTAAAATATATTTGGGCTTTTAACTCAGGCAAAAATTTCAGTCATGGTGTAATGACACTGGTCCTTGGAACACATCTGCACATCCCAGTGGACCTGTTACAAACCCAGAACCCTTTAAATTTGGGAGCTCTAGTTGCAGGGCACATAACTAGGAACAAGCATGTGACCTACAGGAAGGCAGATGTAAGCCTTTCTGCCTATTAGGCAGGAAGAGATGACAGGAGAGATCCATGGTTAGGGGAGACCTACTATGGGTATCTCCACAGTAGCCAGGAAGAGCTACTAAAGGGATGAAGCTGGAAAGGCCTCAGCTGTTTAGTATCCAGTAGTTTTGAGATTGTGTTTTGGGACTAAAGCAAGCCCTGAAAGATGTGATGAGATTTCATAGCTGAAACTTCATTGTTCAGTCTCTGACTGGTGAGCCTTTACACCAGGGGTCGGCAACCTTTGGCACGTGGCCCATCAGGGAAATCTGCTGGCGGGCCAGAACGATTTGTTTACCTGCAGTGTCCACAGGTTCAGCCGATCGCAGCTTCCACTGGCCGCGGTTCGCCGTTCCAGGCAAAAGGGGGCTACGGGAAGTGGCGTGGGCCGAGGGCCAGTGGGAGCTGCGATCTGCCAAACCTGCGGACACTGCAGGTAAACAAACCATCCCTGCCCGCCAGCAGATTTCCGTGACGGGCTGCGTGCCAAAGGTTGCCGATCCCTGCTTTACACCACACTTGGTCTCTACCGTTAGGTGTGTCTGCCCCACACTGGCCCTGATAGGGTTAAAACCCAGCCTGGAGGGCTGCAAGGAAACAGCCAATTAGGGTGGTGGCTGCAGCCAATTAGGGCAGTGGCTGGACCAACCTATCAGGACCAAGCCGGCCCATATAAAAGGAAGCTGCAGGCCAAAGCAAGGCAGTCTGCTGCAGGAAGCTCAAGGAAGGGGACTGGCTTCCTAGAGGGCTGCAGAACTAGCACCATGAACAGGGATGCTAGGACTTGCAGGCGTGAGGCTCTGGGAAGAGGGTGAAGGAGCAAGAGGCAAGAGCTGAAGGTGCTGGGGCTGCGGGGAAATGGCCAGAGGATCGAGACAGACTGGTGGAGAAAGAAAGGAGGGGCATTGGGAAGCTGTTGTTTACAGGGTCCCTGGGCTGGGACCCAGAGTAGTGGGCAGGCCTGGGTCCCCCTTCCCCATCCACTGCCACGAAGCAGAGGCAGAGAGACTGGAACTGTATTGGGTCTGCTGGCGGAGACAAAGATGGGAGAGCCACCACCACCGGAGGGCACACCTGCTGACCAGAGCTAATTCCCAAAACGGCCAGCAGAAGGCACCAGTGTGGTGGGTGACCCCGTGACAGGTGCCTAAATCCATATTTACCTGTACACACTGAAATAAGTGGCTGATTTTCAACATATCCTACTGAAGGCAATATTTACCAACTGTGCACATGACATTATCTGAGACTACCAAATTTCACCTTTTCTCCCCTAATTTTTAGAATAGGATATTACTGTGTGGTAACAGTTGCCAAGTGTTGCCTGTGTAATGGCTTTTATTATACAGTCATACTCTTCCTTTAAAAAAAAAAAAGCTATTTACAGAGAAAGGAACATTTTTTCCATTTAAAAAGTAGTTATATATGCTATTTGTGATTAAGTGCTTTGCCCCTTAACTGGTCTCATTCTCACATAAAACAAATGAATGATCAAATATAAATTCTAGCACTTTTCATTTTGTGTCTGTTCTTCCAACAGCCTTGCTCTCCGGATAATTTCTAACAGCCTACTGGGGTTTCTTCACCAAAGTTTGAATCTCTGGAGAATACTCACTTAAGATTTGAACATTGAAGTGAGAGAAGGTTAAACTGACTTTCCTCCCAACTTTGTGGGGTGTATTTTCTAAAGTGATTTTTTTTCTATTGTGAGTTTATTTTTCCCCTCAGCCTTTAATCCACATACTTCCAGTAATCTCATTGCTAATGACTTGCAAGATAGTCAGTCAACAAGGAAAATATTCACTGGGGCAAAACATGTCTACAGACATTGTCGGTTTCATGCACTATCCAGAGAGGAGTTCTTCTAGTTGTGAATAATAATAGTGTATATTTAGAGATTTATACATTGGGTAAATACAGCAGAAAAATTTCAAAGAAGAAGAGAGACCCAATAGTCTGTTAAGCTAGGAGGGTCAAATCAACATTTACAGAAGTGCTGAAATTTTTTTTTACTTTTTTTGGCCATTTGTACGTACATTGGTCAATTCATAGTATCAGTGGGAAGTAATACATTTAGGATTAGATAGGAGAATAAAAGGAACAAACAAGATATTAACCCAACCGCTCATTAAACCTGTTGCTGAAGACCACACTGTATGTAAGAAAAAGTTTTCAGAGTGGAAAAGCAAAACTTTACGGTTTGGGTTGTTTTTTTATTTTTTTATTTTTTTTATTTTAGTAAAATATTTGTAGACTTGATAGAACATCTTTCAGGCTCCCTGTTACACACCTTTGCATATTTTGTCAGTGGAGAAAAGCCCATCTTCATGTAATGTGCAACTTAATTTTACAAGGGGGTATCAGTCAGAGTTGGCAAATCATTCACCCACTCTAATGGTATTGATATGAAGGTTTCAAACTGGTTCAAAGCATGGAAGAGAATGTTTGTGTCTAATCACCCTTACAAGATAGGATTCATGACAAGTGTACTTAAACCAAAGTCTTAACATTTAATTTCCGTTCAGTAATGATTAATAGGATGATGAGGCATGGGGTTTAGGGCAATAGTCCATATTATACCAAGTTGGACAAAGAAGTTTAAGACTAGGAAATGACGACAGAAGTATAATAATTGAATTTGTAAAGCTGCTGTATCTACTATACAATAGGGTTTCAACTAGGAGAAGAGGAAAAAATAGAAACAAGCTTTTATTTCAAACAGACAGTTGCAATACCCTCTTAGAGATCAAAAGAAAAAAGACTCAAGGTTAGTTGTTGGGAGTTCCAGAAAGAATTTGTCAGCTCTCTTGGGTAATGGGAAATATGTCATGGCTTTTGGATAGCAAAAGCACAAGCTCAGATCCCATCTGTAACTGTTCCTTCAACCTAAGAGGCCTTTGAAATGCAGGCTTTTAACCAACTGATCATACATCTCAAAGCTTAACTGTTCACAGAAATGGAAGATAAGTACAGGAGAATTCAACATATCTACTATTGCAAGTTTCATGTGGTTTAATAAAATGGAAGGTAATCTATGACATCTATGAAATGACAAGTTAACATTAAAAGTAAAGCTACCTACTTATTCAACCACAATTCTTTACTCTGATGTTTTTCCCTAGAAGCTATCATTTTTAGAAAGTCCTTTTGGGAGTTCACTATAGGTACTTTCCCATTCCACCACCAAATTCTGTCCCTCAGAGCACTAACAGAATAAAGAGGGTTTTCCCCCCCTTTTGTCTGCATTTCACTTCTGAATATTAAAAAAAAATGAACTTCCTCTATAAGACCTTCCCCTCCCCTGTGCTGCCCTAACTTCTTTGAGATGTGCTGTATAAATGTTTAAGTAATAAAAAAAATCAGACATCAAACTGTTTCAAAATAGTGAGAGACAGACACTGAAAGAGCTTTATCTTTAGGTTGTTTTTAAGCCACCCAAGAGGAACCATCACTTAAAACACAAGCAATGTTCAACATCCTGGTTATCGGAGTAAAAACCTGGCAGATGATCACTCCACTTACAAAAGAAACGTAGGAGAAAGTGCAGTTGCAAACTTCTGATTTAGACAGTGCTAGTACTTTCTCACTGTGAATTAGGTGAAGCACCATGGAAGAAAGTTTTCAGATACATCTGATTCTGAAAAAGCTTTCATCAGCGGCATTGAGAAAAGCTGCTTGAATTAAAAAAAAAAAAAGTTCTCCAGGGTACTAGCTAACTCCCTAATCTCAAATCTTTAAAATAAAACAGAGCTAAGGAATGGGAGATCATGCAGTTTGCAGGTAATGATATTTGGACTGTATGTCTAAAATGGATCAGATTACTGAAGCATGAATTTGCAGAGCATTCAGACTGAGATGGATGGAAAATTAGTTTGCATATTTTACATTACTAATGTATATGAAATACTGAGGTGGCAAATCTGATCTTATTACATAGTGATAATACTTCCTGAACATGGAAAATCCAGGTTAGCTTGTTTCATAAGATGCCAATCTTCAGGCATAAAATGTTAGAACTGCCACTGAAAAAATGTGGTTGTTTGTCAGTGATGTCAATCCCTGAACATATATTAATGTTAGTACATTTGATTCAGTCATTCAAAGCCAAAGAGGTGCTGAATTAACACCCACAACTCCTACTGATGTCAATGACCACACATGCCCATTAAGCTGGGGGGCTGTTTGTCTTGCTGGAGAAAGGTGTGTACCTATTTAAGTAGTAGGCACGGAGTGATCTTGCACCAGCTGCAGAGGAGATCAGTCTGGGGACACTGATCCATCCCTTCAGGTGACCAGAAGAGAGGGGAGCTTATATAAGTACATGCCAGGCAGAAGACGCCCTCTTTTACATGGACCAGAGGGAGCAGGATCCACCCATGGAAGTGATAAAATGCCAGGTTTGGTCAGGATCCACTGTGGGCACTGTGGATGTGACAATAAAGTCACTCCTTTATTGGGGGTCTGGGAAGGAATTTCTTCCCTCACCGCCAGATTGGCCTTGGTGAAGTGGGGTTTTTGTTTTTTGCCTTCTCCACAGCAGGTTTGGGGGGAGGGCGTATGGGGGCAAACATGGGACAGAATTAGGCCATGATGCCATAATTCATTATATGGATGTGGGGTAGATGTCCAGTGCAGGTACTCCATAGGGAAGGGAGAGACTGATTGGTAAAGGATTTAAAGGAGGTATTTGTTAAAAGAGCAGAAACAGGGGGTTCCAGGCTCCTATCACTGGCATGGCAGGGAGCCAACCCCCCTGTCCCCTTCCTTTATAGCCCACCTTAACCCTCATTCAAAGGGGGGATGGTAAGATCTCAGCAGCAGGTTGGCTGGGGACCACAACGATAAAGGGGAGGGCTGACAGAAGCTCCCCCATGTATATATTGAAGTGGTCACTGAATTACACTGTACACTTCTCTGCCAGGTACTCCTAGACAGTTAATAAAGTTAAGGCCTAATAAAACCACATCCAGTGTCTTCTGTCCTTCTGGCATAGCCTGACAATGTGGGAGCTGGAAGCAGCTTTCAGGATCAGGCCATTGAACCACAAGCTGTTTTAGGACAATTATATTCTCTTAATTTTATTTGGGAATATTCTTTGAGCTACAGAATGTGAATAAATAAAGGCTTTTGTCCAAGTGTTTTTTTACCCCCATACTTTGCATCAAACATTAATATGAAACAACTATCTATTTTAGGAAATATTATACCACTTTCCCATATTCATTATATGTGCATATATCAGTCTTAAAACAGATAATTTCTTGATGCAGTTCTGTAAAAGGAACATGCTCCAGATTCACTTCTGCATTACTCCAGTTTCATGGTATTACATTAAAAGGTTGGAGGACTGCAATGGTGAATCAGGTTCTAAGTGTTGAAGGAACAAGTTGGAAATGTTTCTCTCTCAAAAACAAAAAAAACAAACTAAAAAAAAAACAAAAAAAAAAACCCACCCAACCCACACATCTGTAACAAACAAACCAAACAAAACCCCATGCTGAAACTAAGTATATCATCAGTCTCCACTTCAAAATACTTTTACTAAATTGATAAAGCAAAGACTATCTTGCAATGTATTATAGTAGTTCAAACACTACCTAAAGAAAACAGCATTAAATTCATCTTGTGAGAAGGACTAAAGAAATGTGTCCCAATTCAATTACCCGCCATATGATCATTGATACTGATCTCAGGAGATTGATGCAGTTCCAACTCAGTAGAAATAGCTGATTCCACTAAGCAAATTTGCTTCTCTTTTCTTTAACGAATGACAGCAATTCATCCATATAACAAACAAATATGGCCCAGGAGCTTAATTCAGCATGTCCCTTTGTTTTATACCAGAAAAAATTATCTAGGGGTTTGCATTGCTTAGGGGACAAATATTTTATGAGATGAGACTGCTCAAAGATTCAGTCTCTATCCAGCGGAAAAACAGGTATTAATAGTGTTATGGTGGAAATCAGATGGTGCTGCCACATATGTAGAGTTTTGTAAGATCTTTTTCTTAGCATGTGAGCACTATTCAGTCTTTGAAGAAAGGCTGTGTTGCTGTTAGTTTTGTGATGCAGCTCTTTTAGGAGGAGCTGTCACAAGCAGTAGTAAAATGTGCTCTCTGCCTTAACCTCTCTAATTAGAGAGAATTTTTGGAGGAGAGTTGGTCCCTGGGAACCTGGCAAAGATGTTTTCGCTGAGATTTCTGAAAGAGAGGATTGCCTAACTGCTGGGGACTGACTACCTGCATGCTGACCCGTCAGTCATTCAGAGACTCATTATGTAGTGTAAATAAAACAAGTTACACTAAAGAAAGTATTATAGATTTCTTTTTCAATGGGAAACTTACCTGCAAGGCCCTGACCTCTGCTACTGCTTGACAGAGGTGCTATTATAGCATTCTTCTTGATAGCTTACCCAATGCAAGGATTTGATGTCTGTTCTGCCAGGACAGATACTTTCCATTCCCTCATAATGGCCAAAATAGAAAATAACATTTTACACTTGACCAGCAAGTAACATACTTTAACAAGAAGACTGAGGAGTCCCCTCAAAAAAATCTCAGATCTTCTTGCAAATATGCTGAGTGTACAGCAAATACCCTAAAGAAAGTTTTCTTATAGTGTTTTAACAGTGGGTAAGATACTTATGGTATTTGTTATATTTAATGTATTGAGAATGAAGAGTAATGCTAACATCAGCACAGTAAAAAGAGGTAAAAGGACACTATTGACGGATACTCACTATATTTAGTTGTTCCCCTGCTAATATTTATTAGAGATTATCCAATCATTCCCTTTGCCAGTGAAGTTTAACAAACTATTAGAACTTTTCCACCAACTTCTGTTTCTCTATTCTCAATAATGTTCAGCGTTTTGAGCTTTTCTCTGAAAACAAACAACATCTTCAGTTGTATGCAGTGTTGATACCAAGATATGAGAGAGACAAGGTGTGTGAGGTAATCTCTTTTATTGGACCAACTTCTGTTGGTGAGAGATAATGTGTAAGCTCGATAGCTTGTCTCTCTCCCCAACAGAGTTGGTCCAATAAAAGAGATTATCTCACCCACTTTGTCTCAATCTTCAATTAGCATTTTTACACCTGCCCAGAACATTTGCAATTTAGTCCAATGGATAGCCACAGATTTTACCACAATATCTTCTGAAAATTGTTTTACTAAGGAGTCTTGAACATCGTCTGTTTTCTTTACAAAGACTTATTTCATGTTCTTAAAATGATTGCTGAAGTTACATCTTTTTGTAGGCAACAGTTCCACTTGCCTTGTCTTCTTTATGTGAAGTGGATATAGGTGAATTTGAAGAACAGGAAAGAGTCCAGGGTATTCCAACCACTCCTGGGGATGGAAGGAACAGGTTGAATAACTCTGAAGCAAGTATTAATGGAGTCTATTGAAGGTGAATAAACAGGTACACGCTGGGAGGATTTCCCCTTTCTTTCTTTGACACTGACACTCCACTCTTTGACTGCTGGTTGCAAACAGACAAAAGTATCCTCAGCAGGAAATAAACATCTCAAACTGACATTGGACTAGCTCAATTTAAGAACCCATCAACACTTCACACCTAACTAGAGCCTCAGGAGGAATAACTGAGCAGTCCCATGGGGTCCACCATATCAGTAAGTCCAAAAGCAACACCACTATATCCATTCAGTTGGCCGTTTCTTTCTTCGAAGCAGTTTTAGTATTTTAAGTCAGTTATTGAACTGCATTTGAATTTTAACAGTTTTTAAAAAATTGGAGGCTTTCCTAAAACTTTGACATGTACCATTATGTGCATCCATCGGATTGTTCTAATATTTTTTCCATTTGATTGCAGGCTGAAGTGTATGAAAATAATTCTTTACAAAAAAAGTCTCCACCCAACTTTAAGAAAAGCAAATTTGTGCATTTTCTCGTCTAGTTTCTGGAGAAAGGCTATCAGAAAGCCTTCTTATTTTAGCACTAAAATTGAAAAGCTACACAAAGCTCAGGACTGTTATAATGTGTAGGTCTGCCCCCCGTCCCCATATAAACACCAAGCACACACTACTCCTTGAACCCCCAGAAACTCTCCTAGAACCTACATTGTCCTTTCTAAAGCCCTATAGCGTGGAAAGTTATATACAAACCCCCCTCTCTCCCTCCCAAGATAAAGTTTATTATTGTATTCTTTCACACTACAGCATCATGTATGTTTTTTGCCTAGAGGCAAAGCCATGGTGGAAGTTTTATCACCTGGTCATAAGAAGCTGTGCTTATTGGTGAAAAACAGCAAAGTTAGTACCCTGTGGAAAAGTTGAATCTATGATGGAAGTTTGGGAATTTGTTCTGGGTACATTTCCCCAAAAAACTTCAAAAAAATCCCTCAAATTTTGGGCATTAAAATTGATGAAGTAGAGAAATTTTTGCCTATCTGTGGTCTCTCGATCATTCCATTTCAAAGTCATTTCAGTTTCCTACTATATCAGCTGTGAAACATTCCAGCCTCTTTTGTTTCCCTTCTTGATCCCTCTCAATTTCTAGTTTTCTGCTCTTGAATGTTCTAATTTCAGACCGTCCCAACATCACACCTCCATTACTGGTTTGGTGAAAACAGACAGTCTAGACTGCACAGAGCAGGTGAGGGAAGAAGCGATGCTAGAGTGGAAAAGGCATAGTACCCAACACAGGGGGTGTGTGGGGGGGAAGCTGCTAAGATAAAATTGAACAAATTATCAAGGAAAAGGAGGCAACACCAGAAACAGAAGCAGGTGAAGCTAGATGGAACTGGAAAGAAAGTGGTAGAGCACAAAGGGAAGGGTGAAGTGTTGCTATGTTAGTTTTTCCTTTTTTTTATGTCCTGTTTCTGATGTTCCATTCGATACCTAATTCCAGTTTACCATTTATTTTTCAGTACAAATAAAAACCAGTTTACTTATTTTTTTTCCAATTCCAAGTTTGCTTCTTCACAGACTGACCAGTTTCCAATTCCTTTCTCCTTTCAAAGTCAGAGGTATGTCAGTTGAACTGCAAGGAGAAGGTGATGTACTTTCCACATACATTTAATACCCCTCTTTTACTCTTCTGTTTACTTTATGTTTGTGTTTGCTTTTTCCAACCCAGTTTACGGTTTAATTTTTTCATTTAATCTCATCTGTTTTCCCTCTCTTCTCTTTCCATGCTATTTTTTTTTAATTTGACAAGGTGATTGGATAGGCTAGGATGCTGTTAATGAGATATGGGGCTTTTTACCTCTTCATTATTGCACATCTATCCCCAGTTGGCAGTGGGATCAAAAGCCATTACAATCTGATACTTATTTGATGGACACAGCCAGGTACCACAAACTCATTTCACATAGCTCACCAAATCACCATAACATGGACATGAATCTTGGTCACTAACAACTTGGATTAGACCTCAACAACTGACCTAGAGATGAAAGGACTTGCTGTGGGTACCAGTCACATAAGGCATCAAAACCCTTTCCTGGTCCATCCAATTTCCCTAAGTCATGTCCCTTAATGTTATACTGCTAGTTCCCTCCTGATAAAATGTTAGGACATTCTACTGTATTGTCTTAGTCTTGCATTATTTCATCTGAATATTTCAATTTTACATTTTTTGGTCCCCTACTGAGCTGCTTCTGTAATTTCCACATCTTTCTGCCTTCTTCTGCTTGCACTACTTTGGGGTTTTACGCAGCTTCTCTACATTTATGCCTTCACTCTCCCTCATACTTGGTCCCTGTTTAGATAACTTCAGTCTGTATTTCTTCCATTTTTACACTATCACACATTCCACTTACTTTTCTTTTGCATCTTTCCACTCCACAAGATTATGAATCTACTAACCTGCTATATAACTGCAAGGGGCGACAGTTCAGCAGGAGAAAAGTTAATGCACTAGCTAACTAAGATCAGTGAAGTATTGTTTATGACACACATGGGAACAATCACTAACTGAAACATTTCTGCCAACATCGTAATCATTTTCTCATTACACACCAGAGCTTTCATATACCTTATTACAATTCATATTGTTAGATAAATTCACTTTTTAAATTCAGAAGTAAGCCCATCCATATTTGCAACCAGCCATAGCAAGAGTTCAGAAAGAGATTAGGAGGAGGAGAAAAAAAATCATAATACAGACACCAAATAAATAACAGGCATAACAACTGATCTCTAAAGAGGAAACTAGTGATGGCTCCCTGTGCTGTAATTCACTTTCAAAGTCACAAAAACCCTTTTGAACCTCTTGTATTCCCCTGACTAATGCCATCATTATTTCAACACTGACTGTTTACAGTGAAACAGGTGCTATCTTGTCAAACGAGACCCTTTCTTTCATCATCTTGGAGTTATTCATTGCGTATTGTTACCACTGACAAGGTTTTCTGGTTGCCTGGAAACCAGGTCATGCCGATATTATTCAGTACACCGTGAATAACCAAACATTTTTTTTGCTGGGGGAAGAGGGTATGGGTGTAGAGGGAAAGAATTGTTTTATTCCCCTACTTAAGCTTCCCAGGAAAAGAAGCTCCATCCGCTTATCTCAGAGGCATTAAATTAAATTACTAATGGAAAACTTCCAGTACCTGATTGAAATGATTCACCATATAATAAGCTAACATTCTTGAGTTTCATTTCTAAAAGCTTTTCTTCCTCACTACGTACAACAGCATCTCCCAAGCTATCTAAAATATTATGTATGCTAAATTACCTGATATGATTTAAAGGTATTATGACAGAAAGAACAAAATTTGTTGGGGGGAAAGCAATAAATATTGGTATTCAGAAACAAAAAAGTTCAATATTCAATTATGAACCTGAGACAAATCCCCAGCATGTACCAACCAAGACAGTGGCTTAAAAATAACAGTTTGCTTATAAAAGAGTTTCAGTTCAATTGAATAAAGAGTCTGTTTCTGACCCTTCTTCATAGCTCTCATTATACCACAGATGGCTAATCAGAAACTACATTCCCAAACAACTTGCAAATTCTCCAGCCATACATTTTCACAAAGTTCAAATGTGTGCAAAGAATGGTGGAAACATTCTTGTGGAAACTGATTTTTCTTCATAAAATCAATAATTTAACTTTTACTTAAAAAGTTCAGTTTTCCTTTGGGATGCCAAAGGCTTGTATTGTTCTTGTTCTGAAACTGGTTGTTTGACAAATAGAAGTCTGACCTCACCTGTTAGCAGGAAGGTAATGATGATGAGAAAAAACATACTATGTCAGAGTTCTGCTCCCTAGCCACAATGGAGTGTGACTGAATTCCCAGAAACAACTGCTTCTTCAGATGATTACAAAGTATTCAGACATACAAAGCGAACTCCATCTTACTAATTTCAATGACACTCACTGTGGCTTGTAAGAAAATGCTTCTCAGGTAGCATGTTATAGAAGATTTCTTCCAAATGATTTACTTTGGCAGTCCACTCAGTACAGATTAAAATACAGAGTGTTTCAAATGCAAGTCACATCTTTAATGCTTAAAGCTAGTGATATATGAATGATATAGGGAAACCCTCAGCCATCATACATGCATTTGCAATAAGGTAGACCCAATGAACTAGTGACAGTCATGCAAAAATACTTGATCCTTGGATGAGGCCATTTCCTTTTGGGGCAGGCAGGGACTAAAAAAAAAGTCATGAAAACTGTTGGTTCTGCCCTAAACGGGAAGGGGAAAAAATCGGGTACAACTCTTAATGAATCTTGACAACGAGTTAGAAACAGTTGGTACGTGCTCCTAACCATGACTGAGGGAGAAGGGGATCAGATGCTACAGTACCCATGCAATATTTATTTTGATTCCTAACCAAGCAACAGAACCCCTTCCAGTGCTCTGGGTGCCCTTACAAAATGCTAAAATCACATCATAGATAGAGAGATAAAGAGATAAAGATATAGATAAAAGAGAGAGAGAAAGCACATCATATATATATATATGAGAGAGAGAGAGAAAGAAAGCAAGCATGTGTCCACGGGATAGGAGGAGAGAGGAAATGGGTAGGACTTGAGGCTAAAGTGACAAAAAAAGTTAAAATATATACCATTTAAATGCTTGCTACTACTGATAATTGCAATCGTTGATATTTCTTCTTCCAACAAAAAACCTTATCACTTTCTTATAAAAAGGCAAGCCCTAAAGGATAAAGGTTTGTCTCTCTATATAATGTGTACAATATAATGTACCATGAAGCATATGAAGAGGAGCTCAGTTGAGTCATATTTTCCTGAGGCTGGTGTACTATTAGAAAACTAAAATCCTAAGCAGGTATATCAAAAATGGTGCAACTCCACAGTAGAATTTTAGGTTCTGGCAGAATCTCAAAGCTCTGGAAAAGGTGATAAGATGTACATAAGAATAAAAGTGTTTTTCCACACCAATGCCTTTTAGATTCTTTGAACATGGATCCATGTTTTGGGCATCACTGTAAAAAAAAAAAATAGCCCTCAAATCCTTACCTCTCTTCTGTTGCTGTCACCTTGCCAGGTGATACTAAAGGAATGCAATTTACAGTATTGTGTACTCCATTTTTTTATTTAATCCAGTAAAGCCACAGAGTAAAAATATATTCAAGTCCTTATATTTTGAAAGTATTAAAGCAAAAGGCAAGAAAAGCCTTGGGAAGGAAAAAAAAACTAACCAAAAAGGAATCAGGAAAAAAAAAGAAGAAGAATTTTACAGCCCTTGAAGGAATACATCACAGAAAAAAAATAGGTCTATTAAATTAATTAAGTAAATTGACTGTAAACATTTATAGCCCTACACAACACAGAATAAGTCTTGTGGGAGGCAAGTTACCAAAGTCAATTTTACCCCTTCAACCATGAGGTACTTGTAAACCATTTCATAAATTCTATCAATAATGTTGTACAAGCAAAATAAAAATTTCCTATATATGCTAAATACTCCAAGCAATAATCTGCAAGACACCTAACTAGGTTGCCTCTTGTTATGGATCTCTGGTTTGTTTGTATTTAATTCAAAACAGCAAAATATATGCTTTAGTTATTCTTTCAAGGTGACTTTTTCCTGCTCACTCCATGTTAATCTCCTGCACACTATGTAGAACCACAATACTTGGACTCTTTTCCCCTTTTCCCTTTTGATCCCTGCACATTTACTTCAATTGGCTTTGGATGAGGTCCTATAAATAGCTTTAAAAAAAATAATCAGAGTTTCACCAGTATAATGTACAAAAGGTTGTAACTAGCACACATCTTCCTACCTCCTCTCCCCCGCCCCCGCCCCCAATCAGTTAGAGGACTATCATACTGACAGTTCTCTTATAAGAATGTTTAAACATGCCAGCTCTCTTAATGCTTCTGGGAAAGCTGCTTGTTTCATCTCCTGTACCTGTGACAGCCAGATCATGGGCAGCCAGACCTAGTAGTCAGAGCCAGAGGTTGTGTGTCTATTACAGGAGTGGGTAGGTGAGGTTTTGCAATGTGCAGGAGGTCAGACAAGATGATCATGAGGGTCCCTTCTGGCCTTAGAGACTATGATTCTATAGGAGTGTCAAGTTAGCTGGGTCAGGATCCCAGGAGCAGGAGACAAACTGGAGATCAGAACCACAAGTCAAGAATCAGAATCAGGCTGGGTCAGGACACCAGGGGGTCAAAGGCAGGAAACAAACCAGAGACCAAGAAATCACTCAGTGGAAGTAAAAGGCACACAATCCAGAGGAGGAGAGAATTCAGTTGTTCAGACTGCTTCCTGTTCCTGCTGCTGACTTAAGCAGGGCTAGTGGGCCAATCAGCCACTCTGGGGATCTGCCAACTGGACCTCACGGGTCCCAGGTAACGTACTATCAGCAGGCTGCTAGGTGAAGGGTTGCAATGTGGCTGCTCCATGACCCCAAGGGAGCTGGGCTTGAGGCCCGTGGGTCAGGACAGTACCACCCAAGCAGGTTTTTGTTCACAATGCCTTACCTCTTACAGGAGGTTTGATCCTATTCCACTTAACTCTGCAACAGGTAGAATGGAAGCAGGTGTCTTCACCATTCAAGCAGAAGTGGATGGTGACCATGGAAAGTGCTTTAATCAATGCTTTCAAAGGATATACCCACATAGCTAATTAATAGTAGATATCCCGTCTTGGTGAATAAACTAATTACATTACAGATGAAAAGGTATTTGGAGTCTAACTCCCCTTCTTGCACAGATCTACACTATTTTACAGTGGCCCAAGCAGCACCCATGAATAACTATGTATAAATACCTTCCTGTGAAAGAAATCTGAACTATGCTTTTGACTTTAAGTTTTAACAGAAAAGAAATAAATAGCCATGTAATCCTAGTTGTTATGGTTTCCCCTCTACTTTGATATCATAAGAAAAAAAACCTGTCAACTCTGGTAAAGATTGAGATATTTCTCAGAATCACTGACTTGAATTTCAGTTTCTTGTTATTGCTACAGATTTCCCCTCCCACCAGCAGTGTAGGTTGCTGTGAGCACCCAAGAAGATACAGTGAAATATGTTTTCAAACAGGAATGTGGTAACAATATTATGTAACCCTGCCTGTGATCTTTGACAGCACAAAAGGTTTTCTTCGTTTATTTTTTTTTCAGCACTTCCTTCACACAAAAGGCCTGACACACCTTTCTAAATCCCCAGCACTTTTCACAGAAAAACTTGTACTACACGGTGATTCTTAATTTTAAGTGCATGAAATAACCATGTATGCTGGGAGAGGTATTTTATTTATCATCTTAGTTGCGAAAATCTAACTGCCCTTTTAAATTCTGACCTCTTCGCTGTCCTCATTATAGATACTAAGTAGTGTCCTTCCCATCTGACCTTCTGTAACACCGTTTTACATTAGACCATCTGATTAAGCTCTGAGGTGTGGAATAATGAAATTATGGTCTATAAACTATTATCATTACCCATTTTGTTTCCTTCTGCATTAAGTTTTGTTTTGCCTCTCATTTCCACAGTAATAAATCTCATAACAGGATCACAGTGTCATTGATGTCAATAGGTTTCTGCAGTACAGCAAGAACAGGAACTTAAATGGCAGGGAAGTAGTCATGGGGGGAGGTAGCATAGCCCATTGTGTGGATTTCTGATGCAGCCTCTAATGGGGAAGTGGCTTCAGCATCTACCCCAGATGGCAGCTGTATGCATGGAACATATCTGTCGCTTTTACCATAAAAATGGCAAAACCTCAGGGCCTCATTCTCCACCACCTTTTACCTCTGCAGAGTGAGTACAACATACTAACAAATGAGAATGATGCCACTTTTCATCTTCTTTACACTTGCTTTGCACAGGTGTACCTTTTAAAATGCATGTACTTTAACTGATATTCTTGTAAATATTCAAAACATTCATTCTGCACACAAAGAATAAGTGGTGTAAGTTGGAGGAGGATTCTTAGCTAGGAATAATATAGTGTATGAAATTTGCAAGTTTAAACCTTAATTATAGAGCCACTACGGTGCCTCTATAGTACATAAAAAACACACACACACAAACACGTATGCATGCAAATATATGGACAGAGGAAGTGGTGTGGTGTAGGAGTCATTTTTGTGTTTGGTATATGTACCAGTAAATAGAGGGAAAGCCATTAAGATGTCACAGTAAACTTGATTCAATGCTGCTATTAGCAATGGCCAAATAAAGGTTATTTTGGGTGCAGATGAATATGCATGGCTTTTGGCATTTTTCACTCTGACAAACCATAGCTGTAAGATGACTGTCATCTGTTCCTGTAAAGGTTTTATGACAGAACTCTTATCTCTCCAAAGACCCAACTATATAAACTGAAGTAGTTTAGATGCATCAGGAGTAATCAGTATAAATGTCTCATACATCTCAAAAATAATTTGGCCTTCAGCCTTTGGTATTTGCAAACATTGTCTAAAACAACAAATGGGGTTACTGGTTAATTAACTGTTATTATGTTTGCTCAAGGAGGAAAGATCATATCCCCTGATTTTGGAAGGGAAACAATATTTGACTACATATTTCAATCCATCTTGGCTGATGTCTTTCTAATACCCAAAGTTTATTACTTGATAGGCTTTCCTTCAGCTCCAAGTCTAAGAGAGAGAAAAATGCCAAGCAAATTACAGGCACAATTTAGTACTTTCCAACACAATCTTAGTAAGTGAGTTGGAATAGCAGCACCTATCTTTGTCTCATATTATGCTCTATTGAATTGATTTAGAAATGAATATTTTGTGTATGTGATTTTTCCAAAGACAAACTCAGCTTCCATTCGCATCTCATTATGTCTGTTCAGATTTTCTTTAAGCTCTGCAAGGTCCATAGAATATGTTTAAACCTTCAACTCAGTAAGAGCCCTATGCCATTGGATACATATTTTCTGTTATAAAAACAAATTCAATGTATTTGGGCCTAATTCAGAAATGGTGTGTATTGTGGTGTAAATTATATCCTCTATTTCCTTAGGCCTACATAATCCTGCTCCAAGGTGTGGGGGAGTCTAACTGTGTATTACTTACAATCTGAGGAGTTGGAAGTATAAAAAGGTACAAAAGGTAAAATGGTAGGACTTATGGTTACTTTAGCTTAGAAATTTCTCCTGAGAACGATATGACCACTTATACCCCCTCACACATCAACAGACTAGCATAAGAGGCTAGCTGAGCATAAAAGGGTGTCCACTAGTGGAAGGGGTTCTAACAACAATCTTACTCATCACTGCTGAATTTGGCCCTTTATCTTATCTTTCCCTGTGATTATACGTTACATATCTTTTCATGACTTCACAACTAGCAGCAGACAATCAAAATTTAATTGAAAAGATTTTTTTTTAACAGACAGGCAGATTTATAAAATCTATCTAAAACCATCAATTTAAAGTGTTTCCCAATATAGGAAAGTGTTTTTATTCTGTCTTTTTCTCCAGTAAAAAAGCCTCTGGCTTGAACATCCTTGTCAGGTACTGAATGTGAGCTGAGTAGTCTATTTATGGGTACCTGCTAACAAAAGTAAGAATTCACTCTTATTTTCCTTGCTGATGTTGACATGATTTAAGGAATGGAAACTGACTTGAAAAGAGAGTGCTAGAATATATGCAAGCAATGTAGGGATAGACTCTTGTGCAAAGCTACAGAAAGCAATGGAAAGCAAAGCTGTGGGAGTATAGTCCTCTAGCAGGTGGTCTAACAGGCATTGTGCCTGGCTCTCAGATATCTAAGGCCTGGTCTACACTAGGAGGTTATGTCGAATTTAGCAGTGTTAAATCGGATTAACCCTGCACCTGTCCACACAATGAAGCTATTTAGTTCGACATAGAGGTCTCTTAAATTCGACTTCTGTACTCCTCCCCAACGAGGGGAGTAGCGCTAAATTCGACATGGCCATGTCGAATTAGGCTAGGTGTGGATGGAAATCGACGGTAATAGCTCCGGGAGCTATCCCACAGTGCACCACTCTGTTGACGCTCTGGACAGCAGTCCGAGCTCGGATGCTCTGGCCAGCCACACAGGAAAAGCCCTGGGAAAATTTGAATTCCTTTTCCTGTCTGGACAGTTTGAATCTCATTTCCTATTTGGACATCGTGGCGAGCTGAGCAGCACTGGCAACGATGCAGAGCTCTCCAGCAGAGATGGCCATGCAATCTCAGAATAGAAAGAGGGCCCCAGCATGGACTGATCGGGAAGTCTTGGATCTGATCGCTGTGTGGGGCGATGAGTCCGTGCTTTCCGAGCTGCGATCGAAAAGATGGAATGCAAAGATCTACGAGAAGATCTCAAAAGCCATGACAGAGAGAGGATACAGCCGGGATGCAACGCAGTGCTGCGTGAAAATCAAGGAGCTGAGACAAGGCTACCAGAAGACCAAAGAGGCAAACGGACGCTCCGGATCCCAGCCCCAGACATGCCGTTTCTACGAGGCACTGCATTCCATCCTAGGTGCGGCCGCCACCACTACCCCACCACTGACCGTGGACTCTGACGATGGGATATTGTCGACGGCCGCTTCCTCGGAGATGTTAGCGGACGGGGGAGATGAGGAGGACGAGGCAGTCGACAGCGCTTACAACGCTGATTTCCCAGACAGCCAGGATCTCTTCATCACCCTCACAGAGATCCCCTACCAACCGTCCCCAGGCGTTAACCCTGACCCAGAATCAGGGGAAGGATCAGTCAGTAAGTGTTTTAAACATGTAAACATTTATTTTGAACAGAACATATTAACAGTGGGTTTTTCATGATTTGTTTGCCCTAGGCGCTTAACGTTTCAGTCCTTGGCAGTGCAACTACTGCAAAAAAATCTAACAATGTCCGGTTTATCATGATTGGTTTCCCCTAGGCGCTCTACTGTTTAGTCCTTGCCAGTGCAGCTACAGTAAAATTCGGTCTATATGTCCGGGGATAGAGCTGAAATCCTCATGGGACATCTCCATGAAGCTCTCCTGGAGGTAATTGGAAAGCCTTTGCATGAGGTTCCTTGGGAGAGCGGCCTTATTGTGTCCTCCATAGTAGGAAACGTTTCCGCGCCAGGAGATCATCAAGTACTCCGGGATCATTGCCTTGCAGAGCAGGGCAGCATACGGCCCTGGTCTTTGCAGGCTTTCCCGAAGCAGCCGTTCTTTCTCGGTCTCTGAAATCCTCATCAGAGTGATGTCGCTCATGGTGACCTGCTTTGAATTAGGTAGGGGAATGTTAGTATTGGGACTGCTTGCCTCTTCCTTTACAGAACTGTAACCGGCGGTTTACAGCCACGCGGTGGAGGCGGGAGAGGGGCAGCATACAGGGATCTTTCCCTGGGACAGCCGCGAGGGGGTGGGACAGGGGCAGAGTTCATGCTTGCCGGATTGCTGGCAGCAGGAACTGGCCAACGCTAGGAGCATTGCTTTGAACGTGAAAGGAGGCCAGTGCTATTATTAAAGTTTTAAGCAGCCACAAGTCTATGGCTTACCATGTCAGCCTGCTACCCAAATTCCGCTGTCCTGCCCCGCTTCTCTGATCTGCAATGCAAGACCCCAGGCACTGAATGCGAAGGCCGATAATTCGACCTTGTCCTGAGTGTGCATGTGATAGGTGCTGTGCATGGTCTTGTTCACAGAGAAAGACTATGTTCTTTGTTCACAACAAAATTTATCTTTCTGAGGAATTCACTCCCTTTTTCCCATCCCACAGCTGCGACTGTCTCCCGACCTACCCTGGCATCACACTCCCAGAGGCTGGCGCAGATTAGGCGTAGAAAGAAAAGGACACGGGACGACATGTTCTCAGAACTTATGGGCTGCTCCCGAGCCGAGGCAGACCAGCAGACCCAGTGGAGGGAGAACATGTCCCAAATCCATCGAGCACACATTGAACGGGAGGAGAGGTGGTGGCAGGAAGACCAGCAGCGACTCAAACGCTGCTTGAACTAATGAGGGAGCAAACGGACACGCTCCGGCGCCTTGTGGATGTTCTGCAGGACCGGAGGCAGGAGGACAGAGCCCCGCTGCAGTCTATCTGTAACCGCCCTCCCCCGCCACAAAGTCCCATACCCCCCTCACCAAAAGTACCAAGAAGGAGGGGCGGCAGAGTCCGTGAAAACTCTCACTCCACCCCTGCAGACTGCTCAAGGAGCAGAAGGCTGTCATTCCCCAAAATTTGATAAGTCCTTTCCTTCCCGCCTCACCCAAGCCCCCGTCCCAGTTTCATCCCCTAACTGTGTAGTTGCTAATAAAAAATACGTTCCTGTTAATTACTGTTTCCATCATGTTCTTTTTGAGGAGAGTCTGTTTGAAGAGGGGGAAGGGGGCTGGTAATTGGACAGGACAGTCACCTTTACCAGGGTACAGATGCGGGGGAAGGTTCAGCAGCAGGTCACACACACATTGCAGTCACTAGGCACCCTGGTCAGTCTGGGAGGTGGTTTTCATGTTCGGGGGGGGGGGGGGGGGGGACTATGTGACTTTGTGGCGGGGGAGGGCGGTTAGAGATCTTATGCAGCGGTCCTTATCCTGGATCACAGAGCCATGCAGCAGGGGATCTGTAACCGTCCTCCCCCTGCCACAAGGTCACATAGCCCCCCCACACACAGAGTCCCGAACAGGAGGGGTGGCAGGCTCCGTTGAAACAACCAGTCCACCAGTGCGTAGCCTGTCATTCCTCGAGTTTAGAAGCGTCCTTTGCATCACTACACTACACCCGCTCCCCACCACAGTCTGCGTCCCAGTTTCAACACTTTACCGCGAAAACAGTAATAAAGACAACTGTGTTCATTAACAAATTTCCAGTGATTTTATTTTTAAACGTGTGTTGGAAGGGGGGGAACGGGGTGAATGGGGTATGTAACTGGAGAGGATAGTGAACATTCACTGGGTAAAGAAACGGGGGCAGGTTCAGCTTCTCTGTAAACAAACTTAATAGTCACAGGTTACCCTGCTCACTCTGGAACTTTCAAAGCCTCCCGGATGCACAGAATCGCCCGGCTGTCTGGCTGGGCATAATCAGCAGCCAGGCTATTTGCCTCACCTCCCACCCCGCCATAAAGGTCTCCCCCTTGCTCTCACAGAGATTGTGGAGCACACAGCAAGCTGCAATAACAATGGGGATATTGGTTTCGCTGAGATCAGAGCGAGTCAGTAAGGTTCTCCATCTCCCCTTGAGACGTCCAAAAGCACACTCCACCACCATTCTGCACTTGCTCAGCCGGTAGTTGAAGAGTTCTTTTTCAGTGTCCAGGGCGCCTATATAGGGCTTCATGAGCCAGGGCATTAGCGGGTAGGCTGGGTCCCCGAGGATGACTATAGGCATCTCCACATCCCCAAGAGTTATTTTGTGGTCCGGGAAGTAAATACCTTCCTGCAGCCGTCTAAACAGACCAGAGTTCCTGAAAACACGAGCATCATGAACCTTGCCCGGCCATCCGACGTTGATGTTTGTAAAACGTCCCCTATGGTCCACCAGTGCTTGCAGCACCATTGAACAGTAGCCCTTTCGGTTAATGTACTGGCTGGCCTGGTGGTCCGGTCCCAGGATAGGGATGTGAGTTCCATCTATAGCCCCACCGCAGTTTGGGAATCCCATCGCGGCGAAGCCATCTATGATGACCTGCACGGTTCCCAGGGTCACTACCTTTGAGAGCAGTACCTCAACGATTGCGTTGGCTACTTGCATCACAACAACCCCCACGGTAGATTTGCCCACACCAAAGTGGTTCGCGACTGACCGGTAGCTGTCTGGCGTTGCAAGCTTCCAGAGGGCTATGGCCACTCGCTTCTGGACACTCAGGGCTGCTCGCATCCGGGTGTCCTTGCGCTTCAGGGCAGGGGACAGCAACTCACAAAGTTCCAGGAAAGTTCCCTTCCGCATCCGAATGTTTCGCAGCCACTGTGATTCATCCCAGACCTGCAGCACTATGCGGTCCCACCAGTCCGTGCTTGTTTCCCGGGCCCAGAATCGCCGTTCCACAGCATCAACATGACCCATTACCACCATGATGTCCACGGCGCGGGGTCCCGTGCTTTGTGACAGGTCTGTGCCACTCTCAGACTTCATGTCCTCATCGCACTGCCGTAGCCTCCTCGCCCGATTTCTCAGCATCTGCCTCTGGAAAAGGTGGATGATAAGGTGCGAGGTGTTGACAACGGCCATAACTGCAGCGATGGTCGCAGCGGGCTCCATGCTCGCAGTGCTGTGGCGTCCACGCTGTCACTGACCAGAAAAGTGCGCAAACTGATTGCCCGCCGGCGCTTTCAGGGAGGGATGGCGGGAGTGACTGTTGGATGACGACAGTTACCCAAAACCACCCTCGACACATTTTTTTCCCCAGAAGGCATTGGGGGCTCGACCCAGAATTCCAATGGGCAGCGGGGACTGCGGGAACTGTGGGATAGCTGCCCACAGTGCACCGCTTCCAATGTCGACGCTTGCCCCGTTAGTGTGGACTCACAAAGTCGAATTACTGTCCTTAGTGTGGATACACACGTTCGACTTTGCAATATCGATTCCACATATTCGATTTAAGTAAAATCGAACTACTCTCGTAGTGTAGACATACCCTAAGTGAGTACATATCAAGTGACCACTGTTATGTCCTTTGAAAGGGTCCAGTGTGTGTGTTCCCCTCTGTTGCACTGGGGAAAGGGAGGTCAATATCACTCTCCCTTTAGGAAGACTATCACAACCATTAGAATTCAACTTGTACTCAGGGCTTGTCTACACAGGGAAGTTATTCTAGAGTAAGGTAGGGTGTGAATTATTTAAAGTAGCACAGATATTCCACAATAGCTCTCCAGCTGGACACTCATTTCAAAACAGCAGCATCCACAAAGGGAGATTTTCTGGAATATCTGCTGTGAAATAGCTATCCCACAATAGCTATTCTGGTCAATTTCCCCAAATAGACAAGTCTTGAGATTTTGACCACTCCTGCACAAGTTCCTGGGCATTTGGAGATGGAAAGGACAACCCTTCTGCCCACAAAACACCAGTGCAGGGCTACAGTCAATCTAGCTCTCAGTGACTGCTTTGTATTTGTGACTGTAAAATTAATACACCCTGAACATGCTGCCATATTAGCTGAAGTGATTTAAAGTTTGATGTGTAGAGCACACGCTTCCATTATCCTTTTTCACTACTAACCACTTATTTTGGCAATCTCTAGTTTCTAAATAGTTACCTTTCTCCTGGCTAAATTACAACCACTCAGTTAATAAAGGACACTATCCTGCAAACTGCTACGCTCTCTCAACTCCCATTAATTTCACAGGGAGTTGAGTTCACTCAACAGCTTGTAATCTTGACCCAAGATTAATAACCACTGTTTTTGTAGTACCAAACTGATACAGATTTCTGCTAGCCCTGCAGTAGCATTTAACTGCTAAGTGCTAACCCTAAAGCTGAGCTGACATTGAACAAACTGGTGCTAAAATCAAAATGTTTTCACAAGATTTAACACTATATAGTTGCTGTTAAACAGTCCTATTATTTTCTGCTCTATTCAAAACACAAGTGAGAAACCTGGTTTTAACTTTTTTCTTTATTCTGAATGACAATGAATTTGTGATTATTAAGACTCAGTTGATGATACTTTCCAAAGGGCCAAGATTGCCAATAAAGGAAAAGTGTAACGTGATATAAAAGCCGCTCCGATCATTACATCTGATTGTGGTTAAGGTAACCATGTTGAAAAAATATTTAAAACTTACATTAATTCTGAAAATATTTTGTTTCTCATATATTACAAGAGGAACTGAGGCCTACTCCATAACACTGCTGCGCTTGCTGGAAACTGCACGTGTAAAAGTAACTTCTACTGAGAGACTATTCACACCATATTTTACTGCAAACATTTACTACTAGAAAGTCACACTGCTCACCGTTGTAAGTGCTACCCAGTAGTAAGTGTTTGTAAGATCAGACACACACAGAGTTACAAAGCTAGCTGAACAAGAGACAGATTTTTCTAATTATCCCCATATTTTTACTATTACGTTTTTACTGTCCAGTTCTGGTATCGGCAGCCTTTCTCAAGTTGAGTAGTATCTCACCCACAAGAGCAGACCCAATAGAGTTTAATGAGGGTATTCATGCATATGAGTAAGGGTTGCAGGATGCGGTCCAGGCAATTACAACGAATCATAACAGTTTCATCATTAAGTACAAACATAACATTTGTTTATACAATTGTAACAAAATTCCCAGATTATAGATGAAGTTCAGTTGACTGGACCACTGCTGTGGTCCACTTTGTCTTTTAAATCTACTTTTGTGTTCCCTCCCCCACCCCACACAAAAAAAAGCATTTTTGCCATCATGAGAACTGCAAGGAGGTTTTTTTTCATTTCCTTGCTCCATTTTAATCTACAAAAGATGGAGGGGAGAAATTCTCCAAACAGAAAATCCCCCTAAGGGTCTGATGAAGCTTAAACTGAGCTGAGTCATTCTACCTTGTCCTCTAAAGAGGGTATGTTCCTAGAAGAAATAGCTGCCTATACTACACAATTTTATTCTGCCCTCTTTTTCATGCATGTCCCACCAGCAGCTGGTAAAGTCACTTAAAGGAGGGTCTTGTTCAGAGCAATAGGTGTCTGACTGGGAAAAAAGAGTCATGCTATTCTCACAAATTCCACTCCGCAATGGCACCAAAATAAGGGCTTGTTTACATGGGAAAATTTTCCAACTATACCAGTATAATTATACCAGTAAACTTAGACTGCTATAGCTGTAAGCTGGTATAAACGCCTCCCCCCACACACCATGTGGATGCTCATATTCAGAATAAGAGTGGCTTTTTTCATTTTAGCTTAAACTGCTTCCAAAGTGACACAGTTAGTGAATAAACTAAAATGGAAAAAGGTACTCTTATACCTGAATAACTGTCCATATGGGACTTTACCAAGTTACAACTAGAGTGTTTTAAATTTACACCCAACCTTATACTGGTATAACTTTCCCATGTAGACAAGGTTTAAGGGTATGTCTACATTGCAAATGAAAGGTGTGTTCTTAACTCAGGTTAGCTAACTCAAGGTAGCTAACTTGGGTTGAATAGCAGTGAAGATATGGCAACTCATCTTTTAACTCAGATTAGCAGCTAGAGTTAAAGCCTATAGGTTTCAGCCTAGAACTGAATTCAAGCTGTTAACTAACCCAAGTTAAAAGTCGAACTGCCATGTTTTCACTGCTATTTTAACTGGAGTTAGTTAGCCAATTTGAGTTATGAACCCACCTTTTATTTGCAATGTAGACATATACTGAAATACAAAAATTAGGCACTTCTTTCTTGTGTGTTTTGATCACTGGTGATATTGTTTACAAATGTTAATATTTACATTGTCATCCTAAGTCTTCCATGTTCACACTCCATTGATATGAATGGGGCAGTCCACACATCTCTGAGAAGTTTTTTCCATGTGTTTGCATACTCAGGCAAATGTCATGGCATATTCAGTTCACACAGTCAAACACCTCCTGGCAGAGCTTTGCATTTCTGTTCTTTCTCCTGAAGTTATGGGTCCTGCTAGCCTCAGACAAAAGTTTCACTAATGCCTTGGTGTCAGGGCAGGTCTATGCTACAAAGTTAAGGCGGCTTAACTACCCAGTTGATGGATGTGAAAAATGTCATGCCCTGTGCACTGTAATTAAACCAACCTAAGCCCCAGTGTAGACACCGCTAGTCTGGTTGAGGTGGATTTACTACAGCGATGGAAGAACTCCTTCCGTCGCTGTAGTAAGTATCTGCACTACAGCAGCGCAGCTACAGTACTACATCTGTGTCACTTTAGCATTTTAATGTGGACGTAGCCTGAATCTCTGGCCACCTAGCAGCTCACTGAGATGATGGCTTCACAGCAGGCATCCTTGAAAGGCAGAGCTCTGTACCAGAAATGCGGGAAGCTGCTGGTACTGGAAACTACATACAACTGAGGACCAAGATGCAGCTCTGTCTTCAGTGGTATGTGGCTTCTAACCAGGGAACTGAGAATAGGTAGATGGCAAGAGAGGTCACAGGGTGGAGGAGGGGAATCCTGGGGATTTGTGGGAAGGCATTGGGAGGACTAGCAACTCTTGATTGTTGTGTCACAGTGCTAACCTGAGTCCACACTAGAGATAGCTCAAGTGAGCAGCTCTCAAATGAAGTTCACTCAGGATCTGCCCTATACCTCTAAATATGCCAGTTGTCTCAAGTAATTCCACCAACCACACACAGTTGAGGGATTTTGTGTTTGGACTGTTAGTGAGATAAAAAGAACAGTCAAATCATAACTCAAGTGAAATAGTTAGTGAAGACAAGTTCCAGGAGGGCTACAGACTAATTTAAAAAAATCATAAAGTTTAGATTCTAGAGCACAGGGTGATAGCCACCATGGAAAGGTTACGGCTTACTAAGCCATGGTGAACCAGCCCAATGCAATCCCTGAAGAGTGTTGATACAAAGGACAAAAGCAGTCTCTTGGGAACATCTCTTGGTGATTGCCAGAAAAAGCCTTGAACGTAGGTGGTCAGATATCATGGTGATGGGTGACTTTATACAAATCTAGACATATACAGGCCTTCCTGTGTTTCACCTGGAAGAAAAGCAGGTCAGAAAAATAAATCCTGAAAATGATACAGCAAAATATAGTTGGTTGGGAACTACCTGTGAAAATCCTGGAGAAGACCAGTAGTAAAACTCATGCAATGGAAAGGACTCCAGCAATAAACTTGTGGTAGTAAACACTAGTACTAACAGGGAGCTAGATTTTTCCAGGGACAACCATGGCAAATATGATACATTACACAGAAAGATCATTTGGGAAGATGGTTATGATTAGGGTTTTTCAATTAAAAGTCTTCCTGACAATTTTTAACTGACATTTTTAGACACAAAGCAGAAGGTCTAAAGGGTTCACCCACCCTGTGACTGGTAGAATAAATGAGTGAACTCATCTCAGAGCCTTCAAAATTAATGACTGCTTCTTGGAGCAGTTAGTCCTGGAACCCACAAGGGGAGAGGCAATTCTTGATTTAGTCCTAACTGGTACACAGGATCTGGTCCAAGAGGTTAATAGAGCAGAACCACTTGGTAATAGCAATCATAATGTTATTACATTTAACATCCTTGTGGGAGGATAACCAAAGAAACCCGTCAGAGTAGCATTTAACTTCAAAAAGGGGAACTACACAAAAATGAGGAGGTTGGTTAAATGGAAATTAAAAGGAACAGTCACAAGAGTGAAATGCTTGCAAGCTGCATGGAAACTTTTTAAAAATACCACAACAGAGGCTCAAACTAAAGGTACACCTCAAATAATAATTAAAAAAAAAAAAACAGTAAGAGCGCCAAAAAATGCCACTGTGCCTAAACAGCAGAGTAAAAGAGGCCTTTAGACATCGTTTAAAAGACATTTTTTAAAAACAGGAAGTAAAATGCTACTGAGAAAAATAGAGAGGAGCATAAACTCAGCCAAATCAAGTATAAAAGTACAATAAGGCAAGCTAAGAAACAATTTGAAGAGCAGCTAGCTAAAGACACAAACAGTAACAGCAAGCATTTTTTTAAGTACATGAGAAGCAGGAAGCCTGCCAAACAGTCAGTGGGGCCCATGGATGATCGAGGTGCTAAAGGAGCACTCAAGGGAGAACAGGCTGTTGCAGAGAAGCTAAATTAATTATTTGCATTGGTCTTCAATACAGAGGATGTGGGGGAGATCCCCACTCCCGAGCCATTCTTTTTAGGTGACAAATCTGAGGAACTGTCCCTGATTGAGGTGTCAGAGGAAGTTTTGGAACAAATCAGTGAGTTAAATAGTAACAAATCACCATGACCAAAGATATACATCCACAAATTATGAGGGAACTCAAATATGAAATTGCAAAACTACTAACTGTGGTATGTAACCTATCGCTCAAATCAGCCTGTGTACCAGATGACTGGATGGTAGCTAATGTAACAATTTTTAACAAAGACTCCAGAGGCGATCCTAGCAATTACAGACCGGTAAGCATAATTTCAGTACCAGGCAAACTGGCTGATACTATAGTAAAGACAAGAATTATCAGACACATAGATGGACATGATATGTTGAGGAAGAGTCAACATGAATTTTGTAAAAGGAAATCATGCCTCACCAATCTATTAGAATTCTTTGAGGGGGTCAACAAGCACATGGACAAGGATGATCCAGTCAACACTGTGTAGGTGAACTTCCAGAAAGCTTTTGACCCTCACCAAAGGCTTTTAAGGAAACTAAGCAGTCATGAGCTAAGCAGGAAAGCCCTCTCATGAATTAGTAATTGGTTAAAAGATAGGAAACAAAGGGTAGGAATAAATAGTTTTCAGAATGGAGAGAGGTAAATAGTGGTGTTCCTCAGGAATCTGTACTGGGACCAGTTCTGTTCAATATACTCATAAATGATCTGAAAAAGGTGGCAAAGTTTGCAGCAATACAAAATTACTGAAAACGGTTAAGTCCAAAGCAGACTGGGAAGAGTTACAAAGAATAACTCACAAAACTGGGTGACTCGGCAACAAAATGGCAGATGAAAGGTAATGTTGGTAAATGCCAAGTAATGGACATTGGAAAACATGATCCCAACAATAGATAGAAAAGTATGGGGTTTAAATCAGCTGTTATGATTCAAGAAAGAGAAGCTTGGAGTCATTGTGGATAATTCTCTGAAAACATCTGCTCAATGTGCAGCAGCAGTCAAAAAAGCTACCAGAATGTCAGGAACCCTACGTCCATATTTTCCCAGATATGTCCGGCTTTTTAGTTCTTAAATCGCCATCCAGGAGGAATTTTTAAATATCTAAAAATGTCAGGGAAAATACAGACGTATGGTAACCCTAAATCCAAAGTCCCGGGGCTGGCGGCGCTTCCTGGGGCAGCTCCCGACGCCCGCCCGCCAGCAGGAGCCTGCAGTGTGGGCGGCCCCTAGGCACAGAGGTGTAGGGGGTCTCCACGTGCTGCACCGGCTCCCTCCTGCCCAATCAGAGCTGCGGGGATGGGGCTTGCAGGCGCCGGCAGCGAGCAGAGAGCCCTCTGCCCCCTGCCCCCCCGACCCTTTCCCCAGCCACAGCCCTCTCCAGAGCTGCTTTTATCTCCTCCAGGCAGGAGCGGGGTGACCACCCGCTACAGTACCCCATCTCAAAAAAGATTAATAGAACTGGGAAAAGTACAGAGGGCAACAAAAATGATTAGGAGTACGGAACAGTTTCCATGTGAAAAGAGATTTTAAAAACTGGTATTGTTCAGCTTAGAAAGGAGACTACTGAAGGGGGATATGATAAAATCATGAATGGTTTGGAGAAAGTGAATTGGGAAGTGCTATTTACCCCTTCACATAACACATGAACCAAAGGAAGTGTTTCACACAACACACAGCCAACCCCTGAAACTCGTTGCCAGGAATATTGTGAAGACCAAAAGTATAATTGGATTCAAAAAATAATTAGATACGTTCATGGAGGATAGCTCCATCAATGGCTATTAGCCAATATGGTCATGGACGCAACCTCATGCTCTGGGTATCCCTAAACCTCCGACTACTAGAAGCCGGGACTAGACGACAGAGGATGGATCTCTCAATACATTGCCCTGCTCTGTTCAATCCTTCTGAAGCATCTGGCACTGGCCAGTATTGGGAGACAGGTTACTAGGCTAGATGGACCATTGGTCTGATGCAGCATGGCCATTCTTACGTTCTTAAAACACAGTGACTAGATGTTTTATTGTTAGCGATTTTAATAGCTAGTTGAAAAGGTTAAAGCCAAGTTTTACACTGTGCTTTTGAAAACAAACCTTGTACTTTCCTGCTATTGTTAGCTAACATATAGTGGTAGTTACTGTGTTCCCTATTTAGTGATTCTGATTATACATTAGATCAGTACACACAAACAAACAGGAGTCAGATAAAATCAATGCAGCAACGAGGTTGCCTTTTAAACTAAAAGTAAGTTGATTCTCTTTCTGCCATGTAAACAATCACTGAGTGATACCTTTTCTCCAAAGCCTATTTATGATGCAAGCCAAAATAAAAAAATCAATACACTTCAATGACAGGAAACATCAGTGTCTCCCTGTAACAACAGTAAACGACCCATTCTTGTTTCTTATCGCAGTCATGCCACCCTTGTAAAGACTAAAAATCACATTCCCAGGAATGTCAGTCAAAAGAAGACACCTCTATCATGATCAATATCGCTGGTAGGTAGATTGTAAAGCTTGTAATAAACAGTGCTTCTGTTCACTTTGCAAACTAAGAAATCTTCCTAAGCACCGATCAGTGAGTTTTATCAGAACACAAAAGGTCAAAAATATAAAAAGTACATGCATCTCCAAGACTTACTGAAAACAATTAAGCTCTGTGTTGTTATTTTAAGTTATTACTTTGATTCAATCATATAGTAAGTGAGTAACTGATTTCTGACAAAATAATGCATTAGTATAATTCATTTAAAGCAACTACATGATGCTAGGCGTGGAAGGGAATAGAGAAGGGGATACAATTGTTTGTGAGATTTTATTCTAATCAAGATTATCCAATAAAAGTGTATTTAGGGTTTTTAAAAAATTGTGCAATGGAATGGGGAAAGAGGCAAGGACTTCTGTTCTATGAAAGAAGGAAAGATTTCCTGTTAACAGAAGCTATAAAACATATACCTCTCCAACTCTTTTAATTATTGTTATGGTTCTTCCTGATCTTGATCGCATTTGTAAGTGGATAGCATAAACCAATCTATTTATCTTTGAATTCATGAACTAGTTAGACTGATAGAAAACAAGAAGATTGTTAACAGTAAAAATAGAAACAGTTAATCTACCCTTTAGCAGTGCACAGATTGCAAAAGACAGAACAAAGGGTTAATTTAAACTAGTAAAGAAAAACAAAATAAGAGGTGACACTTAGGCCAGGAGACCATTTCAGGCTGTGGAAAAAATAGAATTATTTTCCTATAGCCATAAGAAGAGCTCAAAGCTGAAATGTCTCTTCTAATATTATTGTTTATTTCTAGCCTGCATTTTATTATCCTCTTTGCTTTTATAGATTACATACTCCTGCAGGAGCATATTTGTCTCCAGATGTTGATCACTATTAATTCTTTTTGCTAAATGTATTCCTAGATCTAGATCCTTTCTCATGCTGTGTCTTGGTATTCACACCCTCTTCATATCATTGCTGTTAGTCTAACCATAGCCCTCACTAGTACAAAGACTGATGACACTTACCTGAGCCAGATGAAGTGCAGGAAGTTGCTCTATACATTTTTCTCATGTGATTTTACCAATGAACCTCATTGCAGCATAATGGGTGGGCATGAAAATGCAAAATCTTTAGTTCACTCCACTCTCTTTTTTAACATTGTATAAGTGCATTGTAGTGCACAATCAATTTAATATTTCATGTAATTGGATTTTGACTGCTGAGATCTCAGAAACTTAATTGTAGTTGCAAACTCTGGTTTTAGAGAAACTGTCATTCATTAGCACCATCTGATCAAAAGGGGTGATTCCAGAAGAAAAAATTAAGTATAACAATGTCTTCAATTATTTAATATAATCATAGGTGTGCCGCCTTCTTAATCTAGGATGTAGTGATTCACCATGGACAAATTATAGGCATTTGTAGCATGCAATGGATTTCTCATGTGGAAAGTGAAAAAAATTATTTTTCTATTTTAACCTACTTTTTCTTTACTCACTAAGATCACGCAATTGCTGTCTACACTGTGGACACTATCCACACCAATGGTAGAAACTGGCATAGATTGGAACCTCTTCATGTGGGGCAGAGATTGTGAAATCTGAGCTCTGGGGAGCAGTGGTTCAGGTGGAGCCTGCTTTGATCCAAACACAATATTCCCCTCCCCCCCCCAACATTTACTTAACCGCTTCTTTGAACAAATTGTTAAACCTTCCCTTGCTATATGTTGTTCATTTGTAATTCAGTGTTGTTTGTGATCAGTCAACAAGTGTTGCTGTGGAATGACACATCGCTTATCTTCCCATTTCTCTTGAGGCTGAGTGGCCTATCTTCATAGTACTGCAATCTCAAAGCATTTCAACATGACAATGCGACAAATTATGACAACCCTTGCGCAGATGCACAGGGGGTAAGAGAGTCCAAGGATCCATTTTCGCTTTACACACTTGTTAAAATGGCCACCACAATCTGAAGCAAGGTCTATAATTAAAACGTTTACCGTTACAGTAACATTGGTTATGGGTGTGATTTTTATGATATTTTTAGTGTAGATACAGTTATACTACCCCAAAAAAAGAGAAGAGGTTACTTACTAGTAACTATTCTTAGAGAATTGCCTCTGTGCATTCATATTAATGGCTTCTTTGCAAATCTCTACCAGGGGAACTATTAACTGGTTTCCCCTTACATCTCTTCTGAGACATAAAGCTACCATGAGGCCTCATGACAACTTATCTCTGTATACCATCCTGTAGGGGGGAGTGGCCATCAACACAGTAAGCACATTAACTCTCCTAGAAGAGGTGCTAGCTATTAAGAATGATGATTTGATAGAGAGATGTTCTAATTATGCCTGAACCAGGGGTTCGTATGGTGGACCTATAAGCATGCTATATGACCTACAGACCTATAAGGACTAAATTCAAGTCCCAGGCTCTCGGTGTCCCTAAATCTCTGACTGCCAGCAGCTGGGACAGGACGACAGGAGATGGATCCCTGAAATTTGCCTGGCTCTGTTCATTCCCTCTGAAGCATGTGGCACTGGCCACTGTCAGAAGACAAGATACTGATCTAGATGAACCATTGATCTGACCCAGTATGGCCGTTGATATGTTCAATGTCTTTTAGCCAGTCTTACATTCTTCCATCCAAGCCAATCCGAATTTTAAAAGTAAGATTTAGTCATAGTGTGAATATACTATTTTCTTTCTTTGGCAAATTTATGTTGATTTCAATGAAAATTTTCAAAATGAAATGTGTAGATTTGTTGGTTTGAAATGACTTTTCATTTCAAAATATCTTATAATTTATTTTTAAAATTTCAAATAAGTTTAAAAATGGTCAAAATCATAACAAAACATTCCAATTTTGTCGAAATGAAGTGTTTCTTTCAAATCCAAACTACTTTTTTTCAACTTTTTGAAGTTGCCAACAAACCAAAAAATTGTTTATTCACCCAGTTCTACTCCCTAGGTAAGTACACTATACTCATACAATCCATATTTGTCCATGAATTCATAATATTTACCAGTTTATGCCATAATTCATAGATTCATGGATTATAAGGCCTGAAGGGATCATGGTGACTATTTAGTCTGACCTCCTGTATAATATAGTCCATAGAACTTCCCTGAATTAAATTCCTGTTTGAACTGGAGTGTATCTTTTGGAAAAACATCCAATCTTGATTTAAAACTTGTCAGTGATGGGCAATCCACCACAGCCCTTGGTATATTGTTCCAATGGCTAATCACCCTCACCGTTAAAAACTTGCACCTTACTTCCAGTCTGAATTTGTCGAGCTTCAACTTCCAGCCACTGGATCTTGTTATACCTTTGTCGATTAGATTGAAGAGCCCATTATCAACTTTTTGTTTCTCAGGTAGGTACTTATACACTATGACCAAGTCACCCCTTAATCTTCTCTTTGTTAAGCTAAATAGATTGAGATCATTGAGTGTATCACTATAAGGCATGTTTTACAATCATTTAATCATTCTCATGGCTCTTTTCTGAACCTTCTCCAATTTATCAACATCCTTCTTGAATTATGGATGCCAGTTCTGGAAACGGTATTCCAGCAGTGGTTGTACCAGTGTCAAACACAGAGATAGTATAACCTCCCTACCTCTACTCAATATCCCCCTGTTCACATAAAGGACTGCATTAGCCCTTTTGGCTATAGCATCATAATGCGAGCTCACGTTGAGCTGATTATCCACCTGGATCCCCAAGTTTTTTCAGAGTCACTGCTTCCCAGGATAGGGTCCCCCATCCTGTAAGTATGGCCTATCTTCTTTGTTCCTGGATTACATTTGACCATATTAAAATGCAAGTTGCTTGCTTCTGCCAAGCTTACCAAATGATCCAGATTGTTTTGTATTAGTGACCGGTCCTCTTCATTATTTACCATTCACCCAGTCTTTGTGTCACCTGCAAACTTTATCAATGATGATTTTCTTTTCTTTTAGATCATTGATAAAAATGTTAAATACCATAGGGCCCAGAACTGATCCCCCCAGAACCCCACTAGAAACACACTTGCTTCATGATGATTTCCTGTTTATAATTAAATTTTGATCCCTGTAAATTAGCCAGTTGTTAATCCATTTTATGTACACCATGTTAAATTTTGTATCATTCTAGCTTTGACATTAAAATGTTGTGTGGTACCAAGTCAAATGCCTTATAGAAGTCTAAGTACATGACATCATACTATTACCTTTATCAACAAAACTTGTTATCTCATCAAAAAAGATATCAAGTTAGTTTGAAAGGATCTATTTTCCATAAACTCATGTTGATTGGCATTAAATATATTACCTTCTTTTAATTCGTTATAAAAAAGTGTATTTATGATTACATAAAGCTATATAATGAGTTGTAACAGACTTGACTGTTAAATTAGTAAAACTCCACTTTTCATTTCTGAAGGCTAATTAGAGTGCCTAGAAGACTGTCATTGGTTGCTATCAAGTTTGGACAATCTGTTATAGCACATCTGTGAATGGAGTACTCAAAGTTAGTAGTGCTCAGGTTAATTGAATGTTACTTATAAATGCAATTACTTTGGATTATAATGAGCAATAAGATACATTGATTTCACATTCAGTAAGAGTCCTCAAGCTACCTTTTGAACATTTAAACTAATAAAGAAGCTTAGGGTTTCCATACATCATTGTCCATGTTTTGTTTTGTTTGTTGCATGACATAAGGTTACACACAAAATTTCCTTTTAAGAATTCATTTTGATGAAGAGTGGTATATATTGGAAAGAAAGGAAGGGTTAAAAGTATGGGCCCTGACACTGAGCACACCCATCTACACAAGAGAACTGTTCCATTGCTAACTTAACTGATGGGACTGCAGTAGTGTAAAGAGCCATGATGCAGTGCATCCATACTAGTCCCCCTGTTTTGGCTACTGTTTGCCCTCACATCCACACACTGCACTCCAGTCAAACAGAGCAATTACAGTGCCCTATGGGTTCCCAGCACCTGGTTCAGAAATCTGGGAGAGGAATTTGAGTCTTGTGGCAGAAGGGTCTGACTCCCACAACACCTGGAGCACTATAAACCCATGCCTAGGGACCCAGGTCCTGGAGTAATGTGATTACATGATTTGACTTACATGACATGAATCCAAACATTTAATTAATAAAATAGTAAGATGGAATCCATTTATTTCACAGAACATGAATCCAGATTTATATAGCAACTGGTGGACGTCTCCAACTCATACATTGCAGGTGAGCGGGAAAATGAGGTAGGGTGAGTAGATAGGGAAGGCAAACCAAAACAATGCAGCCAGAAAACAACTGCTGTCTTTAATGGGGTATATACAATTTGGCCAAAATTTTCCAATTGCTGCATTCAGCACTTCTGCTTCACTGGTGGTAACAATGGTGATAGCACTATTGTAGAGAAAACTTCAAGTGGCTCCTGGAGTTTTAAGCATCATGTTGTCTAACCGCTCCGAGGAAGTCTATAGAATATGATGCTTAAAATGGTGGTGGTCACTAGTGCCTCTTCTACACTGGCATTCCCCATGCTGGAGCTGAGCCAATGGGAGATTTTAGAATAAGAAGCGTAGTGTAAACAAGGCCTAACACAATAGCCTGTACTGCCTGGGCTCGAGTGGGAAATATGCAGCAGTGGCAATATGCATTCCATTCGCAGCACCACATATCAGACCAGGTGGGGGAAGAAGCACACAAAAGGGGTCAGGGAAAAAGGAGGGGAAAACCTGCCCTAATGTTTGCCAGATTCCTCTATTTCATTAGTTGAACATGAAATCTGAATGTCTGAAACAAAGCTCAAGCAGAAATACTAGAGCAGCAAGTGACATTCCAAAAAAGTACTGTAAATTACACTGGGCAGGAAAGGCACAAGTAATTAGCACTACACAGATCTCCGTATCATGGCTTTTTCTTATAATTAGCAGACAAGCAATTTAAAAACCACAATCTTGCACAGAATCATTATCATTATTTTCCAAACGGAGCGTAGAATGCTGGCAGGGAATGGATGACTTTTACTTCACTCACTCAGTCTAGTCTCATTACAGAAATTGGTCTGACACTGTTGGGGAAGGGAAATTCAGGAAACAAAAATACAAGTAGCATTTCTCTTTCACATTCTAATTTTCAGTCTTAAAAAAAAAAACCCCACTGGAGACGCTACCGTTCCTTATCAAGCTCTTCAAAGCAATTTTAAAATATACAGCTACATCCAAAAGAGCCATTTAATAGATGGAATGAATTTTGTGACTGTAAATTATATTTTCTTTAGAAAATCACCATTTAAAATATCAGAGGTCTTTCCCCATCTCAACAGCTCTGATATCTGACACAGTTTTTAAAATATTGAAAAGCTCTCTTTTACTGGTAATAGTTTACTTGCAATTAAATGTTCATTCTAAATTCAATATTCTGTTTAACAAGGCAATTAGAGAACCAGTAAATCAGAAATTAATTAACATTTTGTATTGTATTTCTGTCAATCCTCCTCATTTTTTTCTCCTCAAATGGCCTCTTTTTAAAATTAGGGAATCTTAATATTGTCAAGAAAGGAGGGTGTACACATAGAAGGGTTTTAGAAGCTGTGGCATGGCTTAGTTAGCAGGAGGGCTGGAGCAGCTGAATGAGGCAGGAAAGAGGCACTTGTATCAGATGCACCAATGTACCCAGGCTTTACTAGGGAAGCCAGCAGGTGATGCACCAGAGCCCAAGACAGAGGCAGCAGGGCCTCGTGTTCCTGTAAGGGAGAAGGGTGTGCTGCTGGGAGAAGGGACTGCTCCAGAGAGAATAATGTGGATTCAACATTGTAATATTGGTGGAAGTATGCTGAAGCTGGGACAAAAATGTAATTTCTATAAAAATCAGTCCGAATATCGAAGTAGCCTCTCAGGAAGGATAAATCAGGACATCCGGTCACCCTAGATTCAGACAAGGCTATATCTTTTTTAGTTTTCAATTCTGAGGACAGAAGTAGGCACAGAGTTTAGTAAAATCTCTGTGTATAAGGACACATTATTGCATGTTTGAGTTAATTATGACTCAAGGTTGTTGAATAACAGGCTCAACTGGAATTATGTAATCAAAGATTATCAATCAGAGATTAGTACAGCACTATACAGAACACCGAAAGAACAATACAGAATACTGAAAGAATAGATATACTATCACCTTTTGATGTGATGATGATGATTGATGATAAAGAGCTGGTTATATGTCTCTCCTTCACTGTGTATGGAGGGATGCGGCAGATTCATTCCCCAACTAAATTCCCATATTAGTGTCATTACATAGGGGTTTCCAAACAAAGAAAATCTCTTTTGTCAAAAGAAATATGTTTTGATGTCATTTCTATACATTCTCAGTTTACCTGATTTATGTGTGAAGGCATAATTATTTACAGGAGAGAGGACTAACAAAATAATATAGTCTTTCTTCCCCCATAATTATTCTTTTTTATCTGCTGTAAAAATTATCCCTTATCAGTTTCCCAGGTTTATATATGCTTACATAAGCATATATATATATATATATATAAAGGGAATAGTTTCCCAGACTATCTGGAGTTCCATGGACATAGAGGTGCCCAAGATTGTTAAATAAAGTTTAACATATAGAATTCCTGAATGGGATTATCAATCAAGGACCATTGTTCTGGACCTTAGAATTCAACACTCTTTGTTTATATCCTAAAGATGCTAAAGAATAATTAATGTATAAATCAAATATACAGAAAGTAAAGGACTAAAAGAGTTAATATTTACTATCAGATACTAAAAACATTTTTCCACAGCCAACCCTTATAAAGTAATTGTCACCATATTTATCCAGTAGAAATCAACATGAGGAAACCTTCTTTGCTTGCAAAAGCAATCTGGCTATGGGAGGGCACTCAGAGGCTTCCAGTTCCACAAAGCTCAAAACACATAATCACTAATTCTATTAATAGTCTCATTTGTGGGCTTGCCTTACATTGTAGTGTTGGTTTAAATATGTGTGTTGCACTGGCGGTCAAGCACTAAATTAGCTCCTTACAGCTTCTTTAACTTGAACCTTCAGAGAGTATAATCCTAACTGGGAATAACGTTAACTAAAGTACATTTATGCTTACACTGAAAGGGTAAGATCACAGCCCCAAAAAAAAAAAAAAAAATCAATAAAATTGTTCCACAATGGATTTTGCCAAACAATGTTTTTCAAAAATGGCACACTACTAAAGGGCAAAGATCATATCATTCTTCCAAGTCACGGTTAATGTCTCTAAGGCGTTGTCTACAGCAAAGTGAGATTTTTTTGTTGTGCTTCTTAGCGGGGCAACACAAAACTTGCAGGAGGAAGGGGTATTAAGGTGGTTTTCAACCATCTTTGTGCCCTCCTGAACTTCGGATGCTCTGGGGGCTGCAGGGGCACCTGGAGTAATTTACACAACCCTGGGGGCAAATTGAAGTTATAGCAGCTTCTCATGGATGATCTATGGGCCACAATGCTGCCCCAGCACTCCTGTGCTACAGATGCTTCCCCACCCCCAACATGCCACTTCTTCCCCTAGACCTGCCCCGATGCACCTCCTCCACTAGGTCATTCACAGCAATTTTCAGAAGGCAACTTTATGGCTGTCTTGCACAGTGACTTCACCACGGGAATCCTGGCCCAGCCAAATACAGGGCTTTTTTAAGGCCCATTTACACTACTCTGGCTCTTTCACCCAATGACAGTTAAGAAAAGGACCCAGTGTCCTGACACCCAGACTGGTGCTCTGCCCCCTGTTAGTGTGAAACACCACTCCTCAAGGCAATCCTGCAGGATTTAAAAGGGTATATTAAATCCTGTCTCACAATGATTTCCAAAATGTAATTGCCAATGCATCTGATTGGACCAATCAGAGACTTTAAAAAAATTTTATATTAAGAGACTTAGTCTCTTTGAAGAGAGTGGCTATGTTTAATAAGAAAATCCTTTTAAAATGTCTGTGTTTGAAGGTGCATCTAGAAGGTAATCTGACAGCCCTGAAGTAACTAGAGTTTGCAGTTCCTGCTATACAAGATTGTAGCCAATTAGTTCATTTTATCGTCTATTTATCATTGTGTTATGTGATGTTATGGTCAATTCATATGGTACTCATGTACAGGTAGAAGACCCTATCAGGCATGGCAGAGTGAATCAGAAGGTCAGCCGTCACTAATAAACTCCCCAAAAATCTCCTAATAAGCTTCCCAAATTATTAGGCTCCTCTGTACTGCACCATCGACAGAGGATCAGGGAAAATTTGTGGGTTTACCTGGATCACCACCCCTCTTCTCAGTGTACTTTGTAATCCGGCTGCTAACAGCTGAAGGGGAAGGAAACACCACAAAAGTGGGAAGACTCAAGGACAGTCCCACGGGAAACCCCAGCATGAACCTTCCCTTTATCAGTGATCGTCTATTGAACGGTCCATCAGACCTTGAATATCTCTGAGGATGTGAGTACGACTACAGTCTTAGTCACTGTGTGCGTTTTTTGTAAGATTTATATATGCATGTGTAATTGTAACTTTATTTATTACTTTAATAAAACTTGTAGTACAGATAAGACTTTGTACTTGTGATTGTGATCACTATCCTTGGACTTTGTATGTTCTTAGAGTCTCCAAATTTGAGAAAAGCACCAAAGGTGATTGTCTTTCTGTTGAGCCTGAAACTGTGGCAACCAGAGCTGAATGTATGGTGGCGTAATAAAAGAATTTCTAAATTCAAGTTAATAAATAAAAAGGCTACAGGATGCATTCTGAGAAACAGTACACTGTCTGATGTAAATTGTAAAGTGCACATTTGGTGTTGGTGGTATTTGTTGTTACTGACATGGTATACTTATTAGAAAGCTGTATTCTCTCCCATGCCCTCTCTTCTACTTTATTTTAATTTGTGGTATAGTGCATAGGAAAGGCACCAATTTAATGTTTTTATACCTTTGAAGAAATAAAAAATTAAAATTTGGTGCTGTGGTGACGTTTACAAGCAACTTGATCTGCATTAATGGAATGCAGAATGTCTAATATGGCTGTATAAGTTAAAATCAATAGCACCGTAACATTGCTTTTCATGGTGGATGTGGCTTTGTTTTTGGGAGTTGTTTTTTTTTTAAAGAAAAACCTCTATACAAGGGGGGAGGTCTGGATTCATGATTTATTTATCCAAGTTACAGATGACCTCCTAACTCAATAGATGAAGATCCATGCCATTCGTGAGTTATTAGGTCTCCTGAACCTAAATGCCAAAAGAAATGATGGATCCTGCATGAAGTATTGCCCTTTTATTAACTACTGCATCCAATCAAAAAGAAAGTTAAGAAGTGAAGAAGAAAATTGTCAGAGGAAGGATAGAGACTATATGGCTCTTTCTGAGCACATATTCAGTGGAATTTTCCATCCCACCACCCAAGTAAGGCCGCTCTGTCTCCAAAACAGCTCTCCATTTTCCCTACCCAACTTTGGCCCCTCAAAAGGTGTCCTGTAAAGCAGTAGTTCTCAAACTTTTTTTTCCCCGCGGACCACTTGAAAATTGCTGAGGGTCTCGGCGGACCACTTAATGATCTTTCCAAATGTTGTTTGTACCATCAGATAACTATTGTAAAGCGTTTTGAATAAAAGTGCTATATAAAAAAAACCTGAATAATAATTAACATTTTTTTGTTCTACAAATAAAAGCACACAACTCAGATTTCAATATCAGTAGTCTGACTTTTCTAATGCAATGGATATGCCTTCTCTCCAGCTGCAGCAGCCCCCAAGGTGGGGCTGGGAAGGAGGGGGGTCTCTCCCCACCACAGCAGCCACAGAGCTGGGGCTGGGAAGGAGGGCTGGAGAAAGGCTGGGAAAGAGGGCTGGAGCTGAGGAAAGTCGCCTCTTTCTCTGGCCACCGCAGCCCTGCATGTCCCAAATTCCCCCCACTCCCTCTTCTCACCCCACTGCCCCCTCCCACCTACCCCTTATTCCCCCCAAGGCCACCACCTCACCTTACATGTGCATCTAAAATTATTTAGCAGATAAAATAAAAAAAGAACAAGGTAAAAATCACTTAGAAAAGTTAGATGCCTGCAAGTCACCAGGGCCTGATGAAATGCATCCTAGAATACTCAAGGAGCTAATAGAGGAGGTATCTGAGCCTCTAGCTATTATCTTTGGAAAATCATGGGAGACGGGAGAGATTCCAGAAGACTGGAAAAGGGCAAATATAGTGCCCATCTATAAAAAGGGAAATAAAAACAACCCAGGAAACTACAGACCAGTTAGTTTAACTTCTGTGCCAGGGAAGATAATGGAGCAAGTAATTAAGGAAATCATCTGCAAACACTTGGAAGGTGGTAAGGTGATAGGGAACAGCCAGCATGGATTTGTAAAGAACAAATCATGTCAAACCAATCTGATAGCTTTCTTTGATAGGATAACGAGTCTTGTGGATAAGGGAGAAGCTGTGGATGTGGTATACCTAGACTTTAGTAAGGCATTTGATACGGTCTCGCATGATATTCTTATCGACAAACTAGGCAAATACAATTTAGATGGGGCTACTATAAGGTGGGTGCATAACTGGCTGGATAACCGTACTCAGAGAGTTGTTATTAATGGTTCCCAATCCTGCTGGAAAGGCATAACGAGTGGGGTTCCGCAGGGGTCTGTTTTGGGACCGGCTCTGTTCAATATCTTCATTAACGACTTAGATATTGGCATAGAAAGTACGCTTATTAAGTTTGCGGATGATACCAAACTGGGAGGGATTGCAACTGCTTTGGAGGACAGGGTCATAATTCAAAATGATCTGGACAAATTGGAGAAATGGTCTGAGTTAAACAGGATGAAGTTTAACAAAGACAAATGCAAAGTGCTCCACTTAGGAAGAAAAAATCAGTTTCACACATACAGAATGGGAAGAGACTGTCTAGGAAGGAGTACGGCAGAAAGGGATCTAGGGGTTATAGTGGACCACAAGCTAAATATGAGTCAACAGTGTGATGCTGTTGCAAAAAAAGCAAACATGATTCTGGGATGTATTAACAGGTGTGTTGTGAGCAAGACACGAGAAGTCATTCTTCCGCTCTACTCTGCTCTGGTTAGGCCTCAGCTGGAGTACTGTGTCCAGTTCTGGGCACCGCATTTCAAGAAAGATGTGGAGAAATTGGAAAGGGTCCAGAGAAGAGCAACAAGAATGATTAAAGGTCTTGAGAACATGACCTATGAAGGAAGGCTGAAAGAATTGGGTTTGTTTAGTTTGGAAAAGAGAAGACTGAGAGGGGACATGATAGCAGTTTTCAGATATCTAAAAGGGTGTCATAAGGAGGAGGGAGAAAACTTGTTCACCTTAGCCTCTGAGGATAGAACAAGAAGCAATGGGCTTAAACTGCAGCAAGGGAGGTCTAGGTTGGACATTAGGAAAAAGTTCCTAACTGTCAGGGTGGTTAAACACTGGAATAAATTGCCTAGGGAGGTTGTGGAATCTCCATCTCTGGAGATATTTAAGAGTAGGTTAGATAAATGTCTATCAGGGATGGTCTAGACAGTATTTGGTCCTGCCATGCGGGCAGGGGACTGGACTTGATGACCTCTTGAGGTCCCTTCCAGTCCTAGAATCTATGAATCTATGAATCTTCTCCAGGGTCCAGGCACCTAATTAGTGGAGCCATGCCTGCGCGGCTCCACTAATTAGTTGGGCGTCCCTCCACCTGCATGGAGCTCACAGACCATTGGTGGTCCACTATTTGAGAACCTCTGCTGTAAAGTATTTGCTGAAAATTAAATTAGTTTCTATGATCCCAAAAGAAGGACAAATTATCATTGTTTAAAATGTATTCATTATTGTAGCTTCAAAGGTGAACTACAAAGCTAAATCAAAATCTGATATATTTTATACTCAGATTTACATGCTGAATGCCCCCAACCTGTCTGTAGTCGACAATGATCTAGAAATATGTATTTTAAACTATCCTCTTTAAAATTATTTTTTCTTTTCTGAAATTCTCCTGGGCCTCCCTGGGCTGAAGAAGATGTCCTAGAAGAGTGCTCTGTGACTTAGGAGCTGAGATGCCAAGGTGTTTGGCACCTTATAGTTACAGTGCATCTGTAATTTTCAGGTATGCAAAAGTGGAAGAAATGTTCTCTGGTAGCTACAGTTGCAGCAGTGTAGCAAATAGTCTTAGCAACTATAGTGTTCAAACAAAGTAGGGTCTGGCAATTCCTGCACCTTTATTGCCACTTGTCCTCCTTGGTTTTCTTCATTTTCCTATAGCTCGTTGGTTCTTTTGCACTTCCTCCAGGTCTTTCTTCCCTTTCTGCTCCTGTGGTCCTTTCTTTCTTCCATTGAGCCTTGACTCCTACATCCCATTTTGCACATTTAATACATATGCATGGTGCCATCTATAACTATTGTATGATGCTGATGCTCAAAACTTTTCCTTCTACGATTTACAGGGAAATGGCCAAGAGGCATCAGACATTGGCGATATGATATGTGCCCTGGATTACACTTAGCACAGGGATACTGCTTCTTGTGTCTTACCATCCTTTTAATATTTCCAGATTTTATTAATCGTATACCTTTCTTTATACATGCACAGAAGCTGTGGCTGAATGGGTTTCCCTGTAAAAAACCCCTGATAAGGTCCATGAGACCTTATCACTGACACAGACTATACACAGTAAAATTTCCTTGTTGACACACTTCTAAGCTCCTTGAAACATACTGTTTTCTCTCTAAAGACTGTAATTGAAAGTTATAGCTTATAAAAATTGATTTATTCTTGCTGAAGGACTATTTAAAATGATCTGAACTAACTGAAATTTAAAGTTTAAAAACCACATCAATAGTTCTCATCTCAACATTTATGTAATGGGGAGGCTTAGAACAGAGCAATATGATATAATTTAAAAATGAATTAAACAGTTGTTTTTGCTCCTTTAGAGTACAGTTATTATCTGTCATACAATTGAGTATGCTAGTGACAGAATACAGAAAGCAGTAGGGAGTACAGACAAGACCAGAAGCTTCATGTAGTCTGTAAACCTTTGACTCACCACAGTGAGAGAAAACCTGTCTATTGTATTAGAAAGAGTGAATTAAAGAGATGACCAGGTAGGAATAACAAGTACAATACTGCATCACTATATTGCACTGGGTATGAATCAATACATATGGTGCCCTGCCAATGATACACTACACTATCATGCATACGCTATAGCTTGTTTAACGGTAAATGTAAGCATTTCATTTAAAATTGATAAAGTCAGCAGTAAGATAACAATAGAACTTGAAGAACTGTATTGAATGAATGAATGAATGAATGAATGAATGAAGGAAAGATGCCTATGCAGCTTCACAATAGCTTTGGCGGTTGTCAGAAGCATCTTTAATGTAGCTAACATTCCCACTCCAGCTACTGTATTGTTCCTATTTCCCACTAGCTCCCCAGGCCCTTCCACCAATGGTTCTTCCATTGCACCACATTATTTTGCCCTCCATGTCTTCAGAATGCTTGTACTGCAGCTGTTAAAATTGCAAATTTTACCTGGAAACTTGCTTTGTAAGACCCAGCTCCATCAATTTTCATTGAAAAATATAGTACAATAAGTCCTTCTACTTAATTTCAAATCAGTCTAATACAGATACTAAGGATTTAGGCCTTATGAATCCTCCATCACCTTTTTCTCTTCAAGGAAGAGCACAGCTTAGATCAATAGCAGGAAATGGAAGATTCTCTTAATCTCCAGAAAGAAAGGAAGTGAATGTCATGTTTTGGATTGGTGAATCTTGCTACTTGAAACCAGATTTCCAAATAGTATATGTTGGTTTTTTTATCTGTCTAAATACTTCAGTCCAAATGGCAATGTTTTAACATTGATAAATATAGGAAGGAGGGAACCTTTTGTTGTTTTTTCCCATTAGATACAGAGCAGGCACCAGCAGTGCCACATATCAAGGGAAAGTGGACATTCCAGCCATTTTTCTAAACTCACACCAATCTGATTATCACATCTAATTGCTGAGTCGCAGAGATCTGGGGAACATAACATTCTCAAGCATGATTGTGATGAGTGCAGCATAAAATTTTAAACAGATTAGACAGATTCTACCTCTTCTACAAAATCCTTATGTGAACAATTAAAATACTCAGAAATCTTATCCTTAAAAAGACACCTTTCATTAGTTTTAGCTGCTGATTTGTTCAAAGTTTCAAAAGATATGCAATATGAAACCTGCTTGCATAAATATACATGTAATTGTTCAGGCTTTCTTCTTCCTTCATTGTCTCTTTGTACATAAGGAACATGAGAGGTTTTGAAAGCTACCTTCAGACCCTTCTGAAATTTCTCTATGCACTTTGACAGATTTTTAATGGACATCTGTTTTATTAGTTTTGTTTGTACTTGATGCTTCTTCAGGTAATTTTTAATCTAGTTTCAACCTTCTGCTGCAAAAGTAAAGGTATTATTTTTGGGGCGGGGGAGAAGGGTTGTGTATCTGTCAGAGATGACTGCCTCACTCTTTGTGTAGACTGGAAAACATTTTGCTGACCTTCATTGTCTATTGCAATATTTTTCCAGTAGTTCTCTATGTCTTCCTGTTAGCTCTATGCCATGTAGTGCCCCAATTACAGTACAGTAGAAAGAAAGAGTTAATCAAAGTTCCCCCAGAGTGTTGAAAAATCCATCTTGTAGCATATTTCTCGCCACTACTGTTGCTTGCTTTCTGCTCAAGAAATCCTCTTTATTTCTTCATATTGTAATACCTCACAGTTATGGTTCTTGTACTTGGCTTTCTTCTCATTATCTTCTCAATTTGAGAACTTCTGGTTCATTTACTTTTGCATTGCTCCCCATTCAAATTGTGACGATATCTGCAGGACATTTATTTCCAACCACAGCTTATTTTTATGTTAATTTGATCTGAAACCAGTTTTTTACCCAGCATTTTGATTATCCTAGCATAATCCATGGAAAGAGCTAAAAGATTGCCTGAGCTTGCTGTAAAAAACAACAACAATTAACCAAATGCCTAGTTTGAGGAGTGAGGATGGATTTCAAGATGCACATGGATAAAGGAAACGTCATTATTTTCTGAATTTGAAATTAACTGCTATTTTGTAAAGGCACTGAAGTCCTCTGTGGCCAAGTCCCTGGACTGCTCTTGAGGAAAGGGAGGCGCCTGTCTCTCTAGGGAGCACTTCCTTCCTCAAAATCTTCCAGACCTCTGCAGAGTGGATGATAAGAAACTGTTTGTCTTTCACACATATCACATTCTTGAGCTGAGCTGAATCTGAATGGATCTTGCATGGTGGGAAAAGCAACCCAGATTCCAAATTAGTGGGCTCCTTGAAGAAATGCTATACCAGCTATGGCCATGCCCCCAACCAAGAGTCATGATCTCAGTATGAAGAAAAATGGTTACATCAAATGTTTCTTTTTGTGATGGTTTTGTTTCTCTAAAAAGAAAGAACTATGACAATAGTACACCTGCTTACCAAAATAGCTCTATATTTACACAGTAGCATATTCTATATGAACACTTGTTGGGGTGGGTCCTTGTTATTCTTCTATTAACTTAATCTACAATTGCTTCTTACATGGAAGATTTGTGAGAAGTGCCTGCAATGGCCAAAACTAAGAGTGGGGCCTCAGCATAAATATGATCTTCGTGGGTCAAAGTAATGATGGAGAAATCATCTTTGAAGAATGGAAACATTTCCCCATAGACTTGCTGATATAGACACATCTATTAACAGCATATTAAAGTTTGATACCATTCTAAACTGCCCATGGCATTTATTCCACTATTGAAGTAACTGGGAATCTGAATAAAAATGTCTAATTATATATGGGGTTGTTGAAAGAGACTGATGTGCATTTCTATTGATATATGCTGTTGGAATAGACTATTGTCCTTTCTCTGTAAAATTCTATTAATCAGAATGCAGGACCAAATAGCCAATATTGTCCCAGGCTTCTCTTGCTATTATATGCAGTAGTTCCAGCATTTTCCTGAAAATCTCCACATACCATAGAGTTTTGTCTGGGGATTATGTGAGCCTCTGACAGAAGCTAATCATAAAAAGAAATCCATAGCTACTAATTGTTGTGGTTCATGGGGAATATATTGAGATGATTATCAAATTAATCAAGTGGCATTGAAATACATTTCACTGATCTGCTTACTCAGTGTACAGTGTCTTCCTTCCGTCACTTCCGTAAATGATTAACACCGTGCTTTTGCTCAGCACCCAAATGAATCATTATCTGAACAGCCTTTGTTTGGAAGTGACAGCAAGCACAGTTCAAGGCAAGAATCAACAATCCCATCCTCTTTGAGAATAAATATTATAAAAAGAGACCAGTCCCTCTATAGTTAAGCTTGAAGCCAGCTTTCTATTATAAACCCAATTCTGACACACTCCCACATTCAAAAACAATTTTGAAAAAACAACCCTTATCTCCTTGAAATTTAATATGGATGCCCTTATGCAACTGTAGAGTTTTTCTAGATATTTTGAGAGAAATTGTTGGGCAAGGCATTGAAGAGATACGAAGTTTAAAAAATGAATGTTTTCATGTCTTTAAACTTTCCCTTACTTATCTGAAAAAAACATATTAAGTTAGAAACTCAAATATTTTTGTCCTGTTTGCCTCTGTGAGGAGCTAAAGAGATACAATCAGATTTTTTTTTAAATCAGTTCTGTCTGAAATGTTTTTGTCTACTCTTATAGTAAGTACAATACTGACTATTATGACAAAGTTTTAAAAATATATTTTTCTCTATATTTGCCTTTGTTTACTGTGTGCTTTGGGAGTACTTTATGTATAGTCAATGTCATTCTTCCTCGAATAATCTCAAAGAACAGGAAAAACTGTCTGACTGTTGAGAAAGAATATATGTACCACCTAGCCACCATGTCAGCTACTCAAACAGATACTATCTTTTGATTTACCTTACTTTGAAAACACCACAGTGCCAGCATCTCATCTTTATATTTGATATACACACCAAACCTACTCAGCTCCCATCCCACCTTCCTAATATACTTCCCACTTGAAAATTTTACAGCCATTTTAACCATTTGCAGCACACATCTTGAAACCCTTTACTCTTTTCATGCACTATAGGTAGTCTGTGGCATAAACATCAATGGATATGGTTTAAGATGTCCACAGTTACAGGCAAAATGCCAAAGTATACCTGGTATGATATCCTCAGATCCTGGGCTTCCTGGTGGAACTGCCAAGGAGGGTAACTTGATAGTAAATGTCAGTTATGCCTTACCCAACAATTTCTAGAATGTCCTCTCATTTTTTTTAAATGGATGCATATGTAAAATCTGAACTCCATGTTACCTAAGATTTTTTTTTGTCTAGGAGTAGATATGTTAATGTAATAAATACTGTAAAATTAATAATAAATATAATACATATCTGGGTTCAGGAAGGAATGTTTGCCCTGGGGTCAGATTGGCAGAGACCTTGTGGTTTTTTCGCCTTCCTCTGCAGCCTGGGGCACAGGTCACTTGCAGATATAAACTAGGATATATGGTCGATTCTCTGTAACTTGAAGTCTTTAAACCATGAGTTGAGGTCTTCAGTAACTCAGCCAGAGGTTAGGGGTCTATTACAGGAGTGGGTGAGTGAGGTTCTGTGGCCTGCAATGTGCAGGTGGTCAGACTAGATGATCATGATGGTCCCTTATGACCTTAAAGTCTATGAGTCTATAAATCTCACTCTTATACATCTTTCATCCAAAAGTAGTACTAACTACACAAACCCCATAAAGTACTTATACAAAGACACTGTTCACTACCACTGAATTGAAATACTGTAGTTTAGGTGATACTACAGTCTGCTTCAGACAGAGCCAGGCAATACCTTTAGGACCCCATGCAGGACATTTTCAACCTGTTCTATACCCAGCATTATCACTAAACTGATCTTTCCCTTCAACTATGCATCAATTTGTGTCAGCTTTGTAACTGGCTGTAAACTGGCCCTTTAGGCAGTTTGTCAGGAAATTCATGTAAAAATTGGAGGGGTTTTAAGTCCTGCCTTTGCTACAAATTTTGCGATATAGGAAGACTGTTGCTCACAAACATGTTGCATAGTGCCAAAAAATGTAGAAACTGCCAGATATGATGATTTAAAGGAACATACTGTAGTGCATGCTATATGGGACTATATAACTGGTCTAAATAGTCTGGCAGTAGCCAATACCAGCATCATCAGGAAAAGGTGAAAAAACTCTTAATGCAGGTTTTCATTTGTACAGTGTTGTGCACATGGCCAAATTACTTCCTGTGCCTCTCAGATGATCAGCATGTAGTAACACTGGACACTTACACAGTACTATTCATGTTCCAAATGCTCTACACACATTAACAAATGAATCCTCACAATACTCCTGTGAAGTAGGTTAGTAAGTATTAGCATATACCCTGAAGCATGAGATTTGATTACCTTTATCATTATTTTAGCTCCTATGTTACTAGTGGTCATAAAAAGTTCCAACGATGTTTTTATATCCAGCTACACCATTTGCGCCGAAGGCCTCCTGTGGCAGTGAATTCTACAGGTTGGGCATGAATATAGGAATATTTGCTTTTATTTGTTCTAAATCTATTGAATAAACCATTGTTCTGATATATTGACACACTAGAAGAAGAGACTAAAAAGTTTTCATTGTGTCTTTATTTTGAATACTGTGCCTCAATACAGAATAATCCTGGCTTTTTTTATATCTTCTCGGACAAGTCCAAATTCAGCTGTGATTATCACTGAAGTAAACAGAGATCCAGAGCGTAAATCAGAGTAGATTATGTCCTTTATGGAGAAAAGTCTTTCCATATCTTTAAGCATTTGCATTGCCATTCTTTGGACTATCTCCATCCCTGCTATATATATTTTAAGGGAATGTCCAAAGAGGATACATTACCCTAGACGAAAGCATACCATTAGTTCAGTATAATGGCATTACTATACAGTGGAGTCGCATCATATGCGCATTTATAATTCAACTATACGCGCGCAATGAGCGTATGCCCTGGAGTGAGCATGAGATAGGAGACGTGACTCTGCTGTTCCCTCAGTCAGTCTCAGTTCCTGTGAGCCTCTCATAGTGTGAGCATCTCGCCGCGCTGAGTGTGATTCTAGTGTTTAAAGATACGTATTTTTCATACAACATGGCCCCTAAACGCAACCCAGCTACTTCATCTGGTGCTCAGCCGAAGAAACAGTGATCTGTTCCAATGCTGGAGGAAAAACTGGCTGTGTTGGACTTACTGAGAGACGGTATGTAGGTCTCCAACGTGGCGCATAAATATGGCCGCAATGAATCTAGCATCCGTGCCATCAAGATTCGAGAGAGAGAAATTCGTCAATCCGTGGCATCAAGTGCTCCAATAACTGCTAAGGTGACGAGCCAGGTGCATGATAAGACTTTAGTGAAGACTGAAAAGGCATTAAACTTATGGCTGGAAGACATGAACCATAAACGTGTGCCTCTACGCACTGTTCAAACCTCCCGCCGAAGAGGGACAGCCTTCTGATGAGAAGGAATTCAAAGCCTGCCAAGGTTGGCTTAACAGTTTTAGGAACCGCTTCAACCTCAAAAACGTGCAGACTACTGGTGAAGCTGCATCTGCCAATGAAGAGGCAGCAAAAGCCTACCCCGAACAATTAAAGAAAATCATAGAAGAAAAGGGCTATCTTCTGGAACGAGTTTTTAATGCTGACGAGACTGGGCTCGTCTGGAAAAAAATGCCCAACCACACTTACATTTTAAAATCAGAAAGACAAGCCTCTGGCTTCAAAACAGCTAAAGACCATGTGACTGTATTGTTTTGTGGCAATGCGGCTGGGCATTTAATAAAGCCGGGCTTGCTCTACAGGGCTGCAAATCCCTGTGCCCTAAAAGGCAAGAACAAAAATCTCCTGCCTGTGTTCTGGCAATCAAATAAAAAGGCTTGGGTGATGACAGTATTATTTCTGGATTGGTTCCACAAGTGCTTCATTCCGGAGGTCAAGCGGTACCGTGAAGAGAAAGGACTTGACTTTAAGGTGTTGCTGATCATAGACAATGCTCCTGGCCACCCTGAGGCACTCCAGTTTGCACATAAGGACGTTGAAGTCATCTTTCTCCCCCCCCAATACCACCTCCATCCTCCAACCTCTCGACCAAGGCGTGATTCGCTGTTTCAAGGCCACGTACACGAGGCTTACGTTCTCACGGATGCGTAGCGCTATGGATGCTGATCCCAATCTTAATGTGATGGAGTGCTGGAAGTCCTTCAACATTGCCGATTGCATCACTTATATTAAACAGGCAATGGATGCAATCAAGCCTGAAACAGTCAATGCATGTTGGCAAAACCTATGGAAAGAATGTGTGAATGATTTTAAGGGTTTCCCGACCATTGACAAAGAAGTGAAATGCATTGTTCAGGTGGCCAGGCAAGTGGGTGGTGATGGCTTCGTCGACATCCTTGAGGAAGAAATTGAAGAATTAATTGAGAGCCATAGAGAAACATTGACTAACAAAGAGTTAGAGGAACTAATAAAATCGTCTACAGAAGATGAAGATGATGACGACGAACAGGAAGAGCCAGCAAGTTGGAATCTTCATAAATTTGCTGAAGTGTTCCAAGCAGCGAAACATTTGAATGATTTAATTTCTGAATACGATCCCTCTATGGAACGAAGCCTCAAAATCACACATAGTATTACGGACGATTTGAGACCGTATCAAGAAATGTTTGAGCAGCTCAAGAGACAACAGCGACAGTTGCCGATCACCATGTTTTTCAAGAAAAAACAACCAACAGCAGATGAGCTTGGCCCATCAACTCCTGGATCAACATCAAGCCCTGACGACCCCCCAGTAGTGTCATCATCATCGGAGACTAACAAGAATATCCAGGATGAATGGTGAGTGGTTAGGTTTACTGTTTTCCTTTTTTATTCTTTCAGTCTTCCGTCTCTCTCGCTCTCTCTCTCTCTCTCTCGCTCTCTCTCTCTTTTATGTAATTAAAAATACAGTACTGTAAAATTATATTTTGCATATGTACTCTTTATTATATACTGTACATTACTGTATACATGATATATATTACTGTATAGGGTTGTATACTGTACACAAAACCATGTATACTGTACTTTATGGGCGATTTAAGGGATTTTCAAGGGTAATTTTGACTATACGTGGTTTTCGCCTTACGCGCTGACTTTAGAACCTAACCCCCGCATAAAATGTGATTCCACTGTATTTGTGTCCCTATTTTAAGGCACCCAAACATCCTATTTGTTTTGTAATGCCACTACCCACTGGGCAGATATCTTCATTGAACTATCCATAATGATTCATTGAGCTATCCATAGTTTTCCTTCAGGGCATCCCACAAATTCAAAGCCCATCAGTGTATCTGAGAAGTTTATACTACTTTTTGTCAATGTGCAATAATTACATTTACTCGAGTTAATTTTTTTCAGCCATCAACTTGCCCAATCAACCAAGTTTAAACATCTAGAGCTTCTCAGTCCTACATAGTTTTACTAAAAACCAACAACTTAATGCCATCAGAAAATTTCACCAACTGGATGCCTCTTCCTTCCTTCCCCAAAAATTAAAGAATATATTAAAACATTGGACCCAGTACCAATCCTATTAAGTTCTCTTCACTCTGAAGGGCAACCATCATCTATAATTTGGTTTCCTATTGCTTGGCAGTTTTTAATCTGCAACAAGACTTCACTCTCTTGTCTTGTGGTTATACATTTTCCTTAAAGATAAACTGAAGAGTTCCAATTTAAAAACATGTTTGAAAGGTTCCAAAAGCAGAATCTATTAAATGGCTATTTAAAAAAAAATCAGAGGGGTAGCCGTGTTAGTCTGGATCTGTAAAAAGCGACAAAGAGTCCTGTGGCACCTTATACGTCCCAACAGACATATTGGAGCATAAGCTTTCGTGGGTGAATACCCACTTCGTCAGACGCATGACTCTTTGTCGCTTTTAAAAAAAAATGTAATTAACACAGTAGTTTTACAAAATTGCTTCTTAAATTCCTGAGAAATCTGAGCACCAGATTTTCTGGTTTTCTCTGAAACAATAAGTGACACCACAATTACCATAATATAAAGCATGGGAATGAAAACAGCATATAAAATGAAATGGTTCTTTCAAATTCAAGCTCATGGTACTGTATTTATGATGACGACATTTACCCTGGCAAAGAAACCGGAAAGTCTGCAGTTCAGATTTCTCAGAATCTTTGAGAGCTCGAGATAAAAGGCACCATAGAAGTGGGAACTATTCTTATTCTTATTACTGAGGTGATTGTATGCATTTTATTGAAATACAAAGCTTGTTTCAGTTTTAAACAATGGATAATATATATAGTGTACTGATTTCCTGGTTTGGAACCTTATCAAGGAGTTTGGAATTTTTTTTCTTCAAAAATCTTTATCTTTCACTGCTAGTAGTCTATTCTGAGTAAGATTATCAAATGTTCTTTTTTTAAAATCCTAGTAAATTTTATACATTCAGTCATTTTACCTCCCAGTTTATCAACTATTAGAATTGCATAATCTTTATGTAAGAGCTGCATAATCTTCTCTGATAAAAACTGTGCTGGTTTGATCTGATTAGATTATACTTAACCAAGTGTTCTTTTCTAATCTTACAATCTAAAACCCAGATTCTGCAAATACATATGCATGTGAATGCAATGGATCTATTCACATGCTTAAAGTTAAGCATGTGCTTAAGTGCTTTGCTGGATCAACACCTTACAGGATTGTGTCCTTAATGTATAAGAATGTAAAGTGGATTAAGGATTCTTCCTTAGGCGATTCAGCCTCTGTTAAGTTCACACTGAATCACCATGAAAGTGTCTTTGGAATGGGAATTTCCACAGTAATGATAAATAAATACATATATGTATATACATACGCACACACATACTTTATCATCTACTTTAATTGTCTCTTCACTTGAATTCTTAAAGAATGTCAGCAGACCAGTGGATAAAGGAGAACCAGATGACAATTTATTTGAATTTTCAAAAAGACTTTTCAAAATCTCTCACCAAAAGCTATATAAGGAACTAAGTAGTCATAGGATAAGAGGCAAAGTGCTGTCAGGTATCAGAAACTGGCCAAGAGATGTAGAGAGAATAAATAATAATAATAACACCACCACCTAGCTCTCATATAGAGCCTCTCATCAGTAGATCTCAAAGTGCTTTATGAAGTAAGCTTCATTATCTCCATTTTACAGATGAGGAAACTGAGGCCCAGAGAGTGGTGAAATGACTTACCCAAGGTCACTCAATAGCCCAGCATCTTGATTATTGCAACATCCATCTCTCTGGCCTTGACAAGTGCAATCTTGTCCAATGTTGCTGCAAAGATCATCCTCCTTGCCTCTCACTTTAACCATGTTTCCCGTCTCTTTGCATCCCTCCACTACCTCTCTTTTCTCTATTGCATCAAACATGCTTATCTTCACCTTTCAAGGTCCTCCATAGTCTATCCCCACTCTACTTATCATCTCTCATTTGCTATTGAGATGTTGACTCTTGCCTCCACTTGACCTGTGGTGCCAGCCTCCATTGCCCACTTGTTAAACTTTCTCCCATGATGCCACTCAGGCTTGGGAGGAGCTGCCCATAAACATCCACAAAACTAACTCATTATCCTCTTCCAAAACCCTCCTTAAATCACTTCATTGGCATGATGCCTACAAAGAAAACCCCAAAACTGACAATGACTAGACAACTGGTGCGCTGAAACTACTGCATGTCGTGCTGACCAGTCGTCTCATTGTTTCCTTGTACTCCCTAGTATCAGAGGGGTAGCCGTGTTAGTCTGTATCCACAAAAACAATGAGGAGTCCAGTGGCACCTTAAAGACTAACAGATTTATTTAAGCATATGCTTTCATGGGTTAAAAACCCACTTCTTCAGATGTATGGAGTGAAAATTACAGATACAGGCATCTGAAGAAGTGGGATTTTTACCCATGAAAGCTTATGCCCTAATAAATCTGTTAGTCTTTAAAGTGACACCGGACTGCTCATTGTTTTTTTTATACTCCCTGTCTGCCTTATCCATCTGCTGTCTCTTGCCTTATATTTTGATTGTTAGCTCTTTGGATCGCGGAACATCTTTTTGATTTATGTTTGTATAGCACATAGCACAATGGAGTCATTATCCATGACTGGGGCTTCTAGGTGTTAAAGTAGTAGTTGCTGTAGTAATAGTTATTATTATACTATTAATACTAATATTAAAGTGACTTATTTCTCTCCATTCTGCTTGTCCTGTTTTGAACTATCGTGCAACCCCATTTTATTCTTTTTTTACTGACTCTGATTCTCACTTTGCCTCTCTCACTTTCATATAAATTAAAATGCCACTGCTACCACCAGACTAAGACAAAATGAGACTGATACTTTTATTTCAAAGTCAAGTTAAATTTCTAATTTCTAACTAATATTATGGACAATGTCCAGCTTTTTAACCTTTTAATACCAAAGAATAATATCTAGTATTTCTTTATTTATTCACTGTTCTGCTAAAAGGCATCTTGCTGCTGCGCATCATGGGTCATGGGGGAGAAAGAGATTACCCTTTGCAAGGTCACTACTTCCCCTCCTGTGCATATAGATGGGGAATGGGTGAGCATAGCCCTGACCCCATCCTCATGGCAAACTTAGCCGAGCTGACACAGAGTGGGAGGGTTATTTCCCACTGCTAATAAATCAGGAGTTATAGCTTTGTTAATGGAACGGGAAACCCTATGGAACAAGTAGTAAGAATCAAAATGGCAGAATTTTTTTTTAAAAGGTTGACCCCCAAAATTAAATTTAAAAATGTTTAAGACTAGATTTTTACGTTAGCGTTTTATAAAGTACAAGTTCAGATTATTTTATGTAGTTCTGGTAAATCCCTTTTGTTTATTTACTAAGAGGAGAAATTCAGCATTTCCATGAGAGAAAAACGTTGATGACCATTTGCTAACACATGGAAGTAAAAAAAAATCCAGATTTTTTTAAGTGCTTTGATAATCATGCCAATGAAAGACACTACTATGATGTTATTTCACAGGCATGAATGAAACTTTAGGGACTGCAAGATTTAAATGATTAGCAGATCAATCTGCATCTACCTAGACATTTTAGATCAATTTTCATATTGTTTCCCCATTCTAACCTAATGCATATGCTCTTGGTATAACTCAAGGCATCTCAAATAAAATAAGGTAAATTGTTTAAAATGATTTGGGTGTCTATTATGCTCTGACATAAAAACCTGCCTGTCATTACCTAACACAAACTTACCCACAGAACAGGGAAAAAAATTATTTGGAATACTTAATGAACATATATTTTGCTATGATGATGATTAAAATGTAGCACCTAGCAATAACTACTGTCATTTATTTGAAAAGATGAAGCAAATATCCCATTGGGAACTGTGAGTTCCAGGGTTTATAATAAAACTCCCAGAGACCCATAATTCATTAGCCCTAACAATGAATAACAAAATAACTCTAAAAGGCATCAAGTATCAGAGGGGTAGCCGTGTTAGTCTGTATCCACAAAAACAACGAGGAGTCCGGTGGCACCTTAAAGAATAACAGATTAAAGACTATCTGTTAGTCTTTAAGGTGCCACCGGACTCCTTGTTGTTTTTCTAAAAGGCATGGCATAATCAATATCCTGAGCTACACATGACATAACTTTTTTTTAAAATGCCAATATATCAGGAGGTTGCTTAGATATTTTTCAGCAGAGAAAACTATATACATTTTAAACGAAGTTAACATTTTAGCTCTTAATTCAATGGAATGGCATTTTTTCCCCATGTGGAGATTTTTTTTAATTAAATTAATTTTAATTTTATTAATTTTTTAATCCAACTATGGATTAAAAGCTATCAGGCATTAAACTATTAAACCTTCACTTCTTTTTACTTCCATTAAACAAAAAGATTTTGCAAACTACTTGTCCATTAAATTATCAATAATGTATCAGTTTGCCCCTGCTAATGGAAGTCTAAATAGTCAACACATTGTGAAGACACAATTCACAAGGTCATATTTCCACTCCTCTAATCAAAATGGTATCTTAGCAACAAAACAAAAAAAATCATAGTACTGTATTGTTTGTCTACTGAGTCAGTTTAGACAATATTGCCAAATCTACAGGGAGGAGGGGAGGAAGGCAATTTATGCAGGCCCTGGCACACAATTAAAATGCTAGCATGACATTCACTGCTCATGCTCCAGTGCTGTATACTGTGGGGGGTATCACCTGCTTATCCAAGTACTTTTATGTATCCCCATCAACATAGTGCCTGAATGCCACCCAAGTATTTGAAAAAGAAATCAAAATAATCAACCCTCTTCCCAGCCTAAAGGAGAAATAGCTTGATTTGTTTATAGTTTGTGTAGCTGGGTAGTAAAGAAGTTATTGAGGAAAAGCAAAGTCAAAGAGGTGAGGGGGTTTTGTATTTAGTTCTGAAAGTGGTTAATTCAATGGTAATTATTATCTCTTGAGGCATTGACATCCATAGTCTAGGTTCAGCTCCAATGAAAATTCTGTCTCCTGCACACACAAGAAGAACCTGAACCTTTTCAGGGCATTTCCATTCACCTCTGCAGCCTCTTGGAGATGGGATATGAATATTTTGTGATCAGTGCTATCAAATACCACAGAGAGAACTACAGCAGAATGAATATGGATGTATTTCCCATGTCTGAGGGCAGGATCAGGTCATCCATCAGAGCAACAAGTGCTGTCGATGTATTGTGCACTTGCCTGAAGCTTGACTGAGAAGAAAGATTCAGGATACTGGCAACTGACAGGTGGAGCTGGAGACGGAGACTGTTTTTTTGCTACCCTCATGATTAGTTTTATGAGATGCTTCATGCTATCTGAGCGCTGTGGCGATAACCTAAGGCCCTGGGGAAATCAAGAAGTCTCCCCTGGCATCTCCGCCCTAGAGGGGGCACATCACAGTTTCCTCTCTCTTCCTGTTTAACAAGAAACCTCCATCCACTATTTCACTGAGTCCCTCTATCAGCACACTTATCAGTATACAACTTATTCCACCCGCTTACACCCCCTCCAGGGACCCATCTGGCTGGCATGACAGAGTAGTGTCAGGAAGATGAGGGTAGGGTAGTTTGCCGAGTGTAACGCCTTATAATAGAACAGCTTTGCTGGGGATCCCAACTGACTCAGTCTCTATTTTGCACCAGTATAGCAGGAGATTAAAAGGCTAAGGCATTCTAATAACAGAGGAGATGAGAAAATGATAAACTGTTGGTCAGTTGCAGACATGCATGCTGATACTGTATACAACTAATTGCCTGATTTTCTTTCTTGTAATGCTCTATTCCTCAGTAAGGAGCCACAGTGAAACAACATTTTAATGCAGACTGCTATAATAATTTACTACATGTATCTGGTTAATGGGCAGTATAAAAGGAAGCATTCAGTTCAGCTTCCAAGGATTCTGACTGCAAATATCCAGTACTAACTCCATGTGTTGGGAACTATTGGCCAGTTTACTTTTTCCCTGATCTTAACACTTATACTAGGTTAGGAAAAATAAAGAGAAAAATCTATAGGATGTTTTCCTTATTTTAAGATTTTTTTAAAGTAAGATGTTTACGAAGTTAATGTACACTGGGCTTTGGAAGTGTGTTGGGTCCTAGTGTCTGCAGGTGCTGTTGGGAAACTAGCATTTGCAGCTGTCTACCAGCAGTCACTGAAATTTACAAGTGTTCCAATAAACTCTGCTTCTGGCGGCTGTTTGCTCCCATTCTGGTTCCCATGGAAACAGGTGATGGATTGCCAAAAATGAGAAATGATGCTTTAAAATAATCAGTGTTTTGAACCAGCGTCTATTATAAAAGCACCTCACTCTTTTTCCCGTATTCCCAAGGGAGTGGGAATAAGAACACATGGCACATGGAAGCCAGAAACAAAGTTGTTAGAACTCTTGCAAATGTCATTGGTTGCTGAATGACAACTGCAAATGCAGTTTCGTCAACACCACCAAGAGACTTTAGTAAACAGTCTCTTTCAAAGTGTGTGTTTGAACTTTCAAAGAAAGAGTATATAAATTATTATTATATTGGACACACCAATCTTTTGTTTGACTGATTTCAGTAAAGTACCCCCTAATGGTGTGTGATAGTAGCCCACAAAACATAACAAACAGAGGTTTCTTTTAAACCATTTGTTCCCACTCTATCCCCACCTCTGCCTTGAGAATTGTAATAGCCAGTAATGTATATTCCTACAACAGGTAGGAAGTTGCCTGAAATGAGTATCTACATAATCAGGTATCTGTAACACATGTCCTTCCTCATTCTCCCCGCTTTTTAATATATGTCACATCCTTATGTCTCCATCAAGCCTATCATTTAGTCCCTAATCCTGCAAACACACATTCAACTTCACACACATGCATAAGAGTTTGCAGAGTCAGAGCTTATATTGTAGGCTCCTCAGGTCAGGAACTCATTGTGATGCTGGCAGACCAAGTGCCAACTCATGCCAAGGCCCTTAGGCTCCAGCTGAACACTGATGAATGCAAAGCTGGAGACCAGTCTCGCTCACCTGTGTGTTAGTATTATAAAAATAGGTATTAGATGTATAAAATTGTGTTTAGACTTTATGAAATGTTTGTAGGATACTGCATGTATTAATCTCACTTAGCATGTACCCCATGTTATCAGGTTATATCAAGTGTTTGCATTGTAAGCCTCCGTAATTGTGTAACTCACTAAACAGGAAAGAAGCATTAATTAACGTAATGGCAGAGCTCCTACAGAAGGTGTTACGACCAACACATAAGAAAGCCCATTGAAACCAAATGAGCCGTCATGAAAAATCAAAGGAGAAAGACTTTGTTAATTGCATTCCTCCCCCGATACCCCATGAAGAGCAGGCCCCCAGTGAACTCATCTCATCAGCTTGAACTCTGGGAGGAAGGGACTAAAACCCCCTGACAAGAAGAAACTGGGTCTCTATGCTGCTTGGACTTGGAGTGGGCAAGATTTCTAAGCATAAGCAAAGGATTCTCAGTGCTCGGCCTGGGTTAACCCTAGAGGACTTCTAGAGCTTGCATATTACAGCAGCTTCTATTACTCCTGCCTGGGTGGCAAGATAGACCAGAGTACCACAGGGTCTGTCTGTGACTCCATGTTAAGGCTGTTATAATGCTTGAGGAATTCACACTCGATACTTTGTTGGTGAAATCTAAGCATAGAACTCACAACCAGTTTGGGGTTTGTAACCTGCTTCTTAACAATCTGCCCAGAGGTTGGCACGCACTCTCCTGAGCCACTCGAGACAGTTTGACCCCCATCTCCCTTGTGATTTTTTGAAATGTTATCAAACTTGTGACTTCTGTAAAGTGGCAAATAATAGTAAGCTCATGCAATATATAAATATGTGCACACACATTCACAAAAGGGGACAATTTTAACTTACATCAGTGCAATGGATTTCTACATGAGTATTTTGAGGCAAATTTTTTCTCACTTTTAATTGTTAGGCTCCATCAAAAGGTTTCACCAGAGACAAGAGTCATGCTTCTCCTACAGATCAAACAGACCCATGAAATCTCAGACAAGGCAGTTACAATTTATTTATATTCATTTTGAATCTGCTAGATGAAGGCCAGACACAAAACAGCTAGAGATTCCGCTCACAACTAACGATCAGAGATAAGCCACAGGCAGGCTGCCAGCTCCTTCCTTCCTCTCCAGCTTTAATTAATGTACAGTCTGCTTCACATTTGCTTCCATGGACCAAATTCTTAATATTCAAATTGAATTTTGTTCAAAGTTGACCTGGCGCAAATCGACCAAAAAAGCCACAACATATCCCAAAGTTCTATTTTTTTTTTCTGAATTAGGCTTAAAAATTTTTATATGAAAAGGAATCTTCCCCAAACTGACAGAATTCTAAAATCATTCAACAAAAATCCACATCATGTTATTACTAATTTAAAAATATTCACTAGGAATCTGAACCAGACAGGATTTGCTTGTGTCTGCACAAGAACAAAATTAATGTCTCATCATAGTCTGCAGCAACCAGACTGATGCATTTTACATGAGTCAGTTTCAATTAATAAAATAAAATTAGTAAACACAAGGCATTACCTAGTGTATCATTTGATAAGTCACAAGCACTTTGCATCTATTTCTGTAAAAATATACCTATGTGAGGTGGTCACAAGAGAATAGATCTGGAGTATTTCAACTTTTCAGGCACGACCCAAGACTCTTCTGTTTGCACAACCAACTACCAAGAATAGCGGTTGCAAAAACAGCCAAGCAAATTTTGTCTTGGTTACGATAAGAATAATCCACTTGCAGAAAGCACAATACATGAGGGTGAGGTAGATATCCAGTCATCTCTAAAAGAAATAATGCTTTTATAAAACCTACAATTTGATGTAGTTATTTGCCTTAATCTTAAATAATTCTTATAACATAAATCATAGGAGTGAAACTCAAATTCTGTTTTTAAATCCTGTAATCTTCCTACCTACACACTGGAGATTCTTTCTTGAAAAGACGTATCACAGGTACCCTTTGAAAGAGGAATGTTATTCATTCTCTTTTGGCAGTTTATATTTACTCTCAAAATCCATTTGTCTCTAAGAGCCTATACAAACTTGTAAATCAACTTCCTAACTTAAGCAGAGTTAACTGAATCATCTTTAATACTAAAGGCTTCTGTCTAATGAGGATTAGCTTCCCATCCTCCTTACTTCCACCAGCTCCACATCTATGGTTAACAGACTGTGGCAATACAGACACAATGCTGATCTCTATTCAGTATTCAGTACTGAAATTCAGTAACGGCATATTCTCCTGCACTGTGTTGCTCTAAAGCATCAACAGAGGTTTATGAAAAATGAATCCTGTCAAACTACCTTGATTTTTTTTTTTTAATGAGGTTACAGGTTTGGTTGATAAATGTAATCGTGTTGATGCAATATACTTAGACTTCTGTAAGGCGATTGATTTGGTACTGCATAACATTTTTATTCTAATTTTTAAAGATATAAAGTTAACAGCATGCATTAAATGGATTTAAAAACTGGCTAACTGATAGGTCTCAAAATGTAATTGTGAATGGGGAATCATCATTGAGCAGGTGTGTTTCCAGTGGAGTCCCATAGGGATCGATTCTTGGCCCTATGCTACTTAATATATTTGTTAATAACCTGGAAGAAAAGCACAAAATCATCACGGATAAAATTTGCAGATGATACAAAAATTGGGGAAGTGGTAAATAACAAAGAGGATAGGTCAGTGATTCAGAACAATCTAGATTGCTTGGAAAAATGGAAGCAAGCGAACAATGTGTGTTTTAATATAGCCAACTGTAAATGTATACATCTAGGAACAAAGAATGTAAGCCATACTTACAGAATGTGGGAGTCTGTCCTGGGTTGCGGTGGATAATCAGCTGAACATGAGATCCCAGTGTGACTCTGTGGCCAAAAAAGCTAATGTGATTCTGGGATGCATAAACAGGAGAATCTTGAGTAGGAGTAGAGGTTATTTTACTTCTATATTTGGCACTGGTGTGACCACTGCTGGAATACTGTCCAGTTCTGGTGCTCACAATTCAAGAAGGATGTTGATAAATTGGAGAAGGTTCAGAGAAGAGCCATGAGAATGATTAAGAACATAAAAACATAAGAATGGCCATACTGGGTCAGACCAAAGGTCCATATAGCCCAGTATCCTGTCTTCTGACAGTGGCCAATGCCAGGTGCGCCAGAGGGAATGAACAGAACAGGTAATCATCAAGTGATCCATTCCTTGTCACCCATTCCCAGCTTCTGGCAAACAGAGGTTAGGAACACCATCCCTGCCCATCCTGGCTAATACCCATTAATGGACCTATCCTCCATGCATTTATCTAGTTCTTATTTGAACCCTGTTATAGTCTTGGCCTTCACAACATCCTCTGGCAAAGTTTGACTGTGCGTTGTGTGAAAAAATACTTCCTTTTGTTTTAAACCTGCTGCCTATTAATTTCATGTGATGACCCCTAGTTCTTGTGTTATGAGAAGGAGTAAATAACACTTCCTTATTTACTTTCTCCACACCAGTCATGATTTTATAGACTATCATATTCCCCCCAGTCATCTCTTTTCCAAGCTGAAAAGTCCCAGTCTTATCAGTCTCTCCTCATATGGAAGCTGTTCCATACCCCTAATCATTTTTGTTGCCCTTTTCTGAATCTTTTCCAATTCCAATATATCTTTTTTGAGATGGGGTGCCCACATCTGCTGGCAGTATTCAAGGATTAAAGGATTAGAAAATATGCCTCATAGTTATAGACTCACGGAGGAGCTCAATCTATGTTAATAATGAGCTCTTCAATCTAGCTGAGAAAGGTATAACATGATCCAATGGCTGGAAGTTGAAGCTAGAAAAATTCAGACTGGAAATAAGGCACTAATTTTTGACAATGAGGGTAATTAACCATTGGAACAATTTACCAAGGGTCATGGTGGATTCTGCATCACTGACCATTTTAAAATCAAGATTGGATTTTTTTTAAATATATACCCTAGGAATTATTTTGAGGAAGTTCTTCTATTGCCTGTGTTATACAGGTCAAACTATATGATCACAATGGCCCCTTCTGGCCTTGGAATCTATGACTACTGAAGATGGCACTGAAGGATTTCCAGGTACAGTTTGGTCTAAGAAGCCCATCACAGCAAATAAACATGCCCCAAAAATTCACTTTTTTTCTACAAGTGTACTTGCACTTTTTAGTTCTAGTACAAAATGTAAAGTAGTCTATCAAAGAACTTCCATGTAATGTAATGAAATAATCTCTGAGCTATACATTTAATATCCAGTGGAGAACATATTCCAGAAGATACTATGAGCAAAGGGATGAACCTACGTTCCGTAGGACAGAGAGATGGAATCCTGTCAACTCAGCCTGAGAGAATAATCCCAGCTTCCTTTATTCTGAAGTATTAGTGTCCTTCTTCCACCACATATAATAGCAAACCATTTGCACTAGTTCTCTGACTATCTAGCACTGTTCAAGCTGTACCTGTGTTAGAGCAAAATTTGGGAGATTTTCCTATAATTTTCACAGTAGATGCCCTAGAGGAATAACAACAAAACTTTATATCAGCTGTTTTCTAGTCCTGGCTGGACCTTGGAAGGGAAAGTACTCTATGCAGCATTCGGCAAAGAAAAGGGGTACTCATGAGTTTAAGGAAATATTTCCATGACCCCCCCCCAAAGAATACACCATCTCCCAAGTACTAAAAGAGGTTGTTTTTAAACTGTATATGAAGTGTATACAACTGCATATATACTGAGACAGCCCAGATTATTCAGGTACTGTACTATCATCTGTCTTGCTCAAAAGGGCTGCCTATTCCAATTCATAATTGCAAATTTAGAAGCTCTGTTAAAAAAAGTAAAGTATTATTCAGCTAACTCACTAAAGACTTGGCAATCTCAGAATTTATTGTTGATTATATATACATGCTAATTATCACAGTTTTAATTAAAGTATTATCTGGTGCATGTGAAATGCAATTATGCGCGACCAGTGTAAGTTGTGTAACAGGCTAATATTTGTAGAGAAATGCATTGTCGGCAATGAATCTGCTCATGTAAAATGAAGTGATGTTTGTTTTCAAATGAAAAATCTGTACATGGAACATTACACTGAGCTGTCACCACCAAGGCAAAACATTCTAACCTAGATTCAAAGCCTAATAAGTAATTTTCAGATTTTTTCACCTTGGTCATCTTCCACATTGAAGTATTTGATTAGAGCTATAGTTATAGGGATCGCTCTTAAAATCTTCACTGTTTTGCCTTAGCAAGGAGACATATGTAAAGATTTTAATAGCAACAACGGGCACATGAACAAAGGAATTTCCACACTGAAACAGACCAGTGGTTTATTAATTATTTTTATACAGTACCCTCTATAGTCCAGTTTACTCTTTATGACAATGTCAGATGTACTATATAGAGGAAAATTTAGGCCCCTCTATAACTGTACTTAATCAAGTATACATTACTATACCATTGGGGAGTGATGTAGAATTTTTCTTGAACAATCAATTTATGATCTGATCAATTCATCACCTTAAACTAGCCAGGATAAAAATTACAACTGCAAGTGCTGTTCTAATTCATATAAACATATAATCCTTTAAAAAATTCTAAGCTATTTGCCTCAATTTTCTATGTCAGTGACTTTGAACTTTCACCTTTTTCTTATATTAGGAGCATCTGATAAACCAGTTCTATTCCATTGATTAATTGACATACATCAATCACTAGGTCATTCTATTCTGCCACTGTGGTTTTTTTTCCATATGAGGCTACTAAACATGCAGGTAGTGTTCAATGTGAGAATATACCGTTATTTTATATTATGGAAACAGAATATTGTCCATATTCTTATCTAGTTGCCTCAGAACAAAAATGTATTTATTTGACTGCTACAATGCCTAAAGCAAGTGTCTTCACTGAGCTGTTCACAATGATATCTAGTTACAACTTCTTGTGAGGCTACAAATAATCCAGGACTCTAACAAGTTGTATGAGTATTTTAAGTTCTTCCTTCTGATGCACATCACTGTGCATCTGAATACTGAATTTTAAATGGCATCATGTTGCATGTTACCTAGTTTCAGGGCGCACCAGTGCAGGAAGCAGGTGCTTGGGGCGGCCAATTGAAAGGGGCGGCACGTCCGGCTCTTCGGCGGCAATTCGGCGCAGTAGAGCTGCCACCGATCGCAGCTTCTTCTTTTTTTCCCGCCGCTTAGGGCGGCAAAAACGCTGGAGCCGGCCCTGCCTAGTTTTATCACATGCTCTGGAGTTCCTCATAATCCTCCCTACTCATGATTAACAAATGACATGTCATCAGCAATGTTGCCACTGCAATATTTCCTTTACCTCAAATTCCAAGTTGTTAATAACTGACTCAATTACTAAACTCTGGAGAAACTCACTGTTAGCTTCTCTCCGTGCTGCGACTCTCCTGACCTCTTGGTAAGAACCTTAAATAAATCCACTCTGTATAGTTTTCACCAGTTCTAGTTTTTGGGTTTGGGGGTTTTTTTTAAGCAAATTTCTTTAAGACTTTCCTTATATTGTACCTTGAGTACCTTCATAAGAAGATAAGGTTTTGAAAAGCAGTCTCCAAATTATCTTGTACACCCTTCAACAAAAAATGCTGAGGAACATGTATCTAAAGAGAATACAGAGGATGAAGCATATCATCATTCCAAAAGGGCTCTTCAATGCCTTAACACCTCCCCTTTCTCTCTGATTAAGCTCTATTTGTGGAGCACTTCAATAATTTCAAAGTTTCATTCAGGGACACAGCATGCTGAGGCTTCTTTGAAGATAGGATCCTGCTTCAAGATCCTCATCCCAGTGGGGCATCTTCTTGACCCAGGGGTCCTTTCATACTGAAAGGCATCAGGAGATTCTTCATGTCTACTGGACCTTGAAAACTTCTAAGGAAATCCTCAAGCAATTCCTACAACTATGAGCAAACATGATCACCCCAAAATACAACAGGCCATGAGTGACATCTTTTGGGCACACTTAGGTTAGTGCTTAAAAGCACCAGGGAACGTTAATTCAATACTAGACATTTGCTACAATAAAAAAAATGTAAACATCAACCATAAAAAAATTAGGTAAAATGCAGTAAAATCTCAGTGAAGAAACAAAAAGAATCACAATTAGTTTAACCAAATCCTTAGAGGCCAAAGAGAGGTCACCTCACAAGAAGAGCTATTTTTGCCTTTAAAAGAATTATAGCAAAATAACAAAAGATGAACTAACCCTACTTGCATTTTTGCTGCCACTATCCCAGTCAGTGACATGTGAAACAAGCATATATTACACCTGCAGTCTAAATTTTTCTAAAGGTAAACAAATATTCAGAAATAAACATTAACTAGCTCACAATGGGTCTGATCCATTGAAAATCAATGGCAAGACTTCCACTGACTTTAGTAGGCTTTGCATCAGGACCACTATAAACTACTGCTGAACAAAATTTTAGTTTGTGAAACAAAGATGTTTTTATACTGGAATTTAGAAAACACCAGAGACGGATATGTTTATTATATTATAAAATGAGTTGACTCATTTTAAACTTAAAACACAGCAAAATGAACTATCATCCACCCAACCTAGTTTGCTATTTTGCAAAACAATTCCCAGGCTGGGATCTTATATCTAAAATATTTCATTCCTGAACGCATTGTAATAGTCCTTTCAAATTACCTTTTAATTATTAAATATTTACCAGAGTCCTGGTAACTTCTGCTGTAACGTTAGGGTTTCTTTTTTATTTATGCTATATAAAGATTCAATAAAATTAAGTTAAAATATTTAAATATATATTTAAAAGGCTCAATCTATGGCATTATCACTAGATATGTACGCGTATGATGACAGGTTGACTTTATTATATATTTAAACCAAGCTTCCATTTTCAGAATTATCAAGACAGTTTGACTGAAGCTGATGAATGACAGCCACAACTTAACAGAAGTACTAACACAAAGCCACTATTGCAGAAGTCAATAAAAACAAATGTGTACACAAAAAGTCCAGTAAAAATGAAAATCATTGACATCGCTATGTTCTTTCCATTACAAATGCTAAATTTAGTCAACTCTTTCTTAAAGTAATTGAAGTGAAATGGTAATAAGTTAATGGATGTTGAACTATTTAAATATGTGCAACTATGCATTATATTGTTTTCTAAATCACCTGGGATACAGTTTACCCCCTAGATGTAACAATTAAGATTATTATTAGGAAAGCATACTACTGCAAAACTAATTAAGAGATTTGAGCTGTTTAAACCATAAACTTCACATCTCAAGGAAAACCACACAATGAAAACAACATAGAAAAGGAGATTCTGCTAACATTCTTGTCAGGTAGGCCACAGGATGCAATTTGAAGACAAGAACCTGCAATTAAGTAGGAGCCTAGCATGGTACCAAACATGCTCTTGCGTACTAATCTGATAAACACCAGTAGAAATTACCTCCTAATGGAACAAAAAAAACCAGACTGACAGTCTATACATTTCATTTTCCAAGGAAGAAAAAGAAGTTACAAATGTGTAAAGGTAAAAGTCAAATAATTTGAACTTTCAAATGAGGATATTGCTGTTTTCATGTCTACTGCAAGACTGTTCCCACCTTTTGTTATGCAAAGTAAATGGAGCAAGGTAAATGAACGTATGCCTGCTCTTTGCAATGCCAGTGCCTCAATTCTTTGATCTCAGAACATAAACTAAGTTTGGAATCCTTAGTAACAATTTTCAGTATAAAAGCAACAATTGCGGGAATATGAAAAAAGCCAATTAGCCCATTAAAACTCTAATGTATCTTTTTTTTTGAAGTGATTACAAGTTTAGTTGATAAAAGGACTAGTGTTTATGTAATCTACTTAGACTTCTGTAAGGCATTTGACATGATACCAGAAGACGTTTTCATTAAAAAACTGGAATGATACAAAATTAACTTAAGACACATTAAATGGATTAAAAATTGGCTAACTCCCAAGTTTCAAAATGTAATTGTTAACAGGGAATCATCATCAAGTAGATGTGTTTCTAGTCAGGTTCTGCACGAATCAGTTCTTGGCTTTATAGTATTTAACATGTTTATCAATTACCTGAAAGAAAACAAAATCATGACTGCAAATGACACAAAAATTGGAGAAGGGGTAAATAACAAAGACAGGTCACTGATATTGAGTGATCTGGGCACAAACAAACAATATACATTTTAATATGACCAAATGTAAGGTTATACATTCAGGAACAAAGCACACAGATCATACTTACAGGATGGGAGATTCTATCCTGGGAAGCAGTGACTCTGAAAAAGACTTGGGGGTTATTGTGGAAAGTCAGCTTAACATGTGCTCCCAATATGATGCAATGGCCAAAAGGGCTAATGCAATCCTTGGATGTATAAATGGGAATATAAAGGAGGAACAGGACGATTATATTACTTCTATATTTGGCACTGGTGCAATTGCTGATGGAATAAATGTGTCCAGTTCTTGTGTGCATTGTAATAAATGGGCCTACAAATTTACCCTAACTGTGAGCTCAACTGTAAAAAGTGAGTAAAAGGCCCTGCCCCCTGCATGTTGGCGCCCCAACCCCTCTCTCCCCGTAAAAGGAAAAGCCCTGAGGGCCCCCCATGACTGGAGGAGCCCCGGCCCACCCACCCCAGCCGCCCCCCCCAGACCCACAGCGCGCCCCCCAGACCCAATGCCGGGCTGAGCCACCAGCCCCGTGAGTGCCAGGCCAAGCTGTCGGCCCCCCTGAGCGCTGGGCCAGGCGCCGAGCCAGGCCGGGCTGAGCCAGCAGCCTCCCTGAGCTCTGGGCCAGCCCGCCTGCCCCCCGCTCCGCCCCAATCCCCCCCCCGCCAGAATCGGCCGGGCCAAGAGCCGATGGCAGCCTCCCCGAGCGCCAGCTCCTCCCGGCCCTGAAGGTCCCACCGAGCTGCCGGCCCCAGCAGCGCCCGACTGAGCCGCCTCACTCCGCCGGCCGCTGGCTCTCCGTGTCGCTCCTCACTCCCCCGTCCCAAGGAGGAGGGACGCGGGGAGCAGCAGGGACCTTGGGGGCAGGGGGTGGAGTAGAGGAGGCAGTGGAGGTTTCGGGGAACGGGGGGGGGGGGGGCAACCGTGGCCCAGTTGTCTGGCAGCGGGGCAGCGGGAGCACGAGGGAAGGCACAGCCTTCCCTGGCCTATTATACCTGATGCCCGTGCTGTCACCTCCATCTCCAGCTGAATACCACCGGGGATGTGAGACTGTCTCCCCTCATCCCTACCCCCATGTCTCCTTTACCTTCCCCATCTTATTTCTTTTTCCTGTCCTTCTCTTTTTGCTTTCTGTCCAATAAGAGTCTAGCTTAGCTGGGCAAGACTGTATATTTGCAACACTGCTGTTAGCCTGTGACCAGAAAGAGGCAACTACAAGCAATGCCCTAAACAGCCTGATACAGGTATAAGTTTGTTAGGTCTCGGAGTGGCTGATAAGACCATGTGCTGTGCCTGTTTCTCCAGCAGTAAGGAAGAGAGAGTCAACATCAGAGATTGCATTTTTTATCTTTGCTGTTCTTTTCTCTCCTCGTGTGTGTATGTGCTTGTCTTCTAGGAAAAGGGAGCAAACTTTAACAGCAGCAGCAATGACAGCTCCAACCCATCTCCACTAACTTCTCTTTTCCCCGCAAAGAAAAATTATTACCATTTTTAATACCATTTAAGAAAATGTCAAAACAAAGGTTTTTTCCTTTGCAAAAAAAAAGGCCTTACTCAATATGTTATATTTCAAATGCTATAACCATTTTCCTTCTTATCTTTAATAAAAAGTTAAAAAAGATTTTTAATGGGGAGTTTGCCATGGTACTAAGCAGGCTGAGGTCTCTGTATACCAAATCTTGTTTAAAAACATTTAATATTGGACTGGGTTATATTTACATCTTTGGGCCCCTATATGCCATCTAAATTGTTACAACATGTCCACAATTCAGGAAGGATGTTGATAAATTGGACAGGTTCAGAGAAATGCCGTGAGAATAATTAAGGGATTGGAAAACATGCCCTGTATAGTCAGATTCAAGGAACTTTATCTATTTAGCAGAAAGTTAAGGAGTGACTTGACCATAGTCTGTAAGTACATATGTGGGAAACAGAAATTTGTCTGCAATTTAGCAGACAAAAGGTACAACAAGATCCAATGGCTAGAAGTTGAAGCTAGACAAAATTCAAACAGGAAATAAGGCTCACATTTTTAACAAGAGTAATTAACCATTGAAACAACTTACCAGGGACTGTGATAGATTCTCCATCACTAGCAATTTTTAAATCGAGATTGGATTTTTCCCCTAAAATATCTGCTCTACTTCAAACAGGAATTAATTCAGGGAAGTTCTGTTACCAGTGTTATGCAGGAGGTAAGACTAGATTATCACAATGGTCCCTTCTGGCTTTATAATCTATGAATCAGTGAACAAATTTGACCCCAATTTCCTCCAGGAGAGCATTGAATTGTGTTTGTATCAAAGAGCAGATTCCTCCTCACTCCCCTTTCCTATTTCCCATCCAAAAGAGTGCAAGTTTATCTTTACTATGGCCTCCAGCCTCCCTCTCCATCCTACAAACATCACAGCCCAGACTCTTCTTCAATCTTAGCTACTGGCCATGGTCCAAATGAAGTTGTCAGGTTTTTCTGATAGCCAAACCGTGGTGCTTCAGAAACAGCTAGGGTGGATTTTACTGAGTAAAACGTTACTGTTTTATCTAGAAAAGGCATGGGGATCAAGAATGCAAAATACTATAAATGAAAAATAAACATTTATGCAAAATTGAGGTTCCACAGTGAAAGTCACAAAGGCTCCAATTTAGGAAAGTATCCCTTTTTAGGAAGGGCACTTAAGCATGTTCTTAACTGTATGTATATGCTTAAGTCTCACTGAAGTCCATTTCCCTTTGAAGGTTTGTCTACACTGCATCAGGAGGTGTGACTGCAGAATCTCCAGACTTACCCAAACTAGCAATCTAGTTAGATCGTGCAACAGCAGCAGTGAAGCCATGGCAACACTAGCCGGGGCATGGATCAGTCCTGCTCACCAAGGACCCTGGTACATACTTCAGCAGTCACCACCCATGCTGCTGCAGCTTTATAGCGATTGTTACTCTAGGAAGATCAAAGCCTGCTCGGGTATGTCTACATGAGAAGCAATCACACCTATGATATCCTCTTTGTCACAATCTGCTTCTCAGGCTTCTCTTAGGGCAGCACAACTACATGAAACTCCTTGCTCAGGGCAGATATTCAAGTGACGATTTAGCCTCATGCCCGTAACATTTCATTTTAAATTTTCAGTTATAAATACCAGTGCAGGACAGCAAGAAGTGTTTTTAATACCCAGTTAGTCATATTCATAAAGGCATCTACAGATTTTTCTTTGCTTTTGGGATGTGACTTTGGACAAGAAAGTGATTTTCAGCTGTAGGTTGGTATGTATATTTTTGCATGTATCTATGTGGATGGATGTGTGAAAATAATTGATTTGTGCACGTGTAGCTAGAAAGGTGCACCCCGTGCAAACATGCACCCAATTAGGAGCTGAAAATCAGACTCTTGGTTTTCAAATCCACACTTTAATGAGTGTTGCACATGTGTGTATTAACAGGAGAATAGATTTCACAGAACAGAAAGTTTAAAGAAGGAAGAATTACAGTAAACTACTTAAACCAGATGCTAATTGCCTGAGAAACTGTAAGTTTCCAAAGCAAAGACAGCTTAGCCATACAGAAAAATATTTCTCTGGATAACTTTTGGTTCCATCCTCTATCAAGTGCCACTTTCCAGTTACTTTCCTCTCAAATGAAGGTTTGCACTGTTCCTCCCTTTTCCCTCACTCCTACTCTGTACTATATGCATCTAGTAATTTAATAGCTGTGTATCGCTTCAACCCTTTGTGCTCTACCCCAAAGTTTGGTCTTCTGCTACAACATTTAAGGCCCTCATCCAAAGTCCACTGAAGTCAACCAGAGTCTTTCCACTGAATTTCCACACTTTTTCCAATACTTCTCAAATTTACTTTGAGTGTTGTCTAAAGTTACCACTTCCTGGTAGAAACAAACTAGCTAGCTACATATGAAAAGTATTTCTGAACAGCAACATATTTGACCAACATTCTACAAAATGAAGTTTGATTCCCAAATATTTTTGCTTCATAACAAAAATCCAAATGGCCCATGAACAGGTGGAGAAAAGTTGGACACATGAGAGGAAACAATGCAGCAAGTAAACTGGTGACTCAGGTAGCAGAACACCTGTACTAAAAATAAGATTTTCATAATCCTTTTCTAAACGAGGATTCCATAATGAAATAATGGACAAAACATTCTAATCCTTTATGATGTTTTTATATGACTACACCTTCTTTGGCCACCATATATATATATTTTTTAATGGAGATATCCTATCTCCTAGAACTGGAAGGGACCTTTGAAAGATCATTGAGTCCAGCCCCCTGCCTTCACTAGCAGGACCAAGTACTGATTTTGCCCCCGATCCCTAAGTGGCCCCCTCAAGGATTGAACTCACAACCTTGGGTTTAGCAGGCCAATGCTCAAACCACTGAGCTATCCCTCCCCCCCGAATATGAATGAATATGAATTCATCTGAATATATTGTCAGGTTTCCCTTATTCTGAAGAAAATGATGATTAAGAGCACCGTACAAATTTTATTGCAGGTGAAGTAACATGGCTTTTCTTTGATAATGCACAAACATCCCTTTAAAATATCAAAATAAGACTTTGATGAAAGAAAACTCACAATAGCCAAAATTTATATTGGCTTGTTGTATTACACACCACACATGAATACACTGAAATAGGGTGGAAAGAAAACAAACTCAGGGGCTTTGAAATGCTGTAAATATACTCCATTGTTTTGCTTGAATAAATTTACTGTGGCATATCAGTCATCTTATATCAGGAATTTTATCAGCAACCTCATGACTATATGAAAGGCCTCTTACTAGACATGATAAACTCCATATGCTTGTGTTATCTTTACATTAGCCTACCTGTGATTGTATGCAGCAGGAACTAAAGCTCTTCAGAGTGGATTTGCAAGTGAAAAGCTTGTAAAAATTAAGTCATTATTCCGATCTATATCCTTTGGCTTTAACACAATTTAAGAATGTGTTATCTAATCAATGCAGCTAAGATACTAGTTAACAGCTGAATTAATACAGTTATTTTCTATAAAGTCGAATAATCTTTCCACCCTGAGTTACATTGCCATTTAAATTAATTAAAATCCTCTCTGTTTGAAAGAAATTGTCTGTATCTCAAAAGGAAGCCCCATCCCAGTAAATATCACAGCTCTGCACTCTCGCACAGCAGGATTATCATCATGACTTTTCACTTGTGGAAGAACGTGAAGACTAATCTATCCATTGAATCAATGTTTTTTTCTCCAGTCTAACCAACTGACAATTTTAAGCCTGATGACCTACTAAGAAGAATAAGAAATTGGTCTATTATCTTTGCTTATTCTGAATTCAAGAAGTATCTGTTACAACTGGAGACCATGCTAAAATGTGAAGTTGAGATTAGAAAAGAAAAAGAACAATGGCTAGTCCTATCAATATATTTGTAAAATACCTCCAAAATAATGAAGTGATGCCAGAATTTACGACAATGCAATAATATCTTCTGCTACCTGCGTTCCCTAGAAACAAATAAAGATGGGAATGCTGAACAGGCTCAACTGAAACATTAACACTGGAAAGGAAAAAAACTGAAATTTTAAGTATCAGTTTAAAAAAGCAAATGAATGAGCATTAGCTGCTTTAAAACTGCTATGTCAGCTCCCCTGCGAACACCAACAATGGCCTGTACACTCACCTGGATTTCTATTACAGTGATGTAAATTCTATTGAATTGTGGTCGTTATCCCTGTATTCCTAATGGGCCTGGTTCTCATCTACACTAACACCCGTTTACACCATTCTGGAAATATAAAGGGACCATAAAGGGTGTGTAACTTTAAACCAGGCTTACTTTAAGTCCACTTTACACTGAGAAAGCAGTGGACGGCCCTTAGTGCAAATGAGAAGCAGTTCCAACAGGTCTTTGAGCCAATGGTTTTCTTAAATGATGTTACAGTGAAAAAATAAGTGCCAACTTTTCTTTGAGGTGGTGATAAGAAGTTTCAGCATGGAATAACCACCTATGCTCTCCCCAGTTTGTGCACTGAGGGTATGTCTGCACCACAATTAGACACCCGTGGCTGGTCCATGCCAGGTGACTCAGGCTCGTGGGGCTTGGGCTAAGGGGCTATTTAAATGTGGTGTAAATGTTTGGGCTTGGACTGGAGCCTGGGCTCTAGGAATCTGTGAGGTGAGAGGGTCCCAGAGCATGGGTTGCAGCCTAAGCCAAACATCTACACCATAATTAAATAGCCCCCTAGCCCAAGCCCTGCAAGCCCAAGTCAGCTGGCACCAGCCAGCCACGGGTTTTTAATTGCAGTGTAGACATGCCCTGAATGTTTCATCAGCCTGCATAAAGTGTAATGTTTTCACTATTGGGAAATATTGTAGCTGATTGACTAGTTGATTGATTTAGCTAGAGGGGTGCAAACCCCTTCTGTGGACACTCAGGATATAAAGTGATTTATATTGATTTAGAAATATAAGGCACTCAAACCAATTTAAGAGCATCCACACAAAGGATCAAAACAATCTAACCAGATCAGTTTCTAAACTGATTCAGTTAAATTGCTACAACTTGTGTGTATGTAAGGCCTTATTTAAAACTGGAGGGCTGCTGCTAAGAAAACTTTTACCCCGAGGCAATTAGTTCAGTCCCCATAAGGAAGGCATTACACATTTGTCATAGTTAGAGGGCTAGCTGCATCTCTGATATCTTCTCTAGCCTCTGACTGTACCCTCCTCCCCCCAGGTCTCAGATTTCATGCCTTCACTTCTCTCAAGGTGGAATCCTGTGATTCTCCCACTCTTAGACCGGTACCCTGCGTATCTACTGTACTTATCCCAATAGGTCTGACTAGGTTCAACACCTGCAGTTCTTCCTGTCAGGAGCTTGTGACCAGTGGTTAACACAGGGATGCAAAACAGCCGTCTTAAATCAAAGTACTGTTTAATCTTAACAGTTGGAAACAGCATAAGGTACGAGAAATAGGATTTTAAAATAAACAGCCAGCCTATATGCATATCTATCTTACTTAAAGCTCTCCCACCCTGTGATGGAAGGCCTAAGAAAGCTTTGCTTCTTCAGACATGCAAACAGGTATCTGCTTGTGTCAATCTGTTCCCTGCAAACAGCACCCAAATAAATGCCTGACTTCTGGACAGAGACTTTTTAGCTGCCTGTAGCTCTTTTGGTCTGTTTGTTCCTAGCATTGGCAAACAAGCTTTGTAACTTGGCTGGTGTCAATGAGTATATTCCTCACAGGTAAGAGTTCAGGCATTGTCTCTTAGCCCCACTGAAGTGTTTACCAGGAGGTGTTTCATCTGGAACTACTGTTTCTGTTTCCAGTTTGTTTCCCCAACAACCTGCTATTAAACTAAACCAACATATATATACACTAAACATTCCAATATAGCCATATAGTATAGAATATATTTAATATATATAGAATATAGACATATTGTAACTACCCCAATTAGCAGGCTGTATATTCATAACTCATTACAGAGCTGCTCCACATCCTTTACCACATTAATTCCAACTGACTTTCAAAAGAACACTAGCTTTTATGTTTAAAAAGTGTATAAATGGACTGCAGTAAAATATTAGCCAAGATGGTCAGGGACACAACCTCATTCTCCAGGTGTCCCTAAACCTCCATCTGCCAGAAGGTGGGACAGGATGACAGGGGATGGAACACTTGAAATTGCCTGGTTCTGTTCATACTCCCTAAAACATCTGGCACTGGCCACTGTCAGAGACACAGGGCTAGATGGACCATTGTTCTGACCCAGTATGGCTGATCTTATGCTCTTATAACACAGTATGACTCTACAAATTAAAAGTCAAACTCAAAAGCCTTTTTTCCCTACTAAGAACTCTTAGCACTCAGCAGCCATCCTGGAACCAGAAAATATCTCTCACCACAAGCTGCCAGCTACTGGATCCTTTAGAAATTCTCATTCTCTAAAAACTTTGATAACCCAGTAATTCTCTATTAAATTTGACAAGGAGGCAGGGACAAAAAAAAAATTTTAAATGCTCCAGCTGACCACACAAAGCTTTAAATAAACGCATGAGTGTAATGATAGACATTGGCATTTTAAATGTCTTAGGTAAGGGATAAACTAATACACCTTGAGATAATGCTTAGCTAATCACGGTGCAACAACCTTGCCATGAGTGGATGAACTGCTAATTAGACCAAAGGAAATAAAACTGCCAGTAGGATAAAAAGATAAAGAGAAATAATCAGTGATTACAGTTTTATTGTCAAGGAAAATAGCATCAAGCAGAGCTCAAAATAAAATGCAGCCTTATAAGTAAATACCAGCATTCATTAAATTAGTGCATTCAAGTAAATACAATCCAGGGACAAACATTTACTTCTCTGAAGCACACCATGAAAATGAATGGGAGGAGGAGAAAGCAGCCATTCTCCACTACCACTGCCTGCTGCAGTACAACAACCATTAAGATCACATGAATTATTTTATTGAATTATTTAAGAATTTCAGAGCCAGTCTTGAAATAGCCATTTATCTCAAACTTGGGATGAGCTACACTACTTCGTTTTCTTTAAACCTTAATTAGTCTGCTTAAAATGTAAGCTGTTATCAAATGTAATTAGTCAGATTTCACATCTTTAATTTTTTGAACTTCACATCAACTTACATTCTACTGCTTGGAATAATCTTGTGGCCATCTCTAAACCAAGTCACTTGTGGTCTGGGATAGCTGATGATGTACAGGAATTCTAGAACTGCAGCTTGTCCTTGTGACGCTGTTTTTCTCTGGTCTGTGTCCATGAAATTTCCCATATCTGAAGAGAAAAGTTATATTCAAAGTTCTGGAAATTTCGTCTCTTTTTTTTTTTTAAAGGCATCAGAGTCAATGGCATTGTCGTAACTAAGCAAAAAGATATGACTATAGTGTTGATTAATGAAGATTTCAGGTGCGTGGTGAGGCACAAGGGAAAACAGAGTACCTCCAGAGCACACAAGCATTGCTGCACGATTTAACGTGTCCTATTGTAATAACTGACTTTTTTTTTAAACCAGAAAGTGTCATTTTTAATGTACAAATAATTTTGGAATATATTCTTACACTGGATAAAATAGTTCGTAATGTAAATGCAAAAGTAGTGTAAATGTTTTATGACGTCTGTAGCACAGTTTTCTTGCTCCCAAGTGTTTCTGGTCATGATACTCCTTCAGTCTATTGTTACACCCACAGGCATAGCTGTATCATGGTCTAGTCACACCAGCAGGCAATCAGATTCACACTGACGGACCATTGTGTGCCCACTTGATATAACTGCAGGATCAAGGCCATGGTTATCTGCAATATTTCATTAGCTGTGGGTTCTTCATTAGCTGTGGCCTCCTTCCATGACCGAATACCCCATCTATGTATTTGACATTTTTAAAAAAATGCAAACTTCTACTATGGGTCCTCCCACAAGTGCACTCATCTAGCTTACAGTTTTATAGGCAAGGACCAAGGAGTTGGAAGTCCATTAAAAACACTCTGCATTGTTTCTTCCTGATTTTGTTTTGTCTTTTGAGCTTTGTCTTTGAGCTGCAGGTTTCTACTCTTCTGCCATCTAAAAACCAGTATGCATTTTATTTTTCTTTAAATTAATAAATTGGTGTACAGAAATAACTGTTTTGGTTTCCCCACTGAATTCCCATCTCCCAAAGGCCAACGGGTCAGTATTCAAGTTATCTGTAGCAGAAGGGGATGCAGGGAGGGTAGAAGAGCATGAACCTGCAGCCCTGTCTAAGGATGGAAGTAAGAGACTAAAACAAACAAAAGCAGGAAGAAAAAACATGGTATTTTTAAAAGGGTTTTAATAATCTTTTGTGATTTTCAAGCTACTTATTCAGACATAATCAGCACTGTTGCTTCATGTATTTTTGTTTATAACTAATCAGATCGCCTACTTGAAAAGAAGTTTTGAATCACGTAGGTAATTCTAATTAATCTCACTATCATGTGACTAGTCTAGCCTTCTGAATTCAGGCATTTTAAGCCCAAAAAGAACTGGTCAGCATTTTTTTTATAAACATCTTTTTCCATTCATTTATATCTCAACTAATTTTTATGAGCATAAATTGAAAAAAATTGGAGGACTTTTATACTGTAAAAGTGACAACAGTAAAACACTACAAAGTTTGAGGTGCTGCCTTGCGTGCACATTGCTTAAAACAATTTAGATTTGAAAATTAAAGTTTTGCAAATGATTAGTCATAAGACAGCAGCAGTCACTACTAGGTACAGAAATCCAGTCCCTTGGGTATTAAACACATTTTTTTTAAACTTCTATGATATTTTAAGTTATTTTACTCTGTAGGAACAGATCTTAACCTTGGGTGCTGAGTTTCCAGATTTGTGTTGATTTACAGTAATTCAGACTCTTGTTACCAAAATTGGCTTTTTGGTATTTAATATTATTAAATATAATGGTGACAGATTAATACTACAATAGAATTCAATTTTAATGATCGTATTTTACAGCGATAATTCAACAATGGATCAAAGTGATTTTTCAAAAGCTATTTTATACTGTCGCTGACATATTTGTCCCTCATGTATACTAATCAGGGGACATTCAGTTGTGAAGACCAAATGAGAAATAATTTCTGTAATTTTTATTGTTTGTTTTCGAAGGTAGGAAAGAATTTCATACCTTTCTTGGGTACCATTTGATTATAGGTATAGAACATCACATCTTGCGGGATTGCTAATAGAGACAATTCTAACCAGACTAAAATGAGCAGGACTCATTCTGTCCTTCTGAGATGGAAGTTGTGCTTCTAAGGATATGTCTGATTCGGGAATTCACTGGTTTTTGTGAAATTGCATTTATTGATCATTTGGGTATAACCATCAGAATAGAGACGCTCAAATTTATCCTTACAACACAATTCCAGTTGTGCTATTATAGTTCATGCTTTATCTCCTCTACTCCTGTCTTCTCTCTTTTTTTTTTTTATTGGAAAACAATTTTATAGCACTTTTATGTTCTGAAAAATCTCTATGCCACTGCAACATGCTCTTGGGAAATCCCAATTCCATGCTCAGTCCACAAGTCATAATCTCAATTTTGCTATTGACTTGCTGAGTGACCTTGGGCAAGTCGCTTAAACCCTCTGTGTCAATCTCCATATCTGTAAAACTGAGATAATAAGAATGCTTATTGGAGACTGATGTTTTAAGGGATAAATTACTTGAACTTTGTAAAACATTGTATAAGTGCAACTTATTATTCTCATTACCACTTTTCATTTTAAAGTACAGGAAAGAAAATCCTATGCATTTTCCCTTATGACACAGTTATTCAGTCTAATCACTTACTTGAAAATGGTTATGACTAATAAAGAATTCAACTCATCTACTTAATCTTACTTCCATTTATCAAGCATTATCCATTTTATTATTGCTGATCTTCCAGTTATGTACCCTGAGGAACAGTATCCTATGCATCAGACAGCTAACATGTAGTGTTACAAACAAAAGGTATTTTACTTATAGATTTTGAAATATTTACTTCAAAAGAATCCTATTGTTTTGGTGAAAGGAGGAGGATTGGAATTAAGAAGCTGAATTTAAGTCCAAAGCTGGCATATGTTCAAACATACTTTTTAAAGAGTAATGTATTGATCACAGTTTAATTCTTTAAAAATGCTTTCAAACAAGTTATTTGATTTATATTTTCTAGATGTTAATGCAAGAAACAAGAGCAAAAGTACACTGAATTATGACATCTTTCATATCTTACAAGTCAAGTCAGGTAACTCAGCACCAATGATTGAGAAAATCAATTAACATTTCCAAGTGAAAGTCAAAAATCAAATCAGAGGTCAAGTTTGACAGCCTTTGTATTCTGAACTACAGTCGACAGATATGAACATCCTACAAGATTTGGTTCACAATCATGTTCAGGAACAGAATCTCAGAGTTTGGTTAGTGAGGTATTGACTGTGAATAAACCCATTAATTTTCTATTGCAAGGGTGATTACTTGGAACCTCCAAGGCAACATCCCACCTCTCTCTTCCTCGGATAGTCTCTAGCTGTCTTCCTAATAGCCCCCTGCCTCCTTTATGCTCTAGAGCCTCTATAATTGGTGTCTTCGGGGAAAGGCATGGTGTTCTATTATCCTCCTGCTGTTTCCAGTTGTCTCCCTCCCAAGAGTCTATGAAGGGGTGTGGGAGTAGAGTGTGACAACTGTCTGCTTTTTCCATTTTCTGTTGTTGGAGACCAGGAAGAGAGGACTGGCAGGTAGGGCCACTGTCTCCCAACGAAAAGAATCATGTTGGGTCTAGAAATTTGTCTGACATCCTTTCCCCCACAAACAGCAGCAGATGGAAATCCTCCATCTTCTGATGTAGCCAGCCTTATACTAAACCCAGTGGCAGGTAGGACTCCACTAGGCTTAGCATGTTAGCTAGGGAATTATATAGGTTCCTTCTTCTCCTGCAAGGCCCTGACAGTACCACAGAACTTTTATGGATTCTTAGGAGGCCTTTCTCGGTACTCCTTTGAATAGAGAGTGTTTAAACTGAACTATATTGAGACACATCTTTCCTCCCTATTTCCCTCCAGGAGCAAGGCATTGCAAGTAGGGGCTGTTGCTAAAATTGGAGGACACAGAAAGCAAGAACAATCAGTGCTTGCCTGCCCTTTATATCAGCTACATGACCAATCAGCTTCAAAGCTCCTTTTTGTGTGTTTTGATTCATTTGAGAAGGCAATCTGTGTCTTTGCTGGCCATAATCACCAAGGTATCACCATGTATCACAATCCTTATGGATTTCCACTGAATTCTTGTTCCTTGCTTGGTGGTCAAAGTTTCTTTCTTTACTTCCAACACACTAAAAACTCAGCTATATTTTAAACTGTCGACTCCCTCCACTATTCTTCCACATTTGTGCCATTTTAGTTTTTTGGAGGGCTCATTTCTCCATAGTTTAGCCCCAAAATATTGTCTCCCCTTTGAAACCACTTTTTCAGATCCCTCTTTTTCCTTTCCCAGATGGCCTTGGCCTTACCTGGTCTGATTATGTCTACTGCAGTTGTGTGTGAAGGGGAAGTCAGCCCTGCTTACTGGCTGTGCAAAAAGACCCATGGGATTTGGAAGATAAAACATAGCAAGTCTCTAATCCAGTCTCGGTTTGAGTGATTCAATACTTGCTACAAATATTTCACACTGCGACAGTTCGAACTTTGCTACCAGATGGCAACCACTGTCAATGTGAAATTCTTGCAATATAATACTTTTTAAATATATGACTTATCTCAAGACATACCTATAATGAATTGACAAACATTATTGCTATATTGTTCTTCCCGCACATAAGAACTTAATTGGTTTGTTAATAAGTGAACACATACATGCCACTTGAACTTCAGATTTCCTTTGTAAGAGCGCCCCCATCCTGTTCCGCACCACACATTGATAAAACCCAGCATGAGACCTCTGCAAGGTTGGGATAATGTATCTGTGAGACACAAAGAGAAAGGCAGAGTTATAACATATCCTCTGTTATGGATGAAAATGTTACTATCTATTTCCAAAAATAGGTTATGCCTTAAGAAGAGTGTCCTATCCACTCTTAAATTTTGTGATGAGTTTCTGCATCCTACTCTAACATTTTACATTGCCTCATGCATATCTTGCACCTCTTTCCCATGAGCAAAAATGGATAAATGACTTGCACTCTCAAATTATCAATGATCCCATGATATTCAAGAATGAAATATTTGAATTGTATGGCAAACTTTCAGTCTTAAGATCCATTTATGATAAGACTAACTAGACTCAACATTTCGCCTAGTAGTATTGATTTGAGTTTTTCCCCCAACTCAATTTACCTTCATCCATAAGGCAAGAAAAGTCTAATACTTTTCCCAGAGGTACTATAACAAAACAGAAATCTAAATTGGGAAAGCTTTCCAACAACATTAAAATTCAGGTATGGAAACATCTTTTACTATACTATGTGACCAACTTAACTCATAAGAGTACTGGAGCAGACAAGGTGCATTATATATTGTATTTGCTCTGCCCCTCAGCACACTTTAAAAGTCACTTAGTCTACTAATTGTTCATCTTCTTCATTCAACTATATCCGACTAATCAACCTGAAAATGAGCTGATAGGCACAATTTTAATGTGAATAAAACATCTGAGTAATATAAATAATCCTGCATTAAACAAATATTAATCAAAGTACATATTCCCTCCGGTCACCTCTGGAGATCTTATGGCAGGATTAATGAAACCCTTTATGAAAAGATAAGGGAAAATAATACTGCTGAATTTTAATCTTTAAAATTTTATTCCATTAGAGGAAAAGGTGTTCATTGTCTCTCTCTCTCTCTCTCTCTCTCTCTCTCACACACACACACACACACAAAATCCATGAACAGAACCAGATGCAATGAAAATGAGGGAGGTGGGGAAAGTCATTTTTTAAAATAAATATAGAACTGAGTCACCAGCTATGATTACTGTATCATAATTATCACTAAATACACATTTGTATCTAAGTAAGGTAGCCCACAATCAATAAATTAAAATCAACAAGTTTTAGCGCTGAAATATATGACTAATTTTTTTCTCTTTTGCTAAGCAGAAGACTAAAGCTGAACACCATAAACCAGAAAAAATAGAGTCTGACTTAACTGGACATTGACAAGTCATTTTTATTGTTAGTTTTTCTTTATAGTTTATAGCTCTTACAAGCTAAAATTTATTTTACTTTTTCTAAAATATTTTGTAATTTTCTGTTTGGCCAATATTGATTTCTTCCCCTTGTGTTTTAAATGGAGTCAAAATTAAAACACCCATTTTTCCTGTGTTCATCTGCACCAAGCCAGGACTGCAGGGCTAGTTTTCCTGACAGTAGAACAGATTGAGTGGATCAGAAGTGTGCTGCTTTGACGTCCTTTTCTCAGACTTGTTTGTGTATCAGAATGAAAACACTTCTAGTGTGAGTGTTGGCTGGAGGAAAGAAAACCCTTTAAAGGTTACAAAGAAGAAACCATCTAACCCCACCTAAGGGGTAGCTTCTAACTCTGGATCTACCATGTGTCTTACCATGTGTCAAGTAGGGCAAGTGGAGACACGCTTTCTGGCACAAACCTACCATGAAATCTTTGGAGCATATGGTCTAAAATGATGCAGATATCTGCTTACACTTGAAGCAAGTATACCATGGCAGGGAGTTGTTACACAACTTATAACCCAATGCAGCAGACTTAAGCCATTGGTCTTTTTCCTTTCCAACCCCATTCACCTACCAAATATCCAGCACAGGAATGGAACTCCTAAATGCAACTGGATGTACAAGAGAGAGTTAGTTTCCCACACTTTGGGGGGGGATCATTCTGTTACTCTCTAGTGGATTATGAGCACATTTTAAAAGTGTCTTAGAAACCTACTAAATCTTTTCTTTTAAAAAGGAGAAGATCTCTCAGTTCCTCTAACATCCAATTTTCAAACAGGTCCAAAACTTTAGCTCTAGGCTTTTCAATTTAAGTGTAAAGCCTATTTATTCAGATCTGAATACTGGTGACATAGAATTTTTGGAAGCATTTTCAATCCATCTCTAACGTCACACACTCAGCTGACCTCCCAGTGATCTGCTGCAAACCATCTATCCATCTCTCTGCCGGCTGTTCCCTATTACGATGACCCATCACCATGCTTTCCATGATAACTTTCTCAAGGTTATTTCCATTTCTATGCCTGATGTGACCAAAGTATGTAAGTTTGCATTTGTTGATTTCCAACAACAGAGTTCATTTCTCTTTAATAATACTTCTAACAAGCATTTGTTTTCTTTTTTTGTCCAAAAGAGATGCAAGAGTCCTCACCAGCACCACATCTCAATGACTTCAATTTTCTTCTTGTCAGAAGCATTAGTTTCCCAGGAACTACATCAGTAAGTCACTATGGAAAAAACTAAGCTTTTCATTAGTCGAACCTCCATACATTTCAAGATGCCATGGTTTTTCCACACTTTTGTAAGGGGGGCAATGGCTGAGCAAGCTATCTGTAGTCTTCAGATTTCTTTGGAGTAGCCTCCTTGGTTGGATATGTATGATCCCACATAATTACATTCATTTACTGCCTCCACACTTGAACATTAATTGTGATGTCCACCTGCATCCTGTGGTTATTGATCATTTCAGTGTAAATGCATTTTGTTTATGTTATATTCAGGGAAAGTCTATATACCTCTTTCCCATTTCCCAGTACAGGTTCTGGTCAGTAGCTCCAAAGGTGGATGCTGCTATTTCAACAATGGAACCTACACCATCAAGTCCTCATGAAGGGATGGAAGGATGGCTTTGTGATTTAGGCAGGTTTTCATTTTCAGAAGCACCCACAGTCTTAAAATGGCAAATTGTCCCCTTGAATTCAGATACCATCCGTTTCTGGTAATGGTTAAATTTGACATCACAACTATACCATAACTATTGTTAGTTATTTCATTGCATCGATAAATATGTATTTGCTACCTCATTTTCCCACCCCAGTCTGCTTGTTTATCTCATCCACCTACTAGGTCTTGTCTTTTGGGACTGTAAACACTTTGGAGCAGTGATTGTCATTCATTATATGTTTATACAGTGCCTGGTTGTGGCTTTTAGATGCTATCACAATATAAGTGTTAGATAATAAAATAATAATAAATACTCCCATATGCTGCAAAGGAATTAAAAAAGAAAGAGAGAAGTCCCTGCCCCAAAATTATTACAGTCAGGATGATGGATCAGACAAGTGAGGCTGATCCATCATCACATTGGGAAGGAGAGATTAAGAAGGAGATGATTACAGAGCCGATTCCACAGTCTTTGGGTTTAGATATACACATGTAATGTGGGTTCACCATATTTTTGTTAGTTTGTGTTTTGAGTGTAAACATGGGTCTCTTTTTGTAGATAATGCTCCAATAATATGCTTTTAGAAGCGATCTGAATGAGGCAAAAGGCTCCAAAATATTTTGGAATGGTGATTCATGAGCAAGTGGCAGCATGAAAGAAGGCAAAAAGTCTTTTATGGAAGCAAATGAAATAGGAATCCAGGTTGGTGTAACTGGGGGATTGGCTGCATGTCGGGAGGTTAAGGGGAAGAATGCTAAACAGACAGGGAAAGAGATCTAGACAGGAACTTTATGATGTAGAACCTTAAAAGCAAGGACAAGATTTTTGAACTTCATTCACAGTGCCGTGGGGAGCCAGTGATGTGACTCTTGATCACAGAGACTAGTGCTTATGCCTGCCAACTTTTATTGCTCAGATCTTGGTTTACAAAAATAACTAACCAGACTCCCTATGAAAGGCATCTGCTATTCAGGACTGGAAAGACTCTTAATCTCAGGAATATTTTTCTTCTCCAACCTTCTGCCAGAAACATCATAAGAACAGAACTTATTCAGTCTCAGACAAAGGGAATATAAATTCAAGTTTTATTATCATCAGTTCCAAACCTCAGTGGTAACAGATGTAGGGGAGAAGTCATTCTTCCTATACTTCCCTAAGTACTCCTGAATATCTGTGGATCCATGAATCCAAGCCAGCCCCTGGAGGCAATCTCCAAATTTAGCCAGGCATTATCTTTTATGCAGTGGTCATTTGCTCAGAGTCATTTTCCTTATTGCCATGTCAAGACCTCATTACAGAATACCCTCTCAAAGAGAGCTGAAATATGGACAGCAATGCCCCAGCCATAAAAATTTTTCTAGCATTAAATATATGTTTGGTGCCCTGTGAAGAAATGTGTGTAATTCAATCTTCCTCATTTCCAAGAAAGCTTGACAGGACTCCAGGTAGTCCTGGTACCTAAAGAAAGTCTACTTCATGAAAACACCTAGAAGATAATAAGGTGACAAGTAACAGTCAGCACGGATTTGTCAAGAACAAATCACGTCAAAGCAACCTAATAGCTTTCTTTGACAGGGTAACAAGCCTTGTAGATGGGGGGAAGTGGTAGATATAGTATATCTTGACTTTAGGAAGGCTTTTGATACTGTCTCGCATGACCTTCTCACAAACAAACTAGGGAAATACAACCTAGATGGAGCTACTATAAGGTGGGTGCATAACTGGTTGCAAGACCGTTCCCAGAGAGTAATTATCAGTGGTTCACAGTCAAGCTGGAAGACCACATTGAGTGGGGTCCCTCAGGGATCAGTTCTGGGTCTGGTTCTGTTCAATATCTTGATCAGTGATTTAGATAATGACATAGAGAGTACACTTATAAAGTTTGTGGACGATACCAAGCTGAGAGGGATAGCAAGTGCTTTGGGGAATAGGATTAAAATTCAAAATGATCTGGACAAACTGGAGAAAATAGGATGAAATTCAATAAGGACAAATGCAAAGTACTCCATTCAGGGCCGGCTCCAGGCACCAGCCCACCAAGCTTGTGCTTGGGGCGGCACCTGGAGGGGGGGCGGCGCGGCGCTCCGGCCGCCGGGGAGAGCGGGGCCACAGCCGGGCTCGCCGCCCTCCTCCCGGCCCTCTGGCTGCCCTCCTCCCTGGCGCCCTCCCCCCTCTCACCGCCCTGCCCCCTGCGCTCTGGCCGCCGGGGGGCCTCCTCCCAGGGCTCCGGCGCCCTCCCCCCGGCCGCCGGGGGGAGAGCGGAGCCCCCGCCGGGGCTCGCCGCCCTCCCCCCGGGGCTCCGGCCACCCTCCCCCCCCCACAGGGGGGGGGCGGCTGGAGGCTTTTTTGCCTGGGGTGGCAAAAAAGCCAGAGCCGGCCCTGACTCCATTTAGAAAGGAACAATCAGTTACACACATACAAAATGGGAAATGACTGCCTAGCAAGGAATACAGTGGGAAAGGATCTGCGGGTCATAGTGGATCACAAGTTAAATATGAGTCAACAGTGTAACACTGTTGCAACAAAGCAAACCTGAGTCTGGGGTATATCAGCAGGAATGTTGTAAGCAAGACACGAGAAGCAATTCTTCTGCTTTACTCCACGCTGATTAGGCCTCAACTGGAGTATTGTGTCCAGTTCTGGGCACCACATTTCAAGAAAGATGTGGACAAGTTGGAAAAAGTCCAGAAAAAAGTAAGAAAAATGACTAGAAGTCTAGAAAATATGACCTATGAGGGAAAATTGAAAAAAAATGGGTTTGTTTAGTCTGGAGAAGAGAAGACTGAGAGGGGGCGTGAGAACAGTTTTCAAGTACATAGAAGGTGGTTACAAGGAGAAGGGAGAAAAAATATTCTCCTTAAAGGAAAAGAAGCAATGGGCTTAAATTGCAGCAAGGGCAGTTTATGTTGGACATTAGAAAAAACTTCCTGTCAAGGTGGTTAAACACTGGAATAAATTGCTTAGGGAGGCTGTGGAATCTCCATAATTGGAGATTTTAAAGAGCAGGTTAGACAAATTCCTGTCAGGGATGGTCTAAATAATACTTAGTCCTGCCATGAGTACACCACACTGAACTAGATGACCTCTCGAGGTCCCCTCCAGTCCTACAATTCTATGATTCTATTAAATCTTAAGTTTTCAAGCAGATGCTGCACTCTAACTCCTTAGTTGTCCAATCTTGACAGTTTGCAGTCTCAATGGATTTGGAGGAAGTCTAAAAACATGTTCCAACCTGACCCATTCATCTACATTTTCTGAGGTTTGGAGTGGGTAAAGAACACTACCAATACAAAATATGCCACTTGTTTTATCTCTGGCACCAAGAAACTAGTGGCATTACCAGTAAATCAAAAATAATCATATCCATACACATGCAAATGCCATACCTAGACATATCTACTGTCTAGATAACTTGACATTTCTGAGATCAGCAAGTATCTTATGACCAGTCAGAAAAAAAATCTGTCGATGCTTGAGCATCGACAAAACTCCATTTTAATCTCTAATTGACACCCTTAATCAATCAAACATGATGGAGCAACTGAAATCAAGGTTATTTCAATCAGTTTGAAGTTTGTCTAATTTGAAAATTATTGCAAATTTATAGAGAACTAAATTATAAACACTGTTTTCAAATGCCACTACTGCTAGGGAATCGTATTTGAATTTTCCCAAACTGCTAAAGGAAATAAATATTATATTGAAAATTAAGTCCCTGATTGTGCAAACACTTAAACAGGAATGTAACTTTACTCATGTCACTAGTCCGATTGACTTACATGGGATAATTCATGGTCTTAAAGTATGAACATATGTGATTGCAGAATTATGAGGCTAAAATGGCATCTTTATTAAAAACTTCCTTCTTAGAGGTATAAAATCTCTGTAATTTCAAAACAAAATTGCTTCAGCATTTACAATGAAAAGTTATTTAGACTTCCAATACATTAATGAGGTTATCTATATATAATTTTTTTTAAACACACACACACACACACACACACACACACACACACACACACACACACAAAATAGGCCTTTTTTTTTAGGGCTGTCAATAAATCACAGTTAACTCACGTGATTAATTCAAAAAAATTAATCACGATTAAAAAATTAATCAAGATTAATTGCATTGTTAACAATAGAATGCCAATTGAAATTTATTAAATATTTTGGATGTTTTTCTACATTTTCAAATATGTTGATTTCTATTACAACACAGAACACAAAGTGTACAGTGTTCACTTCATATTATTATTTTGATTACAAATATTTGCGCTGTAAAAATGATAATACACCTCATACAAGTACTGTAGTGCAATCTTTTTATTGTGAAAGTGTAACTTACAAATATTGATTTTGTTTGTTACATAACTGCACTCAAAAACAAAATAATGTAAAACTTTAGTGCCTACAAGTCCACTCACTCCTACTTCTTGTTCAGCCAATCGCTAAGAAAAAAAGTTTGTTTACATATATGGGAGATAATGCTGCTCGCTTCTTGTTCACAATGTCACCTGAAAGTGAGAACAGGCATTCACATGGCACTTTTGTAGCTGGCATTGCAAGGAATTTACGTGCCAGATATGCTAAACATTTGTATGCCCCTTCATGTTTTGGCCACCATTCCAGAAGACATGCTTCCATGCTGATGATGCTCGTTAAAAAAATAATGTGTTAATTAAATTTGTGACTGAACTCCTTGTGGGTGAATTGTATGTCTTCTCTTCTGTTTTACCCACATTCTGCCATATATTTCATGTTACAGCAGTCTTGGATGATGACCCAGCACATGTTCATTTTAAGAACACTTTCACTGCAGATTTACAAAACGCAAAGAAGGTACCAGTGTGAGATTTCTAAAAATAGCTACAGCGCAAGGTTTAAAAATCTGAAGTGCCATCCAAAATCTGAGAGGGACGAGGTGTGGAGCACACTTTCAGAAGTCTTAAAGAGGAACACTCAGATGCGGAAACTACAGAACCCGAACCACCAAAAAAGAAAATCAACCTTCTGCTGGTGACATCTGAGTCAGATGATGAAAATGAACATGCATCGGTCCACTCTGCTTTGCACTGTTATCGAGCAGAACCCGTCATCAGCATGGATGCATGTCATCTGGAACGGTGGTTGAAGCATGAAGGGACATATGAATCTTTAGCGCATCTGGGACTTAAATATCTTGCGACGCCAGCTACAACAGTGCCATGAGAACGCCTGTTCTCACTTTCAGGTGACATTGTAAACAAGACGTGGGCAGCAAATTGTAACCAAACTTGTTTGTCATAGCGATTGACTGAAGTAGGACTGAGTGGACTTGTAGGCTCTAAAATTTTACATTGCTTTATTTTTCAATGCAGTTATTTTTCTGTACATAATTCAACATTTGTAAGTTCAACTTTCATGATAAAGAGACTGCACTACAGTACTTGCATTAGGTGAATTGAAAAATACTGGTTCTTTTGTTTTTTTATAGTGCAAATATTTGTGATAAAAAATAAATATAAAGTGAGTACTGTACACTTTGTATTCTGTGTTATCATTGAAATCAATATATTTGAAAAAGTAGAAAACAACCAAAAATATTTAAATAAATGGTATTCTATTATTGTTTAACAGCACAATTAATTGCAATTAATTTTTTTAATTGCTTGACAGCCCCACAAGGCACCTAAAGTTAGGCTCTTTAGCCCATATTTAGGCACCTGAGAGTGGGTTTTTGAAAAGCACTCAAGTGACATAGGAGCACAAGTCCCATTGACTTCAAACTGCAAATGCTGATAGAGGTGCATATCTTGGTTGAATCTCTTCAGATTTCTTGACTTTTGGAAGTTCAATATACCAGAAGGTCATGTAGGCTGAAAATATAGCATGGGATATTTGCTTATCAATTTTGGGTTTGAGTTTATGTAGTTCTCACAGAAAGGATATTAATAAAGCCCCAGACTTGTCCTTTTTTTAGAAGATATAAGCATTTTATGTATGAAACTTAGCAGAAAATACTGCCATATAAAATCTGAAATTCTAAAATAAGGAACTAAAGAAACAATTACAAAATATCTACTTCCGTGATTTAAGACTATGAGATAGGAAGAACACAGAGAATCATCAAAATAAAAATAAAAATGGATTTTTAAAAAATATTGTAATCCAAAAAACTGATTTTTATTTTTTTAAATCATGATTATCCATTCAGCTGTCCAAAAAAGGCCATTTTATGTTATGTTCTCTACATTTAACAAAGCTTCAGCATTTTCTGCTAGAGACAGAAACATAATACTTTCAAAATTCATAAGCAGAAAATTGATCCAAATATAACTTAATCCCCAAAATGAACAGCATTTTTACAGTGATCAAGAGATTATGTTGCTTTCATTTTGTATGCATTCTAAACCACAAGAGAGAAGGAATTTCCATTGTCTGGATGCCAGCAGGGCACTCAAAGTTTCTGCAAGTAATTTAGAAAGATGGACAGCCTATTTGTTTTGAATGGAACAGCCAAGTAGAGACTAGCTGCCTAGAAGATTTCCATTGCAAGATGGATAGTGACATGTATCAAAGAAACCTAAAAAGCTCCTGTTCCAGAACATAAGGGCTCACTCAGCCAGAGTGATTGTGAGATCTTGGGATTCAAGGACAAAACCTTGACCAAAGATCTATGCAGAACTGCAAGTTGAAGTTTAGTTCATTAGAAGACTTTTTCCAATTTCCATTTTTTTTTAATGCACCATGTAAGTTAAAAGACAATGTGGCTGCAGGAAAAAGGCAGTGTTTAATTCGTAATGAAAGACATGCCGGAGCTCAAGCAATTAGGTCCCAGGTCTCAAGCAATTTTTTACCTTCATAACTGTCGTGGCATACCCAGAGGTGCCAGGATATAAACTGCCAAGCCTAGAGGTACCAGGGCTCAGCCCTGGCAAACCCTGGCCCAAATTAAGCACTGGAGAAAGGCTTTTTATAGCTGTGGCCACAAAGATGCCAATACAAGGCAAATTCAGGAAAAAAACATACTCGTTTTAAAAGAAAAGCTGTTGGAAAGACTAATGTCTATTCAAAATATGTTACCAGAGCCTTAAGAATCTACTGCTTTAGCCTCTTTTATATATAGTCAAAGTAAAATGTGGCCCCCTAAAATTAAAAACACATCAAAATACTGAGATTGCCAGGTAGAAAACTAGATCATGCTACTGCTCAAAAACCCTTTTTTATGTTAAGCTAAATAACATTTGCTTCAATCTCCAAGTTCAACAAATTTGGGACAAAGGCAGTGGATGGGATCCAAGGAGTCTTGTTCTAATTAACAAAAATTAAAGAAAAAAACAAGGGGGAAAAATGATGTCTGAAGTTCAGACCTACTAGTTCAGACTTGATGCATGCTAATGTGTATTATCCAATATCCTTACTTCAATCAGCCAGTATTGATTTGTTTTTCATTGTGACGTGTCTATCTCATGCCACAAAGTTATAAGGTTAATCTATAAATATGTAAGATGAACTAGTGTATGCAAAGTCACTACAATGCTCTGCATACATAATTAGCATTATACAAAGAAAGAATTTCTAACCTGCATAACGTAAGTTGTTCATTCAGGATCATTTGTGTTAAGACAATACCGTGCAAAGACTCCAATGACTCTGTATTTAAAGTGGTCGAATCCTACCATGAACCTGAGTAAACATCTGGGAGCAGGGTGAATGTCTACCTGAAAGTACATGCCCTTCATATCAAGAGCTGCAACCCACATGTCCTTTTCTAGGGATGGTATGTGCCTGTGTCATCATGGGAAATAAAATGGTTGAGATAGTGGAGAATGACAATGGGTATCCAGCCATCCTTCTTCTTGGGTACTAGGAAGTACATTGAGTAAAAGTCCTTCCCCTAATGCTGAAGAGGTACCAGGGCTCGAATGCACCTCGATTCTGCTTCTTGTTTGAGAATCTCCTCATAAGGATGGCCCCTGAAAGGGGGTCGGCAAAGGGTTTTGGAGGGGGCAATGTAAACTAAAGCACATGGTCAGAATGGATGATATTTAAGTCCCACTTGTCCATAGTTATTGAACTCCAGGTGTGGAAAAAGACCAATAGACAACCCCCAAAGGATGTGTGGGGATTGGCAGACAGTGGCATTACCAGTTTGCAGCTCTCAAGCTCCCATCAAAAAGAACCTTTATTTAACCGGGATGTTTATCTCCTGAGATGAAATAGGAACCAATTATATCACATCCAAAGTTTAAATCCTGCAACCAAAATCTTTATGTCAAAATGTGCCTTTCTTGCAATACATTCCAACATACCTACAGCACAAAAACCTTTCTGGGGGAGCACATGAATATTAAGACAGCAAATCTAGAAGTTTTCCATGCATACAAGTTCAAAACCCTTTTGTGCTTATCTTGGGTTACGGAGAGCTATTAAAATTAATAACAGACTTGCAAAATTAATATTTTATGTAACAGTTATTGTAATTATTAATAGTTCATATTTTACTAGCTTTTCAAGCACATATAGCTGTAGCAAATGTGCTTTAATTAGATATGAAAAACAAGAACAGTTAAGTGCTAAATAAAATAACCATGCCTTACATCATGGCCTGAAATTCACTAGACTAAATTGAATATAAAGATAAGAAACAAGGTACTGTGTATGTAATAGGTTTGTGGTCACACACACACACACACACACACACACACACACACACACACACACACACACACACACACACACTGTTACAGTCCACTGATCTGAGTTTGTTACAAGACCAGTACATGGTAAAATGATAATTTTTGTTTTAATTTATTACAGATATGCGCAAATCTGAATACTGAATACCATGGCAATCTGAACTTTTTGTTTCAGTTCGCATGTGTCAGTCATATTCTTATTCAGATTTTTTTCCAGGAGCAGAAAATAAGAAGTTTCTCACTCACCCTAGCATCTCTAATGTTCTTGAGTCCTACTCTCTGCCTTTCGATACCACCCGAGAGGTCCCAGGTCCTGCCCTCCCCGTACACTCTTCCTTCTTACCCCTTAAGTGACAGTTAGTGTTTTCTGATCCTTCTACCAGCTTCAGTGCTGCTGATAAACTGCAGTCAACTTTGCTCCTGTCAATCAGAATAAGTGTCGCACTGACTCAGCGATGCTCATGCTTCCTGCTGTGATTAATCATCCTATTAGATGTTTTCTTCTGAAAAAAATATTTAAAATCTCCATTTTATAAGCTAACTAACACATACCATGGAGTGTGTTCAGCATGTTTTGACATATCTGAATAGCTGGCATTCACAAAACTGTTCAACCGTAAGTGATCCCACATAAAATAGAATCCCTTATTGTTTAGGGGAAGTGCAAACAGAAGTAGAGTCGATTTGGAAGCAGAGACTCCGAATGTCTCCAGAAGCATTCCTTTCTTTGGGGTAGAAGGCAGATTACTGGCATTTACTATATTGAGAGAGGATACAGGGAATTCTGTTAATTATTCCCCAAAAATTATTACCCAAACCCACATGTTCTATGCAGTACAGAACCACTGGTTTTGGGAAAAAGCAAGCTTCTTTCCTCCACAGTAAGATCCCTTGGGGGTAAAAATGAAAGTTATAGAAAGAAACCCTTTCCTGGGCTTACTCAGAAGAAATTATAAGTCTATCTAAGTTTATACAGAGTAAGGAAATTTAGATTTGTCTTTCTATACTAGACAAGAATAAATCTGGATGAAGACGTTAACAGAGCTAGTCCCAAAAGAAGTAGATAAGACTTAAGCCAAGAATACCTCTTTCTTCCAAGGACCTCAGATCCACTGAATTTTTGAGTGATGGTGGAGGAGAAATTGGAAGGGTCCAAAACATAGGCATATGGGATAGCACTAACCCCTTTTCGTGTCAATAAAGTAGATAATGTAAGAAAACTTAATACTTAGGTTATTATATTCTTCAGTAGAGGGAACAGGCTTTATTCCATAAATATGCTACCGTCTGCTGGTATGTAATTTGGCTGGATCTTTACTGTCTGAAAGAAGAGAAGCTGTGATGCAGGCATGAGATACTGCAAAGAGACTATCCAGTGCAGGAAGCAGAGCAAAGTGATTTAACTTCAGTATTTAGATTTACAGTGTTCTACTACTGCAAGTGGTGCAGCTGCAGCAGTTTGTGTGTGTGTTGAATGCTTTGTGATGAAACGCTCGTTCCAGTCTTGCCACAAACAGCCCCAAAGCACTGCAGCCCTTCAAACAAAGTTGAAAGTATGAATGGAATTAAAATGGACCCATTCCATAGTGAACAACTATCTTAAGAGGTAGAAAAACAACCAGTGTTGTGAACTAAAAAACATACTCCTGAGAATAGAGGTGAAGGAGAGATGATGAGAAAATGCTCCCTTGTGAGTTACTGTCACTTATCTGATTAATAGAGAACGGTAGCACTTCCTTCTATATGTCTACTCTGGTGGCAACTGTCTTCTAAAATAATACTCCACTGCCAGCAACTCGGGCCTGGTCTACACTAGGCTTTTATGTCGAATTTAGCGCCGTTACATCGAATTAACCCTGCACCCGTCCACACCACGAAGCTATTTAGTTCGACATAGAGCTCTCTTAAATTCGACTTCTGTACTCCTCCCCAACGAGAGGAGTAGCGCTAAATTCGAAATGGCCATATCGAATTAGGCTAGGTGTGGATGGAAATCGACGGTAATAGCTCCGGGAGCTATCCCACAGTGCACCACTCTGTTGACGCTCTGGACAGCAGTCCGAGCTCGGATGCTCTGATCAGCCACACAGGAAAAGCCCCGGGAAAATTTGAATTCCTTTTCCTGTCTGGGCAGTTTGAATCTCATTCCCTGTTTGGACAGCGTGGCGAGCTCAGCAGCACTGGCAACGATGCAGAGCTCTCCAGCAGAGATGGCCGTGCAATCTAATAGAAGGAGGGCCCCAGCATGGACTGATCGGGAAGTCTTGGATCTCATCGCTGTGTGGGGCGATGAGTCCGTGCTTTCAGAGCTGCGCTCCAAAAGACGGAATGCAAAGATCTACGAGAAGATCTCTAAAGCCATGGCAGAGAGAGGATACAGCCGGGATGCAACGCAGTGCCGCGTGAAAATCAAGGAGCTGAGACAAGGCTACCAAAAAACCAAAGAGGCAAACGGACGCTCCGGATCCCAGCCCCACACATCCCGTTTCTACGAGGCACTGCATTCCATCCTAGGTGCGTCCGCCACCATTACCCCACCACTGACCGTGGACTCTGAGGATGGGATATTGTCCGTGGCAGGTTCCTCGTCGGACATGTTAGCGGACGGGAAGATGAAGAAGGAGATGAGGAGGACGAGGCAGTCGACAGTGCTGGCACCGCTGATTTCCCCGACAGCCAGGAGCTCCTCATCACCCTTACCGAGATCCCCTACCAACCGTCCCCATCCCTTACCCCGGAGACAGAATCAGGGGAAGGATCAAGCAGTAAGTGCTTCAAATATCTAAACATTTATTTTTACAAGAACTGAAATATTTATAATATTAACAATGGCTTTTTCCTAAAGTGCTTAAACATGTAAACAATTATCTGCAAAAAAACTGGAATATTTACAATAGTAACAAAGGGTTTTTCATGATTTGTCTGCCTTAGGCTCTTCACAATTTAGTCCCAAGTATTTAAAATTTTTTTTACAATGTCCGGTAAGTCATGATTATGCTGCCCAAGACGCTCCACTCTTTAGTCCCAGTGCACCTACGCGAAAATCCGGTCAATATGGCCGGGGATAGAGGCGAAATCCTCATAGGAGAACTCCTCGTAGGTCTCATGAAGGTACATTTCCAGCCTGTTCATCAGGTTCCTGGGTAGGGCGATCTTATTGGGCCCTCCGTGGTAGGACACGTTACCACGCCACGACACCATCAGGTACTCTGGTATCATTGCCCTGCAGAGCATGACGGCAAACGGCCCTGGTTTCTGAAGGCTTTCTCGAAGCATCCTTTCCCTCTGGGACTCCGAGATCCTCAGCAGGGTGATGTCGCTCATGACGCCCTGCTTTGAATTAGGGAGGGGAATGTTAGTATTGGGACTGCTTTACAGCCACGCGGTGGAGGGAGAGGGGCAGCATACAGGGATCTTTCCCTGGGACAGCCGCGAGGGGGTGGGACAGGGGCATAGTTCATGCTGTCCTGATTGCTGGCAGCAGAGACTGGCATTGCTTTCAATGTGAAAGGAGGCCAGTGCTACTAGTACAGTGTTAAGCAGCCAGAAGTCTACGGCTTACCATGATTGCACGCTACAGAAGTTCAGGTGTCCTGCCACGCTTCTCAGATAACTGCAAGACCACTGCAAGACCCCAGGCACTGAAGGCGAGGGCCGAAAATTCGACCTTGTCCTGAGTGCGCATGTGAGAGGTGCAGTGCATGGTCTTGTTCACAGAGAAAGACTAGGTTCTTTGTACACAACTTCATTTATCTGTCTCAGGAATTCACTCCATTTTTCCCATTCACACAGACACATCTGCGACTGTCTCCCAACCCAGCCTGTCAGCACACTCCCAGAGGCTAGCGCAGATTAGGAGGAGGAAGAAGAAGACGCGGGAGGACATGTTCTCAGAACTAATGAGCTGCTCCCGAGCCCAGGCAGCCCAGCAGACACAGTGGAGGGAGAACTTGTCACAAATGCACCGAGCAGTCATGGAACGGGAGGAGAGGTGGCGTCAGGAGGACCAGCAGGCTACTGAAAAGCTGCTTGGACTAATGAGGGAGCAAACGGACACGCTCCGGCGCCTTGTGGATGTTCTGCAAGACCGGAGGCAGGAGGACAGAGCCCCGCTGCAGTCTATCTCTAACCGCCCTCCCCCGCCACCAAGTCCCACACCCCCCTCACCCAAAGTACAAAGAAGGAGGGGCGGCAAGGGCCGTTAAAACTTTCAGTCAACCCCTGCAGACTGCTCTAGCACTAGAAGGCTCTCATTCCCCAAAATTTTAAAAGTCCTTTCCTACACACCTCACAGAAGCCCCCGTGCAAGTTTCAACCCCCACATTTCCTGTGTGGTTCATAATAAAATATTTGTTTCTGTTAATTACTGTTTCCATGATTTTCTTTTGGAGGACAGTCTGTCTGAAGGAGGGGAAGGGGCTTGGTAATTGGACAGGACAGTCACCTTTACCAGGGTACAGAGGCGGGGTCAGGTCCAGCATCAGGACACATACCCAGTGCAGTGACTAGTGACCCTGGTCAATCTGGGAGGTGGTTTTCATGTTCTGGGGGGGGGGGGTTGCTCTGTGACTTTGTGGCGGGGGAGGGCAGTTACAGATCTAATGCATCACAGAGCCGCGCAGCAGGGGAGCTGTAACCCTCCTCCCCCTGCCAGACAGTCACATAGCCGACACATACACGCTGTCCCGCCCAGGAGGGCTGGCAGGCTCTGTTGAAACAACCAGTCCACCACTGCGGAACCTGTCATTCCTGGAGTTTAAAAGCATCATTTGCATCACAACACTAAACCCGCACCCCGCCACAGTCTGCGTCCCAGGTTTAAAACATTCCCGCGAAAACAGTAATAAAGACAACGGTGTTCATTAACAAAACAGAACAGATTTTATTTTTTGGGAAGGGGGTGAAGGGGGTATGTAACTGGAGAGGATAGTCAACGGTAACTGGGTAAAGAAACGGTGGCAAGTTCAGCTTCTGTGTCCACAAACTTAAAATTCACTGGTGACCCTGCTCAGTCTGGAAACTGTCTTTCAAAGCCTCCCGGATGCACAGTGCGTCCCGCTGGGCTCTTCTAATCTCCCGGCTGTCTGGCTGGGAGTAATCAGCAGCCAGGCGATTTGCCTCAACCTCCCACCCCGCCATAAAGGTCTCCCCCTTGCTCTCACAGAGATTGTGGAGCACACAGCAAGCTGCAATAACAATGGGGATATTGGTTTCGCTGAGATCACAGCGAGTCAGTAAGCTTCTCCATCTCCCCTTGAGACGGCCAAAAGCACACTCCACCACCATTCTGCACTTGCTCAGCCGGTAGTTGAACAGTTCTTTTTCTGTGTCCAGGGCGCCAGTATAGGGCTTCATGAGCCAGGGCATTAGCGGGTATGCTGGGTCCCCGAGGATCACTGTAGGCATCTCCACATCCCCAAGAGTTATTTTGTGGTCCGGGAAGTAAATACCTTCCTGCAGCCGTCTAAACAGACCAGAGTTCCTGAACACGCGAGCGTCATGAACCTTGCCCGGCCATCCAACGTTGATGTTAGTAAAACGTCCCTTATGGTCCACCAGTGCTTGCAGCACCATTGAAAAGTAGCCCTTTCGGTTGATGTACTGGCTGGCCTGGTGGTCCGGTCCCAGGATAGGGATGTGAGTTCCATCTATAGCCCCACCGCAGTTTGGGAATCCCATCGCGGCGAAGCCATCTATGATGGCCTGCGCGTTTCCCAGGGTCACTACCTTTGACAGCAGTACCTTCACGATTGCCTTGGCTACTTGCATGACAACAACCCCCACGGTAGATTTGCCCACGCCAAACTGGTTCGCGACTGACCGGTAGCTGTCCGGCGTTGCAAGCTTCCAGAGGGCTATGGCCACTCGCTTCTGGACAGTCAGGGCTGCTCGCATCCGGGTGTCCTTGCGCTTCAGGGCAGGGGACAGCAACTCACAAAGTTCGAGGAAAGTCCCCTTCCGCATGCGAAAGTTTCGCAGCCACTGGGATTCATCCCAGACCTGAAGCACTATGCGGTCCCACCAGTCCGTGCTTGTTTCACGGGCCCAGAATCGCCGTTCCACAGTATCCACAAGACCCATTGCCACCGTGATGTCCTCGGCACTGGGTGTCGTGGTTTCAGACAGGCGTGTGCTACTCTCGGAGTTCAGGTCCTCACCCCGCTGCCGTAGCCTCCTCGCCTCATTTCTCTCTATCTGCCTCTGGGAAAGGTCGATGATGAGCTGCGATGCGTTGACAACGGCCACAACTGCAGCGATGGTCGCAGCAGGATCCATGCTCGCAGTGTTGTGGCATCCGCGCTGTCACTGACCAGAAAAGTGCGCGAACTGATTTCCCGCCGGTGCTTTCAGGGAGGGAGGGAGGGCGGTAGTGACGGACGGATGAGGACAGTTACCCAGAAGCACCCTCGACAAATTTTTTTACCCAGAAGGCAATGGCGGCTCGACCCAGAATTCCAATGGGCAGCGGGGACTGCGGGAACTGTGGGATAGCTGCCCACAGTGCACCGCTTCCAATGTCGACGCTTGCCCCGTTAGTGTGGACTGACAAAGTCGAATTACTGTCCTTAGTGTGGACACACACGTTCGACTTTGTAATATCGATTCCACATATTCGATTTAACTAAAATCGAACTACTCTCGTAGTGTAGACATACCCTCGGTATACTGCAAAGGTGGCCACAATGTGGCCAGCAGAGCCCTGTAATGCACATTTCTGCTCCACTACATGTTTGCAAAAGAGGTGTGTCCTACATAAGTGTGGGGACTGTATGTTCTAAAATTCCTTGCTTTGCAAGGTGCAAAGGAAACAGAAAAACAATAATGACATGGAGATAAAATCCAAAAAATAATCCAAGAAAGATGGAGGCATACTCGATAGGTAACAATCCTGTATTGCTAAAGGATCAACAAGACTTAATAGGGCTCCCTCATTTCTACTTTCTATGATTTTATGAAGAAAGAGTAAAAGGAGGGAGTAGAGAAATGGAAATAGGTGAAAGTGACAACTTTTAGATTAGCAAACTTCATTTTATTAATTGCATTTAATTTATTCTAAATGACGTAAAACCCAATTTCAAAAAACCCAAATCTAGGAAAATATATATGTCACGTAAAGTATTCAAGTGGCCAACATGAAGCTTGGTGTCATAGAGTTTATCAGTTTGCATTGTATTACTATTTTACCAATTTGAATAAAATTACAAAAATACAAAATCTTTTTTTTTTTTTGAATAAAAAGAAGAAATGCTACCCATATTTTTTGTTTGGCTTTCTTTCAACATGTGCAGTCTTATATTCTAATAACTATGTGTTCGTTACCGTGGAAACTGCTGTAGGGTGAATTTTGATTGGATGTATTATCAGATTAATTCTTACAATTGTGGATACTGTTTAAAAATGGTGCACGTGTTTGTGCATTTTTATGGTACAGGTGCCGAAATGCCACCTCCTCCTCCTCCCCAATGTAAATGTTCAACATTTTAAAAGTTTGTTGTTCCTGCTGTTATTGGGGGTGCAGAGAATATGAAAAATTATGCTGAATATTAGTAAATTATATTTTTCAAAAATCTACAAAAATGAATTATGGGCTAGTCTGTTTATGCAACTGAGTTACAAGTTATTATTGATGTGAGCAGGAATTTTTAAGAAGCAATTTTGATAGAAGCAGTGATATCAAAGTGAATATATAAACAAACAGTTATAAATATCTGAGCCCAAGAAGAGGGAAGTGCCAGATACGCCCTGAAGTCCAGGGACTTTGCTATTGATGTCACATGGAAGGCATTCACACATTATGGAGACGGGCAGTGGTATAAAACTCTAAAATAGATAGTTATCAGAATGTATGCACTGGTATTATTTCCACATAAAATGCTATGAACCATTTTTGTTTACCTTGAGTATGTAAATATAAGGATGCAGCTTTTTTTTAATTTCAAAAATTAAGCTTCACATTCATAGAAGCAGAAACAAAAAGAGTGGTGATTTGATACTAAGGGCTTCATTCTGCACTTTCTATAACTTTGAATGCAGTGGGGGCTTTGTCTGGCCAGTGAGAAGAAGAGTCTTGGCTACTTTAAGGGATCCCCCCCTTTTGGGCTATAGAAGGGAGGATTGGAGAGCATCACCTGAGTCAGGAACTGACTGAAATGAGCTCAGGTGGGCCATTGGCCTATGTGCATCTGGGGGAGGGGTATTTCTACTCCATTCCCTGCAGACAGAGTCATCTTTCACCCTGAAGCAGCAGTACCCATCTTAGGGTACGTCTACACTTACCTCCGGGTCCGACGGCAGGCAATCGGTGTTCTGGGATCGATTTATCGCGTCTTGTCTAGACGCGATAAATCGATCCCGGATCGATCCCGGAAGTGCTCGCCGTCGACGCCGGTACTCCAGCTCAGCGAGAGGAGTACGCGGCATCGAGGGGGGAGCCTGCCTGCAGCGTCTGGACCCGCGGTAAGTTCGGACTAAGGTACTTCGAATTCAGCTACGTTATTAACGTAGCTGAATTTGCGTACCTTAGTCCGAAGTGGGGGGGTAGTGTGGACCAGGCCTTAGAATCATAGAATATCAGGGTTGGAAGGGACCTCAGGAGGTCATCTAGTCCAACCCCCTGCTCAAAGCAGGAGCAATCCCCAGACAGATTTTTGCCCCACTGTAAATGGCCCCCTCAAGGATTGAACTCACAACCTTGGGTTTAGCAGGCCAATGCTCAAACCACCGAGCTCTCCCTCCCATGTAAGCAGAAAATAAACAGGTTGTATCATCTGCTGTAGGCATTGCACTAGTTATTTGTTTCGGAGCTGGAAAGGAATTTTCCTTCACTAGCTTTTCCAGGGAAGAGTGGGCTTCCCTTGCTCCTTCCCCACAGCAGGTCAGGGGCCTGGTTGGGTTGTCGCAACCTAGCAGATGGGAGGTGACCAGTGCAGATACTTGTTCCATAAGGAAGAATAGCTCCCTGATAAACCAGGGAGTTGGACTGATGGGAAGTCATCCCCCAGGGAAGCTGAGGAAAGGGAGCTGGAACTTCTAACATCTAATAAATTGGGGAGACAACCTCCTTTCCCAAGCCCCTTTAAATCCTCATATGAGGGGAAGGCTGTGGGGTCCCAGCAATGAGTTGGGGCTAGAATAGGAGGGAGGAGGGCGGATGGCAGCACTCCCCAAACACATGGAAATGATTAAGGAAGGAATGATGACCTGCACTGTACAATTTCTTGCTAGGTCGTTGAGGCCAAATTAAAACTGCATTCCTTGCATCTTGTTTTTCTTCCTGCTTGGCCAGGACAATAGCTCCTCCGAACTCAGTTCTCTATCGGGGAATGTAGCTAAGTCAATATAACATATACTTTGTAAAATAGGCTCTGCTTTCAACCCACCATACTTGGGCTAGGTCTACACTACCTGCCTGAATCGGCGGGTAGAAATCGATCTCTCGGGATCGAATTATCGCGTCTCGTCGGGACGCGACAATCGATCCCCCAATCGACGCGCTTAGTCCACCAGCAGAGGTAGGAGTAAGCGCCGTCGACGGGGAGCCGCGGAGGTCGATTTTGCCGCCGTCCTCACAGTGGGGTAAGTCGGCTCCGATATGCCGAATTCAGCTACGCTATTCGCGTAGCTGAATTTGCGTATCTTAAATCGACCCCCCCCCCCCCCCCGTAGTGAAGACCTGCCCTTGGTCTCCAAAATGGAGAAGCAAGGTACTAGAGTAGCAGCTAGAATGAAGTAAAAATGGAGAGTGAAATGAAAAGCCTTTTGTTTAATTTAAAACAGAGTTTTTTGTTGTTTTAGAAGACACTATTGTACCAGGAAAATTCCTATTTTCAAAGGTGAGTACACTTATATAGGCATCATTTAAGAAATCCTTGAAGATGATATTGTAAGCATTTCCCTTCTACTGCATTCCCATTTTAGGGCCTGATTTGTAGCAAGTTATAAGCATTCTTTTAGCAAAACAGCAAGACACTTTCAAAGTTCCACTCAATTTAGTGTACATAACGTCACATTTTATTTATATAGTGCCATTGTTCCAATTTTCTTCATGATGCATTGCACTGCCTGTCATCATTACCATACTGTGATATTGTGACTAATAGCAAATCTCTTCTAAGCACAATCACAAAAAATTATTGCAATTAAAACGATATTTTAAAAAAATCCATTTACTTATATTCAGTGGAGTAGGAAGTGATTTCAGTGTCATTGTGTAACCACTTAAATTCCAAGGGCCAGCTGCCTTCCGCAAGGCACGTGAGTACAAGACGGTTCCCCTCTAGATGGATCTGGGGCAAACCAGGCTCAGTCTTGAAGTATGGTGCAACGTCATCTGAAACATACAAGAGAAAAAATATTTTCATGACTATGAAAATGGATATCATCCTTGATTTTAGGCCACCCATATTTAGCCAATTTCCTCCTAAATTATTTAATAAAATAGGGGTCTAGGCTGTCCAGTACTTAAGTATCAACCTCCTAAGCACCAACCTTCTGTATCTAGAAACATGCTACTGGTTAAAATGCCACTTGGTTCACAAGTTAAAAACAAGTTTGGAATCCTCAGCCTAGGCTCCTCCTCATAGGTGTTTATTTACATGGCAAAAGCACTGGACAACCTGGAACATTGTTGAGCCTCTGCTCATCAGAGGTTTACAACAGAAATCTACACAGTGCCTACATCTGTGTTTAATGTGTCTGGTAGGAGCCATTGCTATTAGTTTCTTACTTTCATTAACACTAAATCCACTCACAAAACTTTAAAAATCCCTTTTGAAAAAAAAATCAGAAAACGAAGGTTGAATGGAAGTGATCATCACAGCAGGACAAGTCTCAGGGCAAATGAAGAATTTTGACAAAAGATCAGCTTAGAACAAAACAGCTTACAAAATAACAAGATTAATGTGTCTTTCAATATTGTCTCTAACTATAGTATCTTAAATTATATTTTCTGTGACCAATCACAGGTTTTGAATTAGGGTGTTTTAATAACGTTCAAGGGTCAGATAGATGTAGCATGCAAACTCTTATTCTTCTGTGGATCACAATTGCTAACAATACTCCATTAGATGAAATTAGGGGTTGTTAATTCAAACATAAAAGATGCTCCTCTTTCACCTGGAAGCAAATATCCAATAGGATTATGAAACATTCTGAGCCCAAACAAACTCCCGCTGACATTCACGAGAACAGGATCTGGCCTATGTTATCTAATCCCGGATACAGTCAAGTTAGTTCAAACTATCATCAACAACCAAACTACCTGAAACTAGACGTTACCACTACTAATAGACCATTTTGAAAAGACAGATAAAAAGAAAGTTGAATGTTCAGATTTTCTTAATCTGGATATGTCTTTTTATTTGAATTACACTGACAAAATACCCCATTAATGGTACTGAGCCGGTTTAGTAAACATGCAAGGCCTATTTGTGCATGGAATCTGGACTCTCTTCCTAGTTGTTTTATAGACTTCCTATGTAACCTTGGCCAAGTCACTTGGGGCAGAGCCTCAGTTAGTTTAAACTGTCGTAACTCCACTCAAGTTCCCGGAGCTATGACAATTTACACCAGGTGAAAACCTGCCTTAATCTCCCTGTATGAAATCCAGGAGAATTCATTCTTTGTATCTTATTTTCCATCTGTAATTTGGGGTTAATAATGCTTCCCTTACCCACATGGGTGTTGTGAGGCCAAATTAAAAAATATAAGCTACTTAAAAACCTAAGAATATAAAAGAATTTCCGTTGATCATATAGGACGGTTCTAACATAGAAAACTAAGACGAACTTTACATTTACCACATTACACAAAATGTGGACTTGATATTGAATACAAAATGAGCCCCATTAATAGAATACATTTTACTGGCCATATAGAGCTTTAGAGAGAAAAAAAGTCAATACGGAACTGAGTCAAAACCGCTTTTTTGTCTGTCAGATTATTTAGTTAAAAATTCCATAAAATTAGGTTCCTATCAATGTTAAACTATAGCAATATTGCTTTCCAGATCACAAAATTTTAATGTGAAAAATCAGTAGAATATAAGTCAATGCTGGTTTTATGCACTAGTCAAATTCCAATTAAATTAGACCAAGTTATTCAACAAGAAAGTCTACAAAATTCAGCTCCCATTGGTGTAATAGTGCATAAATACAAATATGTTGCTTTCCAGATCACAGAGTTTCAGTACAAAAAATATGAAGAGATAGAGGTTTAATCAGGTGTGAAAGCAATTTCACCTGTGTACTCAAGAAAAAAGAAAAAAAAAGACCTGAAAGGAACCCAACATACAGCTGCTGGTGAAATCAGTGGAGATGCTCATGCTAGAGCTCCTTTGAGAGGTAGGTGCTAGCAAGGCACTCTCTAAAAAAATCTCTGACTCTGCAATGTGCTTCCTTGGTCCTAAAGTAATGTTTCAAACTAGACCATCAGTATTGCATCTAAATCATTAAGATATTCTGGATACTGTATGTACTGGTATTCAGGCTTTGCAAATATATTTTGATTCAAAGGAATCCTAGATTAATTTCTGTAATTCAAGTGTTCTTGATTTTGATTTTTAAAAAATAGAATGTGTTGATGCAACACAGTACTGCAGAACTTCAAAAGGTACTATAGTAGCTTAAAGATATGATGTGGTGATATTATTAAAAATAACTCAGACGTTTTAAGGCCAGAAGGGACCATCGTGATCATCTAGTCTGACCTCCTGCACATTGCAGGCCACAGAACCTCACCCACGCACTCCTGTAATAGACCCATAACCTCTGGCTGAGTTACTGAAGTCCTCAAATCATGATTTGAAGACTTCAAGTTACACAGAATCCATCATTTTCTCTAGTTTAAACGTGCAAGTGATCAGTGCCCCTTGCTGCAGAGGAAAATGAAAAAACCCCAGGGTCTCTGCCAATCTGACCCGGGGGGATATTCCTTTCTGATCACAAATAGGGTAATCAGTTGGACCCTGAGCATGTCAACAAGACCTACCAGGCAGACACCTGGGAAAGAATTCTCTGCAGTAACTCAGAGACCTCGCCGTCTAGTGTCCCATCTCCAGCCAGAGGATATTGTGACACCCTGGCACCCCAATATTCACCACTGTCATGTAATTAGGATATGTTTTGTACAAAGTATGCCTTGTGAGGTATCATTCTAAAAGTCTTGATCTGCTAGACATTAATATCTTGTTGGATTGTATGTGCTACCATTGTATGCGAAGTTATGACATTTGGCTATGTATGTGTTACAGAAACGTGCAAGTGATCAGTGCCCCTTGCTGCAGAGGAAAATGAAAAAACCCCAGGGTCTCTGCCAATCTGACCCGGGGGGATATTCCTTTCTGATCACAAATAGGGTAATCAGTTGGACCCTGAGCATGTCAACAAGACCTACCAGGCAGACACCTGGGAAAGAATTCTCTGCAGTAACTCAGAGACCTCACCGTCTAGTGTCCCATCTCCAGCCAGAGGATATTGTGACACCCTGGCACCCCAATATTCACCACTGTCATGTAATTAGGATATGTTTTGTACAAAGTATGCCTTGTGAGGTATCATTCTAAAAGTCTTGATCTGCTAGACATTAATATCTTGTTGGATTGTATGTGCTACCATTGTATGCGAAGTTATGACATTTGGCTATGTATGTGTTACAGAAACATGTTGTGAGGTGGAAAACACCCACAAGCAGCCTTTCAAGTATAGCAGTAAAAAGACCAAACAATGTTAGTGGCTTATTGAGGAAATGCACACAAGCACAAGGATTACCCCAGGAACTGTGTACAATAGAAACCTCTCAGAGATAGCACTACACAATGGGAACCGTTTGACCCAGGTCACAGCAAAAGAGCTTTCCAGCAAGTGGGAAGAAGATATAAAAGGGGGACAATGACATCATGATGGCACCTCACTCTTCCTACAACAACACACCTGGAAACACCAGAGAGGCAAGGACTGAACTGTGGAAAGTGATGGTCCCAGGCAAGAGGGATTTTTAGCCTGTGTATGAAAACCTGGGAAAGCCAAGGCAACTTGTGCCTTAAGAATCTGCCAGCCTATTTATCACTCAATGTGAGAATTTCCTAATTTATATCCTACCTGTCTAGTGTGTTAAACTCAGTTTGCGGTTTTGTTTATTTACTACGGTAATCTGCTTTGATCTGTTTTCTATCCCTTATAATCATTTAAAATCTGTCTTTTGTAGTTAATAGATTTGTTTTTGTTTTGTCTAAAACCAGTGTGGAAATCATACTTGGGGCAGAAAGCTGTTGCGTCTCTCTCCCCACACTGAAGGAGGGAGTGAATTTCATGATCTTACCCTGTACAGTTCTCTGTGCAGCACAAGATGGTATAATTTTGGGTTTACACTCCGAAGGGGAGTGTGTGCCTTAGCAACTGGGAGGTGCTTTAGCTGAGCCTTCCCATGCGGAGCTGATCTCAGCACGTGTGTGTGAAGCTACAGCTTGGTGTGTCCCTATCTGTGTGTATGCTGGTGAAGGAGCAAGCTCGGACAGCTTGCAACTTATCACAGCACCACAGTGTAAAAGGGAGCCCAGGCTGGTGGGTCAGGTGGGCTCAGTGGTACCTCAGTGCCAAGTGGCACCCCGGGGGGAACCCGTAACAGATATTAGCTATTAGCAGTCACAGATGGGCCACGTTCCATTGTAGGCAGTCTCATCAGACAATCCCCCTCTATAAATTTATCAGCCTCAGTCTTGAAACCAGTTAGATTTTTTACTCTCAATGCCCTTGGAAAGCTGTTCCAGACCTTCATTCCTTTGATGATTAGAAACCATCACCTAATTTCAAGCCTACACTTGTTGATGACCAATTTATATTCATTTGTTCTTGTATTCACACTGGCGCTCAACTTAAATAACTCCTCTCCCTCCCTGGTATTTATCAATCTGATACATTTATGGAGAGTTATCATATCTCCCCTCAGCCTTCTTTTGGTTAGGTTAAACAAGCCAAGCTCCTTGAGTCTCCTCTCATAAGATAGGTTTTCCTTTCTTCTGATCCTCCTGGTAGCCCTTCTCTGCACCTGTTCCAGTTTGAATTCATCTTTCTTAAACATGGGAGACTAGAATTGCACACACTATTCCAGGTGAGGCCTCACCAGTGACTTGTATAATGGTACTAACACTTCCCAATCGCTGCTGGAAATACCTCGCCTGATGCTTCCTAGGACTGTAGTAGCCTTTCAGTCATATGACATTGGCAGTTCATAGTCATCTTGAGATCAGCCAATACACACTCCTCCTCTGTGTTTCCAACTGATACAGCCCCAGCTTAAAACAAAAACTCTTTGTTAGCTCCAAAATGCATGACTTGCACTTTGCACTATTAAATTTCATCCCATTTCTATTACTCTATAACTTTTCTCTATATCATAAAAGCTGAGCTCCTGGAAAACAATACCAAGGTATGTAGCTTTCATATGTTAGTATTACCAAAAAACTCATAGAATTAGATATATAAATTACATTTTTAGAATTAATATCACATTCTGAATGATTCCTTCTCATCATTTTTAATACTTAAAAATTCCTATTAAAAATAAGCTCTATTCACTCCACTGCCATACCCAATTCTTCTGTTTGAATATAGAACTTTTATTGTGATTTTATGTCCATTAATGGTGTGAGAGAGAATTATGGAGAAGTGCATGGATATATCCAAATTATTAAGGAGGAAAATTATATCTATCTGGGCCTCATAATGTCTACTCAATTACACCAGATGATTTTTGAATTCAGTTACATTTTATAAAGTTTTGTTTCCTTACATTTTAAAAACTTTCAGTACTTTTTCCAACCAAATTCTGTGTTATTGTTCTAGACAAAAATATGTATTTATTATGTTTTTTGACTGTTTAAAATGAAAAGTAATAATATTTTGATTAATGTTAACTTGACTGGGTTGTACAATGATGCTAGTGTATCTTATTCTATGCTTTCAGATATGAATTCTTTAAAAAAACCAAAAAAACAGTAACTCGGATGTTATTCATTCTTCCACCCCACTTTTTTTTGTAAATAGACATCTTGGTTGTGAGTATGTTACCAATTTGTGGCAATACTGTTCTTAAGAATCAATGAAACATTATATTCTAGCAGTGCATGGGGTTTTTGTTGTTGTTGTAGTTATATTTTTAATGGCAATGTTTACCCTAGATGTTTAGATGTTTTAATTACAGTACATTAAATTTAGATCTTATATTTTTCTTCTGTATATGCTTCTATTTTGCCAATGATTTAGCAATAATTTATCAATGTAATTATATTTTTAAATCAGGGGTTCTCAAACTGGGGGTCGGGACCCCTCAGGGGGTTACGAGGTTATTACATGGGGGGTCACGAGCTGCCAGCCTTCACCCCAAACCCCGTTTTGCCTCCAGCATTTATAATGGTATTAAATTTTTGTAGTGTTTTTAATTTATAAGGGGAGGTCGCACTCAGAGGCTTCCTATGTGAAAGGGGTCACCAGTACAAAAGTTTGAGAACCACTGTTTTAAATTTAAATAATTTAAATATATAATCTACATAAAGGAACTAATAAAGTAAATGTCTTGCATTATCTACTTTACCACATTAACTTGAATACTTTTTGTATCTTAATTGTCAAACTGACAACAGGACATCAAAGAATGGTCCCCCCAAATTTTTTATAAACTAGTTGAGCTGAGAGACCTAATGACTGTAATCTATTTCATAACCTGCCCTTTTCTTTTATTTTCCTTTCCTTTTTAAAAAAAAGAAATAATAATCCACCCCCAGATACCAGAAGAATCAATTGTACCATAAACAAGGGGTGCCACTAGAACACAAATTCTCTAAAATGTTCTTGTAAAGTGACAATAAAATTTATTAAGCCATCATAATAAGCGCTATCAATCAGGTTAGAGTCCAGCTGAGGAAGGATTAGAAATCTCAGCATGAATGAAGCAATCAGCCTGAGTGGGACCTTTATTAATCGCACTCTAGTTTTTAGACAGCTGAATTTCCCAGGGCGACTAACCTTTTGGTTAAAACTGCTAATCTTCCTTTCAAAAACTTATTTTATATCAAACTCAAACATTTTCATTCTCCAGCACACTGCATGGATTTACTACTGAAGGACTGAAAGTTATATCTGTACAGTTTTTGAGGAAAAGGCCTAATGCACTATTTGTTATCTCTCTGATCAGTCAATCAATATGAAAATTATGGATCTCTTCTTGTTTTGGTAAATAGTCACCCAAACTTCATTTGCCGATAGTTTTGGGTACAACAGTAAAACAGCAAAAATTATGAAATCTACAGATTATTGCAAAGAAACTTCTCCAAGTTTTAACAGCAGAAAGATTTCAATACTTTAGCAGAATAAGTCATAGCACACTTTCAGGTATTTTGCTTTATAATTATCATAAATTAAACCCATCTACATAGCCATTACTAAAATAATGGTATAGTACATTCTATGATGTTATCATCCTTGCTGGGTTTTTTCTTTCCAATATCTCTAACTTTTCTGAAAATGTATTGAAAGCTGTAAATACAGAGAATCAATAATAAGAAAAAGAAAACAGTAGAACCTCAAGAGTTATGAACTGACCAGTCAACCACACACTTCATTTGGAACTGGAAGTACACAATCAGGCAGCAGCAGCCAAAAAAAAAAAAAAAGAGGAAATGCAGTAAGGCGTTGTGTTAAAGGTAAAGTACTTTAAAAAAAAAAAGGAAAGAAGCATTTTTCTTCTTCATAGTAAAGTTTCAAAGCTATGTTAAGTCAATGTTCAGCTGTAAACTTTTGAAAGAACAACCATAACATTTTGTTCAGAGTTCCAAACATTTCAGAGTTATGAACAGCCTCCATTCCCGAGGTATTCGTAACTCTGAGGTTCTACTGTATATAACTCTGAGGTTCTACTGTATATAAATTTTAAGACTTCAGTCTAATAATAAAAAGCATTCAAGTACATATATCCATGCTCATGGAGTTTTGCTACGTAAATAAAGTGGCAGATTTTGTTTAACCAAGCTAACCACAGATGTGTAAAGAAATGGAATAAAACCATTAGTACTATTTTTTCCTTGTGAAACTATTGAGCCATGCAGTGAGATTAATCTCCAATGAAACGGACATCAGCAAAATAAACGGTTGCCTTAATAAGCTATTTGTTCCTGTTTTTCAGTGGTTTCTTTCAACATCCATGTTAATAAGAAGCAGACATTATGCTGGTAAAAAATCCTCCCGTTACTTCACTCTTATGTAAGCATTTACCCTTTCTAAAAACAAACAATTTATTTAACAGTCAGAGCAAAACTGCTGTCGAAAACTTTGCACCTCGCCTTATCCACAAAGAATTAAAACATCACTGCTAATGCAGCCCACCCAGAGGTTTTTTTCAGATTTCAAATGTTATAATCAAGCTAGTATTGTATGAAAGTAGTCTTCAGAATTCAATCAAATTTTCTTTGAAGCTAAAATCTGATAGATCTACTGGCATGTTTTAAAAAAGAATATAGCACACAATATAAATTATCCTGATTCTCCAGAAAATTTACTTAAACCCTTTAAGTAATTTTATCCTCTAATCTTTTATTCCTGATTTTCTCATCAAGCATTCACCATTAGTTTGTCAAATTCAATTATGTAATCAGCGATCACTAAAAATTCACTAAAAGAAAAAATGAAAATAAAATACCGAGCAAAGCTTCTAAAAGAAAAGTTAGCAGAAAAGCCTTGATGACTGTGTTTTCTTTGAAGCCAAGTGTAGTGCCATGGAGAACTAGTCTATATTTTCAGTATTGGTGTTCATTTATAGAGTATAGTGATACTTATACCCCCAAAGCATGTTTTAAACGGAGTTAAATCGAGGCAGTTAAAGTGGGAGGCATTTAAATTTCAAATTGTACTATTAGGGGGAAGTTAACTGTGACTCCCATATGGCAGACCCAGAATAACCACTCTAGGAAGTATAAGTTTGGCCAGAATGAGAAAAGCTGACCCAGGAAGAAAAGAAGGATGCAGAAGCTAGTTAGAATCTGGGGACACAGCTGGACAATTCAACATGACAGGGGTAGTCTCTCTTTATTAGTTCAATTGTTGGACAGACAGAAAAGCCCAAACCAAAGAGGGACCTGGGCAACTCAAGGATCAGCAGAGCTCAAAAGAAGTAAAGGAGTCCCAGGACAAGTTTCTTTAAGTCACTATTTCAGTTTCACCGCACTGAAGTTTGGTTCAGCTTCTCAAGTGAGTACTTCTGTGTTTGTATATTCCATTCAACCCTCCCTTCTATTCACAGTGCTACACAAACAAAGTTGTTATGTATTAATAAAATACATAAAATTTAACAGTATAAAACCAATTAATTAATTTCCCCCCTCATCACCAAAAAGCCAGGGTATAATTTAGAAGCAAAAGCAGCATTTATACATGCATAGCCCAGAAGCATATTTTTCCTGCACACCAAAGCCTTATACATTCACATTATTTGCTTCTTTTTCTATGCTTTGTTCTGGTAATCAGCGCTTCTTGACCTGACTGGAGCTTTACCTGCTGGCTGGGATTTTCAAAGGAATTTAAGATAGTTCGGTGCCAAAATCTGACTGAAATTGAAATTCAGAGGGAGTTGGGCACCTAACATCCCTAGCCCCTTTCTGAAGAGGTAGACGAGGCTATAGTTATCTTGATCTCATAGAAAGAAACCTTTCCAACTGAAGTACTAAGAGGACATAAACAAATTAAAAGAAGACAGCTGGGGCCCCAAACTAAAGACTACTGATTTTGGAAAGGCTGAGTAGTTACAATATGGAAGATGCATCTACCAGAGGGTGTAGCCAAAGGTGCAGGAATATCAAATCTAATTTCTAGAGAGTAGATGCAGGGAACTGAACATAAACTACCCTGAATTCCTTTATTGTAACCTTTGATCTCTCATCCCAGAACGGTGCAATAGTTCAAACAGAGTAAGGCTCAGTGTGTACTACACAGGGTAGGAGGAAAAATTTGTCCACCTTGCTATCACATACAGAAACTCTGTGGCCCTCCCTCTAGCCTTCAAAGTTAACAAAAGGGGATTCAGAACACCCGAAGTTATACACTCTGTCTAAATAAAACTGTAACGCCGTATATATGTTGAGACTATGCCATAACTTCTCTTTCATTGCTTAAGGATTATGGACAGAAATAGCCATAACTATGGACAGAAAGAGGATAAAAAACTTCTGGAAGGAAATTGAGATAAGCACAGGTTACTTTATCCCACTGACAAACTGTACGGGAGTGTTGCTAAGTCCTAGACTTACCTACATAAAGCAATGGTCCCCAAGAAACCAATCTTCAGGACAGAGGAAGAGAGATTTAAATAAAACAGTTTGAAGGGATAAAGGCAGAGAACTGGGGCTCTGATCAGGCTCTTGGGAGGCAAGGAAGATCCATGTGGGTGTGTGAGGGGGGAAAAAAAAGATTCACAGTTTAAGAAGCAAGGAGATGGGGACCCACAAGAACACCTCCAACCTTTCCTCTCTAGAATGATAAACCAGAAAACAGAGGGAAAGGCTTTTTTAAAATCCTGCAAGCAGGAAAGACAGAACAGTGAAGCTGTCAGATTTGTAGCTGAAAGGGGTTTCTTAGCACACTGCATCAAGTACACCCTAAACTATATTCAGTATGCTACCAAGATGATAATGGAATCTTCTTGATTTTCTTAGAGATTCCCCAGCCTCTTTAGCATGTTCCTTTCATGTTCAAGGGCTGATAGAAAAAGTGGATTTCAGCTGGGATGCAGGAAAGAGTCGAGGCACAGCAGATCTGTCTGATGGATTATATAGTCTTTGGTATTCAGGCCTCCTGAAAATGTCCAAACTCTTTAGACACTGATTGGCACTACTAAGATGATAGTTGTCTGGCTCTAATTTATCTTTCTCAGCACCCTCCCAAAGTTGCAGGAGAGAAGACATGGCAAACAACTAACTGAATTCAAAATGGTATCAAAACAATCATACCTCATGGTTTGGATATCTGCTGAAAAATCTGTCCGTGTTCCTCCTATGCCCCAGTGATTCACCAACAACTGGAATACAATGCCCAGTTAGCCATTTTACCTATCTTTTATTCCCTCTTTCTCCAACACATGAAGAGCCGGGATGGATTTTATCTCAGACTGTAGTTCCAAGATCATCAACATATGTAAAGCTCTCTGAAAGAAGTCACAGTGATAGTCATAGAATTTAAGGCCAGAAGGGACCACCAGATCATCTGGTCTGATCTCCTGAACATCACAGGCCAATAAATTCCACCCAGTTATCCCTAATTGAACCTAATAACCTGGATTAGACTAAAGTATTACAGGAGACTAAACTACAGGAAGGACAGAAGTGCACCAAGGTAATGGCGGGGAAATAATTTGGTGAGATATACCCAGATGATCCCAGCAAACTAACATTACTCGATGCTTTAGATAGATATATGTAACCTGTGACTGTCTCAGTTGTAGGAATGTCATTTTCAGGATGTTTCAATGGGAGGTTTTTTATCCCAGCAGTGCCAGTGTCCTCTTCAGGACCCTGTGAGGTAGGGAAGTATATCAGATGGGGAACTGAGGCACAGAGAGGCTAAGTGACTTGTCACATAGGAAGTCTATAGTGGAGCAGGGAATTGAAGCTGGGCCAGTGTCCCAGCCAGTGGGCCATCCTGCCACCCTTTTGGTAGATGGTGTTATATAAATACAATACAATTATTCTGTATTTGATTGTCTACTATATATTTCGCTATAGCTCTAGCAGGTATGGTGTATCAGATAAAAGGAGCTAGCTGTCCAATGCTCAATATCTGCCCTGAAAAATCAGTCAGGCAAAGGTTCTACAACTAGAGAACCCCAGGAGGAAGAGGAAGTCTAACTGCATAGCCCTGTAATGAACGGACTGGGAGTAAAAGTTCTAAGGGCCACTGCTGTGATCTTAAAAATGTAACTGAGGGAACATTACTCCATAATGATACTTTAGTGAGAGACAAATGACAAAGGCGTCTGGCAAATGGATTCCATTCTTGAGATACAATATCGTGGGAAACAGCCACTAAACTGTAATACTTGTTATCTTAAAAATATTCACCTCAGATTCAAAGTACAACAAGAGGAAGGATAGTCCAGTGGTAAGGGTGTTAGCCTGAGACTCAGGAGATCCAAGTTCAAGTCTCTACTTTGCTGTTGGGCAACTCACTTAGATTTTCTGCACCTCAATTCTCCTTCTGTAAAATGGAAGAACGGCAATTCCCTATTTTAGGGTTGTTGCGAGGATAAATAAAAGTTAAGACTATGAGGTGCTCAGATCCTGTGGTAAGTGGATCCTTATGAGTACCTTAGATAGAGGAGTGCCTTAGATCTAGAGATTCAAGGAATCTTAAGTAGGAGCTTTGTACCTGAACCAGCTTCTTTCAGGGAAATTTATCTCCAGTTCTTCTGTACAGAAGTTGTCCGGCAGCATCTGACCCTCAATATCTTATTTCTAGTGTGTAAAGTGGGCCTTGATAAGGGTTGTGCTGAAGAAGCAGGGTGTGTGTAAGCTGACTTGAGCAACAAGGAAAGAAGAGCACTAAAAGGCAGTCCATCCTGTTGATTGGTGATTGGTTGTGATTCGTCATAGATGACTGACTGGATGACACAAAACTATAGCAGTTTACTTTAAGCTTACTTAAAAATTAAAATTAAATTTAAAAAAAGATAGAGTTAAGAAAACCAAAGTGGAACAGCATCGGGTTAACAGACTAAAAGAAAGAAAGAAAAATCTTTTCAGTGAGCTTGAAAGAAGAATGCAATAAAAAGAAATGGAATATAAATATATAAAAAGCAAGCAAGCAAAATAATGAAATCGACAAAGAAAACATTTTCATCGTCGTTATTTTACATACATTTTGAAAGTATCATGCTAAATAATATCCACAGCCTTATGTTATGAATTAATCAAAATTAAACTCATATATATTTATGGATTTTTTCTTCTATGGATAATGGTCTTGATTCCACCAAGTTACACTTCTCATACCTATAATGCTACAGAGATACCAGAAATATTCATTTCCAGGGCCAGTACTGTCAACAGTGCCAAATCTTTAACCACAAACAAGAGCAACACCCCATCAAAGACAGGTTAAAATGCTGGTGTGACATTTACTGCTGATGCTTCAGTGCACATGGCATGGAGTGCAAACAGCTTTGTACTGATTGACAGCTGAGAACTAGAACCTCCTGGGGAATCAAGACCTCTTTTTATCATGCCCTGGCTTGGGCACATCCCAAGGCTCTTCTCTTTCTTCTTTTCAAAAGGAAACTTCCATCTCTTATCCCCTTAACCCCACAAACACACACAAGTTCTGGATGCAAGATTTATTCCCCTGTGCAACTGAACCTGCCTATCTTGTATGGCTTAGGAGTATGGGGAAGGTCAGGCACTGAATCTTGGGCCCTTACAGTATAGGGACCAAATTGAATGGCTTAGTTTCAGGGGCCCAGATTTTTTTAAATTAGTCCTGTGCTTGAGTTCAAACTTTTAAAATACAGTGTTGAGACACAGTAGAAGATTACCATCTACTATGTCAAAGGTATATTAGCATATTGGAGTCTCCTTAGCAGTATTGCTGTGCAAGAAGGCTGTTCTAGCCAATATGTTGGCTAGTTGTGATTCAGATTGTTTTGGCTGTAAGTGTGACAAATCTTTGAACACACCAATTAAATTAAACAAATGTTTTACTGCCATTCTCCAAATGTATATTTCAAAACAGATAAATCACCCAGTGAATCTTTCCTTAAGATACCAGATAGTATTTTTAAAAATACTGTTATTGTACTATGTGATCAAACCTTCTGTCATGGGGTGTATGTACCCCAGCTACCTAATACAGGCACTGCCAGCCATTGCTGATTGGCAGCCTCACAGCAGCTGGGAGGATAGAAGGGCTGGAAAGCAGAGGGGTGGGGTGGGTACCAGGAGAGTGAGCAGGCCATAGAAAGGAACTCCTTTTGGCAAACTGCTAAAGAGCCGCCCAGGGACAAACCCCCCACGAAAGGCTGAATGGACCAACAAACTGAGGAGCCTGCAGAGGCCATGGGGAAGGTAAGGAGCTCAGGGAACTATCAGAGTTAGTGAACCCTGATCCTGCTTGTCTAGTTTGAGGGCACTGAGCTGGAACCCAGTGGAATGGACAGGCCTGGGTTCCCCTGATGGACCTAATATCAGATGTTTTTTCAGATCCTTGGGTACCAGAAATAGACTGTGTGACATTGCACCCCATATTCTTCACAGTGATATTAATTATATGATTATGGCATAATTATAATGCATTTTATGCAAGATGGGTCATGTAATATGTCATTGGAAAAGTTATGATTTGCTAAATATGATTAGCCTATCTGTATGTGTGTATCATTTTTGTACCTGAAGTTATGAATACTGACTATGTATCTGTATTTCAAATGTAGTTACACTGGGGTGATGCCCACTAGGCAAGATGCTTTCAGTCTAGATAGCTGGTAGGGAAGGGCCTATTTAGGGTAATGAGCCATTAGGGAAAACAGTAAGTCCTAGGAGAAGCTTATCCATCATCTGCTGAGCCTTCCTGAGAATGTACCAGACAGCCTGTAAGTAATGGCTGCTATGGCGCCACAAGTTCAGATGACCAGGCCATATGACTCTGGACTCTATCTTGGGGTGTCAGTGTTTTTCCACAAACTGAGTTTGGGGCAGGGGTTCCTGGCATATGCATAAACTATATAAGGCAGAGAGTGCCATCATCTGTTGTTCTTCAGTCCACACACACGAAGACTCCTAGAAGCACCTGGGAAGCAGAGACTGGGGGAAGTGCTGGGCCCTGGCTAAAGGGATTTCTAGCCTGTGTATGAAAACCTGGGAAACCCAAGCTGCAAAGTAAAGGCAGCTTATGCCTTAAGAATCTGCAAGCCTGCTTGTACCATCACGCTAATTCATATCCAATCCATCTAGTATGTTAAGATTAGTTTGCATTTTTGTTTATTTGCTAGGTAATCTGCTTTGATCTGTTTGCTATCCCTTATAACAGGGGTTCTCAAACTGGGGGTCAGGACTCCTCAGGGGGTCACAAGGTTATTACATGGAGGGTCGCAAGCTGTCAGCCTCCACTCCACTTTACCTCCAGCATTTATAATGGTGTTAAATATATTAAAAAGTGTTTTTAATTTATAAGGGGGGGGTCGCATGCAGAGGATTGCTATGTGAAAGGGGTCACTAGTACAAAAGTTTGAGAACCACTGCCTTATAATCACTTACAAATCTTTTGTAGTTAATAAACTTGTTTTATGTTTTAATCTGAACCCCCTGTGCCTTTAAGTGAAGTGTCTGGGGGGAAATCTCAGCTCGGTTTAACAAAGGTTGTTGCATTTCCTCTCCACATCGAGGGGGAGGTGAACTGGATAATAAATTCATACTGGTCAGGGTTTTGACCAGGGCAGGACAGTACAGCTCTGTGGTCCTAGGCTGGAAAGCTGATGGTTATTTTGGCTGTAGCCTCTCTATAGTTGGTTCATGCAGTGGCTGGTCAGAGAGCCAGTATGAATGCTGTATGAATGCTGGAGGAAGTGTAGGACCAGGAGTGGGTCTGCACCTTGCCACAGCAGCACAGTGTGAGAGGGAGCCTCATGGCCATGCCTCACTTGGCCAAGAGGGACACCGTTGCACAGACTCACAACTTCCCATAAAGGGTGTGCCTCTAAATTCTTATTAGAGACTGAGGCCCATATTAGACCTCAGTTAATCTGGAGTAAATCCAGTGTAAATCTGCTCAGATTCTGCCTTAGATCTCCAAGTAGCTGAGTCTATGTAACACACTACACAAAGACAGGAGGATGGCTACTAGACATTTGTACAGTGGTCTCTGTACCCAAACACAGTATTAACTGAGGCTGACAGACAGAAGCTTCAGCGTGGATAGAAGATTTGGTTGGCGATGGCCCATGATCTCAGGATGAAGTAAAGGTTCATGTGGAAAACTACTTCTGTATCTCTAGAATATCTAGTTAGTGATAGACTAGATCAACAGATAATCAACAGGTGGACTGTGGGCCAAATCTGGACTACCAGATGCTTTTGAATGGACCCTGAAATCTTTATTTTTTTACTTTCTCTGGAATCTGGCCCTTGACTATACCTTGATCAAGCACATACTCCACCTCATTTTCTTGCCAATATTCTCATCCCAAAGCACCAGGGTAAATGCCTAACTGTTGAAGAGGCTGCTGCTATGGCATGGGCACCTAATAATCATACAATTGATCATGCCAACTATGATAAATGTCAAGACTGCCAAGGTGAACCATTCAAGCAGTACAGGTTTCCTGCTGATGTTTTAGAGAAAGTCATACCACTGAACTGTTGGAAGGCACTAGCTAAGCACCTGGAACCAGAGTTTGTTGAAGTGCTGAACCAGCTTTTAACAGCAGTAGCCTCCTTTGCAGGCACAGAAAGAATTTGGGCTAACTCATTCAATGTTGAGAAATTGATTGGGAGTTGAAAAAGCAGGAAAACGTGTCTCTCTATTCTAGTCTAGGAATAAAAATGACAAGGGGGAGGATGAGATCTACTACTTTAAAAAGTTTGAAGGATAGTCTACATAACTTACATACATTTTCCAGAGACTTAGGCAAGTAGAAACTTAAGCTCCAATCACCTTTCATTTAGTCATATTTGAAAATTTTCCCAGGCTGACCTGAAATCATTTGTTTCAGTGACTACAGTTAATATCTGTGTTCCTCTTAATAAATCATTTAGTTGTAAATGTGAAACATGTTTTGATAACCTTTTAAGTATCCAAAACAGTTAAGGTTGTTCTGTTTAATAAAAATCTTGTTTAATTAAATTCCAGTAACCGTTCTAATGCAGCTTGACAAATCATGAGTGAAAAGTTAAAATTTACCATTTTCTAACATACTGAAATGTACAATAAGCATTTGTACATATTAACCTATATAAATTGCTTAAAATGTATATAGTTAGTGTATCCTCCTACACAGCAAAAATATGTACCAAATCTAGAGGAGAGACTATTTGCTTGTAAATCAAACATGTTTTAATGAGAATGCACCCTTCTTTTGAAAATAAGTGAAGTAGAAATAGAAAAGTTGATTCAAATTGATTATTTAAATTGAGGCTTTCCACTAGGTGATTTAAAATCATGAGTTAAATAGTGTTGGTTCAAACCAATCCACCCTGTATAAAAGGCTGTAAGACCAGCCCCTACTTCCAGACACTGGAATGACATTTTCATTCAACATAATGCTTCTCCATGTCTTATTCTTTCCATCTTCACTTCTGATGGTTTCCACAGAGCTGTATGTGCAATGCAAGAGGTCATTTTGCTACTCTTATCTTTTCTATGGTTGCTATTGTACTTGTTTGTTTGTAGGTGCTAAACAAAGTCTTAGTGTTTCTGTGTACATCACTCACCAATCTCATTTCCTATAACATCTCAAGTAGCTACCTGAGTAAAAGAACCTGTTATTAGTGACTTGGCATTTTTGCAGCCTACATTAATCAAAGGCTAAACAGGTATGTTCTGCTGGAATCATAAAATCACAAACCAATAGGAGGATGACTTGTAAGTGTACAAAACAGAATGTTTATAGGAGCTGGGTACTGTCACAAGGGCTGAGGATGACCACTAACCTCATTGTGTTTAGAACTAAGGATATCATCATCTTGGTTACCACCACAAGACGCTGAGAGGGATGTGCCAATATACCATTAGGTTTTCTTTTTCTTAAGCCTGAAATATGTCTTGACCAGACGAGGGAACCAGCTGCCATCACTATCTTCATGGCTAAGTTCTAAGCAATTCCTGAGATGTTAACCTCAGGTTCTGAAATTCCCTTGATAGCATGTCAATTTCCACCTCTCCCATTTCAGTTTCTCTTTTACCACCTTCTGTCTAGGAATACACTCATTTTGCCAATCAAGACAGTCTAACATCACCACATTTTACTGTGATTATTTTGGCAAACTAAAAGCAACACCATTCTGTGACACTAAGCACCCCTGTATTCACACCCTATACACTTTTGTAGTAATCTTTGAATAAAATATGCCTTGTGAGATTTTAAAACTGATCTCACCTGATCATTAATATTCTTGTGTGATTTATGTATGCATGCAATAGGTATTAAATTATGACTCTATACTGGAATTATAAGTAAAGGGTGTGTTAACCAGGTACCTCAGAGGAGTTGTTAAATAGGTCTATCCTAAACAAAGGAATGTGTGTTTACCTCATTTTACATACAAGCAGTAGGAAGACCCCCTCAAGCTAACAAGGAGTAGATGCAAACCTCACACATAACTGAAGGAGAAGACAGCATGGTGTCTACACCAACAGGAAAGAGAAGCTTGGTCTGGGATTTTCTTTTCAGGAGACTCCATTTCAAAGGTTGACTGATCTATAAAGACAAGAGGTTAACCTTCAAGTGATAAACAATTGAATCAACTAATTGTATACAATATTATAAAAGTGTATAGAGTGAGGTCTTTTCTGAAAGCTAATAACACTGGTGATATCATTGTGAAATGTATGTATTGGCACTATGTTGGGAATTGTAGATGTTTGTTGATATTAGGCTATGCGGTGTGCCCAGACAGAAGGGAATACCACAGCTATCTACCAGTTTCCAATGTAAACTAAGCATGGTGGAATCAAAAAAGCAATGGAAAACCTATTTACATAGATGTCATATAGGGGGATGGGAAGCCCAGAGGAAGGGGAAAAACAGTATGAGGTCATCCTGCCTCTTGAAACAAGTTCATTGAACTTTGGAAGATATAAACAAGGAAAGAAGCCATCTTTGGCATCCATCACTAGACAGACAAGAGACCAGAACACTTGCAAGCTGAGGAAGATGGGTCCTTTAACCAAATTGGTAGGTTGAAGTCTCTGGAACTGACTGGAGGCAAGAAACCTGCTTAGGCAAGAGATCTTTCGCCTAAGACAACAAGGGAAGCCAGTACCATGTACTTTTAGGGAAGGTCCCAAGTCAGCCATGGCTAGGAAGAAAAATGACTGATGAGAGAATGAAGCTTGTATCTTGCTAGATTAAGTTTGAGCCTTTTTGATGCATATTTTCACTTTTATTTGCTTGTAACCCTTTCTAACTTTATTCCTTTTTACTTAGCATCACTTAACCCAAGTCTTATTGTTAATAAACTTTGTTTTATTTTTTACTATAAACCAACTCAGTGCAGTGTTTAAATGAAAGGATGTACTTACCCCAGTTAAGTTAATAAGCTGTGATATAGTTGTGTCTCTTTACAAGAGCAACAAACCTTATTTCTTTGAAGTGTCCAGGAGAGGGCTGGACACTTCCAGGCACGTGGTTTTGGGGAAATTTGGGACAGGGACTGTGTTGGGGTCACCTGGCTGGTTGTAACCAAGGCTGGTAGAAACTAGAGTGTGAATGCTATGTTGCTGGCAGGCTGTTGGACCTGGGCTGCAGCTATACACAGACATTCAGGGTGTGTCCTGCATGCTGGTAGGCTGGTTGGAAGCCCACATTGGGAGCTACAGCAGCAAAGCATTGTGAGGCATCCAGGGTTACAGAGCAGGTCGTGAAAACCCCTCACTGGTCTGAATTGCATCCCTGAATGATAGTTGCATGTGGTTTTTCCAACAACAGAACTGTAACCCAGCACCAGATGCTCTATTTTACTATTCTTTCTCCTCTTTGTGTGTGTTTTGCCTTAAGATAAGCCAAGAACAGCCTGTAACAAAAGCCAAGGATCTGAACTCAAAGTGACTTCTCTCACCCTCCTAAGAAGGGCATTTGATCAAACCGAGAAACTGTCAAGCAAAGAGAGGAGAATAAAAGTTTGTTGAAATAACAATTGTTTAAAAACAAAAAACTTATACAGTTAATAGTAATTTAGGTTCAGGATACTGTTGCTAGGGTTTTGGCTTACCTTGTTGAGTGCCTTTTAAACATTTATTAATGGTGTGGCAGAGAAAATGTATCAAATAATGTTATTTTAAGATTATCAGAATTTCTTAGAAGGTGGTTTCCCCATCCTGCTCCAAAACAGAGTCCACATAAATTGTAGCAGGTGAGAACAAAAACTTCCTGGGGCTTGACTTTATTCACAAAGACACAAAACCCACACACAGACACACACACACAAAAATACCAAACAAATATTTCTCCCTAGACGTGGCTGCTCCTTGAGTTTATCTTTGATTGCTCAAACCAAGAGAGGTCAACTCCCACCATTCATATTTGGATGGGGTAATAAGCCATTTTCCGAGAGAGAGAGAGAGAGAGAGAGAGACACACACACACACACACACGAAGTTAGTGAAGTAATCTTTTATTGGACCAACTTCTGTTAGTGAAAGAGTCTTGAGGAAGAGCCCTGTGGAGCTCAAAAGTTTGTGTCTTTCACCAAGAGAAGTTAGTTCAATGAAGATTACCTCTCACACCTTGTGTCTCTCATATCATGGGACCAATGTGGCTACAACAGTGAGTTAGCAATAGACATTTAACTCCCAGCTGATCATCATCACCTGCTAAAAGGATGGGGCTAAAATTCTTGAGTCTTGCAATGATATTTTGCCATTTTATAGCTCTCCTCTCCCTGCCCCCCAGTAGACATTAAAATCCAGCTTGTGAGCCTGAGGGAAAGTTCCTGCTGGCAACTGCAGGCTTCAGCCTCTTGACTCCCAGCCCCCTGCTCTCTAGCTATTTGACAATCAGGGCCGGCTCCAGGCACCAGGCAACCAAGCTGGTGCTTGGGGCGGCACCTGGAGGGGGGCGGCGCGGCGCTCGGGCCGCTGGGGAGAGCGGGGCCACAGCCGGGCTCGCCGCCCTCCCCCCGGCGCTCTGGCCGCCCTCCCCCCCGTGCCCTCCCCCCTGCTGCCGGGGGGAGAGCCGAGCCGCGGGGGGGGGGGGAGAGAGCCGAGCCCCCGCCGGGGCTCACCACCCTCCTCCCAGGGCTCCGGCCGCCCTCCCCTCCGGCGCCCTCCCCCCGGCCGCCGGGGGGAGAGCGGAGCCCCTGCCGGGGCTCGCCACCCTCGCCCCGGGGCTCCGGCCACCCCCCCCCCAGCTCGCCGCTCCCCCCCCCCGCGGGGGGGGGGGGGGGCGGCGGCGGCTTTTTTGCCTGGGGCGGCAAAAAAGCCAGAGCCGGCCCTGTTGACAATGCTATCTTCTCACTATATTTGCAGAAACATACTAAATTAAACTCCAGATTCTACTATGAAAATCCATAATCTCAATATTCTTATACATCTTAAATAAACCTTCAAGTTTATCTGCTGCAAGAAAAGCAAGACACTGGCAGAAAAGTCTTTCCTCTAATGAACAGGGGGGAAAAAGCTAAAGAGGACTAGTTGAGTATTTGCCTTGAGAATAAATGGGAGGACTCCTGACATTTAGAAGCATTTTACTCTCTATTTCACAAAATTCGAGTCTTAATAAAAATAAATTATTGGTAGTTGTCCCTTATCTAGAATTCAAACAGAGAACCCATCATCTCATGAAAACTGTACACTTCCCATAGCCCTTTCAGAATTAATGCAAGGTTATTAGCTTCTTTGAATGCTACAAGATTATCAGAAGGAAACTCAGTACAAATGCTCTTAGTACCTAACAAAAAAAAACCAAAATAAATGCCTACGCTTAGGCAATAAGATCCAATGTTTCAGGTATGCAATCAGATCTGCTTCAGCAGCTGCAATTTTGTAAAAGTTCATGTTTGTATAAGTCACTGACATTTTAACCAAACACTGCAGACCCAGCAAGAGCCTCAGTACATCAGCCTGCCATGGTATCATACAAGAACATACTGTGGTTCAACCTCATTCAGCTCTGTTATGGTTTTCTGCAGGCTGAGAGAACATAAGAGCTCAACCTCTGGTAATCACTAGAGTTTTGTTTCTATTCTGAACATCTGTAAACACGGGAATAAAGCACACCAGAAGAGACCATTGCAGCATCCTTGCTAAGAGCCAGTGGGATCACTTATGGAGTGATTTCACAACGTTCAGCTCTGTATTATAGGACAGAATGTGGGGGGAGAGGGAAGAAGTGGGGATACATAAAGAACCTCAGGGGTTATAATTATAAGTGGAGTTTAGGAAAAGTTAGATTTATTCTATGTTAATTAGAACCATCCACCATAATCTTTCTAAACTGTTCAAAAAGGTGGCAAGCTCAGAAACAAAAGGATAAGAACCAACACTAAAAAAGGGATTGGGCTCTAAGAACTTCTTTATGCAGACTATAGCTAATCTGTGAAAAATGGTATTGAAGGCAACTGCAACCATGAACATATTTTAAAGAAAGTTAGAAATGCACTTAAAGGAAAAAGGCATGACAGAGTATAAATGTTACATAAGCAGGTGGATGAGCCTGGCATCATATGGCCTCTTTCTGTCCTAAAATATTACTAAATCAGGGGAGGAGGGAACAAAGAAAAGCAGCAGAAACCTACAACACTTCAGGCTGGACTTCGCAGGAAATCATGGTTTTGATTTTTTAATATCTGGTGATGTTTCCAGTGACTTAAGGAGTTCTGAAGGAAATACGTTGCTAAAGTTTAAATCTCAGCATGCAGAAGACAGTTTCTTGCTCAATAGAGACTGAACAGGAAATAAGCTAGTTGCAGAAAGACTTCCACCAATACTTTTGAGAGCAGCCAGCCTTGGTACCATGTAATCTATTGCTTTCCAATAGGGCATTAAGGACCTTGTTCTGAACACGCTCCACTGCATTATCAGAGATCCAAATGACCCCTTTGAATACAGCTGAAAAAGAGGAAAAATTCAGAACACAAGTGTTCATTTCAAAAGCCTGCCCTTGGCAGAACAGCAGACATTCTTATTTGGATATTTTAGATCACATACTATAAGTCATAAGGTTATGCTGCTGATGGAGCCTCCAATTCTGGAAATCCAGGAATAGAAACCCTATTGCAGTGGCAGCAAACAATGGCACAGCAGAGGCACTGCCAGACCTGGAAACCAAGTAAGTAGGCCTATTCCATATTATGAGGAGAAAGCCATCATGATACTGATTTCCAAACAGCAAAGCAATTGAGAATATCTATGAAAGATAATATAGGTTTATTGACACAGTCTTTAGGAGCTAAAGGGAAATGATTTATGAACAGTTCTTTGTTATAAAATTATGTGCATTCTTTACTATTGCTATTTTATGTACATAACTTGTAATTGTCTTTGTCTAGCAAAATGTATGTAAAATGTATATATATGGGAAGGCATGATTCAATAAATCTCTTAAAGTCATGCTCAACTTTAAGCATCTGAGTGGTCTGATTGTAGCTGATTTAAGTGCTATGCTAAGTAGGCATGGAATGATTCACATAAGTCATTTGCTGAATTAGGGCATCGACGTTGATGAGCAGCACGATCCAAACTCCACTGAGGTCAATGGAAACATTCCCATCAACTTCAACAAGCTTTGGTTCAGGTCCCCTGGTTCCATCTGAACCTGTAACCAACAACAACAGCCACATAGACATCTGAGCCCTCAAAAATAAGCATCTGCACACCTATATTGCAGCACACACTTGGATGCACAAACCTGTCCCTCCCCCATACAAAAGTGCAGACACAAAATTCAAGGCCAGATCAAAGCACTCTTGGAAATTTGGCACCAAGTTTGTCTCAACTTTACTAGATCCTTTAGGAAGCTATCCACGTAAGATTTTAGTCTCATCCCCAAGCACATATATATTTTCTGACAACGTATTTTTAACAATACTGACTAAAGAGGGGTGTGGCTAAACCAGCAGACAAGATGGTGGCTTAATCCTGCTCTCTGCAAAAGAGGGGGAATAAATGAAAAAGATTAAGAAGATAAGAACCACCAAGGCAACCTGAATCTACTGATCTGTGCAGGGATTAGAGGGAGGGAGGCTGAAGAAAGCTGGCAAATCCTAGTCCCAAACAGCAGCCTCTGGGTGATTGAGGGGTCCCAGGGTGCAACCTGGACTGTGGAACCACTGAGCCTTCCACAGTCACCAACCTGGATTGCCTCTCACACTGTGATGCTGATGTCAAGCTACATTTACACAGATATCCACAGGCAGGGACACACCCAACTGTATTACAGGAATGATCTCCCAGCCATTCATGAATCAATTGGGAGGATCCAGCCAATTCCCCCAGTCTTGCACCCCAGAACTGTTCTGTCTTGCACTGATCAGAAGTCTGGCCAGTGTAAGTTAATTATCTAGTTTGCTACTTCTTCAAAGGAAAGTGGACAAGCACCAATCTTTGTAAACTGAGCTGGGATTTCCCAAGCACTTCAACCAAAACACTGTTTTTTACGTAAAATATAAAACAGATTTATTAACTACAGATCGATTAAGTGATTATAAGTAGCCAGCATAAATATCAAAGTTGGTTACTTAACAAAAATAAATTCACAATCTAAGTTCTACAAACTAAATATGATTTGAATCAAGCAGTGTCTCACCCTGACAGATGGTACAAGCAGGTTACAGATACTCAATACACAGGCTGGGACTCTTTCCCAGCCTGGGACCACCCTTCCCCAGTTCAGTCTTCATCCTCCAGTCGTTCTTCCGGGTGTTGAGTTGGAGGGGAGGAAAAGAGAGGCCAAGTGATGTCACTGCCTTTCATATTTTCTTCCAGCTTGCTGGAAGGATCTTTGCTGTGACCTGGGTTAGTCTACGCCTATGGTGTACCTCCCTCCTTTGAGAAGTCTCTAGGATAGTGGATTCTATTTCTTGATCGGTGCTGATGAGATATTAATGCTGTCTGGATACTGATGGCTATGCCATTGTTGTACCTGAAAGGCTGGATGTGGGTGTTCCCAACTTCAACATATTTCAGTGACACATACAGCAATACTTCATAACTTCCCATGTAATGATAGCACATACAATCCAACAGGATATTAATGTTCAACAGATCAAGACTTTTAAAATGATACCTCACAAGGCATACTTTGTACAAAACATATCAATATCAGGTTCCAGGATGCTACTTTGAGATACAGAGTGTCACAGTAATAAAAATTCAGCAACAGAATCCAGTTCCATCAGCAAAAATGGCTCTGCAAACTCAAATGTTGAACAGAACCTTTGTTATCCTATAAAGAAACAGTGGATGAGTGCAATGAGATTTAAAATTAAATAAGTAAAATTGTACTATTGTGGCTGGGAAAGAGTGTGGCAGCAGCCACCATGAGAGAGGTGTAACATGCAAGGTGGAAAGCCAAGATCTAGATATCTGGGAAAGGAAAGGAGTCCTCCAACATAAAGATCTGTCCCCATTAAAACAAAGAGCCACAAAAGAGTGTAATTCCGCCTCCTGCAAACAATGGAGACAGGTGAAGCAGCATTAGTCACTAAGGCTGACCTGAAGGGTCTGTTGTTAGAAATTAAAAAGATGGATAAGGAAATGAGGGAAGAGTCCCAGTCTTATGTTAAAGATATGAAATATGAAATTAGATTAGTGGGGAAATATCAGATGTGGAGATAAGATTAAGTGAGCAATTCAACAGGATTACTAATCTAGATGAAAGAATCCAAATCATTGAAAAAAAAGACAAAATTAAAACTGGAAGACACAGAAAAATAGAGAATACAGGAATAATTTAAGGATTAAAAGGTACTCCAGAGGAGACTGAAGGGAGAAGTCTTGTGGACACACAGATGTTATTTTCCATGACAAATTAAAACTGGGAAATAAAGATCACATTCATATTAAGAGGGCTCATAGATCCCCTTTTCCCAGGCCCCCAGCATGCTCCATATGTTTTAAACAGAAAACAATAACAATTAATTTGTCAAGCAGCTAGACTTTGTATTTCACATTATTGGAAACTGTGCAATACACCTATGAATTGTGGTATAGTAAAATATAGACTCCCCTCGCAACAGAAGATCTTTCATACCAAGTATGTACACAAGAGAAGCACGAGAAAGAAATAGGCATTTAGAAATTTGATCACCCTTTCTAGCAAACTCAACAGGAGGGTTCTGCAGCCAGCAAGCCAGAATCTTTATCCAGGTTCTTTGACTACTAACCTTATCCTGAATATGTAATATATTATTATTGCAACTTTGCCTTCATAAGGAGTTATAAACAAAAATCCCAATACTGACTAAACACCTAATTTATACTTGTCAGGAATAGGAAGAAACATTTCATGGAACCTGAAAACACAATTCAGCCTGACATATTTCAAGGCAGAAATGCTTTTAGCTTATTAATGTGGAAACTTGTCCATTATTTAGTTTCTTCAGATTATAAACAAAAGATAATTTAATATTGCTTTAAACTTTTGACAGTTCTAATGTTAATTACATGTACTGCATTTTATAAATCAATATTTCTTACATAAAATGTTATTTAGCTTGCCAAGTGTAGTAATAGATAAATGAATTTGCTGCTCTTTTTAACCTCAATAAATGACATACTTGCATCCAAATGACAAGAAAAAGAAAAATAAGATTTGTTTCAAAGTGAGACAAGATTAACTTCTAGCTAGTCAGAGAGAGAATTTAAAACCGCATTTTGAAAATAGATGTTACAATTTATTTTAATATTTGCATAGATCATCTTTTGCTTTTGATGTCAGTGTATGACGCTATCATATTTCAGATTAGCCTAATGGACACAGCATTATAATTTCAATTACAGTGCTACAATTGTTGGTCAAACACAGAAAAACGGAGCCCAAGAGATCGGATCTCCTTTGTGAAAGTTCTGACGATGCAACTCACTCCTACAAGTGATAAAAATCCAACATAAAAAGAATGATAGGGACCAAAGCAAAAGGGATCCTGGGGCAAAAAGGGACAATGTGGTGAATTAACAGGGGAGGAGGTGGAGGAAGGTGATTCTACCTCTGTATATGGCATTGGTTAGACAGACAGTGAAATATTGTATCCAGTTCTGGTGGCCACTTTTTAAAAAGAGGATATTGAAAAACTGAAGAGTGGAGTTGCTTAAAGAAGTCAATCTGTTTATCTTATCGAAAAGAAGATTGAGCACAGACATGCAAAACCCGTGGGAAAAGAAGAAGAAATTGGGCTTGTTTTTGCCTTAATTGACTTGTGATTTGCTTTTTGGCTAGTTTTTGGCTTGTAGCTTGTTGGGTTTGTAGCTTGTTGCAGCTTGTTGCTTTTTTTTCTTATCCGCTCCCAGCCGGCCGGGGTAAGGGGGGGCAAGCAGGGGCAAGGGGGGAGAGAGTCAGGGGTGCACAGAGGGCCCACCACAGTCCCAGACTGCACGCCGGGGGGAATCTAGAGTGTTGGAGTTCTTAAGGATTGGCTTGTTTTGGCCTTGTTTTGAAATGGGATTAGCTTGACTTCTGGCTTATTTTGAAAGTCGAGGTAGTTATTTACCACGTGAAAGTTGGCAATTGTGCTTGAGAGGTGACTTGATTACAATGCATAAGTACTTTCACAAGGGAGAAAATACTGGGTACTAAAGATCTCTTTAATCTAGCAGAGAAAGGCATAACAAGAACCAATGCTGACAGTTGAAGCTAGACAAATTCAAATCAGAAAAAGTCAGAATTTTTTAACTGTATGTGTGATTAACCATTGACACAAACTACCAATGGAAATAGTATATTCTCCATCTCTTGACAGAGGTGCTGGAACAATTTGTACAGTGTAGGAGCTGAGAGTCATTGAGCCAAACTCTAAGCCCAGTATATCACGGAAACCACTTCAAGCCAACACCCCCAGCACACCTTGTTGCAGCACCTATGTCTCTTGATGTCTTCTAATGAAGACAGGATGTCTTTGTGGAAGTTATGTTTTAGTCAAACAAGTTATTGGGCTCAATACAGCACTGTCAATTTAATCACCTGTGATATACAGGAGGTCAGACTAGATCATCTAATGGTCCCATCTGCCTTAAATGCTGTGAATCTATGACGTGCTTCCTAAAATGATGACATTCTCATAGTATTTGCAAAGGTTAAGCGACACAACGCAAGAAAAATTAGAGTTTAGAGTTAAAGAAACAGACAGTTGTGTTGACATGACATTTCAGTTTAATTTGTTCTGACCTGAAAATGAAAGAATCCCAGGGTGTATCAAATTCATACAGAAAACTAAATTAGGCATAACCAGGGTCTCCTTAGTTAGATCCACTGCCTGGACAAAGGTCATGGGAAGAAGAAAGCAGTGACTATCATCCACTAATCACCTAGTCAGAGTAATGAAATAGTAAACAGAAATCACTGCAAATAAAGGAAAGAACGGTGACTGTGGGTGAAGCCAAAACAAAAACAAAGCAAACCACAACCCCAACCTGAGCAATCTTCTCAGACTAGCACTGGCCTGAGATTAAATACGATTTACAGTATATTTTTAATAAACTGGAAACTCAAAAGAAAAAAAGTCAGATAATTTGGTCTGTCTGCCAAAGCAGGACTTGGAAGATAATGTAGTACTTTCATGGGACTGCAAACACCAGGAGAGAGCACAGATTAAAATGGTTTTGATTAAAATTGTCCAGACTAAAGTGAAAATGCACTTCCAAGTTGTCAAAAATGCTCTGAGACAAGACAGAAAAATCGACTTTAGGTGGAACTCAGTTATACAAGTTTGATAGAGTCTAGCGCTGGCCTGCAGACCACCCTACCAAAGAGCTGGAAATAGAGATCTACAAAAGAGAATTTCTGCACACTTAACCTTCTCACCAAAGTAAAAGCCATCAAAATTAGAAAATAAGGAGAGTTCCTGGTTGGCTGTTTGTAAGAGACTTTAAAGACAGCTTATCATAACACTTTAGAAAACTTGCCAACTCCCACAACTCCCAAATCTCATAAAATATGAGGCCTTGTATTCAGCAAAGTCAAAGAGGAAGGAGCAGATAGCTTTGACTAATTGCAGTTCCCAATCAGAATGATTTCTCTTTATTCTAGAACTGTGAAGAAGACATAGTCTGTTGATATTGATGCTGAGGTCTGAGATGAACAATAAGATGAGGATTGAGGATAAGACTGCCTCTGATAACAAAAAGGAATAGGCAGTCTCCTTCTGGTGTCAATCTAGTTTCTTTCCAATTTTCTAAAAGTTAATTCAGTTTGTTAGTTAAAAGACTATCATCTTTAAAAGGGAGATACTCAACTCTAATATCCACAGTCAGTGAAGACAAATGCAGCCATGCATGCCTCCTCAAAGAAACAGCAGATGTCCATGCTCTGGCTGAAGAGTCAGAGGCAAAGGAAGCCCCAAAAGCATGCTTCGACGCATTTTGTCCCTCCATTGATATTACATTTACCAATATCCTCTTATGATCTGGGAGATCCTACACAAACAAAGACATCTTTTTTCCACAGAGGGAATTATTAATAGGCCATCACTGCCTGGTAATTAGCCACCCTAAATCCAAGAGAACAGGAAGAAAAAATACCTCCCAAGGGCATCAATCTTCTTCCCTTCTCTGTCTTCAGGAATCGAATGGGCTTGACCTGAGCCTATTACTGGCTGTAGCAGCCACCAGAGAATTTGACTTGGAGTGAATGTGAAAATACAAAAACCCCTCATGAAGAATCTGATACATCTTGTCCACTTTCTTAGATAGATATGACAAGAAGCAGGGATAGCACAAACAGGAGGCAAAAGACCACCCAGTATAGGGTAAAGACATTCTATTCCTGGAAGGCGCAACAACAAAGTCAAATATGAGATGTGACACCTCCTCCACAGCAACTGAGGATAAATTCAAAGTGGATGCCATATGACCCAATAGGCCATAGAACTGAAAATCATCCTCAGAAAGAGACAATGTAGACGCAACACCCATATGTTCACCAAGTGACAAATCAGGATCAAAGTCTGTATCCATCTGATCCTGTTCAAAAAGAGAAGCCATCTCCTCAGCCTCTTCTTCAGACACAGTATGAGGCACTACTTCCTGGGCTGCAGATAGATCCAGTGGAACTGGATCCAAGGATTCCCCAACCACCAGATCCTTATCATATGAGATGTCATATCTCAGTCCATAAGTCAGATGATTTAAGAATTCATGTGGTGGAACCCAATAAGGCTATGGAGCCCAGGACTGCCAGTCTCTCCAATAGCTGGGATCCGGAAACATACCCATAGGAGAAGTGACAAACTGTCCAAAAGGCTGAGGAAACCCAGACTTAGATAGCATAAATTTGTATGGTTCAGGTCCTTTAATTCTTCCTCTAGCCTCCTCCCACTGAAGATATGACCTTGGATCCACTACAGTCCTCAGTGGAGATAGCAACAGCACTGGAGAAATAATAGGTGAGAAGGTTCTGCCTGGTGATCCTGTAGGAGTCTTAGAAGCAGGAGGCAAACATGGAGCTGGAGGAAGTCTCTCAATATCTTCCCCTTCTTTTCAGGCGAAGGGGATGCAGATCTAGGAACCAATGAAGCCTCTCTCTTCCTCTCCCCCACTAGTCTCTCACTCAGATCTGAGGAATGCTCCAATGTGGAATATTCAACATTAGCCACCACAGCAAAAGTCCTTTTCAGATCCGAGGATGGCCCTGTGTAGCGGGGTAGTCATCCGCTTCAGCCCTGAAAGGGTTATAACCAGCTGAGGCTGAGGAAAAACCAGTTGTGAACGCATCTTATTCATAGATTCATAGATTCATAGATCTTATAATAATCTATGACCACATTTTCCTAATTTGCTTATGAGAGTGTCATGTGGGACTGTATCAAAAGCCTTACTAAAATCTAGACATGTCACATCTACTGCTTCCCCCCAATCCATAATACTTAACTCTGACTTCAAGTTTTGGATATTTGGTGTTAAGCCAATTGGAAGATAACCAGGTCTGTATGTTCTTGAGCCTCATGATTCGCACAGCAGCCCATCTCTCCTTTTAGCCTCTACAATTTATCATATACCCAATTGCAAGACAAAACCATATGCATGTATGGCAGTTGTTTGCCTAACCTAAACCAATACAATAAAAACATTCATTTGAAGCAGGCATGAAGATTATTATAATTTTGGAAATAGAAAAAGATTTAGCAAAAACCAATACAAGGAATATACCCTATACCAATACAAGAAAAATTAAAGAAAAAAATCATAGGGGAAGTTCAATGGAAAAGTCAATATATGTTGGGTAACAGGAGAGAAGAGATCTTTGTACATTTAGAAATACTGTAAATGATTTCAGAGGCTTTAGTCGGATACAATATGAAGATGTATTTTGTAATGTAAACCAATGGATGTTGTAATCCTATAATACTCTGCTACATTACCAACTGTGAAGATAGAGGAGCTTATAAAATGAACTAACAGGTGAGGCAGGATACACATTTTCTGGGAGGGGGTATCACAGTGATACTGACAGGCTGAGCCAATGAGCTGCTTTCTGTGACAGACACTTGCTTTCCTTCACCATCTTTTGTAATGTAACTATGGCACAAAGAAAGAAAGGATACATTGGATATACCTGATCTTACTATTTTTAGCATTCAAATTACGGACGAAAAAATAGCTTGCAGTAAACCAAGCATTGCAGACTGAAAATTGAACCATCTTAAAATTACTTCACATTCTAAATATCTTTATCTACTTTTTAAAAAAAATTGTAGAGTGTTATATGAATATTGTCTGTTTATACAATTTTCAGCAAGAGAAGCAACTCCTTTAATCTTATATTCATGTGGTTTATGAAAAGATTCCCTTTGACTACAAACAATTCCGTATCTAATTGTAATAACAGATCTTTGAAAATACATGCTTACCCAGAAATCTTTGTGCCTGACCTAAAATAAAATAGACTGAAATAATAACACATTATTATTGGTACACTAGAATGTAAATTAGTTGCTTTTTTTGTTTGCTTAACATCCTGAGGCAATACTAAACAGGTGGCAGTTTTGAAATTGGTTTCAGGTGCAAATACATTAAATTGGCATGTTCTATGATTACAGAAATCACGTATTGGACAAGTGCCAAATCAGGAGGCTAACAACAAAATTGGTAAGTTTTAAATTAAAGCAACATACGTTAAATTGCGTTATATAGTTTTCTACATGTGTTTCTTCTCAGCTTGCAACATCTGGCCACAATCTGCTATTTGTATAACTGTACTCCATAGTTTACAAGTATCAAATATAGCTTTATTGGGGGGAGAGGGGGAGAAAGCTTGCTTAAGTGATTTACATGTTGAACAAAATAAAATATGACCAGAGCAGATTTTATCTTTAGATGCCAAAATAATGAAATTGTGTACATAAAGCTCTGGAGTGACTTTAGTAACCCCTCTTTATTGCTTCCAGCCAACAAATTTTGCTGATAATCAGCATAAACATAACATTTATTCCATCTGGCCTTTTGGCCACTGGTTTATAATACTGTAAAAGAAAATGGATCCTGTGCATTATTGCAGGTAAACTCTTAATCAGTAAAGTTATATGAAGGTACACTAAAATACATTATTCCAGCTGGGAGTCAACAGGACCACAAGTACATTACAAGAAAGGCTGTTTTTCTTTGAGAAAATGAGTGCAATGCTAGCCTCTACAAGCAATAATAATAATAAAAGCTCACATAAAACACTTCAGACTTTGCTTCCCATTTTAAATAGCTGCAGGCAAAATTCAGAATATATCTGTCAAGTTGATATTATCAACACAACAGGGCCATGCCTGACTTGTTCTATATTTGTTCTGAAAGTTCACTTTTAGTGGTCATTAGTCAAGTAGGAAGGGTACAGGAGACCAAAATAATTCACACTACACAGGCACACAATTATACATTTAAATACTGTTACTAGATACTTGTCTGTGGGCAACAATCACATGAGATTTAACATTTAACACTCAAGACCAGACATTCTGAAAATGATGGGTGATGTGTGGTACCTAGTAATAAAAAGACCTACCCTGATCTGTGACAACCTGTGCCAACATCTTTAATTTTGTTCTTGACATCTGAAAACAATTTCAAGTAGACAGACCCATCTGAAGGCAAGAATACTACAACTAGAGACAAAAACCGTTCCAAAAGAAAGACTAAAATGTAAAGGTTAAAACCTGCATAAATGTGCAGCTTAATAAATACTGACATTGTTTTCTTTGCTATTTAAAATCGCTTCAACCATTAAGCTGGTGAAACTAAAAAAGTTACTTTCATACTATTAATACATTTTAAAATATAGCTACACTTCATCTTCATGCACCATTGTCTTTGGGATCAGAGCTAGTTGAATACCGCAAAAACAAATAATCTTCTCAAGTGGCACTTTGTTTGACTATGTTTGTGCCCCTTTTTATTTGCTCTTTTCAAATAGGCATGGACAGCTTTTTGTTCACATAAATGTTTGATGAATGACAGTTCTTCATAAAAATACATGGGTTTGTGCATGCAAACAAAATTATTCTTTTTTTAATTACTAGTAATTTCTTGCTTTTCTGTTTAAAAGGATTCAGCCCTATAAGCAGGGAGGAAAAACAATACCATGTGACCAAGATGACTATTTACATACCACAAATAGCAAACAGTTGAAGTGAACCAATTATGATCAATCCATAGGCTGAACCCATTGTTTATCTGAACTATTCAGCAGACACAGATACATATATTCACAGAAAGGAGAATCGGCTCACAAAAATAAGTCTATTATTTTTTAATTTGTACTGGATGAATAATTCAGTCAGCTCTATTCATTAGGTAGATATGCATTAAAGACTGCTAGAATTAATCTATGAATGAATGAATGGAGAGGTGTTATCATCACAATTGTAGTATTGTTTAATGGACTTAAAAGACAACACATAATGCAATATCTTTAGATCAGACAATGATTTTTAAATGAGGGTGTGGTGAGCTTCACTTTGGCACTGATACAGTGTTTATAAGTCTGGGATTTCAACATCTGCCCTGTACAGATGGCTCCTTTTCTTACAGAGCTTTGAGTTGAGGAAACATTAAATCTATGAATACGGTTCCCATACCTTGCTTCTTAGTTTGCTTTGCTTGCAGAAGAAAATTTGTAAAAGCTAGAATAATATACACACCTTCCTTAAGCTACACACAGTACTTCTTGCTTGTATGAAAAGTATTTTTATTTGGTTTTAGGATCATACACTGTTGGTAATGAATGGTAGCAGCAATTCTGTAAAAGTAAAAATTCAGCTTCTTTGTGATGTAGCATTCAATATTATAAGCATTAAAAAAAAGAACCATACACAGAGACTACACAGAGGCAAAAGGGGTCTCTGATCACAGCCAGTAGAAAGCAACCATTATAAAATCAGTGTGCCATGCATTGTGTGCTTGATGATGTGTCTTTATACCAGAGCAATAATAGCTACTTTTCACTGAATGCTGTAAGGTGTGAAGCAGTCAGCTTTGGGGAAAATTCTGATTTTCTTTGGTACAAGAAATAATTTTCATAGTATTATATTTTGCAAACATTAAAAAGAATTAGACACACTGCGGCTCTCTTTGTCCATGAGTAGACAGCTGTCAGAATAAAATCACTGTATCATGTACTGTGAAATTGGAAGTATGCCATTATTCCAAGGCAGATAATATCTGTTCTTTGTTGTCTATTGAAAGATGCAAAAAAAAAGTGGTTGGAATGGAAGCTTGTGAATGATACATTATTGAGCCCATGAGTTAACACAAAACATTACTTCCTTGCACACAATTCTTGTGACTCAGACTTGCTGGAGAACATATTTCAACTCCTCAACATTAATTCAGTTAATTGGCCAGATCCTGGAGTATGGCTAATCTTCACAGCACAGGACCAGGGTTCCCTTGATCCTACTGCAGACTATGTGCAGGGCTATTCCACCAGAATCCAGGTAGAACAATCTTCAGGCAGCTACAACTTACAATGCCTGCAAAAAGCCCTGGAGAGCTGAAAGTGTATCCAGGATACGCATGACACAACAGCATCTCAGCGGTGTGACCTCTTTGCTGCTACTCTGGCAGCAAGGAGGGAGAACTGCATAAAAACCCCTACATCATCTCAACACTACCACAGAGACACCCTGAGGTGATCCTGTTTCCTTAGCTAGTTCTAGGGCCAGATCACACCAACAGCATGATGCAAAGAAGCAACTTAGCACGAGAGTTTACTTGGAGAAAGGGGGAAACTATAGATCAAGATAAATAAGTAAGTTATCTGTTTCAAAAGTTTACTTGTGTGAAATAATATTGCTAACAGAACCTACTTCAGAAAACATTTCACCAAAATTACTTCAGTTACAAGTACTTTGCTCAAGGTTTACACTAAGGATTAATTTTATCGAAGTAAAAAGATGTCATACATTGTCACATATTACACAATTGTTAAATTCACTTTTAATCAACAAAATGAAAGATCAAAACAATAGTTTACACTTTTCTTCCAGCAGATATCATCAGCTTGAAAAGCTAAGTTATCGTGTAGAATAACTAAATGGCAACTGCTAGAATTGTTACTAAAGATAAACTTGTGAATAGTTACATTCACATAGCCATGGAAACTAATATATAGCACTACATGGGGAAAAAACAAGCATAGTAAATAATACTACTCACTGAAATATGCTATCTTCTGATGTTTCCCAGTAGAAGAACTACAGTACTACAATAATATAGAGTAATACATAGAGATGGTAGTGAAAAAGGCAGAAAACATTCAAAATTGTGCAATTACATTCAGTTTTTCTCCCATTTGGCTATATTAATATTTCTGGATTAAGTTAATCAACTTTTTAAATGTCAGAAGTTACCTTACAACTTTGGAAGTGTTTTTGCTTTTGCCAACATTTAGATGGAGATCTACATTCCCATGACCTAATTGACATCAAATTGTGAAAATGGCAGCGTCGGTTTGATATTTTTGTCCAAACACAACATTTTATGGAGGGGTTTTCAAAAGCACTCAATGTTGGCCTAACTCTGCTCCCAATGGCTTCACTGGGAGCAATTAGCCCAACAGTGAGCACTTCTAAAATTATCACTCTTAATGATTCATGCGTTTTTGCAACTAGTAACACTCACCCTCTTGCCCTAAAAAGGGGGAGAGGAAACACTGCTGAAGATACTTCATCCTGTAATGATGTTGTATCCATTTTATTTGTTTAATTATTTACATAGTGCCAATATTTTTCATAGCTCTTTCTAAAACTCCATTTCAGGACAAGTATTTTAATTTACCATGTTGTTATGCCCATGTTATTTTATAAGAAAGAAAGAAAGAAAGAAAGAAAGAAAGAAAGAAAGAAAGAAAGAAAGAAAGCATATCTACCAAAAGCTAGAAGCAAACTAACAATTCTGATCTGAAACTTTGTCCATTTCAGGCCTTATTAAGCAAATATCACAGAAAGTCTCTACAGGGAAGATTCTTTTATAAACCATATTGTTATAATATGTATTATGAAAAGAGCTAAGATACAACATACATTTTACGTGGAAAGTCAAAGTGATAGCCCACACCAGTCAGAAACTGCATTAAATAATGCAATCTAATGTACATTAAAACTTCTGTCTGTCCTGATTTCCAACAGCTTACAGTGCTATATAATGGACATGCATTTCCAAACTTTTACAGGACTTCATAAGATAAACTAATAGCCTTTAGAAAAGCAATATAGGCTATAGTGTGAATACGTACGTGCAAAAACATTTTGGAAAACACATTTCAACCCCATCAACATTCATTGAGTTAATCGGCCAGATCCAAGAGCGTGCCTGGTTTAATCTTCCTAATAGTCAAAATGCTATGCAATAGGTGGCCATGATGTTGAATCTGTTGTCTAAACTGCAGTTCAGTGAACACAGTAATCACTGTGTGAATGTTGCTTGAGATGTCATTTTTTAAAATGTTAGTTCCTAGACTTTTTTTTAATCTCTTAGTGATTTCCTTGCTGTATTTCTTCTTGAATATTTGTATGATGGTGTCAGCCATTCACACATCACTAGAATACTTAAGCCAGCAGTAGTTTTCTTTGGGCCTTAAGGTTAGACCTCGGTGTCGGGTGAAGGAACTAGAAATCCATGGCAGCTATCATTTCCACTTCTACCCCACTGTTATTGCTAATGAGTCTTCTAGTGTAGATCAAATTGCAGAGAAAATTTCACTTAAATCTATTCTGGCCGCTATAACCCATCCAAAATCAAAGATGAATGGACATGGTCCTTGGATTTCTAAGGGGAAGACTTCTTTGGAATCCAAACAAGAGAATTTAAAAGTTGTAAGTACCTCTCAAGAGAGATTTAAAAATTAAATTGATCCTGTAAAGGCATTGTCAACTGCATTTATAAGAGAGAACACCTTTTTATCAAGGAGAATTGAAATGATAGAAACTCAGTTTAAACTTAGAAAAAATCAGAATCCTTGAAGTCAATGAAGCTTAAACTATTGATGCGTTCTGTGGAAGAATCAAACTTTTATTAGAAACTAAGAACCAAATGTTCCCAACTTATTAATGCACATAGATGTGAAATGTACCAAACAAGCAGTAGGGGAGAACACTAACAAAAATGTCAATATATGCTCCACCCTGGTCCTAGAGAGTATAGAGACCTTACTGCAGTCGCTCTGTAGCTAGGAGGAAACAGGCAAAGACGTAGGAAAGCACATGAGCAGCTGCTCTCCATGTTTCTCCTCTCTAATCCAAGCAGTTTCCAGATCAATAATCTGCCTGGAAACCACTGATGGAGGAACCTGCAATAACTCCCTTTCTTTGTCTGCAAACCAACTTGGAAAGTGCAGTTTGGTGAAGTAGCCTGCGGGTAACTAGAGTGTAAGAAAATGCCAAAGCTAAGGTATCATCCCCTTGTGTGTATGCATTTTGATACTGTCCTTGGTATATCATACACCAGCAGTTCTCAACCAGAGGTCCGCAGCCCCCTGGGGATCCGCAAACAGGTTTTGGGCGGAGGGGGCCACCATGCAGGGCCAGCGTTAGACTCGTTGGAGCCCACCGCTCAGGGCTGAAGCAGAAGCAGCGCAACTAAGCTTCATAGGGCCCCCTGTGTCATAGGGCCCCAGGCAATTGCCCTGCTTGCTACCCCCTAATTCCGGCCCTGGCTCTTATATGCAGAAAAACTGTTGTTGTGGCCCAGGTGAACCATGGAATTTTGATAGCATATTGGGGAGGGGGGGCTGAGAAGGAAAAAGGTTGAGAACCCCTGTCATACACATTTTTTCCACATAACCACAGTATTTGAAGGTTTGAAAGCAGCTGTTTAATATTCATTTTTATCCTCACCGTTCAATGAGTGAGCTGCCATTGAGGGCTCAAATATGTTTTCCATCGCACTGGAGTAAATTCATAGTTACATCATAGTAACTACAAGTAAAATTTGGCCAAAAATAAGGGACAGATCCCCAGGACCTATTTTTCAATACAAGTCCCTGCTTCATTCACCAAACATCGTCCAACCTGAATACTGAGATCTTCATTCTGCAAGGTGCTTGAACATTCCTGTGAGGTGCTGAGCACCCTTAACTTCCACTGACTTCAATGGGTGTTTGGGGAGCTCCGCCTCTTGTCGGATTATGTCCTTAACAAAGCAGGGATCAGTACTGAAGAAAAACATAGCATGCAACTGTGTAATTAAATACTGCCTCACAACTCCCCTTTGTTCCACATACATCAGAGATAAATTACTAATTACCTATACATGTAAATTTCTAATAGAATATTGGTGGATCATTAGTGAAAAAAAAACCCTATGAGTTAAAAAAAGAAATCACTGTGTTTATACTTTTTAAAAAACTGCTATAATTCACCCAAATCACTACAGATGTTCAAAGGACCACTAAAAGGCACATGACTATCTCTCCACCAAATTTCATGTCTCTAACCCTAATAACAGGTTCTTAAGCTATTCTAACAATTTTATGAATTACTTTTAAATGACAACTCCTTATTTTTGCCCCCTCTCTCTATATTCAGAAATATTTGAACAGTTCTTGTTCAAACTTTCCAAAAACATTGACCCACAAGCATAGACCAGACCCAGAAAATTTCAGCCTGAAATTTAAGAAAAAGTTACATGGAACTGAAAATGGAAACAGGCGAATTTATCTGTGAGTGGCTATGCACCATCTAGAACATCACTATGACACAGATACATGTACAAGGTGAAGTGATACAATTAATGTTTGCATTCCGCTTGACTTACAGTCATGATATTTGGTACAGATTCACTATGAGACACTGAGTACAGGGGGATAAAAACCCAAATCTGAAATTAGACATTTCTGTTACAAAGGTTCTAACATTTTACAAAATGCATCAGTTTCTTCCATGAGATGCTCATGTTAGATATAAGACTTCTTTTGGAAAAATCATCATCATTTGACATTACCAGCTCGATTTAATGGATTTTAGCCATGAAAATTGTTGAAAGCAAACGAGTGCACTGGAAGCAGCTATGATGATAGCCACAGCCACCCTAATTGATCAACCTACAAACACTTCATATGAATACAGTTATTCACATGTCGAGAAAAGAACAGGAGTACTTGTGGCACCTTAGAGACTAATTTCAGAGTAGCAGCCGTGTTAGTCTGTATCCGCAAAAATAACAGGAGTACTTGTGGCACCTTAGAGACTAACAAATTTATTAGAGCATAAGCTTTCGTGGGCTACAACCCACTTCTTCGGATGCATATAGAGTGAACCATATATTGAGGAGATATATATACACACACATACAGAGAGCATGAACAGGTGGGAGTTGTCTTACCAACTCTGAGAGGCCAATTAAGTAAGAGGAAAAAAACTTTTGAAGTGATAATCAAGATGGCTCAGTACAGACAGTTTGATAAGAAGCAAGTGTGAAAATACTTACAAGGGGAGATAGATTCAATGTTTGTAATGGCTCAGCCATTCCCAATCCCTATTTAGCCCTGAGTTGATTGTGTCTAGTTTGCATATCAATTCCAGCTCAGCAGTCTCTCGTTGGAGTCTGTTTTTGAAGTTTTTCTGTTTTAAGATAGCCACCCGCAGGTCTGTCAAAGAATGGCCAGACAGGTTAAAGTGTTCTCCCACTGGTTTTTGAGTATTATGATTCCTGATGTCAGATTTGTGTCCATTAATTCTTTTGCGTAGAGACTGTCCGGTTTGGCCAATGTACATGGCAGAGGGGCATTGCTGGCACATGATGGCATATATCACATTGGTAGATGTGCAGGTGAACGAGCCACAGATGGTATGGCTGATGTGATTAGGCCCTATGATGGTGTCACTTGAATAGATATGTGGACAGAGTTGGCATCGGGCTTTGTTACAAGGATAGGTTCCTGGGTCAGTGTTTTTGTTCAGTGATGTGTGGTTGCTGGTGAGTATTTGCTTTAGGTTGGGGGGTTGTCTGTAAGCGAGGACAGGTCTGTCTCCCAAGATCTGTGAGAGTAAAGGATCATCTTTCAGGATAGGTTGTAGATCTCTGATGATGCGCTGGAGAGGTTTTAGTTGGGGGCTGAAGGTGACAGCTAGTGGTGTTCTGTTATTTTCTTTGTTGGCCCTGTCTTGTAGGAGGTGACTTCTGGGTACTCGTCTGGCTCTGTCAATCTGTTTTTTCACTTCAGCAGGTGGGTATTGTAGTTTTAAGAATGCTTGATAGAGATCTTGTAGGTGCTTGTCTCTATCTGAGGGATTGGAGCAAATGCGGTTATATCTTAGAGCTTGGCTGTAGACAATGGATCGTGTGGTGTGTCCTGGATGGAAGCTGGAGGCATGTAGGTAAGTGTAGCGGTCAGTAGGTTTCCGGTATAGGTGTATTCCACACAAAGATGGACTACAAGCTATCAGGAACAGTATCCCCAATAATGTCACAGCTAACCTGGTGGCTGAACTCTGTGACTTTGTCCTCACCCACAACTATTTCACATTTGGGGACAACATATACCTTCAAGTCAGCGGCACTGCTATGGGTACCCGCATGGCCCCACAGTATGCCAACATTTTTATGGCTGACTTAGAACAACGCTTCCTTAACTCTCGTCCCCTAACGCCCCTACTCTACTTGCGCTACATTGATGACATCTTCATCATCTGGACCCATGGAAAAGAAGCCCTTGAGGAATTCCACCATGATTTCAATAATTTCCATCCCACCATCAACCTCAGCCTAGATCAATCCACACAAGCGGTCCATTTCCTGGACACTACTGTGCTAATAAGCGATGGTCACATAAATACCACCCTGTACCGGAAACCTACTGACCGCTACACTTACCTACATGCCTCCAGTTTCCATCCAGGACACACCACACGATCCATTGTCTACAGCCAAGCTCTAAGATATAACCGCATTTGCTCCAATCCCTCAGATAGAGACAAGCACCTACAAGATCTCTATGAAGCATTCTTAAAACTACAATACCCACCTGCTGAAGTGAAAAAACAGATTGACAGAGCCAGACGAGTACCCAGAAGTCTCCTCCTACAAGACAGGGCCAACAAAGAAAATAACAGAACACCACTAGCTGTCACCTTCAGCCCCCAACTAAAACCTCTCCAGCGCATCATCAGAGATCTACAACCTATCCTGAAAGATGATCCTTTACTCTCACAGATCTTGGGAGACAGACCTGTCCTCGCTTACAGACAACCCCCCAACCTAAAGCAAATACTCACCAGCAACCACACATCACTGAACAAAAACACTGACCCAGGAACCTATCCTTGTAACAAAGCCCGATGCCAACTCTGTCCACATATCTATTCAAGTGACATCATCATAGGGCCTAATCACATCAGCCATACCATCAGGGGCTCGTTCACCTGCACATCTACCAATGTGATATATGCCATCATGTGCCAGCAATGCCCCTCTGCCATGTACATTGGCCAAACCGGACAGTCTCTACGCAAAAGAATTAATGGACACAAATCTGACATCAGGAATCATAATACTCAAAAACCAGTGGGAGAACACTTTAACCTGTCTGGCCATTCTATGACAGACCTGCGGGTGGCTATCTTAAAACAGAAAAACTTCAAAAACAGACTCCAACGAGAGACTGCTGAGCTGGAATTGATATGCAAACTAGACACAATCAACTCAGGATTAAATAAAGATTGGGAATGGCTGAGCCATTACAAACATTGAATCTATCTCCCCTTGTAAGTATTTTCACACTTGCTTCTTATCAAACTGTCTGTACTGAGCTAGCTTGATTATCACTTCAAAAGTTTTTTTTCTCTTACTTAATTGGCCTCTCAGAGTTGGTAAGACAACTCCCACCTGTTCATGCTCTCTGTATGTGTGTATATATATCTCCTCAATATATGTTTCACTCTATATGCATCCGAAGAAGTGGGTTGTAGCCCACGAAAGCTTATGCTCTAATAAATTTGTTAGTCTCTAAGGTGCCACAAGTACTCCTGTTCTTTTTGCGGATACAGACTAACACGGCTGCTACTCTGTCACATGTCGAGGTGCATGCAGCTTCTGGATCAGAGGGTGGACTTTTGTCTACTACTGACAATTCTGTGTTAAATGCCCAAAAATATATGTGGCCGTGAATATATTGCAGAGGATACTATTTAATACAGAAAAAATCATTACTAACATATTTTAAAATTGTATGTGACATTGGGCAACCTGAGGAAGATATTATAACCAATCATACTGCAATGTGTCACTGTTAGTGTTACAGTACATCAGTTCCCTTTAGATGTTGGGTAGCATGCTCTGGTTACCAAATTCCCAGAGAGGACCAATGCAGGCTCTCCAAACTTTAGGTAGTTCCATCTCTAGTCCATAAACATTCACACACTTTGTGTAATAGAGAATTATTTTACCAGGGCTGCTGGAATTGAAGCAGTACAAATACCCAGGTACAGTTAGCTTAAGTTAAAATAAAAGATCAACCCAATAGCTCCTAGCACAGTTCATAGGGACAGTCTAGTAAAGGGGTAAAAGTGTGAACATGTCTCATTGTCATATCTCTACCCTGCCCTCCTGCTTACAGGCTACAGCCTTATATCTTCCTGCTGTGACTACTAGTAGCCCAACTCTCAGTTTTCCATTTCCAGCTCCCATTCAGTCTACTATTCAGACTTCCCTCTAGCCTACTGCTCCTGCTTTCACGCAGGTTCCTCCTTAGATTGATCTCCTCCTGATCTCAGGATAATTCTTCCTTTTCTAGCTAGTCTGGTGATTATGGAGCCCTCTTCTGACTAACTGTTGAACTGGGTAACATAGTCCACTCCACTGGCTAGAACTTTCCCTCCAGCTCAACCAGATTGTGGAGAAGTAACCCAAGAAGAAACATATTGGGTTTCCGAGCTTCTGCAGTGAACACTGATTGAAAATTAATGGTGTGCCCCCAATGTTTTCAGAGGAGCTTCAATTCTCTGTACTGAAATTCTCCTAAAATATAAAGCAGTGCAATATTCACTTGCTGGAGGAGATTGAGATTTTGTATTTTGAGGATTCCAAAAGAGAAACAAAATTTTCTAATTCAATTATATTGGATTAATGGCTTTAAAAAAAATTAATATGGTTTCACTCCAGAACCACTCTTGATTAATTTTCAGAACTTCAGTGATTTCATGCATGCCAGTTTCCCTCTGTAATTCCAAAGCCACCGCTACATATTTACATAATTTTATTCTAAATGATACAAAAGCTGCAGACTATGTCAAATATATACAGAATTGAAAACTGTATTAGTAACTGCTTGAATTGTGGAGTATAGATGGTTATGATAAATCTCTTTTCACAGCTGTGGCAGCTGTTGAAAAAGAGATGGCAGAAGTGTAAGTATAATGCCCTCTCCTTCCCATGCACACACACAAAATTCCAGTCCTGAGTAAATAATTTCCTGAATGACAGTAAATTGTATCCAAATCAGTGCTGCAAACTGACCTGATGTAAAAAAGTTTCCTCCTGTTTAGCCTAGTTTACAAACCAATCTCTCCTGTTATAATGGATGACAGTCAGCTGCTTTATGTCATGCTGTCATTCACAAATCCCTCCTGAGACTCTCCTCCTGCTGACTCTTTTCTAACTTTCACAATGCAGGCACAAGCTGACCGGAAGAGCTACAGGCTACATTTCCCATATGAAATTCAGTAACTGGAGTTCATCTATTAAAATAAGTAAAAACCCTCATATAAACTAAAGAGAGCGGAATACCACAATGGCAATATCTTCCTGTATATCTAGTAACAATGGAAAGCAAAAAATTAAAATAAAGCCAAAACATACAAGCCAGACCTTCTGAACTATACATGAATAAACATCACCCGTTAATGTGGAAAGGTGTTAAGGTACTCTGGCCCAGATTGTGGTCCACATTCTGACTCTTAAAGTAAAGGAGTCCTCCCAGTGCCATAAGGCTGGCAGGTAAGCCTTACACCACTACCCCAGGCAGTTTCCAATGTGGGGTATACCAGGGACATGTCCTAGGACAGGAGAGAGCATGGCCAGGGCACACTACACTCCAGCTATCCTGGACTTGTGGAGCAGCCAACATGTGTCCATATGAGTTGCCATAACACTGCTCTAGGATGAATCAGGGGCCAGGCCCATCATTTGGAAAGCACAAAGCTGGCCTAAAGCCATCTTTGACTTCAGATTGCCACCCAGGCTACATCTCATGAGCATTGTCACTCAAGAAGGAAAAAACCCACAAACTTTTTGTATATTAAAAAGTTGTCATTAACTTTGCATAGTTTATTAAATATTTTATCTTTTTATATGTATGAGCTACAGCTGCAATGTTGTATACTACAATTATAAATTATTTTGAAGTATTGCAACAGTCACCTACCTCTGATAAAACTGTCAATTCAAGTGACAGGTAACTAAGGCTTTGTCTTCACTACCCGCCGATCCGGCGGGTAGCAATCGGTTTATCGGGGATCGGCTTACCGCGTCTAGTGAAGACGCGGTAAAATCGATCCCTGATCGCTCTGCCGTCGACTCCGGAAATCCACCTCGGCAGGAGGCGGCAGCGGAGTCGGCGGCAGCGCGGCAGCGGTCGACTTTCCCGCGTCCTCACCGCTAGGTAAGCCGACCTAAAATACGCAACTTCAGCTACGGTATTCACGTAGCTGAAGTTGCGTATCTTAGGTCGGACCCCCGCTGTAGTGTAGACCTAGCCTTAGTTGATTAAAGAATGATTAAAGGTCTTGAGAACATGACCTATGAAGGAAGGCTGAAAGAATTAGGTTTGTTTAGTTTGGAAAAGAGAAGACTGAGAGGGGACATGATAGCAGTTTTCAGGTATCTAAAAGGGTGTCATAAGGAGAAGGGAGAAAACTTGTTCACCTTAGCCTTTAAGGATAGAACAAGAAGCAATGGGCTTAAACTGCAGCAAGGGAGGTTTAGGTTGGACATTAGGAAAAAGTTCCTAACTATCAGGGTGGTTAAACACTGGAATAAACTGCCTAGGGAGGTTGTGGAATCTTCATCTCTGGAGATATTTAAGAGTAGGTTAGATAAATGTCTATCCGGGATGGTCTAGACAGTATTGGGTCCTGCCATGAGGGCAGGGGACTGGACTCAATGACTTCTTGAGGTCCCTTCCAGTCCTAGAATCTATGAATCTATGAATAAGTTAAAAAGCAACTTTATCAAAATTGTATGGGGCTAATTACTTATGCAGTTTGTGTTTTCAGTAGATATCTGACCAGCTAGCATCTGTGCACATACTTTTTATTGTGAGCTGTAGATTATCCCTTGATTAGGCCTTTAAAAATAACTCTCCAGAAAGATTCAAATCATGCACAATTTTAACAGTCAGGAGTGACTATTTACTTTAAGAAACAAGGTTGTTTTTCTTCTTTTAAACAAAAATGACAATTTGCAATACTCATTACCACTAATGGTTCTTATTTCTTAATAGTTTCTCAAGACTAAATTCTGTACCGTAAATATGTATATATTACACAACAAAACAATTGTTGGAGTGTGCCCTTATTCCATTAAACAAATACATAGTAATTATCCTTTTTGTTTTTCATAGGATTACAAAAATTATCTTAGATTAGACCCAGGATTTTAACAATTTATAATCAGTAATTTATTTCCCGTCACTAGATTTGCTTTAAACACTTTGCAATACTTTCTGAAATAATCTAAAGTTTAACTATTAACATTAACAGCTCTTCCACATTAGCTACTATGAATATGCATCTATTATTTCTATACAGTCAACTTTTGTCCAGTGCCATTTCAAACAGCCAGCACGGACTTCAGCAGTGGCTTCATTAAGTTCAAACATTTACTGTGAGGCAATATTTCTTTTCAGAAGTATTACTAATATGTGCAAGTCTGTGAGCTGTCTGAGAACGGATACTTAAAGAATATGGGGAACAGAGAGCAAAGAGTCTCCTGATGAATATAGCCGGTGGCCAAATGTCACAGTCTGTCCCAATGACTGGTAGTACTTTACTCAGGTTGGCTAAGGCTTCAGTTTATTGCAAAGATTGGGGTTTAAGGTAACCTCAGAGATAGGGTGACCGTATTTCCTATGCTGAATACAGGACACCTGGTAAAATTACTTGTATTCAAGTGAGTTCATCGGCAATCAATCGTACAATGTTCAAATTAACATAAGTTGACTGAGCCCCTGTTAAAAAGAAATACTGCATAGTTGGATTCTTTTTATTTACCTTCTTATCTTTAAGGCTTTAGGGTTCACACGGGGAAGCGTGACACACACACCCCTAACCCCATACACACACTCCCATACACCTCTCTCACACAGCGGGGATGACCGACTGACACGACCCTCCCTGCCCGGCGCTCTCAACCCTCCATACCTGGCTGGAACTCCGGGACAGCCCCGCCTCTCCTGGTACCTGGCACCACGTCTTCCCGAGACAACACGTGGGGGGACATGCAGGGCCACAAGCCCCCACTCCCAAGATTTCTGCCAGGGTTCACATCAAAATGTGGCCAGCAGCAGCCTTTCGGCACTGTGCGGGAGGGAAGGGACGGGAGCTGCTTCCAGCTGCATGGAAGGAGAAAGGGGGAAGGGATGACCAGGCCTGTGTCTTTGCAGAGCTCATCTCTTCCCCTTTCCCCTGCCCCACTCCCATGTGGCTGGAAGCAGCTTGTCCCTTCCTGACCGCACAGTGGCGAAAGGCAGCTAACACCTCCAAGCTGCTGCTGGCCACTTACATAATCCAGCCGGCTCCTGTCCCCTGGCTACAGTGCAGGCAGGAAGGGGTTAAGTCCTAAAGATGCATTGTGCACTAGGACCCAGGGAACCTGACTGCAGGGGCTTCAGCAAACCAGCCAGAGAGGTGGCTCAGCAGAGGAGGGTGCCTAGGGAACGGAGCAGCCCCACACCCCAGGCAGGACCCTGGAGGGGTGGGCAAAGAGGGTGCTAATCTCCTGCCCCAGGGGCTGCTGTGGAGCCTCCAGGTTGGGGACGTGAACAGATTGGAAATCGCTTCTCCCCCCTCCCCCCCCCCAGAGCTTGGTTGAGGGGCGGAGAGGCTTCCCTGTGCCAGCGCTGTGCGGGGCTTTCGCACATGCAGAGCTCAGCTCCTTCTGGCAGAGCCAGAGGCTCTTGGGCTTTCCTGGGGCACCGGCCCAGCCAGAGGCAGTGGGGGAAGGAAGGAGCCTGCCGGCCAGGCTGTTGGTGAGCTGAGCATTCCGACCAAGGGCTGGTTCTCCGCCCAGTGCTGGGAGCGGGATGCACCCCGCTGCGGGGGGATATGGAGGAGCAGCAGGGCTGGGGGGTAGCAGGGACAAAGCAGGGAGAAGACAGTGAGAGGGGAAGAACATAAAAGGCCAATGGGTGGGCAGCAGAGGTGACATGTAACTGGCTGCTGCTTGGCGCCTTTGCCAATGCCAGCTGGAAACGGGACAGGGGGCAGGGCCCTGCTGGCCGAGAGCATGCAGCGGGGGCTGCGCTGAAGGACCAGCAGGGGGAGCAGCTGGCCCCGTGCACTGTATCTTTGCCCACCAACCTTGCACACCCACCCCCATCGTTGGCTACTGGACCCCCCATTCATCACTAGTGGGTGGATCTGGCCAGCTGCAGGACCCACCAGTGCTGATGGGGGGGAAGACAGAAAATACGGGACAATTTGCCCATTTTAAAGAAAAAGTTGAGATACCTGCAGGAGGGCTTAAATACGTGACTGTCCCTCTGAAAACGGGACATCTGATCACTACTCAGAGAGCACAGGGATGATTTACAAACTAAACAGTTATGCTGCTTTGCAAAGTTCATGACAAAGTTGCTCAGATTGCAATAAGAATCAGCTAGAAGAGTCTGAGGGCACGTCTTCACTACCCGCCGGATCGGCGGGTAGCAATCGATCTATTGGGGATCGACTTATCGCGTCTAGTGAAGACGCGATAAAATCGATCCCCGATGGCTCTGCCGTCAACTCCGGAACTCCACCGCGGCAAGAGGCGGAAGCGGAGTCGACGGCGGCGCGGCAGCGGTCGACTCACCGCCGTCCTCACAGCCAGGTAAGTCGACCTAAAATACGCAACTTCAGCTACGCTATTCACGTAGCTGAAGTTGCGTATCTTAGGTCGACCCCCCCCACCCCGTAGTGTAGACCTAGCCTGAGATTTCTGTTAGGCAAATAAAACAACAGAACTGCATTGCTCCTGCTATTTGCCCCAACTTCAATCCAAATGTCTTTCTCTTCAGTCTCCCATTGGTCACTGCCTGCAATACCCTTAGCACCTGTCAAAGAATCTCTTGGACTTCATCTAGCATTCTCTATGCACAGCTTTGCAATTGTTGGTTCTCAGTCATACATAGGTTACCAGGTACCCATTTTATAATATACTCTCTTCCTTGGTCATATCCAGTCATACATCCTGGCTTTGTGTTGGATTTGTCCCTGGAACTCCACTCTCAAATTCTCAGGATACTCCAGTAATACTACAACTAGCTAGTGTCTGGCATACAGGGTTCTTATAGAAGAATTTCTCTGCACTGTCGGTGGCAAGCTGGGAATCCGTTGGAATGCTTGTTGACTTGGGTGCTCAAAAGTTTCTGTCTTTCTCCCAGATTTTCTCCAAAGAGCTTTGTTCTTTTCAGAATTTGCCTATTCTAACAGCTACTGTAGGAGGCCGACTCCCTCCATGTTGGCTCCCAGCTTCTTTCTGATGCACAGACTGTTTTTACTCCCCTCCTCCAAGTTTTGTTTACACACTCTGCATCTAGCCTATATTCCAATCAGATTTCTTTGATGGATGCTTTGCGCTCCCCAGCATGGTTTTGTTGTTGCATTTTATTTTGCTCTCTTCTACACTGCCACCAGTTGCTCCTGCCCCTCATTTTGTTAGATGTCATTTCCACTTTTCTTCTTTAAATTAAACCCAGTCCATCACACTATGGCTCATTTAGATACTGTTTAAAGAAATAATTACAGTTATACTAGGAATGAACCACAAATCAACAATGGATCATGAAGAACAAAATATTCTTCATTGCTGCTCATCAGTTTTTAAACTACACCCTCCCTCTCCACCATTTCTGTCACTATTTTTTTCTTGCAAGAAAGAGAAATACACATAACTTACACACAATCACTATAATGAAAGTTGAAGTACAGGGTTTTATTTTATTAAGGGATTATTTTGAAAAGAAATTAGCACATTGGACTAATTTAATATAGGTAATTAGTACTCAAGATCTTTTTTCTAGCTTTATAAGAGATCCTATGTAATATATGAGAGCAATCTGAAGGATTCATTACTCTTGGTTACTTGTAGACATTCAACTCTCTATACAACATTTGTTAGTTTCAAGAATGGCTCAAAAAGGTTAAAAACCAATAGCTGAACTGTTTCAAGCTGCAGAATTTCAGACAGGGCAATAAAATGCTCTAATAGATACAAGAAAACAAGGTTCATGCCAGCAAAGTATCATTATGGATCAGTAACTCACAATTATATAAGAGCCAGGGGTCAATGATAGCAGCACACTGCATATATTTAATCCAATTGCTCTCAACATAATTTAATAATCAAATTATGGTGCATTTGGAGCCATTGCGAGGAGAAAAATGGCTGCAAGTACATGAAATGATAACCCTCTTATATGGAAAGTTGATCTATAAAGTTCAAAATAAAGGTTATACACCTATGACCCAGTCCTGGAAACCTTTAGTATGTGATATAGCATTTAGTACTGTGAGTTTTGGATGTCAAGGAAGCAGAGTGACTACAGATTTTCCTCTGCCCAAGTCATCAGCAGGTGAGCTTTCCTTTAAAGGACTGTAGATATTGCTTCCCTTTGTCTGTTGAAATATGACGTGGCTCAAGTGTTGATTGTCATGATCAGAGGAATCCAGATATTAGAGCAGAGCTTAAAGATCATAATGGATTGCCCTTAGTGCTCATTGGTTTATACGGTATTCCTTTCTTGTTTGGATCAGACTTGGGCTCCATCAGTGTCTCTCGTCCCTCCATTTATCACCTGTGGTGATAAATGTCCTGACAGTCTTACTTACTGGAAAGTCTGATTTGCAATTGTTTGGATTCATCCACCATCTGAATGACCTGAGAATCCTCCGGGGGAGCGAGACCTTCACTGAGAGGTGGATAAAAGATTGTTGATGGAGGGATGAGAGGAAGCTCTATAGCAGCCTCATGAGATCATGAGATCACTAAGCATAACCACACAGGAGACCATTGATCCCAGAAGAGACTTTTTGGATAAAATTCCTCAGCCTCTCCCATCTCTCTCCCTCATTGGTTGTTGGGGGACTAAGGTCTTTGACTTTTCCGATAAGTCCACTAACACCTAATTCATGGGTTCACTGAATAGCCTGCCCTCAGAGAATCTTGAAGTGGCAAAAAGCAGCATAGCCAGTGGGTCTGACTTCCAGTTCCAGAGTCATGTGTGTCAACATGCTACCACATTGTAGCCCATGGCCCTCGCAGCATATTGGAATGCAACCAGGAAGGCAGCAGATACCAATGCAGCAGCTAAGGATATCTTTTTTAGAGATGTGCCTAGATTTAAGGCTGTTCTGTATTTTAGTGATACTGTGTCACGGAGTCCCCAGGCGATGCTCTGGAACTGCTCCCCACAAAGCCAGTCAGGACTTTGGGGAGCCTCCTCTCCCATGGAGCAGACTGTCTTCAGAGCAAGAAGCTCACACGGCTTCACCTCCTGGGTCTGACCTTGGAGCATTCAGCATATGCCCCTCCGTGCGCTTCCCACAGCGAGTCCGCCCAGGGGGGTCCTGGGGAAGCCAGAGGGTCCTGCACGTACCCACCACTTCACAGTCAGACGTGACTCTCAGCCAGCCAGTAAAACAGAGGTTTATTAGATGACAGGAACACAGTCTAAAACAGAGCTTGTAGGTACAGGGAACCGGACCCCTCAGCCGGGTCCATTCTGGGGCCCAGCGAGCCAGACAACCCCATCTGCCCTCACTTCCCGTCCCCCGCCAGCTCCAAACTGAAACGCCCTCCAGCCCCTCCTTTCTGGCCTTTGTCTCTTTCCTGGGACAGGAGGTCACCTGATCTCTTTGTTCACCTTTAGCTATCCCCTTGCAAGGGGGGAAGGGCCCTGGCCATTTGTTGCTAGGAGACAGATTGTCAGCCATTTATGCACACTGGAGACTTAAGAAATGCATAGGGGAAACTGAGGCACCCACACAGTATTCAGAGGAAACATTAAGAACAGTCTCACTTCGTCACATACTGTGTCAGCCATATTGTCAACCCATGCTAGACAGTGCTAGTCTGGCAAAACGATATAGTGCTTTACATCAGTAGATCTCAAAGCTCAAAGCTCTAAGGGCAGCTAAAGAAGCTTCAAAAATTGCTCTTCTTGATGATTCAACCCTCCTATCTGGAAGGTCCTCCGGTGGCAAGGCCTCCTCTGATGGAATCGTTGTGTCCTTTACCAGAGAGGACAGGACTGCATAAACTTTAAGGAGGGAGGCCAGATCTGATTTTGATTGGTGGACTGTGTAGTATTGTCTAGCCCAGGGGTCTCACACTCCTGGCCTGCGGGCCATCTGTGGTCTGAGAACCTCCCCAATGCGGCCCGCGTGGCACCAGCAATTTTTGGGGCCGGGCCTATCCCTTGGCCCCGCCTGCCGCCCCCGGGCACGCCCCCCGCACGTCTCCCAGGCAATTTAAAATGGGCCGGGGCCCCGCCCACCACTGGTAGCACAGTGGAGCCGAGTGGCTTCCTGCCTGCTCACTCCACATGGCAGCCAGCCCCTCCCTGCCGCCCCTGGGCGGGGCAGAGCTGTGCCTCTGCGTGTTGCCCCCACCCCGAGCGCCCCTGCGGCCAATGAGAAGCTGCAGGGGTGGTGCCTGGGGGCAGCAGTGCGTGGAAGCCCCCCAACACGCCCCGCCTTGGAGCCCCAGGTAAGCACCGCACCCCCCAACCCCCTCCCAGAGCCTGCACCCCTGACCGCCTCTCCGCATACCCCTCCCACCCCCAAACTCCCTCCCAGAGCCTGCACCCCCTCCCCCTTCCCACACACACCCCCAGCCCCCAAACTCCCTCCCAGAGCCTGCACCCCCTTCTGCCCCCAAACTCCCTTCCAGAGCCTGCACCCCTTCCCCCCTCCTCGAGCCTGCAACCCCACCCCTCCTCCTGCACCCCCACCCCTGCCCCAAGCCTACACCCATTACCCAAACTCCATCCCAGAGCCTGCACCCCAGACCCCCTCCCCCACCCAAACTCTCTCCCAGAGCTCAACCTCTCACCCCTTTCTGCACCCAAACTCCCTCCCAGAGCCTGCACCCTGCACCCCAGTCCCCTACCCCGGATCTCCTCCCCCACCCAAACTCCCTCCCAAAGCCTTAGGTAGGTGGTGGGCGGAGTTTGGGGGGGGGCGGGTTCTGGGCAGCATGAGTGATATTACTGGCCCACTGGGAGGATTTGAGAACTGGCACTGGCCCTAAAGTAAACTGAGTTTGAGACCCCTGGTCTAGCCACTGTCCTCAGCCTTTTGGCCTTCCCTGGAAGCTCCCATTCCTCCTTTATAATTTTATTGTTAAAGGAAAATGAGGTTCTAGCCTGGAACCAGAGGGGTAATGTCACTTAGTGGTCTTAGTTTCCCTATTAGACGGGTTTTCCTCCTTCTCCTTTGCCCGCTTGCTGCACTGGCAGACAGAGCTGAGGTGACAGAGAGGGGCATGCTGTCGAATGGAGGGAGGCATTCATGGCATGGGCTCCTTACAAGGCTCTATCTGCTCTGGAAACATTTTAATATCTTCTGGCTGCCACAGCAGCCACAGGGTGAGGGGCTGGACAGCTGCTGCACAATCAACAGCCAAGGCTGTGAGCAAAGACTCCAGGGGATGGGCAGGAAGCTTCCTTGGCCCTTTCATATTGTGCTCAGGGCCGGCTCCAGGCACCAGCTTACCAAGCAGGTGCTTGGGGCGGCCACTTCAGAGAGGGGCAGCACGTCCAGCTGTTCGGCAGCAATTCGGCGGACGGTCCCTCACTCCTGCTCGGACCGAAGGACCTCCCACCGAATTGCTGCCGCAGATCGCAATCGCGGCTTTTTTTTTTTTTTTTTTGGCTGCTTGGGGCGGCCCAAACCCTGGAGCCGGCCCTGATTGTGCTTCAACCTATGCTCCCTCCACAGCATGGGTGGGAAAGGAACTGCCACTGTTATGGTCCTGGGGCCACTGACTGTGCCAGACTTTGGAGATTTGGCTGCTTTCTGGGAGTTCTCCTAATTGAGGAGGGAGGCTTCAGGAAACACTTCCCTGGCCTCATAGGGGCAGGAGACACAACAGGCACAGAGCTCCATCCAGCCACAATCAGTGGAGAGGTGCAGAAGACACAGTTTCTGGCTTTTCCTTTCTTCTTCTCTACCATGCTGTACTCTGCTTGGGTGAGCAGGGTGGGGAGGTACGGAGAGTCCCAATAACTATAGGAAAATGGGCAATCCCATCAAGATCTTAAGTCAATCGAAGTTTTCTTTTTTAAATCTGCTCTGCAGCAGGGAGGAGCTGGTTTGCCTACCTGCAGCTAAAGAGAAAAACAAAAAACTAGCAATTTGTCAGAGGTTCAGCCACATCTCCCCTGCCAATGACTGACAGGTTTTGTCTGCCTCATGGAGAGACCCAATCTCATGTAACTGTGGACAAATAAGAAAGGGAAACCCCTTATATGTCTCTTTCTCAGGCCCCATCTATACCAGTCATTCATATCTTATAATGTATATGAAAAAGCTAAGGCATGGGGAGGGAGGGAGTTCCTGGAGCTCACCAAATGCTTTGGATTAGGAAGACTAGGTGGGCAGGTCTGGTCAAGACACCTCTGGTCATCTATCAGTTCATTTGAAACTCTGTGGTAGTAGCATTTGGCCTATACTAAACTATAGAGCTAAACTAAACAATAAATGTAGAAATGTAAGAGACTGACTATTGTATCATCTGGATGTAATTTACACTCTTTAGAGAAGTCCTGCTGATATTAAAGTAAAATCATAATAAGCATTGTACTAAAGGGATTTTGTTTAGCTCTACTTAAATATACAGTTCAATGCAATTTAATTTTATAATATGTAGTTCAGACAGTTGTAAGTGTGCTTGTTACAATAATGGATAATGTAAAATATTATGATAAATTAAACTGGGAACAATAGATTACAAGAAGTGTGAAGGACTAGTAAAAATCCTATTGCTGAATTAAAATAGGTTAAAAACCATATTGCTGAACTATTTTAGGTAGCAGATCTGAGTTGTAAAAATAAGGTTCATACTGAATTCTGGTTAAGAATATATATTTAAATTCATGAGTTAAATCCAGGGTGGAGAGTCAAACGGTAGTAAAAGACAGGTTTCCTCTGTTAATTCAAGAAAAATATGGGATCCATATTAACTAGTTATTATCAACTGCACAGGATTGTGCAGAAGCATTCTGAGATTTTGTCCCAGCTTCCTAAAATAATGTAGCTTCTAAACATACTAGGCAAAAAATATGGGCAGAAAAACTTCCTCTCCAAAATAATCAGTACTGTAAACTGGAGAAATATGGCTTGACAAAATAAAAGATGGAAAGGAACTGAACCCTTAAAAACATGAGTACTAAATAAGAGACACTCATTCCATCTTGGAAATGCACCTTGGAACATGCTGGAAAATGGACAGATACATGTGAAACATGCATATGTTAGACTTCATACAAATTGCATCATTGTTGGTGAAAGAAAGAATCCCTTTAGTCTGACTGCAAAAGTATCCAACAGTTGAACAGGCGCTAAGAGACTTGATTAAATTCTGAATTTGCAGGAGAAAGCACTGGTGGATATAATTAGTCTTTTCCTCTTCTTACTTGTATGAGTCTATGTATTAAATCTCTTTGGAATCAGAAGAAAATTTATGGGTAAATTTGAATCAGTCTGTCAATAATATAAAATCAGATCAACTAATACAATCTTTATACGTGAAATTGCATCTATGCTCATTTTCACATCACCTAGTTATGGTGCAGGAGAAGAAACTGCTGCTCTAGGTGATGGAAAACGAAAAAGAATTAGGCCCATGGAAACAGAAAGGTATTAGTCTTGTGCACATACTCAAAACTGGATGAGGAAGCCAGGCATACAAGACTATCAAGAATGGTATACACAATGTTCTACATATCGAATAATAAAATTGCGGAGTGCTCCAGATTCAGATCATGTTTCTTAAACCAAGGGTGGGGAACCTATGGCCCATGGGCCGGATTCGGCCCACTGCTTCATTTAATCCAGCCTGCGGCAAGTCTGCGCACCGCAGGCCGGAAGCTCTGAGCCTCAGCAACCTCCAAGCTCACCAGGTTGCCAGAAGTCCGGACGGCTCCGCGCAGCTACCAGGAGCAACCTGCATGCCTCTGTGGCCCCTAGGAGCAGGGGGGATCAGAGAAGCTGCACGCACTGCCCCCAGCGCCGGCTCCGCAGCTCCCATTGGCCACGGTTCCCAGCCAATGGGAGCTGCGGGGGCGCCGCCTGTGGACGCATCGTGCAGAGCCCCCTGGCCCCTCCGCCTAGGGACGGACACAGCAGCCGCTTCTGGGAGCAGTGCGGCGCCCCGTCAGGCAGGGAGCCTGCCATAGCTCCACTGCACCACCGACCAGGAGCCGCCTAAGGTAAGCGCCACCCGGACAGAGTTCGCACCTCCAACCTCCTGCCCCAGGTCGGAACCCCCTCCTCACCCTAACTCCCTCCCGGAGCCCACTCCCTGAACCTCCTCCCACACCCCAACCCCTTGCCCCACATCTGAGCCCACTCCCGCACTCCAAACCCCTTCTTCCAAGCCCAGAGTCCCCTCCTGCACTCTGAACCCTTCATTTCTGGCCCCACCCCAGAGCCTAGAGGAAGCCCCAAGCCTCCGCACCTCCCCACAGGGCTGGAGCCACAAGCGCCAGCTCACCCTGCTGCGGGGGGAAGCCCTGAGCCTCCGCGCCTCCCCCTCTCCCCCGCCCTGTGGGGCTGTGTGTGGCCCACGACTGATTTTTTCTGTGCATCAGTGGCCGCTGATAGAAAAAAGGTTCCCCACCCCTCTCTTAAACCATCACTGACACTGAGTAGCATTGTAGCATAGACTCATAGACTTTAAGGTCAGACGGGACCATTATCTAGTCTGATCATCTAGTCTGATCTCCTTCACATCACAGGCCACAGAACCTTACCCACCCACTCCTGTAATAGACCCTTAATCTCTGGCTGAGTCACTGAAGTCCTCAAATCATGATTTAAAGACTTCAAGTTATCGAGAATCCACCATTTACACTAGTTTAAACCTGCAAGTGACCCATGCCCCATGCTGCAGAGGAAGACGAACCCGCCCGCCCCAGGGTCTCTGCCAATCTGACCCAGGGGGAAATTCCTTCCTGACCCCAAGTATGGCATTCAATTAGACCCTGAGCAGGGGGGCAAGTAACTCTACTGGGACAACATGGGTAAATACTAATCACTATGACAAGGGTTGTAGAATCAGGCCATGAGGGTTTGTCTATCCTGCAGCTTGGAGTGAGCCTCCCAGTCCAATTTGACAGACTCACGCTAGTGGAGCTTGAACTAGCACAGTAAAAATAGCAATGTGGATGTTCCAACTTGGGCTGCAGCTCAAACGAGCTTGAGAGCCCAAGCTAGAACATCCACATTGCTATTTTTAGAGTGCTAACTCAAGCCCTGCTAGCTTAAGTCTGCATACCCGGGTTGGGAGGCTTGCTCCCAGATTTAGTGTAGACATATCTTAAGAGAGCTCTACCCTGAAATAAATTATTCTTATTATTCTACACAAAATGTTTCCAGTTTTCTACCATAAATTAACATTAATTCACTGCTGTGTTCCTTAAAATTAATATGGCTTAATGCCCTTTATTTCCTTATTGTTTCATGACTATTACAGATGAAATCAATATATCTGCAAGTAAGATTTGCTAATTAACTTGTGCTCTCTTCTATTTGCTCTGCAGGAGAAAAGCACAAAACAATGTAGGACTGACTATTATTTATTCATTTTATAGTGACACTGAATAACCATAAGAGTCAATTTCAGGCCCTTTAATTTCCATTTTCTATATAATTTCCCCTAAATTTTGCTTAGTACTAAAATGATAATAGACATAATACTGACACCTTATCATCACCATCATCATCTCAGTCCTATTAATTTATATTGCAAGCTTTACAATCGGATTTTGCTAGCTTTTAACCTTTTTCTTTTTTAAAAAAGAATATACTGCTTTTAAAAACCTAAAAAAATCTGTCTGTTATTTGGCTGTAGACGCAAATTGGTTAAATTCATAGGCTCTTTCAGTATTCATTTCTTTGATGGGATATTATTACACTCTATGCAAGAATTTAAGTACTGAGGTGTTTGCTTAGATTCTCATTTCCTTTTTGATGTGCACATTAACTTATATCCAAGATGAATTTGAGATAGAATATAAAATTCTTATGTGCCTTTGTCTATTTGAAAAAAGGTTATTACCCAGTTAATTTAAGAACTGATGGATAACAGGGATCTGGTTTATTCTGAAATGTTCTTTTGTTTATGTGTATATTGTGTTTTCCTTTGTGTCATTTTACTTTATCAGGAGACTGTTTATTTTTTAAGTACAAAATGCAGTTGTCTTTGCATAACAAAGTTGCCATCAAATTTGTTAATAACATGTAAATACTTAAATGACAACTCATACACATTATTTTTGTTATTATTCATTATTTTCTTTTAATAGCCTGGGATATTCTTTAAAGTCCAGTAATCAACAACCCAATGGAGTTTTCCCATTTGATATGTCTATAATGGATAAAATGTCATTTCCTTATTGAACTTCATAACTGGAAGCTCAAGCACATTGTCTTAACTGAGCTCTATATTTAATTGTTGAATATTGATATTTGTAATTAGTCTCATATTTCATGGTGAAATTATTCTGTATGTACGTATGATGTCTTACCACGTTTACACATCCCCTCTAGACGTTATATGATACCCAAAAAAATAACATTCAAGATTCTACTGACTGAGATTTCCCCTCTGAAATATTATATTATTACTATTGGTATTTATGATATTTATTATCAGAGCACCTAGGAGCTTTAGTCATGGACCAAGACCCCATTGTCCTAGCGCTGTACAAGCACATAACAAAAAGACAGTTCCTACTCCAAGAAGCTTTTAATCTAAGTATAAGACAAGAGATAACAGATGGATACAGACCAACAGGGGAGTATAAGGAAACAATACGACAATAATGATCTGTACGATAAGGAGTGGTCTCAGTATACCAACAGCCTAAACTTTGTCAAGTTTTTGATAGCTATCACAGCAAAGGAGAATTTTGAGGAGGGATTTGATGGTGGATAATGAGGTAGTTTTGTGGATGTTTCTGGGGAGCATCTCCCAAGTGTGAAAGTCAGCATTGGAGAAAGCACAAAGATGCTTGTTTGAAAAATTTAACAAGTGGGCAATGGAGGCTGGCATCATGAGCTGATTGAAGGTGAGCATTGGCAGCTCAGTAGCAAGTATGAGATGATAGGGTGGGGATCGATCATGAAAGGCCTTGAAAGTGAAGACAGTCAGTTTATGTTTGATGTGATAAAGAAGGTGGGGAAGACAGTGGAGGGATGCAAAGAGAGGAATGACATGGTCAAAGTGATAGGCTAGGAAAATGATTTTTGCAGCAGCATTCTGAATAGATATAAGGAAGGCAAGACTACATTTGTCATAGCCCGAGAGAAGGACATTGCAGTAATTTAGATGAGATTATGAGAGGTGGGTTGAGAGTTTTAGCTGTGAGGATAGATCGGAAACACTGTATCTTAAGGATGTCATGCAAAAAGAATCAGCAAGATTTAGACATAACCTGTATGAGAGGACACTTACATTACTGGCCATGACATGCAGGATAGTGGTATATTCCACAGTGATTTAGGAAAGGGATAGTGGGAAGAGCTTGTGTGGAGAAGGTGGGGAAAGACTAGGAGCATCTGTTTTAGCCGTGTTGAACTTGAGCTAATGGCTTACATATCCACCAGGAGCTGTCACAGAGTCAGGCCAAGATTTTGATTTGGATAGAAGGAGACAAGTCTGGAGTAGACACAGACGTGTGAGTCATCTGCATAGAGATGATAGTTGAATTTGTGTTTGCCAATGAGATGACCCAGAGATAAGGTATGGAAGGAGAAGAGAAAGGGACCAAGGACAGTCCTGTGGAATCCCCACAGAAAGTTGGAGGGCAGATGAGGAAGATCCTCAAAATGACACGAGGAAGGATTGATTAGAGAGGTAGGAGGAAAACCAGGAACGGACAGTCATGGAAAACAAGGGAGGACAAGATTACAAGAAGTGCATAGTTGACTGTCAAAGGTGGATGTCGGGTCAAGGAAGATGAGGAGGGGGAGTACCAATTCTGAGCTAAAGCATTGAAGAGGTCATTAGAGACTTCAGCCAGAGTAGTTTCAGTGGAGTGCAAGGAGTGGGAGCCAGACTAGAGAGCGTGTAGAATGAAATTGGAGGATAAGAACTTCAGACTGTAAATGTAGCTAGAGTGTTCAATAGGCTTAGAGATGAAAGGGAGAAGGGAAATTGATTGGTAGTTGGAGAGTTAAATGGGGTAAAAGATGGGGTTTAAAGATGGAAGAAACTAAAACGTTTGTATTGTGAGGGGACGGAGCAAGAGGTAAGAAAGAGGTAAGGGAGAGGGTGAGTGTGCATGAAGCAGACCAGGGGACAACATGGGGTGACTGGGGAGGGTGGAGGAGTTAGAGTCGGAGAGCAGACACCTTCTGTGTCTGTGATAGGGAGAAGGAGGTGAGAGTTGTAGGAAGGAAAGGGAAGGGAAGGCAAGCTGAGAAGAAGGGAAATGCCACATTATATTTTCTCTGTTTTCCTCTTTGAAGAAGTCAGCAAGATTGTGTGTGGACAGAAAAGTGGAGGCAGGGGGAACGGAGGGTTTGAGGAGGGAGTTAAGGATGGTGAAAAGGCAGCTGGGATTGTGGATGTGGGATTCAATTAAGTTGGAAAAGTAAAATTGTTTAGCAAGGAAGATGGCAGAACTGAAGAAAGAGAGAACAAATTTTTAGTGGAAGATGTTAGCCTACTCACAGAATTTCTGCCAGAGTCACTCCACAGCATGAGAGCAGGACCGGAGGATGTGGATGCTGGGGTGAGACAGGGCTGGAGGAGAATATTTTCGTAGAAGATTTCTAATCCATTCAAAAGATGAAGTATATATGAATTAGATAAAGGTGGTGCTAGTGGTACCACACTGCCTTCAGAACTAGTTTTCTCCATTTACAAGTAATGTAAATTCTCAGCTCACAGAGAGCGGAGAAGCCATTACTACAACCTTTACCTGATAATCAATGAGGCAACCTGCAGTTTTTAATTTTTCTTTCTTTATCTAAATTAAGTATGGTTATCAAGTGTGTTACAATCCTAGAAAAATGCAGGACATTTGTTTTCATTTACTGTTCAACCATAATTCTTAAGAATCCAAGTAGAAGATGCTTTAAATACTTGTACAATACCTAGAAGCTTGGTAAATACTATTTGTGATGACACCAAGCCAAAATGCATGACAATATCAAAAAAGCTTCTTGCATTAATAAGGATTTTTTATTATCAAAATGGCCTATTGAGGCCTATATAGATACAGTACAGATTGGTAAGAGTCAAGAAATCTTTAGCAGAAATTTACTCAAGTGTCTACAATCATATACAAATAGGTATACTGTACTTGTACAGTTAATTGATTTATAACCCTGTCTTTGTTCTACCTCTTATGACACGTAGATTAGATCAGCGGTTCTCAACCGGGGGTCCGTGAGCCCTTTCAAGGGGACCGCAGGGCCCTGCAGCTGAAACCCCGAGCCCGAGCGCCCCCCGCCAGGCTCAAGATGGGAGGCACGGGGCTGAAGCTCCAAGCCCTGGTGCTCCCTGTGTGGAAGAAGCCCTAAGCCCATGGGCAGAGTTGGGGACATGGAGGGCATTGCCCCCCATTGCAGCGCAAGAGCACAGCAATCCTGGGGGCAGCTCCACACCTTGCTCTTCTCCCTGCCCCCTGGCCAGGTCGGAGGCAGGAAGCCAGAGCCAATGTAGTGGCACAAACATCTCTCTGGCAGAATTTTCTATCTAGGTTGTACTGAGCATGCTCACCCAAACTGAACAAGCTCAGTAGGTAACTGCTATTGGTGGGAAAATGTGCTGGCTGCTGTTTTTGCCCTTGTGTGGGGCAGCTGCTGCTCTGGTTGGTGCATGGAGCAGGCAACGGCAGCGTTCCCTCCTCTCCTGCTGGTGCACCGAGTAGAAGCTGCTCCTCAGCTCCCGAGTCCCAGCCCCCTTTGCTCCCGCAGAAGCAGCTGGTAAGAGCCGCCCGGGTGGGGAGACCCGGCTCCATGGCTGGCAGACCCCTTCGGGATCAGGGACCGCAGGGGAGCCCTCCCAGCACACAGCTCCTAGTACTCCTCTCCCTACACCCTCCCTGCACCCTGAGCTACCCCCCTGCCCGCACACAGCCCCTGGCCACCCCCCTCCTTGCACCCACAGCCACCCCGTGTGCACACAGCTCCAGCTACCCCCTCTCTGCACCTTGAGCTACCCTCTGTCTGCACACAGTCCCTAGCCACCCCCCTCCCTGCACCCTGAGCTACTCCCCTGCCTGCACACAGCTCCTAGCTACCCCCTTCCTGCGCCTTAAGCTGTTTTCAAACTTTTTGAGCTAAGCCCCCCAACTTTGAATTATAATTTTTGGTTGGCCCCCCTACCCAAACAGACGAGTGGCCTGCTGAGGTGAGTCGGGGGTGGAGGTGGCGCTCCCTCCCTGGACCTCGCCATGCGGTTGTAGCTCGAGCCCCGCTGGCCCCTGCCGTCCCTCCCAATAGAAGTCAAACTGCATCTATGCCCAAGACCCCTGCCCCGGGCTCCCTCCTTCCCCTTCCCCGCGCTGGGCCCTGGAGTTTTTATAGCATGTCAAGGGGGGCCTCCAAGAGAAAAAGGTTAAGAACCCCTGGATTAGATGGTCTATTCTCTTCTCTTCTTCAAAAAGCTTAAGAGTGAGAATTTACATACACAAAAAGCATTAGTGAGAGAAAGACAACCTAGCGCTATCCCTTGATTCAACTGTCTTTTATCCACCACAGTCACAACAGTGAACCATTCCTGAAGGGAAAAAAAGATGGGGTTTTATCCATATAGATGGCCAAGCTTTGTGGTTCTGAGATTTCTAGTCCATTCAAAAGAGGTTTGTGGATTAAGACAGAAAAACGGAAGTAGAAGGGGGGAAAGATGTTTTAAAGTCTTCTATGGAAATAAACTCCAATTCAGTGAAGCTGGATAAATCAGTTAAAGCTAAAACTTGGATGAAAACTCTCAGAACTAGAAGTCTGTTGGTGAGACTATAACTCAGACCAGCAACTCGATTTGGGAATTTTTTTCTACTTAAAGAAGTGAAGCAGGCAAAATTGATAGTTTCAGAACTGTAGACAATTCAGCCCGACAGTCTTAACTGCATTTTTCTGCATTGCCATTCTGCAAGAAACTCTGACTAGATTGCTCATCCAAGGCTCAAACCTTGGGCAACCAGGGGCTGGAATTCTCTGGAGTGAAGGGAAAAATCCCTCATGGCACTCAATAATAATCACTGCAGCTCATTAATGAGTAACTGACTGCCTGCAAAAGAAGACCTGTCCAGTTCTCTGCTTGAAAAACTATGTTGAGGGAAAACAGGAGTATGCTCTGGTAGGAATGTGGAGGACCCTCCCTCCCCTTTTAATTAAAATAGAAAAGACTACAGTTTTCCAAATAACAGCTCTCATCTGAATGATAGATTTACAAGAAATATTTGGGGGACTGAGTTGAGCCAATTAGTTAAAGACAATGTATTTGATTCTCCTCTTGCTTATACAAATGTAAATGAGATATAACTTGGATCTGAGAAGAGCATGGGCGGCACGTGAACCCCCTGTTTGGGGAGGCTAGTCCCCTGCCTGCCCCTTCTGCCCCCTTGCCCGCTGGAGCTGGAGGAGCCCTGAGCTCTAGCCCACCCACCCCAGCTGCCCAGAGTCCCAGGCCACTGACCAGCCCAAGCCCCAGTCCGCTGGCTGGCCCGTGCGCTGGCCCTGCCCACCCCAGCTGCCCCGAGTCCTGGGCCGCAGTCCGGCCTGAGTCCTGGGCTTCTCCGGGCTGCTGGCAGCCCCGAGCCACTGGCAGCCCCAGGCCGCCAGCTGGCCAAAGCCACCCTGAGCACCAGCCCGAGCCACCCTGAGCTCCGGCCAACCTGAGCCACCCAGAGTGTGGGTGGGGCCACAGCCTGGCTGTTCAGGGAAGCTTAGCCTCGCCTGGCCTATTATACCCATTGCCCAGGGAGAAAAGATTGAGGTGTAATCACACCATCAGTCATTACTGAGACTGAAAAAATTGGTGTTCACATTTAAAATTCCAGAATATTCATACACCTTCTCAGCACCACATTGATTTAGCCCAGGGGTTCTCAATTTGGGGGTCGGGACCCCTAGAGGGTCGCGAGGTTATTACATGGGGGGTCACGAGCTGTCATCCTCCATTCCAAACCCAGCTTTGATTCCAGCATTTATAATGGTGTTAAATATATTAAAAAGTGTTTTTAATTTATAAGGGGGGGGTGACGTTATTGACATGAACTGTGACCGTATAAATCATTGTTGTAACCAAGGTCCTATAGTTGCACCAAATCTTGTACAAAGGAGGTCAAGTAAGGTGTCTATAGAAAGGTTGTAATTTGCTGGTTATGATTATGCTGTCTGTATGTGTGTATCATTTTTGTATTTGAAGTTATGAATATTGGCTATGTACTTGTATCTCAATGTGTTTGATTCTAAGTAGCCTCAGTGAAGCATTTGGTCAGTTTCTTGAGAAAAGACTCTTCTCGGTAAGTGCCCAATCAAGAAACATTTAACTGACAATGGACTTTGGGGGATGCCAATCCACATCTGAGCTTTCCTGGGAACGTTCAAACTAACATGTAAACAATGGCGTAGGCCTGCAAAAAGCTGCATCATTCATGGGCATGTGATTTGCCCAGGTGGCTACAAACTCCATCTTGTTGCTGTGACTTTGCACAGAAGAACAAAGGGGTTTCCGCCCACAAGAGAGAGAATATAAAAGACCCTGGAAGCCTCTCCATTTTGTCTTCAGCTGGCTCAAGAGATGGCCTCTCCACCCCAAAGAGAGAAAGAAAGAAAGAAACTGGAACAAAGGTCTGTAACTACGGGGGTGTGAGTGATTGCTGGACCCAGGCCATAAGCCACAACGTTGGTCTGAAAAGAATTGGGCCCAGACTAGGAAGGAGTCTAGTCTCTGAAAGATGCTTATTGGGAATCTCTGAGGGTGAGATTTACCTGTATTCAGTTTCCTACTGTATTAGGCTTAGACTTGCATATTTTGTTTTATTTTGCTTGGTAACTTACTTTGTTCTGTCTGTTGTTACTTGAAACAACTTAAATCCTACTTTTTATATTTAATAAAATCACTTTGCTTATTAATTAAGTAAGTAATTAATACCTGGGAGAGCAAACAGCTGTGCATATCTCTCTATCAGTGTTATGGAGGGCGAACAATTTATGAGTTTACCCTGTATAAGCTTTATACAGAGTAAAACAGATTTATTTGGGGTTTGGAGCCCATTGGGAGCTGGGTGTCTGGGTGCTGGAGACAGGAGCACTTCTTAATATGTTTTCAGTTAAGTCTGCAGCTTTGGGGTGTGGTTTGGACCCTGGGTCTGTGTTGCAGCAGATTAGCGTATCTGGCTCAACAAAACAGGATTCTGGAGGCCCAAACTGGCAGAGAAAATGGGTTCAGAGGTAGTCTCAGCACATCAGGTAACAGTCCGAAGGGGGTTTCTGTGACCCAACCCGTCACAAGGGGGTCTCACTCAGAGGCTTGCTATGTGCAAGGGGTCACCAGTACAAAAGTTTGAGAACCACTGATTTAGCCCTTAGGCTAACAGTCCTGCCCACTAGTAAAATAGCCCTGCAAGTAGTTGATAAGATGGATCCATTCATGCTTGGGCCAAGAAACATTTGGAAACATTGACTTTTGGTACTTGTAGCGAGGTTGGTCACCCGCTCCTGCCCTGAAGGGCTTGAAATCAGCCCTTAAAGAGGGCTGCAGGGGTAAAAGCAGCTCTGGAGAGGGCTGCAGCTCTGAATGCTGGGCTGATTGGGGAAGCAGCCGCAGCTGGGCCACGCCCCAATGAGGGCCCAGCTGGCCCTATAAAGGCTGGGAGCCAGGAGCAAGGACACAGTCTCTCTTTCCATTCAGAGAGAGATGGGCCTGGCTGCAGGGAGCTAGAGACTGAGTACCTGAGTGGAGCAGGGCTGGGGAAAGGCTGAGGAGCTCCAGCCTGGAAAGCCCCAGGCTGCGGCCTAGCAGAAGGCCCAGGGGTACTGGGGGTTGCAGAGGGCAACCCAGGGGTAGGCCAAGCCAGCAGGTCCAAACCCAACCTTGCCAGTGATGAGTAGGCTGATACTGCAGTCTGCCCCAGGGCGTGGGGCTAGACGATGACTGGCAGTAGCCTTATACTGAGGCGAGGTGGGAATAATGGGTGGGGGTTCCCCGGGGAGGGGAGACCCTAAGACTGAGGGGTTACTGCCAGCGGGCAGCACCCCAGGTAAAAGGGCACCGGGGTCCAGGGAGGGACACGGGGGCTAGAGGACAGGCAGATCACCGGCCTGCAGAGGGCGCTCCGGAGCTGGAACGACCCAATTCCCGGAAGTCACCAACAGGAGGCGCCGCAGGGGTGAGTCCGCACATCTACAGTACTCCATTGTGCTTCTAAATACCACATATAAGTAGTTTGCAGTTTCCCAAATGTACCCATCCATTCTTGACAGATAAATGAATAAATAGTTGGGTTTTGTTTTTATTAATAGTGATCAAAGGATGTCCCTGGGGGGAGGGATAGCTCAGTGGTTTGAGCATTGTCCTGCTAAACCCAGGGTTGTGAGTTCAATCCTTGAGGGGGCCATTTAGGGATCTGGGGCAAAAATCAGTCCTTGGTTCTGCTAGTGAAGGCAGGGGTTGGACTCAATGACCTTTCAAGGTCCCTTCCAGTTCTAGGAGATAGGATATCTCCATTAATTTATTTATTTATTTATTATTAGATAATATAAAGAAACTGAGAAAGAAGGCTACAATGGAGCAACTGTAATTCTTAGTCACATAAAAGGGCTTAAATATGGTGAGAGCTCTTTAGAAATAGAGTTAAATATTTTTACTGTGGGTTCTCAGTTGAGACCTCCAGACTGATACAAAAAGAAGACTCCCTAAATGATTAACTGCAGGTTTAAAGAATAAAAGATTAAACCGGAAGTAAAAATACTCACAAAGAAGTAACTCAAGAGATGAGGAAAGGGAAGGAGTCAACAACATTTTCCTTAATCAAGGAAACACTCAAAATGGATCCAGTAGAGGGGCAAGAAGTAACCTTAGTCTCGTGACAAATTAAAAAACAGACCAGTAAGTGGCGCTGAGGGATGTAAAGGAGAAGCTTCTCAATCCATAGCAAGTTATATCTGAAGTGGATTATGCCACTAAATTCTGTGTTCTTTGCCTTTAAACTCTAGAAACCACGAGCTCTTATACTCACACGGGACTCCCAAATACTCTTTAATTCCCATCAGAGACCACACTGTACTGCTTCTGTTCCAGAGATGCCCCTCCAACCACTCCCTTACAGAGATCCTAATGAGCTCTAGCCGATCAGATCTCCCTTTGCCTCAAAAGAAAATACAAGCAGTCCCCAAAAACCTCACTACCACACTTCAGCTATGCACCTTCTTCACAGAGGCTCAGACTAAGCAAAGTACTTTAGCACTTGCCTACCTTTCAGTATTTAAGTAGTTCTATTGAAGTAAATGATTAAATAGATCCCAAGAGCATGGAATAGGGAAAATAAACTAGCAACTTATTCGAAGTCAATGTGACTACCTAGGAACTTCTCACTGAAGTCAATGGTATTACTCAAATGTGTAAAGTTAAGCACGTGCTTAAGTACTGAATCTGGCCCCGAGAGCCTTGTCTTCCTCCTTGCAAAGACTTACTGATACATCTATTACTCCCACCATAAAATTTAAATATAACCATATGACAAAGTGCTTGCTTATAACATTGATAGGTACTACAGAGAAACCTAAGATAAAGGGTAAATCAAAGAATAGTTACCGATTTATTTCCATTTTAAGAAGTAATTTTTAAATCTAATAAACCCTTATTTTTAATTCAAGTAAATTTAAAAATTAGTATCTGAAATATACATTTTTGTTCTTTTTCAAGTTCCAAACAATAACAGTTTGAATATTAAGAAGTTCTGTATTTGTACTTTATTTAGATGGACTAAATTTTAAGAAGGTGGAAGAACACAAGACAGAAAACAACTTAGATGAATCACAACTTTTAGCTGCGCTGAGAGAATCACTAAGATTAAGTAGCTAATATGGCAGACTTCTCAAAGATACCTAATAGATATGGAAAAAAACTGCAGTCATCTAAAATCCAAGCTCAATGGCACCTAACAGAGGAATTGTGCTATGCTTCCAATATAAATAAATCCCAAGACCCTGGGACAGGGAAACTACCTGAGGAACTTCTTTTCCAGCAAAAAGACAATATAATATCCTTTCCATGGTTTATATACGAAAAAGAAAATTATAAAGATAGCTATATACTCATCTAAATAGGGAGTGTGTAAAACTGATGAAATCAGCCTTACTACAGTAATATCCATTTGAAAGCAATCCCGTCACAGCAATCCAACTTCTTTGTCCAAAATGTTACGGTTGCAGGACAAAAAAAAGAAAAGTAAAGTTAAAAGGCTTTCTAGGAACTATTTCATGTAGTATCATACCTCTATCTTCTCAAAAAGGTCTGCTGTTAAAATTAAAGATGTATTTTTCAGCTTATTATTTATTATTTTAATATGAAGTTTGAACTCTATTATTTCATTTCAATCCACATCTCTATATTTCATCTGTCATGTGAAACAAATGTTAAAGAGTTTAGCAATTTACCACTTTGAATTACATTACAAATTTGCCTGGAAGTAGGTTTTTATACTTTGATCTAAAACTATTACCCATGTCTTGTAAAATGTAATTAAATAAATGAAACCAGCCCTTGGGGACCTCTTGCTCCAAAATGAAGTTTTAGATCCAAAGAGCGCCTGTAACCTTTACTGTTACCATGTCTAAAGTGCCGCTTGTAATTTCAACACAGTAATCAGATCGCCACAGAAAGGCAGACACTTGTTGATGTGAATTCTTCTTACAGATGTCCCCAAGGACATAGTTACCACATCATGATTCACACAAATCCTATTAGACCACAAACCATGTTTAAAAAAAAGATATTATGAGTTATGAAGCAGTGCATCTGGTACTCTATTGGTCAGTTATGAAGCATGTGCACTGTGATCTCTTTTTCTCCATTACCACCTTACTGAAAATCATTTTAGTGACACTCCTTACACTTCATACTTTGTGTTTTTCTTCTGAAGCATTTTATGACTAGGAACAGGTGAGTGAAAACAAGATCTTTATTGCTTCTGTCTTTGCTGCTTATTTCTTGCTTGATGTCAACCTTTTCTCTTTGAGTCATCACATTCCTATGAATATGGAGTTCATAAACACAAATTTATAACTGACTTCAAGGCCCCACTCCGGAGTTCAGAGAATTCTGCAGCTCACAAAATCAAGCCCCAAGTGAGAGATAAGTTGGAAGAGAAGTAATATTATTAAAAAGGGTCAGAAAGCAGTTTCCAAAGTTTAAAAGTTGAAACATTTCTTTAAAGTGCCATGGAATTAAATCTAAAGCAATGTTCAAGTTCCAGTCCAGTAAAATAAATTAAAGTTTTCTTCTAATTAAATTACTAACGTGCTTTTAAATAAATATTGTACAAGTATACAATATACAATTCTGGTCAATCTTGCAAGCATTAACTCAGAATAGTCTATTAAAATGAAAAAGACAGGCCAGAATGCTCAGGCTTGGATGCCTAAAGTTAGAAACCTAAAAAAGTAGTTTGGTGCTGAATGCCCATTAATTTAAAAAAAAAGTTGTAGGTCCTCATATCTTCTGAAGATTAGGCAACTTATTTAGGAGCTAAATATGTATTTAAGTGCCTAATTTAAGGCACCCAAGTTTGAACATTTCCACTACAGTGTTCAATGAAGGCAGAAGCATTGGTCCAGATGTCCAGCTTTAACTGTGAATTTCCTTGTTTTTGCGAGTTAAAGTCAAATAGATCTGGGTAAAAATTTGGGGAGGAGGCAAAAATGCAGATTTGGCAACACTGAAACATTCCACAAATTCGTGTCATTTCACCAGATTGTTTCAGTTAATAACATTTTTTTTTAAATTCCAAAACATTGAAACAAAATGTTTTGATTTTTTCAGTCCAAAATGACTTTTCACTTAAACATTTCTTTAATATAAAAACAATCAAACATGTTTTTAAATGATTGAAATAGAAATGAAATGTTTTGTTCAACCCAAACTGAATTTTAGTTAACTGTTAGAATCACCAAAAAAATGTAAAAATTCGTTTTGGTTTGACATGAAACTGTTTTTTTAATATTATTTTCCAGAACTGCCAGCAATTGAAAAATCAGTTATACATCCAGTTCTAGTCAAACAGTATGCAACATTTCCCATCCCGTTAAGAAAAACAAAGTAATCCTTGACTATAATACATGAGACAATAGAATACATTTTAAAGGCTCTTTGGTAATTTTATGCAGCACTGTGTAAATGTGAAATTAAAAGATAGTTAAAGTGCTATGGTCTACACTGACTATAATAAAGGCACTACAGACTGTTGGGTCAGGAAAACAATATACGGCATATAAACAGTAACTTTTTTTAGGTGTCAGTTTGCCCAAGAATCTCCCCTTTTTCATCCCTTTTCCATTTCCCTCTTGATGAGTAGTCAAGCTGCTTGATATGTTATTATTCCTGAGGGAATTCTGCACCAAAAAATTAAAAATTCTGCATACATTTTAAAATTCTGCATGTATTTGTCAAAATAACACAATATAATCAATCAGGCCAGTTTCAATTATTTTGGTGATTTTTTTTTTCAAAATACCTGTCAGCAAGTAAGTCTGTAACAATACAGACAACAAAAAAAGATTCAGGAATTGTTTTTTGACAAATAGATCCTTTACTAGGCATATAAATATACAACTTTTAGTAATAATTCATTTAAAATAAAATACAGAAATGTATTTCCCAAAACCCTCAGAAGCAGTGCTAAAACTTGGTGGTGTCAGGGGTAATGGAGGAGCTGAAGGACAGGGAATTAATGGCTGGGAAGGAGCCTCGGAGTGAACCTGGAGGGTTGTTGGGTGTTGGTGAAAAAAGTATGGAACAGGTTTTTTTCTGGTTGGGAAGGAGAGGAATTGTTAGGGAGTTGGGGAGCCTCCCCATGCAGACCCTGGCTGACCCATAGCCTCTCCCATTTAGTCAGGTACATCTACCCATCCCCATGTGTCCCTGCACCCCCGCTCAGCCACTCCTCCTCCCCCATCCCCATGTGTCCCTGCACCCCCACTCAGCCACTCCTCCTGCCCCGTACCCATGTGTCCCTGCACACTTCTCCTCCTCTGTCCCCATGTGTCCCTGCACCCCCACTCAGCCACCCCTTCTCCCACATCCTCATGTGGCCCTGCACCCCCGCCCATTCAGATCCTAGCTCAATGCTGTCATCCCACTGGATCCTGTGTCCCCATCCCAGTCTTTTACCCCTCACTAGCCCTTCTGAACCCCAATCTATGTGACCCCCCCCCCGAGCAGTCCCATGTGCACCACTCTGTCCATCCCCCCATATCCTGTGCCTCCTCACTTGGCCCTTCGGGCATGTCACTTTGAGGAATGTAGCCTCTGCCCCTCCTCCCCTCTCCACGGCTGGCTGCTCTGGCCCCTGAGCTGGCTGCCAACACAGCAGCCCCTGGTGGGTGAAAGACGTAATTGAAGTGTCTCCCCGACAGAATGTATTTTCTGTGGGAGGAAAAATCTGCAGGGGACATGAATTCTGCACATGCACAGTGGTGCAGAATTCCCCCAGGAGTATGTTGTCTCACAGTAGGCAGAAATGTCATAATTTCATATGCTAATATACCAAGGTGATAGGTGACTTACAAATACCTTATGCAGGCAGACTGTGGCTTCCAGGATTCCTCTATATGAAAGTTCTCTGTCTAAGCAGACTATCCTTGTGGTCATAGCAGAATGGGCTCCCCCCCAGGGTGGCACCTGGAACTGGGGTACCACTGAGCCCTCTGACTCACCAGCCTGGGCTCCCTCTCACACTGTGTTCCAGTGACAAGCTGCAGACCCACTCCCAGTCCTACACTTCCACCAGCATTCACACAGGTAGGAACACACCTAGCTGCAGTTACATGCAGGCTGACCAGCCACTGCATGAACCAACAATAGAGAGGCTACAGCCAAAATAACCACCAGCTTCCCAGCCTAGGACCCCAGAACTGTACCATCCTGGCCTGGTCAAAACCCCGACCAGTATGAATTTATTATCCAGTTTGCCTCCCCCTCAATGTGGAGAGGAAATGCAACAGCCTTTTCCCCTTGAGCTAAGATTTCCAAGCACTTCATTTAAACTCACTGGTTTAGATAAAGCAAAAGCAAGTGTATTAACTACAAATGATGGATTTTAAGTGATTATAAGGGATAGCAAACCGATCAATGCAGATTACCTAGCAAATAAACAAAAATGCAAACTAAGCTTAACATACTGGATAGATTGGATATGAATTAGTAGTCTCTCACCCTGTCTGATGATACAGGCAGGCTTGCCGATTCTTAAGGCACAAGCTGCATTTGCTTTGGAGCCTGGGTTTCCCAGGTTTCCATACACAGGCTAGAAATCCCTTTAGCCTGGGTCCAGCACTTCCCCCAGTTCAGTCTTTATTCCTCAGGTGTTTCTAGGCGTCCTCTTGTGTGGGCAGTGAAGAACAAAAGATGATGTTACTCCCTGCCTTATGTAGCTTTAGCATAGGGTGGGAACCCTTTGTTTCAAACTTGGTTCCCAGACCAGTTTGTGGAAAAATACAGACATCCCAAAATAGAGTCCAGAATCATGTGGCCTGGTCACATGCCCTTGCAGAGTCATAGCAGCCATTACTTACAGGCTGGCCAAAACGTCCACAGGAAGGCTCACTAGTCAGGGGAGGCCTATTGTTTTCTCTAATGGCCAATTATCCTGAATGGGCCCTTCACAACCAGCTATTTAGACTGGAAGCATTTTGCTTAGTGGTGTCACCCAGGTGTGACAGCATGTGATATACAGATACATACTCAATATTCATAACTTCAGATACAAAAATGATACATGCATACAAATAGGATAATCATATTCAGCAAATCATATTTTTTCCAATGACACCTTACATGTGCAGCCTTGTACAAAATGCATCATAATTATGCCATAATCATATCATAATAATATCACTATGACGAATATGGGGTGCAGTGTCACACTGGGATGTGAGGAATGTCAGTTTAGAGAACCATTGTCTCATGTGCCAGGAAGCTGAAACTGGAAAGTAGGATTACTTTGGCCTTGTCCTGTTTAATAATCTGTACTGCTCTTGTAAACCTTAGACAGCAGGTTACCACTCCTGAATTAGTGAATCCACTGATCCTATTTTCCATTTCTGATTAATCAGAGTTTAGTACTTGTCTACCGCTGCAAGCATAGCAAAAGTGTGGTTGTCTGAAATTTGGATATTATCAACCATAATACTGCAGGATTCAATGACCAGTTAGTTCCCTGGACTTGACATGCTTCAGATGAACATCTTTGTCATCCTATTTAGAGTGCCTTTTACATGACTGGCCTTGAGCAAGAGAATTTGTTCTTCTGTCCACTGAAAATGAGTTATTTTGTTCACTGAAACAGGAACATTAGTTCCCTGATACCCAATTCCTTTGATACCTGTCTACCACCACAGTGGTGTACTTTGACATTAGCAAAATAGTTTTCTTCTCAAGGAGGCACTGTAATTATAAAAGCACCAGTTGTACTGCCTAAATCTCTAGGATACTGATATTGCTGTCTTTTTCATTTTCTGTAGACAGTGCATGGACTGAGTAGTTTCACATATTGTTTCCCTAAGACTGATTTCAGATGAGATAGTAATTCTCTGTGGTGTTTGGAAAGGAACTTCTCACCAGAACCTCTCTAAGGTCAATGAGTGAGTCGAGGACTATCTGCCTCCTATGCCATAGTGTCTCTTTGGCACTGATTTAGCAAAGCACATGAGTGGTCCTATTGCAGTCAATGGAACTACTCTAATGCCTAAAGCTAAATAGATGTTTAAGTGAGGATGAACTGACAACTAAAGAGTGGACCAACCCAGCAGATGTGACCTTTCAAAGGAAAAAGGTAATGATATAACTCAATAATAATTTTATTCTTCCTAGTTGAGTAAATATACCATTCACCTTAAAGTACACCAAGACATGAAAAAGTGCTATGCCATTTACAAAAGGTTCACATCACAAAAGCAAGGTAGCTTTTATTATTTAATTTGATTTATTTTTGCAAATCTCAGCTTGGAAAGCAATGTCACATAGCATTAGACACCTTTTGGTGAATAGTGGGCATGTAACAGAGTCATAAGCGGTGACATGCTGAGAAAACACCAATTGCTCCTCATGAACATTTGTAAAGGTCAAATGGGAAAAATTTTAATCTGAGCCTGATTCTACCTTGTACTTCATAGTCTAACAGAGACTTGTATTTAGATCACCTTGAAACACCTCTCCTCCATTAGGAAACCTCTGCTGGAAGAAATATGTACATGAACCCCTGTCCAATGAAGTGGTGAAGAGTCAGCTTCAGGTGGAACTTGTACACTTTTAGGGTGAGTTTCTGATTCTTCAGCACTGCAGTGGCTTCTTTGGCTTGTTCTCTGAGCAATAATAAATTATTATGGGTAAACATGAACCCCTTGAGGTGGGTAAATCTGAACTCCTCTAGTTTTTGCCCCTACAATCACTAGGAGCTTTGTTAAGACTCAGTGTGTTGTTTAGAGACCAAACAGAAGGATTTAATATTGATAATGGTTGTGAAAATAACAAAACCAGTGGACTTTTTAGCTGTCTGACCTTCTAGGAATGTGTAGATAACCTCTGCAGATCTTATAGAAATCTATGAAGTACTCTAAAAGACTATTATTGATTTCAGAATCTCAATTCATATTTGTTTAAATAATGTATTAAATATGTTGAATATAACAGATTTGGGTAACAAAAGAGCATATTCTGTCCTTGCAAGCCAAGAGGCAGTACAAATCATAGTTCACAGGCAGGATGCAGCATCCATTTGGAATGTTGACTGTCCTATGCATCTGCTGAGTTTCTTGAGAGGTAATATGACTCTCAAGATTTCTTTCAATGAAGATAACTGAATATAGTACTGAGAATTTCTGACTAAGATTTTTATAGCTCCTAGTTCTAACAAAAAACAGGCTGTTACCAACTCCTTTATATGCTTTTGTTGGGGGCTGCTGGAAGCCTAAGACTGTATTTACCAAGAAGAGTAGAAAACTTCCCAAGTTATAAGGAATTCCCCAGATTTACTGCTTCCAATAGCCACCATCCTGGTGATAACTTTTCTCATCCTATGGCAAAATGCAATTGTAATTTCCTTAGCTTAGGTACCCTCCAGATGCCTGGCATAGTCATTCTGTTATTCCTGTAATAGTAACTGCTCTTGACAGAGGAAGGATTATCCTGTCTAAGTCTATCTCCTCCTCTGTTTCATTTACAGCACCTTTTCTTGCTGTATCAAGTCTCTCTCAAAATTCTTACAGTTTCTGTATGAGTTCCAAAAGAACTATCTATTCCCTCTGGAAGTTTCTGTTGTTGGTGATTTTTTTTATAGCAAGCAATTCCTTTCCATGAAAGCAGTTAAAATAGTTTAAAAGGGTGCTGCAATTCTAAACTCTCAATAGACTTCAACCAACTCCTGATTACCTCAGGGGATTTTTGTTCCTGTTGTCTTCCTGCTTAAGAAGAAATAGCTTCCATACTCTTATTTAAAAGATGACCTGGACTTCCAGCAGATCACCTATGTAGTAGAAAACAGAACTAAATCTGTCCTGTGCTGCATCATGAAGGAACCTCTTTGGTTATGATATTGTGGTAGAATCTTTGTCTGGCAAATGAGGAGAGCCCCTGAAGTACTGCCAGTCAATGGCCTTTGCAACATATAAGGTCTAGGCAACAAATCAGTGAGCTGAAATTAGTAACAATAGTCTGCACTGAGATGATGAACTGAAGGGTAGATTAGTGAATTTCTCCAGCTAGCTTGGTCTAGCTACAAATAGTAATGAAACCAAACATTCCCAGACTGACTTTAGCTGCAATGGTGTTCATTGCAAAAAAAGGCTTTAAAATGGAATCCAGACCTACAGTTTCCTACAGGGAAATGCTGAGAGTTTAGAGGGGTACTAGAGAGTAATCAAAAACATCGAGGAATTACTGTAGTTCAAACACTCCAAGTAACTTGTTTTAAGAAAAATAATAATGAACAAACATCAGTGAAGAAAAACTCTAAAAATATTAATTCTCATGAAATCTATGTAATACCAGTTAAATCTCTGAGCAGCTACTCCATGTTGTTCTATATCATTTTACTGAACTCTTGGGAGCCATGTCTTTCTGTCTGTCTGTCCGTGATGCACACGGCTTTGACAAGACCTTAATTATCTCTGGCTGAAATTGAATCTGTTAAGGACACTGTAAACCAAATAATCCAATTCCTTTTAATACCCCGGATTGAATCCCTGAGCCCTAATGAATATTTCTTCCCCTTTCCCTCTCTGTAGAGCTAACTAAATTGTTGTCAAGAACCTAGCAATTATATATAATTTAAATATTTCTAGTTTATGCTCATTCACCAGTTGCAAGTGAGGACATGATTGCAGTAAATTTCCCAACAATTCTATGTAATTTTAATTTAAAAAAACACAGACGAAACAATGGCGCCAATATCTAACACAATGCATTGAACATGTCTAACAACATTAGAATTACTTAAATAAGCTACATTTATAATAATAACCTGTAATGATGTTTACTGGAAACACTGAATATTAGATAATGTGTATAAATACACTGACTATGTATTTCATACATAACTTTTTATATTCAAGTTTTAAAATTGTACTTAATTTGCATTCATATAGCAAATTTAGCATAAGAGCTAAGAGTCCTAAGCATAATACAGTGCTGTACAACTAGTGGAGTCAAGGAGACTCCATACCTAACAAGATATTTTGTTGCCCCAAACAGGATGGTTAACAAGAGGTCCAGTGTTTATAAGGTCTTTCCCATTAGGAAGTTTTATACAATTTAGTAGTCATGTCATTTTTTTTAGGTGTTTTAACATTATGCAAATATTGAGTATAAACCCAAAAAGGAAACACAAGAATCTTTATTAACATTCTTCTATACTAATACTGCCAGAAATAGAAAAATCACAATATATTCTTATTGTTATTTTACCTTAGAAAGGAAACATGATAGGAGAGAGACTGAAGACTACTACTACTCCTTTCCCCTTTTGATTTCCAATTTTTGATATGTGGGATACCTATCTAACCCTACGGGAAGATCCCTAAATCAAAGCTCCTGAGAAAGGTGAAAGACTCCCAAGGTATTTGATAATGCTTGCCAACTGTTGGTATCAAAGTAAAAGTACATTTATTGAGTGCAATTATTGTACAAAAGTTACCCATGAATACTTAATATTTATCATTGAAAACATGTGCAACCGCAGTAAGCTGCTTTTCTTTATGAAGAACAAAAGACGTTGGGAGTTTATAGTTACCCTACATTTCAATTCACTAAATAGAGCCATTTTTTAAAAGGATGTGAGCACACACACAAAATTACTGCTACTTTTTTGCAATTATAAACTAGACACATTTGCTAAGCAAAAAGTATGCTATTACCCCAAGACTTAGCTGGGAACAAAATTTGGCCATAAAATTCTAAATTCTTAAAAACAGGATTTAATAGTGGAAAAGCTGTCAGAAATCTAATCTTTTTGTTGCTGGTTCTTCACTTCAATAGCCATGAGGCAGCTTTCCATAGATACTCTAGTCAACAGAATGACAAGACACACCTGTTATATTAGGCAGGCAGCAAAAAAAGACAGGTATAGTCTGTTTAAAATTCAGCAGCAGTCAAGCAATTAAACACAGCTGTTCTAGAGGGTTCTGCTTGTATACAATATCTTCACCTTAAATTACTCATGGTGCAGTGCAGTTTGGGGAATCCTATAGAATCTTGTGGGATTTCAGGGTGTCTGACAGAAATGCATTTTGCAAGGTGCTTAGAAATGCATAGTGCTGAATGTCCGACAGAAATTTATTTTGAGGCACAAACTACATTAGTTTGAATTCACCACGGTTTTGTTTTTGGCTCAAAGTCAGTGCTTAATAGTATAATATAATACATACACAACTGCAAATATAATGACATGATGAAATTCTTAAATTAATAAAGCAATATGTAATAACAGACCAAAGGGGGGAAATCTTATTTTAAATAATTAACTTTGCAATCAAGCAATTCCAATCAATATAAAAAGATTTGATCTGCAAATGAAATGTTCTTAGCCACTAAAAGACTTCACCTTTCAACAACTATATTTTCCAAAGTTTTGATTCTATAAGAACCTGAAGACATTTTCAAGGTACACACAGCGTGGAGGTAAAAGCAGAGTCTCTTTTGCATTTTAGATAGTGAATTGGTGGCTTTCAACTACTAGCTGCCTTTCTGGGTCAGAGGCCAATACTGCATAGTATATGCACCTTGCACAGTGAAATAAGACATTCACCATGCCACAACAAATGAAGACAGCTGAGCAAAAAGTGGATTACTTTACCGTAAATGTTTTTGCTCTTAAGAGTTTATTGAGCTTACTGTACTAATTCAAAAAGTTAGCTGTCAAATTCCCAGAACACCAGTGTTTACTATTTTTTGTCTTAAGTATTTTTGATTATCAAGTTTTATTACACTTTTTTTTAATCTGTACTGCTATGACCAATGGTCATAGCAACTATTCTCATGAAACACAGATTTCAATCTAATGGTGTTTATAGATAAACTATAGTTGACCTTCTGATGTAACTGGAGCCACAGTACTACAGCAGAATTTCAAAAGGAACATTTGCAGCTTTCTCCTCCCCACCCATATTTCCACTTTCACTAGAAGACCTAATTATAGATGGTCAATCTGGCAATCTAGTGTAACCAAAACAAAATGCCATCCAAGCTCCCAAGACCACAAAACCTGGGAAACCAGCAAAGGCAGCATGGTAAGCTCCTGGAGAAAAGAGCAGTATATCACTTCACTCTAGTAACTTTCGTCAAATGTTAGGGGCAATGTTGCCTACTTCCACAAGGAGGCACATCTATCCTTCTTCAGAGGGAGGGAGGGTTACCTAAACACATATCTTAATTTCTCTTTATCAATAGCTATTTTGTAAGGTCTTCCACACTTCTTAGTTGCCTAAATTGCTTGCTTTATTTTTCTCTTTGCTTAATATTTTCTAAAGGATATTGGTATTTTAGCTACTTTTGAATTATAATTAATTTTATCCCTTTCATTTATTATAGAACTCCCTTCTTCACAGCACCTTTCTCACTATGCATAAAAACTCTTCCTAATCCCCCTAACACATCTAGTTATTAACTATTTTTTCCTTTTCTTTATCTTTTTCTTGCAAGTCTTAATAAACAGTGCATTTGTTTGGATGCCTCTCCCCTTTTCCATTTACAGTACTGATTGTGGATTTTGAAGTTTTATCTTTTAAAAACTTCAGCTCTGCAAGTACTCTAGTGAAGACACAATGGCCTCTTCATATTCCTTACATTATTATTTTCCAGAAGAACAGTCCTCTCAAGGATGATGTAATGGGCACTGTGGCACTGTAGATGTCATCTTTTGGATGAGACTTAAAAAATTAACCTCTAACAATTTGTGGTCATTAAATATCACAGGACTCTTTTCTCAGTGGAGTAGTCAATGGTAAATTCCAAATTGGGGCGCGCGCCTAACTCTCCTTTGAAGATCTCCCCATTAGAGTTTCTGAAAAGTGCTGAATTGACAGCATTGCAGATTGAAGCCCTCTACCCACAACACGTATAATCAGTGAGCAGGTATTCAAGCTTGCACAGATAACATACTTAAAACCTGACCTGAAGGGATCACCTCTAGAAATGAGAGAATAATTTACACTCCATGCCTATTCAATCCTTGAACTATGCTGACTGCCTTGCAATTTCTTTCAAATATAACATTCTTCACCAGACATGCATCCAACGAAGTGGGCATTCACCCACGAAAGCTTATGCTCCAATACATCTGTTAGTCTTAAAGGTGCCACAGGACTCTCTGTTGCTTTTTACAGATCCAGACTAACACGGCTACCCCTCTGATACTATTCTTCACCACCTGTCCTAAACTGTTGTATAGCATTACTGTACACTGTTAAACATCTGCTGCATTCCTACTCAGAGATGGCGGCACTCTACCATTAGGTGAAGTGTTTCCTGTTTAGTGCTTTGGGATCCTTCAGGATAGAGGGGACTATATAGTAGCATTTCACAGTGTATGGCTCACTCCAAACATTCCCACCCCTAAGCCAGACATTCTCCAGGACTTGGTCTCATACCAGAAACTAACACTACAGCCCTGCACTATTAGAAATACTACTCTTCTGATTAAATGTTAAGTAACAGATTTCAAAGTTAAAATAAAATATTCCAGATTTTTTATTGTAATACAATCTATTGAACTGAATAGGAAAATACAACTAAAAAATTATAGATAAGATTATTCTAGATAGGTTCTGTGATTTAAAACTAAAAGGAGAAAACTGGCACAGCCAGTATGTATATTGTTGAATATAATTTGTGTGCATTGTTATATATTTTCACTTATCTATATTTTGAAATATATTATCATAAGACATGGCTAGGTTGTATACAGCTATATACATATTACATATATATACACACACATATATATATGTAACATAACATTTTCATGAAAGCAGTAAACAGTTTTGGAGAACTGAACAGTACATTTATCCTCAATTTGTGGAAGCATACAAAAGATCCTGTCATTTTTTTTAAAATGGGCAGTCATTAGCTATTTCAATAGTAGTGAATTCCAGTTCTTGTCCCTTCCCCCTGGAGTTTGGACTGCCTCTGTCTATAGTTTTAAATATACTGTTTGAAAAAACAAAGGCAGACTGTTTTACAACCATTAGACATATTTTAAAACTGTGGTTTACAAATCAGTCTGTAATGAAAGGAAAAAACCCTTAAGGTTCAAATCTCCATATAAAATGTATGTCAGTTTAGCTGTGGGGTTTAACTGCACCAAGCTTTGGAGGATCAGTTTCTTTAAATCAATTATAATCGATACAAGCCAGATGGCTGGGCTGTCACACTGGATAGAGTTGTCTGTATGATAAGGTCACTGCATCTGTCAGTGGGAGACTGCTGCAAAGGCGTCACATCTAAAAACACCCTAACCTCACAGCCCATCTATTTGAGAAGAGTCCATCAGGGATTAAGATGTGCAGTGAAGGAATTAGATGGGGTTACCATATTTGACAGTGTTTGTCAAATTATTTTACCTTTGTGGGGAAAGAAAGAAAACAAAACCCCAAGCTGTTGTCCCTACAGTTAATAGAAGTTTCTAAGAGTTTTCCCCAAAGTGTGAACATTTTCATTCTTTATATTTTTAAACAATGCTCTAAAATATATTACCACAAACTGCATAATTTTAACATACACCGTGCTGTGTATCAGCTATCAGGAAAGATATTACCATAATTAAATGTCATTTCTGTGAGGGGACAGATATTACAGGTTCAGGCTAGATCATATCTGGTATTATATTACAATTTGCAAAATAATCTCTCTCCTGCTGCTTCAGAAACTCATTATAGAATAGCAATGACTACTAAGTTACATTCTTTTCATCATAAAGCAGATATGATATCTATAGTTATACAATCAAAGTTCTTATGAATGGTGATATAGATCATATATCATTATGAGATTAAAAAAAAGTGCAAAGCAGGCTAAGCACACTTTTAAAGTTTTTAAACTTACTAGAATTTTAACTTACAAGAACAAACAAAAGCACCCCACCACCCCATGCCCACATTCAATGGGAGAGGGATCTTGGTTGGACAGGAGGGAATGTGAGTGTGTGTGGGAATGCAAGAACACTTACTTGGCAAAACAATGGCTGGCCCCTTCCTTCTTCAGGTCCTCCAGCTTCCCATTGGCTGGGGTTGGGAGGACTGGGCTGGCTGACTGGCCTATTTAAATTCTCTGGGGCATTTTAAAAGCCTCTTGCCTTTGTTATCTGCAGCACCCTCCCCTTACTAGTATAGGAGCTGTGTTTTTAGGATTCTGAGAGTATGCTCATTTGGCTGGTTTAGGATCAGGAAGGAATTTTTCCGTTGGGGCAAATTGGCTGAGGTCCAGACAGTCCTTTTTTCTTCCTCACAGCGTTACAGAAGCACAGTCAGTTTCAAAGCAACAGGACTTTAAAATGTAATACTAGGAAAGGTAAGACTGTTTAGCTCATTGCAACTTGTGTCTAGTGAGGATAAAGGCTAAAAAGTCCACCTCCCAGAGGTAAATGACACCCAGGATTTTGCTGGTGGATCTTGTGCCTATAGGAGATGGAGACCTTTTGGTAACCGCTATGTGGGGAGGAAGAGGATGATTCATAAGTGAGCTGAGTCCTAAGGATAGCCCAAGGACAGTCTATTGCAAGTTATTGGTTATATGGTGAGAGCCCTGTAACCACACATTGGAACCAGTTAAATGCCTTGTATATGAGAATAGGAGATGAGCACATAACACAGTGGTGGGCAACCTGCGGCCTGCAGACTGCACGCAGACCATCAGGGTAATCCGCTGGCGGGCTGCCGGACCATTTGTTTACATTTGCATGGCCATCCGCAGCTCCCAGTGGCCGTGGTTTGCCATTCGCAGCCAGTGGAGCTGCGGGAAGCAGCAGCCAGGCCCACGCTGCTTCCCGCAGCTCCCACTGGCCGGGAACAGCGAACTGCGGCCACTGGGAGCTGCGGGCGACTGTGCAAATATAAACAAACAGTCTGGCGGTCCGCCAGCGGATTACCCTGACAGGCCATGTGCAGCCCGCAGACTGTAGGTTGCCCACCACTGACATAACACCTTTCCTTAGTGTTAAATATAGCTATGGCCTGTTGCTTAACCCCCCTCCAGGTGTTTGTCGTTCATTCGCCTGCATGTCCTTATCAATGTCGTCAAGATTTTGTGACCATCCAGATTACTTCCATCCTGCTTACATGTCAGCATTGGTTGTAGATATCTGCTTCAGCAGATCAATTAAAACCTAAACTCCATTTTTTTCCTGAAAACTTTCCTTACAATGTTATTTTATTTCCCTAAAAGCATAACAAAGTAAAAATAAATGAACTAATATCACTCAACTGAAAACAAGTAGTACAGTATGTCTATTTCCCCCCAAGCTATACTTATAATACGTAGCCCTGAAATGTTTAATAGCTTAGTAATAATAAATATTTTATTCTAGAAACACCAAAAATAGTCAAACTCCATTTGAATGGAACACTTTTCATATAATTTATATATGGCAAATTACCCACTGAAACTAACTTTTCCATTAGTGTTAAGTGTTTTACGTGAAACAATGAAACAGAAAAATAAGAACTATTTTCTCTGACATTTTAAAGTGTTCCCAACATACACTAAGGAAATTAGAGCTACAGTTCTCTTTAGGTGTTTGTGTACAAGAGCACAAATTAAAAAATAAAATATAGCCTATGTCTCTGATGTGCTAATGTGCATAAAACTTTTTGAGTATTAGCTAAAGTTTATTGAATCATATTTTTAAAATTACAAAGCCTGGGTATATAGCACTGAATCAATTTCATATAATTTCAGTACAAAATTTCTCCCATCTCCAGATATTGCAATTTAGCTTAGATTTATAAATTCTGTTAATAGTAAAAATAGCCATATTGACTAGGACTACTCCTGGGGGAATTCTGTGCCAAAAAAAAATAAAAAATGGTGCACACAATATTTTAAAATTCTCTAAAATTCTGCATATTTTATTTGTCAAAATAACAACATAATCATGCCAGTTTCAATTATTTTGGTAATTTATTTCAAAATACCTGTCAGGAAGAATGTCTGTAACAATATAGACAACAAAAAAGATTCAGGAAATGTTTTTTGACAAATAGATTCCTTACTAGGGATATTATTACAGAATTCCAAGTATTAATTCACTTAAAATTGAATACAGAAATGTATTTCCTGCATCCCTGAGAAGCAGTGCAAAGGCTTGAGGGAATTGGGGGTAACAGAGGAGGTGAGGGAGAGGGAAGTAATTGCTGGGAAGGAGCTTGGGTGTGAACCTGAAGGGTTGTTGGGTGTGGGTGGGAGAAGTATGGAACAGGTTTTTTTTTGGGGGGGGGGGGGGGGGAGCAATTGTTAGGGAGCCTTCCCCATGCAGACCCTGTCTGACCCCTAGCTTCTCTGATTCAGTCAGACACATCTGCCCCCTTTCCGATGTGTCCTGGCACCCCCTGTCCCCATGTGTCCCTATACTCCTACTCAGTCACCCTCCTCCCCCATGTGTCCCTGCACCCCGTCCCCCATTTTCATGTGTCCCTGCACCCCCACTCAGCCACCCCCTTATCCCCATGTGTCCTTGTGCCCCCACTCCCATCCAGCCCCCGCCTCAGTCTGTTCCCCTCCACTCGCCCTTCTGAACCCCAGTCTGTGACACACACCCCTAGCAGCCCCATGCTGTGCATCACCCCATATCCCTTGCCTCCTGACCTGGCCCCACAGGCAGGGCACTGTGAGCAAGGCAGCCTCTGCTCTCTCCCTTTCCACAGCTGGGGCTGGCCCAGGAGTGGCTGATCTCTGTTCTGGCACCACAGCAGCCCCTGGTGGGCAAAAGGAGTAACTACAGCACCTTTTTGGCAGAATGTATTTTCTGTGGGGAAAAAATTCTGCACGGCACATGAATTCTGTGCACATGCAATGGTTCAGAATTTCCCCAGGAGCACTAGGACATACAACAAAGTAAATTCAGTAAATATTAAATCCACTGTAAAGTAAAATAAATATCCAAACCAGTTTAGGAATACAGCAAATAAATACAGGGCTTTTATCAGGCTATATCTTATAATTATTAATCTCAGAGAGTATGAGATCAGAAATATTGCTTAAATCATGATATATGGTCAGCTGGTCTCCTCCATTTTAATAAAAAATGGTTTTTGTGCATGTCTGTTCTTTCCTGTGATTTGTTATATCATTGCAAATATGGGATAGTCCCTCTTCTCTCATAAGGGGAAACAGGCATATTTGACTAAATACATCTCTACAGGACTTACTAAAACAAAGTTAACAAGAATCTTCTCTTCCTGGATGAGTAAATCTCCTTTTATTTATTAGAGCATACTGTCACCGTGCCTCAGAGGGTCACAGCTGAGAATACCAAATTCAGGACAGACTGCTGAGAAATGGGGCAGACTCACCCCAGAATGGTGGTTATTCTATCATTAGATTATACAAGCCAATAACAAAAGTGAACACTGGTTAACAAGAAGACAAAAATGCAGTCTCCTTAGGCATTCCAGACCTTGGCCCACCACCCAGACCGTAGACTCTATGATGAGTGGTTACTGAAAAACAATTTAATCAAGTATAGGGCCTTCTAATCCCAAGGGATCAGCCACTTAGCCAGGTCAATATGTAACTCAAATCTTACACAAGAATTACACTGATGCCAATCCTTTAGTAATTAAAAACTAAAGGTTTAATAATAGAAGAAAAGAATAGAGTTATAAATGGTTAATAGATCATATACATACAGGTGATTTTTCAGTGTTCATAGATCAGAAACATAGCAGTGATGGAATAAACTGTGAACTTGCAAAAATCTCTCTGGATTTACCCAAACATACTGGGGTTCATCAGTCCCTGTCCAAAGCTTCCTTGTTAGAAATCCAGCCCAGAGAAATGAAGTAGAAATTAAGACAAAATGGAGATATCTCGGGGGTCCTTTTATATTCTCTGCCATGTGCGTGGAATTTTACTATCACAAACAAAGCCAACAGCCTCTGTTTGTGGAAAGTTACTGGCCCAAGATGGAGTCCAGGGACACATGAGCATATCACATGTCCTTACACGCTTTGATGACTCCCAGGGGATAGGCATTGGCCTCTCGGAGTCTGATGCATCTGCAGGAAGACCTACTGGGTGGGATGAGTTTCTTCTATGGCCCATTGTGAGAGATAAGTGTCTTCGATGTGCCATCAATATATATCTGTCTGGCCTCAATGTAAATTCTATCTGGGGGGGGTGTTACCCAGGAATATAACACATGTGTACGATACCAGTACATAGCCAATATTCACAACTTCAGATACAAAGATGATACATGCATATAAACAGGATTAGCATCCTTAGCAAATCATAACTTTTCCATTGACACCTTACATGACATATTGTGTACAACATCTGTTGCAATTGTATAACAGTAATATATCAATGATATAAATGGTCATAATTATTTCTACAGCATCACTCATACGCCCCTACATTGCCCTGCTAAAAATGTTAATGGACAGTCATGCCTTTCATGCATTGTCCAGAAGAATTATAGACATCATGTTGAACTGCCAACATTTAAGTTTCAAAAAATGAAAAAGATGGCCATGTTTATGTTTCTAGCAATCTAAGCTAATTTTTCTGGTTCAATGGATTTAAAGTGAGGGTCAAATTATTTTGTGAAACAAGGGAAGAACATCAGGAGAGCCAGAAAATGTTTAAATTCTCACAAATTCTGCATAATATAGTAAAAGACACCAATGATCTAATCTGGCATTGCAATTCCTATGTTATTTTACTCCTAGTGCACTATCAAAGGTAAACAGGGATAGTCAGCATCAGTATTTCTGAACTAATGTGAAAAGTTTTCTTTTTGCACTGAACTGCCACAGAATTCCAAGGCTCTGACACTTTGTAGTAGAATACATAATGTTTTTTACATAATCTCTCTTCTCCAGACAGTACAAGGATATTTAAAGAAAATCCTAAATATTAACACTATTTTAGAACTGCTAAGCATTTACTCTGTATGTGAGTAAGTACACACACACACACACACTCACCTTATAAGTTAGACAAAGAAGTCATAAAATTGCTCATTGTGAGCACTGACAAATTTATTTATTTATTCAAATAATTAAAACACATCCACAGGCACATATCCAGTGCTCTGGTTCTCTATCCCATAAATTAAAAATCAGAACATAAATAAAAGAATGTCCATTCAGCCAACACCTTCCTCAACATCCTCAACAAAGAGTACCTGGAAAGTTAACAAATCTGAGGTATGGCAGACCAGGTGGGAGAGGATGGGGAATTTTCAAAAAAAATTTCAAAATGGAGGACACTTGACAGCGAATGCCCTGCTAGCAATTTCATCTCTATTGTATTGAGGGAACTCCTGCTCAAGTTTCTCTGCTGATCCCAAGTATGGCAGTATATCACAGGGAACAAGATGCTCTTTCAGGTAATTAGGTATCAAGTAGCCCCAGCATTAGTATTTTACTGTTTAAAAAGTCAGTGCTTCTTGGGGTAAATAACCCTTAAAAATTATGACAGAGCTGGATGCTTTACTAGCATCCATATACCTACATACATTAATCAAATTGTCAAATAAAACATACCAATCAAGTCTAAGTATTCCTTGGATTTTCCCAATGCTATTTGTAAATATATTACCGTAGTTTATTAGTCAAGCGCCAATGAATAAAATTACTCATGTGTATGTTTACAGGATCAGGACACAAATTTGTCCTCACTAACAATTAGCTAACATCAATAACATAATCATCTTGTATCCGTTTTACAAAGCATCCTCATACACTGTATGCTTAACTACATTTTTAAAGTTTCCTCTGGGGAAGGTTTGTAGTCTTTGAAAATGGCAAAAATGCATTTGATGTTTCATTTTCACTTCCAGATTAAGCTTTTGCTACATGCTGCAACAGCTTTTGAATTTAGTTGATTTTGCTCAAGTTTCAATTTAATACTGTCTCCATCATTTTGAAAGCAACTTTAAATAGCTATTTAATAATTTGATAAGTATACATATGAAAGTGATTGATTTAGAGGCAACAGAGTTTTGAATAATATGCTCTATATTTCAGTTAAGTAACAATGAACTAACGTAAGTGAAGAACATGTTTACTCACTGACTCATTTGGTTAATTCTGGGCAAGTAACTTAGTCTCCTTGTTCCTCAGTCTCAATCAGTAAAATGGGATAATAGTAATATAGTTACTTACTTACCTCAAAAGGCTGTTTTAAGCATTAGTTTATGTTTGAATAATGCTTTGAAGATATAAAGTGCTACAAAAATTCTATGTATTAAAAAGACATTTATGAAAAGGTAGTAACATAAATTTAAAAATTAGTAAATATAATATCCTTGGGGGGGGAGGGGAAATACCAAGGAAACCCACCACATCATCATTTAACTTCAAAAAGGGGAACTACACAAAAATGAGGAGGCTAGTTAAACAGAAATTAAAAGGAACAGTCACAAGAATGAAATGCATGCAAACTGCACGGAAACATTTTTAAATCACCATAATAGAGGTTCAAACTACATGTATACCCCAAATAAAAAAACAGAGGACCAAAAAACATCACCATGTCTAAATAGAGAAAAGGAGATGATTAGAGACAAAAAGACATCCTTTAATAATTGGAAGTAAAATTCTACTGAGGAAAACAAAAGGACATAAACTCTGGCAAGTAAAGTGTAAAAGTATAATTAGGCAGGCAAAAAAAAGACTTTGAAGAGCAGCTAGCTAAAGACACAAACACTAACCACCAACATTTTTTAAGTACATCAGAAGCAGGAAGCCTGCCAAACAATCAGTGGGGCCACTGGATGATCGAGATGCTAAAGGAACACTCAAGACAGACAAGGCTGTAGTGGAGAAGCTAAATGAATTTTTTGCATTGGTCTTCACTGCAGAGGATGTGAGGGAGATTTCTATACCCGAGCCATTCTTTTTAGGTGACAAATCTGAGGAACTGTCCCACATTGAGGTGTCAGTAGAAGAGGTTTTGGAACAAACTGATAAATTAAACAGTAATAAGTCACCAGTACCAGATGGTATTCGCCCACAAGTTCTGAAGGAACTCAAATATGAAATTGTGGAACTGCTAACTATGGTATGTAACCTATCACTTAAATCAGCCTCTGTACCAGATGACTAGAGGATAGCTAATGTAACATCAATATTTTTTAAAGATTCCAGAAGCGATCCTGTTAATTACAGGCCAAACTTACAAGCCTAACTTCGGTACCAAGCAAGCTGTTTGAAACTATAGCAAAGAACAGATTATCAGACACATAGATGAACATGATATTTTGGGGGAAGAGTCAACACAGCTTTTGTAAAGGGAAATCATGCCTTACCAATCTATTGCAGTTCTTTGAGGAGGTCAACAAACATGTGGACAAGGGTGATCTAGTGGATATAGTGTACTTTGACTTTCAGAAAGCCTTTGACAAGGTCCCTCAAAAAAGGCTCTTAAGCAAAGTAAGGAGTCATGGGATAAGAGGGAAGGTCTTCTCACAGACCAGTAACTGGTTAAAGGACAGGAACAAGAAGGAATAAGCAGCCAGTATTCACTGTGGAGAAAAGTAAATAGTAGGGTCCCCCAAGGATCCATATTTGGATCACTGCTATTCAACATATTCATAAATGATCTGGAAAAAGGAGTAAACAGTGAGGTGGCAAAATGTTCAGACAATACAAAATTACTCAAGATATTTAAGTCCAAAGCAGACTGCAAAGAGTTACAGAGAGATCTCACAAAACTGGGTAACAAAATGGCAAATGAAATTCAATCCTACCTATACATAGAAAATGATGGGGTCTAAATAAGCTGTTCCCATTGAAGCAAGATCTTGGAGTCATCGTGGATAGTTCTGTGAAAATACTGGGCTAGATGAACCATTGGTCTGACCCAGTATGGCCATTCTTATGTACTCCAGACTGAGACAAGTTCTGAAGAAATGTTTAAACTGTTTCACATGCTCAATTGCTATTATCCATAACAGGACAGACAGATTCCATTACTGATAAGGGGGGTCCAACAGGAAAAGTATGGGCGCCACTGCTCTACATCACTGAAAGATTCAGGAGGAAGACTGAGAAAAAGGTTCATTCTTCATGCTATAGGTACAAAGGGAAGAGGCTTAGTATTAGTTCGGTATTTTTTTTCTGAATGTACAAAAGAAAGTTTATATTTTAGCTAATGGAGATGTGTGAGATGTTCAATGTATTCGGAAGGAGCAGTACCCAAAAGAGAACAAGGACATCTTCAGAGTGAATAACCATCAATCCTTTATTCTCATCATGAATGGTACTTCAGCACAGCTGGATATACTGAACAACCTTCTTGTGAAAAAAGATGGGATCTAGGAATGCCAGAAAAAAATAGGGGCACAAGTAGGAAGGCTTGAGCTTAAGCCAGACAACTTGAAGGTGACACTGGTAAGCTGGCAAAAGCATCTGCTCTAGATCATAAAGTAGGACACACTGGTGGGGAGGTCTTCTAATGTTACTGAAGGAGCTCCCCCATACTTTATCCATGAGATTAGTAATTTAGAGGTACTTTATGAGTCATAATTACTCCTGGATTGCCACATAGCCTTGATGGCCTATGCTGCTTTTTTGTCTACTCCTGATAACTGATCATCACCTATTCTCTCTGATATTCACCTTACCATAATTATTCATGCTTTTGTTACTTTAGGAGTGGATTTCTGCAATATGCTCTACACATAGGGTTAGCCTTAAAAATCACTTGGAAGTTTCTGACTCAAACTTCCAAGAACATATTAAGCTATTTCTTCAAAGACTGGCCCTCAAAAGTTTGGGTTCTGGCTGTTTGAGAAAGCACTCCTTTCTCTTATGTGCTTTAACATGATGGGTCTTGGATCAGTAGAGGAAGTTCTGAGCTGGTTTATCTTTCTGCTTGGAGTTTGTGAACAGTACTTGGGAGGCTTAGTTGAGAGATGGCAGAAGAAGTTCTTTACTCTAGCACTAGAGACAAAAAAATACTTTTGACATGCCAATTCCTTTCATACTAGGTATGATATCACAGATTAGTAGGCATGGCTAGCAAACATCTCTCCACCATCCCAGGGAGACAGCTATTCAAGGAGAGCTATCAAGAGAAAAATAATTCATTTTCTTTCCTTTAATTGGCATCAGTTATTATATCAGTTATTAATATCAGAACTATTAACCTAAAATATGTCTACTCCCTATAAAAGAAATTTCATAACCCATCATTCATGTTAAACTACACCTCTACCCCGATATAACACGAATTCGGATATAACACGGTAAAGCAGTGTTCCGGGGGGCGGGGCTGCGCACTCCGACGGATCAAAGCAAGTTCGATATAATGCAGTTTCACCTACAACACAGTAAGATTTTTTGGCTCCCGAGGACAGCGTTATATCGGGGTAGAGGTGTATCTGCCTACTTGCTAAAGAAACCTAGCAGCTATAGGATCAAACAGCTACTGACAAGAATACACTACACTTGTGGTTATTTTAGTGAAGAAAGATTTCAGTTATTTGGAATCTAAACCTAAACATCGAAATAATTCCAGCTAGAAGGCAACTGACAGTGTATCATTCCTGATCAGTCCCTCCAAAGAAACAAGAAATAACAGTAAGGTGTTTTTTTTAAATCCAGGAATTAGCTCTACAAGTGTATTAACTTTTGAATGCTTCATACATTTCATAACATGCCCTGGTGCAAGATTTTTTATCTAATCATAACTTTCTTCCAAGAGCATTCCTCTACGAAAACTTTTTACTTTATTTTTTTATTTAGCACTTTAGCTCTGGAATAATTAATTGGTGTAATTTTGAGACTAGTAATTTAACATTGCTTCTGTGTTTTCATAAGCTTGCAAAGGTGGCAAATCTTTGATATTGCTTTGCTTTAAAAAATAATCCTGCCTTTTTTCTTAGAATTTTTCCTAGTTTTATGAATTCATGAAAAAAATCCTGTTACTTTTTACAATAACTAAAACCCCAAAATGATAGAATGCCTAGTTAAGACTTCTGAAATGTTGTTTTTCAGTTCTTTATCAAATTTGTACCCGAGTAGCTCTGGACAACATAGATAATGTAGTAGCATCTATTGGCCAAGAAACAGATTAAATTCACAGGCTTTGGGGCAAAAAAGGTCCCTCTTTCAGATGTTCGTATCTATTAAAACCTTCATATCCTCACCATATCTCAGACTAATATATAATTAGGGTCCTACCAAATTCATGGTCCTTTCTGGTCAATTTCATGGCCAGAGGGTTTTTTAATTGGTCAATTTCACAATTTCAGATGTTTACATCTGAAATTTCATGGTGTTGTAACCATAGGGATCCTAACCCAAAATGGGATCATGGGGAGGGGTTGCAAAGTTTTTGTAGGGAGGTCCCCAGATTGCCACCCTCAATTTTGTGCTGCTTTCAGAGCTGGGCTCTGAAGGCAACACTCTCCCATCTTCCTGCAGTTAGAGGAGGTTCCCCTGGAGGTGGAGGTGGGTAGGATCTCCTCCATGCTGCTGGGAGTTCACGCCAGGGACAGATTAAGGCAGGTGACCCTGGCCAATTTGGGGGCCCCCAGGAAAAATGGGTGCCCCAGCCCTGGGAGAAGCCCCTACTGGGTCACCCTGAGCCCCTGCAGGAGCCGCAGGGGCTGAAGCCTGGAGCCTGGGCAGCCTCGAGCCCGGACTGCCCCAAGCTGCAACAATGACCTGGATTCCATTCCTTCTTGTGCATTAACAGAATTGTTTGCTATGTTCTATTCAGTTAAATATATGCAAATACACTGATGTCAGTTGGGTTGCACAGGTCTCAGCGAGGGTACGAGTTGGTCTGTAAAGACTTCATTACTGGTGGTGATGAATAAGAAGCAAAAATGCTAGCTTGACTCTTATATCTCAGGGCTGCTAATTAGATAACAAACTATTTTTACTTGCAAATTAAGGAAATTTGATACAGAAATCATTAAGAAGCAATAAATAGGGAACTGTACCATGCCAGGGTGGTTTGAGTAGAGAGAACAGTGGGAAAGACAGGAGGAGAAGATGAAAGCTGAGAGTTACGCAGGGTCAGGGATTTTGAAGGCCCTTGAGGATGAGGACAATAAACTTGAATTTGAAACAGGAGATGAGAAGTGCCTCATTTTGTTCACATAGAAACTTAACTATGTTGAAATCTGAGAACAATCAGTAGAAGCTCAAAATAATAACACACAGTAGTTACCTAGCAGAAACTAGCTACATAAATAATTCAAGTAAAATGAACCAGAGCATAAATGCAAAATCCTTGCTTACAGGAGCCACTGGATTTCAACAAGCCATTAATCTATCATTTCATATAATGACTCAAGTTATTTGCAATTTAACATTAGAAAGACTTTTGAATCTATATAGGTCACACCTGTTGCTTGTGAAAAGTTGACACTTGCTGCATTTCACAAATATCCTGCCAAAGGGTGGACGTATAAGATAAATTTATGCAGTTAGGTTTTTGTTTAGATTACTAGAACAAGCCATAAATGATTGTTCATATCCCTTACTTCATTAATGTCTCCCTAATTAGCAAAACATCAGAATCTGTGGCTGGAGCATTAGTGGTTAGTTATAAAAATGCAGGTGTGAAATAACCTACTTTACAATATCAGAAGATGTTAATGATTTCTCACAAAGCAGCAAGGTCTCATGGAAAATAATCTAACTTCCTTTTTCTACCTACTGACAATCACAGGTTTATATCATGCAAAAATTACTATACTTATCTTCTCATTAGCAACTAATCTCACTCATTCCACTTGCCAAGCCAATTATAAGAAAATTTCCAGACTGAAATGCATTAATAGAACACTTGGACCTCACTCATTTTTCTCATGATAAAATAATTAATAAACACTTGTATGTAAAAATCAAAATACTTTTGTTAGCCAATTACTAAAATTAAGGACAATAAAAACTATCATGTACTAGAAGTAACACAAACTCCTTATATTGTGTAATAAAATAATAATCAAATTTCCCCAGTTTACAGTGAAATAAGGGACATAAGAAAAATACTATAATACTACTGTTTTACAGATCACTTCCCCTTGAAAAATCTTAACAGTTCTCCTCAAAGTGCAAAGGTGAGTGGTGGAGTATTTACCCCCAGGGGCCGTATTGAAACCAGTGTTTTAATTAACTTCATGATTTATAGAAATTCATGGTTAACAATCTGGTGAAATTTGCCGATGATGCTAAATTGTTTTAGTCAGTAAAAATTATGGAGAATAACTTAAAATTCCAGTTGGAATTAACACTCCCGTTGACATAGGTACTGCTTCTCGGGGAGGTGGAGTACCTATGCTGAAAGGAGATCATGTCTTCACTAAGCACTACAGCGGCCCAGCTGCACCAGTATAGCTGCTCCACAGCAGCACTGTAAGTGTAGACAAGCCCTAAGAGTCTTTTGCTTCTCTCTGAAGAACCAGGAATTGGCCACTACTGGAGGCAAAATATTTGACTACTATAGGCAGATCAATGGTCTGATTCAGTAGAGCAAATTCTATATAATTTTACTACCAATACACAGGTTCAAAAGAAAAACAAAGAGAAAGATGGAATTATGTGGGTTTTTTAATTAAGGCTCCTTCAATACACTTTTGGCATGTATTTGCAAAAGAATATTTCATATTGCTGCAGTGGATTTCAAGACATCCTGTAAGATTTGCAGAGTAAATTTTTGCAGTTCTTATCCTATAAACAAACAAACTATTAGGTACTTTAAGGAGTGACTTGATTTATCTGCAAATCAGCACCTTAGTATAGGAATTAAATTCAGACTACTTAGAGACAGATTCAGTTTTAATTACTTTATTGGACTCTAGGCTCTTAATGAGGTTTTTAAATACTACTTTATCCAGGGGTTAGCAGGATCATTATCCCTCTGGGTTTTAACTAACATATGATTATATGATGCCCTGCATTGGTTTTTGACACAGTACTAAAGCTGTACATCACACACATTTATATATCTTAGAATGCTGGTCAAAACAGTCTGATCACTTTCCCAAATCTTAATTCCTTGAGAAGGGAAAGCCTCACCTGACATGAAATCTTAGGAAGTACTTCCAATTTCATAGGAAAAAAATTGCCTGACAGCTTTCATTTTAATCTGCTTTTAGTTAAAGCTCTCTGAAGATCAAAGAGGCCTCACTCAGACAGACAGATGCATTTTCATGCCAGTGGCTAGGAAAAAGAACAGCCTTCAAGCGAACTGCTCAGTGAATCCTTAAGTAATCAGGCAGCAGAATGGAGAGTACAAAACCTAAAAAAGGTCAATGGATTAAAAAAAAAAAAAAAAAAAAAACCTTGGCATTCACTAAAAAATGTTGTTGGAAAACCAACCTGGAAATAACCACTAACTGTGGAATTTAGTCATGCTAACAATTGTTCCTCTTAAGCAGAGAACCACTTAAAAAAAGTTAAGTACTGCTGATAAAGAACAAGTACCGTACATACACAAAAAAGTGGCACTTCTTTCATTTTCAGATAAATGGGTTTCCTAATAGTAACATTTAATCAAATGTTTAAAGAAAAAAAAACCCAAAAACAAACAAACTAAAAAAACTCAGGGTGTTAAAAAGTCCAGTGACCAGATGGCTAATCTCAATTTGAGTTTCAGAAAATTACTCAAAATTACAGTAACTCATAGCAGAATGACATTAGATATAAGCTTTAATTGGAAAACAGAAGCCTAACAAATGATCAGTCATTGAATTCCAGTAATGTATCAACTACGCACAATATTTGAAACGCAGGGAGAGGACCTTTAAAATAAGCAGGCCTGATTCTTCACCATCTTGTACCTTGTGCCATGACTAAAACCTGGGCAAAGAGGGTATAGAATGCCACCAAAACAGAATAGTAGCATTTTACATCCAATTTGCATAAGTGTAAATGGAGACACAAGGTGAGAGACAGGGTAGAGTAAGGCTCACCATTTGTTTTTTTCTTAAGGTACAACATATTTTTTGGTTAGTGAGAAAAGGTAGTTCATTTCTAACAGCACTTCTCAACTAGAGCTTGAACATCCATTATTAAAATTTTCTGTTTGATAACTGGCTTCTTCCTGTGACACCTGCCTTGAAATCAAAATTGGTAACAATAACTAAAATGCTCAAATAGTAAAATATTATGGTCTCTCAGTACTATGATTTCCAGGATCAAGGTAAATGTAAAATGAAATAAAAATCCCTGTACATTCAAATATTTACTTCTTGGATTATTTTGAAATATAAGCATTACATTAAATTCAAACATGGGTATAGAATACTATGTACTTGTAACGCCACACAGCTGGGTGGGTTGTCAGTAGGGGGATTGAAATTAGGACCTCTTGTTCTAAACATGAGCCTCTACTGCTTTAGCTAAAAAAAGAGTCAGCTCTGTAAGCCAAGGCTGTAGTATGCTCATAAACCTCTATAGGTAATCCAGTCACCACTAGAGAGAGACAGAGTGTCACAATAGGTGGGTTACATACTGCTTAATTAATACACTTGGCAGATAAACGTTAAAAAAAGTTAGATTCTGAAGGCTATTTGAAAAATCCTAATGTATAATGTTTCCAAGATGTGATAATGAGTACCTTTAATGAGAACACTCAGAGACAGAAAGGGGTTTTGTTTTAAAATGCATGTCTGAGCATATGCAAGAGGCTTATATTCAAAAATGCTTTTTGCTTTTACTTAGAAGTGTCCACAATTGGACTGACAGAGTAAATGTCCATGGGTGTCTATGTTCAAGTGTTAATTTAACAAAACCAAAGGAATAATTTCAAAAATGTCATTGGCACTTACGCTCAAGAGGGCCAATTCCAAGGCAGATTTTCTAGCCAGAGACCAACTTTCAAATTACTGTATGGACTTCTGGTATCTTGTATCTCAGGAGCAGAGATATCTCACCATGTAATACGATGCCCACAAGCAACTTTAATCAACAAAATTTGGGATTCTTTTTACAAAAAAAGAAAAAAAGAATATTTGACTACATTGACCAGGTTCTGCCAAATAAACTGGGGACAAGAGTTTATTCAGATTTGCCTTAAATACATTTCTTCTGCATAGCCTTCCAAAATGAATTCAGCCATTAAAGACATGATTCCACAAAAAGATTTGTTACATATTTTAACTGGGGCCAGAATTTAGGAATTTACAAAGGGACATGGAGCCCTTCTGCTAAATCACCCTAATGTCAGATGGTAGGAACCCATTAAAAAGATATAAGATATAGTATATAAGAATGTTTGGAGTGACTCTCTGAGCAGAACCCTGGGGATCTTGCAGGAAAAAACCCTATAGATGTCCAATATCAAGAGAAAGCTTAGGCTGGGGTTTGTATTTTGTTGTTAGTTAAGAAAAATCCCACAAATGGGCTAAGTTTTCATCACATCCAGGGTTTGTACACTCTGTCTGGAATACAGGAGGAACTCTACCTGCTTACACGTGGTACCAGAAGTGGTATGAAACATCGTCTGTCCAAAGAATGGAAAATGGAAAGATCCTGAAATAGATGACGGAATCATGGAAGCAACAGCAGCATGTTGTTCTCCAGTTTATGAAGGAGCAATAAGCCCAGGCTACAACTCAATAGCAACAATATTAACAATTCCAGGAGCAGGTGCTTCACAGGATGATTAACGCAAAAGCAGGCCTTAATTAAGGCCTAGCCCCGCCCAAACTGGGATAGGAAGATGACTCACTTGTCTACCTGATCATTTTTGAGTTGGTAGTTACTGAAGCTTATTGGGAGGAATCCAGGGATATTTGTTTGGCCCTTTTTCTAATGGGATGGGCACAGGCAGCATACCGTGTGCTGGATGAAGTTGTAGCCACAGAGGCTGTGAAGGCTGGTATTTTGGACCAGTTGGAGGTCTCAGAGAAGAAGTACCAGCTGAGGTTTCAAAATGAGCCTTATTCCTCAGGAGCCTTATTCCACACACCTTTGCCCAATGCCTGACGACTGGTAAAGCATGCAGGAAGGGGCCAAGAAGTAAAGGCAGAAACTCCACGAAGCATTAACTATTAGTCAGATTCCCAAACGGCTTGGTGGGGGAACTAAATGCAGCCCCCTTCCCCCACCCATGTGTGAGATTTCTGGACCCCAATAGCAGAAAAGACAGTGCAGAGGAGGTGGATGAACATCTCCCTCCCCCTGTGCACAAAGAGAGAGAAAGGCACAATGCACAAAGAGATGAAGGACAAGATCTGGCCATATTTTTAGAAGAAAGGAAGTGAGTGAAAATGCACATATACACTACAGTTGGAACAAGCTGATCTAAACCCTAAAATGCTCTAGATCAAAATATGTCAAAACCTTTTCATATGTTGTACAGGCTGTCCAATAAGATGTTACTGAGGGATAAAGGATTCTCTCAAGAAACTGGAATAAGCAGTATCTGTTGGAGACTGTAACAGAGTGGTTTGCCCATAGCTGGGGAATCTGGGACTAAGCCAAACCTGATTACTGGTTGGGCCCTACCGAATTCATGGTCCATTTTGGTCAATTTCATGGTCATAGGCTTTTAAAAATCATAAATTTCATGATTTCAGCTATTTAAATCTGAAATTTCACAGTGTTGTAATTGTAGGGGTCTTGACCCAAAAAGGAGTTGTGTGGGGGTCACAAGGTTATTGTAGGGAGGGTTGCGGTACTGCTACCCTTACTTCTGCACTGCTGCTGGCAGCGGCGCTGCCTTCAGAGCTAGGCAGCTAGAGAGCGGCAGTTGCTGGCTGGGAGCCCAGCTCTGAAGGCAGAGCCGCCACCAGCAGCAGCGCAGAAGGATGGCGTGGGATGGTATTGCCACCCTTACTTCTGCACCGCTGCCTGCAGAGCTGGGCCCTCAGTCAACAGCCGCTACTCTCTGGATGCCCAGCTCTGAAGGCAGCAGCACAGAAGTAAGTATGACGTAGTATGGTATTGCCACCCTTACTTCTGCGCTGCTGCTGGCGAAGTGCTGCCTTCAGAGCTGTGTGCCTGGCCAACAGCCGCCGCTCTCCAGCCACCCAGATCTGAAAGCAGCGTGGAAGTAACAGTGGCAATACCGTGACCCCCCTAAAATAACCTTGCAATCTCCCCGCAACTCCCATTTGGGTCAGGACCCCCAATTTGAGAAACGCTGGTCTCCCCCGTGAAATCTGGATAGTATAGGATAAAAGCACACAAAAGACCAGATTTCATGGGGGGAGACTAGATTTCACAGTCCCTTACGCACTTTTCATGGTTGTGAATTTGGTCAGGCCCTAATTATAGGATGAGCCCTTCCTGTGAGGAATCAGGTGATTTCTGTATAAAAGGAGCCAGATTTTAAGCACTGATGGGGTGCAACTGTGGAAAGAGCTGGAAGGAGAGTCAGAGCAGGAAAGGAAGCTGAGCAGGGAGGCAAGCTCTTTGGGCAGGGAGGCCTGGGAGAGATCCTGATCAAATCAATGAAGAGACTGGGAGATCCAGAGAGGAAGTAAAGAGCCAAGATAGGAAATGGCCCAGGGAAAACCATGATACAAGCAAAGGAGCTGACTTAGCTGTGCTATACAGGGCCTTGGGCTTTTAAACCCAGAGTCAAGGGTGGGACTGGGTTTAAAAATATGTAAAGTTTTTCAAATGTTAATTTTGTTTTAAAATTCTACTTGGAGCACTATAACTACAGTAGTGATAACTATATAGAGATAATAGAGTAAGCCTCCAAATCACTTAGGTGATATTTTTCCAAATGCTGAGACTAGCTCCAACATTGGTTTCCCAAATCAATACCTAATCCATGGTGGCTTTATTTATCAGCTAAATCACATGCTGGTCATTTTTATATTAGTGTACTAATTTTAAAAAAACCCAGTATTTTTTAATGATTTTTAACACAGGAGAGGACAAGCGGTAAGCAAATGCCTAAAGAGAAAAACAAAATGATCAGTCTGGCCTTGTCTCTCTTCCCCTACATCTTAAAAAAACTTTATAATAGGCAGCGAGGAAGGAAAAGGTGCAGTAACAAAATCCCTTCTATTTGTGCTTTAAATAATGAGTACTGGTACACAGTGAAATTTTGAAATACAGACCGACATTTCAGAAGTATTCATAGTATACCCAGAGATTTGAGTTCCCGCCAACAAAAAATGAGTTTGTAGAACTTCATTACAAGAGGAAAGGGCCTACTTGGTAAACATCTTTCACTCAAGAGTGGAAACGGAATTCCTTTTCACTCTCTGCATTTGCAGGAGACACTGGCAATTGGCAGGAAGATGTCTTTGGAAGGCCATATGTTCATATCCAAGGGATGTAAGAAGATCAGCTCCTCTTCACTGAGAGCAGGGCCGGCTCCAGGCACCAGCTTACCAAGCAGGTGCTTGGGGCGGCCACTTCGGAGAGGGGCGGCACGTCCAGCTGTTCGGTGGCAATTCGGCGGATGGTCCCTCACTCCTGCTCGGAGCGAAGGACCTCCCGCCGAATTGCCGCTGCAGATCGATCGCGATCGCGGGTTTTTTGTTTGTTTGTTTGTTTGGCTGCTTGGGGCGGCCAAAACCCTAAAGCCGGCCCTGACTGAGAGTAACTGTAGTACGAGTGGGTGCACTTTCCCTCTTCCATCCGGGGGGAATTGGCAACTTCTCAACTTCATTTTTTATAATATTTTAAAAATTGAATAATCTCAGCAGAAATAAAATTAGGTGTTAAAAGCATGATTTTCTCTGACTCAAAAAGTTGTATTAAGAACTGCAAATAATAACAACATTTAATTTACTTGGTATCCAATAAATAGAACAATTTTTTTTACAATCGAACAAAAAATGCACAACATTAGAGAGAAAACACAAAGTAGTGGCATGGTAAACTAGAAAGGAGCAGTCAGTACTTGCGATACATCTGATTTAACATTGCTTTGGAAAAGGGAGGTAAAGAATCTTACAAATGGCCAATATGACCATTTAAAGGAACAATGCTGATTAGCTCAAGGGGTCAGTTTGGAGCACTGAACTTACAATGAGTGAGCAAAACTCATCAAAACATTACAGTGTTCTTCCTGAGCCACTACATTTGACAAAAAATATTCTAGTCAGTTCAGGCTGTAAGTATCAGAACAATTGTCCATTTTAAAAAAAAAGTTGTTTGTGTGAATTGCTGGGGGGGAACTGTACAAAGTGGAACAGAATTAATTGCTATGCTACAATTATAACACGTCATGTACAACATGACTGCATTGTTACATTTTAAATTACAAATGACAGAAATAAACAATATGACTGATAGTTAATTCTGTGAGAGAGAGAAGATATGTGAGATAATATTTTATTGAATTAACTTCTGCAGGTGGAAGGGAAGCTTTCGGGCTTCATAGAGCTCTTCTTCAGGTCTGGGGAAGATAGCCAGAGTGTTTGAGGAAATACAAGTTGGGACAGATTGTTAAACATAAGGGGTTCACACATTCTGTAGAAGATCAATTAAAATGAAGTGGGCAGTTAAGGGTTATCAGGCAGTAGGGTTTGTTACAAATTGTTGTAATGAACCATAAAACCAGTGTCTCTGTTTAGCCCATGTTTTTTAGTATATAACAGATTTATGAATTTAAATTCCCAAGCGCATCTTTTTGAAGGTCCATATCTGACCTCTCAGTCATCATGCTCAAAGGAAAGCTGCACAACCCCTTCAAAAGATGAGCTTGGAAATTTATATTCATATATCTGCTAGACACTAAAAACCATGAACTAAATAGACACTAGTTTTATGATTCATTGTAGCAATGGGTCTCTGGCTTACATCCTTCTGGTTGCCAACCATATTATATTACTTTGTAGGCCCTATGGGATTGGTGCCTGCAAGAGTTTCCCTTTGGGAGCCTGCTGACAGTAACAGTCACACAGCAACTTGTCCAAAAGAAAGTATGTTTTATTTTGCCCAAAGGTACACAGAGAAGTGAATGTAAAACAACAAAAAAACCTATCCACATACTGTCTTATCTACACTTGTTATTCCACTCAAGTCCCTAGGTGGACATAACAGCCTTGGTGTCCTCCATTATCTTGGGGACCAAGTTGAATCCTGCTTAGTATTGACCCTGGTTCTCAGTCAGCCTGCTGTCTCTGTGTCAGCTTGCCTGCTGACCAGGATCGGCTCCAGGCACCAGGTCACCAAGCACATGCTTGGGGCGGCCAATCTTGGGGTGGCGGGGGGCAGCACGGCGCGGCATTCCGCGGGGGGAGGGCGCTCCGGCGGCGCAGCGCTCGGCGGGGGGGGCGGCGCGGGGCGCGGCGCTCGGGGGGGTTCCGGCGGTGCTCGGCGGGGGGGGGCAGGCTCCGGCGGCGCAGCGCGGCGGTCGGTGGGGGGGGCAGCGCAGGGCGCGGCGCTCGGGGGGGGGGTTCCGGCGGCGCGGCGCTCGGCGGGGGGGGCGGCGCGGGGCGCGGCACTCGGGGGGGGGGGTCCGGCGGCGCGGCGCTCGGCGGGGGGGGGGTTCGGGGGGGGCGGCGCTTTTTTTTGCTGCTTGGGGCAGCAAAAAAGTTAGAGCCGGCCCTGCTGCTGACCCTTCCCTCCTGTCTTTCTCCCAGAGGCACCTTTCAACAGATCAGTTTCCTTTGATCTCTCTCTTCTCAGCCTTGACCAGACAGCCCTGGAACCTGAGGAGTCCCTGGCTATTGTTTGAGGGAATGCTTTTTACCTTAGGCCACTGTTTTACCTTTTCTGACCGGTTTCATTTAATAACCCCTTGTGATCTAACTGTTCATTCAGGTAGGGGAATATTACATAGATATACTAAGAAGCTGTGAAAGGGTGTAACAGCTCCTTTGAGGCTCCCTGCTGGAGGCCTCACACTCTACAGCCTGCCCCAGGATATTAGAGAGACAAGGTGGGTGAATTAATATCTTTTATTGGACCAACTTCTGTTGGTGAGAGAGAGAGACAAGCTTTCCAGCTACAAGGAACTCTTCTTCGGGTCTGGGAAAAGTACTCAGAGTGTTACAGCTAAATACACGATAGTATAGCGTAAGTGAGAGCAAATGTGTGGGTCGAATGTGTTGTATCGTTGGGGGCAACAGTTTTAGGAAGAAATCACTTGAGACACAGAGAGCTGTAAACCTTAAAAGCAGCCATTTATTGCCACACACTGAACTAACCAAAAACCAGCCAAAACTGGCTGGGCTATCCCCTAATAATCTAACTCAATTGCCATAGCCACAACAAGATTCTAATACCACGACAACCAAATACACAACAGAATGGACACTGCTACCTGAAATTTCCAATTAGAGGTGCAGGAGTGCAGATAGGGACACTACTCAAAGAAGAAGGAATAGCTAAATCTCAGTTCTTCCCCACGTTGTCTGTCCTGAGAGATAGTAGAGAAGTGAAGGATTCTTATAAGAAAATTCAAACTTACTTCAGGCTCATTTTTAATCCCTGCTTCAAGTATCTTGCAGCTAACAAGATTCATATGTAAGAAATCAAAGGCTGCCCAAAGGTGAGCAAACCCAGCATACAGCTTTTGATTTGGGGATATTTACATATTTATTGACCCAGGGAGACAATACAAAACACTGATCAATAACAGAATGAGAAAACCAGAAGCCAATCTGTTCTTCACAAAAATAACAAACTTCAGCCTCTTACTGCAATAGTTTGGTCAGCAAAAACCTTCCATAGAATTTAGTTGGGACATCAATAAGACTAATGGGTCCATAACATGAAGGTTCAATTTTATCACCCTCCTTCAAAACTGGAATTATAATATGTATATCTCAGTACCTAGGAAAAGAGCCAGATTGATTAATAACACTAAAAAGGGCATCAAATTGGTGTCCACCAAGAAACATTTAAGCCCTTACCTTCTATATGAAAACTGGGCCAAATTCTGCCCTCATTTAGGCCTGTACATCCCTAGCAATTCCAGTGGGTTATCGGGGTAAAGAATTTGGTCCATTAACTAACCCCAAAGCTAGATATTTTTGTTGTAAAATTAGGAGATACGCTTCTGCTGCTGTTGCTGCAGGCCATGAAGTGAAAGTCCAATCGACAGAGCTTGAGTAATTAATATGCAGAATTAAAGATAAAATAGTAAAGCTGCTTAAAAATACTCTTTCCAGTTGCTTTTTATTACACAAACTTCAGTATTTACTCTGAATTCCCGTTTGTCAGTACCAAATCCCATGAGAATTTCTTAAAACTAAACTGCCTCTCCAAAGTCCTCCCACAGATAAAACTTTTCTTAACTTTCAACAAAACCATACATTACTGTTTAATAGGAACAACCAACACAGGCATTGTTCTTAAAAATACCCAAACAAATTCAATAAGTTTATCCTTTTTTCATCACTCCTATTTCCTGGGTTTTAGCAGATCTGGAGATTGTGAATTTTAACCTATTTCTGGCTTGCTGAGTATGCAGATAGCATTATCACCCAACTTTGAAATAACCACTAACTGAACAATTCATACAAAAGCAATGGAGGCAGCCCACAGCAGGCTTTGTCTAGAAGACTCAGATACACTGTATTTACAGTACCTGCTGCTGTGAACACCCTTTACCTGTCAATCTGTCTACCCATTCATAAAATGTCATCAGCCCCAACTGCACAGCAAATATCTGTAATAGAAGTTGTGACACTGCACCCCATATTCTTCACAGTGATATTATGATATGATTATGACATAGTTATGATGTATTTTATGGAAGATAGATCATGTGAGATATCATTGAAAAGGTTAGGATTTTTTGAATATGATTATCCTATTTGTATGCATGTATCATTTTTGTATCTGAAGTTAGGAATATTGACTATGTATCGGTATTACAAATGTGTTTACACCTGGGGAACGCCCACTAGACAAGATGTTTTCATTCTGAAAAGCTGGGTGGGGAAGGGCCATTAGAGAAAACAACAGGCCTTATAAGAAGCTTATCTCCCACCTGGGGGCCTTCCTGAAGACACTGCAGACAGCCTCCGAGTCATGGGTGCTGGGACACTACAGGGACATGTGACCAGGTCACCTGGTGCTGGACTCTGTCTTGGGATATCAGTATTTTTCCACTGACTGGCATGGGAACCAAGCTTTGAAACAAAAGGTTCCCGCCATATGCTAAAGCTATATAAGGCAGGGGAGTGACATCATCTTGGTTCTTCACTGACTCCCCACCCAAAGAGACTCCTGGAAACACCTGAGGAACAAAGACTGAACTGGGGGAAGTGCTGGACCCAGGGTAAAGGGATTTTTAGCCTGTGAAAGGAACACCTGGGGATTCCAAGCTGTAGACAAGTGAAGCTTGCCCCTTAAGAATCTGCAGCCTGCTTGTATCATCACTTAGGGTGAGGATCTGCTATTCATATCCAATCTATTTAATATATTAAGCTTCATTTGTGTTTTTGTTTATTTGCTAGGTAATCTGCTTTGATCTGTTTGCTATCCCTTATAATCATTTAAAATCTATCTTTTGTAATTAATAAATTTGTTTTTACTTTGTCTAAACCGGTGTGTGAGAGTCATAACTCGGGGCAGAAAGGTGTTGTGTATTCTTCTCCACATTGAGGTAGGGATGAATTTCATGAGCTTACGCTGTACAGTTCCCTGTGCAGCACGAGATGGTATAATTTTGGGTTTACACTCCAGACAGGGTGCATGCCTGAGTAGCTGGGAAGTTCCCTAGCTGGAGCCTTCCCATGCAGGGCTGCTCACAGCGTCTGCATGTAACTGCAGTGGGGTGTGTCCCTACCTGCATGTGTGCTGGTGAAAGTGCAGGCTGGTCACAGCAGTAAAGTGTAAAAGGAACCCGGGCTGGAGGGTCAGGGGAACTCAGTGGTACCCCAGTTCCAGGTGGCACCCCGGAGGGAACCCATCACAGAAGTATCTGCTGTAAAATCCTCATTTTCTGTTTCCTCTAACTTTTCTTCAGAGCTGAAGGGCCAGACGCATGAGTTCTACATCTAACAACAATTTGAGAGAGAAATGATCACTGTCCATTCTAAATTACCTGGAGGAAGTAAAATGTTCCTCAATCTTTTATACGTACGATGCAGATAGTACGTAAAATTTTAAGTCCCAACTGAAACCAAACTAATTTAACAAGACCGCCATAAAATTGGTATACAGTAATGACAACACTCGTGGGGATGTCTGCAAGGGATAAAGGTGAATCAGATTAAGTCTTATTAAACTAACTGGGTATTAAAATCACTTCATCACCTTTCTTAAGGGAAAGATTTACTGGCTGATTCAATTTCTATCTTCTGTAATTCCTAACAAAAACCTCAGAGGCTCCCTGTTTTGAAATGCACATATAGTTTGTAACTGAGAACTGGACCACTCCCTAACACAAAAAAATTCCAAATATTTAAGAAACTCTCTATTTGCCCTTCATTGGAATGTAAAGGCATTTATCCTTTCTAGGATGCCAGTTTCCCCCTTGTATCCAAATGTAACCCAATTTAATGGTCTTATATTTTTTATGTTTTGGGAATACATGCCAATCTTTCTATCATTTTTGACAGTTCATAGGGTCTAAGATTAGATATATGGTCTTTCTATTATTTCCTTCCACTCACTCTCCATGATGTGCTGGAGGACTTCACAGAGCCCTAAACAAACCATGATAATCAGATAATGAAAAATCTACTATTCGAGTCTAGAAAATTGATCCCGCATGATTAGCTAGAGCCGATTCTCCGATCCTATCCCTCAAGCATTTTCTGTTTGTATCGTGTCTTAACAGAGCGAGCGCCTTGTACACTACCTTCCCTTGTGTTGGCAACTGAATAACATTCCTATGACTGGAAGCAAGGACTGTCTCTTAGTTACATGTTTGTACATTGGGGCCCTGGCTACTATGCACAACCATAATACAAATAAACAAGAATGTAGCAACTGCTTAAATGGGTAAACAATATTAGGAATCTATTTGATCTTTTAAAATGCTATTTAGCAGCTGCACACAAGGAGGAGTGTCAGCACCATATAACCTGCCAACTCACTGTAGAGCACCAGCAAAAGATCCACAGATCACTGGCGGTCTGCAAATTACAATTTGGTAATCACTCTTCTATATTATCATTCTTATCCATTCACTCAATAATTTTTTTGCAGAGGATTATCTAAAATTTAATTTTATAAAATGTGAGAACTTTCACAAAGTTTTGGTTCTTCCATATGACCCCTGTCATTGTCCATTAGCAGTATAATATTTATTATGCAAAAAAATTTCAATAATAAGCTATATACAGCTTTGAAGTAGGCAGGAACCTTTGGCCAGAGCTGCAGGGACAGGAATATATAGCTTCAGTATGTTTGTTTGTTTTTATTTAGATACTGAAATAATATATTCTAGTCCTGACAACTATGTCTACAGGTTCATCTTCACTTCATTGCCATGCCAGCTTCTTCTCTGAAAGGATTTTTTTTTTTTTACTGTACAATAGCTAAATTTCACCCACTAAGACAAATGAGAGTTCTTAACAATAAACTTAGTTTTATTTTTAGTTTTAACTTCTAACAATTTATGCTCATCTTTTGTTTTTAGTGGCATTCTTTACAATTTATAAATGTCGTGAACTTTGACTCATTTCATTTCAGGTTTACTATGATAACTTATTACTATCTTCTACTAGTGAAAGCAACATACTGTATTGCTCTACACATACTAACATAGCTTCTTTGGTATGTAAAATGTCTTTAAAAAAATCAATTAACAGATCATATAAAAAAAATACCATCAACAATCAGCAACCTAAAGGGACAACTAGATTTCTGAGACATTATATAGTCCCTAAGTAATTTCCAATGGGACTACAAAAGACATAATTTTGGAGAAGACATGTAATCACTAGTCAGAAGATGAGATTCTATGTAAGTATAATCAACCTTGGAAAAATGACAAAAACATGTGTGTACGATGTATCAGTATTAACAGAAACAACAGAAGTGTGATTCATTCTCACAGCTACCAAGCTAGGAAAACCAGAAGAGCATCTGCCAATCCTATTTGTGTAAGAAGGACAATATTATAGTCATCAAGTGAAAGGCAGGATTCTTGAATTAAGAGTAACTCATAAAAGAAAATAAGTAGTGCTGTTCAATATTGTTAACATTTCCCCTTTAGACAGACCACTCTTCATAATATAGGCCAGCGGTTCTCAAACTGTGGGTTGGGACCCCAGAGTGGGTTGCGACCCTGTTTTAATGGGGTCGCTAGAGCCAAAGCCCGAGCCCAACCGCCTGGTGTCGAAGCCTGAGGGCTTCAGCTCTGGTTGATGGGGCTCAAGTTACAGGCCCCCTGCCTGGGGCTGAAGCGCTTGGGGTTTGGCGCCCCATACCCAGGGCAGTGGGGCTTGGACTCTGGCCCCCCGGGGCAGTGGGACTTGGGCAGGCTCAGGCTTCAGTCCCCCCTCCTGGGGTTATGTAGTAATTTTTGTTGTCAGAAGGAGTAATAGACAAAAAGAGGGAAAAGCAGTCCTTCTCACCTGACCTTTTTGTTTCCAAACTATCTAGTAAGTCTACCAGTGAAAAACATTATTTTCTCAGGTCCACTTCTTTCAATCTACATATTAACATCCCTTATTTGTAGTTTAGATGATATCAGCAACTGTAACTCTGAAACTTAGGCCTGGTCTACACTAGGCTTTTATGTCGAATTTAGCGCCGTTACATCGAATTAACCCTGCACCCGTCCACACCACGAAGCTATTTAGTTCGACATAGAGCTCTCTTAAATTCGACTTCTGTACTCCTCCCCAACGAGAGGAGTAGCGCTAAATTCGAAATGGCCATATCGAATTAGGCTAGGTGTGGATGGAAATCGACGGTAATAGCTCCGGGAGCTATCCCAAAGTGCACCACTCTGTTGACGCTCTGGACAGCAGTCCGAGCTCGGATGCTCTGACCAGCCACACAGGAAAAGCCCCGGGAAAATTTGAATTCCTTTTCCTGTCTGGGCAGTTTGAATCTCAGTTCCTGTTTGGACATCGTGGCGAGCTCAGCAGCACTGGCAATGATGCAGAGCTCTCCAGCAGAGATGGCCGTGCAATCTAATAGAAGGAGGGCCCCAGCATGGACTGATAGGGAAGTCTTGGATCTTATCGCTGTGTGGGGCGATGAGTCCATGCTTTCAGAGCTGCGCTCCAAAAGACGGAATGCAAAGATCTACGAGAAGATCTCTAAAGCCATGGCAGAGAGAGGATACAGCTGGGATGCAACGCAGTGCCGCGTGAAAATCAAGGAGCTGAGACAAGGCTACCAAAAAACCAAAGAGGCAAACGGACGCTCCGGATCCCATCCCCACACATCCCGTTTCTACGAGGCACTGCATTCCATCCTAGGTGCGTCCGCCACCACTACCCCACCACTGACCGTGGACTCTGAGGATGGGATATTGTCCGCGGCAGGTTCCTCGTAGGACATGTTAGCAGACGGGGAAGATGAAGAAGGAGATGAGGAGGACGAGGCAGTCGACAGCGCTGGCACCGCTGATTTCCCCGACAGCCAGGAGCTCTTCATCACCCTTACCGAGATCCCCTACCAACCGTCCCCATCCCTTACCCCGGAGACAGAATCAGGGGAAGGATCAAGCAGTAAGTGCTTTAAATATCTAAACATTTATTTTTACAAGAACTGAAATATTTATAATATTAACAATGGCTTTTTCCTAAAGTGCTTAAACATGTAAACAATTATCTGCAAAAAAACTGGAATATTTACAATAGTAACAAAGGGTTTTTCATGATTTGTCTGCCTTAGGCTCTTCACAATTTAGTCCCAAGTATTTAAAAAATTTTTTACAATGTCCGGTAAGTCATGATTCTGCTGCCCAAGACGCTCCACTCTTTAGTCCCAGTGCACCTACGCGAAAATCCGGTCAATATGGCCGGGGATAGAGGCAAAATCCTCATAGGAGAACTCCTCGTAGGTCTCATGAAGGTACATTTCCAGCCTGTTCATCAGGTTCCTGGGTAGGGCGATCTTATTGGGCCCTTCATGGTAGGACACGTTTCCGCGCCACGACACCATCAGGTACTCTGGTATCATTGCCCTGCAGAGCATGGCGGCAAACGGCCCTGGTTTCTGAAGGCTTTCTCGAAGCATCCTTTCCCTCTGGGACTCCGAGATCCTCAGCAGGGTGATGTCGCTCATGACGCCCTGCTTTGAATTAGGGAGGGGAATGTTAGTATTGGGACTGCTTTACAGCCACGCGGTGGAGGGAGAGGGGCAGCATACAGGGATCTTTCCCTGGGACAGCCGCGAGGGGGTGGGACAGGGGCATAGTTCATGCTGTCCTGATTGCTGGCAGCAGAGACTGGCATTGCTTTCAATGTGAAAGGAGGCCAGTGCTACTAGTACAGTTTTAAGCAGCCAGAAGTCTACGGCTTACCATGATTGCACGCTACAGAAGTTCAGGTGTCCTGCCATGCTTCTCAGATAACTGCAAGACCACCGCAAGACCCCAGGCACTGAAGGCGAGGGCCGAAAATTCGACCTTGTCCTGAGTGCGCATGTGAGAGGTGCAGTGCATGGTCTTGTTCACAGAGAAAGACTAGGTTCTTTGTACACAACTTCATTTATCTGTCTCAGGAATTCACTCCATTTTTCCCATTCACACAGACACATCTGCGACTGTCTCCCAACCCAGCCTGTCAGCACACTCCCAGAGGCTAGCGCAGATTAGGCGGAGGAAGAAGAAGACGCGGGAGGACATGTTCTCAGAACTAATGAGCTGCTCCCGAGCCCAGGCAGCCCAGCAGACACAGTGGAGGGAGAACTTGTCACAAATGCACCGAGCAGTCATGGAATGGGAGGAGAGGTGGCATCAGGAGGACCAGCAGGCTACTGAAAAGCTGCTTGGACTAATGAGGGAGCAAACGGACACGCTCCGGCGCCTTGTGGATGTTCTGCAAGACCGGAGGCAGGAGGACAGAGCCCCGCTGCAGTCTATCTCTAACCGCCCTCCCCCGCCACCAAGTCCCACACCCCCCTCACCCAAAGTACAAAGAAGGAGGGGCGGCAAGGGCCGTTAAAACTTTCAGTCAACCCCTGCAGACTGCTCTAGCACTAGAAGGCTCTCATTCCCCAAAATTTTAAAAGTCCTTTCCTACACACCTCACAGAAGCCCCCGTGCAAGTTTCAACCCCCACGTTTCATGTGTGGTTCATAATAAAATATTCGTTTCTGTTAATTACTGTTTCCATGATTTTCTTTTGGAGGAGAGTCTGTCTGAAGGAGGGGAAGGGGCTTGGTAATTGGACAGGACAGTCACCTTTAGCAGGGTACAGAGGCGGGGTCAGGTCCAGCATCAGGACACATACCCAGTGCAGTGACTAGTGACCCTGGTCAATCTGGGAGGTGGTTTTCATGTTCTGGGGGGGGGGGGGTTGCTCTGTGACTTTGTGGCGGGGGAGGGCAGTTACAGATCTAATGCATCACAGAGCCGCGCAGCAGGGGAGCTGTAACCCTCCTCCCCCTGCCAGACAGTCACATAGCCGACACATACACGCTGTCCCGCCCAGGAGGGCTGGCAGGCTCTGTTGAAACAACCAGTCCACCACTGCGGAGCCTGTCATTCCTGGAGTTTAGAAGCATCATTTGCATCACAACACTAAACCCGCACCCCGCCACAGTCTGCGTCCCAGGTTTAAAACATTCCCGCGAAAACAGTAATAAAGACAACGGTGTTCATTAACAAAACAGAACAGATTTTATTTTTTGGGAAGGGGGTGAAGGGGGTATGTAACTGGAGAGGATAGTCAACGGTAACTGGGTAAAGAAACGGTGGTAAGTTCAGCTTCTGTGTCCACAAACTTAAAAATCACTGGTGACCCTGCTCAGTCTGGAAACTGTCTTTCAAAGCCTCCCGGATGCACAGTGCGTCCCGCTGGGCTCTTCTAATCTCCCGGCTGTCTGGCTGGGAGTAATCAGCAGCCAGGCGATTTGCCTCAACCTCCCACCCCGCCATAAAGGTCTTCCCCTTGCTCTCACAGAGATTGTGGAGCACACAGCAAGCTGCAATAACAATGGGGATATTGGTTTCGCTGAGATCACAGCGAGTCAGTAAGCTTCTCCATCTCCCCTTGAGACGGCCAAAAGCACACTCCACCACCATTCTGCACTTGCTCAGCCGGTAGTTGAACAGTTCTTTTTCTGTGTCCAGGGCGCCAGTATAGGGCTTCATGAGCCAGGGCATTAGCGGGTATGCTGGGTCCCCGAGGATCACTGTAGGCATCTCCACATCCCCAAGAGTTATTTTGTGGTCCGGGAAGTAAATACCTTCCTGCAGCCGTCTAAACAGACCAGAGTTCCTGAACACGCGAGCGTCATGAACCTTGCCCGGCCATCCAACGTTGATGTTAGTAAAACGTCCCTTATGGTCCACCAGTGCTTGCAGCACCATTGAAAAGTAGCCCTTTCGGTTGATGTACTGGCTGGCCTGGTGGTCCGGTCCCAGGATAGGGATGTGAGTCCCATCTATAGCCCCACCGCAGTTTGGGAATCCCATCGCGGCGAAGCCATCTATGATGGCCTGAGCGTTTCCCAGGGTCACTACCTTTGACAGCAGTACCTTCACGATTGCCTTGGCTACTTGCATGACAACAACCCCCACGGTAGATTTGCCCACGCCAAACTGGTTCGCGACTGACCGGTAGCTGTCCGGCGTTGCAAGCTTCCAGAGGGCTATGGCCACTCGCTTCTGGACAGTCAGGGCTGCTCGCATCCGGGTGTCCTTGCGCTTCAGGGCAGGGGACAGCAACTCACAAAGTTCGAGGAAAGTCCCCTTCCGCATGCGAAAGTTTCGCAGCCACTGGGATTCATCCCAGACCTGAAGCACTATGCGGTCCCACCAGTCCGTGCTTGTTTCACGGGCCCAGAATCGCCGTTCAACAACATCCATATGCCCCATTGCCACCGTGATGTCCTCGGCACTGGGTGTCGTGGTTTCAGACAGGCGTGTGCTACTCTCGGAGTTCAGGTCCTCACCCCGCTGCCGTAGCCTCCTCGCCTGATTTCTCTCTATCTGCCTCAGTGAAAGGTCAATGATGAGCTGCGATGCGTTGACAACGGCCACAACTGCAGCGATGGTCGCAGCGGGATCCATGCTCGCAGTGCTGTGGCGTCCGCGCTGTCACTGACCAGAAAAGTGCGCGAACTGATTTCCCGCCGGCGCTTTCAGGGAGGGAGGGAGGGCGGTAGTGACGGACGGATGAGAACAGTTACCCAGAAGCACCCTCGACAAATTTTTTTACCCTGAAAGCAATGGCGGCTCGACCCAGAATTCCAATGGGCAGCGGGGACTGCGGGAACTGTGGGATAGCTGCCCACAGTGCACCGCTTCCAATGTCGACGCTTGCCCCGTTAGTGTGGACTGACAAAGTCGAATTACTGTCCTTAGTGTGGACACACACGTTCGACTTTGTAATATCGATTCCACATATTCGATTTAACTAAAATCGAACTACTCTCGTAGTGTAGACATACCCTTAGTCTTCAAACTGTAGCATTCTACTCTCATGAGAACATAACTACACTAATTCTCTGGTTTCAGAGTAGCAGCTGTGTTAGTCTGTATCCGCAAAAAGAACAGGAGTACTTGTGGCACCTTAGAGACTAACCAATTTATTTGAGCATAAGCTTTCGTGGGCTACAGCCTACTTCTTCGGATGCATAGAATGGAACATATATTGAGGAGATATATATACACATACTCTGTATATACTCTGTATATATACACATACTCTGTATATACTCTGTATATATACACATACTCTGTATGTGTATATATATCTCCTCAATATATGTTCCATTCTATGCATCCGAAGAAGTGGTCTGTAGCCCACGAAAGCTTATGCTCAAATAAATTTGTTAGTCTCTAAGGTGCCACAAGTACTCCTGTTCTTTTTACTAATTCTCTGGTATAGCATCCCCATTCCTTATAAATGAGGAATTTATCCCTTAGACCTTTTGAATTCTATCTTACACTTGCAGAAAGGAAGCTTACTGACCACAATCTTGCTGCTCCCCATCTGAGTTATTAGAGAAAACAGAGAATCTAGAATTAAAGGCAAAATTAATAGTAAATTTATTGGTAAATTAGATTAATCAATGCAGAACTTAAAATAACGATTGCACTGGCTGGAGAAGCAGTATCGTTAATTCTGCAGCTGGTGTCCTAAGAGTGTTGTCCATCAGGGATGATTACTGAACCTGATTACAACTAGATTTCAGATCCTACCCTTAAAAGCACCTTTGGGATCGGAATCAGAAGTAAGTTCCAGTAAATCAGACTACACAAAAATAGCACCTTAAAATACTTCCATATCTGAAGGCAGTCTAAACTCATACCAAATACCAACCAGAGTCATATCATAGTGTCTCATTAAATCTGCTTTGTGCCATTCCAGCAGTGCAAAGAAGACTCAAATCTGTCCTAAATTGTCAGAGGTGTAGCTTGTGGGGCAAGAGAGCATGGCCAGAATGTCACTGAACCCCAGCTCCTGGAAAGCAATTAGAGCCAGCTGTAAATTAAAGCATAGTCTGTTCTAATTTGTGATGGAGACCCAAACAGCTCCTGGGTAACACCAATACTGGAGAGGCATAAAGGTGGCATACAGCAATGTTCCCCCACTCTTCCTCTCAGGTCCTGTGTCAGGCACAGATCATCCAAACCTGACGAATGGATCCATTATGTCTCGTGCTGGTAGAAGACTCACCAAAGAACTGGATAAACAGTGACTTTTGTCTAAGCCTTTTCTTAGGCAAAACCTGATAACTACACTACTCCTCTACAACACAGGCAAATTTAAAAGCTGGACTCTGTAGGTTTTGATAGGAACAAACCCACTTGGTTCTGCATTCACTGTATGAAGCCAGATGATTAATTTGATCTCCTATTACTTTAGGAGCTAACAGCAGAATACAGAAAAACATTAAATTAACAGTATATCCTAATTAAAATTAGTTGATATATACAATATACACTCCAGGAGCTGAATCACAAAGTATATTTCCAAGAAGATTGGGAATCAATCTATTTCATTGTCACACCATCTATAAAACTTAAACTCCACAAATTATTGTCTTTATCTCATTACCCATTCCAAGTACTTGGTCTGCTCAGTTGCCCTCTCCTTGCTGAATGACTTGCTCACTGGAAGGACAAATTTCAACAATGACAACGCAACCCAGGTGCAATAATTGGATGATCAAGTATTTGTAGTTTTAACACAGTGAAGAACTCAGATAAAAAAGAAATTATATTCAATAAAAACAAGAGAAATAAATGACTTTGGGCTTTTCCATTCTCACTCCATCTCAGAAGTATTCCACTCACATTTCAACTTATAAATCACTTTGCCTGAGTACTAAATAGAAAAGACTGAATAGACTGAGAGACTGTGCAACAAAGGAAGCTAAGTGCTTTTCTGACGTTTACGTAAATGCAGACTTTTCTTCCTTATGATTCCTAAGATTGAATATAAAAGATATCAGGGGTAATCTCCTGGTGAAGCTGAACACAGAAATATATTTTTGGAATGAACTCACAATAAGCTGGAGGACAATATCATAAACTATAGTAGCTCAAAAAGAAGTTTGATGGCGGAGGGGGTGCTTTGAGCAGATCAAGAATGGGAACAAGATAGTAGGAACTATATACATCTACACTGCAAATCACAAAATCGAGGGGACATCAAACCATGGGATTGACTGAGGTGACTTTATCTAGTCTGTTTGAACTTGGAGAGCACCAACCTGAGATCCACATTCTAGAGAATTAAATAAAGCCCTGAGAAACCTACTTTCAGCCTGTGGGAAAGGGAAATTTTACAACATGTTGCTTTCCAGAGAAGAAAAAAAGTTTGTAGAAGAGTTTCCCTGAAAGGCACTAGACAATTAGTGTTGACTAGTGTCAAACAAAAGTCATGCTCTTGATTGTTCTGTTTTTGTTTTTGTTTATAAAAGTTATAATTACAGCCAGCTGCCCAATACAATCTGGATTGTCTTCCTTACATATATTTATGAAAATTTTGGGAAGAAATTTGAAAGCCAGTCATACTAGGCTTATTTCCCACAACTGTGACTTGAAGCTAACTTTATTCTGAACCCATTCTGTGCACAGATAGGGACTCTCATCCATAAAGCAGAAGGCATCTACAGTATAATACGTTATTAGTGTTGCTGACTTGATTCTACAGTTGAGATTTACAATGTGGAGTTTGCTTGTTATTTTAAAATATTTTTTATTGAGGAAAAATATATCCTAAATATCCAAACAGCTTACAGTTGCAAAGAACCCTGAATGTTGTTGACCCCATATAATTCTTAAAGTGCATTGTTCAAAGGTATTTATGCCCATTCAAATTAGAAATTTCAGAAGAGGTTTGAAATTGAGAGCACATTAGGGTTAAATATTGTTTTGTTTCTTTTATCCAGCTGCTCATGCTGGGAGAATATAACAACACAAAGTGCAACAGTAATTCTTTTTTAGCTATTCTCATAAGTACTGTATATTTTTCTGGTTGTGCTTTGGTTAAATTACACTGAACCAATTTGCCAGAAAAGAATGATTGATGAGGAAATAAAATGAATGATTAAGGAAAATATACAATCATTTTTATTGTCTATAAAATATACAGAGAAAGATTAACAACAAAACTTATTTAAACAATTTTTACCAAACTAAATGAACAGTCATGCAAGGAAGGAAAGGGTAATCTTTATAAAATATGATAGTTACTTTTCATATTCTGAGGTTAAATTCTCAGAAGCTATTCCAGTTTCTACAGCCTTGAACATTTAAAATAAGTGTTTTCTTTATCAGTCACCTGCATCTTTCCCTCCTTTTTCACATAGTAAAGCCTACAGAAAGATAGAAGAGCAGCTGCTTAATCTATGTGTTTGGTACCATCTCCAAAAATAACAGCATTTTTGATCCTGTATACAGTAACTCCTAACTTAACGTTGTAGTTATGTTCCTGAAAAATGCGACTTTAAGTGAAACAATGTTAAGCGAATCCAATTTCTCCATAAGAATAAATGTAAATGAGGCGGTTAGGTTCCAGGGAAATTTTTTTCACCAGACAAAAGACTATATTATATATACACACACACACACACACACACACACACACATTATAAGTTTTAAACAAACAATTTAATACTGGTACACAGTGATGATGATTGTGAAGCTTGGTTGAGGTGGAGGAGTCGGCCTGGTCTACACTATGACTTTAATTCGGATTTAGCAGCGTTAAATCGAATTAACCCTGCACCCGTCCACACAACGAAGCCTTTTATTTCGAAATAAAGGGCTCTTAAAATCGATTTCTGTACTCCACCCCGACGAGCGGAGTAGCGCCAAAATTGATTTTGTCATTTCGAATTAGGGGTAGTGTGGCCGCAATTCGATGGTATTGGCCTCCGGGAGCTATCCCACAGTGCACCATTGTGACCGCTCTGGACAGCAATCTGAACTCGGATGCACTGGCCAGGTAGACAGGAAAAGCCCCGCGAACATTTGAATTTCATTTCCTGTTTGCCCAGCGTGGAGAGCACAGGTGACCACAGATAGCTAATCAGCACACGTAACCATGCAGGCCGATAATCGAAAAAGAGCACCAGCATGGACCGTACGGGAGGTACTGGATCTGATTGCTATATGGGGAGAGGATTCAGTGCTAGCAGAACTTCGTTCAAAAAGACGAAATGCCAAAACTTTTGAAAAAATCTCCAAGGGCATGATGGAGAGAGGCCACAATAGGGACTCAGATCAGTTCCGCGTGAAAGTCAAGGAGCTCAGACAAGCCTATCAAAAAACAAAGGAGGCAAACGGTCGCTCTGGGTCAGAGCCGCGGACATGCCGCTTCTACGCCGAGCTGCATGCAGTTCTAGGGGGGGCCGCCACCACTACCCCACCTCTGACCGTGGATTCCCAGGCGGGGATAATCTCATCAGCTACACCTGAGGATTCTGCGGACGGGGAAGAGGAGGAGGAGGAGGACGAGCTTGCAGAGAGCACCCAGCACTCCGTTCTCCCCAACAGCCAGGATCTTTTTCTCAGCCTGACTGAAGTACCCTCCCAACCCTCCCAACCCAGTATCCAAGACCACGACCCCATGGAAGGGACCTCAGGTGAGTTTACCTTTTAAAATATAAAACTTGTTTTAAAAGCAAGGGTTTTTAATGATTACTTTGCCCTGAGGACTTGGGATGCATTCGCAGCCAGTACAGCTACTGGAAAAGTCTGTTAACGTGTCTGGGGATGGAGCGGAAATCCTCCAGGGACATCTCCATGAAGCTCTCCTGGAGGTACTCCAAAAGCCTTGCCACAAGGTTTCTGGGCAGTGCAGCCTTATTCCGTCCTCCATGGTAGGACACTTGACCGCGCCATACTTGCAGCAAGTAATCTGGTATCATTGCATGACAAAGCCTGGCAGCGTATGGCCCCGGTGTTTGCTGGCATTCAAGCAACATCCGTTCTTTATCTTGCTGTGTAATCGTCAGGAGAGTGATATCGCTCATGGTAACCTGGTTGAAATACGGGAATTTAATTAAGGGGACAGAGGTGGCCGTTCCTACTGGGCTGTTTGCCTGTGGCTGAAAAGAAATCCTTCCCTGCAGTTAGCCAAGCGCAGGGGGGGGGGGAATTGGCCCAGAGCTTTTCGCGTTTGGCTAGCAGGGATCTTCCCTGATACCAGCCACGCGGTGGGGGGAGGGATAAAGCGATCATCCAGAGAATTGGATGGGGCGGGGGGGTTAGTTTGTTTTCTGCTGCTGAAGGTTAACAGGAAAACCGCAGCACTCAACGGGCTTTGCTTGGTATGTGGGAAAGGAGGGCGCAGAAGCCGAAAGACAATGGCTTACCATGGCCGCATGCAAGCCGAATTCTGTTGCCCGGACTTGCGTCTGTGATCTCTAGCAGCAAAGCCAGAGGCACTCAATATTAAGAGGCAAAATGCGACCTTGCACTGAAATCACATGTGCTATGTAATGTGAATAGTGTTGGTCACCGTGAAAGAGTATAAGCATTGTTCTGCAAAATGTATCTTTTTAAAAAATTCTCTTTTTTCCCTCCCTCCAGCAGCTGCAAATTCTTCAAGCCTCCCTCCTCAGTCCCGAAGGCTATCCCAGATAAGGCGTCGGAAAAAGAAGACGATATGTTCACAGAAATCATGGAATCCACCTGCAGTGACAGAGCTCATCTGAATGAGTGGAAGGACACGGTTTCGAAGTATAGGAAAGAAGCCAGTGAACGTGAGGACAGGAGGGACCAACGTGAGGACAGGAGGGACCAACGTGAGGAGAGGAGAGACGCTCGAGATGAGAGGTGGCGGCAGGAAGATCAGAGGAGGCAGGATGCAATGCTGGGGCTGCTGCATGAGCAAACAGACATGCTCCGGCGTCTGGTGGAGCTTCAGGAACGGCAGCAGGATAACAGAGTGCCGCTACAGCCCCTGTATAACCCCCCTCCCCCCTCACCATGTTCCATAGCCTCCTCACCCAAACGTGTAAGAACGCGGGGGGGGGGGAGGCTCCGTACACCTTCCCATTCCACCCCAGTGGACAGCCCAAGCAAAAGGCTGTCATTTTTTTAACCTTTTTTTACTGGCCTTTTCCTTCCCGCCGATCCTCCTCCCAAACCCCACCTGGGTTCCCTCCCTCTTTTTATAATCTATTAATAAAGAATAAATGATTTTTAAACGATAGTGACTTTATTTGGTTTGAAAGCAAGCTGGGGGAAGGGGGAGGGTGGGTTCCTTACAGAGAATTAGTCAATAAAGGGGGCGGGTTTTCATGAAGGAGAAACAAACAGATATTTCACACTGTAGCCTGGCCAGTCATGAAACTGGTTTTCAAAGCTTCTCTGATGCACAGCGCTTCCTGGTGTGCTCTTCTAATCGCCCTGGTGTCTGGCTGCGCGTAATCAGCAGCCAGGCGATTTGCCTCAGCCTCCCACCCCGCCATAAAGGTCTCCCCCTTACTTTCACAGAGATTGTGGAGCACACAGCAAGCAGAAATAACAATGGGGAGATTGGTTTGGCTGAGGTCTGAGCGAGTCAGTAACGATCGCCAGCGACCTTTTAAACGGCCAAATGCACATTCTACCACCATTCTGCACTTGCTCAGCCTGTAGTTGAACAGCTCCTGACTCCTGTCCAGGATGCCTGTGTATGGCTTCATGAGCCATGGCATTAAGGGGTAGGCTGGGTCCCCAAGAATAACTATTGGCATTTCAACATCCCCAACGGTTATTTTCTGGTCCGGGAAGTAAGTCCCTTGCTGCAGCCCTTTAAACAGAGTAGTGTTCCTGAAGACGCGAGCGTCATGAACCCTTCCCGGCCAGCCCATGTTGATGTTGGTGAAACGTCCCTTGTGATCCACAAGTGCTTGCAGCACCATTGAAAAGTACCCCTTGCGGTTTATGTACTGGGTACCCTGGTGCTCCGGTGCCAAGATAGGGATATGGGTTCCATCTATCGCCCCACCATAGTTAGGGAATCCCATTGCAGCAAAGCCATCCACTATGACCTGCACATTTCCCAGAGTCACTACCTTTCGTAGCAGCACCTGAGTGATTGCTTTGGCTACTTGCATCACAGCAGCCCCCACAGTAGATTTGCCCACTCCAAATTGATTCCCGACTGACTGGTAGCTGTCTGGCATTGCAAGCTTCCACAGGGCTATCGCCACTCGCTTCTCAACTGTGAGGGCTGCTCTCATCTTGGTATTCTGGCGTTTCAGGGCAGGGGACAGCAAGTCACAAAGTTCCATGAAAGTGCCCTTACGCATGTGAAAGTTCCGCAGCCACTGGGAATCATCCCACACCTGCAACACTATGCGGTCCCACCAGTCTGTGCTTGTTTCCCTTGCCCAGAATCAGCGTTCCATGGATAGAACCTGCCCCATTAACAACATGATCTCCAAAGCACCGGGGCCCACGGTTTGAGAGAATTCTGTGTCCGTGTCCATGTCCATGTCCATGTCCTCATCACGCTTGTCGCTGCGCTGCCGCCGCCGCCGCCTCCTCGCCTCGTTTTTCTGGTCCTGGCTCAGCATAAACTCCACGAGAACGCGCGAGGTGTTTACAATGTTCATGACTGCTGTCTTGAGCTGAGCGGGCTCCATGCTTGCCGTGGTATGGAGTCTGCAGTGGTCACCCAGGAAAAAAGGCGCGAAATGGTTGTCTGCCGTCCGTTGCTTTCATGCAGGGAGGGAGGGAGGGGTGAGGCTGTACCCAGAACCACCTGCGACAATGTTTTTTGTCCCATCAGGTACTGGGATCTCAACCCAGAATTCCAATGGGCGGGGGAGACTGCGGGAACTATGGGATAGCTATGGGATAGCTACCCACAGTGCAACGCTCCTGAAATCGACGCTAGCCCCGGTACATGGACGCACACCGCCGAATTAATGTGCTTAGTGTGGCTGCATACATTCGACTTTATACAATCTGTTTCCCAAATTCGAATTATATAAATTCGGATTAATCCCGTAGTGTAGACATACCCAGAGGGTGGGATATTTCCCTTACTGCTAAATGATGAACTAGCAATTGGCTGAACCCTCAAGGGTTAACTCTCTCACTCTACAAGGCAGCAGGAATGGAGGGAGATATGCGCATTTCCCCTTTAAGTACACTGCCTTGTTAATTAGATCAGCTTGCTGAGACCGCAGCTGCTGCAAGCTCCCTCTGTCCTGAGCCCTGGTGTCCCCCCCCTGCTCTATGGAAGATGGGGTAAGCGGGGTGCAGGAGCAGGGGGGAGGGGGACACCCTGACATTAGCCCCCCTCTTCCTTCCCTCCCCCCCGCACAGCAAGCAGGAGTCTCGGGGAGCAGTTCCAAGGCAGAGGGCAGGAGCAGCACATGGCAGTGCGGGGAGGGACAGCTACAATTGCTAGCCTGCTGGGCAGCTGCTGCACAGGGAACTTAGGGGAGTGGGGAGCTGACAGGGAGGCTGCCGGTCCATCCTGGTTCCAAGCCCCCACCAGCTAGCTGCAACGGGCTGCTCTTCCTGCAAGCAGTAGACAAAGCAGGCGGCTGCCAAACGACGTTAGAAGGGAGCATTACACAACTTTAAACGAGCATGTTCCCTAATTGATCAGCAACGTAACAACGAAACAACGTTAACCGGGATGACTTTAAGTGAGGAGTTACTGTACGTGAACTCTCTAGTAGTTCCACACTGTTACTATATGCAAAGCCTTGATCCTGCAAGCTATTCTGCATGCACAGCAGCTTGCAAGAGTGATGCCTTGGTGTTTGTCCTAAAGGCTGGACATTCTCACCGAGACAGTTGTTGCAATTCCCTGATTGGTATATTGTACTTGGTCCTGTGGGTAATCATACAGGACTTAATCAATATAGTGGTATATAGGTAGGACCCTACCAAATTTATGAAAAATGCATCACAGACCATGAAGTCTGGTCTTGTGTGTCCTTTTACCCTTTACTATACAGATTTCACGGGGGAGACCAGTGTTTCTCAAATTGGGGGTTGTGACCAAAAAGGGAGTTGCAGTGGGATCACAAGGTTATTTAGCAGCTGTGCAGAAGGAAGGGTAGCAGTACCGCAACCCCCCCTACAACTCCTTTTTGGGTCAGGACCACTACAATTACAACACTGTGAACATTCAGATTTAAATAGCTGAAATCATGAAATGTATTATTTTTAAAATCCTATTACCGTGAAATTGACCAAAATGGACGGTGAATTTGGTAGGACCCTATATATAGGATCAGACTGAGGGTACGTCTTCACTACCCGCCGTATCGGCGGGTAGCAATCGATTTATCCGGCAAGATCTACATGGACACATTAGTGTGCTATAGAAATCACACCCCTGTAATGCACATTATCCCACCATCGTGTAGACAAGCCCTCAGAAATTCAGTCTGATATTTAACTAGTTATTCTCATTCTCATATTCTCAGTTATTCATTGAGGCTGAAGTGAGTTATTTCCACGACTGACTTTTATCTGTACAGTTTTGCATAGTCAATGAAATTATGGATACAGCATGCTGTTCCTTTTAGTCTTTCTTCTTCTTTAGGCAACTTCTATGACAGTTGGCCAGATTCATCATTCAGCTAAGTCAAATTGGTGATAAGGCTGAATGTAGCAACTAGAGAGGTATTACACTGTTGTCGGCCCCAGGGAAAGTCTTCACTTCCCTGTTAATGTCTTGAATCAACAGGCAGATTTCATGGCACTGGCTGGATACTCAGTACAGCTTTAGATCTGGTAGTTCCACTGCTGACCAGATCTCTACCTTGCATCAACTTTTTGAGAAGATAGCTGAATTCAATAAACCATGCATAGCACTTTTTAAAGACTTCCATCAGGGCTTTGATCAGCACAGCAAGCAAGTTTGTGGGATCTGATGAGGCAACTCAGAATCACTAGGAAGAGAATGTTATTGATAGAAGAGCTCTATACCAGAACAGAAAGCTGTGTTTGCATCAATGGCAGAAACATGGCAAGGTTTTCTGTCTCCATGGGAGATCAGCCAGGCTGCATTCTGTCACTATCATTGTTCAGTATTGGCATTGATTGTATGATGGATAAGCTTGAGGAGGCAGCTGTCAGTGGCATTGAGCTGAACACTATTCTGCTTCGAAATCTGGAATACGCTGATGATGTTGGCTTGCTGGCTCAGTTTGGTGAATCACTGCAGCTGATGGCTGGTCTGGTCAGACAAGTAGCAGCATGCACTGCCTGTTTATTAATCTGGATAAAACTAAATCCCTGGACATTTTCATCAAGCATCCTCCAGGTCAAAACTAAAATCAGCTCAGCATTAACCTGTCCAGACAGAACACTGAAGAGGCAGCAACTTTCAAATGCTCGGACAACATCATAGACAGTGCTGGAAAATGCTCAAAATATGTGAATATTCACATAGCAGCAGCTGCTGCTATTTTTAAGGTCCTTCACCAAACTCTGTGGGGACATCATGACATCAAGCTTGCCACAAAGCTATGAATCTGTAGAACCATGACTATATCAACTTTATTGTATGGAAGTGAAATGTGGCACTGAGGAATGCTGAAGAATACTTGACTGATGTTTTCGTTCTCGCGGTCTTCATCAGCTGCTCCACATTAAGAGGCAGGACAGGATCAGAAATGAGGATATTTGAAGCTGAACTCAGCAACCATCTCCATCCGCATGGGTTCAGTTTTGGCAGCGTTCTTGGTATGGACATATTATCAGAGTGGAAGATAAAAGAATTCAAAAGCATATTTACCAAGGAATGCTACTACATGCCTATTGATCACATGGGTGCCAAATGCTTCAGTGGTGCGATAAAGATTGCTAGTGATGGGCATACAATGGATATCCAGCCAGACCACCTTAAGGACCTAACCAAAGATTGATCCAGGTGACACTCAATATGCAAAGAGCCCACATCCCTTTGGAATTTGGCATGATGATGATGAAATCAAATCTCCTACAAGTTAACAGATCTAGCATTCATCTCCTGAAGCGAATTTAAAATGTATGCATTTTATTATGTTAGTCTTCCTGAAGTGTGTTTCTCACCAAGGGCCTTATTCATCAAGTTATCATATACCTAACTTTAAGGATAGACTACTCATATATTTAAAGTTAGGCATGTGTTTCAGTACCTTTATGAACTGGGGCCTATGGCTGAAATTTTCTCCTGGGCAAAGACACAACATGTCCTATGCACAACTTAAGACCTTAAAATATGGAATTTAAATGGGACACAGGTCTTGTGATGGCTCTCTACACAGTAGAGCCTAATAGCCCATCCTGTTTGGCAACAGGTTTCCCACAATTGTGTATTTTTAACCAGTCTGGCTGAGAAAGACTCGTTATTAAGAATTATGGGAAGATAACAGCAGTTCCTAATCAGTTTTTAGTTTCTGTGCAAGTTTGGGAATAATTTACCTTCCAATCCAATTTCTGACCAAATATTACTAAAATACAAAACTCTGAAAAAGGATTTTTGTACAGTTTTTTCAGTCTAGCGTATTTCCCCCAAAAACCCCAAATAATTAAAACTATGACTATATCTATCGGTATTGTAAGATGTGACAGGGTCAGGCCAGATGGCTACAAGAGAGTGGTCGAAGGTAGATACATTAGTTCCAGGTTAAGCAGGTCCCTTTTCCCTGGGTAAGATAACAGGGACTATTCCAGAACACTCAGGAACTTTCTAGAACTAATTAAGGCAGGCAGGCTAATTAGGACACCTGTAGCCAATTGGGAAGCTGCTAGAATTAATTAAGGCTGATCAGGACACCTGGTTTAAAAAGGCTCTCACTCCAATTAGTGAGGTTTGCGTAAGGAGCTGGGAGTGAGAGGACATGCTGCTGGAGGACTGAGGAGTACAAGCGTTAACAGACATCAGGAGGAAGGTCCTGTGGTGAGGACAAGGAAGGTGGTTGGTAGGAGGCCATGGGGAAGTAGCCCAGGGAATTGTAGCTGTCGCGCAGCTGTTCCAGAAGGCACTCTAGACCAGTGTTTTTCAACCACTGTTCCGCGGCACACTAGTGTGCCGCGAGATGTTGCCTGGTGTGCCGTGGGAAAAAAATATTAAACCATGCTTGAATGTCGGAACTGGTTACTAAAATTTTTGAATCCCACCACTGATGTTAAGGACTATAAATAGCTCAGAATATCAGCTTTGTGTTCAGCCAAACAGGCCCAGGTTGCGCACTGAATAAAGTATTTTATAATTTTTCATATTTCTGTTTACTTACTATTTCATAATAAAGTAATTATAAAATACTTTCTTTGTGTTTATTTGATTCCTATTCAAGAGAATTACTTTATATATAGTCAATATAGGCACAGAGTTAAATTTTTTAACATTTTCTAATGGTGGTGTGCCTCGTGATTTTTTTCATGAAACAAGTGTGCCTTTGCCCAAAAAAAGGTTGAAAAACACTGCTCTAGACAGCTGCAGTCCACAGGGCCCTGGGCTGGAACCCGGGGTAGAGGGCAGGCCCAGGTTCCCCCCAAACCTCCCAATTCCTGATCCAACACAGGAGGTTCCACCAGAGGGGAAGGTCTCTGGGCTGTTCCCCGACCCACATGGTGGATCAGCAGAAACTGCAGGGATTGTTCTTACTCTTTTTTCCCCATACTGCCCAGTGATGAGGTTATCTGAGTGAACAGCAGATTTGAGCCACGAAAGTGGCCAAACTGAGGGCTATTGTGAATCTCTGAGGCAAGCAAAATCCGCCAATAAGCGCAGGACCCACCAAGATAGTGGAGGAACTTTGTCACAAAGAACTTATCACATATCAGAATATTTACAAATTTATTTTCTCAAAATTAAAGGAATCCCTCTAGGACTGATGTAGTCTTTGACTTGCAAGAGGGCAGATTGAAGGAAGAAGTCAAGCTTGTGATTTCAGAGGTCTGAAACAGGTATCATAATAGTATGATCAGTGAAGCTTTTCAGGAAGTAAACTTTTCAGTTGACAGGACTCCAATGTGAACTAATTATTATGTATAGAATTATATCTTCCAACCTGGTATTTTTTATCTTAGATTATAAACTAATGCTGTTTTAATGAACAACAACTCTATGTCCGTATTTTGATGCTAATCCTTTTCAGTTTACAAATGCTGTACATGCACGTCTATAAGCCTTATGGATAGTTAATACTTGTGGTACTAATGCAATTTGAAGTCATTTGTTTGCATTTCATTATGTGGATTTATATAATTGTGACTAACGCTAGCTGAGTGGTACAAGAGCTTTATGAAATGGAGCTTTAAAATGAGGGCACAATTATTCACTGAAAAATACAAAGTTGGTATCTTCAAGGTTACCCAGAGCAACACAATAAAATTAGTCTTCCTCTTGTCAATGTTGTATGATGGCATTAAGGGCATGTAAGTACTGGGCTAGTACAACTCTTCTACATGCCAGCTATAAAATAAATTAGTTAAACTTCATATCCAGCTAATACCAGCTTTTGTGTAACTAGTCATCATCCCCTTCATTAATAAGCCTTTTGTGACAAAAACAGATCTCATTTTCTGTAGAGTGAATTACAAAATAGAAAATATACAGAGTATCAAAATTTTGTTAGCATGCCTGACATCTGTCAACTATTGTACTTAAATTATGCTTGAATTTGAAATACAGGAGCCAAATAGCTACAAAAATTTAATCAGTTTATACTAAAACTATTTTTCAAGTTGTCATTATCTTTGCAGCACACTATTTCTTAGTTCTAAACTGGGAGAAAATGTATTGCTGATATGATAGCAACATTTTTCTATCCTGCCAGCAAGCAGGATTCCAATTCATATTTACCATGTGCCACTACTTCTCTACATTTCTGTGATACAGACATTGGAACTAAATGGGGAAAGAGTCATAATGAGCCGCTAACCACAGAAAGTAAGGGAATAAAAGGAAGCATGATAAAATATCTCCATCATAATTGCTTTTAACTGAGTTACTGCAGTGTGTAGAACAACTCTTACAAATACTGCATTAACTGCAGCTTGTAGAACCAATCCAGTTTACTAAACTTATCACAAGTATGAATATTAGATCAAATAGTATTTCTGCATATTTACATTAAAAGTACATAAGGTTATCTGCCCAAGATAATGCTATGGTTCTAGTTGACTGAATTCTTATACTATGGGGTGAAGACAGTACCTTAGAGGTTTATGCTTTGAAAATACATTCCTGTTCCAGCTGGAAATAAATGATCTTGACACAATATTACCTTTGACATTAAGATGAAATGTTGCTAAAAGAGCACACATCTTTCTAAATTCAGTTGTCCTTTTGATGTGCACCTTCACCACCCTAGTAACTAGTCTATGCCATAATTTCTCCTCACATAAGTATGACAGAAGGAAGTCAATACTAGCTGTTGTGATCTTTCAAATATTTTAACAATAAATTAAGGTGAGATTCCTAGCATTATTTTATACCGTTGAAAAAGATAGTACTGACCTTCTAAAGAACCAACCCCTCTGATCTGTAAATTAGCCTGCCTGATGTTACTGCAATGAGTAAAAGCAATTTAAATGGAAAATATATTCCAATTAACTTTAAAAGTTCAAATGGTTGACTCATAATAGCCTGAAGAACCAAATTCAGTGCCCAATTTAAACATTTTCTAATTTGTGAGGGTTTTAGTCCATTTGATGCTTTTAGATATCTTTTACTATGTGGATGTATCAATGGCTAATGTAATTGTCAAGTGCAATTATACTTTCAATGGAGATACCTGCATGTGACTCAGGAAGTCCCTCGATGCCAACTGGCAGAGTGCACACCATACCATAAATCACATCAGGCCCGGCACACTCATTGTCCAAACATAGTGTTGTCATAATCTGTATCTAAAAAGTATCATGTAAGGTATCATATGCAATCCAGTAACTCACTGGTCATGAATATTATTGCATGATGTATGTACAGGCAGCGTATAATGAATTATAGATGTGCCCTGGAAATACATTCTTAAAAGGTGTTTTGCAAGCAGTGCATAAACCCACCCTGTCCTAGCCAAATGAAAGTTGTTTTGCCTATTTTCCTGTGTCTCCCATGTAAAGTGAGCCAGGTAACACCTCAGAGGACAACGAAAAGTACATCTACATAAAAGGTAAATAAAACCATCAAACTAGACAAGCAGGAGGAGGAAGACTGCAGTTTTAATTATTATGATGGCAGATGTAGCTTGCACTCCCAGGAAGCCTTCCTAGTTCTTGAAACAAAGGCAATAGGTTTTGGAGAAATACAAGCAAAGGCAAAAAGCCATTTTGGCATCCATCACCTGGGGAACACAAGAGACCAGAGCTCTTGTAAATTGAGAAAGGTGAATCCTTCAGGCAAGAGGGTTGAAGTCTCTGGGAACTGACTATAGGTGATAAACCTGCTTTGACAATGATTGTAACTTGCTGACGTTTTAGTCACTAGAAAGCGTGTTTTGTTTTGTTTTGTTTTACTTGTAACTATATTAAAAAAACATCTCAGTGCTGTGTATTAAACTGAAGTGTGGGCCTTCAGATAAACTAACAGTCTAGTACAGTGGTTCTCAAAGCCGGTCCGCCGCTTGTTCAGGGAAAGCCCCTGGTGGGCCAGGCCGGTTTGTTTACCTGCCGCGTCCGCAGGTTCGGCCGATCGCGGCTCCCACTGGCCATGGTTCGCTGCTCCAGGCTAATGGGGGCTGCGGGAAGCAGCAGCCAGCACATCCCTGGGCCCACGCCGCTTCCTGCAGCCCCCATTGGCCTGGAGCGGTGAACCGCGGCCAGTGGGAGCCGCGATCAGCCGAACCTGCGGACGCGGCAGGTAAACAAACCGGCCCGGCCCGCCAGGGGCTTTCCCTGAACAAGCGGCGGATCGGCTTTGAGAACCACTGGTCTAGTATGTATTCTGTCTCTTTGGAGATAGCAAACTTAATTACTTCTGTGAGGGTACAGCAAGATAGTCTGGACACTGCAGGGGAGATGGTTTTGGGGAGTTTCAGGATTGGAAGGGCTGTTGATGTCTCCCTGCAAGGAGTAACCAGGCTGGTGGAAGTCAAAGTGAGGCCATTGTGTGAGGGTTACAGGGCAGGTAGTGACAGAGCCCCTTACTGGTCTGGGTGAACTCCCAAAGCATCACACTGCACTCCTAACATATTAACACTAAGCCCTAAGAAGTAAGTAAGTCCATCGTAAGTAAAAACTGATATCTATGAAATCTTCTGCTTTCTTGGATTCATCTCTTTTTCAATACATCCACCCAGTGCGCAGACTCCAGAATAATTTTAGTTGGGGTTTTACTAGATTAATGTAACAGAGAATTGCAGTATCCTTTCTCATATATCAGCGTATGTGCAATGTGCCCAGCCATTTAATGGTGTCATCGTCAGCCAGGTGGAGAGCCTGCTGTCAAAGTAACTCAGTGGACACTAATCAAGGATATGAGATATAGTCTGAAGTTGACTGCAACTGCATCACAGGTCATTAGAAAACCCCACTTAAAGAGATTGGCCACACAGTTGCCCTGTCCTGTTTGAAACCAGTTCGGAGATGACCACAGGTGCCTTGGCAGATCAAAACCTGGTGGACAGATATTTGGGTCAGTGACGAGAGAGTGATTAACAATTGTTGCTGCTGACCACTGATTGCACCAAGCAGATTCCACCATCAGGTCCTGTGGTGGCATAAATGACCATAAAGGGCATCTAGAAGACAGGAGAGCTGGCGGGTGTTGAAGAGGTCTGCATACAAAGGCAGGTCACTATTCTCATGGATCTTGGCCAGCAGCATGACAGAGGCCTTCTCACGGCGAATATGGGGTGGTGTTATGTTACTAAGGGCTTGTCTACACTGGCAATTAACAGCGCTGCAACTTTCTGGCTCAGGGGTGTGAAAAAACACCCCTGAGCGCAGCAAGTTGCAGCGCTGTAAAGCGCCAGTGTAAACAGTGCCCCAGCGCTGGGAGCTACGCCCCTCATTGAGGTGTTCTCTCCCAGCGTTGTGCTGCGACCACACAAGGCACGTTACAGCACTGCCACGGCAGCACTTTAGCATTTCTAGTGTAGACTAGCCCTAAGTATTGGTAGCCGTGGCAATGGAGTTGCCTGTAAAATCCTGGTAACAATACCCATAGCTTTGTTAAGCTCTACATTGACCAGCCTCATATGAGATAAGCGATACCAGACAGGAGCACAGTACTCTACTGTTGAATAGCAGAGGGCAAGTCCTGATGTTCTGAGTGTCCACGCACTCGCAACCCAGGTTGAACCAGCCAATTTTCTGAGCAGGTTGTTCCGAGTGCTAACACTGGCTGCCGTCTTCCTCAAGTGGTTGCAGTACATTAATAACCTATCCAATGTCACACCGAGGTAAATCGGGTATGGATCATGCTGCAGGCGTTGTCCATTGAGGAAAATGAATGCCGGCTTTTTCAATAACCAGGTTCAGTTTAATGGTGTCTGGATAAATACTGTGCCCCAGTTCAGAATTTAATGGCAGATTTCAGTACCAGATCTTTGGGGCCACTTGGGAACTACGTTAATTAGGGAAGTTTTTTTTTTTAAAATTAATTGGGGGGGAAAATACGTGGAAAAAATCAGGTAATTGGACCAATTCTGAGATAACGTATTTAACACCTGAACATTGTGGTTCCTCTTCTGTACCTAAAAGAGGTCAATTATTCTAGATCTTTCAAACTTTCCTAGTATCCACCCTTTTAACTAGATTAAATGACTTTGAATTTAATCAGTCTTATATCTTAAACTCATAGGTCTGATAACACATTAATTTGTGCTCACCTCAATATAATTACCTCCTGATTCAGAATTACACTTCTACTCTTCTGATTGGTTATGTATGAAGTCTCTCATGTTTCCATTTAATAATATTTTACTCTCCAATGAGATGACTGAATTCTTAGGAAGCCAGTCTTTCTGCCTTTTGTTCTCTGTGAACTCAGTGGGGGTTCTTCATTGTTTCCATGAGTATTCTCCTTCTACAGCGGGTCACAAACCTTCTGTCCCTTCAGGCTGACATCTATTCAGATCACAATCCTTTATGAAAACTTGAAAAGGTACGGCACTCCCTTCATACAGATGTGTCTACCCATTATAGGGATCTGAATTGTCATTACAGGAATATGAAGTAGAGAGCAAACTATTGTCACTGCCTGTAATGACAGTATTTTGGTATCTTTCATCAAGGTGACTTGGACTCAGTTACAAATGAGGATATTGCAATTTTCCAGAATTCTTAGATCTACTTTTCTTGGAGTTTTGACTTCTCAATGGGAAGGGTTGTTAATCAGGTCAGAAGGAATAAGACACAGTGCCCAGAAAGGGTGTGGGGGAGATGGAGAGTGCAAGGTTGGGGAGGGAGGAGCTGGATTTCTCCTCCTTCGGTCCTCAGTCTTCCATTGGCCAGGCAGGGGGGACTGGGTGTGCTGACTGGCTCTTGCACTCCACCCCTGACTCCTCATCCTTCTATTTAAACCCTTCTTGGGCTTTTCAAAAGAATCATGCTCCTTTAGTTGCCCCACTCTCCCTCATTCACCTTAGGGGGAGTACAGGAGATGTGTTTTTCAGGATGCTGTGGTAGTGACTGATCACGTGTTTTGAGATCAAGAAGGAATTTTTCCCATTGGGCCAAACTGTCTGAGATCCAGAGGGTTCTTGCATTCCTTGCATCATAATGAAAAGACTAGGACTTGAAAGTTTAATATAAGGAAAGGTAAGACTGTTTAGCTTGTTGCAACCTCTACCTGGGGGGAGGGGGAGAGGATTCAGAAGTGAGATGGGATAGGCCAAGGAGGGTCTAACTTGAATAATTAGTAATATGGTGGGAGCCCTGTCACCCGACAGTGGACCCAGTCAAATGCCTGGTATGTAAGATTGAAGGGTGGGGATATCACACCTCACCCCAGCGTTAAATTCATGAAGTTGTGGCCTGCTCTGTTCATCCATCTCTGTGTCTGTCATTCATTTGCCTGTGTGTCCTGATCAGTTCATGGAGATCTTTTTTTTGTTAATTGTGTTACTGTTCCAGGTGCATCCCCCTTCAGGACTAATGGACAGCAGTACATTCTCAATTTGCATAGGCAACAGCATCCTGCTTACTAAAGGGGACTGTTTAGCATTCTCCAGTGGAAACCTCCTAAAAGAATATTTTCCTCAGATTAGACTTCCAGAGTTTTTCTCATTCTCAAATAAATGCTTCAACAAGCTATTAGCAATACTTGAAACTTGTCATGGTGATGGAAACCACCAACATGTAGAGAAAGGAGGTAAGTGCTATAAGAAACTAGCTCAACATGTAATACCCATACTGAGATTCTTTACAAGCAACGTCATTCTAAAATGCACACTGCCAATGCAGCAAGTCAGTTAGCAAGTACAATTTTATTTTACACCCTCTGTATGCCAGTTTAGAAAAAATGGTATCTGCATAGTAATGCATTGTCAAACTATATATAATGAGGGGGGAGCATGTAATAAGGAAGAAATCGTAGATAGGCTCAGCAGTCCATAGGATGTGCTGGCCAAAGGTAAAAAGTTTGTCCTTGAACAATTTATTTTGGATATTCTAGAAGGGAAATTTTCTCAATGAAATTGAATTAAGGGCTTTAAGTAACTGCACTATTACCAATTATTTCAGTGTCCTCTTTTAGCACTAAAGCCTCTGAAAGCTTTTTAGAGTTTGATGAATCATGTTTAAATATTAAAAACTCTTTAGCCAAAAATCTTGCCAAACAAACTTAGGTCTCTGCTTTAAACCATGTAGTGGCTTCATAGAGCTCTAGGGATGCTCTACGTATTCAGCTGATTGATTATCACTTTTTGGTTGATGAAAATCACGTCACAATTTGCACCTGTCAAGTCAGAGGCTAATAGTCCCCCTTTAAATAATTTACTGTTCTCCATCAACCAGGACATATTTGTGTGTGTGGAATGTGCAGTATAACCAACTTTTTTAAAAAAAAGTTATTTGAAATGGTACACTGGGACCACACAGGTTGGGGATAACAAATTATTTACTGTGTCCCAAAGTCATCTAACACCAGGTTCTTCACTCACTAGTTTTTAAAGTCACACCACTTAACCCAAGAACAGGCTTTAGTTTGACTGCCCTGATTTGCTTGTTTGTGGAACCACATCTTTAAGGCCCAAGAGCAAGTATGGAGGCTTTACATTTATCTGACAGATTTACTTGCTTCTTTTCCAGATCAGTAGCTGTCTTCTTGCACAGTGCTCAGTACAGTATTTGTTTTACTTTTCAGCTTAAATGTTCCTTAATTTGGAGCCATTTTCTCATTATGGGCTACATTCTGTGAGAGATACAACTCCTGGAGAAAACTGATTCCCTAAGGCAAGGAGATCAAGAGGGGAGTCAAGAAGCACTTTACTGCCACTGGCTGTCCAGATACTAAACTAACTGCATCCCTTCCATTTTGAAATGACAAATAGTGCAAGATTTCAAATATATGTTATAGGAATACTCTCGCTACAGTGTATATACTGTATCAGTTAATACCAGATACACCAGGCTCTGAGCAGGATTCAAAGTACTCTAGTCCAAGTTTCTTAAAACTGCAAAGCTTTGAAGGGATGAAACCACCAAGATATCACTGCTCTGAATGTGGCCTCTACGAGCTGTAATCTTACTAATATGCTACCAAAAGGAAGAAATAAGTATATTCCCCTTTTTCTCAGTGATGCAAAGACCAAAATTAGTATTTATGTGAATACAGCTGGAGCAGCTGAGAGTCTGAAGGGTAGAAATTTGTGCTGAAAGCACTGCTTCTGTTAAGCATCCCTTACAAATCTCCTGGGGCATTCTTGAATAGGAAATTGAAATTTGCCTAGTAATTGTTTATCTTGATATCAGTGTACAGACACAAAATGAATAGGTTGCAGTTCTTTGTACTGCCTGCAGGACAACCATCACCATCAATAACCAAGAATGATTTCAGGTGCCCTCTGCTGGTTCTTCATCTTATTTACAGACTTTTTTGTAGTTGATATTTCCAAATCACTATTCTATTATATATGCTCCTGGCTGTATAAGAAATTAGTAATTTGTTTCCAAACATGAATAACTTTACCAAGTGAAAGTTTAATCATAGCTATTAGATTATTTAATGTTTGTAAAGGACATTAAGATGAAAGGCACCTAGCTAAACATTATAATTATTTCTAGGTCTAATGAGAGTAAAATATAGAGATGTAAAGAATTACACTACCCTATTTTCTCTGTATCACACTGGCTTCCTGCCTGACAGTATCTCGGTGAAGTGAAAAGCAGATGGAACCACTGTTCTTGCTCTAGATGCCATTGGTACAAGACACTCTTCATTGTACTACTTAGACTGCTGTTTCATTAGCAGTATGTTAACCCCTTAATGCTTCTTCTGGCCCCAGCTCCCTGATGATGACACTAGAAACCACATGAGCAGCAAGAGAGCAAATCTTCCTGTAAGCAGGAAGAAAAGGGGAAGAATCCTTCAGGGTCTGAAAATAGCTAAAATTTAAAACAGTTAAATACTTTGGTCATTTTCTCACCCTGAATGTTACTTTAAAAAAAAAAAGGGAGGTCTGTTTAATAGTGACTCTAGCAACATTTTGAAATGTCAGACTTCTATGGTATCTTATTCAAAGCCAGTTACATTGCTCCCACAATCCACAACACTGTCAGACATGTGATTGATAAGTAAGATGCTGCTGTTGAGTTTGTTCTCAAAATTTATGATCACATCTGCTTATCAGCTAAGCACTGAGCAGCACTCCAAGGATTTTTTTTTTACTTTAAGTTGGAATGGCAAGAGGTTTCCCCTGCGTGTTTGCACTAGATGGTTGTCTCTAGAGCCTGCCATTCAGAGATTAATATTTTCTTGGATAGTCATTCTTCTATATTTTGTTTGACTTGGCAGAGTCAGAGTATTGAAAAACTGGTTAAAATTCAAAACAGACAAAAATAAGACCAGAAATGGACACATTTGAGTCCAAAGTACAGTTAAACTGCTACTGGTATTTTTTTCACTGATGTCTTACCCATCTCAGTGTGAATCACTGAAAACACGGAAAGTTGATCCCAACCTAACTGAATGGTTTGTCAGTCAAGCTCTCTGTTTATAAAACTCCAAATCAATTATCAAATCGTCCTGAAGTATAGATATGGATAAGATTTTTCAAGTGGCTTTCACACAGTATGGTAGACTACAGCAGAATTTTGCACTACAAAATATCTGATATTTGCATTCCTGGTGTTGTATGTGTGGGGTTGTTTGTTCGTTCGTTTGTTTGTTTTAAAGGAAGGACTCTTTGATACCGCCTGACTGAATCATTCCTACTGGATAGTCACAGGTCTACCGTGTTGGATCCAACCTTTGAATCCTATATCCTATATACCAGTGGTGGGCAACCTGCGGCCAGTGGGCCGCATGTGGCCCATCAGGGTAATCTGATTGTGGGCCGCAAGACATTTTGCTGACATTTATTGTCCGCAGGCATGGCCCCCCACAGCTCCCAGTGGGTGGGAATGCTTCCTGCAGGTCCCATTGGCCAGGACGGTGAACCACAGCCACTGGGAGTTGCGGAGGGCCGTGCCTACGGACGGTCAATGTCAGCAAAATGTCTCGCGGCCCGCAATCAGATTACCCTGATGGGCCGCATGCGGGCCACAGGTTACACACCACTGCTATATACCAACTGGGCCTGAGTAGTGTTCAGACCCTCTTTCTCGTTCTGGGCTCTCAAGCCAGACTTCCAGTTTTGGATATGATAATTTGTAGTCCAATTGCCCCCAATGCTGAGATCAGTGCTGAATCTCCCAAGCCTTCCCAGTGGTTTATGCATGCTCTCCTCACTCCTCCAGCTGAGTCTTCTGGTTCTGGTCTCTCTCTCCTTGCTACATAAATAGTGCTCATAATAACAAATGGAATTCATAATAGGACAGAGACATTCCTCAAATTGTCACAAACATGTCTACATCTTTCCTCTTCTTCAGTGCATAAGCGAAGGGGAAGTTGTATTTATTTCAAACTTCAGCAGCAGCTTGGATCGAGAAGGAATGTGAGAAGCAGCTGTTCTCCCCCATCTCTTCCCACCACATGTCCAGCATGGAGGATGTGTCCAAAGGAAAATCATCATCCCACACTAACACTACCATGAGAGGGAGTTGTGCCCTGAGGAAATCAGCAGGCTAGCTACATTTCTCATACTACTGCTTACATTGGCCAAACCACCCACTTCTTACCTCTATCCCCTCCTCTACTCCTCTGCACATTGCCATCAGCAGGTGAGAGGAAATGGGGCTTTTTTGCTAGGACCACTGCAACCTGGTTTGAGGTGTGTGGGAGAGATTGCCAAATTGACTGATTTTTTTTTCTGGCAACAGTAAAGTCTGCTACTAGAGAGGAAAGCAGAAGCAAACAGATTCACTGCATAAATCTCACCCAGTGAGCTCTCCCGGAGTGCTATACCTCTTGTCCTCCACTCTTCTCATTTCCTCCTGTTTCTAAGATCATTAGACTGGGCTCCCAACACTATATAAGATTAAGTGGGTTTCCTTGCTTTTAAAGAAGACCAAGTCTGGTCTCATGTTTTGTTTATGGTTTTTGTTTGTTTGTTTGTTTGTTTGGTGGGGGGGGAGGGTTATAGGGTTATTTTATATCAGTAAGTCTCTCAAATGGAGGCTAAGAAATTGGATTCTATGACTAAGCACACATAGAATACAACCCTACTCACATAGCAAGATACTACTCAACATAAGCCAGGGTAGCAGAATTTAGCCCTTAGTGAATGTTTCTTTGAAACAAAACAACACCAGCCATTCTCTTGACATTTCTAAGAGCTATCATTCTGAGGAAAAAATTGTTTTAGATAATTGTTTTTTTACTAAACTTAAATACTTTGAACTTGGATAATACTGTTAGAGAAAACAAGGCAAGGGAAATAAGTTTTTAGTTTGGACTCTGCTGAAGGAAATTTGTCAGTATGAGGAACCAGTTCTTCAGAAACAGAAAAAACTTATTTCAGTTTTCAAAAGAAAAGAAAACCTCTGCTTTGTTGCCTTTAAGTATTCCTTAAGATTTGGGTTCCATTTCCAGCTCTGCCACAGACTTCCTGAGTGACCTTGGGCAAATCACTTAATCCATCTGTGCCTCAGTTCCCCATCTGTAAAATTGAAATAATACTTTCACACCCTACAATGGCGTTGAAATGATAAATTCATCAATAGTTGTGAGGCACTAAGACTCCACAGTGGTAAGTGTCACAGAAAAGGCTATACATCAAATAAATAAATAAATAAATATGTCCTGTCTGTTTTCTTTAAAATCAAGTTCATCTGCTAAGTCCAGCGATGATCTTATAAAGAAAGATATTTAAAGAAATATCTTGTATCATTATGTTTACAGAGGTGAATGAATTCAGAAAAGTATTCTGACCAGAGCCTGGGGGGTCACTCCCTTGCAGCTGTGTCCTCTTAAAGTGGTGGGAGACACTCAAGATCTCAGCTAGTTTGCCAGGCCAGGTATGAAAATAGAAATCTACCCACTAACAAATTAGCATGTAATAGCCTTGTGTCCTATGTTTAAATTAAATTAAATGTTATATTTATAACAGTTAGACAAGGTGGGTGAGTTAATATCCTTTATTGGACCATCTTCTGTCTCCTTCACCAACAGAAGTTGGTCCAATAAAAATATTACCTCATTCATCTTATCTTTCTAATATCCTGGAATCAACATGGCTTCAACTACACTGCAAACAATATTTTTACCAGAACAGTTACATAATACCTGAATGTGCCAGATCTGCTAACAAGTTGATTTTTAAAAAAATACTGTTGACTTGATTGATACAAAGTAGCTAGGCCTTAACCTTTAGAACACTCATTCCCAGGATGACAACTAAAATCAGGGAGGGCGAATGAAAAAAGTAATTTTGTCCTGTCTAAGTTTGTCTCCATCTGTAAATAGAATGAGATGAAAGAGCTTTATTGTATGGTATATGCTAGTGTAGGGTCTTTTGAAAAATTACTAGATAAAGTTAATTATTAAAAACAAAATGTCCATTTGATTATTGATTATACCATTGTATTTAAGAATATGCTTACATATGAAGTGATCTAGAAAAGTGGTATTGCTTTTAACTTGATGATTACAACTAGAATTAAATTATGCCTTTGTAATACAAAGCTATATTGAACTTTTTTCCCCACAAGGAAAGTATTTACCACAAAGTAACTTTGATGTATTGTACAGTAAGTACAAAAGGAGCAACTACCTCCCACAGTAACTTTAAACATCAGTAACATTAAAATTATGTTTTATTTGATAAATGCTTTATTCTCAGATCATACTAGTAGTGTGCTCTTTGTGGGAACTCTTTTTTGTTTGTTTTCTTACTAATAAAAGTCTGAATAATTGCTCCCAAGTCGGTAAATATCACCAAGATTCCAGTCAGCTTTCCTCACCATGGAGGAACATAACTGCAGTAAAAAACCACTTTCAAATGTGCATGAGGGATCCATATCCTCTGGGATGAGGAGAAAGGGTTTAAAACAAGTAACTATTTGTTTTTTGCAGGCTAAAAATTGCCCAAACAGGTAGTTAGGGTTAAACTCCCACTTCCCAGTAAATCACAGCTTATTCCCAGTAAATAATATCACAAACTATGCTAAAGCCATCCCAAAGAAAGTGTCTTTTCAGCAGTCCCAGGATAAACACTAATAAAACACATTCTAACATAGGAAGACCCCGACCTAGAAGACCTGAGCTTCCTTGTCCTTTCCTACTAACGCCAAACTGGTAAATGAGCCCAATGAAGAGCAAGAGCACAGGAGGCCTCGGAGAATTAAAGCTAAATGTGGCTTGGATCTACCAAAAAGAAAGATGCTTTAAAAATATTTTTTTTAAAGGGGAAATGGTGTAGTGGCAACAATGGCGCCTTCTTTGGAAATATACAGCACCAAGCTTCCTCAGGTATGTTGAAAGGGAGTTTGTAGTTTTGGATCCCAAAATGTGGGGAGCCCTACATTTTTATAGGCCCTTCAGCATATAGTATGATTAGGGCCTGATCACTGAAACTGGCATGCCTCTAAAGTTTTATAGGAAGAAGTTACAGTGAGCAGACTAGGGTTAATATTTAATTACTGCAGAAGTGCAGACAAAACCATGGTCATGTTCAAACTTTTCAGGTGGTGCAAACATCTCAACAAACCATATTCTTTTACATTCTAGCAAAGATTTGGGCTTAAAAAGGCAGTTGCGTCACACTTTCTGCAGGTGATGAAATGCATTCCTGCCATAAACTACTTTTTGTTTGCTGCAAAAGTGGTTGGTAATCTGATTAACATATGCTAAAAGGGAATGATTGACAAGTCAGCTAAACCTTACCTTTCCTTGAGCAGCACTTGATTTACTATTAATTGTAATTAGAGTGACTAAGATTCGATTAAAACACTTCCTCAGACATTTACTGAAAGCCATTTGAGAGCAGTTATAGTCCTTCTCAGCAAGGGGATTCATCAAGATATATTAGAGTATTAGGGCTATATGTCTGTATCATAGGCTTAGGGATCATAAAAATAAAGCAAATACCAACAATACAACGACCTGTCACTCACTGTATTATTCCCTTTCAATCAAAACTGAAAATAAATTTAAAAAAAAAACCATTTTATCTTGACTAAGCTTTTCTAGTAAAGAAAGAACAAAATATAGGACATATAGTGACATCCAAAAACCTACTGAATATTCTATTTAGCACCATTCAGGAAGAATTACATTATTATTAAGCTTTTTAGCAATAAAATGTTACCATTAAACATCCTCAATTTTTTTAATTTACACAGGAATTATTTATCTTTTAAATATTAATATTATTCATGCAGTATATTTGGTGTGCATACTGCTTTATGAAAACATAAAATGACAAGGTTTCTGCCCCAATAAGCATTTAGTTGCTTAATAAATGATTACAATGTTTTTGAAGAATCTCCCACAAAACAGCTGAATATGGAAATTTTTTGGAAACATGGTAGCTTTTTCACTCACTAAATTACTTTACTCCTCTAACAGGTAATGCAATTGTGTTAGTTTACAGAAAGCAAAAGTTAAACTTGAGTGCATTTATAGCACACTGATCTGTTTCTTATATATGTGAGAAAGAAACAACTATAACTCTGAAACTGCAGGTAGCAGTCAAACATCCTCTTGAAAATTACTTCAAGGAAAGAGCTGGAGCTTGTTGCTTCTCAAAATCCTCTGCTATATAGAGTTAAAATGGTAACTTTAAAGAAGGTAGTGTTATTAAGTCTGTCACTTGCTGTCACCACAGGAGTCATCTTCATTTTTAATAAACACATGTGATGCCTATAGTTCCTTCCTCAAGCAAAAATGTGCACACTTTTTTCGACAGAAACTAATCTTTCTAAGACAACCAATTTTTCCAGTACAGTTACATAAAGTAATATTAGAGCACTTTATTTGATAATAAATGTAGTTTGCTAAGTTGAAGGGAAATGACACGTGAAATTTCTCAGATCTCTTCAATCTGTTCAGTATACTGCTTTAATCTTTTCCTGACTTATGTATTGAAAAGAAATGCTGATGATGATTACACAGAAATCTTATATGTGGTATAAGAAAATTCCTAAAATCTAATGGTTTTATTCAGTATTCTCTGCAAATTACAAGTAGTAATGACAAGCTATGACTCTACAGACTGCAAATGGTCAGTGACAAAATTCTTTATTAGAAAAGTAGCACAGCAGAATACACCTCTGCTATGAATCACAATGTCTGCAGGATCCCTTTGGGGATCTATCATTTTTGTCCTACAGATAGTATAAAACGCTAGTTGAGGAGGCCACCATATTAAATTATTTGTAAAACTACCAAGAATCTGGTCTATTACCAGACTTTTTACAGTTGAATTAGCACCTTTTATCTCAAGCCAAAGAAAATGCAGCTCCAACAAAATTATAATACATATTGGTGGAAGCTCAGCCAAAATTTTCAAATGTGGGTGCCTGAAGTCAGGCAACTAAATCCATATTTAGAAAACAAAATATAATCCCAATCCTTCAAACACTTATGCTTTATTTTACCCATACCAGTAGTCCCACTGAAGTCAAAGTGAAGCATGTGTGTAAGTGGCTGCAGTCATGCAAGGGAGCTGTTTTTCAGCTTTTCACAACACGAGCTTTGGGAGCACACCACCTCTGAAAATCCAGTCATTTACTTAGACAAAGGCACCAAGATTTAAGTGCCTAAATTTAGACAGCAACGTATGAACATTCTGGCCCGGGATGAGCAGCAATGCCACATGAAAGTGAAGGAACTACAGCAGGCATACCACAAGGCCAGGGAGGCCAACAGGTTGATCTGGTGCTGAGCTTCAAGCCTGCTGTTTTTACGATGACCTGCAAACCATACTCAGCAGAGATACCAATAGCACCCCACAGACCACTGTGGGTACCTGAGTGGAGCCCAAGACACAGAACCCTGCCATGAATAAAGACGAGGAAAAGGTGGAGCAGGAGCAGGAAAACGTGGCAATGTGGGGGAAGGGTAATCCAGCTATGTCACAAGCTAGGACCTGCTCGAGACTCCCCTGCAGTCTAACCAGCCCCATCAGCCAAGCACGACGCAGGGGAGGGAACCTCAGGTGTGTGCATGAATCTTTCCCTTGCAATGTTTAAATGTAAAGACAGCACCGGGCCCATTCCAAGTCACCAAAGACACATGTATCAACTTTTCATTCTTTTATTTGTATGAGAAGAGGTAGCACTACAAAAACAGGTAGAGTTGTTATTTGCTTTTCATTCCCCTATGGGGGGGGGGGGGGGAGAAGGGGCATGCGGAACAGTTTGTTGATGTACATAGGGATGTCCCTTGTATCTTCCTGAGAGATCTCGATGAACTTTCACAGAGGTATTCTGCAATTCTCTCCCAAAGGTGTCTAGGGATTACCACCTTACTTCTTCCTCTGCAGCAGGGCACTTTCTCACGCCAGTTCGTGATAACTTCAGCTGGCACCATTGCAGTAAACAGGCTAGTGGCATAACAGCCTGGGTGGCTTCAGGAGGCCAGCAGCAGCTGCATTCTCTGTTCCTTTGTGATCCTCAGGAGTGAGATATCAGCTAAAATCACCACCACCTGTGGAAAATAGTGCCATTTTTTCCAGTGCCATTGCTGTATACTTGTACCCATGAAAATAGGGACCAAATTATTTCATGCAACTACAAATTTTAATGCCCTTCTTCTCTCTCTCCGCTCCCCTCCCCCGCCCCAATCCCTTCACGGGCAATACTCACTATGGCTGGGGCTGGAGAGTGGTGCTGTGCAGAGGTTTATTTAAAAATGTAGTGGGAATGGGGGAAGGGAGTTTTGATACTTATTTTTCACGTTCCGTTATGACTGTAAATACAATGATACATCTGTCAGTTTTATTTGTAGTTGCTACCATTGTGAGCTTGAGGGGTGTCCCCTCCACACCCACAGAATGTTCAGTTCATTTAAATTGGAAGTTTGTATTGCATTGTCCTATTTTATTTGTACATTGTTTTTTTCACTGCTTTTGACAGTCAATAAAATTCAATTTTTGAAAATAAATTCATCTTTCTTAGTTTACCACACATACTGCAGAATGTATAGCAGTTCTCAAAGCATCCAGTATTTCTATGTGTACAGCACCACAGAACTCATAGGTTCAAGAAAATACTGTCATATGTGTAAATGTACAGTAAGCACCACATAATTCATAGTTTCAGTGAATGAGTGCAATAGTTATAAATGTATAGCAAAATAGAATAGTTCATAGGTTCATTATAAGACAGTGTTATATGCATAAACATACACCAAGCACTACATAATTCCTAACAGCCCACAAACCTTCAGGGCCAGAGTGCAGACAAGCACAAGCTGACCATAAAAGTGGTCTTTTCAAGACTTCCTGTAGCTTGAAAGCTCCATGTTGGAATTTCAACAGACAGCTGTTCCACTTACATCCTCCACCCTAGTCGCAACTTTTCTCCCTTTGCCTCACATATATCATGCAGCACACAACAGGTAGCTGTAACCATTGAGATATTTCTTTCTCTCTGAGATCTAATCCAGTGAGTATACATCACCAGTGTCCCTTCAATCTAACAAAAGCACCGTTAATAGTCATTCTTCACCTGCTTACCTGGTAGTTGAAACTTTCCTTGGTGCTATCAAGGCAGACAGTATATGGCTTCATAAGCCAGGGGAGCAAGAGGTAGGCAATACACTAATTTTGGCAGCTGTACACCCACGTAACTTGCGCCGACCAAAGGCTTAGTATTTAAAAACACATATGCAGCAAACTCAGTATAAGAAATACACCTCAGAACTTGCTGGAGGGAAAAGCTTCATCACAAAATGAAAAACAGTTCATAAGGTTCTCATTTGCTTAATAAAAATACCTATTGGATTAATGAGAAGCTTCCTTGCCAGCAGCAGAGTTTATGAGCTCACACCACTAGTTATCAAACATGAATGGAGATTGCTGAGCAAGGTTTAGAAAAGCCATATGTGATATTTTTAGCCAAAAAAAAAAAATGATTAAAGAGAACCTTTTTTAAAATGTCACTTGCTCCCCACACACAATATGGTTAGGGCTTTTTTTTTTTTTATTAAGAAAAAAAATCCTACCTGTAAATCAGATTTCCGCAATTTTCTTACAGTAACTTGAATTTATGGATTTTGCTCTTCTACTTGACAGGTCAATCCAGTGCTATAACCTTTCCCTAGCAAGAGGACTTGCACAGCTGTACTTCAGCTTGAGAAGTTCAAGGAAGTTTATTATTAGGTTTACTAGACATAATTACTGAACCACAGAAGGGTCCAGGAAACAACTTTCTCCTGTAACAGATCCATTTTTCTGGACAGGAGCTATAACTTATGAATATTTGCAAAATTGAAGCATAATTCCTTTTTGGAGGTTAAAAGTTCCTCCTGATAGTATATTTGCTGAACTAATTGTGTCCTCATCAGCGTGTCTGCCTCTGTGGAGAGGGGCAAATGTTTCCTCTTCTGCTACCTGTGGGACAGTCTTTTGCAAGGGAATTTTTACCCTGCCAAACAAGTTTCCCTTTATTTATTCCTGCTTATTTTCTTCCTCTTCTAGCTTGGCCCACGCCCATCTGGAAATCCACAGCTGTTGCTAGTGATTGAAGCAGTGGTGCAGACCAACAGCAACAACAAATGGCTCCTGCTTATGCTTTCCAGTTCAGAAAATATTCTTCTTTTAAAATGGAATAGAGCACTTAGGACATATTCTCTTAGCATCAGAGGTTTTCTCCTCTTACCTCCCCACCAATATTGTTCAGCAAGTCCTTCTCTGCTCGTGTATCCAGAAGCTTAGCTATGCCCTACTTTGCTGCCCAACAGATTGTGGACATATCAAGAGGGTTCAGTAAAACAGTTTTAGGACCTGAATTTGTCTTCTCAAGATCAGAGTCATGTTTCTATAAAAGATGCCCTTGTACTTTGTTGGCAACAGTTTTACATCAGTAGTAGAGCATTTTTGAACCAACACTGGCAGTCTACTTCTTCACCAAAACCTGCTTGAACCTACAAAGTCTGTAAGCAATTTCAGTTAAAGGGTGGAAAACTCTTAATAAGGACCCAGGCAGACAGCTACTATAATAATTTACTTATGTCCCAAAGGCGTCAGGTGGGCCTTAGCACTTTAAGTGCTCTCTGTGTTGGACTGACAGCTCTCTACCTGGTTATTATACAATTTCCAGAGGACATGGAGGAACATGTTGGAAATTCCTACTACTGCACTTGTGTGGGGGCTAACAGTCCAGATCTGCATGTCCTCAGGCTACTTCCCATGAGTTATGGCTTTTGTCTTGATCTGTGCATCCATTTCAGCACAATGGCAAGATTAGCTTTCTTACCTTTAATTTTTAATTCTCCTAATATGAATCTATTGCTCTTAACTGACCCTCCCTATGCATATCTAGTATTCTATACAGGTGTGGTTTAGCATGGAATTTTGTCTTCCTTCAAGTGAGGACAAGAGAGAATGTTAAATTGAGCTCAAATGTCAGTATTATAACTGGCTCTGTGGATGAGGGGATAACTGGCTCTGTGGATGAGGGGAAAGCAGTGGATGTGTTATTCCTTGACTTTAGCAAAGCTTTTGATACGGTCTCCCACAGTATTCTTGCTGCCAAGTTAAAGAAGTATGGGCTGGATGAATGGACTGTAAGGTGGATAGAAAGCTGGCTAGATCGTCGGGCTCAACGGGTAGTGATCAATGGCTCCATGTCTAGTTGGCAGCCAGTTTCAAGCGGAGTGCCCCAAGGGTCGGTCCTGAGGCCAGTTTTGTTTAATATCTTTATTAATGATCTGGAGGATGGTGTGGACTGCACTCTCAGCAAGTTTGCCGATGACACTAAACTAGGAGACGTGGTAGATACACTAGAGGGTAGGGATCGGATACAGAGGGATCTAGACAAATTAGAGGATTGGGCCAAAAGAAACCTGATGAGGTTCAACAAGGACAAGTGCAGAGTCCTGCACCTAGGACGGAAGAATCCTATGCACTGCTACAGACTAGGGACCGAGTGGCTAGGTAGCAGTTCTGTAGAAAAGGACCTAGGGGTCACAGTGGACGAGAAGCTGGATATGAGTCAACAGTGTGCTCTTGTTGCCAAGAAGGCTAACGGCATTTTGGGCTGTATAAGTAGGGGCATTGCCAGCAGATCGAGGGACGTGATCGTTCCCCTTTATTCGACATTGGTGAGGCCTCATCTGGAGTACTGTGTCCAGTTTTGGGCCCCACACTACAAGAAGGATGTGGAAAAATTGGAAAGAGTCCAGCGGAGGGCAACAAAAATGATTAGGGGTCTGGAGCGCATGACTTATGAGGAGAGGCTGAGGGAACTGGGATTGTTTAGTCTCCAGAAGAGAAGAATGAGGGGGGATTTGATAGCAGCCTTCAACTACCTGAAGGGGGGTTCCAAAGAGGATGGAACTCGGCTGTTCTCAATGGTGGCAGATGACAGAACAAGGAGCAATGGTCTCAAGTTGCAGTGGGGGAGGTCTAGGTTGGATATTAGGAAACACTATTTCACTAGGAGGGTGGTGAAGCACTGGAATGCGTTACCTAGGGAGGTGGTGGAGTCTCCTTCCTTGGAGGTTTTTAGGGCCCGGCTTGACAAAGCCCTGGCTGGGATGATTTAGTTGGGAATTGGTCCTGCTTTGAGCAGGGGGTTGGACTAGATGACCTCCTGAGGTCCCTTCCAACCCTGATATTCTATGATTCTATGATTCTATGATTCTATGATTATCAACAAAATGGCTGTGTTTGCTTCTTCAGTCTAAATGATGGTAATTGTTTCAGTATTTGTGTCTCCACACCTTTTGAAATTGCTGATTTATTTTCCTGACTCCACTTGCTAGTTGCAGATGAAAAAAAAATGGTTACTAACCTTTTGTAACTGTTGTTCTTCAAGATGTATTGCTCATATCCATTCCATGTTAGGTGCATGTGCACTGCATGCACCACTGCCAGAGATTTTTCCCTCAGTGGTATCTGTCAGGTTGGCTTTATCACCCTCTGGTGCCACGCGCTTATGCACAGGTATAAGGTGTGCCGCTAGCCATGCAACCTCTCAGTTCCTTCTTGCCAGTTAACTCCAAGAGAGGGGTAGGAGGATGAGTCATGAAATGGACATGAGCAACACATCTTGAAGAACAACAGTTATGAAAGGTAGTAACTGTTTTTCTTCTTCGAGTGCTTGCTCATGTCCATTCCATGTGAGGTGACTCACAAGCAGTACATCAGAAAGTGGGCTTGGAGTTCATGGACATGCTGACTGTAACACCACTCTCCCAAATTTGGTGTCATCTCAGACCTGTTGGGTGATAGTGTAGTGAGATGCAAAGGTATATACACCGATGATCAGGTTGCAACTCCGCAGATGTCCTGGATTGGAACCTGTGTGAGGAACACTGCTGATGAAGCCTGGGCTCTTGTGAACGGTTAAGATGGCTGGTGGCGGGACATTCACCTGCTTGTAGCAAGCCTGAATACAAGAAGTTCTCCAGGACGAGATCCTCTGGGCTAACACAGGTAGCTCTCATCCTTTCTGCTATTGTTACGAAGAGTTGTGTGGATTTGCGGAAGGGTTTAGTCCTCTCAATATAGAAGGTGAGGGCACACCTAACATCCAGTGAATGAAGGCTCTGTTCCTCAGAGTTCTTGTGTGGCTTCGGAAACATGACTGGTTGCTATGGAATTGTGACACAACCTTTGGCAGGAAGGCCGGGCAGAGGCGCAGTTGGACCTTGTCCTTGAAGAACACCATGTAAGGCAGTTCCAACGTAAGGGCCTTAATTTCAGAGACCCTTCTGTCTGAGCTGATTGCCACCAAGAAAGCGACCTTCCAACAGAGAAACAAAAGGGGGCACGATGCTAGTGGTTCAAAGGGAGGACCCATGAGTCTCGACAGAACCAGGTTTAAGTCCTATGGGGGGGGGGATCAACTCACGGACCTGAGGATAAAGTCTCTCCAGCTTCAACCATAAAAGGACATGGCTTATTACAAGAACAAATTCATGCACCTTGAAGCTTCCATAACTCTTGTTTGTATCAGTATCATTCTCTAATATGACCTGTCATATATACCTGAGGCAATACAACATTAAACTATTATTTTAAAAGTTCTAGTTTGTCATTTTCAATGTACTGCACTAGTGTCAACATTAGTGCAAAGAAGACTTTTACTACTGAAAACACATGCTGCTGAGCATAAAAGTGACAACCCTATATAACTGCATCAAAGCTTCATGGTTTGGACATCATAAAGTAAGAGGACAGACAATATGTATAGCAAGTAGATAACAGAAGACCATCTTAATGCAAGAGGGGGGAAAGGAAATGTAAATTTCTAAATTAAAACACTAGTTGAACTGTTTTCACTAAAAGAAATAAATTAATGTTTGTGTCAAAATTCAAGGGTGTTTGATATACAGTTTATCAGCTCTGCATATACTACACAATAGCTGTAAGAGTTTTAGCAAACAGACCTATACGGTGCAGCTAACGTTGTTTGTGTCTTCTATTTGAATGCAGCACTGTACATTGCGATCTGTTTTCCAAAGTCTTAGCATAACATTTAACTTCTTAAGCACATAGCTTATCTGTAAAAAAAACATTCTCTATAGTGAGTGCAGCTATGTCTCCACATGGAGTGCATCCTAGTTGTGTACCAACTGTTATTTAGTGTCTCATTTTTGTTCATTTTTATAAGGAAGAAAATTATTCCATCATGACAAGTTGATTAACCCCTATCAGTATTATTTTTAGAAAACTAATCAGATATTTCCAGAAAACTATTTAAGATGCTATGATGGGGTGGACTAGGTCCAGAAGCCCCCTGCTGGAGGCCACAGGGTCCTGCCACACCCATCCCAGGAAAGGAGTGGTGGAGCTAAGTTTTCCAAGCAGTCTACAGAGGCTGCAAAGGGCTAGCCAATCAGAGAGGCTGCAGAGAGCAGCCAATCAGGGCCCAGGAGGGCCTTATAAAAAGAGCTTCAGAACCAGAGACAGGTAGTTCCTTGCTGGAGCTAGAGGGGTGCAATCTGTGCTCTGAGCTGGCCAAAAGGAATGGCAGCATCTTGGAAAGCTCAGTGCTGGCAGGGACTGGGGGAATGAGAAAGAGCTCCTGGCTGGCTGTTGGGCCTGAACACAGAAAAGCCCTGAACTAAGGGTGAAGCATCGGTGAAGGCTGGGGATGTGGGGAAGTGGCTCAGGGAACTGAAAGCAGATTTGTTAAAGGGACATGGTGGCATGTGGCCTCTATTCTTAGGGTCCCTGGGCTGGGACCTGGAGTAGTGGGTGGGCCCAGGTCCCCCCATAGGCCATGGGGGAAGTGGCCTATAATTGAACACCCTGGAAGGGGAACTGAACTGTTAAGAGGCCCACCTGGAGCCAGAACAGACCAAGAGGGCAAAACCATTGCCTCCAGAGAGGAAGCTGTGGGGGTATGGCCTGATACCAGGGCCAGGACTGTTTAAAGACTGCAGACACACCTGACCAGTAGGGATGCTCATGAGAGGTCGGTGCTATGCTGTTACAGATACTCTCACCTGATGTTGCTATAGATAGGATTATTCACAGTAGTAAGCACTACAGCTGCTAGAAAATATTTTCAGGCCCCAACCAGTGACTCAACCCCCTGGTGAATCCAAAGTTGTCTTCTGAGAGTTGAGATATATTCTATAGATTCTAAAGCTTTCATTTAAAAATAAATGTTTCTAGACTCCTAGCTACAAAAATAATCTTCAGAATATAAACTTAGGCTACTCTAATTTATGGACTGAATCAGATGATTGCTTCCCCTTCCCACCAAAATAGTGTATCTATCATAGCTTGGCCAGCCCCAAGAATTAGGCCCGTTTTCTTCTCTTCTATCCATTTCTAGTTATTCCAGTGTAACTACTTCTGAAAAAACAGTGAATAATCAGTTATGGTATAACTCACATTCAAGAGGAGTGTTTTATAAATATATTGTTTGTCTTTAACATATATTTCAAAAGAAATTGTTTCCCTATTTTTCATATTATGCACATACACACACAGAGCTGGATATATTTTGAGAATATTTTGTTTTACTGTTTTGAATTATTGAAAAGAATCATATCTAAATTATTAGGCTCCACATGGGCACAATGGTCCACCCACATAGATCCTGACAGCAGTATCAGGGTCTATATATAATATATTAATAATTTTGAATTGTATACCACTTTTAGGGCTATATGTGATATCATGAAGTATTAGTAATAAAAACATTGGGGAATGTGTAGTTTACGACATCTATGTATACATTATATATTTTAATGTGAAATTGGGCAATTTAATTCAATGTATATATTGCCAAAATCTGAATTTATTTTTATAAATTATGATGTACCATAGCATTTTTGGTCTTAGGTTGAAAATATACAAAAAACTCCTAGATAAGAATGAAAGATGGGCAGTGTGTGAGGGGGGAGAACATAGGTAGATCTGGAGTTGCAGACTAAAAGAGGCCCAGAACCCATGCACTTAATGGTTTGACATTATTGCTCTGCTACATTGTGAATTATTAGTTGAATTTTGACTTCCACAATCCCACAAGACATAGTGTTTTTCTGTTAATCCCAGAACACGATTCCAAGGAAGTGCTGTTTTTGTTACTTGTAGGCAATTTTATTTGAGAGTAATCTTCAGAAGAAAACAGTATTTGCCATTATAAATGTACATTACATATATACTGTAGGTCTGTTTCACATAAAGTCTCCAAATGCACCTAGCAACAGTTGCCATAGACCATTACAAGGCTTTGTTTCTTTTTCCCTCCACATAAAAAGCACAGCAAAACTGCCCTTTTAAAGAAGAATTTCATATATATTAGGTATCAAAGGGGTAGCCGTGTTAGTCTGGATCTGTAAAAGCAGCAAAGAGTCCTGTGGCACCTTATAGACTAACAGACGTATTGGAGCATGAGCTTTCGTGGATGAATACCCATTTCGTCGGATGCATATATATTAGGTTTTATATTAATTACATAACAGAAGGGTTATGTGCTATATATCTCAAATAGGGACAATAAAGCAGGAACTATCAGCACAAAAGTGACTCTAAACGTTTTTGTTTTCTTTATAAAAGGATCCTCTTTTTTCTAAATCCAGCATTAAGTTCCACACCTTAAATTCACTGATGATAACTCATGGATGTAATTGGATTCACAATTTTCATTTTATCCCTCCACTAAATAACAGAGTTTAACATTCTCCCTTACAGAATTATTAGCCTGCACTACCTCCACATACACCAAGGGCTTGTCTACACTTACCAGAGGATCGATGAGTGGCGGTTGATGCATCTGCGGTTGATTTAGCGGGTCTAGTGAAGAGCGTCTCCCATCAACATCGTGTAGTGTGGACCACGCGGTAAATAGGTCTAAGCTACGTCGATTTGAATTACATTATTCACATAACTCAAATTGCATAGCTTAGATCGAATTTCCCCGGTAGCATAGACAAGGCCCAAGATATATTTGCAGTGGATTGGTAGGCCATCAATGGAGCTGCATGAGTTCAGCCCTGCAAAAAACTCTGTAGATTGCTACAGAGGAATTATGTATTACGAGGCACACAAATGACTCAGTAGGCTCAAAATGGGAAATCTTACATTTTGAATCATATAATCATAGGGTGGGAAGGGACCTCAGGAGGTCATCCAGTCCAACCCCCTGCTCAAAGCAGGACCTAATCCCAACTAAATCATCTGAGCCAAGGCTTTGTCAAGCCTGACCTTAAAAACCTCTAAGGATGGAGATTCCACCACCTCCCTGGGTAACCCATTCCAGTGCTTCACCACCCTCCTAGTAAAAACGTTTTTCCTAATATCCAACCTAAACCTCCCCCATTTCAACTTGAGACCATTACTCCTTGTCCTATCATCTGGTATTACTGAGAACAGTCTAGATCCATCCTCTTTGGAACCCCCTTTCAGGTAGTTGAAAGCAGCTATCAAATCACCCCTCATTCTTCTCTTCTGCAGACTAAACAATCCCAGTTCCCTCAGCCTCTCCTCATAAGTCATGTGCTCCAGCCCCCTAATCATTTTTGGTGCCCTCCGCTGGACTCTTTCCAATTTTTCCACATCCTTCTTGTAGTGTGGGGCCCGAAACTGGACACGGTACTCCAGATGAGGCCTCACCAATGCTGAATAGAGGGGAATGATCGCGTCCCTCGATCTGCTGGCAATGCTCCTACTTATACAGCTCAAAATGCCGTTAGCCTTCTTGGCAACAAGGGCACACTGTTGACTCACATCCAGCTTCTCATCCACTGTAACCCCTAGGTCCTTTTTTGCAGAACTGCTGCCTAGCCACTCGGTCCCTAGTCTGTAGCAGTGCATGGGATTCTTCCTTCCTAAGTGCAGGACTCTGCACTTGTCCTCGTTGAACCTCATCAGATTTCTTTTGGCCCAATCCTCCAATTCTTCTAGGTCCCTCTGTATCCTATCCCTACCCTCCAGCGTATCTACCACTCCTCCCAGTTTAGTGTCATCTGCAAACTTGCTGAGGGTGCAATCCACATCATCCTCCAGATCATTAATAAAGATAGTGAACAAAACCAGCCCCAGGACCAACCCTTGGGGCACTCCTCTTGATACCGGCTGCCAACTAGACATGGAGCCATTGATCACTACCCATTGAGCCCGACGATCTAGCCAGCTTTTGAGAATAAAAGACCTTTTGATGGCTAGGCCAGAATGTGTCAAACCACCAGTTTGTGGAGCTGTACCTCTAGAGCCAAGACCAAATAAGAAGGTTTTAGAATTGTCTGCCAGATTTGTCAGTGGCGCTCTAATCACAAGCTGGGCATATTAATAAAAGCATATTTACTGTTCCTTTAGCCAGTTATTTTCTGGTTAAATTTTGAAGAAAGTTCCTCCCTAAGAGCTGATTGTTTAGTGTGTTACTGTGGCAGGCAAAACAACAATGGGACACAAGATGTTACAGAAAAAGGAACTAATGAGAGGCCCTTGAAATCATTCCAAACCAGTATGCTGTAGATGCAGAGAATTTTCCTTAATAATAATCTATGCTCTGAAGGCCCCTCGTATTTTTGTTTGGTGTTCAGTACATAACACTACAGTAAAGTAATTTAAAACAATACTTTCTGGTTACCTTTAAGATGAATTTGATTAAATATACAAAGGTAATTTCTACTCTTCACAGAAGAATTTTGGAAGCTTGTTTTTATTAAATTATATTATGAAGACATTTCTTGGTACATTTGAAAGGTTTTAGGGAGCCCTGCATCATGCTCAGGACTCAAGGATGTTACCACAGATAGCACAATTTCATGCACTTGCTTTTTACCTCTAAGAAGCTGGATTCAAATTCCATCCTAAAACAAGTGAAAGGGTGCAAGTGGTCTCATGCTATTCCTTTGTCCACAAGCCACCACATTATCTGATACAATTGCTTAGACATGATCCTAAATACAATCACACAATATCCTACTTAGGTGTGACTGCAAATGAGGTGACAGCAATGGTACTATAACATTTTAGAAGAACTATACTGGCAAAATGAGTATAATGTATATGCATACTATGCCTGATTTTAGCCAGTGCTACAAATCCCTCTCTTTCTTCACCATCTAAATTTACCCATTAATAATCCATGCCATATTCTGAAACTTATATTTGAATGATGACATTATTAATCAGTTCAGAGTTTCCCTTAACTTTCTAAATATCACACCCCCTCAAAAATTCAGGAGCAATACAGCTAGTAAGATTATCAGTACAATCAACAGAATGTTGAGAATTGCTCTGGGGTCACACAAGTATGTACAGGTTATAAGCTTTTTAGATCATCAAATTTTAAAGAGGTAATCCCACAATAAGAAGCCCAAGAGACACTTATCTTTCAATTTTCTATTAGAGCAAGTATGGAAAGAAAGACATAAAATCCTGTATAAAAACAATAAAAATAAATAACTTCATTTTCCAGTGAAATTCTGTAATTACATTATTCAATAAAAACAAGGTGTAAAGACTGAATGACACTTGATATATTTTCAATCGGCTTATATTAGTCAGAAATTATTGTTCTTAAAATAAAAAAGCTTAATATGTTTCTTATAAAAGAAAAGGTGCATTTTGATATACACCACCACAGATTCAATGATGCCAATATCCAGAAAGGGCCCTGAGGCACAAAAAGTGTAATTATTACTTCAAACATAAAAATAAAAGATCTGGCACTGCAGATAAGTTTAGGAATTTTGAAACACAAATACTAGATGTAAAATAAGAACATTTAGATCAGGGGTTCTCAAACTGGGGGTCGGGACCCCTCAGGGGGTCGCGAGCTGTCAACCTCCACCCCAAACCCTGCTTGCCTCCCACATTTATAATGGTGTTAAATATATTAAAAAGTGTGTTTAATTTATTAGGGGGGTCGCACTCAGAGGCTTGCTGTGTGAAAGGGGTCACCAGTAAAAACATTTGAGACCCACTGATTTAGATGAAATACTACAAAGTTATTGAGCTACTTAATAAAGAACTACCAACTACTTCTCACTCTATTAAAAACCATCAGAAAATCATCAGTTTGTTTAATTAAAAGTGAATTATTAGAAGGACAAACGTAGGGGGTTTTTCCTGTAATTTTCATTTTTCCCAATATGGATCCACTACTCTGGAAAGAGATCATAAAGCATGTCCGTCCAGTCAAATAAATGGAGGTGGGGCAGAGTTCCTCCTTCATTTGTGTGTCAAACTGGAACTGAAAGCTCTTCCTGATGGCTCAATCAACCACGATTCTCCCAGAGGAGTACTTCCAAAGGTGAGAAGATGCAACAAATAGGACAATTATCATTTAAACTGATTAAATAAACATAAGCATTATGTTGATGACATTCTGTGACATTTTTAGCTCCATTTGACTTTTCCTCTTCTCCTGACTTGACAGAAATGCCATGTTAAGCCAAATCTCTAGAGAACAGATCCCCCCACTTGGTCTGAAAACCCCAAATCTATTGATCTTCAGGGTAAACTACAAGGTGGAATTCTGAGGAAAATCAGATTTGTGGGGGATGGAGTTTGGTGTTCTGCAAGGATGATTTAACTTATTTTTTTATATATAATTTATGGCAGGGATTCCTAGGAGCAGAGTCCTTTTAATTTGTTGTATAAATATAAATAAGTAAATAAATACTCGGTAAACAGAGAGAGAGTCTGTCCTGAACAATGGATCATTACATATATGAAATCAAAGTTTGCTTTTCTCTTACGATGGATCCACTTCTCTGAATAGAAATCATAACTCAAAGCAGCAAGCAGTGATCAACAAACACTAAAGCTACATTTTAGTTACGGGTATTTTTAGTAAAAGTGGTGGACAGGTCACAGGCATTAAACAAAAATTCACGGCCCGTGACCTGTCCATGGTCTTTTACTATATACCCCTAACTAAAGCTTGAGTGGGGTGCTGCGGATGCTGGCGGTGGTGCGCGGCCAGGGACCCCTCCCCCCCCGGGGGGGCAACAGTGCGCAGCCCGGGACCCCCGCTGGTGCTGGAGGGAGGGGCCAGGCAGCGGCGCGCGGCCCGGGACTCCCACTGGTGCTGTGGGGGAGGTTTGGCGGGACTGACGGGGCTCCCTACTCGGCTCCGCGTGTCCCTGCAGCTCCTAGGTGGCAGAGGAGCCAGGGGACTCCAGTGCTGCTCCCGCCACAAGCACCGGCAGCTCCCATTGGCTGGGAACTGCAGCCAATGGGAGCTGTGGGGTTGGGGCCTGCGACCACAGGCAGCATGCAGAGCCCCCTGGCCTCTCCACCTAGGAGCTGCAGGGCCATGATGAATAAATGCATCATAAATAATAAATAAATGCAAAAATAGTCCTTTCAAATTAAGGAACTATAGAGATGACCGTGAGCCAAATGAAAAGACCATACCCAAACTATAATTGACCTGAGATTAGATATATGCATCAAACTCTACTTTCAATTAACTGTGCATGCACAAATTACTACTTCCCAAAAGGAATAATTTTATATATCTCTACATATGATTTTTATGTATTTACTTAGTTATATACACCTTCATCCTGAAAAGGATTGAGAACGCACTGAAGGATCTCTTATTCAAAAACAGTAACAATTGTTTGCCCATCCATAACTTTTCTTCCTCTGAAGCGCTCACCTGGTACTCCATCATCCATTACAACAGGGTTATTCTTCCTCACCTTTCAAAAGGAAGCTCTTCTTATTTGGGGGGGTGAGGGGGAGTTGGTGGTTGGTTTTTGTTTTTTAAACCCCTCTCTTTCTAGCTTCACAATGTATTAGCTCCACCAACTGCCGTTCAGAGAAGTGACTAGCTCTCTAACTCCCTAACCAATTGCCCACGCTAAGAAAACAAACTATATAAATCCTATAAACAAACGTTAAGAAATTAGCCAAATATAGGCAGGAATATTATCTTTTATCTACTTATTCATTTATTATACAAAAATGGAAATGAAGACAGTGCAAACTCTGGTTCCAATATGAGGGAAATCTAAGAGTTCTCCTTCTCTCTGTAGGAATGCTCCATAAAGGGTGAAAAAGGAAAGAGAGATATTTCCTCTCCAACATGCACTTAATGGAAGATTTTGTGAGGCTGGGGTCTCATGGAACACCAGGTGTCCACTACAGAGAAGGAAAAATTACAGCTGGGTAGGTAAGTACATTTTATCATACTCCCTGGTGAGCACCTGTTGCTTCATGATCCACTACATCTGGGAAGTAGCCAGCAGTAAAAACAATCTCTACCAATGGCAGGGGAATTTAAAGCATCAAGAAAACTGAATCAAGAAGAAAAACAGCATCTATTTTAAAGTGATGGATAAAAGAATACACTGAAGACCACATAGTCATAAAGCAAATTTACTGGAATGAAGCACTGTGCTGTTCTGCACAAGAAATAGTCATGTGCCTGTCTGAGCAAGCCATCACAGAATGAGAGCAATATTTTATGAACAATTTGCAAGCCAGACAAACTACTGAATTTATCTGTGTGAAAACAGTGAATATGCCCCTTCTTAGATCACCCAACTATTTCTGAAATTGTATCCAATTTTCTTCCTGGATATGGTTTGCATAAACAATCTTAATTACCAGACAGTATCTAAGGTGCGCAACAGATTCTCCTAGTTGTTGAGGGGCTTGGCATACACAGAAAGCAAATAAATAGATTAGTTCAAGTGAAAAACAAATTTATGAGACCAGATTCTGCTTCAGGCCTGAAATCACCTTATCTGGGAAAAATTGCACATAAGCATTCCAGGTGAACACAGTCCCAAACTTACTGAGGTGTTGTCTACCCAGCACTAACAAAGCAAATTAGAGGCATGTAATATATCAAGTGCTCTAATGTACTGCACTCTAACTGCCCTGCATAGACCCTGCTGGGGCAAACTAAAAGGTACCTAATTCACGTTAAGGTTAGGTGCCTTTTAGTTTACACCAGCAGGCTCCAAAGGGGGCAGTTAGAGCATAACCCATTAAAGAGCTCTACAAATCACACCCACCGACAAGCCCTAAGACTCCTGGCTAATGTAACTGCTAACAGGAAATATTTCCAAAAGAAAGTAAGGGAAGACTCCTCAACGTATTCAAAAAGAGAAGATTAAGTGATTATCTAAAGCAGGGGTGGGCAAACTACGGCTTGCCAGCCGTTTTAAGCTGCCCCTCGAGCTTCCGTTGGGGAGCGGGGTCTGGGGCCACTCCACGCGGCTCCTGGAAGGAGCGGGATGGCCCCTCTCCAGCTCCTATGAGCTCTAAAGGCCCCGCTCCAATGGTCCCCTCCGGTGCTCCAATGGGAGCTGCAAATGCGGTGCCTTCGGACGGGGCAGTGTGCAGAGCCCCCTGGCCACACCTCCATGTATGAGCTGGAGGAGGGACATGCACTGCTTCCGGGAGTGGCTTGAGGTAAGTGCCTCCCGGAGCCTGCACCCCAACCCCCTGCCCCAGCCCTGATCCCCCTCCAGCCCTCCGAACCCCTTGGTCCCAGCCCAGAGCAGCCTCCTACACCCCAAACTCCTCATCCCCAACCAGAGCCCTCACCTCCTCCCGCATCCCAACCCCAATTTTGTGAGCATTCTGTTCACTATTTTGACTGCCGCTGCACATTGAGTGGATGTTTTCAGAGAACTATCCACAATGATGCCAAGATCTCTTTCTTGAGTGGTAACAACTAATTTAGACCCCATCATTTTATATGTATAGTTGGTATTGTGTTTTCCGATGTGCATTACTTTGCATTTATCAACATTGAATTTCAGCTGCCATTTTGTTGCCCAATCACCCAGTTTTGAGAGATCCTTTTGTAGCTCCCCTGAGGGAGCAGACGTGGAAGGGGGGAGACCAGCCCCATCTCCGGGTGCCTCCCCCTGCTGCAGGACGCTCTGGGACTGGGCAGCAGCCCCAGAGGTTCCAGCAGCTGGAGGCGATTGTGGAGCTGGGTCCGATTTTCCCTGTGCTGCTGGGAGCGCCCCAACAAAGAGGGCTCCTAGCTAGGGTGACCAGATGTCTTGATTTTATAGGGACAGTCCCGATTTTTGGGTCTTTTTCTTATATAAGCTCCTATTGCCCCCTACCCCCTGTCCCGATTTTTCACACTTGCTGTCTGGTCACCCTACTCCTAGCTTCGGCTGGGCTGGGGAGGGACAGGACTTGTCCATCCCCTGCACCGCTGCTCAGGGTGGTGGGAGGGAAATCAGACCCATCTCCACCTCTGGGAACCTCCTGCAGCTGCAGGAAGCTCTGCGCTCCAGCTCTGAAGGCAACAAAGAAGTGAGGGTGGCAATCCCATGACCCCCCTACAACAGGTTTGCAACACCCCCCCTCACAATCCCTTTTTGGGTCAGGACCCCCAAGGTTATGACACCGTGAAATTTCAGATTTAAACATCTGAAAACATGAAATTTACCAATGTTCAAATCCTATGGCCATGAAATTGACCATAATGGACGTGAATTTGATAGGGCCCTAGATATGAGGAGTAAATAACACTTCCTTATTTACTTTCTCCAGACCAGTCATGATTTTATAGACCTCTATCATATCCCCCCTTACTCATCTATTTTCCAAGCTGAAAAGTCCCAGTCATTAATCTCTCTTTATATGGAAGCTGTTCCATACTCCTAATCATTTTTGTTGCCCTTTCCTGAACCTTTTCCAAGTCCAATATATCTTTTTGAGATGGGATGACTACATCTACACGCAGTATTCAAGATGGGCGTACCATGGATTTATATAGAGACGATATGACATTCTGTTCGCTTTTTTAACTGCCGCTGCACATTGAGTGCATGTTTTCAGAGAATTATCCACAATGACTCCAAGATCTCTTTCTTGAGTGGTAACAGCTAATTTAGACCCCATCATTTTATATGTATAGTTGGAATTATGTTTTCCAATGTGCATTATTTTGCATTTATCAACACTGAATTTCATCTGCCATTTTGTTGCCCAGGCAGAATCTTCCTTACAGGGTTTTTTTTTTTTTATGGTGTTGATAATATTCCCACCTCCATGTTTTCTTTACTTGCTTACATAGAATAATGATATTTTCCTATCTGAAGTTCAAGTCATGCCCCCAGATAGAAAAATATCAGCATTAATGTACCCTAGAAAATCCCCATGGATTTACAGGGTAATGATACCACAGAAAGTAGCTTCCCAACCACTCTTCAGCTAGGTCAAGTTAGGATGGGATGAAGCCATGCTGGAAACCAACAGTCTGATTTTCAGAGGTGCTGAGTACCAATAGCTTCTATGGAATTCAGCTGGCACTGTAATTGCTCAGCACTTCTGAAAATCAGGTTCTACTTGATTTTTTTGTTGGCTATTGAGCAACAAGTTTGCTGATCAAGAATAGTTCCAATACAAAGAGAACATTCTGATAACATATAACAGGTGTTCAGCGGATCACTTACGAAGAAGGCTTTAGTTATAGCTCTGCTGTCAGTTCACTAAGTAGTGCATTAACATAGGTATTGGTGAAGATAAGAGATTAAAAGGGTGGTGGGGGGGGAGAAATCAGAGAAATCAATAAATTTACCAAATAGCCTTGGGGTATTCTCTTACTTCAGTAAGGATAATAAATAACATAAAGGTAGAAAACAAAGTACTTGAAAGATAACTTGTCATGAGTCTTGGCAAGATCTTCTACAGTGTCACTTTTTTCCATGGCAGTTGCTTATAAGTCACAATAGCATCATGAACTTATCTATGTGAAATGAACAACAAAAGATAGCATTGCATTTCTCTTAACAACTTGAACAATAATTTACTATAACCTTGCACATTCTCAACCCACATAATAGGCAGTGTAAAAGATAAAAACATATCCCAAAATCAAGCTATTATTTTAAACCAACAGAACTAGCAGACTGAGAAAACTCCAGATAAGCACTAGGCTGTCAAAACTTGTAATAAAACAAACACACACATGCACAGGAGGGATTCACTAACACCTCTCCACATCAGAATCATTCTCTGCCTGCAGGAAAATGTTTACTGCTCTAAAAAGAACTAATGACATTTAAACAAAAATGCAAAAAGCAGAACAGACAGGTGTTGAAACCACCTCAGCTGTAAAACCTTCCAGAGCCATGCTCCTGACAATCCATCAAACTGTGTAAAGCAGTGGTGGGCAACCTGCAGCCCATCAGGGTAATCTGATTGTGGGCCACGAGACAGTTTGCTGACATTGACCGTCCGTAGGCACAGCCCCTCGCAGCTCCCAGTGGCCGTGGTTCGCCGTTCATAGAATCATAGAATATCAGGGTTGGAAGGGACCTCAGGAGGTCATCTAGTCCAATCCCCTGCTCAAAGCAGGACCAATTCCCAACTAAATTATCCCAGCCAGGGCTTTGTCAAGCCTGACCTTAAAAACCTCTAACTATGGAGATTCCACCACCTCCCTAGGTAACCCATTCCAGTGCTTCACCACCCTCCTAGTGAAATAGTGTTTCCTAATATCCAACCTAAACCTCCCCCACTGCAACTTGAGACCATTACTCCTTGTTCTGTCATCTGGTACCACTGAGAAGTCTAGATCCATCCTCTTTGGAACCCCCTTTCAGGTAGTTGAAGGCTGCTATCAAATCCCCCCTCATTCTTCTCTTCTGCAGACTAAATAATCCCAGTTCCCTCAGCCTCTCCTCATAAATCATGTGCTCCAGGCCCCTAATCATTTTTTGTGCCCTCCGCTGGACTCTTTCCAATTTTTCCACATCCTTCTTGTAGTGTGGGGCCCAAAACTGGACACGGTACTCCAGATGAGGCCTCACCAATGTCGAATAGAGGGGAATGATCACGTCCCTCGATCTGCTGGCAATGCCCCTACTTATACAGACCAAAATGCCGTTAGCCTTCTTGGCAACAAGGGCACACTGTCGACTCATATCCAGCTTCTCGTCCACTGTAACCCCTAGGTCCTTTTCTGCAGAACTGCTGCCTAGCCACTCGGTCCCTAGTCTGTAGCAGTGCATGAGATTCTTCCGTCCTAAGTGCAGGACTCTGCACTTATCCTTGTTGAACCTCATCAGGTTTCTTTTGGCCCAATCCTCTAATTTGTCTAGGTCCCTCTGTATCCTATCCCTACCCTCCAGTGTATCTACCACTCCTCCCAGTTTAGTGTCATCTGCAAACTTGCTGAGAGTGCAGTCCACGCTATCCTCCTGATCATTAATGAAGATATTGAACAAAACCGGCTCCAGGACCGACCCTTGGGGCACTCCGCTGAGGGAAATGGTTGCCAGCACGTCCCTGCAGCCCGCCATTTCCACAGCTCCCATTGGCCGGAAACGGCGAACCACAGCCACTGGGAGCTGCGGGGGGCTGTGCCTGCAGACGGTCAACGTCAGCAAAATGTCTCATGGCCCGCAATCAGATTACCCTGATGGGCCACAGGTTGCCCATCACTGGTGTAAAGTAAATACGAATCTAGCTAACCATTTTTAAATCTTTTTCTTTAAAACTTTATTTTCAGGTTCAATGGGCCAATCCCATGTACACATTTTGCAAGCTTTTGATAAGGCAAAAACTACAAGATTCCTCTTCTAATTTTGTCACTCACAATTTAATATCCAATTAATAATTAAATCCAGGAATTGTATATTAAATGGGATTTTGTTTTATTAAACAGGATTTTGGTTTTGGAATAGGACACTTCAGATCTTTCCTTGCAAGCCCTCCTTTGTTCACTACACCACTGTTAACATTTCAAACAGAATTTATAATAATTTCCATTTAATTGGACAAAGGAACATTTTCCCCTTATATAATTTTATGAGACCACATTTTTGCCCCAACAGCACACATATTTAGGATCAAGCAATACCCTGATGAAGAGGTTTTTTTATTCTCAAATTGCCCTCTGCTTTGTATTCTGAACTTCTATTGTAGACTTAGGAACTTCTTAGTAGAAACTAGTTCCCATCATGTCTATGTTCCCCAATACTGAAAGATCAGAAGAGTGACAAAGTAGTATTTATTGAGGATCAATTCCCCTAGATTGTCTGTTCATATGCTTGAAAGTTGAGGTAAAGAGTTCTACCAAACGCTGATTTGTGCTCACCTGAGCATGCCATTTACTTCCTGTGCCATCAGCCTGCTGCATGCAGACATCTAGTCATTGAGAAATATTACTATAGTGGCTTCTAATCTTACACAAACTGGTTTCCTCCTCATGCACTTTTACCAACATAGGAGCACTGTTTCCACTTCCCCCATTTTTGATGGACATCTTTTTTCCTAAAATGGACTACCTGTGTCCTAATATTGTAAAGCGTCTGTCTTTTGGATTTAGGATGGAGTTCAGAAGCCTCTACAGATATGGACAATTTTCTTTTTCCTTATTACAGTCTTAGAACTTGGATTCTCTCCATCTGAAGATGGAGAAGATTGTGCAGTAGGCAACTTCCATTTCCACTTTACCTTGTGAAGACAGAAAGAGGAGGAAGACCTTTCTTTAACCTTTAGCTAGGAGAGATCCTGGTCTAGGTCTCTGAGCAGGAAGTTCTTGGGAGTTTATGGCCTGGAAGGGTCTCTGAAAGGTTGAAAAGTTTCCTAGTTATCCTCTGGAGGTGCAAGGAGGTTGGAGAGGCTGTCCAAAGGATTCAAAACTGGGAGGTCCAAAAGGGTAATACCATGGAAACTGTTCTCTGAAATGACACTCCAATCTGAAAGGGAAAGTGGAGGTAGTGGAAAGCCAGGCACTGAAAAGATACCTATTTGTCTCCTCATCGAGCAATATATCTGTGGGAAGAAACTGCTGCTGTCTAAAAAAAGGTATGTCTGACACAGAACCATGAAGGTACAAGAGGAGACATGGGGGACATAAGTTATTTCTCTAATGTCAGTAGCTTTGGCAGTTTTGAAAGAGGCCTGTTTGAAAGTTGCAGTAGAGATGACTTAACTCTAAGTTTTTGTAATGTTGGTTGCCTCAAGTTCTCTGTAGGACCTTCCATAGGTTCCTTCTCTGTTTAAGTAGTGTCTGAAGAGATGGGAGTAGAAGGTGGTAGTGCTTGAGGGGACTGCTCCACTGATCAAACAAAATTAAAAAAAAATAAAAAGGTAAAGCTTCCAATCTCAACATAGCTATGCTTTGGCTGGGTGCACCTGGAACTTCCTGTTTCTTTCCAGCCAGTTTATTGACATTTTGTGCTTTTGGAAGAGGTGAGCCATCACAGATGTGGAGCGGAGTATTTCCTCCTACACATAGAGCCTTAAAAGCAATTAGATCAGGAGTTCTCAAACTTTTTCCTTGTACGTTCTGATTCTTATAGACAGATTTTCCATGGACCACTTCCCCTCCTATTCATGAGTGTAGATTATCCCTGTAGCAACTACAACAATTGCTTATATTGGAAATATTTTAACTGTACATAATTTAAAAGATGGAAACAAAGAGAATTAATACCAAATGCCTGGCCAGCTCTTCACAGACCACCAATACATGTTTTACAAACCACACTTTGAAAACTGCTTATTTTTAATGTGTGCCCACAGAGAAATGGCTTAATTGCAGAAAAAATAAATTTAGAATGTCTCTTGTAGAAAGAAAGTGATATGCACACTGCCTGTGTCACTCCCTGTAGGCATAACAGTCCTGTCAGTTTCTTCAAAGGAGAGAGAACTAAATCCTGTTCCTGTGCTGTTCTACATCAGAAGCAGCAAAGGAAAGTGTAAGCACCAAGGCTGGCAGGCTTGTGGAAACAACTCTTTGGCTCCCTCTATAAATGAAACGAGAGGATTGATTATGTTTTCATACCAGCTGACAAGGTCATTTGTATATTCAGATCTCTGGCTCCCCCAATAGGTAAAAAGGGAAAAATGGGTAGTCTTCCTAACTGTTGATAGATATAATTTAGATGTGCTTCAGAGGAGGTCCATAAAGTGCTCAAGTCTGTACCATATGCAGTTTCCCCATATTCTACCCTCATAAACTGTGTTAAATAAGCTATGTAACTACATGTTTAATAAAGGGAATGCAAGTGTATAAATTCACGGGGCATTATTCAATGAGGATTTTTGATCTGGAAATTACGGGGACAAGATCGGGTATATAGGCCCAAGATGGACAGAGAGAGAATATGGGGTTCCTTCTAGGGTCTCATCTTGGCTCTGAAAAGAGGGGCTCAGCCTGAGCATTTTGGACTCTTCCGGATACCAGGTGAGAGCAAGCAGCTATGGACCCAAGCCAACCTGATAGAATGGCAATAGCAAACCAGATGGGAGCTAGGTGCCAGAGAAAACCAAGCTGAACAATGGCAGGCTGAAGCAAATCTATAACTCAGGGGACCAGCTGAATGGAACCCTAAGCCTACTTGACTGAGACTAAGTTGGACAGGACTTGTGGGTGAAGCCTAGATAAGGCTTTTGCTTGGACATAGAGTTTGGGGGGGACTGGACCATATACCAATTAGTTTGCTTTCTCCCCCAAAATAAAATTAGTTCTCCTCCCACTTACCAAGACTCCTGTGTGTGCCTGCAAGAGGGGAAGATAAATACTGTTAAAGATGACCAAGGTATTTATTTTTTCTCCCTGGAACCAGAAGTATGAGTATGGCTGTAAATAGGAGCTCAAATCAGACATATTATCTATTTCAGTGGTTTTCAAACTGTGGATCTTGACCCTGTTTTAATGGGGTTGCCATGGCTGGTGTTAGACTTGCTGTGACCCAAGGCTGAAGCCCGAGCTCCACCACTTGGGGCCGAAGTCGAAGCCCAAGGGCTTCAGCCCTGGCTGCAGGGCTCAGGTTTTGGCTTCAGACCTGGACAGTGGGGCTCAGGTTACAGGCTGAAGCCCTGGGCTTTGGCTTTGCGCTCTTCCCCCCACCCAATGGCATGGTGAGGCTTGAGCTTTGGCTTTGACCCCCCACCTGGGGTGGCAGGGCTCAGGCGGGCTGAGGCTTTGGTTCCCCCTCCTGGGGTCGTGTAGTAATTTTTGTTGTCAGAAGGGGGTTGTGATGCAATGAAGTTTCAGAACCACTAATCTATTTTAAAAGGGATTCAAACATCAGAGTGAACCTGGTCTTTGTTCCTGATATTTACAAGTGGCAGATGGGTTACAAAAATAGTTCATCATTAGGAATACTGGACCTGACTATAAAAGAAAAAAAATACAACTTTGAAATGATGCAGTCTATATTTTTTTAAAGGAGTCTTTGAATCAAACTAAATGTCAGATGCCACAATAACATCTTGTCTTCTGTCATATTATCTATGAAGATACAAGCATAATAAAATATTTGCAGTAATTCTCCTTACAGATCTCCTTACAGTCCAATATTACCATATTCCAAAGTCATAATAAGTACGTTTTCACAGGAAAAAATCCCTCCCACTGACAGACTAGCAATGCAAAAATATATAGAGAATAAATAAATAGGTACCAAAAGGGCATTTAAAGAAAATTGCAGTTAAACAAATATAAAATACACTTGTGGCCATCCATCCATAATTCAGGACAGAGCACAGCAAACACTAATTCAGGGACTTCAATATAAAAAGTCACATTTGTTTTCCATTTACATCTTTTTGAAGGGATATCATCAACCTGTTAGAGCCTGTTTAACTTACAGGGAAACAGTATAACTTTCAATCTCGTAAAGATAGTGAATTTTTCTATTTTTAACAGAAGTCAGAGTATATTTAATAATGACTGATGAGAAAAAAAACTGTTGATTTTTATTTATTTATTTGGTTCACACACTTAAAAGATTATAGGTGTATTTCAGTCAGAAGGTCTCTTTCACTTTATGTAAAAAAAAATTATTGATCTTGCTTTCTTTTTCCATAATCCAAAGATGTCCCAAAGGCAAAAATACTACCTTTCATCTTAGACTCTGTTTTACAAAAATATAAGGGAGATGACTGAACAAGCTATTTTGAAAAATCTACAAACAAGAACCAAGAAAGCTTAATCATCTGCTCTCAGGTGCCCCTGCCAGCAGCCTGAGATTCCCTATCCCCAGCCCTCATGGCCCACAAGCTCCTATACCTACTGCCTCCAAATCTGAGTGAGTGGCATTACGATCCGCTGCATGCACACACACACACACACACTCTCTCTCTCTCTCTCTCTCCTCTGTAGCCTATGCCCACAACCCTGCAGCTGGGTTCCTCCACAGAAATCCAGTGAGTGGTTGAGAAGGGGCTCTCTACTAGGATCTGGGGTCATTCACATCTCTAGTATTTCAGGATTTTTCCTGATAAAACACTTCAACTTACCTGCACTGAAAACTATTATCTCTAGTCTATACTGGTATAGTATGTTTCTGCATACCCTTACAGTTTTCAAGATGAACATATGCGGTATGTGAGATTTTTTGGTTCCTTCAGACCTGATATTTCTACTATGTTCCTTGGGAAAAAATTGAAATCTTGATGAATTTCTTAGTCTTTCCTCAAAAGGTGTTAATAGTAATTCTTCTTCCTGCAGATTCTATTGCCCTTTTTACTAGGAGGTTGAGGGGACAAGCATGGAAATCTCTTGGCAACAGAATTTGCTCCCCATATTGGAAAACCAGATTAGATTGATTTATATTATTTTCCAGAATGTTTACAATAATGTCTATATGTTCAGACACAGGATAAAAGTGGTTTAGTACTTTAAAGTTTACAGACCAATCTAAATATCATCATGACTGCTTGGAAGAACAGCAGATTTTTTCTCTGAATAAATCAGAGCAAAACAGTAGCTCCTTCAACATCATCTCCAAAGGATAATTCTTAGTCAGATAAGTGTACAAAACCAATGGTAGGAGATGTAAATTGAACATGTATTTTAGAAGTTCATGGAATTAATGATTTTAATAATATGAAGAGAACTCATAGGAAGAGCGCATATATTGTTGCTTAAAAAACACACTAGGGAAATACAAAGGAAATCATGCTGTAATTCGAAACCTTAAGTTAAACAAATGAAAATATTTGTGACCTTCACTTTTACTGATCAGAAACATCACTATAAAACTTCTTGTTCAAAGTTTTTTTGTTTTGTTTTGTTTTTTTAATAAAGTGGCTAAATAAGTAGGGGGAAAGAATATCAAGCTCATTTTAAAACAAAGGGATTTTAATGTTCAAAGTCTATTCAACAGGAAAAATACATTAGATATTAAACCAATTATTCTGCGTGTTACAGATGAATTTGAACATAGGCTTGGATTCACTCTAGTGCTGCGTCCAATTTGCAACCATTCTCCATTGGGTCTGGTCACTGAAATTCAGACCACACTGTGTGATTTTTTCCCCCCTCCTTCTGTAGGAAGTTTAAAAGTCAAATTTCGTGTTGCATAATGAATATGCTATGAACAACAAGATTTCCTAGGACTATTACGAAGAGCTCTAGGCCTGGTGTTTAGAGAAATTAAAACTCATAAGGTCCAACATTTCTTGCCACAGAATTTCAAAGTGTGTTTTATTTCTCTCAAAAGATCCAGGAAGTCAGAATTGTTATCAGATAGTTTCTTTAATATAGTTGACCACATCCATACCTAAGACATGCTTCAGCAAGGCCAAGTCATTAGTTTGAACCCACTCCATTAACCACCTCTATGCTATGGTGTGTTGTTCTTCAGTGTGACTTCTCCTAAATAAGGCCTTGATTCAGCAAAGCACTTAAGTGCTTTGCTAAATAGGTATGGATTTAAGCACATGCCTAAAGTTAATATGCACATGCATTATTTCTAATATACATACAACACAATACCTCTTTGAAGTTTATTTCGTTATTTTTAAACATTCATTCACTGTACATACTGAAAGCTCAGTTTTATTACTCTTGGAAAACAAGGTTAGGAAGTTACACCACAGTAAACTTATGTCTTCTCAAATACTCCAAAACAGCTATTACATTCTTGTCCAATCAAAACACATTTATTAAAATACCAATTATAACAACATTTAAAAGAATCACATAACATATAACTGGCCAGATTTGGACCATTTACCAGGTCTGCGGTTGTTGAACGCTGCAGTAATTGACCTTAGTCATGTAAGAACATTGACAAGAATGAGTTGGCTTCCAGCCCAGCGAACCTTCAAAATCACTAGTGAGGCTCTTAATATTTCATTACTTGTTTTCCACTGGTTATACTGTTAACATAAACAAAAACTAAAACCTTACCCCATATATTACTTTCGTTTTTTTACTGTATAGCCCAGTGGCAGATTAGCCACTGGGCCAATGGGGCCCATGCCCAGTGGCCCCGGCCAATTGGGGCGCCCCAACGTCCCAACCCGCTCCGCCCGGTGCTCCTGCAGGAGTGCTGGGCGGGCAGAGCCCCTGCACCCCAACCCCATTTCCCCAGCAGCAGTGTCAGGAGGGAGCTTGGGAGGGACTGCAGGCAGAAGGGGTGGGGAGGGGCCCCCACTTGCTCTGGCCCAGAGTCCCACAAAATGGTAATCCGCCGGTGGTATAGCTTAATTAAATAACAAATATTATTAGTCAATTTTAGTTAAACTTCTGCTGGGCTTGATGGATAACTTTGAGTAACATAATATTTGCTCAAAACACGTTCTCTTAAAAGTTGTTTTCAACTATGTTGATTTCAATTTAGATATTATGTAAGAGAAACCTATGAATAAAGTATAGGTTAATAGTTTCTAAGGCCAGAAGGGACCACTGCAAACATCTGCTCTGACTTCCTGCATAATAGAGGCCATAGAACTACCCTGAAATAATTCCTGTTTGAAGTAGTATAATTTATTTTTAAATTATAATCTACTAAATCTTAAAATTCTCTACATTTCAAAAATAGGAAAAATTAATTCTTAGAAATTCTGACCATATATGTTAGAATATGTCATATATGGCCATATTTACCAAAAAGTGTAATTCTGTTCTGAACAATGACTATGTAAAAAGAGCAATGTACTCTTCCATGCTTATTGTTTCTCTCTGATTCCACATAACATTTCTCACATTACAAGAAAAAAGTTGGGGGGGTTTCAGGCTATCAGACCCTAACAAGTTCATGCTGGGATCTGAAAGTCAAGCTGGGTTCTTTCATTTACATGCATCATCACCATTAAGATTTTTCATACCAGATTACACCCTCATTTGGCACTTGCACAATCTTCACAAAGAAAACCCAAAATGTCAACCATTTTTAAATCAATGGAGCATTCACATTCTTAAATCTGCAGCCAACCTGAAATAGCTCAGATTGGTGTGAACTGCCACATTCATCTAAATGAACAATTAACTCTGAGACCCAAAGAAGACAGTTTGAACATAATGTTAACTACTTCGTTCTTGATAGAAGAATTATGGAAGAATTCGTTCTTAGAAGCATCCAGCTACTGTGACAAATTTGTTGGCTTACAAGCACAAAGTTCTGACATCTACAACTTTAGATGCCAAATGGAGCTGAAGACAAATGAATCTGATGACAAACATTATATGACATAATTGTGATGACTGCATTGATGTTTGCACTTAAAGTGGTGATAAGAGGATTGATTCCTACATTGTCTTGCACCTTGTGTAGCTATTTACAGCTGTGCAAAGTAAGTGAAAAGTTATTGTAAAAATCTACCATTTGGTAGTATTTAACAGCCATTTTGCACAGGTGGAAAGGTGCAAAGCAGTGGAAAATCAGGATCTAAATCAATTTCTTATTTTTGAATAATATATGAACAACAGTATTCACCTTAGATTCACTTACTCTTTCAGAACAAAATTAATTTTCTGAGAATTTATTAAAAAAACTGTTGGTTTATGAGTTAAGAATTATACATTACTGTTTGGTGATTCAAAAGGAAAACCTTGGAATACAAGTATTTAAATGATTCAGTGCTTCACTGGATGGGCTACAAGAAAGTACACACTACCAGAACTTTACTCCTAGCTCCTGGGAAGTCTGCAAGAGAGGAATTTCTCTCATTATTTATTAATATTTGTAGTAATTTGTAATATTTGTATTACTATTGCTCCTAGAGCTCCTAGCCATGGGTCAGGATTCCATTGTGCTAGGCACTTAACAAGCACAGAACAAAAAGATGGTTCCTGTCCCAAATAGCTTATTAACGTCAGCAGAAGCATTCCCCTCGTATGCACCTCTGTCATATTCTGGGTGCAATACAGACCAATAAGGGTGGTGTCATCATTTGCCTGCAACCCTGGGTGCCCTACAATGCTTTGCTACTGCAGCTCCCGACCTGGGACACTCTCTGCCATGCTACATAGCCCTGGTTCAGCCTCTCTGACCCCCGCAGCCTGTTTACAGCCCCACAGTCCCACTCTGGCTTCTACCAGCTTTGGTTACAACCAGCAAAGTGACCCCAACACACACTCAGTCCTGAATTTTCCAAAAACCATGTGCGCTGAAATGTCCAGCCCTCTTCTGAACCACTCAGATAAATAATTAGGTTCATAGCTCCTTTAAAAAGACAAAACCACATTACAGCTTATTAACTTAACTGAGGTAAAATTTACCCTTCCCTTCAAACACAGCACTGGATTGGTTTGTAGTAAAAATAAAACAAGTGTATTAACAATAGGACATAAGTTAAATGATCCCACGTAAAAGGAATAAAGTTAGAAAGAATAAGAAAATAAAAGTGAAAACACACATCTAAAACTCTAAAACTTAATCTAACAAGGTACAGGCTTTGTTCAAGATGGTTTCTCACCTATGTTCAGTTTCCAGAGACTTCAACCCCTCCATTTGTTTGAAGGCTCCATCTTTCTCAGCTTGCAAGAGCTCTGGTGTTTGTCTGTCTAGTGATGGATGCCTCTGTCTTATATCTTTCAAAGTTCAATAAACTTCTTTCAAGAGGCAGGATGTTCTCATGCTGATTTCCCTTCCTGTGGGCTTCCCATCCCCCTGTATGTAAATGGGGCTTCCATTGTTTCAATTCCACCATGGTTAATAACATAGGAGACAAGTAAATAGCTGTGATGTTCCTGTCTGCAACAGATCGGTTTCTCCCTTTGTTTGAACATAGACTGTAAAACCTAATATCAATGAGCATCCATCATTCCTTATATAACGTTAACACATACATTTTTATGATGATATTCATAACCAGTGTGTCAGTCTTTCATAAAACACCTCGCTCGTTATACTTTTATAATACGGTAGTATTGTATACAATCAGTGGAGTCAATTCCTTATTACTTGAGGTTCAGTCTCCTGTCTTGATAGCCCAGATAAAGTTTCTCTTCCCAGCTGGAGAGTAGACATCAGGCTGTCTGCTCCCCCACTTGGTAGCTTGATAGCTTTGTTTACCTAATATGTAACTAGACCTTCATTGACTCTGCCTGATGAGTGAGCTGGTCAGAGAAGCAAATACATTCCTTTGTCTAGGATACACCTGTTTACCAACACCCCCTGACATGCCTAGTTTAAACATATTTTAGTCATAATTCCAGTGTATAGCCATAATTCTTAATACATACAATGTACATACATCATGCAAGAATATTAATAATCAGTGAGTTATTAGTTTTCCAATGACATGACACCTTTTAAATACAGATTATAGCCATAGTGAGTTGGGGCACACTGAATTGGTTCAGGCCAGCTGAAACTCAGTACCAGATACCAGTGAGCCCCTTGCTGTTTGGCACTAGGATGCTATTAGGGTCATAACCTCCAAAGGTAAAAAAGACTGAAGCTCCTCTCCTGGGCCCCGATTCTGCAAATACTGAATACTGAATGTGTTTTAAGCCCATCCCTATTAAGCAAACCACTCAAGCATGTGTTTTAGCTCCACTGACTTCAATAGGACTGAAGCACATGTGTATAGTTCAGCTCATGCTTAAGTTTTTTATTGAATAAGGTGGCCTTACATATATACATGCTTAAACAGTTTGATGAGTTGGAACCTTAGCCCTACTACAGACTGTCAGAAGCTACACTGCCTCTTGATCACCGTCCCCGGGGATCCCCTACTATATCTCTGCACTGCTCCATCCAGTTTTCTATTTGTAAACTATAAACATGTTTTAAATATCTAAATAAACACATTTCATTGATAAGGTATTGTATTTATATAAAGGAAGATAAATTTTCAACTGTGAAATTTGTAGGTCCTAGACAGAGACCAAATGTGCTGTTCTTCAGTAATACAATGTAAGCTTTTCCTTTTTATTCAGGCTGTTTCCTGAGCTGGGGTGAGTGGGTGCAAAGATGTGCTGGACAGGGTATGGAGTTCATAGGAGCTTCCAGAAAAAGATTCTGACACCAAATGAAGTGAGGGTTGGGGTGATTTCTCCCCCTCTCTAAATATTGCTAAATCATCCCTACCCCAGAAATTACTTTCACCCCTACTTCATAAAAACCACTTCTGAAAAGCAAAATCTTTTTCCTTTGGAATTTACCAGATTGTCACAACTGTCAGGGTTTTTTTAAGCTATAATAGGGGAAAATACCCTCATAAAATATTCTCCATTATGCTCTCACTCCTCATTCCAAATTACCCAAGTGGAATGCTCTGTTATATTATGAATATGCTCTCTATAGTTGTCCAGGACAAAGTGTAAACATTTCCAGCATGTATTGCTTAATAGAAAATTGTTGCCTCTTTCCTGAATTGTGAAAAAAACAGTTTGGTTTAAATAGGATGACCAAAAATTATTTTCCCCATCCTTCACTCCCTCCTTTCTGGGAGTACATCTATCTCAGTACATGGTCTTATTACAGACAAAAAGGAACGTGTTTGTGAGAGTTCTTTTTTAAAAAAAATACTAGTCACACATATTTACCATACGTAAAATAGTTGTGTTTTTAAAATAGTTTCATTGTAAACTCACTCTGGGACTCTGATAGATGCATTTTATAAAACTAACAATAAAATAATTAAAAATTATGAAAGCATATAACTAATGGATTACATTTTATCATTCTACCATAAACAATTAGGTAGTTTAAATCCTAGTTACTCAACTAAAAGTTGTTTCAAAGATACTGGTATAAGAACAGCAACATTTTCACTGAAGAATGAACAAGTTATATATGGATTTACTTGTTAATTTCTGAGTATGTCTACCATAAATCTATGAACAGGTGAGGTGACTATACCTCTAAATTTTGAGGCTTTTAACTTCTATATTTAAAGAACAAACCAAAGTGGAGGGGAAAAAGTTCAATTAAGAGAAAGAACAACACATTTTGATTTATTTAAATAACTCAAATGTCATCATGCATTATTCAGCATTAAAAATACTTCAAATTATTTTGCTTTTGCAATGCATGTTATTGTTTCATTTGAGAAATATAATTGTGTTTTGTGTATGACCTTTAAAGCATTTTTGTCACAGCTTGATAACAACTTCCTGGTAATTTCCATTCAACAATCAACCACAGTTGAGTTTTCATAATTAAAACCCTCAAACATTCATAGAAACATTTAGTAAAATTTCCTCTCTTCAATTTAGTCTTTGCCGCATTTGAAATTAATATTCGATTTGACTTTTAGGTAGGCTAAGGTAGTGAATGGACTCCAATTCCTGAAGACATTAACCATTCATCTGTATATTCAGTGTCCACTAGTGGCTTGAATGGTTCAGCTGTAACAGCTTGACATACAAAATTCAGCTTCTACGAGCAGGTCTGACAGACACTCAGGAAAGTTAAAATGAATTAACTAGAAGTGTGAAGTTAAAGTGCATTAGTTAAAGCACATTAAACCCCGGTGTGGACACTTATGTGGAAGTAGAGAGGCTTTAGTTTAGGGGATTAAGCTAAAGTGAATTTAGGGTATGTCTACATGAGAAATGCAGCAGTGGCACAGCTGTAGCAATACAGTGATTGGACTGATTCTTCAGTCGCTGTACTAAATCCATCTGTCCAAGTGGCAGTAGCTAAGTCAACGGAAGAATTATTCCTTTGACCTAGCACTGTCTATACTGGGGCTTAGGTTAGCTTAACTATATCTCTCAAGGGTGTGAATTTCTCACACCCCTGAGCGATGTAGCTAGGTTGACCTAAATTTTAGGTGTAGACCAGGCCTAAGGCCACTTTACTTCTAAATGAAGAGTGAACATGCAGGGGTCTAATGGGCTTTAACTAATGGATTTTCATTTCACACCTTTAGTTAATTTGCCTTAACTTTCCTAAGTGTCCCCATGGAGACATGCCCTAAGTGGGATATTTGTAGAACACTCATGGTTTTATTCCTATTACTTTCTAAGGGCTGGTCTCACTGAAAAGTTACATCAGCACAGTTACATCTCTAAGGCCTGGTCCACACTAACCCCCCACTTTGAACTTAGATACGCAACTTCAGCTACGTTATTAACGTAGCTGAAGTCGAAGTACCTTAGTTCGAACTTACCGCGGGTCCAGACGCGGCAGGCAGGCTCCCCCGTCGACTCTGCATACTCCTCTCGCGGAGCAGGAGTACCGGCGTCGACGGCGAGCACTTCCGGGATCGATCCGGGATTGATTTATCGCGTCTAGACAAGACGTGATAAATCGATCCCAGAAGATCGATTGCTTACCGCCGGACCCGGAGGTAAGTATAGACGTACCCTAAGGGATGTGAAAAATGGGCTGTTCTTTCCCTACTTTCTCTCTACAATTCTGAAAGCTTACTGCTCTTAAAGATACTGCAAAACATGACAGCTCTGCATGCTGCTGAGTGGAGAGAAGAAAGAGCAATAAGAGATTTATTTTTTAAAAAATTTGGATTTAAAAAAAGTAGAAGAGAGTTTCTTTTTCTAAAGGCAACAGCACAGAAGTGCTGTGCACTCCTGCTGGGGAGCAGAAAATGTGGAGCAGACAGGTATTGGGCAGTCTGCTTCACTCTGTGGTTCAGGATGACTAATTGCTGTACTTACCTCCTGACACTGCCATGAAAGGGCTCAACCCAGCAGATGAGGATCAGTGGCAGCTAACTTGAGAGAGAATTATAATATTCCTTTCCTTCATCACACTCCTCCTACCTTCTTACTACTCTCCCTCTTGAGCATCTAAGCTATATACTAGCATCAGTTTTAATGTCTAACTCAGGGGTAGGCAACCTATGGCACGCGTGCGAGCTGATTTTCAGTGGCACACTCACTACCCGAGTCCTGGCTACCGGTCCAGGGGGCTCTGCATTTTAATTTAATTTTAAATGAAGCTTCTTAAACATTTTAAAAACCTTATTTACTTTACATACAACAACAGTTTAGTTATATATTATAGACCTATAGAAAGAGACCTTCTAAAAACATTAAAATGTATCACTGGCACGCGAAACCTTAAATTAGAGTGAATAAATGAAGACTCGGCACACCACTTCTGAAAGGTTGCCGACCCCTGGTCTAACTCATGAAGTGATAATGACTAGAAATCAGAAGGTGAAGCCATGATGCGGGGGAGAGGAGGGAGAGAAGAGTATATAAGATTGGAATTGTGTACCAAGGAGAAAACCTTGGTCTTAAATGATCCCTGATCAATTGTGCAAAAGTTGATCAGATTTTTCTAAATAGCAGTGGCAACAACATTTTTAAAAAGTGTCTGTGATTGAACGGAATGAGGTAGTAACCACAGGAAAGTGGGAAACAATGGTACTGTCACCAACTATGTTTTAAAGAAGAAAGGATCCCCCAGTCAGAAAACATTGATATAGAATAGGGCTGGCTCCAGGCACCAGCACAGGAAGCAGGTGCTTGGAGTGGCCAATTCGGCGGCAGGTCCCTCAGTCCCTCTCAGCGGGAAGGACCGGCCGCTGAATTGCCACCGAAGAAGAGTGAAGCCTCCGATCGCGGCTTCTTTTTTTTTCCCCTCTTCGCCGCTTGGGGTGGCAAAAAAGCTGAAGCCGGCCCTGATATAGAACAATATGTCAATATTTAATAGATAAATATGATCAGGTTACTTAGATTTTGACCTCTTCCTATGGCATGAGAAAGGGTGATTCTAATAATTAGATAAAGCAAATGGTTGAAGATGTCACTACTTGTTAAAATGGGATGAATGGGAGAAAAATATAAACTAAAACTTAATTGAGTTCAAATTGTTGCATACATACATGCTGGGCTAGGACATCAGGAATTATTTAGGCAAACTACATTAACAGCTATAGTGCGCTACCAAGAAGAGAAGTGGATTTGAACTTTATCAAGTTTCACGCTGTCTACGTTAGAAATATTGTGAAAATGGCATTGTCAGTCAGCTGGATGGAAGCAGCAGAACAGGTTGCAGTACAGCAGGCCACCTCACCTGAAATTAACCAGGGAGCGCGCGCGCGCACACACACACACACACACACACACACACACACACAGCAGCACTAAACAAACAAATGGAGATTCTGCCCTCCCATATTTAGGGGCTGCTTTCTCAAGGACCCTTACAAAATCTAAACCTTCTGGGTATACATGCTTCAGTTAGAGCTAACGGGGGGGGGGGGGAGGATCTCACCGGAATAATTGTCCCTTTTTTATACCCCAGCAGCAATTAAATTTAAACTTTTTATGGTCTTTTTTCTTTACAGGGTTTATTAACACTAAACTTAAACTACTGACTACACAGAGACTTGCAACTAATCTTAGAGGAAGGTTCAATGATTTACTATTGGGAATTTTTATTTTGCTTGAAGGACAAATAAAAGTGCTACTGTTGGCAGCCAAATCTTCTGAATTAAAAAGTATGAAGCTGCATACTCAACAGTTTTCCAAATACCAATTTTGAGCTACTCAGGAAATTTAGAGACATACCAAATGTTTAATTGTAGCATTCGTACAAAGCTGAATTAGAAGCCAAATACTAGACAGAAAAATATATGATAGAGTAACATGTATTATATTTGATTATTTACTCTTTCAAAATGTTCAAAATAAAAACCAGTATCAGTTTGGCATTCTCATAAACCCACAAAACACATATTAGATATTAGTTTTTCTATTGTATTTTGTTGAGAACTTGGTCCTTTTCTCATCACTATGTGAAAAATACAGCACAATTAGAACAACTACTTTTCATTAAGCAGATGAATCAGGAGTTAAATACCAAACTCCAAATCATAATTAAGAAGATAATTCCCTTTGCAATAATACATTTTAGTAATCAACCATTGTTCAAATTACTCATTTTTTTAAATAATTGATTTCTGTATCTAAAAAATTAAATGGGCTAATGCATTATGGAAAGGTTAAAGACCTTATTCTGAATACTGTTTGCTTATACTGTTGACCTAGAGGGTTAAGGTAATTAAGCCTACATTCTGATAGTCAGATCTACCTCTGCCCTCTTCCAGAGCAAACTTTCTCGATAATGGCAAAATAATATTTTTTAAATACAGATTGCTAGAGTGAGACAGACAAGTCCATATTCTCCTCTGTTTTCCAGGAGTTCTATGCCAGTGTAACTTCATGATTTCAATGGAATTACACCAGTTTTACAAAAGTGTAGTCCAGTACAGAATCTGGCCCCTATTCTCTAGAGGCAAAAGGCGCTCCTTAAATTAGCAGTATTCTACGTTTCCTGCAGTCTCCACTTAGCAGGTGCATATCTAATAAGGCAGTGTCACAGGGCAAGTGAGCCCCGTCCCCTCTTGGGTCAGGGTGGGGTAATTATTTCCCCACAGTCACAGCCTTACAAACAACCCTTTGTCTTGGGGTAGTGTGGCCTAGCGGTAAAAGTCAATATGACAGTTCTCTCTCCCAAAGTTGTGTGGCCCAATGGCCAGAGTCAGGGTGACGGCCCCTCCCCACAGGCCTGTGGGACCTAATGGCCTGAGTCAATAAAGCTTCCCGGTTTCGCTGGGGTGTATCGCCTAGCGGTCAGAGTCACTGTGGCCACCTGACTCAGCAAGGCAGTATGGCCTATTAGCAAAAGTCAGGAGGGCTTCCCTCTGTCAAGGCTGCTCTCAGGGCCGGGTGGGCCTAGTGGCCAGAGTCAGTAAGGTCGCCCTCTCTCAGGGCCGCATGAGCTAGTGGCCAGAGTCAGTATAACTGCCCCTTCCTTGGGGCTGTGTGGCCCAGTGGCCTGTCAGGGGAGTGGGCCGTCACCCCGGGATGGGTGGCGGCCGGATAGCAGGACCCAGGGCCTCCCTGCTCCACCAGGTACCATCTCAGGGCCCTGTCAGTGGCAAGTATGCCTGCCACTGTGTCAGCGGGGAATCCGCCCAAAACATGCTGACCCCACTCAGCACCACAGCCAGTCTCCCGGAGCTACTTCCTACCTGGTTCCTGATGCCATGGTCCTGACATCTCCAGGGTCTCTGTGCTCCTCTGTCAGTGCGGCTCCCAACAGCTCCGCCCCTCCTTGGGCGTCCTCCAGAGTCTCAGCATCCCTGGCTTCTGCCATCTGGGGCTTCTGCGGTTCCTGGGCTGGAGCTCGCAGCGTACATAGTTTATCTTCGGCGGTCAGCCTGAATGAGCTGAACTGCTCCCTTTTATACCTAGTCTCCAGCTGAAGCATGCCCAGCGGGGCTGTGGGGTCGTGGCCTCCTTGGCCCAGAGAGTACCTCATAATCCACTGGCCCTACCTGTCGGACCACCTCAAAAGTGCCCTGCCATTTAGCTAGCAGCTTGGACTCGGCCGAAGGTAGCAGGAACAGGAAACTATCCCCAGGTTCGAAAGTGCTCAGCCTCGCCCCTCAGTTGTATTGGTGGGTTTAGGTCTGTTGCACTTGCAGTAAATTCACTCGGGCGAACGCTTACAACTTCTGGAGTCATTCGTGTAGTTGTAGTATGTAGGGAACTGACCCCGTGACCCGGGCTCTTCCCAGGTCTCCTTCAGGAGGTCGAGGATCCCCTGGGGGATCCATCTCCCATAAAGCAGCTCGAAAGGTGAGAAGCCTGTGGTGACCTGGGGAACCTCCCCGACAGCGAACAATAAGGCCGGTAGTAGCTTGTCCCAGTGTTGCGGGCCATCTTCTATGAATTTCTTTAGCATGGATTTCAATGTCCCATTAAACCTTTCCACCAAGCCATCCGTCTGCGGGTGGTATACAGACGTCTTAAGCGCTCAGATATTCAACAACCAGCACAACTCGGACATCAGTTTGGACGAGATATTGGTTCCTTGGTTGGTCAGAATCTCCCTAGGTATCCCCACCCAGGAGAAGATTTTTAGAAGTTCGGCTGCTATGGTAGGGACCATAGTATTCCGTAGTGGGATACCTAGTCGCATAATCCACCAGCACCCGTATATACTGACACCAAGAGCTGCTTTTTTCCAAGGGTCCTATGAGATCTAGGCCGATTCGTTCAAACGGAACCCCAACCACAGGGAGTGCTACAAAGGGGGTCCAGGCAGGCCTCGCAAAAGTTCCGTACTTCACGGTAGATGCCGGGCCAAAAGAACCTTTGTGCCACCCGCTGTAGGGTCTTCTCCCTGCCTAAGTGCGGCCCAGGGCACTGAGTGGCCTTATTGTAGCAGGCCTCTCCAGTACTTCTGTGGGACTACCAACTGCACAGGTCTTCTTGGGTCTGGGGCTCCCTGACTATGCGGTAATGGCGATCCTTGCGTACCTCAAACTGGAGTCCCTGTGGCATTCATTGTTTGGCCTCCCCATCTGGATCAGGGGCCACCACTTGTTCCCAGGCACAGTTTAGGGTCTGGTCCTCTTGTTGCTCTCTCATGAAATTCCCTCCTGGTCTAGGTAGTCGGGGTCTGTCACTCCTGCCGGCCCTGCTTCAGGAGCGGGTTGTAGGGAGGTACTGGGTGTAGGAGAAGAGTCTCTCTCCAAGTTCCCTGACCTCCCTTGGCCCACAAGCCCCCTTTTCATTGGACATTTTCTGTCTTTCTCCGGTGCCCGACAACTCCAGTCTTGGTCAATCTTGCGGAATCCTCGTCAGTCTCGCCCCAAGATCACCGGGTGGGCTAATATTGGGGCCAAGCCAACCCAGAACACCTCCTTTCGGTGTCCATCCAACAACCGTACCCACGCAACAGGGTACGATCGTATATCCCCATGGACACATTGCATGAGGATAGGGTCCCCTACAGGTTTGGGGTACTCTACCAGATTGGCTCACACCAACGTCTGGCTACAGCCTGAGTCAACTAGGGCTGTCACCCGAGTGCCTTCAGGGTTACCAGTAGCTTGGTGGGGCCTTTTCTTCTTGCCCTGGAACCCGCTGTCAGCACTTAGCCGTAACTGCAATCCATGAATGGGCAGTTGTAATGGAAATGTCCTTCCTGTCCACACTCAAACATTTTCCTTGGGCCATTTCCTCCGGCAGCTCTGGAGCCCCATTTGCCTCCTACCTGCAGGCCACTCTTCCCCTAATCCGGTGGCTGGTTGACTGATTGCCATCTACCAGTGTTCTCTCTGCCTTCAATGGACCAGATTGATAGTTCAGTTTCCCTGGCTCGTGTCGACAGGCAACTTGTTCTAGCTGTTGGCCTGGGTCCCCACGATTCTTGGTCCTTCAGCCTCATGCCTCCGACCTCTCAGCCACCAGGTAGTCCTCCATGAAGGAGACTGCGTCCGTAAGTGAGGTCTGGCGATGTTGCTTCACCCATTCTTTTCCTCCGGTGGGGAAAATCTGCATAAACTGCTCCAACACCACTGCCTCCACCACCTGGGCCCCATCAGCTCCTCTGGCTCCAGCCAGCGTCAGCAGTAATCCCAGAGCTTTTGGGTCCCAGCCCTTGGCCTAGCCGGGGGGTATCACTCCCACCAAAGTCATTGCCGGTATGTCTCAGGATTGACGCTTGTCTGGTTGAGGATGGCCACCTTGACCTTTCGATATTCCAATGTGTCCTCGGGGTCCAGATTGTGGTAAGCCGCCTGTGCTGAGCCAGTCAAATACGGAGCCAGCAAGGTGGCCCAATGCTCCCCCAGCCATCTAGCAGAGCTGGCGATCGTCTCAAATGTTACTAGGAAGACATCTGGGTCATCACCAGGCCTCATCTCAGTCAGTCGGATGGGGAGTCCCATTAGACTACGCCCGGCTACACCAACATGGGGATCCAGCAGGGGAGCAGGCTGCAATAGTGTTGCCATTTGTTGTATCAGGCACTCTTGTTGGGCCTGGTGCAAAGCCGACATCTCCCACAGCAATTGCTGCTGCTGGGCAAATTGCTGCTGTTGCTGGACCGCCAGTTGTTGTAATAACTGTAAATGATGTTGCTGGCTCTCCAGCAGCCATTTTAGGACCTTCTCAGCTTCCGTCTTCCTAGGTTACACAGGAACAATTGCAAAAAAAAACCAAAAAACCCCACAACCAACCGCAGCAGAAAAGAAAGGAAAGGGAGGCTGTCAAGCCCTTCCTCCCAGTGGACCTCTCAGCATTCTCTGGATGTTGCCCACATTCTCCACCAATTTGCCGCACGACACGTGCTCCCCATCCCCTCTTGGGACGGGTTGTGGTAATTATTTCCCCACAGTCGCTTCCTTACGACCACTCTGTCTTAGGGTAGTGTGGCCTAGGGGTTGAAGTCAATATGGCCATTCTCTCAACCAAGGTTGTGTAGCCCAATGGCCAGAGTCAGGGTGACAACCCCTCCCCACAGGGCTGTAGGACCTAATGGCCTGAGACAGTATGGCTTCCCGGTTCGGCTAGGGTGTATTGCCTAGTGATCAGAGTCAGTGTGGCCACCTTGTGTTGCCATCTTGTGCTTCTTCACTTTCCTACATGTCCTGCTTTCCCCACTAGTCAACGGATATATGTTGGGTTATACTTTGTAAATAAAACTAGTACCTCTAAGTTTTGATATCTTTAATTATCAAAGTAATGTGCAAATTTAAAATAAACAAACTGAGCTTGGATCCTTTTTCATCATGAATAAAAGAAAGTCTAAAAGTTTTCTTTACATTAAGATTATGATAAGAGATAATATAATGACACGATAAGAGCACAAGTAAGAGTGAAAACTGAGGTGATTAAAGGGGAAGTGATTTTTGTCAGTTTCCACAGGTGTTTGTTTGATTAGTACCTCTTTAACTTCAGTTACTATCACTATGAATCAATGAAGCCTTTGTAAAATATACAAACAGCCTAAGCACTTCAGTTAAGATGTTATAAACATATCTTGTTCCTCCTACTGGTGCACCAACAAAATCGGGGGAAAATATATTTAACATTCCTGTTATTTCAAAGTTTAAAAACCATGCAGAAAAAGTAAAATTAAAAACTCAAACCTACCACACCTTTCAGACCTTAATACATCATAAAGCAGCAAAAATTGGCACAACGCCTTTTTTTATTTTAATTCCTTGGCATATTACTTTAAAATGCCATCTCCTTTAATTTCTGGATGCAAATTTGTTTCTATTTTATAGATTTTTTTCTTTGTATTTAATTTTATTACTATATTTTATTACATACTATTTTTCAAAGTTCAAAGAATTTTGATGTTTTAAAAGGAACATTTACTTTTCCACGATTCCCATTCTAAATATATACTTTCCCACTACAACATACTAGCCTGTCATGTTTTCCTCTTTCATATATTTCCTATCAATTCATTTGTATTTTATCCTGTACTATTTGCTGCTTTAAGATTGTTGCCTTTCCCTTTTTTTTTTTTATGTGACTACCCCTAGTATATATATTACACACACGCACACACACACTCTCCTATAGGGTAAACTGGTTTCATGAGTTTTCCCCTGCCTTTGTTCACACCTGGTATATGGTCATTGTCATCTTTTTCAGGAATGTACAGATAAAGGGAGCTTTTTGAAAACCCATAAATCTGGAATGTGAAGTGCTAAAGGTAGCTATCTGCAGCCCATTAATGGCAGGTAGTACTTCTCTGTTACAAATCAGAAGAGACTGTGAAAATGTTACTGTATTTGCCATCTTCACAGAGCAAATATTTGAGAGAGTGTTAAACATATATTAAAATGTGGCCCATTATTAGATTTATTTCATTAAATCATACAGTAAGGCATGATTTTGCAACCTGTTAAAACGTACACAGAATTTAGCACTACTAAGGGCTGATCTACACTACAGCTGTAAGCTGTAAGTTACGTAACTGAAGTCAACATGACTTAGGTCGACTTACAGCGGTGTCTAAACTGCACTGTGTCGACGAGAGATGCTCTCCCACCGACTTACCGTACTCTTCTTGGGAAGCTGGAGTACAGAAGTCAACAGGAGAGCATTCTGCCATCGACTTAGCAGGTCTTCACCAGACCCGCTAAATCGACACTGCTGCATTGATCTAGCCGTAAGTATAGACATGCCCTAAATCACAGAAACGAGTGTGTCTCAACTGTGTTGAGGTCCAGTGTGCTACAAAAAACTACAGTATTACCCCTTTTTGACTCAGGCAGTTAGCCAAGATGTGGGACCTGTGGATTGTTCCCATTATGAGAAGATTTGATGGTAGAGTCAGTTATTTCTTTGATGTACAAAGTCCTGTTTCCTTGAACAGTGGAGGAATCAAACATCAGCAGATAGTTTATTTGTTCATAGCTCCAAGCCTTTGTCAGTCAGCATTTAAACCAAAAGTTCTCTTAGCTTTTCTCAGGGTCACACTACCAATGCTTCTGTGTCTGGTGTTTTCTTTTCTCTCTCGTCTACTATGGGTCTTTTTCCTGCTTCTCTTATAGACAACCCCCCCCCCCTCTCCTAAAACAATCCCCAGGGATGCTCTTGTGCCCATGTAGTTCAAATTCCTGAGGGCACTCACACATGCCTTTGTTTTGGTCACATGTGCCTGTGTTTTGGCTGGATGCCCCTACTGTTTCTGCTACCTGGTTCCATAAAGGCAGTGGTCCCCAAACTGTGGGGTAGGGAGGGAGTGCCACCCAGTCTTGCTCCTGGCTCCCGCCCGCAGCTCCCGCTCCTGGCTCCTGACCGCAGCCCCCACTCCTGGCTCCCGACTTTCGGCCCTCTCTCCTGGCAGACACATTCTATTACTGGTAAGGGGTGGGGCGCGAGAGGAAAAGTTTGCATAAAGGAGCTTAATAGATTATTACAAATATATTAAATGAATAGTGGTAGCTAGACCCACCCTCCAAGTTTCTATTGGGGTTATCCCAAGCTATAACAATACACACAGCCCTGCTAATATCTAATGACTACTCTAGTTGTGATCAAAGTCCAATAGGTCTACAAAAAGGTAAGGAAAGAAAAGTAATTACTTTTTACTTTCTAAAACAAAACTTTCTGAAATTACTGAGTTCTGCAGGGACAGTGCCAGAAAACATATTTCTTAAAGGTTTTTGTTTTTTTAATCCAGGCAAAAAATTGCTATTCTGGAGACTACTGGAGAAATGATCTAACCAGTGAGATTAGAGTGAGGGAGTCAGAATGTGGGGAAATTAAGCATGACATGGATGGAAATTAAAAGTGCTCAATTAATTTGGGGGGGAAAAGGATGAGAAAAATATTTGAAAAGCCCATCATCTTCTACTATCTGCCTTTCCCCTAAAATATATTTACATTTCTCAAGCATTTAGATATAAATATGAAGGTACTGAAGCAATCCATAAAATTAATCCTTAATTAATTAATATTTGTACAACATTTTGAAGATACAAAGAGCTATATGATTAAAAGTAAAAATAAGCCTATTTACTCCATATGATACTAATCCAACAAATTGTATGCATATCCACTAGAGGAATTCAGTAGCTGGACTGGATTTTTGCAGTCTCAATTCCAGTTACCATCTGTAAACCAATACACAGTCTTTATGTCAGGACAAAGAAAAGCATGCATAACAAACACTATTTCCACTCCTATCAGTTTCAAAAATCTTAAGTATTTATCTCTGTATAACGTGGCACAAAAAAGTGACTACCATTATGATTATTCATTTATATTCCCATACTTCCTAGAGACCTCAAACATATAGCGAATGACATTCTCTGTCCCAAAGTGTATGATAGAAATTTTTACTGCTCCTCCAACAATTCAGTTCAAGATGAATTGACAACCACGCCATTGGAATGGCTAAAAAAGCCCTGTGACTGAATGCACCCCTGTATTCACACCCTACACGCTATTGTAATAACCTGTGTACAAAATATGCCTTGTGGGGTATCATTTGAAAACTAATAACTCACTGATCAATAATATCATGGTGAAATGTGTGTAGCAATGTTATATGCAAAGTTATGTATTCCTCCTGTATGATGATGTTAGCACACAGAATCATAGACTCGTAAGACTGGAAGGGACCTCAAGAGGTCATCTACTCCAGTCCCCTGCAATCATGGCGGGACTAAGTATTTATCTAGACCATCCCTAACAGGTGACTTTATAACCTGCTCTTAAAAATCTCCAATGATGGAGATTCCACAACCTCCCTAGGCAATTTATTCCAGTGCTTAACCACCCTGGCAGTTAGGAAGTTTTTCCTAATGTCCAAACTAAACTGCCTTTGTTGCAATTTAAGCCCATTGCTTCTTGACCTATCCTCAGAGGATAAGGAGAACAATTTTTCACCATCCTCCTTGTAACAACCTTTTATGTACTTGAAAACTGTTATTATGGTCCCCCCCCCTCAGTCTTCTCTTCTCCAGAATAAACAAACCCAATTTTTTTCAATCTTTCCTCATACATCATGTTTTCTAGACCTATAGTCATTTTTGTTGCTCTTCTCTGGACTTTCTCCAATTTGTCCACAACTTTGCTGAAATGTGGCGCCTAGAACTGGACACAATACTCCCGTTGAGGCCTAATCAGCATGGAGTAGAGCAGAAGAATTACTTCTCATGTCTTGCTTACAACATCCCTGCTAATATATTCAAGAATGATGTTTGCTTTATTTTCTAATCAAAATTAATTCAGTGTTGTGTTTAAAGTGAGCTGTTCGGTAACTCCATTTAAAGGAGCATGCTGTTGGATATTGACCCCTTACACAGCAACAGACCTATCATATGTGAATTGTCCAGAATGCTAGACAGTTCAGAACAAATTTGGGGAAAATTTGGGACTGGGAGTGTGTTAGAGTCAACCTGCAAGTAGTAACAAAGGCTACTGGATGCTGGAGAGTTGCTGATGTATTGCTGATAGGCTGCTGGGGTCAGAGTTGCTGTACCAGGACTGCAGCTATACAGATACTCAGGATGTGACCTTCATGCTGTTTGGCTCTTTGTAAACGACCCATGTTGGGAGCTACAACAGCAAAGCATTGTGAGATACCTAAGTTTGCAGGGCAGGTGGTGACACAACCCCTCACTGATCTGGATTGCACTCTGGAATGTGACAGCCTCCTTTGACTTTTGGAGAACTGGACTTCAGTTCTTCAACCAGACTAAGCTGTACCAAGCTGAAACAAAACAGCAACAACAAAAATCCAGTTTATTGGGCCTGATCCTCCATTGCCTTGCAACTAGCATAGTCATCTACACTTATGACTATAAAACTGACCAGAACTGTCCACTAATTTGCATGGGTGGTGAACTCACTTTTCACAGGGATAAATGACTACACAAAGTGAAAGTCAGTCAAGAACCGGACCCATTACATTTTTCTTTGTTGTGTCATTTGTTTATATTTTTATTGAAATTAGATTACTTTTATACATTAGTTCACTGAAGATAAATGAGAAAGATAGAATTTTGCTATTGGGAAATTATTTGCCTATCAATTAAGTGTATCAGGTAGTGATTTCCCAAGAGATTCACCAGTATCTTTCCAGGACTCCCACAAGACAGCTCTATTTTTTAGAAACACATAATACCTTAATTGTGCATATGCCTGTAGCAGGCTTCTAGTCTGCCAATGGGATAGAAAGCACTCCCTAACTGGTGCAGTAAAAGTACAGGAGGAAATCATCAGGAAATGTTAATGCACCAACTATGAAAACAATAAAAAAAAAAGCTAATTTAAGATGCAATGCTTCCATTTGAAGAGCTTTCTGACAAAGAATGTTCTGCAGTTGTTAAGCCAAAACACTTAGGGCTAACGTTATACATGAGCCTTATGCAAGTGTGCTGAGATGGGAATGCAAGTACAGTAGTGGTTCCATCAGCTTTGTGGCTGCTGTGCAAAGATATGGGGAAATCACATTCCCCGTAACAAGAGGAATCCAGAGACTGCTCCCTCTTAAGTGTCTCTGAAGGAGCAAACTACTCCAGTAAGACATGGAGAGAGGAGCATGTTGCATCAGCCCAGGGCCGGCTCCAGGCACCAGCCCAGCAAGCAGGTGCTTGGGGCGGCCAAGGGGAAGGGGCAGCATGTCGGGCTCTTCGGGGGCGGAGAAAAGGACCTGCCGCCGAAGAAGAAAGCGGCGCGGTGGACTGCCGCCGATCGCGATTGCAGCTTTTTTTTTTTTTTCCCCTCTGCTTGGGGCGGCAAAAACCCTGGAGCCGGCCCTGCATCAGCCTAAGGGTGGATGTAGCATGTCTGCCCCCCTTGAATTCGCTGGAGCTATTGAAAGCTATTATGAGGCACAATCCATCCTGGAAGCTCTTGTGGGCAGTGCATAAATTACACAATTTAGCTCAGACTATATAATCTTGTTTTGAGTAGTAAGATTTGGTTAAAATATTAAATAAAGTACAGTGCAAAGAAATGCTATTTTCTTGGTCCACAAAAATACAACGTAATTTCAAATTGAACAATATAACACTTCAAACCAATATACAACACTTGCTCTCATGACAGAATCCTTCTCCTGTATGAATTCTTACTCCTTCATTCCATGTAACCTGCCATCTCTTTCACCTCACATAATATAATGAGGAATTAATAAAAAGCTTTAAAAAATATGATTTGGGGCTGTTTAGATTGCAATTGCAACTGAAACTGCATCATTCTGTTTCTTACCCATTTATTGTTACATGGGTTTTTACGATAATCAAAATAGAAGCTGTAATGAGATGTGTCTATTAGACATATTCGTTCTGTAAATATTTGCAACCTGACAGGCTGACATATGGTACCAATTCATAAAGAAATTTATGATCTCATATGATACAGTTCATTCCTAATAATCCTACTACACTTCAAATTAAACCATGAAAGTTCTCTTCCCGTAGATACTCTATGAAGTGTTTTGTTGATGGGCTCTAAATCCTGAACTTAGTTTTTGCCTTACAATCTTTCAGTTTTCCTGCATCACCTCATTTCATGTCTTGATTGCTGTTGGTGTGTATAAGTAGAACTTATCTTTCCCATTTTTTCTGTCTCTTTTCTTTAACCATTTAAAAACAAAAATGCATAATCCATATGCAAATGACATTTACAATACCATGATTTTCACTTTTTTTTTTTTTTTTTTTTTTGCATGCTAACAGGCAGGATTACTGCTAAGGAAAAGGAGTGAGAACTATCCCCACAATGAATGTTCTCACTAATTAACCACAGAATTATGGTAAAAACAAGAACAATTTGCTTTAAAAAATATATCCATTGATTCCTTCAGAAGCAGATTTGGAGTCCTCCCTTTAAAAGACTGATTGTACTTTGGACTTTGGCAAATCATGAGCAGCAGTCCTTCACAGCAAAACTTTTAACCCACAGTAAAGATTTTCATGTTCACAAACATATAACAGTTTAGTTATCAAGAATGAGAGAAAACAAATATTTATGTTCATAAAAGCCACTAATATCGTTTTTAAATTAAAAGGTTTTAAGGATTTAAAGAACATTTAAATGTTCTAAAAACATTCTTTAGGCTCTATCCTAAAGGTCCTTTTTATGTCACATACTATCAATAGTAATGTTACGTAGCGAATAATATTACCTCAGAGGTTCTTGAGTCAATGTAAAGTTATCCTCTATATTGCATAAGCTGTAGTTTATAAAGTGTATTCATTTGGAAACAAATTACATAAGTAATCAGTCACAAAGCCCATATTATATGTATATCCCTTAATAAAAAATGTGTTTCAGATGGATTGCAATTGAACAGCTTCATATTACCATGAATCTGTAACTGCTAGGTATCACAATGTGAATTTCATAATTTGTTTATTACACTTTATTAGACCAGCGTATTAGATCTGTATGTATCTTAAAACTATTTTAGAACTTCAATTTTCATTTAACTAGTGCTAAAATAAAACTAAATACCTTAATACAAAAAAGTTTCAATTTAAATCTGATCTTTTGCTCACTGTCCCATACTTCAATTAATTTTTTTCATTTTAAAACAGAGTTTAAGTAAACTTCAGTGAATTTTTGATCAAGTACTATATCCCCCAGGAGAGTTCCACAAGACCCCTTACTTTGGGCTGTTCTCCGTTTGTATTTATTTTTAGAGCTTGATGGTGTCTAGAAATTTTAGATGAAGATAGTGTAAGTTAACAACATAAATTAATCTTATAATGTGAGGATGGAATTCCTCACTGACCAAGAATACGAAGTGTTGCCATATGTGCAATGTCTCAAGCCTATATCCATGCCATCTTAAGAAATTCTAGAATGAGAGCTGATACCTCTCTTGAATTTAACTTCTCAAAAGCCTGTTTGATTTTTCCCCCAAAATATCTGGCACTTTGGGAAGAGTGTACATGGATATTAATTATGTGTTTACTTATCCTGTACTGCAGTTTGGGCATAATTACTATATACTGAATGCTCTGTTTAAACTGATATCCAAAGAAACACAAAAATTAATACTTTTATTTCTAGTTTTACTTTTTGATGGAGTTTTCCTACTTTTTCCTGATTCAGTAGAGTCCAAAAGACTTGTCAGAAGAGAGTAGAAAATGTAAAATTCAGAATTCAGATTCCTTATTCTGGGTGAGGCAGCTTTCTGAATATCTTCATCTTTATACAATATAGCCTCATATTGCAGAGGAAATGATATTATGACCATATTCTTTGAGGACAGATTGTTTAGCCAAGGAAAATCTTGGTACAATGTCCTCTTCCTCATGCTGAATGCTGCAGGCATTGTATAAAACTTCAGAAAGGAGTAATAAGGACCCTGATGCAAATGCAATAGAAGTACTATTAGAATTGATATTTTCACTTACTCCAATGGTGTTTTTTGATGTGTCTAGCTTCTCGGCAAGATATTTTCACTGGAATATTTTTTCAAGTAGCTGCATTTTAAGAGGTCAGCTCTTAGTCAGAAACAGCAATACTTGGACCATTAACATTTCAGGACACAGGACAGAGTAGGAAAATCCTGTCTCTCCTGTAAATTTTCCTTCTGTGTAAATCTGAGCTCTAGGAATTTAGCCCATTTATACAGCATTATGAGGGTTTACTTCATTTATCACAGTGGAATCTTCTTGATCTGCCAAATTTAGGGATTTTCATTTTCAGTTAATTTTTCTAGTTTGTCCTGACAGATTGCTTTGTGTTGTGGCTCAATAACAGTTGGAAATTATGGGGAAAATTGAAAGCAGAGAAATCTGAAAATTCTCCCAAAGAAGGAAAAGCTGGGTATCAGCTGAAGTGCTTTGTCTGTCCACATAACAAGGGCAGAATGTTCTAAATAGAACATGTTGAGAGCAGGCCCTATTTGGCCAGCACTTAAGAACTCCCTTCAGTCTTCATGGTGAAGGTTCTAATTTCCATGGACTGGCGGACACTTGGAATGAGAAGTGGCATTTTTTCCAGTACTTATTTTAAGCTGGACTATTCCAGTCAGAAAATAGCCTTTAACTTTAGCAGCATTCCTCAGAAGAGTTTTCCAAGGCAGTTAAACCTTACACTCACATGACTGCTTGCCGTTTTTATGCTTGTCTACATGGCGCTGCAGTCCAGACTATGGGGGTGTGATTTGTAGAGTGCTCTGAAGTGTTTCTCTCTAACTGTTCTGTGTAGAGCCTGCTAGCATAGCACTGTAGGACTACATTAACACAAACTAGGTACCTTTTTATTCACATCAGGAGGAAGCAGAGGTTGGGGTGAAAGAAGTTGGAATCTGGGTTTGGAGGAGAATCAAACGAGTGGGACAGAGGAACGGAGGCACAGGCTCCAATGGGAGAGACCAAGCTCCCTGATGCTCAGAACCAACAATGAATGACACCAATCATGCTTGCTAATACATGAACAAAATTTTGTCAACAAATAATACATTGACCCTATTTTGTACCCCACCATAGTAATGTAATGGTTATTCCAAAATGCCCTGAGCCACCTTTGCTACAGAAAATATTGTGTAATCCATGCTAACACAGTTTAGCTTTGTTCCCCTGTAACAGCTACATCACCTATTGAGTTTTATGAGTCTGGCCACGGTTCGCTGCTCCAGGTCAATAGGGGCGGTGGGAAGCGGCGGCCAGCACATCCCTCGGCCCGTGCCGCTTCCCGCCGCCCCTATTGGCCTGGAGCAGCGAACCGCGGCCAGTGGGAGCCGCGATCAGCTGAACCTGCGGACGCTGCAGGTAAACAAACGAGCCTGGCCCACCAGGGTGCTTACCCTGGCAGGCCACGTGCCAAAGGTTGCCGATCCCTGCTCTATATGATTCCGATGGGATCACACCTAGAATACAATAGTAATACATAATCCTATATAGTGCTTTTTCATCTTTAAATCTCAAAGCACTTTACAAAGAAGATCATTGTCATTATCCCTGTAGTGGGGCGGCTGCCCCACTCCCGAAGAACAGGGGTTAAAAGCAGCCCTGGAGAGGGCTGTGGCTGGGAAAAGCAGTGAGAGCAGTTGAGGGAGTGGCTGATCACAGGTGTGGCCAGCTCAATCAGGGCCCAGCTGGCCCTGATAAGAGGGCTGTGGGGCCAGGAGACAGAGGAGTCTCTCTAGCAGTGGAGAGAGAAGGGCCTAACTGCCTGGGAGCAGGGTACCAGAGGTAGAGCAGTGCTGGGAAAAGGCAAGAGGAACTGGGGAGCTCCAGCCTGGCAACTCCCCAGGCTGCAAGCCTTGTGCAAGGCCTAAAGAAGGTACTGAGGCTACAGAGGTGCAGCCTGGGAATAGGCAGAGGCAGCTGGTCCTACCCCCTTGCCAGTGACGAGTGGCCATTACAGACTGCAGTCTGCCCCAGGGAAAGGGGGCTGGATGATGACTGGCAGTAGCCACTGAGGCAAGGTGGTTTTAGAGGGTTGGGGGTTCCCCTGGATGGGGAAACCCAGAGTAAGGGGGGTACTGCTGGGGGCAGAACCCTGAGGTAAAGGGGCACCGGGGTCCGAGAGGGACACGGGGGCCCTAAGGCAGGTGAGACACCGGCCTGCAGAGGGTGCTCTGGGCTGGACAAGAGCTAATTCCCAGATGACCAGCAGGAGGTGCTGCACCAGTGAGTCGTCGCTTCGCTACAATCCCCCATTTTACAGATGAGAAAACCAAGGCACAGGGCATGCAATATTGCATTCAGATCTGGGAAAGATATAAATTGGAGCAAGCTCAAAAAAGAGTGACAAAAAATTGTGAGGAGATTGTGAGGATTGTTTTATGAGGAATAATTAAGAGAATTAAATAAGCAAATCTTAGCTAATTTATTACTGGGTGGGAGGATATGATAACCATCTACAAGCATCTGACAACACCAAATAGATAGAAGTAGAATAAGTAAGAGTTCATGGGATGAAATTAAGAAATGGAAAAGTTAAGATAAGCAACAAGAGAACTTCCTTATAATTAGCTCTATTAATTAAATTGTGGAATAGTCTCCCAAGAGAAGCAGCGGAAGCCTAATCAGAAATTATGAACTGATTTGAAGGTCAAGGCGAGGAGTTTTAGCTTGCTTCAGTAAGAGAGAAAGCCAGTGAAGGGCTTCAAGGACAGACAGCAATTCCATCATTATATTCTTGGATAGAGCAGGAGAGGAAAGATAAGAGATGAAGGGAGTTCAGAGAAGGAAATTACAATAGCCAACGAAGGGATGACTAGTGACAACCTTCTTATACTTATGCTTCTGATACCTTCAGGTTAGAATAGGCACTCTATCTTCCCTAACTGATCAGAAAGCTGCAACATCTGGATTATTTACTTATTTTATTAGAGTAGCTGGTTTTCTGGGCCATTGGGTCTCATTTTATTTAATTGTTTTAAATTTGTACAGTTTCCCAAGTGCCTCCACAATAAAAATCCAAATTGTTTGCTGCTTTACAAATTTCTTTATCAGTTTTCTATCCGCCCAAGATGTTGTTAAATCCCTATCTAGAACAGATCAATGGATGATCTCATTTTCACTAACAATAAATTGTGAAATGTAATTAAAAACTTTACAATTGACATTTCTAGGCCTATGTCCTGGAGGAGGCTATATTGCTAAAAAGTAATGCTGTTCATTATGCAAGCAGTAAGACAACCTTATGAAAGAAAAAGTTAACTAGTTTCCAACTCATTTATTAATACTGGTTTAACTGCACAAAGGAAAATTTTAACTTTTTTTTTTTTTAACTGAAACTCTTCTGCAGATTGTGTCACCCTTATTAAAGCAGTTTATAAACTCAGTTGCTGTCTCCCCCATAAGACTCTCACATGTGAGCATCAGAAATGGCATTATTTTTAAGATGATGACTGCCTTTATTAATAGACTTCAAATATATCACACATAACCCTGAGGCTGGAGAAGGGAGTAATCTTGTAACATGTCCAGAAATTACTGTCTTTATCACCAAAGTCCAAGTATCGCACTAAGAGATTCTGACTTATTTCTTTGATCAGAATAAAAAGAAATATTCTAGCTGATAAATAACATGTTAAAATAGTATGATGCACAACCAATTAAGTTAGGAAACCACTGATCATGTAGTTGTAGACCATAGTGTGTGAGACATCTCTGGGGTACCCTCACCAGTAGAGACACTGGATTAGAATGAGGACATTACTTATGTAAAATAAGGTTCAAACGCTTCCTGATGATAGAAAACGGGATCCTCCTGTTTTTAGTGAACTCCTATTTACAAGCAGGAAGACAGAGCCACCTAAACACTCCTTTACTTCCCCACTAGAGGTATTTCAAAACATCAACAAGTTGCTCCTCAGTTATGCCTCAGACACCCACAGATTAGACACCCACAGCTGGCCCGTGACAACTGACTCGGGCTTGCAGGGCCCAGGCTAAGGGACTGTTTAATTGCAATGTAGATGTTTGGGCTCAGGCTGCAGCCCGAGCTATGAGACCCTCCCACCTCACAGGGTCCTAGAGCCCAGGCTCCAGCCTGAGTCCGAACATCTACAAATCCACTCATCTGCTAAATAACTGATTCCCCTCACCCTTGTGGAAAGTAGCATGAGCTACTAGCTTTCAGGCAAGTCACTCTCTTTACCAGGAAATGATTTCTTCTACCGCAAAATGATGCATTCACCACCCTGAGTCAATAGAACTTTCACCCACTAGGCTGCCAATAACTTACTTCCATCCAACATGAGAGGTACTTCATACGCATGTTGAAAAAAAGAGGAACAAGGCTAGTCACTTTCTGGGCACTAGGCTCACAGATAACTATCCTGAAGCAGCAAACATTGTCAGCCTATACCTCTGACCTTGGTTTCTTATCTGATGCACCGTGCTCCAGTCTGGGGTGGAGGGAGATGGATGGGTGGTAGTTTTTGGCACTTTTAAGTTCCCATGCTATGTCTATATCTCAGCAGATAGCTGGAGGTTCAATGTTTGCTAATACAGAAAGCCATGGTAGAGATGTTGGTTTTAAAATTCCTGTGATGATTTGCATGGTCTGATTCCTCTCCCTATCCACAAGTTGGGATGGCAGCTTCTCGTCCATACCAGTGCACAGTACTCTGTAACTGAGTACACCAGGTCCAAGGCATGTTGGTAGCACCCATGTAGTTGATCCCCAGCTTGTTCCCACTCACTTTTGAATAATGTTGACGCGAGCCTTCACTTTAGAGGCTACTTTCTTGAACTTCCCATTTGGCAGGTTATGGATAGCATACCCCAACAATGCCTCAAATCAGAAAAACCACTATGGACCATAGGTGACTACCTCATGCCTCTGCATCCAGCCAGGGAATGGCAAAGTGTCTGGACCTCATGTATAGTTCCAAACAAGCACATTATTACTGACCCAACAAGCCGCTCTCCCAGTTTCAACCTGCCACGCAGACTTTGCACCACATTGAACTGCAGCTGAACAAACCATGGAAGATGCAGCTACTTGATGCACACGTGAAAAATCAAAGACTCCTCTTTGTGCAACTAAGGTGAGAACATCCAATCCATCGAACACATCATAATACATTGCCCCAAATATGGATTCAAAGATGAATTGGATCATATCCACAACATCACAGAGAAGGCCTTGAAATGGCTTATGGACCTACAACTGCATCTATAGAATGTTGCTCTGCAGATGCTATATGAAAGAGAGAGAGATGCTGAAGTCCTTTCCATTTCACCAGTGAAGCCAACTATGATGCCCCGTTTCTGTATCCTACTCCCATCTCATGCCTCTTCTATGCTGCCCTCAAAGCATTAAAGCCCCTTCCAAATGTGGTCCGCCGAGCCAGCTCCCTCACCTCGATCAAATCAGCACTAAAAACTCACTCACACCATGTCACCTATGAAGAGGATGTAAAAAGAATTCACAGACTGATCTAACAGACAGAACCTATGAGAAGTATAAATGCCTTATTAAATAATCATGTTATCTTATTATTTAAACCCTTGTCCTTCTGCCAATTCTCCCTTTTTTTTTTTGTCTGTTTATAATCACCACTACTTTTGTCTTGTCAAATTTAGACTGTAAGCTTTAAAGGCAGGGATGGTGGATATTCTTTTTTCTGTAAAATGCCTAGCACTTTTGAAAGCTTACTTAAGTTCCATTAAAGGAGCAAATGAAATTTAAGTTAATTAATCTAAAGCTAAAAACCACACACAGAACAAAGTATATCTACCTTTCCTAGTAAGCTAAGATACTCAAGTCAGGCAAGCTTTTTCACTTTATGGAAACAAGAATAACTGGAGTATGGGAAGGAGGAAGCCCCCTCCCCCCCCAAAATACAGAGTAATATTAAACTGTTTCCTTGTCTTCACCCACTGAGAAAAGAATGACAAAACTCACTTGACTGGGATGGCATAGATGGACACTGGAGAATTCAATATTCAGTATGCTGAGCATTTCTTAAAGACCAAAGACTTCTCAATGTGGGATAGTTTTGTTTTTATGTAATTACTACAAATATCTTTCTAGGCAACAGACAAAGCTTTTGATCTTGATAAAGCATTTAAAAGTCAAATAATTCTAACATAAAATTATAGCAAGACTTCTTAAGTAAACTTAATTTTCTTCTCCTGCACAAGTTAATTGTACTACAAGTTATGAACCATTTCTGTTAAGTGTATGTCAGCATCTTCATGATGTTGCAATTGATATACACTTGACCTGAGGCAAAGACTGCATTTTTCACACCTCATCTATGCGACTACATGTTAAATACCAGCTTCCAAAGTATACTGTGGTTTTTGAGAGAATTTTGAGAACTTGGAAAGGTATGCACTGATAATTTTTTTTAAATGCAGTATTTTTCAATAATTAGACCAAAATTACCATTTCAATATTCTCTTCAAAACAAGCTAGTGGAGGGGAGAGGGGAGAGTAGGCTGGGGGGGAGGGGCAAGACAGAGCTTGTTCTATCCCTTAAGGGTTAACGTTTGTGTAGCTATCTCTTTGTTGACCCAACCCATTTTAAGAGAGCACCATCTGCCAAGCTGTCTGAAATACAGTCCTTGTCTGATAATTATCATGTTGGAAAATAAACATCTCACCGTACCCATACACTCAAGATTTACTTTTATGACAATTTAAAAATCAGGCCACTGAACACCTTCTGAGGTTTACAAAATGTTAAAACTTTGATTTCAGTTTTAAGTTCTGAAATTTACCTTTATTTCTAGTTGCATACTATTTTCAGTAGCTCAAAACCAGTCAAATTATTAAACTCCTTCAAAAACAACAATTGCATTTAAATGTCTGGATTAATGTCATTGTTCCAGTTTGCTTAATTGCTACTATGCAACATAAAAAACTAGCACAACCAGTATTGCTATCTATACTTTCTCCCTAAGAACAAATTATAAAAATATATTTTAATAAAAATTCACTGTATAATTATTAATTCCAGAAATATTTTAAGTGTTAATACATTATGGGATAGTTTTCAGTAAATTCTAGTCTTAGGTAAATTTTAAAACATGTTATGTAATTAATTCTTTCAGACATACTTTAGATGTCAATCTTTTTTTCTCTTACCAACTGCACAATTAAATAACTGTAAAATAAGTTTCTCACTTCAAGTAGTTATTTATTTAAGTTATTTTAGTCACAAAGATTACTAGTTATTTTCCATTTCCTAGTGCCTTATAGACAAGTGATATTGCAATACTGGAACACATTCTTGCACTAGCAGCAGAGGTCAGAATAGTTCTACAGTGTCTGCTGGGTATGTCTGTAATAACAAAGGCCTTGATTCATCTCTGCATAAATCCAGTTTTATACCACTGAAACTGGAATTTCACAGTGGCAAATCGGGATCATGGTTCTGATTGTGCTGGGATAACTTCTTTTTAATCAATTACTTCCTGTCAACATTAGCATTATTTATAGACCTGAGAAATGCATGCTTTTGCTATGAAACTGACAGTCAAAATCAAAAAAGTAGTTGAAAATGATTTAAAAGCAGTATATAGTACTGCATATGAATACAGTGTTTTATTATGGTCTAAAAAACTTGGATTTATCAAATCTGGTCAAAATTCCTAGACAGATAGCAGGGTGAATAGTTGTGAGTACTTCAAAAGCACTATAACTAGAGAATATATTTAATTGTACATTACTGTATGAAAAATCCCTCAAATAATCTCACACACACACACACACACACACACACATGCTTCCTGTTTCTGATTTGAAATAATATCACTATACTCATGTACAAAAAACCAAAGCTTAACAACCTTAAAACTCTTATTAGGTCTCCTTTATATTTGATTCTGAATACAAATATAACGCTGGTGTGAAAATAGGACTTCAGGCAGGAGTTCTGGTATTCCCTCCAGATCTGCATCCTTCAGCATCTGGAGAGGGGTGGAGAGAGGAGAGTAATTCTTCAACATAAAATTCTCCTACATTCATGGCTTACATAACTGCTAGAAAGAAAATAATTTTTAAACATTAATCTTGGTTCATAAGATATCAAGGTATTGAAAGGGTGTGTGGAAACTAGGTCCCATTTCAGTACTCTGGGATACCAGATTTGTTCTCACTTCAGTGCAATTTAGGAATATGCTTAATAATTTGTATTTGCATGGAAAGTAATACAGCAGTCAAATGGGCTCCAGTGTTTGTATGCCAGTCTGGAAGAACATGGATGAGACAGTTAACAGAAGTCACGTGCAAAGATTGTGTCTTTTAGGACAGCAGAAGACTGCAAACCTTTTCCACTTGTTTGAGTGATTGGAACTAGTCATGTCTTTTCTTACTGATTGAAAACTCTTTATAACAGAATCTGACATGTTATATCTACTTAGATTTCCACAGCCAGAAGCCATGTCATCAGACAGAATTTCTGCTAAAGGAGAACAGGATATTTGCAGAGCAACAGCAAGACGGTTTCCTTTTAAGGAAGGTACATTTGTTCTGTTGGAGTCTTTTTTTAGTGTTGTTCTTTGGTCCAAGTAATGAGCCAATATTCAGGGTCTTTCCAGGTTTTTTCCATTAGAAGGAGAAACAGATGAGCCAGTTATTTCTTTGGTTAAATCCTGTTTATTTACAAAGAATGTGCACAAAGTCTTATTTCCTTGAACACAGTAAAAACAAATATCAGGATGCAGTTTCCTTGTTCACAGATCCAAGTCTGTCTTCTCAGCAAGTCATCATCATCATGATGTTTCCATTATGCCTCTGGCATTTAGGGCAGCAACGAAGCTCCTCCACTCCTGTCTGTTTCTGGCAAATCTTTCAGTGGTTTCCCAGCTGTGCCCCAGGTTTTTCAGCTTAGCTTCCACAGCTCTTCGCCATGTTTTTTTCAGGCAGCTTTGTTTTCGCTTGCCTTCAGGTGTCCATCTTAATACTATTCCGGTGATGGAATCAGTTTCCATCTGAAGCACATGACCAATCCATCTCCAGCACCTCCTGGTAATGATGGTGCTCATATCTTCTTGGCTGCACTGTGTGACTAGGTCTTGGTTTGAGATTGTTCTGGGCCAGAAGATATGGAGGATTTTTCTGAGGCAGGCTGTATAGAATGAAGACAGTTTGGACATGTCATATCTTCTCATTCCCCAGCATTCTGCACTATAAATAATGTTGAAAGTACACAGCTCTGATAAATCTTGAGTTTGGTTTTGGTGTTGTATTTTGATGATTTCCAGGCTGTATTTAAGGTCCTGACGGTGTTTCTGGCTTTATTGATTCATTTCTGGATGTCCTGGCTTATTCCACCATCCTGGCTGATAGTGCTGCCCAAGTATGTGAATGTTTCTACATTCGTGAGAACATGATCCTCTATCTGTACTGGTGATGGTGAGGCAATATTAAAGGTCATGATATCTGTTCTTATTGCAGTTAATTTTCAGTCCAATTTGCTGGCTGAATGTGTTGAGTCAAGTTGTTTTTTCTTGTATATGGAGTTGGGTATGTGATAGGAGAGCAAGATCATCTGTGAAGTCCAGGTCTTCAGGGGATGAGAAGGGTGTTCATTGAATGCCTCTTGGCATGTCTTCTCTTGTACGTCGCATTACCCAGTCGATGGCAATGTTGAAGAGGATTGCAGACATGCAGATGTACTCCTGTTTTGATTTCAAACCTGAGCTCACTGTGATCAACATTGCATGTAAAGTTGGAATAGAAGCTTTTAATGATGTTGATTATACGGGGAGGGATTACATATGCCCACAGAATGCACCATAGGCTGGTACTGTGAATGCTATCAAAAGCCTTCTCAAAGTCTATGAAGTTTATGTAGAGTTGCCATTGCCATTCTAAGCATTATTCTATTATGTTTCATAGAGTGAAGATCTGGTCTGTGCATCCACACCCTTTCCGAAAACCGACTTGCTCTTTTCTGAGAACACTATCAACTGCCTCTGATATACTCTGGACTATGATCTTATGCAGTACCTTGCTTGGCACACATAAGTGTGATACCACACCAGTTACTACAATCACTGAGAGTTCCTTTCATTGGTATCTTCACTATTACCAAATTGGTCCACTCATCTGGCACTTTTTCCCTTTCCCAGACTGATGTAAATAGAGGGGCCAGGATAGATGCTGCTAACTCAGGATTTACCTTGAACAATTCTGCATTCAAGTTATCCTTGCCAGGAGCTTTCCCATTTTTTAAGGATTTGACGGCTTGAATGATCTCTTCCTTAGTTGAGGTGTCTGTGTTGATATCAAGATCTTCTGCCTTCCGGATGTTTGCTTCCTCTTTAGGTGGCTCGCTGTTCAGCAATTCTTTGAAATGCTCTGTCCAGCGCATTTCTTGTTCTTTTTCTGTTGTCAGTAGATGGCCTTATTTGTCCCTGATGAGAGTGTTTGTTGGTGTCTGCCGTTTACCACTGATAAACCACGTCATTTTGTAGATGGTTCCTTGTTCACCACGAGGAGCTGTATCCTCTGCTTGTATTGCCAGATTATCAATATAATGTAGTTTGTCCACTCTCACAAGGCGTTTGACCTCCTGGTGTGCCTTGCTACGCTGCTCGTGGTATTTGTCCTTTAGCTTCTGGGATTTTGTCTAAAACTTTTTTCTTCAGGGTTCGTCTGGTTTCTATGGTGTTGGGTGTAATCCACTCCTTTCTTCTCTTCTGCTGGTAGCCTAGACAAGCTTCACCGCTCTGTTTATAGATTGTTGTTACTTTGTCCCACTTCTTGTTGATCTCCTCATCTGCATTCCCCTCCTTTTCATCAAGGTCTTCAAGTGCCTGAAACCTGTTCTTTAACTGCAGAACGAAGGCTTTCTGTATTTCAGGAAACTTTGTTAATGACATAATGTCTATGTCACTTGTTTGGTGGACCCACACTTCTCAGTTTTAGCTAGATGGAGGCTATCACCAGGTGGTGGTCACTGCCAACATCTGCTCCTCTTCTCACTTTCACATCTGTCAGTGAGCGTTGCCATTTGCCATTGATCATCATATGGTCAATCTGGTTCTTGTCTCTGCCATTTGGAGAACACCATGTCAGCTTGTGAATTTCATAATGTTGAAATAGGGTTCTGCCAATTACTAGATTGTTCATATTGCAGAAATCAACAAGCCTCTCTCCGTTTTCATTCATGGTGCCACACCTATGTCTTCCCATTGCTCTGGCGTTGTTTGTGTTGTCCTTACTGACCTTGGCATTCAGGTACCCCATGACGATAGTTAGGTCGTGGCGTGATACTCTCTCTAACTCCTTCTGTAATGGAAGGTAGAATTTGTCCTTTGCTTATTCATCACTGTCATTTGTCAGAGCATAGCACTGAATCAGGGTGATATTATTGTGTTTCCTTTTCAGTCTGGCTCTCGTAAGTCTGCTGCTGATGGATTTCCACTCAAGCAGGGACTGCTCCACTCCCTTCTTCAAAAGGATGGCAACACCCTCATGGTGTTGTCCATCATCCCATCCAGAATACAGCAAAGTTTCTCCCAAGGTCGTTGTTAATCTTCCTGATCCCATCCATCTGCTCTCGCTGACACCCAGGATTTGTAAGCTGTAGTGTCTCATCTCTGCTGTGACCTGAGCTTGCTTCCCTGTTTCGTACATTGTCCATATGTTCCAAAAACCAAGTTTGTTTTTTGTCTGGGTATTGAGCACTTCAGTCTTCATGCCAGTGGCTTCCTTTCGGCTTTCACACTGGCAATCACACAGGTCATTGACTCCTGTAGGCCATCGCAAACAGTAATGGTCGATTTCTCCGCCACTGTTCCCATAACATATCTTGTTTTTTATGGGATAGGATTGTTAGCCCTGTGCCAAACCCCCAACCTGGAGGACCAGGGCATCTGTTTTGTCTGGTCGCTCCCCCACAGATGAGTCCGGCATGGTTGAACCTGCCAAGAGCAAAAAGCCCCCGCCGACACAGACTTTGGGGATCGTTAGAGCACGCAAGCTGTCCTGCCACAACAAAGCACGGACACCAGAGGACAGCAAGTACTCTGTCCAAAAGAAACTCCTTCTTTTGGCTTCCTCCCGGGGCTAAACTCACACTGCTTCTCTTGCTGTCTACTCACTTTCTCCCTACTTTCTGTCATATATATCTCTGTCAGCTGCAATCAATCAGTGCCCCAGCCCCTATATTTGCAATCAGTCTCCAGGTAAACATTTTCTGTTAACTAATGTTAATAAGGCTAAGACAGCACAGTAAATATTGTCCAATTGTGAGTCTGTAAAGAAAAATATGTCTCTCCTTTATCCTTTCTGGAAATATGATTACACAACTACAGACTGACTATCCACCCTTCCCTCAAGACAGTCTTTACGTTTGAAAGTTGTGACCATTTTCACTTTCCATTGATGATCGATCAAATGGAAGTGAGAAATGTCAGATCATCCATCTCTCTATTTGAGATCTTCCATGCATCAAGATTCAAGTTCAGTCTTAAAAGCAAAACAAAATAAAAAATCCCTCAATTGTAGGGCAGACATCTGTAGTAATATAGGCCTCTCAGAAAAGAATTGATAAGATAATAAATCCTTTTTTCTATGAATCCTTTTGCCATCTAAGCAGACTGGTTGGAAGAAAACAAACAATCAAGAAAGACAAAAACAGAGTGCTCTGGGAATCTCTATCCTGTTGTCTAAGGATTTTAGTTTGGGTTAATTTACTTAGTAAAAGTGATTTAAACCTATATATCTGAACCCTAGTCAAGGACACCACATGGATTAGGAAGGTCGTTAGTCCAAAAAGTCTGGTGACATTCTTTGAACTACACAATTAGTTTCCATGAAACATTTTAATGAACAGTAGGGAGAAGCTATCAAATGGTTTCTGTGTGTGCAAAAGAGGCAGCAACCTGGAAACTTACAAAAATACATTTACAAGTGTTAATTTTAAATGAGTGAATAGTAATTAGAGATGGAAGAGAGTCTTCAACTTGTCAGTTTCCTACCAATGCAGGATATTTCTCTACCATAGATTCAAGTGCTTTGTCCAGTCTAGTTTTATATTATTCAAGGGAGGGACTTCCACTACTGTTCTTGGGACAATGATACATACTATGAAACATAGACTTCACTATTATAAAGTGATTACTTAAACTTTCCTTTACTCAGTTTTGTCTGAATATTTTTCATTACAAACCATTATGTCACCCTAGAGAATTGTTGTCCCTCTTTACTTGTGCATTCTCCTAATTACTGTATATTTATATTCACTTCTCCCTCCCTCTACCGTAATCAGTATATATTTTAATCCTTTAAAATATATTTAACTTTTCTGTTACACACAGATCAGTCCCTTCAGCTCTTAAATCATTTTTATTTCTTTTCTCTGAATATCCCCCAGTTAGTCAATCTTTGTGGTAGTAAGATGCAGACATGTACACTGAATTCAAGGTGTGATCTTACCAGTATCTTATAGAAAAGGAATAGCACATCCTGATCTTTGACATGGTGTCTCTTTGTATGGGTTTTGTGTTGTTGGGTTTTTTTTACTACCTTATCATATTGCTAGTTCATTGCAATCTACAGTTCCCAAATACTTCCATTCTACTAAATATCTAATTTTCATACTATTTTACCCAATTGTATTAGCTTGCATTTTTCCATGCTGAATCTCATATGAGAGCTCATGGTGAATAATAAGCTGAATATGAGCTCCCAATGTGATGCTGTGGCTAAATGCAATCCTGGGATGCATAACCAGGAGAATCTTGAGGAGTAGAGAATTATTTTACCTCTACATATGGCACTGGTGTGACCACTACTAGAATACGGTTTCCAGTTCTGTTACCCACAATTCAAGAATGTTGATAAATTGGAGAGCATTCTGAGAAGAGCCACAAGAATAATTAAAGGATTAGAAAACATGCACAGTGATAGACTGAAAGTGTATGTCTATGCTGCAATTAAACACCCACAGCTGGCCTGTATCAGCTGACTAGGGTTCGGGCTGTGAGACTATAAAGCTGCAGTGGTAGACATCCAGGCTCGGACTGGAGCCCAGGCACTGAGACCCTACCCCTCGCAGGTTCCAGAGCCCAGGCTCCAGCTTGGGAGCACTGCAACCTAGCCTCACATGCCCGAGTCAGCTGACACGGACCAGTCATAGGTGTTTAATGCCAGTGTAGACATACTCAAAGAGTTCAATCTATTTAGTTTAACAAAGACAAAGTTAAGGGATAACTTGATTACAGTCTATAAGTATCTACATGGGAAACAAATATTTAATAATAGGCTCTTCAATCTAGTAGAGAAAAGTATAACACAGTCCAATGGCTGTAGGTTGAAGCTAGACAAATCAGACTGGAAATAAAGTTTAATTTTTTGACAGTGAGGGTAGTTAATCACTGGAAGAATTTACCAAAATTTATGGTGGATTCTCCATCACTGAATTTTTAAATCAAAATTGGATGTCTTTCTAAAAGATATGCTCTAGGAATTATTTTGAGGAATGTCTCTGACCTGTGTTTTACGAGATGTCAGACTAGATGATCACAATGGTTCCTTTTGGCGTTGGAATCTATGGATTTTCTACTCCATTTCTCAGCTATCTCCATTTTTGTATTTTATCTGTCCTCACTGGTGTTTGCAATAATTATATAAAGTATCTATCTTGAGTATTTCTAATGTACCTGTCAGGGCCGCCCAGAGGATCCAGGGGGCCTGGGGCAAAGCAATTTCGGGGAGCCCTTCCATAAAAAAAAAGTTGCAATACTATAGAATACTATATTCTCGTGGGGGCCCCTGCGGGGCCCAGGGCCTGGGGCAAATTGCCCCACTTGCCCGCCCCCCCCCCCCCCCGGGCGGCCCTGGTATCTGTCACCATGGTATCACCTAATATGTCAATCAAATGCAGAGAAGGTTTTCAAAAAAGGGAATTAAGTGGGATAGAAACTGAAAACATTGTGGGGCCACTACCATTAAAGTGCTTTGGAAAAACACTAATTGGTCTGAACAGCATGATAACTCTTTCAGTTACCTGAATCTCAATGTGTACCTTTTAATATATATCTATTCACCAGTGTGAAATGTATTTTTAAATGGTCAGAACTGAAATAATCTTAAGGTACGGAGATGAATATCTCATTACAAAACCATATGGCTAACAAACAACAACATTTAATGTGACATTCTGTCATAAAGCTTGTTACTATGCTGTTGTCAGTTCACTTTTCAGCCTTGGCATTGGAGCATATAGGGAGTAGTTGGGTTTACACTGCAACAAATGGAAATTTAAAGATGTAGACTTGGTATTCTGTAGGTCAAATTCAAATAACATATAACAGCTTAAGTAGTATTTTTAACACCAAAAAGGTGGCATTGTGGTGGCAACATCAACAGAATCTTAACTGTACTGTTGCTAAGTGAAATATTTTAACATACTTTCAGATATTTAAGATGAATTCCTCACTTTAGAGGATGCCAGGCTGTGCTCAAACTGGGTATAATAAAGTAGCCTAATAGCTGAAAGAAAGAACACATTGTACTTCTCTTTAATATGGTCAATATTTTCTTTAAAAGGCCAGTGGAGAAAACATGGGGAATTTATAAGAAAAAATACTAAATCTCAAGGTAAAGAGAAAACACAGCTTCAGGTGAGAAGGCTGCATCAAAAGAAAACTACTGTTTATTTCTAATTAAAATGAACATAATGTATACTGCAAAAAGAAAAAGGAAATTTGTATACATATGGCATCCTGAATCCATAGATGCCTAATGTTAAATAAGTTTGTTTTTCATACCTTTTCTGCATAAGTTACACTATGTTGTTCCTAATTAATGAAATGCATAAGTATATTGTTTTAAAATTTCTTAATTAGAATGAGAGTTCCCAAATTTAGGAAGAAAATACATTTTATCATTTTGCTTAAAATTGTTCAATGGTATTGCAGCAGTAGAGCTTCTGGGGAAAAGACGTAGGAAATCGGAACATGGTATGCAACTGAGAAGCTGTATTTTATGTAAGCTTCTGAAACAATTTCAGTGGTGGCAGAATATATTTAGTAAAAATGCAAGACAAAAAAAACTTATGCATAGGAATTTGAAGTAAAAAATGCAAAGCACCAGTAAAACAATATAATCTTTGCTCTATGGATTTTGACTGCATACTAGTAATTCTCTCCTTTGCCAAGCATAGGCAGCAGGAAGTTAGTGTTCAATAAACGTGTTGGGATTTTTTTCAATAAAATTAGAAGTTTTGTGGCATAAGTCTTCCTACACTCTCCTGACATCAACTGGAAAGTTCATCAACACAAGCTATTATTGGAAAAACAATAGTATAATAAAAGAGGGGGCTGGCAGGGTATTCTCCTTGAGGACCTCCTGAGTTTGGGATTCATTGCCCCACTATCTGCTGACCTTTGGGCATGCTGCAAAGTCTATCTGACTTTTGGGGAGGGTTAGGGTTCACATGGGAAGGGATGTGGGTTTGTCTTATTTTAAAATGCTAGATTTTTGTAAAGGGGTGAAGTTGATTGGGATATGTATTATAGATTTGTAATTTAAAGTGTTGGCAGGAGACCCACAGCCTGATAGGAGCACTTTATTGTGCATGTTTACAAAACTAAAAAATATTTTAAAATGTCAGCGGTACAGTTTTTGCATACCCTATAAATATTAACCTAAAAACTATTCTCAATGTAAAGGGTAAAGCGATTCTGTGGTCCTTTGAAATGGCTGAAACTAGACCTCCTGCATCCTTTCTGTATTATGAAAAGACAGGTTATACTGCAACTAAGATTATTAAAAGAGAGATTATACTTCAACTAAATCAAATACATTTATTTAGATAATTTATAAGGCCCCATTGCCAAAAAAGGTAGGAGGGTGCATTTATATTTTTAATATATTACTTTATAATTGACTTTTGAATTTCAGGACTGACAGATTGCACTTTGGAGTTCATCCATGCACTGAGCAGCAAATAACCAATAAAAAAGCATTGGGGTCCTCTGCTGGCCCTCCCTTTCAAGAGTTGCTGATACTAGTTAATATGGCATTCCCAGAGCTACATCCTATAATATGGTAGAATATATACTCTTTATAACCTGCTTGTAAACTTGAATAACTTTCACTCTCTCTCAACAACAAAAAATGTTAAGCTTAACTACTAAGGAGTAAGGAGAATGCAGCTGAACTTCAGCCTAAGAAAACTAAACCTTATATTTTAACTTATCCTAAAGAATGAATTATTGGCCTATCCTCGGATAAGTAGTTCTGAAATAAATTGGAATAATCAAATATAGAAATCCAACTGCATGGTAAAATCTGTTTCTGCATCTTTAGTATTCTAGTTCAAAGCTAATGGAGGTCTGAATAGCAATCCCAGAAAGGGAAGTAAACTAAGACACCAGAAAATGCAGGGAATGCACTAAATTGAGAAGGATTAAACCCACATCAGCAGAAGCGAAAGCTTCCAGTCTGTAGTACTTCATATAGATATTTAGGGAAGATCAGTCTGCCATGTTGTACAGCTCTTCCTAACCAGCCTCACCTCTGCCAAAGAGGCTTCCACAGAATAGGAAGAATGGATTTTTAATCCTGGACAGACTAACAATATTACGTAAAACATATCCACCTAGCTACAGTGGTCTTGGAGAAGGAGACTGTGTTGAGGAAACATCTTGTATTTTTCCCTCTACTTCATTATTAAAGGGCAGCTCAAGAAGAAAAGATAAGGACAATTACATATTCACCTGAAAAATGTAACTGGTTATGAAGTTAGTAAATCTCTTCATATTTCAATGCAACTGAAACAAGTTTGGCAAAACTACTTGACATAGAAGGATGAAGTGTACCAGGTGTCTGCAAGACCATCCTACTTGATAATTTGGAGTAGTAGAGCAGGAAAAGGTAAATAGACTCATAATGCTTGTCTACATGGAACATTCAGGAAAATTAAGATGAATTAACTAAAGGTGGAATGTTAAAGTGCATAAATTAAAGCACATTAAATCCCTGTGCGGATTTCCTCATTCCGACATAAAATGGCCATGGTTCACTGTAGCTTAATCCTCCTTGGAGGAAGATTTCTAATCCAACATCGCTTTCTTTCAATGTAGTTTGCCTGATTGCGTTAGAGGATTAAATTACAGTGAGTTAAGGTCACTTTTCTTCTGCATGAGAATGTCTATACACAGGTTTAATGAGCTTTAATATATGCACTTTAGCTTTCCACCTTTAGTTAATTCTTCTTAACTTTCCTGAGTGTACCTATGTAGACAAGCTCATAGACTGAAGCGAATTGCAGCACTTTAGTATTTTGATTTGCCTTTAGAAAATTAATCAAAATGAAGCAAATCTATTTCAGTCAAAGTGAAGGAGTGTGCTTGTATAACTCAGGCCATGTCCATACTACAACCACTGCAACGGCACAGTTACGGCACTGCAGCTGTGACAATGTATCACCATAGTGCAGATGTGCCTACATTGACAGTTTGTTTGGTTTTTTTCCCCCATCAATGTAATGAATCCATCTTTTCAAGAGGCAGTAGATAAGGTGACAGAAGAATTCTTCTGTCAACGTGGCTGCATCTACACCAGAGGTTAGGTCGACCTACATCCGAGGTTAGGCACTCAAGGTACTAAATTTTTCACAGCCTGGAGCACCGTAGCTAGGTCAGTCTAATTTTTAAGTGTAGACCAGGCCTCACTCTGTATTGAAGTAGAACAAGACTAGAAATTTCCACAGAAGAAAAAGCACCTCTGTGCTCCTGCATCTAAACTTTAGATACAATTTCAGTGATGCTTCTGATAGTGTTATGCAACAACAGCTAATGAACCAAGGGTATGTCTGTACAGCAAAGAAAAACCCATGACTGGCCTGTGCCAGTCGACTTGGGCTCACGGGGCTCAGGCTGCGGGGCTGTTTCATTGCTGTGTAGCCTTCCAGGCTAAGGCTGGAGCCTGGGCTCTAGGACCCTGCAAGGTGGGAGAGTCCCAGAGCTCCCTCCCACATAATTCAGCATTTTGGGAAGCCCTGCCCCTCTAGGTGGGGAGCTTAGAATAGGCATGCTCGGACCACACACCAAAACTGCACTGCTGACACTGGGTGAAGGGCTGAGAACAGGCTTGCTTAACACATATCAGAAACTCTCCAGCATTGGGGAGTGAGGATAGGAATATCTACTGACATGGAGTAGTTCATACGTCTCAAAGTTATTGTCTCAGGCTGCATTCATCTCCATTGGGTGTTCAGGCTTGGAGTAACAAATCTCTATGCAAAGCTGATGAACTTTTAATGGTTACTTTTAAATAAAAATGTAACTGAAAATTCCACACATATTTTGTTATATTGCCTTAGATGACAATATATTCTGATGTTAAATTAGGATAACTACAATACCAATCTTTCAGAAAGAAACCACTAGTATTAATTAAATGTACATTTTGCATTATATCAAGTATTATTTATGCCAGCCAATCACTTGATACAAAATTAACCACAAGTCCCTAAGTGTTTTAAAAATGTATAAATAGACTAGTTATAAAATAATTTTAGCTTATTAACGAAAATTACTGAAGAAGTTTAAAAAAATTCCTCTCAGCTTATCCAGACATTGGTGTTTTCTCTTTTCCCCAGGTACTATTCTAAGAATCCACAAGTTATTCACCTTTCAAATGTCCTTATCAACACTTCTACATGAACTGGCATGAATGAGAATGGTTTAGTCTCTAGTATACTCTGACCGCAAATGTCTTCAAAGTTTCAGTCCTTAGATTTGTGCTTTATGATTTTTTTTCTGTTAAATAGAAAAGTAGTTTCATGTCTATTCCACTATGATGCTCGCTCTCTCTCTCTCTCTCTCTCTCTACACACACACACACACACACACACACACACACACACACACCATGATAGAAATAAAAGATTATTCTGTACAAAGTGGGCAGTACGTCTATATAGACTTTTTGTCTTGTGCAATTCTTTTAAAACAACGTCCTTAGCTAAAAAACTAAGCTAACCTATTTCATTTTTTCCTAATCTGTTGTTTAGTAATATAGAAATTCATAAGATCTCTATTTCAAACCTTTGAACACCATTTTCTTTGTTTAAAATTATGCTATTTTGTCAACAAACTTGTTCTGAAACTGAATGCTAATTATCCTTTTTTATAAAAATTTGTAACGTCCCTTTAAATAATTGGAAGTCCTAAATCCATATTATTGACACTGCAAATTGTGTAAATACACAATTAACATCAGCTGTATCAGTATAGCCCTATGTTAAATGATTCACAGCCTGTTGTCATGACAGTGCTGGGACTTCAAACAGGTTTAGGCTTGATGAGTAGTTCCACCGGGCATTTAAATGCCAACTGCCAGGTAAATTGTTAATGAGGAAAACAATGTTTGCTGCTCATAATAATAATTAAAAAAGCAGCAATGGGATTTTTGGATTTTACTTTTATAAAAGGAAAGTGATTTTATTTATTTCTCTGTTCAGTACCATTTTTACCATTAAGCTTTTTTATTTTAATTTTTTTGTGCAGGGGATGCAGGAATTAATGATCCACACAAGAAGTTATTAGCAGAAATCAAATAAAAATGATTGATCACCTATCTTTTTACTGTAGAAGTATTTCAGCAGAAAAAGCAATGTTATGCCAAATAATATTAATGCAACATCTTTTTAACATTTGTACTTGAAGCTGAAACTTTCTTAAATTATTCAGCTCTCCTCTGAGACCAAGCATGCTAAATTTAAGGATTGACTACCCTAAGTTACTTGATACATCAGGTATCAGTGATGCCGTGGATGAATTCTAGGTTGTCATTAGCAAACCAGGAAATGCTGATGTGTTAAAGATTTCACAGAAGAGTGAAAAAGAACATAAAAGAGTAAAGTTAAAAGTGTCTGGCTAGTGGGGACATTCAGTATATCTTTCTGGGTTTTCATTTTAGCATTGTAGTTCATCGTTGATGCACTGCTGGACCTACAAAGTTAATATTAAGGGTCTTCTAAGCACAAGCAGAATAATTGGATCCAGGCTCCCAAGGCAACAGAACTTTTAAAACAGATTAATTTATAGAAAGTGTAACATCCTTTCGTATTCAGAGGAGCGCCAGAGGCAAAATATGGATAAAGCTGACCTACAGTTCAGAGAAAACATGGAATGGTACGTAAGTGATTGTTAACATAAAAGGACCACTAGCTCCTCAATCTTCCCAACTGAACCTAGGAAGAAAGAAGTTCTATTTTTATGGCAACTCATAGAAGCGGAGAAGTCCACATTTCTACATGTTCCTACAGCATCCTCCACAAGTAATGAATATGCTGAACAGGGAGGACCACCAACACAAGGCTTCTAAGTATACTTGTAGATGGCAAAGTTATGTTCTTTCTGTAAAATCTGCTGATATGTTGACCAGCAGCAAAGCACAAGGGAGTATTCACTCACTGGGATTAGTGGCAGCAGACTCTCAGAATAACTGCTCTTTAACGTTTATAGCGTTGCTTTCAATTTGTTTTAACTTGAGTGATAACTTGTGGTATGATGTCAGACCACATAATTAAAATCTGGATTCAGGGAGTTTAGTAACATATTGTTTTAAATGTGCTACACTTTTACCCCTGGAGACGTGTCAAAAGTGGAATGAGGTTCATGGCCATCCATCCACCTGTGGTCTAAGTGCAACAGTGAGCCAGGAATTTAAACAGGACAAGAAAAATCCCTTCCAATTCTAAAGATATGGCAACTAGAATAATTCCCAGTGGCTAAATACAAAAAAGGACTTTGGTTCTGTACTTTATTTAATTATTTTTTGTGACCTAGTAACATGAGTTGCACAGCGATGCTGGGCTCCTTCTTATCCATCCACTAGGCAGAGTGGCACACAATAGAATTCACTCCCCAGAGCCAGCCAAGCCTCACCGTCTTTTTTTCTTCTCCAGTGCAAGGATTTACAGTGCTGGAAAAACGTTTGGATTAGGGAGTAACATAACTATTTTGAGGTCACAGAACTTTTTGATTGGTGGAGCTACAACACAAAAAATAGTTAGCAAGTATGGAATTTCCTTTTCCCTATACTAGTTGTCAGTGCAAAGAGATGGAATTAGCATAGTATTCCTTCCTCCTCCCTCAAAAAAAACCCAACAACAACAAAAAGGCAGGGAGGGGAAGAGAAAGAGGCCTTAGTTAAACAGATCCTACATAAAGTTAAGAGTCCAGGTGGGGGAGTAAAATTTAGTTACTTCAGAACTAAACAAAATGAGCCCCAATCAACAAAATTAACCTATGGCTCCAATTAAAAGGAAGAGAGCAAATCTTTTTTTAAAAACTGATCAGAGATAATGATTCACAAAGGTGACATCTGCTGAAAGTAGCATAATGAGGTGAAAATTCTTAGTGAAAGCATGGACTAGGAAACACCAAGTAACAACATGGCACAGTTACTCAGCTGAGGCATCTCCCCTTTCAGCCCAAAAGGATATGAAACAGGATAACTGAGCCTTATTTATGACAGGAACAATGGATGCCCACAACTTCACAGAACTTATCATATGTCCAGAACAAAATAAGTTCTAGGGGTCTGATTTGTGACTTTTAAGGCAATTTCCTGGACTCTGATGTGCTCAAGCTTAATAACCCTATCCTGTGCATGTCTAACCTCAACCAGGCTTTTTTTCCTCTCCACTCTTCCTTCGGATTGGGATAGACACTAAGCAGAACAGCTCCTTATTTTAAAGGTATACTGTCAATCTAAAATTTTATCACTTTTATAAAGTTAGTAGTGTCAAATATTATATCTACCTCTAAGTTCTCCTATAAGTTTCTGATTTAATTATCACACTTTCCAATTTTGTTAAATGTTTTACTTTGCCCTGTTGCTGTGTGAAGAACATACCTAAATAAAGGGGACATTGACTAACTATATAAGGGAAAGAGTGAAACCAATTATATACAGAATGCTGTCAAATGCACAGGGTAAGCACATTTTTTAAAAAAAGTAGAAATAATGTCTAAATTTTCTCAGCTCCAGAAGTCTTAGGTGTTACTTGTTTTAACTATGGTTATTAAACTTTTAGATAGCAATGTGAGTTTTAAATTGGTAGTATTCCTTTAAGTGGAAGGGAGACTGATTTTAGGGAGGAAACTGGTACAAAGGACAAAAAGTTTTCTAATGAATGAACAATTCAGAATAGGGAGAAAGAATACAGAAAAGGGCTGATAACTCCATCATTCTGGCCAATAAATGCCCATTAAATAGACCACTTTCCAAGGGCTAGTTTGTATTCCATCCTCTTGAGAACCAAAATGTACCCAAACCAGGGTAATAAACCCTATCCGAATGAGTTGCTGAAGGATCACAATGATGATTGCCTCTTCTTTGGATCTTGGGAAAGGAGAAGGAGACTAGAATATTTCTTTTAATGAGTGAGGGACACAAGTATCAGAATAATCCTGGAATATTGGTCCAAATATAGAAAAATTCTGAACTCATGATCTAGGCCAAATTCTCTGCTTTATTTTCTCTTTCTCCTCCATTTCCCTGTCTAAGTTGTCTTGGTGCTGCTGAAGCAAAGTTAGGTCTCCCAGGTCATCCCCACTCACACTGCTGCTCCTGTCAGGATGGGCATCATCCGTCACTCACTGGATTTCCACCCAGTCACCACAGGAGGCACTGCAGACATATCTGCCCTACAATGAAGAAATGGAAGCTGCCTCCATAATCAGACTGTGTCCTCTTTTTTATTCTGAAAGATAACTTCATTTTGATTTTTAAGATGTTATGCTAGTTCTCTATTAGTTTCCACTGCTAAATGTAATGTTATTTTAAAACAACTAACTTGTTTCCAGGTTTTAAATCAGATATCATGCATTTTTGTTCTAAGTTTTTTTTAAATAAATCCAAATATCCAAATGGTTACATTTAAAATGGATTTTAGAGTACTGAATCCTCTCGCTTTATTTCTTTACAGTATTGTTAAATTTTTCACCTTCTGTTGATGATCCAATTATTAAAACTGGGCCTTTCAATCACATTAAATGGGCACACTTCTCATTCAATATTCAACAGACTGTATTTGTCTAAGACACTTACATTAATATGCATCTAAAGTTAAGACTTAAAACATGACCCTTGGAAAAAATATTTAATTTTATTCAACAGCTTATACTTTCCCCAGTAGAACTGGTTAAAGCAGAGGTAGGCAAACTTAACTATGGCCCGCGGGCCACATCTGGCCCACGGGACCATCCTGCCCGGCCCTTGAGCTCCTGACCCGGGAGGTTAGCCCCGGCCCCTTCCCTGCTGTCCTCCCTCCTCCGCAGCCTCAGCTTGCCGTGCCGCCAACGCTCTGGGCGGCGGGGCTGCGAGAGCCACGGGGTGGAGTGGGGTGTAGTGTATTAAATTGCTCCCTGCCCCATCCAACCACCCACTGCTCCCTCTCCCCTGACCGCCCCCCCCCCCGAACCTCCACCCCATCCAACCGCCCCCTGCTCCCTGTGCCCTGACTGCCCTCCGGGACCCCCTGCCCCTTATCCAACCAGCCCCCCACCCACCCCCACTCCCTTACCATGCTGCTCACAGCACCAGGACTGGCAGCTGTAAGTAGCACATTCCTACAGGGAGCAATTTAATACTGTGGCCCTCAGGCCAAAAAGTTTGCCCACCCCTGGGTTAAAGCTTATGACTGTGTGCACCAGGTGATTTTAATTTAATAAAAAATGATCTGCAGTGATAGACAATGGTGATATACTAAATGAGCCATCAAACTGCTCAGTGCATTCTGCAATGCAGACATTAATTTTCAGCCCAAGTATAGAAAATTTCTTTAGTTAAGTATTCATTTTTTTTAAAATATATATTACGCATATGAGGACACACACTCCCTCATAAACTTTCCCTTTCCTTCCCTCTGCTCCAAACACACAAATAAATTATTCCTCTATGTTTACCTTTTTTTTTTTCAAATTTGACAAGCATCAGCTGAGTACTTCATCTTTTTTATCCCCTTGAACCTTTTTAGGATCCAGAAATCTAATAACTTTTTCTTAAATAAATGCAAGACCATATGGTTTTACTATGAACACCAATAAAATCTACATGACCAAAAAGATAAGTGATTCCATTATAAATTCCTTACATTTAAAATGACTCTTTACTTGGAAAAGGAATTATTGCCCATTAACAATTTAAGTGGACAGACTAATTTTTCAGTTCTTGAACCCTATTGAACCATATCCCTTTCCACACACACAAAAAAGGGATTTATATCTGTGCAAGAAATTAGATCAGAGCAACAGTAATGAAAGGAGAACAATTTACACATTGACATTAAAGAATGGAACTTTACTGGGATCAATCTGTATAACTTCAGTAATACTTATTAGTAAGCCCTGTTCTACACATTAATTACCCAGACAAAAAACGAAGAGATTAAAAGCTGCAGACCAGTGCAAGTCATGCTTTTAAAACTTCCTATTAAAATATAAAATTTTAAGTATTCTGTATCAGTAATCCCATCATATCAACAAAAGAGTTCACAGAATGTAAAATAATCCTTAAAAAGAATATTTTCAAATAAAAAAAACTTAATTTTGAATGGCAATGTAACACCTGGACTGAGGCAGTTTGACTGGAGTATATTCAAGCTGAAATTAAAATCAAATACATTTTTAACTTACAAATGAAAATATTAAAATTACAATGCTAATCAATTCAAGCCACAATCTTTGTTTTTAGAACACTAATTCAAATGTCATTAGTTTCCACGTGCCCAAACAATTTATTGGGAACTGCCCAAGACTTTACTGGAAGTTTGCACCAGATACAAGTTCTGCATTCACTTTCCTGTGTGTAGCGTTAGGCAAAAAATATTGAAGTTTCCAAATATTATATGTAAAGGACTTAATGCTCTTCCCTTTCTTTAAGAACATTAACAGCATGTACAAAGACCAAACATGACAATAGGCCCTCCTTTACCAAACTCATAGCCAAGGCTAAAATTAAGTTTGAAACCTGTTGCCTATAGCTGCCGCAACCCCACAATCTTTGTTTCTGAAAGAACTATTGCACACACACACACACACACACACACACACACACACACACACACACACACATAATTAAATAATTCAATAAGCACTCCAGTGTTTTTACTCTAATATTACTACAGTTGACAACACAGATGTATGAAAGTTGGGATTTGCATATGTGTTTACAGAAGGAGTTTATGCTTTTGGCTCTGCCCTAAATAACCTAAAATGAAACCTCCTTTAGATGCATTAACAAATTTAAAATATGCTTAGAAATCTGAAACCCAGCAGTACATAAATGTAGATCACAAAAATAGTTTTGACTTTTCCCCACAAGTTACTCCATGACATATAATACAAAATAATACATTAATGTACCTATCTTAAATGAAAAATAATCCAAACTATGATATATCATTTGGTTTCTGAGTGACATCTTATTGTTTATGATGGTCACAATTTTTCAGCTGATTACTTCAAGTGTCACTCCTCCCACTCAGTTTCAGACACCTAACAAAGAAGCAGGGGGAATATGCACATACACCTCTACCTCGATATAACACTACTCGATATAACACGAATTCGGATATAACGCGGTAAAGCAGTGCTCCGGGGGGGCGGGGCTGCGCACTCCGGTGGATCAAAGCAAGCTCAATATAACACGGTTTCACCTATAACGCAGTAAGATTTTTTGGCTCCCGAGGACAGCGTTATATCAAGGTAGAGGTGTATTTAGAATAATAGTTATTATGGTCCAAATGGGAAGCTAAAATTATTAAACCACAGTGCAATTTTTCATATTCTACAAAATAGACATCCAATGAAGAAAAAAAGGAAATAGATAGCTGAATTTTGAAGAGATCAGTTTAAAACAAGTTTATATGATTGACTGAAATAAACATCTACTGTATTTGGCAATTTGATGTGTCTAGAATCCAGTTAAGCACTGCATAAGCAATCCTTCAAGAAGTGCTAATAATCATCAATGCAGACGTTAGACGTTTCACCATAGTAACTATCAGAAGGATCTTAATACAGTGGAAGTTCTGAAAAGTTAAATCAGACAACAAATTGGGAACAAGCAAACCATAAAAATGAAGAGAAAGGAGGACTTCAAAATGAATATTATGAAAACTGACACATTAGAAGGCCTGCGTTAAGAGAACACACTATGCACACATCTGAAGGTTACAAATGCCATTTTCTGCATCTTAACTCCGCTTTCAGGGTATTTTCTTTCTTCCTTGCTCAAAGCACTGCTTCAGACAGTTCCCCTGTTGCTTCTCTCAGTTCTACTTGTGTCAAGTGACAAGTGTTTGGGGGGAAATGAATGCTAAGCTATTGCCGCTGGAACAGCATTTCCCATCTTACACTGCACCCTGAAGGCCATCCTTCTGAACAGCCGGATGACAAAAAAGGCCAAAAGAGAGACAATTATTTAACCTGACCCCAAATGACAAGAAACATCCCTCAAGATATGTGAAAAATCAACCTGTGTAGCAAGAATACTAAAGAGCCAGTCAGAGATTTTAAAATATCATTTTGAAACAAAAACTGAATTATGTAAGAGACCAAAAATAGCTATAAAAATAAGTTAATCCACAGCTTCTCTCTTACATATAAGTAATAATTTGTCTACAAAAATAATAAAAGTAACATCACTTCGCAAAGTAGAAAATTGCTTTTCCTTTCCCTAATGATATAATACCTACAGCCTTTGCAAGCTGGGAATTAATCCACTTTGTCATGCATTGATGGGTGACACAGAACAGTTCTACTATATGTATAGACTTTGGTGTTACATTAACTCTATATTCAACTCAACTGACAACTGAATGGGCTAGCTGTACCCAGCCCCAACACTCATTGACAGATGGGGAATAAAGATTGTGGAGTATGCCATAATTTACCAATGCACTGATGCCTATTCACTTCATGCTGCAATGATTTCCAAGTAAACAAACCACAAGAACACCATTAATACAAAGAAAATGACAGCCAACGCTTATTCCACAATAGTGCACATTCATACAAGAGCTGGTTTATTCAGGAAGTGCTATGACAATAACAGTTTGAAAAAAACACAAAAAGTTTCTAAAAGAAGATATGCACTTGCTCATTTGAATGTTAGGAAATCTAAAAAAATGTACAGTACAAATATACAGAATGAACGCTTTGGGCTAAATTCTACAAAACCTGCAGGGCATGTCTCAAATAGGATAATTTCTTACCTGATCATTTATTACCGAACAATTCCTTTATGATTGGACTGTATTAATCCAGACTGACTGGCAGTCCTTCTGTAGTGAGGCAGAGTGGCCTCCTTCTGGATCAGAGAGGGAGGGACCATTACATGCCTTCATCGTCGGCGGAGCCTAACCCACCCCGCCACCCACACTGGAAGCACAGGGGCAGGACAGGAAGTATAAAGAGAGGGACCTACAGCTCAGCTGGTGTTGGGCCAGGGAAGGAGGAGGACGTCTCAAGCCCTCTGCAGGATCCCAGATCAGTCGCTGAGCTGCACAGTGCCCTGCCAATGGAGGAGGCTGAGGGCGGCAAGGAGTTGCTAGAGCCAATGCCAGCTGTCTACGGAACAGCGAGAGAGAGAGCTGCCAGTGGAGCAACACCGCTGTAGGAAGTAGCCCAGGGGAACCCGACACTGATCCGCTTGTGCTAGTGCTGGGAAGTGAGGCAACATGTTTTGATTGTTCCCGCTGGTAATGTGACGATCCCTTTGGACGTGGAAGGGCTGTGGGCAGCGGTGAGCAGACCCCTGTCCATCAGGGCCTTGTCAGAACATCAGATACATCACTTGGGGCTATTTGGCTCCAGTGCATCCATGGAGATGTGAAGCTGTACCCTAGTGCCAGGGTCAATATGACAGTGAATTGGGTGATGTGGGTCATGACGGTAGGCTAGCACCGAGGCTAGCATACCCGTCATCCTAGGACATGACTGCTGGGAATTCGCAGAACCTTGGGACCCCACATGCTGAGATGGCCTTCAAGAGACTTTCCCTCAAAGGCGCAGATGAGCCTCCCAAGCACCCAGATCTAGATGACCAGCCAACCTGGGAGACTAACTGTGACCGTTCGGACGCCACCCACTTGCGAAGAGTCCCTGAGTTTGGGAACTGACTTCAACCGGGACCAATGGAAAGGCCACACACTCAGCCGGGCCTCTGAACCGTTGGCTTGTATCAACGGGGAAGTGACTGAACCCCATCAAGTGAGCCAGGACGCCGGCTTTGAATTGACATGTGACAGCCTTTACTGCATCGACTGTGACCCTCAGACCCAAAACACTCAGACCCAGTTGGTCGTACCCCAGTGCCACCGACACACAGTCTTGAAGCTGACCCATGATGACCCTGTGGCAGGACATCTAGGACACGTAAAGACTTTAGCCCAAATCTTGACCCGCTTCTTCTGACCAGGGATACACCAAGATGTAAAGGATTCTGTAACTCTTGCCCCGAGTGCCAAGGAGTAACCCGCAAGGAGTACCAAAAGCCCCCCTCATACCATTGCCAGTGATCGGAACCTCATTCAAGAGGGCTGCCACGGACCTCATGGGGCCCCTCACAAAGAGTGTCGCAGGATTCAAGTATACCCTCATCATCCTAGACTATGCCACCCAGTTCCCGGAAGCTATCCCCCTGCAGAACATCACAGCCTCAAGCATTGCTGGGGAACTCCTTAAAAATCTTTGCCCAGGTGGGCCCCCCCAGGAAATATTGATGGATCAGGGCATGAATTTCATCTCAAGACTGCTCTGATAGATTTGTGATTTTTTTTTAGGGATAAAAAAGTTGCAGAAGTCCGTTTACCACCCACAGACCAATGGACTGGTGGAGCATTTTAACCAGACCCTTAAGGACATGCTACAGAAGTTCCGTCCAAAGGAATTTTGCCAGTGCGTTTAGCTGGTCCCATCCCAGTTTCTCGCCATTCGAGAAGTAGTCCAGTCTTCAACAAAGTTCTCCCTCTTTGAGTTATTATATGGTCAGCAGCCATGGGGGCTGCTAGACCTTATGCAAGAGACCTGGGAACAAATGCCATCTCCATTCCAGGGCCTCCTTCAGTATGTCTTACAGCTGCACGGGCACTTGACCCAAGCAAGGGACCTGGTGAAAGAAAACCTCCAGGCCATGCAGGGAACTCAGGAGCTGACATACAACAAGGGAGCTCGAAGATGAACTTTCAAACCCAGCAAGAGGGTCCTCCTCCTGCTTCCCTTGGACGAATCAAAGCTCCTGGCCTGATGCAAGGACCTTATGAAATTATTCGCTGGGTGGGGCCGGTCACTTATGAAATATGGCAATCTGACCGATGGAAGAAACAACAGATTTATCATGTTAACCTCTTAAAGTCATGGCAGGAGCACAAGGGCTGCTAATTGCTCCATATCTCCCTGAGCCGGATCTGGGTCCCCGGATCCCCAACCGACAGACTCTGGAAACCCGCAACTGGGGGACATCATCACCAAAGAACAGTGGAGACAGGCCCAGAGACTATTGAAGCCCTTCCCCAAAATCTTCACACCTCTGCCAGGCCAAACTTACCTAACCCAACATATCTTATTAATGAGCCCAGGAGAAGTCATCCATGAGCCCACCCGACCCCTTCCATGACAGATGCGCGAGATAGTGGAGCGGGAGGTTCAAGCCATGGTGGAGCTGGGATTAATTGAGAAATCCCAAAGCAAGTAGCACAGTCCCATTGTTCTGGTCCCGAAACCAGATGGGATCTTAGATTTTTGCATCAGTTTCTGGAGGGTGAACCCCATCTTGAAATCTGATGCATACCCGATGCCTTGAATCAATGAGTTGCTCAATCAACTTGGTGATACCCAGTATATCACCACCTTGGATCTCACAAAGGGGTATTGTATTGGCAAATCCCACTAAATTCAAGCTCTAGGGAGAAAACAGCCTTTGCCACACTGACTGGGCTATATCAGTTCACATGGATGCTCTTCAGTCTCCAGGGAGTCCCAGTGACCTTCAGTTGCTGATGGACTGCACCTTATGGCCCCAAAGCACCTACACCGCTGCCTATCTAGACGACTACAGGAGCCACTAGGAGGACCATTTTAACAAGATTACAGCCATTCTTAGAGCCCTCCACACCACTGGGCTGATGGCCAATCCTAAGAATTGTAGGATCAGGTGGCAGGAAACCACCTATCTCAGATACATCCTAGGGCAGGGCCAAGTATGCCCCCTTGTATGAAAGGTCCAGGCTCTGCAGACCTATCTGCCACGGATAACAAAGAAAAGGTGCAGCAGTCCCTAGAGCTAGCAGGCTATTACCACCATTCATCCTCAATTTTGCCTCAGTTGCGGCCCCCTGACAGAGCTCCTAACAAAGGACAGCCCCGGTATGTACGCTGGACAGTGGAGTGCAGACAGGCCTTCAAGGACTATCTGTGCTGGGAGCTGGTGCTGTTTATAAGTTCATAAGGAAGCTGGGACAGGATTGAAAACTCACCTTATCTTTGTTATGTTATATTCACAGAGTGCCTTTGATACCAAACTGCCCAGCACTTGAACTTTTGAATTTGACATCCTTCTGCACTTCCTGACATAGAATCCTCAGCTGAGGTTTTGAAAACAGTACATTTATAAATATGTGAACAATTAAATAACTTTCACTAGAATAAAATAAAAATCAATATTAAATCCTGTAAGGGTGAGCATCAAGACTAGCATAGGAGAACTTGAAATAAAATTGTCAGGTAACAATACTTTAAGAAAACTTACCCATTCTTACCTGGGATTTTCCTTTCTTGGAATAATAAGGTCCATAAACCCATGATGTTGGGTCTCTACTCTATAAAGCCGTGGAGGCAGACTAAACCTATCAATCAGTGACGGGGAGGTAAGGCTCCACCTCTGACAAACTGCCAGTTAAGACATTTCCATAGCCTAGGAAAACTATTCATTTTATATCGGTAAGGAAAAATTAAGCATTATGACTAAACAGAACAATCCTCCCGCAGAGCAACAAATTGAATGAAAAAACAAACTCTTGAGTACCAATTAATAATCCCACATCTTTCCCCAAGTAACAGCCCATTCACGGTGGGGTGGATTTGTGGACCTCATTACTCTAAAATAGTAAATTTTCAAGTAAAGCAGAGATAATTTTCCTATTCTTATTCATAAAAATATTCACAGATTCATGACAGTGGAATTTTCACAGCAGTGTCCACTGGAGTGGAGGAGGGTCAACTATCTACAGTTATGTATAGATTCAAAAGGCAACAGCCCTTTCCAGATAGTTACTGGGTTACTACAGTGAGGATCACCCATCTACAGAGGACAACGTCAGTCAATGAGTGATGTCCAGCTGGCTGAATCTGAAGAACATATGACTAAATGGCAGCTTTACAGATTTCCTCATATGAGGCATATGAGCTTCCTGTTCATGAAGTTGCCACAGTTCTGAGAGAGTGAGTTCTGATATTGGAAGATGAAGTTACAATTCAAAAACTGTATACAATACCTCAGCCACCTAAAATGGATGATTTTGAAACCTTCTTTCCCTTTGACACAAATAAGAAAGCACAAACAAAACATTTGTCTTTCTGAACTGAGCTGCATGGTGAATATATGTTTGGAGAGCTCTGCGGATGTGCAAAATATGCCACAATTTCTCTTTGCACTGGAGCTGGGGAGACGGATGGAAGGACAATTTACTGTGCTCTCCAGAAGCTGGAGTTAAACTTTGGTATGAAAACCGGATCAGTTCTGAGTACCAGCATCCAAACCTTAAGAGGCTCAGATGGGAGCGGCTATCCAGGCAGAATCTTCTATTGAAGCACTGGTGACCTTGAGAGTAGTGTTTTACCCTGTCATGTTATATTTACTACCAGTTTAATATAATTACTCTGTTGAATATATTGTGTGTGTTTGTGTTATTTCATGGAAGTATCCAATTATCTGGCAAATAAGTGAGGGTTACCCCGTGGTTACAATTTTCCTTCCAACCTGCCCTGGTGACTCTGCCAGGAAGGTGCGAGAGGGGAGTCAGGATCCAGATGAACCCAGGCCTGTCTAACAAAATCCATAAGGAGACTGGTGTTAAAGGAGGTAACCAGATGGATAAGGGCTCTACACTAAGAAACAACAAACCAGAAATTTCAAATGATTCTACATGGGCAGAATTTCTCACAATGAATTAATGGATTAGTTCTTCCAGAGGCTGAGCTTATGATCGACAGTTTTAAAGACTGCCCCACAAACTGAGCAGGATCAAATCTTGCTGTCAGGATTTCAGGATGCACCTTTGATAAAAGTAAACTGTAATCATTTTCCTAACTATTTTAAATACACCTAGTGTGCTAGGAAATATTTTTTTAAAAAGACAATGTAAGAGACGATTACAGTATTTTGTGATATACCATTTCTAAAAAACAGGTGTGTGGTATGCCTATTGTTTCAATGATATGCATGCATAATGCCACAAAAAATACTGCAGCTCTTACTACTCTCTTTTAAAAAAAGAAAAAAATCTAACCTCTTTAAAAATGACTTGATAGAAGGCGTAGCACAGAAATTACTGCTTTTGATCTTTTGCCTCTTAGTGTTATCTGACATTTTTGAAAAACAACATCTGGGATAATTCATCATGTAACAATCTTTCTGATTATCTGTTGTGAACCTGGTCTTCCAGCACAATAACAGCCCAGCTTCAGATAAAGTTAGTCACAGATAGGATATTCTGTGCAGATTCCAGTTAGAGAATGACTGACGAGTTAGTTCCATGTCTGACAGCCAAGAAGGGACTTTAAACCAGGATGACAAACTTAATTTTGAATATTAGTACAAGTTTTCACAGTGCAAATGTGTGTCAAGGATGCCTTAAAATATTGACCAGTAAAATGTGGAAGTTGGATGGACCAGCCTTACTTGGCATCTAAGAAAACTAAACTTGTTGTAAACAAGAGAAGTAAATAGTGTTTTTACATGTGGGTGATTTATTACTTATTGCACTCCCACACAGAGGAGAAAGGAGATATAAGGACCCACTCCCCATTTAAGCCCAAGCAGGCTGCATCATCACCAGAGCCTGTGCAAGGGGGAGAGCAGCTGCCATCAGGCTGCTACTCCACCTCCTGTGCAGATGTGGGGAGGTGGACAGGCAGAGGTGGGGAAGGGGTGGAGCTTTAGCCCTAAAGCAACCCAGAGGTGAGAAGCAATTTGTACCAGCAAAAATGCTTGTGCAGATGACTGTCCCTCTGGAGCAAGGGGAAAGCAGGGGTAAAACTGTGATTTTTTGAGCACACAGGGCTGCATTACTGTCGCAGGTCTTCGCAGCATTTTTGTTTGATATATTTTTCCAAACCATACCTCCAAAAGAGAAGTGGATTTTAGACTTCTTCCTCGTAAAAATTTGATATGCCTTTATAATATGTCTTTACATGTAAAAGTACATAAATAAGTGAAAGTCACTTCACTTTCATAGAGCCCAAGTAATCAGTCTTTATGCAGGCAAAGTATTGGACCAGTGAAATCCACCACCACCCCAAAAAGTCAGAGTTAAGCCCCCCACCTTAGATGCTATGCCAGTTTATAAACTGAAACAACACCCACACATATAGGGCATTAGGACATTGTATCAGCATAAATGCATCCCCTGTGGCCCCTCCCCTTTGAAACCTCCATTGCCTCCCTCTTCATCAGTCTATGCGATGCCAGCCTGGAGACTCCACCTAGTAGGGCCAATCTGCTGGCAGCCCCCACTACAAGGCTTAAATGGTGCAAAGGGCCTTCGCACTATGATGAATTCAAATGATAGCTCTCTTCTTATAGAAAAAGTCTTTCTTTTCTCCCAGTAATAATACCATCTAGCTCTTATATGGTGCTTTTCATTCATAGTTCTCAAAGCACTTTACAAATGTAGTTAGTATTATTATCCCAATTTTAGAAATGGAAAAACTGAAGAAGTGACTTGCCCAAGGCCACCTACAAGCCAGTGGAAACTCTGGGAGTAAAACCCAGATTTCCTGAGGCCCACTTCAGTACTCTATACCCTAGGCCATACTACAAACAATCAGTAACTTAAGCCAACTATTCATGAAGTGTTATTTTTGCCCCGTTTCTTGTATCTTCTTGAGAGTATCTTAGTCCATAAACATTCTTTTAAAAATGGCTATAAACAAAAACAGTACCAGTATAACTGAGCAGCATACATTTTGTGTGCGTATGAGTGTGTATAATTGGTAAAAGTATGAATAAATGTATTCTACTTCCTTTCAAATTTTTTTAAATGCTTTTGTTTTCCTCATGAGTTCCTTGTCATTTTCCTTTAAAAAAAAATAACAACACATAACCGCAACAACATTCTGAATTAATAGATGTTGATCCTTACCTAATTTTGAATCTCAGAACGGAACAGTTATGAGGCATGGCAGAAAATAGTGTGTACCAGGAATAAAAGGGGTTGATCACCCAGAGAAAAGGGCTCTTAATTTTTGCTCAGAAACTAATTGTTGTAACCACATTGCCTTGGCCATCTGCACAGAGACCCTGGAACACTCCCCTCTGCCTTTTGGTCTATGAGGTTCATTACCCAACTGACTTGGAGAATGGTTTTCTTGGTAATCCCAGAAATATTAGAGTCTACTCTTGGAAGCTATCAGTCTTATCCTTTGAAAGGTGTCTAAAGAGGTCTAAAGGACAATGATTTATCTGGAGCAGCCTACTCTCTCTTCAAGCAGTAATGATAGTGTGCTGAAATGTAAAAAAGTAGAATTGCTTTTCTGGCCAGCCAAGGTATGTTCTCTGTCTGCCAACCTTCCTCCTCTAGCAACTCATCTTTCAAATTAAGAATGTGCTTAATCAGCATGTATACCTTATCACTTGTTAATGAGTATACCTTCAAAATATATCTGGTGTGGCATATAATAAAATGCTATAATCCCGTCTTACATTTAGCATAAACTGGTCATAAAGGATTTCCCCCTTATCAAGGTTGTTGGTTCTTGTACCACCTCTTGTATCTGTTGAGTTCACATTTTTTATTATTTGTATTATGTTAACAACTAGAGACCCAAATAAGATCAGGGTTCCATTGTGCTATGCACGTTACAAACACATAGAAAGAGACAGTCACAAAGAGTTTACAATTTAAATAGACAAAATAGACACGCTATCCCTATTTTACAGATGGGGAACTGAGATACAGAGGGATTAAGTGTCTTGCCTAATATAACAAAGGAAGTCTGTGGCAGAGCCAGGAATTCAACCCAGATTTCTATCTTATTCCACTACAAAGCCATCCTTCCTATCATCGTTCCTATTTATCATCCATATCTGTATTATCATCTTTAGCTGTATTATCAGCGATGTCCACATGATGATGCTGAAATAGTGGAAAGGAATTTATGTTTCTGTATAGAGCTGACCACTGTGGTATATAAGTACTTGATATGCTTCCCCCACCACCACCACACCCCAGCGAGACAAATTTGGGAAAAGGGAAAATAGAACTTACAGGACAAAATGGCTTTCTATCCATCCACCCAGTCTTTTATGCCACACTCATCTGAGAGCCTTAAGAATTCTAAAACTTCTGGCAAAACTTTGCACTGACAGATCAGGATCAAGAATCAAAAGAAAAGAACTAAGGGAGATATACCATGCAGGAATTAACCCCTTTCTCCATGTCATCACGTTCGTAGCCAAGTGGGTCTGTCTTGAACTAAAAGCTTAGCCTACAAGTTATTATCTGCAAAAATATCCAGGACCTTATTTGCATGCAAAGGAAAAAAGAATCCAGCAGCATAATCTTACACTAGGAAAATGTTTTCCGTTTTTTGGATGACTTGGATGTATTACGGTACATTTTTCTGTTTTATTACATTTTCTATAACTTTTGATTACTTGTTATTTTGTTCAACAACATTTTTTTAAAATTGCAAAACAAAGAGTTTTTTAAAGTATCAAGCTAACCGATGAAGGACTACCTTCCCAAAAGCACCGGCAGTTCCTACTCTTTTGTCTGGTATGGCCACATCAACTTCCACGAGCAGCATAGTAAGCAACCAAGAAAATAGAACTGATTCACATCCAGGAGTTTCCTTCAGAAAGGGTCCACCTTACTCCACTAGCAACTACATCTACAGCAGAACTGATGTACCTACAACTTACTGAGCTCAAAGCATCTTCTATCATACACCAACATGGGAGTTCATATAATCACTGATTCCAGTTCCAGAAGGGACCATTGTGATCATATAGTCTGATCTTCTGTAACAGTATAACACAGGCCATAGAACTTCACCAAAATAATTCCTAAAGCGCATCTTTTAGAAAAACATCCTATCTTGATTTTAAAATAGTCAGTGATGAAGAATCCACCACGAACCGTGGTAAATTGTTACAGTGGTTAATACTCTCACTGTTAAAAATGTATGCTTCATTTCCAATCTGAATTTGTCTAGCTTCAACTTCCAGCCACTGGATTGTGTTGTACCTTTCTCTTCTAGACTGAAGAGCCCATTATTAAATATTTGTTCTTCTTATCAATACTTATAGACTGCAATCAAATCACCCCTTAAGCTTCTCTTTGTTCATCTAAATACACTCAGAGAGCTCAATCTATCACTATAAGGCATGAATTCTAATCCTTTAATCATTCTTGTGGCTCTTCTCTAAACCCGCTCCAATTTATCAATATCTTTCTTGAATTGTGGGCACCAGAACTGGACACAGTATTCCAGCAGCGATCACACTACTGCCAAACATACAAGCAAATAACCTCTCTAATCATACTCGAGATTTCCCTGTTTATGCATCCCAGGATTACATTATCTCTTTTCACCATAGCATCACACTGGGAGGTCATATTCAGATTTGGGGCCTTGCAGAATCAGTGCAACCATAGGTATTAGTGCACCCTAAGTCTATTTCCACTGAGTCAATGGACAGGAAGCTGTCCTCTCTTTGACTCAAGAGATGATTATCCAGCCTTCTACCCATTTAAGAAAAAGCAGAACACACTGCACCTGGACAATTACGTCCATGCAGTGTGTTCCAAAAAGCGTGAGGGGAAAATAAAACGTCATTACAGAACATCCCAAACAAACCTACTTAATCCTGTTAAAAAGTAAAAGATTGGGGAGGAAATTACCAAAGGTAATTCTAATTACCGGTACATGGAGAGAGTGTGCGCACTCGTGCTTAGCCAGATTGTGAGGAGATCTGAAAACACATCAAGAAAGTTAGTCGGTCACCTTTAGAAAGAGCAGGATGATCATGTCACAGAAATTTTTTCCCCTTCTCCATCTGCTGGTAGGACAATTTTATATCACTGTGATGGCTTGTGTAGATGGAAGTACCAAATCTTCAGAAGGAACACATTAGCTGTGTTAAAAAAATAAAACAAAAACAACTACCTGTGCCAATTTCCAGTTCCATAATACTTGAGAATTCTACTTGACTGAATGGATAAATATGTTCTGCTTGATTTTTGGATTTGTTTAATTACATGTCTGAAAGTTTCTTTAGCATAAAACAATTAACTACTTCACTTTGTTGAGACAATTGATTCCCCATGAATTATTTTGGGTGGCGGAGATGCTAGGGAGTGAATTTCATTAAACAGTGATGGAAGTGGCAGGACTGGCTAGAAATAGGCATGATATAGACAGTGCTAGTTTCTTTTTAGCAGTTCTGTCAACAAACTTCACCTCTCCTAACCTCCAACACTTCTATTATTCCAAAAATATGCAATGTTATCATGCCAAATTATAATGCACTTTCGGAATTTAGAAAAAAGTCTAATAGGGACTAGTCTGAGACTACCAAATTCATTTAATTATGACCTAACCTATGTTTGAAACCAAGTCTCCAGAGATAAAAGGTGAATTCATAAATGCTTTTAGGTGCTAGCCTATTCAGATTGGTAGGTCCTTCCCCACTACACCTTATAACTTAGGGCCTTATCCTTACTAGAAAAATGCACCAACCATTGCAAACACTTCAGAAATGAAGCAGAGCTGAGGAGGAAAATCTCCCCAAAAGGGCAAATGCAGTCCTGAGACATAGCTGAAAATTAAATGGACATGTGTTGACAGAATTCCATCCTCATGTATAGTTTTCAAATGCACAAAAGTACATTCGAATACATCCATTCAAGACCTTTTTTTTTTTTTTTTTTAGGATTTAGTTGATCAACTAGTCACTTAAACTTCCAAATTTATTATGTTAAATGTCCACTCTGTATTTCAATCATTTTAATTTTAAAAAATAAGACTGTAGTATAGCTGAACTGCCAGAGGGTGCTACATTATATCAACACATACAATCATTTGTGCAACATAAAAGGTGGGATTTTCAAAAGCACACTGTTGGACTAACTCTGTTCCCACTGAAGTCAATGGGAGTTTTACCAACACTGCACACTTTTGAAAACCTAAACCTATACTTAAATATTAGTGAGCAGGCTGTTAACACTGAATCTCATGGGCAAAATATATTTTTGTACCTGTTTGGAAACACACAGGTTAGGCACAGGATTGGCAATAAAGTATGGAATTCTAGTAACATTAAACAGTATTTTCTATTTTTATAGCAAAAGAGAGTAAAATAATACCTCTGAAATGAGAATAGTAATATGTAAAATACAGTACACAACACTATTGTGAGAAGCCAAATAATAATGCAGAGAGGTCTTGCAATAGCAAGGTGAACTTTAATGTAATAAAGTATTTGTTAAGAAATAACAGTAAAAAGCACACTAAAAGAGAAGCTTTTTCCCTCCCAATTGTACAGCCCAGTGGGGTCAATCCTGCAAGGCTCTGTGCAGTAATTCCCACTGAAGTCAATTAGAGTTCCAAGAATGGAGCATTTGACAGCTCAAGCCATAGATCTGCAAAGGAATATGAAAGCCCTATTTAGAACAAAATATTTTATTGTAACAGCTATTTAATAAAACACACATTGCTAACCAATTAATTAACAATACAGTGTCTACAAGTAAACATAGCGAGATACTTCAAGCCTCCAACTTAAGAAATGCTTGGCAGCTCCCTAGGGCAGTGGTTCCCAACCAGGGCTACGTTTACTCCTGGGGGTATGCAGAGGTCTCCCAGGGGTACATCCTCTCATCTAAATATTTGCCTAGTTTTACAACAGGCTACATAAAAATCACTAGCGAAGTCAGTACAAACTAAAATTTCATATAGGCAATGACTTGTTTCTACTACTCTATAACTATACACAGAAATGTAAGTATTTATATTCCAATTGATTTATTTCATAATGATATGGTAAAAATGAGAAAGTAAGCATTTTTTCAGTAATAGTGTGCTGTGTCACATTTGTATTTTTATTAGGGCTGTCGAGCGATTAAAAACATTAATAGTGCAATTAATTGCACTGTTAAACAATAATAGAATACCATTTCTTTAAATATTTTTGGATGTTTTCTACATTTTCAAATATATTGATTTCAATTGCAACATAGAATACAAAGTGTACAGTGCTCACTTTCTATTTATTTTTTATTACAAATATTTGCACTGTAAAAAAACAAAAGAAATAGTATTTTTCAATTCACCTAATACAAGTACTGCAGTGCAATCTCTTTATCATGAAAGTTGAACTTAAAAAGGTAGAATTATGCACAAATAACTGCATTCAAAAATAAAACAATGTAAAACTTTAGAGCCTATAACTCCACTCAGTCCTATTTTCTGTTCAGCCAATCGCTCAGACAAACAAGTTTGTTTACATTTGCAGGAGATAATGCTGCCCACTTCTTGTTCACAATGTCACCTGAAAGTGAGAAAAAGGCATTCACATGGCACTGTTGTAGCCGGCGTCACAAGATATTTACATGACAGATGTGCTAAAGATTCATATGTCCCTTCATGCTTCAACCACCATTTTAGAGGACATGCATCCATGCTGGTGACAGGGTCTGCTCGATAACAATCCAAAGCATTGCGAACCGATGCTATGTTCATTTTTCATCCTCTGAGTCAGATGCCACCAGCAGAAGGTTGATTTTCTTTTTTGGTGCTTTGTGTTCTGTTTTTAGCATTAGAGTGTTGCTCTTTTAAGACTTTCGAAAGCATGCTTCACACCTCCTCCCTCTCAAATTTTGCAAGGCACTTCAGATTCGTAAACCTTGGGTGGAGTGCTGTAGCTATCTTTAGAAATCTCACATAGGTACCTTCTTTGCGTTTTGTCAAATCTGCAGTGAAGGTGTTCTTAAAACGAACAACAGGTGCTGAGTCATCATCCAAGACTACTATAACATGAAATATATGGCAGAATGCAGGTAAATAAGCTGGAGACATACAATTCTCCCCCAAGGAGTTCAGTCACAAATTTAATTAACGCATTATTTATTGAACAGGCATCATCAGCATGGAAGCATGTTCTCTGGAATGGTGGCCGAAGCATGGAGGGCATACGTATGTTTAGCATATCTGGCACGTAAATACCTTGCAATGCTGGCTACAAAAGTCCCATGCAAACACCTGTTCTCACTTTCTGGTTACATAATAAATAAGAAGTGGGCAGCATTATCTCCCATAAATGTAAACAAACTTGTTTGTCTTAGCGATTGGCTGAACAGGAAATAGGACTGAGTGGACTTGTAGGCTCCAAAGTTTTGCATTGTTTTGTTTATGAGTGCAGTTATGTAACAAATAAAAACGACATTTGTAAGTTGCACTTTCATGATAACGAGATTGCACTACAGTACTTGTATGAGGTGAATTGAAAAATACTATTTCTTTTGTTTATCATTTTACAGTGCAAATATTTGTAATCAAAAATAATAATATAAAGTGAGCAGTGTACACTTCGTATTCTGTGTTGTAATTGAAATCAATATATTAGAAAATGTAGAAAAACATCCAAAAATATTTAATAAATTTCAATTCTTATTCTATTGTTTAACAGTGTGATTAAAACTGCGATTAACTGCGATTAATTTTTTTAATCACGATTAATTTTTTTAAAATTAATCGCGTGAGTTAACTGTGATTAATCGACAGCCCTAATTTTTATGTCTGATTTTGTAAGCAAGTAGTTTTTAAGTGAGGTATGCAAGACAAATCAGACTCCTGAAAGGTGTACAGTAGTCTGGAAAGGTTGAGAGCCACTGCCCTAGGGCACCATGACCATAGGAAGGAAAGTATCTTGTGCTACTGAATGACTATTAAATCAACTGCTTGAACTAATTAGTGATAAGACCAGCATCAGCAGAGCTAAGGAGAAACTTTGCAAGAGTCTCAGGGTACTCTCTGGGGTTTTATGTGGGATATTGTGCACAATTATAAACGTAACCAATAAGAGTCAATGGCCACATTTCCCTTATTAGCGATTAAAGGGATATTTCAAGTTGGCAATCTAGTCAATTAAAAAAAAAAGTTAGTTAAAAGCAATTCCAGATATTACACCTGATCATTTTTGCAGTTGTAATATCACACTGTGCTGCATTTAAAGTGTTTTTCTCTATCCCCTGTTACTGAGTGAAAAACTCATACAATGAGAAACTGACTAATTCACTAGATGGGGGAACATAAAACTGTCTATACATAACATGCCGTAAAAACATTTTTTCTTTAATCCCTTTATTTTATAATAACCTTTGTGAGTTTCTGGTAACAATATGTGAAGTGCTCAGAAATATGATGTAAATTGATAGTAAAAATCTGTATATTCATATTTTTTTAAAAAGATTCCATCACACACCTGCAATATAAACAAACCAAATCTATTTTCAGAGCAGCCTGCTCCAACTTCAAGAAAACAAACCCTTCTCTCCATCTGGCATTAAAACAGTCCAGTTTCTTTCTAAGATTCTCATCCACCCAATTACCTCATATGAGAGAGGCTTTCCAAGGTAGGTCTCTGAATATCCATGCTGGAATTTAATTTTAAAAAAATACCATGCCATTTTCTGATTTAGTAAGGTCTTCTCCTTAATAGCACCACTGGATTGGAACACACTGTAGCCACAGAACCCTCCAGGGTTGCTAAAAGAACTGTACACCCCCTCACCTAATGTCTGGATACCTCCTCTAGACAAAATGATAAGCATAGCCCCAGTGCAACACTGTCTTAGGACAATGGTTCTCTATCAAGGGTACATGTACCCCTGAGGGTATGCAGAGGTCTTCCAGGGGGTACATCAACTTATCTAAATATTTGCCTAGTTTAACAATAGGCTACATAAAAAGCACTAGCGAAGTCAGTACAAACCAAAATTTCATACAGACAATGACTTGTTTATACTGCTCTATATATTATGCACTGAAATGTAAAAGTACAATATTTATATTCCAATTGATTTATTTTATAATTATATGGTAAAAATGAGAAAGTAAGCAATTTTTCAGTAATAGTGTGCTGTGTCACTTTTGTATTTTTATGGCTGATTTTGTAAGCGAGTAGTTTTTAAGTGGGGTATAACTTGGGGGTATGCAAGACAAATCAGACTCCTAAAAGGGATACAGTAGTCTGGAAAGGTTCAAAGCCACTGTCTTAGGAGACTTCTTCCTCCAAGACCCTTCCCCCACAATAGCACACTCACTCCTTGCATACTGTAGACATTTTCAGACAGAGTACAACTTTTCTTCCAGCACCAAGGCTCAGACCACAAAGGGACTTAGGTGTTGCAATGCTTAACTTTTAGGTGCCATGAAAATCACTGGAATCCACAAACCCTGTGTTAGGTACCTACGCTCCCTATACAATGCATGGAGAAAGATAGGGGCTTGGAATGGGATCCACAAAAACCTGCACACTAGGTGGGGAACTGCCTAAACTAGCCAATCACAGTTTCTGACAAGAACGGTGTATTCTAAACCCTGCCCTTCTCAAGTCCTGCTAAATCCAGGATGGAAGGAGGCACCTATCTCTGCTTGCAACCCACAGGACTCTCTCCTGAAAACAGGTCCCTAAGCTGTTTCTTTACAGAATGGTGGCAAAATACACCAAACTCTACACAAGACATCAGGAGGGAGGGAGGCAGACTCCCTGTTAACCCAGGGGTTAGGAACTCCCCAGTATGGGGGAGACCCCCCATTCAATCCTCCCCCACCACATAAAGGATTTAAGCAGCTTTCAGGTAAGTGCCCTAACCCCTGGACTACAAAGTCACTCTCGTGGGCTTTCTGGTCCATTGCATATTTAATACACAGTGGAACAACTTCAGTAGGAGAGACTGTGAGAGACCTCATCAAAATATCCCATAATCCAGCGGTTAGGGCCCTCACCTGGGAAATCCCTCCTTCTCGTCAGGGGGAAATTGAACCAGGGTCTCCCATTATCTAACCACTGGGCTACAGGGCCCCTAACCCTAACCACTGGGCTACAGAATAGGCCTCCTCTTCTCTTAGCCATTTTGAGTGGAGTTAGACATGCTCTGAGCATACTTATGGGATCAGGCCCCACAGGCGACATAGAAGGAAGAATGCAAATATCCACCTGGTTTTAATTGAGGATCATGCTGGGGCTCAGGTGTGAGATTGGTGTCCAGGAATCAACCGGAGGCAGCAATGCACATGCCAAGAGGAAGAAATGTAGGTGCTTTGAGAAATTTTACATCAAAAATGTAGGTGCTTAGTAAGATTAGGTGCCTACAGACTTAGGTAACAGCTGAATGAGGGTGGTTTGTGGGTCGCAGTAGCACCTAAAACTTGGCTTTAGGCATCTAAGCTCTTTGTGAACCTGGGCCCAACACACCTCCCAGTGCTCTATCAGCCAATCCTATCCCAACAAGTGCTAAAACCACCTCTAGATATGTTTAAAAACCTTTTCTATTGCCTTCTGGTAGCTCATGCACACAATTGGAGTCAGATTGATAGACTGTGTTATGCTCTTATGTTATGTTCTTAAGCTTCAAGTGCACAGCACACCATGAGTAGGCTTCTTCCATTCTTATGACTGAGCAGCCAATTTAAGAATTGATTTCCAACCACTTAGGGAAAGTGGAGATGATACTAACCAAAGTATACATTGGGTCTTATAAAACCTCGGTCACTTTACCTTAATAATAATGGCACATTTGAAGATTATAAAATTTATCTGCATCTAAAAACTACTCCTCAGCATCTGTGGACTGTATTAATTATTCTGTTTACTATGTTTGATTTGACAGCTTTTTTAATTTTTGGAAAAGACTCTTGTTTTCCCAGCAAACTAAAATAAATATTATAGAAAGGACACTGTTGAAATTGTTCAACAATGGATTATAGGATTCCAGAGTTGTAAATTATGAAGAAAAATTAGCTGCATGAAGAAAAATAGCTACAGTTGGGATTATAAATAGAGCTGGTAGCACTCCCTATTAAGAAGGTTGCCCAGCACTCTATTTTTCAGTTGCTTAGAACTCTGCCAAACTTTAACCAACTGGCTGATCTATTCTATGTTAGGTATCTGCCTCAGGCTGATTTTTTTTTTTTTTTTTTTGTAAAATTTTAGACAAAATGTTTCAGCGATTTCTGAAAACAATGGGGGGGGGGTGTCTTGGCCATGTTAAAAAAATCTGGCAGTCTTTTCTGTGAAAAGCTTTAAGACCCTGGAGAAAAGATGTTAAATAAGACAGATAGATGCTCTTAGTATCAGAGATGTGCCTTTCACAGTCCCCATGAAAATCTGCCCAAATTTGGCCAAGTTATAAGACTTTGATCATCACAATTTGCACATGGACAGCAGAGACTTCTGAGATTTAGCAGCTAAATTCCCCAATAATTCCATCTGCACTGGGCATTATTCAGCCTGCCATTGCAGCTCTGGGCTGCTGCAAGCCATGTAACCTCTATGTCTGGGCATGTGAGCTGAGAGCTAGGATACTGTCTCTCATGTGCTCTCACTGATCCCATGCTGGGCCCAGGCAGCATAGAGGAGAAAGTTGCCTGATTCAGATGCAGAGAGAACAAGAGTTTGACCTGGGGGGGGGAGGGGAGTTGGGGGAGTACGTTGGGACAAGGAGAGAGGTGGATAAGGAGGAGCCAGGCAAAGGGAGACTGGAACTTGCTAGGCAAGGAGACTGGGCCTGAGAGACAGTGAGTAGGGGGAAGGAAGTGAGGGAAGGAGGAGAATCAGATCTGATGAAGAGCCAGGTTGTGGGGCAGGAGAACTAGGACTAGCAGGGGAAGAAGACTGGAACAAAGATCCAGGGAAGAAGGAGAAAAGGACACTGAGATTGGACAAGGAGCCAATGGGAATGAGGAATGTGGGCAGGGAGGGGTTAATGGAGGCCAGATTAGGGGAGAAATAGATTGGATGTTGAGCTGGCCAGGGGACGAGACTGGGAAAGTCTAGGCAAGGAAACTGAGGACAAAGAGCAACTGAGCAAAGAGACAGGGACAGAGATAGGAGGGGAAACAGAGACTGAAACAAGATGTCCTGAGGGACTTTCTGGATATGGAAATTGGAGTCAGAAGGAGCAAAAGGGACCATACTTGGAAGAAATGGGTAGAAGAGTCTGTGTCCACCAGAGCATATTCCACTCCAGGACCTGGAATGGAACCCAAGATTCCTGACTCTCACTATTCCTCTGCCATCTGCAAATATCTGTGAAATCCACCGATAAAGCGTCCCATACCATGCTAGTGCTGATCCATACTGAAGATGACAACCTATCAGTTACCTACTGCTATCAGTTTCTCCATTAGCTCAAGTGACAGGTCTGTGAGGTGGATCTAAAGATTCCAATCCTGCTGAACCATGTGGCTACCAATATGATGCCACTTGACATAATGACATAGGGTCCTGTGAAGGGGTCAGAAGCTCTACCCACCTCTGACATCCTTCAGAGGGGGATTCAGCCAACCCAATTAATCCCCTAGTTAACTGCTTAGGTGTATGACAGTGAATTAATTCAATAAGGAAGATAATTAAATAAAGGCTTATGACAGCTCAGTTAGAGGAGACCCATGAGAAGAAAAGTTTTCAAGGAGGGGAGCTCCTAGAGAGCCTGAACTAAGTAGAAGCTGTACTCCTAGAGCAAGGGAGCCTGAACTAATCAGGAGAGAAACCTGATGAAGACCCGGGGAGGAGGTAAGTAATGGACTCAGCTGGGGGACAGATTGGGTCTGATTGAATCTCTCAGCCAGGAAGTTGAGGCTTTGTATTGGACTGTCTGTTAAATAAATTCTATGGGGAAGGTGGTCCAGAATACCTGAAGCTTGTTTGTGGTTTGTTTATACTCTGGCTGGAGGAAAATTGAGGCAGGTCTCCTCAGATACACCACAGCTGACCCCAAGAGACATGCCTGCACTGTGGCACATGCCTGCACTGTGGCGCAGAATTTGGGGGAGGTTCAGTGTGCTTTCTTAAAAACCTAGGAAATTAAACACATAAACCTACGTTAAAACAACATTACTAAGACTGCAAAATCAAGTGTTTAAAAAGTTAGGATATACCAGAATTAAGGTTGCCTGTGCAATCCTAATTCCCCCCCCCTTTACATATGCATTATAACAGTCTTTATTTGCATGATCACATTCTAATTTTTCCATAAGGGCCCTGCCTCATTCACTTGAGGAATAAATCAAGACTGCATGGTGAAGGAGACTGTAGATTCCTGCTTCATTTGTTGCAGAAGTTATAAGGCATAAAGTCAATGAAGCAGGGGATTGCAGGAAGAAAAAGGATGGTCTCATGGTTAAGGCAGCTGAATGCTGCCCTGGATAACTGTATTCTATTCCTGCTTGTGTTTTAGAGTTTCTGTATGATGCTATTCAAGTCACTTAAACCAAACATTTCACAAGTGATCATTATTTGTGTTCCTCATTTTTAGGGTACCTGACTTGACACTCTGAGGCTTGATTTGCAAAAGTGATGAGAGCACTTACAATTGAAGTCAATGAGAGCTCCGCTTTGAATCTATAGAGTGTTATATAAAGGTAAATATTCTGAAAAAGCAGGTTCTGGTTCTCAAATTGGATACCCAAAATTAGTGGATAATTTTTACCTCAATCTCTTTCTGCCTCAATTCTTCATCTATAAAATGGAGATAATATCCCCTCACGTCACCGAGGTGTTGTGAAAATAAATAAATATTTGTAAAGCACTCAGATACTATAGTGGAGTATTGCAGAAAAGTCTAGGAAGAATTCTGAGTACAATGCAGTAAATAAGACATAGGGCTACACTTGGACACTGAGGAGAAAACAGTGTATTGAATAGCTTCCCATTAAATGAGCACCATCCATTCTGTGCACTAAAGGAGGCAGAAATCCTGTTTGGAAGAAAAATAGTATGTGACTGTGACACTCTGAACCTCAAAGTAGCACCCTGGAACCTCCATATTCACCACTGTCATATAATTATGATCTGTTTTGTTCAAAGTATTACTTGTGAGGTATCATTTTAAAAGTCCTGATATGGTGAACATTAATATTCTATTGGACTGTATGTGCTATCATTGTATGTGAAGTTATGAAGTTTTGCTCTGTGTCTGTTACTGAAATATGTTGTGAGGTTGGGAACACCCACAATCAGCCTTTCAGGTACAACAATGGAGTAACCAGACAGCAGTTAATGACTCATTAACACACATCAAGGAAAGAATCCACTATCCCAGAAACTGTATAGAAAGGAGACTTCTCAGAGGGAGCACATATACAGTGGACACTGCTTGACCCATGTCATAGCAAAAGATCTTTCCAACAAGCTGGAAGAAACTATAAAAGAGGGGAAGTGACATCATCCTTGGCCTCAGTTTACCGCACAACTCAACACCTGGAAAGAAACACGTCTGAAGAACAAAGACTTTGAACTGGAGGAGGGTGGTCCTGGGCTGGAAGGCAGCTCCAGCCTATGCATTGAGGATCTGTGACCTGTTTGTACCATCTGTCAGGGTGAGACACTGCTTGATTCAAATCCTATATAGTTTGTAGAACTTATACTGCGAATTTATTTTTATTTCTTAAGTAACCAACTGTGATCTTTATGCTTGCTACTTATCACTTAAAATCTATCTTTCTGTAGTTAATAAATCTGTTTTTATATTTATCTAAATATAAATAAATGTATTTTATATTATATCTAAAACAGTTTTCAAAGTAGCAGCCGTGTTAGTCTGTATCCGCAAAAAGAACAGGAGTACTTGTGTCTACACTACGAAATTAGGTCGAATTTATAGAAGCCGGTTTTATAGAAATCGGTTTTATACAGTCGATTGTGTGTGTCCCCACATAAAATGCTCTACGTGCATTAAGTCGGCGGACCGCGTCCACAGTACCGAGGCTAGCGTCGACTTCCGGAGCGTTGCACTGTGGGTAGCTATCCCACAGTTCCCGCAGTCTCTGCCGCCCATTGGAATTCTGGGTTGAGATCCCAATGCCTGATGATGCAAAAACAGTGTCGCGGGGGGTTCTGGGTACATGTCGTCAAGCCCCTCCCCCTCCATCAGAGCAACGGCAGACAATCGATTCGCGCCTTTTTACCTGGGTTACCTGTGCAGACAACATACCATGGCAAGCATGGAGCCCGCTCAGCTCAGCTCACCGTCACCATATGTCATCTGGGTGCCGGCAGACGTGGTACTGCATTGCTACACAGCAGCAGCTAATTGCCTTCTGGCAGTAGACGGTGCAGTATGACTGGTAGCCATCATCGGCTATCTGGGTGCTGGCAGACGTGGGGCTACATTGCTACACAGCAGCAGCTCCTTGCCTTTTGGCAGTGGATGGTGTATTACGACTGGTATCCGTCGTCGTGGTACTCCTCAGTGAGTTCGGTCAGAGGCACCTGGGCAGACATGTTTTGTCTCCTGGAGACTCAGTCCTGCCGGCAGTCCTATTGAACCATCTTGACGATGATGGCTAGCAGTCGTAATACAGCATTTTCTGCCAAGCACCCAGAAGATGCCGATGGCTATCAGTCATGCTGCACTGTCTGCTGCCAGCTTAAGATGTAAAAAATAGATGGACCAGATTTGTTCTGTATTCATTTGCTTCCCCCTCTCTCTGTGAAATCAACGGCCTGCTAAACCCAGGGTTTTGAGTTCAATCTTTCGGGGGGCCATTCTGTGTGACAGTTGTTTGTGTTTCTCCCTGATGCACAGCCACCTTTGTTGATTTTAATTCCCTGTAAGCCATGTCGTCACTCACCCCTCCCTCCCTCCGTCAGATACTAGTTTCGCGCCTTTTTTCAGCCCAGACGCCATAGCACTGGGATCATGGAGCCCGCTCAGATCACCGCGGCAATTATGAGCACTATGAACACCACGCGCATTGTCCTGGAGTATATGCAGAGCCAGAACATGCCAAAGCAAAACCAGGCGAGGAGGCGATTGCAGCGCGGCGACGAGAGTGATGAGGAAATTGACATGGACATAGACCTCTCACAAAGTACAGGCCCCAGCAATGTGCAAATCATGGTGTTACTGGGGCAGGTTCATGGCGTGGAACGCCGATTCTGGGCCCGGGAAACAAGCACAGACTGGTGGGACCGCATCGTGTTGCAGGTGTGGGACGATTTCCAGTGGCTGCGAAACTTTCGCATGCGTAAGGGCACTTTCATGGAACTTTGACTTGCTTTCCCCTGCCCTGAAGCGCCAGAATACCAGGATGAGAGCAGCCCTCACAGTTGAGAAGCGAGTGGCGATAGCCCTGTGGAAGCTTGCAATGCCAGACAGCTACCGGTCAGTCGGGAATCAATTTGGAGTGGGCAAATCTACTGTGGGGGCTGCTGTGATCCAAGTAGCCAACGCAATCAAAGACCTGCTGATATCAAGGGTAGTGACTCTGGGAAACGTGCAGGTCATAGAAGATGGCTTTGCTGCAATGGGATTCCCAAACTGTTGTGGGGCGATAGATGGAACCCATATCCCTATCTTGTCACCGGAGCACCAAGCCACCGAGTACATAAACCGCAAGGGGTACTTTTCAATGCTGCTGCAAGCCCTGGTGGATCACAAGGGACGTTTCACTAACATCAATGTGGGATGGCCGGGAAAGGTACATGATGCTCGTGTCTTCAGAAACTCTGGTCTGTTTCAAAAGCTGGAGGAAGGGACTTTCTTCCCGGACCAGAAAATAACCATTGGGGATGTTGAAATGCCTATCGTTATCCTTGGGGACCCAGCCTACCCCTTAATGCCATGGCTCATGAAGCCGTACACAGGCAGCCTGGACAGGAGTCAGGACCTGTTCAACTATAGGCTGAGCAAGTGCCGAATGGTGGTGGAATGTGCATTTGGACGTTTAAAGGCGCGCTGGCGCAGTTTACTGACTCGGATAGACCTCAGCGAAGCCAATATTCCAATTGTTATTGTTGCTTGCTGTGCGCTCCACAATATCTGTGAGAGTAAGGGGGAGAGATTTATGGCGGGGTGGGAGGTTGAGGCAAATCGCCTGGCCGCTGATTACGCGCAGCTAGACACCAGGGCGGTTAGAAGAGTACAGCAGGGCGCAGTGCGCATCAGAGAAGCTTTGAAAACGAGTTTTGTGACTGGCCAGGCTAGGGTGTGAAACTTCTGTTTGTTTCTCCTTGATGAATCCTCCGCCACCCCCCCTCCCCCCGGTTCACTCTACTTCCCTGTAAACTAACCACCCTCCCCTCCCCTCTTCGAGCACTGCTTGCAGAGGCAATAAAGTCATTGTTACTTCACATTCATGCATTCTTTATTAATTCATCACACAACTAGGGGGATAACTGCCAAGGTAGCCCGGGAGGGGTGGAGGAGGAGGGAAGGAAAAGGACACACTGCAGTTTAAAACTTTAAAACTTTAACACTTATTGAAGGCCAGCCTTCTGATGCTTGGGCAATCATCTGGGGTGGAGTGACTGGGTGGCCAGAGGCCCCCCCACCGCGTTCTTGGGTGTCTGGGTGAGGAGGCTATGGAACTTGGGGAGGAGGGCTGTTAGTTACACAGGGGCTGTAGCGGCAGTCTCTGCTCCTGCTGCCTTTCCTGCAGCTCAACCATACGCTGGAGCATTTCAGTTTGATGCTCCAGCAGCCAGACCATCGACTCTTGCCTTCTGTCAGCAAGCTGACGCCACCTATCCTCTTCAGCCCGCCACTTGCTCTCTTCAGCCCGCGATTCAGCCCGCCACCTCTCCTCTCGTTCATATTGTGCTTTTTTGCACTCTGACATTGACTGCCTCCACGCATTCTGCTGTGCTCTGTCAGCGTGGGAGGACATCTGGAGCTCCGAGAACATATCATCCCGAGTCCGCCGTTTTCTCCTTCTAATCTTCACTAGTCTCTGTGAAGGAGAAACATTTGCAGCTGGTGGAGGAGAAGGGAGAGGTGGTTAAAAAAGACACATTTTAGAGAACAATGGGTACACTCTTTCACGTTAAATTTTGCTGTTCACATTACACAGCACATGTGCTTTCGTTACAAGGTCGCATTTTCCCTCTTATATTGAGGGCCTGCCGGTTTGGTGTGAGAGATCACTCACGCAGTGCCAGGCAACAGATTTCGGCTTGCAGGCAGCCATGGTAAGCCACAGTCTTTTGGCTTTTTTAACCTTCTTAACATGTGGGAATGGTTTCAAACAGTAGCGCCCTCATTTCCCATACCAAGCACCCGTTGGGTTGGCCATTTAAAATGGGTTTGCAATGTAAAAGGAGGGGCTGCGGTTTCCGGGTTAACATGCAGCACAAAGCCAACTACCCCCCCACACACCCAATTCTCTGGGATGATCACTTCACCCCTCCCCCCTACCGCGTGGCTAACAGCGGGGAACATTTCTGTTCAGCCGAGCAGGAACGGGCACCTCTGAATGTCCCCTTAATAAAATCACCCCATTTCAACCAGGTGACCATGAATGATATCACTCTCCTAAGGATAACAAAGGGAGATAAGGAATGGATGTTGTCTGCATGCCAGCACACACCGGGACCATACGCTGCCATGCTTTGTTATGCAATGATTCCAGACTACGTGCTACTGGCCTGGAGTGGTAAAGTGTCCTACCATGGCGGACGGGATAAGGCAGCCCTCCCCAGAAACCTTTTGCAAAGGCTTTGGGAGTACATGAAGGAGAGCTTTCTGGAGATGTCCTGAAGGATTTCCACTCCATCCCCATACACGTTAACAGACTTTTCCAGTAGCTGTACTGGCCGTGATTGCCAGGGCAAATTAATCATTAATCATTAAACACGCTTGCTTTTAAACCATGTGTAATATTTACAAAGGTACACTGACCAGAGGTCCCTTGTGTGCCCTCAGGGTCTGGGAGCATGCCTTGGGTGAGTTCGGGGGTTACTGGTTCCAGGTCCAGGGTGATAAACATATCCTGGCTGTTGGGGAAACCGGTTTCTCCGCTTCCTTGCTGTGAGCTATCTTCATTGTCTTCATCATCATCTTCCTCGTACCCCGAACCCGCTTTCCTTTTGCGTGATTCTCCATTGATGGAGTCAAAGCACACGGTTGGGGTAGTGGTGGCTGCACCCCCTAGCATGGCATGAGCTCCGCATAGAAGCGGCATGTTTGCGGCTCTGCCCCGGACCTTCCGTTTGCCTCTCTGGCTTTGTGGTAGGCTTGCCTTAGCTCCTTAATTTTCACACGGCACTGCTGTGCGTCCCTGTTATGGCCTCTGTCCTTCATGGCCTTTGAGACTTTTTCTAATATTTTGCCATTTCGTTTACTGCTACGGAGTTCAGCTAGCACTGATTCGTCTCCCCATATGGCGAGCAGATCCCGTACCTCCCGTTCTGTCCATGCTGGAGCTCTTTTGCGATCCTGGGACTCCATCATGGTTACCTGTGCTGATGAGCTCTGGGTGGTCACCTGTGCTCTCCACGCTGGGCAAACAGGAAATGAAATTCAAAAGTTCGCGGGGCTTTTCCTGTCTACCTGGTCAGTGCATCTGAGTTGAGAGTGCTGTCCAGAGCGGTCACAATGAAGCACTGTGGGATAGCTCCCGGAGGCCAATAACGTCGAATTCCGTCCACACTACCCCAAATCCGACCCGCAAAGGCCGATTTTAGCGCTAATCCCCTCATCGGAGGTGAAGTAAAGAAACCGGTTTAAAGGGCCCTTTAAGTAAAAAAAAAGGGCTTCGTCGTGTGGACATGTCCAGGCTTAATTCGATTTAACGCTGCTAAATTTGACCTAAACTCGTAGTGTAGACCAGGCCTTAGAGACTAACAAATTTATTTCAGCATAAGCTTTCGTGGGCTGCAGCTCACTTCTTCAGATGCTTATGCTGAAATAAATTTGTTAGTCTCTAAGGTGCCACAAAGTACTCCTGTTCTTTTTGCTAAAACAGTTTGTTTTGGTTGAAGTGCTTGGGAAATCTCAGCTCAGTTTACAAAGGCTGGTGTGTCCTCTCCACATCAAGGAGGGGTGGACTGGGTAATGAACTTACACTGGCCATGTTTCTGACCAGTGCAAGATGGTACAGTTCTGGGATGCAAGGATCAGGAGCAAGGGGCAATTGGCTGGATCCTCTCTATTGTTGGTTCATGAGTGGCAGAGAGATCATTCATGTAACTCAGTTGGGTGTGTCCCTTTCTGTGTAAGTGCAGTACCTGCCAGAGGTCTGTAGCTTGCCAACAGCATCACAGTGTGAGAGGCAGCCCAGGTTGATGGGACAGAGGGCTCAGTGGGACAGAGGGCTCAGGTTGCACCCCAGGGACCCCGACACAATGACCATGTAGTTAAAGACTGTCAAAAATGCAAACACTAGGGGGAGCAAATTAAGGTTTCATGGGCAACCTTAGCATCAATCTGTTCCTTAAACTATTTTGAAATAGTTAATTTTTCCGCATTCTTGCAATGAGCTCTAGCTAGGCAGATACCAGAGCCCCTATTGAATCTCTAACTTCAGTGGGACTCCATTGGCACAAAACTCATTACAGCAGTAGGGCCTAAAACTACAATATAGTCAGTTTATATTTTAGCTATAGCTGAAATACAAAACTGACAAATGCATTGAAGTCCTCCCACATTTGATCAGAACATGTGTTCTAGAGATGCACATACTTGTATGCACTCCTAAGAATGGCAAAATTTGAAAAACTGACAGCCACAAAAGCTCAAGCAGCTTGAAGACATGAGTTTCCCCTAATTTTGGAACACTTTAGTTCTGTAATAAGATCAGATTTTTTTTTTAAGTTTCTAGAGTTTTTTGTCATCCAGACAATCTTCATATGTAAGCAAACATTTGTCAGATTATTGCTGAAACTTGTGAGTTAGTCACAGTCCTTAACAGAACCTCCAAAGGCTTGCCTATGGGGCCAAAGACGCCTGTGGACATGGGTTCTCAGTTATGTTGTGCGTCTGCCATACCAGTAAAAACAAAACCGTGAGGATGTTTGGATTTTTGCAAATTCCTTCTCTTCAGTTGAGCAGCTTCCAGCACAACATGGGGAAGATCTGTGAAGAATTTGACTCACCTGAATGCATCTGATTCAAGGGGAGACACCTCCACCTTTCCCCCTCCCCCACTACCATCAACAGTCCCACCTACTCAGGGGAAAAGACAGTGCACAAGGGAAAGAAAAAAAAACAAGGCAGAACCATCAGACACTGAAGCAATGGCATGATAAGAAGATGCAGACATCACAACTTTCTGAGGCAGTTGCGTGATATGGTTTGGGGAACCCCCAAAACTAACTTCACAGTCTATTCCCAAAATCTTACAGTAGGTGTTTGGTCAAGAAGAAAAGCCACTAGCCTTGCTGGTTTCCTTTGAATATCATCAATAGGTGAGGAAGTGAAAACGAGAGGACTAATTTTCTTGTATGTTGAATTTGAAGTTTTATGATAAGTTCATTTAAATAGGGCATTTTAAAGCAAAAACATTTGATTTTTTTTTCAACATTCTTATCACAAAGTCATCTGAACACATTTGGTTCAAACTTTCCTAAAGAATCTGATTCAATACTGCATCACTCCAGTTTTACACCACTGTAACTTAACTTCACTGAAACCAGTGACCCTCAGCATAAAACAGAGTAATACAGAGGTGAATCAGGCTATAAGACTGTTTGAACTTACACCAGCTAAAACAGTCCCCTATTTTCCAGTGGTCCGAGAGCAGTCAAGAGCATCATACTCTACCCTCTCATGCCCTTTGCTGGACCTACCATGCCCTCTGCACTGATGATGCCACAAGAGGCATCTGACAATTATCCTAAAATGTACGAATCCTCAGCTCCTCCTTTAGGACATCTTCACAGTCACTTTGCACCACTACAGTAGTGCATGTTGACTTTAGTGGGGGTTGATGACCTGGCCCTATAAATGCAGTTTATGGAACAATGGCATGACTATAAACCCCTATTATCACACGATTCCATATGGATTCTTCTGTCATGCGCCTTCCAGTAGTGCATTAAGCAACAAGACCAATATCTATCGTGTGGCTTACATATACTCTCTTCATCCTCTCTCACACTACCGTTAAGGTCTTCTCTCATTAATTTGTCTGCGGCACTTCACTCAAAATATGATTAAATTAGCAAATATGTATGATGCTTAGAATATTAGATTTAAGTTTTTTAGCAAAGTATACAAATGAATTCATGTTAATAAATCTATTTAAATGCACAGGAAGAAGAATTCACACATTTGAAAACTAACATAAATGCTGTACTAAGAAGAGGGAACACAGAAGGAAAATGTTTTGTGATCTGATGGCCCTCTGACAAATGGCATAAGGCTGTTCTAAGACTAAAAATACCTCTCCTAACATTTAACTTGCCATACCTTCTGCTCTCCAGTAAGTTCATCCTCTCATCTGCCTGCCTGTCTTTCCCCTTACACAACAACTATTTATCTCTTGACATAATTTGCTAAGTATCCTTTGCAAGTTCTTCATCCACTTTTTGTATCAAATGCAGTGTACAATTTATTTCACAAGTGTCTTGCACTTAACACGTTTATAAATCCCACCAGATTACAAACTGGCATTAAAAAAACCATACCCCATGAAAATACATTCCTCAACCATCCATTTCACTGGTTCTATCAAAAGCATAATGGATATTAATGCCACTTTAAATAAGGATTCAGCTTCTTATATAATTTTATATTATAAATTTGATCAAGTGGCATGAAAAATTACACTTTCATCTCTTGTTAAACTAAGAATCAGACAAGCTTCTCTTTCTTTAAATATTAAGATACTGTTTTTCTTGTTAAAAGATGCTTAGAGCTTTACAGTGGTTTTATCTTTTTCAAAATTACCCCAGTTACAGTCAAATTTTAAAAAGTATTTATTCAATCCTTAATAAAAAGTGAGATAATTTGTTTTTAGTATTTAAAGACACACCCCAAAATGTATCTCAGCCTTTAGCAACTCCCAACGTATTTAAACAAACAGTAGTACTTCAATTCAAATCCTCTAGTAGACATGTCACTATTAAACTCTAATGGCCCAATCCTGTAATGAGCTCTGTTCAATCAGTGGGGCTCTGCATAGTCACAGGGATCCACCCAATGAGAGTAATCTGCAGGATCAGGACCTTTGTTTTCAATACAGTAGCTACCTACAGGAGCACTAGTTAATTTAGGGGGTTGTTAATGTGATCTGAAGCCTTTCATCACTTATCTGCTAATCTGAACCTGAAATTCCTAAACAGTGACTAACAGTGGTTATAAATGACTGTCTTGTGGCTATTTTATGGCCTATGATAATTTGGTGCTAACTAGTTCATTCCTAATGGGCAAACCTGTCAAAAACCACCACAAGCATTATGGTTGGCAGGCTCAGCAGAAAGACCAAGGACTGAATAGGCATAGAAATTTTAAATTACCCTCTCATCCTTAAGGGTTGTCTATCCAAACAAATTCAAGCTCATTGGTGAACCATTGGTAGGAACGCTTGCACTAATACTGCAAGTTGAAGGGAAGACTTCACTTTCCAGTACTTTCAGTCCTTGTATCTTTGGATTCATTTTAAAATAAAAATACACCACAATAAGCCAGTATCACAGTTAGCTATCAATGAAGATTGAAAAGCTAATGAATATAAATGCTTAAATCTCCTGTAACACAGCCTAAGAAAATTGCAATGAAAACTTTGAGCAAAGCGTATTGCCAATATGTTCTATTTGTATGTCTCATCTCTGAATCCTATGTTCTATATAGATCATCCAGTTGTGGCCAGTACTCAAACTAGTTACAACCACAAAAATACTTGATTGTGTATTTGAAAATATTAAATTCTTAGTCTCGATCTTTTCCATTCAGTTTATTGGGAACCGAACTGATAGTGCATTTCAGTGTACCCGGTTTAATTTTAAAAGTGCTGGAACAGTCATTTGTGAAGACTTCAGATTCTAACAGCCATAGGCTTCACATTTAGAATGTTGCATTTTATTTTTATCAGATAAAAAGATTAGAGAGTCATGTAATACTCTCGTCCATATGACTAACTCATCATCCCATTAGAAACCCTGTGTAGCTGTACCAAAACTTTCATTTTCAAGATACATGAGCTTTTGTCATAAACTGACATATATCTTCTATAATGTGAATTTTCAATTTGATATAAAAATGATGGATACATCATACAATTCAGAAAGCATAGAGAACAGCAACTTGTCACTGAATTTAAAATTTGTGACAACCTGTTTGAAGTGCATTGCATTAAGACTGGTACTGTTTTTTATTACATCACATTTTAAAAGGACTACTACTGTGGGCAATGGGATACACTGATGTGGGGCTTCCTCAGTCTCACTGTGGCTAAATAATGAAAGAGTGATCAGAGCATGGGGACTAGACACAGAGTTGCCCAGCACCCAGATGGGTGCCCTAACCACTGGACTACAGAATCATTCTCACACTCTCTCTCTCTCTCTCTTTGGCCCAATGACTGTAGATAAATGCCTCAATAGTCACTGAGCCAGAGAGAAAGTGATTAGGACACTCATCTGGAATGGGGGTGACCCTAGGACACTCATCTGGAATGGGGGTGACCATATCCAGCTTAACTCATTTTCACAAGAATCACCTTAGGAGCCTGATTCCAATTCATGGATTGCTAAACAGAGAGAGGGTGCCTCCCTGCAGCCCAGACTCAAGCACCTATCTCCAATAGAAGGATGGGACTTAGGACATACCATTCTCACCACCATCTCGTACTGGCTACTTTAAGCAGGTCCCTATCTGGCATGCTGGCTTTTGTGGATTGCATTCTAAGGTGCTTATCTCTCCCCATTTTACTGTACAGGGAACCGAGGCACCTAACTCAACTTTGTGGATCACAGTAGTGTTCTTGTGATTTTCTTGGCATCTAAAAGTTAGGGGCCTGGACACTCAGCATTGCAATGCCCAGGTTCCTTCCTGAAGCCCACCCTTTGTTGGTACCTCACTGAATGAATTGTTCATACTTCATTGACTAATAGTTACTAAACCCCATCCCCATGTAGTTGCATAAGTGCTTTTCTACTGAAGGAGAAAGTAGTTTATCTTTCTGCCCCCTTGCAGGCCTATTGCTTGTTTAATTATTGCTTTGCCTATGCATTTAATAAACTGATTTGGTGTTAGGACTTTTTTAGGATAGTTTGTAACACTAGACTTTGTACAAATCCCAAACAAATTCAATAAAGATGCATTTTTAATGTGCTTAGTAAACTTTGAAATATGGTACTAAAAGAAATATTGTTTCAGTATATTAAGTACTGAACACATGTATGTCCATAGTTTTTACTGCAAGATAAAGGTTACTTTTACTATTCACAGAAAATATTTTTTTAAAGAGTCAATTTAATTGATTCAGGGATCTACATGTAAAACTGGCTTCACTGCTAATCTCAAGAAGTCTAATTTAAATAGATATTTTAAAATATTTGCCTTTCAAAATAAAAGGTCACATTGGTAGATGCCAATCAAGGATACAGAAAAAGAGAATAAATGTGAATTATAATTTGCAGAGGATTACATTAACTAGATGTAAGTACATTCTGTTTTACTATAACAATACCCTCTGTTACAGTTTGCAGGCCTCAGCACAAGTAGTTTGGGAATAGGAATGACAGCATAAACAAAACTTCGAAAAAGAGACAGATTTATGAGGGTGGAGTTGACTATTAAACAGTGGATTAGAACTACTCCATACCCTGGGGCTGAAAATGTTTGAAAGGGTGCAATAGTAAAGGCTGAGTAGACAGCTTACAGCAGACTTGGTTTCATAGCCCTCTCCCTCAACATACAGACTATCCAGTTATTAAACTTTAGCTGTAGCGTTCTCCCCATGTACAAAAACTAAGGAGCTAGTGAGCACCCACACAAACAGTTCAAAGATAAGCAAACTGCTGCATTGATTTTATTTGTAAAAGGCTGATTGAGTAAATCAGGATATACTGGTTTACACTTTAAAAATGAAGTTGGTAAACATCTATTAAATACAGGGTTAATCAAAACATAGAGGGTACTTTATTTTAAAGATTTGTTCGCAGAACTCATTCCCTCTTTTAAGAGATTATTAATTTCCAAGTTTTAATCGCTGACTCGGCATCCCACACTATAGAGATGAACACATTAGTGGAGCACACACAATACACTCAGCAATAAAACACAAAACAGCAAAGAAAGTGAAAGCTGCATTTGTTCAGCATGTCATTTTGCTCAGCCAACCGTAATGCCATAGCCTACCACTTATTGTTTACTCTGTCAAAGGATTATTAAGAATTACCCTGCATTTGGCTATTTTTTTAAAGACGTAAATTTAGATGGAAAGGGATTGCCACTTGATACTTGAAATCGATTGGTCGACTGTGACCCTTTGTTTACAAGAGACTCATTTAACAGCAAGGATCTCTGATTTGAAAATACTCAGATACGAATCAATCACCGTTTTGTGTCACTTTTTTTTTTTTTTAAAGGAATGAACAAGACTCGACTCGAAGTTCACATACACTGGTACTACTATTTTTAAAAAAATTTGTTTACATGCCTGAATTAGCTCTAGTCGGTGAATTTATGAGTCCGTTTCTCTGGACAACTTATGTCGGTGCACAATGATTTTTTTTTTTAATTCACACAGAAGTTAACTCTTCTGCTGCCTAAGAAATAACGGAAATGTATGTTTATCTCCAATTAAATAAAAAGGCAAGGTTGTGTGACGATTAACAGCGAGGTCCCGATATAGCTATTGATACTTATATAGGGGGTCGAAACGGGATAGAAAGCTAAGAGAATTAGGTAAAGGGGTAAACGCTTGTTCCTATAAAGAAAGGACTGTTTATAAATAAAATACCATTTATATATTAAATCCATTGTTAATTACGGTTTCTGAAGTTTGTTCTCTATGGGATTAAAGCAAAAGGCTATATCCATGCCTGAACAGGATTTCTACGTCTTAAAAGGCAGATGCAGCATTTCTCTAAACAAAAATGTCTCTGAGCCCTACCTTGTGCCAGTGCTTGCAACATGTGGAGCTGAATCAACAGAAACGCCCACCATCCGCGACAGAAGAAGAAACAGAAGTTTAACTTTATCATCATCCGGTCTCTCCAGCTATTCCTTCGTGCAATAATTTCTCGATCCACCTTTCTTCCAACCATTATTTCTTCACGGATCCCCAGTCGATCCGACTGCCTGATGACAGTTTTGTCAGCTCTTTGGCCATTGATCACTCCACACCCCGAGGCCGGTTTCTCTTTGGTGGGTTGAGGACATCGCCCTTTGCCTTCATCCTGAAGTTTGTGGGGAACAGAAACCCCCGGTTTACAGGAGCGGAGGACTCGGTGATTTGTGCTCACTTTGCATGCAACCCGAAGGCAGCACGCCGTGTGCATGACTGTGTTATAATCGCCATCTAAATCAATGTATCTTGGGGAGGTATTGATTGCACCAAAACAACCAGGCAGAAATGTGAAACACATGTTTCTTTGCACTGTCACATCCAATGCCTTCAACGCTGAGAGAGTAAGTTTATTGGCGTTAGTATTCCAATAAATCTGGATCCTTCATCACATCGCTAGCAAAACCAGAGAGAGATTGATCCATTTAGAGAGCCACCAGCAGACAATCCAGAGACCACCTTTCATACCGCAAAGATGACGGAAACTATTCCCACTTGTGATTTTTATGGAGCAGGTTAGTTTTCCGTATGTGTCCCATTCCCCGTGAAACCCCAGCTACAGAAGTGTTAAATTCTTGTATAAGTAGAAAATAAACCTAAAACCAAGGGGAAATAGCGCACTACTCCTTGCACTAAAGATTTATTTCAGACAATTTCAAGATTAGCCATGCAGACAGAGTAGTCTCCAGATATCCCCCCAGAGCTCCACAATTATATTAATCCGATTTTCTTTTGGCTACAAATCTGTCATCAATGTGAGGGTTTGAAGGGTCCTTGATCAGGTAGATTTAGCAGCCCTAGCTGTGATTCCAGTTAGATTTGAAGTCAGCTACAGGCCAGTGGGGGTGTCACTCGAACTCTCACACTCAGCCGGAGGTGGGGAAAACCTCAGTTGATCAAGATTTCCCTCCTAGCAGGAAGGTGCTGGTTTGTTTCTTGCAAGGGAACCGCAGTAAAAATCACCTCCAAAAACGTGCAAAGGATTTGCTTCTGGTCGGTTGTGGAAGCAACAAAGAAACCCTCTGTTGGGGCGTTTCAAGGAGGAGGACGGAAAATCGCCTGAAACAAGCAGCAACAAGGTGAAATCCTTCCAGTCCCTTTGCTTATATGGACTCCTCCTACGTTCCTTGTTTGTGCAGTCCGGGGCTCCTGGTTCTTCCTGTGTGTCTCTCCCTCAGAGAGGCTGCAAACACAAGGGGGAAAGCTCTATCGGAGCAGCAATAAACCCCTACACAATAAAAAAAAAAAGTAAACGCTAAAGGTTTAACATTTAAACAAACAGCGGGAACTGCTCCCCCCGCCCCTTAAAGAGAGCGGGGGAAAGTTTTTTAGGGGTTTTTCCTCCTCAGATTTTGTCCTGATGATTAAAATACAAATAGTAAAAAGCGAATCAGAACCAAAAGTAAAACAAATCACCAAGGAGGGAAATGGATCAAACAAAAATCCTGCCAGCTCCCTCCCTTGCCCGCCACAAGACTGAGCCTGAACTTTCCTCACCTCTCGCTCTGTATCACCTGGTATTCAACCCTACCCCTATCGCCCACAGTTCATCTCCACCCTTCACAACCCCACCCCCACTTTACTGAGTCTGGACACTCCTGTCGTGTCCCCTACCTCATCGTCTCCCTCCTCTCCCACCCCCCCTTACTCAATCCACATTCCCTTCCCCTCTCTCCTCCCCCCCCCGTCCAACCATAAATACCCCATCTCACCCCTACCTAACTGACCCCCCCCCCCCCCCCGCAGCCCTCCCATTTCCTCCCTCATCCCCTGACCTACACCTAGGAGGGCTGGGTCTGTGTAGGGAAATCCCTCCCGGGGCCAAGCAAAGCTGCTGCGAGAGAACTGGGGGTGGGGGAGCTGTCAGAGGCAGACGATGTGCGGGGGTTGGGTGTATTCACACAGGTTTGCCCGCCCGTTCTGTACAGGCGCTGGGAGGGGGGAATAGGAGGAGGGAGCCCAGCTCCCTTCCCCTCACACACTAGCTGGTAATGAGCGCGGGACCTTCCAGCAGCCGCACGGAACGCTCGCCGTCCCGACCTTCCATTCCACCCGTTCTGTTCCCTCCCCCCACCCCGACCCTTTCCGAGGCACCGCCTCCAGCCAGCGACTGATTGGACAGAAGACGTGTGGGGGAAGAGGAAAAAGAAAGACGGGGGGGCGTTCTTTAACGGCCGCGCGCGCTAGCCAGATGGAACGTTGCCCCTGGTCCTCGCGCTCGCTGCGCCCCCTAGGTTTGCAAGCCAGCCTCTGCAGCAGTTGCAGCAGAAAGGGTGGAAGGGCAGGCACGCCCAGCAAAGAATGGGTGAGACTGCTGTAGCTGCGGGTCAAGAATCTCTCTCTGTGCATCCCCTGCAGCTATTAATTTTTGACAGCAACGAGCAAAAAGAGGGATTTGACGAAAGCCAGGGAGCCCAGAGGTACAAATTAACGCTCCCCCCCCCCTTCTCTCTTTGTGTGGTGCTTTAGCTCAGCCTGCAAGGGCTAGCAGCGTTGCAAAGTTCTTGAGCTTTGTTTTATTTGATATATCAGCAAATGTTTAAACTAGGTTTGCGCCCAACTTTTTTTTAATATCTTGGCAAGATACCTATTGCGTTGGATTCACCAGGCGCACACAGTACACTGTCACGTCAAATGTAAGATGTTTTTGTATTATTAAGGGGTGGCATGAAGCTTTAGCAAAGAAATAAGGCATTTAAATTAAGCCAGTTCTTTTTCCACGCGCCCCTGTTTTCTTGCATAATAAAAAGGAAAGTCTCCCACGCCACCTCACAAACTGGAGCATGATATCTACTAGCCCCACACCTGCACAATCTCCTTCACATATAGTATCCGACAGGTGCACCATATCTGTAGCCCTTCCACTCCCTCATGTGTAAGAGGTTCATTGATATCTAATAGCCCCCAATCAGTATCAGGCTCATGATATCCAGTGCCCTGCACATTCTTTCCCTCTTCCCCTTATTATCTAACAGAAGCATTATATATCCCAGCTTTTCCCCAGTCTTTCTCTGTTTCTGTTATTGAATTAGTGCATAGTATGCCTCTGCCCCTACAGATGAACTCTTTCCACTTCAGTATCTAACATCTCTGTGATATCGATATCCCACTGTGTTCCATATCTGCTTACAGGAGATCTAGGCTACCCCAATGCTCTGTAACCTCTCCCTAGTAACCAAAAGATACAAGCTATAGCTCAGCCCCAACCTTATTAACAACGGGATGCATGATATACTCTATCCCAGCACATTTTCCCCTCACTGGTATGAAACAGGTGAATAATTATAGAACTCAGGGCTCCACTCTTATACTCATCCCTCCCTAAGGTCTGTTTTCAGTGCAGTACAAGCTGAGCCAAGCCTGTTTTAAACTGTGTAGAGAACTGGTCTCAGGGGTACAACTGTGTTTATAATTTCTGTTGAGCTATCAACAATTCACTGCAGTGGGGAGAAACTGTTTTAAAACTAGTTGTTTGAAGGTGGGGTGGAGGTCTAATTTCCCCTAACTGGAAATGCATAACACACTTAATTGGGTTTTTAATTACTACAAAGCAGTATTATGGCTGTAGATCTGCCTGAGAAGTTTGGAAGTTCAGTTTCAGATTTTAAGGTCAGTTTGAAATCAGTGGGTGTCATTTGCTATGGGGCAACTGCCCCCTGACAGAGGTATATATGCTCCCCTTTTTGGCCCCCCCTCCTGGACTTTGGAGGATATATGATATATAATGTTTTGTATGCTGATGCAACTTTGCCACACACCCCAGTTCTTTTTTTTTTTTCCTGAAATGACATCCCTGCATGTAGGAAGAAAGGCTCAGGTACTCTCTATTTAAGTTATAGTGAAGTTGAAGGTGGTTATCAATACTGAAGAAGTAGCAGTTGTTAAAATAATCGTTAGGCAGTTTAGGCCCCAAATTAAGGCTTTATAAAAGACGAGTTATAGAAAACCTAGCAGTAATATGTTTGTTTCCATTATTTTGTTTTCACTGAAGCCATGTTTTTCCTTGTAATAAAACATTCATTTATAGTCATCTCAAATCCACAGGGTTGTGCTGGTCTATAAAAACAGGAAAATTAAACTAAACTAGTCCATTCTCATCATCCAAGCCTATGAAGTTGAGTGAAATGAAAAAAATAAATACACCATCTAAATAAAAGTAAATCAGTTTTAAAACATTTTAATTTTAATATTTCAGGGTGCTTTAGTAACAAATAAAGACATCTGCTTTTTTTAAAAAAATCTCTTCAAACTGATAATGTCTCTTAAAAATTATTCCCCTGTGTATTTTCAGTAGGGAGGCAGTGTGTGTTTGATTACTTTCTTTTGACCTGGTAAAGTGCCTTTGGTCTCCTGAAGGGCAAAAATGGTGTTTTCTTCAATCGTGTTAGCTTAACGCAATTGAACGGCCCTCTTACCTGGTTTACTGAGACACAGAATAACATGTTTGGAGACCTGCTAGTGGGGCTGGGTGGAACTTAGGCTACAACACGACCAGCCTGACTTCAAAGATGTTAGCCTGCATCTTAACAAGTGTTAAGAAGGCTTTTAAATTGTATTAAGATAAGACAATTGAAGACAATATTGTACCATTTTTGGCCTTAAACACAAGACCTATGTCTCTAAAATGCAGCTCTGTTGTTTTGGAGAAATTTATTTTTTTAAGTGTTGCAATGTGAGATGGCTGCCTGGATGTTGGTAATATTGCTTTTGCTGTTTCCATGCTGCTGTTCCACACTTGCTCTCCACTCTCCCTAATGTACATTATGAGTGAGGAGCAAACTGCTGAACCAGTGGCAGGAAAGGCAGTAGAACAGCTCTCCCATATAAAACCAAGACAACTATTAGAGACTTATGAAGGCAAACCAGTAGGGGGGGAAAGCATAGATGAGAAGGAGATGGAGCTAATGGTGTAAAAAGACAGGCAGATGGTGGAGAAAATAAGATAAATATGGGGCAGATCCTGTAATTTAAAAATGACTATAATGCAAACATGATACCAATTCTACTGTAAGCTATATAGTTTTGTATCATCCTTGTAGAATATTGTATCATTTTATTTATATACATGATGAGAGCATAGAGAAACATTGGGAACAGAGGGCAGACAACAGGTGGAGGAAGGAATAGAAAACTCACCTACCCAAGAGATGCCAGCTCTCTGAGGGCAGCTGTTTAGCTATAAAAGAAGGATCATACAACCAAGCTATGGAGGAACCTAACTAAAGATAAACAACACAGTTCTTGGTTTGGTAGGAAAGAAAAGGGGGAAACAAATTGCCTTGCAACAAGTTGACAACTTACATCTTTATGTTACTCATATGGCTTGGGTGTGTTTGTTGTAACTATACTTCTGACATTAACAAAAATGTTATAATTTTGTCACAAACAGTTAATTTGTCCTGACTCATACAATTATACTGAATACTGCTACAGTTGTGACTCTTGTAAGCCAGTCAGACTCCTGTGGAGAGAGTATCTCAAATGTGCCTGATTATATTTGTTTTCAACAGATGTATCCCATCTTACTTTCCTAAAGCTATCCCATTCACTGATGGATAATACTGAATTGCAAGGTTGCAAATCACACCAAATTCTAGTTTTCCAACCAGGAAATCACTATGATTTGGTTGCTTATGTTAGTCCTGTAATGAAACTTAGTCATTTTCTTTCGTACATTCTTCTAGAAAAGGCATTTCTGACTAATTTTACGCCAGCATATAGTATTTTCCACCAAGATGTTTTCTTTTATGTTTTACTGTACTCAGAAAATATAGCTGGTAAAGAAAAAAAACAGCAATAGCTTTGAAAGATAAGAGGAAAGACACTTCTACATTGACAGGTAATACCATAGAACAAAGAAGTGGCACCAGCATAGGTGTTAATATTCAGACTCTCAAGAACACTATTTATCCTCTTGTACTTGAGCATCATATCTTGCTCTATGATCTCCATCCAGGCCTTCCTTGCTCCATCTTGAATAAGCTGCTAAACTATAAAGCAATTCAAGTTTCTGATGTAGAGAACCCTTCTGTGTATACAACACGTGTCTGTACAATGGTGACAATAAGAATTCCAACCTTCCTGAGTCCTGGAGTTTATTCTTAGACTTGGATTTTGCTTTAATCTAAAATTACAGTGCAAATTCATCACTAGGAAAAACAATTGCATTAACTTAACTATTTTATAGTTTATAGTTACAAAAGATTTTATACTACTATGAATACTTTTCCAGTCTTCCCAAGAGACAAAGCTTTAGAAAACAACAGATATGTGATTGAAAAATAACTTGTTTTAAAAACAGGATGGTTTTGCAACCCACTAAATCAGTCCGAATATAGTAAACTATTGAAGGGTCTGAAATGTTCCTAAACAAGGGGGTAGTCCCAAGGGTCACTAGCCAGCTGCTCTGCTTTAATGGTGTAAATCTGCTCTTACATCAATAATAAATATTGGAAGAGAATGAAAAAATATCACATTACATAGCTGGGAATCCCATGAGAAGCATTATACAATGACCTCACCACACTTCTGGAAGTGTCTTCTGCAAAGAAGACAGCTCAGGAATAACAATAAGAATTCAGATAGAATTTTGGGGGGTTAAATAACTTAATGATATGAGTTATAATGCCTCTTATACAAACACAGTAACAGTCTTGTGTTTTCTTCTGTTTGGTTTTAATTTACTAAAAAGCAGTTAAACATAGAAGATAGGTTCAAATGCCATCCAGAGTCTGAGCCTAAGTTTACAAATGCCAGCAAATTCAGAGTTAAAAGTTCTTCACTTACTGCATAGTACCGTTGTGTCAAGATATAGGAATCTGGGAACAGTAGAGCTACAATACTAAGGCACAGCGGTAAGAGTTAAGGGCAGAGTGAGCAGACTGACTGAACTCCACGTTTCATGGCTTTTATGAGTTTAAGACCTATCCTCATAATGCTTAACATAGCTGTGTTTAATATATTCAAAAGCCAGATGAGCAGATTTGGACAGTATCTGTGCAGTCTCTAGAAAAGGGTAAGTGTAGCTTCTGAATTACCCCCATCTTCTGCATTATGCCAATGTAACACAAGACCATCCCATTTAACTGTCAGAAGAAATTTACAATGACCTGGCCACGTTTTCCTGCTGTGTTTTATGGAGTAGAGAGTTAGCGGAGTAACATAAAGGATCAAGACAACAGGTTCTGCGTTTTTGAAATGTAGATGTTTGAAAACATTCTTAGAGCCTCCAGGAGGAAGACCACAGGGGCTGTAATGATTCTACTCCAGACGAGTTTGGATAAAATGTAGAGAGAGATCTTATTTTAACAAGTCTGCAGTCTTCAAACACCAATCGGTCTGGACATCCAGCAACGGGCAGCAATGATTACCTTTCATGATTCAGAGGATGCCCCAAGCAAAGGTGACCTGAGCGAGTTGAGCAGTGGCTGGGATTGTCCATAAGTACTATAGACACAGACAAAATATATAGGTTGTACCAAACCTTTATACTATAACTCTTCCATCATATTAAATTCCTTAAGTGTTGATCTTCCTTTTGCATCTGCCTGCAAGTCTCTGAATCTACTTATTGATCAAGATTAAAATACAAGTAAAACTTGATCATATGTACAAAAGAGAAAGCTTCTAATAAATTGTATTTAAACCTGCAGTTATACCACTTCATAATGAATTCCAGTAATATGTCAACCTAAGCAGGGTCATGCCAGATGGGAGACCTCCAAGGAACACCTAGGGCTGCAAGGAGAGGTGCTGGTGATTCAGTACACTTACCCCCTGAGTCATTAATGAACCAATGCCTGAGCATAATGTTATGTGTGCTACTGCTGAAGGTCCTGTCTTTAAGGTGAGACACAAAACTGAAGTCTTGACCACTTGTAATAATTAAAGATTCCATGGCAGTTTCTGTATGAGGAGAGGTGACCTCAGTGTTCTGGCAAAAATGCAACTCAGGAATTATATTCTTCCTACCTTAATTCCAGTGCGGTTTCAGCTGATCACAGTTTTCTTCATTTCCTGACCTAAACTGTTACAGTGTTCATTTGCACCGTTAAGTGCTGCATTTCACCCCAGAGAAGGCTGCATTTTAATGGTGGAAGAAATAATCACTGTATATCACTTAACTTCCTTTCAAGGGTGTTGTGAGGGCTCAGTTAATGTTTCTGAAGTGTTTTGAAAAGCATTATAGAAGTACAAATGATAATATTTTTATTAAATACAAGACTTGTTTCAAAATGTATGATATACATATGTTCTGTTCATAGATATTTTATCTTGCATAAGGAAGGATACCTGTTGAATTTTGATATTATGAGGTTACATTATCGGTATTTTTCTTTAAAGAAAAAATATTAAATGTATACAAATAAAACATAATTTAAAATAAATTTCGTATATACTTGTTACTATAATTAAGTTAGTTGAAAAATGCACAGAAATAAATACACCTCTACCCCGATATAACGCTGTCCTCAGGAGCCAAAAAATCTTACCGTGTTATATTGAACTTTCTTTGATCCGCCGGAGTACGCAGCCCTGCCCCCCCTGGAGCGCTGCTTTACCGCATTATATCCAAATTCGTGTTATATCGGGTCGCGTTATATTGGGGTAGAGGTGTACATTGATTCCATTATTACAAGACTGCATTTTTTTAATTGGTTGACATGATTATAATGGAATAATGTTTTTTAAAAATCATGTTTAATACAAGGTAATAAAGATATAACAGAGAGAAGGATGAAAACAATTATTATGAGGACTTGAACAATAAACGGATCATGAAATGAGAGCGTAAGATTCTAAACACACATAGGTGTCTATAGTGATTACAATATAGGCTTCCTGACCTAACTGTAAATTATTTTTCTTTTGGAAGGATATAAAAAGGTATTCATTAGTAGTGATTTAGACTAAGATTCAAATCCAGTGGAATTTGCCATTATGTTGATTTCAGCAGAATTTTTTACCTGTATTTAGAGTGTTGCTTATCTTTTAATGATATTCTGTTGGTTGTTAATCTTTTGTGCGTGCATATACTTGCATATACAAGAATTTTCTGAATTTACTGATGGCTCAAGTTTAGGCATCAAGCTTAAATCTCATAACTCCAGGTGGCCAAAACAAAAGCTGAACTAGATTGTGTTACTCAAGGGAGATGAAGACAGAGGATTAAACCAGATGAGCCAATGTGCTAGCTGTCTTTTACAAGTTCTGGGGTGACTGCACAATATTAAAGTCATTTAGTATATTTTTTTCCCAGGCAGTTGGTGCTGAGGATCTTCACCAACAGGTTCTTAATCTTAGCAGCCAAAATAATTTAATTGTTGCCACTGTTCTCCTTGGCTGCATCCTTGTGTACCTCAACCAACCCCTTCTCTGTACTGACTCTCCATTATTCATCTGGCATCTAATCAGCATCTCTCTGCTTTTCAAGCCTTGCTCTTCTGAGTGCCATGATTCTTCCCTTCTTCATGGAGTTATTCATTTGAAGGTGATCAACAGCAAATAGACTATATCTTTGAATGTTGTCAAGTTAGGCCCAGGGTCAGAGCAAGAAGAACACTAAAAATAATTTTGCTCACCTGATTAGTTATTGCCATTCGTATCCTGTTTGTACACACAGAAAAGTAGTTTAAATAGCAAGTCAGGCTGTGTACATTTATATGGTTCCCATCTCAGGAGTACCAATAAGTATAGCCTTTAACTCAAGGTCAATAAGGCAGTTCTGTGCTTTGGAAGGGAAGAATATTTCCCAGTAACAGAAATTCTGACTTGTCCATATCCATTGTCATCTTTTTAAAAGTAGCTAATTACAAAGCTTTTCCAAGTCATCCCATGGGCTGTTCCTGCACATTCTTTAGGTAAGTGGTAGAAATTTATTTAAATGTGTAATAAAGTTCATCAGGCAGTGCACATTTGATTCAAATTCAGACTGTCACTTTTCAGTAGTAAACATGATCTGGAATACATGTTCCTTGAAAAAGCCATAGCGATACTCAACTGTAATTAACTTAACCAAATGGCAGAATGTTGCAATTGCAGCAATGCTAAGGCAGATGAAATGAAGGGGGAATATTGCAGTAAAAAAATAAAAATGAATCCTTAAAGAAGTAAGTAAGCATCAAAGCCTTGTGGTCATTTCCTTTAATACTACTTTAATTTTTTCTGAACAGCTTTTTTATCCAGACATAGTAGTAATTTGAAATGTTTTCTTGTAATAATTGGGCCTACACATTTACCCTAATTGAGTGAAAGTTTATAAAATGTCACAATAACCTATAACAGTAAATGTGATGGGGGGGAGGGGAAAGGGGCAAAAAGGAGACAGACTGAATAACTCCAAACAAAAAAAACCCTGCTAATGTAATTCAAGGATTGTGTTAAGATCATGCCTAGTAGACCAGAAAAGTGTGGGACTGGAAATCAGTCAGCTAAAATTGGTGTGTCAGAAATTAGGCATAATTGTTAAACAAACTAATGTGGAGGATAAGCTATTTCGCCCATCACTCTGTTTTAGGGTCCTTAAAAGAAAATAGAATCACAAAAGTGTAGGACTGGAAGGGACCTCAATAACTCATCCAGTCTAGTCCCCTGCACCCAAGGTAGGACTACATTATAACTAGATCATTCTTGACAGGTATTTGTCTAATCTGTTCTTAAAAACGTCCAATGATTGAGATTCCACAACCTCCCTAGGCAATTTGTTCCAGTGCTTAACCACCCTGACAGATAGGGAGTAGGGCTGTCAAGCGATTAAAAAAATTAATCACAATTAATCACACAATTAATTGCACTGTTAAATAATAATAGAATACCATATATTTAAATATTTTTGGATGTTTTCTACATTTTCAAATGTATTGATTTCAGTTACAACACAGAATACAAATTGTACAGTGCTCATTTTATATTTATTTTTGATTACAAATATTTGTACTGTAAAAAAACAAAAGAAATAGTATTTTTCAATTCACCTAATACAAATACTGTAGTGCAATCTCTTTATCATGAAAGTTAAACTTACAAATGTAGAATTATGTACAAACAAATAACTGCATTCAAAAATAAAACAATGTAAAACTTTAGAGCCTACAAGTCCACTTAGTCCTATTTTCTGTTCAGCCAATCGCTCAGACAAACAAGTTTGTTTACATTTGCAGAAGATAATGCTGCCTGCTTCTTGTTCACAATGTCACCTGAAAGTAAGAAAAAGGCATTCACATGGCACTGTTGTAGCCGGCGTCATAAGATATTTACATGCCAGATTTGCTAAAGATTCATATGTCCCTTCATGCGTCAACCACCATTTTAGAGGACATGCATCCATGCTGATGACGGGTCCGGCTTGATAACAATCCAAAGCATTGCGGACAGACACATGTTCATTTTCATCATCTGAATCAGATGCCACCTGCAGAAGGTTGATGTTCTTTTTTGGTGGTTCGGGTTCTGTAGTTTCTGCATCAGAGTGTTGCTCTTTTAAGACTTTTGAAAGCATGCGCCACACCTCGTCCCTCTCAGATTTTGGAAGGCACTTCAGATTCTTAAACCTTTGGTGGAGTGCTTGTAGCTATCTTTAGAAATCTCACATTGGTATCTTCTTTGCATTTTGTCAAATCTGCAGTGAAAGTGTTCTTAAAACAAACATGTGCTAGTTCATCCTCCGAGACTGCTAAAACATGAAATATATGGAAGAATACAGGTAAAACAGAGCAGGAAACATGCTATTCTCCCCCAAGGAGTTCAGTCACTAAGTAATTAATGCATTATTTTTTTAACGAGCGTCATGAGCATGTAACATGTTCTTTGGAATGGTGGCTGAAGCATGAAGGGGCATACAAATGTTTAGCACATCTGGCACATAAATACCTTGCAATACCGGATACAAAAGTGCCATATGAAAGCCTGTTCTCACTTTCAGGTGACACTGTAAATAAGAAGAGGGCAGCATTATCTCCTGCAATTGTAAACTAACTTGTTTGAGCGATTGGCTGAACCAGAAGTAGGACTGAGTGTACTTGTAGGCTCTAAAGATTTACATTGTTGTGTTTTTGAGTGTAGTTATGTAACAAAAAAAATTGACATTTGTAAGTTGCACTTTCACAATAAAGAGATCGCACTACAGTACTTGTATGAGGTGAATTGAAAAATACTATTTCTTTTGTCATTTTTACAGTGCAAATATTTGTAATAAAAAATAATGTAAAGTGAGCATTGTACACTTTGTATTCTGTGTTGCTATTGAAATCAATATATTTGAACATGTCAAAAAACATCCAAAAATATTTAATACATTTCAATTGGTATTCTACTGTTTAACAGTGCGATTAAAACTGCGATTAATAACGATTAATTTTTTTTCAGTTAATCGCGTGAATTAACTGCGATTAATCGACAGCCCTAACAGGAAGTTTTTCCTAATGTCCAACCTAAACCTACCTCCCTTGCTGAAGTTTAAATCCATTGCTTCTTGTCCTGTCCTCAGAGGTTAAGGAGAACATATTTTCACCGTCCTCCTTGTAACCTTTTATGTATTTGAAAACTGTTATCATGTCTCCTCCCAGTCGTCTCTTCTCCAGACTAAAGAAACCCATTTCTTCAATATTTCCTCATAAGTCATGTTTTATAGACCTCTAGTCATTTTTGTTGCTCTCTTCTGGACTTTCTCCAGTTTGTTCACATCTTCCCTGAAATGTGGCGCCCAGAACTGGACACAATACTCCAGTTGAGGCCTTCTCAGTGCGGAGTAGAGTGGAAGAATTACTTCTCTCTTTCTTACAACACTCCTGCTAATACATCCCAGAATGATGTTTGCTTTTTTTGCAACAGTGTTACACTGTTGACTCACTTTTAGCTTGTGATTCACTATAGCCCCCAGATGCCTTCCTGCAGTACTCCTTCCTAGGCAGCCATTTCCCATTTTTGATGTGTGCAATTGATTATTCCTTCCTAAGTGAAATACTTTGTATTTGTCCTTATTGAATTTAATCCTATTTACTTCCAACCATTTCTCCAGTTTGTTCAGATCATTTTGAATTTTAATCCTATCCTCCAACGCACTTACAACCCTTCTGAGCTTGGTATTATCCACAAACTTCATAAATGTACTCTCTATGCCATTATCTAAATCACTTATGAAGATAGTGAATAGAACTGGACCCAAGACTAATTCCCACATGGATAGGGTTGCCAGGCGTCCGGTTTTCGACCAGAACGCCAGTTCGAAAAGGGATCCTGAAGGGCTCCAGTCAGCGCTTCTGACCGGGTCACTAAAAGTCTGGTCAGTGGCACAGAAGGGCTAGGGCAGGCTCCCTGCCTGCCCTGGCTCTGCGCAGCTCCGGAAGCAGCTGGCATGTCAAGCTCCTACGTGCAGGGGCAGCCATGGGGGCTCCACACACTGCCCCCGCCCTGAGTGCCAGCTCCATAGCTCCCATTGGCCGTGGTTCCCAGCCAATGGGAGCTGCGGGTGTGGCACCTGTGGGTGCAGGCAGCGTGCAGAGCCCTCTGGCCCTTCCACCTAGGAGTCAGACATGCAGGCTACTTCTGGGAGCCGCCTGAGGTATGCGCCACCTGGCTGGAGCCCGCACCCAAAACACCCTCCCACACCCCTACCCCAGGTCGGAACCCCCTCCCGCACCTTAACTCCCTCCCAGAGTCTGCACCCCTCACCCCCTCCAGCACCCCAACCCCCCAGCCCCACCCCAGAGCCCGCACCCCCAGCCAGAGCCCACATCCCCTCCCACACCCCAACCTCCTGCCCCAGCCCTGTGAAAGTGAGTGAGGATGGGGGAGAGCGAGCGACAGAGGGAGGGGGGATGGAGTGAGTGGGGGGCAGGGCCTCGGAGAAGGGGCAGGGCAAGGGTGTTCGGTTTTGTGCTATTAGAAAGTTGGCAACTCTACCATGGGACCCCACTTGATATGCCCTTCCACCTTCTCTGTGAACCACTGATAACTACTCTCTGGGAACGTTTTTTCAGTTATGCACCTGCCTTATAATAGCTCCATCTAACCTATATTTCTCTAGTGTCATTATGAGAAGGTCATGTAAGACAGTATCAAAAGTCTTAGAAAGCTATTAGGTTGGTTTGACATAGACTCTTAGACTTTAATGTCAGAAGGGACCATTATGATCATCTAGTCTGACCTCCCGCATGATGCAGGCCACAAAAGCTGACCCACCCACTCTTGGAATAATTCTCTCCCTTGACTCAGCTGTTGAAGTCCCCAAATCATGATTTAAAGACTTCAAGTCGCAGAGAATCCTCCAGCAAGCGACCCCCGCCCCATGCTGCGGAGGAAGGCGAAAAACCTCCAGGGCCTCTGCCAATCTACCCTGGAGGAAAATTCCTTCCCGACCCCAAATATGGCGATCAGCTGAACCCCGAGCATGCGAGCAAGATTCTCCAGATTTGTTCTTGACAAATCCATGTTGACTGTTACTTATCTCCTTATTATCTTCTAGGTATTTGCAAATTGATTGCTTGATTATTTGCTCCATTATCTTTCCGGGAACTGAAGTTAAGATGACTGGCCTGTAATCCCCCAGGTTGTCCTTATTTCCCTTTTTAAAGATTGGTACTATATTTGCGCTCTTCCAGTCCTCTGGAGTCTCTCCTGTCTTCCATGAGTTTTCGAAGAGAATTGCTAATGGCTCAGGTATCTTCTCAGTCAGCTCCTTGAGCATTCTAGGATATATTTCATCAGCCCCTGCCGACCTGAAAACATCTAACTTGTCTAAGTAATTTTTAACTTCTTCTTTCCCTACAGATCTACCCCACTATGTTAGACATCCGATAGCTACTAACTTTTTTGGTGAAAACTGAAACAAAAAAGGCATTTAGCACTTCTGTTATTGCCTTTCTCTGTTTATTGAGTAATGGGCCTACCCTGTCCTTGGTCTTTCTCTTGCTTCTAATGTATTTGTAGAATGTTTTCTTGTTACTCTTTATGTCTCTAACTACTTTTGGGGAGGGGGGGGAAATCAGGAAGAAGCAGCTGTCTGCCAGAAACAGTTGTTGACTGAAAGATGGGAGAACAGGAAGGAATGAGCTTCACCATCCTGGCTGCCATCCTCTCCACTACCCCCCCCCCCCGAACCCCCATCTCCTAGGATCTACCATAATACCATTGGCCCTTCATCATGCTGATCCGAAAAGATGTCTCGACCAGATGTGGCCAGAGAGAAGGACCCAGATGACATTGTCACCTCCACTGGCTTCAGCTAAATCCCAAACACAATCTAGGATCTCTCTCTCTCTCTCTCTCACTCAGTCTCACACACACACACACACACACTCTCCCCATCCCCCATGTGTCCTTTTCCTTCCCTAGCTTATTTCTATCTTTTCTTATCCTTCTTTGCCTTCTGTCTAATCAGATTCTGGCTTAGCTGGCCATGACTGTATATTCTGCAACAATGCTGTAAGCCTGTGACCAGAAAGAGGCAGTTAAAAGCGATAATTTAAACTGCTGTATGCTGGTACATATTTGCCAGGTGTTGGAGTGGCTAATAGACTGTGTGCCATGCCTGTGTTTCTTCAGCAGTGAAGTTGCAAATGAATGTCAACACCCAAAACAGAAGCTCAACTTTGTATCTTTACTGTTCTTTTCTTTCCCCGTTTTTGTGTGATTGTCTTGTTTTCTCTTCTGGGAAACGGGATCAGATTTTAGCAACAACAACAGCTCCAGCCAGTCTCAACTAACTTCTTCTCTTTTCCTCCAAAAGGACAGTTATTACCATCTTTAAGACCATAAGAGACTGCCAGACACTGGGGATGTCTTTCTAAAAACTCTCTCCAGCCAAAAGGAAAGGGAACAAGGGATGTTAAAACGAAAGCCTTACTGAATACTTTATATTTCAAAAGCTTTAACTGTTCTTCCCTCTTTTTCTGTATCTTTAATAAAAGGTTAAAAAGATTTTCACTGATGTGTTTGCCACAGTACTAAGCAGGCTGAGGTCTCTCTATACCAGGGGTAGGTAACCTTTCAGAAGTGGTGTGCCGAGTCTTCATTTATTCACTTTAATTTAAGGTTTTGCGTGCCGGTAATACATTTTAACGTTTTTTAGAAGGTCTCTCTCTATAAGTCTATATTATATAACTAAACTATTGTTGTATGTAAAGTAAACAAGGTTTTCAAAATGTTTAAGAAGCTTCATTTAAAATTAAATTAAAATGCTGATCTTACGCCGCCAGCCTGCTCAGCCCGCTGCCAGCCTAGGGTTCTGTTCACCTAGGCTGGCAGTGGGCTGAGCGGGGCCGGCGGCCGGGATGTCGGCTGGCAAGGGGCCGGCAGCCGGGACCCCAGACCTGGGGGGGGGGTTCAGGGGTCAGGGCAGAGGGCTGGGTGTGTGTGGGGGGGGGGTGCAGGGCAGAAGGCTGGGTGTGTGGGAGGGTTCAGGGGTCAGGGCAGAGGGATGGGGGCTGTGGGGGTGCAGGGCAGAAGGCTGGGTGTGTCGGGGGTTCAAGGGTCAGGGCATTGGGGATGTGGGGGGGGTTCAGGGGTCAGGGCAGAGGGCTGGAGGTGTGGGGGTGCAGGGCTGGGGGTAGGGGGGTTCAGGGGTCGGCAGAGGGATGGAGGTGTGGGGGGTGTTCAGGGATCAGGGCAGAGGGATGGGGGTGCAGGGCAGAAGACTGGGTGTGTGGGGGGATTCAGGGGTCAGGGCAGAGGGCTGGGGTGTGTGGGGGGTGTAGGGAAGAAGGCTGGATGTGTGTGGGAGTTCAGGGGTCAGGGCAGAGGGCTGGGAGTGTGGGGGGTACAGGGCAGAAGGCTGGATGTGGGGGGGAGTTCAGGGGTCAGGGCAGAGGGCTGGGGGTGTGTGGAGGTGCAGGGCAGAAGGCTGGGGGGGGTTCAGGGGTCAGGGCAGAGGGCTGGGGTGCTCAGCTCGTGGGGGTGCTCCCAGCCCCCTGCCCTGGACGGCTCGTGGCAGGGGGCTGGAAGGGATATGCCCTGTTCCACCCCCTTCCCCAAGGTCCCGTCCCTACCTCTTCTCTGCCTCCTCTACGGAGCAGCGAGCATGCTGCGGCTCCGCTCCGCTCCCCCTCCCCTTCGCAAGGGCCATCAGCTGATCGGCGCAGGGAGAGGGAGGGGGAGGAGGAGGGGCAGGAAAGCACCACGCTGGGGGAAGAAGAGGGGGAGGGGGGAAGCTTGGCTGCCGCAGGACCAAGCTTCTGCCTCCTGCCCCCGCAGGGGAGAGCGGTGGGCGGGGGGACTGAGCGGGGCTGGGGGCCGGGACCGAGGTAGGCAGCAGCGTGCCTGTCAAAATCGGCTTGCGTGCCGTGTTTGGCACACGTGCCGTAGGTTGCCGACCCCTACTCTATACCAGCCCCTGAACTTTATTTAAAATTGTTTAGTGTTGGACAGTTACAGGGTTACATTAACACCTTTAACTCTTTGGGCCCTTGTATTCCATTGAAATTAATACAATATTTTGTATTTAAAATAGATGACAGGCATATTCTCTTAACATACCAAAATCTGAATACAGGATACAATGAAAGACAGATGACCCCAAAAAAGGATGCAAGAAAAATAGTAGTTCAAGGAACCATGTGAGATTCATTCATTTCACATAATTCAGCTTTTTGGTAACCTCTGTTTCATGAGTCAACGTTTCTGGTGTCAGTAATTCACAGTAATAAAAATGAGAGAATGCCCAATTTGCATATGATGAATGTAAATATGGGTTTGTAATGAAGGGCATTGGAGAAGTACAATATGGCCCTAGGTCTTGCAGTTTTGCCTATTGATGTCTAATAGGATGGCAATACTAGTCTGTATAGCTAGCTTAGTATGGCACGGAAAGACTCCATGGCATTTTCTGAGCAGAAACTGCATTAGGAGGGATAACTGTATAAAGCTTTTTGCAGTTGCTGCTTTATGAACATAAGCTCCATTTAAAACATACCACTCTAAATAATCATGGTAAACCTTAAGATTCATATTTAAAATTGATGTCATTCCTGGTTTTGAGTGTGTGTGTGTGTATATATATCATCAGTTTTTAAGTATTTTAAGATCAAGCATCGCTAGTACAGGAGCTCCCCAGTAGAGCTGCCCTACAGAGCCCTCATCGTTACAAAAGAAAAATCTAACTACAAACTGCATGGGGAGCTGCCATGACACACCAATCTTTCAGTAGTCACAGCTGTGCACCTGTTGCAGCATCTAACAAATCGCAAAAACAGGATCCAGCCAAGTCTGGAGCACTAAGAAAATATAGAGCTTCATTCTGATCTCACTAACATATGGTTTAAATTAATCCAACTCCATGGACTTCCATGGGGTTACTTCTGATTTATATCTGTAGAAGAGCCTGATCCAAAGCCCATTTAGGTTAATGGGAGTCATTTCATGGACTCCTGCGAACTTTGAATTAGGCCCATAACATACTTCAGAGAGTGCACATTGCAGGTCTTCATGGTGATCTTCTGAAGAACATTTCAGAGTCCATCTTATGAGAACAAAAATGTACCAAATGTAGGTTAACTCCAGTACCCAATAGTAACATGTATGCTCATACAAGTATATTGAAGTATGCAACAACCCACAAATGCCAGAACATTCACATATATGGCTGATACAAGGTAGGGAGCTGGTACCTAGGCTGCTGCACAATAGACCTGCAGTCACCCATCTGTTCTATTATAGTTCTCTTTTTTTATATGGCTAGAAGCATAATGATGTATTCATATCTTATAGTGACAATGAAATACTTTCTATTCCTTCAGCAACTAGGGAGGAAGTTAAACACTTTTAAAATTGCAGGGCTGGGTAATTTACATCCAAGAATTAAAAGAAATATTTCCAAGAAGCTTTATGAACCATTAATGTTAATTTTTAACAAAGCTTGGAAAACAGGGGAAGTTCCAGAGGACTAGAGAAAAGCTAATGTGATAGCAGTATTTAAAAAAGGGTAGGATGTCCCAGGTAGCCATAGGCTGGTTAACCTGACATCTCTCCAGGCAAAATTATGAAAAGGCTGATATGGGGGTGCAATTAGTAAAGAATTAAAAGATGGTAGCTTAATCAGTGCCAATTAACATTATTTTTTAAATTATCTTGTCCAATAAATAAATAAATAAATAATAAATTAATGGAGATATCTTATCTCCTAGAACTGGAAGGTCATTGAGTCCAGCCCCCTGCCTTCACTAGCAGGACCAAGTACTGATTTTGCCCCAGATCCCTAAGTGGCCCCCTCAAGGATTGAACTCACAACCCTGGGTTTAGGAGGCCAATGCTCAAACCACTGAGCTATCCCTCACCCCCCCCCCCATAATTTTTTAATGAAATCATACATTTGGTTGAGTGATAGATTTTTATAAAGTAATTGTAAATGGTGAATCATCATCCGTTGGAGGTGTTTCTAATGGGGTCTCATGGGGACCCATTCTCAGCTCAGTGTTATTCACACACCTAGATAGGGAAGAGATTTGTGATAGTGAATGGCTCTTTAATCTAGTAGAAAAGGATATAATGAGATAAAATGATTGTGAGTTGAAGCTAGACAAGTTCAGACAACAAATAAGGTACAAGTTTTTAGCAGTGAGGTTAATTAACTTTTGGAAGAATTTACAAATTCTCCATCACCTGAAGTCTTTAAATCAAGACTGGATGCCTTTCTAAAAGACATGCTATAATTGTAACAGAAGGTATGAATTTGATGCAGAAATTATTGGGTGAGTTTCTTTGACCTGTGTGATGCAGCGTATCAGACTAGATCTGTGGTTTTCAACCTTTTTTTTTGTTTGTGGACCCCTAAAATATTTCAAATGGAGGTGCACACCCCTATGGAAATCTTAGACATAGTCTGCGGACCTCCAGCGTTCACAGACCACAGGTTGAAAACCTCTGTTCTATGGTAACAACAACCTTTTGCAAACCCATTAGACCAGTGGCTCTCAACCTTTCCAAACTACTGTACCCCTTTCAGGAGTCTGATTTGTCTTGTGTACCCCCAAGTTTCACCTCACTTAAAAACTACTTGCTTACAAAATCAGACAGAAAAATACAGAAGTGTCACAGCCACACTATTACTGAAAAAATGCTTACTTTCTCATTTTTACCATATAATTATAAAATAAATCAATTGGAATATAAATATTATACTTACATCTTAGTGTGTAGTATATAGAGCAGTATAAACAAGTCATTGTCTGTATGAAATTTTAGTTTGTTCTGACTTCGCTAGTATTTTTTATGTAGCCTGTTGTAAAACTAAACAAATATCTAGATAAATTGATGTACCCCCTGGAAGACCTCTGTGTATCCCCAGGGGTCTGCAGACCACAGGTTGAAAACCACTGGACTAGAGGATCATAATTGTCCCTTTTAGATTTAAAATTAAATTAAAAACCTAACTGGCTTCAAGACTGAGCTTGATAAGTTTATGGAGGGGATGGTATCATGAGTGCTTACAATGGCATGTAGCCAGTCTGCAACTGCTAGTAGCAAATATCTCCAGTGGCTGATGATGGGACACTGGATGGGGAGGGCTCTGAGTTACTACCGAGAATGCTTTCCCAGGTGTGACTGGTGGGTCTTGCTGACATGCTCATGGTCTAACTGATTGCCATATTTGGGGTCAGGAAGGAATTTCTCCCCGAGTCAGATTGGCAGAGATCCTGGGATTTTTTTTCTTTCCTCAGCAGCATGGGGCACGGGTCACTTGCAGGTTTAATCTAGTGTAAATGGTGGATTCTTTGTAACTTCAATTCTTTAAATCATGATTTGAAGACTTCAGTAACTCATCCAGAGGTTAGGGTTATATTTCAGGAGTGGATGGGTGAGGTTCTGTGGCCTGCAGTGTGCAGGAGGTCAGACTAGATTATCATGATTGCACAAAATCACGATTGCCGTGTGGCAAAAAAAAGCAAACATCATTCTGGGATGTATTAGCAGGAGTGTTGTAAGCAAGACGCAAGAAGTAATTCTTCCACTACTCCATGCTGATTAGGCCTCAACTAGAGAATTGTGTCCACTTCTGGCACCACATTTCAGGAGAGACGTGAACAGATTGGAGAGAGTCCAGAGAAGAGCAACAAAAAATGATTAAAGGTCTAGAAAACATGACCTATGAGGGAAGATTGAAAAAGTTGGGTTTGTTTAGTCTGGAGAAGAGAAGACTGAGAGGCAACATAACAGTTTTCAAGTACATAAAAGGTAGTTACAAGGAGGAAGGAGAAAAATTGTTCTCCTTAACCTATGAGGTTAGGACAAGAAGCAATGGGCTTAAAGTGCAGCAAGAGGTTTAGGTTGGACATTAGGAAAAACTTCCTAACTATCAGGGTGCTTAAGTGCTGGAATAAATTTTCTAGGGAGGTTGTGGAATCTCCATCATTGAAGATTTTTAATAGCAGGCTAGACAAACACCTGTCAGGGATGGTCAGATAATACTTAGTCCTAACATGAGTGCAGGGAACTGAGCTAGATTACCTCTCAAGGTCCATTCCAATCCTATGATTCTATGATGGTCCCTTCTGACCTTAAAATCTATGAGTCTATAGTCAATCTGGCAACAAACCATAACAACAAGGTATCTGTGGTAAAGATGCAGAGAAAGAGCAAATCTACCAGTACAAGATGAAAATGATTCCCCTGTAGCACTCCATGGACACAGTAATCCCCTGAGAATCACAGTATGGAGGTGTAGGCTAGGCTACTCAGTGACCAGACTTCTAAGCCGCTGTTAGCTGAAAGTGGTGGCATAGCAACATGATTTGTGTATGGGCATTTATTTTGTTGGGTGTTTTAAACAAGACCTATAATACATTTGAGTAGTCAGGAATAAGAGTGGGTGGTGGAGAAAAGGGGCAGTTGTTCTTAAGTCATTGCTGAAATGCCAGTGTTGGAGACTCCCATCATGGACTGCTTAGCATGAAGCCAGCAGTCCACTGAGAGCTGGTTATGAGGCTCTGCATTATGTTTTAAATGTCCACATACCCTCAAGGGATATTTGCTTCTGCCTTACAGAGATGTATAGGAGAGATTCTGTGCAAAGATTTCACCATGCTGTACAGACTAGCAGAAACAAACTGTGTGCACCCAAAAGCAACCCAAATCAAAGCAGAAATATAGTGCTTGTGTTCTTTATAATACTCCTTTCTTAAGTGTGTTATTTCTCATCACATAAAACGTTTTGCTGCTGCTTCTCCACTCCTGCAGCATTCCCCTGATGTTCCAGTGTTCCCTTTAATCAGATTATAATCTTATGACATACTAACTGTAATACATCAAGTAGCCCAGGAGTTGTACTTTGCCTGATGTGCAGGTATTTTGTAAAGCAGCAGTACAACAGTTAAAATATTGTTTTTAAATGAAGGAATACAGCCTACTGACTCTTGTATTATTAGAGAATGTTCACTAAACTGGGTAGACGCTGTTACCATACCAAGGGGAAAATAAAGTTCTAAAAGTCAGACGTTTTAATGGTACATTGACTTGTTTCTGTGGCTAATATGTAACTACTGAAGTTTATCTATTATTTTTTCTTCCTGTAATAAGCAGGTTTGTTTTTATCACTGACATCTTTTTTCTCTCTCTCTTTCTGTTCTCCCCAGCAATAAACAGTGACCTAAAATTTATGAAATAGATAAGATATATATACTCCCTTTCTTCAAGATATTTATGCTGCTTGCTAAATCCAGTCTTGATGCACACTTACATATGTGATTACTTTAAGCATGCAGAGTGCATGCTTTGGGAGTTGTGAAATGTGTCGTAATATGTTGTTTGTTTATAAAAATTCTATACATTAAAAGTTTAAACAAAATCTGTTCCTTCCTACTGAAAGAGATTTTTCAAAATCCAATGTTTATATGTTGGCCCTATATAAAAATGATGTTTATGCTCCCTCTTCAAGCTTTGGTACAGGAAGGATCAAAACATATAGGAGCAAGTAGTTAACCTGGGGTGAAATCGTAACCCTATCAATTGGAGTTTTGCCATTGACATTATTGGGGCCAGAATTTCACCCAATACTGTCAGATGCTGAGTACCCTCAATTCCAATAGAAGTTAATGGGAATAGACAGCACTCAGCACCTACTGCAGTTGGGCTCAGAGAGCAGTGAAGATGGGTAACAAGCAAAGTAAACAAAGACATATTAATTCCAAGTGTCAATGGAAATGTGGGGGGGGGGGAACATGTTGATAGTCAAGGTAAGAACTAAATTGGTGAAGGAAGAAATTTAAATTTAAATCTTCTAAGAAAAATCCAAAACAAGTAGAGCTTTAAAAATGTAAATAAATAAATATTTTGCAGTCTCCCTTTTTTAGTTCTGACATTTGACAAAAGCAGGTTTGCAGTGCGATTCCTAATGTGGCATCCTCTGATCAAGGACACCATCCTACTTTTGTTTCCAGAGACTCTCCATTTTTAGCCTCTCAAAAGGAGAGGATTCACACAGTGGCTCAGACATCTTACAAGCATAGATTAATAAAAAAATAAATTGGCATTGAATGTTGGCAAAACTCAAAACCATATGTTCAGAGAGTTGTTTCATTCACTCATAATTAATTTTTTATAAAATGCATCTTTTTTTGGCCCAAGCAATTAGCTTTAAACATTTGAGTATCTTGATGAAGTCTGACTCCTGTTATGGATGTTTAAGTCTCAGAGACTTGCATGTAATCAGTAAGAGTTTTCATCGAACAGTTGTACATATTTGGAGCTGTTAGGCCACTCTTAAGTAATTTTGAGACAAATTCTACTTGGTCACACTGGTGTAAATCCAGAATAAAGCTCTGCTCTTAACACACATGCTTAACTTTAAGCGGCAGAGGAATCCCATATAGTCCAATGGGACTACTCAGAAGATTAAAATTAAGTATATGTGTAAATCTCTGCAGGATTTAATTTCAGAGGAGTTGCTCGAGATTTAAACCAATGTCATTTAGAGCAGAATTTGGTGCTATATCAGGAGACGTTGTTCTTTACTTACATATGTTGGGTGATCTCTGTGACAAGTTGTGCAGGTTTACAGGCACTTGTGGTTCTTTATCTTAGCAACAAGTAATTAAAAACCTCCTTGGAAAATTACTAGAATATAGCTGACCATAAACCCCCTAGAAAGCCAACCAAACAATAAATCCCATATTGTTACCCAACACTGCAGATACAGCATTTTCATAATAAAGACCACTTTAAATAGTTCCAATTTTAGATTTTCTTTTATGTACATTGAAATCTTTTCCCTTCAGAGCAGCACAGTTAAGAGGTGGAGGAGATGGATTCTTTTAATCTTATTTGCATTTTGGTGGCATGGTAGCACAAGTTGGCTGATAAGCACTTGAGTGGAGAGCAGTTCTGAAAAAGAAAGATGAGAGCAAAGCTCTCCTCGTGGTCAGTGCAGTTCACTGTCTTTCTACATAGCTAAGTATAGTTAAATTATTTGGAACAAAGAGTTTATTCGGGTGAATATTAATGTACAAATAACTCTTATTCCTGGAAGCTTACTGTGAGGCATAAACTTACAAAGGCCATTGAAAGGTGAGTTTACAACTATGCCTAATGTATTTCAGCTCTTTACGTGAGTGCAGTTATATGTGGGTGCTCTTTTGAAAGCTGCTGAGGAACAAATAAGGGAAGGATAATTTATGACCATTAATATTTGTAATCATATATGTTAAGAGAAGAGAAATTGCATCTATGGTTGCGGGTGGTAAGTGATCACCACAGGAGTCAATGCTAAGATTTTGCAGTATTAGGCACTATGTAGAAACCATAGAACAAAAGACAGATGGACAGGGATATTTTTCCTTCCATTAGTTGTGTTGCATAATTAGCTAGATGTATCATGGGAAGGGGTTTTTTGTTTTGACTTTCTCTGAAGCACTGGGTATTGGTCAGGAGCAAGATACTGAATTTTGATGAACCAATGGTCTGGTTCAGGGTGAGAAATCCCATAGTTTCTTAGAAGGATATATGCAAGTCTTGGAAGTCCAGTATGATATCTAGTGGCAATACATCACAAAGGCCCTTTAAGGGAGGTTATAGTAAACGACTGTTAGTAGTTTCAAGGTCAAATATAGTTCTTTCTATGAAAATATAAGATAGCACTACATTACTTGTCAAGTTAATACAGTGTGATAGAGCATCTCAGGCAGCACATTCTGAAAGGCTGTAAATGTCTAATAGATTTAAGGAAACTGTACCTTAGGGAACATATTAGATAGAACTCATCAATGGATCAAAACCGTCTTGGAGCCTTACTTACTGGGGACCAGCAAAGTTTTAAATGATTAAAATCTTATCAAAAGCCTGGAGACAAATTGTATTTCTTGGATTTACTTTTCAAGAATGGGTCAGTAATTTCTGTTGGAGAATTATTTAGGGTTTTTTTTTTTAAACACTGGCATGAATAAGTTCTGTAATTTGAATTCTGTAATTAAGTTTTGAGGGTTTTTTCCAAATGATTTTAAAATTACTTAATGTGCTGTTTATAGACGAAATTGGATATGTTTGCAAAGTCTCTTTGCAGGGTGCCTCTAATGACAAAAAATGTTAATTATAAAATATGTTTTTGTAAGTTTTGCATTAATCAGACAAAATTAACAGAAGTGTAAAGCTTGTACACATGTCCACAGATGTACAGAACATCAGAAAGCTTTCATCCCATGGGAAATATGTCACAATATATTAGAATATTTTACAGTCAATACCATGTTTAGGGACAGATTCTGCTATTCTTGCTCACATGCAGTAGTATGTCACCCTGCGAGTGGTCCCATTGAAATCAGTTACACTTAGTGGAGTGATGTTACACTTAGTGGAGTGATGTATTACTCATCATGAGTAAGGGTGGTACAATCCGGCCCTTAGTTATTTATTTTCCATACAAGTTGCTCTCCATAAAGACAAATTCCACTGCTGTTTTCTGTTCACGTGCTTTCTAGCTGTATCTTAGTGCAGAATTTCACGTCAATAAGAGTCTCTTAACTGCTATCCAAATTGTAGGATTTTTTGTTCTTCAGTTGCACTTTTCTTTCATTACAAATGTCTCTGTTAAAAGGCTGTTATGTATTGGCACTCAACTCTGTTAACCCCATTATGTTCCTTCCATTTAAAATCATGCCACACTATAAAAACTTCAGCTGAAAAACTTTACGCAGGAGTGGATGAATATGATTAGGTAAATAATTCTTTAGTTCTGGAGCAGTTGCTAGTTACAAAGCATGAACTATGGTGTATTGATGACAGTATTAGAGAATTGTTTAAATTAAACAGTGTATTGCCTTGTCTTCTGGTTACTAGCTTTCTGTAATTAGCTTTTTGTAGGGCAGTCATTTGCATAGTAGAGATTGCAGCAGTCCTTCCAGGATAAGATTTTCTGGTGTTTTTGATGGGGTCTATATTCAGCAAAGTAAAGTGTTTAGCTCTTCTCTTTTATTCTCCTTCCTCCCTTCCATCCTCACCCCAAGGACCTGATTCTGATACTGTTACCCATAATGAGTGGTGCCTTACTCCATGACCAGTTCTACTGAAATCAGTAGGACTACTCGGAATAAAATATTAAACGTGGGCAAGGGTCATTAGGGTATAATAAATTATAAGGTTTGGACATATATGACATTAGTTTGAGTGACAAGTGAAAGCAAAAGCAGAATATTTGATCTGAATTTCTGCACAGACCCAAAATTACGGCATGTTTTCACAAGTTAGCATAGAAGAGAAAATAAGATGTTACATTATTCTTTCTTTCAACCGTCTTATCAAATATAAAACCTGTCCCATAATCCATGACAATGATTAAATGCTCCTAATATTTCTGCTACCCGTTGATTTTTATTGTTTCAAGCATATGGTGAGCAACCAAAACATGTTTGAAGAGAAACAGCAATTTTTTTCTTTTCTTTTATCACCACCTCCAATTTTACTCTAATTTTGCAGTTCCCATAACAACATCCAAATGACTGAAAGCTCTGTCAAGACTATATCAGTGCTGTCCATGAAGCCAACTGGACGAAGTAGCCTAGCTGAGCGTCTGTTCTGCTTTCCTTGTACCTGTGAAAAAGACAGATGTGCTGACATTATTTCCTTCATCCCTTGTTCTGCAAGCCAAACTTACTGCTAATTACTGTCACTAGTTTTCCCAACTGTAGAAGTGATGAGAACAAAATACCCACTGTTGTGAATTTCTTGCTGATATTACACAATTTAACTGTTGATCATACCTTCATTTTTCTGTGGTTTATCCAGACAAATAGAATCCCACTGTATATTTGTTGCCCAAAAATTACAACAAGGAAAAAAAATATTTCTTCTAACACTTCTGTTGTGTCCCAGTACTTCGCATCAGATTAGGCAGAACAGAATAATGCACATCAAATAATTAACAGAGTATTTCTTTTTAAATCCTATTGTTTATTCTTTGTGATGCAAATATATTAAGAGGGTGCAAATGCTAGCAGGTATGGAAATAATACTTTTGTTATGTCATGCTAAGTTGGATGTTCATTTCCCCCAAGCTTTTTCAAATCTCCAAATAATAAAACAGGCAGCAGCATGAAGTAAACCTTAAGTTGCATTCTAAGATCTGTTTGAACCCAGAGCTTTAGCCCAACAAATTGACCGGGCACATGTCCTCACTAGTGTGCTGACGTGTGAGAACATAGATGGGAAAGAGATTGAGGGTGGGGAACTTGGGTTTGTTTATCCTGCAGGTGATGAAAATCACCCTCTAAATGTCTTATGGCAACCTGCTATTGCACAGATAAAAAATGCCTGAACTGCCTGTGAAATAGCAAGTATCCTACTTTGCGAGTAGCCACAATCCTTAATTTATTTATTAAAGATATTTCTATAGCATATCTGTGTTAAACTTGACAATTTGATTGCGATGGGGTCCTGCCTCAGGGCAGCTATTTATATGCATCGTATGACAAAGAACATCAACACAAAATATTTTTCTGGAATAAAAACAGTCTGTTTATCATGCTGTCCATATTTACCATCTCAAGTGCACAATTCAACAGTTTTGCAAAATTGAATAGTATATGCTCCAATTCTCTCTTGTAATGTTGTGATGTTAAAAAAAATTGTACTTCTGTGCAGAAGGAGATTAATCTATTCAGCAACAAAGCCTTGTCTATAGCATTATGATCTTTCCCTACCCATATATAACTTGCTGTATGGCTAAACTCCTCCACCACTAATATGTAGCTGTCACCTTCAATATACCATTATGATAACACAGCAAATCTGTATATTTCCAGACAAAAAACTAGGTTAAAATGGAGTTAAATATCAGTAACCTTAAGGGTAAAAAACATTCTTGTTGTTATTTATTGTATTATTTCTATCATCATTGGCCCTAGAAGCCCTAGTTATGGACCAGGACCCATTGTGCTTGGTGCTGTACAAAGACAGAACAAAAAGACTGTCCTTTTCCCCTAAGCATAAGACAACAAATGGATATAGACAGACGGAGGAGTATAAGTAAACAATGGCAAATATTGGTCAACATGAAAGGCTGCACAGTAGCAGCCTAATCATCGTCAAATTTTTGGTAGGCATCATGGCAAAGAATTCTGAGGGGGAATTTGAAGGTGAATAATGAGGTGGCTTTGTGAATGCTTATGGGAAGCATCTGCCATGCAAGTGGGGTAAGATGGGAGAAAGCACAACAGTGTTTGAAAATTTAACAAGGGCGGTGGAGGCTGGCATCCAGGGTTTCAGGGACCGGACCAACTAGGAACAGCTGCTGGCCTGCTCCCCGAATAACTGTGCTGCTAGACTGCTAATGAGCCCAGCTTAAAACTCTGAGTGGCCACAGCCCTGCTGGTTCAGAAGTCCTGTTTATAAGCCTGGCCCCCACAGTAGTTGAGTGGCTGCTCAACGCATACCATGCCCACAGCTGCACTTGCCCTTGTTCCAGTCTCTGCGCCCGCTCCAGCTTGCTTCCAGTCCCCCCTCCTGCTCTGCTCCAGACCCTGCTCCCTTCTGGCTTCGTCCCATGATTCTCATTTACCATCACTGACATTTGGCTTCTGTTCCTTCAGTACTGACCCGTGACTCATTTCCTGGACCCAGCTCTAACCAGGAGGCCGAACTCTTGCTTTCATCACTAGGCATGACTGCTGAATCATAGAATATCAGGGTTGGAAGGAACCTCAGGAGGTCATCTAGGTCCAACCCCCTGCTCAAAGCAGGACCAATCCCCAGACAGATTTTTACCCCCGATCCCTAAATAGCCCTCTCAAGGATTGAACTCACAAGCTTGGGTTTAGTGGGCCAGTGCTCAAACCACTGAACTATCCCTCCCCCATTGGAGGCAAACACGGAGAGCTCGATAACAACTGAGCATTGATAGGTAGGGTGGGGATTAACTGTGAAGGGCTTTGAAAGCAGGGGCATAAGCAGCATTTTCCTGAGGAGGAGGCCAAGAGCTCTCCCTCCACTGCCATGCAGCCAGTCCCTTATGTTCCCCCTGCTGCCTCCGCATCTGGCCGCAGGCTCTCCCCCTGCTACTCCCCCATCGCCAGCCCTGAGCCCTCCACGCTATCTTTGCACCCGGACCCATGCTCTCCACTCTGGACCTAACTCCATACACTCCTGCCTGCTGCCCCCACAACCAGACCCATGCTCTTCCCCCACATTGCCCATGCACCAAGCTCCACATTCTCCCCCATTCATCCAGCTCTGCACACATTCCCCTCCTGCTGTCCCACATCCTGCTTTATGCTCTTCCCCTGACACTGCCCCATGCCCAACCCCTGGTCTCCCCACTCCATACCCAGCCCTGAGCACATACCCAGAAAGGTGGTAAGGCTGAAGAGCACCATCCCTACCTGGTGCCAAGCAATTCTGGGAACCCGGAACTCAGACCCCATCCTCCTTCTGCATCTCTGCTTCCCCAGGAAGCACCAAAAGCCTGTATTCAGTCCTCTCACCCTCCTAGGGATTGGGGTTTCCAGGTGCCTCTTGTTCTATTTTTCCCTAGGGACTGGGGGTGTCTGGTGTCCATGTTCGCTGGAAAGACTGCAAAAGTAGAGGGAGTCAAGCAGGCATATAGAGTCGCACCACCACTCAAATTTGGCCCGGCTGTCCACGTAGCAAGGGTATTGTGACCTGGTGCGCAGGGTCACAACACCACTCAAATTCAGCCCAGTCTCTCCTGCTTTATGCCAGCAGGGAAGGGGCTCAACCATTAAACCAGTCAGCTCCAGTCAGAGACCAAGGAAGGAGCCTAGATTCCCAGCTCCCCCACCTAGTGCACCCCTGCTTGAAATGAATACAAGCAGCTTAAAGGTTGATGCCACAGAGAAAGGGGAGCCAGTGGAGGGATTCAAAGAGATGAGTGACATAAGAATGGCCATATTGGGTCAGAGCCATGGTCCATCTACCCCCAGTATCCTGTCTTCCAACAGTGGCTGGTGCCAGATGGTACAGAGGGAATGAACAGAACAGGACAGTTTATCAAGAGATCCATCCCCTGTCGTCTAGTCCCAGCTTCGGGCAGCCGAAGGTTTAAGGACACCCGGAGCATGGGGTTGCATCCTTCACCATCTTGGCTATGACATGGTCAAAGTGATGAGCTAGGAATGTTATCTTTGCAGCAGCATTTTGAGTGGTGAGAGCAGAGCAAGATTACATTTGTCAAAGCCAGAGAGATGGGTGTTGCAGTAATCAAGATGATGAGATCTTAGAGGAGAGTTTTAGTTGTGTGGATAAATAGGAAATGCTGTAGCTTAGAGATGTTATGCAAAAAGAATTGGCAAGATTTAGACATACCCTGGATGAGAATAGCTAGAGAGAAGTCCAAGTCATAGATGATGCCCAGGATATGGGCCTGCGTGATGAGCAGGATAGTGGTGTTGTCCACCATGATCCAGAAAGGAGGTAGTGGGAAGGCTTGTGGGGCAGGGGAAGATTAAGGGCTCTGCTGTATCCATGTTTAGCTTGAGTTGGTGGCTTGACATCCACAAGGAAATGTAAGAGAGACAGGCCAAGATTTTTGTTTGGACAGAAGAAGACAGGTCTGGAGTAGAGAGAGAGGTAGATCTCTGAGTCATCAGCAGAGATGGTAGCTGAATTTGTGATTGCAGATGAAATTACCCAGATATAGGGTATAGAGGGAGAAGAGAAGGGGACCAAGGACAAAGCCCTGTGGGGCCCCCACAGAAAGTTGGAGGGCAGATTAGGAGGATCCTCCAAAGGACTCAGGAGCAACTGAAGGGAAAGCAGGAGAACCAGGAGACAGCATAGTCTTGGCAGCCAAGGGAGGACAAGATTTCAAGAAGAGCATGTTCAGCTTTGTCAAAGGCAGTTCACAGGTCAAGGAAGCAGAGGATGGAGTACTGGTTCGGAGCTTTCACTAGGAAGAGGTTGTGACGGGTTGGATCACAGAAACCCCCTTGGGAGCTGCCACCCGATGTGCAAAGACTACCCCTGCTTCTGTTTTCCCTGCCAGCTCAGGACTCCAGCACCCTGTCTTGCTGAGCCAGACACTCCCATCTGCTCCAACACAGACCCAGGGTCTGAATAACTTGCCCCAAAGCTGCAAGTTTACCTGAAAACAGCTCACAGAAGTGTGCTTGTCTTTAGCACTCAGATGCCCAACTCCCAATGGGGTCTAAACCCAAATAAATCCGTTTTATCCTGCATAAAGGTTATGCAGGGCAAACTCATAAATTGTTCGCCCTCTATAACACTGATAGAGAGAGATGCACAGTTGTTTGCTCCCCCAGGTATTAATACATACTCTGAGTTAATGAATAAAAAGTGATTTTATTAAATACAGAAAGTAGGATTTAAGTGGTTCCAAGTAGTAACAGACAGAACAAAGTAAGTCACCAAGCAAAATAAAATAAAATGCGCAAATCTATGTCTAATCAAACTGAATACAGATAATCTCACCCTCAGAGATGCTTCAGTAAGTTTTTTCTCAAGCTGGACACCTTCCAGGCCTGGGCACAATTCTTTCCCCTGGTACAGCTCTTGTTGCAGCTCAGGTGATAGCTAGGGGATTCTTCATGATGGCTCCTCCCTCCCCTTTGTTCTGTTCCACCCCTTTATATATCTTTTGCATAAGGCAGGAACCCTTTGTCCCTCTGGGTTTCCACCCCCCCTCACTGGAAAAGCACCAGGTTAAAGATGGATTCCAGTTCAGGTGACATGATCACATGTCACTGCAAGACTTCATTGCCCACTTGCCAGCACACACATATACAGGAAGACTCACAGGTAAACACAGCCATCTGCGGAAAATGGTCCTTGTTAATGGGAGTCATCAAGATTCCAAACCATCATTAATGGCCCAAACTTTACATAATTACAATAGGCCCTCCGAGTTATATTTTATATTTCTAGTTTTACATACAAGAGTGGTACATTTATACAAATCGGATGATCACACTCAGTAGATTATAAGCTTTGTAATGATACCTTACAAGAGACCTTTTGCATGAAGCATATCCCAGTTACGTTATATTCACTTATTATCATGTTTTTATAAAACCATATAGACTGCACAACGTCACAGAGGTCATTAGAGACATCACCGAGAGCAGCTTCAGTGGAATGGAAGGGGCAGAAGCTGGACTGGAAAGGGTCTAGGGTAGAACTGGAAGAGAGGAACTCCAGACAGCACTTATAATCAGCACATTCTGTGAACTTAAAAACAAAAGGGAGACGAGAAATGAGGTGGTAGTTGGAGAGGCAAGTGGGGTCAAAGATTTTTTTTTTTTTAGATGTGAAGTTGTAGTTATCCCAAAACCAAGCATTACAAACCTATAAAATTCAGATTAAGGATACACTTGAAAGGAAACCAAATATGTTAAGGTATGAAAATGCAGAGTGAAGGTACCCAAACAACCTTAACGTTCTGGTGTAGTGACACCATGCAATAGCTATACAATTATGATTGAGACATTTTCATGTTTTAGCCCTAGATTAAATTGACTTTTAAAGATGCATTTGATTATTTTTTAACATACTTCCCTCAAACTCAGAGTGTCACTACAGAGCAGAACGAAGGGTGGGTGCCTTAACTATGCTTTTCCAGACCTTGACGTATTTGGAGTTCTTTTAAGTTTAACCTCTTAGACTGTGGTTAATGCTAAGATTTGTAATGTTTGGTTGGGGATAATTACAACATGCCCGTGTTTTTGTTTGTTTTACCTTTAAGTTACTTATATGTATTCTCAGCCTAAACTCTGTCTTAATATAGGACTCAGTTTTTAATTATTTTTAACTTATAAAATAATTAATGCTTTTACTTGTAAATTCTCAGAATTCATTCTGAACTCAGGGTAAGTGCTGTAAGTTTGGGGAGGATACGCTTTATTTTTCATACATAGCAAAGAGGTTGAATCCCTGTTTTAGGTGCACAATGAAATTCAATCTTAACAAGAGTCTATATAATTAATAATCATCCATATATTGAACTGTAAATATGCCCACTGATTTACAAAATATAGCCTTTACTGTCTTTAATTACATGATCACATACTATTTTTTACATAAGACCCCAACCTAATTCAGTGCACAGGATGGACAGCACTCACTTAACAAGCTACTATTCAATATACTTTTTTCTTTTCATTGTTCGATGTGTGGCCCCATGCCTTATTTACTGCACATTATTCAAACCCTGCAAACGACAGATTACTAATTTCCTTGTGGGTTTTTCTGTGGTGCTCATCACAATAGTAGCTGAGTGCTTCACAGATACTAGTGAATTTATTTTCACCACACCTCTGTGAAATGAGGAGGCATTATCCCCATTTTACAGGTGGGGAACTGAGGCACAGAGAGATTAAGATCAAAAGTATCCACTAATTTTGTGTACCCGATTTGAGACCAGAAACAGATTTTTCAGAGTATTTAGCATTATATAGCACTTTATATGTTCAAAGCATGCCTCCCATAGACTTCAATTGCAGCAGTGAGTGTTCAGCACTACTGGAGTTCCGACCCCAGGATCTCAACTCGGTAGACCCCTGTACAGATACAAAATGTGTATCCGCATCTGAGCCGCAATCACAAAAATGGTCTGCAGATTTAAAGCGGATATCTGCAGATTTGAAAGGCTCTACAACTCAGGATCTTACTGTCCGTTCTGTGGAAAGATTGGTGTGTGTGACTTGACTGTGGAGTTCAAGATGCTTGCAAGAGCTTTGCTTTAGTCTGCGATCAGTGCCAACTGTCTGCATAACAACAATATGAAATTCTGCATCACCTCATCCAGGTTCTTGTATGGGAATTTCAGCCCTTAAAGGCATAGTCCCTAATACCACATCTTTCCTTTCCAGCTGAAAATTTAATAACAATAATACTTAAAAAAAAACCCCAACATTAATATATCAGAGTTACAAATACTTATAACTAAACAATGTTCAATTAGACATATTTTTATGTAATACTTTAGGAGGAATCTCTAACCAGGTGCCTTTAGAAAAGATCCTGTCAAGTACTGAAGGGTCCCTATTAAATTGATAATAGGGGTTGAGAACATGCTGACCTGGCCACTCTGTGCTAATAGGCTTAATTACTTGCTGAAGGATTTCATCCTGACCAGTATCTCTGACAGTCACAGTCCACATTGAGTCTGAGGTTGGACAGGTTTTTTTAAATCAGGTTGACGTGCAAAATCTAGCTCTGGACTTTTCTCCATTGCACTTTTGTCAAATGCTCTAGCGAGTGTGTCTGGAACCACCAACTTTCTCCCAGATTTGTATTTAATTTGCAAATCACGCATTTGTAGCTGAAAAAATAATATCTGTATTCTGAGGGGGATGTTTGCCATGTTCCTTCCAGCAATGGCAATAAATGGTTTGTGGTTAGGTTCAGTTAACACAGGCTTCCAGAAATAAAAACATGAAACTTTTTACACCTATGTGGCACAGCCAAAGCCTCTTTTTCTATTTGAGCATATTGACACTCAGTTTTTGTTAGTGCCTGTGACACATGAGCCACTGGTCTCTAGTTTTGACCACACTGCTGTAAGAGGACTGTGCCAGTATGCTCCTTAGAGGTTTCTGTGGACAACTTAGCTTTGTACTTCCTGTTATATTACCTCAGGATTGGGGCTTCTTTAATTATCTCCTTTGGTTTCTCAAATTCTTTATTAAGGGTTTGTCTACATGCAGACCTAGTGTACGGCAAGCTAAGGTGTAAATCCATAGCACTCCAGCTTGCCATGCACTACACATGTCTTTGTGGACCCCGTTACCCTGCACTAAAAGTTCCATAAGTATGCTTTGCTGTTTTGCCTAGTGAGGTAAGTAGATACCTAGAGGTGTGGCTGCCTAGTACATAAACCTGAAGAATCCTTTAATTGTTTTCACTTGTTTTGCGTGTGTAAATTTGATGCTTATGAATGGGAGGGACTGATATTACAAGCTAGGGTCATTCCCAGTACAGGTGAACACTCCCAGCTTTCGTCACACTGCTCTGCCAAGTCTGGGTGAAGGAAAAGTGACAGTGCACCTGTCTCTTTTAGCTGACACGGGAATAATTAATTTAATTAAAATGACTTTTATTGGCGGTTAATTTATTTTGGCTGACAGTCACATACATTAGCAGACATGTCTATTGCTACAGCAAGGTGAGCTTTATTTAGAACAATCATTTATATCTTTGGGTGATTTCACTGCAGAGAAATAGGGGAAGATGTGGAGGAACGTCAAGGTTGAACATTTTCTCCCTGTTTGAAAAGGATCACTAGGAAAACAACAGAATGCTGACTGATTGAATGCTCTGGCCTTGTGATGCGGGATTCTTCCATTGCATACATTGATGAAATTCAGGCACTTCATAGGAATGACACACTTGGGCTTTTTGTACAATGAGCAAATACCACTCTTCCTACCCACTAATCCAAGTGAAGTAAGAGGGAAAAGAAGTGGTATTTGCTCATTGTACAAAATCCTCCTTGCAAGAAGTGATGTTGGCATCAGACTCAAATGAAATGATTCACTTGTTCCTCTTGTCAGACTCTGATGTTTGCAACCACCATTTTTTTGGAGTGGTGAAATCTGATGACAGAAAAAGTGGCAATCTCTAGAACTGAGAAGATGGGAGTTCCTCAGGGCTGATTTTCAGTTGGGGCCAAGCCTGGGAAAGTAGCGCTCAGCGTTTAAATGGCTAAATGTGGGTAGGGGGGAACCACTCCATACTGTAGAAGAACAAACCTGAAACTGTTAACTGGGCTAGTACAATACATAGTTACATATTTTTCAGGACCTAATTCTAACCTCATTTACCTCAGCTATCTCACTGATTTCAAATAACCAACAACAAAAAATGTGATGGGGCTTGCATTTGTACAATTCAGGCAGAATTTGGCTTTCTGTATTTATCTGAGAAACAAGTAGATAGTGTTTATGGGGAGAGTAGTTGCTCATAAAGACAGACAAGTTGCCTCTTTTGACCTCATTTTCCAGTTTTCTCATACACTGAAAGAGTCTCTTGATATTCTGGTGCCCTTCGCAGAGTAGGAAGTCTCCAGTTACCTAATTAGGCTTGGATGCCTTGTAGAAGAGAGAACCATGAATCTTCCTACACTGGTGTATAAAAGATATATGGTATCTCATTCTTCACTTTCATAACACCTTTTGCTGTGGCTGGGGTCCATCTATGCGATGGAATTTATATTTATCAATTTTGTGACATCCATCTGTAGCATCAGGATTGCTGGTACAAACTCAAATAATATTTATATACAATCCAGACTCAATGGTTCCCCCCCCCCCCCCCCCGCAAAAAAAATCAGCCATTCTTGCAAACAAAAAAATGGACAAAAAGATAAAAGACTTTAAAAAAAAGTGGTAAAAAGGAAGGCTGAAATCAATAAAGATTAGCTGACAGAAAGAGTCTTTTTCGTGGATCCAAAGTTAGTAATTCAGGGATTGTGGTGCACTGCAAATAACCAGGAAGGGCGTGCAATAGGGTGGCTCCCTCCACTGAGGAAATCCTATCTTTGACCCATTCCAGATGGAAACTTGGAATGGAAAGCAAGGTCAGGCAGCTCATCTTAATTATCTTGGGGAAACAGAGGGAGAAATGGTTGTTCAGTTACTTTGGATTTAGATTATCAAGCATTTATGGAAATATGTTGCTGGGTTCTCCAGGATTTCAGCTTGTGACCTCTGTTCATGCAAAACACAGAAAAATCCATTAGGAGACTGGCTACTAGCCAGCCCACATGAAATCAGCTGGCATTAGGTTAGAATATAAGCAGCACGTTTTGACTTGCTTCTGTGTTGGCCTGACTGAAAGTTAAAAAATATGCTCACACAAAAACCAAAAATAGTAAAGCAAAGCAAAAAGGGGAGATAATGCATTAGGATTAAAGCTGAAAGAGCTTCAGTGCAGAAAGATGAATGTGTGACATACAATAGTGTTATGTCTTTAAGATCCAGAGCATGCAAAGTACAGGTGGGACTTTCATCTACCAAATCTGCTCCTCCAAAACAGGATTCATTTAAATAAATGGGTGAAAAAAGCATATCTTATGTGCAGGGACATATGTAAACTGAAGGATTTCTGAAGAAGACAAAATGCTATTTACAGATGAGCAATATGTAAAATAAGAGATCTGAGTCTCCACTGCCCTCACTTGGCACAGGTATAAATGATTACACAAGGTGCAAGGCAGTAGAGAATTGGGCTCAAAGTATTTAAAATCAGATTTGTCTTTACTTAGGTACAAACTCATTCTACTTGTGTAGTTTTTGTGAAATATTCAGCTGGAGGAGGGGTACTGTGGCTGGTTTTGGATTCAGAGAAAAGTTTACATCTGGACCCTATGTTGGCTTCCTGAGTACATACCTCTCCAAAAATTAACTAGATTGCCTGGTTCCTATTGCCTATCAAAGGGTCAAATTATGGTTCTTGTTACAACTGTACAATCCCCTGAAAGTCAACAGAGATGGAGGGGACTGAGTATAGAATTTGGCTCAGTGTGCTTTCTCCTTTGTGATTGTTTCTCTAGGTGTTGTGGTTCCCATTGTCCCATTCACAACCCTAGCCACATCCAATAAGCCTGCTTTTTTAGTTATGTTTCAATTTATTTATTGGAGTTTCTTTGCAATAATCCCCATATTCATCCCTCCTCTGCCATTCTCTTGGGTTACTAGCCGGATGAAAAATCTCACGCAAGCACACTTTCTAAAAAACATTGGTGGCCACAACCACTACAATGAGTCCCTCTTCTCTAGGCCTTACAAGTTCTGTTGTAATAGTCTAAGACCAGTGAGAGAGAGAGAGATTCTGCTGCTGCTGAAGTGTTACTTGGGAATTGACCTGGAAAAAATTCCCCTGAAGAGCAATAGGGTGTCAGTGTTAATTCCCAAATAGGGAAACCAGTGAACCGTACCAAGTGCCATCCTTTTCATCTCAAGCTGTTAAAAGACTAAGCAGAGTTGTTGACATAAGAAAAACTTAAAAACCTCTCACTAGAGGTTACTCATGGAAGCATTGAACATTATGGTAATAGCCTGGTAAGTGTCAGTCAAAAATCTTCCACCGGTGTGTGATGAAGTGTAAAGAAACTCGTGGTGACGGGCCACCATTCTCTTCCTTCAAGATTCTCTTTAAACCCCATTGCTTCCATAAGGGCCCTATAGTAACAGTGGTCAGTGCCAGGCATCATGCAAATAAGGTAATGGCAGGTGTCCCCAGGTGGAGCTGTTACACAGTATCTCAAGTTATATTTCTTATTGTCCAAGCAAGTTTTGACCCTTAGGAAGACATGCTGAGTTGCTCTTAGTTTTGGGTTATGTAACACAAGATTTTTTGTAGCGAGGCAATTTGAGGAAAGAGGATCTTGTTAAAGTCACTTCTTATGACAGAGTAGCACCCTGGGAACGGGGCATTGGTGTTGGGCTGAGATTTCTGGGAGGGATAACTTTGCTTGCTGATTGACCATTAGGGTGGGATTTCTGGGACGGATAGCTCAGTGGTTTGAGCATTGGCCTGCTAAACTCAGGATTGTGAGTTCAATCCTTGAGGGGGCCATTTAGGAAACTGGGGTAAAAATCTGTCTGGGGATTGGTCCTGCTTTGAGCAGGGGGTTGGACTAGACGACTTCCTGAGGCCCCTTCCAACCCTAATATTCTATGATTTCAGGACTGGTATATGTGTGTAAATAAAGCAAGTTACACTTATAATATACCCAGAATTTACATCACTGATTTCTTCTCCACGGGGAAGCTGACCTCCAAGGCTCCAATGCCTTTTGCCATTTGTCAGAGGGACTATGTTGGCATCAGAATGGGACACTGGCAACAGAAAAAGAGCAACAATAATAAAGATGAGAGGAATGATTCTGGCTCAAGCATTAAGGTGGTTGTGAATGGGAATTAATGCAAGTGAACTCTCTCCTCCATTCCCTCTTAATTGCAAGTGATTTGTCTCTGTTCCCTCCCTCCGAAAATATCATGGCTTTTGCTTACTTAGCAGGAACAAAAACAAATGTGTGCGTTCTAGAAACATATAGTTATGTGAGAGAGGCTGCAGTTATATGCATAACACATCACATCTCTCTTGCTGAACTCAGGATGGTTGAGGACTTAGAGAAAAAAAATTCAAAGCACAGTTAAGAAATAACATCTCTTTCTTCTTCTCCTTATTGTCATTATCTCCTCTAATTTTCATTATCGGAGATTTTTCCCCCTGGTGGCCTAATTCTTTTCCATTGGCTTTCTTTAAGCTTTCCCTGAGCTTTTTCAAGCTTATGGTTTTTCTCACTGTAATTGTATGGTGCTTATGACAATGAAATATATTACATGAAAACACTGCCCTATGGGAAGGGTGCTGCTAGCTCATGTTACAGGACTTACTAGAACCCAGACACCCTTTCCTTACAGTACAAAGTACAAGATCTTGCAATAGTAATAAGAGAAAGGTAACCTTTGATCTGAAACATTTTTGGTCTGGTTTCAATTATGTTTTTGCCTTTAAGTATAAGGCAGGTTTGCCTCCTCCCCCACCCCCAGGAAACATGTTTCATCCTGGTGAATAGCATCAGTAATTCTCACCAGAAAGAACAGCTCTCCTTTGGGTTAATGCTCATGTGGATACAACCGTACAGCTTTTGTATGTTTAGAATAATACATGTTTTATAGTTGAACACCAGTCTGTCTTTCAAAAGATGGTGCTGTGCTGAAATCATAAAAGCTGGAGCAAGTTATAAATGTCAGCAGAACCCTATGATTTAATTAAAGCCTTAGTATTTAGCCAAGAAACTATGTATTTTTTTTTTCAATGCATATAAAGAAATTCTCAGTAGTTAGCGTCCAGTGGCTATCACTTATAACTTGACATTGCAGGTGGAAAAAGTTTATAGTTTGAGAGATGTAGACAGCATGTATGTGCTTTTGTGTGTGTGAAAGGGGGAGAGAGAGACAGACATCAAGAGAATACAGCCATCAAGAGAATACAGTTTACTGGAAAACGCCTTACAGTATATGAACATGAGAAGAGGAACACTCTTTTGTTCTTGTGTATATACAGAGCATTCTTATCTGCATAGTTCTTGAGCCATCATAGTAGTCTGCACATATGCAAAGTATGCCTTCTTCTAAATAAGGCAATTTCATGCTTGAAAAGATACCGAAAGGCATAGATTTTTAATTGTTGTTGTTATTAAAGTATACATGTAGCTCAAAAGTATACAGTATGCTAATGAGCACTTAATAACTCCTTAATAAATACAACACTCTGTTGTAACATGGTTACTGAATTTTTAAGAAGCAAAGATTAAAAAAAAAAAAGAATTAAACCACAGTACTGTATTGTACCCATGTGTCACATTTAATACAAACATTTCAAATTAAAAATTCAGTTAAACTATTAACACTGTCGGTGTTATTGTACATACATTTTAAAAAACATCAAAGTTGTTACTGTATTGGACTTGATTTTGATTGATTGGCTTTCACAATGAATGTTATAAAAGCATTGATAGTTGCTCGTTTGGATATAGGACTTACCATAATGAATCAAAACCAGTGGTCCACCTGGACCAATATCCTGTATCTGACAGTGGCCAGTGCAAGGTACTTCAGAGGAGGGTGCAAGAAAGCCTATAACAAACATTTAAGGAATAGTTTGTAAGAAAAAGTCCTTTCTAGCCCCCATCAGTTAATCATTTGTTTTATGCCCTGAAGCGTGAGGCTTTATATCCCTTATAATTTTTATCGTATCTAATGTAATTGTGGGTGATCTCATTACCTTTATAAATGTCTGATCCTTTCTTTGAATCCTACTAACTTCTTGGCATGTGATTTCTTGTGGCGATGAGTTCCACAGGTTGATTTTCATAGTCCTTTCACAGTCACAGTAACACTGATGAATTAGCAGTCCATGTGATACTTTTTTCATGCAAGTGCTGCATTTTCACATTCTACCCATATATTTATGCAGTCACAGTATATAGGGGAAGGCAACTTGTGACACAATTAGGTAAGCACTTAACTGAGTTATTTACATAAACAATATACACAATTTATGAAGGGGAATCAACATGTGGTTCATGAGAGAAAGATTTGGAGTGGGTGCCTGCTATGTATATAAGCAGTTTGCATTTAAGTGGACTGTATTCCATAATTGTACAATTTTATGGATTAATACAGTATATATACTTAAATACACGCTTTGCAGCATCAAGTGCTAAGCATTCACAATCTGAAACTATGATTTAATCTTTTTGGATTTGTAGATCAATTTCTGCCTTAGCATTCTTTCTTTCCTTATAATGTACATTTTTCAATATGTTGCACAAGTGGTTAGTCTGCTTACAAGAATAAATAGTCAGTGTTTGCAGTAACCTCTACAAGACAGCATTACTGACACAGAATAATAACCTAGCGATAAGTAATAGAAACTACCCCAGCTCCTGTTTTCTGCATGTTACTGAGCTGCATTCATTCCTCACGAGCTGAGGTTTTGATCTCTCACATATGCACTGATAGTGAATAGTCAGTCTGAAGTAATGTACATTTGTTATAGTAACTGTGACAGTGTATTAGGTACTGTAAGAGTATGGCATACTTTAATGTGATATAGTTTGACATGACGTACATTGCAATGCAGTGTTAGCAAAGCAGAAACAAAGCAATACAAGATTTTTAGATCAGATACTATTAGGCCACAAAAACACTATTGCTGTTTTTTCTCTTGTTGTGCGCACAGTCTCCTTTATGGTGGAAATTGTGAAGAAAGCCAACATCCACCGCAAAGCTATGTTGGAGTGTTGTCATCCCCAGAGATCCATGTACTGCATGCGGTGTCTGAGAGCATTAGAGGTATAACCATAAAACCCATTAGTCTAAGACCCTAAGTGCAGGTGTTCTGTTGGGAAAGACATAGGAGCATGTGTCCTAACCCACAGATCTATTGTTAGTGAGGCTAGGACCCAAGCCAGCCTCATCTACTTAGGAAGATCATGTTTTTAAGCCTGTTGCTGTCCTAGATCTCCTATGTACTATATTATAACAGTGGCAGATGGTTCCCTGTGTTTGCACAGCTGGCAGAATCTGTGATAATGATACTTCGCACTTTTATTGCACCTTCCATCTGAGGATCTGTGTATTTAGTGCTGTCTTAGTCAGCGAACCTGATTTGGAGACATACCATATACAGTGAGTGTTCCTCATTTCCTAAGGGCTGCCAACATTTTTTCCTCCCTGTGTCCCCTCAGGTCCTATGTAGCATGGATGCTCCTGCCAACAGCTCTGTGACTTACTGTTGCATGGCCATTTTTCCTTTACATATGTCCTTCCCAGTTCCATCTTAGCATTGGTTTTTGATCATCCACTGTTTAGAGATCTTAGGAAATATTAGGTATTGCAGAGGTAGCTACAGGCAGAGGTTATCAGTGGTGGGAGACTTTTAATTATTACAGTGCAGCCATATGGTACCATATGTGTTCTATGCTAAGGAGGGCTGTTGGAGATTTTCCTCATTTCTCCCCATGTCTTATAGGAACCCAGTACAGAACAGGAAGCAATATATTGGCAGATCATTATATTTATTGCCATTATACCACATTACAAATGTGTGGGAGACCAGTTGCATGGTGACTTTACCAATTTCATCTCTCTCACTTCCCACCATCCTCTTTTTGTAGTGTGTTTCTATATGTATGCATGTATGCCTTTATATGATTGTGTATGTGTATGAAGCCAACATGGCTTTTCTGTCCTATTTTCCACCCCTTCAGAGAAATGGCCACTCTGTCAGTGTAGATAAGCAGAGACCAGTCCAAAATGAGACAGGAAAGATAAAATAGGACAAACTACAGCATGTCAGAGGCCTGTTGCTTGAAAGATCTCTTGCCTTCATCAGGAAGAGGAGGAGAATTTGGTGACAGGGGGAGATCAGTATGATGAATAGGATGAATGTGGCTTTAATGTGTTGCAATACAGCTGCAGCTTAAAGCGCTGCACTATCAGAAACACCTGGCCAACAAGGAGTGAGACCTTTTATCTCAAGTGGAATGGAATTCCTGCTCTGTCCATCCCACATTGTGCACCTGGGAGAGGGGTTTTTGTGTTGGTATGTATGTGAATATTAGAACGGAAGTGTAGGGTGGCTTCGGCCTCTGTGTATTGCTGCAGAAAACTGTTTTGCACATGTTGGGCATTATTCTGCTGTCTCTTACAACACTTTTACCTACTGTAACTCCATTCAGGTCAGAGGATTTTCCTCTGATTTATACCAGCATTTAAGTGCTGTGTAATTTCTTTGTTTTCCTTTTGGCAGAGGGCTGTTTTAATGTACTTAGGAGTTCAGCCTGCTTCCCTGCTTCTCCCTCTTCTTAAGCAAGACTCCTGCATGAAAGCTTGAACAGTTTCATGTGCTCCATTTGGTCTCCCTGCGCTGCTCTGCCTCACTGCTACCCCACTGTCATTTTTTAAAAACTAAAATTAAAAAATTCAGAAGAGGCATTTTTTGTTTATGCAGAATTAGCAATATTTATTCTCAGTGAGTGACGTTAAAGCTGCAGAGGGAAAACTTGAAGCCAAGGTTTTGTCTGAAAGTAAATAAAAACCACTCCATAGGCTTTAATGTCAATCTGCAAATGAAAATATGTGGAGAGAAAAGGTTTGATTGTCTACTTCCCCCTCCCACTGTATTTTATTTCCTGCTTATCCAGTGACTAAGTTTTCCAGTCAGCGTGAGAGCAACAGTGCATTGGAGTTTTGTTTTGCAGAAGTTCAGCTCCAATTTCATTCTATACTGAAAGCTGAGTATCCTGAGACCTGCTAACTGGACCTTTTCAAACGAGCCAGGCTTTTTACAGTAAGGAGCAACCCCTCTAGTTTCAGTGTATAGATAGCCTTTTCAACCTTTGCAGTCACTAGAACATTTTGGTTTGTTTATTTAATAGAGTTAATGAGACAATCTTCATTATTCACTAAATTGTGCACCAAGGCTGTAAACCAGATGTCATGATATACGAAAAAACTCTGGACAGATCAAATATGCAACAAAAGCTAGGGCAGAGGTAGGCAACCTATGGCACGGGTGCCGAAGGCGGCACACGAGCTGATTTTCAGTGGCACTCACACTGCCCGGGTCCTGGCCACCGGTTCAGGGGGCTCTGCATTTTAATTTAATTTTAAATGAAGCTTCTTAAACATTTTAAAAACTTTATTTACTTTACATACAACAATAGTTTCGTTATATATTATAGACTTATAGAAAGAGACCTTCTAAAAACGTTAAAATGTATTACTGGCACGCGAAACCTTAAATTAGAGTTAATAAATGAAGACTCGGCACACCACTTCTGAAAGGTTGCCGACCCCTGAGCTAGGGCCTTCCTTTTACTGTGACTTTGCTGGAAGATTGCCTAATTATTTCATCCCATTTTGCCCCAGACTTAACAGACACTTTCCTTTCTTTTTTCAGCATATGCTATCTTTAAAAAAAAAGTGTAAGATAGTTATATAAGAAACAAGCATATGTACAGAGACTAATAAAGTAAAATAGTCCTAATAAGCTAGAAGTGAGGTGCTGTATGTTATTTTCTTTAAAAGTACACATCTTATAGTAGATCTGCCTTCCTTACCATTAAAGGGAAGAAAGAGTGCTAGAGAAAAACAAAAATAGAAGAGAGAATAGGTAGAGGGAAAAGAGCTCTGGTTGGCAGAATTCTGATTGGCAGTGTATATAAATAGGAATTGCTTATATTTCCTTTCGAGATCATGTGTTGTAAATCATATAGAGGAAGAAGGGGCATTGCAGGGGTCTCCCACCTTCCTTTTAGCTCCCATGGTTTTTAAATATTCCCAGAGTTCTGAAAAGGATCCTGGAAACACATCTTTAGTGCCTTTCATCTAAGGATCTCACAGCACTTTGCAGAGTGATGGATTAAGTGTCACAACACACCTGGGGGTATTGACACTTGGAAACAAAACTTATAGGTGCTTAAGATAATATTACTACCTCAGATAAGATTAATACTTATCTTGATAGCAGGGGGGAGGCTTGTGATTATTATTTACTTAATGACTACGTCTATATTTAGGCACGTAAGTGGCCTGATTTTCAAAAGTGATGAGTGCCTAGTAGCTTTCAGGCAAAAAGGATTTAGGAGTCTAACTTTAGGCACCCATTTTGGAAAATCTTGGCCAATGTTTTGTAACATTAGATATTTTATAGGCATTGGCAGGGAATCTGTAGTTAAGGTTGCATTGAGATTTTAATGTAAAAAAGACTTTCACACTTTAATGGCTTAATTTACTTCCAAGATTTGGCACAGTAACTTTTTATAGGAAAATTTAATTTCCTGTGTAAATCTTTAAGTAAAACATTTACTAATTTAAGCAGAGGAAACTTTAAGTGTTCAGAATTTTGAAATATTACCTGTTTTCCTTGAATTTCATTTGGGTTCCTCTACCTTTCAAATAATCACAGTCCCCAGAGACCTCACAGTAATTATCATAGCTTTATCATTTCCAGAATGGATTTCTGCAGTGTACTTTATAGTGGGGCTATACCTGAACATCACAGAATGCCACTTGCTACTTACTTAATGGACCAAGTTATCCCTGTTCTCTGTAGATTGCCCTGGCATCCATTTAGTCTTTGGGTACAATTCAAGGTCTTGATTTGGATCTAAAGTATAATGTCTGTAATGATGTGGATCCTGGTAGCTTAGAAACCACTTCTTTCCTCATGTCTTACCCTGGCATTTGAAATAGTCTGAGATGGATTAATTGATTCATGGGCCCTAGATATATTCATGTGGAGGCTGAGGCCAGAACTTTTTCCATGGAAGACGCTCAATTCTGGAATTCACTTCTCTGGGTCCATTCCAGCCTGAATGTATTGACCTTCAGAGCTTTTTCAGAGGAGGTTGCTTTAGGGATCACCAGAAAAGCTGTGTCCTTGCCTTAATTTCCCCCAGTTGGGGCAAGGAGAAGCCACACATTAACCAAATAACATGTCCCTTTTTAATAAGGTTAGCAAGGTTTCAAGACAGGAATAATTACAATAAACAGTTTATCAGGACCCTGGTTTAAAGATCCCAAACTTAAAATCCACAAAACCAAGTCATTGAATAGATTCCTGAAGACTAGTTTCCTGAGAGAGAAACCACCACCCACTGTAGCCTGCCTGGCCTCTCCAGTGCTGCTTTCTGCTCCTGTTTAAACTGCTCAGCCCCAGATGGGACAAGGCCTGCTTGATTACACTCCAGGTGGCCCAGTTGTAAGCTCCAGCCAGTCCTTCACACTCCTTCACAACCTCGCATATCATTCTTCTAGTTTGCTGAAAATAGTTGTAATGCAAGCTCTCAGCTGTGGGGAACTGTAGAAGGAGACAAATAATGGTATGTCCCCAAGTAGATCGTCCACTAAGGCCTGGAGGAGAAATGCCTATCACACTCACGTAGACAAAGAAAATAGGAACTAGTCAAAATCAAGCCTGGCAAGTTTGTCCCTTTATTCTTTGTTTGATCATTTTACAATTAGGCTCTATGTTGATGGAGCAGCTTGGCAGAAATGATAATACTGGCGGGGAAATGGAAAACAATCTGTAGGATTATCGATGAGATTCCTGGACAGTGGAAAAACACACAAATGCTGTTTGTATGGTGAATGGGCACAGTTGCTGTTCAGGATTTATTACACATTTTTGTTCTGTGGACATATGAATATTGGCATGTCTGGAATGTGCGCCTATGCTATGTATGCACAACCATAGCGTCTCTGGCATCTTGTGAATATGCGCCTAACATCCTGAACAAATTTCAAGAAGTTTGTGGGCCTATACCATATATCCAGGATTCTGGCACCTTCAGCACTATGCAGCCACATGTTTAGGGTTGCCACCCTTCTAATTGCTGGTAACCGGACCCCTGAGGCCCCGCCCCTTTCCCACCTCTTCCCCCAAAGCCCCGCCTCTGCTCCACCTCTCCCCCCCCCAAGGCCCCACACCCTTCATTTGCTCCTCTCCCCCAGTTCCTCGCTGGATTATCTCCACCTCAATGGGCTCCCTCTGCTCCAGGACTGGGAGAGGAGCTGCTGCAGCCTGACAAGGAGGCTGCCTGCAGGTAGGAGGCAGCCCCAGCTGAGCAGGGGCTGGCATGGGTTAATGACCCGGTGCCTCCCCTCGCCCCACGGTAACCGGACTTTTGGTGTCCAGTCTGTACATCTGACTGGACTCTGCCAGGCCCCTTTTTGACCGGACTTTCCGGTTGAAAACTGGGCACCCGGCAACCCTACACTTGTCTTGTATCCAGGACTATGTCATTTCCAGTTTTGTGTTGCCTCATGCTGCTCCCAGAATGTTTTGAGAGTAATGATAGACAGTCACTGCAGTAAAATTAAAATCCACTTACACACACTGAAAGAGAAAAAAAATGTGCATATATGAAAAGGTGCATCCTGACTTCTTCATGGGGTTTTCAAAGGAATATCTCATTCTCTCTCTTCACACTTTTTTTTTTTTTGTAATCTGTTTTAACTAAATCTCCAATAAAGCAATTTCTATAGAAGAAGAAAGTGAAAAAATTATCTTAAATTTACCATTGGCTGATCACAGCCATTGTGATATCCAGTATCCAATTTCTGATCTGCTTCTGTGTAAACCACTTTCCAGATGTTATGGGAGTGATTGTTGAGCGTTTGGCAAAAGTCAGATGGTAACTCAGACACAATTGTCCCTTCATGCAACCTTAAATTTTTTATTTTAAATTATTTTTAGATCTTGTCAGTTTTAAATTCTAAAGTAATCAGTATAATCCAATAGAGAAATGAAGATAAAATTGATTGAGGGAGCGGGGAGGAGGACATGGGCCTGTTCTGTATTAATGAAGTCTACTGCATATGTTATACCATTGTCCAATAGCTGTAAAGGAAGTTTCCTGAATGTAGGGAATTAAGTCAAAAGGGGCTATTAGGAAAATCAAGGAGGAGATTAAACAATAAGAACTACCATATTGGGTCAGAGCAACGGTCCATCTAGCCCAGTATCCTGTCTCTAGTAGTGGCCAGTACCAGAGTTTCAAGGGGAGTGTACAGAACAGGGCAGTTTTTGAGAGATCCACCCACAGGTACCGACTTTCCAATGTGCCGGGGGTCCTTGACCCCCCAGCTCTGCCCACAGGCCCCACCCTGACTCCACTCCTTCCCCCAAGGCCACACCCTTGCCCCGCCTCTTTCCGCCCCTTCCTGCCCTCCCTCGTTGCACCGCATTCTACCACCTCCCCCGAGCCTGCCCTGTCCCCGCTCCTCTCTCCTCGCCCCTCAGAGCCTCCTGCACGCCGCAAAACAGCTGATCATGGGAGGGAGGTGGAGGCGCTGATTGGTAGGGCCCGCCGGCGGGTGGGAGGCACTAGGGGGGAGCTGATGGGAGGCTGCGGTGAGTGCTCAGCACCCACTATTTTTCCCCGTGGGTGCTCCAGCCCCAGAGCACCCACGGAGTCGGCGCCTGTGGATCCACCCCTGTCTTCCCCTCCCAGCTTCTGTCAATCAGATGTTTAGGGTTGCCCCACACACGGGGTTGCATCCCTGACTATTTTGGCTAATAGCCATTAATGGACCTATCCTCCATGAACTTATCTAGTTATTTTTTTGAATCCAGGTATACTTTTGGCCATCACAACATCCCATGGCAATGAGTTTCACAGGTTAATTGTACATTGTGTGGAAAAGTACTTCCTCTTGTTTATATTTAAACCTGCTGCTTATTAATTTCATTGGGTGCTGCCTAGTAATTTCACCCTGCTTTTTGTATTGTGGGAAAGGGTAAATAATGCTTTTCTATGCTCAGTTTCTCCACACCACACTCTTTTCTAAGCAAAACAGCCCTAATCTCTTTATCCTCTCCTCATATGCAAGCCATTTCTTAACCTGGATCTTCTTTGTTGCCCTTCTCTGAATCTTCTCCAGTTGCACTATCTCCTTTTTGAGAAGGGGTGACTAAACTGGACACAGTATTCAAGGTGTGGGCACACCAGGCATTTCTATAGTGACATTATGATATTTTCTGTCTTATTTTCTATCCCTTTCTTAATAGTTCCTAACATTCTGTTACTCTTGAAGTTTTCAGAGAACTATCCCAATGACTTCAAGATCTCTTTCTTGATTGGTAACAGCTAATTTAGAACCTATCCTTATAGATGTGTATTTGGGATTTTTTTTTCCATTGTGCATTACTTTGCACTTATCAGTGTTGAATTTCATCTGCCATTTTATCGCCCAGTTACCCAGTTTTGTGAGATCTATAATTCTTTTCCATCAGCTTTGGATTTAACTATCTTGAATAATTTTGTATCATCTGCAAACTTCGCCACTTCATTATTCTCTCCCTTTTCCAAAGAAATAATGAATATGTTAAAAGCAACAGAGGGTCCTGTGGCACCTTTAAGACTAACAGAAGTATTGGGAGCATAAGCTTTCGTGGGTAAGAACCTCACTTCTTCAGATGCAAGTAATGTTCAGATGAATATGTTGAACATCCCAGGTCCCAGTACAGATCCTTGGTGCCGGCAGATCCCACTGTTTACTTCTCTCCATTGTGAAAATTGACCATTTATTCCTATCATTTGTTTCCTGTCTTTTAACCAGTTACTAGTCTATGAGAGGACCTTCCCTGTTATCCCATGACTGCTTAGTTTGCTTAAGAGCCTTTGGTGAGGGACCTTGTCAAAGGCTTTCTGAAAATCTGAGTATACTATACCAACTGGATCTCCCTTGTTGACACCCTCAAAGTAGGGTTGCCAACTTTCTAATCGCACAAAACCAAACACCATTACCCGCCCCTTTGCTGAGGTCCCATCCCCACCCTGCCCCTTCTTCAAAACCCCGCCCCCACTTGCTCCATCCCCCCTCCCTCCATCACTCACTATCCCCCACCCTCACTCACTTTCACCGGGCTAGGGCAGGCGGTTGGGGTGAGGGAGGGGGATGAGGGCTCTGGGGTCAGGCCAGGGATGACGGGTTTGGGGTGCAGGAGGGGGTATGTATTAGCATGTTTTATCTGTGTTTATCGGTTAAAACTAAAAATCAGAAAGCCTGTGTATATGCCACTGGTCACAAGCCCCAGAGAGCAGAGCTATAGGTACTGAACCTAAGTCAGGCATGCTGAGGTGGTAATCATTAGTACACAGGGGTCTGTAAGCCAGGACTGGGTCTGAGTGGGAGAACCATGAGAGTCCACCCTGAGAGAGGTGAACGCTTGGGGCTTGTCACCTGGGCTGGGGGTGGGGGACTGGGAGAGGGGGCTGCCCTCAGAGACGGGACAGTGGTGTAGCTCACTCTGTAACCATGATCGGGGGGGGGGAAGGGGAGCAACACCCCACCCCACCCCTCATCCAGAGAGAGATCAGAAAAGAGTGCTAAGAATAATGGATGAGAGTATTGTTTTTCCAATCAGTTAGGGATGAATAGGTTCTGTTCTATTCTATTAATGTTCTTGTACTACATCCATCATCACGGTATCTGAGCACCTTCTAGAAGTCCACTAACTGATATAACTACCCTCTGTCAGGTATGGTTGTTCTTTCTTTTTCTCAGCCTCTCCTCAGGGGGAAAATCATTTGTGGATTTACTAAACAATATTTTTGAATATTTTATTTTTTAATTAATGTATGACATGTCATGTGTTTTTATTAACAAAGGCCCAGTTAGAATTAAATATTGGTGACGTTTATGGTGGTTCTTACTCCCTGTGGGAGTTCATGTCACAATCTTAGACCAGCCCCTGAGAAAGCTCTGTGTCCTGCACAAATGAGCTTTATGTTGGCGCCATAGATCTCCACTGTTCCAGAGGAGTGGAGCTGCTGAGCACAGTCCTCATCCTGGAGATTTTAGGTGATCTTTTCAGTATCCCAAGTTCAGACCAGTAAGTGCCTTGAAGATAAAGACCAAGACCTTGATTCCTTGGAAATGTTCTAAAATTTCTTAGTTAAGCTCATCAAAGTGCTCAAATATAGTTTCATTCATAGGGTTTGCTTATTAAATGTTCGTACTCATTCCATATTTCTTGACACAGCTGTAGAATATCTAGTAACCTATGAATTAATTCCTCATGTCAGGCATCATGCACATGCACAAGTCAGCCGGGGTGGTAAAGGGATTTTTCTAACTGTTCAAATGTGCAAATCCCCCATCTCTTCCCAACTTCTGTAACAGGTAAACTTCTAGGAGACCATTTTGTTCTCCTCTAATTGAAACACTGCCGAATTTATATTCAAAATGTGTAAAGTAAAAATTTACTCCAGGGCTAAGAATTTAAATTACAAGTCTTAGTCCCAAGCACATTTTTACAGTTGAATTAAACAGGGATTATAATGAAAATGCTGATAGATGTTTTACTAAAGCAACACCACTCTGAGAATCTCTGCTAGACGTTTTTAAAGATATTGCTGAACTTTGATGGTTTGCTTCTGTCCAGCTTAGTTCTTAAAAATAGGCCATGCCTATGCAGCAGATTAGTTAGTAATTCTAGCGTGGAGCTTCCATGCCTTGGCCATGTTCTCATCAGTGTCAATCTCACCTGTAATTTAAGATTTTTTCATTTTCAAAAGGACTGAAAATAATCACAGTGTTTTAACTCATATGGAAAGCCAGAGAAAATGCACAGATCCCAAATATTTTATATTTCTATGGTTCCTCTTTCCTCTCCTGCCAACTCTCCTCACCAACTCCTCTGCAGAGAACACCCATTTGCTTCACTAAGATCTTTGGGTGCTAGTTGTCACAGAGCTACTGTACCTGTATTTCCCCTCAGTGGTCCAGCAAGGGCACCCAAACCTCTCTTGGGTGGAGATATGCATCTCTCTCCCTTCTGACTGAGGTATTTCAAAGCTGTACAGTTTCCATTATTTGCAGCACAAACAGGTTGCCCAAGGACACATGCTTGCTTTCTCTTCAGAGATGGTCAACAGGTGTAATTGCTACAGTTTTAAGTACTGCACAGTTCTTTCAATTCAAGCTTATTTTATTCTTAAGATAAAAAGCATTAAAGAGAAAACTTATTTAAAACTATCAAAGAACCTACACACATGCTAATAAGTTTACTAGAGTTAACCGCAACCCAAACATGGATTCTGGCAGGAGTAGTCCTTCAAATCCCCACCCAAGGGAGATTCCTTGTGGCTACCACTTCATCCTAGCTTCAGCTCAGAACAAGCACTCAGTCTTATGGGACTTCAGTATGCCCAGTCCTTTCAACCCTAACCTACGGATTGGGGCCCTCTGTGGACCCGGGGTCCTGTCCATTTGCTGGATCAGGAAGAAGGGCTTGAGCCAGTTTAAAAGCAGGGTATTTATCCAAAACCCTTTCTTTGTCTATTGGTCCCTGGAGAATCCAGTTTGAACAAGGATATGTGCACCTTCCGGGGGGTGGCTCCAAAGGGCTGATAACAGAGGAAATATATTAGCACCCCCATCCCTATTAGAGAAGATACATACAATGCCACAATAACATATACACAATTGCAGTTTTTATATAATGTACCCCAAAGGTATAAACCCTCATTCAATAAGGTTTAACTTAATTCAGAGATATTGCAGGAAATTGTCAATCTGTCACACTAGGAACCTCTGAAAAACAGGCCACAAATGGCTAGTGTGTGCCTGTCTATATCACAAGCTTCAATCCATTGTAAACATTGATTAAATAAGGTGGCAGTGCTGTACCGTGCTACGTGGTAATAATTAGATGTTACAGTGATAGGCACTATAGAAAATCCTTAGGAAGACAGATATATTTTGATTCCCCATCCCTGTTTTTCAGTCCCCAGGTCAGCAGGGGTAAGGATCAATGCCGAGATTGTGCACCTATCCTTTGTGGCGGAGGACATGCCTTGTGTTACAATCCTTCCAGATGATTAAGGGTTAATACTGAGGGTCTCCAAAGGAAACCCCACCTAGTCTTTCTCATGCACAAATTATAGCCATGACTTGTGTTATTTAAAGTAGGGGGAAAAGACACAGGCTCCTTAGGAATGACAGGGATGTTGTGGATCCGTTAAGTATTGGAGAAAGATCAGCAAAAGATGTAACAGATGACGAGGGTCTGGTGTGGCCTGAAGATCTTGTCATCTTATCCAGACTAAATACTGGGAATATAAGTAATGATTCTAATTTACTTAATATTTAAAAATAAAAGGCCAGATACTCAGCTAGTGTAAATCAACATAACTCTATTGACTCCAGAACATCAAAACCTTTGACTCTTGGGCAGGGGGAGGCTGGACAAAACAGACTAACTGGAAAATATCAGCTGAAGTGGAACAGAATAATATGGTTTGCAACACTTTTGATATGTGCACCTTATTTCTTCTTGTCATTTTCTCGCTGGGGAAAAGACTGGTGTTGAAAAGCATGTGGTTCATAGACAGGGAGCAGTATAAAAAAGTGCAGGAAAAAGGAACTTTAGGACATACACATATCACCCAGTTTGCTTCTGAAGCCGAAAACCAGAAGCTTGAATTTTAAGTAGAACTCGTGGTACTGACCTCCAATCTCTCTCTACATTCAGATAAATTCTACAGGTGCTCCCTGTGCTCTTCCCATCTTTCCAGACTCCTCACACACCCACTGTTTTATTGTTAATCATTTATATAGTGCTATTAGTTGTATCCAGTGGTTTACAATAGGGTGAATGTGCCACACATAGAATAGAATCCCTGCTCCAAAGGACTTGCAGACTAAAGGCACAGGTGGTGCCCAGATATCATGGTTCTGAGGCCATGTCTACACTACATTTACTACACCAGCACAGCTAGAGCACTGCAGTTGTGCAACTATTGTCCCATAGTAGAAGGGTTTTTTCTATCCATGTAGGTAATCCATCTCTTCGAGAGGTGGTAGCTTGGTTGATGAAAGACTTCTTCCGCTGACCTAATTGTGTCCACAGTGTGGGTCAGGTGAACCTAACTGCGTTGCACAGGGTGCAAAATTTTTCACCCCACTTAGTGATGTTAGCTAGGTCGGTCTAATTTTTAGGTGTAGACTACGCCTGAGCATTGTATAAGAACCAGAATAGAATAGAGTGGATTCAATAAAACACAGTGCAAAACAAATGAGTACCATGTAGATAACCCCCCCCCCCCACACACACACACACACACTTACTTACTTTCATAGAACCAGCTATTCCTTCTTACTGGGGAGTCTGACTGACAAGAATGACTATAATGAGATATAGATATCACATTTCTTTGACTGACTGCACAGCAACCACTTTTTCCAATAACCAGTTGTGAACAAAGCCTTGGTCTTTCTGGAGCAGGCTTTGTGGCATCTGACAGAATGAGATCTCTGCCAACTGCAAATTTTCTGAACTAAAACAATGATTAAATAAATGTATAAATTACAATGGGCTGAAATTGTAATTGCTGTAAAATGCATGTTCTCTGTGCCCTCCTTGTGCTCGGGTCTCCTCTCTAATTCTTAAAGCAGTAGCTAAGCACACCATTGATCCTTCTGACTTCTACCAAGGGGTAAGATTGCCTGTTGGCATATTTAACATCTCTGAACAGGGGACACTTTCTAATGAGTGAACAATCCAGACTCTCTGCCCCACCCCCTCCTTCCTAGCCTGCCTTTGGTATTCAATATGCATATTAGAGCACAGTGCATGTTATGAAGAAGAATATTATAACTGACTTCTCTGTGGCTGGGGAGGGGAAGCAGAAAGGGTTGATTGGAATAGCTGTATCCCAGAGGCAGACTCAGACAGCCTTTGTATCGTGATCTGTGTCAGTAATACCTGTGCAGCAATTTTCATAGAGAGACTAATCTGAGAGGGAGACGAAAGCGGAAGAAAGATATCCAAATTATAATAAGTAAATTATTCAAACAGGATAATTAGTTTTTTCCTCCAAAACATGTAACACAGAACAACTGGAATTTCCTTTAGTAAGCCCTGAACGCAGAGGCCTCGGAGGGTAAAGCAGTGAACCGTAAAGAAAAATACAAAAATCTTGAGGAGATGTTAAAAAGAACCTGTTTTCAGTTTATCCTTTGGAAAATAGCATCAGGCTTTTCCACTTCAGTTCAAGGCTAATGGGCCAAATGAGAGCTGATTTGTTTTCCCCCTACAGGAAAATTGCCGCCTTGTGCTAAGGAGATGCCCTTCTTGACACACAGCTGAGAGCTGGCATAACTCACTACAATACAATCTCCCCAAGGGCCTGGGGTGGGGTCTCCGCTGCAGAGCGCAGTAGGAGAATGGTTGTCAAGTGTTGCATCTTCCTGCAATTCTAATGCAACATGAAAGAGAGACACTGAAAGCCCAGGACAGTTGCACCCGCCTTTCTTCATTATTATTTTTTTTCCTGGAGCTTGCTAATTAAATCATTAAAATTTTATCTTTGCTTAACCATGGATAAAACCATTTGAAATATTTAATTAGTATGCTGCAAAGAGATTCATGTGAAGCCAGGAGCATTTGTAGAGTGTGAGTGGCAGCTGGGGGAGGAAAGCGAATATGTATGGGAGTGCATTTCCTTGCAGCAAAGACCCTCCCTTGAAATAAACTACAGATGAAACTCTGGACTACATTCACCTCCTAGCATAAGTAGTCTGGCTCCCATTGAAGTCAGGGTATCTGCTCACAAAATACCTATAGCTAATCCCCACGATTTAGGCAAGTATGTAAGATACACCCTTTGTTCCTTCAGCAGAAGGGTGAGGGACAGGGCCGGATTAACCTTTTGTGGGCCCAGCACCAAACTTATTTGTGGGCCCCCATGGAGGTAATGGAGCATGGTGCGTGGAAATCAGTCCCCAGAGCGAGGGGCCAGCCAGGGGCAATGGGGCAGCCCAGCTCCGCCCAGCCCAGTGGGAGGGCACTATTTACAAACCGGCAGTTGCCAGACACACAGTGGCCCGCCCGGCCCTGTGCTGCCAGCGTGACTCTTCCCCTCGGGGGGCAGGCCCATGCTGTGCCACACAGCCCCCTCACCCAACTTCCTCCTGACTCCCTATGGCCAGAGCCCCCCCAGACCCACTAAACCCAGCGCCCCCCGCCAGTCCCCTCCACACAAATGCATAGTGCCCTGAACAACACCATCTCTGCCCAGCACTCCCCTACCCACAGCCCCACCACAACTACCCAGAACCCCCCACAGAACCCCACTCCCTAGTGCCCCAATATAAACATCACACCCCCCCGAAAGAAACCCACTCCCCCATGCCCTGCCTCCCGGCCCCACTCACTGGCCCTGCTGGGAGGCGACTGTGTCTTCCAGGCTGAGCCTGCAGTGCAGTCAGAACTGGTCCCGGGGCAGGGAATTGCTCCGGTCTCTCCGGAGTGGTGTGATCAGCCAGGCTAGGGCCTGCCCCAGCCGGGCTCCCTCAAGACACACTTCCCCTGGAGGGGCCCAGCCAAGCCCCCCCACACTGTCCCCTTCCCCCATACCCCCAGCCTTGGCTGAGACTGGCCAGGCTTCTTCACCAGTCTCAGGCGGCTCAGCTCCAGGGAGACAGGTGGGGGCCCACAGGTGGTGGGAAGCAGAGACTGCCCAGAGCCAGAGGTGCAGGCCAGGGGGCAGAGAGGAGCAGGGGGGTGGGGCCGAAGAGGCAGCAGGCGGGCAGGCCAAAAGGAGTAAGTAGTGGGCGGGGGAAGCCAGCAGGGTCTCGGGGCACAGTGCAAGTGGAGCAGGCCGGGGCCCCTTCTGAGCATGGGCCTGGCTCTATGGAGCCACTGGAGCCACTGTAAACCCGGGACTGGTGAGGGAGGCCACAGCTATTCTTGGAACTTGTACATGTGAGAGACAAGTTGGTTAGGAAAGGGGACGCTCTGTCAAATGAAAGCAGGATGCCATGGTGTGCGGGTCTGTGCTTGTCACTACATGTAAAACAGTGTATACAGAGGCTGCAAGTTAACGCTGCCGCCAGCAGTTTTAACTTGCTCACATGGTGTAGGGTAGTAGGGCAGCTGGGTTTTCTCACCCTTGCACAGGTCAGGTTCAGGAGGAGGGCCTTGGTAAAAGGAACAAAGGGAACACTGTAGTCCAGACTCTGATATATTATGCAGTAAGCTTGTAGGCCATGGCACAGTGGCCCTGCAATTCCATCATTGGCTTTGTAGTGCTAGGGCTGGCAAGAAGACAACAATTATACGTACACACAATTACACACACATATACGTTCAAGGCCTGCTCTGCCTCATATGGAGCAGCAACACGAACCTGGGTCTCCACATTCCAGGCAAGTGCTCCGATCACTGGGCTAATGACTATTCAGGGGTCTCAGTCTCTCGTTTTGACCAGAAATTCCATCCTAGACCATAAAAATCATCTCGATTTACATTTTTGTTGAAAACAATATGTTTCCAGGACACTTTTCAGTTTGCACAAAAGGGCAAGTTTTCTCAAAAAAGAAAAAAAAACATTGACCAGCTGGACCTGGCAACCACTCTCTACTTGCTCATGCTGCCTCTCTGTAATGGCTGTAATTAACACCCATTTTACTGTGGGGCAAACCATGCAGTCACCTATGACAAGTTTCTTGCATCATGCCCTACCCACCTAGACCAGTGCAAATGCTATGCCTGCAATGTTCCTTTTGCTGCAGCCAATGGACACTTTGCCTGAATGGTATGGGGAGACCCCTATGGGAATCTCATTAGTGCTGGCTTTTGCCTCTTATTGTCTTAAGAATTGTCATAATAGAAAGGATCTTACGGCAGCTTCAACTCATCCCTCATTACTGGGGCATGCAGTGAAAAGGGCTATTGAACATTACTTTGTGGGGGGATAGGAGGGTTAAACGGAATGCCCCTCAGATAATGAATATTTGTATGCACCTTTTTTATGCTCTGTAGGGCAATTGGGCTCAAGCTGTTTTAGGCCCATGCAACACGGGCAGCTCCTACATATACCCAATTATTTCCCACTGGGGACCAAAAAGTCACCCTCGCTTGCAGCCTGTGCTACCATATTGAAGTCACTGGGATTGCACTGGGCAAGCAAGATCAGCATTTGGCCTTTGACTAGGCATCTCGTGCTGAGTGGGGGGACCCTCGGGTTACAGACCATGGCAGATGTCCCTTTCCACCCCAAATCCCTTATGTTGGGAGTCCCTCTGCAGAGGAGCCAGAGAGCAAGGCACAAATAAACAAGAGTCAGCTGACACCTCTCCCTTGTTAACATTGCAAAGAAGAAAGGAAAGGAAAGGTATATGTGGTCAGGGGAATTATATGGAGAAAAAGAGATTAGGGTGCTTGGAAGGGAAAGGGGTTATTAAAGGCCAGCCCCTGGCCATCATTCTATCACTTCTTTATAATCGCACACACCCGTGAAGTGAGATGTGCCTTTTTTTGTTGTTGTAACTACACCCCTGTTCTTACCATAAATAAATTGCTTACTGGCTGCTTTGCTAAAGACTGGCTTCCCCCAGGCAGTTCTCGCATGTCAGAAAAGTGGTAAGAACTGTGTGGTAAACAAAAATTTAAAAAAAGAAGAAGAAAAAGATTTACCCTCCTCCTCCCCCCACTTCCCATAAATACTGTGATTACTAAAATCTTATAAGAACTACAAGAAATCAAAGTGTCTTATGAAACATAACTGCTGTTATTGTGTTAGGTTACAGATACGCTGTGGTAGGGATGTGCATTAACAACCCATAATTATATAGTACTCTATTTAGAAATGGCAGTGACAGCTATTAACCTGTTCTCTTCGTTATAGGATAATGATGGAGGGTAATCCCTTGATTGCAGTTAAATATTCTGAGAATTTGTAACGCTGTCTTCAGTCTCAGCGGGTTCACTGGGAGAAAATTGCAAATAAGAGCTTGCTTACTCCTTTATGTTTAAAGTTTTATATTCACTTGGCCCAATGGCTTGACTAGAAGAAGGTTCAAAACGCAGGGATGAGATTATTGTTGTTATTTATGCAGAAAAGGCTTTGCAGACATATGAGGTGGTGGGTAGGGCAATGGCTCTTTTACACAGGGTCTGTGGTCAGATTTCAGGGCTTGGAGAGAGTGAGTTTATACTGTATTGTTTTCTGTGGGTTTGATCTTGCAATGTGCTGAATACTTCTCTGTGGTGCTGAGTGGGAGTTGGGAGTACTCAGCACCTTGCAGGACTGAGCTCTGAGCAGAGCTGTCCGATTGTTGAGGGAAGTTAGATATAGTGGCATGGAATGTTGGGAGAGATGAAAATTCTCCTTTGGATCAGCCATTTCCAGCACAAGCTGGTTCTCACTTGTTAACAGACAAGGAGAGAGGATAGAAAAGGTGAGTTTCACACCTTATCTAGTGCTGAAGACTGACAATAACTGCACTGCCCCACCAGTAAAGCGTCACAATAACGATGAAGAGAAACAGGATGCCAATGTATCAAAAGCCACTGTTATCATTGTGCTGAGGATCACTTTTATAAGGGTACATGAAGAAAGCAGATGTTAAGGGAATTTTCAAGCAAAATCAACCAAGGGCTTTCACAATCCTTCTCTACCAGTGCACTGCACCACTCACCTGATGTGACTTCTCCCTCCTAGGATGAGAAGGCCATTCAGTCTCCCAGCATTCAGCATTGTTTTCCCCCCCATTGTTCCAACTTTGTACTCCAGCTCCCATCTGGTGGATCACCTTTTCCTGGGATGAAACAGAAATTAGTTCTTATGTGCATTCGGTCCTGAGTTCCCCTAACCCTGCTTCATCAACTAAATCCTAAACTCGACCTGGCAGGGCTACCTTTTGCTGAAGCAAAAAGGGAATTAGTCCTCCTGGATTTTCCCACACTGGGCCTGGTTCAAATCCCATTGAGAGTCTTTCTTTGACTTCAGTGGGCTTTGGAGCACATCCATTGCTGTGTCAATGGACTTGAGGGTAGGCATCCCCTTTGCAAATGCAACCCAGCGAGCACCAAGTCTCCATGTTCATTCAGACCTTCAATTTTGCTGACAGTATGTCACACAGCCAAATAGTCAAGAACACCAAAGCATTATAGTGGCTTTACCATGCTAGCATATATTTTTTCACTGATGTCAACTGGACACTTTGCACTGGGCTTTTAGAACAGTAAAAATATCCTACCTAAATTTAGTGCAGCTGCAGTCTTACCTAGCCCAGTATAGACCCATGGTTCGGGGGCTGAATGTTGTGACTTGCTATCCCATGCTGCATATATACAGTTAGCTGATGGGGTGTGTGTATGTGTTGAATGAATTGCTACACTCTGATCCTGCTATCTCTGGACTTCAGGAGATGGTCATCAGTGTACCCTCTCCCCCACAAACATTGGGATGGAGGAGTGGGCTACTGGTGTTATCTCCCAAAGATCAGTGCTGCAGCACAAACCGATGACATCCATAATCTTCTTTTACAACTGTTTTATTTTGTTTCACTAGCAAATTCTCTCACGTCTGCTTCCGCAGAGACAGAATTAGTTAGCGTGGGGTGTATTTAATTATCTTGCAACAAACTGCTTGAAAAAAATAACTCAGAAAGTAAGATAGCCAGCTGATATTTTCTGCAAGTTCTTCTGGATCCCTTAAAAAATCCTGGTCCCCAAAATAAAACCACTGAAGAGATTTGAAGTAATTTTTTAAAATAAACAAACAAAAAACCCTTTTGCAGTCCCCCTGAGTTTTCTATCATCAATGTATTTATTCATATCAAAGTAAGAAGCTCATAATAGAACAGATAAATATCAGCACAACACAGCTGCAGACTCCAGCAGAATACAGAATAGATTATGAATTGCAGGTTAAATTCTATCTTGAGTTATACCCATGTACCCCATTGAATTTAACTGGGTTGCCTGGAGGTACCTTTAATAATTGCAGAATTTGCCCATGCAAATCTTTCACAATGCTGAGATATTTCTCCTTTGATGACATCGGTTTCCTCTCATCTCCTACAAAAGACCAGGCTATGCCACAAAACTTGGATTTTTGATCATCAGATGGTATGGTTAACAGGTAGTGTTGAGACTTTGAAGATATGCTATATTCTTGGTTGTTTTGTGTTGTAGTTTCTTTTGGGAGGGGCTGTTGCCAATATCAAGAGAGTTTGTTCTGTGCCTTCATCTCTCTAGGTAGTCAATTTTTATGGCAAATAATTAATAAGAGTTGCTCCCTAAAAACTGGACATTGATGTTGGGCTGAGATTTCTTAAAGATGGGTTTTCTGCATACCATTTGTGACCACCTCTGTTCAAGAACTGATGTATATAATGTAAATAAAACAAGTCATGCTTTAAAAAATGACTCCATGACACTGATTTCTTCTCCAATGGGAAACCAACCTGCATGTCTCCAACATCTGCAACCACTCAGCAGGACAGCTTCAGTATTATAACATGATAGCCCCCTCATAGTGTCATAATGTGATTTGGTCTTGCCTGTGTAGATGGGACAAAACCATGTTGTAACTGTGTGATGGAACCTTGCTACAGCCCTAGTTTTCATGCAGTTGTCTCACAATTGGATAACATGGATATAGTATGATTTGGGGTCCTCTGTACAGATAATACCAAACCACATGATGAACATGGCCCCACAAAACTGGTGTTTTTGCCCTGTAGATGAATCAGTAAAGACTGTCTCCCGTACAATAAACACACAAGAGTCCTTCAACATATAGGCTGTTTGGGACAAGTAGGGTCAACAGCAGAATAATTTAATGACCTGAACTCCAGTTCTTTCCCCCCCCCCCCCTAACTTGCTGGTAAATTATCCCAAAGCACAATGCACATGCTGAGGGAAATGATCTTTGAGTTTATACCAGTGTTTAGGAGTAGATGAGCTGTGGCTTAATGCATAAACCTTTTATCTATGGCAACCTAGGTTCATGTCTGGATTAAGTCACAGGATGATGAATTTGCCCTTAGGAAGCATTTTGACATCAGAAACAACATCTGCTGATGTAAATCCACATAGCTACATTGTTTCAGTGGAGCGATGTCAGTTTATACCAGTTGGGAATCTAGCCCTAGGTATTGAGCGTGCCTGGCAGTAATAGCTCAGGAGAGGCCTGGGACTAGAACAGCTAGGGAGTTGCTAGTCAGGAATGAAGTGACAAGAAGAGCTTATTGGGGGCAGTAACAGTGCTTTAGAGGTAATTTAGAAGTTTTAGATCAGGAAACTGAAATAAAGGTTGTTAAAACCCAGGACGTGAGGCCTGGGCTGTGACAAGTAGTAGTTGGAGCAGGTTCCATTGGGAAGGCCTGCTGAGCATGTGCTGTCTTTGCAGTTAATTCACAGGTAAATGGGGGGAGAAGAGGAACAAATGGATGTGCTGCGAGGGTTGAATCCTAATTCTGGGGCTGTGGGCTAAATCCATGGCTCCTTCTGAGAAAAAAATTCATTCAATCAGGGAGAATTTTTGTGCCACAAGAAATGCAACATGCTTTGCCCTTTCCATTTATTATTTTCAAATGCATTTTCCAGGTCAGGTGGTTCTTATCACTTGTCCCACTTCCTGACACCTGGCCTGAGTTGGATTTTCTAAGTTCATTACCCTCAATGTGAGCGATCAAAGGTGTTGTTTCTGGTCAGATGCCTTTCGCCTTTAACTTTCTCTCTTTCTACAGCTCTTCCCTTCCTTGTATTGTCATATTCTTTCTGCTTTTCCTTTGTTATCCATCTCTATTGTCTCTTTCCTTTCAGTATCACCCATTAGTAGATTAAAAGAGGCAACTGCAGGTCAGGATTAATGCACTCTGGCCTAACTCTGGGCTTGACTCTCCTCCAAGTTACTTCAGCACTGATGTAATTCCATTGACTTCAATTCCTGATTTACACCAACTTCAGTGAGGGGAGAATACAACGCTGTGACAGGGCCAAGACGGTGCCCGTCACACAGTACATGTCTCCAGCCAGTGCTATAATTGTCTCCCTGTAATGAGAACTAAAAAGAGTTAAGCAAGTTCACACTTTGGTGGTTATTATTATTTGTTATTGCTTTGAGAAGACACTATCCCACTGTCAAGCTGTAATTCTCAAGTTAACCCCTAGAGACCAGAGAGAAGTCACTGCAGGAGCAGCGGCCTTAACAGGCTCACGTTCTGAAACAGTACTCTGTCTAGATGGCTGATTTCCTTCTACTGGAAATGATGTTTGAACTGCGGGGGAGAGAGGGAGGAGGGTTATGAGTGATATTGACACCAGTAGCATGAAAGTATACAACATCATCCTATAATTACACATTGTATTCCACTGATCTAAAACTGGATTATCCAGTAACAAAGTTCTTTGCCTTCAAGATCTTTGGAGCATGATAAGACAGAGGCAAGGAAGCTCTAGCAACTTCTTGCAGTTGACAGCAGAAAGCCTGGCCCAGTCCCCTACCTTGGCAAATATGTGATGTTTGAATTGTTCACCTGTTTTAGTAACGTATGTTTACCATGAATTGGAACTGTCGCTGTGCAATTACTTTTCCTTCCCCACATGTTTGAAATACGGGAGCTCACTGCTAACGCTCTGCTTCATGTTGGCCAACTTACCGAGCCTGATAAGGGAATCAAATCTCAGCCTCTCAAGCACAATTCTATCTATATGCAAGTTTCCCAACAAGTGAAAACCTAGTTTAAGTAGAATTTTTTTACGCCTTTTGCAAAGCGCATAGATATCTGCAGATCTTGTGTTTATTTCATTTGTTCAGTCCCTGCTCAGGATGGGGATTTTGGTGGTGAATTATTTATGATTATAGGAAACAGGAGGGGGAGTGGTAAGAAGAATTTCCATGCAAACCTCATGCAGTTTTCAACAGATTTCACTAAAAATATTTTTTCTTTTCCCTACAAATTTCATTTATGTTCTGTCACTGGAGGAAACCATTATTGATTTATTTAAAATATTTATGCAGAATTACAGTGGAAAGTTATACACACACATTAAGGGGGAGCTGTATATTCAGGAGGTTTATTTCCAAATAAAACATTGGAAAGGTTGGGTCTGCAAACATCAACAGACTCATTCTCTGCTAATTTCGGACACCTGCAGTGGAAATTAGTCTCCACTAAAATTGAGCATTTTGGTCAATTCCTGCTGTAATTAGAGGTGTAACGAATGCATCTTCCACTTGTTAGCAAAATATACCAGTGACACAATACAAGACAGGTTGAGTATAATACTTAGATAAAGACACTTAAAGGCTTAGTGTACATGACTGTAGCACCAGCACTGACTGGTAATAAGGTAGCGACAACACATATGCATATACCATGTTGTTTTTAAACTGCATCTCTTCAGAAACATGTCTAGCCTGAGCTCTTCAATCCCTTTTGGGAATTTTCTGCCTTTTAGGATACATCTGTATGGCAGTTGGGTGTCTGATTGCAGCATATGTAGACATATCCAAGCTCAGGTACTTGGATAGCAGTGAAGATGTAGCAGCATGGGATTCAGTGCACGATGTACAAGCCCCCCTCGGACTCTGGGTATTTACTCAGGTAGCTAGCCCGCACTGAAACCCACGCTGCCCTGGCTTCATAGCTAACTTGAGTGTGTCTACATGTGCTGCAATTACATGCTCCATTTATGATAGAGACATACCCTTATTTGTCTTTCGACAGGGCTTGGCTTACAATTGGTGAGGCCCCAAGCTACCCCTGGTGCCCCTTGCTGGCTTGGCAGGGGACCTTGCAGCCCCTGGATGCTACTGTTGGAGAAGGGATAGGGTGAATCAGTGCAAAATCTCCAGAGTGCGAATGTGGTGAAATGAGGAAAACAAACACCAAAGCCAAAGTGTCAACGAATGCTCCGCTGAGTTCCCTCTGTCTAAGGCCAGCCCTGTCATCTGGCTGTGGTTCTGGACCAGCTCATTCTTTCCTTATCCTTTTGGTCCCGTCAGTTAGTGCAGCCTGCAGCACGGTTTGAATCACATGTGCCAGCTCCGTCTTCATGGCAAAGATCAACAGCCAGCAGAAGAAGGGAATTAAGTCTTCATTAGCTTACATCCTTGCGTCTCTAGTTCTGTTAGTGTGGCAGGGTCCTTGTGCTTAAAGACTTTGTAGGAGAGATCCTGTGCTGGAGACCACGCTGCAGTCCCATCCTCTGTAAAGGAATGTGTAGCGAAGTCGAGACTCACCGGCGCGGCGCCTCCTGCTGGTCTTCTGGGAATTAGCTCTTTTCCAGCATATGGAGCGCCCTCTGCAGGCCGGTGTCTCGCCTGCCGCTGGCCCCGTGTCCCTCCCGGACCCCGGTGCCCTTTACCCACTCTGGGTCCCCCCTCCCAGGAGAACTCCCACCCTCTACACCCACCTTGCCTCAGTGGCTACTGCCAGTCGTCATCTAGCCCCCGCTCCCTGGGGCAGACTGCAGTCTGTAAAAGGCCACTCATCACTTGCAAGGGGGTCAGACCAACTGCCTCTGCCTAAGCCAGGGCTGCAGCCTCTGCAACCCCAGCACCTTCATAGGCCTTCAACAAGGCCTGCAGCCTGGGGGCGTTTACCAGGCTGGAGCTCCCCTTGCCCTTTTCCCCAGCACTGCTCTGCTTCAGGTACCTTGCTCCCAGGCAGCTAGCCCTTCCCACTCCAGGGCTGGAGTGAGACTCCTCTGGCTCCTGGCCCTCCAGCCCTCTTCTCAGGGCCAGCTGGGCCCTGATTGGGCTGGCCCCAGCCTTGGTTGTTTCCCCAATCCGCCTAGCTTGGCTGCTTTTAAGCCCTGTTCTCCAGGAGTGGGGCAGTCGCCCCACTACAAAACCTAAGGTATGTGGCCTAAATTCTTCCCTATTATGGCTGCTTTTTGCTATGATAATGGCAAAGTACCACCCTAAACCCAGCAAAGCTGTCCCTGAGATTTTTCACTCCAATGCAAGGTAGATCCTCCAGTGGTAGAAAGCTAGCAGTGTCCCCTATATCCCTTGTTGCCTATGTAGGGGATGGAGTAGTCTTAGGGCTGTTCTGATTTATGATGGGGAACTGTTCTGGTGCACAGCTGGATCAGTATAAAGAGAATGTGAATGTGTCATAAAATCACCTGTGCATCCCCTGCTCTATGCATTCCTCAGCCACACCTGAGGACCTGGCCTATGTGGCTCCAGTTTGGAATATCAGTATGGAAGGGCATAAAACATTAATCAGTAATGAGTTAACAGGCATCCTTAAGCAAATAAAAGAGCCTGGACCATATCTCATTAGGTGTTCACAGAATTAATTTAGTTTGGTTTTGCATCTCTTTCAAATGCCGCACAAAGTAAGATCATCTGTCTCCTTCCAAGCAAAATGAAACCTCTTATAATTGTAATTTTCTTCCCCACAAAAGAACTTCACAATAAGCAGAAGAGTGTCACTAGACCTGGAATTAAATGCATGGAATTTAGAACGTTCTTCCTACTTCACTATAAATGGAGTTCCATTCTATCGGAAGTCACTACCATGTGTGGGAATGCAAATGCTTAAGCATGCAGTGTTACTGTGTTTGTGTCAGTGATATAAACCTAATGCTCACCATAGAAATTTTTGTTCCTAAAATACCACAATTGTTGTATTAAATTAGATGGAATAAATGAGCCAAAGATGTTAACATAACCCAGTCACTGTCCACCATTAAACAATGTTAAGCAAGGTTCAGGCTTTAGTATACAGAGACCTCAGCCTGCTTAGTACCATGACAAACACATCATTAAAAATCCTTTTAACCTTTTATTAAAGATGAAGAAAAGAAGTAAAAACAGTTTAAAAATTTGAAATGTAAGTATTATATATGACTTTCATTTGAACAACATCCCTTTCCCCTTAGCTGGAGAGAAAGGAAAAGCCTCTTGTTTGACAATCTCTTAGGGTATGTCTACACTACCCGCCGGATCGGCGGGCAGCGATCAATCCAGCAGGGGTCAATTTATCGCGTCTAGTCTAGATGCAATAAATCGATCCCCGAGCGCTCTCCCATCGACTCCTGTACTCCACCGCCGCGAGAGGCGCAACCGGAGTCGACGGGGGAGTGGCAGCAGTCAACTCACCACTGCGAAGACACCACGGTAAGTCAATCTAAGCACGTCAACTTCTGAAGTTGCGTAACTTAGATCGATTTCCTCCCCCTCCGCCAGTGTAGACCAGGCCTTAGATTGTATCAGAGATGATAACTGTCTTTTTGGGGAAAAGAGAAGAAGTTAGTTGAGATGGGCTGGAGCTGTTGTTGTTAAAGTCAGATCCCATTTCATCCCAGCTGGTGTTTGGGATTCAGTTGGAACCGGAAGAGGTAGTGATGTTATCTGGGTTCCTCTCTCTGGATGGGTCTGCTCAGGACTTCCCTTAGGACCAAGATGATGAAGGCCTGGGATCCCAGCAGATGGTGGGGTGGCAGCCATGATAGTGAAGCTTGCTTCAGTAGCTTCCATCTGTTCTTATTTCCCCCCCAAAGTCTCTTTCTTTAAGGGCCTAAAAAGAGAATCAGGGATGGAATAGCCCATCCCTTTATTATTTTGTCCACCAATAAGGCCTCGTTTCTTACACGTCAATTTTGGTTCACTGATTTCTGGACCTCACACAGTCCTTGAGTTACATTAGTAGGTCTTTTTCTTTAAATTAATTCAGTTTTTCTGTCACCTTCTCATACCTTTTCTCATCAACATTTGTTCTTATAGGCTAGTGTGACATCTTATGAACTTTAACATACTTTTTCAAGTTGAGCTCACGATTAGAATAAATTTGTAGGCTCAGTTATCACAATGGTAATATCAGTAATAGATATTACTGAAGTGTTGCAACTCCATAAAACAGATATAATTGTTCTGTTACTGTTGTTAACTCTAGCCAAAAAAAGCAATTCTGATGGCATGTACTAACTCGGCAGGACCCAAAGACTGAATGACTCAACCTAAACTCAGCAAGAGCAACACAGAACTCAGAGCTGTTTGAAAGAAAATGGGAAACAACTATTAATTATTTCAAAATAAACAACAGGCTTAAAATTACTATGTGGTTTTGTATTCATTTGCTATTATTGTGTAGGTATAGGGCCGCTTTTGCTTACATTTAGATATGTTATTGGAAACAAAGGGAAAGTATTATGTACATGTGTATTTTGTAATATTTGAAATAAATATAGTTTTGGGGGAACCTCTTGCCATCAAATTCCATATAGTGGGATGTATTGTTGGTGATAAAAATCCATTTAATCCCACCCAAACATCTCTATTTTCTAAATCTTCCATTGAACCTGTTTACTGAAGTGTAACCAGGTACCCAAATGATAGTAAACTGGCACTGATCCAAAGGTGTCTTGATTTGCAGAGTATATGCAAATTCCAGACCTACTACCTCCTTTGTATTTCAGTGTTTGGTTACTAAGTACGTAACCAAATGTAAGTCATTTACTTAACCTGTAGCTCTTCCCCCACATTTGTAATACCTGCTTTTGTAAAGGATTATAAAGTAGTTTGTGATCTGCAGTATGATAGATGTTACATAAAATAAATTGTCTCTGTTTATCCATTTTATTTCTTTATAGTGCTTTTCAATACTCAATCATTTTAAAGAACCCTGTTTGTTTGACAGCTAAGTGCATTAGTGTATGCTACTGTGATATTTCTTTTGTAATGTAATTATTATTTTCTCATGTAGTTTCTGTGAATAATATCACAGTTGTTAATGTTATCCCATGGCTCCAATATGTATGTATGTATGCATGTATTTTCATTATGCTTTTTAAGGCACAAACCTACCTTGAAAACATTGCTAAGTAGATTATATCAGCTAAATTGATCCAGCCTTGTGCAAATATCTTAATAAATAAAAGAAATAACTGAGATTAATTTAGCAGGGCTGAGCATGTCACTGCCACTCAGCACACATGCATATGAAATTGCAGTCATTTGGCAGTCAGACTGTAACTAAACAAAGGCAACTTGAGTATCAAAGTTTTCAGCAGCTTGTAACTGCTCTAATTATAATGTAATTCTTCTGTGGCTTTAACCTCATTATCATACTCAAAATGCTTGTTTATCAAACAGTTTTAAGGAGCCACTGAGGAATTATTCCCCTACAGACCTTCAGAATTACTAATGACATGCCAGGAGTTTGGATAAATCCTTTATAAAAATGCAAGAAAATCCCAAAACAATGTGGCTGGTCTCCCTCCAGGTTTTATTTGCTATGTGAGTCTCGTAAATATGTACTTGACTCTAAGGCCATTAGGTGGCGCTTTAGAGCTGTTGGTTTGGCAGGTATGGTGTGCCATGAAATAACTTGTGGAACCAAGATGATAATTGATGAATCATCTACCTTTTCATCTACACGGAACAAAGTAGGGAGACTTTTTTAATGAAACAAAGTAATGTTTAAATGTGAGGCCTTGTAAATATTTTGTAGTGTGCAAAGCAATGACTGTATCTTTCTTCCAGCTCTTACGGCATGATCAAAATGATGTCTCTAGTAATTCTAACTGCTGTCTGTCTGAGTATTTGTATGGGCCCCATCACCACAATATCTGAGCACCTAGCATGGTGAGGTTTTTTTGTGAGAGGAGTGTGTGTTGTTATAAACTATGTTTGTTTAATCTAATCATATTATCTAATTAGAAAGTTTAATTATGAGCAACTGTGTCACAGGACTCAAAAAAATTTATACAAATGCATTGGTGGGATTAAGTAGGGTTACATAAAATGGTGTTTGCTTCTGGAGTTTGGGAATGAGTGGGGTATTGTGTCTCATGTAAGTGCAGAAACTGAGAGGAAGCTAAGTTTAAAAAAAAGTTTTGCATTTAGTTCTGAATGTGGTGAGTTCCATGGTCACTCTCATTTCTGGTGGCAGAGAGTTCCAGAGTGTAGATCTAGCTTCTGTGAAAAGTCTGCCTCCTGTTCTTACAAGCTTTCATATGTTCGGTGACAGTTTCATTGTTCCAGTGGAATGTAGCTGTCATGAGAGGTCATAATTACAGAGGAAAAGGTTTCTCAGATAGCTAAGGCAAAACCTATGGAGAACTTTGAATATTAGGACAGAGATCTTAACCTGCACTCTGCTGTAAATAGAGAGACAGCACAGAGAGTAGAGTACTGGCGAGATGTGTTAATTGTGACTTACATTGCTGAGTAGGTGAGCTGCTATGGTTTGTACTAGTTGGACTTTACTCAGGGTGGGTGTCTTCATTCCTATATAGAACAAGTTGAAGACATGAGACTTACAGAATAGAAATGTGTGGAACACTGTGGCCAGTTGGATGGGGCTCAGTTTTCTAGCCAGTCACAGATGGAAGTGGGTTTGTTTTGTTGCAATGGCTATTAGGACACCCATTAGCATTGAGAAGCCCGAAGCAAATCCCAAGGTTGTGAAATTACTTAACAGTCTGAGGGAAGGTGCCATCAATAGTGGGGTATATCAAAGAGGAGGCAAGTTCATCAGCTTGTTTTTTCTTCATATCAGCATCCCCCCAGTCTTGCCCATGTTCCGCTATCTTTTTCTGTATGTCTGTACTATAACTAGCACAATGGGTGCCCGACTCAGATGAGAGATGTAATACAAATGATATAAAAATACAGAACTCAATCTTACCTTGTTTGCACGACTGCGAGTCTGAGCTTCAATTGCAGCTGTAGAGGGAAACCTGCATTAACACTGCTCCTGCACCCGCCTAGAGCTCTTCTATTGAGATGTTGCACCAACTAGAATTCCTTTTGGATATGAATATACACCTGTATTCCTATTTATCTGAGTTCTAATGTGGAAATTAGATGCTCTGCTTGTGTGGACATCAGAATATTTATTGATATTTAAAATTTCATGTTCTTTAGATGGATGTTTGTGCATGAGGACAAATGACGAGTGTTGCAGGTACTTAAATTAGGTGTAGTGGAAGATTTAGCATGAATGCTGCATTCTCTCTTAGAATTCTCTTGGAAATGAGAATCAGAGTCTCCAGAGAAATCTTGGTGGGGAATGGAAATAAATTATAAACATATAAATAACTTTGCACTGCTCTTCACTGGTAAAGGCTGGTTTTTAATTTATGATCAGGTTACAGCTTCTAATTTAAAGCTCTTAAAACATTTAGAAGGAATTCTTTGAAATATTAAAATACTTTATAAAAATCAATCTGGAAAGTGATAGTTTTCCTAATTCCCATTTATAGTCTCTGTAATGCTTCTGCTCTCAGTGGAACCACATGGTGTCTGACTTCTCAGCCTTATCCATCTGCTGTGTGAACAACATGGAGAAAGGGCTACAGGCTTAACTTTAAGGGAGGGATCAATAAGCACAAAAGAGCTGTCATTGGATTTCAAAAGTTTCCATCTCGCTGGCTTCCTCTCCTCTTTCCTTACTGCTGTGAGCCTCTGCGACAGACAGTGAAGCACATCACTGAAATGTATTATAAACTCAGGGAGGAAATTATCTGATCTCACAAAACTATATCACATACACTATTATTGCGGGATTTAGATTGTTTAGGATTAACCCAAGGCTGAAATTACTTAGGTCCTGCAGGTTAGGACCTTGGTGTGTTGACAGAAGACTTTGAGAGACTATGGTTAGAACAGCAGGGGAACTACAAAGGTAAGATCTGAAGGCTACTGACCGAGCTGAGGGGAAGAGGAGGCAAGACTGGGTCTGAAGTATGAGGGGTACTCCAGAGCAGGATGGAGGCTCATTGACTAAGATGGTGTGCTGGGACTGGAAAAGTAGGGGTGCTGCTTGAGGTATATTGGCAGAACTGATGGAGCTGGCAATAAGGCAGGTGCTGCTCATCAGGATTAAGATGTGCTAGCAAAGCTCATGAAAACTGAACAACTTGCCTAAAAAATAAAACATAAGCTGGACTGAACTGTGAAAGATCTTGAAAGTTTTGGTTGTGAAAGAGAGACTTTGGCCTTTCACTCTTTGTGTGAGAAGGGGAAAATATTAGCTAATTTGTATGCAAATAGAGAATGATCCCATTATTATCTATAACTTGGCATCCTCTCAGACAATGGCCCTTTTATTCCAGTTCACATGGCTAATATTTACACCACCTATGATGACAACTGGAGGGATGTTTTCCTTAAGTATTGTCAGGCATCCTCTCACGCTTTGTGTAAAAGCTTCTGTAACCTTCCCCATCTTAGCTTTGAATCTTTCCCTCTGGGCCTAACTCTCTCTGTACAAGTGGCCAGCAGTGAAGCCTAATTAGACGTGGGCTCAGCAGTCCACGTGTGACAGAAGTGCCACGAGTTCTAGCGGTAGAAGAGCAGCTTTCTAGGGAGTAGTGCTGTTGTGAAGGAAGTGCTGACTAGTGGTACAAGGGGAGCACTGTGGAGAATAGGCACCGCAGGAAGTACTGCCTGCAAGACCCAGAATGACAGTATCCTACGGCCCTCTGATTGGCCCATTGCCCCTACTTAACCCCAGGGGTTGCCCCCTGAAGTTGTCTGGGCAACCATACAGACTTTGGCCTGTTACTATGCTGGACTTTGCCTCATCTCCTGATCTTTGGTCTCTGACACCAGCCTGACTTCGACCCCGATTCCTGCCTCTTGATTCAAACCTGGTACTGTCTCTGGTCTCTGACCCTGGCTCTTGTTTACGGAACCAAGTCTTACAATTCCTCTAACTCTGGCGCGGTGACTTCTGTCCCTGGTAGACAGACCTCCACCCAGCTGCGACTGCTAGGTAAGACCGCCTATGCCCCAGTCCCTTTCACTGTGTCTTCCCACTGTTTGATCTTTCCCTACATACACACAAATGCAGCCCTTCCTTTTCTTCCCATTCTTCTATGCCCTCATGTTAGAATACTGCACGTGCTCTTCTCAAAGGTATTATATTTCCTTGAGCATCACTCATTAAAGAATAGTATATAAAGAAAATGATTAAAGATGTCAACGCAAACTTGCATGTGGTGGGGACAGGGAATTTAGAGAGAGTATACATATTTTTTCCTAGGCCCTTTTGTTGGAAGATGATTTCCTTTTTTGGTTCTGCCTTTGGTGCATATTAGTCCTTTTTAGGTTTTTATTCAGAATTTGATGTGAAGGCTATAAAGATGAAATATGCAAAAATGACCAGTCCGGGTCCATAAATAGTGACTGAAAAGGCCTTCAACGTGGACTAGTCGTTGCTTTTTCTGTAAGGGCTGGAGGTGGGGGAGGGAAGGATGATGACTGAGAAAAAGATAAAGATGGTGGTCACTGGCTTAGCACTTCTGACATGCTGCTTGAGGGGTGATAACAGCTTTTGGTGTGGAATTAACAGTGTGTGTCTATATATAGAACAAGTGCTAAAGAAATTCTGATCTTATACAGCTACAGCCTGGCCTCTGGTTTTTCACTGATTCTTGTGGAGTTAGTGGTTTGCTGGAATTTACTCTTAGGCCGGTGGTCCTATATGAGGGATACAGTATGTTTTGCCTCCCACAATTACAATCCAGAGCTGCTGGAGATAGGGCTTTGTATTAAGGTCTGACGCAGAGGAGTGCTGGCAACAGACTGCTTTTTATTTCCTGGCCCAAGTCACCTGACATGGACCAGGGGTAAAAGTTTAATGCCCCGTGTCACATGGCCAGGTCACTATTCACTGACTCCAGTGGCTATTGTTACAGGCTTAACAATACGTACTTATTTTTTAAGCATCCCTCACTTAGCTGCAGCAAATAAAAAAGCACTGGTTATAAGGAGGTATACATAGGCATTTTTATTGTGTATCCCGAGCATCATTCCCATGAGTTAGTTTAGAGACAGCTATACTTCCCAGTGAGGAAACAGCAGCCTCCTCCTTTTCTCACCTCGGCTAATACTGTGTTCTTATTGGGAGCAGACCCAGGGTTTAGCCATCCAGGAAAGGGAATCCAACACCCATAGAGTGGATAGGGCATTAGACAGGAACTCAGGAGACCTGGGTTACATTTCTGGCTCTGTCACTGGCTTGCTGAATGACCTTTGGCAAGTCATTTCCATCTCTGTGCCTCGGGTTCCCCATCTGTAAAATGGGGATAGTGATACTGACCTCCTTGGTAAATCACTTTGAGATCTATGGTGAAAAGCATTATATAAGAGCTAGGTATTATTATTGTTATTTTATTATTATTACATAGGGGAGAGCCTGAACAAAGCCATCTACAGTATTGTCAACTCCAGAAGTTAAAAAATAAAGTCAGGCCCTCAAAAATCATGAGATTAGCTTTAAAACTATGAGGATTTTTTAAAAATAATACATTCGGCTTTCTTTTTATTTGCCTTTTGGTATTTGAGTCTTTAAGGTTTTCAATATTTTCTCCACAATCAGGAGAAACTTACCTTTTTTTAAAATGAAGGCTGAAATTCTCATGTCATATGATTCCAGGTGCCAAGGATTTAAGAAGAACACTAAATATTGTGTCAGATCATGAATTATTCTGTAAAGTCCTGTCCTCACTACATTTGAGTAAGAAAACCTGGTTTCCACACAGTTGTCCCCTGAAGTAATTTTAACATGCTTAAGTTTACACCCCTGCAACCATCATTAAACCTTGGACTGCCCAAAGCTTTGGCTTCATTTAAACTGGATGATGTGAAATGAAGAAGGCAGGAGTATATAGTGAATGAAATAGAGAGACAGGGATCAATGCCATGTTTTTGGCCAGATTCTGTTCACAATTACAAATATCAACTTAGCATATGTATCTAGCTAAAGTTTTTATATATGCTCATTGTCTTGGTATCTCCTTCATAGCTTGAATTTACACTGGTGTAACTCATGGTATGTCTACGCTGCAGTTAAACACCCATGGCTGGCCTGTGTCATCTGACTTGGGCTTGCGGGGCTCAGGCTAAGGGACTATTTAATTGCAGTGTAGACATTTGGGCTCAGGTACCCTCCCCCCTCAGGGGGTCCCAGAGCTCGGGCAGAGCCAAGTTTGGCCCTTGATGTGCAGGGAATGAATCTGAAAACCTGTGCACTGATTGAACAGTAAGAATAAAAAAGGTGACTTTTAAAAAATGTACAAATAAATAATTGGATTTTTAAAATCAATTTTAAAATAAAGATTTAATTTCAATGACTTAATGTCCACAGGGGGAAAAGTATGTTTTTCATGTTGGTAGGCACATAGCAATTGTATTAGGTGCATCCTGACTCTTTTCAGTCCCCTCTAAGGAGACAATCTTCACAGTGGGATGTTTCCACATCTCTATCACAACTGGAGGCAGACTAGGTCTTCCTCTGAGCCTGGGTTTAGGACTGCTGCTCAAGAAGAAGAAATCAGAATTCTCTGCTTCCATGCATAGCAGACGCCAGGGTTCCCTTAGGAACAGAGCTCTCACAGGATTTTTAAAAAGATTTTTAACTAAACATCTCTTGGGTTTTTCACTGGCTTTGCAGTTTTTCTCTTCAAAAACAAAACTTCTCTTGGTTGTCTGAGGAGGGTTTGAAGGAAGGAACTCAGCTCCCAGACAAAGTGTGGGCAATGTCCATGCTGAGACAGCTAAGCAGACTGCAGTGAAACCAGCTACCAGGCGGTCTGTGGGTGTGACGATTTGGAGAATCTATCTAAGTTAGCGGTTCTCAAACTGTGGGTCGGGACCCCAAAGTGGGTTGCAACCCCCTTTTAATGGGGTCACCAGGGCTGGTGTTAGACTTGCTGGGACCCAGGGCTGAAGCCAAAGCCCGAGCCCCACTGCCCAGGGCTGATGTGACAGGGTTCAGGTTATAGGCCCCCCACTTGGGGTGGCAGGGCTCGGGCAGGCTCAGGCTTCGGTCCCCCTCCTGGGGTCGTGTAGTATTTTTGTTGTCAGAAGGGGGTTGCAATGCAATGAAGTTTGAGAACCCCTGGTCTAAGTACAGCTTATGAATTCTGGTGAATGTTATGGAATGATTGAATCATGGAATACCTCAGTGGACGTGGAGTCAGCCATCTGCTGTCAGAGCTCTAGCATGGCTCTTCCAGACCAGCTACGAGGGTAGTTCATTAAACCTTAATCATTCCCTAGTCAGTTGGACACACCCTCGGACAATGGGTTGGCTGAAACCTTGGGAAATCAGCTCGACCAACTTTGTCTGCAGGGAGAGGGGTTGGAGAGAGGAAAATCCTCAAACACAGGGCAAAGAAACCAGATTTTGGTGGGGGGGGCATATAAACTCAAGGGACTCTCAGAGACACAGAAAGAGTTGGGTAGGAGAGAGGAAGAGATGGGCATGCTTTTGTAATGGAGGTGTTCTGTTTAACTGTGGGACCAGCCAAGGAAGAGGGAGGCTAGTTGACTTAGAGAGGGGAGAAACCCTGGGCAGGAGAGGGGGATTGAGGATTCTGCCCTACTCCCAAAGAGCGCTCCGGGAGTGAGGAAACTGAGGCAGGGAAATGCGTATAGATATATTCATTATTTTGCCTAAATTTTGGACGCTCTTTACTTAGATAGCAAGAGATAGAATTTGTTTTCGTGTCTCATGCAAAAATCTATTTGGGCTTGCCTATGCAAACATTTAGTTCACAGAAAGCTGGATTGTGAATCTACCCCATGCTAGCTTGTGATGCACCAACGGTCTGCATGGACCCTAACTGTTAGTTAGTGCGCTTTGATCTACCCTGCTTTGAAATTATAAGAACTATAAGGTGGATAGAAAGCTGGCTAGATCGTCGGGCTCAACAGGTAATGATCAATGACTCAATGTCTACTTGGCAGCCAGTTTCAAGCAGAGTGCCCCAAAGGTCTGTCTTGGGGCTGTTTTTGTTCATTTTCATTAATGATCTGGATGAAGGGATGGATTGCACCCTCAGCAAGTTCGCGGATGACACTAAACTAGGGGGAGAGGTAGATAAACTGAAGGGTAGGGATAGGGTCCCGAGTGATCTAGACAAATTGGAGGATTGAGCTAAAAGAAATCTGATGAGGTTCGACAAGGACAAGTGCAGGGTCCTGCACGTAGGAAGGAAGAATCCCATGCACTGCTACAAGCTGGGAACGGACTGGCTAAGCGGCAGTTCTGCAGAAGAGGACCTGGGGATTACAGTGGATGAGAAGCTGGATATGAGTCAACAGTGTGCCCTTGTTGCCAAGAAGGCTAACGGCATATTGGGCTGCATTAGTAGGAGCATTGCCAGCAGATCGAGGGAAGTGATTATTCCCCTCTATTCGGCACTGCTGAGGCCACATCTGGAGTATTGCATCCAGTTTTGGGCCCCCCAAAGGATGTGGACAAATTGGACAGAGTCCAGCGGAGGGCAATGAAAATGATTAGGGGGCTGGAGTACATGACTTATGAGGAGAGACTGGGGGAACTGGGCTTATTTAGTCTGCAGAAGAGAAGAGTGAGGGCGGATTTGATAGCCTTCACCTACCTGAAGGGGGGTTCCAAAGAGGATGGATCTAGACTGTTCTCAATGTTTGGCAAATGACAGAACAAGAAGCAATGGTCTCAAGTTGCAGTGGGGGAGGTCTAGGTTGGATATTAGGAAAAACTATTTCACTAGGAGGCTGGTGAAGCACTGGAATGGGTTACCTAGGGAGGTGGTGGAATCTCCATCCTTAGAGGTTTTTAAGGTCTGGCTTGACAAACCCCTGGCTGGGATGATTTAGTTGGGGTTGGTCCTGCTTTGAGCAGGGGGCTGGACTAGATTACCTCCTGAAGTCTCTTCCAACCCTAATCTTCTATGATTCTATGAAACAGGAGTGTATTAAAGCATACTCATGAATTGTTAGCACACATTAGCAGGGTGCACGTGGACAGAGTTGTGCAGGGTAGATTGCACACTCCAGCTTGCCATGAACTCAATGTTCATGTAGACAAGCCTTTAATGTATGTTTGCTTTCACTATCACATGCCCTGGAAGGGTTAAACTGTAAATCCATAGCACCCTCACAGTGAATGTTCTGAGAGAGGGTGTGCTTAACCTACAAGGGAATCTAGGGGGAGGGTCATCGCTAGTCCTGGGGGCCGAGGGCATCTGGTCTGTGTGGTTCCATTTCCATGAAAGGGTAACAGACAAGAGCGCCTGTGCCCAGGAAAAGTACCAGGGGGCCAAGAGGAGTGTTGTAGCCTGCTGAGAGCCAGGGAAGCTTAAAGTATGTGGGTTCCATAGACAGGGAGCCAACACAGCAGCCTGGTGAGTGTCCGGAAGAGGGTGCTTTATTGAGCGCTGTGTGTGTGACAGTGGGCACCATCCATGCTGAGACAGTTGAGCTGGACACAGTGGGACCCGTCTCCCATCTGTTGTGTGGGCAAGAGCCACACTGACGTAGTTGAGCGAGACCAAGCCAGAATCAGTGGCATGGAACTGGGGAGAAGTTTTCCAAAGTCCCCCCAGCTTTCCCCTAGTCATGGGACCCCAATTTCCACAGCTTACGGAAGAAGCAGGAAAGTTTCTCTTGCACTTAATATTAGGTGAAAGCAAGGTTGTCCCATAGCAACTAGGAGGAAGAAATTCCTGCTCCCAGCCAGCATGTAGGCAAGGTCTGGTCTGAGATGGTTGAGAAGGCTTCATTCCCCCTTCCCACAAGCTGTTCTACTTGCAAAACCTCACCTGTCACAGCAGGTGCCAGCTCCTAGAACCTTGCTGATACCAATGAATCATTTGTCTCCATTGGGTCTGGTTCATTCCTCATTCTGTGTGGTTGAGCCCCACTCAGCTGAGACCCCATAGCAGGCAGCATGGGGTGAAGTGATTCAGATCCTCCTCCCTGGGAGATGGCCCCACCTTGTCTCCCCTTCCAGCCTCTAGGGGTCCCACAGGAGGTCATAAAGTGGCTACTATTTTCTTTAGGGAGACATACAGGATGCGTGCCTGCAGACTCTCAATCTGTCTAGTAACACACTGTCGCCTTCACAGGGGCCCTTTTCCTTTCTTGCAGGGGTTTGGCTCAGGGACTGGTGAAGGATATTGCTCACAATCAGCTCCTTAAGAGGCAGCACAAAGTCTTAAAACTTCTCATAAGAGAGTGTCTCCTCTAACTCCTCTAAAGAGAACGAGAGCTCTCGCAAGCTGGGGCTCTGAGCGAGATACCTCGGGCTCCCAACTAAGCTTCCAAGAATTAAGCATGAGTGGACATCTTATGTTTTCAGAAAATGAAGCTCTGCACGCACAACCCACCAACCAGGCAAAGTTGAAGAGCTGTGTAATTCTTCTTCACTTGGATTTTGAAGGTTGATTTTTAAGGTGGAGTGAGAATTCACTATCAAGAACTCCCTGTACCTAAATGTACTAAAATATCTTCATTATTCTGTCTAAGGTTAAGCCTGCTGTGGCTTCTTTAACAAAGAAGATAGTCACTAGAATCCATTGGTGACTTCATTCTTAATGTTGTTTGATGTTGGGTCCAGAGAAGCTGGTCATCAGGGCAGATACTAAACCCCATATAGAGGGAACATATCTGGAGTCTGATGTGATTCTAGGGAGGTTGTGGCCCAAGGAGGAGATGTGTAGTATAACCTGTCTCATACTATGGCCCCCAAGCTCACTCCTCCGTTTTCAGCAGATGATTCTTAAGCATGATGTATATACAACTACTATGAAGGCAGCAAACCTTCAGCACCGCTTAGAGAAAGTAGCCTTGTTCATGTCCTAGGTAGAAGCTATTCCTCAGGATTCTTCACCAAGAAGAAAAGTCAGGGTCGGCTGGCTCAGCAAGACATACTTAGAACCGAGGTAATGTAGTCTAGATCAGCTAGCCTTTCGGTGCATCACTGCCCAGGCTGGAAGCCTAGTGATGGAACCGATTTGCATCAGAACTCAATTAAAAAAAACGAAGGAAGTACTGTGTGAGGAAGAGATGCTCAAAAGTGGATGCTGTGGTCACTTTGTCACATAGATTTATCTTTAACACAGTGGGCTAAAGGTTTCCTTTATGCTTTCCTCCCTGCAGCCAGTGAGAGTAAATATGGTAAAGAAGATTGTAAAGGAACAGGCCACTATGACTATAATCATCTTCTCATTAATCCTCAGATCTTGATTCTCACACCTTATTCAGATGTAATTGGAACTTCCTCTCAAGCTCCTAATACACCCATACAAAACATAGTACAACAGGGACCTATCCTGCACCAATATCTAGCGCTGCCAAAGTTGTGAGCTAGGGAGCTGAGAGGAGGGAACTATAGTCACTCATTCTAAGAAGGTGATAAACACCCTCCTAGCATTTTGGAGGAAATTCACAAATGGGGTCTATCTAGATGTTGGTGATACAAGGGACGCACATAAAGGCAAAGTCAGCTGAAGCAAAGGACAGTTTTGCATTTTTACAAGATGGCCTACCCATGGGGCTCAAGGCCATCAACTTTTGGAAAGACAGGTCAAGAACTGCAGGCATATTACACAATAAGAAACCCATCAGACTCTCTAGTCACTGGCACACAACCGATTACTGAGGGCTACCACTTTCATTGGCCCCATGTGCAGATACATGTCATGAGTTTGAACTGTGGGCCACATAAGTCCTAATAAAGTTACCTTACACCATCAAAGTTGGTAGGTTTTTGTCCTTTTCTTCATCACCGCCTTGCCAAAGTGGGTTTTGGAACTTGGTGTGCTCTTTATGAAACCTTGGTTACACATTCTGTCAAACATTGTAGTTCTGTGAACTAACCCAGCCTCCATCTCCAACGTCACCACAATCTTTCTCATATAATAAGTGGTATTATTGCCATTTGGATTGAAGCTAGATGGAAACAGAGTCTACAAAGGAATAAAGGTGTATATAGCAGAGGCATTCAAAATCTCAGGTATGACACTCTCAGTACTATGCATTCTGTGAAAAGTGCAGCAGTTTTGTGAGCAGAGACCTCACATGCATCTTATGAGGAGGTCTGTAAGACTGTTACAGGGCCTTTCCTCCATACTTTCTCAAACCCTATAGAACTGATGTCTTCACAGCTGCTGATGCAACATTTGGTAGAAAGGTGTTATGAAACAGGGTTCTCCAGTAACCATCAGGTGTCTTTTCATTTCTACATGGGTACACTGAATCATCCTCTCTCCCTAGGAATAACACTGTTTTCTACATCCCAGTGTGAAGGACATTTCATGACATGGAGAGGACTGAGAAAGGGAAGATTCTGACTTACTTGTGAATTTTCATTCCAGGATACTGCCACATCAAGCACTCTGACCCTCACACAGAGGATTGCATTATGTTCAGAGGGTTGTTTTTTTTTTTCTTGCTACTGCTTGCTGGGTAAGTAGTTTGAAAGGGAAGAGGGTGTTCCTCTGAGGAACCCCTAAATTTCATGTCAAGGCTCTGCTGCAAATGATTGGAATTGAATAGCACCTGTGAAAATTATCTGAAAATTATCTGCCATGGAAGAGCCTAGAATGAAAATTCACAGGTAAGAATTGGATTCTTAATTCACTTTGGAAGTTAATTAAAATGAATTAAGATAAACCAAATTAAGGCTATTTTAATTCTGATTGAGTGTGTCCATACAGGGATTTAATGCAGTTTAAGTCATCTACATTAAAGTCACACCTTTAGTTAATTTGAATTAATTTTCCTGAGTGCCCCCATGTAAGCAAGTCCTAAGGAAGTTCTCCACCCAACTCCCACTAAGCTTTATTGGAAGTTGAGTGACTAAGCTAAGGTTTCATGGACATCCTTAACCTTGTAATTTTCTGATTGTTGGGTGTCTCGTGTTGGGGGGGAGGGGGTTGAGGCAGGGTATTCAGTATGTGGATGAACTATGATATATTGATTGCAGTGCTGTGCACACTGCAGTTCCTGGAAAAAGCCCTCACAATCGTGGGTGTGATAGCATGCACTCAAATCAACATTCATCTGTGTGATGTTGAACTCATAAATTACAAAATCGCACCTATGAGAACTCTCCAACAGTGTTTGAAGAAGAGCCATGAGCAGTCAAGGTCAGGCAGTCTGGTGCCTGTCAAGGATCTGATGCTGGAGAGACGGGATAGATTGCACTGAATGAGAGGTAGGTTGAAGTGGCACTAAAATGATAACCGTCATAGGCATGGGGTAGGCTTGTTTGGAGGCAGTGAACCAGTCTGTTTTTAGTTACAGTCAGGGTAATTCCATTGACTTCAGTGGTGTTCCTCAAGTTTTCACTGGTGTCATGATAGCAGAATGTAGCCCGGTTAGGGGTACTGTTGGAAAGAGGCAGCCTCAGAAACTGAATGTTTTTGGGGGTAGGCAGCGGTAGGGGTTGCTGGCATTTTTTTAATGGGGGAATTGGTAGTGATAATAATTGGGGACTTTGGCGGAAAGCAGGCAGAAACAGAAACTGTTTGGGGATGGAGTTTATAGTTGGGGAGGCCTCAGCAGGAGCTATCAGAGTACGGGGGCGGGGAGAATTGTCATAATCCAGGACTCTGGGGGAGGCAGGACCCCCAGGGACTCATATCAGTGTATTATGTAAAATATAAAGCAGACCAATTGTGAATTAGAGGGCTATAATTCCTGCTCTGAGTTCTGCTGATTACACAATCTACTTGAACTTCTCTCCCATGGTTTATGATGTCATCAGAACATCTTGATGGAATTATAGCCCTGTAATTCACAGCTGCTGGTTATTTATTACGGGCACACATCTTTTTTTATATTGAATAGTATGCCTCACATGGCTATTTTTTCTTTTCTGCAGTGGTTTTCTCAACAGAGCGTTATATGAAGCAGAAGAATTAAATAATATCATGCCATGCTTGGGTTTATTTGCTAACCAAAATAACAAGCTTTTATAGAGCTTGATCATACCAAGGCCAGTGCTTTACAATAACATTAAAATGAAAAGCCATCTGAGGCAGCAGAGCTAATAATTATTGAAAATCATTTAAAAGCCAGTGAAAATAGATAATGCAAATTTAGATTTAAAACAAGGGGAAAGTAGGGACATGCCTTATGTCAAGCTAAGCCCAAACCTGAAAACCTTTTCTCATGTAAATAGCCCTGTTGAAGTCAACCAGTCACGAAAGGGATTGCAGGTTTGGATCCTTATTTTGTTAGTTAGAAGGTCAAGGTCTGGTGACTGTAGATGCAAATATGTAGTTTCATAGCAACAGTTGCTACAAGTCTTAAATGAAATGTACCATGATTGATAAGTGTGGCTGAGAGGTTTTGAATGGTTTTATTAACTTTTACACATTTGTACTCTACTTTGCCCAAAGCCTTTGTGCGTGGAACTACGTAGGAGTCAATGGGATGAACCCTGGGGCTTGGAGTGGGGCTTTGCAGTACAATCTGTGTAACTGTGGTTCCAGAGACTCTTGCGTTTGATGGCTTCTCTCCCCCAGCTTCTTGGAGCCCATCCGAGCAGTACACATGGTAGGCAGAGATTCACCTGCATTGTCACATTGCCCATGCTCCACCCCTGCCCTTAGGGCTGAAACCACCATGGCTGCATCAAGTGCCAAAAGGCTTGAGTTTGGAGGCAGTTCTGAAGGCCTAATAAATCCTGAAACCCTGACATGAGGCTGCATTTCTCACAAGTGGAGGGAACCACATATGAGTTATTCGGGTCTCTCTATCTTTCATATGCAGGCGTCAACGCTCGATGTCCAGGTTCTGTAACCAGAGGAGGATCTCTGTATCAAGGGAGGCTAGGCATTGTAGACCGCCCTCCAGATGTCAGGCTGGGAACTCTTCCAGCACAATGAGTTATTATAGGTGATGCTGCACCATAGTCACAACTTGGGGAGGAAACCAGACATTCTGAGCTGCTGTCCCTGCACTGCTGCCCCTGACCAACCGCCTTGGCGCTAAAGGCTACAGACTCACGGCAGCCACTCCCCAGGTCCCTGATTGGATGGACAGGCAGCAGTCTCATTGGGTACTCGCACTATATAAAGGGCCCAACAGGAAGAGGAAGTTGTCTGAGCAACAGCCCATTGCTTGCTGCCTAGAGTGCCTTGCCCTGTTGCCTCACCTGTCCCTGTCTTGCTGCCTCGCCTAACCTCATCTCTCTAACTGCTGACCCAGCTTCTTGGATTGGGTCTTCCGGCTACTGACCCCTGTGAGAACTCTGATCATTGCCCCGGACTGCCTCTGATACGGATTGACCTGCTGGCTATCGGACCACCCTCATACACTTGACTGCTGCTCTGGACTGCCCCCTAGCCCACCCTGGGCATTACACCTGTTGAGCTTGGTCCAGGATCTACAATCAAGTGGACATGGAGGTGGGTGTAGCATTGGAGCCTGAATGTACTTAGTTTGTTAGAACAGCAGTTCTCAAACTGTGGGTCAGGACCCCAAAGTGGGTCGTGACCCCACTTTAATGGGGTCACCATGGCTGCTGTTTAAACTTGCTGCAGCCCAAGACTGAAGCCGAAGCCTGAGTGCTTCATCCTTGGGTGGCAGGGGTCAGGCTTCGGCTTCAGCCCGGGCAGCGGAGCTCAGGTTACAGCTCCCCCACCCAGGGCTGAAGCCCTCAAGCTTTAGCTTCAGCCCCATTCCAGTGTGGCGGGGCTCGGGCTTCGGACCCTCTTCCTGGGGTCGTATAGTAATTTTTTGTTGTCCGAAGGGGGTTGCAGTGCAATGAAGTTGGTGTTAGATTATCTTTCCCACCACTGCCTCTACTCTGTAGGGCATAATTTTTGGCTCCTTGGTGCTGCATGGTAAAAGGCCAGAAGCAAAGTTACTGTAGCAAAGGAGTGTCAAGAGATCAACTGTGGTGACACAGCCTGGACCACAGGAGTAGAATTCCTCCCCTGAATACAACGAGGTCACCCAGACAAATGTTTTTATATCATCATTCACCAGCATGTATTTATGCCTCATTTTATTGTAGAGGTTATTTTAAATTCTTCTTAGAGTTGCATTGGCACACACTGGCATTATTTTTAAATCCCTACACCTGTGTAGCCAAGTTGCCTTAGTTACCATCTACCAGGCCTCAGAATGATAGAACAACTAGAACAAAATTAAAACCCCTTAAAAACAAAATCATTATGCCACTGGAACATGGGGATTCCCATCTCCCTATTGAAATGCAGCACATATTTCTAGCCCTCGTGGGATTTTAAATCTGTCACTGGTTCGGCACTAAATATTACCCATCCTGGGTCTTTGATCAGTGTAATTTTGGGTTAGGAAATTAAACGTATGGGAGGAAAGGTTCTTTTGGTTAAATGAAAGGGAAGCTGCTCTGAGGCTTAGGTGGTCAGAAATAGTGCCAGTGGCAATGAATTAGCAGACAGAATGCAGGTGGGGAGATGGAAAGTACAACATAAACTTAGCTGATCATATGGCTGCAGAAATACAGGGTTGATGGTACCCAATACTGGTAGTGAGTTTGTAATGACAGTCCCACTGCGCCATTTTGCAGCCCTTAGGCCTGGTCTACACTGGGGGGGGATCGATCTAAGATACGCAACTTCAGCTACGAGAATAGCGTAGCTGAAGTCGACGTATCTTAGATCGACTTAGAATTACTTACTTCGCGTCCTTGCGGCGCGGGATCGACGGCCGTGGCTCCCCCGTCGACTTTGCTTCCGCCTCTCACCGAGCTGGAGTTCAGCAGTCGAAGGGAGAGTGATCGGGGGTCAATTTATTGCGTCTACACTACACGCGATAAATCGATTCCCCGATAGATCGATCGCTACCCGCTGATCCGGCGGGTAGTGTAGACGTACCCTTAGATTCTGATTTAAGAAAGTGTGCTTAACTTTAAACAAATATTTAAATTCTATCAACTTCAACGGAACTTAAGCATGTGCTTAACTGCATTCTTAATCAAGGATGCTTTCCTGAATCAGGGCCTTAGTCCCCATGCAGGCAAAATGCCTATTAACTTCTCTGAGAGTTTTATCTTTGTAAAGACTGCAAGCCTAACACCCCAGATACTGAATACTCCATGAGAGTACCTGGATAGATCCCCATTCATTGGAAAGAGAAAATGCCCTCTGTTTAAATAACATATAGGGTTTGATGTGAATTAACAAAAGCTAGGGAATTCTACGTTATTGCTCTTTACTTGTTTTGCTTTTTCCATCTATAATAGGACAAGTTAAAGAGACTGTCAGCACTACCTTTGTTTTTCCTGACTTTTGTCAATTTAAGTTAGACCTTTAATGCTGTTTAAACATAGTTTTCTGAAATCGTGGAGGAAAAATGATGCCATATGTCACATAAACCTGGATGTAAAAGGTACAATAGGGTAATAATGGGGCTTCCAACCTGCCAGGATATCCTTGTAAATGAGAATTGATTTTCTCAAGGATTCTTTACTGGGTGAAATAAATTAAATCTACCTTTAGTTCTATTTGTTTAAAGACCTCTTTGTTAAAATAAGAAAAGCGATATAGAGACACATTCTAATAAATTAGAACAGGATAAATTATACCCAGCAGCTTGCTGAATACCTCCAGTTATGAGATCCTTTATAATTGAAGAATACTGCTGAGGCCTCCCAGGAAGGGAGCCTGCAGATGTCTCTGAAACACTTTGATTAACTGTGGTTTATTTTAGCTGTGATTGTACAGCTGATGTGTGACCCCTCTTTTTTCACCTTCCTTTTTTTCTTTTCTTTTCTTTTTTTTTAACTTTTAATTTGATAAGTCTTCTGACATGTAAAGGGGCTCTGAGTTAGAGACACTGTCAAGCAGATTAGGCCCCATATTTGATTTTAAAAATAGGATAATCTGCTCCAAAATGCTCCATGATTTCTAATCAATCACTACAATCCAGAGAAACTTTTTTTAAAAAGCTAATATTTATTTAGGACAGATGAAAGGCCCATTGTGCACATTCTGCTGGCCTAATTTATTATTGCAATGAGCAAACAAAGAAAAAAATCCATGTTAATTTCAACCAGCATTACAAATGCATAAGAAAAAAATCTCATTATGGCCAGATTCTCGTCTGGTTTAAACTGACTATTGTAGAAGTCCATTGACTTTAATGGAGATATGACAACGTACATGCTCTGATGATCTGCTCCACTTCTGTTTGTCAAAGGAAATCTCACCACTGCTTAAGTGGGATTTTTTCCAGTGTTCTAATAGAGCATTAGGAAGAATAGAGTGAAAAAAGTTAAAACAGTGTCTCTTAACAAAGAAGAGTGGACACTGTAATGTATTTGTGTGTTTCTGTACTGCTATCTACTGGTGTGGGTTGTTAGGCTATGATAGCATAAGTATGGCTGACTGAACCAAAGTCAGAGTGTAACTCACTAGTCAGTAAAAACAACGAGGAGTCCTTGTGGCACCTTAGAGACTAACAAATTTATTTGGGCATAAGCTTTCGTGGGGTAGAACCCACTTCATCAGATGCATGGAGTGGAAAATACAGGAGCAGGTATAAATACATGAAAGGATGTGTTATGTGTCACTTTTCTGTGCCCAATGGGTCTGTTACAGCTCTTAGCTTGGGAGCCTGGTTCTTTAGTTCAAGCTATAGTGATTTATGCAAATAGCTCTAGAGATCCCTGCTTCAGTCTGTGGTGTTGGCCAATATGGTGGTCATCACATAAATGCTCATCTGGGATTTCCACTGCAGTGGGACTCAGATCCTCAAGATGGACTTCCTCTGTCCCAGAGAAGTATGTAATCCACTGTTCAGTGCATGTGATGTGTCCTTCACTGTGCCTGAGGCACAGAAGATTAGAATCTGTTACAATCTTGCCCAGAGAGCCTAGATCTTTATCTCAAGCTCTGAAGACTCATGTACTTAGTTCTGAATGCTCCCAGTTCAAGCCATAGTGTTTTGGTCTAGACGATGACCATCACCTCAGCATACCTCTCAACCTCCCAACTTGAATACAGTGTGTGACGAAGACTCTAAAACGAGAGAGACAAAAAATTTACATGTGGAGGAAACTTACAATTCTGGGATTCATTCATCTCGTGTAAATAGCTCTTTATATAATCTTAGTTTCATGATTCTTTCTGAGGAAATAATTTTCAACACTAAAACTGCGGGGACACAAACTGTGTGGAATGCAGAGAACTCTGGGACTAAAACTGAGTGACATCCCTCAAAATAAAGGACATTTGAGAGGTCTGAGTCTCAATATTTATTAATTGCCTTGAAATAGATATCAGAGCTGTTTCATTTGTAAGAAATAGTTGCCTCCACTGCTGAAGGTTGTGTAAAAATTGAGCCATAATAAGCTTGCTCATTTAAAAACTGTTGTCTGTGTTTAGAGCTCGAGCTCTGTAGCTTTGTTAAATGTTTGGGGTTCATTATTTGTAGATGTTTAAAACTCAGTAAGGAATATTTTGAAAAACAAACGGTTGAGTGCTGAAAGCACGGCACCAGAAACATAATTATTGGGAAAGATAATTTTTACAAATTAAATAACTGCAATGCTCCATCAGGCCCAGAAACATCTTCAGTTTACTTGATATAAGCTGACATTTTGTACATTTGCAGCCATATGAACATGCACTCTAGGGCAGCAGTAATGGTATTCGTTCCTTAATGTCTGCACTGCCTGCTCTGATAAGTAATGGCTCATAAGAATAAAATAAATCCAGGACTTGCATAAAGATGATCAGATTGGAATAATAACTGTGTACAGGCTCAAACCCAGAGCTCAGTTCATGCCACAAGTAGCCAGCTACATGCTCCTACTCCTATTGAAGCCATTGGGATTCCTTCTGTTGAGATCAGTGGGAGCTAGATCGGGTACTGGGTGTGGAGAGGGGAGGAAGGAATTGTTTCCTGCAAGATGCAGACCAGCTTGTCAGCTATTCCATGAAGGATTTGCTAGCCCAATGGCTGGAGTAGGCCAGTTGTCTCCCACTCTGAGATAGGACAGGATGATCGGCTTTCCCAATCTGCTCACATTTTGCTCACTAAACCCCACGAGTGTTCACTCCCTCCCTCCTGCACCTCACCAAGCTCCATACTGCATAGTGGGAGTGCATCTCCTTTGCACGCCCCCTACATTTATCACTTTCCATTGCACAGCAGAGCACACTGGTTCCACTGTGTGGAGCCTTTGCAGTTATGGAGGTGAAGGCTAGATCCCTTCCACAGTGCTTTTTCATCCAAGGATCTCAATATGTTTTCCAGATGATAGGCCTGATGCTGTGAATGTGTACTCTTGGATGTTGTGGTTACTACCACGAGTGGTTTCCTGGATGTCAATGCAGAGACTACTCATGGTAGACAACACTATGCAGGTTAGTGAGTGTTTGCAGGTGGGACCTATGTGCCCAGCCCTGCAGCCTAATGCTGGCAAAGCTGCCACTGACTTTGGTAAGAGTATGACAATACAAAGATTGCAAGATTGGGACCACTAATTCTCATAGAAGGCCTGTGATATACGTAAGTGTTTACTGTAATTTTACAGATGGATAAACTGAGGCCAGAGGAGTGACTTGAGATCACATAGCAAGCTAATTGCAGATTTGGAACTAGAACCCAGCATAGGCGCTGACTTCTGCACTTTTCCCTGGGTGCTCAACCCCCCAGCTCTGCCCCACTCTACCCCTTCCATGAGACCATGCCCCTGCCCCACCTCTTTCCACCCCTTCCCTGCCCCCACTCCAACCCCTTCCCCATAGTGCCCAGCCCAACTCCGCCCCCTCCCTGCCCCTATTCCAACTCTGTCCCCAAATCCCCGCCCCGGCCCCGCCTCTTCACCACCTCCTCCCCTGAGCGTGCCACGTTCCCGTTCCTCCCCCAGCTGTTTGGCGGCCAGGCAGGAAAGACTGGGAAGTAGGTGGAGGAGCAGGGACGTGGTGCGCTCAGGGGGGGAGGAATAGGTGGGAGGGAGAGGAGGGGAGTTTGGCTGCTGGTCGGTGCAGAACACCCACTAATTTTTCCCCGTGGGTGCTCCAGCCCCGGAACACCCACGGAGTCGGCACCTATGGAACCCAGGAGTCGTGACTCCCTCTCCCCTGCTCTTGTTACCAGACCACTCCCATCCCTAGTGTCTGAAGGGATTTATCCTGTTTGAGTGGCATGAAGGAATAGCTCATCTCAGAGAAAGTTCAGCAAGGCTTAAAAAAAAAAATGCTATCAGTGGAAAATATGTGCAGTAAAACTCCTGACCCTTAATAAATGAGCCTGAGAAATCTCACTAAGGGTAGATGAGAATTCTTGTAGGATAATTTATATTTAGACAGTGTGAATTAGTTAAATGAATTAACTCAATATACAGCATTAAAAATACACGCAACAGCTTTGGAACCTTTTGGCAGAAAAAGAGAAGAAGCTTGAGAGCAAACGAGCACTTTGCATTTCTCATATGGACTTCAGACTCTTTCCAGTTTGCTTGGGCGTTTTTCCAGCAAAAGAAGCCCGGTGAGCTGTTCCTGTGAAAGGTGTAACTTCTGGTAGAGGGTGAGCCACAATGAGGTGCTGGCTATGCTATGAAATGAATGGAGTTTGAAGGGTCTGAAATGACTCCGGGACCACATCTGGTCGTGCATGCTTAGTGATTTATATATGGTACATTTACCTTTTGTACCAGGTGGTACATTTACCTTTTGTACCAGGTGGTACATTTGTACTTGGTACATTCATGTTTAAAAAGGATTGAGGGCCGAATGTTTAACCTCGCTTACACCTGTGCGACCTTATTGATTTCAGTAGGGTTACACAGGTACTGGTAATGAGAGAATTTGCCCCGAATTTGCATAAGCATCCAAACAGAATCTGCTTTGTACAAAAATGAAACAAAGCAGAAAAAGCAGGGATTTTTTCTGTCAACATGACTTCATATCACTGGCAACATCACAGAAGCAATATGCATATTTATTCTCTCCCAGGCTTGGGCACAGCTGTCTTGCAAAATATATCAGTGAAACAGACAATGACACAACAAAAAACCTGTGAAACAAAACTTTTAAAAGAAGCAACATTAATTATATTTCTCACAAACGAACACATTGAAAGTCAGGCAGAAGCCAGGATATTCAGGATTAAGCAGTCTCACTCCCACGAGGTGTAGATATTGCTGTGGTTGTATTTAATATGATGTGTGATTATTAGAATGTGATTCTACATGATATGTGCCTTTATGTACTGCAATACCCAGGAGCACAATGGTCTCAGATAAAAGAAGATAAGATCCTTAACGAGAGGCTTTCAGAATGGTGCAAAAGAAAATAGAACATTTATCCAAGAAGCAATTAACTTGGTTGGTAATTTTGGATATCCGATACTTATTTTTGAAGATATGTTTCTGAATGAAAGCTTTTTTTCCTCGTCTATTTCTCCTAGCTGAGCCTGTAGTGAAAACATAATCCTTTATAGCAGAACCTTGCTAATGACTGGGAGACCCATTGTGGATTACTGAATTTTGTGAATTAGCAAGTGCTGTAAGTGAACACAATAAAAAATAAATCAGGGATGCTGCATTGCAAAATGAGCTTTATTCATTTATTTCTGACTAGTCTGGTTTGGTTTTAATTATTTATAATACTTCACAGCACACTAATAAATGTGTTGCAGCATATTTTGTAAAAGTAACAGTCACTGTAATAAGAGACCATGCTAGAGCGCTCATCTGTCACATCTTTCCTGAAGTAGGAAATGACCAAGGTGTTTTTATAACAATAAATAGTTTTTTGGAGTAGCTAAGTGAGAGTTTGTGAGATTCTACTGGCTTGATTGTGCTTTTGGCCATGGGAATCATAGAATTGTAGGACTGGAAGGGACCTTGAGAGGTCATCTAGTCCAGTCCCCTGCCCTTATGGCAGGGCTAAGTATTATCTAGATCATCCCTGATGGGTGCTTGTCTAACCTGCTCTTAAAAATCTCCAGTGATGGAGAAATATTGCAATTTCAAATTCAGTAATCTGGGCACTTTGTTTCCCTCCATTGTGCAGTCTGTTGGGGAAGATGACCATGCAGAATTTTCCTTCCCACAATATAGCTGCCACCATCCCCACCCATCCACATCCATGTGTAATAGGAAGCACCTGAGAAAAGGGATTGACCTGGGGAATGCAGAAGGAGTCAGGGTCACATGGGTGCAGCTTGTTGAGGAGGAACCAAGGCACCATTCTAAGACAGCTTTGCTGCCTACTACTAGTAGGAGAGAGAGAACAGAGACAGTTGTATACTGCGTGTGGGTAGCCCAAGGTCTTTGGTTTTGAACCTGCATAACTCACATTCTCGGGCTCTGTGTATTGAACAAGTGACTCCCCGGTCAGTCCTGGACCACCAACTCTGCCTCACAGAGAGGAGCATATGTCAAACTTTTGAGGTTAAGGATACCTTGGATATTTTAAAGGTAAGTCCTCCCCTTCCACGTGGTTTCAAGTGGGAACTGAAATACGTGGCCCTCTGTCCACATTGCAGAATCAGGTAAGTAGAGCCCTGTACAGATACAAAATTTGTGCCTGCATTCGATCTGCAAAAATGATCCGCAGATGCAGATATCTGCGGATATAAAGTGGATATCCGTGGATTTGCAGGGCTCTACAGATAAAAGGGTGAGATGCCCTGTAGGGAGAAAACCTTTGTTTAAACTCAACGATTTTTTTTAAAGTGGAAGAGTCAATAATTTCATTTAAAACAAAGCTGGAAAATGAACAGATGTTTCACTATCTTAGAGTACTCTCTAGCCTGAAAGCCTTCCTTCTGACTCTGATTTTCCTAATTTTTATAAGTTTAAATCAGACTGTTAAAACTTTCAGTCTAGGGTTTGTTTTTTGTGCTGTTAAGGTATTTGAAATCATTAACTTCCTGAATAAAAAGTGAATGTCTGAACTGATCTGCACTACATCCGCAGGGAAATAATGTAAGATACCTGGTAGTTTTGTTTTTCTTTTGTTTTGTTTTAACAGAACTTTGTGGTAGTAGAATAGAGGGAGCCACTGTTACAAATGCAGCATGAAAGAGCTTTGTTTTTCAGCTATTTTTTCCACATGAAAAAATATCTCCTTTCTTCTACATCAGTTGCATGGGTAATAAACTTGCTGCCATTTGTGTGTGTATGTATAGCAGTACCCTCTGTTGGATGGAATTTCAGACCTGCACAAACGCATGCTGTAGGTTCTTTCTCCTTCATTCTGTCCTGAGCAGACATGCCAAACCCGTGAAAAAAAACACAGAAATTAGGCTTATTTTTGGCTTAATTGGCATGTGAGTTGCTTGTTGGCTAGTTTTTGGCTTGTAGCTTGTTTCTTGTAGCTTGTTGCTTCCTTTTTTTTTTTTTTTTTTTTGATCAGCTCCTGGCAAGCAGGGGCTGGGGGCAAGCAGGGGCAATGTGGGGAGAGCCTCAGGGGTGCACAGCAGACCCACCACAGTCCCAGACTGCACACTGGGGGATCTAGTCACAAAGAGCAGTGGTTATCAAAGTTTTTTTTCACAGACCACTTGAAAATCGCTGAGGATCTCGGCGGACCACTTAATGTTCTTTCCAAATGTTGTTTGTACCATTAGCTAACTATTGTTAAGCGCTTTGGATAAAAGTGCTATATAAAAGAAAACCTTAATAATAATTAACGTGTTTTTTTGGTTCTACAAATGAAAGCACACAACTCATATTTTAATATCAGTAGTCTTACCTTTCTAATGCGATGGATGTGCTGTCTCTCCCCCGCCACAGCAGCCCCTGATCTGGGGCTGGAAAGAAGGGGGATCTCTCCCCCGCCACAGCAGCCCCGAGCTAGGGCTGGGAAGGAGGGCCATCTCTCCCCGGCAGCCGCAGCCCTGGAGCTGGGGAAAGTCACCTCTTTCTCTGGCCTGCACGTCCCAAATGCCCCCCACCCCATCTTCTCACCCCACTGCCCCCTCCCACCAACCCTTATTCCCCCCAAGGCCACCACCTCACCTTACATGTGCATCTTCTTCAGGGTCCAGGCACCTAATTAGCGGAGCCATGCCTGCGAGGCTCCACTAATTAGGTGGGTGGCCCTTCATTCTCTCATGTGCGGCCGCCCAGGCACGCACCTTAGAGGGAACTATCCACGGACCACAGTTTGAGAACCTCTGACATAGAGTGTTGGGGTTCTTAAGGATTGGCTTGTTTTGGCCTTGTTTTGAAATGGGATTAGCTTGATTTTTGGCTTATTGTGAAAGTCGGGGTGCTTATTTACCGTGTGAAAGTTGGCAACTGTGGTCCTGAGCTGGCCTTGGGTTGTTTCACACTGGTGAAGCCTGGTGCTGGAAACGACCCACAGCAGAGTGAGTGCTTGTTTGAGGCCAGATTCTGATCTCAAAAACACCAATGTGAATATGGAGCAACTACAATGAAGCCAGTGAAATAACTCTGGATTTACACTTGTGTAAATAAGTTGAGAATTTGGCCCTTGTTCCTTATGCTCCTGTTTTGAGACTTGACACTCCATTCCCTTTTCCCAGCGGAGAGATTTGCCTCCCAGTACTGCTTTTAGTCCTTTACTATAGCAAGAATGTTAACCTCTCTTTAGGTGTCATCAGGGAGGAACAAGTGTTAATCAGTCTGGCTTATGGGAGTTCTTGAATCTTAACTATTTTAAAAAGACTTGTGTTTTTTTTTTTAAAGCCTTTCATGTCTATCTGCCACCTTCATGGAGTAACGTGGCATTAAAAATCCAAACTAAGGTGTTCGTCCTGCAAAGACTTATGCATGGCCTTAACTCCACGTACTCTGAGCAGCTCACTGACTTCACTGGGATTGTTCAGTGTGAAAAGTTAAACATTTGCTTAAGTCTTTGCAGGATCAAGGACTAAAATGTTAATTGTGTTTTTGTATTTTCCTAACTATAATTGTACTTTCCCCAGGTGACTGTCTAGGACAGTTGTTTCATCTCAATTAGAGAGAGCTGCAGAGCGAGAGACTTAGCTTCTACTTTAATCATATAGTCTCTGTGAATGCAGCCCTGATAAAGTTCATTTGCACAGGGCAGCTGCCAATACTTCTCCTTCCTGTTTTTCTTCTCTCTTTATTTGCCCCATGACAGAATTAATTAGCTTTCACTCACGACCTAACGTAGTATGGCCAGGCACTGCCCCCTTTCCTCTACCCTGGGAGCACTAGAGAATCAGTGGAGGAAAAGAGAGGTGCTATTATCCCCAAAGGTGTCTCCTCCATCAAATGATCTGCAGTGGGTCAATCTAAGATCTGTCTGCAATCAAAAAGAATTATTTGACTGTTCCAGTGCCCCAACTTTGCCTTTGGGGTTATGCCAGAAATAATCAGTAAGTCCTTTCTTACTGTATTACTGTATCTCCTCCCCACCCCACCCCCAGCATATGGAGACATTCTGAGCTGCCAAAAATGTGTATATTCTGGACTCCAAAAATAAAGTTGGTCTGCTCTCCTCTACACCCCTGATTCCTCTTTCTTCCTCCCCCGCCTCCTTTCAAGGGCATTGAGTTCCTCAGATGTCTTCTGTGGTGATCACAGTTTCCTATTAGACCTGTCAGAGCAGACATTATACTCCAGCTTCGCTAGTGTAAAATTATTGAGATTTATATAAAGAAATGTAGCCACCCCCCCAGTACACTGATTCATCTAGCTGACATAAAGCTCAAATGTTATAGATAAGCCTGTGGTAGTTTTCATAGGGTACCATGTAATGGGCCGATAAACCACACAGTTATTGCATTCTCAGATGTCATCCACTTTCTCCAGGGCAGAGACAGCCAATATGGGGTGAGCTGCAATGGTCTCAGGCAACTATAAAAATAAAATGAAAAGTGACACTTTTCAACTCAGCAAAAAATAAAAGTGAAATCCACTTCTCCACCCCTTTGAACACTTGTGTTTTAGCTTCCGGCCAGGGCTGTCACTTTGGACTAGACTCAGCAAAGAGAAAACTGCAGCCGAAAGCACTGTGAACATCTTCCGAGTCTTTCTTCTCACTCTCTTTCCTTGTTAATTCATCATTACTAATCCTTTACTTACTTACTATAGTCCTAGTTTTGTTTCTGAGCTTGATGGGATGTCAGCAATGGTCTCCCCTGCTGAAGGCAAGTCGGCACAACTATATGGCAAATAGGTATCAAGCTGTACCTTGTCTTATAGGGGCACTGCAGGGAGGTCTCAGTACTATGTATTCCTGTGCTTCATGTCTCTCGGCACAAAGTGTCATGTCCCCATTTTCCTACACGTGTAGGTCAGTACCACTGAGGCTCTTTCTTTGAGACAAAATGGCAACCATTGTCCTCTCTGTTTTCTCGCTCAGTCAGCTGAGTGTATGAAGAGAAATTAATTTAATTCTTTCCTTCCTGGGGTAGAATCTATTATCTTCAGGATAAGCCCTGAACATGGGCCTTGGTTTCTCAAATCAGTGTCTCAGGTCTGTTCCTAGACTAGAGTAGCTTTTAGGATCAGGAAAAAAGCCTATTGTGAGATCACTGCCTCATCCTTTTTTTGCTTCTCTGTCCACATAGTTATACTTTTTTTTGCCAGCTGATCCCCATTTCCAGCTGTTCAGTGCATGTGTGTGCATCCATGTGTGCACTCCATAAATATGCCAGGCCCAGAATGGTTTAGTTGATCCCAGATATGTAGCCACTAAAGAAATCCGAGGCGTTCCATCTCAGCCCCTCTTTCTGTTTGTAATTAGTGCACTCTGGATTAGGTTGTTAATCCAGAGATCTTTCATATGGATTTTTCCTGGGGACCTACCCCCCAAATGATATCTTCTGATTATTTGGCTTAACACATCCAAAACTGAAATCCTTCTGAATGGCAATAAATGTGCTCCCAGCAAAACTACCTCCACTGCTATATTTGCCCCCAGTGCCAGAAACCTAACATAGGAGTTTGGTTTGACTCTGACATATCGTTTGCTTCTCACATCTCCCAGTTCTACAATGCTAACTACTCGGCTCCAGATCCTCCACTGTGTATATAATCCTAGGCTGATCACTCCTCTGTCAACACTCTTTTTCGTGACTTCATCTCTTTTTGTGTATGACTGTAATTATCTCTTAATGACACATGTTGAGGACTCAATTAGGGTCCTCGTGTTCTTGTATAATAGCAGCTTTGAACTTGGGCCTGTGAAGATCAGAGAAGTGTTGTCTAGTGGTCAGAGGAGGGGCTGGGAACACTAGTCCTAGAAGGCTCAGGGAACTTGGCTGTGATCTAACACAATCTTTGAAAACTCCCTAGCTGCCCCTTTCCAACTTGTGCCCTTGTATTGGAACCCAGATCAGAGTTTTCTCCCATGCAGCCTTTTGCAAATTTTGTTCTTATCAGTGCCCCCATTTTACCCAGCTATGACATGAGGAGAATAATTGTTACCTACTTGCCCTACAGGGTGAAATTTATTTAGAGTCAAAGTGCTTTGAGATTCTCAAATCAAAAGCTTAATGGAGGTGCAGAGTACTTACTTCCGGTTGTTGCCCATCTCCTGTTGCTGGAAACAGAACCACACTCTCATCTCCAGAAATATTAACTCCTTGTCAATTTCTAGCAATTGGTGGAAAGTCTTCCTCTTACTGTTCTCTAGGGATTGAGCTTCAGCCTCTCATGCCACTCTATCTCCTCCTGTTCTCCAGCCCGACCCGTAGGCATTTTATATACAAGATTTCTTTGTATGCCCCACCTCTGTCTCTACACAGTGGGCAGCAGTTCCGTCTCTCATGCTTCCCTCATCACCTCAAATGTCCTTGTTTGTTATTGACTTTCTGACTCCCTTCAAATTCCATCTCCAGTGCTCTCTCTTCTGCATGGCCCCTGGCTCCTATTCCTCTCTAATGAAACCAACAAAGCCAGACTGCTTCTGGAGGCTCTTTGTTTCCCCTTGTTCAGTTATTTTCCATGAAACTAAGGCCAGGTCTACACCAAAAACTTAAACTGATCCAGCGATGTCACTCAGGGGTGCAAAAAATCGACACCCCTGAGCGACGTAGTTAGGACGACCTAACCCTCAGTGTGGACCTCACTATGTCAATGGAAGAATTATTCTGTTGACCTAGCTACCATGTCTTGGGGAGGTGGATAGAATAACTACAGTGACAGGAGAATCCCTCCCATCGCTGTCGTGAGTGGCTACACTGAAGCGCTGCAGCTACAGCAGTGCTGTAGTGGTTTAAGAGTAGGCATAGCTTTATCCTTTGTACCCTTGTTCATTACCAGGGGCGGCTCCAGGCACCAGCGCAGCAAGCGCGTGCCAGGGGGCAGCCTGCCGGTTGCCGTGAGGGCGGCAGTCAGGCTGCCTTCGGTGGCATGCCTGTGGGAGGTCCGCCAGTCCTGCGGATTCTGCAGCAATTCGGCAGCGGGGACGCCGAAGGCGGGGCACCGGTGGACCTCCCACAGGCATGCCGCCGAATCGGCGTGACCAGCGGACCGCCCGCAGGCGCGCCGCCAAAAGCTGCCTGCCTGCCGTGCTTGGGGCGGCAAAACACATAGAGCCACCCCTGTTCATTACTGTCGTTGTGTCTGCAGATGCTGCCTGTATAATACCTTGTGACCTGCATACTTTACAGTCTCCACATACAAATACAAGTGATCAGCTGTAATGCATTTTGTTAAATGTCTGTATGAAGGATGCAAAAATAAATTGGATTGAATTGTACCCCAGTGAGAATGACTCCACCCTCCTCGCCTCTCTTTATTTTTCTGCTGCATGAAAATAAAAATAAAACCTATAGTCCTTCTCTTTATTACTGGGTACTTGCTGTTTCTGGATTATTTTTCTTTGTACAGCATAGTTTATGCATGCATGCTTACTGTGACAGGAGGATCTTATTTACCTAAGTTAATTTTGCTTGTATTGCAGTACACTTGAATATAAGTATGAATCTTGTTTGTTTTAGTGTGCAGAGCTCCTTTGGTGAGTAGCAATTTGAACTAAATTACAAGTGTTCAAGAAATTCAGTCACATATTACAGAGCTGTTCAGAAACATCTTGCCGGACAAAACCAGATTCAAATAAAGCCATAAACTAAACCACTGTTTGTTTTAGGGGTCCGGTGAGAGGGCATCTGCTGGTGTCTTTGCAGAATTTGGGTGGTAGTTTGTTTTTGTTTCCAAAGCTGGTCACAGTTTTGCCATCTGTCTCACTCGTGTCTCTGGCAGTCAGGACTGAAGTTGGCATCAATGTAATGGTTCCCAGCCCATTAAAAATGCAGACCTTTTTATTTCCTTGTAAATAAATCCTTCCCACTCTCCATGTCTTCACAGTGCCAAACTATCATCGAATGAGAGGACTTTATGGTTTTTCCAACGGCGTGTTCCAGCTGTGTGTTCCCATGGAAGAGAGCTGAGCACCAGTTCCTGGGCTCCTTGGACTCTCAGGTATTATACCACATTTTTGCCCTAATACAACTGGAAAATATAGTTCCCTCCAAGCCCACGGCCACTTTCAAAATACACAGTTAAATTAAGCTGCCCCAGGCAACCACCTGTTCATTTCTCTTAATTAACTTTCTTTCGAATGAATTTCCATATTCAACATATGTATTTAATTTATAAAATGCACTCATTTCTCAACACAGTTTTAATGAAAGCCAAAAGTCTAATATAAGACTCCCCCATACAACTGTTCCCAGGTAAAAGCATGTGCCAAGGGACACCCATTGCCTTGGGTCTAAAGGTCAACGTGCTCAGGCTCTGGGAAGCAGAGAAGCAAATTCCAGAGAACAGAACTTATTGTTGAGAACATCACACCAATACCATTTGCTGATTCACTCTTGGGACAGTTAGCTGTGTGTGCCTTGGATGACCTCCACTCTAAGGCCAATGTATGAGTAGAGGGATGGTCTCGTGCGTAGCCAGGATACAAACCACACAGGTTTTTCTCAAACATCTCGAATTTCAGTTGAAAGAGAAGAGGAAGCCAGTGCACCTGGAAAGAAATATCCTCTCTGAGGGTATTACCACCAAATAGGTGGCCAACCACATGATGCTAAAGTTTAGTTCAGAATGGCCTTCAAGGGTAGTGCTAAACAGGCTGCAACAGAGCTGTAACCACTAAAATAAAATACTGAGAAAAAGCTATTTCATCTTGGACAAAGACGAAAGTTTCCCAAGATGCACTGTATTGTACTCGTTAGGAACTTGATCTTGAAGGTTGCTGAGCAGCTCCTGAGAGCTACACGACCTATAAAATTATGGATGTATAATGGTTGTCTTTCAGAAATAATTATATTGTGCAATTGTATGTTTTCTCCAGAACATTTGAGCTTCATTAAAGATTACCCCAAATTTAGGCACAAATTCTGTTTTTGAAATTAAGCTTGTAGGTGAAGGGACAGTGTCCACATCTTTGATCCCAAACCTGCAATGTACAACGTGCAGGCAGAACGCTGTGCCGGCAGGGAGCCACATGGGGCACAGCAGTCTTCCTGTGCATTATAAATTGCTGAACTGGGGACTTAATTTGTGCAGTGCCTAGCCAGCTCTGATAAGGGCCTCTGGGAACTACTCTAATAAATCATCATCCTAATGGGAACTTGGAGTTATATAGTGAACACAAAAAACACATGTGCTCAGTCTTTGTATACATTTAGATTTCAGTTACATATTGTGGTACAGATTCTGACCTGTTACACAGTGTAAATCTGAAGTAACTCCATAGATTAAAAACCAGGCCTCATTATTGTAATCTCTAAATCTCAAAACACTTCACAAAAGAGCTTAGTATCATCACCTCCATTTTACAGATGGAGAAACTGAGGGTCAGGGAAGGGAAGTTAGTTGCTGAAGGTCACCCAGCAAACCAGTGGCAGGTCTCCTGAGTCCTGTCCATTGCTTTAGCCACTTGGCCATACCTAGTGACAATGGATTTACAGTATATAATGGAGATCAGAATCTGGCCCACAATGTGTAGTGTGTGTAAAAAGCATTGGGACCAGGCTGGATGGAAATGCACGCTCTCGCGCGCGCGCGCTCTCTCTGTGTGTGTGTGTGTGTGTGTGTGTGTGTGTGTGTGTGTGTGTGTGTGTGTGTGTGTGTGTGTGTGTATATATATATATATATATAATACACAAAACTATTTAATTTCATAGACATGTCATGCATAGAGGGAGCCTAGCTTCTACCTATCAGTACCATTGTTTCAAAGAGGACTATGAAAAATGTAAAACATAAGTAAAACTAGGTATTACATTTATGGGTTAATAAATAGCAGCCATATAATTTTACAGCCACGTTTAATCGCATGTAAGTATAATAGTGAGTGAAATATGAGTGCTATTTATAAGCAATTTGAGAGTTCCTCCCGACGTACGGTTAAGTTTCATTCCCTTGGGGGGCACACAGTTAAAAACTGAACATCAGAGCCTTAAAAGAACAAATAGAACCAAATATGATAAAATCTTTCACAAGCAACAAGTCATAGAACAATCAAACATACTCCATCTAAAACTGACTTCTGAATACCCTGTGACTTGTTACCTGAATCTTGTCCTATTTTAATGAGCCCATAAAGAGAAATAACAGTTATAACAAAATGTTCATGTCATAGTCCAAAGGTCTGAAAACTGGTCTCTGGACCCTGATAACGTCTCATCAACTGCCGTCAAGTTACTAACTCATCCCAAATTTTTTCTGCAGACTCCAGTTCCTAAACGAAGTGTATCTTCCTTTCACATTTGCCCTGCAGTCTAGCTGCTTCCAATCCCTCTTCCTGCAATGGTTTCTTTACAAGTGAGGAATAGGGTGAATAAGTGGAAGATAATAGATTCTGCTTGTTTTCAGCACGTGTAACCTCTTTCCTTTGTTTTGCCATTTAAATTCTATTTATGGGCATGTTACTCCATTACAGAGTTTCGTGCACTCTCTACTGAAGCTAGATTGGTCCATAAAGTTAATTCCTATATTCATATCCCGTGTCCAGAATTTTCAAAGCCAGGCTTTTCCATTTAGTTTTTTAATATTGTCTTTGCTCTTGCCTCCCATGCATCAACTGAGTATATTGGATCATTTTTACTTCAGTGTCTTGGTGTTTTGTCAGCTGTAGGATCGATTTATTAAAACAAAACATGGACCAGCTTCTCCTTCCTTTGGATTTTTACTTTCTCCAAACAACTAATTTATTTCCTTAGTTGTAGGATTGTAGTGAGGCAGAGTGGTTTCCCTCTGAGCCTGACAGGGAGGTGCCACTACAGACCCCCTGGTGGGTGGAGCCAGGGGCAGCTCTATATTATTTGCCGCCCCAAGCACAGAAGGCAGGCAGCTTTCGGCGGCGTGCCTGCGGGTGGTCTGCTGGTCACACAGATTCGGTGGCATGCCTGCGGGAGGTCCGCCGGTGCCGCACCATCGGCATCTCCACCGCCGAATTGCCGCCAAAGCCAAGGGACCAGTGGACCTCCCGCAGGCATGCCACCGAAAGCCTCCTGCCTGCCTGCCGCCCTCACAGTGACTGGCAGGCCGCCCTCCGCGGCTTGCTGCCCCAGGCACGCGCTTGCTGCGCTGGTGCCTGGAGCCGCCCCTGGGTGGAGCCAAGCCAGCCTCGCCCCCGTGCCGGAAGCAGAGTGGGCGGGACAGGGAGTATGAGGCAGGCCTTTCAATTCAGTTGGATGGGAGCCAGGGAAGTAGGCCTACATCTCTAGCCCAGTGCAGGACTGTGGCCCTGCTGCTGAGCCATGTAGCACCCTGTCCCCAGAGGCGTGAATGCGGAGAGGAGCGGCTGGGACTGCCGTCCACCATTTACCCAGAAGAGCCTGAGGACTCGCAGACTACGGCGCCACGCCAACGGAGGGCAATAGGAAGTAGCCCAGGGGAACCAGACGTTAGTCCAGTTGTGCTGCCGGGAAATGAGTCAGCGTGTTTTGGTGGGATCCCTGCTGACCCAGTGGTAGGACCACCTGCCACTGTTACGGCCCTGGGCTGGGACCTAGTGGAGTAGGGTGGGTCTGGGTCTGCCTGCCGCCAACCCACCCTGGGATGGTGGCCTACTCACCCTAGGTCAGAAGGCCTGTACCTTGTTGGTGGCATGCCACAGCCAGAAGGCTGAAGCTAAAGACTGCTTGTTGTTCTGCCCCACCCCGAGGGTCAGAGCCCCAGATTATATCTGCCTCGGCCCCACTCAGAGGGTCAGGGTCTATACACTGCTCATTAATAGTGGTTTTTCTTCCTGATGCAGGAAGCAGAGTGGCCTCCCTCTAAGCCTAACAGGGAGGGGCCATTACAGACCACTATAGGGATTCCGTGTCTTTCCAATGGCATTGAATTTCTCCTGCAGGCCCTCTTTGCAGTTTTTAGTCCTGGACAAGCAGGGATCTACATTTTTCACCCTTGAAGTTAAATGACAAACTTTTGATTAAGTCTTGTTTTTCTGCTGATTTCCCATGACAAAGCTATAACAGTAAGAGTCAGACTGAAGGCTTTCCGTTGCCCTGGGATATGTGGCATTTGGGGCTATTGCACTGAATACGGGTGGTTCGGCTCAGAAAATAGCCTGGCACTCCACTTGATGCATAGTGTACTGACGCTGGGTGGTATAGTGCTTACTTCAAACATCCTGGGGTGGAAAGAAGAGTTTAATGCTTTGAAACAACACACACCCACAAATAAAAAAGGGAAGTAGCAGGAACATCCCAAGAACATATCAATCAGTGACCAAAATGAATGCATCACCCTCCACCTTGATGAGGGAAATTCAAACAACCTTAATGCAACTTCTACTGCATATCCCTCTCTTTGTCGGTTTTCCTTTCCACAAGGGATATTTTCGCATTATAACTCTAAAGTTCAGCCCTTGTATTTATAGACAAAGAGAAACATGTTTACAATGTCGATATTCAAGGGAAGTCTAAATCTGACGGGACGTAAGTAAATCTGAAACACAGTTATTTTTTCAAACAGTAATTGATAGCCAGCTGGATCTACTTGTATTTTAACTTTACAATTGCATCAGCTCCTGTCTTCCTCAGATAGCACTTATTTTCAGCCTTGTAGGTAGACTCCTATGGCATTCCACTTTTGGAATAACAGGATTTTTTTTTCCAATTTGCCATAGAGTTATGTCACATTTGCTCCCCAAACTTACTCACATAGTTGCATTGGAGATGCATTTGTAGAAGGTTTTACTTGGGTATGCTATTAATAGTTATCTCTGAGTCACTTCCCCGCTACCTATCTTACATTTGGCTAGATCCTCTAAAAATGTTCTTGCTTATAAATGCAAAATAGATTTAGACTATGGTTCAGGTTGGAGGCTAAATTAAGGTAAAAGCCTAGGGTCCAATTCAGGAGCAAGCGAAAACTGTCAAGCTCTTTTGGGATTTTGCCATTTGCCATAAGAAATTTTGTGGGATCAGCTGATCTCAAGAGATTTCTCATAAAAACAGCTGTGGTATTTGCAGCTGAATGGGACCAGAAAACAAGTATCTTCTCATTTCAGACCCAAACTGGAACTAACACCATGGGGCAGGAGGGAGCTCAGAACCAGGATTTTAAACTGAATCCTGCCTCCCCACAGAACGTGAAGGGGGTTGGATTTGAGGTTCAGGTTTTGGCACATCTCTAACTTTATGTATCTTCAAAGCACTTCTGGTAAATATTATGACCATTTTACAGATAAGGAAACTGAAATCACAGATCGATTAAGTGGCTTGCTCAAACTCACTGAGGGAGTCAGTGCGAGAGCCATAACTAGGGCTGCAGAGTTCTTACCAGTACTGGGATCATGCCTCTCCCTAAATTAGGAGACGCTGCTATTTTTGCTACATTTATCCCCCAACCCTGTTCAAATTGTAATTATTATTTGCTTCAGGCACTGCACCATTTGTTAATTATTATTATTATTATTTTATTACTCTGTGATGTAGTAGATCCCTCTGTGTACGGCACTTAGCAAAGATTTGCTTCCTCCTGACCTTTTATGCAAGCTTTATGGAATTAAAAAGAGAGAAAATTAAGAATAGCTCACAATCATTAAGACTGTGCAGGTGTTTTCAATTTGTTTCCATTAAAAATACAGGCAAATTACTAATTAAAATAAATGTTGACCTGTGAAGAAGACTGCAACATTTCCACTTTAACATAAAGGAACAAGAAGTAGCAGCCTGCTGCTCGGTTTTAATTTTGATAGAGTGGCCTTCTCACTCCCGGTGTCCTAACATTCTTCCCAGCTTAATCCCTTAGAGTACATATTGGCAGTGCAGTCACTCCATAGGCAGAAGGATGGCACTGTGCTTAAGCATCGGACTGGGAATACAGCTGACCAGAGCTTTAGTGGAAACATTTTTTCAACAACAAATGGCTTTTCAACAAATTTTGAGTTTACAAGACCCAAACACACACTGTGTGTGGACGGGGGTAACCGAAAATATTTTTTGGGAAACCATCCTTTTTTTGTGTTTTTTGTTTTAATTTTTTTTTTCATTTTTCACCAAATATATTCATGGGAAATTTTGAAGACCAAAAAATTGGCATTTTTGACCAATTCTTACTGGGAGTCCTAAGCAGGGCTGGCTCCAGGCACCAGCTTACCCAGCAGGTGCTTGGGGCGGCCACTTCGGAGAGGGGCGGCACGTCCAGCTGTTCGGCGGCAATTCGGCGGACGGTCCCTCACTCCTGCTCGGAGCGAAGGACCTCCCGCCGAATTGCCGCTGCAGATCGATCGCGATCGCGGCTTTTTTGTTTGTTTGTTTGGCTGCTTGGGGCGACCAAAACCCTGGAGCCGGCCCTGGTCCTAAGTCCTTCTCCTGTCTTCACTATAGACTTCCTGGGTGAGTGGGCAAGACTCCTAACCTCCCTATGTAGAGTTAGCTTCATCATCTGTAAAACAGGGATATGAATACTTATCTCGCAGGGTTGCTGTGAGGCAAAATTTTTGATCTGTAAAACTAAGATCCTTGGATTTGAAGCCCTATAGAAAGTATAATTAAAGCCAATAGTGCAGCCAGCGTGCTGAGAAATAGCTCACACAGAGCATTAGTAACTAATGTCTGTCTAGCAGCGAGGGGCTGTTAGCCTAGAGTCAGACATTAAATAAACCCGTATTCTTTTGGAAAGAGTGCCATAGTATCTTAAACCTTCACCTATACAGCCCCCGAGGTAGGCAAAATAGATCTGAGTTCACCATTTCAGCTGGGGGTCGCTCTTCTGATAGGTTGTCACTAGGGATGTAAATATCGGTTTAAAAAGTTAACCAGTTAAACGATTAAAAGTAGCTCCGGCTGGCCTGGGGTTACTCCAGGCAGCCAGCATGGCTGGGGTTCCCGCCTGCCCGATGTGGCCAGGGCTAAGGTCCCTTGGGCTGGTGCGGGGCCACCTAGTGCTGGTAAGCCTAGTGCTTAACCTTTTACATCCCTAGTTGCCACCCATCATTACTTTAATGTGAGGTCTTAATGGATACGCCCCAAAGTCCTGGAGTGGGATTTGAACCCAACCCCTTACAGAACAAGGGTGAATGTGCTAACAACAGGCAAACACTACTAGACCCAATAATACTGTGCCAGTCACTAAAGGCTACAAATTTTGTGCAAAAATACATAAAATCCTGTACAGTCACATGAGAGGAAATTTTATACTATCTGTTGCCCCTGTGATATATGCCTCACTAGCACAATATTTCATAGTTCAGGCAATTGAAACACTATTTGAATGTGTATCATAAGCCTACAGCTGGGAACATTTTCCTGCTGGATTTAAACCATTATCCCCATAGGTGTTACAAAAATCCACCTGCATGTTGCTTTTTAAGATCAAGGGGTATTTCTGATGTCTGATGTTAGAGCTGAAGGCTTAACGGCTATTTGTCCGCAGGGTGGTGAAATGGATGGGGAAATACATCTGAGTCAAACCTTCAGAGAGACATAATAAATTATGAATATCTCTAATTAAGAATGATGTTCTGAGAAGGTGGTTTTTAACCTTTTTACATTTGTGGACTCCTAAAAAAATTCTAACGGCGGTGCAGACCCCTTTGGAAATCTTAGACATAGTCTGCAGACCCCCCCAGAAGTTCACGGACCACAGGTTGAAAACCATTGATCTAGGATAATTAAAAACACTAATAATATTAAAATATGCCTGGATTCCCCCTCCATGGTCTACCAAGGGCACCCACTTTAGACTTCTGGCTCCCAACCATCACCTCTCTGGGGTGGAGACTCATGTCTCTCTCCCTCCTGACCAGCGATTTTAAGGCTGCCCAGCTCCCTGACTTACATTGTGATAGCCCCACAAGCCAGACGGCCTAAAAAGGCCTAGGACTATGACCGGTATATTGCCCACAGTTATAAGTTATTACACAGCTCCTTCTAAGCAAGCACATTTATTCTTACAGTAAAAGCATTACAGATAAAACATATTAAGACAATAAAAGAGCCTACACACATGATAAAAAGATATCAAAGGCCACCCCCAACTCCAACCTAGGGCTCTGGTAGGTTTCAGTCCTTCAAAACCCAGAATTGGGTTTTCCCCACGGTTAAAGTTCATATCTATCTTAGATCCAGAACAACATCTGGGCAGATCATCTCTTTCTTTATACCTTTGATCTTGGCCTTCTGTAACAGGTAATCAGCAGACAATTACCCTCTGTTGGCATCGCTTCAAAAGGCTGGGTTTTGTGTAACTGGATTTGGGGAATTTCCATTAACCTCTTTCTAGGGATTTCCCAGGAAATCCATTTAACACTTATTGTCCCAAAAGTCAATACTTCTCAGGCACAATTTCAGTATAGTCTTTTGAACTCCCTGGTCTCACCTCTGTCACATCTCCCCACTAAAGAGGATACACACAATCCTGGCCCACAAATAATACATAAACGTAATACAAAAAGGGTTTTCAAGGATATTGCAGGAAATTGACATCTCTGTCACAAAAGGTATTCAATAGTTCTGTTTCTTTGCTGCAAAGGAGTTGTGTAAACCATATAAATTAATGGAGATATCCTATCTCCTAGAACTGGAAGGGACCTTGAAAGGTCATCAAGTCCAGCCCCCTGCCTTCACTAGCAGGACTAAGTACTGATTTTTGCCCCAGATTCCTAAGTGGCCCCCTCAAGGATTGCACTCACAACCCTGGGTTTAGTAGGCCAATGCTCAAACCACTGAGCTATCCCTCCCCCCAATATATACAGTACCACAGAGCTATGGCCTCCAGGACAAATGCATTATATTAATTCTCAGATCAATAGCTTGTGAAATGCATTTCTTGTATCCAGGGACTTTCAGAACTATTATGCTGATAAGGAAATATTTCCTAGGAGTTAAGGGCAGTCTTTGCATGGGCTGGGATTACTGTCTGGGGAGAAGGAAGAGAAGCACAGGGATGACAATTTAAGAGCTGGACAGTTTAGTGTTCCTCTGCATCCCATGGCTGATTCTGGTCAGCCTCTCCAGCATGGGAATATCCAAAGACATCTAGCAGCTTTATTGCTGGACTAAAGAATGCCTTCCTGGGTGCCAGTGATCCAATTGCTATGGAAAGAGAGGAACGGGGGGGAAATTGTGCAAAGAGGCTCTGCCAGTGGAGAGAGACGCTTTGCACAGCTCCTATGGCCTAGTCAAAGAGAGGACGCCTGCCTACAGACCACAAGAGTTCTAGTTTATGTCTTGGAAGCATTAATGGGAAGGATGCATACAAAGCAAGTCCAGCAACCTGAAGAGGGACTCTGTTAATGTGCTAAATCCACTCTAATGTTTGGCCACCCTGGTAGACCAAATGAGCTAGATTCACCTCCAGGTTATGCTGGTTTCTGAAGGTGTAAACTCAGATACAAGGCTCCCAATGGATAATGTGCTACAGGGAGGGAAGGTACAATGGGATACCGCAGCACATGAGCAAAGCCCCAAAAGTGGGTGGGGCTGGTCGGGAGTGGTATGGACAGGACAGCTGAAGGGTGCACTCATTCACCAGCTTCCATTGGCAAGATTTCTATGGAGCCACCAGAGGAAACTAAAACTCCTCTTCCCTTATAGATATCCTGATGAAGAGTGGTAGTAGACACACCTCCTATGTTCCCTTTTGGTGAATTTCCTCTTCCAATGCCAGATCCCTTATCAGAGAGATGCAATTTACACTTTCTTGTACCAGGCTGACTGAATCAGGGCCAAGAAGCTGCAGGGGGAAAATACCACTTGCTCGAGAGCCTTTTCCATGACACTGAAAATAGGGATCAATGGTAAAAAGAAGTTCTTATGAAAGAAATTGGGATTGAATGTGACCTTGTGTCTAAGGGCTGGATCACACCAGGCTAATCTCAGTGTTTGGGGCTTCCATTTTATTATTAGGATAATTTTAAATCATTGCAGGTTTCAGTGGCAGGATCCTTAGGGTTACTAAAGCCCCAGCAGATAATTAACCAGTCTGTAAGACCCCACTCTGAGCCCAGTGAATGCTAGGCTCTTCTTTAAAACAAGTTACTGAGTCTTTTGAAAGCTGTTTATGTACCTAACAGCACCTTGCAAAACAAACCAGGAACAGATCCTAATTCCCTTATGCCCTATTTCCAACCCATTTTCCCGCTGGGAGTCGGGGAGGGGTTATCAGTGTTGTAAAGGAACTGTGGCTTAGTATTTATGTGAAAGATCTTTGGGAAATCTCAGCTGTGAACTGCCTGGTATTTGTGTAGAAGTGAGAGCTACAGGCATAGCTAGTACCAGTGGTTGTGCTGCAAATGGTTCACCTAGTGCATCTGCATATCAGCTTCCTCTGTGAAAAGAGTAGAAAGCATAAAACAGAACTTAGTACTATACTTGTTTTCTCAAAAATATCCTTCTGTTTCCTTCCTTTGCCCCAGCCTGTTGGCCACACTTCCCCAAAAGCTGCAAAACCTCTTAGCATGCAGAGTTTAAATGGCACTTCTGCCAGTAGCACCAATTCAGATATTTGGGGAGGGTGCAAGGCAAATTCCAGCTCCCCCCTCTTCCCCTCCCCCAAAGAGTCCAGCTCTCCCTAGGCCAGGAAACCTCCCCTCTCTCCTTCATAGATTCCATGGCCAGAATGGACCATTGTGATCATATAGTCTGACGTCCTATTTAACACAGACCATAGAATGTCCCCAAAATAATTCCTAGTGTCTCTCTTAGAAAAACATCCATTGTTAATTTTAAAAATTGTCAATGACAGAGCATCCATCATAACCCTTGGTAAGTTGTTCCAATGGTTAGTTACTTTAACTTTTAACAATTTACATGTTGTTTCCAGTCTGAATTTGTCTAGCTTCAACTTCCAGCCATTGCATTATGTTGTACCTTTCTCTGCTAGACTGAAAAGTCCATTATTAAGTATTTGTTCCCCAGGTAGGTACTAATTGACTGTAATTCAGTCAGCAGCGCATGAGCCAGTGCCGCCAGGAGACAAGTTCTTGGCAGATTCCCCATGCGCCAGGTTGCAACACCACTAGGCTCGGCTGCTCCTCCGTCCATATGAAAGGGCAGTTGGGTCAACTTCACTGGCGTTGTGACACGCAGCCAGAGCGACACTCTGGACCACTCCAATAGCAGCTGTACTGATGTAGAACAGGACCACTGCTTAAAAATAGTTGGGTCATGGCCTTCTCTGGCTCTGAGGTCTATGGAACTTTGAGCAAGTGCCAAAACATTGCAGGGGCGATTCACGCTCCGTCCCCCAAGTCCTCTTTCACTGGCTCCTTCCTGCTCAAAGAAGGAAGCATGCAGCTGAGAAGCATTCCTCGATCTCCCACCAATCCTCTCTGTAAATGCACACATGCAGTACAGAGGTTTCACCACAGGCTGAAGAGGAAATTTTTGTGAGAGGTCTGATAAAAGATGGCCCTCATTTAAAAACTGGAAGAGAAGGAGGTAATGAGGGGTGTACTGGGCTGTGCGTTGTACCGTACTGCAGCTCTCTGCTGGAAATGAGGAACTCCGGTATCCTTTGGTCTTTGGATTCTTGTTCTATTTATTAAAGTAATTACAGCATTTTAACAGGAAACTGGATTCTCCTTCAGTTTGAGCCCTCATCGGTTCCTTCCCCTTGGGGGAGCTTTTGCAATTGCTCCCTAGCCATCAAGGCAAGAGGCCCGGGTGCAGACGTAAAGTGGGGGAACCAAGAGGAAGAATTAAAGTTGAGGATGGAGAGGCGAGGCAGGCTGGCCCTAGCCATTTTGCTGCCCTAAGAAAATGTAGTTCAGCCAGCACAACACATTCTGTCCCTTCTTAAAAAACACTTTCATTAGGGATTTACGTTTTCTGTTCAGTAATACAACTTTTTGAGACTTACATTTTCTGCCTTGCATTCATTCTTTTCACTTTGCCCTCTCACTTCCTTTGCTGTTCTCCATGACCCTGTTGTATCTTGGTATTTTTCCATTGGCTTTTTACATTTGTTTTTCTGTCAGCTGTATTTTTCTTTATAGCATACCAACTGTTCCTCTTTCCTTCTCCCCCCTTCCTCATTCTTTTCTGGTGTAGCGGTCTCTCCCTCGATCCCTTCTCTCTCTCTCTCTCTCTGTTCCCCCGTCTCTCTGATTTCTCCACTAGTCTAGCTTCTCTTACACTCTCCTGTTTCCCCCCCAGCAAATACACACACACACACACACACACACACCAGTGCCTCTTCCCCCCCACAGAATTACTCTGGGGCACACGCACATGGTGGCTCCCTTATCCACACACTAGGGTGACCAGACAGTAAATGTGAAAAATCGGGACACGGGGTGGGGGGGTAATAGGAGCCTATATAAGAAAAAGACCCAAAAATTGGGACTGTCCCTATAAAATCAGGACACCTGGTCACCCTACCACACACTCACAGTCTCCTCTTCATCTGTCTCTTTACTCCCACTTAACTCCTGGTGCTGATTCCTGATGAAGCTTCAGGGTGGGTCCAGCTCTATAGCTGCCCAAGTGCCCCCTGCTGGTGGCAGTACAGTAGTACAGTATCTGTTGCATTCTCTACCCCCTGGAGGCTGTGCTGGCCCCAGCAAGCAGTGACCCGGAGGTTTTGGGGTGGAGGGTGATGTGAGCCCTTGTGTGTGGGCATTCCCAGGGCTTGATGTCAGCAGTGGCAGGAAGGGTGGTGCTGGGAATATTGGGCCAGCAAAGCAGCAAGGGAAGGGAAATGGAGGGGACATGTCCCCTTACTCCGCGTGGCTGTGCCGATGGTAGGAGGCCTCTTTCCACGTTTTGGAAGGTGAAGGTGCTCAGTGAGACGCCAGTATATGGGGGTTTGCCCACGTATGGCCCTGAGCCAGTTGCCTAGCATCAGGCCTGCAGAGGTTCTGCAAGTCAAAGCCCTGCTGCATAGTGAAGTCAATAGAGATTTTTCTCCTCCTTGATAAAACATGTAAAATGTTATTTTAAAAATAAAATAATAGTATTTAAATCCCCCCCCCTTTGTTTAAAAACAACAAAATGAACAAGCAGTCAATAACGTGGATGTCTCCTGGAGAAGCCTCTGAAACTTGGAAACGCTGGAAACCCCCAAACTCTGCCTGAAACTGCTGCTCTTGAAACTTTTTATTTTTCACTGTAGGCTGCAGTGTCCATTCGTCCTCTCCCTTCCCCTCTCTGGCTGGCGTGGGCTGTGGGCAGGGAAGGGCTATTACCTTGTGCTGGGAAAGGAGCAGTGCTGTAACGTGTGTGTTTGCCATGTCTGCCTTCGCATCAAAGGGGAACAGATTGTGCAGACTCTGAGCCCTGGTGATGCAGGCAGACTCATAAGAGGCAGGGAGGAAATCTGATACTTCCACCCCAAGCTGTAGTTTGTGGTTGTGCTGCTGCTGGGCTGCCCAATCCCTCTCTGGTTTAGAGGCTGGAGTTTGCTTGCAGTGTGCACCTCTGGGCTCTGCTTCCACCTGCGTCCAGAAGCCTTTGCAAGCAGTCCCTGTACTGCAGAGCAGAGGGTGCTCTTGGTTTTTTTTGTGTTTTTTGTTTTACCTTTTGCAGATTAATAGAGTCTGGTTTCCTGTCATGTTTTTGCATTTTCCTTCTCTGCCCCTCCCAGCCTGTGACACACTTTTTCTTACTTTCTGTCTTGCCACTTGCTCATTCTGACACTGGTGCACTTGCATCCTGTATTCCAGAGCCCTCTTCTCCCTAGACTCTTGGCTATCTGCAGGGCTCTGGCCCTTGCCATTCCCTTCCGTCCCAGCAGATGCAGAGCAAGGTTCACCTCTCTAGGGCTCCTGCAGAGGGATACTTACAAGTGCATGGAGATGACCTAGTGAATTTCACCCAGCAGCAGGACAGCAAGTGAGCCTGGTCACTCATGAGCGCCCAAGGTAAGAAAAACAGCAGCCTGCCAGACCAACTGCACACCATTGTTGGCTGGGATGGTGCTTGGTTCTGATCACTGCAGCTTCCAATTTCACTCCTCCCCCATCCGAGGAGACTTCTTTGATAGTCTTTCTGCTAGCTCCTTTCTCACCCTCAGCAGGTCTAGCTCCACTTTGCATGCACAGATATATGAAGCCCAGGTTGCATTCATAGGTGCAAGCACATAGCAAAATATTTTGGGGGATCAGGAGGAAGAATTGGGGGGCAGGGAAGAGGGAAGGAGATTGATTGACCAGGGCTGGTGCTAGGGAAGGTTCTCTTCCCACCCACAGTACAGTCCATCCAGCCCCTTTCTGTAAAACTCGTTTGAGGATTTATGCTTCCTCTAAGTAATAAAACCACTTTGAATGTTTTTACAGCTGTACTTCTCATTTCTTCCACTCTGTTTTCTTTGACCCTGATATATCTTCTATTATCTTTTCTGCCATCTTTTAACGTCTATTTTCCATGCAGCATAATTGCTTTATTGTATGACAACTGTTCCTATTTTTCCTTTCATCCTCCTCCATCACCTTCCTCTTTTTTTAGCCTGTGCAGTGGGCTGTACCTCTTCCCCCAAGTTATTCATTTCTCTCCCCTCTCCCTCTATTATTTTGTTCTTTTCTGTCTTGTTCCCCTTTCCCATCTCTCTGTTCTCCCCTCCTCTAGTCTCTCTCCACTTCCTCTCCCCAAAATCTCTCTCACACATAGGGCTGCCAGCTCTTGCTTTACCCCAAAATTACCCTTCCATACACATGCTGTCTCCCTTTGCACCTGTCCACACTTGGAAGATTTGTTTCAAAAGCTCCCCAGCCCCCCTAAAATCCCCCCATCTCTCTCTCTCTCTCTCTCTCTCTCTCTCTCTCTCTCTCTCTCACACACACACACACACACACACACACACACACACACACACACACACACACACACACACACACACACACACACACACCCCTATGCAGGTTTCTTCAATCTCTCTCACTAATACACAACAAACAGCCTCCCCCTTCCCCACACTGACTGTCTGTCACACACACAGCCTCCTTGCATCTCCCTTTATACGCACATAGCTTCTTCTCCATGCACATTTGCACATATATACGGGCTCCTCTGAAAAGGAGCCATTCTCTCCTGCTGCAAGTGTTCTCCTCTTCCAACAGTTTCTCTCTCTTCCCCCCCCTCCCAGTTTTCCCCTCCCATTGCTCCCCACCCCAGCCCTTCCCCCATGTATCCCTGTCTCCCCCAGGTTTCTTCCTGCTTCCCCCATGTTCCTATTTTCTCTTCTCCCCCAGTTTTTCTTTGTCCGTTTCTTCCCTTTAGCTCCTGCTGCTGCCATACTGGACCGGAGCCCACCTGGGGGATCCAGTTCTCTGCTGCCTCCCTGCCTTTGCATCCCCCCAGTGGTGCCCGCAGGAAATTTGGAGGAAGTGCTGATATCTGTGCTTTCCCTTTCCATTGCAGGTGTAGGAGCAGAGCAGTGGGAGTGGGGGTGGGCAGAGAAAGGGAATGGTTTGGTCCAAAATGTCCTTGGAGAATGGTAAAGAATCACAGAACGAGATATGTGCTTCAAAAGCTGGACAAGGAACTTAATTGAAAGAGAGAAAACAATTACGCTGTTCCCTCTGCCTGACTGCAGAGCTTCTGCTCAGGACCTACTGAGCCTTGAGGAGGAGGTTGTCCTGTTGATTCTCTTGGATTATCAAATCCCAAAGATGTAGACTCCGATAAGTGTGTGTCTGTCCATTAAGACTATGGTGTGATTGCTACCAGAACCTCACAACAATTCAGCAGGGGTTAGAAACAGTTAAGAGGCTACGTATTTCTTCTGTACCGAGAATTTTGATCTGTCTCAAACATGTAGGATATTGGGTAATAAGGTGATATTGTGTCCTGGTTTAAGTTTGGATACATTTTGGACTGGATTGTGACACTTAAAAGGAAGGCCTGAGACTTCTTAGATTTGACATCTCTCAGGCTCACTCCTTAAACCAGGGCCATTTAAGATGAAGATTTACTTCCAGGGCTGGCAATGTTGTTCTGATTTCAGATTTCTCAGCGTAAAGCAAGGGAATTGCCCCGTATCCCAGCAGAACTAACAAGGGGTCTTTATGTTCTGGAATTCTTCTAGCAATCCGTCCTGCTCTCTCAGATGGTCTTTCCCCTTGTGGATGGGGGGTAGGGGGGGAGAGGGAGGGAGGCCTGCAAATAGCATGCTTGAAATGTGACAGCATCCTGAGTTTCAGGGCAATCTATGGCCTTTTGTCAGTGACCATTCCTTCCCGAATGCTGAAACAACAGCATTCTAATTTTTCTGTCACCTGTTGACTTGTGGGCCTATTGAGAAGTAGAATTTCTACAAGTCGAGAATATTATCACAGGCTCCCAGATAGTCGATTGCTTTTCTTCCCCCAGCTCTAGTGCTATTATTTCTTATGGACTGTTGGCTAGTTTTGTGGGCATGAAAAGTACTTTGAGTCAGGGGCAATGGGGGTTGATTAGTGCCCCCACGGTGAAAATATTGGGGGTGCGGATCTATCTTTCTGCCCCCCAATGTTTTCCACCCCCACACTATCTCATGCAGACAAGAGGGGGACCAGAAGGAGGGGCTGGAGTGGCCACCAAGGTGCACAAGATCAGGCTGGTCACCGGGGAGCAGGTAGGACTCCCCAGCTCAGCCTGGGCCTATCTTTCAGACACTAGCCACTGTGGGTCCTGGAGATGCCCAGCATGGGGGAGGGGCAAGAACACATGCATCAGATGCTGGGGTGGGAGTCAGGACAGGGCACCAGCACCTGAGCAAGGCGGCAGGGGGCCAGTAGCTAACAAATGTGTGTGGGAGCTCAGGGGGCACTGGGCACCAACCACAGAGGAACGGCCGTAGGAACTACCAGGAAGCCTCTTCCCAGGTTGGAGCCAGCTCCCTGCCCTTCCCCAGTCTTAATAGGTCCCCTTGCTCCCCCTTCTATTCCTCCACTGTCCTGTTCACAGGGCGCTTCTTTCCCCCCTCCCCCGCTTTCAGTTGCACCATTTTAGTCATTCTGCATGATTCCACCTTGCGTTTTAGGTTCTTTTGTGTGCTGGGCCACCACACCTGACAGGTTGTGAGGCCCTGGCATGTCTCGTGTACCCTTTCATTATGTCATCCTGCAAGGACTGTGGGACTACAGTACAATTGCCATAGGTAATCAGACCTCCCGTTTCAGAGAGTTTCCCTCTCACTGCACCAAGTTGCAGGCTGGGACACCTGATAAGTAACTGGCCTTTGAAAATCTCCTCCCAGGACAACAATGTCTTGGCTGTTATTCAGTTCATGAGCTTACTTACAGTGGCTTCATTAATGACCAGGAGGGGTCTGAGACGTGCTCTTTGTCTTTGTAGCTAGTGGAAGTTTTGAATTGGCATGAACAACTTCTCTTAACCCCTAGGTTTACCCCAGTCTGCTCCAATATAGGTCTAAAGGTTAACGCCACTTTGCCTTCCCTTCCACTGGACTGAGAACAGTTACTCCAGAATGGAGAATCGGGACATCAGTCTTTGACTCCAAGACGTTTTCATGTCGCTGTCTCCAGTAAGAGATGGCCCTGAACTAAGCGAATAACGAACCCTATAACTTGTGTGGAAACAGTACCGTCTTCATCCATGCACCTCTGTCAATTTATCACCATTTTGATTTGCACCAACTAAATTTGGACCCTTCATTGAACAAACTCTCCCAATGAATTTAACATTAGTGACCAAGAGCTGTTGCCAGTTCAGAGCCAAGGGAAAGCAGCAGCAATTCGGACCACTTATGAAAATGAGGGTTTTAGACAGTTTTTCTCTGATTCTTCATTTTGCTCTTTAGGCAAATTATGACTCCCGTTAAAAAGCAAATAACAGTTTTTTAAACACTTAGGGCAGGTCTACACTTAACATGCTTCATCGGTGCAGCTGCACTGCGATAGCACTTGAATGAAGAAGCTCAATGCTGACGGGAGAGAGCTCGCCCATTGGCGCAGTTCATCTGCCTCCCCGAGAGGCGGTAGCTATATTGACAGAAGAAGCTCCTCCACCGACATAGCGCTGTCTACACTGGGGGTTAGGTTGATATACTAAGTCACTCTGGGGCGACGTAGTTATACTGATGTAGATCTGTAGTGTAGACCAGACCTTATTTTCTCTGAATTATGTGTAAATTCATCCCCTTTGGAGCCTCGTGTTTTCTGGGACAAGCTTCCAAGGCATTATGTGAGATCTTCAAGAGTCTGCCAGCCCCCTCTGTAGACAATCTCCAATGCTGCAAAAACAGCAAACTTGTGGTATTTCCAGCGTACTGTTTATAATAAAAAACTATCTTGAATTTTTGCTTTAACAGACTTTTAGCACATTTTGAGCCCAATCCTGACTCCTTATGCAACCCAAACTCCTTGGGCGTGCAAGGAATGTAAGATCAAGCCCTTTATTGGTTTTAACATAAACCTTGGGCCAAATTCTCCATGGTTTTGCCAGTGCAACTCTGTTGATGTCAGTAGGATTTGCCACAGTGTAACAGAGAGGAGAATTTCACCCCCAGAATTTAATGCTCCATGCTCCAATGTCAAGAGTTTTGATGAATTTATGAAAACACATCAGAAACTGACAAAAAGTGTTTCCATAAATCAAACAGTTACTAGAAAGATACTAGGGTCAGCTTTTAATAAAGTTCTCCATTTGACTTTTCTCTGGCAATCACCCCTGTTTGCCCTGCACTCCAATTGTAAACATTGGTTTGATACATGCAGGAGCCTTCACAGATGACCACTTTCCAACTGGAAAACATTGACTATCAAAAGTCTGAACAAACTTGTAAATAATGGAGTGAGCAAGAACAAACTAACCCCATTTATAAAGGCTGCCTCAAGTCTATTTTTGCTCTGGTTCAAACTGGTGTGTGAAATGTGGACATTTCCTCTGGTTTTGGGCACTCCTGGTGGAGCCACAACTTTCACTAGGGTTGCATGGTCATAAATGAGAGTGGTAGTTGGCCCATTACATCTCTCTTAGTAAATAACATCCATGTTGATGTAAAAGTTGGGAGCACAGCAGTCAACACCATGGGACCTGATCTTTCACCACTGAAATTATTATTTAGTATTTGTATTATTATAGCATCAGAAGTTATGGTGGATTATAGTCTGGTTTTTAAAAAAAAATTAAAAACAGATTTTTTATGGTTGTTATTTACATATTTTTTCTTTTAAAAAATAAACCTGTTTAAAATGAAATCTGAATTTAATACAAAATATGTTTGTGATGTTGCACTCTATATGATTTTATGAAAATATGCTAAGGAGTGTGAATATAACGTAACTGGAATATGCTTCATGCAAAAGGTCTCTTGTAAGGTATCATTACAAAGCTTATAATCTACTGAGTGTGGTTATTCTATTTGTATAAATGTATCACTCTTGTATCTGAAACTAGAAATATGAAATATAACTCTGAGGACCTATTGTAGTTATGCAAAGTGTGGGCCATTAATGGTGGTTTGGAATTTTGATGGCTCCCATCAACCAGGACAATTGACTGTGGATGGCTCTGTTTGCAGGCAGGCCTTCCTGTGAGTCAGGCTGGGAGGAATGAGGGCTTGAAGTTTTACAGTGACATGTGATCATGTCACCTGGAATCCATCTTTAACCCGGTGCTTTTCCATTTAGAAGGAGGGGTGGGAACCCAGAGAGAGACAAAGGCGTCCCGCCTTGTGCAAAAGATATATAAGGAGGTGGAACAGAACAAAGGGGACTGCAATTATAATAAACCCCCTAGCTACCACCTGAGCTGAAACAAGGGCTGTACCAGGGGAAAGGACTGTGCCCAGACTAGGAAGGCATCAAGTCTGTGATAGAAGCGTATTGAAACATCTCTGAGGGTGAGATTTTATCTGTATTCAGTTTTATTACTGTATTGGGCTTAGACTTGCGTGTTTTGTTTTATTTTGCTTGGCAATTCACTTTGTTCTGTCTGTTATTACTTGGAACCACTTAAAACCTACTTTTTGTATTTAATAAAAATCACTTTTTACTTATTAATTAGCCCAGAGTATGTATTACTACCTGGGGGAGGCAAACAGCTGTGCATATCTCTCTGTCAGTGTTATAGAGGGCGAACAATTTATGAGTTTACCCTGTATAAAACGGATTTATTTGGGGTTTGGACCCCATTGGGAGCTGGGCACCTGAGTGTTGGAGACAGGAACACTTCTTAAGCTGTTTTCAGTGAAGCCTGCAGCTGTTGGGGGATGTGGTTCAGACCGGAGTCTGTGTTTGCAGCAGACTGGCATGTCTGGCTCAAACAAGGCAAGGTTCCGGAGTCCCAAGCTGGCAAGGAAAGCAGTTCCCAAGGGGTTTTCTGTGATCCAACCCGTCACAATGTTAAGGGAGAAACTTATTATAATCTCTTAAAACATTTAAATAATGTATAATCTCTTAAAACATTTAAATAAAAAATAAATATGCTGAATCCAGGAGCCTTTATCAAGAACTTTGAGTTTAAAGGCTGCTTTTCTATATTAAGAACGATCTTTTCCCTCTGATTCTAACTTTTGAGGTCAAGCTTTATGAATGCGGCACAATAGTAGTAAATAAGCAATATACAATTCACCATTTTCTAACATATTAAAAAAGTACAATTAATAAGAATCTGAAAATATTAAACTATATAATTGCTTAAATAAATATAGATAGTTATAGTGTACTGTCCTAGATAGCAAAAAGATGTACCAAATCTAGTGTAAATGCTCTAGTTAGTTGTGAATCAACATGTTTTAATGGTTATATCAGCCCATGAGAATGCACCTTTCTTTAGAAAAATAACTGAAGTGCAAATGGAAACCAATGATTTAAATTAAGGCTTTACACTTGGTTATTTAAATTAGCAATCCACCCTGCTAGGCGCCCCGGTCTTGGGCCAGGACTCCATTGTGCTAGGTGCTGTACGTACACAGAACAAAAAGACAGCCCCTGCCCAAAGACCTTGCAATCTAATCACTAGGGGTGAGATCCTGGCCTCGCTGAAGTCAGTGGGAGTTTTGCCATTGATGTCAGAGGACCCAGGATTTCACCCCTAGGAGCTTTGCCCACTGACTTCTGCAGAAGCTGGATTGAGCTCATAGAGTGCTGCCCTCACTGCTGAGGCTACAGTGCCTGTACTTTTAAAAAAGGAAAAAAGAAAAAGCATACGTTTATTTTCAGTACAGATGGATTTTTACAAGTGTGCACGTCAAACAGCCTCCATCTCCCCCACCCCAACATTTCCTTAAAAATGCTGCCTTCACCCTCCTGTCTGGGTCAGTAGTTTTAATGGAGGTGAATATTTTCAGGAGAGTAACCTTTCTGCTTGTGATTTGTTCAAGGGCTCAGGAGTTATAATGGTCGCTGTAAGATTTATATGATTGCTATCTGCGGCACAGATCCAACAAGGTAATAAAAAGTGCGTCTGTTCTAGCTTCCTCAGCCACTTTTTTCTCTCCTCTTGGCCCCCCTCACTTTTGCCCCTTGCAGACAAAAAGGAAAAACAATGTCAGTCTATTTAAATTGCAGCTTTGGCAGAACTGGGTTATACCCATTTCACATATGACGTGTCCTAAATATAGTTGGTGAATTACTTCTTTCTGGAGGATTGTCACAATGGCTTCAGTTAAAGTTACAAGTGGTTTTCAGATTTTATTTTACAACTAGACCTCTCTTCCCCTCCACATTCTCCTGCCAAATATTTGGATTCCAGAAGAGACTAAATTTAGTGAGGGCCATATCCTGCCATCAGTCCATATGCAAAACTATCTACTGAAATCAGTGGGGAGTTTTGCATTTAAAATCACTGGCAGATAGGGCTCTTACATTTTTATACAAAAAACCCTAGTACATTTTGCAAAGCTCATGAAAGTAAAGAACAAATAGCACTATTAACAGCTGGGCATAATGTATGTAGTTCCTGTGCAAGTGTAGCAGAGGGATAGTTCTTGTAAAAGCCCCACTAGGCCTCATCTGCTTTCACTGCTGTATGTGGCATTGCTTTCCAATGTTATTAGCTGCGATGAGTCTGTGTAGCAACTCAACAGGAAAGAGGAATAGGCTTCCAAAGGAAGTTGTGGAATCCCTGGAAGTCTATCAGAAATGCCAAACTAAATGTTTTAGTTTAAAGAGGGTAAATATACATAGTTCTGTATAAATTACTAGAGGCTTAGTACTTGTTTCTTCAGTGACTGAATCTCTGTGTAAAGTAAATAGGTATAGCGATGACAGATGCTTGGATTATGGTGTCTAAAGTCTGTTTTGGCATAGTCAAATATACTTTCGCTTTGCACGAATATCATGCTATTCTGTGAGCCCTCTTAAATAGTAACATTTTAAAGTAAATTGGGTAAAGTTGTGAGAAAATTCATAAGCATGAAGGTTCCTTATCAGTGTTAGAAAAATAGTCTTTGACCTGATCCAAACCTCATTGAAGTCAGTGGGAAGCCTCCCATTGACCTCAGTGGGCACTGGATCGGGTCCCTTCGTTGGTGATTAAGTTTTCCTCATTAATGTGGATAAAATAGGATATTTGCTATGTGAATGCTGGAATAGGCTATATGGTGGTAGTATGTACATGGATGCCATTAGCAGTTAACAGGTTGTTTCCTTTTTGTTTTGTAAGTATGTGTGTATGTGGACATATGTTTATAAACTAATTCTGAAAAATTTATATGCGATACATAAAATACTTCTACATCATGATCATTGTAACAAATAGATTGGTTAACGCTAGATTGGTTAATGGCTATGGGTTTGTTTAATGGGTTTCCAGATATTGTTTCTACACCTAAGCAGAAGAGCCATTTCCATAAAGATTAAAAATAACAATGAAGAAACTCTTAAAATATTTCCCTCTGTGAATTCTGAATCCTGAACATAAGTAAACGGGGAAAACACCTGAAGTCGCTTCACTCTGTGTGTGTGTTTTAAATAGGATTATTTACTTTCTTCTTGCAGCACTCTATGGGTTCTTCCAAAACTCTACCACTGCACCTTAGTCCTGAACAAGAACGAACTCTTCCGTTCCAGACCTCGGTCCCATACTGCAGCTTCTATTTATTGGCTTCTCCTGAACAAAGAATTGCAGTTCCGTCAATCTCTAATGGCTTTGTAGTATACCCAAACTTGAGATTATCGAACTCATTTCACTGGGAGAGTTGTGCTTCTTTTGCAGCCTTTGCTATGAAATATGTTGGTGCAATGTGAAACGCAAAGTATTTAAACTCTTGTCTCAAGTCAGAAAGGGTTTGCTTTTTTTTTTCTTCTGCTTTGATTGTTAGAAGAAATAAAGGAGCCTTATGTTTCCTGTAGGGCTGTAAACACTGAATCAGTTTCTTTTTACCTGAAACTCTATGGTCAGAAGGGAGGATGGGACATCTCAACAAGGTGTTGTTGTACATGTTGGTGTTTGTATGACTCCCCTGTGTTCATTGGGGCTAATGGAGTAGGAGCCTCTTGGTTAAATGCTGCTGACAGTTATGGACGTGCAATGTCAGTGAATTCAGGGGTGTTGCACAGGTGTGAGAATATATTGGCCTTTTGTATACATTACTGTTAAGGATAGATTGAACTCTCCACTTCAAGAAAGCAATCAGAAAATGATATTTGTGGTTGAAGGTCTGGGCAGAAATGCTGGTAATTTTAACCATCATTTTGGGGGCTGGCAAGTTGTCAGAAAGTTCTGGCAACAGGTTCCGACCTTTTTTCTATAATGTGGAAGCCACAATGACTCAAAGTTGCATCATCATGACGTTGATGCTAAGTCACAACCTGATAGTGTGTTAGCCTGAAGCTATTTCACCAGGGACAACATCAGAAAAAATAGCATTTGAGCCTGTTAAATTACAGGTGTCACCGACCCTATATGGCATCCTTGGGCCTACATTTGAAACACTGGCTATTGGAGGCAGAATTCCATTTTGGATAAAAGTTGACAAATTGTAAACATTCTTTGTTTCTCTTTTTCTGATATCTAGATTTCACCTGCCTGAATTTCATATATATCTGAACTTTGTTTTTAATGGGCCCATTATTGATTTGTGAGATGAAGAAAAAGTTGAATTTGTGAATACTGATAGAATCACAGAAACTTAGGGCTAGGAGTCATCACGTCCAGCCCCCTGTGCTGAGGCAGGACCAAGTGAACCTACTATCCCTGACAGGTGTTCGTCCAACTCGTGCTTAAAAACCTCCAATGATGGGGATTCCACAACCTCCTTTGGAAGCCTATTCCAGAACTTAACTGCCTTCAGAGTTAGAAAGTTTTCCCTAATATTTAACCTAAATCTCCCTTGCTGCAGATTAAGCCCATTACTTCTTGTCCTACCTTAGTGGACATGGAGAACAATTGATTACCGTCCTCTTTCTAACAGCCCTTAACATACTGGAAGACTGTTATCAGGTCCCCGTCTTCTCCCCCGCCTCCCGTCATCTTTTCCCAAGACTAAAAATGCCCAGTTTTTTAAACCGTTCCTCATAGGTCAGGTTTTCTAAATCTTTTATCATTTTTGTTGCTCTCCTCTGGACTCTCCACGTCTTTCCTGAAGTGTGGTGCCCAGTATTGGACACAGTGCTCCAGCTGAGGCCACCTGGTGCCTGGCCTTGGCACTGGTGCTCCAGCTATGTACCAATGCTGAGCAGAGCAAGACAATTACCTCCCGTCTCTTACCTACGACACTACTGGTAATGCATCCCAGAATGAGATTAGCCTTGCACCTGTATCACATTGTTGACTCTTATTCAATTTGTGATCCACTATAACCCCAGATCCTTTTCAGCAGTATTCCCCATTTTGTAGTTGCGCATTTTGATTTCTCCTTCCTAAGTGAAGTACTTTGCATTTGTCACCTTTGTCCGGCTTAATATAATATATGGAGATATACCTATCTCATAGAACTGGAAGGGACCCTGAAAGGTCATTGAGTCCAGCCCCCTGCCTTCACTAGCAGGACCAAGTACTGATTTTTGCCCCAGATCCCTAGGTGGCCCCCTCAAGGATTGAACTCATAACCCTGCGTTTAGCAGGCCAATGCTCAAACCACTGAGCTATCCCCCCCCCCCCCCCCGTCTTTGTCCATCTCTGTCCAAAGAGTTTTGTCATGGGATCAGCCCAGCGCATTTTCGGTCTGCCCATTGGTCGCTTGTGGTCTCTGGGGATCCAGTCACTGATGCGGGTTGTCCAGCTATTGTCTTGCCTGCGGACTACATGACCCGTCCATCTTCGCTTTGCGTCGTACATCGCCTGCACTACATTAGTCACCTCCGTATGTCTTCTGAGCTCCTCATTCGGTATATGATCACGGAGCGATATCTTACACATTTGCCTTTCCATTGCTCTCTGGATGACAGCGAATTTTTCTTCCTCCGCTTTCGTCATTGACCAGCTTTCTGCTCTGTATATCATTGCTGGCAAAACAGTGGAGTTATACAGTTCTTTCCTTTTCTTCATGGGCAGTTCATCATCCATTAGGGATGTCTTTATTTTGTTGAAACTTGGCCACCCCGCCTTTCACCTCCTACTGCATTCCTCTTTGAATGAGTTGTCTCTGCTCAGCTGCTGACCCCGGTAAATATATTTGTCGACCTCCTTGATTTCTTTCCCATTTACAGTGATGATTCCTTCTGCACAGTGCTCATTCCACATCCACTTCATCTTTGACGTGTTCACTTCCAACCCGATATCATGTGAAAGTGTTTGCAGTTGCTTGTCACTCACCACACTGACGCCGCCTGCTGGGCGTTTCGGGAATTAGTTCAGTCCCAATGGGTGCGCCCTTGGGTGGTGGTGGCTCTCCTGTCCTCACGTCCGCCTGCAGACCCGTTACAGCTCCTTCCTCTCAGCGTCTGCTTCGTGGCACAGCCCTCCGGCTGTGTCACCATTTGGTTTCCCCCCTTCCGGGGGACTCCTCCAACAAGAGTCCAGCCACTCCTCGCAGCAACTTGGCAGTCCCCAGCTCCTTCAGCAGCTGGTGCGGGGAGGGGCAGGCCCACCCACTACTCCAGGCCCTGGCCCAGGGACCCGGCTAACAGTCGCTTCCTGCTGCCTCTTCCTTTCAGCTCACTGTCTCTATTCCCTGGGCCACTTCCCCGCAGCCTCAGTTCCTTCTGCTCCTGCCTCTGGCTCCAGCTCCTTTGTCCTCTTTCCAGGGCCTCAAGCCTGTAAGTCCTGGCAGCCCGTCAGGAGCCCTCTAGGAAGCCAGTCTTCTCCCTAGGGCTCCCTGCAGCAGACTCCCTCACTCTGGTCTGCAACATTCTTTTATATGGGCCGGCTGGGCCCTGATTGACTGGTCCAGCTGCCACCCTAATTGTCTGCAGCCACTGCCCTAATTGGCTGTTTGCCGCTCAGCCTCCCTAGGCAGGTTTTAACCCTCTGAGGCCAGTGCGGGTCAGGTGTCCCGTCCCATTGCTGTAATTTGTTCTCCATTTCTGCTGTGTCCTTTGCCAGTATTACACAGTCGTCAGCGAAGAGAAGATGCGTTAACTGTTCATCAATTCTGGTTCCTTCTTCCCAGTTCAATTGCATGAACAGAGACTCCAGTACTGCTGCAAACAGCTTCAGTGAGATTATGTCGCCTTGTCTGCCTTCTCTGCGTATAGTAATAATGCAGGGGACATTAAATAATGTTATTTCTGTCAAGCAATTGTGGTTAATTTCTTCCAGCAGGTCGATGTATCTCGGGTCGATTCCGATTTCATTGAGTGCGTTGAGTACAGCGTTGATCTCTACTGAGTCAAATGCCTTTTTGTAGTTGACAAATGCAATACACAGTGGTACTTTGTATTCCTTGCATTTTTCGATGAACTGCCGAACTGAGTGTATGTGATCAATTGTCGAATACCCTGAGCGGAAACCAGCTTGTTCTCTGCTTTCGTGCATTTCAAGAGCCTGCTTAATCCGACTGAGTATGACGCAGGTGAAGACTTTATACACTTGTGAGAGGACTGTAATTGGAAAGTAGTTGCTCATTTCTTTTGAATCACTTTTCTTCATCAATAGTATTGTTTTTGATTTCTTCCATGCATATGGAAGACGCTTTGCACTTGTCTTTACTGAATTTCATCTTGTTGAATTCAGACCAATTCTCAAATTTGTCAAGGTCATTTTGAATTCTAATCCTGTCCTCCAAAGTGTTTGCAACCCTTCCCCTCTCCCCCTCCCCCTGTTTAGTGTCATCTGCAAATTTTATAAGCATACTCTTACTTATATCTGAAGTTGCCAAATGTAATTTGAATTTTCCCAAGGTCTCCTCGGCACTGGTATAGTAGAAGTTTTGCCAGTTAGGATTGGGGTATATTGGCAGATTACTGCAGAGCATGTATCCTAGAAATGAGTGTCCACTAACCAGCTTTTTTATGATTATGAATGTTAGTTGGGATAAAAATTTCAAAAGCACCTAAGTGACTTAGGCTCATAAGTAGGGTTATCATACGCCCGGGTTTTCCTGGACATTGCCTCTTTTTTGAGCCTCCATCCTCTGTCTGGGAGGATTTTTCAAATAACAGGCATTGTCCGGCTCAGAAAGAGCCCCAGATGGGTCCCTTCCCTGCATTGACAGCTGATTTGGCCATTCTTCTGCAGCCACAGCTGTCGGATCCCGCCCACCCAGGCCCCGGCTCCTAGCCCTGGGGAGTGGGCCCACAGAGAGGCACTGATTGACAGCTGTTGCTGCATCCTGGACTTGTGCCAGCTGCCCAGTCACCATGACAGGGAGCGATTCTGTCTCCCCCACCTCTAGTGAGTATCCCTGCTGCAGGTATCACCTCCAGCTCCCCCAAATGTACCCTCCTCTAGATCTCTTCCTCCCCTCCCCTCCCCTCTTTTTGGAAACCTGAAATATGGTAACCCTAAAGTCTCGTTTATTTTAATGAGAATCCCAATGGGAGTTAAGCACCTAAAATTTTGAAAATGGGATTTAGACTTCTAAGTCACTCAAGTGCTTTTGAAAATTTTACCCTTTGTTTCTTCTTAAAAAAAAACCTCTGGAAAGACAAAAAAAAAATTAACAAACGAAAGTTAAAGTTGTGACAGATGAGTTAAAAAAAAAATCCCAAGGAAATTCATAGTTAATGGTGCATTCTTAACTCACCACATTATATCAAGGTATTATAAGGATGTCAAACACTGATTAAGTAGCATAACGTATTTGCTGTAGTGCCCAGACATTAAAGAGCGAGTTAAGAATGGAGTGTCAGGCGTAATTGTGCGTTTTCTCATTTTATTGCTTGTGTCACATCCCTAACATTACTTTAAATGTAGTTGTGCGTATGTTTGAGTTTTCTCTTATGTTTCCCAATGGCTAGTAATATTTTGTGTTGTAGTTTTCCTCTCTTTCATGTGCCATGTTATCCATTACTGTCACCAGCCCTGCCAGGATGTCCTTGGAGAGGCGCCTTAATGGAGCTGTCCTGGTTAAAGAAATTCAATGTGATTGAGCTGCAGCAAAGAATCAAAATCCAAATATCTGAAAGGGATGAATAATAACTAGGTATTAAAGCATATTCGTTATTTATTACTGGCAGAAGGCAGGAAAACATTAGCATGTAAAAAGCTTCATATTAATCACTGCTGGTGAGTGGAAACCTGAAAAGTCACCTCTATCTTTGCTAACTCCATTTTCATTATTCCTGGTGTGTTATCACTCTTCCAGCCCGCTCTCCCCCAACGTCCACAGCTGGTAAGAAATAATTCCGAACAGGCAGGCTACAGAAACAGACAGGGTTAATTACAGGAAATAGAAGTAGTCAGGATGCCAAAATACAGCAGGTGGTTTCTTTATTTTTCACCTGCTCAGATCCAGCTTCAGCTACGGTCTACAGGGAGGAGAGTGAGAATAGAACCCAGAAACTGAGCTGTTGTTCACTGTTCTTCATCAGGGTATAAATAGGGGCTGCAAGCTCAGCTAGGAAAAAAATCTGTGATGAGAAATGGAGGATAGTGCAGTGATTAGAGCAGGGTAACTGGGCATCAGCATTCCTGGATGCATTCCTGGCTCTGCTGCCAATTCACGGTGTTCCTCTGTCTACCCACATGTAAAGTGTGGCATAATGATACTTATGTGCCCCATGGAGGTGTTGTGAGAGTTAGGCCTTGGCTACACTTGCGAGTTACAGCGCTGTAAAGCTGCCCCCAGCGCTGTAACTCACTCCCCGTCCACACTGGCAAGGCATTTGCAGCGCTGTATCTCCGTGGTTGCAGCGCTGCATGTACTCCACGTCCCCGAGAGGAATAGCGAGTATTGCGCTGCAGCGCTGCGGCGCCAGTGTGGCCGCCCAATGCGCTGTGAATGGCCTCCAGAATTATTCGGCAGTATCCCACAATGCCTGTTCTAGCCACTCTGGTCATCAGTTCAAACTCTACTGCCCTGGCCTCAGGTAACCAACCATGTGACCCACCCTTTACATTCCCCGGGAATTTTAAAAATCCCCTTCCTGTTTGCTCAGCCCGGCGTGGTGTGGAGTGCTATCAGCGAATCTTTCCAGGTGACCATGCCTCCACGCGCCAAGCGAGCCCCAGCATGGAGCAATGGCGAGTTGCTGGACCTCATCAGTGTTTGGGGGGAGGAAGCTGTACAGTTCCAGCTGCGCTCCAGCCGTAGGAATTACGATACCTTCGGGAAGGTATCAAAGGACATGATGGAAAGGGGCCATGACCGGGACGCCCTGCAGTGCAGGATTAAAGTGAAGGAGCTGCGGAGTGCCTACCGCAAAGCCTGCAATGCAAACGGCCGCTCGGGTGCTCCCCCCGCGACCTGCCGATTCTACAAAGAGCTGGATGCGATACTTGGGGTTAACCACACCTCCACTCCGAGCATCACCATGGACACTTCAGAGCCGGTGCGGGGGGGAGGAGGAAGAGGAGGAGGAGGAGGAAAACGGGAGTGATGGTGGTGGGCCGGATGGAGACACCCCGGAATCCCTGGAGCCATGCAGCCAGGAGCTCTTCTCGAGCCAGGAGGAAGGTAGCCAGTCGCAGCGGCTGGTACTTGGTGGAGGACAAACAGAAGAGCAGGTTCCCGGTAAGCGGGGGTTTTTTTCGGGAAGGATTTTTTTCAGTGCGGGCTCTTTGGGAGAGGAGGGTTAGGCATGCATGCCTAGATGTGGAATAGTGCATTGATGTGGTTTATCACATCGCGGTAATCGGACTCGGTAATCTCCTCGAATGTCTCATCCAGAACGTGTGCAATGCGCTTGCGCAGGTTTATCGTGAAAGCCACCGTGGTCCTTGTCCCAGCCAGGCTAACGTGTCCGCGCCACTGTGCCGCGAGGGGCGGGGGGACCATTGCTGCACACAGGCAAGCTGCATATGGGCCAGGGCGGAAGCCGCATTGCAGTAGAAGACCCTCCCTTGCTTCCCAGGTCACCCTCAGCAGCGAGATATCGTCCAGGACGAACTCCTGTGGAAAATGTTGGGACAGTGTTCAGTGTAGCTGCCCCCTGAAGCTGTTGGCTCTCCCCAAGGCACAGAAACCCAGAGGACAGTGCTGCCCTGAAACAATCAGTCCCCCTTACTCACCATTTTGAGGCTCCCGTGGGATATGCATGCTCTGTTTCGGACGGGAAAATTATGCAATTGTGTAGACCCTGTGTATTTTCTACTCCTTAAGTGCGGGGGAAATCATTACTCTGTCTGGTATAAACAATGCTGCCTCTGTTAAATGTTGCATTTTGCCTATACAGCTGCATCAACCTTGAAACCTCAGCCGTCCCTCTTATCGCCTGCTCAGAGACTGCAAAGACTCAGGAAGAGACCGCGAAAAAGCAAAGAAGACATGCTGCAAGAAGTGATGCGGCAATCTATTAAAGAGAATGAGAAAGCACAGAACTGGAGGGAGAGAGAAAGCAGGATCCGCCAGGAAAACGCAGCACACCGGCGGCAAAGCACCGCGCACCGGCAGCAAAGCACTGATAGGCTCATAAGCATCCTGGAGCGCCAAGCAGACGCTATCCAGGAGCTGGTAGCCATGCAGAAAGAGGAGCAGTACCGCAAACGCAAATGCCACCCCCCCCTACAGCCCTTGTCCCAAAACTCTTTCCGTTGTGCCCCACTGTCACCTCCAACCCACTTTCCCCAACTTCCGTGTTCTTCACGCCACCCGCTGCCTCCAACACCAGTATCTTCACCACCCAGCCCTGAAAACCACGACCCTTACCCTCTGCACTCAACCCCCATCACCATGCAGTATAGCTGTCCTGAAGTGCAGCACTCACTGCACAGCACACCAGACAGGACATACGCGAATCTGTGATTGTACTGTTCCCCACTCCACCCCCTTGTTTCTTTTCAATAAATAATTTTTTTTTCTTTTCAATAAATGGATTTTTTGGCTTTGAAAACATTCTTTATTATTGCATAAAGTAAAAGACTCCTTAGCCCAGGAAATAAACAGGCACTGCAAGTCTGCTTGTCTGCTTAGCAAACACTGATTCCTAAAGATTGGAACTACTGCACTTCACTCCCGTGCAGGGCACCAGATATCACTGCTGGTTTTCAGCCTCAAATTGCTCCCTCAAGGCATCCCTAATCCTTGCAGCCCCGCGCTGGGCCCCTGTAATAGCCCTGCTCTCTGGCTGTGCAAATTCCGCCTCCAGGTGTTGAACCTCGGAGGTCCATGCCTGAGTGAAGCTTTCATCCTTCCCTTCACAAATATTATGGAGGGCACAGCACGCGGATATAACCGCGGGGATGCTGTTTTCGGCCAAGTCCAGCTTCCCATACAGAGATTGCCAGCGGCCCTTTAAATGGCCAAAGGCACACTCCACAGTCATTCGGCACTGGCTCAGCCTGTAGTTGAACCATTCCTTGCTGCTGTCAAGGCTCCCTGTATAGAGTTTCATGAGCCACGGCATTAACGGGTAAGCGGGATCTCCAAGGATCACAATGGGCATTTCGACTTCCCCTACCGTGATCTTCCGCTCTGGGGAAAAAGCCCCGGCCTGCATCTTCCTGAACAGCCAAGTGTTCCGAAAGATGCGTGCGTCATGCACCTTTCCGGGCCAGCCTGTGTTAATGTCAATGAAATGCCCATGGTGATCCACAAGCGCCTGGAGAACCATAGAGAAATACCCCTTCCGATTAACGTACTCGGATCCTAGGTGGGGTGGTGCCAGAATAGGAATGTGCGTCCCATCTATCGCCCCTCCACAGTTAGGGAACCCCATTTGTGCAAAGCCATCCACTATTTCCTGCACGTTACCCAGAGTCACGGTTCTTCTGAGTAGGATGCGATTAATGGCCTTGCAAACTTGCATCAACATGATTCCAATGGTCGACTTTCCCACTCCAAACTGGTTTGCGACTGACCGGTAGCTGTCTGGAGTTGCCAGCTTCCAGATTGCAATAGCCACCCGCTTCTCCACTGGCAGGGCAGCTCTCAATCTCGTGTCCTTGCGCCGCAGGGTGGGGGCAAGCTCCTCACACAGTCCCATGAAAGTGGCTTTTCTCATCCGAAAGTTCTGCAGCCACTGCTCGTCATCCCAGACTTCCATGATGATGTGATCCCACCACTCGGTGCTTGTTTCCCGAGCCCAAAAGCGGCGTTCCATGGTGCTGAGCATGTCCGTGAATGCCACAAGCAATTTCGTGTCGTACACGTTACGTGGCTTGATAGCATCGTCGGACTCCTCACTCTCACTGTCACTTTGGATCTTAAGGAATAGTTCGACAGCCAAACGTGACGTGCTGGCGAGATAAGTCAGCATACGCCTTAGCAGTTTGGGCTCCATTTCCCGCAGACAGATCGCGCTGCACAGAAACCGTTGAAAGATAGCGCCAAAGGTGGACGGAAACAAAGGGATTTCTGGGATGCGAAGCGATGCATCACGGGGCGTTGGGACAGGACCCAGAATGCCCCGCACCCACGCCCCCTTCCCACAACCCACGGCGCCAGAATGGGAAGAGGTGCTCTGTGGGATAGCTGCCCATAATGCACCACTCCCAATAGCGCTGCAATTGCCGCAAATGTGGCCACGACAGTGCGCTGGGCAGCTGTCAGTGTGGACAGACTGCAGCGCTTTCCCTACTCAGCTGCACGAAGTCAGGTTTAGCTCACAGCGCTGTACATCTGCAAGTGTAGCCAAGGCCTTAAATGATGTTCGTAACGCGCTTTGTGGTCCTCCGTTGAAAAGTGCTATGCAAACACAGCTTGATTTGATCTGAGAGGCTTTACCAGCAGTCAGATATCAGCACCTGGCACTTTCCTGAGCCAGTATTACAAAAAGCTCTTACTTTTCTAAACAAACATCAGAGATGTAAACTCCCTGCCTTAGGTCATGCTGAGGACGACAAGATCCTGTTTCATCTGGAAAATCCTCAGCAGCCCCAAGCCACTGGGTGGAATGCTGCTCGTTCTTAGCCACTGTTTTCCATTACTGACCAGAAGAACTGCCTCTGGGTATGTCACATTGGTAGGCAAACTGTTTGTATGCAACCTCATTCCAGCATCTTTCAGGATTTTAAGACCTGCCCTGAAGTCTCAGTAGTGAAGCCAGAAGAATTGAATAGTAACCAGAGCCAGTGCTGTTAAGGCCCATCTACTTTAGAAAATATTAGCGAGACAAAGTGGGGGAGGTGATATCTTTTATTGGACCAACTTCTGTTGGTGAGAGAGACAAGCTTTTGACGCTGTCTCTCTCACCAACAGAAGTTGGCCCAATAAAAGATATTACCTCCCCCACCTTGTCTCTTTCATATCCTGGGACCAACATGGTTACAACAACACTGCATACAACAATGAGAAAAGATTGTCATTTACGGCACTAGTTCAAGTACCAGCAGTACTCTTGCCCACCCACAGAATTGCTCCAAATGCTTCCCAAATAGTCCAGAAATCGTTTCACTTGCACTAGCCCGGGCAGCTCCTGTGAACATTTCCGTCCACACCAATTCATTTCCAACCATTTCACTGCTAGAACAGGTAGGAAGTGCAGGTTTTGTGGTTGCACTGGTTCAGGCAGCTCTCCCAGTGTTCTCCCACAGTGCTTTTCAGTGATGACTCTGTACAGGGTTGTTTGGGGTTTTGTGGCAACTTGTGCTCCTCCACCAGGGCAAAAAGGACCTGTGCATCCTTGCTCTGAACTTACCTCAGGCAGCTGTGGCTGTGTGGCTGTGCAGGAACCTGGCACACTCCTTCCCCCTTACACTCACACTGATACACAGACCCAGTTGCAAGAACTTCTGTCTCCTGCCGCTCAGGAGCCGCGTCAGAGGAGCTGGCGGAATAACACACATACAGACACTCCCAGGAACAAGCCCCTTGCTCTTAGGGTCTGTCTTCATTGCAGCTGACCCGTGGCAGCTGGCTCAGGCAATTGCAGTGTAGACATTCAGGTTCAGGCTGGAGCCCCAGTTCTGGAACCCTATCCCTTCATACAACCTCCTTTCCCTCTGGAGCTAAGGGAGCTAGAGACATGGTAAGCCCTGAGGCAAAGGTGCACAGCCTGGATGTGGGCTGAAGACTAGTGAGGGACACTAGGTTTCTATATATTTTGTAGGACTCTGGTAAGCCCCCCAGTGCTCCTCTTCTGTTGTCCTTTTGCACTTTGTATGTTGCTGTTTCACACTGGAGTGATTGCTACCACAAGGACAGAGAATCCTTCCCAGTAAAGAAAAACATGGCACAACAGCCTTAGAAGAGCTGAAGTTCTGGCAGGGAAAAGCAGGAGTTAAATTGGCTGCTGCATAACTTTTATGCTTGCCTGTCACCTCAGTCTCATTTTCCATGGTGGCTTCGTTAGCAGTGAGCTGCTAATTAAATTTCATATTTATGATGAGAAAATAAAATCATTGGACCTTTTTTAAATAGTCTTTTTTTTTTTTTGCATTTTGCATTTTGGCTCAGGCTGCTGAGTCAGCAGTAGAGAGTCTGCAAAGATGAAACTTCCCGGCTTTCACAAGGAAGATAAACAGAACAAATAATGATGGAAGGAGAGTCTAATCTAAAACCCCATGTAGTTATTACACTATGTTAATTTTTGAATACAAGAAAAACAATTCTGTTTGCTCTTCTCAGAAAGCAGTGTTGCTGAGGAGATGGGAAAGAACCTTTTTGATTTTTTTGAAGGGTTCAAGGTGCAAATACTAATCTAACTCTCAAAAGGTTGTTTGTGATGGGAGATATGTTGAAAAAGACTTTAGACTGGTCCATTGACAGTGATTACCACCATCTACTCTCCAGTAGAATGTCTGTTTCTTGGGTTCCCAAGGATTAAATATTACCATACATAAGCATTGATTTATGGTGCCAAGTCTCTTCCTCTTGGGATTTGTAGTTTTTCTGTAGTAGTGGAGAGTTTATACAGTGTCATCAAACCAGAACTATAAACTACTACTCCCAGCAAGCTTTGTATGCAAGAAGTGCTCTATAGCCGCATCCTATTCATGCAAAGCTAACATCTGAAGAAGGCTTTAAGGGACAGATTTTCAAGTACTCAGCATCTATAACTGAACCAAGATTTTCAAAGAGCTCAGCCAATTTAGGCATCTAAATAAGGGCCAGATTTTCTGAAGGGCTTAGTACCCAGCAGCTCCCTGCCATTGTGACACATAGGACCAGATTTTCTCACCATCTGGGCTAGGTCTTTCAAAAGTCCAGCTGTGATATTTCCCGAGGGCATCTAGGGTTGTGAGGCACCCCGCCACCATCTGCCATTAGCATGAGGAACTCTTGTCTGTGCCTACCAGAAGTCAGCTCCCCAACTCCACCAGCAACACAAGCATTTCCCTCCAGACATGTGCAGGCCCCACATTCCCCCTGCAGGTTAGTGATCAGCACACTCCAACACCTGAACCCTCTGAGCATCCGCCCTAGAGTGTCTAGCTCCTGAATCTGTGAATACTAAACGCTCTCAGTATTCACAGATTAGCTGCTCCCAAAGAAACATTGTGCACCAGTTTACCAGTTTTCCTTCAGAACACTGCTCTGTTTAACACACAGCACTTAAATATGGTTGAAGTGAAAACAAGTACAAGTTTATTTAACAAAGCTTAGAGATTTGAGAAGTAGCAAGTCAAAGTATTGGAAACAAAAGATTACATGTAAAATAACATGATACACAAGACTGAATTACCCAGATACTCTCCTGTCTGGTGAAGTTTAGCCCATCTAAAGTATTTGCTGCATTTTCCAGCCAAGACTTAAACTGTAAGTCACACAATGATCAGCCAGAGAGAGAAGCGTCTACTACCCCCTGCCTAGGGTTACCAGATAGCAACTGTGAAAAAATGGGACGGGGGAGGGAGGTAATAGGCGCCTATATAAGAAAAAGTCCCAAAAAATGTGACTGTCCCTTTAAAAATGGGACATAGGGTCGCCCTACCCTTGCCTGATGCAAACCTGCTTGTCGTCTTCTGGGGAGCTGTCTTATAACTCACATATCTTAAGAATATCGTTTTCAGTGTATACACATAGCTGCTTAAATATCCATACATACATCTTGCAATGATTAGGACGACCAGTGTGTTACTAGCTGTTGGTAGAGACCTCACATCCCACCCTTTGGTGCATTATTTTGTAGACGTCAGACCCAGGCGATCCCAGTAAACTCCTATGCATCCCTTATGTCCTCTGCCAGTTGACACCAACGGGTCGCTGGGTCACCCCAGCCATTATTTTGCTGCTTACATGGCAGCTGAGCTCTTTGCAAAATATGACCTTGATTGTGGGTTGAAAGAAAATAAAAAATCTAGTTCTAAGGCTCTTGACTAGAGCTGAGAGCTGAAAGAATTCAATCCTCAAGTGTGGGAATTATTTACCCATTCTCATATTACAAGAAAAAGGTGACCACCGATGGATAGCTCTTTTGCAAAAAACGTAATTAACCATTGGTAGTGGGTGATATGAGATAGCAAGGTGTATAACTTGTACGCACAATCTCTGCAGTTCCACTAGCTAGAAGAAACATGGGTAAGGATTGTTGTTCCTCATGTTTCAGGAGAGAAACCAAATACAAAAGGGGAAATTTTCAAAGGCCCAAACAATACTCTTGTACCTAATTTCTATTGACTTTCAGTGGGATTTAGGTGTCTGCACTTTGTGCCTTTAAAAAAATGTCTCCCTAAATGGATGGGATTGGGATTCTTCCACCCCCACCCCCCGTCATGTTTTTAGAGTATTTTCCAGAAAGGGTGTTTTACTGGTACTGGCCACTCTCAGAAACAGGATATCCATGTTAGATGGAGCACTGTTCTGATCTGATCTGGCAGTTCCTAACTGCTCCTTTCCCATGCTGAAAGAGGGGAATTCAGTCAATAGTACTCCTTCATCCTGGGTTTCCCCATACTGCTCCCCATGATGACCACGTTCTCTTAGGAGAAGATGATAGTTAGATTTCTGACTTGTTCAGTTCTTGGCTTCTCCACTCTTCACCAGTGATGCAACTTGACTCTGAATTGAACCAACTGGCCTCTTCTGTGGTGAAAGTGGAATTCCGTCTCATGCCATGTTTCGCTAGTCCTGCTGGGAATAACTTTTCCATACTGGAGTTTGTACCTCATCTTATTCTCCTTAGCTGAAGCAATGGGTACAGTTTCAGGGTAAAGCAGCACAAAGGTATTTGTTTAACTAAGTAATGTTTGCACAGCACAAACAGTAATGTTTGATGGTAGAACCTGCTATAGAAGTCCTGAGTATTGCTATTATTCCTTTTCCCTGGCAGTGGGATAATGATTAATGGAGAACGTTGCTTACAGGAACAAAGTACAGTCCCACCTGTTAAGGAGTTAGGAGTTCATTACGGTGGGGCTCATCATGCTGCTGCCCTAATACGTTGTCTCAAGGGAACGTTCTCCCAAGCTGGGAATGGTCTTGTGCATTCCATCTTTGTTTTCCCCACCCTTTCACTGATGCACATGTTACTGCAGAAGGACCTCTGTCATAATGTCTGCGGAAGAAAAGGCTGTTTTCAGGTAATACCCCTCTCCCCCATCACATCCAGAGCAGAGCTCTCTAACGCCATGAGACACTTCCTCTTTGATTTCCTTCTACAGAGGTGTCATGTTTTAAAGTCACCCACAGCCTCTGTTCAGAAGAAATGGGGAAGTGAGGCAGCCCCCAACACCTCTCCCCCTGCTATATATAGACACAGCATTTCTGAGAGAGGATGGTGGGTGTGCGCTTCCGGAGCTATGTCACACAGTCCCGCTGCGGCAGCAAGTGAAGAGGCAGGACACAGAGCGAGAGGAAGGAGAGGGGATCAGAGGGGGTAACGAGGGGAAGCCAGTTTAACTAGATGAAACTTATTTAAAAGGTTCAGCCACTTCTGTATGAAAGGCACTGCTTTCTAACCAGCAGAACTGTAGATAGCCTGCCAGGAGCTGCTTCTCACTCCTAGTAGGACTTTGTACTTCCTCAGCAGTGTTGCATTTTATCTGTTGGGTAATTTTCCTTGCCAAGTGACATCCAGATTTCTACATGTGCTTTGTGCTCTGCTTGTGGGGAAGAGCTCACCGCACTATACTTCCAGCTTTAAGCCAGGGGCACCACAAAGGGAGTCTTAGGACCATTGGCACTGCCCATCCAGAGGCATGTCCAAGGAGCTTTATGACTGAGAATGGAGCCTATCACCAGTTGAGTAAGTATGTTCCCCCAGAGGCTAGCACACCCTCTGCTAAGTTGTAGTGCAGTAGCATGTCCCATCATTTGACCCACTGATTCTGGCTTGGAAAGACACCTGATGCCTGTGTTATGTATGGCATTTACTTCATTCTTCAGGCAGATCTGAGAAAGAAAGGTGTGAGCAACTGGACTAGTAAATTGGATGGTGCACCAAAAAGTAGTCTTTACATTACAACTGTTGGCATTTCAAAGGCATAATTCAGGGAGGTACAAAATTGAATAAGTAGTTAGGTGAATACTATATATCTGAGGTTCAAGAAGTAGTACACAGATGTTAACAATCATTGGCCGTAGGATGCTGAGCAGTTTTGGGGATGACAAATTCAATGGTAAACAGTTAGCTGGTAAACATACAAGTGATTGATTCTACATAGAGAGCTAGGTGTGAAATCATTATACATGTGTATAGTGCATTTGAGATGTTTGAAATAGCTGTCATATTCCCATGAAAGGCCAGAATTGTTGTATTGTGATATTTTATTTTAGTGGTGAGGTTTTGTATCTTGTATTGTCTTATGTGTTGGGAGTAGTAGGTCTGCTAAGATCCATCTGTCTTCTGAAACTGTCAGTCAGCTTGTTACTTATTCATATCTCATATTTCTTGTATTTTGTCTAGCCACCGTGTAGTACTCTCATTTGTGAGCAGGAGTGTGACAGTACATTCCTAACAGTATGGTGATATTGGATCTCATACAGTCTTTTGAGTAAAGTGTTATTCATGAATTTATCTGGGCCAAGATGAAGACAGTGGAATTACATGAATGTAACAGATGAAAATTTTGGCCTTTCTGCTCATTGGAATGTCACATGACTTTGTGCTCATTTCTTGCTGAATTTGGAGACTTCCTGGTAAATGAGACAATCTGGTCCTGACTCTCAGACATTCCATGTCATGAACTGGTTGTTTGGAAATGACAGAATACTGTACTTTCAACAAGAATCCCATTGACCTCACTGGATGAGAGAAACATTGCAAGTTTGAATTTTGTGGACGCATTTTCTAACCCATGTAACATATGGGTTTAGAATAAGCCAAAACTTAAGTAAATAACACCCATGATAATTTTATATGGTACAATTACATTTCATTCTCTCTTAATATTTATCTATTTGTACTCATAAAAGGGAGGTGCTAATAGCACTAATGAGAACCAGCTATAATGCACGCAAGGGCAGTGGGAGCTTTTGCTAACGTGGGCATGAACCTCTATCCCAACCTTGGTTCCCACACAGCTCTGTCAATTCAACTTAATCATGAGCCAAGGCTCACTGTACTAGAGTTAGTGCTAGTTTTCTGATGGGGACGAACACACACACAGATATATACGATAAGTAGGGCAACGATTTTGTCACGGAAGTCACGGAATCCGTGACTTCCAGAGACCTCCGTGACTTGAGCCTGTGGCGCCTGGGAGCTGCAGAGTCCTCCCCATAGCCCATGGTGGTTGGAAACTGTGGAGGGCCCAAGCTCCCAGCCGCAGTGGATGGCGGGGTGCCCCGCAACTCCCAGCCGCTGCGGGGGTGCCCTGCAACTCCCAGCTGCTGTGGGGGGGGCAGGGGTGCCCTGCAACTCCCCGCTACTGTGTGGGGGCAGGGATGCCCCGCAATTCCCAGCCGCTGTGGGCGGTGGGGGTGCCCCGTAGCTCCTGGCCGCCACGGACAGCAGGGCCCCCGGGAGCTCCCAGCCACCGCGGGCGGGTGCCCTGCAGCTCCCCACGGTGGGGGTGCCCCGGAGCTTCAAGCCACCACAGGCTGCTGGGGTGCCCCAAGCTGGGAGCCATGGGCAGTGGGGTGACTCCACAGCTCCAAGCTGGGGACCTCTGGGATGGTGTGGGGACCCTGCAGCTCCCCATTTTGTGATGCATATTTTTAGTAAAAGTCACAGATAGGTCACGGGCTTCTGTGAATTTTTCTTTATTGCCCGTGACCTGTCCGTGATTTTTACTAAAAATATGTGTGACAAAATCTTAGCCTTGACAATAAGACCTAAGCTAAGATCACCAGAGTCATTTGCACTGATGGCCAAAGTGAATTTTGAACCCAGATCTCCTGAGTTGAAAGGCTGGCGACTTGACCTTCCTGTACCTAGCATCTTGTCCTCCTCTTCCTCTTAACTCGTAACTCTTCCTCCTCTTAGCCTAGTTGGAATCCAGATCCCAGTTGTAAAAACAGACTGTTCATCACCACTAAAAACAAGTGTGAAGCCTGGCAATGGACTTTCCGTAATCTCAACAACATTCCCTAGATCAAGTATCTCATGAGCCATGTACTACCCAAGGACAACAGCTTCTTTTTGTACCTCTGCTTTCCCCACACTCTAGTAAAAAGAGAGTGTCTGTGTCAGCAGCTAAATGCTGCATTCAAACAAAAAAATCCAGTCTTTAAACATGTTTGTATTACAATATCACCCTCATTGTCGTTGTCCTCATCATCATGCACAGTAGTGTGGAGGATGTGTAAATTAAAGTACTTACTAAGTGTCAAGCTTTCATCTCTCTGCTTGCTGCTTCTCAAATCCTTTTAAATGCATGCACTAAATTCCTGTGGTAAATTATTAAAATTATTGTGCCATTAGCTTGATTTGCATGCTCTGAACTAACACTAATCTTTAGCATGCCAAGGTCTCTCTCGGGACCTCCCAATCTTACACTCCCTGTATCTCCCCAATTGCGTCTCACCTCTCACCATTTTTACTACAACCCTTCTTTCTTTCATCCCCATCTCTCTTGTGTCTCCTCTTTGTTTCTCTCTGCATTCCCCTCTCTCTCACCTTTCCTACTTCTTCTTCCTCCCTTCTATCTTTCCTTATCCCTGTTTCTCTTTTCTGTCTTTCTCCATCTCTCTTTCCTCCTGTTTCCCGTCCTTCTGTTACAGGAGAGCTGTCACTAGAGGCACCATTTTAAACGATGGTGATATAAATGGAGCATTGAAATCCTACATTTGGATGTTAGATTGGCACCTAATGTGCATGTATAAAGCAGCTACATATGCACCTAAGAAGCCCTGTTAAGATGCCCACATCTGAAAATTCAGATGTACGTCTTCAGACACTCCTGGGGGAATACTGCGCCTTAAAAATTCGGCACACATTTTTAAAATTGTGCAAAATTCTGCAAATGTTATTTGTCAAAATTTCACTATATAATCACACCAGTTTCAATTATTTTGGTAATTTATTTCAAAATACCTGTCAGCAAGTATGTCTGTAACAATACAGACACACACAAAAATTCCCCCAGGAGTACAGCGTTAAATCCCTACGACAACCCAGTTCCTTTTTCTCTGTCCCCTTCCCCACAGAGCCCAGCTGGGGAGCCAGACATTCACACTCCCTCCCCGCTAGAGCCCAGCCATGGCTGTCCCAGCCCAGACACTCACACCCCCTCCCACCCAACCCAGACCAGCCATGCCCCCCCTCTCAGCCCAGACACTCACACACACACCCCAGCCCAGCCATGGGCCCACCCCAGCCACTCACACTCTCTATCCCCCAGAGGCCAGCTGCAGGCCCAGACACTCTTATCCTCTACCCCCACAGAGGCCAGGGAGCCAGAGGGAGAAACAGCCTGATGCTGGGTCCCAGGCTTGCACGGAGATTCCTGCGCACTGCCCCCCTCCTTCCTTCAGGATGTGCTGGAAACTGCAGCTGCTGGGAACCCTCCAGTTCCCCCGGCCTTGTCTTCTATTTGTGAGCTGGGGTCTGCACTGGCCCTAGTGGCATCCAACATCTCTGCAGCCCATTTCTGTGGGGAGGAAAGGAAATTCTGTGCGCACAACATTAATTTCTGCAAAATTCTGCATTGCGCAGTGGTGCAGAATTCCCCCAGGAGTAACACTTGTCAAGTTGTCTGTCCTGATCACCGTGTTAATCATTCCGTTTTCTCTTAGTATGTATTGGGAAATGCCACGAGTACCACTTTCAGAAGAGCCTACGTTAAATCCCATTTTCAAAAATGATGTAGACACTTAGGAACCCAAGTTTCATTGTCTTAGGGCTGGTCTCCACTGAAAATTTACATTGGCATAGCTATGTCTCGGGGTGTGAAAAATCCACAGACCTAATCCTGGTGTAGACAGTGCTAGGTCAATGGAAGAACTCTTCTGTCAGCCTAGCTACTGCAAGCTACAGCCTAGCCACCTCTCTGGGAGGTGGATTAACTACAGGGATGGGAGAACCCCTCTCAGCACTGTAGTGAGTGTGTACCCTGAAGCACTACACCGGCACAGCTGCAGCTATGCTGGTGTAGCATTTTAAGTGCAGACATAGCCTCACAGCGTTCAAAATGGGATGTAGATTCCTAAGTCACTCACAGATGCTTTTCAAAATGATTAGCAACTAGTGCTCAGATGCTATGGTGGTGGGCGGGATATAAATACCTGCACAGAAGAGAATACACACAGAAAGGGTGGCAAAAAAGCCTAAGCGTCGCTACCACGCTGTTTGCGAAGGAGGGTTTTTTCCATTTTCTGTGTTTTTATTATTGGTAATAGATGTTGTGCAGGCAAATCTGATTGGATGCTGCCTGTCTGGGCTATCACAATCTGTTGTGGGTTTTGCTATTCAGACAAAATTAGTCATTTTCCTTCCTGTATGAGAACTTGATAAGAACTCTGAAGGGCTAAGGCTAACAGACTTGAGGAATGCACAATCCGTTTGCCCTGGACCTCTGATATCTTACCTGATGAGAGCACTGCAGAAAACGTGGATCTTAATCTTGTACCAGACTGAAGTCACTGTAGTGACATACTAAATATTATTGCACTGATTAGGAGAACACATGACCTCCACAGCAACATCTCATAGGACAAACCAGCATTCTCAGTAAAGGAGCAATTTGCCCTTCCACAAAATAGATTAAAGCTAGGGATGGGAATCCCCATGCAAGCTCAAGTAAAACTAAATGGAATAAGCAAGAGTGTGTACTGTTCAGATATTAAGCAAGATTCTCCTGGCATGCAGAACAATTGCCAGCATTCTGTCTTTGATGCATGTCATCTTTTCTAGACTGTGAGGTGCAAAGCCACTCCTGAGCACTACGCAATAACGATAATAATTGATCCTTGCTTCATCCATGCATGATTCTTTCACTTTTGGTGGAATGGAGTTTTATACGTCGTTCTATTATTAGTTGGGAAAGTAGAACTCTTCTGAGGTTCATTCCAGTTGTTCTCTCCTGTTTAGAACTCCTGACTAGGAACTAATCTCCTGGGATTTATTCCACTATTTTAATATTTCATAAGGACATAAATATGAATGCAGAGACAACTTTGTAGATTTCTCCTTTTTATTCTTCTAGGTCTGACTCTCTTGAGGAAGTGATAATAAGTATGAAGAGTGAAGAGGAATTCTTTCTCTCTCCTTTTGCCAGAAGTGAGTTGGGTTTGCTTCCAGAGCATTCTGAACCACAGTTTAGGTTTGGATTGTCTCTGCCTCTCGTCTCCGATGTGTACTGAAAATGATAGTTGGTTCCCTGGTGAACCAAGAGGGAAACTGAATAACGGGTAACTCTCTTGTGAACTGCAAGTGAAATCAAGTGATGTATGAGCGTACCTCCTAACTGTCCTCAGTGAGGACTGTGATAGGCTGGGCCTCTCCTTTGGGTCACATTCAGGCAGTTTGAGTCTCTTCCACTTACAGAGTCCTTTCCCCATTTGGGAACTTTACTCCAAACTCTCTGGCACTATGGGGATCTCCTGCTTAAGGGGACATTCAGCCTCTGAGTTCCCTTATAAAGGTCTGATTTGTATATGGCAGTCTGGCACAGATGGATCCGGGTCAGGGTTTACCTTCAACCTCTGCCCTGCAGTGATCAGGTTGTCCTGGGTCTAGTAAGTCCTTGTAGGCAGCAGAGGCTTGTCAGCTGTTTCCCTCTCAGCTGCTCTGTTGCAAGAGACAGGTACTTCTGAGACACAGCAGCTTTCCTCCTGGTTGCTACTTCTTCCTGTGACAAGATTTCTTTTTTAAGCTCGCTTCCTTCAGCTGGAGCACACTTTGCAGGTGTGCCAATTTGGTACCATTTGAGCCCAGAGAAGCTCGTTAGCCTTCTCCTGATTGGGATGGGGACATGCCTTATGACAAGGACCCAGCTTTACCTCGCTGATCCCCTGCAAATCTAGTAATGGTCTCTTTCCCGCTGTAAGTTATGTGTAACAAGAAGCCTGACTCAGTAAGAGAAGTGGATAGAAGATATTTATGCTAATGGAAAACTATATTGTGTTTAAAACTTTCTATTCTATTTTTTATGGGTCCGTCATTTTATATCTTCTACATTTTGCTGACGCTGAGGCATTTTGCAAGCTGGTTGACTCTCTTATAGACAGAGAGAGGGAGTGCTGATTGAAGTGGTTGTTTCAGTGTCCACCCAAACTAAGTAAAGCAGAAACATAGCTATTTTCAACCTTGATTATCCAGCAATGCTCTCAGCCTCCTAGAGATACTTTGAGGATTTCAGAATCTAAAGTAATAATACTGTAGTAATAATCATTAATACTTCCCTAATACCTACCATCCTGGGATTTCAAAGTGCTTTGCAGTTACTAGTGAATCGTGCCTTGTGATGTTCGTATTTATTGCTATCCTGATTATCAGATGGAGACACTGCAACACAAAGAGACTAAGGCCAGGTCTACACTACCGCGGTAGTTCGACAGCTGGCAATCGAACTTCCGGGTTCGATATATCGCGTCTGGTCTGGACGCGATACATCGATCCCGGAAGCGCTCGCCGTCGACTGCGGTACTCCAGCTCGGCGAGAGGAGTACCGCGGAGTCGACGGGGAGCCTGCCTGCCGCGTGTGGACCGCGTCTGAACCACGGTAGGTTCGAACTAAGGTATGTCGGATTCAGCTACGTTATTCACGTAGCTGAAGTTGCGTACCTTAGTTCGAATTTGGGGGTTAGTGTAGACCAGGCCTAAGGTTCAAATTTTCAAAAGCAGGCTCTGATTTTAGGTTTCCCTCCTCTAGGGTATCCAAATTTAGACATCTGTCTGGACAAACTTTTCAAATGTGGTTCCCAAAGTTACCGGTAGGTATCTAAATCCATATTTATGTATCTAAATAAAAGGAGCCTGATTTTCAATAGTGCAGAACACCCAGAACTCCAGCCAGAATCAGTGAGAGTGGTGGGTGCTCAGCACCTCTGAAATTAGACTGAGGTTGTCTAAAGTTCAGCACCCGCAATTCGGAGGCCACTTTTGCAAATTTGACCTTCAATGACCTACCCAAGGCTATATGAAAAACTAGTGGCAGAGCCAAGAATAAAGCCACGTTTCCTGGTTCTTTAAGCAAAAGAAGTGATTTCCCTATCACATTTCACATTCTGATTTTCCTTTAGGAGGAAAGCTAGCACAAAATTCTTCTCTTTTTATTGTGTTTTGTTGTTGTTGGATGTTGCTCTGATACTGCAAAGCTGCATCTATCCAAAGAGAGGGCTTATGAAAAAAGCTCTCTGCTGTCATTATTATTATGGTTAAGGCTACGTTTTTGTCAAGGATTTTTAGTAAAAATCATGGACAGGTCACGGGCAGTAAAGAAAAATTCACGGCCCATGACCTGTCCATGACTTGTACTATATACCCCTGACAAAATCTTGGGGGTGGGGGAGCGAACCGGGGGTGCCATGGGTACTCGGGGGGGGGGGCTACCAGGGGGCACCAGGGGGGCTGGGGAGGGCGGACCGGGGGTGCCGCAGGTCCTGGGGGGTGCCACGGGTGCTGGTGGGGCAGACTGGGGGCGCCGCCAGTGCTGGGGGGCGTGGGTAGTGGTGTGTGACCCAGGACCCCTGCTGGTGCTGGGGGGTTGGTGGGGCTGGCAGGCTCCCTACCTGGCTCCATGCCTCCCCGGAAGCAGTGACATCCCCGTCCCTCAGCTCCTGGATGTAGGCGCGGCCAGCCAGCTCCGCATGCTGCCTCCACCCCGAGCGCAGGCTCCACAGCTCCCATTGGCCGTGAGCTGCATTGGCAGCCAATGGGAGCTGCAGGGGTGCCTGCAGGCAGAGGCAGCACGCAGAGCCCCCTGGCCGCGCCTCTGCCTAGGAGCCGGACATACCAGCCGCTTCTGGGGAGCCCCCCCCCAAAGTAAGTACCACCCAGAGCCCTCACCCTGTCCTGCACCCCAACCCCCAGCCCTGAGCCCCCTCCCACACCCAAACTCCTGCTGCTGGGGGAGGGGGACACAGTGACCTGAGACTTCCCCAGCAGCAGCCAGTGTGGCTGACCCAAGGGCTGCCTGAGCTGCTCAGGCGGCCCCCGGGCTAGTCACACCGGCCACTGCAGAAGTCACGGAGGTCCTGGAAAGTCACGGAATCTGTGACAAACTCGCAGCCTTAATTATGATTTATTGTATTACTCTACAAACACATGGTAGGAAGGCACTTCCTGTCCCTTGTGTGCTAGAGAAACATACAAAGGAAGAGAATGAGCTACAGCATACACGCAAAGCGTTGCTGATGATAATAGGCACACAGCTTGCAGGTTCCAGCTTAAAAATCTTATCTTATGTAACCCTTTTCTTTTTTATAAATATTATTTAAAACCTTGCTTTTATTTCATCTATTTAGCATCAAACACTAACCCACGCCCCCAACCCACCCCCGTTTGTATATTAACGTGTAGTTAACATGAGAATTTTCTGTGTTGTGGTTTCTTTTTAACTGCCACCACGCTATGAACATCTGTGAACAAAATGCGGAAGTCCAAGGGACCCAGATAATTCACCACTTCCAGAATAAACTTCCTCCTCCTCACTTGCACGGCACCCTGTGTTTTTTCATATCTCACAAAGGAGCAACCAAGTGATCCACAGAGATCGCTGAACGCTGTGCTCCCACTCTGTTCTAGAGAGCAGGGTTTGGTTCTGGTCACCTCAGGACTGATAGAGTGGCAAGAATTCAGAGGAAGGTAATGGAAACGATTAAGGGGCTGGAGGGATTAACTTCTGCACCATCATGGTGAACGCTGCCTGCGTTGAATAGAAGTCTGGCCGTGGGAGCTTTTCCACAACAGTGTTTTAGCAATGCTCGCTTGAGTTGAATTGCAGAATAACAACTCCTCCATCCCCACGATTTTTCCCTTGCTGTTCTTGTTGCTTCTAAGAGAAGCTCCTTGCCTGTCCTGCCTTTGGACTTCCACCTAACCTAAGAGACCCCAGGATTCAAAGCTAAACTCATTCACTGGATGTTGTTAGAATAATAATAAACCCCAAGCATTTTATCTGTCTAAAAATGAAGCTTTAGATCTGACCTGGAGATGAGTGCTTTATGGAACCTTGGTTCTGAAGCCTGGGAGGTTTTTTCCCTTGATCAGTGGAGAGCAGTCCCTGGCATATGAAAGTGTGAAGGCTGAGAGAGACCAGGGAAGAGCTTTAACTGTGAGGTGATTTGTTCAGTCAAAAATTGTAACAAAAAGAAAAAAATAGCAAACACATAGGAAGGTGCATTTGTGTGAAACAGCCAGGAGAAGGCCAGTCCCTGAGAGAGAGAGAGAGGAAGAGAATGCTTCTTTTAATGTAAAAAGGGATTCTCTCTCTTATTCTTTTGAATCCACAAAGACCTTTGAAATAGTTAGGACTAGCTGGAGGTTATTATTGGATTAAGATCTCCTACTGTTAAAGAATATCTTGTATACTAAACACTGAAAGGAACAGCGGGAGAGCAATTCCTCAACTGCTGTGGATAGTCTTATTTCTTTATGGCCAAATCACGGTTCAAGTCAGCCCAAGTTTGTGTATTTGCACCTGTGATTTGTGATGGATGCCAAAGTGTTTCCATGGTACTTAATAGTCTCTGAAGGTGTCAGGTTACAACTCAAGACATGCTGGAATCAGATGCTAGAGAATGCTTATAAAGATCAGATGCAATAAATGGTTACATATTTTTACACATTTCAAGGACATTGAAATCTGTCATTTTTAATTGGTTTTTATTTTAAGTGAAAACAGCTTCTCTGCAAAGATGTCAGAGGAAGGAAGGATAGAGGCAAGGAATAATGCACTTCAGACATGCAGGAAGTGTGTGCTGCTGGAAGTCTCTTCTCCATTTAAAACTCTTAGCCACTAATGCAGTGAATTTGTTAGTTTTCATTGGACTTTAGTTGACCTCCTCTGTTTCCTGACCAGAGCACCCAGGCTCCAGCATCTCACTAGTATTTAATTCATTATAGAGTATTAGGTTAAATAGTAAGTTAAATAGACATTTGGTGCTGTCATAGAATCACCTTCAGTTTTTCCAGTGAACAGCAGGAGTAATTCTATGGAAGACAATGGAGTTACTCCAGGCTCACACTCTTGTAAATAAGAACAGAATCAGACCCAAGGAATCCCGCGACGCAAAACCCTGAGCTCCTGAAGCTGTATTTTACTCACTAATAGCCCCTCTAATAGACCAAACATCAGCTCTGAGAGGAGTCAAGGATGTTTGTCACGCTGGACTTCAAAGGTGGGAGATGTAAAGAAAGAAGCAAAAGGCTCTTGTATGGAGACAGAGGACCACTCCTCTAGGATTTTTTTGATGGCTTGTGCGTGTGTAGTAAATCCTTGTTTTATAATGAAGTTCTTATATTCCTAAATGTGGGGGATCTTGATGGAGGTTTTTTTTTTAAATTCCTATGAAAACGTTTCTGCAATAGAGTGGTGTTGCTGAGTGAACTCCGTTCTTTGAATCATCTCATGGAGGGATCCCTCAGTGATGTCCCAAGGGAGCACTGGCAAAGAATGTAACAGTTCCTGATTCCACAGAGCAGGCTGGAAGAGATTCTGGGGTGTTGTGAACTCCAGAGAAGAGTTTATATTGCTCCCCTTGAGGCCCAGCTCTGAGCTTATTGGGAACCTATCAAAAATCAAAGGATCTGGGGCATTGGGCTTTTGGATGCAAAAGACTAGCCCTGGGTGGATATAAGGGTGATTTTTACTTCCTCTGTGATCTTTAGGTCCAAGCTTTGGCCCACATTTAGTCCATCCTCTCAAGGAAAAGGGCTAGAAATTTAGCTTTAAAAGAATGAAAGCTAAGATACTCTTAGGCCTTGTGTGCATGGAATAACTTTAGGGGTTTTTTTTGGGGGGGGGAGGAGAACTACCGTGCGTGCGCGCGCACACACATACACCCACTATTTTTTTTTTAATTCTCTGGCATTGTATCCCACACTTATTATTCTGCTTTGGAAGTGAAATACCACTATTCCAGAATGAGTTTTTCCGTGTAAGGTTCCTGTGGACACAGCAGTATTTTGGATTAACTGTTTCACTTCAGGCAGTCCTCCCACTGCTGTCGAAACTGCATAGCTTCACATCTGGATTGTGTGCCCTCTTGTGTGCCCTCTACTGCTTTGGGGTCGTTTGAATGGGTGTCATCTTTTCTTTTAAATGCTAGCACTCAGGCAAGTGCATGCCTTCGCAATTCCTGTCTGTGGTGGAGCTGCATACCCAATATAGCAGCCATGCCCTGTGCTTCTTCGTTCTCCCATCTGGCAGTTCTGGACTTCCTTGCCTTCTGGCGAGAATAGATCATCCAGGCCCATCCGAACAGCAGTCACTAGATGCAAGGAAAAACAAATGGAGGAGAAAGGGTAGTCCTGGGACACAGGCCAGTGCTGCTACAAAACAAAGGAGCTCTGGCAAGAGACAAGAACGGGACCTCCGGTAATGCTCCCACTATCTGTCCATACTATGAGGAGCTGGACTGGATTTTTGCAAGGGAGATCACCACCAAACCCCAGCATGGGGAGGAAGGCCTTGGATGGCACTGTAACAACTGCCAAAGGCACCCAAGTGACCACAGATGGCATCAACAAAGCAGTGTACAGACTCCTTCACTATAGTTATTCTGCATTAGTTCTAGCAGTAAAACATATTCAGAAAAATCTTTCTCACGTAGACAAGGCGTCAAATTTCTAGTTCCCCCAAATTTGAAGGCGCTTTCAGCCCCAGGCTTCATAGACCTAACCCTAAAGGCTGGCTCAGCTCAGTGATTCCCAGTGTTTGCCGGGCAGTTTTGCAGTTCCTGAAACTGGAGGCTGAGGAAGTCATAACACATTCACGAGACTCTGGCCCAAGGAAAATAGTTTATTGCTGTTGAGCTAATTAGTTACTGATTAAAAGTCAGTTACTAAGAAAAGTCTCATAAAGCAGAACTCTTGTTCTCAGACCTGGAGAACAGCACATTGTTTTTAGATCACATCCTTTTAAAACCTTCAATATCTGGCTTAAGGAAACCTTCTGGATAGAGCCCCTAGCCTCCTTTTATCCCTGGTGGGATTTCAGGGCTTGACAGGGTGCTTTGGGGATTGCTTGCAGTAGGGCCAGAACACTTCCTTCTCCTAGTTCCATCCAAAAATCTGTTACCACATCCTTGATCTGAGCACCCTGGAAGGAGCTTTAAGGGGACTGTCTCTGCCTTTCCTTTCCCCATCTGAGGGTGTTGTGGTGTTTACATAATATACCTGCTGTATGCAGCGTTCTTCACACTTATTACATTTGATTGTAGGCCATGCACATAGAAAGTTCTTTTCTCAAACACATCACTGGGAAGGAAGGTCTTGGGTTGAAAGCCCTGTATTGGGAGTCAGGAGAGCTGGGTTCAGTTCCTGCCACAGACTTTCTTTGTGTGAACTTAGGGGTTGTCCATTAATTACATAACACATTTTCGGTGACTTTTTTTAAGATCCACCCACCCCCTTGTAATGCTGGAACAAACACACAGATTAAGGACCCCTAATGAGTTATGTAATTTATGGACGGCCCCATGTGCAAGTCACTGAATCTCTCTGTGCTCTCAGCTCCCCATCTCCTCCAGCCTTTGTCTGTCCTGTTTAGATCTCTGCCTATGTGTTTGAAAAGTGGGTCTGCAGTCTGGGTTGGGCTCTCCCAGGCACTACTGTGATATAATAATAGGAGGCTGCTGTTAACATCTTGAAGACAGGCTGAGTCCAGCCAGCCAGAATGGCTAACTCTGACTTGATTGCTAAGCTTAGAGTGCATTATAAAAACATTTAAAATTCAGAGTACCTAGCGTTGCTATCTGATGCCTGGGAGATTTCTTTTGCTGTGTGCTGACTTACTTCGCTACATGTTTTCTCACCTCATTGTTGCCTGCCCTGAAACCTTCCCGGATGAGCTGGTCACCAAGAAAAAGTTGGCAGGAGACCGTTTAGCAACAGCTCAAATATTATGTGACCACATTTTGCATGAGTCAAGAATATTTTCATGCTCCGATGGTGTCACACACATTTAAACCCACTCATACACACACAGACAGACACCTGTATGCACACAGATACTTACGTTCAAGCCCATGCACTGATTCACAGACAGCCACCATGTACTGCACATGCATACATCTACTTTTGGAAATTCAGATGCAGTCACTCACACATATAGCTGCACATTGCACATACACCTGAAGAGTACATGCTCACATCTGTAAAGCTGAGATAAACCTATGTGGGGAGGGGAGAGAGAATGCCCCATAATAGTTTAGTGACTGCATGTCTTTGTGCTGCTGAGCACTGCAAATTCAGGCCCCTTTCTTCCATTACACATCCTGCAGCACAGTAACCATTCAGAAGAGGAATTCTCTGACTTTTAGGAACCATCATAGAGTTAACCGGGCTGCAGAATCATCGCTTGAGCAATATGCAATCGTTCAGAGTCTAGCTAGAACCTCTCTAAGCTGTCACTTCTGAGATGAGCTGAAGACAGGTTGCACTTCAGCACAAACAGTTTTAATATAGGGCAATATCAGCATTCCTGAGAGGTGCAGCCGAGTTCATCGCATGTGACAGGGCAGCTCAGAATGGTAAACAGGATTGAAACCCTCCTGAGTTGGTGTGCTTCGTATTTATTTGCTGATTTGTTTCCCTTGCTAAGGAGCAGAGCCAGAAATGGATGACTGCCTAGAGATGCTGAAAGATGAGGAGGAAGCCCTGTGGGAGAATGTAGAGTGCAATCGGCACATGCTGAGCCGGTACATCAATCCAGCCAAGTTGACCCCGTATCTGCGTCAGTGTAAAGTCATCGACGAGCAAGATGAGGATGAGGTGCTCAACTCGCATATGCTGCTCTCCAAAATTAACCGAGCAGGTAATTCTTTCTTGAACGACCAAGACTGCACCAGTTTATGTGCTGCATTGCCTGGGTTGGGTTGACCTGACCCCAGCATTGAATTAAAATCTATGAAGGGCTCTCTGTTCCCTTTCAGTTAGATTTTTGGGGAAAAATCTGATGTTCACGAAAATGAACTGCTGTTTGGTAATAGTGACTATAGCAAGCCTCTGTTGTACAGAATGATGCTCACCAAGTTTTCATTCCTACATTTGCCAGTACATTTCAGTTATGATAGGCAGCAACCACTGCTCTTTCATGCCTGATGCCCAGATATCTCTGTCAATCAGGGCTGGTCAGCAGCACCCCTTTGATTTGAGCATCACTTTTGGTGGAAAGGTTTGCAATTCTGGCATTTCAGTACTGTACAGCGTGGGCTGCATTGAATGCCACTGTCTTTCGAAGGCTCAAATCCAAACGCTACCTTCCCTACCCTATTCCTTCAGAGTAACAGCCCGCACAAACATGGAGAATACATGGCATAGCTTCATGAGATCAGCTGCGCGCAGTGTGACAAGACTGGCTTTTCCACAGTGTATTTATGTGCCAGCGACTGTTAAATCTGGAGCGGGCTTGGCCTCAGGATTACAATATCTGATTATCCTGTTCTCAGTACTCCTGTGTCCTCTCTCATTGCACTATTGTTGGGTTGTCCCTAGGCCGACTGCTGGACATCCTTCATACCAAGGGTCAAAGGGGCTATGTAGTTTTCTTAGAGAGCCTGGAGTTTTACTATCCTGAACTCTACAAACTGGTGACGGGGAAGGAGCCCACACGGAGATTTTCTACCATTGTCGGTGAGTAGGATCAGTCCCTGAGGAAATAAGGGTTGGAGTCAAGACACGAGATAAGACTGATTTTTTTTTTCAGATGAGAAGTGTTAATGAGGCGTAGTGACGGGTAGTAGCTCATTCCCACTTCTCACTCTCTGGTCTGGTACGACCTAGCATTGACTAAGCTGTTGGTGAAAGCAACACCCCGGTTGTTGGAGTGAAGCTGAAGAGCTTCAGTAGGAGTGCTACCCAGTCTGCCTCTGTTTCTAGAATGGCAGTCATTACAAGGTGCCTCACGGAAAGACATTAGGGACCAGAATCTCATCTCAGTTACATTGGTGTGAGTCTGGGGTAGCTCTGTTGAAATAGACAGAGGTACTCTGGATTTGCACCAGGATAACTGAGATCCAATGTGTGTACATGAACGTGCTCCACCAAGTCCAAAAACAGGTGCATGGATATGTGTGTATTCACCATTGTAGTATATATGCCTGTGTATTAGAATGTGTGTGAAGACTGAGTAGATGAGTTTGAGTGTACATATGCAGTTACATATGCTGTCTGTGTGTACTCTGAACATGTGCATGCATGAATATAAATATACGTATGTGTCTGTGTATATGATAGTGACTCTATATATGATGGGGTGCATATATGTATGATTGTATTGTCTATGTATGGTATTTGTGTGTCTGCTAGTGAGTTTGACTGTGTCTGTATATTTCACTGTGTGTGTGTGTGTGTGTGTGTGCATGTGCATTTGTTTGTTCCCCACCTGTGCTGTCCCAACTTTGCCTGAACCCACATTATTAACCTGCTCCAGAGCAGTGCCATGGATCTTGGAGCTGATGGGCTGTTTGATTCTTTTCAGTGGAGGAGGGACATGAGGGTCTCACCCATTTCCTAATGAATGAAATCATTAAGCTACAGCAGCAGGTGAAGACAAAGGATGTGCAGCGCTGTGAACTCTTGGCCAAGTCCCGCCAGCTGGAGGATGACAGGAAGCAGCTGAAATTGAACAATATAGAGTTGCTGACCTTCCAGGAGAGATACAACAAGATGAAGGAGGAAAGGAACAACTACAACGACGAGCTGATCAAGGTGAAGGATGAGAACTACAACCTGGCCATGAGATACGCCCAGCTGAGCGAAGAGAAGAACATGGCTGTGATGAGGAGCCGGGACCTCCAGCTCGAGGTAAAAGAGATGCTTTGGATTGGTTTGGGTATAAATCACAGATGGAGCATGAAGTGTGGCAATTGGCTCAGTGGTATTTTCAATTATGCTAAAGGTGTGTAGAACTCGTACTTGCTTTGCTTATCCAGGTTAGAGGCTCACAGCATAATGAAATGTTAAGCAGAGATGATGTGTATTAGTGTAAGATTCCCTCTGAGGGATGGGACTTCCCAGCCTATGGAGAAAGGAAAAACATTGTTTTTTCAGCATCAATAATATGTTGGGGCAGTTACCCAAGTATGCACTAAAGTTTCATGGTGGATTATCCAAGAGTTCCAGCATACCATGCTAGCACTGTATTGAGCTGTTGGGAATTAACCACCCCAAGAGCATGAAGTCCGTGTTTTGTGTGCACTCAACTAGAGGTGAGGATGTATTTAGAGAAGCATATACAGAGGCTTGATGTATTTTGGAGAATCTTTTTTTTCCCTGTGCCTCTTTCTGCTTTTCATTGGTTCCTGGGGTGTCCTAGATTGACCAGCTGAAGCATCGGTTGAATAAGATGGAGGAGGAATGCAAGCTGGAGAGGAACCAGTCACTGAAGCTGAAGAATGACATTGAAAACCGACCCAAGAAGGAACAGGTTCTGGAATTGGAGCGGGAGAATGAGATCATGAAGACCAAAATCCAAGAGTTACAATCTATCATTCAGGTAAGCCAGAGGAGGAATTACGCCCCATCCTCTTACTCTCTGCCTTGAAATCAGTACACACGCCCATTATACTGGTGGGAAATGTGGGGGGAAGCTGTGCCCCCAAAACTACAATGAACCCAATCACAAAGTTTGCAAAGACCAAAAGGTTGCACAGCCCCCAACTTTCTACAGATTACCCCATATAAAACAGATGCACAAGCAAAAGGGCTGGATCCTGCAAGGTGCTGAGTGTCTGCTATGAAGTGCTGAGCCCTCTCGATTCCTATTGAAATCAATGAGCCAAATCCTGGCTCTGCTGGAGTTGTTTTGCCCCAGCTCACCAGTGCAAAACCACTTTAACTAGCTCCCCTAGATACTCCTGGTGTAGGGTCTGCACAGACAGTCCTATGTCATCACCCATGCTGGAGTAAGGGATTTGACTGGGGAAAGGAGGCCTGGTCAGAATGTTTCTGCGCTCCAGAAGTCACAAGCTACTGAGACGACCTCCTTGTGGGTTATTGCAGAAAACTGCTCTAACTTGCATTGGGGGCTTCACCAGGGGTGGCCAGCTCCAGGTAAGGGAAGGGCATAAAGGAGGGCACAGCCACCTTAGCCCTCCTTTTCAGGTGATGTGCTAAGCAGGGCTCGGCCAGACCCCCGCATCTATCTCAATGTGCGGGCGCTCAGCACTTGCAGGAACAGACTTTCCTTTTTAGAATGACACCTTTTAAAGATTCTCAACTCATTCTTATGCCAGAGCACAACTGTAGCCTCTCTGGCAGTGCCTAAAAAGTTTTAGGGCTTGCCTACCCATAAACCGCTACACCACTATAGTGCTTCTGGGAAGACACTACCTGTGCTATGTAGGCACTCCACCTCCCAGGGGAGGCAGCAGGTAGGTCGATGGGAGAATTCCCCCGTTGACCTAGCTCAGTTTCCACTGGGGATTAGGTCAGTTTAACTGTGTCGCTCAGGGGTGTGGATTTTTCATACCCCTGAGTGACGTAGTTATACCAACCTAATTTCCTAGTATAGAACAGGCCTTAGTTTTCTACAAAGTGAAGCTCAAATCTTAAAAAAGGTATAATATCTAAGCTTACTTTGAGACGTAGTCTAATCTGAAGACTCGTATGCTGTTAAAAATTAACATGATGATTACTATGACGCACAAGGAAATAATGAAATAATCACCAAAAAATAACTACCTAAAAATGGGAACAAAACACTCCCAAAATAACAAAAAGCCAACTTATTTTAGAAATACTTATTTTATTCAGTAATCAAAATGTCAGTGGACTCTCCAACTTAGTATAAGTATTTTTAAAATAAATTTGCATTTTCTTGCTTAACTTTTTTGTCTTTGATTCCCGGTTTATGTGGTTATTTTTGGCCGCAATTTATTTCTCCCACAGTCATCTTGTTAATTTTAATTCCTAACGGGGAAAAGAAAGTTTCTGGACATTGTAGAAAATGAAGTATTAGTTCTAGGCAGGGGCATTGGTGACTCTAGGCATGTGTTTAATATTCATTAAGCATAGTCATGCAAAGTCTGCATGTTTTAAAAATTCCTCTGCATGTTTTCTTGGGCCCTGCTCCTTGGCAAAGGGCAAACTCTGTGCTCAGTGGGCTGATTAATAGAGAGAGGTTTTGAATGCAGGGCCTGGAGCAAAGGAGCGGCTGCTCATTGTCGCTGCATCCAAAATGTATCAAATTTTATCAGATCCAATAAAAATAACCCCTTCTCCACAGCCATTCTGACAGTGAGCTGGGCTTTGTTCAGCTTTCAAAACATTAACAAATATCCCTCCCTTCTCCTACTTTCACACTGCAATCTCATTCTCTCTTCTTTTTCTTCAACTGTCTGTCTGTTTCTTTCTTCTCCGCATCCCTTTGTTTCTCTCTTTCTCTCTCCTCCTGTCCTATATCTTTAAACCTTGTCAACCTCAGGCTGGCAAACGTAGCTTGCCAGATTCGGACAAAGCCATCTTGGATATCTTGGAGCATGACCGTAAGGAGGCGCTAGAGGACCGCCAGGAGCTGGTCAACAAGATTTTTTATCTCCAGGAGGAGATCCGTCATGTGGAGGATCTGAGAGACAAGGTGAGAGAAAGACAGGACTGAAAGAATGGGATCAGATCTCTTTGAGGGATCTCTGATTGCGATGGCCAGTGATACCTGCAGGTGACTGCTGATGGAGAAGTGCAGTAGCAATTTGGTTCGGTCCTCACTTCCCATCGTCAGCTGTTCACATGAATCTGTCTAGGGTCATCCAGACAGGGCAGGTGCAATTCCTTCAAACCAATTATTTTTCATATAGACAACATTCACTGCTGTGGGAGTAATTTACAACAAGACCCCATCAGCATCAGCTTGGACTGCAGCAGTCTGAGCTTCCTCACAGCCATGCCTTTTCAGCACGGGGCTTCACTCTAGCCATATGTGTCTGTGTCTTATGTAAGCAAATGTATAGATTAGTGCACACCTGGAGGTGAACAGGAATCTCCTCCATGCAGCAGGGTAGACCTCCCGATTACTTTGATGTACAGCTTGTATTGATTAGTCTGTGTCATTTGCAGTATCTTGAGGAGAAAGAAGACCTGGAATTAAAGTGCTCAACTCTGGGGAAAGACTGTGAGATGTACAAGCACCGTATGACCACTGTGATGATACAGCTCGAGGAGGTGGAGAAGGAGCGAGACCAGGTACGTCACATTTGAAGCGGGGGAAGTAACAATGAGAAATTGGATCTTCTCTTTCTTCTGTTTCTGCTGGAAGCCACCTCTAGGAATTGAGGGTAATTGGACCCAAAGTGTCACTACATTTGTTACATATAGTGGTTGCTATTAAAAAAAAGTAAACACTTGCTAGATAGTGGCATTTGCAATACTACTGTTATCTACTAGTCTAAGCATAGGGAGATTCTTCGAGGTTCTGTGGCAGCTGCCAGTGGGTGCTGACTTTTTAATGGCAACACAGTAGGCTGCTTATTAATGTCAAGGTTTTTGGTTAGCACTCTGCAACATTTGCTGCCAACTAAAAGTTGTCAGCCATCATCATCTTCATTAATCGTATTACTGTAGTGCACAGAGGTCCCAAGCATTGTGCTAGGAGCTGTACAAACACACAGTAAGAGACAGTCCCTGTCCCAAAGACTGTGCAATCTAAATTAAGATGAGAACCCATGTGGCGCACACGGGTAAGCAGTGTTTTCCTTCCTCTGCAGGCATTTCGTTCCCGAGATGAGGCACAGACCCAGTACTCACAGTGCCTGATTGAGAAGGACAAGTACAGAAAGCAGATCCGGGAGCTGGAGGAGAAGAACGATGAACTTCGGATCGAGGCAGTCCGGAAGGAGGCTTGCATTGTTAACCTGGAGTGCAAACTCCGACGACTCTCTAAGGAGAACTGTCATGACCAGGTAGGGCCAGGGAGAACTAGCTGTGCTCTCTTCCCTTCATGTCTGTCTCAGTTACAGCATGATGTAGAGGAGGATGGGATTTTATTTTTATTCCCTCTGTGAGCAGCAATGCTAGCCTGAAGAAAGCAGTTGAGGGAAATTTCTCTTCTATTCAGCTTCAATGGTGCGAGAAGCCCTCCAGGGCTAAGGGGTGGAACTTGGCTCTGCCACCCACATAGTCTCTCAGAGACTGGCAGTTCACTTCTGCTGAGCCTTGACGCTAAATGGAAGAGGAGGAAATGTAGAGGGTGGATTGCTTGCATACTGGGGAAGGAAACTCCTAACAACTCTTTCTGAGGAGCTAGTTCTAATGAAGTTTGCAAATAGGTAAACTGGTTATGGGCCATGAACTAATGCTAAAGACGAACAGAAATTTCTGTGAATTTCAGTTTCAGTCTCTAGTTTGAGACCTGAACCACAGTCTATTTGGTCGACAGACAGCGGCTGAACCACTTGAACTACAGGAATGTGGCCTGAACACCATGACAACTGAGCATGCAGGCCTCACTCGGTTCACAGGCAGCCCCGCCCGATGTACTAAAGGGAGGCCACCAGAAGTAGTGGTAAGCTTTTGGCAATAGCCTTCAGCAAAAGGTCACTAAAATCTCTCTTTTATCTCTAGAGTTTACCAAGGAATCTGCCGGTTACCATTATTTCCCAGACCTTTGGTGCTCCTGGCCCCAAAGCCAATGGTCAGGAAGCAGATGACTCCTCCACCTCTGAAGAGTCAGCAGAAGACAATAAATTCTTCCTCCTTGATCAGTCTCGACTTAAGAGAAGAATGAACCTGAAGGGAATCCAGGTGTGTCCCAATCTGAGGCCAGAACTGTGTAGTTCAGATGGGTTGTGGAGGAGATACAGTCAGGCTTTGTGGGGGGGAAAGCAATCAGGTTTTGCGGGACAATTGCTGCCCCCTTTTCCTCCTCCCCTATGTGCTCCATACTCGTGCTGCTCATTTATATTCTCACTGTGGCTTCAATAAAATGGATCTTTGCCTCTTTAATAGTAGTGAAAAAAGTACATCTTGAAAATTGCTTTAATGCCCTAAGCCCAGTATGTGTGGAATGGCTGATGGAAAATGCAGCACTGATGGAAAAGCTGGCATCGTCTGGAAGGAACGATCGGACAGGGCCGCCCGGGGGGCGGGGGGGGGGCAAGTGGGGCAATTTGCCCCAGGCTCCGGGCCCCACAGGGGCCCCCACGAGAGTTTTTCGGGGCCCCTGGAGTGGGGTCCTTCACTCGCTCCAGGGGCCCCGGAAAACTCTCGTGGGGCCTGGGACCCCGGAGCTTCTTCTGCTCTGGGTCTTCGACAGCAGGGGGGTCCTTCTGCTCCGGGACCCGCCGCCGAAGTGCCCTGAAGACCCGCCGCCGAAGACCCCAGGCCCCCTGAATCCTCTGGGCGGCCCTGCGATCGGAAGAAATGAACAAAATCTGGAGCAAAATTAGCTAGCTAATTCAGAATGACATGAAGCATGTCCTACCCATTCAAATATAAGCGGCAGCATGACTGAGGTCCTTGACTTCCCTGACTACTGGGCTGACTGTGGCTGCCACTGCATTCATGAATTGTAAAAACCTACCATCTAAGATTGATATGGAATGTATGAGCTGCTCTTTCTCTGTGTCCCCATCTGAATTCTCTCTGTCTTTCCTAACCTTTCTGAGCCCCGGCTGTCTTTATTGCCAGGAGCAGTGGAGGTCCATTTTTTCCTTTTACCTGGCAAAGGGAGGCTTCTTGTATGAGCAGCCTGTTTAAACCAGTCACAAGAGACCCACTTCATCTTTTGTCATTCCCTTTGCAGAATATGGGAACTGCAGTGCATTTGGTGTTTAAATAACTCTTCTCCAGGCCCTGTTTGATGAGGGCACATAGGCTCTGCAATGTGACAAAGGGGAAGGAAGGGAGGTGTCTGTTTTACAGTGAATGTGACACATATCCTGAGTTTGGCTTGATTTCTGTCTTTTTTCTTTCAGCTACCACGAGCTAAATCCCCCATCAATACAAGCAAAGCATCAGATTTTCAAGGTCAGAGAGAGCATCAGTATCCCTATTGCTTGTCTCAGTCTGTCTCATCTAGTCCATCTGCGTCAGTTTGTTCTAACAAACATGCCAACAGGGCGAACTCAGAACTAAACCCGAGAGACCTAAGCAGCAGTCTTCTTTTGCACTAAATGATGTTAATCATCATTTCAAATTGACGAGAGGCTGTCTGATCATTCTTTCCATCCATGGTCACTCTATAGACTGCTTTATCCTGTCCCATAGACAGTCTCAGCTTTCTAGCTACTTTTAACTGGCATCTTCTATCTGATTATAATTTAAAAAGGGTCAAAATTAGACCTACTTTAAAGATCATCATACCATTCTGAATATTGATGGAATCTTTGAGTAGGAAGGGCCCCTAATCTACGGGGTCATCTAAACAGTCCCCTTATCTGTTGGCAAGATGGAGTCCATTTTTTACTCTAATCCCCTGTTGATATTTATTTGTACATATCCATCAGTTAGCTGTAATCTTACCAAATTATCATGTGCGTCTTGGCTGTCTGAATTTTCCTAGTGCCCTGCATTTAACTAACAGACACTTAACAAAAAGAAATGGTTTGAGCCGGGAATATGTGCATTATTTGTTATGTGCAGGCAGCATGCTCAGCATTGAACTGAGTAGAATGCTAGAAGGTAGAAGAAGAGATTGTCACTGTTCCATGGAGCCTACATGTTAAGCAGACAATCAGTAGAGTTCAGACACATAGTATGTTAAATGAGCAGATGGATTAATCTCCACCCATGGAGCAGATGACCAGTTCCAGCTTGTTTAAGTTTTTATATAAATAAGACATTTCTTTAATTGGTGGATTAATGTTCATGAACCTCATAGGAGAAACTTGTTTTAAAGAGGGGGTTGAATGAGGGGCAGAGTGCTCCCCAGAAGTGTGCACATTCCTGCTTTAGCGCATCTCCCAACAGGAAAGGGTGCTGGAATCAGAAGGCAAAGGAGAGCTTCCTCAATCTCCCATTCAGTAAAGAGAATGAAGGGGCAGACAGAAGATAAGCTCGAATGGGTGGAAAATCCTACATGTTGTTGGGAATGTGAGGAAGAATTTATACTGAAGTGGATCTAATATAAATATCTCTGGTGTCTATCTCCCTCTCTGCCTTTGCCTTTGTCTCTGTCATTTGTGAGCACAGCAGTCAGAGCACAGGATGAAGATGGGGCTGATGCCAGCAGCAGCCGCACAGACACCAGTTCCTCCAATCCTGTTTCCATCAATAACTCAGTCAGCAGCTGTGAAGTTGGCAAAATTGTAAGGAGCCTTCGGGTGCCCCTTGTTTGTCTGTGACCTTCCCTATAATGTGATTCAGAGCTCCCACAACCCAGCCCTAGCTCTGCACTAACAGCCCAGCTGCAATCAAACTCAGGGCCCTGTCACTAGCTCCCTAATCCTTTTTACCAGCATGTTATTAGAACCATGTTATTAACCTTTCCCAAAACCACATAACTGGCTTATGTTTATTTAAATATATTTCAACAGGACTTTACAGGGTATTTACACCCTCTCCGTATCTCATCTCTCCATTTAACACTTAGTGTAGGAGGTGGAGGCGTTTCTTCAAAGGCTGCTTTGTAATTGATTTTAGTGGAACATTTGAAATTCTATTGGAGTTTCTCATGCCCTTCATGTCCATAAGCAACAATGGGTCAGAGAAGGGGCGCAGCTAGCAGTTGGTAATTTCTGCACACACTAACCAATCCATTTCGGCAGTAGCCCCATAATCTCCCAAGGCAGACATGCCATTATACACAATGTGAGCACTGGCACAGCAGGTGTAGTTAGAGAGGATGATCTTGCAGAGTGTTAATAAAAGATCTGATGAAGAACAAAACACCTTGCCGGAGCACTGTAAGAAATGCTGCCCCCAGGAAATTAAAAACTATAGCCTAGACTAGCCAGTGGGGGACCCTCTGCCACTCATAATAAGCTCAGCTGCCTTTATAGGGATACCCTTTGGACTATTAGTCAGATACACTGATGAATTACACTGTCTTGATTACAGTGCAGTTTAGAATAGTTTATGAACTGGTGTTATTAGTTTATTTAGAATGAGCAGACATGTATTTTCCTTCTTTTTCTGTATCCTCTGGTACATGTATTCACAATGCAACATATGTCCCACTTAACAAGGCTAAAGCTAAAACTCTGCAGTGAATCAGCCACTTGCATTGCCACATAAGACCATATCATGTCTATACACAATGCGCGTGCGCACACACACACACACACAGAACAGTTGGAACATATAGACGTGTGCTCATGTGCATGGGACTCTGTGACCATGGAATGAGTTTGTCCTAGTCCATATTAGATGGAGACTAGCAGTAAAGCACCAGACCAAAACACTGATGACTTTTCAAATGAGAAATGGATATGACACTTAACATGGATTTTCTTTCTTTCTTTTTAAAATAAAAGCAAACCCTGAGAAATCGCAACCACAGTATCATGTCCACCACTCCAGAACCTCCAGGAAATGACTCAATAGTCCGACGGTGCAAAGAAGACGCTCCTCATTGCAGGTGGGTAGCTGTGTTAGTGAAAGATGGGTAGAAAATGCTGTTAAGGCTAGAGAACTAACTGTGCCTCCTACCCCTTTTAGTCCTTCCAAGGGCACGCCTCAGGTGACTGGCCTGGCTTCTCACACCTCATTCTGGGTGGAACCCCGTGGTCCAGCCAGACTCAGACTGGATGCCTGACTCCCTACCATGCTAATGACACAGGCCCAGCTTGGTTTTGGCCCCTGTAAGAATTTCCCTTGGGGAGCCTGTGACAAGCATACGTTTGCAGTGATACAGAAACAGCATTGTCAGACCAATGCTTTCTTTATTCATTTTTCAAAGGTGCAAAGTACATCGAACCCAGGGTTAAAACAATAAAAAGCCCCTACACGCATGGGTAGGATGGCCACTCACACATTCCTGGAGTAGCAGACATTCTGGTATTTCTGGGAACGGCATAGGCCTGCCCTCGCTGGCATGACCCTACCCCTCTTGTCGTGACCTCATGTGCATGGTGCGGGCCAGGTCACGCCGCATGGGGGTGCCATTTTGAAGAGCGTGCCACCCTGCTGGCGTGACTTCTCTCACACAGTGCATGCGACATCACACTGGCAGGGGCAGAGCAGTGCACTCTTCATTACGGCGTCTCTCGTCTGATACCGGACAAAACGACGTGTGGTTTAGTCTCAGTACTGGACGGGGGACAAAGATTTAGAAAAGCAGGACTATCTGGTTTAAAACCAGACAAATGGCCTGCTTATGCATGGCTATCATTACACCTTTGTAAATTCCCCTCAGCCCAGCTCTCTCCATCTCTGGCAGGGGGAAACAGACTGACCGTGCTGTAGTTTCTACTGTGTTTGCTAGCCTGATAGCTTTTCACTGATACACTGTGAGCAGCCTCTCCTACCTCCCCCAACCCCCCCACCCTTTTCTAAGATCTTGAGGGTAGGGTCCCCCTTGATTCCAGGCTTTAACCTTGGGAAGAGTAATCCGTTCCAGTCTGGATGGAGCCAGTTAGGGGGTAGTCCCCAACAAACCTTATCTGTGTCATTGTTTTACCAGTCCTTCTTGGTTACTTTAATTAAACTCCATAGGAAGTACCTTCATCATAACTGTCAAGGCTCCTTCCCCACTCTGAACTTTAGGGTACAGATGTGGGGGCCTGCATGAAAACTTCTAAGCTTAACTACCAGCTTAGATCTGGTCCGCTGCCACCACTCCCAAATGGGCTAACTCCCTTCCCTGGGTAGCCTTGAGAGACTCTTCCACCAACTCCCTGGTGAACACAGATCCAACCCCTTGGATCTTAAAACAAGGAGAAATTAACCATCCCCCCTCCTTTCTCCCACCAACTCCTGGTGGATCCAGATCCAACCCCCTTGGATCTAAAAACAAGGAAAAATCAATCAGGTTCTTAAAAAGAAGGCTTTTAATTAAAGAAAAATGTAAAAATCATCTCTTAAAATCAGGATGGAAAATAACTTTACAGGGTAATCAAACTTAAAGAGCCTAGAGGAACCCCCTTCTAGCCTTAGGTTCAAAATTACAGCAAACAGAGGTAAACACCCTAGCAAAAGGTACATTTACAAGTTGAGAAAACAAAGATAAAACTAACACACCTTACCTGGCTGTACTTACAAGTTTGAAATATGAGAGACTTGTTCAGAAAGATTTGGAGAGCATGGATTGATGTCTGGTCCCTCTTAGTCCCAAGAGCTCCCCCCCAAAACAAAGAGCACAAACAAAAGCCTTCCCCCCACCACCACCAAGATTTGAAAGTATCTTGTCCCCTTATTGGTCCTTTGGGTCAGGTGTCAGCCAGGTTACCTGAGCTTCTTAACCCTTTACAGGTAAAAGGATTTTATAGTATTGTACACAGGAGGGCTGTTACCCTTCCCTTTATAGTTATGACAATAACCAAACATGCAGAAGCCTGCACCATATTCATAACAAATAGTACAGATACTTCCAAATTCATCATAACTGCTGATGTGCAGTTTAAGTTCAGACTTCCTTTAAAAAAAAAAGAAAGCAAAAGTCCTGGGACCTGATCTTGATATGTGTTTGTACTGGATTGTAGCACCCCAACTGCTATTATTGTTGTCACTCCAAATATTGGTCTTTTATTAGGAAATGCAAAACACTGGTGTTCAGGACACACAGTGGAAATTTTTTTAAACTTTATTTTTATTATTTTTATATAAAATATAAACATATAATGAAACAAAACATATATCAATGCATGCACAACATGGAAATACTATATAAATAACACAATTCAGTGTTTATTATTTGTAAAACCTGGAAGAAACCAACCAACCAACCAACCAACACAAACCTGAACCCAGAGAGGTCATGCAGGGCATGAATTTTTAAATGACTATCTAGATAAATAAGTGAGAACATAACCTATGAATATCGGGGACTAATATATACTGAACTGCTAACGAATGCAATAGTTTCATGTGTGACCAAATTTTTTCCAAGCATTTCTATTAGACAGAGTCATTTTTTCCATTAATGCAGTAGCAAAGAGCTCACTAAACCAGTCTGTGTATGAGGGAGGAGTTGCAACTGGTTCCAACTCATCCAGCACTCCAAAAATCAGTGGAAATTTTAAAAAGCAAGAAATACAGAAGTTAAGGTTCTTTCTAAAATGTTAACTTTGGTACATTGCACATATTTAGCATTTTTAGTTCTGTTTTTCTTCTTAAAATCTGGTGTATTACATTTTTGGTTGTTTCATTACATGTTTACTGTAAAATGTACAACATGTTACTGTAGGTACTTAATTTTTCAAATTTCCTGACTCTCTTTGGTTTAACTGTGCCCTCTTTAAGTTGTGCTGTTGTAGGGGCCAGAGGGTTGCATGTGATAGTTTTTTTTATAAAGGCAAAGGAGAGAGAATAGGCAATTGCCTGTGCTTTGGTACCATTAACACATAAATGGTCCCAAAGCGGTTCTGAAGTTCACACCTCATTGAGGTAAATGGGCTGGAAGAGGAAGCAGAGTTCACATCTCTTTGAGACAGTTTTCAGCATGGTTGAGCTAAGAGGAGAGATCAGCCCATCTGTGTACAAAGTGTTGGCTGTGTCAGCATGTGAAAAAGATAGACGTTTAGGCCACTGAGTTGGGCTGCCCCAGTTTTTGGATGCCCAGGCTGAGTCAGCTTGGCTCTAGTTTTCAGAGGGACAGAGCCCTTGTGCATTTGAAGTCACTAGGAGCAGAGGGTTCAGCACTTGTTAAAATCAGAACCAACGTATCTCAAACTGGGCACCCACAATCAGTGGCCATTTTTGAAAATTTGTCTTAGTTTTTTCAAAGGAAAACTTAAAATTTGCAGAGTGCAGTAAAAACTATAATGCCATTTTCAAATCATGGTATCTGCCATGTTTGCTAACCTTTGGACCCATGACAGTTCCAGACGGGGGGAGGGATAGCTCAGTGGTTTGAGCATTGGCCTGCTAAACCCAGCATTGTGAGTTCAATCCTTGAGGGGGCTATTTAGGGATCTGGGGCAAAAATCTGTCTGGGGATTGGTCCTGCTTTGAGCAGGGGGTTGGACTAGATGAGGTCCCTTCCAACCCAGATATTCTATGATTCTGTGTTAAAGTACTAGGGTTTTTTTGTTTGTTTTTGGAGCAGTGTGTGTGTGTGAGTGAGAGACTCTCGCATTTCCTTCATGCAAGCTGTCCCAGCAGCACATCCTGTTTCTGTCTGGCAAGACAGATGTGCATAGTGTCCAGCAAAGTAGAGGTGTAGCCTTTTTCTGCTGAGTCAAAAATCTTCACAGATGTCCCTGGAGCATGCTCAGAAGTAATTTTTCAATAGCTTACAACTTTGTGATTAGCCTGCCAAGCTTTTTTCAAACTTGTTCATTTCATGGACATGCTCAAAAAAACAACAACAACAACAAAACCTATTTACATGCCAAGTTTTAGGTTTCATTGTTCAGCTGGTTTTGAGTTATTTGTGTGAAAATAAATTGAGGCCATTTCTTATAGTGGGGGAAAGTGGTTGGGTTTATTTCCCCCTTCAGCATCACATAATTTAAAACAAGTTGAATTGATTTTCCCCAAACTTTCTGCAAAAATTCCCCTTTCACCTTGGATCAAGTGGAGAAAATGTCAGCCTCAAAGGTAAGAATAAGGGGTTATCATTTAAACCAATTTGCAGCCTTTACTGCAGCATTTGCCATAACCAAGCTGCTCTAGATATTTAGCCATTTGGATCACTCAGTTGACTGGACACAGTTGTAATAAGTGGGCCTACAAATTTACCTTAATTGTGAGTTCAATGGTGAAAAGTGAATGAAAGTTCATAAAATGTCACAATAACCTATAATAACAAATGTTGGGGAGAAAAGTTGCAATAGGGAGACAGACCAAATTAATCTAAACAAAAGGGCCTACTAATATAATTCAAGGACTGTTAAGATCATGCCTGGTAAACAAGAGAAGTGTGGGACCGGAAATTAATGAACCAAAGTTGATGTGTTGGAAAATAGGCCTAATTGTTGGACAGAATAATGAGGGGATGGGCTATTCCTTCCATCATTCCCTTTTGGGGTCCTTAAGAGACTTTGGGGTGGCGGGGTAAGCTGGCTACCATAAAGCTCGCTGATTAAAAGACAGGAGATAGGGAAGGAGCAAGCCTCATCATCATGGCTACCTCCCCCACCATCTCCTGGGACCCCCTTGACCTTTATCATCCTATCCTGAAAGATGTCCTAACTGGGCCAATAGAGAGGGACCAGATGACATCACCGTCTCCACTGACTCCGGTTAATGCCAAATACAAGCTGGGTGTGAGACTTTGTCATCTCCTGTGTGTCCTTTTCCTTCCCTACCTTATTTCTTCTCTTTCCTCTCCTCTCCTTTTCCTTCTGTCTAATAAGGAAAGCCTATTACCAAAAAGGCAACTAATGCAATGCCCTAAATAGCCTGAAGCTGGTACCAGTTTGCCAGGTCTCGGAGTGACTGATACGACCATGTGCTGGGCCTGTGTTTTTTGCAGCAGCGAGGCTGCAAGTCAGAGTCAACACCAGAGACGGAAGCTGCATTGTTTTTAATCTTGGCTGATCTTCTTCATGATGAGCAGCATCTTACTCCCTCCTCTAGAAGTCCCTGTAAAGCCACCTATTGTGGAGAAAGGTGCTGTTCGATCACTGTAAGGGAATCACAATCTGGCCCCTTATTTTTATTTTTAGTAAAGGTGTCAGCAAGACCTGAAGTGGCTAGTATTTTGTCATGGCGCCTGATCCAACTTCCATTGAAGCGATGTATCTTACTGATTTCAAAGGGATTTGGATTGGACGATGGTTGTGGAGTTGGAGGTTCTGCACGTAGCCGGGTACACCCAGACATTCCTCTGATTTCACCAGACATTCCATTGTCAAAGGTCCCTCAGAAAGACCCGTGCAGCTGTTATAATACTGCAAGTGCACTTCAAAGGTATAACCAAAATAAATCATTTTTATTGCTCTACTTGAAGCCCGTCCCTTACATTTTGGACCCAGTGTGGAATAAAGCACATTGCAGTCTAAAGCAGGTATTATGCATGCACTGTATCAAAGTGTTCAAAAGAAGAACTGAAATAGTAAGTGCAGATCAACCAGTTCAGGCCACTAGAGACCACAGTTTCCTTCCACCTGTCAGAACCTTCATTACCTCTCTGTTAACAGTTCTTCCTTCTGAAACTTCCTGCTGCTTCCCACGCCTCTCTCTCCTCCACAGGCCTCTCTAGATAATGTTTCCTATGCAGCCTTCCTGTTTCTTCCCTGTGCCACATGTGTCTGTAAAGCTTAGTCTGTTGGCACTGTCCTGCTGTTTCACCTGCCACCTCCAACACCTTCCTCCATCACAGAGCTTCCTCTGTCAGAGCCTACCGATACCTGCTGAATTTTGAAAAGTGAAAGTCTCTCTCTCTCTCTTTGTTTTTAATTCCAGCCTGGCTGAGGAGGACAATGACAGCTTTTGCTATGATACTTTGGAACTAGATGGTAAGTAAGGGGCGGTTACCAGTCTGTAACCTTAGCTCTGAGCCATGATCATGATTCCTTAACTCACCAGACTCAGATACTATCCACCAGCCCTTATGATCACATAAAGGTGTAACACCTCCTGGGTGTGGTGTTCTGTCCCATCTAATGGCACCGAGACCACTTAGGCCTGGTCTACACTGGGGAGGGGGATCGACTTAAGATACACAACTTGTAGCTGAAGTCGACGTATCTTAGTTCGACTTACCTCCCGTCCTCACGGCGCGGGATCAACGGCCGCCGCTCCCCCGTCGACTCCGCTTCCGCCTCTCGCTGCGGTGGAGTTCCAGAGTCGACGGCAGAGCAATCGTGGATCGATTTATCGCGTCTACAACAGACGTACCCTTAGAGAGAGATTAATGAGTCTGTTACAGCCTTCGCTAACAGCCATGTGGCTTTTAGCTCATGCAGTAGAGGCTCATGCATTCAGCTCCCAAGGTTTGCTCCCGGGGTCTGTCGGTGTTACATAGGGTTGGAGGAAGGAGGATACATGATATGCACTGGCTTTCCATATCACAGGCAGAACTGGGATAGGAGAGGGATGCCTGACGTTCACTGACCTCCATTAACGCAGGTAGAACCTCAGCAGGGATATAAAGGATTCCCACCCTCACACCTTTTGGAAAATGTAATAATTAAGACCAAATCAATCCACACAAGTTTTTCTTTTTTTCATATGGAGTAGACCCCAGTAGGCAGGCCTTCTGAGGCCGAAGTTCTGTGTTGGGTTCTGCCAAATCCAGGGACTGTAATGACCAGAAGGGACATTCAGTGCTGAAAAGGAAACAAATGACCTTTGAACCTTGTATTTTAGAAAGTGGTGTTGGAGCACTGGCTGTAGAGGGAGCTGCAGCTTATTTAGTCCAAACCTCTTAGTGGGAGTCACAATGAGAAGTGGTGTAGGGGCAATGGCTGTGGAGCAGCTCTCTGATCCCAGCAGGAGTTGCTATAGGGAATGGTGAATGGTTTCTGGCTGTTGGAGAAAGAGGTAGTGAGGACTAAGCAAGGGACTGGGAACCAGGAATTCCTGAGTTCTAATCCTGGCTCTGGTCCAAGATGGATGTGTGATCTTTGGGCATGTCCCTGAACCACTCTGTATTTCAGTCTATCCCTACATAGAATGGGGATAATGATGCTTTTCTTGTTGGGAGCGTTAATTAATGTTTGTAAAGAATTTCTCAAAGGGATTGTTACATTCCATCATTCTGTCACTGTTCCAGTGGCGCCAGAGCATTTATCGAAAACCATTTCTGTGGGGCTGCTAATTTACAAGGTGCCTTACAGATATCAATGCATCCTCTGTCCCGTAGATTTAACAATCTAAATAAGATGAGACACAAAAGCACAAGAAAAAGCCCAGGTTTGCGCTTCAGAAGAGGAAAGGCAAGGTGGTGATTAGTGATGAGAAGGAGGGAGGAGCTATTGCTTGAAGAAGTGGTCTTAGGGAGGGATTTGATTTGGAGGAGAGAGAGCGCATTTGGCTGGTAAGGACTAGGTGACCGTTCCAGGCTTAATAGACAGCATGACAAAAATATGAAGCTGACAGTGACCAAATAGACTTTGGATGAGGGGGATTCTCATTCCTGCCTCCAGGGCTGGTGGAACCCATTCCCTGCTCTGAATCAAAATAATGTGTCTCTCCCCCATCCCTCCACCTCAGGCTTGCCCTGGGATCGGCTCCGTCTGCACCTTTCCCCAGTCTCTGTTTCCTCACGGCATCTGGAATTCCTTCTGATTTTTGTGTCCTTTTTCAGATGAGAGTCATGACAGATACTCGCATGGAGCTCCCTCAGTGCATTCCTCCTCTTCCTCTCACCAGTCTGAAGGCATGGAAGCCTATGACCTTGAGCACGTCAGCTCCATTTTTAGGAAGTTCTCTCTGGAAAGGTATTTTGGGGATGCTGGTTTATTTGCCCAAGGCTGATCTGGGGGTAGAAAGGCTACCCAGGGCAGGGTTGCCATCTTTAAATGCAAGATATTAGATCACTCCATGAATCTCAGAGGATGGGATATCGTATGACACGGTGATATCACAGTGTTGCATGGGCAGTTCGCTTCCTTATGTCCTCATGTCACAGTGTGGCAACACAACACGTTATGTTGGGACCATTTATCCTGCAAACTGAGACTGTGGTTGACTATCATGACTATCTCAGAAAAATCAGGGGAGGAAAGTGATCTGAAGAAAACAGCTTTATCCTAGTGACCTTGTTGTCTCACTGCTCACTCTGCCATCATACATCTGAGGCTGTTCAGTCTTGTTTCAGCATTTAGGAGGTGCCCAGATGCTGCTCTCTAGTATAACTTATGTAGTATTGTAGCAGAGAGGACAAATTTCTCGGGGGTCATTAGATCCTAGTGCTTGATAAATGTAGAAAGCTCATTTGCATGCCCCGCTCCCTCCCCACATTTGTCCTGAGTGGAGAATTTCTATTTTGGTCCCAGACTAGTTGAGAGAAGCTGAGAACTGCATTGTCTAAGCTGTTTATTTGTTTCATGAACACAGACCTTTCCGTCCTTCTGTGACGTCTGTTGGTCGCATTAAGAACTCCTGCCACACTATCCAGCGCATCACACTGAATGGAGACAGCCTCAACTCAGAAATCACTCTGCTGGGGGGGAATGACAAAGGAAGCTTCATCAGCTCTGTCAAGCTGGGATCCCAAGCAGAGAAAGCAGGCCTCCGGGAGGGACATCAGCTGCTTCTGGTAAGCATTAAACATACAACAAACAGTGTGTGCTTATTGCACTAATCCCCTTTGTTTCTTTTTTCTTCTTCTCATTCCCTAGTAATGACAAAACATGAGCATCTCTGCAGCCAATATTCCTACATCTTTAGATCCAATCGGGAATCCTGCTGAGCGAGTCTGGAAGTGGGGGTATTTGTGGGCTTTCCAGACACCTGCACAATTACAGCTTACAATCACTCCAGCTGAAAGAAGCTGGGACAGGAGTGACTGCCCCCTCCTTTTACACCCTTCCTTATAGTGATACCCCTTGGAAAAGACTAGCACGGGAGTGGCTGTGAGCTTTCCCTGTCACCTCTGTCTTGTGTGTTTGCTTGTTTGTTTGTTTTCTCTTGTTCAGTTTGTAGAGGCTGGTAGGAGGCAGCGTGCTGTGAGAGAAACAGAGCCCTGATTAGGCAGCCAAACAGTCAGCCAGTGGCACAGGTGCAGCAAACAGAGCTGTAAACAGGGAGTTTGAGTGGGAGTTTGTTAGGGGTAGGGATGTGTGGTCTTCTGATTTTGATCTGGTGTTTGTTTGGGTGTTTGGGTCTTTGTTTGTTTGTTTGTTTGTTTGTTCCTTGACAGGAATTTAGGCGGGAAAGCTATGGCAGGTACAGAGGCAGCAGTGGTAGTGACCCAAGCCATGGAAGAGACAATGAAGATAACCGGATGTGGAAGCTGTGGGATGTACATGATCCTACAGCGGGTACCTGAAAAAACTTGTTTGTATTAAGTTCCACTTGATAGAGCTGATGGAAGAGAAGATCCAAGGCATGGGGAAACTATGGTGGAGTTTTGAGGGGGATTTGAGCAGATGATGGAGCAAAGGCAAGAGGAGGCTGAAGGGAAAAGTCAAGACTTTCAGATGCAAGCTGGACTGAAAGGACTCAGAGCAGAGCCTGATGGGTGAGGAGAGTGATCAGTGGAAGCATGTGACTACAAGAACCAGGCTGAGGAAAAGACTGGCTGGTGAAGGAGAAATAGAGCTCAGGAACAGGTTTGCTGAGTTGTAAAATGAAGAAGGGGCACAGCAGGCTGTAACTGAAGCAGGGAGGGCAAGGAAGAAGAGAAGAGTGGCTAGTCCTACAAGAAGAGGGGAAGAGTCAATGGAGATAGCCAGAGTTCAGAGCCCCAGGACGATACAGGATGACTTGCAGAAGATTGTAAGGGAGAATAGAAGACAAGAGGACTCACAGCCAGAAAGAACAGGAGGAAGGCCGGAGAATTACACCATCACCAGAAAAAGGCAGGTCTACATGATTGGGGACTCCCTACTAAGAAGAACAGATACGCCTGTCACCAGAGCTGAACCAGAGGGTATGCTGTCTGCCAGAAGCAAAGATATGGGATGTGGACTTGAGGCTGAAGAGGATCCTAATGGAAGCAGAAAAGAATCCACTGATTATCCTTCATGTGGGAACAAATGACACAGCTAGATTCTCACTGGAACATATAAGGAAATGGAGGCTCATGTGATGTTCAGAGGGATTCTGCCTGTTCCTAGAGGAGGAGAATGAAGGCGAGACAAAGTTATGGTGATCAACAGATGGCTCAAGCAGTGGTGCTATAAGGAGGACTTTGGGATGTTTGACCATTGGGAGGCATTTGTGGACAGAAGACCATTCTCATGGGATGGACTCCACCTGAGTAGGAAGGGAAATAGATTTCTGGGATGGAGGTTGGCACAACTCATTAAAAGAGCTTTAAACTAGGAACTCGGGGGGAGATGGTTGGGACAAGCTCATGTAATCTCCATGTCTGATTTTAACATTAAGAGGAAGGAAAATCAAGTAAGAATGGACACAGCAATGGAGAAAGGAATAGCTAATATAGTTCCTATTTTTTTAAAAAGCAGGGGGAAGTAATCCAGGAAACTACAGGCCTGTTAGTTTGACCTCAATTGTATGCAAGGTCTCGGAACAAATTTTGAAAGAGAAAGTAGTTAAGGATATAGAGGTGAACGGTAATCAGGATAAAATACAACATGGTTTTACAAAAGGTAGATCTTACCAGACCAACCTGATCTCCTTCTTTGAGAAGATAACTGACTTTTTAGACAAGAGAAATGCAGTAGATCTAATCTATCTGGATTTCAATAAAGCATTTGATACAGTTCCACATGGAAAATTATTAGGTAAATTGGAGAAGATGGGGATTAATATGAGAGTTGAAAGCTGGATAAGGAACTGGTTAAAGGGGAGACAACAACATGTCATACTGTCGGGCTGGAGGGAAGTTACTAGTGGAGTTCCTCAGGGTTGGTCTTGGGACCAATCTTACTTAACAGTTTTATTACTCATCTTGACACAAGTGAGAGTGTGCTAATAAAATTTGGGAGGTATAGCCAATACAGAGGAAGACCAGAATATCATACAAGGAGATCTGGATGACCTTGTAAACTGGGGTAATAGAAATGGGATGCAATTTAATATTGCAAAGTGCAAGATTATGTGTTTAGGGACTAAGAACAAGAATTTTTGCTATAAGCTGGGGTTTTTTCAGTTGGAAGAGACAGATCTGGGTGTATTGGTTGATCACAGGATGTCAATGTGATGCAGCCATGAAAAATGTTGTCCTAGGATGCATCAGGCGAGGTATTTCCAGAAGAGACAGGGAAGTGTTAGTACCATTACACAAGGCACCGGTGAAACCTCATCTGGAATACTGTGTGCAATTCTGGATGTGACGGGATTCCCGGGGTGCAGCCTGTGACCGTGGGACCGCTGTTCCCCCTGAACTCTCTCCAGCCTGGGTTGCCTCTCACAATGCCTTGCTAGTGACCAGCAGCAAATCCCTCCAGGGGCTGTTATCACTCAGCACAACTGCATGTGGAGACCCAACACCTAGCTAGATTGCATGAATGCTCCCAGAGCCACTCATGAATCACACAGAGAAAGGCACCAGAGTCAAATCCCCCCAGCTCCCAGCACTGTACCTCAGGAATATACCGTTTTGCACTGCACAAGATGAGCAGTGCAAATTTATTAATTGGTTCGCCACTTCATCAATGGAAAGCGGATATACACCAGCCTTTGTATAAAACCTGAGCAAATTTACCACACACTGCAGGCAAACTCACTGGTAAAGATAAACAGTTAAGCAAATGTATTGACTACAAAAGATAGATTTTAAGAGACTATAAGCGATAGGCAAAAAGTCAGAGTTAGTTACCAAAAGAAACAAAATATAAGCACAGTCTAAACTCTCAACCCTATTAGACTGGGCAACAACTAGACTAAGCAGTTTTTCTCACCCCACTGGATATTGCAGTCCTTAATATACTGATTGGCCCTTAAATCTGGGCCAGTCTCCTCTCTTGGAGTCTTCAGTCTTCTTCCGAGTGTCTTGGTTGCTTGCAACATAGGTGGGGGCAGGAGAAAGGCGAAGCATGGGCCTGCTCTGTTCTGTTTTATAACCTCAGTCCCATGTGCTTGGGGAACACACAAGTCCAGGCATGTCTGGTGGGCATTACTGAGTCTCCGGGCAAGGTTGAGCAATTCCCCTGGTGTGGCCTCATGCAGGTGAGTCATTGAATTGTAGCTCCCTTGCTGGACAATGATTGTTGATGGGTTGTTTGACACCCGCCCAGGCATTGGTTACTTTCCTTGCTGTTGCCGCTGGGGAGCTAATATCTGGCTGATTCCCCAACTTACGGTATGTTTTAGTGACAACCATACAACACAGTTCTCATAACTTCATATGCATTAATGATATACATATATGGATAAAGAAATGACTTTCAGCAGATCATAATCTTTCCCCTGATACCTTATAAGGCATGCTTTATATGTAAGATCACAATCATATAAAAATGAGGAATATGGGGGTTACAGGACACTCCCCCAAGGTATGGAATGTCACATTTGATATCCCATGTTTAAGAAAGATGAATTCAAACTGGAACAGGTGCAGAGAAGGGCTTACTAGGAGGATCTGAGGAATGGAAAACCTACCTTATGAGAAGAGACTCAAAGAGCTTGGCTTGTTTAGCCTAACCAAAAGAAGGCTGATTGTTCTCTATGAATACATCAGAGGGATACATGCCAGGGAAGGAGAAGAATTATTTAAGTTAAGCGCCAATGTGAACACAAGAACAAATGGATATAAACTGGCCATCAACAAGTTTAGGCTCGAAATTAGGTGAAGGTTTCTTACCATCAGAGGAGTGAAGTTGTGGAACAGCCTACCAAGGGAAGCAGTGGGGGTAAAAAACCTAACTGGCTTCAAGACTGAGCTTGATAAGGAGGGAATGGTATGATGGGACTGCCTACAATGGCATGTGGCCCATCTGCAACTGCCAGTAGCAAAAATCCCCAGTGGCTGGAGATGGGATACTAGATGGGGAGAGCTCTGAGTTACTACAGAGAATTCTTTCCCAGGTATCTGCATGGTGGGTCTTGCTCACATGCTCCAGTTCTAAGTGATCACTATATTTGGGGTCAGGAAGGTATTTTCCCCCAGGTCAGCTTGGCAGAGATCCTGGGGGGGTTTTGCCGCCTTCTGCAGCATGGAGCACACATCACTTGCAGGTTTAAACTAGTGTAAATGGTGAATTCTCTGTAACTTGAAGTCTTTAAACCATGATTTGAGGACTTCCAGTAACTCAGCCAGAGGCTAGGGGTCTATTTCAGGAATGGGTGGGTGAGGTTCTGCAGCCTGCAATGTGCAGGAGGTCAGACTAGATAATCATGATGGTCCCTTCTGACCTTAATGTCTACGAGTCTATGAGCTGTTATCCTTAAAACTGTTAGACCCAGTAACCACTTCTGCCTGGAGAAGCTGTCATTGTGGTAGCTCTGTGGTTTTGTTCAGCCCCATGGCTTGTGCACCCAGGGCCGGCTCTAGGCACCAGCAAAACAAGCTGGTGCTTGGGGCGGCACATTTTTAGGGGCGGCATGGCCGGGGCCAGAATGCTGCCCCTAAAAATGTGCCCCGGCCGCCCTAGCTCACCTCCGCTGCCGCTCGCGCGCCGCTACTCGCCCTCCCTCCCAGGCTTGAGAGCCTGGGAGGGAGGGGGAGAAGCGGCGCCCACGCCGTGGCCACTCGGAGTCTCCCCCTCCCTCCCAGGCTCTCAAACCTGGGAGGGAGGGGGAGATCCCGAGCGGCCGCGGTGCGCGAAACAACTGTTTCGCACGCCGCTGCTCCCCCTCCCTCCCAGGCTTGAGAGCCTGGGAGGGAGGGGGAGAAGCGGCGCCCGCGCCGCAGCCACTCGGAGTCTCCCCCTCCCTCCCAGGCTCTCAAACCTGGGAGGGAGGGGGCGATCCCGAGCGGCCGCGGCGCGCGAAACAGTTGTTTCGCGCGCCCATCAACCCATCAACAACCAACAGTTGTTTCGCGCGCCGCTGCTCTCCCTCCCAGGCTTGAGAGCCTGGGGGGAGGAGGCAGGGCTGGGGATTTGGGGAAGGGGCGGAGTTGAGGCGGGGCCGGGGGTGGGGGTAATTTAAAAACGGGGGGGGGGGGGCGGCCAAAATTGTTTTTGCTTTGGGCGGCAAAAATCCTAGAGCTGGCCCTGTGTGCACCATTCCCTACTATGATTCCTGCAGGAACTGGACATACTATGAGCTTCCCCCCACCACCAGCATTGCTACACCCTTCCCTATTGCCGCTCTTGATAGGAGAAGCTGGGAAAGGAATAGCTGCTGGCTTACCCTAAAGCCATCATCCCTATACCATTCCCAGTAGTGACTCCTACTGGGGAAACATGGATTATCATGGAGTTACAGTTCCACCAACTTCTAGAATTTCCAGAGGAGAGAAAAGAAGCTACAGACAAATCATTTAAATGTAATTGCATTGCTAGCAAAAATAGGCAAGTTGTTTACTCTAGAAAGAAACAACAGAATGTAATGGGTGGCATAATTGTCTCACACACTGAGCTCACAGCTAAGAGTATCTCTTTCATCTAGCTGGAAGGCTGCATCAAAGGGGAAAATCAGAGTGTTCCCTTGGATACCTGCACAAAGGAAGAAGCTCACTGGACAATTCAGAGGTGCAGTGGACCGGTAACACTCCAGTATAAACCAAACCATGAAGGTAAGACCTAAAGTTTGGCTCATCACAGATTGCCAGAATTCTAGTTAAGATCCTCTGCTAGATCAGAATTCACTGAGCCAAACTCTGCTTTTAGTTGTACTGGTGTAAACCTGGGGTAAATCCATTGGTTTCTATAGAATTACCCCAGATTTACACCAATGTAACTGAAAGCAGAAATAGCCCATACATCTGTCATCCCAAGAGTCTGGAGAGCTTAGTGGGTGGGTCATTGGAGACAATAATCACAATGTGCCAGATGATTTTTGTGTACTATTTTCTGTGATGTAACATGGTGTGCTACGTTTTCTTTTACACCTCTAAAGTCTGATTTAACAGTTACACTTTGGAGTTTACTTTGTTTATTACTGTTGCAGTTTTATCTTATCTTTAACGGCTGAATGGAGTTTGGTTTTAATGATCGTGGCTTGTAGTAATAATTTGGTATTTTGGATTAAAAATTACATTCCAAAACCCATTTTTTACTTGTGTAGCTATGTTGGCCCCTTCTTTATCCTGGTCAGGGGAATTCAGTTCTACAGATCATGCTGGAAGTGATTTCTTTGATTTTCCTTTGATGTTTAAGTAGAAAAGAATATCACCCTTTTTTGAGCACCACTTGGCTGCAGATAAAGCATGTTACAGATTGTGGGAGTGCTAGTTACAGCTGTTAATAAAGCGAATAGCCTGCCATTAGACCACCTGGTAGAACTCATGTTATACTTGCAGGATTAAGTATAACAGCTTAAGCTTTTCAGCCTGTGTCTTTGTTGGGAAGTTCACTGTTTTATGGATGATTTGTATAAAACCTACCAGAAATGATGTTGCCTAAATGTATCCTTAGAACAGGAATCTCTTATGGACTGTGATACCTGCAGCGTGAGCTGCTCCCAGACCATTCCAACTAACACTCTAGCAGTATGAGTTTCCTCTCAGAAGTGCCCTGTCAATTTAAACTAGGGTTTCAGTGCGGTGAACTTCCACCACAACAGTGCCTACTCATTGAAAGCTAGGAATACAGCAGCACTTGGCCACAGATTGACCATGCTTGGCTCCTTCCTTTGTTGCTGCAGGTTACAGGAAACTGCTGTCGGAACTGGATGAAGGATTGATCACGTCAGGGGACTCATTTCACATCCGCCTGAATCTGAACATCTCTAGCCAGCTGGACTGCTGCTCCCTGTCAGTGAAGTGTGATGAGATTGTGCATATTCTTGACACCATGTACCAGGGGAAGTGTGAGTGGCTGTGTGCCAGAGTTGACCCTTTCACTGACAGGAACCTGGAAACGGGGACCATCCCCAGCTACAGCAGGTGAGCGTAATGCAGGCTGAAATAGGACAGTGACCGTGACTATGAGCAGCAACTATATGAGCACTGTTGTGTGAATCAGTACCTGCTATAATGAGGGGAGGTGCAACTCTCAGAGTTGGTGGTCAGGACGGGTGTTTGGTTGCAACATAAGCATAAGCATGTGAGCATAAAGGTTTTGAGGGGGAGACCCCAGATTTTATTAGGAGACTATGGGTTTCTCAGAGAGCAGGATAGGAAGATGTACAATGGAGACCCCCCTTTTCCTCAGCTGTGTACCACAGTCCTGCTGACTATTTTGTTCCGTGTCTTCACTGTGTGATTCATCCATTCCTCATTGCTGTTAAATAAATTAAATAAAATAAATTAATGGAGATATCCTATCTCCTAGAACTGGAAAGGACCTTGAAAGGTCATTGAGTCCAGCCCCTTGCCTTCACTAGCATGAGCAAGTACTGATTTTGCCCCAGATCCCTAAGTGGCCCCCTCAAGGATTGAACTCACAACCCGGGGTTTAGTAGGCCAATGCTCAAACCACTGAGCTATCCCCTCCCCCTCCTCTCTTTAGTCTTTTCCCAAACACTGACCATTGCATCCATTCTTCCTCTAGATGATCTCAAATGTGTCTTCTTGATCCACATGTTCACTGTTTCTTGCAGAGCCCAGCAGCTCTTTCTGGTGAAGCTACAGCGGTTGATGCACAGAGGCAGCAGGGATGAGACGGAAAGTTCATCCAACACTCTTCGAGCACTCCGGGTAGGTCTCCACAGCCAGGGTCTTTCCACACCAATTGCTCCAGCACTCTTTATTGCTCACTACTTCATCTTTACGTTACATTCCTGTTGTGAATCACTGTCTGTAAGCTTCCTTTGGTCCACCCTGTGGATAACTGTCTTGTGTCTCCATTCCTTTTACCCACAGTGTTTCCTGCTCTGGGTCTAGCTCCAGTATAATTTTAACTCCTGATGCTGACAGTGAGAAGTCTCCACATGTTTAATATCCACTCTACCTGGTCTCTAGTCTCTTTAAGTCTTCCACACCTCTAACCTTCCAAAGGTCTTTCCCTCAATCGTACATGGGGAAGAAACTGTGTCCTTAGAGCTAATAATCAGAATTTCTTCTCTCCTATCTTGAACAAGCGTCTAACCCTTAGAGTTCTCTTTGTCCCAGGCCCAAAGAATCTGTCTCCTCCAAAAGTATATCCCATGCAGAGAAGTGGGATTACTGTATCTTCTGTGCATCAAGTCTTCAGACTTTTCGCCCTACTCACAGTGATACTGGGTTAAGTCTATTCCTTTAGCCCCAAGAGTTGTACACTAGTACATTAGTTTTCTGCTGTATTAGCCACCTTGTGTGCACCTAGCACTCCTTTAACACACTTTGGGACCACACATAAGAATGCTTCCAATAATGCAGAGATGCTACAATCACCATTTGGATTAGACTTCAAACAAGGCAAAGCACCAGATGGTCCTCCAGTCTCCTCTGATCAAGTGTCAGGGTAGACGGCAATCACTGGCATAAAAGCATGACTGGATGCAAATAGCCCTGCCATCCCACAGTAAACTAGTCACTGCACAGGTGGCCTCTGGTCAAATGTCTAGTGCAGACACAGTCACAGAACTTCCTCTGAAGAGAGGCATGTGGGGAAATAGTAACAGGAGCAGAGTATCTCAGCCTAGGCAGAGCTAGGTCTGTAATTTGCACAGAACACTCCTTAACTTTGTAATGGGTATGAATGCTAACGAGTCCCTATCTCCTTAACTGTAAATAGCCGAATAGCTGCTCAAGGCCTGTTTTGGTTTTTGGATGCTACGATTTACTGAAATTGATCTTTTCCTCTACAATTCTTATCAGAATACACTGCAGCCAGAGGACGCACAGAATGACCCCAAAGCCAGCCCTCGCCTCTCCCGCGCAAGCTTCCTTTTGGGACAAATTATACAGGTAATAAAGTTAAAATTCTCCTCTACAAAACATCAGAGCATGATTTTTCACTGGGAGTTTTGAGTCAGATATCTCTTGGTGATATTCTCAGGTATCATGTTCTCTCAAAGTCTAACTTCCCATGCTGGAGACATTGTCCAAGTGCTTATGATTGTAACAAAGAGCTTTAACATATGAGAAATCTGATTGATTTATACTTTCTAACTGTCCCTGTCATGCGGGACCTTTAGCTTTTAATACTCTCATCTCCATTATTAATATAATCTGGATATATCATACAGCCCTGCCCTGAAGGGCTAAAATGGACCTCATCTGAAGATGACAATAAATTCTCTTGGCCAGACTAACTCTCTTGGTACTTAGGAGAATGAAATCCCAGAAGAGAATAGTTTTTTAATTGCAGGGGCAGATATTGTGGAGAGGATGGCGAATGGGTGGGTGAATGGTATGATTCATAGATTCCAAGGTCAGATGAGACCATTGTGATTATCTAGTATGAATTCCTGTATAACACAGGTCACTGAACTTCCCCCAGACAATTCCTAGAGCAGATCTTTTAGAAAAACATCCAATCTTGATTTAAAAATTGTCAGTGATGGAGAATCCACCATGACCCTCGGTAAATTGTTCCAATGGTTAATTACTCTCACTTAAATATTTGCACCTTATTTCTAGTCTGAATTTATCTAGCTTCAGCTTCCAGCCATTGGACCATGTTATGCCTTTCTCTGCTAGACTGAAGAGCACATTATTAACAAAAATCCCCAAGGGTGTGGTTGGGAAGGTTAGAGAATGCACAGGTGGGGGAGTGAATATTTGGGTGGATGGTGTATGAAAGAAGCATTTTGTTGGGTGTTAAATTCTGCTATAGGGAAAAAATGTTGAGTCCTGACAAGCTAAAAGTTGGGGGTTGCAATAAGGTAAGGGTACAGAAATGGGTAGTTTCTGGAACTGCTGTGCTAACATGCTACTCCCCAGTGAATCCATCTGTAGTAACTCTGTTGATGCCGGAGGGTTTTGAGAAAGAAATAGAACATGACTCATAAGTAGAGAGAACAAGAGGAAAAGAATTCCACAAGGGAATAACAAAAGCTGAAGGTCAGATCTACTTTGTTTAAAATAGCCCTGGAATTCAGCCAGCATCTCTGTGGAAGGGTTGGTGAACCTGTAGCCTTGTTTTTGCTAGACACAGAGGTAATTCAAATATGGTAGATAATGGAAGGGGACATGGAGCAAACAAATATGTGGAAGAATAAAGAATATAATTCCATAGAATGGGTGGGGGTCAAGCCTCTTTGTTTGCTCTTTCAGTTTGTTAGCAGGTCTGAAAACAAATACAAACGTATGAACAGCAATGAGCGAGTCCGCATTGTCACTGGCTATTCCTCCAGTCTGGCCCGGACCTCTTCTGAAGCAATGAAGCTGTTGCCTGATAAATTGGAAGGTAAGGACATAACAGCACGACAGAATTTTACGCCCACTTGACATAGGTTAAATGACTACACAAGTGGAAGGCAGTGCACAATCAGGTCCTAGGCCTTTTCCATATCTAATTTTTATGTTCTGCATGTGACTCAATCCTTGGAATTTTCTGGAGAGTCAGGGGGAAGATAGCTCTTGAAAACAAGTCCACTGGACTGAAACGTCCTATTTTGTTGACAACTGTTCCTAGGTTCTCTCCTGTTCTTCCTCCAAGGTAGTATAACTCTAAGTAGTGAATTAGAGTTAAACAACGGAAAATTTAAGCTGTTAATCAGGAAAAATGTCTAACTGAGTGGTCTATTTAGCTGTGAAATAGTCTCCCAAGGAAAATGACGAGGGGCCTATTGCTTGAGTCATTTAAAACTAGACTGGACATTGCACTGGAGAATATACTGTAGGGGACAGTACTGCTCTGGATGGAGGGATGGATAAGATGACCAACCATGCAATTCCCTTCTCTAATGTATGTGATTCTTCTACATCCTTCTCCCAGTACTGGTGAAGAACAAACTAGATTGTAAACGGTCTCCTCTTTACTCAGATTTGGATTCAGAAAGTGAAATCAATAAGAGCCTAAGTCTGATCCCCTATAGTTTGGTGCGACCAATCCACTGTGACCGCAGGCGCCCGGTCCTCTTCACTCCCACTATGCTTGCAAAGACCTTGGTGCAGAAGCTTCTCAATTCTGGAGGTGCCTTGGAATTCAACATGTGCAAGCCAGGTAAATGTGTAAAAGATTGCAGTATGTATTAAATTTAGCAAGCCTTTTTACTGTAGGCATACAAATTCCAGCTGCTGGGGACTCCCAGAGCCATGTCACCACCCAGCATAGCTCTGGATCCTGCAATGTGACCGTTTGTAAGAACATTCTGAATGTGTCTGAGATATCCATCATAAATGGTCCTGAGGTGCTGTGTCTGTGAATGTTATACATGTGTCTGTTCTATAGTTGCCATGATACACTCCAGGGACTGGCATGTTGTGAGTGCTCTTTGTCAGTACTAATGTGTTTAACTCTAGGTAATGTGACATTTTGCTCAGCTCGTGTCTAGCTGTTGCTATAATGATGAATATCTTCCTTCCAACCAATTATAGGTTTCTTTCCAGTCCAGGGCATGAAGATCTTGCATTTGATCTTCTCCAAAGACTGGGTTTTTGAGTGAAACTCTTTCTTGTTAACTGTTTACCATTCAAAGCAGTATCCTGTACCTCAGGGTTTCTCAATCAGGGGTCGCCGCTTGTGTAGGGAAAGCCCGTGGCGGGCCGGGCCGGTTTGTTTACCTGCCCCGTCCGCAGGTCCGGCCGATTGCGGCTCCCACTGACCGCGAATTGCTGCTCTGGGCCAATGGGAGCTGCTGGAAGTGGTGCGGGCCGAGGGACTTACTGGCCGCCGCTTCCAGCAGCTCCCATTGGCCCGGAGCAGCGACCCGCGGCCAGTGGGAGCTGCGATCAACCGGACCTGTGGATGGGGCAGGTAAACAAACCGTCCTGGCCCGCCGGGGACTTTCCCTACACAAGCGGCGACCCCTGTTTGAGAAACCCTGCTGTACCGTGATTGCTCTGGGATACACTACTGTCATAGTTCCAGTTAAGCGCCACCTCTGCTCCACTCACCAGACAGCTATGAGGTGCTGAATCCCTTGTGTTTTAAGCCGGCAGACTATGAACAGAGTACAGTCACTCCCCCGGTTTAGGATCCCTAACACGCCTTCAGAGTACAGATCTTAATCTGGCACCCCCTCCCGAGAGCTTAGACTGCACAGCCTAGTCCCTAGAACCAGTGCTGGCCCCTCAGGATGTGTCTTCACAGCACAGTTATCTCGGGTTATAACTTGACTGTGTCCACTAACTCAATTCCCATCCACACACGCTAATCTCTAGCTTGAATTAATTGGTGCTGTAGGCTTGGGCTAGCTAGCCCATTGGTGGGGTCTTGGGCTGAAGCTCAAGTGCTTCTGAGTAATCCAGCGGGGATGCAACAGCTTAAGTTGCAACCACTCCACAGCAACTAATCAAAATGCACCCTCAGACTCCTGCCATAGCTTAAACGCACCCTCTTTCAGATCTCCACCTGCAGTTTTGAGGCTTCTGGGTTTCCTCTTGGGGGCACGTGGTAAGGTGTAGCACATAGCACATACAGACGTCGCACAGGATTCTAACACATTATTGCTCTTTCTTAATAGCAGGAGACACACAGCCCTATACACAAATAATAAACCCTATGTGCATTGCACTGCCTTAGTTTCTCCACCATTTCTGGAGCATTCTGTGGGCTGGAGTCAGAGTCCTTTGAGGCCATCCAGCATCCTTACATTGCAGTGCATGGTTTGTGTTCTGAAACATGGAGCCTTCTCCCCCTGCTCACCCATGCCAACTTTGGCTGGCCGGTCCATCCTCTTCCCCTCTCCTGCCCACACGTTCTGAGTGTCTCCCTGTGAGCTCTTTCATAGCTTTTCAGTTCTTCAGTCAGGTGACTCCTCGATCAGCCTGTTCTGATGACCCCAGACCCTTATCGGGTGACTTCATTGCCAGGTGATCTCTCCCCTGACAAACCAATTTTCCTGGTTCGGAACCAGTCAATTGTCTAGGATCTTTATATTTGAATAGAAGACCATCTGAGTTAATGACCCACTGTTGTCAGCTCTGTATCAATACCCGTTCGAATTTCAGTCCAACACGGAGGTAAAGAGGTCACAGAGAAGGTAACAAGGCCCTGCATTCAAAATGGAGTTTGTGGCTTGGTAAAGTTACAGACAAAGAATTCATAATCCAACACAAAAATAATAAATTATACAAACAGATTCCCCAGATCATCACAACTATCTCATGAAGAGAGACTCTTAGGTTAAAAACCATCTGTTCTGAAATCCCAGTACCCTGGTCTGTGTTATTATGAACAACTTAGACTGATATAAATACAGTAATTTTAAGAGTCTAATTTACTCTTTGCCATTTGTATGGTTTGTTTACTATTCTGTATTTCACGCACCTTGGATAGTGAAATTGGTCTATTGCTAGTCAGATGGATTTTCAGATTCCTAGGCTCTGTACAGTGCTGTAGAGTTTGGTTTGCAGTGTTTATTTAGTATGAGTACAAGAGCTGGGTAAGCTCTTTGGAGGAGGGACCATCTTTCTGCTATGTGGTTGTCCAAGACCTAGTACAACGGGCTGGGACCCCTTAGCCCCATGGCAACACCAATAATAACGTGGTGATATAGTAACCTATTACTGTGTGAAATGCTGTCTCAGCTACTGTGCAATATTCCAGCCTTGTGATTTGGTGCTGTGGAACATAGTTGCTCTTTGATTTTAGGTGTTGGTATAGTTTTTACTGCATCATATTGTTGTCATTGGGTGCCTTGATTGTGTTGTGGTAATTGCTCAGAAATTCACTGGTGCAGGCCATATTTGAGGGTTCAGTTCAATTAAATGAATGAAATGAGACCAGCACTCAAGAAGACGCTTGGTCTTCTTTCACTGTACCGTCAGAGTCCTGTCTGAATTCCTGCTGGACAGTTTCCTAGGTGCACATATTATGTGAACCCACTAATCTTCCTTTCATCCCCCTCCCTCTCCAGATATTGTAACAAAGGAAGAGTTCCTAAGGAAGCAAAGGACAGAGACTATCATCTTTTCCAGAGAGAAGAATTCAAACACCTATGAATGCATTGTACCTGCCAATATTGAGGCCGTCACTGCCAAGGTGAGGGTTGTGGAATGTAGCCAGTATTTAGGCTCTCTGTGAGTCTGTCTACAGACCGGGTTGCTTTTCATAAACAAAGTGGTCAGTTAACTGCCACATTAAGGGCTTATGTTTTCAGAGTAACTTCTTTTTTCTCCCTTTCTCATCCTGTTCCCAGATTTCTATTTATCTTTCCCCAAATAGCTTTAACTTTGTGCAGTTATTTTTCCTTTCTTTTTGATCCTTAGCCATATCCTTTTACATTTGTGCTCTCTCTCTCTGTGATGGCCTACCTTGATAGAGTGAAATACCCTTTCATTTCCTACCCACTCTTCCCTAGTCAGTCCCCCTTTTGTTTTGTCTGTGTGTGAATGCAAAAGAGAGAGACAGGGACCTAGACAAGGAAAAGGATAGACTGGGATGCAGAGAGAGACAATGATATGCAGTATAAAGATAACATTGTCAAAGACAGAGCGATAGCTTCAAATACAGTGTATTCGTTACACGGTGGAGGAAAACAGAAGGATTAAAGTGAGTAGTTGGTTGTTTTTTCAGAAGTAATTACAGTATATGTTCTCTTTGAACAAAGACCACACCTGTGCATGTGAATATATAATATATGTCTGACTTTATTTTTTATTTATAGTATTTTAGCTTATTCGTTATCTTTAGATCGGGTCACTCATTTTTAAACCTTTGCAAAAGAAGAGCTCTCATACTGAGTACTAAAATTAGCTTTTGTCTGATTGGCTAGTTGTGAATTCATGGGAGGAGTTTGGACCTGAAATGTACATTTGATGTAAAGGTTTTACATCAGGTCTGATGAATGAAGAGCAGTTCACCTGACCCTGTTGAGATATGTCTGTCTGTATCACAAGATATTAGTGCTGTGGATGTTCCCTCATGACCCTGTTATGCCTTTATGTTTTTAGAATAAGCATTGTCTGCTGGAAGCTGGAATAAGCTGCACAAAGGATTTAATCAAAGCCAAGATATATCCCATTATTCTCTTTATCAGAGTCTCAGAGAAAAACATCAAGAGGTTCAGGTAACATATCAAATCTTTCGAACATATGCTATTCTGTCTTTGTCACTGAATAACACTATAGTCCAATGACTTTATCATGGGGGGGAGGAGGGGAAGAGCTTTTTCTTGCTAATCTAGTAACTTCAGTATGGCTCTATTTCCTCCCATGACTCCTCCCCCTCCTCCCTGTATATATGACCACTGGAGTAGCTATGAGTTGCCCCAAATCCAGCACTCTGTCACCACTCCTGATGGCAGTGTTTGTTGCAGGAGGACGGCACTGGACTGGACTATCTGTGTGCTCCCCCATACTAAGCACTCCTGTGCCGTTCCCTACTGGGAAAGATTGGGTCTGGAGTAGTGATAATCTCCCTACAATGAGCACTGCTTCATTGTTCTCATGGTAGTTTTGGTGGGAGAGGACATGACCGGAGTAGCTGTCACGTTCTAGCTCTCCTATACCCTTCTTTATATCAACTCTTGCTGGGATAGAGGGAGATTGTAGGGATTCACTTTAAACATAACCCTATTTTGCTTATTTTCGGCTTGGTCATCTGATGCAGGAAGCTGTTGCCAAAGCCAGAGACTGAGGAGGAGTTCCTACGCATGTGTCGCCAGAAGGAGAAAGAACTGGAGGCACTACCGTGCCTTTATGCCCCCCTAGAGGCAGACATGTGGAGCAGTATTGAGGATCTCATCCGAATAATCAAGGAGAAGATTGGGGAAGAGCAGCGTAAAACCATCTGGATAGACGAAGATCAGCTATAAAAATAGCAGCAAATAAAATGGAGCTCAGCGGCAATGAAAGGACACAGTAAAGTGGAGCTGGGGCTTTCAGAATTCTCTGATGCAGTGCCGGCCGCTCCTGTTTCATCTTTGCTGGCTGGGGACTCTTTCTGCTGGCAGAATTTGTGTGTCGAATGGAATCAGAGCTGTGTGTTTAACAGTGAGTGTCACAGATGCTAGGTAGCTAGGACATGGATGAGAACGCTGCTACCAGCATAGTGCCGGATCCCCCATTCAGAGTCGGCAGCTGTTTAACACATGAGAAGGCCAAAGATCTCGAGAGAGAGCTTGAGGTAATTTATTATGTATAAAGATGGACCTCATTAATCTCCTGACGTGACCAGAGTAGTGAAATCTATAGGGAGATAAAGGATCAGGGTCAGGCTGAAGGACATGGAACCTATGGAGCGCCCCACGCCCAGTCCAAAGTGAGAAGCTGAGTATGTTCCATTAAAGAAGCTGCAAGGTGCCCAGTAGCAACAGAAACACTGCAACTGATACCCTCAGCAGCTACACAGCCCTGTGTGTACACGTAGGTGCAGTCATGTGGGAAGGAAAGAAAATAACCATTGTTCCTGGCATTAATGAAAATGACAATTTATTTTCCCTTTATTTTTAAACCTCAGTTCTGTTTTGCAATTTGCCGTCCTGGCACCCTCAACAAAGCAAACTCCCAGCTCCCCAATGGCAAATCAAACCTTTCCAAATGGGCCCACGCTTCACTTAGCTGATCCCTGTTACTGTTATTTTACTAGTCCCACTACTTCAATCCTGAATTTCAAAAGCATATTTTAATACTAAAGCTGCTTGGTGCAAACGATGGGAGCTAACTCCAGTTCTCTGTGACAAAAAGATGCCAATAGAGTTAAAAGGTAGAGTGTATAAAACTATAACTCAACCCATCTTAATCTACGGAACAGAGACTTGGCCAGCCACAAGGAAGGAAATCAGTATGCTCTCCGCCATGAAGATGTTGAGATTGTCAAATGGTTGGATGCTCCATGATAGGAAATGTAATGAGGTTGTAAGGGGCCTAATGTGGGTTGCCACAACTGAAGACAAGTTGAGGAAGGTTAGGTTATGTCGGTATGGAGACCTGAGAGCTATATCAGTAGAATGGCTCTTGCAATGACTGTAGACAGAAGAGGACAAAAGGGGAGACCAAAGACTCGGTACATAGACCAAATATCTGTAGACCTCAGAGAGACCAATCTTCATGACAGCCGGGCATACAATCATGAGTTTTGGAAGAAGGCTATAAAAGTCGCTGACTCCCAATAGGGACGTGGCAAGAAAAAAGAAGATGAATTTTGGTGCAGGACTAACACTCCTGGAAACTGGATGTCTGCATTTACCCCAGAGACCTACATGCTTCCCCAGTGCTGCCATCTGCCAACATGCCTGCTCTGAATAGGAGGGGCCATTTTTAGAGGATGATCGGGGAAGTTCTTCCTCTAGGAGAAGTTCAGTTTTCGTGCCCATTCAGTCCTTGGCCTCTGCTATGATTGCCAGCATGGAAGCCAATGAGTATCACACTCAGCTGTAGACATCTGGGGTAAAATTTTCAAAAGTGTCTAAATTACTTAGGAACGTAGGCCCCATTTTCAAAGCACTGCCTTCTGTTGACAGTCAGTGGGACATAAGCGCCTTTGTCACTTATGTGCTTTTGAAAATGTTACGCCTGTACACTAGGCACTGGATTGAAACCACCAAATTAATTTTCACAGCAGCCTTAATATGATGTGCACCACTACTGATCTGGAATAAATGAAACAGTGACCTGTGGCTATACGTCCCTTTTCCCTTGAGTCATCCATGCCTCCCCATTCGCCTCCCTTTTTAGATGGATTCTACACTGAAAGTTGTCATTGCTCCTGTGCTCATCCAAAGTCCCTGGTTTCAGTGCTTCAGGCCAGCATGCAGCAGCTGGTAATAAAAAGGCACACAGAGCCCAAGCAAAACATCTGGCACTGTCACAGTTGCTAGATGAGTGACTGCATTTTCCTTGGAAGGTGTCTCTGATGTTCATGTGTGCTGGGTGCCTCTCCACGGTGATGCACTTTTTTCTGTCCTGGTCAGCTTGCCAGACTGTGCCTACACATGCAGTGGTGTACTTTATTTTTTTGTTCTTATGGTACCTTATAGAAATCATTGCCGATTTTCCCTCTCATTCCCTGCTACTGTGCCCATCACATCATTAATGTTTGAAAAGCTGTTCATAGCAAGTATTTCTCTGAGAATAGTTAGTTGTCTGTCCTACTCCATACGTTGGGAATCTGCCCTCTTCTGCAGTGTAGGGGAGTAGAGAGATTATACCACTACTAGTAGTTTGTAATCCTCAAATTCTTTACAGATTATAGTATACATATGCAATGACATGCAACCATTCTGTGGCAGGGGGTAACAACCAACTGGTGTACTCAGCACATTGCATGATTCTCTAGAGGGCATTTGTCACTTACAAGAGCTGAAGGCAATATCATTTAGGAGGGCTACATGTCAGAGTGGCATTTTCCAGGTATTTGTAATGTCCTGAGACCGCAAGACTTAGCGTTGAACCATCTTTATGCAGAGACTATGGGAAGGTGGCAATAGAGACTGAGGTTGGATGAGATGATAGAACAAATTATTTTTGTAAAAGGAGTGACTCCATGGAAGCGATGCAGTCTCCTGGCACCTTAACGCACCTGCTGGGATTTCCAAGGCCGTTGATACTGTAAGGAATTGTGAGCGTCTGCTGGTGTGAACTAGTGGAGTCATCCGTAGCTCAACCGGCAGAACTCCCAGTTCTACTACACCCAATTCCTTTCCACGGGTGTCTGGCAACCTGTATAGTACGTGGAATCCTCATCCATTTTTCCAGGCTGAATTACTGGAGATGGGCTGGAAGCTTTGTTCCCCATGTGATCCCCAGATGTGAACTCAAGGGGCAGAGCCAGAGCTGGTGTACGTTGCCATAGCCTCATTGAAGTCAGTGGAGTTATCTATGACAACATACACCAGCTGAGGGTCTGGATCCTGATCCAAGTGTCACCTCTCTGTAATGGGGCAACCTAACCTCTGGTATCGACACATATGCAAACATGCAGGCTTGAAATGTGAATGAGGTTTTTTCCAAATTTGAGGGGGTTCAGCATCTGCGTTCAGATTCTGCCTGCTCCAGAGATAGGTTTGAGATCCACCCTTGGAGCTGGGACTCAGTTCCAGGCTTTTGATTCATCTAGTTCTTATTTGTGATGTATCTTTTCAAATTACCAACCCCACCTCCCTCAGTCACCCAGACATTCTTTTGAGCACAGCCAAGCTGTTAATCATCCTTGGGTAGCAGACAGCATTTATTCAGAGTTTGTAAGGGATTAGGAGCAATAACTAAGCAAATTGCCCACCAGACAACTAATTGGAAATTGGTTTAATTTATTGTAGAATAAAGATGGGCCAAAAATCCCAGTCTGAACTCTCCTGAGTGTGGGGGTTTGAAATCCAGATTAGAATCCAAGCTTTCCCAAATGTCAGGGTGTTCGCTCTTTAGCTCAAGGAGTTTCTCTTTGTTCTTCATTTGTACAGCCCCTAGCACAATGGGGGTCCTGGTCCAATATTGGGGCTTCTAGGTGCTACCACGATACAAGTAAATAATATCAGTAAGGCAGTCCATTACAGAAACATTCAAGCTGCAATACCACATTCAAACTGGAATCCAGGGTTTGAATCTGGAGATTTGGCTCAGGCCATCTCTACTGAAGATGCATCTGATTTGTATAGGCCTATAGTAAGTAAGCAAAGTTTACATCAAACTCTTAAAATACAAGTTGTAATTGGAAGTTGGAAAATGTCTCAACTTTCTTCAAAATCTTAAATTGAAAAGGTGAGATTTCCAACATCCAAGGTAATTGCCTTGTCACTTGATGAGCTATTTATTCTCTAAGAACACTTACAGAACCAGGAAATAAAAATCTTTTTAAAAAATGAACTGTTGGAAAATGTATTTCTTTACCCTTAAGTAATTGCAATAAGAAGAACTGGTCGAAAATTTTCCAATGGTATGTTTTTCCACCAAAAAGTGGAAAATGGAAACACTCCACAGAAGGAAGATAATTTCGATGAAATTTCATTACATCAAAATGAAGCCTTTTGATAATGTTGAAACATTCCATTTTGACATTTTCAGAATGGAATGTTTTGATTTTTGGTTTTGACATTTTTAGGTTCATTTTTTTAAGTTGAAATCTAAATGAAATGTTTCAATTGACCCAAAATAAAACATTTTCAAAAATTTAATTTCACAGGAAATTTTGAAATTCTCTGTTTTGCTCCAATTTAGGCCGAAAACATATCTCAAAAATAATGGAATTTCCCACACACAAAAATTCTGGCTCCCACACAGCTCTAGTAAAACAAACTTTGTTTACTATATTTTTGGTAAAGTACCAGTAAGTCATGGGTGGGGTATTAACGTTTATTTATATAACTTTAAAGTAACATTAATAGTGGTTTACAGTCATTAGATGTGGGGCAGTATTTATGATAATAAAGAAAAGCAAACTAAATACAACTTTCCATTCTGCTTTGCCCAACTCTTAAATTATGCTGTATTATATAAGTCAGTATCATACAGGTCAGCACAGTGGGGAATTGTTGCATGTAAGAATTTCATGCAAACTTTATTACACAGTATTTGATTTTCTTTTGCATCAGCATGCTGGCTGGAGGCTAACCTGTCAATTGTTCTGCAGTAGCAGACAGCCCTGGTAGCACAATTTGCCAGGGAGGGAGAACTGACACAAAGCAGACTCCTCCCTACAAAGTTTAGATGGAGGTCAGCTGCAGTTATTATAGAAATGTCTGTACGTCACTTATATATTTATGTTCGTTTATGCTGGACCATTTTCATGGCCGGAGGTTGGAGGACTCTTGCAGTGACCAAGTGCTGAAATCAGAATGCTGTATCCAGGCAGACTGAATTCAGTGCTGTGGGATTCAGAATTTGCGTGTAAACCCAGTGCTCTCAGGAGGATTAGGACATGCCAAATGGCTACGTAAAATTGGGGCTTTTAAGCAGCAGTAATTACTCCATCTCATGATGACTCTGGGGACGCAAGGCACAGCCAGGGGTTTAGGGCTTCTGCGACAGTGACAATCTAGGATTTTGCATCTGTGTTTAATGCTGAATGAGCTGGAGCACTAGAATTTAATCTAGCCATACTGTTCGACCTACTGATTGCATTTATGGCTGGTTCACTACTCCCCCTTTTAAGTGTGCTAAGAGACTTGCAGCTCTGAGAAATAAACATCCTTGGAACCCAAATCACTTGCAATTTCTGTTCAGCGATTATTGCTCCTGATGGGTCTGTTCTGTACATCTAGTCCCCCTGTAAATCAGAGGGAGAGTTACATGCGCGCACACATCAGAACAGTCTTGTTACAGGGCCTGTAAGACAAGGTGCAGCACTGCAATTTCTGTTTTAATGTAGCACTGTTTCTATTGTTCTACCCACTGAACAAAATTAAAATGTACAAGAAAATTGCCAGCCACTAAATGCTTGGTTCTTCTCTTACAAGTTCTTTTGTTTTTCCCATTTCAACGGCCTTGTCCAGTTGTCAAAGTTCTTGTGGGCCAGCCCATCTATAAATGCATCTATTCAGGGCCTGCAGTGCACTTGTATTGCCCTAGGGTCCTTCATTGTAGAGCTATCCTGTGCAGCGATCTGCGACACCAAATGATTAAAATGGGGGAGGGGTAATCAGCAACAATAATCCCAGCAGAGAACTGGCTTTATCAGATTTATCCACACAAGGAAAGGCGGGAAGGTGGGTGGGGAAATCTACAGTGGGTCAATGCAACAGTCTTTCAGCCTGCGAGACCTGAATCCCAATGTGATTTTTGCAACAAGTGAAACAAATTGGGTTATTTTGCCCCTGCTGCTAAATGGCCATTTAGCCACATGTTAACAGAGTATCTGGTGGAGACGTCTCAGTCTGGAATTGTAGTTGTTCTATTGGCAGAGCTCTGTAGTTCCCACACAATTCCTGATGGAACCAGTATGGCCATTCTGTCTGTCCCTTTCCTGAACAGATAATCTAATTCAGCCACTGCAATGCGCTGCTCATAGAATCTTGCAAGGCACACAGAGTTTTCCTATGCTTCTGGAGATAGCACTCAATCTCTCTGCAGAGTTACCATTAGCCTTCAGGGATCATCCTTGACCCTTCCACGTGATGCTTCCTTCTGCCCTCAGAGACTGTCCCCTGAGTCTTTCTAGGGAAATCTGGCCCCAGGCCTCCACCCCTTAGTCTCCAAGATGAACAATAACACTTAGCTCTTAGGATTTCCATCTGTAGAACTCAAAATGCTTTATAAAAGAAGGTATTGCTATCCGCATTGTACAGATGGGAAAAACAGAGGTACAGAGAAGTGAAGGGACTTGCCCAAGGTCAAATAACGGGTCAGTGGCAGAGCCAAGACTAGAGCCCAGGTCTCTTGACTGCTAGACTCGTGCCCTAGCCACAGGACAATGCTGAGTCACATAGATATATAGAGTGATACATTGAAATAGGCTCAAGGCTCTGAATGAAGACACAGGCCAATTCTGATACTCCTATCTAGCACTTGAGTGGCAGCTGCCCTATCAGGTGAGGTTTCTAGTTTGACTTGAAAACCTTACCCGTAAGCCAAGTTTAGAACAACAGGAAGCTCCCGTATGAGTCCTGTTTCACACACTCACCCTCCCTCCCCCGCTGTCTCTTTCTGTTCCTTCGCTGCAGCAACCCTCTGATGTTCAGATCACAAGCAGATTCTTGGGGGTTAAATGCGCCATTAGTCACTGGGGAAAAAAAGACCCTTTAAAAACAGATGGTGGGTGATAGAAAAACTTTTCTGAGTGTAAATATCTATACCAGCCCGGCTGCTTCATCAGATATTAGCATCAAAAGCTGTTTGTCAATTTAGCAACAAACAGCAGTATTGATTTTATTCCAAACTACAGACCTCATGAGAGATGGAGAGGTGGTGCTTTCATATAGAAAATCCTAGGCTGCAGATCAGGCCTGGGGGGAATAACAAGACAGGACAAGCCGGCTAGCAAAGTTACTGCAGCACCAGAATCAGCTAGTATGTAAATAGCAGACAACAGGTTGGAGGTTATCAGGAAGGATGTGTGGGCTAGTTCAACCTACGCAGTTCATCACGGGGCAGGGCCCCAGACTAAAGGGCTAAAAGAGTTAGTTTCCCCTTTTCTGCACCAGAACCTGTCAGCTTTGGTCGGGGGTGTCCTGCGTCACATGAAGTTGCTATTTCAATCTGCACAGGGGTAAGCAGCTTCAGGAGAAGGTGGAGAGAAGGGAAAATGCAGAACAAGAAAGGGGAAGAATTCAGACCGCACTCTAGGACAAGGATGGCGTCTGTCTTGTACCCTCTCTCATTAGCTTCTCTTGTCATTAACTGCAGGGCTGACAAGTAGACTCTGGAAGCATTTCTTGATGGGAAGGGGCAGGTACCTCTGATCCCCTGGAGAACGTCCCTTCCTCTCTGAGCTAAAGTCACCATAAATATTCCTCTTATAAGTACCTCACTAAGCACGCTGCTCCCTGCGCTCTCAGGAGAGAAGTGCTCTACAAGCCTGTTCATTTTGCCAACAAAGGGGTCCAGAGAAACAAAAAGGAATCGCCAGCACCGCCCACAGCAATTTCATTTATTATGGCTCTAGCAAAACAGTGAGGAAATGCCCATGGAAGCACACTTAAGTCCCACCAGAGCCCATGTAGAGCCAGAACTCACAAGGCTCCTGTCCTGGTGCGGCATTCAGAAAGGGCCAACACATGCAGGGAGCCAGTTCCTGGCGTGACACTCAAAGACGGCCAGAATGTACAAGGGCTAAGTCCCAGCACAGGGCACAGAGAAGGCCAGAACATACAAGGACCTAGCCCCAGCATTGTGCTGGGAGAAGACCAGAATGTACGGGAAGGAAGAAAATGAAGCCAAGTTGTAAAAAGTGAAGAAAAATCCACAATTAAGCAAAATAAGGTGAGAGAGAGAGAGGAGAAAAGAGCCCAGTTCATTCCTGGTGTAAGTGGACATAACTCCATTGATTTGCACCTCATTCAAACTGGTCTTAAATATGGTCCAGAAGAAATTAAGCTGAGTCCCTTCTCTGACCTATCCTGAGTTCTTCACACCAATGTAAATTTATGATTAAATACAGTAGTTAGGGCCAGATTCTGATTCCTGTACTCAGGTCCCTCTATGGGGCTGCTAGTGGGGCACAGTTCTATTTAGGAGGATCAGAACGTGCCTCTAAATATTCAGGTATAACACATAACTGAAAACCAAGTGGCTCCCACCGGCATCGCTCCCAGTGAGCTCTGCCCTGGAATGCGCCTGCCCTCCTGTGCTAATGGTCTTTTTCTCTCTAGAAGCCTGGAATAAATGAGCCTTTTTTTAAAGACAACCTCATGCTGGTTAGTCTGAACTCTGCCATTGTAGCACTGCTGCTTCACTACACCCTGGTGCTGAGCTGCTCCCCTCATTATCAGATTGCTGTTCATTAATCAAAGCACTAACAGTGAGATAGAGAAGCCTGGAATTCAGCGTGGACGGTGCTTCATTTGTACTGATTGATTTTCCCGTCATAGTTTATTATTATTATTTACTGTGTGTGCCTCAAAACAGATTGAACTGCAATGTGTGGTGGGTACCTATTTTAATTCCTCTTTTTAGCACCTGCTATTCCTACTATGGCAGTAAGAACAGCTAGTTCTCCAATGGCCAGGGCTCAACATCTTCTCTACTAAGGGACAGAAAGAGTGGAGTTGTTATAGAAATGGAGTTCTTCTGAGACATGTAGAAGTCCTGGTTTTCAGAGCTGCTGAGTATCTACAAGTCCTGCTGAAATCAGTGAGCTCCATGGGTGCTCTGAAAACCAGAGCCCAAGATGTTATGTCTTACAGGTCCTCTATATTGGCCAGGGTTGCAGCAGATGGGGGGATAAACTGAGGAGATTTGTAGGACTTGCATGGTTACATTTAGCTCAGGGCAAGGATGGTTTGGCAGCTTCATGGTGAGGTTTTTGTCTTGCAGTGGAAAGAATGAAGACTGTGCTGGTGATGAAATACACTCTGTCTTCTTCCTCCCTGGATCTCCATTAATCTCCCAAATCACCATTCATGGCAATTTGACTTTGATCTTCAAACCAGACTGGAGCAAATTTTGCAGATTTCCTCCCTGTTGTCTAGACTATCAGAGCAGGGCAGATCTAAAAGATTGGAGCTGGTGGTGGTGTGAAGTGGTCAGGGAAAGGTTCTCATTGAAGTTGACATTTGCATCAATAAAGGGAGGATGGAGGCTGCAACAGGCTTTACAAATGGCCCTCAATAGACATCTCAGCCCCATAAATAAAGTAGTGGTGAACCTAGCGTCCCCAGATACTAGGGGTGAAATCCAGGCCATACTGAAGTCAATGGCAAAACTCCCATTGGTTTTACTGGAGACCAGGATTTCACACTAGGGATTTTCAACCATCTGAGCCCCTGGTTGCACTTATTCTGCAATTGCCTCATTCAAGGAATACAACAGGAAGCCCAAGGTTGGTTGCAGTCATGGGTGTGAAAGGCAGTTGTGGAGGGAGGTGATGAAAATAGATATGAAAGAGAGAGAGAGTTGTTTTTCTACTTGTATTTTATAATTAGCCCAGGTCAGGAGTGAGGGGGCAGCTGCCAGGTCACAAAGGCCCTTAGCACCATTTCATTAATAAAGTTCATAACAGAAACCACAACTATTCAGCTGTTTTGAAAGTTTCCATGGGCGGTTCTTCACTGTTACTGGAAATGTGAGTCTCCTTCAGACAGGAATTTCTTTCTTATCACGTGCTTTATCTTGTTCAGATGCTGTTTTGTACTGATTGGGGAGGGGGAAGGAGTGTGTCACCACTACCTTCTGATAGAGTGTGGCAGAATTGATCAGAGATAACCATACTTCCTCTACTTGCTCAGCTAGCAGATAGCTCCTTTAGCTCCACTGGCCGAAGCCTTTGTTTTTTGAAGCTGGAGATGCTGAGTTGGACTGCCTTAGCTACCTCTCAATACCACATGCATATAGTGGTCTGCTGTCCCATAGCATCTGAGTGGGGTGACGGAGTTTTATGATGGTCCCTTCACCTCTTGTGGCTGAGCTCCTTGGGCTACAGCAAATAATTGTTTTCTCACCAGTTTTCTGGAGCAGTAGAAGGGGTAGTTGAGTGATGGCACAATGGACCACCAGGCCACAGTCAGTGGAAACACAGATGATCCCATCGATCAAGCCAATATTTGGTCACACGTGAAGTCGCACTCCCAGGGTTAGGAAACAAGCGTTTGAGGAGTTGATATCGTAAATGTGTTTTTACAAGCACAGCCTTGTGAGCGATGGGAGGAGGTGAGGTACATAGACATTAGTGACGGATTTAACCAGGACCAAGTACAGAAGTCTGGATAAGATTCAGTTGAGCAGTATTGGTCAAAGCATTGCATATCTTTGTAAATCTGGCACTGGTTCATTCATACTTTATTATTATTGTTATTAGGGCCCAGGATGTACTGCAGTTGGCTTGGCTTGGATCAGAATCAGCTGCAAAGGTTTTCAAGATTTTTTTCTCTCCTTTCTTTCTTAGGTGCATTTATGCCAACAAAAGACGTTACTGATTTTTTAAAAGAATTCTATCTTCCTCTAGTGGTGAAAGGGGTTAACTTCAGTTTCCAGAAGCAATGGGCATGCAGATGTGTGCGCACAGGAGTGCATATGTATGTGAATTAATGGCGTGACAAATCTAAGGGGTCAAAGCCCCAGTGTTAGTGTTTACTTTTATAATGTTCTGTCTCATAGAAACCCCCCTTATCTTTGATTTCCAGCTGTTGTATATTAAATCCCATTTTAATGCCCCCATTGCAATAACATCCTTTTAAAATGCCCTGAATGACAGTGAATTCCCATTTTAGTCGTAGGACGTGATTTTTCTCCCTCCTAACTCCAGCGATGTAGGATAAAATACTGGGTCATGCCAAGAGGTGATGGGGTAATAGAACACTCCATATGTTTTACAGAAAAAATCTCTTTGGGTTAAGCTGTTTTCAGTTCAGATGAGACATGCTCTCAAGCCCTGATCACCTTGTAACACAGCCATACCATACAAGTGCACTGGAGTGAGGCAATATTGATTTACTTTCTGTAAAAATGTACATAAAGCCAAGAAGCCAGGCACTTTTCACTGCCTCTTCTGAACTCTGTCTGATTCCTGTGCCCCCTGCTGTCAGCCCCCAGTCTCATCCCCTCTGCTGTGTGTCCCATATCACTCTAATCATCCCTGAGCTGCAGGCGTCCAGCTGTGAGCCCCAAGTCTGACAGCCTCTGCTGTAAACACCACTGTAACTTCCTCTTAATTATCCATCATGTGTTCCTGGCTATAAACCAGGGGTTCTCAAACTGGGGGTCAGGACCCCTCAGGGGGTCACGAAGTTATCACATGGGGGTCACGAGCTGTCAGCCTCCACCTCAAACCCCACCTTGCCTCCAGCATTTATAATGGTGTTAAATATATTAAAAAGTGTTTTTAATTTATAAGGGGGGGGTCGCACTCAGAGGCTTGCTAAGTGAAAGGGGTCCCCAGTACAAAAGTTTGAGAACCACTGCTATAAACGAATGCTTTACTGCTCCCTAAATCTTCTCATCTCCATGTCTCTGGTATGAACTCCACATCTCCCTGTCCCTGATCACCACGGGCCTGACTGTGAGCTCAACTGTATTCCCTAGTGTGGTATTACAAAGAATATTGAACCAATGAGGGGGATGTGCCAAGATTGGGAATGCCACAAAACCGTACCTCACCCTGTTTCAACTGATATTTAGCATTGTCTGCTATTTTTTTTTTTTTTTTTTTTTTTGCTGCCCGTAAATATCCATTTAATGCCAAAACTGGATACTCATAAAACAAGCTGAACATGATTATTGGATGAGAATGTCAATACTATCTATTCATGACATCCTGGTGATTGGATTCCGGAATGATGGACTATGATGGTTTTGGAGACTTTTGAGCCCCTCTCCGCCTTCGGAGCACCATCATATTTCTCCAGACATTTTCATAGTGATAGAGGCAGTGTTTAGTTGCAGCCCTTATACACGATATCTACCTCACGTGTCCCCAAAGGGTCTTATGTCCCTTTTGCAACAGCCCAGAAAATCTCAGTGTGGCAGATTACACTGAGGCCTGGTCTACACGGTGGGGGGGGAAACGATCTAAGTTACGCAACTTCAGCTACGTGAATAACATAGCTGAAGTCGACATACTTAGACCTACTCACCGCAGTATCTTCACTGCGGTAAGTCGACTGCTGCTGCTCCCCCGTTGACTCCACCTGCGCCTCTCGCAGCGGTGGAGTACAGGAGTCGACGGGAGAGCGCTCGGGGGTCGATTTATTGCATCTAAACTAGACGCGATAAATCGACCCCCGCTGGATCGATCGCTGCCCGCCGATCCGGTGGGTAGTATAGACATACCCTGAAAATATTATCAGTGGGCTGTGGTGAGTCAAAGGGAAATACCTCCATCTTGTGACTTGTGTCATCTGCCTTGTCTCTGTCATCTGACCCGTACATGGAATGATTTCACTGGATCCTCACTGCATTGCAGCCATTTGCTAAAACATTCCAGATTTATCAAAGACGCTGTCATCTTGCTCCCTCTTGTCGGAGGCACTTTGGTTTGGGTTATTTTGGGTTCCTTGTTCTATCCTGTCCTGTCACCCACACCCAACTCCCCTCTGTGTCACCTGTTCCTCTTCCAGCCTAGGTTATAAATGATATCTCAGTTTCATTCAAGTCATTCCCTGACTAGCCCACTAATAGTGCTGCACAGGGGGATCCCAGCTGCCTCCCAGAGTTGTAATTCAATTGGACTCACCAGCTCTTGTTCTCAAACCGCTTCAGCTGCACTTTCCTCCCAAAATTATGGCAGTAGCAACATAGGTGCCTGAACAAGAGGTGCGGGGGGCGGTGGGGTGCTATCACACCCCCAGGCTTGAAGTTGTTTCCATCCTATACAGAGTTTACAGGTTGGTTCAGTGAGTCTCAGCACCGCCACTATACAAATTGTTCCAGCACCCCTGAGCAGCAATGTCCAGAGACTGAGTTAAAGCTGGAGGTTTGAGCAGAGACTGCATTATTCTGCATCTAATCCCTGCATTCTGACAACAGCGGGGATGGGGTGTGTGTGGGGGGGGGGGTTTAACAGGAACAGTGCATTGTTCTGCTTCACAGTCAGAGGCTGAAATGCCTTTGGAATCAAGGCACAGTGACTTGGAACATAAATAAGAGCTCTGAGTTAGTTCATCACTTCCCTCTTGCACCATTCCACCCACAGCTGTGCTCTTGCTCTGCTGCCGCCCAGCTGTGCTCCTGTAATAATGGATGGGGCGGAAAATTTAGACCTGTTCTCTCATGCTCATGTGCCACTGAGTGGTGACACAGTACTACACAGAGACACAGCAGTGACCAGTTATCCTGCACACACGCTGTCCGGGGCCTAGTACTCACAATCTTCTGCTCCCAAAACACAGGCTTTTATCACTTGAGGTAAAACAGTGGTTCTCAACCAGGGATACACGTACCCCTGGGGGTACACACAGGTCTTCCAGGGGGTACATCTAGATATTGCCTAGTTTTACAACAGGCTACAGAAAAAGCATTAGCAAAGTCAATATAAACTAAAATTTCATAGAGACAATGACTTGTTTATACTGCTCTATATACTATAATATATACTCTAATCACACTGAAATGTAAGTACAATATTTATATTCCAATTGATTTATTTTATAATAATATGGTAAAAATGAGAAAGTCAGCAATTCTTCAGTAATAGTGTGGCTGTGACATTTTTGAATTTTTATGGCTGATTTTGTAATCAAGTAGTTTTTAAGTGAGGTGAAACTTGGGGGTACACAAGACAAATCAGACTCTTGAAAGGGGTACAGTAGTCTGGAAAGGTTGAGAGCCACTGAGGTAACAGATAACCACCATCAATAAGCTGTCACTAGCATTAGGGTCTATAGTCTCCTTGTAGGCTAAACACTAGAGGGTGGTATAACCATAGACACTTGGCTAGTCAGGTCAGATTTCATCCAGAAGAATATTTACCCATGCAGTGTGCTCTGTACCACGGGGCAGATATATATAAACCCAGGGCCAGATGTTCAGCTGGCATCAGTCAGCATAACTCCAGTGACAGCTCATTAATTAGTTTTCATTCTTGAGTGACTCCGGGGAGGTGCTTCACCACCATACTCCAACCTGCGGCTGCCCCTCTAACACTGCCACTAAGTGGTGCACACTGAGTTATCAATTCTCTTAGTTTGTCTGTTTGTTTTGGTAGCAAAACCAGCCACATTCCGCCCTGTGGGTAAAACCCAGAGGTCAGCTTCTGCGCAATCTAGCCATTGAAGTCAGAGCCTTGCGCTCAGCACCTGCCACGATTTAACTGAGCGAGTTTATCCCCAAGTTTAAATTGAATCTTTATTTGCAGCTTTTTATTTTTAAAATCTTGTTAGTTTGCAACAGAACCCGGGTTGTCTGTACAGCCCAGCCAGTTTCCACCAGATTTGCTGCTGGTGAGAGCGAGAGCTGGACAGGACATAAAAAGCTTAGGCTTCTATGTGGCAATGCAGAGCAATACCAATTCACTACTGGGCGTCTGTTCTTAACTCTCTGGCTAGATCACAGCACCTGGTTTGTGAATCCACAGGGGCTGCAGACCTCTGCTGTAGAGTAGCTTGAGGCTGCTTGCCAGATTCCCAGTCTGTGGTCCCCAGGTGCTCTTCAAACTGCTTTCTGTTTATTCCAGTTTACTTTCTCACTCATTTCTTTTCGAATTGAAATATGTTTTTCTGTTATTAACTAACTCCCTGCCACCCTGCTTGCAGTAAAGCTTGATTTATTTATCTCTTTCTGCATTAAGGGGACGGGATACTTAATCTCCTGTGTGTGGACTCAAACATATCATCTCAGTGAAATGCTGATCAGGCCTCCTCTGGTTAGCTTTCTGCCAGCTCTCCTCTGCCTTCCTGCTGGCCAGGTTCTGCAGCATTCACTACCATTTCTTTAAATTACACAGACCCTCCTCATCAGAGACCAGTAAATCCTAAATTAGCTGGTAGTCTCTTGTCTGTGTGCATGCGATTGTCTGTGACCTCCTAACTGTTCACCATCTAAGCAACATTATGCCAGGTCAGTACTTGGAGTACTAAGTATCTAAGTATTGCACTTTTGTTCTGGAAATATACTTTTCTGTTAATAAGTGTCTCCTTCCACAGAAACCTCTGCAGAAGACTAGAGGAGGCTGGTAATCACCTCATCCAGGGGACAATAAATAAACATTTCATGGGAGCAAATAGACTCGCTAGCATTTTAAATCTATATTAGATGCACATCTATAAAGTGAAAAAATGAGGGTTATCCCTATGCATGGACACATGCATACTGTCTGGCAGTGGCACGTTCTTTCAAGTGGCAAACACTTACTGTAAGTACCGCTGTTTTTATACCCTTAAAATATTGTGTAGACGTGGAAAGAGAAGGTTGTCCACCTGCAATTTTCAGTGCAAAATTAAGTGGGCAGATTTCACACCATAAACTAGAGGAGGGGAGCCAGGAGTTCCGTGTAAAAGAGCTCAGATTCTTCTCAGAGAGGGACTCGCTCAGTGGCAACTCAAATACCACCAAACTTCATGCTCCAGTTGCTCTGAAACATACCCAGGCAGAGTGAGCAGAATACTGATCTCCACACCAAGGACCTCCAACATACCAGCCCATCAATGACCTCATGCAAACACTGGGGATGGTGTTTCATTCTTCCTAAAGTGTAGGTGTTAAGAAGCAGGTGACAGGCAAGTGGGTGACCCTGCATTTGTGAGGTCACTGGAGAGTTCTGCAATAGATTAATGAAAATGACATCACTGTAACCTTTTTACAGTTAGCACCAGGCTTCTTTTTTTTAAGTAACTAACAGAGTCCTTGTTTGAATCTGAGAGAATCAAAGAGAACATCTGTTTTCTCCTTTATATTTGAGCTTCACTAGCAGGTCATGCACATAATTATATTAAGCCTTGCTAATTTCCTACTGGTTTGTGGAGCTCTATATTACCCATAGAGATATTTGGCTCTGCATCCCTAAATAAGTCATTTTAAAAAACACTGCAGAAAAAAACAGGCATAGTTTAGCAGTGATTGTGATGAGTTCCATTCTCAGGGAGCTCCATTTTCCCTGGCTTGTGTTTGTCGTTTTTGCCATGTTGCTTTTCTCCCCGTTTCTCATGTTATTACCGAGCGGTTGTTTTTATAATATAGACGCCCCATGGACAAGTGTGAACCAACAGGACTACTTAGGGCTGCACTTCCCATGCTCATAAGCCACAAGCCCACCGCTATGTGTGCTTTCCCAGGACATATGCCCGTTCTCAGATTCCAGTCCCGGTGTGCTTTCAAGACCCATCCTCCCAGGCAGAACATAAGAGCCAGTCCCTGTATTTTCTCAGGACATAACCACACATTCAGTGTACTCTGATCAGGGCCGGCTCCAGGCACCAGCTTAACAAGCAGGTGCTTGGGGCGGCCAAGGGAGAGGGGCGGCACCTGCAGCAATTCGGGGGCGGCAGGTCCCTCACTCCCTCTAGGAGCGAAGGACCTGCCGCTGAACTGCCGCCGCCGATCGCGGCTTTTTTTTTTTTTGCTTGGGGCAGCAGAAATGCTGGAGCCGGCCCTGACTCTGATGACAACACATCATCCCGGCACAGCTTGGCGGTTCAGTCCCTGTACTCTCAAGACATAGTCCTGCACTCAGAACCACAAGTCACAGTCCCTGTATTCTCTCAAGATATCCCTATACTCAGAACTTAGGCTTTGTGAGCTCTCAAGGCCTACCCTTATATTCATCAGGACCCTTGCTAGGGTACACAATACGTACCATGTTGCAGAAATTCCACGGGAAAACCACAAGTTAGATTAAAAAATATCAGCTTCTTTCAACTACTAATAATTTGGAGACTAATAGGAGGTTTAGTGTTTTGAAAATTAACTAGTTCATTGAGTGACAGTGGCTGGCGCTGCAGCGAAAGAACAGGCTGCTGCCAAGTAGTCTGCGAATGAAGATTAATTGGGTAAAGAGCCACAACGTACATATTTCTTTTATTCCTATTTCATCCCCTAGGGGACCGAAAATGAGTGCTACAAAGAACACACACAAAAAATCCCTCTGCTACAAATTTTATAAAAGAAACAGACTTGCATTGTCCCTCCAGGCCTGTCTCAAGCTCCCGCACTGTTTAGTGGTGGGTGTGCCATCCGCAGCATAACGCATGCTGGGAATAAATTACACAGAGCAAGAACTGACTGTTTGTGAACTTAACAAAAGAAAGAGGAAAGAAGGAATAACTAAACATAGAAATGTACTGAAATCACACAGAGATGGAACGCACTATTGGGCTATCTGGCCATTCAGTCCACTGTGGCCAATGCAGGATTGTTGCCGGTTCTCTTGTGCTTTGTCCAGTCCTGTTTCAAATGTCTCTTCCCCTGCCCCCAATAGCTCAATGAAGCCCTTAATTATTAACCTGGAGCCCATTACATCTTGGGAAACTTCAGATCCCAGATTACTGCCAATTGTGTGGGATAGGGGTTTGAATATTTCCAGGGTCCACTGTGGGGGAAAGTAAAGTGAACTGGAAAAAAGGCAGAATCTGGGAGCCAAATTCATAATTAAGAGTCATATCCTGGGGATGCTGAATGACATCAATTTACATTGATTTCATTGGGTATTACAGGTACTAGGATTGGGCCCTGAAAGAAAAAAGCCAGTTGTGATAGGGATGATCAGACATGTGGAGACTATCCAGCCAAGATTCCAGTACCAGAAGCCTGAATTACCATACTGGGAGTCTCTGGTCCCATTGCTGAGATCTCTAGAAAGCATCCTCTCTATTTAAACAACTTTTTTCTGATTCCTCCCCATAAATTTCATTGTTTAATTTGTCTGACCATTTTCTTTTTATTCAGCTATCAAGAATACACAGAGAAAGAAGGCCATCAAGAGATTCACATAAAACCACTGGCAACACAGCAACTGGAACAGGAGCCTGGCCTTTTAACATTACAAATCCACCAGATTAGTTACGTGTTTGAAGTGTACCTGGAAACTGAACACCTCCTCATCTGGGCAGTAATAGTCACAATCACCACGATGTAAGAGAAGCAAAGGGAGCGCAGATCATAAATCTCCTTCAAATCTCAGCTTTGCCATCTAAATGCATAGTAAGCAGGAGATGTTGTGAAGACCAAAATTATAACTGGATTAAAATTCTATGGCATCTTTAACTAAGCTAAAAGAAACCAGGACTGCTTTTGCCCTGAAGTAATAGTAGCCTGGTAATCTGACTCAGTTTAATTGCCTAACCCACTGGTTAGAAAGAACAACTCAGGTGATTTATCAACAGGGATTCCATTACTACATATTTTGTCATTTCCTTCTCTCAAGATTCCCAATTCTATAACACCTGGCAGGTACAACTGTGATCGCAATGTCATGTTCTTGCTAATCAGTGTCCTCAGCATGGGTAAGTGTCCAGTGTGTGATGAAAGTAGCACTTACTAATTTTGATTCTGTTCATGAAGCTCTTAACTGAAGTGATGGTGCCACCTCATTCTCCTGACCAGACACAACAGGATGATGTTGCCACCAGATAATTCTGTAACACTAGAGGACAGAATGGGTGTGGAGGGGCTGTGCTATCCATGGAGTTCCCCATGAGGAATTCTGGCTTAGCCAAAAGTGACAGCTTTGCCTTCTTTCAAGAATTGCAGCACTTGCCCCTCTCTGTGTCTGGCCCACTTGGTAGATGCTTTGGAGGTAGGCAGGACCATGGTGCCACCCTTCCTCATTTCAGTTACCTTGTGCCTGTGCTCTCCAATGAGACTGTGTCCTCTTCTGGGCCTTCTAGGTGCAGTGGGTCAACTTGGAAGAGTAAAACAGAGAAGTTGGGGGTTCAAGCTTACTACCTTCTTCCTCATTCAACTGAGCTCCCAACTGCTTCACAACCTCCAATCCACAGCATTCCCCCTGTAGTGGGTCAGCTGCCTCCTAGCACCCACTCATGACCAGAGGTCACTCTGCAGCAATAAATCAACAGCACAGTTCAAAAGGTAATTAGAACACTTCCTTTGTGGGATCCAGTTTATTTATTCTTTACTCACATTGGCCCTCCACACTGCATTCCCAGTTCAATATCTCCCCCCCTCCCCTTCCTTTGGTAGGGATCTCCCAGCCCTTCTTCCAAGCACAGAGTCTTAGTTCACCAGTGTTCAGTTTTTACCTGGATGGACCTCAGCCTTCAGGCTCTGGTAGCAGGCTGTTCCTCCTGTCTTAGCAGCCTACTCCCAGTCCTCTTGGGTGGGGCAACTTCCCCTGGTTTCAGGGTCTTCACTGCAAGAGTCTTTCCATCCTCTCTACCGTCTATGCAAAGCTTCCTGCTGCTGCCTTAATAGGCAGAAGGTTTAAAACAAATGCAAGGAAGTACTTCTTCACACAGCACACAGTCAACCTGCGGAACTCATTGCCAGGAGGTGTTGTGAAGACCAAAATTATAACTGGATTAAAAAAAGAACTAGATAAGTTCATGGAGGATAGGTCCTTCAATGGTTATTCGTCAAGATGGTCAGGGATGCAACCCCATGCTCTGGGATTCCCAAGGGCTCTGACTGCCAGATGGTGGGATTGGATGACAGGGATCACTGGATGATTGCCCTGTTCTGTTCATTCCCTTTGAAGCCTCTGGCACTGGTCACTGTCATAAGACAGGATACTGAACTAAATGGACAATTGGTCTGACACAGTATGGCCGTTCTTATGTTCTTTTATAGGGGAATCAGCTATCCTCCATCAGGCCCCATCCATGCACAGCACAGGTGGACTGGAGCAGTTCCTTCGGTATTTAGGGTTGGCTGGCACCAGGCCTCCAGCCCTAAAGGGGCAAGCCACCCTGTGACATCACCCAACAGCTCCCCAAGAACCATCTTTTTGTTCAGAACTCAACTGCTGCATAGCCAGTGAGAGAAATGGAGTGACTGTTACTCTACCTTCCCCCTATTTCTCCTCCCCCATACTCATCTTTCACTCTATGTTTTCCTCTTTCTTATGCTGCCAGCAACTGAGAGACAGGTAAGAAATATGCCCAACTTCTCAGTTAGCTCTTCACCTCAGAAGGAGGAGGAAAAAGACACAAAGAACAATAATAATTAAAGTAACAAATAGAGAAGGAACAAGGGAAATGGAATAGAGATAAAGAAAGGATTAAACTGGGAGGTGGAGGCAGGGCCGTCTCTACCATTTTTGCTGCCCCAAGCAAAAATAAATAAATAAAAAGCCGCCCGAACTGCCGAAGCAAAAAAATAAAAAAATAAAAAGCCGCTCGCACTGCCGAAGCAAAAAAAAAAAAGGCACCCGGACTGTGCCGCCCCAAGAATGGACGGAATGCCGCCCCTTAGCATGTGCCGCCCCAGGCACATGCTTCCTCCGCTGGTGCCTGGAGCCGGCCCTGGGTGGAGGAAGACAAAGAGGGAGTGAGAGAATGAAATTGATAGACAAGACTCAGTATTATGGTCACTACATTGTATTTAATTTACTCATGCAACTGGTTGGGGTTTTGATGTCTCCACAATGGAAGGCTGGGGGAGAGGGATGATTGGGAGTCATGGGGCGGGGCGATAGGCAGGGTCCAGGAAATGGGGAGTGTGGTGTATTTGAGGAGTAGTGGCAGACTGAGCACAGTATTGTGACAGTGTACCCCATAAGGCTTTATGGGGGGGGGTGCTTATAAAGGTATGTATGACATAACCGGAATATGTTTTGTGCTGCCTGTGCCATGTAATATATTTCCGTAAAGGTTATGGTCTACTATATCTATTCATCCTATTTGTACATGTATATCATTTTCTACTTGAGGTTAAGAATATGGGCTGTATGCTTGCTTGGTTTCTAAGTAAGCTTTGGGAGGCATTTGGTCAGCTTCTTTAGGAAGGAATTCGCCAGGTTAAGTACCTGATCAGGAAACACTTGGAGAACAATGCATCTTGGAATGCTCCAATCCACATAAGAAGTCTTCCTGGAGACATGCAAGATACCATGTGGACAATGGCGTCGGCCTGTAAAGACTGAGTCATGCAGGGGCATGTGACTTGCCCAGGTGACTCCAAAACTCCATCTTGGAGCTGGACTTTGCATAGGAGGGAGGAGGGGGGTCTCCACCCACAAGAGAGAGTCTATTTAAACCTGTGGGAGACCCCTCCATTTTGTCTTCAGCTGGCTAAAGAAGGAGCCTCTCCACCCTCCCCACCCCCCGGATACTTGAAGGAGACTGAAACAAAGGACAGTAACTACAGGGGGTGTGAGTGATTGCTGGACCCAGGCTAAAAGGAGGTTAGCCTGTAAAAGGGAGTGCTCTGGAACTGGTGAGGAAATCATCTGTATTTAGTTTGATTAGACATAGATTTGCGCATTTTATTTTATTTTGCTTGGTGACTTACTTTGTTCTGTCTGTTACTACTTTGAACCACTTAAATCCTACTGTCTGTATTTAATAAAATCACTTTTTATTTAGTAATTTACTCAGAGTATGTATTAATACCTGAGGGAGCAAACAACTGTGCATATCTCTCTATCAGTGTTATAGAGGGCGAACAATTTATGAGTTTGCCCTGCATAAGCTTTATGCAGGGTAAAACGGATTTATCTGGGTTTAGACCCCATTGGGAGTTGGGCATCTGAGTGCTAAAGACAAGCACACTTCTATGAGCTGTTTTCAGGTAAACTTGCAGCTTTGGGACAAGTGATTCAGACCCTGGGTTTGTGTCTGGAGCCAGATGGGAGTGTCTGGCTCAGCAAGACAGGGTGCTGGAGTCTTGAGCTGGCAGGGAAAACAGGAGCAGAGGTAGTCTTTGCACATTAGGTGGCAGCTCCCAAGGGGGTTTCTGTGATCCAACCCGTCACAAGTATGTTGCTTACAAGATGTTTTCTTTGGGTGTTCACACACTTAATTGTGCTGCACACACACACACAAAATTAGCAAAGGCATCAATAAGTGGCTACACTAGCACTGCCCAGCCATAGTGAGGTTCTTTCCCACCCTCTCAGCCAGGGCCGGCTCCAGGCACCAGCCTGGCAAACAGGTGCTTGGGGCGGCCACTCCGGAGAGGGGCGGCACGTCCAGCTATTCGGTGGCAATTCGGTGGACGGTCCCTCACTCCCGCTCGGAGCGAAGGACCTCCCGCCGAATTGCCGCCGCAGATCGCGATCGCGATCGCGGCTTTTTTTTGTTTTGTTTTTTTTTGGGCTGCTTGGGGCGGCCCAAACCCTGGAGCCGGCCCTGCTCTCAGCATGACGACAGAAGCGGTATTGTAGCAGCTTTGTAATGGTGATCAAACTTCATTCTGCACTGCAGTGAGAATAGCTTAGGGATGATTGGATGAACAGCCACAGCGCTGAGGGGGGATGGACCTTTTCCTTCTGCTGGATGGAAGGGTGAATGGACAAGCCACTTCCATCCACAAGTGAGCATTGTTAATGTGGATCCAATAATGGGAGCTGAGGATCTCTAGCTGCTGGTTTGTTTGTTGAGCAATTCATCTGGGACCATAGTCTCCAGGGAAATTAAGCTTGGTAGTTGTCTGAATTCTCTAAACCCCTTGAATCCCTGAAGCAGCCTGGAGTGCAGAGAGGAAGTGGTGTCGGCGTTATACTAAAGGAGGGTTCTGGAGCTAATGAGAAAGTACCAGGCTGCTCACTTCATAGTCACTTTGGGCCTGATTTTCACAAGTGCTGGGCACCTGCACATCTCACTGATGTCAGCTGGAGTGACACCTGGGTGCTCAGCTGCTCTGAAAGGCCATAGGATTTCCCCCCTCCCGCCCATCTTACTCTTTTGACTCGTTTCTTTGTGGGACAATGGTGTCATCTGGTGGCTGAATTGGTGAATTACATGTAATATATTAGAGGCGTCCAGCCCTTGGAGATAGCCAATGCTGCATCTTAACCCCTATAAAGAGAAAAGGTCCTGGAAGACAAAACCCCCAAATTAGGTCCTGCAATAGTGAGAAGAGGACAGTTTGTGACAAACTGCTATGCTCTGCTGCTCCTGATTCTTGCAGTACCTGAGTCACTGCACTTACTAAGGCTAAAAGGGTTTGTTTTGGAGTGCTGACAACAGCATCATGTGTGGTTAATGTTCACTCAGTACACTTCCAGAAAGGATGAGCTTGTTTTTAATTGTTCCTTGTACATCTGTGCATTCAATAACTGAGAGGGGGACAAAAGAGGGGGGAGAAGCAACAAGATATGGAGACAGCTCTCTCTATCTTGAATTGAGGGGGTGTGGCTATTTATTGCTTGAGTTTGCGGCCAGAGGGTATTGGATCCCCGGCCGTTGTCAGGCAATCACAAGCAACAGTTCCAGGAATGCTTTTTTCCACCAGTGCTTGGCCAGGAGACTGTGACAGTGTTGTTCAGATGTAGCTCTTGCTACTATAATCCATGCCTTTGCCACCTCAGCGCTGGATTACTGCAATGTGCTGTACATAGAGCTACCCCTGAAGTCAATCTGGAAACTTAAACTGGAGTCTGCTTGTTAGTGGGAGAATATGACACCAGTGCTCCATGATCTCCATTTGCTGATTACTGCTCTACACAGGGATTTAAATTGTTGGTCTTGACCTATAAAACTCAACTCCAAACAGGTTGGGACCTGCCTACTTGGGAGATAGCTTCTCTCTTTGTTTTATGCTGCCATGGGTGCTATCGGAGGAAATGTTTGAGCTGGAACCCTTTGATTTGAAAGAGTGGGGACCAGTGGTGGAGCATTCTTCAGAGAGGCTCTCTGTTTTGGAATCTACTCCTCCCTTAGTCCAAAATAAAGTGCTGATCATCATGGTACTTCTATTTCTCTGCTCTCATTTTGGGTGGAGGAGGGTGCTTGATAGAGGCTGATGGTTCTGTAAGAGGGAAGATTTTGGGGGACTGACTTTTGTTTTGTTGGAGATTGCTGGGGTCTTAACTGCTGGTTACAATTTGTTTTGTTTTAACTTGTGTATGGAAATTCAGTTAAAACAAACAAAAACCTTAACCTGGTTCTGTAGTGGCACTGTGAAGAGAGAAAAAAAAGAAAAAACTCTGTCACCTCTAATCTGGGATGACAAACGCTAAAATGCCTTAATCATAATTGTATGGTTATTGCCTGATGTCAATACAGGGCACTTAACGTTTATTGGGTGCTTTCCCTGTGCATTTCTGTACATTAACATGTTTGAATTTCTTTTAAGTGTAACCTTAACTCTGCATTTCTTGGATTGGTAATGCGTGGTTTTGGAGACAACTATAATTTGTTTTTTAACCATTGTTACTGCTCTGTACTCCTAATCTTAACTCTATTTTAGAGTCTTTGTTTTGAAATATAAAAGTACAGTAACTAGTATTACAACAAGAAAGTCACAATCATGCTGTTTCAGTCTGAATTTCTTCCTTTATTAGGGCCTGAGGAGTAGCCTGAGGAATAATAAAAAGTACATGAGCGTCTGCTACTCTAGACTTTGCAGAGTGTTTTATCATCAGACAGTTGAACATACATTCTGCAGCATTATCTTTTCCTGATGTGTAGGTCACTTTGTCAAATGTGCAGTTTCGGGAACCCACTTATGATTCTAGGTGGCAGTTTAGAGATAGGTCTATTAAAAATTTCTCTGAAGATTTGTTGTCTGTAATGATTACAACATTTTGACTGAACAAATAACTTTTGACTTGGCAGTGATGCAGCCCTCCTCTCATTAAGGGACTGATCCTGCATGTATTAAAGACAATAGGAATTTGTTCATTGGGGCTGCTAAATCAGGACCTAATGCGCTGTCCGGTTCCTCTTAACTCATCACTTAATACCTTGTGCATATGTTAGCAATACTCCTCACCTGCTCTGTGTAGGAACAAGCCCTTGTGTAGTTCCAATAATTAGAAGAAAGAACAGGAGTACTTGTGGCACCTTAGAGACTAACAAATTTATTTGAGCATAAGCTTTCGTGGGCGGGCTGTAACCCACGAAAGCTTATGCTCAAATAAATTTGTTAGTCTCTAAGGTGCCACAAGTACTCCTGTTCTTTTTGCGGCTACAGACTAACACGACTGATACTCTGAAACCAATTATTAGAAGCTTGCGAGTGGCTTTCAATACACCCATCCTGACACTGTTTTCTTAATAATCTTTGTAAGGGAAGTTTCTACTGCAGTCTTAACTATACCTCTGATTTTATTTTATTCCAAACACCATTGGCAACTCCAGCTCTCAACCAACAACCCCCGCTAAGGAATCAGGGAGAGAGGAGCGATAGATCTGGCTGGAGATTTTTTAGCACTAGTCTTTTCCCACCACCACGGAGTTTAAAAAGCCCAACAATGCTGAGAACATCTGTGAAACTGGGAGAGACAGGATAACACCGGCCTTCTTTCCCCTCCCCTAACACCTCCTCCCTTTCCCCTGGGCCAATAACTCCACCTCCCCTCGTCCACTCCCTTCTTCAGGCCCCTCCTCTTTGCTCCGCCTCCTTAGGGACTCCGCCCCTTTGTCCCAATCTCTCCTCTCTTATTGGTGCTTCTGCCCTTTACCCCGCCTCCCCTCTTGGAGCTCCTCCTCTTCTCCTCCCCCGCCGTCGGATCTCCTCCCCTTCGCCCCTCCTCCTGCCTTCCCCCCGCCCACTCTCCCTTAGTGCAGCGTGTCCAGTCGGATCTCGGGCTGCGTTGATTGATACCCCGTTGCCCAATGAGGCGTAGGGTGGGCGGAGTGAAGTCCCGCCCTCGCCCCCACCCCTCACGGACCGCGCTCTGTAGGTGCCAGCCAGGCTAGTAACCGAGGGACCGGCGGGCTCCCTCCCCGCCCCGAGGTACCCAGCGGCCGGATCTCTCCCGCGGGGCTGCGCTCCCGTGGCCGGTTCTCCTGGGCTTCTGAACCGCGCGCCACCCTCACGGGCTGAGGGGCACCGCGGCACCGGCCCCGCCCCGGTCAGGGCCTCCGGGCCGCGCCCCTCCGGCTCCCCCCTCCCCTCCTCTTCAGGCCAGCGGCTCCCTGCGCCACACCCCTCCCCTTGCAGCGTCCCCCCGCCGCCTCGCGGAGCGGGGGAATGGGCGGTCCTGGCCCTTAGCCCCCCCAGCCGCGGCCGCTCCGAGCGTCTGGCTGGCCTCCGCCCGGTGCTAGGGGCGCTGGTGGGGTCCCCGCGGCTGTGAGTGCCGATCCCGTCCCCTTCCCCAGCAGCCATGTCCGGGGTGGTGCGGACCCTGAGCCGCTGCCTGCTGCCGGCCGAAGCCACCAGCCGTGGGGAGCCGCGGCGGGAGGGCAAGGAGCGGAGCCGGGACTCGGAGCGGGAGGCGCGGCGGCGGAGCCGGGAGATCGACGCGATGCTGGCCCGGGAGCGGCGCGCCGTGCGCCGCCTGGTCAAGATCCTGTTGCTGGGCGCCGGCGAGAGCGGCAAGTCCACTTTCCTCAAGCAGATGCGGATCATCCACGGCCGCGAGTTCGACCAGAAGGCGCTGCTGGAGTTCCGGGCCATCATCTACGAGAACATGGTCAAGGTAGGGGCGAGCCCCGGGCTGGGGCAGAGGGGGCGCTGGAGCCCGGGGCCGGGGGTTGACCCTGCCACAGAAAACGGGGTGCAACAGCAGCTGGAGTTCGGGGCGACATGAGAACAGCCTTCAAGGAGGTGGGGACAAGGTTGGAGGGGACCCCATGCAGGACAAAGAGTTACTGGGCTGATGGCGTTCTGGGCCGCCATCGGGCAGCAGGCGCAGCCCTTTGGGGCTGCTGGGGTACAGGGGTTCCGTGCCATGAATGAGGGTAGCCTATAGGTGAGTTGGAGTACAGGGCCTCTTGGGTTTCTGGATTATCATCCAAGAGGATGCTCTCAAAGAGCCCAGACACCCATGGAGGGGTTCTGGAGCGAATTCTAAGACCCAGAGGAGAAGGGGGTAATAGGTATGTTCTGGGAAACCATGATGAGAACACCCTCAGGGGAGTTGGGGACCCCCATATTTGGAAGAAGGCAAGTGAGGGAGAAGAGGATCTCCACCATGAGGAGTGGGTGTTGAGGATCCTTTCCTAGAGGATGACCCTGAAGATGAGGGGGAGGTCCCCTAGATTACAGGAGTTCAAAGCTATAATTTGGGGAACACTTTTAAGCGAATAGGGGGAATCTTAACACCAAAGACTTGTGGAGATGTATCTAGGAGATTGCCCCTGGGCCTGTTGAGGACATTGAGTGATAGCTTCAAGATTAAGAGCACCCCGATTGGAACACTGGGGGAGAGGTTGGGCCTTCAGTCAATGCTTACATCTTTATTATGGAGACCCCAGTGCTCTGGGGCTCATGGTATGATGACTTCCTGGTGAGAGGATAGAATGGTTGCTGGAGTTCAGGGCCATGATGTACAAGATCGTCCTCAAGGCGTAGAGAGCTTGGGGAAATTGACTGCCCACATCTTCTGCCTGGGGGTCTTAGGTGCTCTGCATAATAACCAGGTGGTGGTCATCTTTTAGAACAGGGGTTCTCAACCTTTTTCTTTCTGAGGCCTCCCCCAATATGCTATAAAAATTTCCTGGCCCAGCTGTGCCACAACTGTTTTCTGCATATAAAAGCCTGGGCTGGTGTTAGGGGTATCAAGGAGGGCAATTGCTTGGGGGCCCCACAGCATAGGGGGCAACACAACTAAGCTGCTCAGGCTTCGGCTTCAGCCCTAGGTGGAAGGGTTCGGGGGCCCGGGCTGCAGTCCCACATGGCGGGACTTCAGCTTTCTGCCCTGGGCCCTAGCGAATCTAATGCCAGCCCTGTTGGTGGACCCCCCTGAAACCTGCTTGTGGCCACCCCAGGGGGTCCCAGATTCCTGGTAGAGAACCACAGTTTTAGAACAATCCTACAAGTGCATAAAAACTGGTCACCAAGGGAATACAAGGAGCCCTTGTGCACAGAAAAATAGATACATGGTGTGTAAAGGGGCTATTTCTTATATTGTCCATACAAATGCAGGGCTACCAAGAGGGCTTGTTCCCCTCTGAGGAAGGGTCCCTGCCTACTTTTTTTTTTTTTTTTTTTTTTTTTAAATGTATCTGTATAGGACTTTCCTCACTTCTGCATGGACCCATACTTGTGAGGAAACTTGTAGTTGCTGTGGGATTTCCTGCAAAAATCAAGGAAGGGGCCTATGCACCATCTGAGATAAGGAAAATTGCTTCCACGTCTTAAGATGTGCTTCGAAAGATAACCTTTTTATAACAAAAAGAACAGGAGTACTTGTGGCACCTTAGGGCAGGTCTACACTTACTTCCTGGTCCGGCCGTAAGCAATCGATCTTCTGGGATCGATTTATCGCGTCTTGTCTAGACGCGATAAATCGATCCCGGAAGTGCTCGCCGTCGACGCCGGTACTCCAGCTCGGCGAGAGGAGTACGCGGCATCGACGGGGGAGCCTGCCTGCCGCGTCTGGACCCGCGGTAAGTTCAAACTAAGGTACTTCGAATTCAGCTACGTTATTAACGTAGCTGAATTTGCGTACCTTAGTTCGAAGTGGGGGGTTAGTGTGGACCAGGCTTTTGAGACTAACAAATTTAGTCTCTAAGGTGCCACAAGTACTCCTGTTCTTTTTGCGGATACAGACTAACACGGCTGCTACTCTGAAACCTTTTTATAACAGCGCTCTCTTTAAGCACAAGTCGAAGAAGTGACTCTTGCAATCAAGATCTCCTTCAGAAGCTTCCCCGTCCATCCAAACTGAATGGGAAGACCATTCGTAGCTTAATTCCACTACCTGAATTGCTTTTAAGAAGCATGAGGCAAGTCACTGAAAATGGGTGGTAGGAAGGGGAGGAAAAAAGGGGTTCCCTGTGGTAGCAAGTGCCATGGGTTGGCTTTATACTCCACTGCAGGAGGAAGAAGTGGGCACATATAATGCACAAGGAGAGCTCAGGCCACAAAATCCATAGCTTGATAACTTACTTCTCTCTTTCTTCCTCTGGGGAAGAGGGAGGGAAGAGAAGAGTATCACTAGGTTTGAAGTATACCCAAAAGTGAGTAGTGTGAATCTTGGATTAGTGTGTTTATTTTGGTGCTACCTTAAACTGAGTTAAAATGATGGTAAAGAGCAGTGGAATGTGTGAGGGTAGGAAAAGAAGTGGGACAGAACTGTATGAGAAATCCTGGTTATAATTTTATCTTGCCACTCTCCTAGACAAGTGGACAGCATCTGTCTGAGTTCTTAGTGGTCGCAGTTGTACTCTCGCCTTTCAATATAGTTCATTCTTTCACCATGGATGTTGGGGAGCTGCCTGTAATTTCAACCTGGGTTTAATAGGTGGAGTCGAAATACAGTATCGTGGAAGAAACTTATTTTCAGTTGGCTAATATGTTCAAACCTAAATTCCCTCTAACTACACAGCCTCGCAGCTGCCTATTAAGCCCTCTGCAGTGGCTCATGGCTGCGGCGGGGAGAGGCGCCCTTCCTGGCCGGCCCCAGTTCAGACCTCTCGTGGTGGGGAGAGGCGCCCCTCCCTCAGCCCCAAGCTGCTGCAGTGAGAGAGGACTGGGGACTCCCCCCCCCAGTCCTCTCTCCCCACCGCAGCCTGGGGGCAGCCTGCACCCCAAACCACTCATCTCTGGCCCCACCCTAGAATCCACACCCCAGCCCTCTGCCCTAGCCCTGAGCCTCCTCCTGCACGCTGAACCCCTCATCCAAGCCCTACCCTAGAGCCCTCATCCCCAGCCAGAACCCTCATCCCCCCACACCCCAGCCCTCTGCCCTAGCCCTGAGCCTCCTCCCGCACGCTGAACCCCTCATCTAAGCCCCACCCTAGAGCCCTCATCCCAATGCACCCCAGCCCTCTGCCCCAGCCCTCTGCCCCAGCCCTGAGCCCCCTCCTGCACCCTGAACCCCTCATCCGCAGCCCCACCCCAGAGCCCTCATCCCCACAAACCCCAACCTTCTGCTCCAGCCTTGAGCCCCCCTCCCACACCCTGAACCTCTTATCCCTGGCCCCCACCCCAGAGCCCATGCCCCCACCCCAGAGCCCTCATGCCCCCCAAACCCCAACTCTCTGCCCCAGCACTGAGCCCCCTCCCACACTCCAAACCCCTCGCCCCACCACGTTAATTTTGTTATGTGCACCAATATGACACATTGGTGCACATAACAAAATTCATTCTGCGTATAGACGTAAAAAATAGAGAGATCACTGGTTCAAACTAATGTAACCATCCATTAACTCTAAATGGAAATACCTAGATCATCTAAACAATATTGCAAGCACTAAATCTCAAACATGTATTAAGTGAATTTAAACAACTGGTCTTGTGCTCCAGAATTTAAGCATTTTTAACATTATAAAATATGAATTCTGCTTGACCCTATTGCTGACAGTTGAACTGCATTTTAGCTCCTCTTTCCACACTACTCGTCAGCATTATCAAAGAGCAGTTCTGTTAAAGCTTCTAGAGTTTTGGGATCTTTGCTAGAAATGTAGTGTAAATATCTTGGATTAAATGGTCACCTTTTATACCCCAATATGATTAAATTTCTCTCTAATAGAAAATAGATTATGCCCTCCTGATGGTTTGCATTGCATTCTTTCAAATGTGCCTCTTGAAGTAGTACTTGGTCATTTTATATGGATTAAATAAAATGGCATGAGTTGGTGCAGATAGTTTGTCATATTGACTCTGATGTCATCTGGTTTGTTTCCTTTATTACTAAATCTCCCACTTCTTCCTTTCTGATCCACAGCCTCTTAGTTTTCCTGTATCTTGTTGCAAATTAAGCATGAATGCATGGTTCTTAGCCTTCTCCTCCTTGTGGGAGGTCACGGTTTAAAAACAAAATGCTGAAATAAGTAAACCTGTGATCCAAAATTTACTTTTCCATATAGCACAGGTGATGGTTCAGAGCCTTGCTAGCTTTTTCTGGCATTGTGGGGCAATCTTCAAATACGTTAGTCTTGCTTTGGTTTAAAGTAAATAATCACTGGTTAACTAGGGTTTTGCTTGTTAATCAAGGCTAAGTTTCAAAGTAACATTGAAACTTTTTGATGATTGAAGTGAAAAGCAGTAGTGTTAATGTTCTGCTTTGAGTACACAGACTCCATTACTTCAGCACACCCACCTGGAAGTGGAAAATGGATAGTACAGGAGTAACTGCTGTGGTGGTTTGTTTGTTTTTTAAGAAGAATCTCAAATGTATGGAGAGACTGAGGAAGTCTTTGCATGTTGCAAGTTTCAGATCTGGTGAATGGCTGCGGCTATTCTGTAAAAATGTTTGTTGGAGTTCCCATCTGAGTGTCAAAGAACAAACTGAATAACTGCTCTTCAAACATAAAATAACTGCTCCCATTCTTGCTCCTTCTGTCTACAATTAATGAAGGTTTAGGGACCTCTGGCTGTACTGTCACCTGGTGAGTCAAAACTCTGATGTTCCTTGTGTACGTTTATTGTTATTTTCTATTTGTTTTTGACTTTTAAAATGGAGCACCACAAAAATGGAAATGAACCAGGCTTCACTGCATGAGAAAGCAATTAAAATTACCCACTAACACCGAAGCAATGCCTGTGCCAGCATGTGTGATTACTTCAAACAGAAATCTAACAGCTAAATTCAGCTTTTAAAAAAAGCATAAAGTGTAATCTGTGGAGCTTTTTCAAATTAGTGTCCATATTGAAATGGACTAAACCAATTAAAGCTGTAAGGAGCACTGAGTGATTTTTTTTTCCAGTCCAGAACCTGAATGATTTGAGAGTGACTGAAAAGTTCATATTTGAGTAGGAAGGGACTCCAGAGAAACTGTTGCTAGATACTCCAATCCATAACTTAAGTTGTGGACTTTGAATAGAAAAGTTCCAGGATGCTGTACAGATGTGCACTCATTATGGCTGCACAAGTGAAAAGGTTTGTACTTGATCAGAGGTTTGTCTGAAACAGACACAAATTTTATGAGACAATAGAAAGGGTGGAGTTGGAGAATACCATTGAATTCAGTTGTAAATTGCACTTATGTGAGCAAGCTGATTGTTCTCCTTGACACACTTAGCTCTTTATAATACATGCAGAAAAAGCATAACCCTTATATTAGTTTGAGAATCCAGGGAGAAATGTCATCTCATTACTGGGAATTCCACAAGCTGCTGTATAAGTTGGTCTTGATCCACAATGTTTTGGGTTTGCATATGGGTGAATTCAGAAACCTGTGAGGGATTTGCAATACTTGACCTTCAACAGTCTTTCACTGTAGAGGTAAAATATTCTGGGTATTGATTCATGATTAGTGGTTTTTTGATTTGCAGTAGGTATGATTGATTCTTCATTAGTCTGTCACAGGACAATATCATTTTCTTCTCGATCATGGCAGCTGCACACCTCAAAGGGCTGATGTGGTTCTATTACAACAGACTTATCTTTATTGAATTTTCTTACATTAAAGCTGACTTTGTAATTAAAGAAAATTCAGTAGATAAGTGTTGTAATAGAACTATGTCAGCCCTTGGAAGTGTACACTTGGCTTTGTAATTAATTAGACCTTACATTGTATGATTGAATTGGTACTTAATTACTGTTACCTTCAGTCAACTCTCAATATGTCTTCAAGATATAGATTGTTTTGTAATAAAACTACCGGCATCATTGCCACCTTTACTCCTGACTTAAAGGTAAAGGGCCATTGTTGAAATTTGTTTCTGGGTGCCCTTTGCAATGCACTTGGAATAGAATCAATAAGACACTTAATAAATTGCACAATGCAAAGTTACTGTAATAAATCCCACATTCCATCAACCCTAAGTAGATCTGGATAGTTTCTTGTTTGGGTCAGGAGGAAAGTGGTCAATATAACTGACTACGTCATGGCTGACAGGATAATGAATACCATCAACAGTTACTATTGATGCTTATTTCTTTGATAAATATTCACTCTTGATCCAAAATAGCATTCAGTTAACCCATATGGGTTCACCAATCTCACAGAACATGATTAGTCTTTGGAGAGTAAAGACACAAACCTTGACATTTTCCAGTCTAAGCCTCACATTTAATTTTTTTAAACCACTTGGGAATGCAGCAGGTGGAGAAATCACCCCTATACCCAGTTACAGTTCAAACAGATTCTCTAGCCATTGAAATATGCTTGAGTGATGGCTAGCGTTGTTGCTATTAGCATAGTGAGTATGAACTTGAGACCCAGGGGCCTCCTGTGCATGTGATAATTCATTTGTTGGTTTTCAGGGGGAGGGGAGGTTTGTATGTCTAAATAAGGAGTGTCTATACAGGCTCTAAACACTCCTTTTTCTGTAAATTACAGAAACAAAATTAAAGAGCCACAGCTCTTTTACTCTTTAGCAAATCTGTTTCATCTCAAAAGCCTATGTTTGCATCATTCCATGCAAATAGAAACACCTGGCATTGTGCTCTAAAGGTCAACAGACCTGGGCTATCTTGGAGTGGGGGAAGGAAAGACTTTGCTCTTGAGGCGAAGGAGCTCCACCAGCAGTTCGCCTCCCTTTCAGATCAAGAGGAGTTCATGTTGACAGTATTGCCAACCCCAAATGTTCAAAAATCATGAGTCAGGCTCACCAAAAAAATCATGATTGGCTTTAAAATCATGAGATTATGTAAAAAATAATAGATGTGGTGTGTTTATTTGCCATCTGCCTTTTGAGCCTTTAGAGTTCACTGGGGTCACACTTTGACGCTTTTTTACAGCCACGAGAGCTAGAAACTTACTTTTTCGTTAAGAATGAAGGCTGGAATCATCACATATTCCCTTGAGTCCAGGAGCTGGGGATTTAAAAGATAACCATAATTATGAGACTCTTGACAAAATCATGAGAGATGGTAACACTGTGTCCACCTCTGTTGACTGAAACTATGGCAGTATAGTGTGAGGGGAGGGGTGGTCTCAATCCACTTCATAGATCAGAATCAGCACATCAAATTCAGAACACTAGAAGCTGCTTCAGCAATTTTCAACACATTAGCCAATTATGAGCTAGAGATCAGTCATAAGTTCATAGCACTTGATCTGTTCTGTAAAGATCCACATTAAATGAAAAAACTACTAACTTAATTCTGAAAGTTCTCAAAGGGTTTGTGCCAATCTGCACCTCTGGGTTCAGCGGTCACTCTACCTTGAACTCTAGTTGCAAGTTTCATTTGCAGCATGAAGCTTTTGTTCTGCTGCATCTCACTGGATTTCTTTGGAGACAAGAAGTCTTTTCACAGTTTGCAGACAAGCAGACGTCACTGCTGCTACAAATACAGAGATTCCGCAGCTAATCCAAATGTATCTTAATGTTTGTGTTCCCGTGGACTAAGTAAATGACACTTTCCTTTGTTCATATATTTTATTTGGGCTGGCAGTCTGGAAGAGTAGTCATCTTTACTGTTTACCCTGCTCTCACCTGGGTAGCATTGGATTAAGTATTTACATATATCGTTCCACCAGGCAAATAAAGTACTTGATGTAAGTTTCATGTTGAAGGTGAGTTAAGACTCAAATGTTAAAAGATCTTTCTGGCATTTTGGGGTATATCTCTTGTACTGAGTAACACTTCCATTCTCTAGAAGACTGTAATACTTCATCCTCAAACAACTACTTTTTCTGTAGCAATTGAGAGTAAAACATCTATTTGGCTAAGTTTTAGATATATAAAAATTGAAGTCAATGGTACTGTCTATTCCTTTCTGATTCAAACACTCCATTAAATAAGGTGGCTGTATTTTAAACACACCATTAGTGTGTTCTATGGAAAAAGCTTGTGAATTTTAACTAGGAGTGAATTCAGGAATTCAAGCAACTGCTTCAGAACACTAAACTATCAAAAATTCTTAATTTGTTACAAAATACTGTTTACCAAATACTTTATTAGTTTTCAGTATAATACAGCATGGGGAAAATGAGTCTAGTCTGAAAACTACAGCAGTTCTTCATGTTAAAGTCCAGTGTTTCAGTGAGTGATTTTGCTGAGATAAGGTCGGTGAGGTAATATCTTTTATGGGACCATCTTCTGTTGGTGAGAGAGAGAGAGAAGCTTTCAAGCTAGAGCTCTTCTTTGGGTCTGGAGAAGTACAGCTCTATGCAAGAACAAAAGCTTCTCTCTGTCAACAGAAGTTGGTCTAATAAAAGTGATTAGTTCACCCACCTTGTGTCTAATATCCTGGGACTGACATGGCTACAACAACATTGCATACAATGATGATGTTGCTTACAGTCACAGTATTGTCAATATCAAGAGAACAAAAATAACGAGATTTTAAAAACATAATTTTTTTAGTCTATCTTAACTTTTTAACTGCCCGCTACTCCCCTACCAATGCATTTGTGATAGTGTTAGGTTGCAAAGTCACTCCTAAAATACACACATCTCCCTGGCTGCTCAGATGGAGACTCCACTTAACCCCTCCCCTCCCCCCCCCGCAGATAAGGGAACTGCCGTCCATTTCCCTCCTAGTTGATTCCCTTTGATAAAAGAAGGGCTGGATGGTAAATAGTTTGAGAGCCACTGACTTAATGCATCATGATTCAGACTCGTACATAAACTTATTATGTTTAGGGTTGATGAGTTACAGATAAAGATATAAAAACTTAATCATATCAGTGATATTACAGTTCAGACTATGGAATTGGTTTAGTCTTTTGTAAGAAGGCACGCTTCCCTCCTCTCTCCCACTTCTCTGCCAAAGATGGGTAGCACTCCCACACTCCTCTGGACCCCGCTCGACTCATTTCCACACCCCATTCCCCTGCAGCCCCTTAATTTGCCTCCTGGTCTTCCTCATTCTCCCCGTCTACCTTGTACAGTGTCTCTGCTGCTTCTCACAGTCCCTGTGTCCTGTCTAGGCCACTGAACCATAGAGTTACAGCCATTTTGCACATGGGCATGACTTCAGTCTCATTGAAAACAGTAGGATGTGGCAGTTTCATTGCCACATGCAGATTGACTGTAATGAAATGGCAGCCATCTTGCTGGCTTCAGCCCCATTCACAGCAATAGGAGATGGTGGCCATTTTGAATGAGTGAAAACTCATGAGCTGGCAGCCTTTCTTCATGTTTTCATGAGACAGATTTTTTTAAAAAGAAACATGGCTAGAGTCGCGATGAAATCACAAGAGTTGGCAGAACTTCATTCATTTGTCACATCAGGTCCTAAATGTGGAATATACTATCTTAAATGGTGTAGTATAAACTATTGGCCATCTACAGTTTTTTGTATGAGGTCTGACAACTTTTTTTTAATGGCTAAAAGCCTGGAAAAGGTTATTGCTGCACTACTTCACATGTAGCTTGCTTACATTCTGTTGCCCATCCATTGTAAAGTAGGGAAATGAATCATGTTGCTAATTACAAGGGAACTGAAATGCATTTGAAGTAGCTCCTTAAGACAATTCCTAGGTCAGCTAGAGCAAACTTTAGTAATGTTTAGTTATGTAGAACTCTGGGTAATATTGCATGTTAGTAGACTTAGGTGCTTGAGTAGAACCATCAGGTTGGTGGTACTTGAGTTGTTTGGTTTCTCTCCATGTCTGTGCTGACTTCACGGACATGAGCTGGTGGTTGCCAAAAATGCTTTATTTTCCTTTGTAGTACTTCCCTCTACTTCCCTCACCTTTAATATCAGTCTATCTGTAGGGCTGTCTTCAGCAAGGTATGTGATCTTTTGGGATAATGAAAGACTTCACCCAATGGAGTACACCATTGTCTTAAACACTGAGATTTTTTCCTGTTACAACGAAGAATTAACTTTTCATGTGGAAGGTGTCTGTTAACTAAAACACTTCAATAGTTTATCTCAAAACAGTGTAACAATCTTTCCTTTCTACCAAATTAATTAATTACTTTTTAAAGTAAACATTTTTTGCTCTGTTGTTATCTAAAGAAATGTGATCAGTTACAAAAAACTCATCTTTTCTGAGAGAGGGAACTTGCTTTGCAAGTAGAAATAATCCCTTTTTTCCATGCTAATTGTTATAGCAAAATAATGAAACTGTTTTTCATGATTTATGGACCAGCACCATCTCATGTGAATTTGGATTTTTGTAGGTGAACTGGTGTGCATGACAATAGGCAAGATACAGTCCTGATTTCGGTCTTCTGTGTGTTACTGTAATACAAATACTAATAATGAAATTTTAGCTGTCAGGAGTATAACTAAAATGTTACAAAACAAGCTTTTTTTGGCTCAGGTTAGTACTGTAGCTGTGAAAATCAAACTAGATAGCACAGGACTAGTTAAAAGTAGTATCTATTGCAAATGATCAAAAAAAGCTTTTTAAAATAAAGCCCATAGGCAGCAGCAAACAGTCTGCCTCCAGGGCATTCATAGTTTGCATGTTGTATTCTAATATCTGGAGATTTCCTTATCTAATGTGTTGCAAGGTTTAGGCTTGTACCTATTTTTAAAAAAATTTCTGATCTTAGCAAAAAATCACCTGGTAGGTCAATTGAACTGGTCAGAAGTCAATTCCTAACACAAAAAGCTTTTTTGTTATGATAGTGTCTACTCTTTTTATCTGGAGTATAGGAAAGAATGCTGTAGTAATAGGTGACAAAAGAAACTCCATTTCTTCCAAGGCCTGGTCTAACTAAAAAGTTAGGTCAACCCAGCAACATTGATCAGAGGTGTGAAAAATCCACACTCCTGAATGAGGTAGTTAGGCCGTGTGGTGCTAGGTAGATGGAAGAATTCTTCTTTTGACCTAGCTACTGCCTCTCGGGAGTGGAGGGGCGGGGGGGGGTGGAGGATTACCTGTGCCAACAGGAGAACTCCTCCAATCGGTGTAGGTAGTGTCTGCACTGACGCACTGCAGTGGCACAGCCATGCTGCTGTAGTGTTTTAAGTGTAGACAAGCACTGAGCGAAAGGGTGTACCAGTATTTCTCAACTTCAGCGATTGAGCTCCTGATAAGATTTCTAATTGGTCTCAAAGTAAATGACTGAAAATAAGATTATTTCACTGTACCCCATATCTTCTGACTTATTGATAGACTTCATGGGTTCATCAGGAAATATACTGTATAGTGAAAGTAGTGCATCATGGGCATCTACCTTTTTAGAACTTGCAGTGAGAATGCTCTCAATGCTTCTGAGTTGGTGGGTGTTTTTAAGGCTAGTGAATATTTCCACCATAGGGAAAACAAACCCGTGACACACCAGGAACTGTCAAGTAGCATAACCCTCTTCCCTTTTTTTGTTTTTGTTTTTTAATGTAATCAAATCTTTAATCATTCAAATTGATCACAAAGTGAACATAAGCAAATTCAAACCTGCGATGGATCGCAAATAGATGAGGATTAAAATAAACTAGAGAAGTTGGCTGACACAAAGCTCTGCAAATTCTAATTCAAGCAGTTTTGCTATAAATCCTACTGTTTTATCTACTACGTGAAACCTTTATAACTGTAATAGATATTTAAAGGTCAAATCCTGAATATACTATTAAGTAGCCTGCTTTTAACTTATGAAATGCTAAATTCCTTTATTTGCTATCTGCTCGGGTAGTCCTCATTCTCTGTAAATACATTGATACTTTTATTGAATTACATGTACAGGGAAACCATGCGAAAGAGTAATTATCTTCAATGACCCATGATGGCCTTGGAATTTCAATTACACTTTTCTTCCGTACTTGAAACTGGGGACTCATTTTAGATTATATAAAACTACTGGTTCTTCAAGTACAGTGTTTGCATTAATAAGGGAATGTTTTCTCACACTGACTGTACTAAAAACTGGGTTTACTAGGGTTCAGATGATCAAAAGTTGTCTATGCATTCAATCAGTTATATATATTTTTAGACTTAGTTTATTTGGAGTTGCTTATTGGCTCCTTTAAGGCAGTGGTTCTCAACCTTTACAGACTACTGTACCCCTTTGAGGAGGAGGATTTGGCTTGTGTACCCCACGTTTCATCTCACTTAAAAACTACTCGCTTACAAAATCCAAATATAAAAATCCAAAAGTCTCAGCACGTTATGCTTGCTTGCTTGAAAACTTGCTTGCTTTCTCATGTTTACCGTATAATTATAAAATAAATTGTGGCCCCAGGTTGAGAAACACTGATATAGTATATAGAGCAGTATAAACAAGTCATTGTATGAAATTTTAGTTTGTACAGACTGTGCTAGTGCTTTCCATGTAGCCTGTTGTAAAACTAGGTTAATATCTAGATGAGTTAACACACCCCCTGGAAGACCTCTGTGTACCCCCAGAGGTATGCGTACTGCTGGTTGAGAACCACTGCTTTAAGGGATAGCACCATGACAAGAACACACACTAAACTCTCCAAAGCAAGAAAGAAATGGAATGTTATTGCTGAGGGTGATGGTAGAGGTATCAGCATCTTGGAGGGCTCTTGAAAGCTCAGCCACTGAAGATCTGGAAGAGACAGACAAGAGGTCACTCTATGATTGTCTTGGCAAAGGACAGTGTTATATGATATTTTGATGCATTCCAGAGTGGTGAGGATTTCTTATAGTTTATTTTCTGTGTTCCTTATCTTGAACTTTATTGAGTTGAGAGGGCCAGGTTATGTAAGAATTTTTAAAACTTGGTTATCACTTGGGTAAGTTGTAAAATCTTCTTGAGAGTTTTAATCTGGTAAAAAGCCACTTTTCATAAGTATTTTGGAGTACAGCAAATCTGCATTCTCTCAGACATAGCAGTCAAATGAACAAAAATGTATAAATGAGATCTCTCCTTACATTTGGGAAGACAAACTTTGTGACTCACTTGCTTCTGAGCTTGAGGGAATTGTAACATTCTGTGGTAATGCTGACCCACTGCATTGATACTAGAAAACATCTTTATGCCTCCTAATTCTCCTCTGATGTATGGGGTATACCAGTACAAGCCCCCAGCAAGTTGTTTATATAACTAGATGGATGCCAATTGCTATTTCCTCATTAACACTTTTGGGGACAAATTAGGAGTTCTTGCATCCCTTGTGAATGACTAAATCTAAAGGTAGCTTCTTTCACAAGGCTTTGTATGGAAATAGTAAAACACAACTAAGCAATGAAGTTATAGAAAAACCGACTAACTGGATCCAATAGAAATTCTTAATTCTTCGTTAGATTGCAGCATATTCAAGGCAGTGATATCGTCTCAATATCTAAAAGTCTGTGCAATTTGTGTAATGCACACACACCTGTTAAACGTTTGATTTTAATATACTTAAGCCATAAAATAGATGAAAAATGCCTTTTTTGAAACATAAAGAGGTTCTCATATGCAGGCATTGTGTTGGCAATTCAGAGTCATTTGATAAGGCTCTGGATGGAGTGTAGTAGCATCCCATTTTTCTCACATCCAGGAGACACATTGGAGTTCCATCAAGATGGGTTCTGATTGGGTCAAAAGCCTAGCTTCTTGAAGATACAAGTTAAAGCTTTGCAGCCTTTTTCTTCTAGTCCACTTTTTCTTTTCCTACATCCTGGCACTTCCCTTTTTCTTCAAGCTGTGTCCCTGAAGAGTCTTTATTAGGAGTCTGGAAAGAATGGCTTGATTTTGTTTTTAATGGGAGGGTCAGAGGTGGCCTGACAAACTATATATAGGGCTATGTTTCTATTAAAGTAGCTTTCTTGTTGGCCATCAGATTGTACAGGAGAGTTCAGTTTTGGGATCTTTATCCAAGTGGGATCCTTATGTGAGGTGTTTGTCCAAATGCAGTGTCTCTCTGACTTGCACCAGTATTTCTGCCTCGCCAAAAATTAGGGGGTTTTATGTAAGTCAGCCTGTTTTCCTTCTTTAGGTTCTAAGCCCTTCCATGCCCAGGAGAAACAGTTGCACACTTTAGGTGTAGCCTGAGCATTCAAATTCTGGTTAGGCAAAACTAATCATTTGATACATTTTTAGGATTATATGGGGGATTTAAAGTGGTGTAAATTAATCATATTCACTCTTTCCAGATGACTCAGGAGTTCAAGCCCATATACAGTTTATAAGTATCTTCTATTTCAGTGAGGGCTCACTCAGTGAGGCACATGGCTTCTTCCTGGGCGTAAAAGTACAGCGTTCAATTGTGCCATTCCTTCACCAAGTGGTATAAATTACATGTGTTGTGTTCATCTGATATGACCTTTGGACTAAAGGTTCTGCAGTATTCCTCTTGGTTCTTCTTCATTAAAATCCTTGAGATGGGAGGGAAATGTGCTTTCATTCTTTGTGAAAACTTGTACCTCTGGTTACTTTCCAGTTGTAATGGTTCAAGGGGCAACAGGTTCCCAAGAGAGGAGAGGTAAAAATATTACTTATAATTTTTGCCTTCTCTGAAGTGGGCACCTGGTGCTCCATGAGACTTAACCTGGGGCATCACTTCACTTGAATAACTTCCAGTTGATGGGAAAATTTCAGTCCTTCCCTTCCCATTCACTCCCATCCTCTTGTTTCTCTAGGGAGATGGAGAAATCTTGGGATTGGATTCCCTCTTATTGGGATCTTGCTTTGTCCTAAATCTTAATCTTCACTTATTGCATAGTGACTGAATATATAGATCAAAGAGAGTATCCAGGCCAAGATATGGTTAATTGCTCATTTTAATTGCAGTTTAGTCTGCCTTTTTCATCTATGGCAGATGATTAGGTAGTTAGAGGCAAGCAGTTCTTTGAACAGCTCCTCATGCTGGTACTACATTGGAGCTGGAGAGAGAAGGGGAAAATATTTTAAAAGGGGGTGGCCTGTTGTGCCACACAGAGACAAATCTGACTCCCTTTCTCTTATGTTGCATTTGTCCTATATCTGTTTCTGAAATTCCATCTTTGTGGAGGAAAAAAGTTGCAGAAGTGATAGGATTGCAGTGACTAGGTATTACTTCTCTGTCCATCTTGACAGTAGTCTTATAATCTTGGCTGACTATTTGTATTAAGTATTTGAGCAGCCTATTGCTTGATCTAAAATGACCTCAAGTTTATAACCATCAGCCTAAAGCTTCTATCCTAACAAAGGCTATGTCTACACTACAGCTGGGATTGATGCTCTGAGATCGATCCATCGGTGGTCGATTTAGCGGGTTTAGTGAAGACCCGCCAAATCGACTGCAGATCACGCTCCAGTCAACCCGATGAGAAGAGTAAGGTAAGTCGACGGGAGAGTTTCTCCCGTTGACCCCCCCCCCCCCCCCCCCCGCAGTGTAGACCTCACGGTAACTCGACCTAAGGTATGTCGACTCCAGCTACATTATTCACGTAGCTGGAGTTGCGTAGCGTAGGTCAACTTACCACGGTAGAGTAGACATAACCAACGTATAAGCCAGTGGTGGTGTACTCTTAGAACAAGGTTTCATACTTCTCTTGGCAGCCTTTGCCAGTTCTTTTCTCACCTCTAAACAAAATCCCTATAGTTTTTACTGAAATCTATTTGTAGTATCTGTTGTGCCTCCACTGTCTCATACTGTGATTGTAGTAAATGAAACCACTTGAGCAAAAGATTACTCAATGATCCATCCTTTAGGGATTCTTATATTGACTGTTTCTAGGAACTCATGCTACAGTTTCTCTGTTTCTCTCCTAGACTTGGCTTTTGAGTTATGCCTGTAGTGGCCTTTTGTCTGTAAAGGAGTACTGGAGAGGGAGTGTTCTCTAGGGATATACAGGAGGCTGGAGTTTCATAATTCAATTCTGGTCCTGACTATCTTTCTCTCACTACCTTGCTATAACTTACCCGAATTTCTTTGTATCTGTGTTTGCTATCTGTGTAATGGATGTAATAATTGGATGATATGGGTGTCAAACTTTGTTTTTAAAGCACTTTACAGATGTGTTGGATGGATTTCTTGTAGGATATGCAAATCCATTCTTGGATCCATTTGTGCTCTGTTTATAATGCTATATAACAGAGAAAACTAGCAGGTGAGAAAGCTTGAGGGAAAATTTCTCTCTATAAAACACCTTGCTAAACAACTGATCTGATTGGTCTTTCATTTCCCTTCACAAATGGATAACTTACAGGCAGACATTTAATTGTGTACGGTAAATATTTTTTAAAGCACTTAAGTATCCTTTTCAAAAGTGACTTAAGTTCCATCAACTTTCGTTGGGACTTTGGAGCCTGAAGTCACTTATGTGCTCTTGAAAATCTTGTCCCAGGTTACAGATCTTGTCAGTATGGAAAGCATCTATGGATGAATCTGAAACTGGTTTAGTGGTCACATTTGTTAGGCTGACAGTTGCAAAACATCTCCACATCAGCTGTCAGGTTGTTTTCCAAACAGATGGGGAAACTTAACAAGAATAAACTCCACTCCCTTGGTATTTTTATATATGTGGAAGCAGGAAAAATCAGAGCTGACCATTGGATGGAAATAAAACGTATATCCGAAATTTAAAAAATACTAAAGTTGTGATGTTGATGGGAATTCCATTATCTTGTAAGCAGCTGTTGTAACATCACTTAGCCATTCATTGGAGAGAGTCTTAAGGAAATGCTGAAGCAATGAGATGGGTAAAGGCTGAAACCGTTTAAAAATTGTAAGATAGCGAAGCGAGACGGTAAATGGCTGACTGAGATGGTTCTGGAGAGCTGGAGCCTGAGCCGGTGAAAGGTCAGAGCTGGCTTGCATGGGCTGGAACACTACATGCATATTTGCAACCAAACTTAAGAGACGTGGAAGATAGAAATGGCAACAACTGATGTGCTTGTATTTTGGATAGCTTCCCTGGAGAACAGCCCAAATAACCATTCCTCTTTTAAAAAAACAAAAACAACCCCCAAACATTGCTCTGTATATTGATAGGCAATAAAACACAACCTTGACGTTAAGTCCAAAAATAGCAGTTTTCCACTGGTCAGTACAAAACCAGTTCTGGGGAGAAAAAAAAAAGGAGTGACTTTGAATTCCTCCCAGAGTGGTACTTTTGTGTAAGTGATTAGTTTTAAAGAATGTGTAGAGTCTGTGCAATTCTGAAAGATAGCCTTGTATATTCTGTTGTCTTCCTTCTTCTTAGTTATGGTGAGAGCTTCACATATAGTAACAGATTTAGACTTGGATCAGTGAGGGGGTGAATTAACTATTTGGAAATGAGAACAGGCTTTTCAACTTTGGGTCAGTCCAATAAATCAAAATCCTAAATATGTATCTTTAGTACCTCATTTTGAGGATATAAATGGTGAATTGTACTCTGTGCTTGGTGTCATGAAAACATGTTCTTTGAACAGTGTGTCTGGAGGATTATGTTGTATTAAAATGAACATTGTTCAAGATTAACTGTTTATATTTGGGAAACCGCACTAGTAAGAACATTACTATATAATGGTTTCTGAGGTACTTTGATTATAAGCTCATGTTCTGTGGCACTCAAAACTGTTTAACGTCTCTCAACTCTGTCCCTCTCCAATTTTTTTTAACACAATATCCTTGCTGTGTGTTTTTAAAGGGCTGGAGCGGATGAGGTATTTATGTATATACTCTGTTAATTGCAGACCTGTTAAGTAATCCAAGATTGCATGTGTGTGTTAAACAAAATGTTTTGTCAGATGTCCTAAACAAGAAGCTTCAGACCCTTGGTCTAGAAGTTTGGGCTGAAAGCTGCTGAAAAAAAGACTTCAGTGCTGTGTGTATTAAAAGAAAACAAAAAAAACCCTCACATCTCTGAACAAAGCAGTTTCATTTTTAAATTGGCTTACAACAAATGTTGTACCAATGAATCAGTTAGCTCATATAAAACCAAACCTTGTAGTTGATATATCCATCATTCGAATTGCTTTTGCTTTTAAGAACTAGATGTCTATTACATGGAACTCTTGAACATGGGTGTGCTTTAATGGCTGTTAAAGTTTAAATTTGAAAGATATTTTATTTATCTTGTGCATTCAGCATGAAATAAAAACCTTGTGTAAAACTTCAAACCATGAAGACTGACTCGGTCTATTCTGTATTGTCAAGAACTATTTGGTTAGAGAGCTAGATATCTTCCTCCCCTCCCCCCAAAATCTGATTGTTAGAAAAATGAAATCAGAAGGTGGCAATTCACTCACCAAAAAGCCCTTTTTGTGAATGTGGCAAGTTAAAAGGAAGCTTGCTATTAGAGAACAAACTCTGCCTGTTTTGCCCAGCCCTGCAGTATGAAAACTCACAGGATAATATGAAATATTTATTACAAATAAACTGAAATGTCTTGTTCTGCCTACAAACTGGCTGGAGACAGCCATCTTGGTGAAAAAAGGTGTCTTGAGAACAGTGCAAATTTAGAATAGGGTCTAAGCTATTTAACTTAAAGTCCACTAAAAATGGCATGGTATTATGTTGGAACCCACACTGCCAGTGTCAAAGCTCTGTTTCACAGCAACATGAACACCTCTAGGAGTCCGTTAAAAATGTCAATGGCAATTTAAAATTAATTAAAATTGCCAACATCTAATGTGAACTCCAACTACATGACTGAGCAAAATGGCACTGGTTCTTTAAGGCTATGTGGTAAACACATAAACATGTCCCATGAGTCTTGACATTTTTTTTTTTTTTTTTTTTTGGACAGAGTTCTTGGGCATGGAGACAATGATCTGTAAATCAGTCTAGTTTACTTCAATAGAATATGCTGTATGCGCTTTCTAATACAGTTTTTGGCTTCCATGCTGAATAACTCCTTTCTAAGCTTTGAGGGGAGGTGTGGCCAGCTCTCCATGTGCGACATACCCAACAAACAATGATGTTTTTTTGATAAGTTCCTGTTTCTTTTTACATGGCAACCGTCAAAGTTTCCTAAGGTATTCCCCCAGGCTCTGTATCAAGAAAACTTTGTAAAACACTCCATCTATTAAATAATCTCCACAGTGCTCCCACCTCCTCCTTTTTAAGACAGTTTCATATTCCAGCAGACTTTTCTGGTTGCTCTTACAATACATTATGTATTTCAGGTCATGGCTAATAAGTGAAATAGACCTGCAGGTCTCTGCAGTACTTTAGGGGGGGAAATAATTTGGGTTGAGGGATAGGAGTGCATTATTGAATTGAAGGACTTTCAGGTGTGTGTGTAACCAAAATTATTTCAGCTTTTCAATCCTGCCAAATCTTTCAATTAATCTTCATTAAAGCTGCCTTTTGTGGGGCTGAGTTAGTCTAACTTTCTCAGGGGTAGGATGTGACATAACTGATGTCAGTATCCAACTGCTAAAGACAGGTGGAAAGAGATGTCAATACTTAACACTGTTTCAGGCATGTGTCTGCTTCAGTAGATGTCTGGATAATACAGTGATGGGGTGGGAGTTGCTTATAAGTTGCTAAACAGAAAATATTGTAGTATACATTTGATATAGGTCTTTATTTTTATACTTTGCTGTCTGACCATGTCATTGTAAAAGTGTTTCTCCCCATCCCCCACCAGATATATAGCAGCTATGTTGCTTAAACAAGGAAAGTTTTTGTTCCTTCATACATTTCTCCTTGCAATGGAGCATATTTTGGATCCCCTTCTGAATTGTCCTCCCACAGGACTACTGACTTGTGCCACTGTAAGCTTCATGTACTTTTAAGTTCAAGTTCCTTTACACTTTTATTTTTTGATCACTGACTCTGTTTTATCTGAATCATTCTGTAGGGCTGCAAGGTTCTCGTTGATGCACGGGACAAACTAGGGATTCCTTGGCAGTACACGGAGAACGAGAAGCATGGAATGTTTTTGATGGCTTTTGAAAACAAAGCTGGAATGCCTATAGAGCCTGCCACATTCCAGTTGTATGTACCTGCACTGAGCGCACTGTGGAGGGATTCTGGGATCAAGGAAGCTTTTAGCCGTCGGAGCGAGTATCAGCTGGTAAGTATATCCAACTGTATGCTGATTGAAGAGTTGTAAATGGGTTTTTTTCAGTCTGAATCCAGTTTAAGAACAGATTGCTAAACCCGGTGTGTGGCCATAATACAAGCAAGCTGTAACAATGCTATAAATCTGAGCGTGCTATAGCAGCAGGAATGAGGAGTAATTGGAGCCAAACTGAAAAAAGCTATGGGAAAGAGTGGAATAAGTGGACTAGACTGGAAGAACAAGAAGAACCAAAAAAGGCAGGAAATGATTGAACAAAAAAACCCCAAAAACCTGAGTTGCTCAGTTGGGCTCATCATAGTAGGCCACTGATTAATGCACACTTTTTTTTATATTTGTCCAGTTTTGCCAACTTGTATTCTATTGATGCTGGCAGGCTACTACTATTTGCAGATCAACTCTTTTGAAGTTAATGTGATCCCTTTCCAAGCTGTTCTTGGATTTTTTTTTTTCCTTTCCTTTTTTATATCTGCAAGTTGCACTTGAGGCAGCATTTGGATGTCAGCCTAAAAATAAAAACTGTTTTCCCCTGTTTTCCTTTAAAAACAGACTTCTAGAGTTCAGCTCAAAACTCATTGCATAATATAAAATGCAGGTATGATAAGAAAGCACTTCTGATATTGAACATTTTTGTCTTTGATATGAATGAACATATATCTATTATGCCTGTTGGAGCAGTTGATGACCACCCTTTATTCTCCTGTCTTGTCTTCTTCCCTACCTTCTCCACTCCTCTTCTCCCCTCTCCCCTCCCAGCCCCAAATAATGAGGCAGTTGTTGAGGGACTATAGCCTCTTTTGGTTGATTGGGGTTTTTTGGTTGTCGCTAACCTCAAGATGTGACTAGCTATTTGGGTTCAAACAGTGGTATGATAACTAAAATCTGACCAGTCACTTAAGTGGCTTAGCTTCCATGCTTATATGTTAAGTTATGTTCCATGTTTCTCACTCTGTAACTTCACAGAAAACATTTCCTTTTTTTTCATTGAAAAGAGATGTTATGACTTCCTAAAATTGGGCATAAGAGGGAACTTTTATTCTAAATAGTGTTTTCCTCGCTTTGCTGCTATAAATAACATTGTGTTCAAAGAAAGGAATTTAATTCTGTATGATGGAGAATGTGACTTCTTATGTGAGAATTGCCAGATGCAAAGGTGAGCCCAGTAGCAGTGAATTCCAAGTTGGAGCCTCCGCTTACTATATTACACTCTCAGTATTACCACTCTCCTCAGACAGGAGGAGAAATGCCATTCCATCTCCCTTCTCTCCCCTCTGAGCAACCATAGTGTTTGAGGCTGACAGGACAGGGAGAGAAGCAAAGTCAAGTGCAGAGTTTTAGATTTAAGCAAACATAAAAATTGGAAATGAACAAGTACTCTAAAGACTCCCTTCCGGGTGCTGCTGTGATCCGAGACATCTTAAAACATTGGGTTTAAGAGCCTCTCTTCCATCCGGTAGGGATTGTAATTCTCCAGATTTGAGATTAGTTTGTGTACTTTTAAGGTCTGGAATGGGAAATTGTTACTTGTGCAGACTTCCACCCCCACACTGTCAGTTCATAGTTAAGGAGGAAATAGGCAGTCCAAAATAATCTTAGTCCTTTTACATCCTAGGCATTGACGTGTAAAAGTAACAGATATTGTAATGTCATGCAACTGACAGTAATATAACACTAATAATTTACCTAGACCAGGCATAGCATTAAAACATATTCTTTGCCTATATCAGAAATTATTCTTTGTCTTCCCTTGCACCATGCTCTTGTGCTCACAGATACACAAGTCTGCGATGTTTTTGTTAGTACTTTCATACAAGGAAGCAAAGTGGCCCTATAACTCTGCTCTTTTTCTAAGGAGTCAAGTTTTTGGCTTAATTTCAGTAACTTCATAAAATATAATATGCCATTCTTTATATTCTCATTGTTGCCTGACTCTGGAAAAGCGTTTCTGAAAACTAATTGCATAAATAAACTCTGAAGTTCTTGAAATGGAATGTGCTTGAAGTTTAAGGGCAGGAATTACAGCATTGCTGTGTCTTCCTTTTTTGGCCCTAAAAGGAATAACTGGAATTAATGGAATAGCTTATAACAAGATTAAAACAAACATTTCTGTTTAGCTGTGTCTTTTAGTAGTAAGGGTCAATGCCAGATTGTCAAAGCTCTGATTTTTGTGCCATTACAGTTAAGATTGTCAGTACTTCCATTATATCCCTTTTCCAGAAATTTTAACTTTTTAACTGTAAAATTGTGCTTTTGCTGAAACATGACTTAAAAATTCTTGGATCAGGAGTGACTCTCTTAAAATAGCTAGAGAGCTTTTTCAGTTTTAGTAATTTTTTTGCATTCCTCAAAGAAAAGGCTGTATATTCTATTTCACTATGTGTGGTAATGCATTTATTTATTTTTTGTTTTATTTAAAACACAACAACAACAACAAAACACACAAACAACCAAACCCTTGCCAATATACCTCAGCACCACAACTAATAGTCCTTGGAAATTTATTTAGGATAAGTTGTTAAAATACCTGGGAAATATTTATGAATTAATCTTGTATATTTTCAGCATACCTAAACATCCTTTAATTTGCAGATTGAAGTCTTTCATGCAGGTGTCCGGCTTGCCAACCTAACTCCTGTAAATTATTATCTTCTTAAAATGCTTTCTTATATTTGCTAATCCTAAATAACTGAGACTGCTTAGACCTAAATGCTTTATGACCACTTGAGCTGTGATAGTGGGATTGGAAACTCAACCCTTGTAATTGGCTGAAGTTGGTTACAGGAAAAACAGCCTTTGAATATTACACGGTGACTAAGTATATTGCGGGGGTGGGGGCAGGTGGCAGAGTGGAGAACGGTTACATAGGTCAGATGCTCCCTCCACATCACTGAATAGCAATGAAATTGTATTATATTGGAAAGACTAGTTCCTTGATACAAGAGGTTTTTCAAGACACTAAATTAAGGCTGCTTCTGCATTCTTGAACTTCAGCTACAAGCTTAAACAAACAGAAGGCAGAGATGCAAGCTAAAGACACCAGATCTCCACCTTTATGTTGAAGTCAGTAGTATTTGTAACATCTAATGCAGAGATTCCCAAACTCTTTTTGCTGAGCTCCTCCGTTCAGAGCCATGTTCCACGCATGGGGAGGGAGAAGGAGGGGTGCCCAGTACCCATAGGAGGGTCCATGGGGGTATTCACCACTGGGAGCTGAGGAAGTGTGTTGCTCCCTGCAGTGGTCAGGTGATCTCAGCTCTTGAGTCCTGGTTCCCTGCCTGTCCTTGCTCCTCTTTCTCCCCCCCCCCCCCCCCGCAGGGAAAATTACCAGGGCTGTGGTCAAGAGGGGCTTGGAGTACTGTCCCCCTCCCCGTCCGCTGGACACTGCCCCATCCTGATCCTGGTCCTTCAGTATGGTCCTGTCTGCTTTCCCTGTGCAGACTCTGTCGAGAAAGGCAAGGGGACAGGGCTCTGCACACTGAAGGGTTGGGGTGAGCAGGGGGCTGTGTCAGGCAGGAGTATCAGTACTCCTGGGGTGCAGCCTTTGGCTTGTAGTTCTGAGTCCCGTCCCCCCCCCCCCCCCCCCCCCCCCCCCCCCCGCCTTCCCAGCAAGGGCTGGTGGCTGCAGCAATGGAGGAATGAGATGGGCAGGGAGCTTTGTCCCTTCAGACAGAGCGCCCCTCCTCCCCTCCCCCTCTCCCCCCCCAGACTCCCAGCCCTTTAGTGCTGACCTGTCAGGTCCTTGTGTCCTCCAATAAACTCATCAGTGCACCCCACAGTTTGGGAACCTCTGATCTAATGTAACATGACTTAAATTGGTTATGTAGAAATATATTATATGGATACTAAGGGAAACAAAACTGTTATGGGCCCCAGAACTATTACTTGGGAATATTTTATATACAAAGGCATAGATGTAACCTGTAGCAGTACAGAATACTACTTGTAACCCGGCCTGCTGTGAATAACATAATTTAAGACAGAAGACAGCAATTCAATATCAACTATAATGCATGATATGGCACACAGATACAATCGGAATGATGCCTTAAATATAAGTGAATTATAGTTTATTGCATTAAAGCTTCATAAGTGTACAGTAGGAACTTAGAATTATGAACACCAGAGTTACGAACTGACTGGTCAACTAAATTCCTCATTTGGAACTGGAAGTATGCAATCAGGCGGCAGCAGCAGAGATAGGGGGAAGCAAGTACAGTACTGTGTTAAACATAAAATACTTAAAAAAAAAAAAATTAAAAAAAAAATAAAAAAAAAGATTTGACAAGGTAAGGAAACTGTTACTGTGCTTGTTTCATTTAAATTAAGATGGTGAATAGCAACGTTTTTCTTTTGCACAGTAAAGTTTCAAAGCTGTATTAAGTCAATGTTCAGTTGTAAACTTTTGGAAGAACAACCACAACATTTTGTTCAGAGTTACAAACAGCCTCCGTTCCCGAGGTGTTCGTAACTCAGGTGCTACTATATGTGGTACATGGAATTAAAATATTCTTGAGGGCATAGGTACTAGTTTTCAGACTGACACATTACTAGACAAGTCCTTTCAAAAATAATCTTGCTGCTTAATAAATTGAATGGTTCTGCTTCACCTCTTGTTGGCTCTTAGGGCTATTCATGCCATGCCTAATCTCATTAGGATGTAGCAAAAGGCTGATAGCTGAGGTCATGGAGATTGGGAGTAGCTTGTGGTCTGGCTTTTTTGTGTTTAACACCCACAATTTTTCAACAAGCAAATGCTATAATGTGGAGGGCTTATTTATAACCCCATATTGTAGATACTAGTTTAGATCTTGTCCACACCTGTGCACTGGTTTGGTTAAATCCCTATGTGGGCACTTAAATTGGTCTAAATAGATGTAAACCAAATTTAACATGTCTCTGTTGATTTATAGGTCTTGTATATATGAGAAACTGAATTGGTTTAACTAAAGGTGTGACTTTAAACTGACTTGGTTAAATAGAATTATCCACATAGAAGTTTGCTCCTTAGTTCTTTTTAGTTTAAACCAATTACTGATTTAAACTGAAATAAGCCTGATTTTTAATCTTAACAGAAACAAGTGCCTGTACAATCTCTTGCACCAGTTTAATTTAACCATTTAACACCTAACTGGTACAGCTGTGTATAAACCAGGCCTTAGAGATGCTTGCAGTGAAGACCTTGCTTAATGCTGTAAAATATCTTCAGGGTGGTCTTCCAATCAATTTAACACTAAACTTCTTTTGTTTTAAACTTAAGATCTGTGTAGTAACATTTTGTACAGTCATTATGCAATATACCTGTCTACCAAACCATATTATAGCAGTTGTTCTGCTTTTGAACTGTCTAGACACACACACAAAAAGTTACTAAAAAAGTAAAGTAAAATGTGATGCATGGATTGACTACCTATAGCTAAAAAAATCTAATCTATAGGTGGCTTCCTTTGTAATGCTAAATTTAATGATTGGTGTAGCAGTGAAAAACTTGTTGGATTAAAATGGCTGTTTGACCATAACCTAATATAATCTGAAATTTTCTTCACTTGGACCAGAGGAGCTTCCTCTAGGCATTTATCAGCACTTTCTGTTTCATACACAATGCATTCAAGTGCTGCCTGTAAACCCCGTCTGGGTATTTGAGCCTCTTAGAACTGAGTGGGTGGATTCCACAATAGCAGTATTTTCTTTGCTTCAGTGTCTCTCTCTCCTAAATCAGGCTAACCAATTTCACATCCCGCCCCCCTCCACTCCCCCTCCCAAGTTCCTCTGTTCCTTGTATGCAAGCAAGTAGTTTTGGGACAAAAGCTTCATTGTGTATTTGGTTACATTGTCAGGTCGCTGTCCTCATTTTTTTTAGCTACAAGAATACTTTTGTAATCAGTGTGTGACTCTCTTCACCCCCCATATTTTCTGTCTGTATTTTTGAAAAGAATACATTTTATCACTACACTATAGATACCCTGTAACACTTATTCTTTCTGAGGTCTTCTGTGCTACCTCAGATACTTGGATTACATTCCTCCCTGCCAGCAGATGGAGACAGAATATTTGATTTGCATGGCTACTTCCACAAAGGAGCTTGTTATTACGGAATCATTGGTTGCTTGTCTCGAATACATGGAAGCGAAGAATCTGAGGCTTGGGCCCAATTCCAAGTGCTCTTGTGTAAACAGGAGTTCCATATGTACCAACATCTCAGGGTTGTAGGGCTTAGGTGTTGCCCTCTTGGAACAGCACTGGTTCCCAAGTCCATCAGACTGAGTACTTGGTGACTTCCTGTCCAGCTGAAGGCTCCATTCTGTGTCAAAAAGGCCCTAGGGAAACTCAGTGCAAGAATAGTAGCTGTCCTATGGATGCAAGAAATGGTGGTAGATTTACTCTCACCTCTTCCTGCAGTGGGTATACTCAGTGCGTGTGAGGGGAAAATCATGGCAACTCTCTTTGGCAGCAGTGAGATGGCATAGGCTCAACCCTCTTTCTCCACTTCTCTGAAAGTAAGATTGGCAGCAGATTACTCCTTTTATCCAGCAGCTCTTGCACCCAAACAAGGGATAGAACTTGCAAAAGCTATTTCCTGTGCACGCACTTGCTATTCACTTTAGTATGTCTGGAGGGGGACTTCTTACCCAAAATTGGTGCACACAAAAATTGATATGTGAGCATAGCTCAGCTAAATTAGCTATCTGTAGCTTGGTGTTGCTCCATAGCAATGGATACAGTCCTTAACACACGTGGGCCTAATAGGACTTGTTAAGCAAAAAAGAGAGACTCCTGTTTCAGTCAGTGTAAATGTGAATTTTATCCCAGCACCCTAGCCCTCTTAAAGATTAGAAAATCCACCAAATATTAGCTTTTATATGAAGCAGCAATCCATGAAAGGCATGCATGGAGGGGTTGTGGGGGTTGCAGAGGTAGGAGGAAACTTCCTGCTCTGCTCATGTTCAACTACTACTAATGGGAGTGTTCCATGCAATTCCTTGTGCAGATAGCCATAAATGATCTAGAACCCCTGAAGTCTTTTGGCGGGGGGGGGAGGGCAGTTTGCGGTAGAAGGTCAAGAAAATACTTTAAAACTGTTCTTTTATAGGTTCTTTTGATATTCCCGGTCATTGTATGGGACACCTGTGTTTGGAACACTATCTCCACTTCATTTACTTGCTGAAAAGACACTTATATATGCATCTTCACGTGAAGGCTAATGGAGTTTTATGGTGCTTTTTTAGTATCTGAAAACTCAGTAGTATGCATTGTTTTATCAAAACACTGTATGGGTTTGTCTGCACTGAAGTAAAATGCCCATAACTGGCCCATTTCAGTTGATTTAAGCTGTGGGGCTATCAAATTGCAGGGTGGATGTTCAGGCTCTGACTGCCTGCAGGTCCCCAGGGCTCAGGCTCCAGCCCAACCCGAACATCTACACTGCTGTTTTATAGCTCCGAGCCCCGTTAACTGATGTGGGCCTGCCAATGGTGTTTTATTGCTGTGTAGACGTGCTCTATGTAACATGATGTGGCAGTCTCTCCAGTACTCAAGGTGAAACATGGATTGAAAGCTATAACTCCATCTCAGGCCCTCAGTGGTTTTACATTTTAGACATAAGCGCATGACTCAAATAGCATTTTGCTCTCTTCTTCTTATGTGAAATAGTATAACATACAATCATGGTGAAGAGGATTTGTGTATCTAATGTCAACTCTTGCGGATATACTTGTTGTGGATTTATTCTTCAGGAAATTGAAGTGCCAAATTAGCTCTGTTGTACAGTAGTTCATAAAACAAATGTTACAGGTAGACCGCTGTTCTCCAAACCACTGCTCAATCATAAACTTACACAAGAGGCTACAAATGTTGCTTGTTCTGTAACTTTGACCTCTTTTCAGTCCAGTTACTCTTACATATTACATCAATTGTGTCCCTGGAGGCTTCTGATACAGATATACAAAAGAAGTAACAAAACTATTCATTACTTCATCTTGAGCATAATTTAAACAAGGTGCCCGCTACAGAGAGAACCTTTTCTTCACACAATATTCATTGCAAAACTATTTTAAAAAATTCCAGGATTTTTCAAGTTTGCAAAACTTCTGTGAAATTGCAACATCATGGGGAAGCTTTGCACAACGTCATTTACATCTCTGTCTAACACCACACTTTAGTATCCATGTGGAAGTCCATGGTGTCCCTACAAGAAGCATAAGCTAGTGGTTGAGCACAGGGCTACTAGCCCGAAACATCCTTGTCACTCACTGGCCATGATATTTTGCAGTTACTAATATTTGTAAAGTTCTGTGTAAGCTGTCTCTTAGCAGCCCTATGTGCTGATGGTTGCATCTTGTGCTCCAGAACCTAAACTTTCACTTAAATTTGTCTCTACCTCACATGGCTGGGAAAGTAATTTGAAGAATGTGAACCTGCTGTAATATGATGTAGTAGTGTATGCAGACAGCTCTGAAACAATAGTTTTCAGTGATGTAAACTGCCCCTGTTCATTTGAAGGGGCATTAATGCTGAAGTTAAATGTGAGCACTTAACCATTTAACTGCTGATCAAAACGTTCCAGTTCCTCCACTTTTGCATATTAAGATCCAAACAAGCTAAATAATATCTTGCTTTGACATCACAGGTGACTGGATCTTGAGTTATGGGTGGACCTTGAGAGAAGTGATACTTTTCTTTTCTGCTTGATCCTGGAGTAATGCGAGATGCCCAAAGCCGCACAGCAATTAAATGACAGAACCAAAACTTAAAACCCTGGTTTTGGGTGTCCTGTCCCCTAAAGTATTGTGCTTGCTGTATCTTTTTGAAAACTTAAAACTTGAGGGCTGACACCATGCAAAACAAAACTGCAAAATTCTATACAAATTACTGGATATAGACCAACTTTGCATGGTTTTAGCATTGTACTTCTACGGTGTGCAATCCTATGTACATTTACAGGATTAAAAGTCACTAAATGAGATCAACAAACTGACCCAACGCCAACAGAAACCTCCCCAAGTAGCCTACTCCAAAGCCTTACCAGCATTTACTCTACCACCCCAAAAACTGCCTTAAACAGGCCTTGCAACATGTCTTTAAGGTCACCAAAATCCAAGCTCAGGATTGCGGGGGAGTGATCTCCAAAGTTGAAGACTCCCTTGCCACTTTTAAGAAATTTCTGCTTAGTATCCCCTTGTCATGTAAACAAAGGAACTCTTAGCTTGAGCATCTCACTGGACCATAAATGCTGTGGAACATCATGAGGAGAAACCCTGCTTCTAAGGTAGGTAAGACTCAAACCATTTAGGTATTCAAAGAGAAAAATAATCTTTCACTGGAAATCAATTGGAAGTCCATGTAGCTTATGAAACAGTGGTGCAATATCCTTCCCTCATGCGGGAGGCTAGTTTCTTCTCCCAAGCTGGAGCACATGCAACAAAAGCTGCTCCATGAACAGAGCAATTGTGAGATGTCTCCTCTGGTAGATAGAATAGGGGTGACAAAGTGACATGTTTCTACCCTTTGCACTACTTCAGGGTTATCTTCTGCTTGGCTGTTTTATCTGTAATTTAAAACATTGGAGAAAGGACACTGTAACACAACCATTCTCCAATGTTTTAAATTACACGCCAACTAAGGGTTAAAAGCTAACTGTACTAAGTTCTTTGAACAAAGACCGTTCTTGTCCCAGAGAACTTCCAGTCTAGGTTTATAGCAAAATGCAACAGCTGGTTGAAGTGCAGTCAGCATGGGAATTGGGAGGATGAGGCAAAGAGTAAAAGGAACATGTTTCTGTATGATAAACATGAGCTGCTAATAAGGAACAGGTATGGACATAGGGGAGGCTAGTGAGGCTGCTGGGGATAGCTCATGTTTAAATAAAATATGGAATGAGAACCTGTGCCAATGGGCTGCTTTGGTTTTCTATATTGTATTTGCCCCTCCCTGCCCCAGTCCTTCATCTGTATTCTGTCTAATTAAATTGTAAACGCTTCAGGGCAGGGACCATATTTTAGGTCTAGAAAACACATAGTATGTTCCAGGCATTTTTATTAATGCTTGCTGCTTGCAACTTCCAAATGGCTACGGTTTAGAGCTTGTCTGGTTCTGTTCAAATAGCATGGTCTTGGAGGTAAGTAAAAAGCTTCATATTTATAACACTAAATAAATTCTGTAGGAGTCTCTGCTTCTGGCTCTTCAAATGCAAGTGAGTATTCATTTTGAGTTTGGTATGTTCAGGGTGGAAAGTAATTTGATCCCGATTCCAATGTTCAGTATATTTGAGCATAATTTGCATCTTGCATAATGATGGCTGTACTTTCCTCTGAAAATACTTCCTGTCATCAAATCCTTCCTACTCATATATACATTGCCAATCCTTATCCAGGATTCATTTGTTTGCCTTTGCAGCTCATGTCTAGTGACATTTGACTTTCAGAATTACCTGAACCCCTGTATAGCTTTCTAGCTTAGATGCTCTTTCTTTTTCTTGTGGCTGCAGTCTTTCATGTTTACCAGTGCATATTCCCTTACAACAAACACTTCTGCTGAAGCATGAAATCTTAGATTTTTTTTAGAATGAAGAATTAACTTGATCGTAATTCCTGAGACTGCATTCTCTACTCCTAGCAAAAGGCTCTAATTTTATTATGCATAAAACCAAGTTACAGTAACAATTTAAGTATTTAAGACAAAAATACAAATTAGTCCTACTCTAAATCTTGCAGGATTTTGAGTATAGGGATTTGTTCAGAGTAAATCCAGCTGTAATTAATCTTTGCGTTCCCATCAAGAAATGCTGGCATATGCTGTGAGAAACAAGGGAGGAAACTTTCAGCTCAGCCTCTCTGAGCCAGTACCCAACTGTGGCTAAAATCCACTGGTGTAATCTGCTCTTTAGTGTGCAAGAAAACTCAGATCTGCACAGATCTAAATCCAACCCAGTTGGCTCTTGATTAAGCTGTTTGGTGTCCATGTTTAGGAAGTAATTAAAATAGATCTTCATTTTCAAATCTCTTGCTGAAATAGTTTTTAGAGAGACACCAGTTTCAGGAATGTATTCTTTTGTACTGGAGGTCAAACAAAGTATCTTAAATTTTAAGATGGGATTTGTGTGCCCAAGGGAGGTAGATGCACAATTCCCATTGAATTTCAGTGCAAGTTGGTGCCTAAATCCCTAGGCACTTTGTGAAAAACCTCCCACTTGATTCCAACATAGGGATTAACTGCACTTGTTAGAGGCTTAAACAATAATAAATTTTTTCACATTAAGAGAAGTCTGCTGATCAGACACCAACAGGAAGTCTGTGTCCTGAAAAAGCTGAATTACTTGGGCTCACTAATATGAAATAAATTTGTTAGTCTCTAAGGTGCCACAAGTACTTCTGTTCTTTTTGCGGATACAGACTAACACGGCTGCTACTTTGTAATATGAAAGTGTTACTATTATGTTCTTGCATCATTCTCCTATGAAGTGGTGATAATCATAGAAATGCTGCTAAAATGGTTGTGGCGAACAAAATCAGTGAACACACAAAACAGCATACAGTACATCCGTGTCAGCGCTCAGTGTCAGGAATGGAAAATGTTTCCAGAACTCCTATGTATCTTCTATTTTGAATTATTTCAAGAGTTTTCTTTATGGCAGAAACTTCAGTCTTGTTTTTTAAAACTAATATCCTCCTAAACTACTACTGATCAGAAATGGATTAAAAGATTATAAGGAAGTTGCACTAAGGATCTGCTCCTGACTACACTTTTCATTAATGCAGGTGTGTTCCAGCTTAGTGTGGTGTTGGCATTGCTTCTCCTGTTTGCCTCAGGATTGGCATTTCTCCATGCTTGATAACATGATAACATAATGAATGCATAATATTACTCCTGGGAGAATTCCGTGCCAAAAAATTAAAAATTCTGTGCACAATATTTTAAAATTCTGCAAATTTTATTTGTCAAAATAACATTATATAATCACGCCAGTTTCAATTATTTTGGTAATTTATTTCAAAATACCTGTCAGAAAGTATGTCTGTAACAGTACAGAGACACACACACAAATTTCCCCAGGAGTAAAGAGTTAAAGCAACCCCTACGACAACCCAGTACCTGTTTCTTTGCCCCCAGAGCCCAGCTGCAGACACCCTGAGCACAGACACTTACATCCCCTACCCCACCCCAGAGGCCAGCTGTGGGCCTCCCTCCAGCCCAGACACTTACACCCTCTGCCGCCCAGGAATCCAGAGGGAGAAACAGCCTGATGCTGGATCCTGGGCCTGCATGGCGATTCCTGCACATTGCCCCCTCCGTACTTCAGGGTGTGCTGGTAACCCTCCAGTTTCCTCCCCCACTCCCCAACCTTGTCTTCTATTTGTGAGCTGGGCTCTGCTGGGTCCAGCAGCCCCTAGTGGCAGCCAACGTCTCTGCAGTCCATTTTTGTGGGGGAGAAAAAGGATAATGTGCGCACTGAATTATTTCTGCAAAATTCTGCATTGCGCAGTGGCGCAGAATTCCCCCAGAGTACAATATGAGCAGAGGTACTACTAACTTGATCCAGACATGTGTAACATCTCCATTATACAAAGATATGGCTGTTAAACACCTCATTTTAGTCTTATCCTCACATGAGGATCTAAAGGCACTTATAGAGTATGGTTCATCAGTGCTATGTTGTTTGTTTGGGTGTTTTGTTTTTTCCCCCCCCTTTCAAATAAACCAGGCTGCAAGGTGAAGATGTCAGGCTCAAAGCACTAACTGATAAACTTGTTAGCAGCTTTAGTTCATTATCTTTTGCTGCTTCCACTTCATGGGTTCTCAAGGCATTTTCAGTGCTCCCGGATGTAGTTTTGCAGGACCCTCTGATTTGTGAAATGAGTTCCCTTAAAGCAATTCACCTTCACTGTTCCTTTAGTTACATAAATATTACTTCATTTGCCTGGCCTTCATCTTTCAGATTACTAAACAAACAAAACTAATTTACTCCAATTTATGAAAAGCATTTTCCTGTTTAATGTGCTCATATTCCATTCATGTAATTGTGTTGCTGGTTAACTTTCAAAGGGCCTATACAGTTAATCTGATTCATTTTTAACTGGATACATAACTTCCTGGTGTCACTTTTGCTACAGTAATTCCTACTCTTCAATTAATCTTGCTGTATGCACATAAAATAGCACAGAGTATCTCTGCTCCAAAAATGTTTTAATTCTTTGGCAGATTTATTGTCCAAATCTTGTTTGTAATTACATGGCCTTTTGCCATTTCATGGATTCAAAGACTTTATTACCATGTTTCCCTGAATGACACCTATTTTGGCTACTGAAGGATGACTGCATAGAATCTATGGGCAAGTTTCAAAGACTGACTGTACATCAGCTATACACAGAATGAAGTAGCTATTATCAGCATATGGACAAAGCTCTAGATTTTAGTGAGCAGAACTGAATGGTGGCTGGAATTGTAGTCAGAGAATGTAAAGACATAGCTATGGTGCATACCCAGCCCCACAGTTGCATTCCAAAAAGTTCCAAGCTTGTGAGTTGAGGGCTTGTCATCTGTACACTGATTCCATACACTTCCCGTGGTAAATTGGCATTATCTTGTAAATGGCCACTTGCTGTCATGCATGGGGATTTGAGGTTCAGCCCTGTCAGTGGGAAGCTGGAGCTGGGTGCCAGAGGAGTGATACTGGCAAGGCTCAGGCCCTAGATGTTGGTTGTTAGCTATGGGAAGGGAGTGGGTTGAGTGGTAGGTTACTTTTCTTCAAGCTGAATTGTTGGAGGGAGCTACAGAGGCTTGAAAACTAAGCCTCATGCTTCCTTTCATTTCAAAGATCCTTGTAATAGCTTCTAAAATTTTAATCCCTTCACAAGAGCTCTTGTTCTGGGAGCGTGAAGGTGCTGTAAGTGTAAACCACCAAAAGCTTCTTTGGAAGGAAAATATATACTCCCTGACACATTCCTTTAACAGAGTTAAGGTTGCCCGCTGGCATCTCATGCCCTTCTAGAACATCAAGCTCAGCAAACCTTAAACTTTAGAAAAGCATGGGATTCAGAGTGAAGGTACACACCCATGGAAACTTAACTACCCCTTGAGCTGGCAGGGATTTTGTGTGTGTGTGTGTGTGTGTGTGTGTGTGAGAGAGAGAGAGAGAGAGAGAGAGCCCCTCTCCCTGACCCCTATGTGTATGATCAAAGGAAAGAGGTACATGTGTACCTTGAGAGTATACTACGTTACAGTGCCATGTTGTGACAGTAGTGGGCACAGGGGTTGTCTTACCCTAGGGATTGTCAGCAGTTAGGCTGGGTGCTGAGTGTGGTCTGAAATTTAATGAAGCGTAAATGAAAGTATAGTGTTGGATAGCATCATGCGCATCGGGATGATGAAGAGATTATAACATTTAGCAGCTGTGGTATTCTTTCTGTGAAGTAGCTTAGCTGCCGGAGTATAGAACAGTTGTAGGTAACTCCTGTTCTGGACAGTGCAAAGGCAAGTGGGAGCATGGGGGTGGAGTTAAGGTGCTATACCTTCATTCTGTATTCACTGTTTTTCCAAAGTTTTTGAAGTGTGCTGAACTCGATGTTCTGGAATGGTATGAGATACCATTGCGCAACCTTAATTCTGTGTTAATGGAGGCTTTTGTCGTGCGTAGTTTTTTTTTTTTTTTTTTTTAACTGTAAGACAATTGTTTTTAGTAGGAGTTAGTATCATGGAGGTGGTGTATTTATGTAGGCTTCCAGTTGAGGTGCAACAACGGCCAGGTAATGAGAATGCTACTTAGCTCTTCTGTAGTACTTTGAATCTGTATGTATGAAAGACTTCTTTACCAAGGAGAAAAACATCATTATCCCCATTGTACAGTTGCGGAAACTGAAGCACAAAGAGGTGAAGTGACTTGACTCTGCCACTGGCCTGCAAGGTGACCTGGACCACGAATAGAGCCCAGGTTTTCTGAGTAACAGTCCACTCTTTTTTTTCTACAATGAAACACTGTTGATATGTGATTCCTAAGTGCCCCTTGGCCCCCAAACAAACTTTGTTATCATGGAATGGGGATAATGTTGTCTGTGTGTAGTTGCTAACAGGGCTGGTGAGAGAATCCAGACATGGTCTAAGTCCAAAAATGTGACAGTTTTATTATGTGGTCATGACAGTAAATTCAAGCACGTGGTGTCTTTCTCTACTCTCACCCCTGCACTACCACTTGCAGCTCACCCTCCCCTTCCTGTCCCGTTTAAGCCATTATAACTTTAGAAGCCAGGTGTGCCTCCCAAAAGTTGGTAGAATCTGAACTTTAAGAAAAGGTTTTGGTGGGGGAGACGTATCTTGGAAATACCTTCTCGAAATTACCCTAAATTTGTATCACTAACCCTACAACATATCCTCATTTTGAGTAACCATGCAGATTATAGAGCACTTAGTCAACCTTTAAACAGAGAAATTCTTAATTGGGTGTTGGCTGAGAAATGTTCTTAACAAACGGTTTCCTTGGAAAATGCCGATTCATTGAGGCAAAATGTTTTACTATATCTATTGCAGATTCCACTAAACTTTCACTGAAACCTGAAGGTGTTCCAGGCCCATAGCAGGGAACCTGCTGGCGCTCTTGGGGTTGCTAGGCTCCTCGCTGGTGTTGGGGATTTCTGGGCTATCAGGTTCCCTGCCCTAGAATTGGAAGCCTGGAAATCCTAGGACCAGCTTCCTGTGTCCACAGCTCAGGGAGGCCCACCATGCAGGCTATTTCAGGATTATGATGTGCTAGGAAAATTGCCTTTTAGAAAGGAGACCTTTTTTTAGGAAGGATAGAGACATATTGGAGTGAAGAGGCTCTCTGCATGTCCATCTGCAGTATAGAAGGCTCAGAGGTGAGAAGGGGGTCCATTCATCTCAGTGTTCCTAGCTGAATGAGATCACCTCAGTGGAGATGAATACAGCCTGAAACAATCGCTCTGAGAAGTGTGAACTGCTCCATTCATGTCAGTAGGTGTTCCCATTCTCCGTGCTGGAGACCCTGTAATATGCAGCAAGCATGCCTATTCTCAACTCCTTGCGCCAGTCTCAGCAATGTGTTCTTGGTGCCTGCTCCCAGCATATCTTTTCTCAGATCCCAGCCCAGACATTCAGGGTTCCCCAGATACTAGCTCACAAGGGACGTAGGGAGAGGGGCAAGACCCCCTCCCCCCATCCCACAAGATGGAGGTTGACCTCCCTAGAGGGGCATGCTCTCCCAAATCCTGGTTTAACTGAGAGGTGACAGCAAGAGGGGCTCAGACCCTCAAGAGGGACAGGCATTTCCAGCTCACACAAAGGGGTAGGGAGAGGGACTTTGCCAAGATCCTGGTGTACACATGAGAGGAGAGAATGTGGGATTGACAGGTTCCCCAGCCCAATTCTTTCCACATGCCCTGGCACCTACCTCTTAACCTCAACCCTCTCCTCCTCCTCTGTCACCCACCTGCAGTTATCCACCTCTCCTTGCTGCAGTCCCAAACCCCTCTTCTCCTGTTATCGTCACGTCCTCTGCTTCCTAATTCCCACTGTCCTCCCTGAAAATGTTTGTATTTATTTGTTCTTTTCACATTTAATTTGAATGCCTTCTGAATTTTCTATTATAAAATATCTTATTTCCCCCACCCCACCCCAAAAATCAAACCTTATGATAAATGCACATTCTAGCAAGTTGCCTCCTTTTTTAATTTCAGATTTCTTCCTGAGTTCAATTTAAACTTGTAGTGCGTGGCTGGTGCCTAGATTTGATGGCCATAGCATTCCCTCAAAGTTACATGGGTCCTGTGACTCTTAAGGTAAATCTACATTGCAATAAAATACCTGCGGTTCTGAGTTTGGGTCAGCTGACTCAAGCTCGTGAGGCTTGGGCTGCGGGGCTAAAAATTGCAGTATAGGCATTTGGGCTTGGGCTGGAACTAAACTATTTTTGAATACTGTTTTCAGTTTTGCTCCTCCAAAGTTAGTGGGTGCCATGCACTAGCTGAGGTAAATATCTAGCAATTTAAGACATTTTGTCCAGGATCAGAGCTATAGTTTGATCTCTAATTCTGCACAAAAAATTCCTAGAATTTCCAGCCTCTTAAGAAAAACAGTATCTTGGGAACCTGTTGGTCAAAATGACTCCAAATTTTGTTCACTAGCCCTAACTGCCGCTCCATGAGGTACAGCAAGTTTCTATGCAATCCGAATAACCATGTGGACATCAGAGCATGTAAAAGTCAGCCTTTAAACATAAACCTTAGTGTACACCAGGATCATAGTGGAGCTATTCTGCTGTAATCTTGACTGAGTTAAGGCTGGGAGTTTTCAAAGGAGCTAGGTGTCAAAATCCCACTGAATTTTAATGGGTTTTGGGTATTGAACTCACTTGGGCTCCTTTGAAAAGGCTAGCCTGACGTAGGCTAGAAAGACAAAACTAAGAATAAGCGTTAGATATAAACAAACTCGTAAACAACAAGGATCTCTCATGCAAATACTTAAGTTTTTATTACTAACTAGCATATCAGTTTGTAAATGCTTATTTTCTAATGAGAACAGATGTTTGAAACACTTAAAAGGGTCAGGGCAACGTCAGTGATGACTGGCTGCGCTGAAAGTATGCTACGTGTTTCAGACACAAGACAGGCCCTGTCCTAAAGAGTTTATAACCTTTACAGACACTGCGCAAGTGGGAGTGAAACGTTAATCATTTTCCTAGTTTCATCTATTGTGTTTCTACCAGCTATCAAACTGATCTTTCTGTACAATTTCTGTTACTATCATTCTCACTAACCTCCCCCCCTTGTTACACTCTAACATATATGCTCTGCCGCATGATAGAAATAACTCCCTCTCCACCCCAGCATTCAATCCAGCCTCATCTTAATACCCCACCACATCTCACTCAAGGCAGTTACTGCCTTTGCCATCCACAAATCCCTTTTCTCAGGGCACGTCTTCACTGGCAACATTAAAGCGTTGCTGTGGCTTGTGTAGTCGTGGCATAGCGCTGGGAGCTCTCCCAGCACTCTTTTAAAAAAAAAAAAAAAAAAAAAAAAAACCACCTCCACCAGGGGAATAGCTACCAGTGCTGGGAGCACTGTCTACACTGGCACTTTACAGCGCTGAAACTTGCAGTGCTATGGGGGGTGTTTTTTCACACTCCTGAGTGAGAAAGTTGCAGTACTGTAAAGTGCCAGTGTAGACAAGCGCTCACCTCTTATCACCTTTTATGACACTTACTAGGCATTGCTCATTTTGTGCCTTAGCCTTTCTGATTTTGTCCCTACGTGCTTGTGCTATTCTTTTGTACTCCTTAGCAATTTGTCCATGTTTCCACTTTTTGTAAGATTCCTTTTTGACTTTCATGTCACTAAAAAGCTCCTGGTGAAGCCATGTCGGTCTCTTGTTGTTCTTACTTTTCCTTCACATGGAGATCATTTGCAGTTGTTCCTTTAATATTGTCTCCTTGAGAAACTGCCAGCTGTCCTGGCTGAGCAACTTTTCCATTAGATTTTCTTCCCACGGGACCTTATCTGCCAGCTCTGTCTGTTAAAGTCTGCTTTTTTGAAGTCCATTGTCCCTGTCCTGTTGCTCTCCCTCTTTTCTTTCCTTAGAATCATGAAATCTGTCACTTCATGATCACTTCATCTAAATTGCCTTCCACCTTCAGATTCACTATCAATTCCTCCCCGTTGGTCAGTATCAAGTCTAAAATGTCCTCCTGATTACTTCCTCCACTTTCTGAAACAAAAAGTTGTCTCAATACATTTCAAGAACTATTTTGTGTGTTGTCATATTACTTTCCCAACAGATATCTGGGTATTTAGTCCCCCATTACTAGCAGGTCTTTTGTTTTTGGGTGTTTCTCTTGTTTGTGCTAGAAATGCCTCCTCCATCTCCTCTTCCTGATTTGGTGGTATGTAGAAGATCCCGATTTTTTACCCACTTTTATTGTTACCCAAATATTCTCAACTGGACTCCACATGGTCTGCCTCACCTCCTTCTGGACCTCAGCAGTATGTTTGTTCTTGATGTATAATGCAACAAATCCTCCCTTTTTATTCCTCCTGTCCTTCCTCAGCAAGCGATGCCCCTCTATACCAATATTCCAGTGATGAAACTTATTCTTTGATGTCAGTTAAGTCATGATTTAGGTACATTCAGGTAGTGTCTGTATCAGTACTGTGAGGATGCTCTCAGTTGTAAAGGCTTTGCTGATTTCACTACCCCTAGTCTGCCACCTGGAGAAACTGAAGTTTCTGGAATAGTCATGGGAGCTTGTGGTTCAGGGCTCTTGCCTCATGGTATTCAATTGGGGGAAAGAAAGGAGGTTTTGGACTCCTGGTGTTCCAGACAGGTTCCCTGCCTCAACTCCTGGACACAGAGGAAACCTGGCAGATGGCTTGTAATCTCATCATTTTTTTGAGAGTTAGGGTTTTCTCTTTAAAATGGTGAAGAGGATGGGTATAATTTTTCTGCAGAAAATATTTTGTGAGATGTTTCCACACTGTCACAAGTTGTCCAGATTATTATTAAACCCAGTGGAGAGAGCAGAACTGCTAAGGTGTCACTGTTCTCCAAGGAGTATACTAAACTCCACAGGCTAACTATTAGTTGACATCCCAAAAAGGAGATAAAGTAACTCAGGGAATATTCACTAGTATAAAGGTAGAAATGGGGCAAAATCTCTTCTTTGCTTCCTACTAGCTTTCAGCTATGCTTAAAGAAAAGAGGCTATGTGAAGTAAACTTAATTCACTCTATTTACTTAGCATTTTGAAAAAAAGCTCTTGGAAACATCATGCAAGATTTTCTGTTTGAGAAGGTGGAAAACATGTTGCTTTGAGAAGTAATTTATTGACACCTTTCGAATGTCTCCTCTGTGTACAACGCAGATTCCTGCAGTTCAGACTGTGGTGGACTTGTGCTTCACTTGGCTTCACTCCCGAACAAACCATTGGTGTTTGTCCTAAGAAGGTCTGCTCCCCACTCCACCCCCAAAGCCTCTTCATGCCGCTCACTTTTCATCATACTCACTTAATTCTTCTTGGAAAATAATTCAGTAAAATCTCAGATTGAATAAATTGAATTTTAATGGTATATATTTTTCCTATGTGTTTCTAGCTTAAAATAGTGAATTGCCAAGACTTTAACCAGCTTGGTTAAAGAAACAGATGGGGCTGTATTCATGTTTCATCTATTCTCAAAGTTCCTTTCTCCAATCTTGTTCTAAGTCTTTTTTGCAGTGTTTGATACGTGTAAAGCAAATGGGTCTCAGAATAAATAACACAGGAGCTTTTTGATTGGATGTCATTTGTAAATATTGTTCATTGTTCCATTCATAATTCCTTTTTTAATGAATAGCACTTCATGATAGTGTGTTTGAGTGATTAGTCCGTCCACTATAGAACTGAAATAATCTCACAAGCCCTTGGTGTTGTGACCAGAATTCACTGTCTGAATTAATTTACTACCTGAACATAAAGGTGCTACTACAGCACTTGCTTTAGTACCTGATGGGCTGAAACTGAAACAGTTTTAAATGATCTGTACTTTCTTTCCTAGCAACAATTCCCTTTAGGGTTTTGAGTGCATACTTTTGTGGAGTGGTGGGGCAGGGGAGTGAGGGTATGTAGAAGAACCATCCTAAATCTTTCATGATGGAGAAACAATTTTCAAACTAAAAAATAGGAAAGCTTGATCAAGTTACTTGAATGCTGCATACTAAAGAAATGGTTTAAATCATCAATAGTATTAAGTTTCAAGGAAGCAAGTGTTGGAAACTCTTTTTTTTAAAAAGCAACAAACTTGAACATCGTGTGCAATGGAAGAAGGATGACTAAGAGACCTTGGATACCATAATCAGTGTCACTGATTACAACATGGTTTTCAAGGGACTGCATAGATATCGCAGTGAAAAGAAAACTAGAAATTGTGAACAGGGAACCAAAGAAGTCTGTTTCAAATCACTTGAGGCTTTTGAGGGGAAAATATAAAGCCATCCTCATACTCCCTGTCCCCTCCCCCCACCAAATTGAGACTTAATACTAATCAAAGCATAAGTAAGGAATAAATGAAAATCAGGTCTGGGTGATGTACATCTCATAGTATCGAGTATAGTGGCTGGCAAACGTGGTGAAATTCTGGTAACTGGAGAAGTTATTGGAGAAGCAAGCATGATAGCAGTATTCAAAATAAGTCAACTCTTGTAATTTAAACTGACTAATTGGGTTGTATATGCAAAGGGAGGTGGTGGTCCTTTCCACAACTAGTGAGACACTTCTGGATTACAGTGGTTAGCTGTGGATACCATTATCAAATAGACACAAAATAGATTGAAGAACAGTCGAAAGCTTACCATGCCACAGGGATTTTCATCTGAAGAGATTGAAAATGAAACTCTGTATAGGTTGGCCAAGTGATTAATTGAGGGGGATGAAGGGATATAGGGTAAAACTTTCAAAAGTGACTTAGGTGCCTAAGTCTCACTGACAGTCAATGGGGCTTAGACACATTTGAAAACTTTACTTTTTTTAAAGTATTTGAATGGTGTAAATACTGAAGGAGATGAATTCTTTAAGATAGTACAACTGAGCATAAATAGGACTAAGAGCAGGGCCGGCTCTAGGCACCAGCAAAGCAAGCAGGTGCTTGGGGCGGCAAATTTGCAGGGGCACAAGAATCCAGCATGGGAGCTGAGAACCAACAGGGGGCCCTGGGAGCTGTAGTTCCTTGGTTAGCTCCCTGCCTATAGAGCCAGCCCTGGAGCAGGGAAAGAACTACATTTCTCAGCATTCCCTCGGCCACAATTAACAGGAAAGGGAGGGGGAAGGAGTGTGGAACTGAAACCTCATGCTGCAGCTTGCTGTGAATGGTAGGGACAAAGCCAGCTCTAAGTTTTTTGCCGCCCCCACACCCCAGCCCTGGGCTCCCCCCCGCCCACACCCCCTGCTGCCCCAGCCCTGGGCTCTCCCCCCACGCGCATCTCCTGCCACCCCAGCCCTGGGCTCTTCTCCCCCCCGCACCCCCTGCCGCACCAGCTCTGGCCCCACCTGCACCTCCTGCTGCCCCAGCCCTGGGCTCTTCTCCACCCCCCCCCCCCCCCGCGCACCCGCACTCTGTCGCCCCAGCTCTAGCCCCCACCTGCACCTCTTGCCACCCCAGCCCTGGGCTCTTCTCTCTCTTCCCCCCCCGCACCCGCACCCCCTGCCGCCCCAGCTCTGTCGCCCCCCCTTGCACCTCCTGCCGCCCCAGCCCTGGGCTCTCCCCCCACCCGCACCCCCTGCCGCCCCAGCTCTGGCGCCCCCCCTTGCACCTCCTGCCGCCCCAGCCCTGGGCTCTCCCCCCAAAGAAAGAATTGGGTGGACTAAATGGACAGTGCACCTCTCTATCTGAAGCCTAGCAAGGGAGGTACGTGGATCCCACTAGAATTTAAAATGAAAAGTAAGGGAGGGGAGGCTCTACTAGGCTGGGCAGCTTTAGATACAGTACCAGGCACGTAGGAGGATTTACACTTCTGAGCCATGGAAGCAGAAATTGACTTTTCTTTTCCAGATTTAGCTAATATTCAGAAAGGGAATCCAGCACCTGCCTTCCAGATTTGAACACCCTCAAAATTCAGGAGTGCTCAAGCTCAATTTGGGTAGCTGTTACTTCATTTCTCCCAAATCAAATATACTGATCCACTGTAACTTGCTGTAGAAAAAGTAGAATAAATTGAGCAAGAAATGCTTCCCAGTGGTTATTAGGACTGGAATTGCTATTTTCAAAAGCCATTGCTTTTTTTTTTATTATTATTTTATTTTAAGTTTTAGTTTTATTTGTTTAAAAGGAAGACAGTGATATTGCATTGGCAAATTCTCCATAGAAACAAAGAATGGAACAAAAGAATAATAAAGGCACCTCAACTTTTCCTCATTTATGTAGGACAGTCTTATAATATGCATCCAGATAGCCTTCAATCACACAAGCTGAAAATTGTTCCACTTTACTGCAGTTCTGTAACCATATGGGAACCAATCCTGTCTGTGTTCTGTGCACATCCAAAATTCCTGCTGAATGACCCGCCCTGGGAGCGAGTTACCAGTGACCCAGGGCTGGGGCGGCAGGAGGGTGCAGCGGGGGGGCAGCCAAAATTTTTTTTCTTGGGGCAGCAAAAAACCTAGAGCCGGCCCTGACTAAGCGGATCCGTTAACAAAAGGAAAATGTAAGTGGAATGTCCAACTCAGAATCTAATGGGCTTCAGATAGTGCACCTACCCCTAAGGTTTTGGCTTCACAATGACATCACTTTTTAATGACAGATTTTTCTCTCTCATACAAACAAGGGAAATGGAGTATACAAGGAGAGCAGTAAAACTCACTTTTTTAAAAAATGCTCTTATAGCTACAAAGTGAGAGCAACTTCTCTCCAGTCTTTTTGTTATAGTAACCGTAGGCAGGAATGATAAATGTAGTGAAACGTTCAGCCATGTTTCTTTAAATTGATGGTATTCTTTAAAAACTGGATAAGAGAGAGCATTAGAAAATACTGGGGGAACATGATTGCATTGGCGTAGAGGTAGACTAGATAAGGTTCTGTGAAATACTCAGGGATGTGCACGTTGCAAGTAATTTGAAAGCAATTTAACTTGCCAGCTGGCCTTCTGCCACGGAAAGGTCCAAGCTCAAACTTCTCTCATGGCTGGTGTTAGCTGTTTCTCAGTCCATAAGGAAGAGAGTTGACCCTGGATATTTATTTCACATCCCTTTGCCTAATGAAACCATTTGAAAGGGAAACTGATTGATTAGTAAGCTTTGTTGCTGTGATTTAGGTTTGATCTCCAAGTTGAGAGAGCAGTCTATATTAAGACCCTCTTTTCTATCTTAAATTCATCTATCTTTAGTGTCATCTGGAGGCACAGAAATGTGTTGACTTTGTATGCAATGGCTAAAAACGGGAACCTAAAGTATGGGATCAGGTTCCCTTTCATAACCTTATTATGCATGGTTCTTGATACACTGTAAAAGCAATTAATTGCTTTCACAAATTTCTGAAGCAGTAGGTGGAGTTGCCCATTTTTTCTTGGCAGCTGTCCATTAGGAATAATTCAGACTTACTCGCCAATCATTAACCTGGGTCTAGGATACACTCTCTGAGTCCGATTTGGGGTGTTTTTATTTTAGCTGCAGCAAAGTTGCTGCTTTCAGTTGCTCCCTCTCTGTGCTTAGTTGGCTGTTTGTCAGTGTCAGAATCAAAAGTTGGGTTGGCCTGCATGGCTCAAATCCACAGAGAACCTCTGGTGCTTCAGAACAAGGGTTCTTACAGCAATTGCAGACAATGTGTTCGCTCAGATAGTTGGCAGGGCAACAGGAAGGAATCTTTTAATGGGATACTTATGCCTAGGCCTCTAGTCTGTACCAGGTTGAGTGGGTGAGCTAGGCACACTGCTGATGTTGGATACGGTAATGAGGCGTTAGTGTGTCCAAAACAATTTCACCTTTCCCACACACACTGGGTATGTAATCTCCTCACACCCAAAACTGTCTGTGTTGTTAAAATAATCCTTGTTAACTGCTAGTCAGCAGAAGGCATGGGGATGCGGGGAAATAAGCAGCCAGATGAACTACCTGCAAGCTTGAGTAAAAATCCAGTTTGTACATGGGGTAAATCTGGTGGTATGCAGAATGCTGCAGGATGAGATTTCAAAATACAGAAATAACATTTTAGAATTGGAATAATTAACAGGTTGCTGAATTCCTGTACTTCTGTCGTATTTATAAGATGTCTGTCATCTTTTCCTGTTTGCTGTGAGCAAGGAAGGGAGGAGGGAACACATTAACTTGAAAATATTGTACTTCTCTTTAAAGTAACCTCTGCAAATAAAAGTTATTTGTAATCTTTATTCTATTATCTCCAATATGGGCTTGCTTTGTGCATATGATAGCCTTTTGTGTGTTAATGGTACATACCTTTCTTCCAGTCTGAGCAATAGTGTTAACCAGGAGCAGCAGTGCTGAAACTCAAGAGGCAGCAATATGTACAGAGAAGGGGTGGGCCTCATGTTGGTGTGAAATTATGTTGGCTTCAGGATTGCATAAAAGTCTTTCTAAACATAAATAGTGGAGCAGAAAACCTTTGTTTCTAAAAGGGAATTAAAGAAAATGCATCAAGATGCACAGTTCAGTGGGAACTCTTATCAGAATTAGTACATTTTAGAATCCTAGAATCATGAATTAAAAACATTCAAGTTGACCCTTCAAGAGAGCAGTCTTGTGGACCAAGTAAGGCCCACTCTAAACAGTTATACTAGTATAACTAGTGTATCCTATTTTTTTTTTATACCAGTTTAGTTGGACTTGTGCAATTCTTGTGTGGACACATTCTTGTCTGTTTAAAACCAATTATATCTGTTTATCTTGTGCCAGTAACTGGTTTACTTAAATCTGTTACAGCTTGTGTGTACACAAGTTCAAGACTAATGAATATTTCTGACAAATGCTCTTCATCTGGGGATTTTTCTTTGTATGGCTCGAGGAGGATAATTAATGATTAACATAAAGGAGCACAGCATTCTAACATTTTACTGCTTTCATTTGTATCTGCATATGAGCCACTTAATTTTTTTTAATCTTTGAGTCAGATGGTAAAAATCTGATTCTACTTTTGCATACATGCAGAGGGTATATTTTTAAGAAAATGGTTGGAGTCCCCCATTCTTTGGATTCACACACCTAAAGTAGGGTACAGGATATTAAGATTGTTCATCTGGTATGAAGTTTCCTCCTCTAAACTAATGGCCACCCTGTCCTAAACATTCATCTAGTTTTTTTAAGGTTACTAAGGGCTTGTCTACATTACCCGCTGGATCGACGGGCAGCGATTGATCCAGCGGGGGTCAATTTATCGCATCTAGTCTAGTCACGATAAATTGACTACCGAGCGCTCCCCCGTTGACTCTGGTAATCCACCAGGACGAGAGGCGCAGGCGGAGGCGACGAGAGAGCGTCAGCCGTAGACTTACCGCAGTGCAGACACCATGGTAAGTAGATCAAAGTACGTCGACTTCAGCTACGTTATTCACGTAGCTGAAGTTGCATAACTTAGATCGTTTTTCCCCTCTTCTCCCCCTCCCCCCCAGTGTAGACCAGGCCTTAGTGTGGGAAGATGTGCTGACTTGATCCCCTTGAATGAATTCACCTAGTGAACTCAAAACAGGAACATCAGAGGAAATGGCTATTCAGACCTCACTCTAGGCATGGCTGAAGGGCAGTAGGGGAAACAGCTCAGGTTTTCGTGGGGTTGTTGAGTGTCCATGCTCCTTTGTGTCTGACTTCCAAAAAGCCAATTTGGACCCCTGCCCTCAGGCTGATGCCATTAACTCATTTCATGGAAGGCATTGGGTGATAACAATTTTTGGTCACTTGGCTGAAGCTGAACTAATGACTTGGTGTGAGAATTGTTTTGTTTTTAGACATTTAAATCTAAAGATTCCTTCAAAAGTTGAGTACATCATGTTGCAGAAAGACTATACAAAATAGTACTAGAACAGCTTTTTCCTGTACTATGAAATTTGGATGGCCTAAAGACAGCTGCATATGCCAAATTCTTAATGTAAATGGCTTGTTAAAATCTATGAAGCAACCAAGATCCTCACCCCTCTTGGTTGTAAATAAAACACATCTCTTTAATTTCTTGCTTGTAGACAGTGGCAGCTGAGATACTGTAGTGGCAAAGCTATTTTGTTGGTGTTTGCTCCTGGCAAGAAACAGGCTTAGTGTGTGGAGGTGGCAGCACTTTTAAGGCACAGTCAGTAATCTGCATATTTGTGAGACAGATGGACTGGGTTGTGTGCTTAGTAATATGCCCTGCCCCTATTGAAAAGGAGCTTTTATAGTAGGACACATGGCCATCCACTGCTGTGGAGACTGGCCAGTTCCAATACCTGTTCCTGCTGTTAACTTTTAGTGAAAAGATCCAATTCAAATCTAGCTTGCTTAAATTGCAGTGTTGGTAACTACATTACAATATGTGATCTTATGGGTGCTCAGTCTCCTTGAAGACTTAGCATAGGAGCAGCTAGGATCTCCTAAAGTGTGGTCTCTTCACTGAAAGCTAGCATTATGAAATATTTAATTGTTCAGAAAGTGCTTTTTTAGATAAAGTCTAAACCAAACAGATTACTTCACATCATTTATCTAGCAATGATCTATAGCATTCAACCATTTAATTTCTCATGCCCTAGAACACTGAAAATGAAAATTAACTGAATTTCAGCCATAACTTCAAGCTACAGTGAGGGTTGAGAGAACGTATCAGTAGCTTGGTAGTACAATACTGACAAAGTTGTAGTTACCAAACTACCATTAAAACCCAGGATGTTGAGGTAAGATTTATATTTGAGACCCAAATGTGAATGTGTGTAAATGCGCAGTTAAGATATCTAAAACATGTTAATTCTGCTCCTGCAGCAATGCCAACTTTCCAGCCTCTCAGTTTGGTAAGAGGTTGCTTTTGCATTCTTGTCTGAAGAAAGAGTTGATCATCTGTTCACAGCTGGGGATTGTGCTGGGACTAGCTTTTGCCTCCGTGTAGGACTGAATTAGTTAAGGCATCGGTACACAAAACTGGCACCTCTTCCCAGTTTTACTTCTGAGGAAAGGGCTGTTCTAGTAGGAAGGGTTCCAGTGCGAATAAAAAATTGTGGTTTAGCAGTTAAAACAGAGTACTGGGAATGAGATTTCAGATTCTTTTCTTGACTCTTAGACTGTGACCTAAGTAAGCTAATTTACCTTTGTCTCGGTTTACCCACTGGTAAAATGGGGGATAAACCCCAATTCATAGGAGCTTTGTGGAATGTATGAAATCATTTGAGAGGTGATACATATGTGGGGATAGTTTCTTGTCAAGGCCACGTATGGCTCTAGACCTTAATTATAGGGTATGGTATGACTCAGCACACCGATTGTATTGTGGGGGTCAGTATCTTGTCTTGTCTGCAACTTGTCACTGTTGCCAATATCTGAAACATCAAGTCCCCAATAGTTAACCTGTACACTGCAAAACTAAAAAGAGACTGACATTGAACCCGATCGTGAAATATTTGATAAGTCTGCCAAGGTGCAGCCATGGTGAATCTGCAGAGAGCCCTTGTGCTTATCTAGCATGAACAGGATTTTGCATAGCCTGTTTGTATCAAGCTGGCAGATGACAAATTTCTAAGATTCTGCAGTGCTGAAGCTTGGTATCTTCACTGTCAGTCCTTACATAGTGGAAAGGGGACGTGGTGTGTGTGTGTGTGTGTTTGGTAAGAATTTGGAAACTCGTAGTAAACTTTTTTGTAATTGGTATTTGCAGGGTGCAGATAGTGCTTATCCAAGTTGCTGCTGGAGACATGGATGGGAGCCAATAACTCAATCGGCAGTTAAGGAGGAAATCTAAATGGTATTGGGGAAGATCTGATACAGCTATAATGCTGTATGGCTTAAATGAGGAGAAATGGTTAATTTCCACCTCCTAATTAGTTGTTGATTGAAAAGCGGAGTGCCAATAAATCCCAGTGCACAGACAGGAGTTGGAATGCACTGAAGCAGAGATATAAGATACAGAATGGGCTTAAACATTTCAGATGCATGTTTAGTTACTTTGGCATCTTTTGGGGGAACTGTTAACATATATAAACATCTTCACTGTACTTCTTCCCCTGGAAGATAGCTAATGTAGATTGCATCAATTTTCATTCAAAACAAACCATATTTATAGTATTGCTTTATGTGAAATGTTGGGTAGTAAAGTTTCTCATAGTTCCCAGGAGTATTACCAGTCTGACTATACAATGGTAAATGTTCTGCTTTGGTTGGTGCTGTCCATATGACGTATCCAGTTGAAAGCAGCTTGACAATTGCTGCTCATGAGGGGTTTCTGCTGACCTCTGTTAGTTGGTTATTTTCCCCCTCTAACTTGGGTGGTGGTTCAAGAGAACAGGCTGAAGACGTGGCTGCATGTTAGCATTCAGAGCCTAAGTGGGTTATCATGGCAGGATGCTAAACTACAGGCAGTGTTGCATAGGCCTTGAATTTTAGGTCACTGAAATAGGAAAGTAGGAAAAGCCGTGTTTTGCTGTCAATCCCAATTCCCTATTAAAGGGACCCACCCCCTCAAGCACTGTCTTCATAGTTTGTAGGCACTAGTCTCTTTGGGTATGTCTGCACAGCAGTGTAAGCCCAGGATTGAGCCTGGGCTCAAGCCTAACTCCCTTGTGTCCACACACCAATTGTGTTAACCTAGGATCCCAGGACCCTGCAGGGCTAGAGGATCCCAGCCTGTATTAAGCAGAGACCTATGGTCTGAGGTCTAGTGCTTTCCTGTGTGCATGTAGTTCTAGCTTGACTTGGGTCCTGGAAGTCTTTAGAATGTATCCCAGAGTTCCGTGGGGAAACTTCCTTAGTCCTCAGAGTAGCAGCCGTGTTAGTCTGTATCCGCAAAAAGAACAGGAGTACTTGTGGCACCTTAGAGACTAACAAATTTATTTGAGCATAAGCTTTCGTGGCCCACGAAAGCTTATGCTCAAATAAATTTGTTAGTCTCTAAGGTGCCACAAGTACTCCTGTTCTTTTTCCTTAGTCCTCTATGCCAACAATCTGTGGTGCAGTCTCTTGCAAACAGAAGCCACACACCCCTTTGCAAATGGCAGCAGCTCAGTTCAGCATTAACGCATTTCCATCTGAACACTGATCTGCAAGAGACTGATTAGAAGAAGCTTTTTGCAAAGAAAGCCGCTTCCTGGTCACAAGAGCAGAGCCAGATTTTGGTGCACCCTGCATAGGTAGCCCTGGGGGAGCAGAGCGGGGACTAAGCGGCTGTGCTGCAGGGAGGGGAAGCAGCAAAGCTTCTGACTTAGCATGGCCTGGGGAGGATGACCCCCAACACACAGCCCCTCTCCCTCCTTGCAAGGCAGCTGCTTGATCCCACTCCACTCTGTCCCTTGTTCCTCCTGGGGATCTCATATCCCTGTCTCCTGGGGTGTGGCAAGGGCAGGGATCCCGGGGGGTGCTGGAGCACACGGCACCCCAACCCCTGGAGCTGCACTTCAGCCAGGATGGGTGTGGGTGTGTGAAGGAGGGTGGGGTGTTTTTCCTCTGAAACTGTCAAACTTCAAACAGCCAAAAATGAATAAAAACAAATGAGCAAAATCACTTTCATTGAGCATCCCATTTTAAAAATTAAGAATCGCAAAGTTTCATTTTAATAATTTGACAGCCCTGGAGACTGATGTCCTAATTAACCTCAGAACAGGTGCACGTGGGCATTTTCTTGCCAATGTAACTCAGCCTAGAGGTGCACATCCCAGTTCTCAAATTAGATGGTAGTTCAGTATAAAGCTTTCACAACCTACAGCCACCAAAGGAGCTAATTATGTAGTTTATGTATTTGTGCTCCTTGTGGGCACCTGAATCCCCTCAGTAGCACCTTCACTGTTAGGTAACAGGGTTGGCAGCAGAGCTTTCCCACAGTGTAGCACACTTGTAGGGCTAAAGTAGTCGTGGGCAACCTGTGGCCCATCAGGGTAATCCCTGGCAGGCCTCCAGACAGTTTGTTTACATTTGCACGGCCGCCCGCAGCTCTCAGTGGCCGCGGTTCGCCGTTCCTGGCCAATGAGAGCTCTGGGAAGCAGCGGCCAGCATGTCCCTGTGGCCCGCGCCACTTCCCGCAGCTCCCGTTGGCCAGGAATGGCGAACTGCAGCCACTGGGAGCTGCGGGCGGCCGTGCAAATGTAAACAAACTGTCTGGTGGCCTTCCAGCCAATTGCCCTGATGGGCCGCAGGTTGCCCACCACTGGCTGAGTGTTGACATGGGGATGGGGCATGCCAGGCACTCTGGGATAGGGTTACTTTGACAGGTCTGTCCATTGTTGTGTGGACACAAGAGCCCTAGGTTCGAGCATGGGAAAGAAAATCCTTAATCTAGGGTTAAAATGCAGTTTAGATGCTCAAGCCCAGGGTTCCCTGACACAGGTCAGCTGACTCAAGTCCCACTAACTTTAGGCTTACATTCCTGTGTAGACATACCCATGGTTGTTTACCAACCCGTGTTTCCACTGTGGTGTAGTGAGTGGGCCACCTGGCCAGGTTGGATACCTGCTTCTATAACACATCTCACTTATAACATCCAACTTCATAGCTTCAACAGTTAGAGAGATTGCTGGGAATGGTGGAATGGACTTCTCAATATTCATACCTCATGAAATGCTAGTATTTCAGTTACCTGCTTTTTTATATAGACCTGTTTTTTCTCTCAGTGAATTTCTTTAAACAAACTTAAACGGTAGACAACTGGCACCTTTCCCCAAAGTTGGGCCCTCACATACTGTGCAGCTTGTAACAGATTATCTCAGGAAGACTAGGCCAAATGGTCTAATAGAGCAGCTTCTTTCCACCTTCGTTTTAGCCAAATATAAAGTTTGGTACATATGTGTAGAAATCTATGCACTTCTTGGAGTGACTTGTTTTTTAGGTGTACTAGTTTTCGTCATTTGTGCTGGCTGTGTTAGCTGACTCTGTCCTTCCTTTCCCCTTAATACCTTACAAAACACTAGGTTCCCTCTGAATGGAAGGTGTGATATAAACATCACTATTCTATTTTGATCACTGTATTGCTAGTCCACCTTGAGCTTTTAAGTGATTGCTGAAGTCTAGGAGTGTATCTCTCCCTGTCATCCAACCTGTCTCAAGGAAGAATTGATGATGAAGAGAACATTTTGCTATGATTTGAGGGAGTCTGTCACTGTTATAATCTTCCTTAAAGTATGTCTATGGCTTAATTTTTTATCTGGGCCAGGCAAAGACTGAGGGATCTACCTTAAATTGTCCCATCTAAATTTAGCAGCTAGTCTTCACAGAGACAGAATTATCAGGAAGAGCTAAATTAATTTTGTGTCAAAGGGGCCTTGGGACAAGCAAAGGAAAACAGAAAATATAGAACAGAGGGTCCCGTTTTGAGTCCTCTTGGTTCAGAGCAGAGTTCAGTAGGACTTTCTTTCAAAAGTAGCTGTTGAAATGAGCCTATATTTTTAGATAGTGTAGACAGTTCTGATATTTCATTATAATAGATCTAAGCAACCCAGCGTTACTTTGAATTTCTGGCCAAGGCTTCAAGTGGTAAGTTAATACTTTTTATCTTTCTCCTCTAGTAAATCTTTTTAGTATGAAGTTTTTATGGGACTGTTAAAAGTGACCTGCAAAGGATCTTTTAAAAATGGGTTGTACGATTGTTGTATATAGAAGGCCTGAAAAGTTTGTGGGATGTCTTGCCAAGTTTTTTTTCCGTCTTTCCTCCTACTTTAGAGCTCTCAGTGATGTAAATCTAGTGTTACGGTTTTGCTGGAATTTTCTTTGGGGAAGGGTGTTCGTTTGGCATTGGTTTTAAATAGGTGTTCACAAAATGTGAAGACTGTTTTAAATTGACTTTTAAACTTTCCGTCTAAATTCTTCGGCTTTCAGTGTCTTGTGATGTAATTTCACTTGTCCAGTTACCATAGAGTCTTCTGGTCTTCTCTGGCCTGGGATTTTTAGTTTTAAAATTTAAAAAAACTTCTGGGGGAATGGAGAGGGATGTTTCCGGACTCCTTGATTACATCATAAAGGAGTAGAAAGGCTTGGCCACTTGGGCCCATCTTCCTTTTCTTCTGCAGATCACTCTTTGAGCTCATTGCAGTTCTAGAAAACAGCACAAATTTACATTTCACAAAATCTGTAAAGAGCAAACTTGTAAAACCGGAAGTGTTGTTGAACAGTGGGACTTGTGGCTTATTTCAGGCCTGCTCTTTGCATTTCTGCATTTCCCAGCTGTGCAGTGACTCATCGTGCTGCTGAACAATGGGAACAGCATCTCTTATTCCTTCGCTTGGTTCCAGTTGGCAAAGCTGTTAGAGGATATGAATTGCAAAGAGAGAAGAAATTTGCAGGGCTGGGATGAGTCATCCAAGTGTTTGTGATAACTCTCATGTGGTAAAGTAGGAGTTAAGGAAGACTTAGTCTAAGAAGCCATTATGTTCAACACTTCAGCATTAACCAAGAGCATAGGTGTGTGCATGGGGTGTGCCAGGTGTGCCCAGGCACACCCTAATGCCCTCTCAGAAGCGGCCGGCACGGTGCCACGTCCCTGGGGCTGGAGGGAGGGTTGCTCCAGGCACCGCCCCCTGCAGCTTCCATTGGCTGGGAACGGGGAACTGCAGCCAATGGGAGCTTCGGGGGAGGTACCTGGAGGCGTGGCAAGGGCAGTGTGCAGAGCCCTGTGCCGCCCCCCATCCCCTGGGGCTGCGCGGGGACGTGGTGAGCGGCGTGGGGCCCTGGCAGGCAGGGAGCGTGCCGCTGCCGGTAAGCGGCGCGGGGCTGGAGCCTGAACCCCTCCTGCACCCCGCCCCCCCCTCCCTGACTGCACCCTGTTGAGCCGGGCTCCCCTTCCCCAGGGCTGGCCGCTTTAACAGCCCCATGTACACTGGCAGCCTCCCACCCAGCAGCACCAACACAGCCGCTTAAGGTGGCCCGTGGGGCTCACGGGGGTGCTGCCGCAGCCACACCCCCCCCCCAGGCAGCTGCCCCCCTCCAGCGCCAGGGGCCCCAAACCTGCCTGCGGCTCCCAGCACTGGCCGCGGGCCCGGGCACCACCTGTGGGGGTCAGGCCACCCCTGAGCCCAGCCCATCTTAAGTGGGGCCCGGGAGCCAGCGGGCCCGGAGCAGGGGCAAGCCCGGCCCACAGGACCCCCGGGAGCCCAGCTGCAAGCTCAGCTCCCCAGCGCTGTTCGGGGGCTCCGGCCCAGCTCCCTCGGACTTCAATCCAGCTCCGGGAGCAGCCTGGCCCCACTGCGATCCGCCCCGGCTGCCTCTGCCTGGCCTGGCCTGGCCCCAAGCGCCCAGCCCGGCCCTCTCTGCCCGGCCCCCGAGCCTTCCCGCCGGGACGGGGGAGCCCAGATCCCCAGCTCGGGGCCCACCTGCAAACAGCCTACCCTCCTGCACCCCAACTCTCTTCCCCCTGCCCCGAGCCCCCTCCTGTGCCCTGGCCCCCCCAACCCCCTGCCCTGAGCCCCCTGCCTGCACCCCTACTGCACCCCATTCCCTGCCCTGAGCCCCGTGCCGCATCCCGCAACCCTACTGCACCCCAACCTCCTGCCCTGAGCCCCCTGCCTGCACCTTGCCCCCCTGCCCTGAGCCCCCTGCCACACCCCTCCTGCACCCCAACTCCCTGTCCTGAGTCCCCTCATACACCCCGCACCCCTCCTCTGCCCCAATCCCTTGCTCTGAGCCCCTTCCTGCACACTGCACCCCCCCACACACCCTGCACCCCCTCCCACACCCCAACCTTTATGATGTTCGCCTTTTTTAAAAAAAAAAAAATTCCCTGGGTGCACACCCTAATTAAATGTGCTGTGCACGCCTATGACCAAGAGTTGCCTAGTAATGCAAAACAAGTAAAAACTGAGTTGTGATTTTTATTTTTAATAAATGAAATGGAGTCAGGGGCAGGACTTGGACAGTTTGACTTACCTCCATATTTTTCTTCACCAGGACTTTCTGATTTGTAGCAGCATTGTAATGGATAAAGAATCTTGAGCTGCACAAGCATTAACATAACTGCCTAAAGCTAAATGTTTGTGGTGGTGATGTTCACATGAGAAGGTGGGTGAGATAACATTTTATTGGACCAACTTCTGTTGGTGAAAGAGACCAGCTTTCGAGCAACACAGATTAATGCTAAATGTGTTGGTGAAAAAGGAGCATAGGGTTTGCTATAAAACTATATTCCCATTAGAGTTGCACTTTAATTCACTGAGGCTACTAGCTGTTACTTCCATAGGCCACGCTTACAGTGCCAGCTAAAGTAGAACAAAAGAGTTCAGCATTTAAATATTTACTATGAATAATGTTAAGATCTTAATTCCAATAATGCAATATTTCTGGAGTTAAAAACACATTGAAGATGTTTCACCTATTTTAACTAAAGAGTCAGAAGTGCGTGATCACTTTTTCCTTACGAACAGTTGGTGTTACTGAAACAGTGCAGGAAAACTTTTGTGTATGGCCTCATCTGTTTTCATTTTGATCCCATAACTAGAATGTTAAGCAAGGGGAGAATATTTTTATTTATATATATATCTTCCCCCCCCCCCCCCCCCCCCAAAATTAGTTGTTGAAGGTGTTCAATACCATGGTATCAGTTAGGTATAACCTTGAGTAGAAGGTAAGCTAATGATTTCAGTGTCTTTTTTTCCATATGCAGTTGTTTCAGACTGTTTCATGTACCCAGATATTAGGAACTCTAGAACAATGGTTCTTAGCCAGGGATACACATACCCAGAGGTCTTCTGGGGGTACATCAGCTCATCTAGATATTTGCCCTGTTTTACAACAGGTTACATAAAAAGCACTAGCCAAGTCAGTACAAACTAAAATTTCATACAGACAATGACTTTATACTGCTCTATATACTATGCACTGAAATATAAGTACAATATTTATATTTCAATTGATTTATTATTGTGACACTGCACCCCATATTCTTCATAGAAATATTGTTATGATATGAATATGGCATAACTAATATGTTTTATGCAAGATGGGTCATGTGAGGTATCATTGGAAAGGTTATGATCTACTGAATGTGTTTATTCAATTTGTATGCATGTATCATTTCTGTGTCTGAGGTTAGGAATATTGACTATGTAACAATTACAACTGTGTGTGTATTTGGGAGACACCCACCAGACAGTAGACAAGCAGCCTCAATGGGCCATTAGGAAGAACAATAAGATTTGGAAGATACAGGTGTTGCTGCTTTGACACTACAGGGTTAGGTGATCAGGTCACCCGGTACTAGACCCCATCCTGGGCTTTCAGTGTTTTTCCATTAAGAGGGGGTGGGGTGGGGTGTCATACTGGAAAACAAGATTCCTGCCTTATGTAAATTCTATTTAAGGCTGGGAAGTAAGTCAATCAGGACTCTTCTTCATTGCCTCCCCGTCCAAGAAGGAAGATTGCTAAAAACACCTGAAGAAAAAGGAACAAAGCTGAGGGGAAAGGCAAGGGCTGAGTCCAGGCAGAGAGACAGGTCCGGTGTGTAAAGAGAAATAACTGGAACCGTAAGCTACAGAAACTCTGCAACCTGCCTAAGACAACATTTAGGGTGAGAAATTACATTTTGTATCCTGTTGCTTTAGTGAATTAAGCTTAGGTTGCGTGTTTTGTTTTATTTGCTCAGTAATCTGCTTTGTTCTGTTTGCTATTCCTTATAATCACTTAAATAAGAAATAAATTTAACAACTACAAAAGGTAAATTTTATTTCAAAACCCAGTGTGTGCAATTCATATCTGGTGGGGAATGCGGGGAAAAGCTGTGCATAGCTCTCTCCACTTTGAGGGAGAGGGTGAATTTTTATGAGCTTGCGCTGTGCAGATCTTTCTATACAGTGCAAGACAATATTATTTTGGGTTTATACCCCAAAGGAGGTGTGCATCTGAGTGCGGGCTATTCCCCTAGCTAAGTCCTCCCACACACAGCTGATTTCAGTCTGTGCTTGCAGCTAGGTGTGGCCTTGCCTTTGTGTGTGCTGGAGAAGGCTTGAGAGTCTAGCATAGCAAGAACAGGGTGAGGAAACCCAGTCTAGTGGAAAGGGCAGGCTCAGTGGGACTGCAGCACATCAGGTGGCACCCCAGGAGGGGGGTTCAACCTGTCACAGTATTGTATGATAAAAACGAGAAAGTCAGCAATTTTTCAGTAATAGTGTGCTTGTCACTTTTGCTTTTTTTTTTTGTCTGATTTTCTAAGCAAGTATTTTTTAAGTGAGGTGAAACTTGAGAGTACGCAAGACAAATCAGACTCGTGAAAGGGGTACAGTAGTCTGGAAAGGTTGAGAGCCACTGCTCTAGAATGTTTAGGAAGCTACTTTTTTTTTTTTTTTTTAAAGTGACCTCTGAAGGTTGCAGCCTTTAGTGTAAATTGTCTTAGCATGGCCTCACTCTTTAATCTAATCGTTACTGTCCTTCCCCTGGTTTGTGGGATTTTTCTTGGAGCCAAGAAAATTGTACAGAGCATATTCTTTATTGCAACACTCCTCTCTGACCCTCTTTCCTCCTTCAACTATTCATCTTCTCTGGCTTTTTTCATAGCAGTTACTCAATGAGGCTCTGACATACACGCTTTTTCTAAAGTTGCATATTATCACTCAGTGAAATGGAATTTGAGAGAATGGATAGATTAATGGTTTAGAGCGGTCATCCAACATAGCCTTAATGCTATAAAGAGCTGAAGTCCATTGTTTGTTTGTTAGCTTCTTCAGCTGTATGCAAAGTCAAGAATATGTGGAGGTTGGACTGTGGTAATGCATTAGAATCTGTTACAGACCAGGTGGACCAATTCCCAAATGTATCTAACTGTGTATAGATTTGGATCTTTTTTGTTTTGCACACAACATACCTGACCTGGTCTCTTGCCTTCAGAGACCTTGCTTACCTTCTTTCATACCAATACAACCTAAAGTGTTTAGATATCTCTAGAGAGAACCCAGGATTGAGGTATTGTTGGAAGAGACTTTTCCTGAAGTGGATAGTTCTTCCTGATAGGAGTTGAGACTGTTGACATACATGATGAAATGATTTGGAACACTTCTTCTTCCTGTCTGTATTTTAAATTTCATTGTTGCTAATAGCTGTAGGAGGAGAAGTTTAATTCCAAGATAGGGTGAGCAGATAACTTGGTACAATAGATGCTGTTTCAGACTTAAAAGCTACTTTGGCACCTGTTACATACAGCTTTGAGTTTTCTATATAAGGTATTTATATGGCCCCAATTACCACAGTATCTGAACACATCAAAATGTTAATGCATTTATTCTCACAACACTCCTGTGATGTAGGGGAGTGCTGTTGTCTCCATTTTACAGATGGAGACTGAGGCACAGACTCAGTGACATACTGACTTCCTATCATAGAATATCAGGGTTGGAAGGGACCTCAGGAGGTCATCTAGTCCAACCCCCTGCTCAAAGCAGGACCAATTCCCAACTAAATCATCCCAGCCAGGGCTTTGTCAAGCCTGACCTTAAAAACCTCTAAGGAAGGAGATTCCACCACCTCCCTAGGTAACCCATTCCAGTGCTTCACCACCCTCCTAGTGAAAAAGTTTTTCCTAAACCTCCCCCACTGCAACTTGAGACCATTACTCCTTGTTCTGTCATCTGGTACCACTGAGAACAGTCTAGATCCATCCTCTTTGGAACCCCCTTTCAGGTAGTTGAAAGCAGCTATCAAATCCCCCTCATTCTTTTCTCTCTCTGCAGACTAAACAATCCCAGTTCCCTCAGCCTCTCCTCATAAGTCATGTGCTCCAGCCCCCTAATCATTTTTGTTGCCCCCCTTCCCCCCGCTGGACTCTTTCCAATTTTTCCACATCCTTCTTGTCGTGTGGGGCCCAAAACTGGACACAGTACTCCAGATGAGGCCTCACCAATGTCGAATAGAGGGGAATGATCATGTCCCTCGATCTGTTGGCAATGCCCCTACTTATACAGCCCAAAATGCACAGGAAGTCTGATAAAACAGGGAATTGTACCCATGCTCCTCAGTGCCAGGCTAGTGCCCTAAACACTGGACCATTTGTTGGCCTCCATTTTTATGTTGCAGTAACTTTACATTGCCAGTGTGTGAAACTGATGGGGTTAGTTCAGATTTATATTTGGGTCCTGTTATGTGTTATGCAGAAAACACTTTTTTAAAAAAAAATATTTTGTTGGTAAACTGATGAGACAAGTTATTCTGGTAGAAACTGTCTCCTTCCTCAGCTTTTTGTGGACATTTTAAATGCTATGAGGTGTTCTTACCTTGAGGTCATGTAGTTTGTCTAAGCACTTAGTTTCTTTACATTCCTTTCTAGGGGAGAATATTCAGAACTCTTTAGATTTGTTCATTTCTTTCTATGCTCTTTGCATCTGCTTCAATCCTCTGGTGTAGTCACCCTCCTTATTGGGATTTATCATAGAGAATGTTTTGCTTAAAATCATTGCTTGGAACCCCCTTAAAAAGCGATGAATTGCATTTCTTAATTATAGGGCTTTGGAAAAGCTCTGTTTATAAAAAAAAAAAAAAATAGGCTAATGATTATTCTGTTTCCACTAAATCACTGATGAAAGCTTTGTTAAATACGCTGCCCTATTCTTCAGTCTTGTTTTGACTTTAAAACTGTAGTATACACGTAACAAAATAATCAGTGTAAGGCAGGGGATATGGGGAGGCACAAGCAATAAATCCAGGTAAACTTCCTTATGTATTCCAGCAGTTTACACGCACACAGCTGTTTCCTGTTCTGAGTGTGGGAGGATGTGCATACAGAGTAACTGAAGAAAAGAACAAGTTGTCAGATACAGCCCACTTTCAGTCTGTACCACATCTAGAGACATTGTTAAGGACAAGGGATATGGGGAAAGGTACACTTTTAGTTCAGTGACTTTTCCCTCGGGGGGGGGGGGCCTTCCCACTCCCCCATATGACTAATGCTGTACAGGAAGAGATTTATTTTTGGAGTCTGTGAGATTTCTTCTTCACAAACCCATCCTGCCTTGACAAGACAGTCTTTTTAAGAGTGCCAGAAAATGCAGGATATTACACTCACCTTCTGAAAATTCATGACTGCAAGGAAGAAGCTCTTATTTTAGCAATTGTTTGGAAAATGTGTCCTGGAAAAGAGTAGTGTCTCCTTACCATCCATCTATAAATCCTTCAGAATCACAAGTAGTGACTATTTGCATTTTAGTGTGTAGGCGCTGGATCCCTTATGAAACAAACTCTTCCTATTTTACTTGAAGTTGGAAAATGACGAGTCAGAGCTCCATTATCTCCATTCATTAGTGTGACGTCCTGTTCATGATGCCCAGAATTCTGAGCCACTGTATTACTCCTCTGCCGTAGCAGCAGCAAAGCTCTCTTGCTAAGCTGTGTGTCAGCTTCCTGACACATCAGCCTGTCTGCCTTCCCAGCAAATTCTTCAAGACTCTGCCAGTCTAAACTTTCCCTTGCAGGCATTACTTTCCCCAAGAATTGAAATTAGGGGATGTGTTCAGATTTACAGGGTGGGGTGAGGGCCGAGGGATGAGACTGTGAGGGTGAAGGTGGGCTGTATGGCACCATAGTAAAAACTGAAAAATGTTTCACAACCATTTTATTAGATTTAACTATGTTTTAAAATCATCACACAAATTAAAGTTGGCTATTCAAGCATTCTATAAAGCATTACATCTACATCCTTCTTGATTTTTTGTTGTAATTTTGCACAACTCTGTTAATGAGCTTGTTGAATGCAGTGCGTTAATCTTTGGTGACTTCTCATGTGTCCTGTACTTCCAGTCCTTGAATTGATATGCTCATTAGTTCATTCACAAGATCAGGCAGAAGGGGACTTCTTTTGGAACACACAATTCTAGTCAATGACCAAAAACGAACGCTCACCTGTAGCTGTCGTGACTGGGAGTAGCAAGAGATGAATTTCTAGTTCTTTTATCCCAGGACACATAGCACAAAGATCAGATCAAGCCACTAGCAGTCATAAAAAATAAAAAAGTTGAAGTCGGTCAAATCTTTGTTCATTCGTCATAGGACATTCCACTTTGTGTTCAAATTCTCTATTTTGTCCTGATCCCTTGGCAGCCCCATTGCTGGTAGAGCCTCACTTCACTCAACTGTCTGTGTTTTATAAGACAGACATCTGTAAAAGCTACATAGAAGTTGAGTAGAATCCAGAAGTTGCTATTGTAAATTTGTAAGACTCAAGTCTGTCTCTTTCTCCAGCTAACTTAACAAACATTGCTTGTCTTCTTCACTAAAGGATTCAATATAAGAGTCTTCATTAACCAACTTCTGGACTGAAGTCTTAGCTTCTTACAGTATGTTTTCAATGGATATCTCTGATTGATCCAAGTGTAGCTTCTATTGCTGGACGAAGATCTACTACTGTTGTAGCTGATGCCTGGATGGCATTGTTTAATAACCCAAGTGGTTTCAAGAGTAGAACTTACAAGAGAGAGAATGGCGACTGTCTTCTCTAAATGTGGTAGCAAAAGTAGCCCACCTGCCTCGCTACTTAGATCCGTCTCATCTTGGTAGATACTTTCCAAAGCCAGTATTACTGGTTGCAGTAATGTTAAGACAACAGCCAAGGACCACTCATGAGAAAACCAGCGGGTTTTCCCAGGTTGGACTAATATGCACATCAGTCCCAGAGCATCTTCCATTTTTTCCAGTCTTTTTGGACTCTTGTTGAAAAGATATAACAAAGACATTAAGTGTATGGCTTTTAAAATGTCTCGCTTGAAAATTCTGCAACTCGTACTACTGCTAGTTGAGTAGATCATAGAATCGTAGGAGTGGAAGGGACTGTGATGGGTTGGATCCCAGAAACCGCGTTGGGAGCTGCCACCTGATGTGTCAAGACTACTACTATCCCTGCTTTCCCTGAAAGCTCAGGACTCCAGCACCCTATCTTGCTGAGCCAGACACTCCTGTCTGCTCCAACACAGACCCAGGGTCTGAATTACTTGCCCCAAAGCTGCAGGTTTACCTGAAAGCAGCTAATAGAAGTGTGCTTGTCTTTAGCACTCAGATGCCCAACTCCCAATGGGGTCTAAACCCAAATAAATCCGTCTTACCCTGTATAAAGCTTATGCAGGGTAAACTCATAAATTGTTCGCCCTCTAGAACACTGATAGAGAGATATGCACAGTTGTTTGCTCCCCCAGGTATTAATACATACTCTGAGTTAATTAATGAGTAAAAAGTGATTTTATTAAATACAGAAAGTAGGATTTAAGTGGTTCCAAGTAGTAACAGAACAAAATAAGTCACCAAGCAAAATAAAATAAAATGCGCAAATCTATGTCTAATCAAACTGAATACAGATAAGATCCTCACCAGTTCCAGAATGCTCCCTTTTACAGACTAATCTCCTTTTAGTCTGGGTCCAGCAATCACTCACACCCCCTGTAGTTACTGTCCTTTGTTCCAGTTTCTTTCAAGTATTCTGGGGGGGTGGAGAGGCTCCCTCTTTAGCCAGCTGAAGACAAAATGGAGGGGTCTCCCAGGGGTTTAAATAGACTTTCTCTTGTGGGTGGAGACCCCCTCCTCCTTCCTATGCAAAGTCCAGCTCCAAGATGGAGTTTAGGAGTCACCTGGGCAAGTCACATGTCCATGCATGACTCAGTTTTTACAGGTAGCATCCATTGTTTACATACTACCTTGAACGTCCTCAAGTAGACTTCTTATGTGGATTGGAGCATTCCAAGATCCATTGTCCTTTAAGTGTTTCTTGATTAGGTACTTAATTTCAACATTCCTTTCTCCAGGAACTGACCAAATGCTCTACTAAGGTTATTTAGAAATCAAGCCAGTACACAGCCAACATTCATAACATTCATAACTTCGAATAATGATACATGCATACAAATAGGATTAATACATTTAGTAGATCATAACCTTTGAGATATGCTACATGGCATATGTAGCATAAAACACATTCTAAGCATATTTCCATAAAGCCTTATGGGAGGTACCGTCACAGGGACCTTGAGAGGTCTTCTAGTCCAGTCCCCGGGACTCAAGGCAGGACTAAATATTACCTTCTAGACCATCCCTGACAGGTGATTGTCATTAGGAAGTTTTTAAGAGCAGGTTAGACAGAGATTCCACAACCTCTGTTGGCAATTTATCCAGGGCTTAACTACCCTAACAGTTGAAGTTTTTTCTAATGTCCGACCTGAACTGTGTTTGCTGCAATTTAAGCCCATTGCTTCTTGTCCTATCCTCAGAGGTTAACAAGAACAATTTTTCTCCCTCCTCCTTGTAACAACCTTTTATGTACTTGAAAACTGTTATGTTCCCTCTGTCCTCTCTTCTCCAGACTAAACAAACCCATTTTTTTCAATCTTTCCTCATTGGTCATGTTTTCTAGACCTCTAATCATTTTTGTTGCTCCCCCTCTGGGCTTTCTGCAATTTGTTCACATTTTTTTCTGAAATGTAGTGCCCAGAACTGGACACAATACTCCAGTTGAGGCCATATCGGCATGGAGTAGAATGGAAGAATTACTTCTCATGTCTTGCTTACAACACTCCTGCTAATACATCCCAAAATGTTTGCTTTCTCTCTCCCCCCGACACTGTTGACTCATATTTAGCTTGTGATCCACTATGACCCCCAGATGGCCTTTCTGCAGTACTCCTTCCTAGGTAGTCATTTCTCATTTTATATGCGTGCAACTGATTGTTCCTTCCTAAATGGAGTACTTTGTCTTTGTCCTTATTGAATTTCATCCTATTTACCGTATATACTCGTTCATAAGCCGAATTTTTTTAGTAAAAAAGGGAAGCACCAGAGACGGGGGTCGGCTTATGAACAGGTATAGAGAGGGAGAGGTGGGACACAGCCCCTCCCCTCCCCCCAACAGAGGGAGCAAGGAGAGGCACCACAGCCAGCAGAGACAGAAGAGAAGAGGCGGGGCCAGAGTCTCTCCGCTTCTGGCCACGCTGCTGTCCCCCAAGCCTCCGAAGCAGCTGCAGCTCCGGGACTGGCAAGCTGTAGCCGTGCTGCTCGGCTCCGCCCCCCCGGAGCAGGCTGCGGCCGCGCTGCCCAACCTGCCGGAGCAGCTCCAGCCAGGTCAGAGACATCCTCCCCTGGCCCTCCCCAGATAAGGTGGGAAGGGATGGGATGGGGAGAGTGTGGGGGTCTGTGCCTGCGGACACTTGAGGTAAACAAACCATCTCGGACCACCAGCGGCTGATCCTGATGGCCTGGGAGCCTATTTGCTGACCCCTGAATTATAGGGTCGGCTTATGAACGGGTTATAAAAATTTTCTATTTTTACTTATCCATCTTGTGGCGGGGGGGGTCAGCTTATAAATGAACCGGCTTATGATCGAGTATATATGGTACTTCAGACTATTTCTCCAGTTTGTCGAGATCATTTTGAATTTTAATCCTATCCTCCAAAGCACTTGCAACCCCTCCCAGTTTAATATTGTCCACAAACTTTATAAGTGTACTCTCTATGCCATTATCATAGAATATCAGGGTTGGAAGGGACCTCAGGAGGTCATCAGGACCAATCCCCAGACAGATTTTTGCCCCAGATCCCTAAATGGCCCTCTCAAGGATTGAACTCACAACCCTAGGTTTAGCAGGCCAATGCTCAAATCACTGAGCTATCAAATCATTGATGAAGCTAATGTACAGAACTGGATACAGGACGAAGCCCTTCAGGACCCATTCAATATGCTCTTCCAGCTTGTCTGTGAACCACTGATAACTACTCTCTGGGAATGGTTTTCCAACCAGTTGTGCACTCGCCGCATCGTGGCTCCCTCTAGGTTGTATTTCCCTAGCTGGTTTAGGACAGATATGGGCAAACTACGGCCCGGGGGCCACATCTGGCCCGCGGGACCGTCCTGCCCAGCCCCTGAGCTCCCGGTCGGAGAGCCTAGTCCCCGGCCCCTCCCCCGCTGCCCCCCCTTCCCCACAGCCACGCGGGCTGCGCTCCGGCCCGCTGCTCCCGCTGGGGAGCGCAGCTGGCTCTGGCCAGGTGTCACGGCTGCAAGCTCCTGCTGCTGGTAAGGGGACGGGGAGCGGGGGGGATCTTGGGGAGCAGTCAGGGAGGAGGGGGCGGTCAGGAGATGGGGAACAGGGAGGGTTGGGAGTGGGAGTCCCGGGGGCGGGGATGTGGATAGGGGTTGGGAGGGCAGTCAGGGGACGGAGCGGGGGGGGCGTTGGATAAGGGGGTGGGATCCCGGGGGCCAGTTAGGGGCAGAGGGTTCTGGGGAGTGGTCAGGGGACGAGGAGCATAGGGCAGGTAGATGGGGGTGGGAGTCCTAGGGAGGCTGTCCAGGGGTGGGGGTGTGGATAGGGGTCGGGACAGTCGGGACAGGGAGCAGGGGGGTTGGATGGGGGCGGGTGTCCCGGGCGGTCAGGTGACAAGGAGCAGGGGCTGTTGGATGGGTTGGGGATTCTGAGTGGGAGGGATAGTGGGTGGGGGCCAGGCCATTTGGGGAGGCACAGCCTTCCCTACCCGGCCCTCCATACAGTTGCGCAACCCCAATGTGGCCCTCGGGCCAAAAAGTTTGCCCACCCCTGGTTTAGGAGAAGGTCATGCGAGACCGTATCAAAAGCCTTACTAAAGTCAAAATATACCACCTCTACCGCCTCCCCCTGCTACACACAAGGCTTGTTACCCTGTCAAAGAGAGCTATTAGGTTGGTTTGACACGATTTATTCTTATCACCTTATTATCTTCTAGGTGTTTGCAAATTGATTGCTTATCTTTCCAGGTACTGAAATTAAGATGGCCTCTCCAGTGTGTATAGGAGAGATTAGGGTTACACTTTTCTCTGAGCAAAGCTTGTATCCCACCATGTCTTCCAGAGAAGTTTGAAGCTCCATCAAATGCTTGTGCCTTCTGTTTGGGGTCCAGTTTACAAGCATTTAATTCTAAGATGGGGGTTGTCACAGATGCAGCCGATGTGTCTACTGTAACCTGAACATCTAGAAATGCATCTCCTGGCCTACCACAGACATCAAGATAACGTATGCAGTGACTTAATACTTGATGCCCATTTGCATCGGGGCATTCATCAGCCATGTATGCAGATTTTTTTGAATGTGGTGAGAGTTCTTCACAGTTTCAACTGTTGAGTCTTTCACTGTTGCACTGCATGCTTCTAACCAGTCAGTTGAGTTTCTTGCAGAAAGATAGTGAGCATTTGCTGGTCTTGTTCGGAACCAGTGTCCAACTTCAGGGTTAACCAGTGACAATGCACTTAACTTTGGCCTCCTGTTTGTAGTGTGAGGTACCTCTTGCTTAAGTGAAAGTATGATGCAACAGCCATGTTTGTTCGCATAAACTATGTTGAGTCTAGCATTCTTAACAGCCTCATTAAGTACTTCTAAAATTGGCTTTGACAGTGATTGGCTTATAAGACTTGCTGCATATTGCTGCAGTCCAGAGGCTTGGTGTTTTGCAGCATTTTCATAGTTTGTCAGCACTGGCTTTGCTGATCCATCTGACAAACCAAGCTCCTCGAGTTGTACCAATTGAAGCAGTGAGAAACTTTCCTGCTTTGTAAGCTTTTTTCCAAGAGGTGCACCATTAGTCATCTTTTCTAACATAAATGAATGGAAAAAGTTTGACCAACAAACATCAGGAACTGCCTTTAGGTTTTGGAGACCTATTTCTTCAGTAGGTAGCTGTATTTGTGCGTTGGGCTGTTGAGATGTAGATACACAGGGGCGGCTCCAGGCACCAGCGCACCAAGTGCGTGCCTGGGGCGGCAAGCCGGTTGCTGTGGGGGCGGCAGTCAGGGAGCCTTCAGCGGCGCGCCTGCAGGAGGTCCGCCGGTCCTGCGGTAATTCGGCGGCAAGTATGCCAAAACCGCAGGACTGGCGGACCTCCCGCAGGCATGCCGCCGAAAGCCGCCTGACTGCCGTGCTTGGGGCGGCAAAATACATAGAGACGCCCCTGTAGATACACCACTTGAATCTTCAGATGACATGTTGGTATATTCTTGGTTCTTGGCATGTTCTTCATCTTTGTTGGTTTGACCGGAGTGGGGTGGGGGGGGAGAACTAGTAGGGGGGTTGTAGAGGTAACAATCAGGGTATCCCAGTTCTCAAGTTCATCCGAGATCTCCCTGCAGTGTCCAATCCCCCTCAGTGGACACTCAGAAATCGTTAGGTTTGCTGTCTCCAAAGAGACAGAGCACACAGCATCCTGTTAGGATAGCTGAAGACTCATGCTTGACTTCCATATACTGCCCTGAGATGGTTTTGTAATAAAACAAGAATAAGTTTATTAACAAAGACGGGATATTTGTGATACTAAATGAGAGAGGCAGGTATGGTTACAGACAAAACAAAATAAATCCCACTTTCTAGTGACTAATCTTCGCACATTGTAATCTTTGCATAAGCAGTTTCCTTACACCAAGTTACCAGCATCTCCAGGCCCGGGGATCCACCTACGCAGAATCAAAGGGTGCTGTTCCCTTTGTTCCCCTTATATTACCTAAAATCCATTGTCTCTGTCTCGAGCCAGGAAGGATTCCTGGGGTGCAGACTCTGCCCCCTGGTGTGCTTACTAAACTGCTGCTTGATAGCTTTGTTTATGGTGTATATATAAATATATTTTCATTGTCCTCTGCCAGTAATCAAGACAGTCAGACAGCTAAATACATATTCCTTTGTTTAGGGCAGGTGGGTTTATGCACTGCCTCCCAAACACATTTTAAGAACATATTTCCAGCACACACACAACTCTTTGTGCACAACCTGTATATACATCACAAAATGATTTTCAGGACCACATGTGTCACCAGTTATGATATCTAATGTGACACTTTTTAGATAGAAATTACGATAACAGTGTATTGGGGGAATGTGTGATAGTTATAGTATGGTGGGCCCTCTGCCAGCTGGCATTGAGGGGCTCTTAGTCTGAAAGCTTGTGCTGAGTTGTAGTAAACTAGTATTGAGTGCTCCAGTCTTCCATGTGACACTTCCAAACATGGTACCCTTTTTCATTTGTTCTGGAAAGGAATTTGGTTCTATCCCCTCCCACACTATGGTGATGGGGATCATACAAATAAGTAGGCAGATCTTTCTTGTGGGAGATAATAGGTTATACTCCTAGGATAAATCTGATCCTGAATGTAACTATTTGGTGAGCGCAAACTACCAATCTTAATCTTGGTTCAGTCTACTGGTAGCACTCTAGTGCATACATTTTGCTCCCCAGGAGTGCAATGGATGGGCTTTGAAGGGAGATTTCAGACCCCTTTATAGGTGCAAGGATGGTGACTAGTGATGCAACGAGGAGTGGATGCTAATTTAGATTCTCAATCTAGGATGTGGAGTACTTCAGGACAAATGGGTTTGAGGAAGAAGATTCCTGTTTCCCTTTGGGGCAAAATTGAAGCTTCCTTCTAAATGGAAAAAGTTTCACTACTTAAAGGAGTATAAAGTATTCCTGAAGGTGTGTCGGCTTTAAATGACATTTGTTTTGATTGATTTTTAAATGATTTATTGGAGGTCTTGCAAAGAAATTTATTTTTAAAAGGTACATATAAATAACCCTTGAGGCTTAATATTACATACCCAATTCAACAATAGTCTGATATATTTTTACAAAAAGCCACTTCAGTTTTAAAAACGACCTGGTTAGATTTTTGAAAACCACTGTATCCTTCAGGAGGGACCATATTTTGGAGGAAATAAAAAAAAATCTGGATCTTTCTGCTAAGCTTGTCTCCTTAGTGAAAATTTAAGCCAGACAAGTCCCAGGTTGCTTAAACCTATTGCTACTTTGAAAATTGCCAACTGATGTGTAGGATGCGCTTCTGTTCTCTGCCATGAGTTTTAAGACAAAAATACATTGGCTTCCAGTAAATGTAAGTCCACTGTGCTGTTATCCAGTGATATGTAATTTGTATTCTACATATAAAAGAGGACCCAGTGCATTAAGACAAAGCATGAGCTGGCTCTAGCAGCAGCTCATGTTCAGTGTATGAATTTTGAGCACTTATTGTACAAACCTATTGCTGTAAACTTTCTTTATTGCTTTCCAAGTAATGTGCATTGGTCTGGTTTTTTTTTTTTTTTTTTGTTTGTTTTTCCACAGGCATTCCACAGGAAGTGCTGCACTGTTTTAGGCTTATGTTAAAGCTTCTCCAATATTCTTACCAACAGTTTGTTTCAAAGTAAACTATACAATGCTCCTCTCATTACAGCCTCTAAACACACCAGGATCCAGTCCAGACATCAATTTTGTGTGTGTGTGTGTGTGTGTGAAAGCAAATGGGCAAAAAAGGCTTTCATTCAATAACCTGCTTGATTTGCTGGCCTAGAAACAAGATTTAAGAAGCATCTCTTTCCTTTTCAACAGGGTGAATCGGTGAAATACTTCCTGGATAACCTGGATCGGATTGGCCAGCTGGTGAGATGTAACTATTTATAGTCCACAGGGGTTAAAGTTAGGAAGGGCATTCTTGCAGATGCTTGAATATGCCTGGTTTAAAACTAGTAAACATAAGTTCCAAATATTTTAATCAAGAAAACAGCGCCCCCCTGAAGTGTGTTAAACTTTGGCCTATGCAACTTGATATGTTTGAATATTTTACTAAGCCTTTGTATTGACAAATAAACAGGAATACAATGAAAAGTTACATGAACAAAAACAAAAATCCACATCTTCCTCTTCTGTCTCCTCTCTCGCCATCTTTGGACCACATCCACTTCCTATGCTGATCTGGTCACAATTCCCCTGTGCAGCAGTGTGAATTTTACAAGAAATTGTCCATTGAGCTCCTACCACCTGTAAGGGCCACAGTAATGGGGAAAACAGCTTGGGTTCTTGCAAAAGGTCTAACGGGGAGAAAAGGTGAGATGAGGATGTACTGCTGCTCATCTTCCTGAGCATAGAGAAAGACAGAAGAATTTCATCCATTTCAGTGTTGTACCTATAGGTAGCAGTGAGACTGGCCAGTACTTACAACAGAATTAAACTTGTGGTAGTGGTCAGCACATACCTACTGTGGAAGGATGCTGTCACTAAAGCTTGCAAGATGTTGTTGTTGTAAATGTATTAAGCTTTTTAAAAAACAGGTTTAAAAGATAATTTCAATGACATTATGGAGACTTGCATTCATTAACACAAATTAATAGTTTTATGGGCAAGAATATCCTAATAGTAAAGTAGTTTCCAATCTGGAAAGGAAGAATTGAATTTAAATATGCAGAAGGGATGAAACTTTGAAGGAAAGTACTGGACCTATACATAAACTTTCACATGCTCCATCACGTTCCTCCATCTTTCAACAGCAAATTTTCAATGTACAATCCATTGGTCGACAAGCCCATTAATTTTGATCTTGTATAGTAAGTCCTTCGCCTTGGTCACTCAGTATCGGATGTCACCTAGAGCTCCTAGAACTGGAACATTATAGCTCCCTACAGCTATCATTACATTGAGAGATGATAAATTTTGTTTTTAAAATGCCAGCTGATGCATATTTTAAAAGGAAGATCTGAGGCAATTTGACACTATTCTCCTTTCTCTTACAGAATTATTTCCCCAGCAAACAAGATATTTTGTTGGCCAGAAAAGCCACCAAGGGAATCGTAGAGCATGACTTCATCATTAAAAAAATCCCTTTCAAGATGGTGGATGTGGGTGGACAGAGGTCTCAGCGTCAGAAGTGGTTCCAGTGCTTTGATGGGATAACTTCTATTTTGTTCATGGTTTCCTCCAGTGAATATGACCAGGTTCTCATGGAAGACAGACGCACAAACAGACTGGTGGAGTCCATGAACATCTTTGAGACAATAGTCAATAACAAGCTCTTCTTTAATGTTTCTATCATCCTATTCCTGAACAAAATGGATCTCCTTGTAGAGAAGGTAAAGACAGTCAGCATTAAGAAGTATTTCTCAGACTTCAAGGGTGATCCTCACAGGCTAGAAGATGTTCAGCGTTACTTGGTGCAGTGTTTTGACAGAAAGCGGCGGAACCGCAGTAAGCCACTCTTCCATCATTTCACAACTGCCATAGACACTGAAAATATCCGCTTTGTGTTTCATGCAGTAAAGGACACAATCCTTCAAGAGAATCTGAAGGATATTATGTTGCAGTGAAGAAGAGCACCCCTTGTCTTGTTGAAATCTACCCGGGGTTATAAGTCAAAGCTTTTATTTTATCTTTATGGCTCTTGCATGTGGTTTTAGGACCCATGCTATTCACTTGGCTCAGGAATGCTGAAACTAGCCAGTCATGGAGGCAGAAGGAGTCCAACATTGATGTTAGCTACTGAATCATTTGGACGAGTAACACTACTGAAAAAAGTGGCCGTTGTAGGGTTTGACACCTAGTTTGGAATGTTGAATAACACAATCACCTTCCTATCTTAGAAAAATCTAACTCTGACAAACTATGTAAGGAAGACTTTGAATGAAAAGTGTTGTTTTGCAAGGACAGTAACTGTGCAGACTGCCTTTTTCTGTAGTTTGGAGGTGCTGAGTTAACCAGTCAAACTAATGTAAATTATAATGAGGTTGGTAGTTGTACTAGAGAATAAATGGCAATATATTAATCACAACTCCACATGTAATCTTTAAATATGTAACCAGATCTTGCTTGCATGTGCAGTGTTTGCCAAGGATCTGGAGTCCACTTATCAGTGTGGATGCACAATTCTTGTCTGACGGTCTTGCATCAGTCTCTTGAGACACGCAAGTCTAGGACTATAAATGAAATGCAGTAGAACTATAAATGAAACCCACCAGGCTATGAGAGTCGTCTGTCCTGCCATTCCGAAGTCAAATGGAGGAGAAAATTAAGGCCTGGCTGATGTGGACAATATTTTGTTTTGCACTACATATACAGTGGCTTAGATCATGGGAAACTGACTTCCACAGTAATACAGCTTGAGACACGTTCTAGAACATCTGACCACATATCTGCACATAGTGGCTGCTCTAGTGAGGTGTCATTTACGGAAATTCATCACTGTTCTCACACCTGCAGTTGGCAGTATTTGTAAAGCTCCAGTCTCTCAAATAACAGGGCTTTATCTGTCTCCAAATGTGTGGAAGCTGATTAAACTTTTTAGCAAAATTTTTGGTGATAGAGCAGCTGCTTGATTAGTTCCTAACAGCTGACCTTACACTTCTTACACAAGAAGAGCCAGCACTCTTGAGATCCCAATTTTACAGCTGCACTGATACGTTCGGACAGCAGGACCCTGCTGTAAACTAGCCCATTTTTAATCTTTTTCTTAATAGGATCTTTAGCGTATATTAATTTATATATAGTATGAGTAAACTGTCAAAATTAGTTGCCCATTTCAGGCAATGGTGTACACATGTGAAATTGCAAGAGGCTGTGAATAATGTTGATGTGAACTGTTGACTTTCTAGCTCTCTAAACTTACGTAGTTAACTATCAGGTGCCTTTCTTTGCGTACAGATAATTCCAATTGTGTCTACTACAATTAGGTACATAAACAAAATTTAAGATCTGCCTTTTATTTCAATGCTGTAGTGTCTTTTTTTTTTCTTCTTCTTCCCAGGGAACTTTCAAACACAAACGTTTACTGTGCAGTTGGGACCATAGTTTGATTTTATTTAAAAAAAAAAAAAAAAAAATCGGAAGGGCTTTCTCTAGCTAGACCAAGTCAGTAGAATCTCTGTATTTCTTGTCCCCTTTAAAACTGTAATGACATGTCAAAAAAGGAACACTTCAGCATTTAATCCATGAGAAATGCTGATCTAAAAAGAACCCTGCTCAGGAGTTTTCACATGTTTAACTTGGATAAAATCTAGAATCCTTCCTTTTGTGGCTTGCAGAAGTTCATTTCTCTGTGTGTGGTATACGCAGCTTCCTAATGCAGAAATCTGCTGCCCTTGTAGCTTTCTTTGTGCTGGCTTCAGGAGTGAAAAGGATGTGGTTGTGTTCTAGTTTTATATAATGCATATAAAATGTTTGGTGAAGTAAACCAGTAAGGAGCTGCAGACAGAAAAATCTATTTATTTTAAAATTACACTTCCACTAGTTCTCAAATGTAAACAGTAGTTAATTGCCTAGTTAGAAAAGTCTTACTCACCAGGGACCAATTTTTTTTTTTAACATTTAGTGATTTTTGTTTTTTTAAATATAAAAAGGAAAATATCAAATCACCCCGTCTTGAATGTTCTGCATTGTTACAGATGAGGATTCTGTTAGGGTAATTGCATTTGGAAATGCAAAAGCATTTGGAAAAATGCTTCAACATAGGTGTTACAAATAGTAGCTTACGGGTCTAGTGGAATGTATTTCTTCTGAGCATGCCTCTTTATTTGGTTAAACGAGATCTAAAGTGTTAACTCTTCATTACTTAAGCATTCAAATACTGTATTTAGACTTTGCAGTAGTTTCTACTCAACAGAAGGCTTTAGAGCTATAGCAGGGCAACTCAAACTGCCTAACTTCCCAGTTGATTCTTTGTGTACTTCATTATTTTACCGAGTGTTCTATTTGGAATAATGTTCTGCCCATTTAACTCTTGAGAAAACATTCCCTTTTTAGAACCAGATATTATTGAAAAGCTGCCTCAGTTTTACATATGAAGTCTGCCGTAGCTTTAACTGCAATACTGGAGCATGAAACTACTCTTCTTTTTAATGCAAATGTAAGGTCTTGTATCCTTGGTCATCTTATTGATTTTTAGAAGAACTAAGGTAATAAATGTGGTGTTCTCAAAGCAACTCTCACTGTTTCAGTTGCACCCTGAAAAGTAGCATCATGTGTTTCCATGTTTAATATCAACAACTCTTATCAAGTTTCATTTTTTTGTAATAGTAGTAAAACAACCAGTAGTTCTGGCATGTTGGGGCTGCTTCGTACCATAAAGTTGGCCTGTTAGGGCCCCAGGGGGAAGGTGGGGACATAGGGCTGTATGACCGTGATGCCCCTAGACAGCACCTGAGGATTGATGCAGTCTTGTCTCCTTTGGCCCATTAGGTGTAAGAGCAGCCTAGCTTTGGTCTGGGACCGTCCCTTCACACAGTAGCCCTGTGATTGAGGAAATGTAGAGGAGAATTTTTTGTGCACAAGTCAGAATATGGCTCTCAGCCATAGCTAAGGATCTAGCTCATGTTTTACTCACTGCAAGCCCTGTATATTCTGCTAAGGCTCTGTAACTTAAGAAGCTTTCTTGCTCAAGCATTATCATCCAACCATCAAGACTTTACAGTTGGTTAACAGTTTTGATGGGGGATCTAGAGAACAATTCCATAGCTCTATTAATTCTGCAACACAAAGAGCAGTTAAAAAATAGCAAACTTGTCTTTGTCAAAAGTAATCAATATGGCTCTGAATTTGTAAATGGAAAATGTGATTTAGTCACTCTTCTGACCATAACGACAAACAAAAATTAGACTGGAATACGATGTGCTTAACTACTTTAATGCAAAATGACACCTTTAATGTAAGTTGACACTATGCCATATTACTGACTGCTTCAAGGATTCAAGTGCACCACTGTTTTTAGTGCAATATTTAAATTAGTTTGAAACAGGTTTGAGTGGACCTGTGTCTTTGTTTGGTGCATGATTAAACCATCTTAAGCAGAGTAGTTTGGAGACACTAGCTATCTACTGTGTTAGGTGAATATACATCTTTCAGGTGTAGTTATAACATGCATTGTCCAGTCATAGTGTGACACTTCATTGAGAGTTTCCACTAGAAAATCAAAATACCCTCAGTCCAGCAGGATTTCCTCTTGCAAAGACACTCTCATTCTAAAGTGGTAAATACATTTACCTGGCTGGGACATACTTTTAAATACATGCCCTACTGGATTTCCCTATGTGTAAATAGTACAATAAAGCTAGTCATCTGTGGTACTAGTAATTACTAATGCAGAATTCAAAAGGTACTACCCAGTATTGTGCAACAATCTTTAGCCAGACTTGGTGGTCTGCTCAATTCTTTTGCAAGAAACTGATTGTATTTTTCAGGGACATCCTGGAGACTATTTGCTGGTAAACACAGCTGGGAGGGACAGCTTTTTTTTTTTTTTTTTTTTAATAAACTTCATAAGTTATTGTTCAACTGACTAGTCAGGAAATGTGTCACAGGCAGGACTACAATCAGGTGGAGGCCTTGAACATATGCTTTAAAAAAAAAAAAAAAAAAAAAGCTCTTCGCTGTCCCTCCTTTGTCACATGCAGGTCACTGACAAGGGTCCTCCATGTGTTTTGTCTCCAGCAAGGACAAAGAGGAAATGCTTGCAGCATGTTTAAGCAGGAGAGCCCTATAATGTGATCTACTATCAGTTTTATAAAAAGTGGCAGATGGGAGCCTATATTGAAAATCATGTTGGTATCTTGTGGTGTCTTGTGCCAAAGCCAATGTTTTGAAGACTCCTTCAGGTCACCGGTAGGTGCCTTTCCCTCAAAGTAGCTAACCAATCCGTTGCTCTTTGAATTAGCTACCTACAAGGCAGTAACTGCTCTAGAATTACCAAGTGAATTGGGCTTAAACAATTTTTATCTTTAAAATGTTACATTATAATTGTTGATAAACTACATGTTTAATAGGTAACTGCCATTTTTAACAACCCATTGAACAATATTCTTGAGATATAGGGGGCACACAAGGTATTGTGGTGACAAAGATTTAATGGAGTTAAGATTATCAGCTGCTCTATTTTAAATAACTCTAGAATATTTCTAGTTTCCATTATAACTACACATCTGAATCTCATTCCATGTAATATAGCAGAGTAGACTGTTTGAGCTTGCCAACTTTATAGTAAATTACATGTTTAAAATTGTGCTGTTAAACCTAGAACTGTGCTGCTAATATGTCTGAAGGAGCTTCCACCGACTAGCATTTCTGCAGGCTTTTCAAAGCTAACTAAAGGGTTAACAGATTTGCTGGCTTAAGTTCAAACAGAGTGGAGAGCATTTGTGTAGCTCAGAGATTTTGGTATGGAAGGAGCTATCATTTAAACAGTGTGGGCGGAGCTGATCGGGCCAAAGACTAAAATTTCACTGTACTGAAGCTGTGACAGCAGCTGAAGTGGAGACTGGGATAGTGTGAAATGTATTCCATCAGTCCATCCACAACACTGATTTCCCTTTTCCGCCCAGAATAGTGTCACAAGGCTTGTGTTATAAGTTATGAGGCGGTACCTAGTGTAATCAGGATATAATTGAGTCTGTCCAGCTTACTTGTGTCTTGTGTATGGGTTTCTTCCATTCCCCACTTCTGTGATGGTCTTCCAATTTAGTGCTGGTTCTCTAGTGCTCTGTAAAGATTTATAATGGGTGTGTTTTATTACTGTTCATGTGAAGCCCATTTTCTCTGGGCTTCACAGCTCAGGTTTTCCCCAAACCTGTGATACAAAGTTGTTTTAAAGGGGGCGGGGGGAGAGAGAGAGGTCCTGAATCTCTGCAAGCCTTATTCTGGATGAATCACTCTTATTTCTTCCTTTAAAATATCTTGGCTGACTGTAGTTGTCGTACTTCTAGGCTGAGACTGCTTAATTAACTGACTAGCAAGAAATGATGCTTTTGAGCAACTGCTCCCATACCCTCAAAATCCAACCATGCACCTGAGCTCAACCTCCCTGGACAACAGGTGCTACACAATTGCTTCCCCATTTATAAGCCGCTTGGTACTGAACAGTCCTGGTGATTGGACAGAAGCACAGGGGTATCCTGTAAGGAATTTTCCTGGTCAAGGAAATTGCAGCATGGAGACTGAGCCATTGAAGGGATTAGAAACCCTTTTGTGCCACACGTTATTTTCTGTCCTTAGACAGAAAATAAGGCCCATGTTCATTTCCTCTTGTGCCCTAAACTTGCCAGGGGACAGCACTTTGACTCCACTTGATAAAGATAATATCAGTATGGCCTTTCTGTTTGCACCAATGAGCAGGGCAGTGGCACTGTAACCTATTCTGTAATTCCTTGCTATGCCCACAACAATGTGTTCAGTCCTCTAACTCATTGCTCTGACAATAGGTAAAATGTAAATGCTCCTCACTTGATATGCCCCTCTTGCATTCGATAATGAAAATCCCTTGAAACAGCTGAACTTACTTGTTTAGCAGCCTAGAGAACAGCCCCCACCCTTGTTTTATTGCAGTAACAAAACACACCTTATGCTTTGCATTCTCCATATAGTTGCCTTTGTGAGCAGTGATGCTATGTGGTGGGGCCTTGATTCTTTTCTTAACAACTTTGAAGGGAATTGCATGCAGAAAACTTCCCTCAGATGTTTAGGGCGGCCTTTATACACCTACCAGGATTCCAACTTTCAAACGGAATGAGCCTTGAGGCCTGCATGATGTTTGATGGTTATCAACAGATGTTCACATCAAAACAGCTATTGGTGCTGTCAAGCAACCAGCTGTATGCCATCCAGGGGCAATAAAAACTACACAAACTAACGTTTTTTGTTTTTTTTTAAAGTGCAACTTGCTATAAATCAAATACTGATCTCCCATGGATGTAGGCAGTACCTATTTTTGCAAGCTAGTATTAGTCTCTTTCCCCATAGCAGTTGTCCAGTATGCATTAAACAAAGTGGTGTAGTGAGGTTGTAGGCCTGAGACCTGATCAACCCCTCCCCCCATATTAAACGATTCTGGGCTGGTGTTCAGATAGCACTTACACTGATGTACATTTGGGCTTACAATGGATGCCTTCTCCCTTACTCTGTAACACAATACAAGTCGGTGGATAGAGAGATACTTCAGCAGCTCCTCTAAAGCAATTATACTTTTTGGTAAGTGAGTTATTATCTAAGGATTTCCACAATGGCTGCTTCTTGGAAGATGATTGGCTTAGTCAGTGCCAGTCTTAAATTGAATAAGCATGGAGTCCCCTCCACTCTCACTTCTGGATGTTCCAGCCTAAGAGGGAGGTATGTTGACAGGACATTGCAGCACCTGCCCCTGTGCTTGTGTTGCTGCTGTCAGTATTGAGTATTTCTTGTGGCTAGCTGGAGGGCTCCCCCACTTGGTGCTGTAAATCGGAATTTTTTTTTTTTTTTTTTTAGTGAGCACTAAATTCACTTTTTGTTTTTTAAACAATGACACTAAATTGTTTAACACAAATGGGGATGAAGGGCAGCTAGGATATTCAGAACTGAGGCTGGTTCTCTGTTAACTAGTCAGGTGGTGCCTCTGTGTGAGTCAGTTTAGTCTTGACTCCAAATTGCTTGGCTCTTTGTAAGTCTGTATCTCTTTTTAATGGCATCTTTAAAAGCAGTGTTTAGGTTTCTGTCTCTGTGTTGACATGCTTGTCTTTCCATGTGAGGAAAGGGGAAGGGAGACACGGATGGCTCCAGTGCCAGCAGTTCTGTGGCTGCCTTGCTGTACTCTGTAAACTACTACCGTCTAGCTCTTGGCGTATGTCCATGGTTCATCTGGCTGACTTGGAAAGAACCACAGTCAGAAGGAAAGAGCTGCACTGATGTCCTCCAAGATGGACTTTCTGGTGAACAGCCAAAGGATATTGTTGGGACGGGGGGGAGAGAGAGCAGCGATCTAGTTTCTAAATGGATCCCAAATGCTTCTGCTTATATACTGTCTGTATATTGAAACAAAATGCCATCAGTAGTGAGTTCGTATTCTTTGATAACTGACTCCAGAAAAGCTATTTGGCTGTGTATTCTACCAGCACATTGGCACGGCTATAGCTGCTTGCACTTCCCTTATAAATCTTTTTTTCCAACTGTTTGTAACTGGGTCCTATAAACTCAGTCCTTCCTGACTTGACATGCAAGCCTCTTGTCAGTCAGCATGCCTCACGCCAATTTAAAAACGAGTTAACCTTGCTTTAAGGTATTAAATTGTGAGGAGTATGCAGAGACAACTGCTTTAAAGGGGTCAGATTGCTTCAGGTTACTTTGAGACATGAGGGCATCTTGTTCAAAATCAGCTGCTGCTCTTACAGTACTTCACACAGACATGTGTTAAGCTCACATGCTTGGCACAATTGTGAGTAAATGATCTTTCAACAATCCACAGGATTTTAAGGCCCTGTGGTAAAGTCTGCTTTGGAAGTTGTGTTTCAGTTCATAGACATTTAGTCTGTTGGATAAAGTGTATTTTTCCGGATAAGCCTGTTCTGTTGTAGAATTTGCCCAATAGACTAGAACAGCTAATACACCTTGTTATTAATGACTGACTGCACACAACAATGTCTCTAAAACCTACGCATAAAGATTGGCCAAGTGTGTTGTTACTCTTTTAAACAAGCTGTCTGTTTTTGTTTTTTTATTTGATTTGAATCGTATACAAATGAAATTATTATGGCTACGAGTGTGTCACACAGGTCACAGGTTCTGTGATTTTAACACGGGTCTCCAAGTTCTTTGCCTTCAGCCCTGCTTGGGCTTCAGCCCCACGTGGTAGGCTCAGGCTTCAGCATGATTTATTGTTGGTCACCTGTCTTCTATCTGTGACTTTTAATAAAAATACCTGTGCCAAAATCCTAGCCGTTGGAATGACAAAACACTAGTTAATTTTGTGACACAATCCTGTATCTTGGAAATTGATTTTAAAATGTTACCTTCCCTGCTATAACGCCGTATGGTGCCTAGGTATTGTAGCACACATACTATGCAATATCATACAACTGTTTTTAAACCAGTTGGCTGCATTGGGCAGGAAGGGCCTGAGTTTAGCCTTAATTTCTAACAATTCACGTAAAACTTCTTTTTAAAGATGGTGACGAACTAAAATAAGTTGAGGTGAAAAAGGCGTTGCTCATTTAAGTGTCTTTGTAGAACTAAAACAGCATCCACCATAGAAGCAGCTTGTTTGCTGTGATCGTCTCAACTTATGAAAACTGTGTACTAGATAAAATTATATTGTGGTGTGTAAAAAGTGTATTTTATAGTTTTGGTGAATTAGTTTACTGTTTTGTATATATGAATTTTATAAATATTAAAACTTGACTTGTTATACTGTTCTTTATGGAGTGTTGGATCTTTCAATACAGAGCCTGAATTGTGGTAATATTTTAATCTTGTTCACGTGCTTACTATGATAATACAGGAACCTGAAGCAGGCTTGGAACTGTTAGCGGTTATTTTCTAGAACTCCATGGAGGACGCGGGTGAAATCCTAGAAGACTGAAGAAGGGCAAATAGTACCTGTCTTTAAAAAGGGGAACACAGAGGACTTGGGGACTTATAGGCTGACTGAACTTTTATACATGAAAGGATACTGAAATATGAGTTTGTAGGCACCTGGAGAATAATGGGTTTATAAGGGATAGCCAGCATGGATTTGTCCAGAACAAATCACGGCAACCTAACTTCCTTCTTTGACAGGGTTACTGGCCTAGTGGATGGGGGTGGTGGTAGATGTAATATCTTGATTTGAGTAAGGCTTTTGGCACAGTCCCCCATGACATTCTCATAAGCAAATGAGGGAAATGCAGTCTAGATGAATTTACTATAAGGTGGGTGCACAACTGTTTGAAAGGCCATACTCAGAGTAGTTATCAGTGGTGTCAAACTGGGAGGGTGTAACTAGTGGGGTCCTGCATCTGGTACTAGTCGATATTTTCATTAATGATTTAGATAATGGAGTGGAGAGTATGCTTATAAAATTTGCAGGTGACACCAAGCTGGGAGGTATTGCAAGCACTCTAGAGGACATAATTAGAATTCAAAACAACCTTGACAAATTAGAGAGGTCTAAATTCAACAAGTTGAAAGTCAATGAAGACAAGTGCTAAGTATTTCACTTAGGACGGAAAAAATCAAACTAAAAATAAAATGGGGAAATAACTGGCTAGATGGTAGTGCTGACGAAAAGGATCTGGAGTTATAGTGGATAACAAATATGAGTCAACAATGTGATGCAACTGTGAAAAAGACTAATATTCTTGGCTGTCTTAACAAGAGTATCGTACGTAAGATGCAAGAGGAAATTGTTCCACTCAGCTCTGGTGAAGCCTCAGCTGGAGTACTGTGTCCAATTCTGGGCACTATACTTTAGGAAAGATGTGGACAAATTGGAGGGAGTCCAGAGAGAGCAACAAAAATCATTAAAGGTTTAGAAAGCCTGACCTATGAAGAAGAATAGTTTAAAAAACTAGACATGTTTAGTCTTTAAAAAAAAAAAGGACTATAGGGGGACCTGAGAGGACAATGATCAATGTTCTCCATGCCCACTGAAGGTAGGACAAGAAGTAATAGGCTTAATCTGCAACAAAGAGATTTAGATTAGATATTAGGAAAAACTTTCTAACTATAAGGGAAGTTAAACTCTGGAATAGGCTTCTGAGGGAGGCTGTGGAATCTCCTCATTGGAGGTTTTTAAGAACAGGTTGGACAAACACCTGTTAGGGATGGTCTAGGTTTACTTCGTCCAGCCTCAGCACAGGGGTCTGGACTTGATGTCTTCTCGAGGTTCTTTCAGCCCTATATTTCTAAGATTCCAATAAATTAATAAAAATGAGACCAGGGCTGTCATACAACAAAAACTTGGGTAGAAGAGCACTTGTCCATAACTATGACTGTCAATTAATCGCAGTTAACTCACGCGATTAACTCAAAAATTAGTTACGATTAATCACAGTTCTAATCGCACTGTTGAACAATAGAATACCAATTGAACTTTATTAAATATTTTGGATGTTTTTCTACATTTTCAAATATATTGATTTCAATTACAACACAGAATATAAAGTGTACAGTACTTGATATTTTTATTACAAATATTTGCACTGTAAACATAATAAGAATTAGTATTTTTCAATTCACCTCATACAAGTACAGTAGTGCAATCTCTTTATCGTGAAAGCGCAACTTACAAATGTAGATTTTTTTGTTTTGTTACATAACTGTACTCAAAAACAAAACAATGTAAAACCTTAGAGCCTACAAGTCCACTCAGTCCTACTTCTTGTTCAGCCAATCGCTAAGACAAACAAGTGTGTTTACATTTACGGGAGATAATGCTGCCCGCTTCTTATTTACAATGTTACCTGAAAGTGAGAACAGACGTTCACATGGCACTTTTGTAGCTGGCGTTGTAAGGTATTTACGTGCCAGATATGCTAAACATTCGTATGTCCCTTCATGCTTTGGCCACCATTCCAGAGGACATGCTTCCATGCCGATGCTCATTAAAAAAATGTGTTAATTGAATTTGTGAGCGAAGTTCTTGGGGGTGAATTGTATGTCTCCTGTTCTGTGTTTTACCTGCATTCTGCCATCTATTTCATGTTATAGCAGTCTCGGATGATGACTCAGCACGTTGTTCATTTTAAGAATACTTTCATTGCAGATTTGACAAAACGCAAAGAAGGTACCAATGTGAGATTTCTAAAGATAGCTACAGCACTCGACCCAAGGTTTACAAATCTGAAGTGCCTTCCAAAATCTGATTGGGACGGGGTGTGGAGCATGCTTTCAGAAGTCTTAAAAGAGCAACACTCCGATGCGGAAACTACAGTGCCCAAACCACCAAAAAAGAATATCAACCTTCTGCTGGTGGCATCTGACTCAGATGATGAAAATGAGCATGCGTCTGTCTGCACTGCTTTGGATCGTTATCAAGTACAACATGGATGCATGTCTCCTGGAATGGTGGTTGAATCGTGAAGGGACATATGAATCTTTAGCGCATCTGCGACGTAAATACCTTGCAATACCGGCTACAGCAATGCCATGCGAACGCCTCTTCTGACTGTCAGGTGACATTGTAAACAAGAAGCAGGTAGCATTATCTCCTGCAAATGTAAACAAACTTGTTTGTCTGAGCGATTGGCTGAACAAGAAGTAGGCCTGAGTGGACTTGCAGGCTCTAAAGTTTTACATTTTCTTTTTGAATGCAGTTATTGTACATAATTCTACATTTGTAAGTTCAATTTTCATGATGGAGATTGCACTACAGTACTTGTATTAGGTGAATAGAAAAATATTTTTTATTTTTACAGTACAGATATTTATAATACAAAGTGAGCACTGTACACTTTGTATTCTGTGTTGTGTAACTGAAATAAATATATTTGAAAATGTGGAAAACATCCAAAAATATTTATATAAATAATATTCTATTGTTTAACAGCGTGATTAATCACAAATAATTTTTTTAATCACACAATCGTGATTAATTTTTTTAATTGCTTTACCGCCCTACCCATAACCTGAACATATTCCATATGTCCTTCCCTTGATTCTGCTCTGAATTGCTGCTCCTGAGTCTGTCAAATAATTGAACCTTTAGTATGGCATATGGAGGAAATGCTGATGAACTGTTACCCTATTTAGAACTGTTAAAATTCAGATTCATCCTGTAGAATTTCAGTAGCTGGTGTAAATATTAAAGTTTGTTGGGGGTACAGCTAGAACCACTTGTGCTTATATATTTCAAGCTCAGCCAGGGAAGATTTTTAAGCTGGTTCAGTTGACAACACCTGTTAGAAGTCATTTCTCTTCAGCTGCGTAGTATCCAATAATAACAGTATGACCTACGTCTGTCTGTCTGTGTGTGTGTGTGTGTGTGTCTCTGTCTCTCTCATGATGCCAGTTCCTCCCTTGTCAGCCTCACTTGCTTTTTATCACCAGTGTAGAACTACTGACCTTAGGACAATTTTAATGATCTACCTCATTGGCCTCTTCTTAGAGTATTGCAATCTTAGCACCAGCTAATTCTACCAGGCCTTGAGCTCCTGCTCTTTGCAATCCCTACAACCTTTCCTCTATCGTACTTTGGCAGGTCACATGTATAAGGGGGGAAAGCTATATGAGTATTGCTTTTATTGTATGACTGAAATTTCTATTGCAGTTGCTAATTGTAGATTGACACTATATTGTCAATCCCATTTGACCAGAGCAGAACAAGCACAATTTGACTCACTTTAATGGGAGTCTTGGCTGTTTTGTTAACTGTAAACGTTGGATCCCCCAGGTTAGATATCACTGTTGGGGTATATGAATTGGCTTGATTTTTGTTTCCACAGATGCCCTGAGCATCTTCAGCTCCCATTTAGCCTAGTGGGAGTTGTGGGTGTTCAGTGCTTCTGAAAATCAGTTCGGTTCAAGGGCTTGAATAGGGATATAGATGCCTACGAGGAAGCATTCAAGCTCAGATGTTTAGGTCTTGATCAGAATAATGCACAGGTAAGCACTTGGGGTTGCTGCTGCTACTCATTTAATTGTCCAAGTCCATCCAAGATGGGACCAAGATTACATATGTAATCTTTGATGGCATGTGTATATTTCACAGCTTTAGAAGGATCCTTGGATAGTCGCTGGACATCATACTGTTGGTGGATGTCTGCAGTGAAAGCTGAACGACATCTAGTCTATGGTCTCAGTTTGCTGGTGCTTCTGTACCACCAAAGACCCAGTGAGATTTCACTATGGAGCAATTTTCTGATGAGGATTTGGTCAATTTCAATGTTTTCATGGCACATTCATTGTTTGAAATCCAGATCCAGCAATGGTGGTTAAGAGACCTAGATAAAGATCCCATAACAGACAAGCCCTTGGTTGCACATAATGTCAAAATCCAGATGGTGTCATTTGGGGAACCCAAACCAAAGGGACCTATCACTGTTTCATAGGCAGTTTGACTGCAGCCAGTCACACCATTGAAATCTCAGAGCACTAGCATTGTCATGTGGCAGAATTGACTGGATTTTTGCTGCTAGCTGATGGCAGAATGCATCCTTTCACACAAGTGATGAGTCTTATGTTGGCTTATCGGCTATGATGACAGATAAGTGTACAAGATGATGTTGGAGCCAAGCCCAGAGTCAGCATGGAGAGACGAAGTTCCTTGTGGTTCAGATCTGCTACAGGTTATCTAATAATAAGTACCGTATGCTGAGTTTGGTGTGGACCACTGGAATGGAGGAAGTGACTTGATCGCTTTGTGGCAGATAGGCCTCGGTGACACTGGTGATTACAGTCTTTGTAGTAGGTGAGCTCTTTGACAAGAGCTGTCTTGTACCCAGTGCAGTTCGGTGTTAACACATTCTATGTGGTGGCATAGAACGCATCTCTAAGGTATGTTTTGGACTTTCAGGAAATAGGGAAGGTGCAGCCCCAATGACCCCAAACATGGGTTTGGGTCACGTCTGTTCTAATGCATGCAGAACACACCCGCGCTCTTCCTCCTGGAGTCGGTAATACCAGGGGCTTTAACCCTGGTGCTGTTGTTGCTGTTTGTTATGGCTGGTCTGCTCCTTTGGGACTGGAGGGACAGGGGTTTTATTTTGGGGGACACTTTCCCTCTTCCCAGGAACTCTTCCACTAGATGTCTCTGTTCTTAAGGTTGTGGGTGATGGTTATGAAAAGGAGGGCTATTCAGTTATTAATCAAACAAGGACCATACTTCTGCCTTCCTGACTGTGGAGCCTTGGAAAGCCATACAGTAGTGTCAACTGAGGGAAGTTTGGTTGTAGGAATGTTTTGGGTTTTGTTTCAAAAACAGGATCTTTTAAAAATACCTCCCGCCCCCCCAATCCCAAACGAAGAACCCAACAAAACCCATCACAACTTGAGTTAAATGAACAGTGCAAGAGAGAAGCTTTTGAGCTCCATAGAGCTCTTCTTGGCTTCTTCCATAAAAGTTGGCCCAATAAAAGATAATACTTTATGCACCTTGTTTCTAACTAATGGAATTATCTACAAGAGAATGCAGCCTCCCTCCTTTCCTCTGCAAGTTGTTGCAGCCATGGTTGGGTGCAACTATTCTTCTAATGCCTCTCTCTTGCTCCCCTGCCCTCGTGGGGTGCAGTAACTTCCTAGTATTGGTGATGGGAGTGCAACCCATAGAGTGGCAATGGTTTAGCAGTGGAAGGCTGATCTACCTGTTAGATCTTGTCCTTCCTAATGGAGGCTTCTGCTTTCCTGAGCTTGTAAGGCCATGTAACCATTAAGACCATTGGTGCTGTATGGAGAATTATAGGTTTAAGAGATGGCAAGAATGGCTTAAAAATAGTCTGTCTGCTTTTAGTGTTTATCAGTATCAACATAATGGATACTGGCACCACCACTGAGGTTTTGGGTAATAGGCTAGAAAGTATATTGAATTCAGACACTTAATGTGGCACCAGCTAACATTAGCTGATCCACCTCTAAAGCACTGTCGACATCCCTGCTCTTGGGTTGTCACTTGAAAGATTTCTGAAGTTGCCACTGCAAACAAGTGGAACTGAGGCCCCTTGTGAATGATGATACAGCTGGGCGGATGACTGCATAAATCCAGAACAAATGGCAGTCATCTTCTCCTCTTCCGGTGTGTACATGCACACCACCCCTCACTATTTTACATCCTTTTGTGTCTTTGCCTCTGCAGTTGATGGGCTTCCTAGAGCTGCTGCCACAAAGAAAGTGGCTAGGTAGTAGCCAAGGCTGTTCTAGACCTGGTTCAGGACAGCAAGATATTCTCTCGGTGGTAGTACAGCAGAGAAGACTTCTAGGGAGGCTGCCAGATAGGGCTCGTAAGCAGTTCAGGAATGGAGCTCTGTTATTGCAGGGGTAGGGAGTTATATACTGTAGCTAGCCTGCCCTACGCTGCTACTTAAGCTGCAGAAGAGCCCTGCACAGCTTAGGAGCTGGGCAGCAACGAAAGGGAGCTGCTTAACCTCACAGAAGCAAAGTTCTGCTCTTGGGCAGTTTAAGCTTCTCTGATAGCAGCCAGTGCTTCTCCTGTATGCCAATCTCCCTCTCCTTGCTCTGTTCATTAGCCCCCACCCCATTGTAAATGGTCTCCCTGGAATCCTGGGGAGCTCCGTAGACCCATAGGAGTGCTCTGCCGTAGTTATAATGCAAATCAACCTAGTGTAGTGGTGGTGTGCTTTCACTTACAATATCCTAATACAATGGAGGATGTTCCCAAAATAATCAATGAATGCTGCATCTGTCATGAAGCTTTGTGCCCCTCATGCTGCTTCCCCATGCAAAGGCTCCCCAGTTGAGGTCTGAAGTGCTGTCTACTCCAAAAGGCCCAGGCTCTCCTACCCATTATGTACAGTACAATGGAGCTCTGTATGTGCCTGACCCATTTGTAACACTCTGTGACCCCACTAGTGGGTTGCAACTAATTTTCTTGGCTTAGTGTGTGTAAAGTGCTCATCTACCTCTTGCTGATTGAGTCCTTCAAATTAACTTCCTAAAACCAAACTCCAAATCCCCTCCTCTTGTGCCCTTTCCCATCTACAGCTAACAGCTGTAACCTATGTCTTTCCCACCTCCTTAATCAAGATGTCTAGGAGGGAAGTAATTTAAAAGCCAGTGTGCTCAATAGCACTACCTAAAGGGGAGGATAACTCCTTTTAACAGAGCAGCCTTCATCTAATTTAATAAATTTGTGTCACTGTTGGAATAGTCTGGCTGTTTGCTCCTCCCCTTTTCCATCCATCCACAGCTGTGACGCACAGAAAGGGCAAGAATGGCGTCTTTGTGCCCTAGCTCTGAAATTGACTTTCTGCAGGACCTTTGGCCAGTCACTTCGCCATGCTGTGCCTCAGTTTCTCCATCTCTACTAAGGGGATAATCATATTGCTCACCTTGGTAATCAAACCTGCTATGTGAGTGCTAAGCATTACCAATCTGCACCTTCAGTGTCAATGCCCCATTTTGGCATACATTGGCTACTGCTGGGTTGGTCTGTCAGTTGATGTCCCCATGTGCATAAGCTGCCCGTGAGTCTGACCAGTAACAATTTCTGAACTCCTGGGCTACACTGCGCTCTCTGCTTAGCAGCATTACAATAAAAGGAGTCTCTGTTAACTGGAAATTCTCTTAATGGGAAGGAAAGACTGTCCACCACTGTGCCCCGATGAAAAGGACTTCACTAGACATCTATCTGCTGGTGCTGAGTGTAATCTGCTGCAAAGGAATGTGATACTTCTGCAGGAACAAAAGTCTATTGATCTGTATTGTACAAACTCTCTACTGTACAGCTGCTTGAAGGCTCAGCAGTGTTGGCTTTACATCTATCTCCCTGAAGTTACATTATGGCCCTCGATCCTCTTCAGCTGTCTATGTGGATGTGTGAAGCTCTGAGTTCCAGAGCTCCTTTAGTCCTTACCTGGAGTTGATCCTAGATTCTCTGAACTGGTAAGTGGTTGCTAGATCAGTGATTATACTATTGCAAACATTTCCGTAGTTGTGGAGCATGAAGCAGGAGAATCTAAACCAGGGGGAGGCAACGTATGGCACGCGTGCCAAAGATGGCACACGAGCTGATTTTCAGTGGCACTCACACTGCCTGGGTCCTGGCCACCGGTTCGGGGGGCTCTGCATTTTAATTTAATTTTAAATGAAACTTCTTAAACATTTTAAAAACCTTATTTACTTTACATACAATAGTTTAGTTATATATTTTAGACTTCTAGAAAGAGACCTTCTAAAACGGTTAAAATGTATTACTGGCATGCGAAACCTTAAATTAGAGGGAATAAATGAAGCCTCTGCACACCACTTCTGAAAGGTTGCCGACCCCTGGTCTAAACTCTTCCATGAAAGCAGGGATACTGTTGACAGGTTACTAATAGCTATAAGCAAAAGTGTCTATAGCCAACCAGACTCTTCCCCCCTTTGCGCCCCCCCCAGGTGTCTTGCCCCTCCCTGTTTTTGGCGTCTCCTAAATAGTGAGTGGGAATAGCCACGCATTCCCTTTGTTTTTGTCATTGTCCGCAAGGGAGACTTCCATATCTCTGCACTTTAACTAAGCCACTCCTCTTCTGTATTCCCTTTGCAACTGTGTCAGAGCTGAGAGCTGCCTCTGCCACACTCCCCACTTGATTATCTAGTAATATCACCATCTTGCATTAGTAATATCTCTCTGGAAACTGTCTTAAATTCAGCCTTATAACTTGGCTCTTGCTTGATCCTGCAGTAAAGGGGCAAAAAAAGGAATAAGCTCTTGTTAAAAATAGTCAATGTAGTAGTCAAGATTTGGGATAGTGGATGGATTTATAGTTCAAGTATGATTTGTTTTAAAGTTTCTGCTTGTCTGAAAAATCTTAAATGGAGTGATTTTTTTTTTTTAACGTCCTTAGTATTTAGACAGCCAGCAGGTGGCGGCAGCAGGAGCAGCATTTACATAACATGGATTCCAGATGTGCACACTGGAAAAAATGCCTTTCCAGTAATTGACATCATTAGTCTTTTAGAAGTCAGAACCCCCATTGTTCTTTGTATGAATCATGCTGGTTTAAATTTTTTTATACATTTTTCTTTGTGAGCTTAACTTAGGTCACTACAGGTTTTCTCCTGCAATCACCTGCATTAGCAGGCCCCAAGTTTTCCTCAGGTGTCTTCCCCTGAACTCTCTACCTCCCTTCCCTCCTCTCCCACCCTCCCCCATGGAATTCAAAGTTTATTGTGGCCTTCTCAATCTCAGATTGTAGGGGGGTGGGCAGGAGACATGCTTAGTATTCTCATTAAAGCCCAAAGCTCCAGCCTGGTAGGAAACGCCCCCCACACTGAATGTAATGGACTCAGTTTTACTTCCCTTTCTGCTTTGGACAGTTGGGAATTAAAGGTATTTTTAGATCAGAACAATCTGAACTCTGACCACTAAGCTGCAAGTTGATGAGTGTATTATCAGTGTTGGAATTCTGAGTGAGACTATAACGGGGAGAGTCCGCCTCCGCCAGCACACACGTCTCTCACTATTACAGGGCTTGAAAAACTGTCAGCCTCTGGAGCGCCGAGCTATAAATAACTGAAACGTTATTGCATGTAGTAGCAACTGCAGGGTGGGCTCTGCTGCAGCTTTCTCTCAGTAGAGGCACCCATGCTTGTGCAGCAGAGACGGGGATCTTGGGGAAAGGAAGGGATGCAGCTTTTCAGCTGCTGGAGCTAAAAAGGGAGGGGAGCCACTAGTTCCCTTTAAGCTAACACCACTGATTATGTTGGAGAAGCAGAAAGGGTTCTTACTGCTTGCTTGTTTGCTGTACCCCTCGTGCCTGTTACATAAGAATGGCCATACTGGGTCAGACCAAAGTATCCAGCGCAGTATCTTGTCTATCGACAGTGACCAATGCCAGGTGTCCCAGAGGGAGTGAACCTAAAGGTAATGATCAAGTGATATCTCTCCTGCCATCCATCTCCACCCTCTGACAAACAGAGGCTAGGGACACCATTCCTTACCCATCCATGACTTAACCTCCATGAATTTATCCAGTTCTCTTTTAAACCCTGTTCCTCTCTGCCTCCCCCAGACCATGTGTCTGCTCTTCACCCGGACTCCACAGAGCTGTGGTTAGAAAGCCTCAGCTCTGCGCCTGTGCTTGGAGCAATCTGCAATGTGTGGGCCAGGGACATGGCTAGAAATAGACATTGTGTATAAAACACAATGAAGAAACAGTTTCCATGCTTAGAGCTCAAATGTTCAGTAGCCTGAGGCCATGACTACATTGGAAAGTTTGCATGGGTTTAACTTACATCTGTTTTTAAACCAGTTTTAGTTAAGCTGATACATACACCTATGTGGACACTCTCTTGTTTTGATTTAACGTAAACCAATTCCCAGCCAACTTAAGCCAAACTGAAATATGCCACTTTTATACCAAAACATGAGCATCCACACAGGGCTTTGTGCATGTTTGGATTCACATCTTGTGTTAATCCGGTGTGACTTTCTCATGTATATAAGCTCTTAAAACACCTGAATGATTGAAACAAATTCCACGTTCGGAACCTCAGAAAAAGAAACATCTTTCATTTCAGTAGGGAGTTCCTGTTTCCTTCTCAGCCTGACAGTAACTTCTGGTGAGAACGATCAAATGCATGGCAATCGTAACAAAACTTAAATCAAAATGATGAACTGAGCTTGCTTTTCCCAGCCCAGAAAGGAGCAAGGACTGCGGGAGGACAAGTCAGACCAAGCGCTAGTTTTCCTCCCAACTCCAGCGATGAGGGGAAGATTCAGCTTTGGACAGTTTTCTATAATTTAGTTTCCTCCGCAAGGAGGAGAATTTGTCTCCAAGGACTTTCCTTAGCCCTGCGTTGTCTCTGTGGAAGGGCAGATCCTTCCTCATGGTGGGGAGCTGGCCTGTAAACATTTCCCACTTAGCCAGGGCATCCACAGTTTTGTCCACTTGAGCCAGCTCCTCCTCAGAGACGTTCTTCTCCAGGGCAGCGATGCATGTTTCCAGCCATAGTTCATAATCTTTAATGATATCTGTGGACTTGGTGGTCCTGCCCAGCTGCTGCTGGCTGTGCGTGTCAGCCGGAGAAACAAACTGCTGGTCGTGCTCCAGCTCCTGCCCAATGGAAAAGGCTTGGCTGCAAGCGTCTGGTGTTAATGGCTCAGACAGGGAAGTTAAAGGCTCAGAGTCATTCTCACAGCACATCCCAGAGTCCGAGCTGAATGGCAGGATGTCCTCCGATGTTGATAAGTCTGACTCTTGACTAGGCCGGGTAGACAATACCGTTTGTATCCAAGCATAGAGTTTCTGTGGTGGGAGGAAAAGGTTTTCATGTTAGAGCGACTTAGCGCAACAATGTAAGTTGGCCAAGATGTTCAAAAGTGCCAAGTAATCTCAGGTCCCTCAATTTTGGGGTGTTTGTAAGACACTTGAAAGGCGTGTGATTTCCAGGAGGTGCTGAGCACCCACTCTGAAAAGTGGGCCCGTTTTAGGCATTTCAAGTTGGGCATCCCAAAACTCGGACATCCCAAATCAGTAGGCACGCTTTAAAATCTTGACCGTACAGTAACAAGAGTAGAATAACACTGCTAGCATTCCAAATATCATTCAGGGATGACTCCTGTTTGGGTGAGACTGGGCCTGGAATACTTAAAAATGCTTTCACAGCCTGTGGTTCTGCACCATTCCTTGCAGTGATTGCTGCTAGAAAAGACTGGGACTAAACTACGCATGAGTACCTTACAGATGACAGTAGAGAAGTAGCTGTGTACTCCCCTGGTGTTACCCCCCGCCAGAATCTCTGTGTGCCATATAATCTGTGTAAAAGCAACACAAAAACAAGTGCCATCTCTCTAGAGGAAGTTGGGTTACATGAATATAAATGCTCCTGAGGCAAAGCTGAGGAGTCTTGTTTCACGAACATATTCATTCCTATTTAGCATGCGTTTTCAGTCTCAAGAGCAGCTCTTCACTTGAAATACATATAAGGAAAGGCTGGGCTCTAGGAAAGAATTAATAAAAAATAATATTTTAAAAGGAAATCTCTGAAATTTTTTATGCTATAATATGTCAAACAGCTGCTTGCTTCTGGCACACTTTTTCCTTAGGCTTTTGGGAATTAATCAAAGCACTTGACAGTTGCCAACTGATCAAATTTGGTCTCCTTGTCTATTTAGCTGGCATACATGTTGATTCTTTTTGTTCCTTAGTATTCACACCCCCCACTCCTATCTTCTCACATACTGGTGTATCTTATCTTTGTTTTCTGTTACTCCCCAGTTGGTATCTCTGCAAAGCTATACACTTCCTCAAGCAAATACAGTGGTAGCAGTTAGAAAATACTAGCATGGGGCTGGTAGTTAATGTATTAATGATGTGAGTGTACTGTGCTTTCTGCTCCTAGTGAGGATGGTGCTGTGTGTGGTCCAGCAGAGGGCATCAGTGTTGCACTCTGGCTAAGTCTCCAGGCCTTATCGGCATATGCTGAGGTCCCTTTTCCCAGAACTTTCCAGTCCCCCTTCTATAATTGCCTTCTTTCCCCAGGCCAGTGACAGAAGCAGTACAGAGATCAAGTTGAGTGGGTGGGGGCAAGGCAGCCATGGTCCCTATTTCAGTCTCTGCGTGAAGCCCTGGCAAACAGTTTTGTAGGGGCAGGGGAGCTGGAACAATTTGTATAGTGGGGTGCCATTGACCCAAACTGTAAACCCTGTGTATATAATGGAAACCACTTCAAGCCAGGGGTGTGTACAGGGATGCATCTGAACAGTTGATATTCCCTATAGCCAAGAAAAAATGCAAAGGGAAGACTTTCTTTCTGCCTTGCTGTGATCGCTTTTATACAGTTAAAGCCAGTTGTGCACACTCTGACCACCCATGCACATGTTCAACAGAACATGCATCAGAGCCTGCCGAGGGGCCAGAGTGGAGGGAGGGGCAGGGATGCTGTCTGAAAGCTGCAGCTACACCCTGGATTTTATCCTGGCTCTTTAAGACATCAATGAAACTCCAGAATAATCAGAACCACCACTCAGTCTAAAACCACCTGAGGGGGGAAAACGTGTATCCAAACAAAAAGATAGCTGAAGCCAGGACATCTACACAGAGATGTTGGGTATAGATGTGTGAATAAGGGATTTTTCTGTTCGCAGGTAATTCCGGGGGGTAAACGTTTTGGGTCTACCTGAAAACTAAATTTTCTTAAAAAAATTTTGGCAAACCAAAAAGTAGGGGAAACAGTTAACTTCAGATTAACAGAGACATTTTGTTTTGACAAAAATCAAACCTGTACTTTTGATTTTGACCATTTTAAAACCTGTTTGATTTTTATATCAAATTGAAGGAAATTCAAAACTCGGTCATTTAGAACCAAAAATAACTTAGAATTTCAAAAATGTCAGTGAAAACATTTTGATTAGGTGAAACTGACAAGAAGTTACAAAATGCTTTGGTGTTGCCAAATCTGCATTATCTTTTTTACAGAAAAATTCAACCAGCTCTAAGGTCTTGCTCATTTCAAGTCAAGAAGAGGGAAGAGCTGTCCCCTGAAATCCCTGTCATGGGGGGTGGGGGGTGGGAATCTTTTTCTATCTTTCAGACTCTGTGGTGCATTTTAAACAAGCCATTTAAGGGTTTGTGTGGTTTCAGCTTCATTTTTCTGTTCTGCTGCTTTACCAGATGGGGGCATGCTGCACACGCTTCTCTTATCTGCTGGAGCCTGTGAAATCCATGGCCATGGGAAGGCAGCTGGGACAGAGCCCGCTCAGCATGCACTTGAGCACTGCTTGACGTCCACTTTTTGACATTACAAGGGAACAGTGCTACTCAGATTTTAGTACAGGGTCACCCTCGGCCGCAGCAGTGGCATCTCCATCAGTGCGCAGTAGGCTAGGCAGGAGCAGTTTGACCTGCTGATGATGTTTATAGGTGAGAAAACGGGAACTGAGCAATTTGCAGGGGGCAGAGAGAATAAAGTCTCTGCCTAAGGGACTGCTGGGGTGTCGTCATCTGCAATTAGCTGCCATTTGCTGCATTCTGAAGGGGAAAAGGAAAAATATCTTCCATAGTGAGCTGGAGAGAAGTCATCCGTAGCAGGACTGATTTACATCAGCCAGTGAGGGAATGAACTCCACAGACACATCCCCTGCTTCAAGCCAAACCCTGCTACACCCCAATCTGAGCATCATTACTCCATTAATGGGCCTTATTAACCAATTCTCTTCCCAAAGGCTGGGGCTGTGGCCGAGCAGTAAGTTAGGGCTCATCTTCGCTGCAGTGTTCGCTCGAACTGTAACTCGAGCATTGCCCGCCCCAGCTCCTGTTTGCACACCCATCTCTAGCTTGAGTTGGTGCTTTAAACTAGAGCTAGCTGGCCCAGCAGGGTGCGAATGCAGTGGGGCTGCAGAGACTCTGAGCTGCTTGAGTGTTTTGCGGTGTGACTGCTCTCACTCCAGCTAGCCTGAGCTCGAGCTTACGCTGCAGTGAAGGAAAGCCCTTAGGGTCTGGCTACACTGAAACGCCTGCAGCAGTGTGTCTCTGAGGCCAGGGCTACAGGCACAGGCTTGCGCTACTGCACTAAAAATAGCAGCATAGACATTCCTGCTCAGTTCTCTGAAACCTATCCCCACCCTGCGTTTCAGAGCTCAGGCTCCAGCATGGGTGGGAACATCTAGATGGCTGTTTTTAGTGTCATTGCGCAAGCCCGAATCTGTAGTCTCCGGCTTTGAGACTCAGTGCCCCAGAGTGTGTTTGTAGTGTAGACATACCCTGAGTCGCTATCCAGCTGCTCTTCTATACTACAGCCTTGAAGGGAAATGTTGCAGCGGGGAGAGCTCGCCGCACAGAACAGCCTGTGACACTCTAAGGGAAACAGGGAAACTCTGTGTAACGTAAGTGCAGCCTGGATTTTTTTGCTCTAAATTGGTCAAGATAAAACAAACCCTGGCTGATGTCAAAATAGAGCATATTTGAGTGCAAACTCAAATCAATTAATTGCCAAGAGTTCATCCTCTTACAGAAAGATTGCCTACCTCCACCCGCTGCCCCTTCTGCCCGTGACCCGTGCTGCCATTTCTGGCCTTGGCAGCATTATCTGATATGGGGAAGGCACAGCTTTGTGCCAGGCATTAGCCATATTTGTTGCTTCTGATCTGGGCTGTTGTGCAATTTAGGGAGATTGGTTCCTCAACCGGAAGAAGCAATTATGAAAGGTAAAGCTGATTCCAAACGCAGGGCATTGGCTAGCCGTGGCCGCTCCGAATATGCTTTGCAAACAACTTTTCTTTCTGGCATGATTTTGCCTCCATATGCTCAGTGCCCTCTGCTGTCATGTTAGCTATGTAACCTGTCTTTCTAGGCACTTAGATACTGCATTGATGCAGGCCCTATAAGCCCCTTATGGAGATGATCACAACGCCACTATATAGCCCTGCATATAGTCAACTCAAGCTGCTTCTTTATTGTCCTGGAGGCAGTTGTGACATTTGTGGGGGAGGAGTGAGTTGGCTCCTCTTTTTCAGGGTTTCGTTCACTGTGGCTGAGGGAAAACTGAGCTAATTACAGTATTTACTGCAATGAAACAGGTGCGGAGGGAAACCAGTTATGGAAACATTTAATTCAGATAGTGTTTCTCTGTTGGAAAGAGAGAGAGCTGCCTTGCAGAGGGCAATTTGCTGCTATTGTTGCTCTGGCTTGTGCTAACAGCAGCCCAGAGAGGCTGGGTCTGAGGACCGCTCCGTTTTGGATGTAGAGCAGATGGCCCAAGATCTAGATGAAGAGCACTAGTTCTAGGCTCACCATCTCAGTGACTGGCAGCACAACCAGGTAGTGTGTTCTCCCCAAAGCATGTTGAAGTCCTTCTGCATGAATGTGTCTGACTTCCAAGCTGAATGAGTAAGAACTTGGGGTTGGGAGGGGGGGAAGAACCTAGAAAACTTCCTGGAACTGCACAGCTAACCTTATACAAGGTGACAATACAATGCACCGAAGTTTTAAAATAGGCAAGCCTGGAAAAATCCAGTCGCTGAAGATGATGCATGTGCTAGAGAACTAATAAAATCATGGAGAAGATAGGGCATTTAGCATGACTTGTAGGCTTGCTTCTTTTGATGCTTTATGTAATACACCTGTCCTAAGACTAGAGTCCAGCACTTTAGATACTCGAGATGCTTCTTTCAGCCTTAAGGGGCAGTGATGGCGTCTAAAGCTAGTTGTGCTATTAGCATTTCCTTGATGGGCCAGGAAATCCTGCTGTCACACAGCACTGTCTGAGCAGAGGACTGGGACCCAGGAACTTCCACATGCTAACCACAGTTCTGACATTGCTTGTGTCCCTTTCCCTTTGCCTCCATTACCTCATTAGTAAAATGGGGGGAATAGTTTTGTGCTCGGGTGTTGTAATATTATTGTTTGCAAAGAGCTTTGGAGATTGCGTTTAAAGTGCTAAGAATTAGTCACAGGGAATGTGTATGGGATACCCACCCTCTCTATTGGATCTTGTGTTAAATATCTTTGTAATTCATGCCAAATGCCAGGACAGAGCTCTGTGCATTTCTAAGCCCGGCCCTTACTTGAACATGGTGGCCAGAGGCTGTGATTCGCAGCTGGGCTACCTGGCTGTAGAACTTCTTGCTTTACCCCTTTGCCCCAAGAGGACTCAGCGGTCCGTATCTCACCCTGTAGCGCTCGATGAGTTTGAAACCCACAACGTATTGCAGCTTCCTGAGGCAAACTGGGCAGGGCTCCAGGGGCCGCAACAATGCTTCGTCCAAACTCAGCGCGCCCTGCATGATGCACTGTAGCCATCTGCAGTTCCCCAAGCCAATCAGGTGGCAGATCTCATGACACGTAACCTTTCAGGAAAACAAAGTCGCTTTGTTGTTAAAAACCAACCAACCAAACTTTCACCACAACCTCCTTTTGCTCAATCCTGCCTCATTCAGGGAGGTGAAAGAGGAATCCCAGCTCCTTGTTTGTTCAATCGTGGGCATGCGCCAGACTTTTCCACTAATGCACTCTAACCCTGACACAGAGGATGATCCTTTCTGGGGCGAGAGAGCCAGGTTTTCCTCCGCTATGGACACCAGCCACTGGAGGGAGATGCAATTGCCTACACCTTGCCTCCTGCATCCATCACAACGTTCAACACGCAACTCTGCTACGCTGCCTGTGACGAGACTACCAGACTACGGACGACGACTCGGGGACAGAGAAGGTATTATCCATTCATCCACCTAGTGCTGGCCAGGCAGTACCGTCTAGTGTCTTGAGCATGAGACTGGGAGCCAAAAATGACTTGGTTCCTAATCCCAGCTCTGCCACACACTCGCAGTGTGATGCAAGGCAAATCGCGTGACCTCTCCCAATCTGTAAAATGGAGATGATCAATCCCAATTCCCTCCCAGAGCCAAGGCTACAACCCAGGAGTCCCAGCTCCTGCTCTAACTACTAGACTCCCCTCGCAGGGGTGTTGTGGGGAATGGTCCAGCAGTGCTTTGAAGATGTAAAGCGTTAGGTGAGCGTAGGCACACTGCTGGAACTTTCAATGGCTTTTGCTAGGTCGGTGTCACTCCTCTTTCAGGGAACCGTCACAAGCTGCTGGCACATAACCCCCACATTGCAGGACATTGGCTTCGGTGTAGGTTGCTAACCGCACCTTGCAACACTGAACCATCTCCAGTACACTGAACAGCAACGGCCGGTCTCGGGCCTTCTCGGTGACCTCGCGCAGCTCCTCTCGCCCGGTAGCTGGATTTAAGGTGGTGCAGCCTGGCTGGGGGAAATTGCCAGAAAACCTGGCAAAGCTGCAGACACCCACTTCTACAGAAAGAGGCAAATAAAAGTGAGACAGGTCCTCTTAGCCTAACGTCAGCCTCCAGCATCTGCCTCTAGCCTTAGGCCCCATGATGGGAAACTGCCTTAGCTTCATCCAATATAACCCTTCACCCTCCACTGCACTGAATGTGGGGGCATGTGCTCCCCTAAAGGCTTAAGAACATAAGAACGGCCATACTGGGTTAGACCAAAGGTCCATCTAGCCCAGTATCCTGTCTTCCGACAGTGGCCAATGCCAGATGCCCCAGAGGGAATAAACAGAACAGGTAATCATCAAGTGATCCATCCCCTGTCGCCCATTCCCCGCTTCTGGCAAACAGAGGCTAGGGACGCCATCCCTGCCCATCCTGGCTAATAGTCATTGATGGACCTATCCTCCATGAATGTATCTAGTTCTTTTTTGAACCCTGTTAGTCTTGGCCTTCACAACATCCTCTGGCAAGGAGTTCCACAGGTTGACTGTGCATTGTGAAAAAATACTTCCTTTGTTTGTTTTAAACCTGCTGCCTATTAATTTCATTTGGTGGGTCCTAGTTCTTGTGTTATGAGAAGGAGTAAACAACACTTCCTTATTTACTTTCTCCACACCAGTCATGATTTTATAGACCTCTATCATATCCCCCTTAGTCGTCTTATTAATCTCTTATGGCAGCTATTCCATACCCCTAATCATTTGTGTTGCCCTTTTCTGAACCTTTTCCAATTCCAATATATCTTTTTTGAGATGAGGCGACCACATCTGCACGCAGTATTCAAGATGTGGGTGTACCATGGATTTATATAGAGACAATATATTTTCTGTCCTATCTATTTCTTTCTTAATGATTCCCAACAATCTGTTTGCTTTTTTGACTGCCGCTGCACACTGAGTGGATGTTTTCAGAGAACTATCCACAATGACTTTCTTGAGTGGTCACAGCTAATTTAGACCCCATCATATTATATGTATAGCTGGGATTATGCTTTCCAATGTGCATTACTTTGCATTTATCAACATTAAATTCCATCTGCCATTTTGTTGCCCAATCACCCAATTTTATGAGATCCCTTTGTAGCTCTTCGCAGTCTGCTTTGGACTTAACTATCTTGAGTGGTTTTGTATCATCTGCAAATTTTGCCACCTCACTGTTTACCCCTTTTTCCAGATCATTTATGAATATGTTGACTAGTACTGGTCCCAGTAGAGACTCCAGTACAGACACCACTGTTTACCTCTCTCCATTCTGAAAATTGACCATTTATTCCTACCCTTTGTTTCCTATCTTTTAACCAGTTAGCAATCCATGAAAGAACCTTCCCTCTTATCCCATGACTGCTTACTTTGCTTAAGAGCCTTTGGTGAGGGACCTTGTCAAAGGCTTTCTGAAAATCTAAACACACTACATCCACTGGATCCCCCTTGTCCACATGCTTGTTGACCCCCTCAAAGAATTCTAGTAGATTGGTAAGGCATGATTTCCCTTTACAAAAATCATGTTGACTCTTCCCCAACAAATTATGTTCATCTATGTGTCTGATGATTTTGTTCTTTACTATCGTTTCAACCAGTTTGCTCAGTATTGAATTCAGGCTTACTGGCCTGTTATTGCTGGGGTCACTTCTGGAGCCCTTTTTTAAAAATTGGCAACACATTAGCTATCCTCCAGTCATTTGGTACAGAAGCTAATTTAAATGATAGGGTACAGATGACAGTTCGTAGTCCTTCAATTTCACATTTGAGTTCCTTCAGAACTCTTGGGTGAATACCAGCTGGTCCTGGTGACTTATTACTGTTTAGTCACCAGCTTGTAGCTAGTCAGCCTTCCCTGCCTGGACCAACAGCCTCTTGGTGGCTTTGAGCCCTGAGCTCCCATGCTTTACGTTGGGAAATCCTGTTTCCTACCACTGGGATGTTGATTAAAGTTGTGGGGGAGGACCTGGCTACGCTGCCTCCCAAGCAGTGGTTTAAGGTAAAGCACTTTCTTGTTCATTCCCCGCATGGGAAGAAGACAGGATGTCACTTGCACCTTGTCCTGGCAGGAATTTGCCAAAGGTGAAGCTCCAGGTCTCACAAGGGTACAGGTCCAAGAGAGTGAGTCCAAGGACACACAGGGCATCTGGAGGCTTGTTGTTCTTCAGGAAGGTCAGGATCCCATCTGGATAAATGGAAGAGAGAAGGTAAAAATCCAGTCCCCCATTTCTACTGTCTCTGGGATGGAACTTGGAGTCCAAGCCAAAAGCTGGTGGAGGTGCTGCACTCAATATCCAGGGTGAAGGGGATGGTCCTCTTCCTTGCTCTTTATCACCCATTCCCTCTATTCTGGGCACCAGTAGACCTGGCTTCCCTGGAGATGCTGCTGCACGGAATAAAGCTAAAAGAGAATTCTAAGGACAAAGACACAATGAGTGAATCCTGTGCCAAGCCACAGGAAAGAAAGAAAGAGGCTGGGTCAGAGCACAGAATTTCCCTATGGGCACCTCAGCCCTGACCTGCAACAGCCCTACTGCTCTAGCACTGGGCCTTTCCGGAGCACATGCTGCCAGCTGTACCAAGCAGCGTGGCGGTCTTGCATTGTGGACGAATGGTCACGCAACACTAGCCTGGCAACCAACAAACCCATTTCACCTGAGACCTAACTGATATTTGAACTCCAATTTCCTCATGTGAAAGGCTAGTGCATTAACCCACCCAGGCATTCATTTAATTTGGCTTTAGGCAACAAATGAGGGAATGATATAAAATAGTCAAACAGAATGAAATCTAAAAGCACATTGTGCTCTCTGAGGGAAGGTGAGCAGCAGCTTTTACCTTGCAAAACTGACTTTAAAGATTAAAAACTCTGAAAAATAAAAACCTAGAGGAAAAAGTATGATGAGCACTGCCCTCCTGGTTAGTTGTTGTTGTGGTTTCCAGCCCCAAAAGCTGAGTTTTCCATGGAAACAGGATTTCTCCCTCTTCCCTCCCTTCCTCCGCTGTGTAGGCAGAGAAGTGATATCACAGGCATTTCCTAAGGGAGCGGATGTGGGCCGAGAGACTGTCATGAGCCAGTGTGCCAGACGGACTTCTCTGCTGGCTCCGCTCCTCTCCCTCCTTACCTGCATGGAGCTGCGCTCTGTCTGAATCTTGGCTCTGTCGATAGCAGCAGCGGATGGAGGAGATGGGAACAGAGGGAAGGCACTTGACGCGAAGGCCCAAGAAGAAAGACTCTAGGCAGCTTCTGAGGGAATCCAGCAGCGAGATCCCGGCAGGCTCTTCAATTAGATCTAAGAGCAGAAGCACCAATATCAGTTACATGTATGACAGGGGCAGGTCAAAACGTATTAAGGGGTTTCTCTGGGGCTAGTCAAAGGTATGGTAAGGGGTTAGCTCTGCAAGGGTCTTTCAGGGTGGTTGCCAGGTCTCTCTGGAGCCAGTCATTCAGACTGGGGGGTGTTTCTCAGAGACAGGCTGCTTAGGGGATTAAGTGCTGTGGGAAGTATCTCTGTCTAGTCATTTACAGGGCAGGCCACTGAAAGAAGTTAGCACTATGTGGGGTGTCCAGGAAGTCATTTGGGGGCAGGCAGGCCATGCAGAGAGCTTAGCCATGGGGGGGGGGTGTCTCTGGGACCACTTTCTTAGTTCACCATTCTGTATGTATTTCTTTCCAGTTATACATGGAGAAACCACTCCCAAGGGCACATAATGCCCTTGGGGTGGGACCCGACCTCCAGTTGTCAGCAATGGCTCTTTACTGTGGATCGAAGGCAGCCCTTCGCACCACTATGCATGATCAATCACAGGTTACCCAAATGTAAAGGTTGTCCAAAAAGGCCTTGCTGTGGCATTGGCCATTCGCAGGCTCAGCCCTTGGACAGATGAGGCGGAGGTAACGATGGAGGGTTGACGACGTTTAAAAAACAACAAACTCCCGTTTCTTTAAAAATGTCCCACATCAAAGATGCGCATTACCTATAGGCTGTAGGTATATGTGCTTCTGGCAGAAACTCTGCTTCTTCGTTAACATGGAGTGATAGAAGGTCTCGAAGTCCTCAGGGGCATCAGGGTGGCTGAGGAGCCAGTCGAAGGCAGTCCTGATCAATAGAGTACAGAAGAGTGTCCTCTGGGGATTGTATGCTTCAGAGAGGAAAAGTTTCTCTGTGCTGGAGAAGGCTTTGGCATAGAGCTCCTGGAGGGCAGGGTTGGTAGAGATGAGTGCGTCCTTCAGAGCTCGGGGCCCAAAGCTGAATTCCTGAGCATGTCTGCACTGCAACATTGCTGACAGGCCCTGGGGCTGTGGCACTGCCTGTAGAAAGTGAATCAAATCATCAGCATTTAGCCTCACAGGGGACCTGGGGATTTGCACTTGGGTAAATCTGCCTAACGATTTCAGCTGAGATCACTGGGTGCTCAGAGTTCTGTGGTGCTGCTGGCTTGGAGTCATATACTTTTGTGGTGATATTTGTTACAGGAGTACTCTGTGTCTATGTATATGTAAATAATGAACCAGTGGATGGCACACAAGAACATATAGCATAGTTCCTGGGTTCTGAGAGACCACTGCCAATAGCTTCCTCTAGCAGCTTTTTACACTAACAGTAAACCATTTGTTTGCTTTATCCATAGCCATCTAGCTAGATACTTATAGGGCCCCATCTCTGTAATGTCTAAGCACCTTTGTGCAATGCAGGAAACATTACAAGGAGGTAAACACCCTGAAAATCAAAGCCTGCAGCTGAAAGGCATGATATTCCCAGGATACTACATGTTATTTCCAGATTCCTCGCACTGGAGTTCCTCGCACTCTAGTGAAGACGCAATAAATTGACCACCGAGCGCTCTCCCATTGACTCCAGTACTCCACCGGAGTTAGAAGCGTTGGCGGAGTCGACGGGGGCGCGTCAGCAGTCGACTTACCACAGTGAAGATACCGCGGCAAGTCGATCCAAGTACGTCGACTTCAGCTACGTTATTCACGTAGCTGAAGTTGCATAACTTAGATCAACACCTCCCCCTCCCATCCCCTCCTCCCCCACCCCCACCTGGTGTAGACCAGGCCTAAGGTTGTGATTTTCAGAGGAGCCCCATTCAACTCCCATTGCAATTTAGACTTAGCCTACGACTACATCTTAACCTAGGAACTTGGGGGGAGAGGGGGCGGGGAAGTGCTGTCCAAGACTATCCATCCCAGATTTACACTGAGCCCAGGGCATGCTGGGAAATGACTTTGGGCCTTTGTCAGTGTTGTGGAAATAGCCATGCAGTGCAAACATGGTCAACATAGCTCACAGTTGGGAGTCTTCCTCCTGAATCCTTGGTTCAAGGAGCTGCCCAGTCGGCTGGACACAACAGAATGAAAATGTTCAAAGAGAAAAGAGAAGCATTTCCTTGACAGCTGTGAAACCATGTCAAGGAAAACTGAGGAATGCTGGGGACAGATGCCAACAGCCTGTCCGTGAAGAGGAAACCAGCAGAACACACAGCTCAGTTTTCCAAAGCTTGTGTCTCTGAAATGCAGAAGACAAGACCGTGATAAACATCTTGGCATGATGGTAAAAGGAGGCGAGCCTGCTGTGTGTCTGCAGCACAGGGAATACAGCATTCCAGCCAAGGGTGCTGCACCAGGAAACCGACTCTTGCAAATGCAACGCCACCTCCATATGTACCGTTAGATAATGGCACCTGCAGCCATAGTTCTGTGGAGTTAGAATGATAATCAGTGGCCCTATAGGGTAGCGCTAACAATAATTCATTAATTGTTAATAAATACCATGGGCCAAATTTTATATAAAACTTATATACTTTTCTGTATGTCCTAGATGCTTTACAACTAAACAAGTAACCTTTGGAAAGACTAATGTGTGTAAACAAGCATTAACAGTGACTCATTCTGTGTGGCCTTCCTGAGGCTGAAAAGGAGAGCTCCAGAGAGGGAAAGGGATGAGCAGTATCCCTTTGTGTCTGCAAGCCTCGGATTCCAAGAGCCCCAATGCCTTGGATTGCATAGGGCACACAGTAGTACTGAGGGAGGCAGTGGGGGCCTACTCCAATCAAAGCTTTACATTCAGAAACCATCTACAACATTGTTTGTGCCCAACCCGCTGGATCTGCCAAGGGATGGATCCATAGATTCCATGGGCGGAAGAGACCATTGTGATCATCTAGTCCGACTTCCTGTATAACACAGGCCATAGAACTTCCCCAAAATAATTCCTAGACCAGATCTTTTAGAAAAACATCTCACTTGCTGCAAACTATTGACCAAGGTGAAGATGCAAATCTACAAGTCTTGCGTGATGTCATCCCTGCTCTCTGGTTCAGAAACATGGACTACGTACGCTAGGCACGTCAGGAGACTGAACAGCTTCCATATGAGATGCCTGCACAAGAACCTGAAAATAAAGTGGGAAGACAAAATACCAAGCACAGAGGTGCTGGAGCATGCAGCACTGACACACTTAGAAACCACTATTAAGAAGAGGAGGTTGCAATGGCCCGATCATGTCGGGAAAATAGGAGGAGACTATATTCCCCAAGAATATTTTGTACAGAGATTTGTGACGGCTCTAGAAAGTGGAGTCGCCCTATAATGGTGATTCCATGATGTGTGCAAAAATGATATGAAGTCATTCAGCATCAATGTAGAAAGCTGGGAGGAGCGTGCAGAATCCCATCCAATCTGGAGGGAACATCTGGCACTGGGTGCAGCTCAACATGAAGCGGCTTTGATCCAGAGAATGGAAGCAAAGCAAGAAAAAAAGAGAGCAGCATCCTATAATCTTGGTCTCCAATTCAGACAACACATGGATCTGTGAAACTTGTAACAAACTGTCACTCTCAAATTGGGCTTGTCAGCCATAAGCAGATTCATCAGGCACCTAACTAGACCTCTGACGTGCACACCATGATCCAGTGGATTGACGGTTGCCTAGAGCAGTGTTTTTCAACCACTGTTCCGCGGCACACTAGTGTGCCGCGAGATGTTGCCTGGTGTGCCGTGGGAAAAAAATATTAAACCATGCTTGAATGTCGGAACTGGTTACTAAAATTTTTGAATCCCACCACTGATGTTAAGGACTATAAATAGCTCAGAATATCAGCTTTGTGTTCAGCCAAACAGGCCCAGGTTGCGCACTGAATAAAGTATTTTATAATTTTTCATATTTCTGTTTACTTACTATTTCATAATAAAGTAATTATAAAATACTTTCTTTGTGTTTATTTGATTCCTATTCAAGAGAATTACTTTATATATAGTCAATATAGGCACAGAGTTAAATTTTTTAACATTTTCTAATGGTGGTGTGCCTCGTGATTTTTTTCATGAAACAAGTGTGCCTTTGCCCCAAAAAAGGTTGAAAAACACTGGCCTAGAGATATACACACACTTAGAACCAAAGGCTTTGGCTTTTCATCTCTCACACTCCAGACCAGCAAAGACTTGGAGCACTGAAATCTTACAGGAGCTGTAAGATGAACTGTAAGACTCCAGCCTAGGCATTGCTATCTGGATGAGCAGATGCCATAAGATGGGACCTTCTGAGAAGAACATTCGCTGTTTGTTGTGTGTGTGGCTTTTGTTGGTACCTTGGGACTTTACACTATATTGTACATATTATACAACTACTTTTACTGGGGAGTTTGTGACTTGAACTTTGTTCTAATGGTTGATATTTCCCCCAGGAACGCTACCTAAAAATACAGCTTCATCTCTCAGTTGGGTATAGTCAATATATTCCCTCCAGAGCTGACAGTTATCCATAAATGGTTCTACACGCAATTCAGTTGCTCATAAATTATTCTCTTTGTAAATCAGCTACCTATAAATTATTCTCTGTAATTGACAATTACTTATGAATTATTCTTGTTCTAATTCTGTAAATTATTCTCAATATATTGACATTGCTCCCTAGGATAGACGTGTTTTGGAGGTGACAGTAACGGCATAATTGAGAACATATGTAGAATAAAACAGCACAAGTACTGAGAGGAGACAGGATTGGGCCCTGGGTGAACAGATTATATGTAGTGTTGGTCTGGTGGAAGAAAAAATGCCCAGAACCCCATGGGATTTGCTCAGCACGTTCCATGATCTAGCCCTAACCTGGGCTTAGATCACTTTAAAACCACCATCTAAGCTATTTCTTTTATACATCGTTCTATTCACTTTCATACAAACTATGGATTTCAGATTCAGAGAAGGAATCTTTTGGATTTTGTTTCTTCCCCTCTGAATTTCTGTGAAGTGTTTAGAGACTAATTAATTTTACTAGGCACTTTGAATGTCTGAGGGATGCTAACTGAGTCTCTTAAAACTGATTAATTGGTTAAATTAGGTGCTCTACTGTAAATAAGCAGTCCTAGTGCAGAAAGTTCATAGCCTGTCAACCTAAATGAAAAGCCCAGAGTGTGCATATAAAGAACATTAGCTAATTATCAGCAAAGGCTCTAATCACTCAGTAGGTCCCTTCCCGAGATCTGCAATCAGTGCTTGCTACTGCTGCTTTCAGATCATCCTCTTATTTCCAGTACAAAGGGAGATGCAAGGCCGAAGGCAATTTTCTCAATTTGTTGACATGTATTGAAAAAGACTTTTTGACTAAGAGGCTGAACTCTTGATGTATAGAAGAGCCAAGGTCTGTGAGAGGAAGGGAGGGCACTAAGAGAAGCCAGGGTGTTTAACCCTCATGCAAACAAAATTTGCGTTCCCCTGGCCCCAGTGGTACTTGCCTACACATACTCCCATGCTTAGGCTGATGCATCCTGCACTGAGTGGGCCCAGCTGCTGAGGTCAAAGGAGTACAAACTTTTTGCTGGGTTCAATCTTGAGGGGTGGTGAACACCTGCTACTCCCACTGGCTTCAGAGGAAATTGATGGTGCTCAGCATGTTGCAAGATCAGGCTCCTCTGCTCAAGGAGAAAAGAAAATGCACCAGGGCCCAACTCATCATTACTGTATCAATGTAAAGTACCACCCAGTCAGGACTGTTTTGCACCCACTTTGCACTGTGATAAATGGCTTCAGAAGGTGCAGGGCCCTGTATGCTTCATGCCATAAGGGTAGATTAAAGAGTCCTGTCCCCACAGTTACCACCTGATTCTGCTCAGCCTTATTTTCCTGGAGACATTACAAATGTTTGTCACTTTGAAACAGATGCTTCATTTAGTCTCCCTGGCATGAGTCATTCCCATGGCTGAGAGGGTTTCCCATGCATAGATATGCATTACTGGTAAGACAATTTACCTGTCACATTGTAGCTGTGATTGGTCTGTTTTATTATTGCAGGGGTGAAGGGAATCCTCCAAGCTCTTACTGAATCAGCCTCATGCAGCTAGCTGCATTGAAGTCAAAGAAATGACTCGTGAGTAAAGGTTTGCAGGATTAAGGGCTAGATTTGTAATGGTATTTAGGTGCCTAAAGATGCAGATACAGTTGAATGGTTTCACGGGGCACCCCTTGCTTTTGTTTTATTTATTGAAAAGGAGAAAAGGGTGGATTCCAACACAGACTCCTTCGGGTATTAATATGTATTAAGCAGATCCATTACCCTAAACTTCATTCTTTTCTCTCAAGGGTTTTATATGTTATGTTCCCCGATGGATGATGTTATAATAATTCTTTGCCCTCTTCTATAGCACCTTCCGTCTGATGAGTTCGAAATACTTTACAGACATTAATTACAGCCTCACAACCCTCCAGCAGGTGGGATGAATGAAATGGGGGACTTGCTGTCACTGTTAGTATTTTATATAGTGTTGGAGCAAATAGTCACCAAAAGAGCTGATGAGTAGATGATTTCATTCATTTTTTAACGGGCTATTTCTTCCCGTGCTCATTTTAATGTGTATGGGTAACACCCAGGGCTGGCGCTTCCACTAGGCGATCCTAAGCGGTCATCTAGGGCGGCAGGATTTGGGAGGTGGCATTTTGCCGTCCTCAGCGGAAATTCGGCGGTGGGGGGGGGTCCTTCCACTCCGGGTCTTCGGCGGAAATTCGGCGGCAGGTCCTTCACTCGCTCCTGGACCTGCCACCGAAGTGCCCCGAAGACACGGAGCCGAAGGACCCCCACTGCCGAATGCTCAGAGGAGGAGCGCTGCTGCCTAGGGTGGCAAAAACCCCGGCGCCGCTCCTGGTAACACCTTCAACAATGCCTAAGTCACTTATGTGCTTTTGAAAATGCTACCATGTGTATGTATGTGGTGGTGTGGTTGCATTTTTCCTTCCTTGTTCCTAGAGCAGATACTGCTGGCTACTTCATATCAGGGTGTCAAAACTAGGAGATGGGCAAAGTTGTCAGTGGATAGAATGCTATGTGTGTTATGTCCTGCAAAGTCAGGTGGGGATTGGAAGACATGATGGAGCATATAGACGTGTGAGAAGTCGGGGGCCAAGAGCAATCCCCTGTCCCCGTCCCATAGCAAACTATGCCACTATTTCACATGCAACTGATAACTGAGCAACCACATATGCACACAAGCGGGGAGATCATCTACCAAACTTTTTTAATAGAAAAATCTTGCTGGAGAAGTACCCAAGTGCAAATCATTCACCGCTCAGGGCACCTTCGTCTTCCCTACACACATGTAGATCGACCTAATGCTTCTACAGGTCAACCCTAGTAGTTTCCTGAATGTTTTAAAGTTTAAATAAAATTGCAGTGTTATCATAATGGTTTAACACTTACATCTGTGCTCTGATTTATCCCCTTGACAGTTGTTATGGTAACATTTCATTTTTATTTAAATATAGATGCATTGCACTGATGCCCAAAGCATTTTACAAACATTAACTATTCCTTGCTTATTGCACCAAGCTGAGTTATTTTACCAATTTTGCAAATTAGGAAACTGAGGCACACCAACTTGCTGGGACTTGCCTAAAGCCCCACAGCCAGCGGCACACCTGGGAATAAAATCCCAGATCTCATCTAACCTGGTGCTCTAAGCACTGGACTGCATTGTCTTGCATAAAATCACTTAAGCATAGTTGATAAGGCATATCTTCAAAGAATTATTTTAAATAAACTGAAAATGTAAAAACACATCCTTGTTTTGATGACAGCTGGAGCCCCTGTGCTCATGCTGGCTTGCTGCTTGGTTCAGTCCATTGGACCTGGACTGACAATGCAACAATTCCACCCCTATCTCCCCTTTACTGAGTCAATCCTAGAGCTGCAGCAACGTTCAGCTCCTGTACTTAGCGGGCGAGGCTAATAAATGTTTGCGTTAATGTTACGGCAGGGAAAAGCCTCTACCCACGGAGGGACTAGCAAGCCTCTTGTTTTCCCAAAACACAGACCCAGGCTTATTGTATCACCCGGACCTGGAGCTGGGCTGTGGATACACTACACCCAACCCTTTTCCCTGCTGGCAGCAAAGGGAGTGGTTTCCCATCAACCCTGTCACGTTGGTCAGGTACAAGGAGCTGGCATTTGCTTTGACCCATACTGGGGCTCTGGGTTCCTACATATTACAGCCTCCATATGTCTGACCCACATTCTGGAATGTACTGCTCAGTACTTACTTTGTAATGAAAGAGGTGCTGGGGCTCAAGCAATTTTTTTTACGTTCATAACTGCTGCAGCAAGCCCAGAAGTGCTGAGACTATGAACGGTCAACCCTAGCGGGACCGGGCCTCCGCTCTGGCACAAATTAAGCCCTAGTGCTGCCCCACCCCTGTGCGAGCAGCCAGGCTCCGGGAGCACATCCCTTGCAGCAGCTCCTGCCCAGTCGGAGACCCAGGTACCAGGGTAGGGCGCCTGGGTTACACGCCTTCCTGAACAGCTGTTGCATGAACATTCCGGCAGCAGCCTCCAGCCCTGAGAGCCTGGAGCCCAGGCAGGCAGCGCGGCGGGGGCTGCCCGCGACTCCCTTGCAGGCTGCATTCCCACCCCGGGCGGAGCTCCGGCCGGAAAGGAGACGGAGGCGGCATAGACTCTCCAGCACCAGGCGGAGACTGACCAGAAGGGCCCCAGGGGCGGAGAGGGGTCCCGCTCAGGGCAGTTAGTGACCTGCTCTCCCCTCTCCCCATGAGGGGCGTGAGCTCACTATTTTGCACACCGACATGTGTTCCCCTTAGCTGCAGCATGGGCGCCCCGGCGTTAATCCCCCGCAGGGGTAGGGGGAGACGGTGGCTGCATTCCCCCACGGCCCTCAGCTGCACCGTCTCTCTCTCCGAGGGGCGGACTGCGCTGCCCTCCGCTCATCCCACCCCCCTCAGCAGCGCCGCGGGATCCCGGGTTGCAAAGAGGCCGGGGCGCCGCTTTGCGGGAGCAGGACTTACCTGGGGAAGCAGCAGCCGGCGCCTGGTCTGCAGCGGCTGGGCCGGCGCGGAGGCGAGAGGCACGCGCTGGGTGAGTGGGGATGGGGAGGCTCCAGGACTCGTGACGTCTGTTCGGGGGGGTCCGTGGAGAGCTGGTGCTGCGAGACCGGGGGCGGGGGATCTGCGCCTTCCCGGGGAGGAAACGGGCCGCGATGGCCGGCCACGAAGCGCCCCCCTCCCCTCCCGGCACCCGCGCTCGGGAGATTCCCAAAGGGGGGGCGGGGTGAATGTCTCTTCCTTGCCGTTCGGGTTCCCGGAGCACGTGTCCGCAGCGATGCCAGCTCCGAAGGGTCCGAGGGCAGCCGGTTTGAGCACAGGGCAGGGTCTGCTCACACCGGCGCTGCTGCGGTTGTTAAGGGGTGCCGTTTACACGGCCTGGCGCCAGTTTATGGGGTCTGACATGACCATGGGGATCCTCGGATCTGTGGTGCGTCAGAAGAGCATTTCCATCAGGCTGGGGGGGACTTTGCTTTGATCACTTTTACCTCTCAAAGGACACAATAATTGAGGGTCAATTACAAATCCCTAGAAGGGATAGTCATTGTGTGATAGTCATTGTGTGATAGTCATTCCAGGACATCCCAGGATCCTGTGCTGTGGAAGAGCAGTGCCCTGGTTGTTCTCAGCCCAGGGAGGGGTCAGCCCAGATGATGGGGGAAGAGGTTTGGTGGAACAGTGCAGGGAAAGCAATATCTCCTGTTAGCCTCAGGGAGGAGGCTTTCAGGTAAGGGCTCTAGGCTGGGATGGTATTGACTATGCCCAGGGTGGACAGTCTCAATTCTGTCCTAGCCCTGATGGCTAGTCGTGTGTGTAGATCAGGGACTGGGGGATGGATGAGAGCAAAGAAGTCGTGTGCCTGAATGAGCCGGGGGCTGAGCACTGTGATGATGCCCAGGAGTACTAAAGCCCTCTTGAATTCCATCTTCTAATGAGAAATGAATAAAGCCACATCTGCCTGGAGACCAGCGCTCTGGATACTTGGTTCTGCAGCATATCACAAGATCAGGAGTGCGAAAGCTGGTGTTTGCATTTGGCTCTAATATACACTGTACCGTTCCCACGTGGACTGGGGGCTTCGCTCTGTCCCTGTGAATTATTTTACACCAGGAACACTGAGTCAGTTAATAGCTGTTCTAGAAAATGTTACTTACATTAGAGAAATTGATCTCATTTCCTTTGTTTCTTGCTTTATTCTCTTTGTGGTGCATCTCCAGGATGCTGACCCCCCATTTGGACCTTAGCAAGCTAATAGGCAGGGAAGGGAAGGAAAAGCATCTGACTGGGGCCTTGTCCTTCTGTCTAAGGTGGGTAGAAGTAGCAGGCAGGGTTGCCAGGAGAAGCTGCCCCACAGAATTTGTCGCCTAAGTGTGGCTTGTGGGCCAAATGCTGTCAGTTCAAAGTGACACCTGCAGGCAATACAGGAGCTTGGTAGGCAGTGTTCCGTCTTGGTGCAAGCAGTGTGGTCCCAGAAAAGGACAAGATGCCATGTACAATGCTCTGTCTCGAGCAGAGCAGCCAAACCAAAGCATTGCAAAGCCTAAAAGGCATGGCCTGGCTATGGCGACAGGCAGAACTACTACCCTCTCTAGTCCTACATGGCCCAGTCCTCTTAATGCTGCCTGCCCTTGGGTGCAGAAACCACAAACTGGGTGAGGGCAGCAAAGTGTTAACAAACTGCAATGGACCCAGGTAATTAAACCAGCCCCCTCCTCCAGTCCCTGCCACACTTGTAAAACCCTCAGCTGTACGCAGGACACAAGAGAGAGCAAGGAAATAAATCAAGAGGTCGCTTAGGCGGGGTGTTGATCCTGGCTATAGGGACGAAGGGGGTGAGGCTCTGAATGCTAGAGCTAGTGGAAGGGAGAAGTGGCAGTGAAGAGAAGGCTCATTCCATGGCCTGTTTTCACAGCATGTGAGTGAGAGAGAGAGAGATACGGGAGGCAATGGGAGATATGGACTCTAACAGCAGCTGAAACTCTGGCCCAATTAGCAACGCTCTATTGATCTCCAACAAGCTACGTTGACTTACAGCCCTCCGAGGATTAAGCTCAATGTGTTTGTTTTTCCTCCGGAGCTGACTGTGCAATGGACGTTTTCTGGGGACGAGGATGCTGGTAAATTTGCCAGTTGTGCCATTCTGTTTTCCTTCAAGACCTTCAGCATACATCTACACTGTGTTTTAAAACCTGCAGCAGCGAGTCTCAGAGCCCAGGTCTGCAGACTCAGCAGGGGTCAGGCTACAACACTAAAAACAGCAGTGTAGATGTTGCGACGTGAGCTGGAGCTCTCTTCCCCAGGCTTCAGATTCTGAGCTCCAGCCTGATCCTGAACGTCTACAAACAGCTATTTTTAGTGCTGTTGCATGAGCCTCCGGCCTGAGACTCGCTGCAGCGGGTTTTGAAATGCAGTGTAGACGTACCCCATGATTCCTTTCTAAGATGGAAGCAGCATTATTACAAACCTCAAAAGCAGTGTTTCTCAAACTGGGGTGCCGCTTGTGTAGGGAAAGCCCCTGGCGGGCCGGGCCGGTTTGTTTACCTGCCCCGTCCGCAGGTCCGGCCGATCGCGGCTCCCACTGGCCGCGGTTCGCTGCTCCAGGCCAATGGGGGCTGCAGGAAGCGGCGGCCAGTACGTCCTTCGGCCCGCGCCGCTTCCAGCAGCCCCCATTGGCCTGGAGCAGTGAACCGCGGCCAGTGGAGCCGCGATCGGCCGGACCTGCGGACGGGGCAGGTAAACAAACCGGCCCGGCCCGCCAGGGGCTTTCCCTACACAAGCGGCGGCCCCAGTTTGAGAAACACTGCTCAAGAGATTTGGTGCCATTCCAAAGCTACAGCTCATCAGTTGCTGGTCAGCTCATATGCCATGGTGAATTTCATCCAAGAGAATTTGTCCGTGACTTGCCCTTCTTTGATTTAATAGAAAATAAAAACTCAAACTCAATTTAATTCTTGGCAGTGGTACCTGAGTCAGCAGAAAGCTTGGCTTATCAGAGGCACCTAGTTAACTGCAGGGCAGTGATTAGCCAGAACAGCAGGTATTTCCTTTCAGAGTGGATATTGTCAGATGGTGACTGAGCAGTCTGTGCACCTAATCCACTCTTTCCTCTCTTTGGATTCAAAGTGTACTTGACCCTTATTAAACCAGTCACTGACATTGTGCCCAGAGATGCTTGAGCTCACTGTAAAATCGTAGTGGTGATCACCACAAGGTGAAAGGGAGATGCCAGTGTGTCCGCTGCCATAGCCAGCTGTGTGAGTGTTTCCTGTTAGACCAATGTGTAGGGAGCCTGAATCCAGGAGCAAATTAAAGCCACCACCAGAAATCTTGAGAGTCTGAGTCCGGGAGATGACTGACATGGTACATGATTCTTACAGCAGTTGAAGATCTGGCCACCCAACAGCTACAATCTTTTCCCCCTGGCATGCTTAAACACCACAAAGACTAGGACCAGCACATGGACTTAGGAAAGGTAGATGAAATGTAAATTTGTTCCAGGTCAATAGAAAACATCAGGTGGAGGATCCTTAGACTTTGCATTAAAGTCCTTGAGATCACTTGTTTCTGAGGAGAAATTCCCCTGGCATGAAGTTCTAAAGTGTTATGTTGGATGTCTGGAGGACTACCCTTCTGTTCGATTCACTGTAAGCACCAGCAGTTAAACAACCTTGAAAAACATTAAAAGATGACAAACTCTGCTTGGAACGGTACCTCTCAACTGACCCTCATTGGTAGAGGTGGTGTGACCTAGTGGATGGGGCACTGACATGGAAGTCAGGAGACCTTCCCAGTTCTCCCACTCACCTGCTGTGTGACCTTGGGCAAATCCCTTCTTTTCTGTGCTTTTGTTTCCCCTCTTCTTGTCTATTTGAACAATAAGCTCTTACTATGTGTGTTAGTGTCCACAATGGGGCCCTGATCCAGGTTACTGCTCAAGAAAGAGATCTTGGAGTCATTGTGGATAGTTCTCTGAAAACATCCACTCAATGTGCAGTGGCAGTAAGAAAAGCTAACAATGTTAGGAAAGGGATAGATAATAAAACACAAAAATCATAATGTTGCTATGTAAATCCATGGTATGCCCACATCTTGAATATTGCGTGCAGTTCTGGTGCTTCTGTTTCAAAACAGATGCATTAGAATTGGAAAAAGGACAGAGAAGGGCAATAAAAATGATTAGGGGCATGGTACAGCTTCCATGTGAGGGGAGATTAAAAAGACTGGGACTGGTCAGCCTAGAAAAGAGATGACTAAGGGGGAATATGATAGAGGTCTATAAAATGATGAATGATGTGGAGAAAGTGAATAGGGACCTGTTATTTATCCCATCACATAGCACAAGAACTAAGCGTCATCTGATGAAATTAATAGGCAAGAGGTTTAAAACAAACAAAAGGAAGTACTACTTCACACAACACACAATCAGCTTGTCGGACTCGTTGGGGGTGTTGTGAAGGCCAAAAATATAACTCGGTTCAAAAAAGTTGGATAAATTCATGGAGAATATGTCTATCAATGGTTATTAGCTGAGATGGTCAGGGACACAACCCCATGCTCCAGGTGTCCCTCAACTTCCAACTGGGATTGGACGACGGGATGGATCACTTGAAATTGCCCTGTTTTGTCCATTCCTTCTGAGGCGTTAGCAGGCAGGATACTGGGCTAGATGGACAATGGTTCTGACCCAGTATTTTTGTTCTTAGGGGACATTTAACCTTCTGGTTTTAATTTCTGTAATGGACATGTAAAGAACCCATGTGGGCTGCGGTGTGGACGTGCATGTCTGTGACTCTGCACTGCCAGAGAGGGGCCAGGACTCATGCAATCCAAGAGGCAGTTCAATTTGTAAACCTTGGCTAATCTCCCACCTGTGGATAAATGGCTGCTCTGCCAATTAGCGAATTAGATTGAAAATGCAGATGTCCTGGAGCTAGTGTGCACCACAGGCCAACAAAGCCCAGTGCCTCTTTGAGGATTGCTGATGCGTGGTGTCAAGTATCAGAGGGGTAGCCGTGTTAGTCTGAATCTGTAAAAAGCAACAGAGGGTCCTGTGGCACCAGTTAAGACTAACAGAAGTATTGGGAGCATAAGCTTTCGTGGGTAAGAACCTCACTTCTTCAGATGCGTGGGACTGTCTCTTGCAAATGCATCAAGTGCTGTTTTCTTTAATTATCACCTACTGCAGGGTGTGTGTGGGAGAGTGAGAGAGAGAGAAGTCTGTCCTGGTCCCCTGTGCAGCCTGCAATGTAGGGCAAGAGAGTATGTGGCCAGAGATCAGTTTTCTCCTGCTGGGTTGGTGGAATGGCCTATAGGCAGCTGTGGGAAGCTACTGTAAGTTAGAGCAGCCTCTGGGGCTGCTCCTATTTATGCTGGGGAACAAATATGCCTCTAGCCAGGCTCAGAATTCCAGAGGCCCAAAGGAGGCTTAAAGCCATCTTTGCTTTCTCTGCTCCACCCTGGGCTGTACCTCTGGAGAGGTGCCATTCAGAACCTCGCCCAATAGTGATCCAGGTTCTTATACCATGGCATCAGCATAGTATCCAAGCTCCTCACAAGATGTTGTGTTTTAAGAGGTGGATACTTTGGGTCTGATCTCCTTGAGGTGATCTGTATCCTAGTACCAATCCCTTAATAAGACACTCAGTTTTGGGGGTGGGGGGTCGGGATATAGGTAATGTTTAGGATTTGTAGGTGGGGAAAATGGAATCTTACAGCTTGGGCACTGTTATGTGTATCCTGTGGTACCCTGGGGACTGTGCCTTTTAAGGGCTAAGCATCCCAGACAGAGAGTCTGGGTGGGGTGCTGTGAAGTTCTTGTTGTTATGCACAGCACTTGGACTTGGACACAGAGCTGAGCTCTTGCAAGTACATAGGCCTGGATCCACAAAGGGACCTGGACATTGCACCCCCTTTTAGATCCCTAGAAAATCCCTGGAACAACAATGGGATCCACAATGCCTGAGTTAGGCACCTAGACTCCCTGTACAATGCATTGGGGCAGGGGGGGGGGGGGAGAAGGGGAGAGATAGGTGCCTAAGAGTGGGATCCTCAAAAGCCAGTATGGTAGGTGGGGAGCTGCTAAAGCCAGTCAATGGGAGTTGCTGATGAGGGGAGTGACCTAAGCCTTGCCCATCCCTCAGACTTTGGTGCTTAAATCCAGGCAGCTGGGAGGTGCCTGTCTCTGGCTACAATCCACAGCTGGGAACCCTCTCTGGAGTCAGGAAGCTTAGGGGCACCAAAGGACTTGTGAGAGGAGGTTAGGCAGCACCTAACTCCACACAAGGCAGCCGGGTGGGGGAGAGGATGCTGACAGGAGGAGGACGGCCTCCCTTAAAACCGTTAGCCCAGGGGTTAGGGTACTCTCTTGGGATGAGAGACCTCAGTTCAAGTCCCACTGCTGCCCGATAAGGAGATGGGATTTGATCAGGTGTTCGCCACCTCTGAGGTGCGGGACCTAGCCACTGGACTGGAGGGCGATTCTCGCTCTGTCTGGTCCAATTAATATTGAATTCAAGTGGAACAACTTCAGTAGGAGAGATGGAGGAAGACTCATATCAGACTACCCCATAGCCTCAGGTTTAGCGCTCTCACCTGAGAGGTGGCTGATCTCTGTTCATGTTCCTTCTCCTCATCAGGCGAGATAGATGTTCCTCTGCCTATTTTCCTCTGTGGATCGCTCTGGAGCTCTGGCGGCGGAAAGGGGTCCTGACGTCTAGAATGAGGCAGCAGTGCTCATGCCTGGAGGCAGAAACATAGGTACCTAGAGAACTTTTACAGCAAAAATCTTAGGCTCCACATGAGTTTAGGCACCACTGGTTTAGGCAGCAGCCAAATGGAGGTTTTGTGAATTGTAGCGGTGCCTAAAAATGGGACTTAGGTGCCTATATCTAGGATTAGGTGCCAAAACCTTTATGGACTGGGCCTGAATGATCACTGGACACCTCATATACTTTCTGAGAAGTTTCTCTGCATATAGAAGGGATTCTGCAGAGGTCTGTTATGAAGACAGCAGAGATAGCATCTCTCTTCTTATTTTTGGTTGAGGTATTAAGTAGAACATGGTTAATTTGAGACAGGGAGGATAGATGTTTCCTTTGAAGTACGCCTCTACCCCGATATAACGCGACCCGATATAACACGAATTCGGATATAACGCAGTAAAGCAGAGCTCCGGGGGGGGGGGGGGGGGGGCTGTGCACTCCGGTGGATCAAACCAAGTTCGATATAACGTGGTTTCACCTATAATGCAGTAAGATTTTTTGGCTCCCGAGGACAGCGTTATATCGAGGTAGAGATGTACTATTGTTTGATAGTTGAGCTTTAGTGCAGAGAAATTTTGAGAGGAATCCTGTACTTTGTAGAGGGCTAGAGGGTTGAATTAAAGAAGCTGTTTCTCATAGAACAGGTTATTTAACTAAAGGAAACAAGTGTTTGAGATTATTTTGTTACTCAGAGTATGTAGTATCAATTGGTAACCAATACTGTAACATTTCAGCTCTGGGACTGTCTCGCTGATGGCATCCCTTGATAAAACAGTAAGGTCCCGACTAAGTGAGATCATGGAATTCAGATCGTACAACTAACTGGTGTGTGTATGGTGCAGGTGGAAGGGTTCTGCCTAACAATGTCCCTGCTCTAAGCTTCCTTTGAGAGTTTTTCTCCAACTCAGGTGGAAACACAAGAAGTTTATTACAGGAAATTGTCTAGTCAGACAAAATACCGTTCATGGAAGAATTTCAGTTTAAAAAGAGAGGTTTGTGACTGAGAAATGAACCTGATGAAAAGCTGACTGTGAAATAAGAATTGGTTTGAGGTGAGGTAATGGAGGAGTTGAGGAGAGCTGTTTGTAGACACTGAGAAAGATAAGGACTTCTAGCTATTATACTGCACAGGTGTTTGGAGAACTGATTATATGCAGGATATCCCTAGTGCCTGATTTCTCCCCTGCTTTGCTGCTTATGTGGTTATTTACACCTGTGCAAAGGGGGGGTAAGATGCTACTGAACCAAAATCCTCCAATCACTTGCACGGTGTAGCATTTGACATCCGTTGTGCACTTGGTGCAGATATAAATGACCATACAAGGTGCAAGAGTGGAGGATCAGACCCTTGGCCTGTCGCACTTTCAGTCTGAGTTAATGTCTTCGTTGTTTTGACCTCACTTGTGGCCTGATGTAAGTGAGGCTGTTATTTTTCCTTAAGATTAACCTACACCTTAGTTTGCATTTGGCTCAATGACAGTGGTGATGTCCCTGGTGTGGCGTTGTGCATAATGCCCATATGCAATCGTTGCAACCAGATTGAATTAATACAGCACATGTGAGTACAAAATATTGTGCTTTTAAAATGTATGTGCCTGGTCCCCATTGACTGTAACTGTTGTTATCACAGTCAGAGTACTCGGAACATTGATTAACCCAACACATCCCTTCATTTTTGTGCTTTCTGTTCCATAATTAAGCCATAAGACACAGCAGGGTACAGCTTTTGTGGCATTCATTCGTGACTAGCGTATTCTGCCTGTGCCCTGGGATAAGGCTGTGTGTTGGCAGCCTGATTTGACACAGCACAGTTTTTACTCTGGAATTTCTTAATGTGATTATAAAAATGTATTTGTGTGGGTAATTAAGGGCCTGCTCCTATGCCCATTGAAGGCAACAGTAAGACTCCCACTGGCTTCAGTGGGAGCAGGATCCGACTCTCAGCAGTGTTGGGAGCATTATCCAGTTCAGTAGTGAATTGGATTGATTAGGCATGGCTTGGCATTCTTATTAGCCAGTTAAATCACTTGATGCCTCCTACCTGTTTTGCTCGTCTCATGACATGCATTTTAAAATGTGGGTCTCGACACTGAATCGAATTTTCTTCAGTCTGTGCCGTTATTTTTGGGAGATCTCAGAAATTTAAACCAAATTTAAAATCTCCTTTGTGTTTCAGGCATGGCTCAGCCAAAGTAATTGGAGTCTGGCTGAATCCCAGGGCTGATTTCCCTGGGCTGGCTCAGGTCTGCAAGTCATGACATCTGGGGCTTCAAGGGGAAGAAAAGGAGAAAGTCAGTGGCCTTGACTTGCGCCTGGGCTGCCTCGGTACAGAATTCATGGATGCAGCTTCTGATGCAAGAAGGGTTAATATCGTCCCAAGCTTTAGCACGTACACAGCCTCACAAACATGCACAGTCATGCACGTCGATGGCTGTCCCTTCTCCCTGCAGCTCAGGATTTAATGCACTGTATTCTTTGTTTTGTTGTCTCTTGCGTCTGTTACCATCTCTGGACTCATTTAGCAATAGCTAGGGTTACCATATTTTAATTTAAAAAAAGGAGGACACTCCACGGGGCCCCGGCCCCGTCCCAACTCCGCCCCTTCCCCGCCCCCAGCCCCGTCCAAACTCTGCCCCTTCCCCCCCCGCCCCTTCCCCAAAGTCCCCGCCCCAACTCTGCCCCCTCCCCTGAACACTCCGCCCCCTGCTCCTCCCCCTCCCCTGCTTCCTGCGAATCAAATGTTCGCGGGAAGCCTGAAACAGGGAGGCAGCAGGTAAGCTGGGGCTGGGGCTGGGGCTGGGGCGGGGCGTGGCCCAGTCCGGCCCCCCCGGCCGAGCGGCTCCCTCCGGCGGCCGGCCGGCCCAGGCCAAGAGGCTCTGGCCCTGGCGTCTCCCGCCCGGCTCGGCTCGTGCCCTGGGGCGCCGGCCCCCGGCCAAGCACCGCCGGCCCCGGCCCAGCCCCCGGCCCCACACCGCCGGCCCCGGCCCCGCACCGCCGGCCGAGCACCCCCGGCCCGGCCCCGGCCCCCGGCCGAGCACCGCCGGCCCCGGCCCCGCACCGCCCGGACGAGCACCGCCAGCCCCTCCCTCCCTATTTTCCCGGACATGTCTGGCTTTTTGGGATTTCCTCCCAGACGGGGATTTGAGGCCCAAAAAGCCGGACATGTCCGGGAAAATCCGGACATATAGTAACCCTACAATAGCATTGCAATCAGCCCCCCCCCCCCCCCCAGTGCTTCTTCCAAGGCCTGCATGACTTGGGCTCTATCAGACCATAGTTGGGGACAAACTACCGCGCAGAAGGAACCTCCACCGTCTCATCTCCTCAGTGGACAAATCTGGGACCTGTCAAGTGCACACCTAGATCTCAGCTGTGGGGGACAAAGCAAAGAAAGAGAGGCTGTCGCCTAGATTGCAGATCCAAACTATTTATGGCTTTATGCATTCACCACCACTTTGAATTACACTGGAAGCAAACAGGAAACAGCCCTGGGAGCACAGATGTAATATGCTTCAGTGAGTAGGTGGGTACCAGCAAATCTGTGCAGCCTGAAGTTTCCCAGTGGTTTTAAGGTACAGTAATCCCGTCGAGAGATGCTAGGTGCATGCTGAGGTGCAGATGCAACAAGAACAATTACAACCTTCCAGCTAAAGCCAAATGCAAAAACTCACAAGCTTCAAAATTCAGGTGGACCTTCACGATCACACACACATTCCCATTCTCTTATGTATGTACACCTGTGCAGATCAGAAGGGAGCCCCACAAGTATACAAACCTCTGTATAGGCACGCATGCACACTTGAACTTTGGCCCTGCTGCAGTCTGTCATGGATGCGCACATACTAATTACACGCCCACGCATGTGTATGCTGCTCACATTATCAGTTCTTACTAATCAAATCATTTACGCAGAGAAGTGAATGCTGATATATCTAATCTCAAGGCTCCAGTTTAAAAACAGAGCTGAAAACAATAAGCAGGATCTAAAGCCACAGTACTGAAACTGTAGGAGCTAAGATGTTTCCATGGAGACACATCTTTGATCTAGTAATAAACAAAGGAGAAGACAGTCCCAATCTAGACATGCAGAAAGGGCTAATTCCTGCTGAGCCCGTGTCTGTGAAGTTGGGAATCAGAGCAATTGGATCCAAGACTTTTTGTTTTTGTGATGCTGCAGGGTCTGTAGTGATGATTAGAATAGGATGCCCTCCTGCCTGTGCTACACAAGGTAATGAGTGGAGGGCAGCCACATTTTGGCATATGGTATTTCCTCAGGCAGACAGAAAACATGGCCTATCTTTGAGCTGGTTCCATTTGCATTTGCTGTGAGGTCAAGCCAGATGCCTGTAGGTACAACCCTCCCCAAAGCATTAGCCAGCATGTGTTGTGGAACATAGATACCCATGTTACACAGAGCTTTGATATGCACCATGCAGTAAGTGGCATTCTGATTTTCTTCTTGAGTGGTGAGAAGTGATTTGGGCCATGGGGAACATACCGAGGCATGCCGCCTTTATGGATGGGGTGCATAGGGGATGTACAAGGAGTGCGGCCTTTGGATGGGACGTAAAAGAGTACCTCATTTTACTGGTATGGGAAGAAGATTAAAAGCATTTACCATGTTGACGTGGGGTTTGTGGTCATGTGCATATATCTTTGTAGCCATATATAATGAAACCTGGCTCCATACAGAATGTCTTTAGGGGTGTGAGAATAGGAGGCTGGATCAGCCCCTTGAAGGAAACCTGTTTCACATGCACTAGGCCAGTGTATTCCACTCACAAAGATGCATGTTGACAGATGAACATGTTCATATTGGCTTGAATGCCTAGCTGCAGTATCTATACAGTACCTGTGTGGATATTGTATACATGGATCTGTGTACGTGTGCAGCAGGCTTGCATGTATGCATATTTCTGCATATCTCTTTGTAAGTTTCTCACTTCCCTTAACTTCTAGGTGGTGCCTTTCCTTTGTCACTTCCTATCTGTCCCACTGATTATTGGATGTGGACAGATTCAGCTGCCTTATCTTTGCTTCCAACAAGGCCACTGCATCAGCCATGCAAGGTTTTTCTGTGAGGTTGTGAAGTTACATAATACCCAGGGTGAATGAGCTCTGTGTGTACTCTGATTTTGATCCCCTCCAGTAATTCTCATTTGCACATCTCAGCCTTAGGGGCATTAAACTCCAAAAGGTGGCATCTCCCAGTCAGAACCACACTTGCTTTTTTTCTTAGGACCTGTCTACATTAGGGAATTTGCATTGCTACACAGGTCTCCCATGTCTATACCAATGCAAGTTTCACTAAAGCATATAGGCCCTTCATAGCCCGCGGTATCTAATAGCCTTTGAGAACTCAGCAGCAGTCTGCCTGTTAATTGTATCGTGATAGCACCTAAAGGCCCCTTTCTCACTGTGCCAGTCACTGTACAAGTGCATGGTAAGAGACAATCCCTATCCCGAAAGGCTGACAATCTAAATAGGCAAGACAGACAAAGGGTGTGAGAGGAAACAGGCACAGAGAGGTGAAATGACTTGCTCCTGCAGGTCAGAGGCACAGTTGGGAATAGGAATTAGGTCTTCTGAGTGCTAGGTTAGTGCACTATCCACTAGACCATGCTGTCTGGAATACTAACATGATTTCCTGAGACAGAGCAATTGAATTGCCCTTCTCTTTGGTGGGATTTGTTATTTATCCCAAGAAAATGCTACTGCCAAAATGGGCCCAGGCTTCAAAGGTGTTTGACATTTGTATAAAGTGCCCGTGATTTGTGTGTGCGTAAAATTATATGTATTGGACTGCAAGAAAAACACTGAGGGATTGATTCTCTCATTGGTGAGAAGGATTCACTCGTATCATTTCTTCCTCTTTTCCTCACACACCCCAGACCTGGGTTAGGAGGCTCACTGACGGCATTTTGAAAGAAACAAATGAAGAGAAGTTGTTTGCTAAGAGTCAGATCCGACTTCCGTTAGTCACTGAAAAGACTCCCAGCTGGATCAGACCGTCGAGCACAATTATCCCTCGGCTTACGTCTAAAATACCAAAGATGATTTTCTATCACTTTATCAACGTTGACTGTGAGGATATTGGGCCTCTAACAGGCTCTCAGGGAATTGAGATGAATGGAGGAAACCAGCATGAGTCCCCCAAAGCTCCTGTAAGCCCAGGAGATGATTGGAATATTTATCATAGGTCATGAATATTGCAGGAATCTTCCTTGTGAAACATAGTCTGTATAGAAAGCTGTGGGTAATCTCTCCCGGGGTGAGACTGCAATCACCACCTACTGTAAAGCTCTATTTTAGAACCCCCTATCACTCTGGCTTGGCCTGGAAATTGCCAGATTGACCCTGGACACCCAGAATGCTGAGCTGCAAGTAATTAAAGACAAATGTTGATTTTTGTGTGTCTCTCTCGCTCAGAAATGGCACGTAGCTACTAAACTTGCCACGTTGTCAGCTCGTCTTGAAAATTTATGCACCAGCTATTTTTGCAAGAAAATCGGATGAACTGAAATGAAATGAACAGTTTTTGCTGTGGAGACCTTGGAGCCCAAACCTACAGCCACTGATTTCAATGGGAGTTGTGGACCTGCATTGGTTGTGGGTTTTTTTCTTTCACAGCTCAACAACCTTAAAGAATAGCCCTGGGTTAAGGACGTTGGGTTATGATGAAATACGCATTTCTTTGTGCTTGATAAGAACGTGTTTGATTATGTGTGGGCCATGTTCGGTTTTATGAAGGTTGTAGCTATTCATTTCCTTGGTTTTAAGAGCTTGGGTTAGTGAATATGAGAGGTTTGTACAAATGCTGTCACTTAGCAACCACAGCTGTTTTTTGAAATGCAGCTTTCTATCCGAATATAGCAAGAATTGTAATCTGTGCCTCACTCTCGTAGAAGGGGTTTATATTAGACAATGATGGATTCCAGCACTAAACTGTACCTTCACTGCATGATGATTTTCCTAGTGGAGGGACATGCCTAGACTAGGAAAATAGGTTGTGTTAGCTAATGCATTTTAACTTCACTAGGTGCGAAGTCCCAGCTAAAATCCTGTTAGACAGGGTGAGTCATGTTTAAAAATGTGTGTCTGGTTGTGATCATGTGACCTATTTTCCTACTCTAGACATGCCCTGTCTCTTTATTCAGTTCTTTCAGTCTGGTCTCAGCATAGCCTGGGACTCAGCTGGGAGCCTCACTTCTGAAAGTGGAAGAAATGAAGACTGCCTGGGACTGTGGGATTGTGGCGGGGTGGACCATGCCCTGAGGTCCCCTGGCTAGAGGCCTCATGACCCTGCCACAACCCACTCCAGAAAAGGGCAGTGGAGAGGGTCCTCCAAGCTGCCTAGAGTGACTGTGTGGAACACAGCCAATCAGGGCCCAGCAGGGTAGTATAAGAAGAGCTGCAGGGCCAGAGTGAGCTCAGTTCCTTTTTCCTTGGAGCTGGAGGAATGTGGATGGTGTGCTGGCTGAGGGAGCTACAGGATGTTAAACAGAACAGTGCTGGCAGGCGTGAGAAGGAGCTCTGGGCTGGCAGCAGGGACTCAACTAGGACAAGGTCCTGAGATAAGGGTGAAGAACATGCTGGGGCCACGGAGAAGTGGCCCAGGGAATCAGAGCAGCTGGGGCAGCTTAGTTAAAAGGACACAGGAGATGGCTGCTTTCTTTAGGGTCCTTGGGCTTAGATCCAGAGTTCAGGGCGGGCCTGGGTCCCCCCCACCAACCGCTGGGAAAGTGGCCTGGACGTTGATGCACCCCATAAGGGGAACTGAACTCTTTTAGTTGCCCAGCAGGAAAGCTGGGCCCAGAGAGGGCGAGGACATTGCCTCTAAGAGAGAGCCCTGGAGTACGGCTCAATACCAGGGCCGAGGCCATTTTAAAGACTGCTGGACTACTTAAGGGCCTGAGCCCAGGGAGGGCTACAGGAAAGAAAGGCCAACCGAGGGGTACTGGGATAGGCCCCCAGCCGACCGGAAGGAGTTTTTATTTCACATATAGACTGTATGTGACTCGGCTGGAGGGCTGAGGCCATGTCCATGCTTACAAGCTTACAGCGGCACAGATGTACCGATACATTTCCTGATGTGAAGCTAGGATCTTATCTAAAGTTTGGGTTCTAGTCACAGCACTGTGCTATAGCTATGATAAATGTTCCTTGGAAATGTCTTGGGCCTGGTCTACATACAGGGCTTACGCTGGTACAACCGTTGGTTAGGGATACGGGTTTTTATTTATTTATTTATTTTTTACAGAAATTGTTGTCCAACCCCCAGTGTGGATGCTTTTTACAGATCCAGACTAACGCAGCTACCCCTCTGATACTTCTCTACCAGGATAGCTTATGTCCTTCCTGTAAGGGAATAAGCTATACTAGTATGACTGCATCCACACTAGCAAAGTTGCAACACTTTAATTATACCAGGGTCCCTGCATCCACACTGGGGAGGGGATGAGGGAGGAGATTGTACTACTCTAACCATACTGGTATAGTTAAAAAGTGATACAACTTACATGTGGGCACGTCCTTATTTGCTCCTCATTGTGCATTTTAAAGCTGTGTAATGCAACAGGAACACATGGGTGGGTTTTAATTTGCTATTTAGAATCCAGAGAACATTTTCCACCCAGTTATAACAATTGTATTCATTGGTCAAATGCAGGGCATAAATGAATACGGTTGTTCCATTAACCCATAGCTCTTAAAGGAAAATGTCATGTCATTTTGAAAGTGCCTCATATATGTAATACAAACAGATCTCTGGTGAAGAATGTACATTTCTACAGGCATGCGTCACAATTACATTTTAAAAGCCACCCACCTATGGGGAGGAAACTGGTTCAGCAGTTTCACTATGAAAAATCGCATTACAATTTATACAGGGGGAATCAGCAGTGTAACCTTTGTTGTGGCCTTTGTCAATTGCTTTTGCGAACAGTGGCTTTGCATACTAAGAACTACAGTTCTAACAGAGACTTCCAAGCCATACTCTGCAACGGGCTTCATCTCTTCAGACAGAGACATCTCAGGGCAGAGCTGCTGGTAGCAAAAAATGCTTGTTTTCTTGTGCTCTCTGTTGGTGGCTCTGCGTGAGCCGATAAAGGGACAAATCCTTTCTCCCAAGCTGTGCTGAAATTTGTTGAATAAAGAAGTAACGCATCGAATTTCACATCCCCTCAGAGATCATGCAACAGGACTTATACTGCAAGTGTTTAGAAAAAGCTCCTGTGAAATAAGCTCCTGCTCTGATGCATCTTTATACTCTAAATGTGGATACAGCAGGCCACAGCCTAAAGTTATTACTCAAAGAAATAGCTGATGGCAATGGGGAATTTTGCTTAGGGGTTGTATTGTGTGTATGGAAAAGTCTCCCTAGGGCAGCAGCTAACGTTCTAAGTTATAAAAGCTACAGGGCTTCCACAGTGCCCCCCCCCCAAAACGAGGCAGTGTGGGCATTGCTGGATTCCCTCCACTAGAACGTGGGTTCTGAATGCTGATGAGCACGTGTTCTTGTTCACATACCTACAAAATCCCTTCCCTCCCTTGCCCAGCATGAATGATGGCTGTTGCTGTCAGTACTATGGATATACACAATTTAAGGAGGCCACTACCCCAACCTAGAAGATGAAGTGCTAGACAGCAAAACCTGTAACTTTGCGGTGTTGTGTTCAGTGTGCATATTTCTGAACAGGCAGGGTATGTGCTCTGGAGGCCTTGATGAAGATTCTGTCTGAGCCGAACCCTGGTCTCTGCATTGGGGGTGAGAGTGTAGGGGTCTGTTATGAATTTAGCAAGGCAGTCTCCTTGGGAAAAGCCCACATCATGAGGTGCTGTGATCACTGGTGCTCAGGAGTGAAGGGCAACATAGGCAAACTGCTTAAATTCTCAACGTCATGGCAGACTGTACCAGAATATATTCAGGGATTGGGATGATGCTCTTGCTGCAGGACAAGAGTAGTTCCTTATCTTGAATCTGCTCGATAAATTGGAAGCCTTGCAAGGGTTTGGACTTACAGTCCTGACTCCTCACTGACTCACCAAGAGATCAGAGTGTCCTGGGGAGACGTCACTGTACAGGGGAAGGGTAAACCATTGCCAGGAGGCAGATCAGGCCGTGGGCACTGATCTCTCTCCTTACAGAACAGCACTAGACGACCAAGGTAGGAGGCTCATTTATTTTAAATTTGCTTGTTGGATTTTTGTTGGCACGGGGGCATTTTTCAGCAGCAAAGGCAGAACTCCTCTGGGGGCTGGAACAAGTCTAGGATATGTCATTCCGGAGATAGAGACATGACGTGAACCAGGCTTTTATTTTCAAGGGTGCAGTAAGAAAACATTCTACTTAACTCTAAAAACTGAACACCTGGGGGGGGTGAAAAAGCCCAGTGGCTGACCTGTTGTGCCAGAACTCAGTTTCAATTCCTCTCTGAACTGGCTCCCTGCCCTTACAAGCACCTAGGGGAATGCACTAGTTGCTGGCTATGTCATGGTGTTCATTTACAAGTCAGGCAGCTAAGGCTTTGGTTTAAACAAGATTTGTAACATCCCTAAGCACTAGCTGAATTTTTCTGCAGCAGGGAAAGTAGGGTTTTCTTTGCTGCTCTTTACCTCCCTTGATCTTTCCACCCCTCCCCCCCCGCCACTTTGCTGTCATGCTGCTGATTTTTGCACCACTCAGCTCTTTTCTCCCTCTTGTTGGATACGTGATTCCAGTCTCAGCCTCCCAGCACTAATGCAAGTCTTGAAGAACAGAGTGCAGTGAACAGACACGTGCAAGGAACAATAAAGGAGGTCAAAACAGAAAGATCCGAAGAAATGGAAGCTGTGCAAAAGTCAGTATTGTTTTTAGCCTAATTGCTAAAGTTTGAGAGCTTTTCAGTACAATACTGTTTAGGAAAGTTCCAAAATTAATCCTCCTGTCACCTCCACTTGCAGACAGAAAGATGAATAAGATGCTACTTCCCACTGCAGATATAAGTAGCCCACCCTGTCCATCACTCCAGACTGTGTGCATGTCTTTCTCTGGTGGCATATAAATCATGCATTGGGTAAGGTGGCTTCAGACTACAAGCAGTCAGGGGCCTGAACTTAGCTTCAAGATCACTTCTAGCTAAAGGTGACACACTGAGGAAGCAAAGCAGGTAGAGTCCAGTGGCCTAGGCGGCAGGAGACCGGAGTTCTAGTCCTTAACCTTCCCCACCTGTAAAAGGTGGTAATTGTACTTGTCTTTCTTTGGATAGTTGTTTGGATTCCTTTAATGAAAGGCGTTACCTAAAAAGTGTCACTGCTTGTGATCTAATAACCCTGCTCTCTTGCGCTTTAAACAGGTCAGATAATGCCTTGCAATGTGTGTGCTGCTAGCTTTGGATAACAATCCATCCAGCAGACACGGCTGCAGCGGTTGTGTAAAACAATCTATGCTTCCTTAAATTAGCCAGACTCCTCTTCACTAACCCTCCCAGCTTCTGCAAGTGCCATGTAGGGTAAGGATATGGCCATCTTGGTCTTATTATACTTTTTTTCTTTCTTCAGTCAGATACAGCCCAAGGCCAGGCAGGCTTGTATATCATCATCAAAGGCTGCTCCTCCCAGTTGCCATAAGAGAGCTGGAGCTCTTATGTAGAAAGCTGTGTGCAGCGTGGCAGATAAGCTTATTGTCTGAATTCATTAAAGGGTATGTTGTAAACTTCCAACCTTCAGCAGTTAAGTATTCAAACCTATGTCTAGCCTCCCTGCATTGCTGCCAGGGAGCTGTTCAAAAACACAGACTTTGGGATGCTGCTTCACTGGCTAGCACAGCTGTTGGCAGAAGGGAATGAATGAGATGGTATTTGAATTGAGACCCTCGCCTCCTGAGACACTGCAGCTGGATGAGAGCTTCAGTATCCTCCATTAGCCTAAACTGAATGGCGTGGTCTTACCTTGCCAACCAGGAATGGTATAGTTTCACATCGGTGCTCAAGGGGCTTAGGTACAGTTTGACACTGTTGCCATGGCTGTGCCGTTTCACTATAGAGGAGAGGTTTTAATACAGTGTCGCTTCTTGGGCTGCTGAAGTTGTAAACTACAAATCTCCCCCAAGCTGCTTTCTAAAAGCTGTCCTCAGAAAGCACCTCTGCCACTTTGGGTACGGCTGCTAGATTTCTAATTAAGGAGGTTTGTTGACTTGGATGAGGCAAACCGAAGTCGGACATTGGCATTTGATCTAAAAGCTCCAGCTGCCAAAGCTGCCTTCTCCCACTGGGAGTCGTTCCAGCTTTTCTGAAATGGGGACTAGAGCACTCTGAAGGCTTAGCAACTGCAATTGCCCCTGCGTCACTGAAATGCAAGTGTATTGCACCTAGCATCTCATCTTCTCCCTAGGAACCTAAGCAGGAAGAAGAAAAACATTTTTGCCAATATAATTTTTAATTGATCTCCTGCCATAGTTACAGGAAACGTTCAAATCACTGTCGTCATGACTCTTCCCTAAACGTTCTCCTCTGCCTCCTCTCCCTTCACTATAGCAGGGACTCTGATTTTAGAGTGGTAGTGTAGACAAAGCAAAAATGGATAGATCCCTTTTAAAACCAGTCTACTTGAATCAGCTTTCAGCAAGTTTAACCAACCAGGCTATAAAAAAGGGTTTATAGATTTCTTTACCTTGTTTACACCAGCACTCTAAATCAGTTTTAAAAAACTTTTTTTTGGTAATTCTCTATGGCTTTACATGAGGGTATATTAAAATGAAACAGATGCTTTTTTGGACTTTAAAAAAAAAAAAGCTTTGGGCAGTGACTACAGAGTCTGAATTCATACAAACCCTGTGTTTAACAATCACTTGTTAAAATACATTGTATTATAGTTCCCTGGCTGCACCTCTTAAATACTCTCTCATTTAAATTCCTTGCATTCTGGGCCACAGCTAGCAAGGACAACATGCCACTAACAACTGTCTAACCTGTTTGACAGCCAGCCAAGTTGTCATCCTCACTGTTCATACCAGTCCAAGACAGAGTCCTCCTCTTGGGACTTTCTTTAACAGTTTCCCCTTTTGCAAGGCCTGGTTTCTACTCTTGGGTAGCAAATAACTTCTCCTGCAGCCAGATACCTGTTTGGAATGGCTTCCTCTCTGAGCAAGAACCTGCCCCTGACTTTAATAGCAGTCAGCTTCATTCTCCTCCAAGGTCCCCACAGTGGCCAGGATGTCCTGCAAGAGGGATTGAGGGCTCTTCTCAATGTGGTCACTACTTCTGTCCAGAGACCTGTGCAGCCCTTCTAAGTCCACTATTCTCAAAACCAGCAGCACACCGTTTGGGTCTTGGGATCCAGCCTCATCAGCATCACCTCTGGGACAGGGCTTGGCACAGGAACTCCATCTCCTCAGAGTCTCTTCTAACCAAGCAATACCACGCGCTTCTGTAGACAAGCCTGCACTCGTTCCTTCCTTCAGGCTGCTCTCATCACAGAGCTCAGCTTTCAAGGCAATGAGGATATCGCAGGCTTTCTGAGCCACTGGCCTGTCACAGTCACACAAAGCACCAAACAGGAACTCAAACAGTTTCACCTGGCAGAATATCTGCAGAGACTCACTCAGATGAGTGGAGCGGGTGGCAGAGGATAAGACAGCAGCATATGGGCATGCAGCAAGGCCAAGCCGTCCAAGTATCTGGGCAGAGAAAACTTCAGCCAGTTCCAAACCACCAGCTTTAACTTCCCAGTCTAAGTCGCTGTTCACAGCTTGGAGCACGCTGGAGACAAACTGCTCAGTGTCTTTCATTACATCTGGGTGGCCTTCTCTCAGCCAGTCAATGAAGACACTGATCACAGCTCTTCTAGGGAAGCCTTCTGAGTCTGTTGATAAGATTTCTTTAAGTTGTGCTACAATGCTTTTCTAAGAATGAGAAAACAAGGAGGGAATATGTTTAAAGAAATGGAAACTCTTGGCTAAAGAATTCAAAACACTCCAGTTTCTCTCTAGTGCTTCAGCAGCTTAGTTAATGGCTGCAAAATCTCCTATTTGCTCATGGGAAGTTCTACTAGATTCTGCTGTGGGTTAAACAAGGGTTATCTTCCCCCTCCCTTACCTCTTTGACATTTCCATTTTCTACGCCAGGCTTCTTTGAGATGAGGTGGGTGAGGAAGGACAGCTGTCCCATGGCTGTCACGGCACTTGCTCTCACATAACTCTCTGGGTCCTCAAGAAGATCCTCTGTGAGCTTGGGCACCTCCGAAGAGAAGAGAACTTGCCTGAACCCCTCCTTCTCTGTAAATATACAGCAGTCCAAAGAAAGGCTTTATTCCTCTATCCAGCCAAACTGTTTCCAATGCAAACAGCCCCTCGTCTAACCAGGATGTCTGCTGCCTGCAGAATGAGTTGAGCTGCTATGGAGACCAGACAACTGCCGATAAGAGCACAGATGCGCTACCACAGGCTTGTTGAATTCCAGTCAAACCCCAACCCCCCCCCAATTGTTAGAGCTCAGAAAATCTACTTGCCATTGGTGTGCATGCAAATGAACCTCTCCATGGAAAGTGGGTATTTACTCTCAGCTTGCTGAATTTAGGCTTTTATTTAAAAATGAATGTCTAGCCCTGATGGTTTTAAAGAACCTACCCAACACACGCTGAATAACTGACAGTGCCAGTGAGGGGTCTGCAGGTCCCATGAAGCAGGTGTGAGCTGCTCAAGGCCCAAAGCCAGAGGCTGTGTGCTAGGACAAGCAGCTGGGTTGTGCACTGGAGAGTTCCACTTTGGGGACAGAAGTAGGGAAAAGAAAATTCTCTCCTCTCTGCCATCAAACAGGAACTGAGCTACTGTGGGGTTAACTATCCTGGCCTCAGAGCTGGGCCTCTGCCGTGTAAGGGGGGGAATGGAGGGTGAATCTGCAGTGGGCAGAAAGCCCCTTGTGCAAGCTCCCCAAATCCTGCCCCACTGCCAGCTCAGTGAAACCTTATCCATTCCACTTCGAGACACTGGTGGAGGAGGGGGACATTATTATTTGCCTTTAACAGATATGAACTGCCTCCCTACATACCTCATTGTTTCACTGCCTCCTAGTCAGATTCCTTAAAACTGCTCTGTCTGGAACTTCAGGAGGACTCAGCACTTGGACCACAGTGGGAAAGTAGGATAAACCTACTGGATGACTTGTCAGGGTTTCTCATGGCTTAGGCCACTCAAAAGTGTTGAGTGCGATGGGTTTGTTTTTGCAAGTAGGTGAGTTTGCAGGCTAAGGTTTTTTGGGTATTAAATGCTTGGATGTGGTGATAAGCCTCAAATCTAAAATGTTACTTTCTCTGCACTTACCTCTCAGATGCTTAACCAGGAGGGTGAGAAATTCCAGGGCAGAGTCCCGTACTTCCCAGTAAGGGCTGCACAAACGCTTCTGCAGCACCAGAAACAGATCTGCACGTGGCAAGCAATAGGTTTAGATCAACAGGAAGGGAACAAGTCAGTAGTAGCAATTTTTTTTTGTTAAACATTAGCATCCTTTAAATCATCATATGCAACATCTTTTACTGCTGTTGCATACTTCCTTCAAAGATCCCTAGCACATCTTATTGGACACTGCTCCAACAGTTGTGTTATATGTAAGTATATGTGCACCTAATATAGGGATTGTGAAAGACAGGCAGAGTAGCAGTTCTATACGAGCTACTTCTCTGTTGGAACTATTTGCCCATTACTTCTGGAATGCTTTATGCCATTAGTTTGACTTTACCCCCAACAGTTCGCTTACCTCGGAGAAACTGCTCAGTCTGTTGCCAGTGATCCTTGGAGCTGGGTGCCTCTGACAAACCCACCAGCCATTTGAGTGTTGCTTGAAATGACTTCTTCAGAACCTAGAACACGACAAAGCAGGGCTACAGCAATCCGAGGGAGGCTGCCCTTCTAATATTCACTTCACAAGGAGGCTTTTTTTTTCCCCCCCCCCCCCCCCAATTACACTGGATAACATTTGCTTAGTCTTCTCAATTGCAGCCAAACTGCTAGGGATAACAACCCAGCATCCTTTATCATCAAGAACTAGGCTGCTGGTAAACATTGCCTAGATCAAGAATCCAATGGTGCCTGTTTGTTTTCCTAGCAGGCTCCTGGAACGTGGCTACTCTTAATACCAGCTTCTAATTTTCCAGAGTCTCGACCAGCAGGAAATCTCAGCAATGCAATAATGTAATACCAAAAACACTGGCAAACCCAGGACCAAGTACTAGAAACCCCAAGATTGAGGGAAGTGTGGTGACACACTACTCTTGGGTACAATAACTCCTGTTTCCTTTCAAGGATATTGAACACAGTCAGTTGTATAATGGCTTAATCACATTTCTTGAGCCACTTCCTCTGTCACTCAGAGCTGAGACAGGGGCCTCTTAAGATGTTCCAGTACAGTTGTTTGTGGTGTCAAACGGTTTCTCAGAACCACATCCTAATGACACTAGAATTACTGTTTTAGTAAACCATCACTTCTGTGGTTTGTTTTCTGTACTTACGGTAGGACTGGTATCTGGACTCTTCAGGTATGCAAGGAGGATGTCAAATACACTTCCCATGAATACACTGTGGCCTGAAACACAGGAAAAGTGATAGCCAACGATCAATACTAATCAGAAAAAAAAGACTAATCAACTCTTGAACTACCAATATTTATTACAGAACTATTTGTAGGGGAGGAAAGCAAGTGTAATTCCACTAAACAGCAAAATACATTATGTCGGAAAGCAGCGGAGAAGAGAAATGGCCTACCTATAAAAACTGCTTTCATCACTAATTGCTCTAACTTACCAACAGTAATGAAGATTCATTGGTGAAGTTGATGTATGGGCTGAGAAGCCCAGAACTGAACAAACTTGGGAACCGGATTGTTCTTATACCTCAAAATGGTGGACCCAGACCCAGAGGCTGAGAGAGGAAATGGGTACAGGACACTTTGCACTGCTACAAATCCAGAATGGCTACAAGTTCCAGAAATAAGTAAATACACTGAAGCATAAAATGTGGAAAACACTCACTTTCCCAGTGAGAGAGCGCTCCCAGGATGTCAAGTGCTGACCGCTGAACTCTGAAGCAACCAATCAGGATTCTACTGATCTCGTTTCCCAGACAAGATGCTGGAGTCGCAAGGCCAATACAGAATTGCAATATTGTCACTACAGACTGTAGCAAAGGTATATGGGGCAAATCCACTGGCAAGCAGGTCTGAGAGAGAAAACAGATACGTTTCTAGCAAATACCTCATGCATGTGTTTGTATATGTAGTGTATGTATTTTTATATTACAAGATTGTGATACATCTTGTGTATGTATCACAAGAGAAGTTGGAGAGGATGGGCAGAAACCTGTTTCGTTCTAATGTGGCATCATCCCTGTGGTATCACAAGTCTGATAGTTATGAACAGGTTCCCTCCCACACCCCAAAAAGCTATTGCACAAATGAGGGAGGGTTACTATTAGTACTAGAGAAAGCAATTTAACAGGGTTTACAATAGATGAGACGTCAGAATCTGAAAGGAAACTTATGAATAGAAACTTCTGCAGTGCTAGATGGCAAACTTGGTATGGGTGGGTGAAGGAGGAAAGATGATCATCTCTCTGCCATCACTGACATGTGGTGGACAGTAGCCTCAAATCCACTGTTATGGTTGTGATGCATAAGCTAAGTGCAGCCTTCTTTTAAAGCTTAACTATGCCTGTTCTGCGAGTGAGGTAGAAGCAAGATGGGAGAAGAGGGTAGTAGATTTCTTCTTTAACTAGATGTGTCACCAATGGAAAGTCCCCACTGCCAACCTTTCTCCGTCTTCTGTTTGGTTGCAGATTTTCACAATAGGGCCTATCTTAATGAAATCTTTCAAGTAACCCATTCCTTCCCCAGACCACTACCAGGTACTGCAGCTCCTCCAGATGAGCCAACGTCTGACACAGGAGGCTAGCACAAGAGGATCTGCAGGACAGAAGAGTTTCAACAGTGGCAGAATCATTCACAGACCTATTCAGCAAACCTGGAGATGGAAAGGAGGAGAGAACTGAGGTTAGTAGAGGACAGCAATGGGTTTGAAATAGAGACGGCAACAGAGTTTTAAGTAAAGGAAGGAATGGATTTAGTGCCATCCTTCACTGAAGAATAAGACTCTGTCCTCAGCAGGATACTGTATACCAGGGATCGGCAACATTTGGCCCGCGGCCCGCCAGGGTAAGCCCCCTGGTGGGCCGGGCCAGTTTGTTTACTTGCCGCGTCCGCAGGTGCGGCCGACCGCGACTCCCACTGGCCGCGGTTCGCCGCTCCAGGCCAATGGGGGCTGCGGGAAGCAGCAGCCAGCACATCCCTCATCTCGCACCGCTTCCCGCAGCCCCCATTGGCCTGGAGCGGCGAACCGCGGCCAGTGGGAACCGCGATCGGCCGAACCTGCGGACGCAGCAAGTAAACAAACTGGCCCGGCCCACCAGGGGGCTTACCCTGGCGGGCCGCGGGCCAAATGTTGCCGATCCCTGCTGTATACTCTGGCAGCTATATCACAAACACTGCTTCTTGACTTTAGTCTCACTCTTACACAACAGTTGTTACTTCAATTGTTCGCTTACCCCCACTCATTAAAGATACAACTCATACCCACATTCCTTCTGGATACAGTCTTGTCCTTTATAGGCAGATTGGTTGTTTATCCTTCACTTGTTTATAACTATTATACCTGGATATTCCAAGGGTTGGGAGGCTGCTTTCAGAACACAGTCCATTGGTTGAAGCAGAACACTCAGAGCTTGGATCTTTACTGCCTGTGGGCTTCAAAGGAAGAAGTAGCAGTGAACAGACAACACTTCGTTCTCCCTGAGTGTCTGCCCCCAAATTCTGATTAGTAAATTCATAACAATTCACAAGAGTAGATTCTTTCAGCCTTAAATCAGGCTGGTACTGGTGGGAGAGTAACACGTTGCCATGTGTGCCAAGCTCTGTCCCAAGCTTCCTGCGCTAAGCCAGGAGAGGAAGGAGAAAGGTCTTTGTGGTTTTCAAGCAATGTCACTGCAGTAGAGCTGACTGGTTTTGGTGTGAAGTTTTCCAAGAGAAGGGGACTGTAAAGGGGCGGAATCCCGGGTGACCTTCTTCCCATCTAAACAATGTCATATACTCAGAGTGTAGGCATTACTTAACCTGCAACACTGGATCACGTGCACCCAATAATTCTCTCCTATTTACAATAAATTAAATTAATTGCTCCTCACATTTCTGGTTTAGATAGAAGTCCCTAGAGCAACGATGGTGATTTCTGCTGGCAAGCAGAGAGGGTACTTCTATTAGACAGCATATGTGAAGGGGAAGGAAAGAGAGGGAAGTCGTGTTTGACTTGCACTCAAGATAATGCCTACTCTGAATGTTAAGTTTGGCGCTAGAGAGCAAAAACAAAGTTTGTCATTCCGACCCTAGAGGCTGGCTGACTGTAGGTGGGATTTGAGAGCACATACAGGGCATTTGCTTCTCCTCAAACAGTTCCTCGTGTTTGGAACTGGACTGTCAAACCATCAGCATGTGCAGCTCCTGGACACACTTTCTGTACCATTGGCAGTGAGTTGCACCACGAAGTTTCCCTTCTCATATAGAAGAACACTGACACTCAGAAAGGGACTTGACCAACTTATTAAAAGATTTGCAGAATAATATTCCAAGAACGTAAGAAAGCTTTTTAAAGTTTGATACCAACAATTCATACCATTCCTGAAGCTTCAGTACTCCCACTGCCAAACGACCAACTTGAGCTGGTTTTAAGTGCTCCAGAGCAGACGTTACTGATGTCCACAGGCTACATTCAGGGCAGCTAAACACAGGAGACCTGAAAGAAAGAAGTGTTAACATATTTTTGGGGAACACCTTGGAAAAGACAGCCACATTTCTTATAGTATTTTGGACAGTATTGCATGAATCCAAGTTCCAAAGAGGTCTTTACCTGGCCATGCTAAGGAAAAGGTCCACCAGTGAGTGCCCGGCGTGGACTGGCTCCTCCTCGAGATATACAATTGGCTCTGATAGCCGTGACCAAAGTACTTCAGTCCACAGATCATGACAGCATCCAAACACTCTAGTTAGCAGCTTCAAGGATTGCTTGATACGAGAGGCAGAGTTGGATTTAAGGGACTCTTCAATGTGCACTATAAGCTTTTGAGCACATATTGGCCAATCACAGTCCTTTATATTTACAGGTTTAGTCTGGAATGACTGTAGAGAGAAGGTGAGCATGTGCACTAAAAGCTGATTGGCAGCTGAAGCCACAAACAGGCTGGGGTCTCCCTGCAGAGTGAAGATCACATCTATGGCTCCTATGTCAAAGGGAAAAAACAACAACAACAAAGCCATGACACTCAAAGAAACAAGAGTTTTGTTGCAACTTGGAGACTTCATTGCAATCCGATCATGTGTCATCCTACTTCTGAGTAACTCACACAAATTATAATGTAAAGTTAAAATGAAAACAAAAACTTAATGTTACACATGAACAGACTGAGAAAAGTCAGTCTATCCATCATTGACCATAAGGGGGGAAAAAGGAAATAAAAATGACAATGGCTGGCATTGTAAAATTTCTATTTTTCCAACTGTAAGATTATAGGGGCTGTGATAGGCAGCTTATGCTCTCCCGCCAACATAGTGCAGTGCACACTACCACTTATGCCAGCCAAACTTATGTCATTCAGGATGTGTTACTGTGGTTTAAAGAGAATGAATAGAATCTTCAGGGTGTAGGAGCTGACAGCTGGAGGAGGCTGTTAGTTTTAGTTTAGACTGATAAATTGATCTGAGTTAAGATGTTCTGTATATGTTAAGTCTTTATTAGATACCTAGTTAAGTTATCAGCCATTAATTATTAAGACTAGTGGATTACTTGAATATAAAACACAAATAGGACTGCTCACATTGAGTAAAATCTACAAGCCCAATTAAAAGTGCGTGGGAACGAAACCTGGGTTAATTTCCCTAGAGTACAATAATCCTGAACTATTTCTAATAGACCGCAAATAAGAATTTTGGTGGCTTTCTAATGCACTGTTTTTACTTTGCCTATTGGGTAAGTGTGTGTTTCTCCCTCCAACATGGAGGCTATTTTTTTTTATATTGAGGAACCTTAATACATATGTACGTGTAACAAAAATAAAGCAATACAATTAACTTTTACAACAGCTTAAGTCCCTTCTGTCATTGGTTCCTCATTTTATTTTTCTCAAAGTAAAATAATGACATCTAAACAGAATATCCTACAACGATTCTGCTCATTTAACACTTAAGTGACAGATTACAATAGCCAAGGCACAGTAAGGATTTAAGAAGTTAAAGAATACTGGCAAGAAACGATGCTCACCACAGCTGCACAAAAAATGGAGGGCGCTCTGGTGCTGCACCATGCTGTGCACACCCTGGACCCAGCCGCTTCGCACAGATGCCTCTTCCCACAGAGCACTGCTGAGAGGCCCCACCTCTCCAAAGAGACTGATCAACAGCTCCCTCTGCTGAGTCAAGAGGAGAGAACAAGTAAACTATGCAGCAAGCAGTTTTGGGGGCTTGTAGGTTAGCTGTGTATATCAATTTGATGATAACTACCTCAGTGAAACCCTACCTAATTTAAACATTTAATAAAAGTGCTATGCATATCTAGGAAAAACACTTGTCACATGCTTAACCAGGAGTGAGCAAAATGTTAACCATTTGAATGAGATTCTTAGAACTTTAGGAAAAATTCTAAGGCTCTGACTGCCCCATGAGGTTGTTTCCTAGCCAGGTGTTCTCTTCCCTGTAGGCCTCTATCTGACGTTAGAGCATACTCTAAATTCAGATACCACCATACAAAACAAGGGGATTTTAAAAACATATTTCCCTCATATTTGAGGCACACTGAGACTGCTGGGTCCCCACCCTATCCTACCCACAGGAAAAACTATGTTCCATTATTGCAATTTAAATTAAAAGGATCTTTCTGGGGAGCTACTATTATCCAGCCACTGCTGTAGGATGCTGTTAGAAGGTCACACACTACAAGGCACTTTAAAGATGAAAAACACTACATAAATTATTATTATTGTGTGCTATTATTCGAAGCGCATCATATGGCAGAGACAAGAAAGTGGTGACTCCATTAAGTCAGAATTCCCATGGTTTAGTGGGTTTAAGTCTGTCTTACTGTATTAATATTTGGCATGTACTAGCTGCTTTGTCTGAAGCATGTATACTCTAAGAAAGTTTTCACAAATTAAACCACTGCCCAAAATGTGTTTAGATCACTGTTAATTTAGTGTAGATTGAATGAGAGATACTGGTGTATACCATGGCTTTACGGGGTTTATTTTCCTCCTTCCACAATGCACCCGGTTTGAGAAAAGCATCCTGGAGCCTGGTTAGTCTGACCTCTTGTATATCACAGAGCACTAAATTTCACCCAGTTACCCCTGTATTAAGCCGAATAACTTGCGTCTGGCTAAAGCATATCTTCCAGAAAGGCACTCAGTTTTGATCTGAAGACATCAAGAGATTGAGAATTCATTACTTCCCCTACTTTGTAGTTTGTTCCAGTGGTTAATCACACTCACTGTTAAATTTATGCCTAATTTCTAATTTAATCTGTCTGACTTCTGTTTCCAGCCACTGGTTCTTGTTATGCATTTGTCTGCTAGATTAAAGAGGCCTTTAGTACACAGTGCTTTCTTCCCATGACGGCACTTAAATAATGTAATCAAGTCACCCTCAGTTGTCTTTTTGATAAGCTAAACAGATTCAACTCTTTCAGTCTCTAACTGTAAAGCATTTTCTCCTGTCCTTTGAATAATTCTTGCAGTTCTCTTCTATGCCCTTTAATTTTTAAACCACTTTTTTTTTTTTTTTTTAAATGTGGACACCAGGACTGGACGTAGTATTCTAGTATTGGTCTCACTAAAGACTGTACAGAGGGGTAAAATCACCTCCCTACTCCCTTATTTGTACAGCCATGGATCACATTCGTCCTTTTGCCATAGCATCACACTGGGAGCTCATGTTCAGTTGCTTATCCTTTGAGCCCTAAATCCTTTTCAGAGTCACTGCTTTCCAAGATACAGCCCCCCCATTCTGTAGATATGGCCTGCATTCCTTGTCCCTAGATGTATAACTTTGCATTTGACTGTATTAAAACCCATTTTGTTTGAATGGGCCAGGTTACCTAGTGATCCAGATCACTCTGTATGACTGCCCTGTCCTCACGGTTATTTACCACTCCACCTATCTTTGTCACCTGTAAGTTTGACCAGTAATTTTTTATATTTACTTCCAGATCACTGAATGCATTGAACAGTATCAGATCTAGTACAGATCCCTATGGAACCCTACTAGAAACACTCCCATGTGATGATGCCCCATTGAAAACTACTTTTTGAGATCTGTCAGTTAGCCAGTAAATCCATTTAGGGTGCTCCTTTTATATGGTATAGTGCTAATTTTGTAAACAATGTCATGTGGTAGAAGTCAAATGCCTTAAAGTCTAAGTATATTACATCTACAGAGTTACCTTATCAACTACACTTTTAATTGCAAAAGAATTAAATCAGATTCATTTAACAAGACCTGTTTTCCATAAAACCAGGTTGACTTACACTAGTTATATTCCTAACTTTTGATTTTTATCAACTGAATTCCATTATTAGCTTTTCCATTATTTTGCCTGGAATTCATGTCAGCTTAACTAGCCTATCGCTACTCAAGTCATCCCACTTGCCTTTTTAATATTAGGATAACATTAGCACTCTTCCAGTCTTTTGGATTTTCCCACTATTCCAAGATTTATGAAAATCAATACCAGCATGTTACAGATCTGCTCAGCCAACGCTTTTAGGACTCTACAGGCAAGTTATGTAGACCTGCAGATTTAAAAATGTGTATGCCTCGTAGATGTTGTCTAATATCCTCCTCAGTGCTAATGAACTGGAAAGTACTTCATCTTCATATGATACAAGTACATAATGCTGCTTCTTTCCAAATACAGAACAGAAATATTTATTGAACACTTCTGTCTTTTTGTGCGTTATTAAAAATGTTAACATCTCATCTAGAAATGGGCCTATATCATTGCTCGGATGTCTTTTGTTCCTAATATACTTATTGTTCTTAGCCCTGCCAGCCATTAAGTTTCCTCTAAAGTCTTTAGCTTCTCTTATCAATTTACTACACTTAGTAATCAATATAAATTAAAAGTTACGATTTCCCCTTTTTTTAATATATTGCCTTTTTATTTCTAATTGCTGCCTTTACTTCACCACTGAAGCAGTATGGGCTTTTAGCCAAAGTTGTCCTCTTTCTTGAATGAGGAATCATGATTTTCTGGCCATCTTAAACTCTTCTTAAAAAGAATTCCCAATTTTCATTCACATTTTTCTGTCTACGTTTTCCTCCCAGTCAATTTTGCTCAATTTTTCTCAGCCTTGGAAATTAGCTCTTTTGAAGCAGCCCATAAATATATTACTGGTTGGTGCTGTCTTATGTTTGGCTATGTTGACTATAAGTAAGTCATGATCACTGGTCTGTAGGTAACCACCAACTTTCAGTGAGTAATTAATTCATTTTTATCCATCATCCTGAGGTCCAAAATAGTGAGCTCACAAGGGATGCAATACTTTGTGCTAAAAGGTCATGTGTGATTTTTATAAAATGTGTTTTGGTAGCACATTGTAAAGCAGAGTTCTGACACGAAGCCATGTAAATTAACTGATTAATTTTGAATGATGGTATATAACCAGAATTCAGGAAATGCAAAGTTAAAACCCACTGAAGATAGTACCTGCATAGGAGCATGCACACACAACTCTTTGAAAACAGTTTACTTATTGTCACATGCCTCAAAAGAGATCAACAAACGTGAGACAGTCATACAAGCGGTCATTCTATATTCAGTTTTGGGGCTGAGACATGTCATTTCTCTTTCCCTCTCCCAAGCATTTGACAGCTATGTTCTGCATACATACCCTGTTGCATGCAAGGATGAGCAAGTAGCAGCTTTTACTGCCTTTTGTCTGCTCTGACAATCCCATAGAGTGAATCTAGCAACAGGACTCAATGCTTGAATGACTTCAGGATTGGAATGTTCTTACTAGAAAATAACCCTACATAACTATGGTTGTATTTTATTAAGGTGAGGTCGACAAAAGCTGAGTAGTGGAAGTGCTTCTGTGATTAGTCGCTTAAGCCTTAACTTACCTGTAAATACTGGAAGCAGCTTTCGGAGGCTGCAAATATCCCTGTTAATCTCAGAATAAAGGAAAGAGTGCTAGAACTTGGATCCTTCAGTTTCAGCACGCATGTGATGAGCTCTGTCAAGCATGGATTCTCCTGTAACAGCAGCAGGCTAGATTCTGGGGAAGAAATATCCATGGAAGGTGGAGCAACAATTGACTATCATTTCTAGGACATCTCTTTATTTTGTATTAGTTCTAGCAGGTTCACCTAAAAACCAACAAGAGTAAAGTGTACCCACTTAGGGCAGGTCTACACTTACTTCCTGGTCCGGCCGTAAGCCATCGATCTTCTGGGATCGATTTATCGCGTCTTGTCTAGACGCGATAAATCGATCCCGGATCGATCCCGGAAGTGCTCACCGTCGACGCCGGTACTCCAGCTCGGCGAGAGGAGTACGCGGCATTGACGGGGGAGCCTGCCTGCCGCGTCTGGACCCGCGGTAAGTTCGAACTAAGGTACTTTGTACCTTAGTTCGAAGTGGGGGGTTAGTGTGGACCAGGCCTAAGTTGTCAGTTGGACAAGGATTCAGAAGCGTTTAAAGCACCAGCCCTTTTACAGACCTTAATTAATATGTTATTAGATTAAGAATCTCCGCCACTTACAAGGAGTGAAACAAAACTTCACTTGTAAAGCTTTTCTGTGTTCTTGTTACAGTATGAAAGTGTCCAGACAGCACCCTCCAAACTGAGGGAAGCTTCTATCACCCTCAGACAACCTACCATTTTATTAAAAACCTATAGGTACAACCAAGTGGTATGTACAATATTAATTCTCCTTAAACACATCTGTGATGATCCCTCGGGCTGCCAAGAGGCATAGGCCAAATCCAGAGAACCAGAATTACCTGTTTCAGTCAGAGACTTAAACCAGTCCAGAAATTTCTCTAGAAAGGTGTCATCTGCAACAAGTTGCCTTGAGTCTGCTAGAACTGCACAAACAGAAGGCAGGAGCTGAGAACATTCCCTGTCCATAGTGCGTCTGGTTTTCTTCTGGTAAAAGAATGTGAGAAACAAACTCAGTGGAAGTGCATCTCCATAACAAGGTAACATTGAAAGTCAAGTAGGGAGGTACAAGGTAGACACACTTTGCTGTGAAATCTAAGGGCTTGTCTACACTACCCACCGGATCGGCAGGCAGCGATTGATCCAGCGGGGGTCGACTGATGCAATAAATTGACCGCTGAGCACTCTCCCATCGACTCCGGTACTCCACCGGAACGAGAAGCACAAGCAGAGTCGACGGGGGAGCGTCAGCTGTCGACTTACCACAGTGAAGGCACCGCGATAAGTAGATCTAAGTATGTCGACTTCAGCTACACTAGTCACGTAGCTGAAGTTGCGTATCTTAGATCGACCCTGCGTGGTAGTGTAGACAAGCCTTAAGAGACACAGTGCTTTACATCTGAAAGCCTGCAACTGAATCTGGTAATAAGCAGCATTTATTCTGCTGCTTTTAGCCTCAAAGTGCTTTACAAACATTAAATCATGCTTTCTATTTGACTCCCACTATTTCAGGAGCCAGAATGATGTAAAGATATAGGACCAAATCCTCAAAGGGAGTGGGTCTCAAACTTTTTTTACTGGCGACCCCTTTCACACAGCAAGCCTCTGAGTGCGACCCCCCCACCCAATAAATTAAACACACATGTTTTTATATTTAACACCATTATAAATGCTGGAGGCAAGCGGGGTTTGGGGTGGAGGTTGACAGCCCACGACCCCCCCATATAATAACCCCGTGACCCCCAGTTTGAGAACCCCTGCTCAAAGGGATCCCAAATAAATACCCCTGAGGACCTGGCCCACAGACGCTCTCAGCGAACGGGCTGAGCCATCTACCCACAGCTGATCCGCAGGCTCGCTGGAGCCCAGCTGTCCGCGCTCTGGCTCCAGGCACAGGGGGAGAGGAAAGCCTGCCGCCCCAGGGCTCCCTCCACATCTGGGGGCGGCCAGCACCACCCCGCCGACTCAGCGCGGGCCCCGCTCCAGCCGACCTCCCCCTGCAGCACCGGGCTCTCTATTCTTGGGGGAGGTCAGGTCTCCTCCCGGAAGCCCCGAGCAGGGGAACGGGGCTGAGACACCCACCTCACCACAGACAGCGCCGGCTTCTCCCTTTCAGACCGGCCGCCAACCACGCCTCCCACCTACTGTCGTAAAACGGCGCAGAAGCGGAATAGCCAAGGGGCGGAGCTACGGGACTATAGGGGCGGGGCGGGGCGAGGCGAGGCGAGGGGGGCGGTTCTCGGGGTAAAGTTATACCGACAGTGGGGGACGGGCATTTAAATTCTGCGCACAAACGTGCACTGGTATTAACTAAAGTGGTGCAGACGCAGACCCCTGTGTGGACACGCTTTACTGGTTTGAGAGTGATCATAGCAATTTTCATCAGTAGCAGCAAGCTATGGCGCTCTGTCAGGTTTAAATCAATGTCAGAGTGTCTATACGCTGCCACTTTATCTTTGGCTTCACTGACTAAAAGGGGGGAGGAGGGGATTTGTATTGGAAGAGCTATCTCCATGCGTCTGATGAAAGCTTATGCTCCAATACGTCTGTTAGTCTATAACGGGTAGGCAATCTATGGCACGTGTGCTGAAGGTGGCATGCAAGCTGATTTTCAGTAGCACTCACACTGCCCGGGTCCTGACCACCAGTCCAAGGGGCTCTGCATTTTAATTTAATTTTAAATTAAGCTTCTTAAACATTTTTAAAACCTTGTTTACTTTATATACAACAATAGTTTAGTTATATATTATAGACTTATAGAAAGACACCTTCTAAAAACGTTAAAACGTATTACTGGCACGCGAAACCTTAAATTAGAGGGAATAAATGAAGACTCGGCACACCACTTCTGAAAGGTTGCCGACCCCTGGTCTATAAGGTGCCACAGGACTCTTTGTTGCTTTTTACATCTCCAGTTAGCTATCGCAAGGTAAAATCCTAGAGGAGACAAGGCAAGTTTTTCCCCTGATGTTCCTAGTCAAGATGAGTCCCAGTGAGGACTGTAGGAATATCCCATAAGGGTATAAACTATACTGGTGTGAGGCAGCTTATACTGATATAACTGTGTCCACACAAGGGATTGTATCCATTTAGCTATATTGTTAGACTATCACACTTCTAACTGAAATAGTTAAATCTATTAAAAAAATGTGTGTAGCCTAGGCCTACTTGTTGGCAGCTATGCACAGGGTTCTTCACAAACAGTTAAGCTCCACTTATACAGCAGGAGGCTTGAGAGGTAGAGGGGACCTAAAGATCATATACTGTACAATTCTTTATGGAGGAGAAATCAGTTACATTTGGGGTGTATCTCAAAGAATCACCTCTTTCATCCCATCTCCCCAAATCATCAGGCTGGCCCTGGTGGCCAGGAGGCAGTTATATTTGGGGAATGGAAAACTACAGGCCTGTCCAAAAATGGTAAGGCTGACTCTGTGAGAGGTGAGCTGGAAGAACAGTTCCCACTTGATTTGAATTCAGAAGTCTGTCACTTTTTCTGAAAGCAAGACCCTGAGAACCTCTGGGGATTTCTGCTTGCTGAAGGACCACTTGATGGCACTATTGCTCCACATAAATACCTACAAAGCCCCTTTGGTGTTTGTCATCCCAATATGATTTTTAATGACATCAGGTAAGTGTTAATGCTCTTTTTATTGGGTTTAGGGTTTGGTGGTTTTCATTGTATTATTCTTACTTTAATGAATGAGATAGAGCCCCATCCTGAGTGCGTTGTGTGGGATCATGCCTCTCAGCTATCCCTCATGATGAGAGAGAATACTATCCCCACGCAAGCTTGAGGTGTAAATTATCAACACTAGAAATGTGGAATCTGGAAACCAGTTATAGAAGTGTAATGTAAATGCAGCGAGGCTAGCTTTCTTGTGTCCCTTGTCATGGCCACTGTCCCACAACAGCCCTGTGCTTGGGCCTTGGCAAATTAAAGATACATATGCCTACAATAACCCTTTCCCCCAACATTTTCCCACTGTTGCTACTACTAGTTCAGTTCCACTATTGGTATCAACTATAAGAGCACTGACATAAATAAGTAACAGTGCTGGCTTTTTTTACCACAAGGCATTTGGAACTTCTCTGCGTACGGTTAGACAACAAGGTGGTAAAATACACATTGGACACTGCAAGAGTGCAGTCTACACTAGCACTTCCAGTGGTAGAACTGGTGGTAGGTAGTAACTGGGGAATTTTGGAGTGTAGACACAGTTGTCTATGTGTCAATTGCAGCAAGATGTGACCCTTGAAAGAAAAAAATATATAATGGTGAATAATAGAAACCAGGATACCAATAATACTTTTCACTTCTATGGTGCCGTCCATCAGAGGATCTGAAAGCACCATACAAACATTAATGAACTAGGTTTCACACATACAGGAGTGAGGTAGTAACTCCCTTTTACAGATGGAGAAAGGAGGCACAGAGCAGCTAACTGATTTGTCCACGGCCACACAGGGAGTTGGTGGGGGGCTGACTGAGATTCATATTTAATCCTTTGACGTCTGGACCTGGGGCTTTAAGAAAAAGACCAGACTTTGTGCCATTGGCCAGACTGCATGAAGACCCACAGGTGCCATCTGTACATGGCCTTGAGCGCCAGCATCTGGTGCTGCGGGGGGCCTTTAGAACCAGCCCTCCATGGGGATCAGCGTCTGACCATGGCCCTATTGGGGAGGGCCCAGAGGAGGGTCCCTCATGTTGGGTGCCAGGCCAGACTCTGTGCGTGGGGCCCTTGTGTGGGTGTCTGGCCCTCGCCTGGGTAACCCCATCAGTAGGGCTTCCCCAGCCCCTGCTTGCTGGCTCCCCAGCTGACCCCGTTGCTCCCCTGCGCTGTGTTCTCCTAACTCCGAGCAAACACTTGGTTGTCCCAGCCCCGTGACGAAGCCGCTTCCCCAAACCCCGGGTGCAGAGACGCTTGGCCCGGCCGTCCCGTGCCCTATTCATCCGGGTATTGGCGAGGCTGCCGCGGCTGGTTGCCATGGCCTCGGAAACCCGGAAGTTCTGAGGGGAGGGGGCTCGATCCAGGCCGGGACCGCCGGACGCTGCCCTCAGGCCGCCCTGTCCTCCCTCCTGCCTGGTGACATGCACCTGCCGAGCCCGCTCCCCCGAAGCGGCTCCTGTGATCCGGCCGCTCCCTGAGCGCCGCTCGCGCCATGTCCCTAGCGACCAGCGAGGCGGCCACGGAGGGGGAGCTGGTGAGCACGGGGACAGGGGACTGAGGGAATCGAATGGGAGCGGCTGGAAGAGGGACCGGTACCGGGGGAGATGAGGAGGGGGGCAGTGGGACCGGGGGAGATAGGAAGAGGGTGCAGTGGGACTGGGACCGGGGGAGATGGGGGGGGTCAGTGGGACCTGGACCGGGGGAGATGGGGAGAGGGGGCAGTGGGACCGGGAGAGATGAGGAGGGAGGCAGTGGGACCAGGGGAGATGGGAAGAGGGTGCAGTGGGACCGGGACCAGGGGAGATGGGGGGGGGGGGGTCAGTGGGACCGGGACCGGGGGAGATGGGGGGGGGCAGTGGGACTGGGGGAGAGGGGGCAGTGGGACCGGGACCGGGGGAGATGGGGAGGGGGGGTCAGTGGGACCTGGACCGGGGGAGATGGGGAGAGGGGGCAGTGGGACTGGGACCGAGGGAGATGGGGAGGAGGTAGAGGGACCAGGGCAGGGGACATTGGGACTGGGACCAGGGCAGATGGGGAGGGGGACATTGGGCCCAGGGACAGGACCAAAACTGATGGGGATGGGGGACAATGGGACTGGGGCAGATGTGTGGTGTGGTGTGGAGAGGCTGTGGGAGTTGAAGGGTAGGACTGGGATGCCCACTACTCTAGCGTCCCTGGGGCAAGTACAACCTTCTCTCCAGTAGCACGTAAGGTTGGGCATCATCACGTCAATAAGGACACTGCAGTGATGACACCTCACTATGCATTCTTAATATGATGTGCCTGGGATTGTGCATGCTGTGGTGACACCAAGGGGCTTTGACATCATGGAGTGTGATAAGGAACTATCTAGCTCAGTTCCTATTTTGGCATCCATCACCATAGTTTCTGAGCACCTCTTGAGAAGACTCCAGTGATATTGTGCTCTTTCTTCCCCGCTGACAAGAGACGGGGTTAAGTTTTTTTTCTAAATGGATGTGGTGATAGTGTCATGCACTGACACTGTGGTTTGGTGGTTTGACTTCTCTCGATACAATATTTCTTAGCAGCTTGGTGTCGATGCCTCCTGACACTGTAGCGAGGTTTGCACATGCCGTGAAGATGCCATATAATGAGGGTTTGAAACCTGTGGCAGTTCAGTCAAAATGTTGTGAAGTGTTGGATGCGCAAATATGTGGTAAAACTCTTCTAGGACTGGGTGTAAGGGCTCCTGGATGCTAATGCCCTTGTTGCCACCAGCTCATTCTTGACCTTGGGAAGGACTCTTCCCCTGTCTGTGCTTTAGTGACCTCATCTGTAAAATTACTTCCTTGTCACCTCCATTGCACTAAACTTCTTGAGTTCATCTGCTGAAAGCCATACTATTCTATTATTGTCTGGCACAGTCTTTCTATCTGTCCCTTTTGTTTAACCTCCTCAAGGAGAGAAGGAGATGCAGGTTTTCAGGAGTAGGAGAGTCTTTTCTTTGAAGATTTATATGCACATTAGTTAGTTTTGCTTCTCACCCTCTGTTGTTTATCCATTCTCGTTTCTGCTGTTCCCTATCTAATTGCTAACATAGCCGATGGAGTTTCATAGTGATATCCAGCAGTGTGATAAAATGCTCCAAGAATAACAAAAATAACCTGTGTCAGTATGCTGCTAGGAACATTGACCCAGGAAATTAAAAACCGTATGGCATAGTGTATGAAATGTATGCCTACCTGCACTCAGCCAGGCCAAAAAGCTGCTTTATCTGTTCTTAATATTTTCTATGCTGCCTTCTTTCCTGTCAGCCAACACTTTAAAATCTGCTTTACCTCTTCTCCTGCTTCTCACAATGAGCTAGATCTGGATCTTGCCTAGGAACAGAGCTGCATCTGTAAGCGCCAGTGAAGCCAGCAGCAAGCGGAAATGAATTGCATGGTCCTTTCTGCAAGGGCAACATAACATGAAAATCATATGAAATTGAAATTTTCCAAACTTTCCTGGATATGCTCGTGTATGACAAGTAGGCAAAGATCGTCCGTTGGCTCAGTATGAAGAGATCGTACTCTTCTGTGTTGGCGCAATGTTAAACCAATAGCTATTTTCAGGTACTGTGATCTGAAGGGATAAACATGGGGAAACCTGTCCATCTACCTATCTTAGATACTTGTATGGCCCCCATCACAGTCTTTAGTGTCTCACAGTCTTTAGTGTGTGTATCCTCACAACACCCAGCGAGGTAGGGAAGTGCTCTTATCCTCATTTTACAGAAGGGAAGCTGAGGCACAGAGGCGAAGTGACTTGCCTAAGGTCACATGGGAAATCTGTGGCAGAGTAGGGAACTGAACACGGGTCTCGTAAGTGCCCTAACCACTGGACAATCCTTTCTCTCTGAATTCCAATGATGACTCTTTCACTGACTCACTGTCTAACCCTGGTCAAATCACTGAACTTTGCTATGCTTCTGGTTCCTTGTCTTTAAAATGAGGATGGTGATACTTCCCTCTCAGGGCTTAATGGTTGCTTAATGTTGCAATTGAAAATGTGAAGCAGTGTATAAGTGCTAAGGTATTAATACTGGACTAATTAGCCACCCAGTACTCTTTGGAGAGCCTGTAAGTGGGAGAGTGTTAAGGTTAATATGAGCATCTCTGGTCATATTGCATCTAGAATATTAACGAACACTGAAAAATAGTTACTACTTATTAAATGCAGAGTTACTTGAGAGAGAGGCTTACAGGAACATCATACTCTTTTATTAGACTAAAGGCACTGAAAAGGGGGCATAAAGAGATGAAGTTGGCCTTCCTGCCAACTGCTCTGGCCATCCCACCCAGCATTGTCACTCGCTGTCAGAGAAAAGATAGTGATGATTTAAAAATAATAGTAGAAATGTTATTTAATGAGAAGTGAGATTTTTATTACAAGCTTAGGAAAATGTTAGGGTTTCCATGGACATTTGTCATTTACTTTATATGTAATTCTTATGTTACTACCTTTTCTGAAATTGATTTATCACTCTGCAGTGATTTTTCATTCTACACCTACTGATACTGTCTGATATTGTGAATAAGCAGTCCAGGTTGCTGTAGCCCAGGTTTTCAACTTTTTAGGGTCAGATCGTGCAGAGGCTTCCTCTTTAGGAAATTTTTCCCAACTACACTGTCTCTTTGTAAATGCAGTGACAGAGTACACAGTTGAATTTACTGCAGTGATTGTTATAGAAAACGGGTATTATTTAAGTTCTGGTGATCTATATATTAAGCAACCATCTAGAGAGCAGAAAAGGTTATACTGTACATATCTACTCCCCAGGGAGATGACAGTCTGTCTGCTGTAACCTACGAATCTGACACAGAGATGGTGAGTTTTATCATCAATGTGCTTTTTGTAAACACTTGAAAAACTTCTCAGAATCTGCTTGTACCCCACACAGCATATCCCAGTTATGTCTACTGATTATTGATAGATACTTTAGAAAGTAGAGCTAACTATATTGTTCCAACAAAGAATTTGACATGTGGGGGCTCCAATAATTTCAAAATTCTCATGCTTGGTCTGAGACACTTTGTAAATGACATTCAGGGAATTTCTCAATACCATCAAGTTAAGGGACCCTAAGTTGTCTGTCTAGTACGCTCTAGTTGAATTGAACAAGTAAGGGTTCTTCCATCTTTTAGGGAATTGTAAGCTCCATTCTCTGCCCTGTAATAGTCCTGCACCTCTAAGGACTTGCTGATTCCCATATTTAAGATGGACAGGTAAATCTCACAGAGTTGTTCAATAAATGAGCAAAAATAGGTAGCTTTGGCTTTGTAGCATGCACCATTGTGGGGCAGCACCTTAATTGTGGTGGGTTGCTTTGTTTTGGCGTCCATTTATTTTCATTCATTTGCTGTAGCCTGCTACAGTGGCATTTGAACTTTGGTAAAACTAGACCAGTTGGGATAGCTATGTTGAATCCCTTTTGTTCTACGTGTAGTCATGCACTACAGTCCTGTTTCTTAGACGAGTTAATATTGTTTTATTAGATCTCTGCTGATTCCCCATTAGAAGTGGCTGCAGTTTCTGGTTTTCAGATTACTTGCTGAGGTGTTTTAGGAATGGGAGAGTTTGAATACAGAAAGCCTATCTTTCTTTTTCTTCCAGAAACGGAAGAAGAAAACTTCTCATAAACCCCCAAAGTCACCAAGTAAGTGTTACCAAAATTTTTCTTCTGTCTTCTTTGTCCTGAATGAGATCGATCTCCATGGGACACAACACCTTGAAGAATGCCCCAAATAAGAACATCTGTGATTCTCTATGGAATGCGAAGCCTTCCCAGCTGAGTGTTATATCCTATAACAAGAGACATTTGACTTTTCTAGGAGTTGGACTGGAGTTTACAGTTTTCTGGAGATTCTTGTGCTGGGCACTAACTGAGTAGTAATGCACTTTTCCCTTGTGGTGGCAAACAGTTTGCAGATAAAATCACTGTTTGCCTTTTATTTCCTTGAAGAAATGCTGTGTCCTTTGCTGTACCTGGGCAGAAAGAGATCCAAAGTTTTGGGGTCTAGAAGTACTGAAGCAGTGCATCCTAACATCCAATGGACCTAGTGGGTTGCAGAGTATCTGAGTCATGGAGGCTACAGAAGGATTTAAGCCATTCCATTTTTCATTTAGCACTATAATTCTATGGTTAAGGAAATTGCCCCCTGTTGTCATGGAATCCTTAATATCTATAAACTGCAGATAAAACCTTTTTTTTATTTTTTAAGTCCATTCCCAGTAAACTGTCTAATATTCAATTTATCTTCTGGGAATTTGTATTTCATACCTGATGTTTATGTGTTTTATAAATAGTATATAATATTTCTAAACAGTGGACTTTTTCTAACTTGCTAGGTTTTGATTAGGTGCTTCCCTTTCTTTGTACCTACAAACACCTTCTTCTTTCTGAACTACCTATGACTACATGATCAATTTGTCTTAAAAATAGCACTTTTATTTCTGTCATGGCCTTTGTGACATCACTTTTGACTATGCTTTTATTGATGTCATAAAGGCTGTGACAAACTTGCACACTTGTAAAAGTGCTCTCTTCTGTTGAGGCATACAGTATCTTTTGTGTAGGTAGAGCATATATGTATACTCTCTTCTTAATAGATCATTTCGATGTATTAATTTAGGTGTGTGTATATTTCTTATGGGTGCATAGATGTGTTTAAAGTGTACACACAAATATGTCGGTATATATTAAGTCATGTGATTATTCCTCTTCTCTGTAGCAACTATTTCTGGAAGGCGGACTTTTTTCTTATTTTGATGTAGCTATGTTCCACTTGCCTTTTGTTGTTGTTTTTAAGAGCTAAGCATTTAAGGTGTTATAAAATGTATTTTGATAATTTGGAAGACTGTATCAGGGATTATGTTCAAGAAGGAGAAAATTGTTTTGTGACATCAACTGTAATAATGCTATGAAATATTTTCTCTTGCCTTAGAATCTCCATATATCTCCAGCACATACCTGTATCCTAAAAAGGCTGCAGTTTGGAGGTCCTTGAAGGGAACAGGGATCATACACCATGAAAACCCAATGGCTAAAACACCAAGGCAGATGTGGCTAGGATCTCTGAAGCAAGGTATCAGTGTAGTAATTCCATCCACATCTGCAAGTGAAATTTCATAGGGTTTATAATGCAGTCCTGATTTAAGTGGGTTCAGCTTCCATTCAGTCCAGTATAAATTAATCTTGTTTACTCCAGGGTTGCATTTGGTCCACCATAATGTTTTACATTTAAAAGTTTGCTTAAGACCGTTTTTGTTGGTTGATCAATATTTGCATAACTTTCTCTTCCGTGTTGAGTACCTATAGGCTCTGGGATGCCTCCAAACAGAAATTTGTCCTTGATTAGATGCCTAGCTGGAATTTACTTTGCTGGTGTCTGGTTCGTTTGTTAGGAATGAATTTGACTTGCATAATTCTTGACAGTATTTGGATATACTTGTTTCTAGTGGGGGTTCGTAGAGGCAGCCAGAGCTGTTCTGGGCTTTGCTGTTGCATTCACACAGGGTGAATTGAATGTATAGTTATCTGTTGTTGTTTTTTCTCATTACTAGCAGGTATGAGCCAGGCCCTGAAATCAGACTTTGATGTGGCACATGCACGAACTAACCTTTCCAGCAGCACTCCAGAATATCTAAAGGAAGCTCTAGGCATGAAAAAGCCAAAGCATGCTCGTTCTTCTAGCAATGGTGAGCTCAGAAATTAGGCAACATCATTTTGTTTAAGGTCCTTGCTTCGGTAAGGCAGCAGCTCCTCTAGTTCTAACCCATAGAACAAACTCTCAAAAGGTGGTTCTCTGTGAGCTGGCTGGTCACATGGTGCTCACTCTCCTTATTTCTAGCTACTTAAGTACATAAGACAGCTGCCTACCTGAAATTCTGTGTAAAGTATTGACTCCCTTTGTTACTTCTCTCTATAAAGTGTTTGTGATACATTATGTTACTGTGTAAAAATCAGTTCGATTGTATGAGAAAATCAAAAGGAACACGCACACTTGAATATTGCTTTTTCTCCCTTTAGCAATAAATTATACATTTAAAAATCAAACTTCTGTCTGAAAATTTTGTTACAAGTAACACCTAAGATTCCTATAACTTACAAGGCTAGAAAAGTTACAAATTTTTCTATTTTTTTCCAAAGTATTGTGTGGCTTTTGTAAGTTGTTGGTTTCAGTATTTTCCATTATATGGTCCTTTAGTTTGTCTTGTTTTTGTGTGGATCTTTCATACAGCAACTGCGGGGAGAGAGGTTTGTTGTTGTTGTTGTTGTTGTTGTTGTTTTAAAGAAAAAATTGCCCCCAAAATCTGACAGGGGTTTCAGGTGCAGCTGCAGCAGCTGAAACTCTTTCTATTTTCAATTAATTTTTTTTATTGACTTTCTTTCTGTAGGCTACATCCCTGGAACACCTGACTACAAAGAAAAGGAAGATATGTATGATGAGATTATTGAACTGAAGAAGGTATAGTTGCTTTGCTACTTGAATAGAAAAAGTCCTATGTGCTGCCTCATCCATCTGTGGGTACCCAGCCCTGATCAGATCAGCAGGGTCTGGTTGCCTATACCTGGAAGAGCCACCGAGCTTCTTCACTTCAGTAATGTATGGACTGAACTGAAACCATGCCTATTTAAAGATATTTCATTTTACTAATGGTGTGACAGTCAGTTCTTCTAGATGTGGGAGGGCCATGAAGTATACCCAAAAGACTGAACAAACCCCTATCTGGACTTTGAAAAGGTTGATTGGGGTTGGTTCCTTTGCCACTTGAATTTCCATAGCAGCCCCTGATTATTCTTTTAATGATTAAAAGTCAGCCAGTTGGGTCTATGTGTACATGAAGACGGATGTTGGGCTTGACTCCTGGGCAAAGCTGAGCCAGGCTCTTGGTTAGAGGGAGGAGCTGAGATGGAGGTACCTGTAGACAATCATCTTGGCTGCTCCAGTGGCTCCAGTAAAGTTGCCCTGCCATTGAAGTCTCTTTTTTTCCCCCTCTTCTCCATACCCTGCAACTTCCCCTCTTAATCAGTCCTAATCCAAAGTGATGATCCTCTTCTTGCTTTTCCTTCATCATTAGTGCTAGCTATTTTAATTGGGTTGCTCTTGGTGTCCAAGAGTGAGTTAATTGTAAAAGCTCACAATGTGCCTCTGACTTTCTCCTGCCTGGAGAACTTGGGCAGAATTTGTAGATGAATTTGTTATCTTTTTGTTCCATTTTAGACAATACAGGTTCAGAAAAGTGAGGGGGATCGGATGAAAACAAAGATCCGACGACTGGAGAAGGAGAATAACAGGAAGGATCGACAAATTGAGCAGCTGTTGGATCCTTCCAGGGTGAGTCTTGTAACCTTCCCAGTAGCATAGCTGACAGCAGGATGTTAGTTTACAGTATTAGTGCAAGATAGTGAAGGTGGTGTTTTTGAATTTTTAGTGTCAAACTGAAAGGTCAGCCTGTTCTGAGTCAGTAAGGGAAACTCATGTCTCAGACATGAACAGTCTGTAACATGATGGTTCCAACTTGAATATGGTTTCTAAGAACTTTCAAGGTAAGTGTGGTAGGAGAGCACAGGAGGTAATATTAAATCAGGCCTGCCCCTGCGCCCATCATTTCTCTATTCTGAATATCTCAATTGTAGTAATGGCGAGCTTGCCTAAGACAGAGATACAGCTGATACCAGATGATTTCTGTTCTGTGTATCCAAGTTTGTCTTTCCAGTCTATCCGTTAACTGGAAGCACAAAATTCAATTCAAGGACAACTTATATGTTATGGTCCTGACTCCTCACCTGTAGAGCAGAAGGAAAACCCTATTGTAAGACCAATGAGCCTGGAAGAGAAATTCTTAGTCACTATTGTAATGGATGGCACAGAAAATCCTTAGATAAGTGTAAGAACATGTTCCTGGGCTGGAGGCTAGGAGGAAAACCTGCAGGGAGGAAGCTGAAGAGAATTTAACAAAACTAAGTTGATTTTGTTGTCTTCTGTTGCAGGGCTCTGATTTTGCCCAGACTTTGGCAGAGAAGAACGATACTAGATGGGTAATTTTCTTCACCTGCACTTTCAAATACGATTTTTCTCCTTTCCAGCTGAACACTTCCTGATAGAAGAATATCCAAGATACAGAAGGAGACCATACAGTTTAATTAGGCAATCATATAAGTGATGTCTTCATTATTGCCAGATATAAGACCTGTAACAAAGGTCTAGAATTAACAGCAATTCAAAGTGCCTTTTCTCATCCTCAGGAGGAATGTGTTTGCATCAATACATCAGCTTATTCATAGCCCTGAATTTAACAGAGTAGATGTACATTTGCACTCTCCACCTCTTTTCCCACACCCCCTAATAGTGAATGGATGCAATTATCAAAGTTTATGTTTTTATTTAGTGACTACATGCTATGTGAAATTCAATAAAGACAAGTGCACAGTGCTACCTTTAGGAAGGAAAATTCAAATGCACAACTTCAAAATGGAACATAACTGGCCAAGTGGCAGTACTGCAAAAAAATCCGGTGGTTATAGAGGATCACAAATTGAAGATGAGCAAACAATGTGATGCAATTGCCAAAAAGGCTAAGATCATTCTGGGGCATATAAACTGGAGAGTTGTGTGTAAGACATGGACGGTAATTGTTCTACTCTATTCAGCACTGGTGGACCTCAGCTGGAGTATTGGATCCCGTTTTGGGTGCCACACATTAAGAAGGATGTGGACAAACTGGAGACAGTCTAGAGGAGAACAACAAAAATAACAAAAGGTTTAGACAACCTGACCTTTGAGGAAAGGTTAAAAAAACTGGGCATGTTTAGTCTTGAGAAAAGAAAACTGAGGTGACCTGATAACAGTCTTCAAATATGGGCTGTTAGAAAGAGCTGTTAGAAAGAGGATGGTGATTAATTATTCTTCTTGTCCACTGAAGGTAGGACAAGAAGAAATGGGCTTAATCTGCAACAAGGGAGATTTAGGTTAGATATTAAGAAAAACTTCCTAACTATAAGGATAGTTAAGCACTGGAATAGGTTACCAAGGGATGTTGTGGAATCCCCATCATCGGAGGTTTTTAAGAACAGGTAAGACAAACACCTGTCAGGGTGGTCTATATATGTTTGGTCCTGCCTCAGCATGGGGATGGACTAGATGACCTCTTGAGGTCCTTTCCAACCTTACATTTCTATGATTGTATGCTTATGTATTAGTAGTGTTTGCACTCAGCTCTTAATGTGGTTATATTTAAACTAGCTGTTTATTAGGCATCTGGTTTAACTCTCTCCCTTTAAGGATAGCAGTAATGCTTACAGTTTGTTTGTCCTGTTACACATATGGCTAAATATTTCTGATTAGATGGATTTAGAAAGATGAAGTGGGATTCCTGAGAAACAGGAATTCTGACTGGAGATTCTGAGATTTCTCTAGAACTGATGAGCCGTGTTCTTTCCTTTCGGTAGGTAATCAATGGGCTGAAGCAGAAGATTCTCAAGCTGGAACAGCAATGCAAAGAGAAAGACAACACTATCAAGTATGGCTCTTTTGGGGCAAGGAAATATATAGGACAAGAGGGGGGAGGGAATTGGACATCCATTTTCTTATGGAGTTAGATTCTCTGACTCCTTGGGAAAGATGAATTAAGTCATAACTGTTGTCAGTAGCTACCTGTGTGGTGCTCTGCTCTTGTTCGATGATGATAACAGTCGGCTGTGTGCGTGTTCCCTCTGTGTGCTGCCCCAGCTCTGTGCAGATAGCTGACATAGCAAACCCCGAGAGAACCCCCAATGACCACAGACTCTAGTAAGGTACGAAGGAACCTGAGCCAGGTTTATTGTCAAACGAAGCACAGTAATAGTTTCCCGTAGACTCTACAAGACATACTACGAATTTGTGCCCCCTGGCAATGGACCGGCTCAGTCAGTGGCGGGACTTTCCACTGCCCCCTAGGCCAGACAAAGATGCGCACTCCGGGACCTACTTTTATACAGTTACAGGACAGATTACTCATCCCTACTGACGTATTGAAGTACAGCCTCTTGGCTCATTAGGGCTCTATCCATCATGCTGTCCTGTCTTTAAGATGCACCTGCCTGTTCCTTGTTATGTCTGTGGATTGTCCTGATGTCATCTTGGCACAAGTTCCTCTTCTCGCCAACTTCTGTGAGTGGGGCCTGCCTCTGGCTCACAGCCCAGCTTTTGCTTAGCAATGCCTGGAAGTACTTTGGTTCAGGCTTCAGGCCTCAGACTAGGCTTCTGACACAAGAGTTTATGTTTCAGGGCCTCATCTTACTACAATAACCACATGTGACTCTCGCCATACCCTTCCCAGATATTTTAAACCATTAATGGTCATTCCTTCCTTATCAGATCTCCTGAGGTTACTGTTGTATTCTTCCATTTTCAGTAAATTCCAGACAGATGTGAAGACCACTAATTTGGAAGAGATGAGGATTGCTATGGAGACCTACTATGAGGAGGTACATCTGGTGAGACCCCTGCCCGTGTAAACAGGGAGGAGAGGTTCAATTATAGATTCTAGGTAGAAACCCTGAACAGTTTTACACTTGTTTCCTAGAGCCCAACTGCACCTGTCTGTGTGTGCAAGTCAAGTAGACACGTGTGTGTTTTGTATATATATAAAAGCACCAACTAGGTGTACTTGTAAAAGCCTTGATGTAAAGCAGAAAACCTATTTTTAATTAAACAAGGCAAGTAATGAAACTAATACAGTGTACAGCTCCGAGCACAGCATCCATATTAATGCCAGTAGGACCATACTCTCATTTTTGGCCATGGCATTGTTACCTGTGCTAATGCCACAAGGATCTCACTTCTATTTTCACTTACCAGACACTGCATAGTAGGTTAGCATTCTGAGCTTTCCAACAGTTAAGTCTTTTCTGTGCCAGCTATGTATGTCCGTTAAGGCAATCTATCTTTTATACTTCAGATTCATCGTCTCCAAACCCTGCTGGCAAAATCTGAGGCTGTGGGGAAAAAGTATGTTTATTTCTTCTGGGACGTGTGCATGTATATGTTTTTGGTATATACTTTGTATACTATACTAAGTGATGGAAAACAATTGCATGTAAATTGTTGTTTGTCTCATAACTTAGATACTGGTGGATTTGCTTTTCCACACTACCTCTGTTGACGTCACAGCGCGTGTGTCATGCCCATGTTGCTTCCACAGTAGATCTGTCACTCTGAATTGATGGGCTTTTAATGAGGAAAACAAAAGGCATCTACCTCAATTAGAGTTTTAAATTCCCATCCTGTATCACCAAAACAGGATCTCCCTAAAGAGACACTAAATCAAAAGAACACTCTCATTGTCAAACAGAACAAAGAAATACATTTTACTTTACAGGGAAACCAAATATTAAAGCTGTTTGAAAATGAAGCAAAACATTTTAAAGCAGAGCAATTGAAAGCTCAAAAAAGAATTTCTAGCATTTATTCCCCATAAAAGAAAATCCATGTCTTTACCCCAAAAATTGAACTGCTTCTCCTGGCAACATTATATGGATAGAGATTGTTGGATATTTAATTTATGCACATTTAAGTCACTTATGTAGACTGCTCTAGAATGTGTGCTGCAAATAAAGAAAGTGCTTTGGTGTGAAAATAATCCTGTAGCGCAGGGGCATTGGTCCACAGTGTGACTGAGACAGATTAATGGTAGCAGTTAGGAGGTGTTAGGATGTCGTGAGAGTGAGACATAGTCAGGGCAGTGTCTCTGAAGATATGTCTGGTTGGGTGGTTGCTGCTCATGTAGGCGTACCCAGGCTAGCTTTGCTTTAGCTAGAGATCAAAGCTAGCTTGAGTAACAATAGCTGTGACGCCGCAGCAGCATGAGCACAAGCTAGCATGGGCATGAACACGGGCGAGCCCAGGGTCGGTAACCTTTCAGAAGTGGTGTGCCGAGTCTTCATTTAGTCACTCTCATTGAAGGTTTCGGGTGCCAGTAATACATTTTAACGTTTTTAGAAGGTCTCTTTCTATAAGTCTGCAATATATAGCTTAACTATTGTTGTATGTAAAGTAAATAAGGTTTTTAAAATGTGTAAGAAGCTTCATTTAAAATTAAATTAAAATGCAGAGTCCGCCCCCCCCCCCGGACCGGTGGCCAGGACCCGGCAGTGTGAGTGCCACTGAAAATCAGCTCGTGTGCCGCCTTCGGCACCCGTGCCATAGGTTGCCTACCCCTGGGCTAGCCGCTCAGGTATGTACCCAGGGTCAGGAAGCTAGTCTGTGCTGCTGCCACTGCTGCTGCAGATAAACTGCTACTGTCACTTGAGTTAGCTTTGATCTAGGACAGGTAGCTCAGATATGCTTACATGATCTACAGTTACACCTCCTGATTGCGGTGTAGACATACCCTTAGGCCAGTTTACTAATGCTTGTCCCTGATGGACCAGGGATCAAGAGGAGATGCATGCTGGGTAAAACATGCTGTAGTGAGTCTAAAAATAAAACACAAAGGGAAAATATAAAATATTAATAACTTTATAGTGTGTCACCTGCCCAACCAAAGGCACACAGGCAGTTGGAGAACTTTAATAAGAAATATTACAGCATTAAAATTAGCCATTGATCAGAACCAAAGTTCTGGGCCAAGCATTTGGGGAAAAATTCAGATCCAAATCCCAACTTTGCAGCTCAGGCACATCTCTAATTACAATAAATAAAAGTACCAGTATGATATACCTGCCCTCTAAACTAAGAATCAGCAGAACTGGATTATAATCCCATAATAATCAGGATTATAATAGCAGGGTTATAAAAATAGGATTAGAATAGTGGGGGGTTGTAGGTCATGCTTGAGGTTAATTGCTAAACGGTGTTGAGGAAGCTTGCACAATGACTGCTTCCACTTTACCTAAATATAGATAGTGCTGTTAGTCTCATAATTAAAAATTAAAAGGAAAAATCAAGACAACAAATTAGCTTGTGAGTGGGGGATGTGAGCACCTAATACCCTTTGGCCCCTACCCAAAGTGATGTCCACTCCTTCTTGGCTGACCGGAGTGTTGCTCCAACATGGGCATATTGGAGAGGAATATTGGGGGTGGGATGAAGGAGATATTTTGGAGGAATCTGTATTCTTAAAATAGTTTTAAACTCTAAATTAAAAATTGTCCAGATGATATCCAGGGAGATTATAGACATGAAGATAAAGATTCTGGAGCAGTGATGGAAGCTACCATGAAGACGATAGAGAAAGGTCTGTGCAGTAGGATGAAGATAGGAATATGGCAGTGGCTCAAGGTTGCTTTCAAAGTATCTAGTGTAATATGATTTTAATTTAATCTCTATCATGAATGTGAGTAACATGGGAGTAAAATTACATTCAGAGAGCAAAGTAAGCGCAGATGCGCAAGGCAGTGTTAGTCCAGCCTCCTGAAAGATGAGGGCAGAGTACTGGTTAGACAGGAAGGATGATGATCTGCTGAGCATGGAAGATAATATATCAATACTTCAGAGTGTGCTTGTGCTTCCCTATCTGAAACACAATGGGCCATTTTAATCCCTGGCATAACTGTTAAAATCAGTGCAATTCCACCAGAACTGTGGATGGGTAATACTGTATATTCCTTCTGTTCCCCTGTTCTGTCATTTGTGGTGGATTAAAAACTGGAATTTAGTTTGTCACTATTAAAAATATTTCATTTATTTTGGCTCAGGCATGCAGTGAGTTAAAGAAGTTGCCTTTCAGTGCTGAAGGCTATCAAATTCAATGTAAGTTACAGGTGAAAATGAGTCGTCAGGTTTCCTTCTAGTCCTCATTTGTGCATAGCTCAAAAAAAAAAAAAATGGTGAGGACAGTCTCTGCCAATTGCATGACTAGCAGTCTTTACTCACAAGGCCAAGGACTGGAATAGCAAATGATGCTGAAGGTCAGAACTATGGTGCAAGGTGCCTGCCTGGATCGTTGCGGACTTAAGTTATAGTGTGTTTAGTCTCTCCTTTCCTGAATCTTAATACCGTTGCCTTTTAGAACTATGTGTGTACAATATAAACCTTTAAAGTACATTTTGACTCTCTGTTGAGCAGGATGCATAAAAAGGACTAGGCAGTTATCTTTTCATTTCTCCAAAAATAACTAAATTGCTCTGGCATCAGAGAGGGTGTGATGTCCCTTTGCTGCCAAAGTTAAAAAACCTTCAGCTCCTCAGTATGATCCATTCCACACAATCTGCAACTCTGTGATTGTTTATTTTAACTTGACAGCTGCCTGAAATAATGGGCATTGAGTGATGCGGGTACCATTTCTGTCATCTCCCCATTTTTCTTTCTGGGGCAGTCCTATAAAAAACCCTTCCTTGTTTGGTTGTTTGTTTCCCTTCGTAGACCTCTTAAGAGTGAATTGGGCCCAGCTTTTCATACTGTGTATGCCATATCCACGACTGTCTTCCTCTTCTCCAGTAGGCTGCCATTGAGACTGTGTTCCAGTGCGCAGAGATGTGTGGCTTCTTCACAAACTGTTTTATGTATTGGCCATTGTGACTGGCATTTGGCCATGGCAGGGCTTGGTCAATTCATTAAGCCTCTCAGCATGGTTTGCTGGAGGAGGTTGCTCTATAACCTGGGTCTCTCCCATAGCACTGCAGAGCAGTTGTTCCAGGTTATCAGGAATCCTGTAGTAGGAACAAACTTTACAACCACTTCTAATGGAAGTTGAGTTACCCTCAGTATGTCCAGTAGAATAATTAAAAAGCAAAACTGCAGCAACATCATCTAGTTCTGGAGGCTCTGAACACATTGTAGTCTCTAACTTGTCTATTTCCTGGTGTTCCCACCACACTCGTGTTGCCTGCATTCTCCAAGTCTGTTTCTTATCTAGTGTTGATTCCAGTGTATCTTTATAAGTGGAGAGATAAGCTTGGTAGGGGACTTCCTTCAAAGGAGAAAGTGCAGCATTCAGTTATCAGATGCTCTAACATGTCTGAAAATTTAGCTTAGAAATTACTTGTAATGCATTGCTCCTTCTTCCCAAATGCACCCTTCCCTCTCCTAACCCCAATCTGCTTGTTTATTGAGTGTGGGGGCTTTTCTCATTTGCTTGTAGTTATTGCCTCTGTGTGCTGTGTTTGAGTCTAAACCCCTGCTCTTGTCCCCTTTTCCAAGCACAGATCCCTTCCAGAGAGCAGAGAATCCCAGAAACGGCTGAAGGTGCTGAATGCTGCTGTTCTGCGATTATCCAAGAACATCAAAGAGCTGCAAGATGAAAATAAGAGCCTGAAAGCAGATCTAGACCGAGTGCTGAGCAGTTCCCCTGCTTCCAGCAAAACAAAAAGTATGTGTTGAAAAGTTAAGGTAGGGAACTAGGCTTCAAATACACAGAAAGGAGTTGGGAGAGAGGCACAGTTCATAGACAACATGGCAATATGGATACAGCTCCTAGAGGCATTGCAAATGTGTTACCTGAAAATGGGCAGCAATCAACTATTATTCCAGGAGCATCAAACTCGCTCCTTGAGTAGACTGAACTACCTTTTCAGTTAGGGTCTGTGGGCCAGGAGTCACTAGCAAGGGGCACATTTTGCTGTCTCATCTGACTGCAGAATGTGTCTCTGTAGCTGGCAAAGTTACAGATCATACTGAAAGACAATTACATTCTGTTTTGAAAAAATAAATGCCTTTGTGAAACTGTCCTTCTACTGGTCACTAAGGCTTGGTCTACACTACAGACTTATGTTGGTATAACTACGTTGCTCAGGGGTGTGGAAAATCCACATCCCTGAGCGACACAGTTATACCAACCTAACCTCGGTGTAGACAGCGCTATGTTGACACGAAGGCTTCTTCTGTCGACATAGCTACCACCTCTTGGGAGGTGGAGTATCTACACCAATGGGAGAAGCTCTCCTGTTGGCATAGGTAGCATATTCACTAAGTGCTACAGCAGTGCAGCTACACCGCTGTATGTGTAGACAAACCCTAATTTACCCCTTTATGCATTCCCGCCACAATCCGTTCACACACCTCCCATCCCCATTTGTCAGTTTTCTCTCTTTTGCTTACCCACAATCCAATCCCCCACTGCCTCTAGGGAGTCTTCCTCATTCTCTTTTCCCTCCCACACCCTTGTGGCATTTCCCCTCTGGGTGCTGTTCTCTGAAGGGGGAGTGAGGAGCACCCCTTCTTTGACATTGTGGGCTATGTGGCAGTAGGAATCAGGGAAGGGGGGGGGGGCGACACTGCGCTCTGGTGTGTGGTAGTGGGGTACCCAATCAGGCATGAGTTCCCTTCTCAATTCCAGTTGCTCCAGCTCCCTCCCAGTCTCTTTGAGCTACAGCAGGCACCTGTAGGTCAGACCCCTTTGTTAAATCAGAGGGAATTACAGACTGGAGGAAAGTGTCCTGGGGCCATGTGTTTGACACCCATGCTTGTATCCATTCAGAGAGTCTGGAGGAACAAGACATTCCCCATAAAGCCCTGTTTTCCATCATCCAAAAATATACTGTACTGGTTTAAATGGTCTAATTTGAAATGGTTTGAGTAGGATGTCAAACATTTCTAGACCATTCCGTCTCTAAAGCTGGTTTTCAGTCTCCTACAATGAGGTGGACTTTCTGAATGGACACAAGCTTCCTTTTTCTAGGGATTTGTGTCTCACCAATCCAGCTTCTTGTTTAAAACCTTGTTACCTTCTTTAGATTACAATGAGTGGAGCAGACAGAGGCTGATGAGACGGATTTCAGAACTGGAAAAAGTGAGTGACAGAAATAATATAGCCTGTCTTATCAATGGTAGAACAGAAAACATAAAGTCACTGATCTGTGTTCATGGTGCCTTATCCTTCCAAGTATCAGCTTGGTGCACTCTCTCTTATACATATGAACAGCTATCTATACTGTTCCCTTTTCTGCTGTGTCATACTCATCTTGTATAGCTGCGGCTTTAAGATTAATCTCCCTTTGATCCTGCTTTCCTTTCCTCTTCCCTAGCCCGGGCAGATCCTCATCTGGTGTAAATCAGTATGGCTCCATTGAAGTCAGTTTGTACCAGATGAGGATCTTCCCTCCCTCTGTCCCCCTCCTCCCCATATCTTATAGAAGCAGAAAGAGAAAATTTTCAATTTTCCCCCCTGAACCTCTAGGAAGTGCATGAGATGGAGAACAACAGATTGCAGTCATCAGCTAATGGCACATCACCATTGCTTGCTCTGCCACCTTCAGCTTCTGTACAACTGGATCAGCCAGACACTCAAGAACCTGACCCCCTTGAAGAATGTGAGCATCTCCGAGGGCTGGTGAAGAAACTGAAAGGTGATAGGAGCGCACTTCAAAATCAACTGGCCAGTAAATAGTAAGTCTGACTATTGTCTGGGATGTTACAGTCTCTGACCTTGTCTACACTAAAGGGAAAAGTCGATCTAAGCTACGCAATTTGAGTTACATGAATAGCGTAACTCAAATCGACAGAGCTTAGATCTACTTACCGCGGGGACAACACTATGCGACGTCGATGGAAGACACTCTCCTGTCAACTCACCTTACTCTTCTCAATCCGGTGAAGTAAAGGAGTCGACGGGACAGCAATCGACTGTCGATTTAGCGGGTTTCACTAGACCCGCTAAATCGACCGCTGATGCATCGATCACCGCAGGGTTGATCCTCTGGTAAGTGTAGACAAGCCCTCTGTGACAGTCTTTTCATAGGTGTGAAGCGTTTCACATTGTATCATGAAAGGAGCTATGTGAAAAGTTTCTCACATTTTAAACAAAATTGGAGCCATTTGAGGTTTTGGGAAGGGTTTGGCTGGATTTGCAAAAAAGGTTTAAAAATCCACTCTTTATCATATCAGCTTTGTAAAAAGTTTTGCTATTTATGAATGGCAAGATTGACCATCAAAAATGGAAACTTCTGCATGTTTCTGAAGAATTTTAAAGGCCAATGAAATTTTTGGAAAGATAACATTTGAAGAACACTAAAATTTCATAGTTACTTCTTTAAATCATTTTGCGAACCTTTTTCAGTTTTGCTGTGAGAATTTTGCAACAGAAGTTTTGACCTGATCTACCATTTTCTCCTCTGAAACATACCTCTCATTTTCTGCTATACTCTGGCATTCATCCTCCAACTGAGCAGCTGAATTCCTTTGCTATTTCTTACAGTAGTTGTGTTTGTCAGTGCATGGAGAGAAAGCTTAACTTTACCAGGTGCTTAGATGTGTGCACAGAGCAGCCTGTATGTTAATATGATCCTTCAGTGCAAAGATGCACATGGACAAAGACCTAACATCAATACCATGCAAAAAGTCCTTTTTCATCTAAACCATGTATACCATAGTGTGTGGGGTTATAAGGACAAATATATACTTATTTAAAATATAAAATTACTGTTCAAGTTTAAACAAAACAGATTTTATTCAACATTAGAAGTGTAAGCAACAAATAATTCTTCTAATGCACTGAAATGCAAATTATATAAACATTGCCTTAGAGCTTAATTCCCTATTCTCATACAGTTCAGAGGTGAAGCAATTACAGCAAGCAAAGACTGAATTGGAGCGGGAACTGCAAAAGCTGCAGGAGATGGAGAAAGAAAAGAGTGAAAAAGAGGAGACTTTGAGGTACCGTGAGAGGCATTTTCCAATTTTGAAAGGGACTGATAAAGTTGAGTATGACACAGTTCTCATACTAAGTGGTTCAAAATATGCAGAATGTCATATGAAATGTGGGGAACGATGAGTAAATGAGGTATCTGGGCAGAACTGTTTTGGCTAAATGATGATGATCTTGGAATAAGTTTTGGGGGAAGGTGATTTGAAGTATGAATGATATCTCTGTGTCTGGAGGGATGGGGGACAGGAGTATGGTGGAAGAGCTGAAATGTAGGATTAAAGTAGGGCTGTCAAGCAATTAATAAAAACTAATTGCGTGATTAATTGCGCTGTTAAACAATAATAGAATACAATTTAAATAAATATTTTTGGATGTTTTCTATATTTTCAAATACATTGATTTCATTACAACACGGAATACAAAGTGTACAGTGCTCATTTTATATTTATTTTTGATTAAAAATATTTGCACTGTAAAAAACAAAAGAAATAGTATTTTTCAATTCACCTCATACAAGTACTGTAGTGCAATCTCTTTATCATGGAAGTTGAACTTGCAAATGTAGAATTATGTACAAACAAATAACTGCATTCAAAAATAAAACAATGTAAAACTTTAGAGTCTACAAGTCCACTCAATCTTACTTCTTGTTCAGCCAATTGCTCAGACAAACAAGTTCGGTTACAATTTGCAGAAGATAATGCTGCCCACTTCTTGTTTACGTCACCTGAGAGTGAGAACAGGCATTTGCATGGCACTGTTGTAGCTGGCGTCGCAAGATATGTACCAGATGTGCTAAAGATTCATATGTCCCTTCATGCTTCAAGCACCATTCCAGAGGACATGCGTCCATGCTGATGACAGGTTCTGCTCGATACCGATCCAAAGCAGTGCGGACCGACGCATGTTCATTTTCATCATCTGAGTCAGCTGCCACCAGCAGAAGATTGATTTTCTTTTTTGGTGGTTCAGGTTCTGTAGTTTCTGCATCAGAGTGTTGCTCTTTTAAGACTTCCGAAAGCATGCTCCACACCTCTTCCTTCTCAGATTTTGGATGTCACTTCAGATTCTTAAACCTTGGGTTGAGTGCTATAGCTATTTTTAGAAATCTCACATTGGTACCTTCTTTGCATTTTGTCAAATCTGCTGTGAAAGTATTCTTAAAACAAACATGTGCTGGGTCATCATCCGAGACTGCTATAACATGAAATATGTGGCAAAATGCGGGTAAAACAGAACAGGAGACGTACAATTCTCCCCCAAGGAGTTCAGTCACAAATTTAATTAATGCATTATTTTTTTTAATGAGCATCATCAGTATGGAAGCATGTCCTCTGGAATGGTGGCCGAAACATGAAGGGGCATACGAATGTTTAGCATGTCTGGCACGTAAATGCCTTGCAACACCGGCTACAAAAGTGCCATGCGAATGCCTGTTCTCACTTTCAGGTGACATTGTAAATAAGAAACAGGAAGCAGTATCTCCCGTAAATATAAACAAACTTGTTTGTCTTAGTGACTGGCTGAACAAGAAGTAGGACTGAGTGGACTTGTAGGCTCTGAAGTTTTACATTGTTTTGTTTTTGAGTGCAATTATGTAGCAAAAAAAAATCTACTTTTGTAAGTTACACTTTCATGATAAAGAGATTGCACTACAGTACTTGTATGAGGTGAATTGAAAAATACGATTTCTTTTGTTTATTATTTTTATAGTGCAAATATTTATAATAAAAATAATAATATAAAGTGAGCACTGTACACTTTGTATTCTGTGCTGTAATAGAAATAAATATATTTGAAAATGGAGAAAAACATCCAAAATATGTAATAAATTTCAATTGGTATTCTATTGTTTAACAGTGCGATTAATCATGATTCATTTTTTTAATCTCGATTAATTTTTTTGAGTTAATCGCATGAGTTAACTGCGATTAATTGACAGCCCTAGATTAAAGTAAACCTTGAAAAGCTGGTATGTTAGTCTGGATGACCTTTTCTTGTCCTCCTTTTTGCTTATGAGGAGAGAGCTGTAGATCCTCTACTTTACCCTTCCACCCTGACTCCTAACAGTGTGGTTTCCCATCCACTAGAGGAGTTACAGTATTTAGAACTGAGCAGCGATCATTAGAGAGACAATCATGGCAAAAAATGTGTTCCCATTATATCAATCAGAAACTAACATCAAGCCAAAGTAAAACACACAATTTTGCCACAATCTTGTATCTGTCAGTCACTGAATTATTGGGTCAGGTGCAGAGGCATAAAAAATAGCATCAAAAGTATCACTGTGACCTTGGTCACTGTTAATTTTAATTTAGTACTCTGACATCTCTCTTTGTGAGTTCATTTTCCATATCTGTCACTATGGAGACATGCATTGTGTGTTCCTGTACAGCAGAAAAGTTCTGGCTATAAATAACTCTGCACTCCTAACTATAGGGAGGAAATCCAGAACCTTACACACAAAGTGAGAGAACTGGAGGCGGAACTACATGAAGACAAGAGACAAACTGCAGATGATACCATGGAAACGCCAAACAAGGTATAACCTCATTCTTTCTTGCATCCCATTTGTACCCTTACAAATTGGGCAGTTGAAGTCTTTCTGGTTGATAGATATTCAGGTCCATAATGCAATTGTGATTTCTTCAGATCCCTTCCTATAGTAACTTAAACTGTAACCAAGGAAGGTTGTTGCTTGTTTAAACCAATTTCATTTGTAAATTATAATTTTCCTAGATGTGCCTTTCATTTGCAGATGTGTCCTCAAGGGAAGAATGTCAGCAGGCAGTCCCTTTTGTTGCTAATCCTTTTAGAAACAGTTGTACTTTATGGGCCAAATCCTTCACAGAGGACCAGATTGACAAAAGTATTTAAACACCTAAAGATGCGGATAGGCACCTCGTGGGATTTACAAAAGCACTTGAGTTAGGCACCTAACTAACTTAGTGGATATATAAAAGTGCCTAAGGTGTCCATCTGCATTTTTAGGTGCTTAAATACCATTGTCAGTCTGGTCCCAGCTTCTTATACAAGCAAAATTCCCATTGAATTCATTATGAGTTTTGCTGGAGTAAGGATTGCAGGCTTTAGCCCTCTGGGTGTGTGATGAGTGGGCTTAATTTAATAGATTCATAGATTTTAACTCTTATATAACATAGGCTGTAGAATTTCACCCAGTAGTTTCTGCATCAAATCTATAATTTCTGGGCATATCTTTTAGAAAGATATCAAATCTTGATTTAAAGATGGATAATGCACTACACTGGTAAATTGTTCCAGTGGTTAATTACCCAAAATTTTGTCCGTAGGCTTTATGGTGATTGTCTACCCTTAATGTAAAGCTGGTCCTTGCTTGCTCAGTGCAGTATTACAAGAGCTCACACATTGAAAAGATTATTTTTTAAACAGAAAAAAGAATTGTGGGTTTAAAAACACTTCAAGCAGATACTTTTAGGTTAAAAATATAGAGTAGTACATTCAGTTTACATTGGACATTGTTTCACACCACCAAAGAGAAATCCATTGCAGAGCCTTATGATTCTCTTCCACGCATCTGCATTTTTACTAATACCCAACAAATTTAAAAATAAAATCCTCGGGAGCATGAACAGAAACAACCAAGATACCAAAATTGATATTAGTATCTGTTAGAAGGTTTGTGCTTTGACAGCTTTTGTTTCTGTATTATTACTAAATTTTATCATCATGCAGTTTGCACAGTTGTGGAAAGATTTCCTAAATAAAGCTAGTGTATTATATTGATGCTTTTTCTTTGTTTGGTATTGCATGTATTCCTGGAGATCCAAGGGCTATGACTTTTTATTAATTTGTACACATTGCATGAATTGGTCTCAGATTCAATACCTGGCCAGTTAGCCCCTTGAACCACATATCTTTTTATTATTCTGTTTTCTATATTGCCAAAAGTGTGCGACTTTTCCCATTAGGATTAGCTTCCTTTAGTCTATAATCCAAAAATGGATTTTTTGGTGCTAGTTCCTACTTCTGTGATGCTGACATGAATTATTCAGTATTTGTCTTCAGCAAAAGACTGCGGTGATAGGGAGTTTCAAGTAAGTAATATTGCTGGTGTTTTTGATCACAGTGTTATGAAAAATAGACACCAGAACATGGATAACAACTTAATATGAATAAGAGTGTCCGCTTGCATAGGAGGATGTTGTTTTGGACATAAGATGCCATTCTGTCTGGGTCAGTTTTATGTTCTGTGTTGTGGACTGATGAATATTAGATAGGGTCATGAATTCCAAGTAACTTTTTAAAAAAACCAAAACCTACAGATTTTTTGACCAATATCAGTCCTTTGATTGAAAATACAGGTCTTGTGCCCATTGTTTTTAATCATTCTTGTCTTCCTATTTATGTTTAATTTTAATAATACACTGTAGCTTTGAATATAAGATGATCCATTTAATAAACTTAGGTCCATAATTCAATTTTTTTTAAGTGTATAAGTAAATAAGTCCTTTCAACAGAATACAAAGCCCTTCTCAGTTCTCATGTAAAATAAACTTTCTATGTTATTGTAAAATGTTTTGTAGGAGAATGAATTAAATCAATCTTCAAATTCTGCTTATAACTTTTTGTTGATTGATTAGTAAAATATCACTGACATTTTCATTACCATCCTCCTAGTAAGGTGGAAAATTTGGTTTTGTGCCTGGGCTGGTGGATTTTCACTACCATTTTTGCTGTATTAAATATTGACAAAAAGGCTGTCTTAAATATTTCTAAAGCGCAGAGAGTGGATCTTCCTGGTATAAAACCTGGTTGGTCTTCATGGATTATAATGGTGGCTGTTCTCTTGTATAATTGCATTGCTAGCAATTTGGCAAGGGTTTTGTCTCTTTATACAGCAATGTGGTAGGTTTGTGTGAACTACAGCAGTGGGGTCTTTTTAGAGTTGACAAATGGAGCTAGCATGGCCAAGTTAAGAGAGCCTGCTAATAAGTTAATTAGGTGGGCATAGTCAACACATCTAGTAACGGTTGACTAATCTCTTTTGGGCAGCTTCTTTTAAAGTGTACAAGCAGGCTGTCTGGTCCAGGCATTTTGCCTGGTTGTAGCTTTTTAGTAGCTGCTTGGGTTGCTTCCCTTGTGAGGCCTTCTCTCCCCTCCCCCCCCGCCTCCCCCAACATTTTGTGCCTCACACAAGTATAGTGTTTTAAGTTTTACAGTGTGTGAGAATTCCTTCAATATTTTCCTGGTAGGTAATTGTATGAGACAGATTGACATGTTGTGGATCAGTCATGTGATTTGCCTGAGACAGAGTACCAAACTGTACCCTTGTAACCAGAAATAGGAAGCTCTTTGTTTTTATCCTTACTTTTCCTTTGCTTTCCAAGTTGCTGATTTGTTAAAGGTATAAAGAGGAACAGGATTGTGTTCATTTACATTGGACTCCCCTTGTTGGTGTTTCAGGATGGCCATCCCATCAGTAAGTTGAAACAAATGAGTATAAGACCAGTTATGCGGTCCTTACACTTGCAAAACTCCAGTGGAAATTAGTGCAAGTTTTGCCTGTGAAAGGACTGCAAAATCAGGTCCTTTGGCATAAATTCTCAAGTTGTCAGCATTACAAGTTATGTCATTTTTCAACAAGAGAGTAACTGCCACTACGGGAATGGGTATCTAAGAAATACCTACAATAATACACCTTTAGATATTTAAATAAAAAACTCTAATTTCACATCCAGTTCACAGTTAAGACAAGTGAGGAGTGTATTTCGCTGTAAGAATTTTCCAAATTCTGAGCTCAACATAACAAATGCAGATATCTTTTAAAATAGGATTTTCTTCTCCAACTTCCCTACATCATGTGAGAAAATGATTTCTTCTCCTGTTGAACTCCCTCTTTCTTTCCAGTCCTTGCTGTCTTACAGCTCCAGAAAGAATCCCATACCAGCAATCCCATTTAGTATGTACACTACATTCAAGTGTTTTGCCTTCACAGCCTTCATGTGCCCGCTTTCATCAGGGCAAAGAAGACAACAGGAAGGAGCAAGCAGCCAAACTCATCCAGAGCCAGTGGAAGGCATACAGAAACAAGGTGAAATTCTTATAAATGGACAGAGAGGGTTTTTTTTTTAATATCCTGCTACCTCACCTTCATTTCAGGGTATTGAGTAGCCTGCTGATGAGCATCAGGAATCAGAGCACTGATGCAGTCATAACTAAATGTCTGACTTTCCTTCTTCCCCTGGATATTTCTCCTTTCTTCAGGGCCACTGATTAAGGATAGTTCTTTTCATTTCTGTCATCCTGTATGCTGGAAACTCTGCTGGCATTCTAACAGTGAATGTGAATTTTGCTAGGACCAGGCATGACTTGACTGAATTAATGGGAAAGGTGTCTGTAGTAGCCAAGACAAGGATAAAGGAGTACTGAGTACTAGAGCTGGTCAAAAAATTTCCATTGAAACTGTACTTTAATGGAAAACTTGGTTTTTGATTAAAATGACTTTTTTCATAATTGTCTGCTTTCTGTGGAAAATTTTGATAGTTTTGTCAAATAACAAAAAACAAAAACACACCCAGAAACTGAGTATTTTTAAATTTTTGGCTAAAAACAACTATTTTGATTCTAAAATGCTGCTGCACTGTTCCTTGAGAATTGTAGTTAAGCTGCCTCATGTTCCCATCCTCCTCTGGGCTGGGCTCTCCAGCTTGACTTCTCCCATGACTCATCACAGCCATGTGATTCCCCCAGTATATGGCCTCCCTCACCAAGAGATTTCCCATGGGAGATGTAGTCTTACCAGGGATCCCAGCCTATAGAGGAGAAAGGGAACATGAGGAACCCAAACTATAACTCCCATCAGGCACCCTGGAGACATTTCAGAATTTAAATATGTTAGATTTTGATTTTTCACTGAAAATTTGAAATTTTCAATGGATAACTTGGATTTTTTTTTTCATTTTCATCAACATTTTTCTCAAAAAGAAAACCTATTTTCCAGCAAGCTCTGAGTACAGAAAGTGAGCTAAAACAGAAATGCAAGACATTACAGATTTTTGGAACTTGTATTTAAGTGCCAGAGTTGGAAACCAGTGCTCAGATGTTGAGGGAAAGAAGTGGAATTAAGACATTCTTTCCATAACCCAACCAGTCAGGGCCCAAATGTGAGAACCTGATTTTTAGAATATGTGAGACAGAAGCAAAATAAATGATGCAATGAAAAATAATAAAGTAAGGTGCATGAAATAAAGAGGTTTTAAATTATTTTGAAAGGTATTATAAAAAGTTTTGGGGAAATCCGTTCCATGGCTTAGCGTTTCTGAGATCAGTAATTTGCAGAAGTAAATGGTGTGGCCAGTCCAGGTTCACGTAGGATAATACTGTCGGTATATGTGGAGCTAAAATGAGTGGTGGTCTTTGTAACTCAGTATGGTTCAGAGGGATGATTCTGTGCCACTTAAACCATCACTGCAAACCTGGAAATTCCTTAGCCTGAGTTCCATCCAGCTAGGATAAGGTGACAAATTAAAAGAATAGCTTATATTAAATTTTGTTTTATGAACAAACAAAGTAAATGATGCATCTCTATATCCATGATTTCAGGGGTTAGAAATAGGGGAACATAAAAAATCCACTATCAAGCTAAAGAATAAACAATCCCCCAAAAAATCCAATTCCAGAAAGCTTCCCCAGGGAAGAAAAACTGGGGTTTTCAGTTGTTTTGGGATGTCTTTGTAGTAGCTGTAAGAAAATATGAGACCTTCTGGAGTAATCTTTTATTAAATAAAAGCCATAAATCCTTATGATGTTAATTTAGAAGTTTTCTCCATTTCAGAAAGAAGAAATTGCTCTGGATCAGGTGAGTGTGTATCGCACCAATAAAATGACAATTCAGGTTCACTTTGTAATAAACAAGTAGAAACAAGTAGTTATGTAATTTTTTAAGCGATTTTATTATGAGCAGGAGCACTAAGTATTGCTATACTAATAGTTCAGGTTGTGTGACAGTTTACCTTCTGACATCCTCTTTTCAGTTGTTCATGACTGACCTAAACTTTCTCCTTTTGAGTTCAAATTTTCTATACGTGGTCTCTGCCAAAAGATGCATCCTTTCGGAAAATGGAAGCAAAAATGGTTCTGGCACTTTTGAGTATAAGGAACTGCGGGTGAGATGGAGAAGAGTTTTCCCATTATAATAAAATAATTCTTGCAGCCTTTCTATCTTCAAAAAGGCTGGATGTTGACATTTGACATGGAAACAGCCCTCATTAAGAAGTGCCTGTTACAAGGCAAGTGTGCCCCGTCCCCTCTTGGGGCGGGGTAATTATTTTCCCTGTGGTTGCATCCTTATGATCACCCCTTGTCTTGGGGTAGTGTGTGTGACAGGTTTGGGCCCTTTGGGGTGTCACCTGATGTGCTGGGGTTTAACTGAGCCTCCCCTGCTCGATTAGCCTGGGTTCCCTCTCCCTGCTTTGCTGGATTAGGCTCTCCGGCTTCTTGCAGCACACACACAGGTAGGGCCACACCCCGCTGCCGATACAGACTGAAGTCAGCTCTGTGTGAGAGGGCTCCCCCAGCACTCACGTGCCCACTCCCTTTAAGCAGTACAAACCCAAAGGTTTTATGAAATTTGCCCCCTCCCTCAATGTGGAGGGAGATATGCACAACTTCTTGTGTCCCTCCCCCCATTAGAAATTAATTACGTAAACTGGGTTATATTATAATCAAGCAATACGTTCATTAACTACAAAAGGTGAATATTAGAGATAACAGACAGAACAAAGGAGATTACTGAGCAAATAAAACAAAGTACGCAAGCTAAGCTCAATATACTTAAGAAACAGTTTACAAAATGTAATTTCTTACCCTAAATGTTATTTTAGGCAGGTTGCAAAGTTTCTGTGGTTCAGAGTTCCAGTTATATTTCTTTTCAGACTGGACCCCTGTCTCAGTCTGGACTCCCCCTGCCTTCCCTTCAGGTGGCTTTAGCAGTCTTTCTTCTTGGGCAGACAGGCCATGGAGAGGAGGAGCCACATTTGCCTTCCTCCCCACCCTTAAATAGGATTTACATAAGGCAGTAATCCTTTGTTCCCAAACTTGACACTCCCCAGTGGAAAGTTACAAGAAGTCCCAGGTAATGTTTAGTATCAGGTGACAAAGACCACCTGACTCTGTAGTATCACAGCGAGTATCACATGGGTCAGTGGCAGTATGGAATGTCCGCAGGAAGGCCAAGCCTTTTCACAGGCCATTGTCCTTGCTGATGTGCCATCTGCCCTGTCTGGCTTTTCCATTGTTGTACCTGAAGTGTTAGCAGTGGACGTCACCCAAAGTAGCATAGTTGAAATACAGACACATAGTCAATATTCCTGAGTCTAGATACAGAAATGATATAGGCATACTAATTGGATAATCACATTCAATAAATTATAACCTTTCCAATGATATCTTACAAGACCCATCTTGCATAAAGTACATCTCAGTTATGTCATATTCATATCATAAGCATATTTTCATAAAGAATATGGAGTGAAACGTCACAGTGTGGCCTTGCAGTAAAAATCATTGTGGCCGCTCTCTCTCTCTCAAGGTTGTGTGGCCCAATGGCCAGGGTCAGGGTGACAACCCCTTCCCACAGAGCTATGGGACCTAATGGCCTGCATCAATATGGCTCCCTGGTTCGGCCGGGGTACATCATCTAGTGCTCAGAGTCACTGTGGCTGCCTGGCTCAGCAAGGCAGTATGGCCTAGCAGCAAGAATCAGTAAAGTCACCCTCTCTCAGGGCTGCGTGACCTAGTGGCCTGAGTCAGCATAACTGCCCCTTCTGTGGGGCTGCATGGCCTAGTGGCCTGTCAGGGGAGTGGGCCATCACCCCGGAGTGGGTGGCGGTCGGGTAGGTGGACCCGGCCCTCCCTGCTCCCCTGGATCTCAGCTCAGGGCCCTGTGAGTGGCAAATATGCCCGTCAGTGGGGAATCCACCCCGAAACACGCTGACCCCATTCGATACCACAACTAGTCCCCCTAAGCTACTTCCTCCTACCTGGTTCCTGATGCCTGGATGATGCACCACAGTCACCCCTCATGGTGAGGGAAGGCCATTGTATCACCCGAGTCCCTGGGTAGGGTGCATCATGGGAGATGTAGTTCAGCCTGGTAGCCCAGCTCATAAAGGACACTGGGCATTGGAGGAAACTGAAATAAAGCTCCCATGAGGCAACATAGCTGAATAGCTGAATTGAAGTAGCTTTTTAACAGGTGCTTAGATTTTTGACAAAACAATCAAAAATTTTCCACAGAAAGCAGACGTCTTTCACACACACAAATTTGTTGAAAACTCAACTGTTTTGACAGGGTTGATAGAAAATTTATGACCAGCCCTCATTGTAATAGAGTTCTTAATGGCATGATTGTATACTATTTCTCACCTAGCACAACATAATATCATATGCATTTTCTTCTTTAGCCTTAGAAAATCTGCTTTGAGTAGGTTAGTAAAGAGAAGGATGAGAAGTGCCAAAGCTCTTTCCACGCTCTTCCAGTGTGAAACTGTATATAACATCTATCAGAATGGTGATTTTAAAATGTCACTGTAGCAGGGTGGACACCTGCTCCGGCCTGGAAGGGCCAGAGATAGCCCAGGGAGTACGCAGTGTGAAGGCTGAGCTGATTGGGGGAAGTGGCTGCAGCTGGGGCCACGCCCCAAACAGCCTCAGCAGGCCTATATAAGAGGCTAGGAGCCAGGCGCTCAAGAGTCTCTCTTTGCCTTCAGAGAGAGAAGGGCCTGGCTGCAGGGAGCTAGACAGGGTACCTGTAGTGGAGCAGGGCTGGGGAAAGGCTGGGGAGCTTCAGCCTGGATAGCCCCAGGCTGCGGCCTGGTAATAGGCCAAGGGGTACTGGGGGTTGCAGAGGGCAGCCCGGGGCTAGGTGGAGGCAGCAGGTCCAAACCCAACCTTGCCAGTGATGAGTGGCCTATACTGCAGTCTGCCCCAGAGAGTGGAGGCTAGTTGGTGACTGGCAGTGGCCTTATCCTGAGGCGAGGTGGGGTTAGTGGGTGGGGGTTCCCCTGGGAGGGGAGACCTAGTGTGTGGGTATTGCCAGGGGGCAGCACCCAGAGCAAGGGGCACCGGGGTCCTGGGAGGGACACGGGGGCCAGTGCAGAGGACAAGGCGGATCACCGGCCTGCAGAGGGCGCTCCAGAGGCTGGTGAGCTAATTCCCTGGACGACCAGCAGGAGGCGCCGCAGGGGTGAGTCCGCTCCTCTTACAGTCACTTTATACCCTTGATATCTTCTGATATTTGGGGACCTAGTTGAGAATTAAAATCCCTTAGCAGATAGGAAGAACGTTTGTTTAACATAATTACCAAAATGTTTGCCAGACTCCACTTGATTTCTGATGATGTTATCAAGCAGAAAAGCCTGCTGGATAGCTGGGAACTAAGATGGGAATATGACTACATTGTTGTATCTGTGAAATATGGGCTAATGTTGGTAGCTTGAATTTAATTGCGTTTGACAGGCTCCATAATGTGCAGATTCTCAGGTTAAATTTACTGTGGAGTTGTATGTCTGTGCATTTCTTTTATAATTTATAGGTTGGAACCCTTTTGGATTCCAGACCAGCACACGTGAAGTGGTTAAGCGTGCCTCTTGATGAGAGGGGAAATGCCTGCACATTAAACAGTTGTCATTGCACAGGGAAAATAGTTCTCTCTCCTGTAATGCCTTTTTCCCTCTGGACACTACTTTAATTTGTAGCTGCTATCTTTCAAGGGAGTTAACATCCATTTATCTCTCTCCCTGCTAGGCGGCTGTTGTGATTCAGGCAGCTTTCAGGGGACATTTAGCTCGGCAGAAATTGTTATTGAATAACACACTCAGTCAAAAATCTCCCACCATGCATAGCCTTGGAAATAAGGTAACTGTTGGGGTAAGTGGGGACATAGACACAACGTGCTTCTTCATTTTCCCATTATTTACAGTCAGTTTACAATGCAAAGTACTAGGCTTCCAAGCCTTCCAGGTTTAGTTCTGTAACTCATCCAGTGGCCTTTTTTAATACTTTGGTGTGTGGTGTCATTTAAATTCCAAAATGTGTTAAGCCCATTTGTTGGCTTTCCTTTTTACCATCTACTTCATAGTCCTCCTGAGAAATAAAGCCATACTATCTCTGTGCAGTAGGCTGCAACCTGTATCCAAGCTGCTGGCTTTCTTTATCTGGTTCTGTCATCAAGTAAAAGTAAAGGGTTATATTGTTAGGGTGCAGCCTTTTCAAAAGCTGCACTTGCACCCAGGCACTCATGGAGTCATAGCGCTAGGCAAACATTACTCATTGTGCTTTAGAAAGAAGAAGTTGAAAATGATGGTTGGTTTGGAGCCTGGTATCCAGCATGCTCTGCTGAAGATTTGCAGTGTATTTCTTAAATCATGTCACACTTGGCCCTGAGTGCCAGGCTCTGAATATAAAAAGACTTCCTTACTGATTACACATTTTAGATGCTGTAAATGTACTGGTGTCCTAAGTAGCCATTTAGATCTAGGGCAGTCTAAAATGAATGAAGAATTCTCTAGCCAGGCCCTCCATCTCACTACACATTATAATATTTAAGCTCAGCTTCAGCTCAGTTTGGCGGCACTAACAAACTTTTGCTTTGTACAGAGGTCAGACCCATCTTGGAGATTGCCTTAACTCTCTTAGCTTGAGGACGAGTCCTGCCCACAATACCACTGAAATCATTTAACATTCATTTCAGCTGCCTACCCTTTATCTGTTGTATAGTTGTTTAACAAGTGTATGATGACAGATTATCATTGGATCAATAGAAGTCTAGTAAAACCTCACTGGGCTGCAACCCAAAAGAAATGAAATGCTTGCTCACTGCCCGGTGACACCACATTCACAATCAAGAATGAAAATGTCAAAGGTGCGGTTATGTTGGCAAGGAATTTGTTAAAAGGCTGATTTTTTCCTTTGGTCTCTACATTGCAGGGCCCCAACATGTCTCACGGGTCCAGCTCTTTGAGCTTGTCTTCTGACTTCAAGGAGGATGAGGAGGTTGTGACATTCATCCAATCAGTTTTCCGGGCTCACTTAGCACGTAAAGGACAACATGAGGAAAGGTAAGTCAGAAGCAGGTGTCTCCATCAGGACACAGTATTGTTACTTATTTGCATGGCTATATCGATATAAAATTGTAGTAGAGGCTCCAAGGGAGCAAAAGAGAGAGCCGTTTGGAGCAATAGGTATGTTCAGTATGAACAGTTCACAAGTAAAATGTGTAGGAGGGGCATGCAACAAAAATTCCCCGTCCTTCTATTTCTGCAAGGGTTCTTGTTGCAACTGTAATCTCCTCAGGTATTCTCATTGTTTTTGTCCTTTAGAGGTGGGAAAAATAAGTGTAGAAAATGATTACTATACCTTTCACATACGTAACAATCAGTGCTCAGTGCTACTGCGCTGGGCTAGTGTAGGGGAGTCTAAAGCCCTAACCTTAAGAGGAAAAGGCTAGAATGGAATCTCATGTGCAGCCCAGATTTGTGAATTTTTTAGATGTACAATGACTGTATCGAAAATCATTTCCTTTCTTTCCATAGTTTACGGTCCCCAAAGTTTTAGATGCTCTCATAGTTAGAGGGCAAGCCGCACTGCTGTCAGAGCTCACCCCTCAGGTGACAAGCCTAAGCTTTCTCCTCTCTCAGGATGGAATCATATGATTCTCCCACACTAAGATCCCTGTGTACTAACCCTGAATTCCTCAGCAGGGTTATTTATCACAGGCAGTCCCCAGCCACTACACCTCTGCACTCTGGGGGCTGCCTGTGACAAATGGTCTATGCTGAGTGACCAGAAAGCATTTTCTAAACTCTGTATGGTGTATTTTTAATAGTGGGAACACTGCATAGAGCAAGAGAACAAGGATTTTAAAACAATAAACAGTCTACATGCATTGTGTCAAACCAACCTAACAACTTTTTTTGACGTGATAACAAGCCTTGTGGATAATGGGGAAGTGGTAGATGTGGTATATCTTGACTTTAGTAAGGCTTTTGATACTGTCTCGCATGATCTTCTCATAAACAAACTAGGGAAATACAACCTAGATGGAGCTACTGGGTGCATAACTGGTTGAAAAACTGTTCCCAGAGGGTGGTTCACAGTCAAGCTGGAAAGCATATCAAGTGGGGTCCCACAGGCATAGGTGCCAACTCCATGTGTGCTCTGGGGCTGGAACACCCACAGAAAAAAAATAGTGGATGCTCAGCACCCACCAGCAGCCCTGCGGATTGGCTCCTTCCCCTCACCCCCAGTGCCTCCCACCTGCCGGTAATCAGCTGTTCAGCAGTGTACAGCAGGCACTGGGGGAGAGGGAGAGGAGCGGGGTAGGGAAGAGGTGAGGGGAGGGAGCCGAACGGGACAGGAAGAGGTGGGGCGGAAAGGGGTGGAGATGGGACAGGAAGAGGCGGGGCAGAGGTGGGGGCTTGGGAGAAGGGGTGGAGTGAGGGTGGGGCCTGTGGCAGAGCACGGGTTTAGCACCCCCGGGGAAATCACAAAGTTGGTGCCTCTGCCCACATGGATCGGTCCTGGGTCCAGTTCTGTTCAATATCTTCATCAGTCATTGTTAGATAATGGCATAGAGAGTACACTTATAAAGTTTGCAGATGATATCAAGCTGGAAGGGGTTACAAGTGTTTTGGAGGATCGGACTCTAATTCAAAACGATCTAGACAAACTGGAGAAATGGTCTGAAGCAAATAGGATGAAATTCAATAAGAACAAATGCAAAGTACTCCACTTACGAAGGAACAATCAAATGCACACATGAAAATGGGAAATGTCTGCCTAGGAAGGAGTACGGTCAAAAGGACCTGGAGGTCATAGTAGATCACAAGCTAAATATGAGTCAACAGTGTAACACTGTTGGGGGAAAAAAGCAGATGTTATTCTGGGATGTATTAGCAGGAGTGTTGTAAACAAGACATAAGAAGTAATTCTCCCACTGTACTCCGCACTGATACAGCCTCAACTGGAGTATTGTGTCCAGTTCTGGGCACCACATTTCAGGAAAGATGTGGACAAATTGGAGAAAGTCCAGAGGAGAGCAACAAAAATTATTAAAGGTCTGGAAAACATGACTTATGAGGAAAAATTGAAAAAATTGTGTTTGTTTAGTCTGGAGAAGAGAAGACTGAGAGGGGACATGATAACAGTTTTCAAGTATATAAAAGATTGTTACAAGGAGGAGGGAGAAAAATTGTTTTTGTTAACCTCTGAGGATAGGGCAAGAAGCAATGGGCTTAAATTGCAGCAAACGCAGTTTAAGTTGGACATTAGGAAAAACTTCCCAACTGTCAGGGTAGTTGAGCACTGGAATAAATTGCCTAAGGAGGCTGTAGAATCAGGGATGGCCTACCTAATACTTAGTCCTGCCTTGAGTCCAGGGGACTGGACTAGAAGACCTCTCGTGGTCCCTTTCAGTCCTACAGTTCTATGATTCTGTGCAGGCTTGTCCCCCTATGTCAGCCAGGTAACCCAGTTTCTTCAGGCTCCCTCTGCAGAACCCCTCTGTGTCTGGGCCCGTTCTTCTGGACAAGCCAGTATAAGGGACTTTTAAACTTTTTAGTATCCTTTTGATCGTAGGCCCCCAGCCCTGGCAGAATCAGTCTTTTAACTTTCTTGGAGCCGTGGTCCACAGACCAATTAATAGCCCAGACATCGTTTTCTTAAAGACTCATGAAGTGTTTTCTTGAAGAAAATAAGAACGGCCATACTGGGTCAGACCAAAGGTCCATATAGCCCAGTATCCTGTCTTCCGACAGTGGCCAATGCCAAGTGCCCCAGAGGGAATGAACAGAACAGGTAGTCATCAAGTGATCCATCCCCTGTCGCCCATTCCCAACTTCTGGTAAACAGAGGCTAAGGACACTGTCCCTGCCCATCCTGGCTAATAGCCAATGGACCTAGCCTCCATGAATTTATCTCGTTCTTTTTTGAACCCTGTTATAGTCTTGGCCTTCACAACATCCTCTGGCAAAGAGTTCCACATGTTGACTCTGCATTGTGTGAAGAAATACTTCCTTTGTTTGTTTTTAACCAGCTGCCTATTAATTTCATTTGGTGACCCCTAGTTCTTGTATAATGAGAAGGAGTAAATAATACTTCCTTATTTACTTTCTCCACACCAGTCATGATTTTATAAACCTCTATCATATCTCCCCTTAGTCGTCTCTCTTCCAAGCTGAGAAGTCCCAATCTTATTAATCGCTCCTCATACAGAAGCTGTTCCATACCCCTAATCATTTTTGTTGCCCTTTTCTAAACCTTTTCCAAATCCAATATATCTTTTTTGAGATGGGGTGACCACATCTATTTGCAGTATTCAATATGTGGGTGTACCATGGATTTATATAGAAGCAATATGATATTTTCTGTCTTATCTATCCCTGTCTTAATGATTCCCAACATTCTGTTCGCTTTTTTGACAGCTGCTGCACATTGAGTGGATGTTTTCAGAGAACTATTCACAATGACTCCAAGATCACTTTCTTGAGTTTTAACAGCTAATTTAGACCCCATCATTTTATATATATATATATATGTATATATATAGTTGGGATTATGCTTTCCAATGTGCATTACTTTGCATTTATCAACATTGAATTTCATCTGCCATGTTGTTGCCCAATCACCCAATTTTATGAGATCCCTTTGTAGCTCTTCGCAGTCTGCTTTGGACTTAACTATCTTGAGTGGTTTTGTATCATCTGCAAATTTTGCCACCTCACTGTTTACCCCTTTTTCCAGATCATTTATGAATATGTTGACTAGAGACTCCAGTACAGACACCACTGTTTACCTCTCTCCATTCTGAAAATTGACCATTTATTCCTACCCTTTGTTTCCTATCTTTTAACCAGTTATGAATCCATGAGAGGACCCTCCCTCTTATCCCAAGACAGCTTAATTTGCTTAATAGTCTTTGGTGAGGGACCTTGTCAAAGGCTTTCTGAAAATCTAAGTACACTATATCCACTGGATCTCCCTTGCCCACATGCTTGTTGACCCTCACAAAGAATTGTAGTAGATTGGTGAGGCATGATTTCCATTTACAAAAAGCATGTTGACTCTTCCCCAACAAATTATGTTCATCTATGTGTCTGACAATTCTGTTCTTTACTATAGTTTCAGCCTGTTTGCCCAGTACTGAAGTCAGGCTGACTGGCCTGTAATTGCCAGGATCACTTCTGGAGCCCTTTTTAAAAATTGGCGTCACATTAGCTATCCTCCAGTCATTTGGTACAGAAGCTGATTTAAAAGATAGGTTACAAACCACCGTTAGTAGTTCTACAATTTCACATTTGAGTTCCTTCAGAATTCTTGAGTGAATACTATCTGGTCGTGGTAATTTATTACTGTTTAATTTATCAGTTTGTTCCCAAACCTCCTCTAATGACAACTCAATCTGGGACAGTTCCTCAGATTTGTCACCTATTAAAAAATGGCTAAGGTTTGGGAATCTCCCTCACATCCTCAGCCATGAAGACCGATGCAAAGAATTCATTTAGTTTCTCCGCAATGGCCTTATCGTCCTTGAGTTCTTCTTTAGGTATCTTTTCTGTAGTCATGGTTTTGTTTCCTGCTTGTTTTTCCTAAAAGCCCCTTTTGACTTAGCATCATATAGTCAGGAAGCATCCTCACAGCAATTGGACAGTCATAGAGCATATAAAACAATAAAGCAATCGGACAACCATAGAGCAATAAAGTAAATACAGAGCAGGTTCACGTCATCCACACTGCCCAACATTGTTCCTTGGGAGATGAAACAAGGAGATAGTTGTAACATAAAGTCCACCTGTGAAATCTCATCTGGTTTACATGTTGTCATCTCTGTGAGTTATTATAGTTTCTTTCGACTGTATCTGTCTTACGTTTCCTGCCTGCAGCTCTGCAGGTGGATTAGTGATTCCTGTTTCATGCTAATGCAGTGCATCTTTTGCAGGCCCTCTGTCTCCAGAGCTTCAAGTGAAAGAACATTCCCTGCTGTTTCCAATAGGAAGAAGAAACCAATCTCATCATCACTCAGGAAACCTTTATCTTCAGCCTTCACATCAACCTCTCCTGGTAATCTCATTTCCCTCTATGTTCAGAAGTATGTGGGCTATGAATGGGCACTCTCACAATTTTTAAAGAGAGCTTTACGTCTAGTGAAAGATTGGTAGTCTTGAAGATTGAAATCTTGTAGCCACAAAATAGATATCCGGACAGTGTGAATGCAAGTTCCCCACATACTGCTCTCCCTATTTGTCACAAACTTGAGTTGGAGTGGCCACCTCTAGGGGTAAAAGGGTAGTATCCAAGAGGATATGGTGTTCCTCTGTGCAGCCTGTCTGCTTCCAGCTCAGCCCCACCATGCAGATGTACTTTGGGAGTTTCCATGACATTTCAGGCTTCAACCAAGGTAGAAGTTGGGAGGATTTCACCTTTCTTGCTTAAAGGAAATAGATGTATCTGATAATAAAGAAGCATCCCCAGTCAGCCAAATAAATGTGGTAATGTCTTTTCAGCTGTCTACAAGTACAAGGGAGACTAGGTAAATAAAAAAAACTTTAGCTCTAGAAAATATGGCTAACTAGTGCTACTATAATACAAATAATTAATAATAATAATAGAGCACCATCACTATGCAGTCATGAGGTTTCTGATTGCTGAATTATTCCAGATGATGAAGACAGTGAAGTGACCAGTGAAGAAGTTGTGGAGGAACTTACTGCTGAAGGGAGAGAGAGGAGATCAAGGGAACACAAACTTTCCTCCTTGCAGCCCTCTTCTGGTGAGTATTGGAAGAAAGAGGCGGGAGGCAAAGGGGTATTTGGTCATTGCCCCTAAGAAAGTGGCAGATTTTTCAAAACACTCTTGGCGATTAGAAAATATTTAGCTTGCCACTGAAGAGAGAGCAAGCATACATGTGAATATAAATCTAACAGATGTTGTTTTCGGGCTTGATACTACATGTCTCTTTGGACTCTTTGCCTTTAGGCATGGTCATTTATAGATAGCATAACCAAATCCTCCCAAAAGGCAAATACAACTAACTACCGAATGAAGGAGAATGCTCTGTCATAAATACCCTCTTGATGAGTGACTCTGACTATTCTGCAGTTGATTATAATTTGTTAACCATTTGAATCCATTCCATTCACTAAAAGTCCAACTTCCCTAACTCTTAGCTGATGCCTGATCTAATCATTTGCTAGTGAAATAGGCCCCCACTGCAATAATGCTCTTCCCTGGTCATCTCACACCTATGAAGGGACTTGATAGCTTTAAATTATTCAGCTGCTGAATGAGCTCTTCACCTCATACCTTCCAACCTCAAACTTGCATTTGATGACCTCTAGATTTTTGATCCGCTTTAAGTGTTCTGTGGAAATACATTTTTCAAGAAGTCATTTAGTTACCCTGCCCTTTGGCATTCTTTTCAGATGAGTTGTAAATGTTGAAGTGCTAAAGAGGACTTGTATATAGGCTAGAATCAGTAGGTATTATTCAGGTTTAGTGGCATCTTGGCTTTCATTGTATTGTCTCTACTGGATTCAGAAGGGACCACTGTGGTCATTTTGTCTGACCATCTTATAACATAAGCCACACGACTTTCCCTGAATTAATTTGTGTTTAAACTAGAGGATATCTTTTAGAAAAAATCCAGTCTTGATTTAAAAATTGCCAATGGTGGAGAATTTGTCACAACCCTTGGTAAATTGTTATAATGGCTAATTACCCTCAGTTAATAATGTGTGCCTTATTTCTAGTCTGAAATTGTTTAGCTTTAACTTCCAACCATTGGATCCTTTGTCTGGTAGGCTAAAGAGACCATTATCAAATTTTTGTTCCCCATATAGGTATTTAGTTTATAAACTTTAATGAAGTCACCTCTTAACCTTCTCTTTGAAAAACTAGATTTAGCTATAGAGAGGTAAAACTCCACTGTGTGGAAAATGCTAAAATAAGTGGTATTTTATTCAAGGCCTTCACTTCATGTGACTTCTGTAACTATTTCAAGTCCAGAACTTTCTGAAGATAAGCAAACAGTCTTTGGAGACTGATTTTTAAATGTATTCAATAAGATCCTACTTGTTCAGTCACATTTGTTCCTTCCCATAAAGTTGGACAGATAGGGGTGACAACCACAATATGTGAAACTCATTGGTTTATAACTTCCTTCTCCATCTCAGGGTGGAGCTCTGCATTTCTGGCTTCATGATTTAACTAGAGTGGCATCTCTTCCCATCTCTGTAGTAGTATATAATGGACTCTCGGAACACAGCTAAACTAACTCAAGCTGCTTAGCAGTGATTATTATTTATTTGTATTGCAGTACTGCCCAAAGACCCCAATCAGAATAAGGACCCTATTTGGCTAAGCTCTGTACAAACACAGACTTAGAGTTCTTGCCCCAAAGAGCCTAAAACCTAAAAGGAGGACAAAAAGGGGGGGAAAAGAGCAAGATAGTATGTACCAGCAAAGTTACCAGGTTAATGGATCAGGTATGTCTTATTAGAGAGGCAAAGACTGACCGTTTAGAAACAAGCAGTTTATTGTGGAAGTCGCATCTTTTTATTACTATGTCAGCTTCTGAGAGTTCCCTTTATTTGCTCCTATCCACAGTGCTATTAGTTCATAAATCATTTTTCTGAAAATCTTCCCTCATCTTTTCAGCAGCAGTCCATACAGAATGTATATAGGTGCATTTAACTGGGGGTAGGGGTGCACACTTCATAGCTTCTGTAGGCTGAACACATTGCACACACACCAGAAGAGCCTTGCTTTCCTTCAGTCCCACCACCACCACCACACACACAGTCCCTGTGTGCCACCTTCCCATCCCCCTCTATTTCAGGGAAATTGTCCAATCCCCCAGCCCCCTCTCACAGGGGCTCTGTGTGTCTTCTCCCCCCATGCCAGGGTCTCCCGTTCCATGGGCGCTGCGTGCATGTCTGTTTCCCCCCTCCCCCCGGCAACATTCTTAGTACTTTTCTTTCTTTCTGGGAGTCTGTAGAAGAATGCCATCAAGTTAAGTGAAGGACCTTCCTCCATTCATCCAAAAAAATATATAATTTTTTAAAAAGATAAAACATAGTCTGGTGACAGTTTTTAGTTGTTAATATTTACATGCTGTACCAACATATTTGTGTATGGTACTTTATAGTGCATTGCAAGTCAGCAATCGTTGTCCTCAGCCATCTGTCTCCCATATCTTTATGCATGACTGTCTGAAGGCCTCTCCATGACATTTCCACTTAACTTGATCTTGCTTGGGTCAATTTTTCCTTTTCTAGCCTGCTAATAAATATCTGTTTTTCTGATGTGAGATGACTTCGGTCTCAAATTGCTTTACTTTATGGCGTGTAACCACTTGAGAAGATTTCGTGACAATAAGACAAATCAAGCATTGTCAGTATGTCAGTTTAATGCTTGCCGTGCTCTTTCAGGAAAGGGGAGAGGAAAGAGTTGTATGCAGGAAAAGAGGGAACAGAATTATTCTTAACAGTAGGTCACTGTGGTAACCTAATGGCCCAGAGATATTACACTTCCCACAAGGGCCTGGTTTTGTCAATGATGTTTATTGATGCTCCTGTCTTCTTTGTGGTTATTTCAGTCTTGTCCTCCCAGGACCAGTTGCAGCCCACATTCTCTCCGCCTTTGGATGAGGCTCACTCAGACGATTCGGATGATAATGTAGTCTCTCCATCCCTGCTGGTGAAGAAAAATTACTCCCACTTCTAGGTTCGCGGGGGGGGGGGGCGGTTCTTCTCATTCCCGTTTGCAGGCCTGGCTCACAAACAAAAGAAAAATGTTTTCTTCTTTCTGGCAAGATAAAGCAAGTAGAGGGTTAAAAGGGGCACTGTCACCTTAAAGCCATTGTTATTTCAGCCATGAAAAATCATTGTTTTGTTTTATATAACCTCTCTACTGACTGTATCTCTCTAACCTCATTACTGTATTTCTTTCCTGTTCTTCTTATATTTAGAATGGGGGAGTTACACTGTTCAATAATTGTGCATCAGCAGGATCCTTACAGTGCTGTTGATGTGCATAATGCTTCACAGTCAGGAAAGAAGAGAAGGTCCTTGCCCTAAAGAGTTTACAATCTAGAGCCCCAGTCCTGCAACTCTTGTCCAGTTTTTACTCATGTGAGTAGTCCCATTGACTTTAATGTAGAGTAGATGTGGCTACAAGAGATGAAGATAGATATAGGAAGGAACTGCATGCGTTGGGCAAGAGGATGCATGCACAGTGTTCTCGAATGCATGTTTGTGATCATCAGCTTCTGTGTGCTAAGTGAAACCATGCCATAAGATCCGCTCTATTTATTTAATAGGTACTTAATTTTAATTTTTTGTCCTAAATATATCCATTATGTGCAGAACTTAGTTTAAGGCTTTTAGAAAGCTATCTCTGTCATAAGTGTATTATGCCATAAGTGTGTCTGCAGTTGAACTTAAATTATTGCATTTACCAAGTATGTATTTTATAGTACGTATTGTGTACTGCATTGTATGTGAAATATGTAACCATGTAACCCATTACATTTACTATAATAGTATCCATGGAGAGAATGCATAATGGTGGGGAGTGTTGTGTGAGAGAGACCTTCGTGTTTATGATATGTAAGTGGAGCAAAGCAGAACCACAAGTGGATTGTGCAAAGTTATCTTTAATGTGTGAAAATATTTCACAGAGGAAATACACTATGTGTTCTGTTTTAGCTTACTATACTTTTCAATGTCTGAAATGTCATCTATACAGATGGCTCAATCTGCTGAACACTACTGTATTTTAAAATCTGATATTATTTTTCCCCTGCATGTCACCTTCTATTTGAGGTTCTCAACATGATTTATAAACATTAATGAATTTTGCACCCTTGTGAAGGAGGTAAAAATTATTATCAAGAAACTGTGGCACAGTGTGGTTAAGTGACCTACCCAGGGCCACACAGGAAATCTGTTGCTCTCTTGATTCTCAGTCCTCTACCTAACCTTGTCCCATCTTTCCTCCATAGTGGCAGAGAAGTGAGCTGTCAATAATTCACAGGACAGCTTAAACACAAGTGCAATTTGGGGAGTGAAAAGGAATATTGCATTCTAATGCTGACTATAACTAAAGAAAATATACTTTTAAATGCTCCTTCATTCAGTGTTGATTGAGCAGGAGTGCAAATAGATGTCGCATACATCAGAAAGCAATCGCATGTTTCAATTCTGTAAATATGTTCAATAACTCAATAGGATTCTTAGGGAGTCTACCCATTCTCCCGAGTAGAGGGCTAACACTGCATTTAGTAGCTGCTTGCTAAGGATGTCATCCAGGAGTTCTTGAGTCCCTTGTACACCCAAACCACACTTCTAGGTATAAAGCAACAGAGGGTCCTGTGGCACCTTTAAGACTAACAGAAGTATTGGGAGCATAAGCTTTCGTGGGTAAGAACCTCACTTCTTCAGATGCAAGACCTGAAGTGAGGTCTTACCCACGAAAGCTTATGCTCCCAATACTTCTGTTAGTCTTAAAGGTGCCACAGGACCCTCTGTTGCTTTTTACAGATTCAGACTAACACGGCTACCCCTCTGATACTTCTAGGTATAAGATTTTTATCACATTCTCTCCCTCCTTCTCTTTTTTTTAAATGAAAAGTCAGTCAGCATTGTTATGCTGAATACTAATAAGTCAGTTCTTCATTGCAATCAGGGGACTGAGACTGTGCTTTATCTGAGGTTTATCATAGTTCATGCCAGTACTTGCAGCCAAAGAGGAAACTGGATGGCTGCAGGACAATGCAGCTGATTTCATTTAATCCCATCAGTGGAAATGCTGTCTGCACTATTTCCAGAGGCAGTTGTTGGGAGCTCTCCATACCCAATGCATCTGTAGAATGTCATTTACACTCCCATTGGATAGGGTATTCCTGCTGTTACTGCAGTCACGTGATTATCATGAGGGGGATGGGAGAAAAACAGTTCTCTTGGCCGAAGCTGAAGGAAGACGTTTTCCTTCTTTTCTGAAACAGTCACATAAACTATGAGAGAGATTGTCAGCTAGTTAAAATGGTGGTAGGTCTGTAAAAGTTGCTTATGTCTAAAATTTTAGGTCTTAAACTGTGGTTAAGTGTCATGGATATGCCTGTAGAGACTAGAAAGAGCTCAGGGCTCTGACAGATTAAGGGGATAGTGTGTGGTACATGGCATGTGCTAGGGCCAAGACTGGACCAGAATGGCTTCCCAGCCTCTACTCTGTGGGGAGATACTTGGATGGTGAATATAATGGATAGAATACTCTCTTAAAATAGTAGGCAGTAATAAAGAGCTATATAACAAAGCATTAGGAACCAGATACAGAGCAGAGAGGCTTTCATTTTCACTAAGCAGTGAATCATTTTAAAAGGATATTTGCAGTCAGTAATAGCATCAGCAGACAAGTTCCAGGATAGAGTGGAGGGAATATCTCTCTGAGGCACAGAGTGAGTTCGGGGTAAAGGAGACACAACTTTGTGTGGGGTGGGACAAATCAAAATGTGTCTGGAGGGAGACTAATTTAAAGTTTGAAATCTGAGCTGTCAAAAAAATGATGTTCCCTTGAGTACTGCACTCCTGCTCACCTCTTGGTTTGGAAAGTAACTGCACTCATTTTATATCAGAGCCCTGACCTGATATGGGCAGAAGGGAAAAAGCTACAATATTAGTAGCTTTTACTGTTGCTTTATTTTATTTTATTTATTAAAGGAATACATTGAAAGCAATATATAAACACTGACTAACATTGCGAGCTTTATTTTATTCCTATCTATCTCTGAGTGTCAGTAACAAAAAGCTGAGAGGAGACTTGAAGGAAGGAATACTCTCAAAGTAGATCACAACCCTACATCCTCTTTCTCCCCGCAAACCCACCATGGAGACCAGGAAATGAAAATCAGCGTAGCTCAGACCTGCCTAGACACAGTTCCTATAAAAACTCATTCAGGTTCTGAGAAATGTTCACTGCAGAAGGCACTGATAACCTCGTAAGGGCTTCAAGGCCTGAATGAAAATTAAACTCCATTATAACCTATCTAATCTAATTGCAAATTTTCCATTTTGCTGTTATAGAAGTGCTCTCTGTGCCAGTGTTGCCCATTTTAAATCTATTGGAAGACAAAATGTGTGTGTGTGTGTGTGTGTGTGTGTGTGTGTGTGTGTTGTGCATGTGTTTAGTCAGAATACAACTTTCTTGAGACTACAGCTCCTCCATTTTCTTCTTGGTCCTGAAGTGCCTATGCTTGTAAATACATTTTAAACGTGGCATCTAGGCCTGATATGTTTGTTGTGTTCTGCATAGAATTAAAAAAAGAATTTCAGACAAAAAGCAGTTTTTAATGTAGATTAAATGTAAATGTATTAACCTTGGAACACTAGGAAGAGCAAATATATTTTATGATCTTTTAAATATTTTATTTAGAACTGTGCAAATGTTGTACATAATTTATACTGAGATCTTTTGGATTTAAAATCAATTGTTCTATATTATCCTCTAATTATTGAACTTTATAAATAAAGTTTGCTTATAAATTAATTGTTCATGCATAATTGCATCAGTAACTGCCTCTGATGGTGTTATTACCCTAACTCATAATGCATTAAAGATGTGGTCACTATATTTTCAGTTGGGTCATTGTTCAACCCTTTGCCAGAGGTTGTCTTGCTGCACCAGGTGTACCTAGTCCCTCTTTTTATGTTCCACAGGACAAATGAGGAGATGGAGTGGTGGAAAAGTGAAGATGGGAGTGGGGTAGAATTTGTGTTAACTCTACTCCTAATGTCCTAATCTAAGTGAGTAGGGGGAGGAGGGGAATTAAGGATGAAAGACAATCGTTGACTCTGTCCAAAGCACAAGTGGAATTGACAGAGACGATAAATTCATATGTCACATATTTGTTTCTGGTGTTCTGTTGAAAAGAAGAGTCCTGAAAATGTACAACCAAAACTGCCACTGCCTCAGATTTTCCTGCTTTATACAGCCAACAAGAAGTTTAATCTGTATCTCTTTCTGTGTTGTGACATAAAATTCAAGTGTAAGACTAAAAAGAAACTTCATGCCAACTGCATGAAGCACCTACTGTAAGCAGAGAAAGATGAAGTGTACAGGTTTCCTGGGTTCTTGATGCTTACAGAAGTGGACTGACCCCTCAGTAGTCTCCTTTCCTATTATGGGTGGATTAAGACTAACCTGGGCCTGGATTACTCCTGGGGGAATTCTGCGCCACTGCGCAATGCAGAATTTTGCAGAAATTGATGTTGTGCATGCAGAATTTCCTTTCCCCCCAGAGAAAAGGCTTCGGTGCTGCTGGCCATCACTAGGGACCGCTGGACCCAGCAGAGCCCAGCTCACACATAGAAGACACTGCCGGTGGAGGGGAGGGAATTAGAGGGTTCCCAGCAGCTGCAGTTCCCTGCACAATCTGAGGGAAGGAGATGGCAGCGCACAGGAAACTCCACACAAGCCCAAGACTCAGCATCAGGCTGTTTCTCCCTCTGGATCCCTGGGCTCTGAGGGGTAACGGGGCAGGTGTCTGGGCTGGGGGGGCCATGGCTGGGCTCAGGGAGGGGGCAGGTGTCTGGGCAAGGAAGGCCCTTGGCTGGACTCTGTGGGGAGGGGGTGCGGTTATCTGAGCTGAGGGGACCCTGTGACTGGGCTCTGGGAGGTAGGGGGTTCAGGTGTATTGGCATGGGGGCATGGCTGGGTTCTGGGTGGGAAAGGGGTTGTGCGTGTCTGGCCCCTGGTTGGGCTCGGGGAGGAGGCAGAGAACAGGAACTAGGTTGTCATAGGGGTTTCTTTAACTTTCTACTTCTGGGGGAATTGTTGTGGGTGTCTGTATTGTTACAGACATACTTGCTGACAGGTATTTTGAAATAAATTACCAACATAATTGAAACTGGCATGATTATGTAGTGTTTTGACAAATAAAATTTGCAGAATTTTAAAATAGTGTGCAGAATTTTTAATTTTTTGGTGCAGAATGCCTGCAGGAGTAGTCTGGATTTATCAGAACCATGGAGCGCTCTGCTTTAAGACCAGGCAATGGTGGAAATGCACAGAACAATACACTTAGCAGTAGGCTCCGCAGTCTGCTAGAAAGCAGGCAGGAATAAGAATCCCAGGGTTGCAAAGATTTGGGGTTAATCTGCCTTCATCCCCATTATTTCTGGATATTTAAACTGTGTTGGGAGGTAATGGAGAAGGAATTGGGCTGTGGGTGTCTCTGTTTTTTGCTGAAAAGAGCGACTTAGTGAAGAGTCCCATGGAAAATAGGGAGAGCCTAGATGCCACTATATGAAGAGGGAAAATCAACCAGTGCCAGGGGCGAGACGACCATGATAACTGCAGTTAAGAGAGGAAAGCCCTGTAGCCATGTATTACTTACTTCAGCCCTTCCCTCCTCCGTGCTGGGGAACTCCCCTTAAGGGAGGATGGGCTGAGGGGTAGCCACCAGCAGGGGAAAGCCCTGGCAGTGTGGCTTCATTGGAGGGAGTAGGGACTGGGGACCCAGGGCTAATATGGAGGCACAGGATGATCTGTGGGGCTTGGGGACCAGCCTCTGGGTAGTGGTTCGTTGGTTGGTTGGTTGGTTTTTCCGCTCAACAGAAAAATGCAGAGGAAGCTCAGTGAGTGGAATCCTACAGTTTCCCAGCCCTGATCCCAGGAGCACAATTTGACTCAGCAGGCGAGAAGGTCCTAGCTTGACATAGGGCATATAATTTGTGGAGGGACAAGGGCAAACTCAGTTTGGATTTTGCATAACTAGAAGGTGGCATCCTAGCATTTCCCAAGATGAATGGAGTAGGATTGCAGAAATGCTGCTGAGATACATATGTCATACTGACCTCTCACTGATGTCCTGTAGTTTAGCCCCCAGCATCAAGAGGGTCATAAGATGACCTCCTAGCATTAGTCACAGTACAAGCCTGCATTTTAAAAAAAATCTGTATGTGGGGAAAAATCTTTTCTACCACATGCAAGATCTGATAAACAATAAGCTAGTGTGGGCTTCACAGCATGACATAGTCTGAATTATCCAAACTCAAAACCTAACATCCAGGGGTGTGGGCCTACTTGTTGCATAATATGCTTCTATAGCACAACCAGAAAGAATTACATTGAATAAGTAAAGAAAAATGTATGAATGGTTTGGCTGACTGACTGTCAAGAGAGTCCCGTGAAGAGTAAGTGCTTTTACATTTACTAGGTGTATTTGCTTTTTTTCAAGCTATATCATGGGCTGAAGTGGGCCACCCTGTCGCATGTCTTGTTTTGCAGGTTTAAATTGGCCTTAATCTCATCATCTCTTCAATACCTTTCATTTTGGAAATCCATTCCTTTGATTGATTGATTGATTGATTGACTGATGGTATCTGGTGAATCTTTAACAAAGCTAATGAATTACAAAATATGTTGCTACTGCTGCACATTAGCAAATTGTAAGTAACTAAATCTCTTAAGGACCATTTTTTCAGCAGGATTGCCATCTAACAAGATGACATTTGAAGTTGGCTCCAACTGATTGCGGAACTTTTTTTATATAAAGGTGATTTACTTGCGTCTGCTATTCCTAAATATATCCTGGCTATTGTGGTTATTTTGTTCATTTGTTTTGGTGATAGTGGGAGAAATACCCTTTTAAAAAGAAAAAATTGGGGCAGGGAAGAGGCCACTAAAATCTAATCAATGGGGGCCAACAGCCATCGGTTTTCATGTAAGCAAGAATTACTTAAATAGGCTCACGTAAGAGATGCAAAATAGCTAAGAGATCAGAGTCCCTTCTGCCTTCAATCACAGGATATACCGTTGCTCCTCTATAATAGAAAATACGCCTAGTATTAAATACTGTACTTGATCTCTACTTCCTAGATCAGTGGTTCTCAACCAGGGGTACACATACTCCTGGGGGTACGCAGAGGTCTTCCAGGGGGTACATCCACTCATCTAGATATTTGCCTACTTTTACAGCAGGCTACATAAAAAACACTAGAGAAGTCAGTACAAATTAAAATTTCATATTACAGACAGTGCGCTATAAACTATACACTGAAATGTAAGTACAATATTTATATTCCAATTGATTTATTTTATAATTATATGGTAAAAATGAGAAAGTAAGCCATTTTTCAGTACTAGTGTGCTGTGACACTTTTTTTTTTTTGTATTTTTAAGCCTGATTTTGTAAGCAAGTAGTTTTTAAGTGAGGTGAAGACAAATCAGACCTGAAAGGGGTAATCTGGAACGGTTGAGAGCGACTGTCCTAGATTAAAGAGTGCATCTTTTTCTCTGCATTATATTTTCCCTTACACCTGTTATTGATTTTGTGAGGCAGTTTCAAAGCATTGATACCTCTTTTTGTTCCCTTTAACCCAGCCCTCGTTCCAATGTCTTTATGTCCAGTTCTCTCCTGTAGCATATAACTGCAGGTGAGGCATGTTCACTACCATTCTTCAGCCTGCAGGAGCTCCAGCCTGTATACCACTTTGATCCTCATGAAGTGCCCCGAGATGATACTATTGTTATTCTGTCATTTATACTCTTACTTAATTGTATTCAGCTTGTTGTAATTCAAACAGACTGAAACACTTTGGAATGATTTACAGCCGTGCTGTCAAACTAGGTCTCAATGTTGTTTTGATGGCTCTATGTTCAATTTATTGCTGACAGAGAGACTGAGAGCTCAGTGGATGCAGAAGAGATTTTTTTTCGGTCCATGGGCAGGAACATCTGTAGGACGGATTCCAACCAAGAGCATTTCAGCTTATAATTATGAGACATAAATACCTTGCCACTGGTTACCTGCATGAGGATATTTCCAGCTTTCACAGTGAGCTCTGTCAGCTCCTTGTCCTAGGATTGTCAATTGCAGCTTGTTGAACTAAAGGTGAAAAATCTTAGAACGTGTGAATCCAAAATAATGTCTGCCTCCTCCTTGATGGCACTTAAAACAAAACAAAATTAAGCAAAACACTTTGACCAGAATCCTGCAGTCCTTGTGCAAGAAAATTGGAGTTTTTCTTACAAAAGGGCCGAAGGGTCTGGGCTTTTATAGTTCATAGTTACTCCTTTTTAGCAATGCTACTGTATGTCTAGCCCTGAATCCTCTGTGTTTTAAAATCTGCTTAGCGTTTATTATAAGGATTCCTTGAAACTGTTTTTGTCTATGCAGAAAAAGAAACTGTTTTTGTCTACCCCTCCTCAGTAAAAAGACATTAAAATCAACTATATATTTCAAAACATTTACAGAAACTAACATTTTATCCTAGTTTTTCAAAGAGCCCATTTTAGTCTTTTGCTTTCCGTATCTATATAAGCGATGCTGGTGCAGACACTGTAAAATCCTAAATTGCATTTGGATAACATGATAAAATCTCTCCCTGAAAATAAAGGTGTTCATGGTCCATACTCATCTGCTAGTATTTAGAGGATAAAGTTGTAGGCATTATACTCATTTTCAAATAGAGAAAGTAAGCTATTTACAGATTTTGTAGCTTGACTTATGTCACAATGGCGCCTAATTCTTAAATTATTTAAATAGACCAGTGATTCTCAAACTGTGGTCTGTGGAATGCTTATTGGTGGCTCATGAAAAAAACTGGTTGGTCACATGGTGCTGGCTGTTTTATTTTTTCCAGATGCTAAATTGCAATAAATTATACTTAAAACATGTTATGTTCACTCTTTCATGTAATCAGTTCATGTGTGTTGCCACAAGGATGTTCTACAGTCACAGCTGAGAATGCATTGTTCATGTGATTACCAATGGGAGGCAGGTGGTGCATGAGATGATCTCTGTATTAAAATTTGGTCTGTAGTGTAGAAAAGTTTGAGAGCTCCTGCAATAATAATAGACCACGTGCCTCTCTACAGTAAGAATTCACTTACATATGGGAACATTCCTTTGTAATGAAAAACAACAAACATTTTTTTTACAAGTTTTAATCTCCGTAGAAAACAATACAGTCTTTGTAATGAGGCCAGTGAAATTGTGATTTCCATTGTTCCTGCTTGAGAGCACTGGCTGCTTGTTATTTATCATCCCCATTTACTGCAAGGTCCTGAAGCTAGTCAGATAATTTACTTAGTTTTCAGTACATTTCCCAGGAGGATACACTCCACTTCTTACTTTTTGAAACTAAAAATAGTGTTATTTAATTTTTGTTTGTTAGAGAATGTGAAAGGACCCTCCAGCTTAATCAGGTTGCAGACCTTAGGTAAGTCACAATGTATGAATGGCTCTGTTAAGAGCACAACACATGATCTGGTGTGTTATGCATAATAGAGTCAATTCGTACTTAAATACTTAGGGGTTTATTTAATGCAAGGGTCTGATTTATGTACTGATTGTTCACCAAATCAAATTAAGGGCCCAGTTCAAAGCCCATGTAATTTGCATCTTTTCATTAACTTCAGTGGGCTTTGGATCAGAACCTAAAGAATGCCAGAAATTTGTTTGGATTCATAGATTCTGAAGCTAGAAGGGATCATTGTGATCATCTAGTCTGACTTGTAAAACACAGGCCATAGAACTTCTTCACAATAATTCCTTTTGATCTAGAGCATGTCATGTGCACGCTGCTAGTGTCATCTCAAGACCTAAGGCAGAGTGTGAAACTGCTGTGTCCTGTGTTGTGAAAACTCTGCTGTAAGAATCTTGAAAGTACCTAGTAGGACAGCTACCAAGGGGATGGGAAATTGGTTTGGGCATCCAATGATAACAATTGTGAGTTTGAACTTCCCGGGTGACTGGTTAAAGTGACCCTGCTTGGTTCTGTGTCAGAGGGGAAAAGATGTGACAAAGTGGGAATCCTCTATAATATTTTTATTAATTATATTAATGGCAGTGACTTGCTTGACTAGAGCTTGTTACCCAGGGGTGCTAGAAAGTTTAAAAGTTGCTCTTGGGGCAGAGCAGAAGACATGAGGTGTTTGTGTCACATAACTGACTGGGATAGTATGAATGGGTTGTTAAAGGACTGACTGAAACTCACCCATATCAATGGAAGATCTGGAAACCCGAATGAGTGAATATGCTGTAGAAATTATTTTGAGGAAGTTTTATGGCCTGTGTTTCACAGCAAGTCAGACAAGATTAGCAAAATGGCTCATGTTGGCCTTGGAATCTATGACTATTAAAAAAACAAACAAAAAAAACTCTTGAATGGGTTTGGAGGATAGAAAAGTGGGTATGAATGTCAAAAGTTAAGATGTTTACATGTTTTCAGGAGAGAACTTACGATACCTAGCAGGTTCAAGTCCTTGCTCTGCTACAGACTTCCTCTGGGTAAGTCTTTCTGTGTCTCTATTCCCCATCTGGAAAAGGGGGCTGACAGTACTTTTTTACTTTACGGGGTGTTGTGAGGAGAAAGACATTAAAGATCGTGAGTTGCTCAGATACTACAGTGATGAGGGCCATATAAATACCTCTAATAAACAAGTAGGATGGGGACTTAATACTTTTTTACACTTGCCTATTTCTAAATATTTGGGGTGTAATCCTGACCCCCCCATTAAAGTCAACATTAAAACGCCCTCTGACTTTAATGGGGGGTCAGGATTACACCCTTGGAGTTCTTGTCTTCATTGTTCCGTATCGGTGCATTTCTGTACACCACACGAGGTATGCTATTAACTCCTTGTTCAATTTGGAATAAACAAAACTGTTGACTTTATTTATTCGTCTGTATTATGTTTGACATACTATACCTGCTGCTCACTAAAAGCTCTATATTACATTTGAAAAAGTATAAATACTAAACATATTTGCCAAAGTGGATCAGGGTATTACTCCATCAAGTTCACTATTCTGCTTCTATCATTAACTAAGACTCAATGTTTTGGTGCTTCAGAGGAGAATACTCCTCTAGATAATATACCTACATGAATGTGGAAAGCTGTACAACATTTATGTTTAAGGGAAAAGGACATTCTTTACTGATCCTTGCAAGCAATTAACGTGAGATTGGGTTAACCTTTAACAAGCTTAGGTAGTTTGTTCTTAAAGATCACAGTTATCCAATCCTCTTTACTTTTGAATTTCTCACATATGTTCCTGGTTCTCTTTCCTCAGGCACTCCTGCAAATTTAGAACCCCTCACCATGCACAAGTTTAGATTATTTGGCCCAATATTAATTACATTACAGTTATGAAAGTTTAAAATCATCTTTCATAGTGCTGCCCGGTTCCCTAATGTACTTAGATCCATCTGAAGTTACTCATGATTCTCCATAGTTTTTCCTAAACGAAATAGTTGTGTATTGTCAGTAATCTTCATCAACAGTTTATCCACTTTCCCCTTCAAACCATTAATAAATATATTGAACAACACTGATTCAGATACTGGGCATGAATCCAATCCCTGAGCTATCTCACTACTAACTTCTCTGTCTTCTGAGGACCATCTAATTATTCTAATACTGTTTTCCTATTGACTAGTGAAATGGAGAAAGATTTCATACCTGGGGCAAATAACTTGACATACAAATAATCTGTTTAGAGAATCTGGCAGAGGTTAGCCCTAATATTGACCTATATTCAAATTGATTATTTTGGGGAAAAAACTATCAATTCCAGCACTGCAGGTGAGAAATCAACACAACCATTTTAGATTGTGTTTTTGTTTCTTGCCCAAGAAGGGTGGGAGGACCGAGCACTTTGGTGTTGCTTCTTCTGGTAGAACATGACGAGCGCACAGTCAGTTTAACTCTAGCTCCTGTTGAGTTTTAAGAACAGCTCTCCTAGCACAGAGAATGAAACTGACTAAGCGTCTTTTAGTTTCCCTCAGTGCAGAGAGCTCAGCTCCAGATGGAAGTAAAATGAGGTGGATTTAGGCATCAGCTGCACTGTGCAGGTTTGATTTTGGGGGCAGGAGAGGAGAGATTGGGAGTAGGAGGAAAGATGTGGGAAGAGATGCAGAGGATGGCTTCTCTACATTTAGCTATCACTGTTAAATAACCTGCTAGCCAAAAGATGTATTTGTAATTTCTGAGTTAATTTTCAATTTTTTTGCTTTCTCTGTCACTTTCTAGGATTATTGCACACATTCTGGAAATTGTACTGTCCCCCCCATCCTTCCTCTTTTAAAACATTTGTTCTTTAGACTTGTCTGTAGTACAAAAGGTTATTGTGCACAAATATGATTGTGAAGAACCAAATTAGCTGATATCATGCTGACCAGGGGTTTAACTATAACTAGATGATTTTATTATTCCAATATTTACCTAGCAGTAATGACTAAAGATGTCAACCAGGTTGAGCCCCATTGTGCTAGGTTCTGTACAAACATATACTACATGACAGCCTCTGCCCCAGAGTGCTTGGGACCAAATTTTTAAAGGTATTTAGGTGCCTAAAGATGCAGATAGGTTAGGTATCTAGTGGATCTTTAAAGACGCAGATAGGTACATTTAGGTGCCTAAATACCTCTCAAAATCTGACATTACATGTTGTAATGTAGACCATTTAAAGAGTTTAGGAACTGATTTTTTTTTTGATTTTTTTTTGTAGATGAGGCATTAGGGAAGAAAGTAAAACTCTGGAATGGGTGTGGAGTGTTTGTGATAATCCCAGAACTGGAGATTGCTTAATGTTGCACAGTGGTATGATTGCTCTCCATAATGTACAATGGTGCCTTATGCTGATTCATAGCAACACCTGTTGTTCTACATGGTTCCTTATGCTGTGCTCATCACTGTAGTATCTGAGTGCCTTTCAGTAGTGCATTAAGTAATGTAACTATACATCTGTGACATGTTGTTTGTTCTTTCATCCTCTTCCCTGGGGCAGAAACTTGTGCACTGGAGTAACTTGTTTGGGTGGCGTTTTAGTTTTTTTGTTTTTGTTTTTTTTTGGTGGTGTTTTTTTCAGTATATATTGCTATGTATATATGTCAGAGAAGCCAAGGTCAAAGGCATGTCAGCATTACATGAGTAAGTAATGTCACACGGGCCTTGTGTGGCAGAGTAATGATGTGATGAGAAGTTGCAGGTATGTAATGGTGGTGGCATGGTGATGTGGAAAGGCGCACTGAAGCGTGGTGGTGATGGTGCTTGCACATCTGCAGAGTAATATGGAGTAACAGTGAATGGTTGTGATAGTGTCATGATGGTATTTGGCATATAATGGTTCAGGGACATGATGCCTTGACCCAGCCCGGCCCCGAACCTGCTGCTGCTGCGGGGAGAGAGAGCTGGGGAGGAGTCCTCTCTCCCCACCGTAGCCCCGGGGAGCCCCACTGCACCCCAAACCCCTCATCCCTGGCCCCACCCCAGAGCCCGCACCCCCAGCTGGAGCCGTCACCCCCTCGCACTCCAACCCTCTACCTCAGCCCCTTCCCCCTCCAAACCCCTCGGCCCCACCCTGCTACATGAATTTTGTTATGTAACAAAATTCATTCCGACATGGGTGGGAAAAATTAGAGGGAACACTGGTGCAGGCCCATGTTGGTGCATATCCTATGGGGGTGTAGAAGTACCATGAAGGTGTGTGGTATCACAGCTTGTGTTGGTGATGCATGACTGCAGGGTTTGGCGTGTGTGGTGTTGGTGCAGTGCCATGACAATGCAGTGTGAGGGTATGTGGTGGCCGTTCAGTGAAGAGGTGGTGCGTGGTGGCCGAGTAGTGCCATGGTATCATGATGCATTGGCATGGTGGCCATGTTGTGATGTGATGTGATGGTGCAGTGATGTGGCGGTGCAGTGGCATAGTGCTGCAGTGTCATGATGGTGTGTGGTGGCAGTGCAGTGGCGTGATGGTGCCACATGATGGTGGAGTGGCGTGGTGGCATGTGGTGGCGTGATCGTGCACTGGCATGGTGGCGATGGTGCAGTGGAGTGGCATGATGGTGCAGCGGAATGGTCTGATGGGATGGTGCAGTGGTGTGGTGGCAGTGCAATGATGTGGCGTGATGGTGTGCTGGCAGGGTGGCGATAGTGTAGTGGCATGATGGTGCAGCGGAATGGTCTGATGGGATGGTGCAGTGGTGTGGTGGCAGTGCAATGATGTGGCGTGATGGTGTGCTGGCAGGGTGGCGATAGTGTAGTGGCATGATGGTGCAGCGGAATGGTCTGATGGGATGGTGCAGTGGTGTGGTGGCAGTGCAATGATGTGGCGTGATGGTGTGCTGGCAGGGTGGCGATAGTGTAGTGGCATGATGGTGCAGCAGCGTGGGGCAGTGACCTGATGTGATGATGGGGCAATGCCCAGTCGCTGACACAGGCCTGGGCCGAAGCCCCCCGCCCCCGGGCTGAGACCCCGCACACTCGTCTCACGGAGGGCTCCCGGGGGCGTGGCCGGCGGCGGGCGGCACCAATGGGAAGCGGGAGGGCGGGGCTAGCCGGGGAGGCGGGGGAGTCTCCGCGAACAAAGAGCGAGCGGCCGGGCTGGCAGCGCGGCGCCCGCACGGGAGGGAACCACTCACCTGGGCCGAGCCGGCACCGCCATGCGGGGGAGGGCGCCGCCCGGGAGCAGCGGGGGCCCGGCCGCCTGATTCGGGGGAGCCAGCGCGAGAGAGCGGAGCCGGCGGCGCTTCCTTCCCCCCCATGGCAGCGACAGGCGGCTGCGGGTGAGGCGGGGGCCGCGGCTCGGGTCTCGGAGGGAGCGGTCGGCCGGCAGGGCCGGGCATGGCGGGGGTCAGCTACTCGCCGCCCTGGTGGGTGAGTCTCCTGCACCGCCTGCCGCACTTCAGCCTGCGCTGGGAGGCCGCCAGCGCCGACTTCCGCCCGGAGGACGCCGAGTACCAGCAGGTGAGGGGCCGGCTGTGGGGGGAGGGTCTCGTCAATTTCTCCTCCGACACCCCCGGCTTGGCGTGTGCTGCCCCTCCCCCACCCCATGGGGTAGATCCACGGGGGGGGGGGCGGTGTCTGCCCTGCCCCTCCCATGGGGCAGATCCGCCCTGGGGCAGGTGAGGGTATCCTGCGGGGGGGTCCCACGGGGGTAGATCCGTCCAGGGGCAGGTGGGGGAGGGTATCCTGCCCCCCCCGGGGGGTAGATCAGCCATGGGGCAGGTTGCCTTCTCTGCCTGTAGTCTATAATACATCTCTTCTCTCTCCCCCTCCCCCCCACAGGAGAGAGGCAGGAAATTATTTAGCCCCTGGAACAATGAGCACAGACCCTGAGTTCCTTTGAGAGCAGCTGAAGCTCTCCTTCCTCTGGGGGAGGGTAAAACACCAGCCCCTCGGGCCCAGCTGCCAAACGGGGATGGGGAGATGGCTCCTCGGGGCTGGAAGGGTAACGCTGCAGCAGGCTGAGCTGCCCAGGTGAGGCACAAGCACTGCCTTCTATCCTGTGGCTGAATGATAGGTACTTGGTTGCCGAACAGATGTGGTGCCACTTTGTACAAAATATCCCATCCCACATAGGATTGGAGCGGTGGTTCAGATAGCTCAGCACCCTGCCTTTGTTGGGACTCAGTGAAATGTTCAGTGTCTTTTTCTGAAGCCATCTAAAATGCTTGGTAGACAACAGATGGCTTAGTGGCTACAGAGGACCAAGTGTGTGAGGAGACACTGGCAGGATACTTGCGTCCTTCAGTGCTGCTTAACCTGTACTTGAGTGACTTGCTGTCTAATTAGAATGATGGTGGAGTGGATCTGTGTATTCTAACATCTGTGTTCTCTGCTGCCATCTTAGACTGGAGCTGCAGTGATTCTACTGCCTCATTGTGCCACGCTCTTTGGCTTTGAAAACACCATTTTGCTTCACTGAATATACTTAGTTCTGTAGGGCACCACAATACCATAATGCAGAAATGGGAAGGCATCTAAGTAGTGCTTACCTACTGTAAAGAGAGATGCTATATTAGCTAGCAGTGTTTTTGTTTTTAAGTCGCTTCAGATTGCAGGATTGACTATAGCAAAGACTATTCTTGGGTCTCTCTCTCTTTTTTTTTTTTTTTTTTTTTTTTTTTTTTTTTTTTTTTATAAAGTGGGTAGGTGGCTACAAAAATGTCTCTGAATCTGAGAGCAGAATTGTCTTCTGATCTTCAATCTTGGTCTTTCTCTTCTTAACTCATCTGAATTTCCTTGGTTGGAGGAGAAATCAAGATGTGCAATGTTTATAATAATAATAAAAAAAAAACCACCTCTACATATGTCCAATGGTTTTAGCTCACTTTTTTGGACTGAGGTAGTTGCCTCCTGTAGTGAAACAAGGAGTGTGAGGTATTGAAGAGGAGAAACAAAAGTGTAGATTGGGGAAACTGTTCTTGGATTGTTATGAAAGAAACACACTAGTCAGTCACTGATATGCTTGTGTTGTTTTTAGTAGTTTAAAATAAAAGCACTATTTCCAAATACCGTATGCTCTGTGTATATATTATAAAATACTCTCACAGTAGTTCTGTTGAGACTTAAAGTGTTATAGCGAAGTCTCTTGGGGTTGGTAAACCTCCTGTTGTTCCTGCCTCGTACGGTTGCAAAAAGAGTGTGTGCTAGGTAAGGACTTGTTTTTGCCATTGCTATATGGCTATTTTAACTCTTGTCAAACCAGAAATCGAAGGTGTAAGTTGTGTGTTTTGAATGTCAACCCTGCCTACTTCAGTGCTGTTTATGTATAGCACATAACCTCTGCAGCTCCATGAACAAATGTAAAGATAGTAGCAGTGTTCCATCCTGTTGCTGACTCTGTAACAAAGATGCTCTGATTCTGTAAATGGAAAGACATGTCAAGGATTTGTGTGCATGTGTGCAAAGCATAATACAATACAGTAAAACTAGAAAATTTAACCTGGTGGTCAAAGTATCATTGCAATCACTCCCTTTCTCTATAAATTGTTCTGAAGGCCTCCTGGTTTGAATGCTTGTTTTGTCAGTATTTTGAGTATGAGGGGGAGGGATAGCTCAGTGGTTTGAGCATTGGCCTGCTAAACCCAGGGTTGTGAGTTCAGTCCTTGAGGGAGCCACTTAAGGATCTGGGGCAAAATCAGTACTTGGTCCTGCTAGTGAAGGCAGGGGGCTGGACTCAATGACCTTTTGGGGTCCCTTCCAGTTCTAAGAGATAGGATATCTCCATATATTATTATCGTTTTGCTCCATTTACAGTTCACACTGACCTATCTCCTCCCCCCCCCCCCCGCTAAATACAACACAAGTAACTTAACATGCTCCATTCTTCATGCACTTTAAGTACTTAAAATATAGGCACTTCTGTTTAAACTGGTTCTTGGAATTTGCAATTTATTTTTTTCCTCTGAGCATATGGTGATGGTGCATTTTCCCCTGCCCCCTGGTTTTCAGTACCTAGGAAAAACTACCTATATTAAATGTAAGCATGCAGTGTGGCAGCTTGTAGTTCTATCAACGTCCTTGATTGCACTCTACTGAGCTAACTGGAACTGACAGTAATGCTGGAGACTTCATAGGTGCACTCTATCCTTTTGCTCTCCTATCTTCAGTAAGAAGGGACAGGAGAATATGCTTTTATCCGTCTCCTGAGAATTGTCAAGCCACTAGATAGTTAGACCCTTGTCATGAGTGGATACCTGCACACTTAACAACAGGGCTTCTGAGTAAATCAGAATTGGAATGGAAATATTTTCTTAAGGAAACAGCATCCTGTTCTTTCCACAGTCCTGGGGTGGGGGGGAAAGAACTTTCTTAATTGAAGAAAAGAGGATGTTTGCAGTTTCCCTTAAAATAGACTAATAAAGATGGTGGTCTTGAAAGCTGTTCTCTTGTATCCCTGTTTCATCCAAATAGGAATACAGGAAATGCATGGGCTTTAATGGCCACTGTAACATAGCACAGAATGGTGGCATATCAAACATAGTATCTTAGTATCGATGTAGCCTGTGTTCTGTAACACAGTGTAGTGTGGCTGCTTCTCTCCACCCCCTCCCCCCCCCCCGTTGGATTGGCAAGATCAAATAGGTCTTTCCATCTGCTATGATTAGTGTAATGAGTAAGCTTCCATTGTGCTAAATGGTGTGTATTTGATGTCTGCTGAAACCTGTGTAATGCTCGTGTGGTTTTAAGTTGAATCCATTCTGCTTGTCTTTCAAGTCTGAATCCTTCCTGTGTCTATTGGGATCCTTGTGTATGCATATGTGGAGCTTGTAATTGGTGGCTCTGTTCTGCATGTAGTGAGACAGTGCTGTCCTGTCTCTGAGGGGAGGGACTACTCTATGCTTGTTTGCCTGGAGATAGCTGTGACCATTGTGTTGTAGTAACTGGGACTACATCCTTTTTGTCCGTGAGAATATGAGGGATCCTTATGGCAACAGTGTGCCATAGTCTATCTGACTCAGATGGGGTGTGTGTGCGTATGGATATACCCTCTGGCTGTTGAAGGACTGTAAACAATCTGTGGTGGTGACTTTTCATGCCTTCCCACCTTCTTTCACTATATGTTCAACTGACGGGTTAGAACAGGCTGTGTGGGAAGAGGAGAATGAGCCCTCCCAGGGTGGGTTAGGTTGGTTATTCTTGAAGAGCTTCTCATTTTCTCTACTGGTGTTACTACGTAAAGTACATAGTGGCCCTTTTAAATGTTTCACATCAGTTGCAGCAAATTGTGCATTCCTCCATATAAAGAGTTGGATATGTAACTAGGGGAGACAAGGAAAGGAGACAGTAGTTATGCAACTGCTAACTAGATTAGGATTAGGGAAGAGGTTTTTCTGTTTCTGGGGCGGGACTCTGCTTTCATGTTTCTGGTTTCCATGTGTTGCTTTGAGGATTGCACCTACTGAAATCACTCTAGAGCAGTGGTTCTCACAACAAATTTTTGGGTGGCCCCAGAGTGCGGCCACCAACTCTTGCTGGTGGCTCCATCCCCATGCGGCTGGGGGATGGAGCAGCCTGCTGCTGCTGCATGGCCAGAGCCTGTCACCCACCACCCCAGGGCTGAAGCCCGAGCCCCACCATCCCCTGGATCAGTGAGGTAGAACAGTTATATCTTGAGTTCTAAGCAGTTGTTTCAGCTGTATCCTCCTCCTGAGTCATATTGCAGTGTTCCTTTAAAGCTTATTTTGCAGCGAGTCATAAGGTGGGAAATGGAACCGAGCCTAGGTTGCTTTTGACAGCACAGTACTATCTCCAGTTCCTATGCTTTTTACTGTCTTAATGAATTTCCAGGAGATGGTCATACCAATGCTGTCAAATTACCCTTGGATCCAGTCCACCAGATCAGTAAGGTTTCTCTGCAGCTTGTGCTATTGTCCCTGACTAAAGCAATGTAGGAATGTAAAAGCTCTTCATTTATTAGCCCAGGTGACCTGAGTGGTGTGCCACCCAATTTATGGTGCTGAGAGGAGAGCTAGCCAGAAGCCTCTTTCAGGAATGTCTTGCCTGCTGGAAGGATGAGCTGAAGTCCTAAGAGGCTTTTTAACACAGCAGAGCTGTTGCTAATGGGATGTCCTAGGAGTGACTGCTGCTTGGTACTAATACCATCAAAAGGGAAGTTTCAATAGTAGCTGTTAATGTATTTTACTATAACTGTTCTTAACTCTTGTAAGCATTCGGATGTGTGGTGTTTTATAAATAGACTTGGAAGGATTAGATTTTGATTGGTAATGTTGGCAAACATGGATTTCACCACGCACACACACAAACTGACATATTTCCATTGATTTGAAATTTATAAGTAGGCAAAATAAGAAAAATGCTGCTTGAGAACTAATTAGAATTTGATTTAAGGATATTTACTTTCTATATTTTTGACATGAGATGTTGACAAGTTGTATATTTTAACAGTTGTAAAGCTTTAACTTTTTGAATCTCAATATCTACTAGTGTTAAATAATGTCTGACTGCTCTCTAATTTCCCCAAACTTTGAACATTTAAGTTGATAAATGCTTAAAAAATAAATATAGGTATTTGTCAATTAAAGAATTCTGCTAAGCCTATTTATGAACAAGTAAGGGCTATGAAAGCTTACCCACAGCTTTACTTTTGTGCCTTAGTCATTACCTCAATTTAGCTCTTGCAGAAAGCTGATAAAACATCTCTGAATCACTGCAAAATGGCAAAGTCCACTGGAGTCTATTTCACTTGTGACTGGATTATCTTGCACCTCTAGAGCACTTTGTTCTAAAGGCATTTAACTAACTACAGCATCATAGGCTTTGTCTAAACTGTTTTTTTTTTTCTTAAATTCCACCATGACTACCACCTATGTGGCTCCCTGGAAAGGGGCTAGAATAGACCGCAATTGTGGGGAGGCCTAGAATAGACTGAGTACAGGCAGCCTCTGGCATTTGAATAGTCATGTCACCTAAACCTGCTCTGAACAAGGTTAGATGACATGGTGATTAAACCATTGGTAACTGGTTTATGCCATTCTTTCCACCACTGGTGGAGTTGAAGTGATGGTGGTACTGGGTCTACACTAGACTAATTCTCAACCTTTGGGGGCAATCCCTACTGTGATGTCACCCAGCTGTTCCCTTGGGTACACCTCCACCTCTACCAGAGCTCTTCTGTTGTAGTACCGTCTGGCAACTTTGCTAGTCAGGCTAACGGTCAGCTTGTTGTACCAGGATTCTGGAGCTTGGTGCTATGTTAAATTCTATTGATGCTTCACTTTGGTTTGCAGACTTCAGTTTAGTGCATGGTTTTTGTGTAGATTTGGGGGGGGGGGGGGGGGAGTTCAGCAAGACAGATTCCATCTGGTACTTTCTGGCTCTGCAAGGTCCTCGCCCTACACGTAACAATTTTTTTTTTTTTTTAGTATTTCTTGGATGGAGAAACTCAGTGCAGACTAAGCTGCCAAAGAACTTGGATTAGAGACATTGTTGTAGAACTCCTCTACTGTACTGGCGTCTCACTCCAATCCTGAAACCCAAGAGCATTTCTGTAAATTCAAAACTCGTGGAGTTGGATGATGTGTTCTTGTCCAGTTACCAGTTGGCTCAAAGTCAGAGGGTAATGGGTTAGTCTTGAAGTTTCTTTCAAGGATAGATGGCCTGTTTTCCAGGTCAGTTCTATTAGCCTGAGGTTGCATTAATTATTTTCTATAGTGTCAGGAGAGGCTGGGTTGTGGGAGTCCATTGTTGCTCTCCAATGAAGCAAAAGTTGCATTTAGGGGTCTCAAAATGGTGGTGCCTCCCCCAGTTTCCCATGGCCTAAAATTGAGTAGCTATTATGCCTCTGTCAGCAGATGGATATTGCAGTCTGATTTTGTCATTCTTTGTTCATACAGGGGTGTGGAGGTGGCAGCATGGTGTAGCAACATAACGTACTCCAAAATGCAAACACTTGATTTAAAAAGTCTCTCTAGCAAACCATGCAAGTTGGGGTTTGTGTTGGCTGTGCATTTAGCTCTGTAGCAACATCTGGTATATAGTCAGGAGACAGTGAACTCTTGCCAGCTTTCTGTCTGAAGGGGTCCCTTGCTCACTGATCCAGGCTGCACTGCTGCATTTTCAGCTAGTCCCCTGAGAACTGTCTGTTGCTGGAAACAACAAACTTCTGATTGGGGTAAGCTTATCAGAACAACAGTTGCTGAGAATGCATCATTTTAGCAGATCATGGTGCATGCAAATGGCTACTTGGCTAGAGGAAGGTCTAACTCTTGCCCATCTCATCAAGGCAGAATGTGGGATTAATGTTAACTTTAGTCTGGAGAATGCACATTGTCTTGCCAGTGCTGTTGAGCTCTGGTTTTAGGAAATCTTTACAGAGCAGATGTCTGTTAGAAAGTGTCCTGCTGGGTCTTAGCTGGAATAAAAACTTAAGTTAAAAGCATTAGAAGTCTAATCAGCTGATGTAAATTGAAACCCTTTTTTCCTGCTGGAGAGACTCTTGCAGAGTATGGTCAGGCTTTACAGCCTTGTATCTATCTGGTTTAGGTCAAACTTAAGAATTAAAAAAAAAAAAAAAAAAAAACAAGAAACTGATGCTTTATTTATAAATCCTCTGGTCGTGTTTCTGCACTGAGCGGCTTGCATTTGTCTTACCAGTTCGGTTTCCTCTTTGGAGTTTAGGTAGGTAGTTATGCCTATAGTGTAGGTGTAGTCCTGAAGCAGACAGCTGTCAAGTGTTGGAAGAGGGTGTTCTTGTTGGTCTTAATTATTTGTGTGCTTCAAAATGCTGTGAGTTCCCGAAATGGTCTTCATTTGCTTGGCCTGGTGAATTGAGCATGGTGCACTGATCACTTAACTTTGTATATCTAGAAGGAATCATGCCTGTTGCTGTATGTGAGATTATTTTTTTTGAGGTTGGGGAGGGTCTGGGGGGCAGTGTTGCTTATTGCTATAAATTAGGTCCATTTTCAGATCTGAGTATGGATGGATATAAATATTCCAGTGTTTAGAGGTGGCCGTATTTCTATCCCTCTTTCCCAGGGCAAAAACTGAAGACTTAGATAGTATTCTATTAGGTGCAGCTCATAAACACAATTTTAAGTTGCCAGAGGATTCTTGAATCTAGCTTCAGAAACTGACTTCTGGTGTTAGAGGATAAATGAATGCCAAGCAGAACTGATTCTGCTCTTCGTCTTTTGCTGCTTTGCCTTTCTTTGGATAGGCATTTTCTCGCCTTGTGTCTTATGCAAAGCCCTTGGTTAAATGTTAATTTTGAGCCAATAAATCAGTACAGTTTCAAGCAGAAGCTCGTGTGGGATTTTTTAATAGACTTTCTTTTGCATTCTGAGAGAGTGAGAAATTCTCACCCAGAAGAATATATCCCATTAGACATGACACCGGAGATTAAGGGTGGGAATCTAGGTGGCTTTGCCCTAATTAATCCACAGCTTTGAAATGTGTGTTAAGGAGCTGTGCACAAGGATTAGTTCCTTGCTTCCTTGTCCCTTCTTACCAATGCTTGGGGGCATAGATTTCCTTTTGAACATTGTAAACAGAGGTTTAAGTCTAGTATCTGCCTGGTCTTTTGAGGTAGTAGCTTCCTTTTCATTACCTGTGTGCAAAAGGTAAGGTCCTGAATTGCTGTCTTGTGCCACCTGTTATCTCTGCAGGCCTGTGTTGTGGTGGAGCTCGCAGTAGTGTGCTGTATGTCATTCCAGTCCTGGAGTGCATCAGAAATTACAAATGGCTATGGCTAGTGGGGAAGGAAGATAGACCTGAAGGCCAGGGGAGTGGTAATGTTGGGAGAGAAACGTATTGGTGCTCCTCCAGATTGAGATTCAGTCAGTTATGTCTGAGGACTAATTTCTACAAAGGGCATAAGAATGAGCTCTTGATAGCTGCTTGGTCCCCTGCTCCCCTTCTTGTTTTCCTGTTGGGTCTTCCAATATTAAGTGGAAGTTGCAATCTCCAGTCCTGCAGCTTAGGTCAGTTTTCTAGTAAAGGGGATTTGAAATGGGGAGGAGCATGGCACAGTATGCCTGGGTTTGTGCACGTTTTGGCTCCTTGGATATCCAAACATCTGAGCTTGGGGTGGGTTATAACTACTCTGGAAATATCAGGAATGCGGAATCTTGTCTTGCCTTCCCCATCTTTCTGAAGCTCTCCTTATAGAAGACCCATATGAGGACTGGAGGCTCTCCTTAACTGAAGAGATGGGGAGAGGTTATTAAATATCCAGCAGTTCGTTTAGCTCTGAGTTTGACACGTGAGCAAAAATCATTTTGAATAAAAATTGGCTTCCCCTTAAAGACTGAGTGAGTGAAATCTGACTTGATGTCCTCTTATTAGACAAACCTTATTACTATTTCTGCACAAGATCTTGGGGGTGGTGACTTCCTGTCTTCAGTTTGCACATTCCAGAGTGCACAAGGTACTGGTGCTCCACATGGGACCAGAAGAGAAGTCACTTCAGTGCTGTGATAGATGGGGACTCTCACTGTTCAGGGGAACTACAGCTGCAGTTCCCCTTCAGTGTCCCAACAAAGACATCCGCTCTCAGGCTTCCAGCTTCCCAGCTGTTGCCTTTCTGGAAGTAGACCTGTGCGCCTCTCCCTTCTGACTGGAATGTTTCCAGGCTTCACGGTTCCCTGCCTTCACTATCAATCACAGCACACACAAGTTGCCCAAGGACACGACCATTTCTGAAGAGAAAACAGGAAAACAGGTGTAATTCCTACCATTGAAAGATACCCCACATGCTTCTTGTGCAAGACTACTTTATTTTTAAGGTAAAAAGCATTACAGAGAATCTTTAACAATAAAAGAAGCGACATGCCTGCTAATAAGCTTACCAGAGTTCACCCTCATGTGCATTCTAGCAGGAGCAGTCCTGCAACCAACTCATTTAAGGGGATTCCTTGCAGTTACCAGTTCAGCTCAGATCAAGCACTCAGTCTTATGGGACTTCAGTATGCCCAGCCGTTTTCAACCCTAGCCGAAGAATTGGGACTCTTCCTGGACCAGAGATCCTGTCGGAAGACGACCATGAGTCTGTTCTCCTTTTTCACAGGCTGTGTCTCCTGTTCTGTCTGCTAGAACCCACAGGCGTCAGGGTCTGGTGACCTAACTGCCCTCCCCCACAAGAACACCTCTGCTAACACGTGCTTAATGCTGCAAGGCTACTTTTGCTGCCAAAAACGTATAGGTTGTTAACTTTCATGTTTTAAATACTGAACTCTAAGAAGCCCAGTTAAGGTTCTTGCACCAATTTCTACTTTTATTTAAGCACTGGGATACAGTGATCTGAAACCAGTTGGATACCGCGCATGCATTACAATAAGGTCTCTTTTTGTGATTATGGGGTGGGATGTTTGAGTGGTGCTGACACTGATGCAAATGGCACGTTATCTGTATTCATCAGCTATAACAAGTCAGAGCTGCTAGCTTGATTTCCTTTTTAAAGAAACCTGATTTTCATGTTTTCAAAACAATGAAGAGGCTTTAAGGGTTCTTTAATAAGACAAGTGTCCCATCAATAAACTGAACAATGAATACAGTTGTGGATGTCCAATACTTAATATTGCAATGATTATTTATAGGTTCACATTAATCAACATCTCATTCAAATCAGACAACTGTCAACTCCAGTTGAATAATCTGAGTAGCAGTTATTGATGTGATCCCAAATACAAGTGTTAGGCAGATTGCCCAAGCTGGTGCAATAGGGGATATTCCTCAAGTTTATGTTGGAGAGGGTCCTTTGGTGAGGCATGGAGACTAGGGATGAGGAATAATACTTTTTCCTGGATGACCAAATCATGCCTAGGAGTGCACATCTAATTTAGCTTCACAACACTTCCATACCACGCTTCTAGAAGATGAGAAGTTTCATTCAGGTAGCGTATAAGTCATTTTGATGGGATAGACTCATATTGATGTTTGTCCCTACTGTGTGCAGGGGCCACTCCTTTTGGCTTCCAAAATGTTGCTGTTCGTGCATGCTGCATAGACCTTTAACAAGCAAGTCTTCCATTCGAAGTTGGAGTTAAAACTTCATTATAAAATTCAACTTCAAATTGAAACAATTCAACTTCTCTTGACTAATAGAGTGCTTCCTCATGGGAGCGGTTCACCTGAACACTTATTGGCCTACATGTACAGTGTGTTGCTTGTTCAGACAGCAGAGTGTGTGTGTGAGAGAAAGAAGCACCAAAGGTAAAAGTGGTTATGCCAAAACTGTGAACAAATAGTTGCACTTGTAAATTCATGAAGGATCCCAAACTGACTTGGGTTATAATTAATCTTTTGTCTAAACAAATTAGCTAATTCCCTGTTGTCTGCCCCTTGAAGATTCATGGTTTTAGTAATCTACAAACTAAAAGTACATCTAATAATGTGGCATGGGGTTATGACTTAAATATACCATCTGGTTGAAAGTATAAAGCAACACTTCCCCACGTGTACACCACTCTTGCTTCAAGCTCTTCCTTCCCTCCCTTTAATGACTTTTCCTACTGTCTTCCTCTTGTTCGGATATGTGTGCTTTGGTCATCTCCTCACCCCTAGTTCCTTGGTAGGTTCGTATGTAGGCACTACCTAGTATACATGGAATTCTGGTACGGTCTCCTAGAAGATTGAGTGTGCTGGTAAAACAAAAGTGGCTTGCTGATGTTGATATTAATGGGTATTTGTGTCTGGACTGAGCTAATAGTAAAGTGCTGATGTTTGAACCACATGCTTTCACTGACTGAGGTCTGCAGAAGTAATGCAGATTGGAACTGCTGGCCTGTCCTCTGTTTGCATTCAACTAGCTTGCAGTTCATAAGGAACTAGCAAATTCTTTCTCCCCCCTTCCTTGTGCCCCCCCCCTTTCAGAATCCTTCATCTTTTAAGACAGTCTGACATTCTTGTGGGTGGATGAGAAGACTATGGCAAGAGGATTTTGGTGTATATTGAGCTTGCCTGCAAAAGCAATCAGAGGAAGGGGTGGGATATGACTGGCCTCCTGCTCTTCCCTCCCCCTTGTACTCCCTCCAAGAAATGCTGAGAAAGTTGAGAGTAATAGAATTCATGAAACTCAAGCTGTGCTTTAGGAGAAATCTGTTTTCAATTTCTGCCTGTTCTCTGGAAGCCTCAAGCTGAACTGAAATTGTTAAAGTTGGGTGGGGGAAGGGTATCGAATGAATGAAAGTAGCAAAGTCAGCATTTATCTAGAGCTTGTTACACAGTATCTAGCTGCTTCTGTATTCAAAGGCTGCTGGTATGTGTTTTGTAACAGCTTCAGAAAGCATTTGTATTCAGCTGAGTAAAAGGTGTTGGCATTCCCCTGCCAGCTTTGATCTGACTGTCAGTGGTCTGAGTGACTGTGTCTAGGGCATGTCAGACCGGAGAGTGATGGGGGAACATATCTGCTGTTGGCATCTGTTTTTTTTATTTTCCCTGGACCCTCCTACTGTAGTGTCCTTTCAGCACCCTGATTATTAAGGGCAAGAGCTACAATGATAACTTGAAGACCATTGGGGAAATCCTTTGGTTCTTTGCTCCTTCAAAGAGCATGCATATAAATATTTTTGTGTGTGTGGTGTTTCAAATTAAACAGCACAGCATGTGTGCCAATGCCTAGGAATGCTCTGTTTAGTAAACCATTGAAGGTCTGATCCAGGGGATGTGCATATAATAGGATTTTAATCAGATTTGATTTAGCTTTCAGATGATCTGCATTCAAAGTAAATTGTCACTGTGTACAGAAACTAAGGAAGAGACTGGGAGTGGTTGGTGACTGACCTCTGGCAACATCTTGCCTTCTGACACTGAATGGTAGCAGAAAGAGGAAAGGGTGGAGTGCCTTCAAACATGTCTTTCATGGGATGTGCAATCAGCTAGTCCTTAAATATAAAAGCAATTAGGGCCTTTGTAACATTCTCTTCCTTCTTTGAGTAAAAATCATCTGCCAAGTTTGGTGCTGACAGTTATAGCAATAACTTTAATTGCCCTCTATAAGAAGGTTCCCAACAATGGGAGTAACAATTTAGTGTAGAAAAGGTGTTGTCATCATTGACTTTAAAAGTGAGTGTTTACTCTGAGGTGGAAGAGTGGCTGGCTGGATTTTTTTAACTTCTCATCCAGTTACAGTACAGATGGTAGCTACTTGATTCCTTTCCCTATAGAGGAAGCAAATGCAAAACAATGGGACTGTTCTAACTGCCCTCTAAACTAGCACTGGCAGCCTGTCTATACTAATGCTCCCTTGATTAGAGTAGTGTGGATAATACCAAAGTGATATCCCTATGCACTCTTAAGTAGATATCTGGTCACTGTTCTATTTAGATAAATAGGCCTATTCATGCCTCAAGTGTAGGAAATCTATTTTGAAGTCTGGTGGTAATCTGGGAATGGGTGGTGGGGAGACACAACAACTCATTATGGATGGAAATGTCTTCACAAAAATCAGTTGTTAGAATGTTGACATTCCCCTGAAAATGAAAGTGTGTGTGTGTGTGTGTGTGTTTCTATTACACTCGTCAACTTGGTTATTAAATTAGTCTTTGCCCAGGTGGAGTGGAAAGCAAGGAGAGCACAGATAAGAACTTTTTTTGGTTTTGTTCGTGAGTTAGTGGAGTATCAACTTGGATAAGGGTGTTTATATATATATATATATATATATATATATATATATATATATATATATAAATAAATTTAAAAAAAAGGCTGCAGGACCTTGGCCAAAGATTTGTTTCCCTTTAGTGTTTCAAATTGTGTGGTTCCTTCTGACTAGTCCATTATTTATTAATGTAATAAGGCTGCCTGCTTCTGCAATCTCTTGGACTACCGCTAATTCAGAAGTCTGTGTAATACACAGCTATGGAAGGTTACATTTTGTTTTTCAGTGTCTAAAACTGAAAATTCTCTGTGGAGCACTCCTAGACTGATCGAGGTCTAATGGATTTTAGTGCCCATGTGGTGAATCTAATAACTTGACCAAATGGACTCAATCCTACTAACTGTAGTGAACAGCCTGAACACCACCATTTTAGAGTTAAAGTGATCACCTTTCATCCAGATAAGACCACTGTGGATAGAATTCATGGTGGGCATGAGAGAGAGATTGGAATATCAAAAGTGATGGTTGATCACTGCAGGCATAGTATTTTAACAGGCTTGCCACTGAAACTCTTAACTGCTGGTTTGAGCTTTTCTATCTTGTCCTTCTGCAGATTAAAGGAAAAATATATTTCAAACATAGGCTCTTAGGAAAAGCATATTAAGCTCTTTCACAGTCTTGGGCTTATCCTCAACATTAATCTAAAATGTGTCCAGTCCCCTTGCTGTAGAGACGGTCGCTGAATGGACATATGCTCTGCCAGGATGGACTGATCTGCTCCCAGTGTGTGCGTTTTAGAATGAAGCTCTCGAGCTGCAGTGTGAGCCTGTCCAGAATGCTGGGAGCGTTCTACTGGGCTGTAAATAACCAGGTTGGACACTTCCTCTGGCTCTGCTGCTTTTTATTCCTCCTGCTTCGCTTTAGCCTCTGCATTGCTGCCAGACTTCTCTCCTGGGGCTGTGGGGGCTTCAGCTGTTGGATGTGGGGAGAAGCAGAGTGGTGAACTTGCTACTGATTTGAATTGTATTTTTCGCTTCCTTTCTCCCTCCTGCCGATATGAAATTCTTACCCAGAGGATTCCTTGCCAAATCCATATAAGAGGAAACATTTTGTCTCCCCACCTCTTTTTTTTTTTTATCCTTGTCTGTGTTGGCCTGCACATTCTCGCATCCAGTGAAATACAGCTAGCGACCTGTAAAGAATTTCTATAGCAGACCATCTTTTAGTCCCCAAGGAAACCTTGTTTGCAGTGCTGCTGCTTCTGAGGCCTTGGCTACACTGGCAATTCACAGCGCTGCACTTGCTGCGCTCAGGGGTGTGAAAAAACACCCCCCCCGAGCGCAGCGAGTGCAGCGCTGCACACTCCCTCGCAGCGCTGCAAGCTATTCCCCTCGGAGAGGTGGAGTACTTGCAGCGCTGCGAGAGAGCTCTCGCAGCGCTGGCGGCGCGACTACACTCGTGCTTCACAGCGCTGCCGCCGCAACGCTGTGAATCTGCGAGTGTAGCCAAGGCCTGAGCTACTGCTGTTATACCCATGTAATGGGCTCTCGTGAGCCATGGAATTGTCCTCTCCCTCCCCCTGTTGGTTGACCCATTTTTGACACTTTCCCAGTGCAGCACAGAATTACAAAACCAATCCGAGCAGTAGTAGGTAATAGATCATTCAGAGGACAGCGCTGAATCTGTCTTCAATCAACATTGACTAGGCCCTAGTCCTGGTCAGGACAGGTGACAGAAGCCATCCTCCAAGTATAATCTAGGACTAGCACTTGAAACCCAATTTCTAAATTAAAATGGGTTTTTTCTTTCTTTCTGTGCTTACTATAGCTTTCTTGCTGATGATAACCAATAGCCTTACCAGTGTTTTGTTAACCAGGCTCAAATAAAACTGGAATTTTAGTGACTTCCCCATGTTTTGCAAGCTGTCATAAAAAATGCCTCTTCAGGAATGTACTGGCCTTATCTGTATCTCCTTTATTGTAGTGTATCTAGTTAACTTTTTTTTTGTAACTGTCCTCTGAAATTTCTCCCCTTCAGAATCCTACCCTTGTTGAACAGCATAACAATTCTTGACATGTTTGCCAATCTCCTGAAAATCAAGCACTCTTCTAAAACACTTTTAATTTTTAAATTAAAAAAAGAAAAAGGTCTGTGTGCATCAACTATTCTTTCATCACTTCTCAACCTTGGTGTAATGTAACCATGGCCCCAAACTAGGTGACTAGCCTTGCATGAGTTTCCAATGTTGGGGATGCACACAATTATCGGTTGGCTGGCTCTGATATTGGTCCCTTGTTTCTTGGAATTCACTTGATATATATCATGGTGGTTTTTTTTGCTTGTGTAATAAACTTAGACTTCATAACGAAGTGCATTAAAGCACATTAAAACAAAGCAGATATTTAGCTTTTATTTTTGTTGTGTGTAGCAAGACTTTTTTTCTTTTAATTTTTGGGTGCTTGTGGAAGATGAGTGGTGCCCTGGGGGAGCACCAGCTAAAGGGGAGGACACGTGACCTCCCCACCCCATGTTGCCTTGGGGGCGGAGCTATGTCCTCCTGCTGCGTTGGCTCCCCCAGCATGTTCAGCTGTTCTCCCTAGCAGCCAGGCCCTGGAGCCACTCCTGGATACTGCCTGGAGCAGCACAGCAGCTGCCTGGGAGAATGCCTGGCTACCAAGGCAGTGGGTTGCCTCCCATCTAGGCTTGGCTTCCGGGACAGTGGCTGAGAAAGTAGGAGTCATCCCCACATGCTCTGTGCACAGCAGTAGCTGGCTGTGAGAGAGCCTTGCTGGGGAGGGGGCAGAGGCAGGTTGCACCATGCCCAGGCTTGACTTCTGGGGACAGGAGCCATCTCTGAGCATGTCAGAGGGGGGGCTCCGGCTCACTCAGCAGCTGTCCCCAGAAGCTGAGCCTGGGTGGGCGGCAGCCTGTTGCTGTCGCAGCCAGACGCTCTCCCAGTCAGCTGCTGCGCCGCACTGGGCAGCGTCCCAGGCAGCGTGGCTGGAAGAGGCTCTGGCCCCGCCCCTTCCTCTCCCCTCCAGGCCAACTGCTGGAGGGGCACATGACCCTTTGTGCCCTTCCCATGAGTTGCCTCAACCTCTACCCTGTGTCTCTTGAAGTGCTCAACAACTGTGTCCCTTACACCTCTGTAGGAAGCTATATTTCCTGAAGTTGATGTCTTTTCTAAAAGTCTGGTCCTTACTGAGACAAGAACTAGTTGCAACCATATTTAAAAATGGTGGTGGCTCTTGGGATTCTAGCACAGTTTCCCTGGATGGGATGTATCTGGGAAATATCCTAGCAAACCATACCATCAGACCACCTATGTTGCAGGTTTGTAGGGGCTAAATCTATAGCACAACATGACTAGTGGTGCTGAGATATGTTTCCCTGAGCAGCAAACAGAACTGAAGCTAACAACTGAATGTAGACATTTTTGCTATACTGTGGAAGGGGAACTTGTGGTGTGGGTGTGTATTAAAAGCCCCATAAATGTCAATAAGCAGTACTTGAGTAGGTAGAAACGGTTTTGTAGGTTTTTCTCAACTGCTTCCAAGGAATGGGATTGAAGATTATTTTATGCAGCATCTTGGTTGTGGTATACTTTATTTCCAACAGACACTGAGGGCAAGTCTTTACTACCCGCCGATCCGGTGGGTAGAGATCGATCTATTGGGGATCAATTTATTGCGTCTCGTCTAGACGTGGATAAATCGATCCCTGAATGCGCTCCCCGTTGACTCCGGAACTCCAGCTCGCAAGAGGCAGAAGCGGAGTCGACTGGGGAGCGGCAGCGGTCGACTCGCCACCGTCCTCACAGCCAGGTAAGTTGACCTAAGATACGCCGACTTCAGCTACGCTATTTGCATAACTGAAGTTGCGTATCTTAGGTCGACGACACCCCCCGCCTCCCCTGTAGACCAGGGCCAAGAGAGGCTCCTACTTCTCTCTCTTGCAAATAGGTTTCCAAGCAGAGTTCCGTATGCCAGGCACGTACTTCACTCTGCTAGTTCAAGCTGGGTTAGTCATGCGTTTCAGAGTTTGTCATATCTGAAACTCTTTCTCTTGCTTCTGCTCTTTCTGAATCATAGCTGCAGTAAAGCTACAAACAGGAGAATAAAGGAATGGAGTGGTTATATGGTTTTTGGACTTGTCACGTTCCACACTCTGATCTTTGGACTAAGCAGATTTCATCTTGCTGTACTTGAAACTAAAATGTTTCCAAGAACCCTGGAAAATGGCAGGTGGTACCATTCAACCCTAGAAGGCTCAGTAATTTTACAATAGTATGAGCAGAAGCATGAAAACAAAGACCCTTTCTCTCCCCCCTCTCCTCACCCCCCCCCCCCGACGCTTCAGGGAAAACTCGGGGGTGGAGAGAATTCTGTTCCTTACGGTCAAATTCTGCCCTTGGATACAGTTGTTCACCTCCACTTTACATTGGGATAGCCTCAAATATATACATGAAAACCAACTTTGTTTGTTTTCCACGTTACATTCAGGAATGAATCTCATGAAAGCATAACTTCCATGATCTAAATAATTGCCATAAACAGGTTTATGATGTCTACTTAAGGATGAAGGAGCAAATGATGAATTTAAGAAACAAAGCTCCTATCTGCATGGAAATATCCTCTGTACTGTAGAAATAGGAAGGGTAAATACAGAGTGACACAGACATTCAGAATACAACCTTCTATTCAGAGACTACAGCTTTTTATGGCCTTGTATTCCCCAGGATCTTATGTGTTAGCTAACATAGCTTTTCTGTTGTGGACTCACTCTAAAGATGCACAAATTGAGCTTGAAGTAGTGTATTAAAACATAGTTTCTGGAGTTGTTAGGTATACCTATCTCTGCATAACTGTGTGAGAGAAGACAGTTGTGAATATGTTGCGTCCACAATGTTCTCAAACTTGGTTTGCCCCTTTTTTTTTTTCCTTGGGTTGGTTGGATCTTGTTTTGCTTATCTAGAAGCTGCTGTAAAATGTGAGAACAGAATCCAGTCCTATTTTGTAGTCCTCATTACAAAAATGGCCTATTGGTTGCTCTTGCAACTGTAAATAGCTGAGTTATAAATAACGAGACTGCTTCACATATGTAACTATTGCCCACTGTCTTCTGTCGGGTTTTGCATACCAGGGAGCTACTGGGGTGACATTAATGAAATGTGCTGTGCACCCTGCAGTCCTGTGCAGCATGTTCTTGTGAGCAAGTGCCTTTCCAAACCTATTCTAGAAACACAATCAACACGCACTGGCCTTGTGGGTTTTTTTTTTTAACCAAAAAAATACAAATGTTCAACTCAAACCTCTGTTTCATTGCTTTTGGGGATCCTACCCCAAGGCTGTGCTTTAAATCCTCTTGCTAGAGAATTGCTTCCACCGCCTCCTATATTCAGATGGTGTAACCTGTTGGCTGTTAGACTCACTGAAATCTTCCCAAATAGGTTAACACCTGCTGACAAGGTGGGATATTCCAGGCAAATACTGCTAGCCTGTTAGTGCTGCGCTAAGACTTATCACAGGCCCATTACTTATGTGTCAGAGGGACTACTTTCTGCTCACTTACCCTCTTTCCCCCTCCCTCCCATCATAGCATATCTCACTAGGGCTATGTACACACTATAGGTTACGTTTGTATATATTATGTCAGTTGTGTGTGAATAAGGCACCCACCTGAGTGACTTAATTTACACCGATCTAAGTGCCGGTGTGGATAGCACGATGTTGGTGGGAGAGGCTTTCCTGCTGACATAATTATTCCAGCCCTTGCAAGCAGTGGTAGCTAAGTCCATGGGAGAACTCTCTCTTGTTGGCTTAGAGCATCTACACTAGCAGCCCTGTCTCTGCAAGCTCTGTAGTGTAGTCATAGCCTCTTGACTAGGGAATGGATTGCAGTGAGATGTTTTTAAAAGCTCTGTAGCCTTTGTTTTTTTGTTCCTTCCACCCTACCATCTTTGTATTCAGCATTCTCTTCCTGACTCCCAAAGAATACAATCCACATTGGAAGATACTTTAATGTGTGATTGAAGTGCCTGTCTAATGGTTTGGGAAGAAAAATTGTTTATGGGGAACTTCAATTTGGGAGACGTATGCTGGAGGTCTCGTGCAGTCAGTAGTAAAATCATCATTTTGTGTTAGAAAATTTAGTTTTAGAAACTAAACTGAATGATGTAGGGGTCCTGTGGGTGGGGGGAATATAGTATGTGATTTTTATGTAATTGATACATAAGCAAGGAGACCAAATCAGGGTTGCCTGTGCAAACTTGCGCCAAAACCAAACTGGATGATGGCTTCCCTCTCCTGCCCCCATGTGGAAAACTAAGCAAGTGCTTAAAAGTTTAAGCTTTTTAACCTTTTTTTTTTTTCCCTTTCTTTCTTTCATGTGGCTAAGACCCCCCCCATCTTCTTTTGGGAGGGGAGAGAAGGGGCGGGAGGGGGAATGTTAAGATTGTCAAGTTGGGCTTCTCCTTACTCAACTACTTTCAACTTCTGCTCCCATCTTCTGCCCTGCCCCGCCAATATTCTTGTGCCAACATGGGAGAAGGAGCAAAGAGAGACTAGGGGTATGTCTACACTACCCGCCGGATTGGCGGGCAGCGATCGATCCAGCGAGGATCTATTTTTATCGTGTCTAGTCTAGATGTGATAAATCGACCCCTGAGCCCTCTCCTGTCGACTCCTGTACTCCAGCACCGCAAGAGGCGCAGGCAGAGTTGACAGAGAAGCGGCAGCAGTCGACTCACCGTGGTGAAGACACCGCGGTAAGTTGATCTAAGTACGTCGACTTCAGCTTTGCTTTGCCTTGCCTTGCCTTGCCTTGCCAAACTTATTCCTGGCGAAGGACTTCATTCTCTCAAGCAGGATATGCCTAGCTGCACTCTTGCTCGAGACATCTGAAATGAATTTGTGTTTAACTGGTGACTTATGTTCACAGCACAACTGTGAAAGAGTACTTATAATATTATTGCAAAAATACGACCGTGTGGCAAGTCAGGGTGTGAATGCAGCATGACGGTGTCGCTCCCAACTGGTGCGTGGAAAGCTAGGTGGACACCAAAAGGTAGAAGGATTAAGGCTGTTCCCTCTAGCCAGAATTTGGCTTGTCTTCAGAACTGTTGATCGTCTGTACAGTTGGTGCTGAACATGAGGAAACTTGGAGTGCTGTATCCATCTGGAGCGATCAGGAGTGACGTGACTTTTCAAGGGCTTTATGGCATGTGAACTTGGAGCATTCTGTTTTCCACATCCTAAACAGAATGGATTCATTTTCTCTTATTGAACCTTTTTATTCTGCACTAGCGAGTAATGCTTCTCCTCTTGCTGCCTGAAATAAGGTCTCCCCATCCTGAAGCACTGACACTTATCTTCTGGGGTTTTTTAATTTAATTTTTTAAACTGAAGTGTTAGGGACAATGTTTCAAGCTAGCTAATCTTAACTGTGAGGCTGCAGTCTGATAAGAGGAAAGTTTTTTTTTTTCCTGTTCTGATTGAGCATTTGAGAAATGCTCAAGGTGAAGTGTGAACTAGGTCTGAGCAGTGTGGGGGAAATAATTGTATAGAAATGCAGGGAAAGCCTGTTTAAATCTGCGCTCAGTATGTAGCTTCAATTTCTCAATAAAATGCAAAGTGGAAATGGTAACTGTTCTAGAGACCAAGTCCCCAATGTTGAGGAAAGAGGCTTGTGGGAGATGTTCTCTCCCCATACCTGGATACCAAAGACAGTTCTTAGATAAGATATCTTCCAGCTGCGTTTTTTTAAAATAGCTCTTTGGATATAGAGGCATCCAGTGCTATCTTGCATGTTGCTTGGTGTATCTCCTTGAAGCAGTGGCCCAACACTGCAGCATTTAATTTCAGAAAGGGGAACTACACAAAAATGAGGTTAGTGAAACAAATTAAAAGGTACAGTACCAAAAGTAAAATCCCTGCAAGCTGTGTGGGAACTTTTTAAAGACCCCAAAATAGAGGCTCAACTTAAATGTGTACCCCAATTTAAAAAACATAGTAAGAGAACCAAAAAGAGCTACCATGGTTAAACAACAAAGTAAAAGAAGCAGTGAAAGGCAAAAAGGCATCCTTTAAAAAGTGGAAGATAAATCCTAATGAGGAAAATAGAAAAGAGCATAAACTCTGGCAAATGAAGTGTCAAAATATAATAAGAGAGACCAAAAAAGAATTTGAAGAACAGCTAGCCAAAGACTCCAAAAGTAATAGCAATTTTTTTTAAAATATATCAGATGCAGAAAGCCTGCTAAACAACCAGTGGGGCCACTGGACAATCGTGATGCTAAAGGAGCACTCAAATATAAGGCCATTGCAGAGAAACTAAATGAATTCTTTGCATCGGTCTTCACTGTTGAGGATGTGAGGGAGTTTCCCAAACCTGAGCCGTTCTTTTTGGGTGACAGATCTGAGGAACTGTCCCAAATTGAGGTGTCATTAGAGGAGGTTTTGGAACAAATTGATAAACTAAACAGTAATTCTCCAGGACCTGATGGTATTCACCCAAGAATTCTGAAGGAACTCAAATGTGAAATTGCAGGACTACGAACTGTCATCTGTAACCTATCATTTAAATCAGCTTCTGTACCAAATGACTGGAGGATAGCTAATGTGACACCAATTTTTTAAAAGGGCTCCAGAGGTGACCCTGGCAACTACAGGCCAGTAAGCCTCACTTCAGTACCGGGCAAATTGGTTGAAACTATCGTAACAAACAAAATTGTCAGACACATAGATGAACATAATTTGTTGGGAAATAGTCAACATGTTTTTTGTAAAGGGAAATCATGCCTCACCAATCTCCTAGAATTCTTTGAGGGGGGTCAACAAGCATGCGGACAAAGGAGATCCAGTGGATATAGTGTACACAGATTTTCAGAGCGCCTTTGACAAGGTCCATCACCAAAGGCTCTTAAGCAAAATAAGCTGTCATGGGATAAGAGGGAAGGTTCTCTCACGGACTGGTAACTGGTTAAAAGATAGGAAACAAAGGGTAGGAATAAATGGTCAGTTTTCAGAATGGAGCGAGGTAAATAGTGGTGTCCCCCAGGGATCTGGTCCCAGTCCTATTTAACATTCATAAACTATCTGGAAAAAGGGGTAAACAGTGAGGTGGCAAAATTTGCAGATGATACAAAACTACTCAAGATAGTTAAGTCCCAGGCAGACTAAAGAGCTATAAAAGGATCTCACAAAACTGGGTGACTGGGCAACAAAATGGCACATGGAATTTAATGTTGATAAATGCAAAGTAATGCACATTGGAAAACCTCATCCTAACTATACATATACAATGATGGGGTCTAAATTAGCTGTGACCACTCAAGAAAGAGATCTTGGAGTCATTGTGGATAGTTCTCTGAAAACATCCACTCAATGTGCAGCGGCAGTCAAAAAAGCAAACAGAATGTTGAATCATCAAGAAAGGGATAGATAATAAGACAGAAAATATCATATTGCCTCTATAGAAATCCATGGTATGCCCACATCTTGAATACTGCATGCAGATGTGATCGCTCCATCTCAAAAAAGATATATTGGAAAAGGTTCAGAAAAGGGCAACAAAAATGATTAGAAGTATAGAACGGCTTCCGTATGAGGAGAGATTAATAAGACTGGGACTTTTCAGCTTGGAAAAGAGGCTACTAAGGGGGGGTATGATAGAGGTCTATAAAATCATGAGTGGTATAGAGAAAGTAAATACGGAAGTGTTATTTACTCCTCATAATACAAGAACATGGGGCCACCAAATGAAATTAATAGGTAGCAGGTTTAAAACACAAAGTATTTTTTCACACAATGCACTGTCAACCTCTGGAACTCCTTGCCAGAGGGTGTTGTGAAGGCCAATACTATAACAGGGTTCAAAAGGGAGCTAGATAGGTCAGTCAGTGGCTATCTTCCATGAATCTATTAGCCAGGATGGGATGGTGTCCCTAGCCTCTGTTTGCCAGAAGCTGGATTGAGTGACAGGGCATGGATCACTTGATGATAACCTGTCTGTTCATTCCCTTTGGGGCACCTGCCATTGGCCACTGTCAGAGGACAGGATACTGGGCTTGATGGACCTTCGGTCTGACCCAGTACGGCCGTTCTTACATTCTTATGTCTCACAAATACATATGTAAAAATTTACACCTAGACTACATTAAGATTGCAAACCAAGCATTAAGAAAATGCCAGAATTTAAGATTTTCCTGCAGTGGTCTCCAATCTTTTTACGCACAAGATCACTTTTTTTGAATTGAAGATCAACCCAGGATCTACCCTTCCCCGAGGCCCCACCCCATTTCCCCCCTCCCTCCATCACACTCGCTCTCCTCCACCCTCACTAACTTTCACCGGGCTGGGGTGTAGGAGGGGGTGCAGGCTCTGGGCTGGGGCCGAGGGGTTCCGAGTGTGGGAAGCGGCCAATGGGAGTTGCGGGGGCGGCAATTGTGGGCGCAGGCAGTGCATGGAGACCCGCTGCCCCTCCAGCCGCTTCTGGGAACGGCATGGGACCACAGCAGGCAGGCACCCTGCCTGAGCCCCACTGTGCCAGGTCAAGCTCAGCTCCTCAATTGACTTGCCTGGAGCAGCACTCGGGAAAGCTCAGAGGGACTTAGGGCCATTCGGTCAGGATCGGAGGTGACTTTTAGCGGCCTGGAGATTGTGATCAACTGGCAGAGACTCTAGGATCGATGAGTTGGTGACCACTGGTCTAGTGCATGTGGCTAGTTAGCGTGTGGCAAGCCAGGTTGTCAATATACAGCATACTAACTGGCTGTGTTGACTAGGGTGACCAGACAGCAAGTGTGAAAAATCGGGACAGGGAGTGGGGGGTAATAGGAGCCTATATAAGAAAAAGACCCAAAAATCGGGACTGTCTCTATAAAATCGGACATCCGGTCACCCTAGTGTGGACCCTGCTGCTGTACACTAGAATCTTGAAATGGAACTATGTCAAGGTACACAACAGAGCTTTTAGTGCTCAGTGGAAGAGTCCACACAGCCACTTCTTGTGTGGCAAGCTACTGCACTATACATTCACGCCCCAGCTTGCCAGTTATTAACTAGCCATATCAACGAGCCCTGACTTGTCACGGGTCACTGAGCGCACAGGAGTGGCAGGCTCTCTGTTCTGATGCCCGGTCCTGGCCTAGAGCAGCAATTGCAGAGAAGGTCCTCCTGAGACCAGTAGCCCTGAGCTGAAGCATTCTTCATTACTCTGGAGATGTGGATTGCAGTCTGGTTGGCCCTAGGTGCTGTGAGGGGATGCAGCATGTGGAGACCACATGGAATTTTTGGAGACTGGCTGCTAAATCATAAAGTCTCTACTGAGCATGTGTGAACTGCAGCCTTTTTTAAGGCTTAATGCCTGGCCAAATTTGGGTGGATTTTCACAGGAACAGCGAAAGGTGCATCCCTGTGGCCCACCGGCCCTAAATGTATGTTCCTCAACTTCGTTCTTGGAAACAACTGAACCCTTTTGGCTAAATCTTTCCAAAAAATTCAGCTTTGTGTAGACACTGTGCTGGGCAAACTTCAGCACAAAGTTATAAGCGACTGAAAAAACAATGGGAGTGTTGGGCAACCTTAGTAGGTAGCACTCCCAGCCTTGCCTATAAATAGCTGTAAACCTAGGGAAATGTGTTCAAGCAGCACTCTGCAGTGAAGACCTATCCTGAGAAACAGATGCTGCATCGGAAGGAAATGTTTCCAAAGAAACTACTAAAACAAATGGTGAAGGATTTTATTCTCCACAGCATCCGTCTCAGGCATCTTTGAAAGTGTTAGCCTGTTACTGGATTAGCATCGCAAGGGCAGCTTGAAGCTGTGCAGATAAGAGCAGAGTGTTTCCCTCTGAAATTATAATCAAGTGATTTATAATTCTGCTGTCTTGTACATTTTCATGCCCTTACTGAATAGAAAAGCTGGGGCTGCTTGAAAAGTTAGAGTCCTCTTTACACCAGTAAATTGCAGAAGGATTTTATTGGAGTCCAAAATGGGTTGGATGCAGCGATTGAAGTTAGTGCTAGCAGTGCTTGCAACAAGAGGTAGCACCACTTTTACAGTTGCTTTAACTGAAGCAAAGAAACATAAAAATGCACCCTTGTTTATGCTCCGTTTTGACAGACTACTTCTAATACAATCGAGAAGTTGGATGTTCCAGGCATTCTTCCTCTTGTTTGGGTGGGCACCTTGGGGAAGCTTTTTTTGGTACAGTTTGGATGGTTCACTTTGCTTGTAAAGTGCATAACTAAGAAACTGACTATTGCCAATTTCTTTTGCAAGCTGAGTAGTTTTGAGTATTGGGAAAGAGCTTTTTCAAAATGTAAAAGTTGATGAAAACAAATCTTTCCTGGTTTGTGAGCCATGCAACCCTGTCGTAGAACAGTTTTGGTTCTGTGCAGTCCTACCTCTGCCCCATGTGTGTACATTAAAGTGGTCCTTTAAATTTTTTTTTTTTTAAATTAATGGAGATATCCTATTTCCTAGAACTGGAAGGGACCTTGAAAGGTCATCGAGTCCAGCCCCCTGCCTTCACTAGCAGGACCAAGTACTGATTTTGCCCTGGATCCCTAAGTGGCCTCCTCAAGGATTGAACTCACAACCCTGGGTTTAGTAGGCCAATGCTCAAACCACTGAGCTATCCCTCCCCCCAATATTTTCTCTACAATAGATTAGTATTTTTTCACAACCTCTAAGTGGTCCACAGTCTATGTACTCTTGCCCATGCTAGACAGGACACAAGGCAGCTTTATAAAAAGCACACAGTAACCCTCCTTGGATAACATACAAGAGAGTAATGTTGAAAACTTGATGCTATGCATAGGCTACTGAGGATTCCAGTTCAGTTAGCTCCCTAGCTAGCTGTCTCATCCATTGAACTGCACTTGAGTAAGGTTGTACTGTTTGATTAAAAAGCAAATGTGTAATATATTACAAACTACTAAGATATTATATAAGAAGTCAAAGCCAATAAAGATATACTGGACCATTTATGATAGTGAAATTGGTTTAAGTATAATATAAAGATGCTACAGATACCTGAGGGTGTAGAGAAAATGGTACCTGAGTAATAGCATATGACAAGAGTCCCGTAACTTATACACACAAGGTGGCACAGTTCATGCTGGATGAAAATTGAATTATCCTTTCCTGATTCTCTTGTGCTTAACAGTACAATCTCAACAATTCTCTTTATGGAATTCTTATTTGTGTATCATTCACAGTGTGGCACTTTATGGGAGTGTGTGTGGGTTTTTTTTTTAAGACCAGGTCAATACATTGAACAGTATTTTTGGTACTAAATACCATTAGTATTTTAGTGGCATCTCAGGTTTAACTCTCAGGAGATGTCACTGGTATGATACATTGATTATAAATGTCCTGGTTCAGGGCTAGGGCTCCTAGGTGCTACGATACAAATGTCACTTCCATAGTACCCTCTCTCAAATAAGATAATACCCAAACCTAGCATTGGGCTGAGCTAATCCTCTACTAAAGAGCCCATCTTAGGGGTGTTCGTTAGAATTGGGAAGCAAGATGACATTCCTATGCAACAAATGGAAGAGATTGATGGGGCCACCTCCTCAGCGCTCTTAATTATGAGTTTGTCTAGTAACCTGGCTGTGAACTTGTATGTTTGTGGGGGATTGTTACAACATCAGTGCTCTGAACCTGTTGGGACACATTTTGGTCTTGTGTGTAAATAACCAACCAGTGTTACTGAACAACCTTAGAAGACAAAGGCTGTAGCTCATCGCCTTAACATGGTTTTCACCTGCCTGTATAGGCAAGACCCTGCAGTGTGCAGACCATGTTATGTCTCCCGTTACCAGGGGCGGCTCTAGCTTTTTTGCTGCCCCAAGCATGGCAGCCAGGCTGCCTTCGGTGGCATGCCTGCGGGAGGTCCGCCGGTCCAGTGGCTTCGGAGTACCCGCCGCTGAATTGTCGCCGAATCCACGGGACCGGCGGACCTCCTTCAGGCAAGCCGCTGAAGGCCGCCTGACTGCCGCTCTCGCAGGGACCGGCAGGGCGCCCCCCGCTTGGAGCGCTGGTGCCTGGAGCCGCCGCTGTCCATTACTCTACATTTGCTTGTGCCGATAAGCCCTAAAACTGAGGATATGAAGAGATTCTGGAGTTAGGGGGAGTGGAAAGAAACTCTGCTTTCTGAGGAGTTACTTACTAGTGAGAGGCATAGTTTAGTGGCTGGGACGGAACGGAGGGCTGGGAATTTGACTTCTACTCCTAGCTCTGATACTGAATACCTTTTGACATAAGGGAAACCAAGGCTCAGAGCTTCTAGATCACTACTGTGAAGAAATTATTGTACATAATGCATTTTGACAGTGAAGTGCTAAACATTTACTTTGGTAGTCTGGTAGCTAGGACCTGGCATGCATATGGTTTCTCACTAAATCAGTGGCAAGCTGATGAATCTCATCTCGTCCTTGAGGAAGAAAGGGGTGTATTATGGAGCAATGGTTTATGTAACTTTCTCATGACAAGTGGGGCTTTAATGTTTGACTGGAGGAAGCTGTTGGTGTTCTGGGTGAAGAGTCAAATTCCCCTTTTGGAGTGGTTTATCTTTGAATCGATAGGCAAAATGCAGAAAACATGCTGGTAATATGAAAAGCTTCCTGACCAGTTTCTGCCTTTACAAAACAAAGCGGTTTTAATTTTTAGCTATCATGGGAAAACCACACTTCTGCACTTGGCATGTACACTTGTTGTTTCCTACTATTTGTGGGTTTCTCTTCTGAACTCAGAAGTGCAGCTGAAGTGGTAAAGTCAGTAGAACAAACCATTATACTACCAATGACAGGCGCTTTAGTTTCTGGTTACTTGTTGAGGTTTTTTTTATGTGGGCTAGAGAGTTCCTGTTGGACAAGGAGTACTCCTGGTAAGAAGCAAGAATCAGCGTGTGCCTTTCTGACCTACTCTCCCTTCTGTCCTTGCATCTCATTCCTCTGAATGAAGGGCCACACTTATAGCATACTTGTCATTTAGAACATGTAAACAACACAGTAGTAGTAGCTCTTGAGAACAGTTCTCCTCTCTGTCTTGTGTTGTTAAATAGTCACATGAAAACCCAGCATCTCTACAAAGAGGTCCGTGTTGCTGCTGCTGGTGCTCCTTCTGTATGTGGTGCTTAAAGCCCTGACAACCATAAGGGATGCCAGCACTGGTGGAACAACCCATGAACTGTGGAAGCTCACCTTGGCTCTGCCAGGGGTATTCTGAAAGTATACATACAAATTATTTATTTGAACTGTTCTTAATACACAGCTATCTGAGCAGGTGTCAGATTTGTACATTACTAAGTAAACCTTCATGTAGGTGGATACGCTCACTGTCGCACAGGCTTTGTGGGTGCATGCATGCATATGCAGATCATTGGGGGTCACTAAAGCTTCTAAAGTGATAAGATCGTGTATAATGGTGGCTTCCTTATGCCTTCAGATTGTGGGTTTCTTTTGTGTCAGTGTTGGGGCACTCCTATATTGATGCATTTCACTTATTCTTCATGATCTATTCTCTCAGTACTAGACTACCTGCCCTGCCCTATTACACTCCTGATCTTTGTATGAACACTGTCGCTGTGCTCCAGACAACTTGTTTTAGGCCCTCTTCCCACCTCTGTATGGCCACCCTTAGAAGCATGCAAAGCAAACACTAATTCAGCCTCCTCCCTCTGGGTGGGTGGTGGTGGTGAATATTCCCCCATTCTATGACTTGCCTGAAGTCATGAGTCCTAACTCAGCTTATTCTCAAAACTAGGCTGCGCGCGCTCTCTCTCTCTCTCTCTCTCCTGTGTGTGTGTGTCTGTCCAGTGGGTTCCTGTTGCTGTGATTCTGGCTGTATGCTGCAGCTTGTTGCTGAGTTACACCTCTAAAAGAAGAATGAGCTTGAAAAGATGATGTAGGACTGTGAGGTAGTTCTAGCCCGTCCGTCTCAGTAAAATTTGTTTTCCAGCTCTGTGGACCGATAGAAACTGTCAGACCTGATAAATATATTCAGTCTTATTTCTTTTCTACTCTGCTCTCCTGGGAACTGAATTTCAGGAAGAAATACTGATATGTAAAGTACCAGATGTTTACTTGAGGACCAACTTGGAGGAGCCTGGGCAGGAATGGTCTAATTTTGAGACTGCCTCTCTCCGAGACCAAAACCAGTTTGTTTATAAAACATTAGGGAGACATTTAAAATGTAACTGTGGCGGGAGCATCCTTTCAAATGGGCTAGGAGTATTAGAAATAACAGCACCTTTCCTTCAATCTGTAGCCTTATTTCCAAGTAGCTATTGCCTTTAATGCAATGCAGCATCGGGGACTCTTAGATGCTCAGAGAATTCAATATTTCTTTTCTGGTTGAAGTAGCTCTTCCTGCTAGAACCTAACCTGGAAAGGAGTTGGGCAGCACGGAATGAACAAGGAAGGGGAAGCTGCGGAGTGGCTTGTTGAGTAGGAACTCATTAGTCCTGATACTACAAACTGTGCCTCTTTGAGCTGTAGCTTTTAACAGACAGGCAAGCGGAGCATTCTTTACCCTGCTCACCACTAATGCAATGTGCCAAAAATAAACCACTTTTTTTGTGCGAATCCTTTTTGATTCTGGTCAGTTTAGTGACGCCTCTAGAAACAAGACCTCTGTGGCGGCATTTATAGGAAAAATAGCTTTTTGAGGAAGGTTGCCCGATCACTTCAGGTTGAAGTGTAAGTTTGGCTGGCTCTCTGCAGAGTAGCTCAAGGATTGTAGATGGTGGTTAACATAGGGGCAGAAGTAATACATTGTATTTGTCAATGTTTTACAGTAATTCTCCTCAATATCAGGCCCTCTTCTGACTGGTTTATATATAGCCCATGTTCAGCCTTCCGACAGGGCTCATTCATAAAGCTTGCTGGTGACTTTTTTTACTAGCATTTTACCAGCCAGAACTGTGGTGCAATGATTGGGATGGTACATGACCAGTTTTGTCCTAAGTGGGCACTCATTCTTTTCACTGTATATTTGTTCTCGTGGCCATCATGCCAATATCAACCCAGTAAATTTTGTCAACTATTTATCCAATAAGTTATAGAAGAGCTAACTTTTTTTTTAATATGATGGTTTGTAGCCTACATCTGTGCTGTGAACCGGAAAACCTATTTGGAAAAGCAAAATAGCAGTTCAGGCAGTTGTGGTTTAATGTACATGCCATGTGTGGCTAAGCAAGTGGAGTAAACTCTTAATAAAAAGATTGAGGTCAACAGTGTTTTTAAATATTACAATATTGTTCGACCACTGGGTGAAATGAAAATAAATTAATCTGTCTTAAAAGATACAAAACATCTGTGTGAAAGGATTTTCCATCTCTGACAATGCCAGGGTATGAGAAGGTTAAACTAGATGCTCAGAGCTACATAGGTTCAGATGTCTGAGAGCATGGTATAGCCAAAGCTGTAGACATTATGGATCATTTGGATTTCCTATGCACTTGTGCATTGCAGTGAATGATGCCCAATACTCTCTTCTTTGCTAGGTGAACAGAAATAGCTGGGACGTGGCTCTTCTGAGTTTGATCTGAAGTTCTAGCTGAAAGTGGCTTGTGGGAAAGAGGAGTGTGGTGAGAGCACAGTGATGAACATGTCTGAATGTGAATGATTCCTCCCTATTGCCAGTGAAAGAGCTGCAGCCTGATGCTGTGGGTAGTGGTAAGAGTGCCTCAGTTGTACCTGGTAACAAATGGTGGGTGTGGCAGTGCGCTGTCACATGAGAAGACTTCCCTCATAAACTGCAGGTGCTGCTCAGCACAAGACTCACTGCTTAACAATTTTCTCATTGGGAGTTGCTGATTAAAAACTATTGCCACAATACCATTTGAAGTATCTCTGTCAAAACAACAGATTAGCAGGCACCTGTGCCATCCCTCCAATTGCTCCGACAACATGAGTGTGAGGTATTTTGGGAGACAGTAGCTGTGAGATAGAAAATGCCTTCCAGAATGTAGGCAGGAGTTGAGAATAACATTTCAGCTTTGAAGTCCCTCCTCCGTAATGTGGGCAGAAAGACTTGTGTCAATAGAAATGTGTCAATAGAGTAGTTCTGTGGGCTAATATTGGAATAAATACCCTGATTAATTTGTCTTTTTGCTAAGCGTGAGTTTAGAAAGGCTACTCATATAGCTAGTTATACCACAATAGTGCTCCCAACGTGATAGGTGCTTTCCAAACATAGGAGAGCCTTTCTCTGTTGTGAAGAGATCATTAAGGAGTCAAACAATACACCAAGGGGAAGGGAGAAGTCTTGCTTAAACACCATGGTCCAGTAGGTGGAGTAAGTAATTACGGCCTTCTTGTCAGAGCCACGAAGGTCCTGACATCAGAGATGCTGGCCACATATGGCCATAGACAACGCGTTGATTTGGTGTTTTCACATGGCTGAGCTGTACAACTGGTACAAAAAACTACTGGAGTGTTCTGGCTGCTGGGGAAAACCCTGCACTCAAATTAATCTGTCCTGGTTAAAAGATTTAGTGAAAAGACCACTCTCAAGATCTTAATTATTCTAACTTGATTGAACCTGGTTGAAGAACTTGTACACAACTTAGTAAGAACCAGCTTGACCCACCACAGCTTTTTGAGGGGAAACGCTATAGCAAGGGTCGGCAACCTTTCAGAAGCGGTGTGCCGAGTCTTCATTTATTCACTCTAATTTAAGGTTTCCCGTGCCAGTAATACATTTTAACGTTTTTAGAAGGTCTCTTTCTATAAGTCTATAATATATAACTAAACTATTGTATGTAAAGTAAATAAGGTTTTTAAAATGTTTAAGAAGCTTCATTTAAAATTAAATTAAAACGCAGAGCCCCCCGGACCGGTGGCCAGGACCCGGGCAGTGTGAGTGCCACTGAAAATCAGTTTGCGTGTCGCCTTTGGCACACGTGCCATAGGTTGCCTACCCCTGCGCTATAGAGTGCTATTACAATGCAATATTCCTGAGAGCAGGGCCTGTATAGCCTCCATCACTTAGGGAGTTTTGAACTGTTTGATCAGTTATGGATTTTTACTTGCTGCTAACCTAGTAGCGTGAGTAACAGCAGTGGGTCAACCCACAAATTGCAGTGGATGCACTCCTCTGAGCTGAATACAGCTTTCTAACTATTGCAGCTGTTCACTTGTATTTAGATATTAAGAGGCACCTTATTTTCCTAACTACTGTTTTTTGAGGATCAAAGCTTGCTCCCTTTGCTCCTGTGGGCTAGGAATCGTGAGTCAGCAATAATCTGCTTAGTCCGTGAGTTGAAGTTTGTTTCAACTTCTCTTGTTGCTGTCTAGCCACCCACTCTAGTGGATCTGTGACGTTAACTGATTGATCAAGTAGCACTATATAAACATTGAAAAAAATATAGTGCTTTGATATCAAACACTATACAAATGGTAAGTAGCGATGGGCTCCACAGAGAGCTGAGTCAGACCCTCATTTGAAGAGTACCTCATGATGAATGTGGCCCTTGTCATTCTTCCCTTTTTATTTTTCTGTTACAGTTCCCACTTTGTCTGGGAATGTCTACACTGGCCTCTCTGCTGAAATTTCGCCAGGGTGCTACAGGTGGTGCTGCGTCTGCAAATAAATTGGCAGTAGCAACGGGGGAGCACTGGACTAGACAGGCAACTGATGTTAGCCACTGTTGTCCAAGCCTGCTAAGAGCAGGTCTACACAACAGCATACTTAATCGCTAGTGCCTGTCCACTGTAGCATTCCCATCTCTCTGGTGGTGGTGGTGGGGAAATGTCTACGTCAGCAGAAGAGCCCTGGAGAACATTCAAGGATTGTATCTAATACTGAAAGCTAAACGCTGTATCAGTGCTAGAGACACCATTTCTTAAAACTGCACTTCTAACTTTTTTGCTTTGAGGAGCTGGAAATAGCCTTGTAAGTTACCGCTGCAAACTTTATCCATCCAGTGATTCTGAACATGCTAACTATAGCTGCTGCTTTTGAGTGATAACAAATGTGTCTTCTAATCTTCATCTGTCCACTTTACTGTGTCTCTGCACTCAGTTTCACTGTCTTCAATGTCTTTTCAGATCCGTTTGTACAGTAACACGTCAAAAGAGCTATATTTCCATTGTCCCTACCTTCTTGCCTTGCTTGCCTAGTAGAGTTCACATAGTGCTTGGAGCTCTAGTGACATTCACATTTAGCTGTGTGGGGTGTGTGTGTGTGGGGAATACCTTTCACTTGTTTCAATACCTTGCCCATTTTTCTAAGAGACTTGCTTGTAATTGGTTCATTACAAGCTGTGGCACTGTAGAACTTTTCCATCTTCAGGACTCTGTTTCACCCATTGCTTGGGGGAGGGGCATTGCAGTCCTAGGACTGCATGCAGCCTTAGCACAAAGTCACAGCTGTATGAATGATGGCAGAAGGAAAGAGAAACTGGCTCTTTCTCATCCCCTCTCCCTCCTCATATCCATTTGTCATGGTCAGGAGCAGATGGAGAGGCAAAGGTGGTGACAGTGTGTTAATGGATTTTTACAACATGTAGTGGCCATTCATTGAAAGTACTGTAGTAGCTTTTGTGTGTGTTCCTCCACATATACTCTTAGATTATTTGTAGCCTGGTGGAAGATGACAAGACAGCATTAGATATGAACGCAAGGAAGTGCTACACAACACCCATCTTCATAGTTGGGCATAGATGCTTTTCCCACCCAGTCTCAATTGCTTGTATCAAATGTACCCATGGATGTATTTTTAGTGACTACTTCGTTCACTTTAATTAAAAAAAAAAAAAAAAAAAGTGGAAACAGCCCTGTTGATGTAATTCTCCCCTTCAGTCCACTCTCTTAACTGAGAGAGAGGATGAAAGCCAGCACTGTGTGACCAGACAGCTTTCTGCAGATATTTGGTAACCGCTAGTTTAGAGGACCTCTTTCCCCACACAGATCAGAGAACAACCACTTCTTCATCTACCTTTCAACTCCATAATGATGGGCAGCTTTCTCCAGGTATTCAGGACCCAAATAACTTAAGGAGTTCCACAGTCCAGGCCAGGACCATATGTGATGTAGCCTGTAGAAAGGTCATTCCATTTTGGTTTCAGATCTTCCGTCGGGGGTATCCTTACATGCTGGTGTCAGTAGTCTGTGCAGTCTGCTCCACTTTATTCAAATTAGGCACAGCCCTGAACTAGAGCTTCTAAGGTGCCTGTCGCCATGGTGTCTATTAGTCATAGAAAGCAGTCATTCAGCATATTTTTATCTCCACCTCCTTTGTTTTTTCACAGTTGCAGCAGTTTTCCCCCCTCCTCAGTCAGGTCTTCTCCCTTAGTCATTTCTCACCACCTACCAACAAATACTGGTTTTGGTAGGTGGGGGGTACTGGAGAAAATCTTTAGTGAAATGGTTTGTCTTTTCCTCTTAAACCTGGTAAATGTCCCTACAGTTGGGCACTCTGGAATTGGTCCACTGCCTTGCCTCCAGATCGTAACATGTCTTGTTTCAGTTTTTGTATGGCTGTAGTGGTCAAACCACTGGATCAAGTAACATAGCACAGTATGCCAATTCTACAAGCCCTCCTTGCACTTGAATCTGCGTATCTGGGAGAACACGATGCTTGTTGGATGTTGAAAAACTTCTGGTCTGACTCATGTCGCTGCAGTCTGGGAATCTAGAACAGAGCTGTACCTTGCAATTCTGTGATTGCTGTGCTCCCTTTCTTGGTTAATGGAGAGAGAAATCTATCTTTTCAGGGGTCAGTGCTTGAGTTCCTGCTTTACAATTGATTGACCTAAACTGTGACTCATTTTCAGGTAGCATTCTTACAATGTCAACATTGTAAATAGGATAATAGACCTGACTTGGCCAACTGGTGAAGAATGGGTGTTTTGAGCAGCCTTTGGCATTGTTGTGAGGAAGCGGGTGGGCTGGCTCTCCTCCTCTGCAAATCCACATACTGTATTCTCTTCTCCCCCCTTCCCCAAGAGGTGAGGCTGGGAAGAGAACAGGATCATGCTGTGTGCTTGTCTAAAACAAGCTACTTAGGCTGACACGATTCAACTGTTTCTGCTTTTGTGCAAAGGCGCTGCCTGCTGCAATTGTTTTTTCCCTGACCTCTGGGTGGGGAAGAGATCAATATTGTGATTATCCAGAGTGCCGAAGCAATAGTGGTGTCATGCTTCACTTGTGGGCATGTAGCGGAGGAAGGATTGAGATGCAAGCTCTCATGCACGCTGCCAACCTCCCACCTCATTAGGTTTTCGTGTTGCTGTGCAGCTGTGAAATTCATCAGCCAATCAGCAGCACAGCGTCAAGGCAGTACGGCCCACTGAATAACTCTCTGCCTAGTTTTATCAGTCTGAAGCGTTTAACTTACAGTAGAACCTCAAAGATGCGAACACCAGAGTTATGGACTGACAGTGAAACTGGAAGTAACCAATCAGGCAGCAGCAGGTGTCCGGGGGTGGGGGGGAGGGGGCAAATACTGTACTGTGCCTGTATTGCATTTTAAAGGTACGCACATCTGTCCCCACCCCCACACGCAGGGCACCCTCTTACAGGTAGGAGTTGAAGAGGCTGAGATTTGCAGGCAGGAGCAGCACTGGGATCTACTCTGCTTTCCTGTAAGCCATAGGTGCTGTTTTTACACTTTCTCTCTCACACACTCACACTCTCACACACCCAGTTGGGAAGGGGACGAACTTGCCCTACCCGGAAAGGGAGCTGCCTCCAGAACCTGGCCCAGAGTGTGGACTGCTGGAGCCGGAGCTGCATTTTGTTCAGAGTTACGAATGCTTCAGACAACCTCCATTCCCGAGGTGTCCTTAACTCTGAGGTTCTGCTGTATTTCCTACCCTTTTCCCTGTGGGAAGAGGGGAGTAAGAATAATAGATCTACACAACTGAGTCCATATACAAGCCTGAGGGAGAGACTCAAGAGCAGAGAGAAGTCTTCTGCAGTCAAAGCAGAAACCATGTCAACCACAGTTCTCTGGACAATTGCCCCACTGATATTTGGGCTTCTTGCATCCCTGTCTGATGGGACCTAGTCTCTCCTGAGTCATTGCCGCCATATGCAATCGGAGTTTCATGCAATTTGGTGCAACACGAGGGCTTCTGAAAAATTGCCAGTGTAGCCCTCAGCTGGGCAGAATTCAGGGCACTGCTGTAAGAGGGGAATCTAGTGAAATTTGACAAGCGAGACCTGTGCTGCCCTGGGTGTATGACTGTGCCCCAGGCATGTAGTATGCACAGTGCAGACTTCTTAAGAAGCTGTGGCTTTGTGAAATAGAGAGGCACAGCTTGCCCTTGTTTTATGAAATCTGGACACCTGTACCATGTTGGCTTCTTGGAGAGTGTGTAGTAATCCTCATCATATCCACTCATTATACTCCACACCCGAACATAGCCATTATATGAACAACATACCCTCATATCTCAATGTCTGTACTTTGACTCGTTAACCTTTTACCCCCAATCGGGGATATTGCAGATTATGTATTCCTTATGCCATCCGATCTTAAACCGAATTTTGCACCCCTTGATAATCTGTATGTTATTCCCTGATAACTGGAAACTTCTACGCTTAAACTCTGTACCGTTCACTTTTTTTTTTTTTTTAAACCTCTTAATAAAATTGAAGATTCGGCGTCCATGCAGACTATGGCACTTTACTCAATGCATGTTTTCAAGCTAATTTTCTAATCCCCTTTCCCACTGCATGCATGCTGCTTAGTGCTTTCTCCTCCCTGATTTGCAGAGTTAATGTTGAAGTGCGTTCTCCCTATAAGTTTGGTGGGTTTTTTGTTTTCTTCTCTTTTCGCCTCGTCCCCCTCTAGCTTCAGGTTTGCTTGGAAAGAGTTCTGTGCTCTTATGGCTATGTCTGTACATTTCCGAGGCCCATCTCTTAAGCTTAAGTGTTGTACTGCTGCCCTCCCTTTGTGATATGGAATAGAAGTGGGTGGGTGGGAAGAGAAAGGACATGCTTTGTCTCTGCTTGCAAGCCCGCTGCTGTGCGGAGTAAAGTTAAAATCTGACTCTAAATGGCAGGCTAATCACTAGCTTTCTTCACCTTCTGAGCTCCAGGGAGGTTATTGGAACAGCACAGTGTCCCAGTCTTCTCTTGTCTCAGCTGTGTTTTAAGAACAGTGTCTAAACATGGTTTCAGCTAAACTGCGTTATGACAAAGTTTGACTGGCTGCTGTGGATGGATGTTAAAATATTTGAAACTTTTTTTTTTTAATGGAATTTGGCTCCATTCACACTAGCCTTGTCAGACTGCCTTGTAAACCACTTTAGACAGAGTCACTCTTCAAACACAGCTATGAGGCCAGTGTAGGTGGAGCCGCTAAACAGACGCCAGGAAATCCCTTCCTGTGAAACAGATCTGGAAACTTAGTGCGTGTAAATAGTTGTTCTGAACTATCTATGCAGGAGTGATGCCAGTGATGTTATTGTCCTGAGCAGGCTGGAGGCATCCTTAGAGAGTGGCTGGGTGGGTGTTTTTTTCTAGTCTACCTGTCATTAAAATGTTTCTGGTTGCTAGCACAAATAACACTGCAGACTAGCTAATGAATTGTTTAGTCTATTTTGTTCACTTCGGGAAGAAACGTGTTCTGTGAGATAGTCCAATATCCTGCAGGCTCCCCAGAACTCAGTGTGCAGAGCAGAGGAATTGTGCAATGGGAGGAATACACATGCCTGAAGACTTGCACAAAGCTGGTGGCTATAATATTTAGGCCCATTGGCATTGACAGTTTTTAACTTCACGGACAGATGAGCTGTAACATAAATTAATAATTTTTTGCTTTGAATGAAAGGATCAACTTCACTTTTTTAAAATGGAGGGACTATGGAGAGACCCTTCCATCGTTGATTATTTTACAAGCAGATTCTCTTTTCTCTCCCCCCCCCCCCCCCCGCAGCCTTGTGGCACCCTACTTACCCTGCAACTGCTCTCAAGCTGCTGTTATATAGTTTGATCCAGAAGTATATCACTTCAGTGCATATGTATTCTTCTCTTATGAATGATACTTAAAAGCATATGGTCCTCTCTGATTATCTTGACAACTGGACAGAAGAAGCAGCGTGACTCATCATGAGTGTTGACCGCTTGCCAGAATGCTCTTCTCAGGGACATACTGTCTGACTGCCTCTGGTTGCCGAGAAGATGTCTGCAGTTCTGTGGGGCTAAGTGAAGGAAAGTGTCTATTTAAAACTATACAGTAACCCCTCACTTAAAGTCGTCCCAGTTAACGTTGTTTTGTTGCTGATCAATTAGGGAACATGCTCGTTTAAAGTTGTGTAATGCTCCCTTCTAATGTCATTTGGCAGCCACCTGCTTTGTCTACTGCTTGCAGGAAGACCAGCCCCTTGCAGCTAGCTGGTGGGGGCTTGGAACCAGTGTGGACCGGCAGCCCTCTATCAGCTCCCCTAAGTTCCCTGTGCAGCAGCTGCCTGCAGTTCATCTGTGTCCCTCCCCCCACTGCCATGTGCTGCTCCTGCCCTCTGCCTTGGAGCTGCTCCCCAAGACTCCTGCTTGCTGTGGGGTAGGGGGGAGGGAAGGAAGAGGGGCGCTAATGTCAGGGTGTCCCCCTCCCCCCTGCACACCACTTACCCCATCTTCCATAGAGCACAGGGGACATACCAGGGAGCTTGCAGCAGCTGCCTATCAGCAAGCTGATCTAATTAACAAGGCAGTGTACTTAAGGGAAATGCACATCTCTCCCTCCATTCCTGCTGCCGTGTGTGTGTTAACCCTTGAGGGCTCAGCCAAATGCTAGTTCATCATTTAGCAGTAAGGGAAATATCCCACCCTCTGACTCCTCCACCTCAACCAAGCTTCACAATCATCATCACTGTGTACCAGTATTAAATTGTTTAAAACTTATACTCTGTGTGTGTTTTGTCTGGTGAAAAAGATTTCCCTGGAACCTAACCCCCTCATTTACATTAATTCTTATGGGGAAAGTGGATTCGCTTAACATCGTTTTGCTTAAAGTTGTGTTTTTCAGGAACATAACGTTGTAGTTAAGTGAGGAGTTACTGTATTTCCCTTTAGTGTAGCTTGCTGGAGGCCCTAGTCATTTCCAGCAATTGGTGAGGAGCCTGCACCAGGCCTCTCAGCTGTATAGCTTGCTTTGCACAGTCTGCAGTGCTGAGACAAAGAAGTGGTTAATGAGGCTTCGTCTTGTCAGTGGTGCAGAAAGGCCTCTCCAGCTGTGACTGTGGTGGGTCTTGGCTGGCTTTGATAGCTTTGATCTTGCTGCTTCCTGTATGTTACAGGCTCTAAGTGGTAAAGGGTTTTTTGTTTGTTTCTAGATTGGAAGGCTCCTTAATGCTAAGTATCAGTTGCCTTTGTCTTGGAGCTTAGTGTGTAGTGTAGACATATCCTTTTGCTGTTTTTTCCTCCCTCTTCTTCACCCCCCCCCCCCCCCCAAGGGAGAGAGCAGATGGGGGAAAGCTTTTTTCTTTCCTGCACCTAAACAAGCTTTACCTTTTTGTGCTTCCCTCCCTTTCCTCCTCTCCCCCTCCCCCCCCATACCCCATGCCAGAAGGCAAGGAGAAAAATTCCTTCCTATACAGATACAAATGCTTTTGAAGGAGAAGTTCTGAGGATTTGTGCCCATTTCAAGTGAAGAGTGCTGCACTTGATTGTTACAGATATACTGTGTCTAAATGTCTAACAGCCTGCTACACTGTTCGTTCATGCTGGGTCACGTAAATTCCACATAGTCAGTAGACAGATCAGGGGTCTGTATTATCTCTCCTCCCCTCTCCAGTCCTCCCATTCATAGTTTAAAATAACCTAGCATCAGAGAACTATTGCTTTTTCTCTTCTGTTTTCTGTTTAAAACCTGGCATCTTCCTCCAGAGTAGCTACCCTATTAAAGTTGGCCTTAAATAGCTTATTTTAAAAGAGAGGGTCAAGTGGGCTGGCTTGCAGTGGATTTGTGTGTGTTTCGTCTGTGGAAGGTCACCCATCTGTGGAAGGTCACCCATCAGTGTAGCTAGCAGGTTGCATTTGTGCAGTGTAGACTGGTAGAACCATTATTTGTATGGGTGGGGTTAACCCCTGTGCGAAACCCATGTTGTATTCCCCCTGTGCAAACAGGAAGTATGCTTGCCTACCCCAAGGGTTTGCAGCCACGCTTGTGGCTGGCCATGGAGGATTGCAGTTGGGGCAAATCTCAAGTATAGACTACTCCTAAACTTTCATTTAAAAAGTCTCTTGCCCTTTGGTTGCAAAGATCATCCGCAAAATGTGAACCAAGCGTAAACAGTAGTGATAGCCTGAGACAATAGTTGTGAGTGCTATGAATTGCCCTGTTCATCTTAATGGTGTGTTGGCGCTGAAGCCTAGTTGTGGTAACTTTTAAACTCTTAACAGTATCACTGCTGATAAAATGATTATCCCTTACAGTGCTTTATGAAGATCATCATGATAGACACTGCAGAACGTCTTATTTTGGGGTCTAAGTGAGTAGAGATGGGGAACATGCATTACTCACTTTTTTTCTAATTTAATCCCTGAAGACTGTACCGTAAGAGCTGATATGGCAATCTTCTCTATTCTTGAGAAAGATCTTTAGTGAACTTGGTGGTGGTGGAAATATTTTGGTACCTTGGTGGTTGCCATTTTGGGGATTGCCTCTTTGACGTGCTAATGCCATGAGAGAATGTTGTTGAATTTATTCCCACATTCCAATTAAGTTGCCTTTCTACTCAACTAACCTTACTACGTTGGTGTCTTGGTGTTGACTTCTGAATTCCCTTCAAATTACACAGCCTCATATAAACTGCTTTAATGCTGTGAAAGTTATCCCTGATCAGAGAGTAGACAGCAGTGGACCTCTAGCAGATTTAGATTTAGAAACCTAAGAAGGATTAAGATGAATTTCTTCAAATGGTTCCTCACAGCAGTATTGTATGTCGTCATTTCAGAGGTGAAACTTCTTTCTAGAAATGATCTAAGGACCCCATAAACCCCATTGGCACAGCATAGAGCTCACATCCCAGGGGCACATCACATTCCCACACTTCTCTAGCCCTGGACTCTTCCCATTTCCTATCTGTCACGTGAATAAGTTTATGGTGCTCCACCAGCATCTGCTATGCGTTACTTCTGATTCCACTCTGATGGCAAGAATTAATTCCTTGTGTCAAGTCACAACTTCTTTGAACATACCCAGATGTTTGCTATGTTTTGCGAATAATAACCGTTGCAGAGAGAAATGAACACCTTCTTTGATGGCATCCTTTTTCCGCTTGTACAAACTTCTGAAAGTCATAGATTCCAAAGCCAGCAGGGATCATTGTGGTGATCTAGTCTGATCTCCTGGCCATAGAACATCCCCAAAGTAATTCCTGGATCATATATTTTAGAAAAACATCTGATCTTGATATAAAAATTGTCAGTGATGGAGAATCCAGCATGACTCTTTGTAAATTGTTCCTGTGGTTAATTACTCTCATTGTTTAATTTATGCCTTATTTCCAGTCTGAATTTGTCTAGCTTCAACTTTTAGCCATTGGATTGTTATACCTTTCTGCATTAAACTGAAGAGCCTGTTATTAAATATTTGTTCCCCATGTAGATACTTAAATTGTAATGAAGTCACTCCTTAATCTCTTTAGTCCTGCCATATAACGCATGGTTGTAGTCTGCAAAGTGATTGGGTAAAAATAGCACCACTCTGTTTGGCAGATCTGCTCCCTACATGAAATCATCATCTGCTCAGTTTAGGGGCAAAATATATCGTATTGTTTTTTAATTCCCATTAGCCCTACTGAACCATCTGAGCTAGGGAAGTGAGCTGGATTCTTTTTCCCCCTGTGCCTAATCAACAGCATTGCTACAGCTGTGCAAAATTGTTTGAAGGCAAGGGGTGAGAGATATCACAAAAGGTATGATTTGTCCTGCCAAAGCTTTTTAGGGGAGGTGATGGGAAAGAAGGAAGAGCCCAGCTTGAATCTTGTGTAATGAGGTGAGTTTGTAGGACTGGTAACTAGAATGTGTCTTTTTCCTTGTAAACTGGAACACCGTTAATGGTGGCAAACTTCAAAACCCAAAGTGTGATAGTTGGTGGTGGGTTGTTTTTTATTTATTATTGTTCTTCAGAGTAGATCTGCACAACCAAAACTCCTGTTGTGAAGACTATACAGTTTCCATCACTCTTCTATGGAAGCTTTTTCCTTTTGCGTTTGTTACAGGAAGAGATCTATTCAAACCACTTCCCTTTCAGTTTCTCTTGCTAAGCCTCCAAATAGTGAGGTACTCAGTGCTGAGAAATGTTTTTGTTTTTAGGTGGAGATGCCATTAGCAGAGAACACAAGGTATATTGGAAGAACAGTCACGCATGTGCGCATGCACTAATTAGATCTGCAAGTGCATGCATATATTTAAGACACATTGTAAAGTGGCTTCTTTCCATAGCAGAGCTTTTCAAATACTGCATATGGTACTGAATCCTTGAAGATACTCAAAATGCAGCCTAATTGTATTGAAAAGGAAACAAGCTGAGCTGTATTATCTACAGCGGTCACACTTATGGAAAAATATCTTCTTCACTGATGGATTTCCGTTCAGCTAATTTTCCGTGACTGGATAAAGCTTGTTTTGTTTCTGTCCCATACAGATCTGGCTGGCTGCCCTTGCTCCTTCCTTGTTTTTTTGTTTAAGGCTGTCCTCCAGTCCTTCATATTTGACTTCCAGATAGTGACCTTCACAGGCTGTTTCCATTGGGAAAAATCATTGACTTTTCCACCTCTGCGCACTTTGGGGAGAGCCCTCTCTTAAAGGACCCATCTATGCTGGGGCTCAGTGAGTAGTTTAAACACAGTTCCAGCTAAAGTCATCTTTTAATCATTTGGTTGGCCACAGTGGAGGGGAACACACTGCTGTGATCCTGAATTTGGTCTTGGGCCCCCACCTTTACCAGTAGGAGGGCAATTTTTATACAGAGTTCCCTGGGAAAGGCATTCTGGACTGACCAAAGGAGCAGGGATGACTGCAATTATGGAGAGCTGCATCTAGCCATCTCTGCTGGATGCAAGTATGCCATGGTAGAGGGCCCTTGAAGTTGTGCGGTGTGGTGCATGCTCAGGTCGAAGAGGGTTTCTAGGAGGATCCCATACTCCATGAAGACAAAAACAGACTCTGCAGGAGGGAGAATAGGTTAACTCTTTTCTAGCCTCCAGTAGCGTCTGGACCATCCCTTAGGTATTCCTTGTATACCAAGTGCTATATCTGCTTCCTTCAGATCTCAGCAGTGCCTGCCCTGTAATTGAAATGGCAGGTGGTCTCCCTAATGACACCATTCTGTGTGTAGTGACAGACAGCTAGCGCTTCCAGAGGGGTGTAGGGAACAATCCTGCATTGGCAGGGGATGGCGAAGACTACTAAGTCTCTGCAAGTCACCTTGTCCCTTGCCCCAATATGCATGACATTGCTAACTGGCCAGAAGGGCTGAGTGTTTTCACACTAGTAACTGGACTAATGTCATGAGCCAAACCTCCTCCTTCAGTGAGAGTAGGTGGTAACAACTCCTGGCACACATGGAGATTTATTAGTTATTCACTCCTGAACTACTCTCTTCTTTTATGTGCGGAGTCCATGGGTCTAGTAGATGCTCAGAGGAGTCTACCAAATTAAGAGGTGAAGGGCTGAATCAGTGGCTAGCTCAAAATGAAATTCCATATGTATCTGGATTTGTGTGCGAGCTAAAGCATTGATTTCTTACATCTGGAGTCTTGGCTTCAAATTCTGGCTTTGGTGCAGAGCTAGTTCTAGGAATGTGCAGACACTGGATGTGTGTGGTACCTCCTCCCCAGTGACCCCAAGGGCTGGGACTGGAACTGGTAGAAATTGAGGTGCCTCTTTTTAATTCCCTTTTTTTAAATGTTTAGACTGAAGAGACTTACAGGCAGGGGGTTGGTTAGTGGGGCAGGAGAGGAGTGGGATTAAGCCACTGACTCCACCCAGAAGTAATTTTTCCTTCCTTTAAGATATTTAAGACTGCTAGTGTTTGGATCATGTGCTTGGGTAAAAATGACTTGGTACATTTCTAGTGCTTTATGTACACAACAGGCAGCTTGGCACCACTGAGTCTTGCCATTGAGACATGCAGGCTTGGAATAGCAGAGTTGAACTCCATTAGCAGAGCTGTGTTTGTGGGGGAAGTGTTGGCAGTGGAGCTTGCACTACCTGGCTAAAGCCTAGTGCTTGTTTGTCTCTGACTTGTATGGACACTAATACTTGTTCTTTTAACTGGACTAACAGCACTGCTGTCCTTGTTGCGGGTCTCCCTGAGTGCACCCCATAGGTGTCAGGCCTCAGTCTCTCAACTTGCCCACCCTTACACCAAGACTTGGGTTACAGCCCCCTGTGTACCAACCCTGACTTTCAGCACGCCCAGTTGGCATTTAGGCCCTGTGGTTGACTTTCCCTGGGAGGTGAGACTAGTGGTTAATAGTCAGGCACCACAAAGCCTTCTCTCAGTGTTAATATTAACAGCAGGAATACAGCTTTCAGAGATGTGGGTTAAAGGTAACACAGAGACCTAACCACATGGCTCTTAGCAGCTCCCGGGCTAGATGCCTGGCCTGCTTAGAGAGAACCTGCCTGCTCTCAGCTCCTATTTCTCCCAGTCTGTGTCCGCTTGTGAGCTCTTTCACTGACACCCTGGGCAGTCTCCCCTATACGCCAAAATTTCCTCCCTCTCTAAAGCCTTTAAAGTTTTCTAAGGGCTTGTCTACACTTACAGCACTGCAGTGGCACAGCTACACCACTGCAGCGCTTGGTGAAGATGCTACCTATGCTGACGGGAGAGCATCTCCCATCGGTGTATTTACTCCACCTCCCTGAGAGGCGATACCTATGTATCTGTCTGTCAGCATAGCGCTGTCTACACCTGGAGTTAGGTCAGTATAACTACATCGCTCAGGGGTGTGGCAAATCAAAAGCTGAGCAATGTAGTTATACCAACATAAGTTGGTAGCGTAGACCAAGGTTAAGGGTTTAATGCTCCCTTTGATCGCTCTTCTCAACGTGTCACCTGGTCTGGGCCTGTGAAGTCTCCTCTCCATGGCTATAAAGGGTATTTGCATTTTGCAGGGGTGTTCTTTATCTGGGCCATTGTTTCACCTATTCTTGGTTTCTTTACCTGTCCCTCTTGATCTAACTCCATAGCAAGTAACTTATCATAAACAACCACACAGGAACCTGTACCATATTAATAAACACACTTTCCTAGTTTATCACAACTGCTTTCCAATTTCTAGTTTGCTGGCAAACTACTTAGTGAGGAGGTTTTGGTTTTAACTTTTTAACAGAAAGTAGAACTGTCTAAGGAGGTAAACATTCAAATGGAGGAACCATTGTGGGCCAGGAATAGATGTACTAATCCATTGTGTATTTGCAGTGTCAGAAATGGTATAAACCTGTAGTAGTTGAGGTAGGGAACTATGAATCATAAACACTAGTGACAGAAGAGACCCATTGGGTCCTCTAGGCTATCCCCTTGCCAGTGAGAGTCCCTTTATCTTAAGTATTGCAGATAACTGTGGGTTGTCCCCAAACAATGTTACCAATCTGGTCTGATCTGTACCTTAGGGAATATGGGAAAGGGGTAGCTTCTGAAGGTGAAGGCCCATTCCCCTGACAATCTTTATCCCAATCCTGCAAAAGTGGAATACAAATAACTGCTTTACCACTGATGCATCTGTTTTGTTAGATTCCTGGAAGGGAATTTGCAAAAGCCCCAGAAAGGAAATCCACCTTTTCAGTGAGAACGTTCATTTGACAAGCTGCCAGTTCTGAGCTAAGCCTCATTTAATAAACATTTTAGTCTGTGGGGACCTGTCAGTAGAAGCTGAATTTGGAGAGAGTCTTATTCTTTCCATAGTGTGTGGAGGCTTTCAGCCGTTATTACAGAGAAACAGGATAAGAGCAACCAATTTAGAGGGACCCCCTGCCCCCTTACAGTAAGGGAGTGTTTCCTTGCTGTAAAATGGAGATTAGAGTGTGGTAACAACTGGGGGAAAGAATGGGTTGTACTTTAATTTTAACCCATTGGAACACCAGTATTCCATTGCTGATTAGTATGGCTTGGGTTTGAATTTGCAGTTAAAGAAAATACCAGCTTCATGTTAAGTTAATCCTTTGTACTGGGTGGTTTGGGTTCTTATTAGCTAACATTTGTTTTGTGACTGGGGGCCACTGGAATGAATTCTAGACCTTGCCCCCATGTGACCTGTGGTAATTAAGGGTCCAACCTTACCTGCATCGCCCTTTGTTGCAGCCCTGGCGTTCTATAAAGATCTGGCAAGACCTCTGAATACTGGAGCCAACGAACCTTTAAGCGGCAACAGTTTCTCTCATGTACACTGGCCAAACCGGAAGGGTGCTGAATGTATTCATTGTAAAATGGGGGCCAGAGTGACGGGGGGAAGGGCGGTGATGGATGCTTTAGTCAAACTCTAACTGCAGTCTCAGGGCTTATCTATGTGCAGACACTCAGGAAAATTAATCTGAATTAATGAAAGCTGCACTTAAAGCGGACTAATTACAATGCATTAAACCTACTAAAGTGAATTAAGATAAACTATCGCATGGTCTGGGGAAGAGCTGGAAGGTCAGCTGCTTCCTTCACATTACCAGCTTTAAGAAACTGTCAGCACTGAAAGGCGATGGGTAGTGTTTGCAGTGGATAGGAGAAATGGGACTCCTACTGGGCTTTTTAATGAGCGAGGTGTGCTGGCCCTCTTTGTACCAGAGGCAAAGATGGAGGAAATAGCTCTGGGGCTACTTTATATCCTCAGGATGTCGTGTCTCCCACCCCCCACCTTACTGACATCACTCACTGGAATAAATAGATATGAGTGCTCTATTGGCAGTGGACCAGTTTGCTTCATTTGTTCTTCTGGGTGAGCATCTTGCTCTTCCCACACTCCTTTAACCACTCCCCCCCTCCCCCCCCGCTTTTATTTTATATCTCACGTTGCTGCGTGTAAATCCGGAAGGAACATTAGTCACAGATTGCAGGGAAAGCTTTCTTCTGGCAAAGGCGAATTATAAAGTAAACTATAAATAGTTCACAGTCCAGCAGTGATTAAACTAACTGTACTGTTGGGATCCTCTCAAACTGTAGACACTTAGTTTAAAATCCAGAACTGTCCATTGGACTGAAATAGTTGAATTTTAAGCAGAAGCAATTTTTAGCTCATTGGTGGAAGATGCAATCCACAAGTAGATTGCAGCCAAATTCTTATCACTGCGCCTAACTCGGAAAGTCTGCTCATCGGAGTCTTGTCTCTGTAGTTTGGCCTGCACCAAATGTCACTGTAGACTGGATAGCTTCTCACTAACAGTTGTTACACTTCATCCACTGCTGTAATGCAGGTGAAGTGTTCCTGAAGTGTAGAGTAAGTGGGTGTTTTTGGTTTGGGCTTTATGAAAAGTCCAAAATGAAGATCAAGGGCAACTCTCTTGGCTTGGTGTTGAGGCCATATAACTAGCGCTATGTTTTATTGTGGTAGTGAAAATGACTGGCTCACTCATGGATCAATAGGTTGTGATGAGGGAAAGTTAGCTCTTCCAGTAAGTACTTTATGCTGTTGCTTTTCAAGGATACGTGAAGGCTTTAGTGTCCTGCTTCAGAAGATTTTAATGAAGCTCCATACTTTTCTAAAATAGTTTCCTGGGGGATACACCACTATTTAAATCTGTTTACTGGCAAATTGTGTGCCCAAAACCAACCTTCCAGACCTCTTCCTCCTATCTGCAGCAGCAATCTTTGAACAAGTTTTGTTTGCTCAGTAAAAATTTTTTTTTTTTAAGCAAACAAAATCCTGCCCTATAGTGCTGTAAAATCAAAAGTGGGGAACAAATAGCTGCAAACTAAATGGAAATGTTAACCCTTGCACCTGCATCATCCTACCCCCGTTACAAAGCCTTTCAAGGGGAAGGATCTCTTGATTTCAGTATACTCAGTCTATCCATAAAATGATCTTTGGGCACTGGATTGGCTTTGACTGACTAGATGGGAGCTCTTCTCTTCCAGGCCACCAGTTTAAATTCTGGTTCGAGGAGTAGTGACTGAAAGTTACCATATTGAAGCTGTTTAGTGGCCCAGGTGAGGGCTTCTCAAGCTCTCTCACAGGTAGGATCATCTTAGTTTTTCTCCTATTATCTTGTAGACCTCTTGTCCATATGCTGTTACACAGATCGCTTCCCCTCCCATGCATGATGGTCAGATGTCTTTGTGGCTGTAAGAACAACTCCTTATATGGAGAAGTTGCTATTAGGAAAGTATTTTGTGTATTTGTAGGGGTTTTTTGTTGCAATCTTAGCAGCTAGGAAAAAAGAGAACCAAAACCACTTGACCAGCTGTCTCTCTGTGGCCCGCCAATGATCCATGGATCACAGTTGGGGAACCTCTGGCCTCAGAACAATGAGTTGGTGGTCTCAGCTCTTTCCAAAGGATAGGGGTGCACATCAATAGAACCAGTTACCCTTGGCACTAATTACCTCCCATGTTGATGTGATCTTAGAGGTCAAGAAGTGCACCGTTCTGGAAACTGAACTACCCTCTCTCTTCACAGTGATGGTCCCTTCAACTAGGAATGAAGCACATGGTAGGGTCATGTGGATGATCTTGCAAGTGCCCAGATAGTGCTAGCCATCCACTGAATGGTGGCAATCTGTTGCCCCTGGTACCCTCTCTCTTGCTCTGGGACTTCTCCCTTTCTTGGCATTGGGATCTGGATACTTGTTGCTCCTGTTTATTTTGTGAATGTGACACTCAACACCAGGAATCTGACTGTCCTAGAGTCAGGCCAGCCTTTAAATAGCAGCAAGCCTGTGGGAAGTACAGCAGGCTGTCCACTCCAGCCTCAAAGGATGGCAATTCCAGGGTATTGAATCTCTCTGAAACCAGTTTCATTTGGTTGTGCAGCACTGCTAAGATAGAAACAATCACTGCTTCCGTATGCACTGCTACTGTTTTTATTTTGAAAGGTTGCTGCTATAGTATAGCTACATCTGCCAATCTGTCTGATACTACTTGGATTTACCCTCACATTCAAGGACTGCTCGATTTTTGGCTTCTGCCAGAAGTGTCGCTACAGTGGTAAAATGTTGCTCCTTCAGGCTGTCTCCAGATAAGTATGGTTCCTGCATCATTTGGTATAATGGTTCTAATAGCTTGAGGAATCTGTGCTCTCTCCATGGCAAAAAGCCAAGTGCATAATTTTAAATTTACTCAGAATAATGTGGCCTTGAATAACAGAGTCCCAGATTTAGTGTTGCAGGATAAAGTGACTAAGGGTTTTATCCAGCCTTGCAGTCCCTCTTTAAATACTAGTAGTTTAATCCTGGCAAGCAAGTACTGGCCTGTCTTCAGTTGAAGCTAGTCTTTCACTGCCATCCTGTCTCTGGGTCCTAAATTGTTTTGTTGGAAGGATTAGCAACTCCAGTCTTGTATGATTTCATTTTTTTTATGGTGTATGTCCACTAGCTGAAAACAAACACTTGCTTTCTGACGTGAACACAGAACCTTGGCATGCTCCTAGATACAGACAAGTCCCATTCGGCTGAATAGTTACAGCGAAACAAATTAAAACGTCACTTCACAGTCCTGACTTTTTTGCTTGGTTCCAGTCGCTTGTGTCACCCAATCTTTGTTATGGGGGAGGATGATGTCTCTGCATGCTGAGCTGCAGCATGAAACCTTCACCACTGAAGAAAGACTACGGTGTGTTAGGAAAGGGATGGATTATTAGTGAGGCTCCTGTTTCAGGCAGTAATGCTTCTCTGAGCGTATCCATTGAAGGGGGAATTTTTTTGTTTTCTTGTGCAGTTTGCCTGGGACCATACTTAAGGTGTTGTAAAGGAATCTCAGTATGGCAGGTGTATTTAGTTTAGGACTGTCTGCTGGTAGATGGCAGGCCTTGGGCAGTGGGAATACAGTTGCCTGTTGAGACCCCCTCTGTTCAGAAACTCTTTTAACAGCACACACACACCATGTGGTATGATCTAGTGACGGGAATAGAACTCTCCCTTCTGGCCTCCCCACCCCCATTTTGATAGTTTCAGCTATGTGTATGATTCTTGGTATGATCTGATATCTTTCTGTGCTGTCTTGTTAGGTATGCGTTAATCACCTGTAGTTATTTTCTTCTGGTAAATGCTGTGGATTTATTGTCAAAGCCTTGATGATTATACTATGCTGCCATGTGGGCTACTTGCAATTCAACAGGCAGGCTGTAAACTGATGCAAATCTCATGATGTATGGTTGACAAGTACCAAGTTCTGCCTACACTGACACAAGCTTGATTGGAAGTACAGTGAACTGTACAGCTTGCAAGACTTCCCAGGACACTAATGCAGCTGGGGGTAGCTATAAAACAAAAAGGGAGTGGGAAGGAAAATACAAATCTATAAACCCTCCCTCCAAGAGGAGGTTACCTTGGCATTTCGTCCATGGTGTAACAGCCCTTGCTTAAATCCACATTTCATGTAACTGCAACATTCCTCAGCTCAGTTGTCTGACCAGGTAGGAGTTATAGGTTTTTAAATTTAAAAAAAAAAACCAAAAACCAAATCTCTTGTAGTGTAGTGTGGGATTGTAGTGAGAGAAGAAGGGGGGAGGGGAGGGGAGAGAGAGAGATCAGGAAGATGACCTTGATTAAAAATCCTTTGTTTTGCCCATGCTGGTACAGATCTGTATCTAAACTGTACTAGTCTAAACTAAATAGTCCTAGTCTACTAGGACTATTGGGTCAGCACTAAATCCTTGGGCCCCATTCCAGATATTAAAGCCATTTCTAAATTTTATTTGCTTTCTGGGTAGAATTTGGATGTTGGTGACTATTAAATGCAATCAGCTGAAGTATCTCTTACTACATTAATGTGGAAAAGTGTGGATTTGATGTTAGAATGTTATGAATGGAGCATTTGTTTTTTGTTAATGAATCTAGTTTCACTGAGATTCTGATGAGAAATTTGGAGTTAACACTGCACTCGTGTTTCTAATTGGGTATCGTTGAAGGAAACCATAGACATGAATAGAAGTAGACACATAAACTAGTTCTGATTGTGAGCATTTCAAACGTATTGTATATTCCCATCTCCATTGGTATTATCTAGATCATTTGTTTTTTTGTCTCTGTACAGTATGTGGGAGCATACAGGCCCAGCTTGAGCCTCCAAGATATTGCTGCACTGAGGATTGATTTTTAAAAGCAGAGTGTCTCTTTCAAGTGTGGATAATAAATTCCACCCTCTGTTTCAAACCCACTCATGCACTTGGATTTCTAGTCTTAGTGTTGCTCTACCATTTATTTTGGAGGGAATATTTTATTCGTGAAGATTAAGAGACCTGCAGAAATAGAAACAAACTCTTATACTTGTAGCTGTACAGTTTGACCAGCTTTCCCCAGTACTGATCTCTGCTCTGGATTAAAGGCCAAATCTTGACTCATTCATGTGACTTGCAGACTCAGGAAGACAATAGTACCTTCATTATTTGTGGATTACATTCACAAGCGGATGTGTGGAGTATCTGTTTATGAAACTAAGCTTATTCATTAAAGTCTTGTGTCCAGGGGAGGATTCTGTGACCCATTCCATGAGTGCAGAATCCCTGGGACTCAGATAAATCATCTGTCTGCCATGTGTTTATGCTATGGAGAGGCCTCTGATGTAACTGATTTTTTTTTTGGTGTCATCTTCCTCAGGCCTTGTTGCTGTTTGGTGGTGTTGCCCTGTCCTGCCTTGCTCTGGATCTCCTCTTCCTCCTCTTCTACTCATTCTGGCTGTGCTGCCGCCATCGAAAAAGTGAAGAGCATTTAAATGCGGATTGCTGCTGCACTGCTTGGTGTGTTATCATAGCGACCCTTGTCTGCAGGTGAGTTTACATTTTGTCTGCAGGGTAAATTAACATCACCTATTTTGTCACTGCCACTTCCTCCACTGCATCCCTCCCACACCATACATCTGCTGAGCATCAGCTACCAACGCAGTGACTCAATATATTGGATACAGGGTATTGTTGGAAACAGCTTCCTCTCTTTTAGTGTACTCCTAACTTTAAAATCCAGCATAGACTTTTCTGATTGCTATTCCACACCTTACTGCATAATGGTTTGAGTCATATGATGATGACTATAAAGTGCCATAACAGCAGCAGGGTATTTGCCATTTACTAGCAGTTAAACAAGGACCCTGTCCTGAGAGGCTTATCACCTAATTAAGATGGATGCAGTTCAAATAATTATCGGGCCTAGTCAGGAATTTACATTGGAAGCAGGTTTCCCTAAGGAAATAATAAATATATTGGGTAGGTGGATTTAGGGGTAAAAAAGCATGGCTCTTCCTCTTGGAGTTTGGAATACTGACTTCTTCCTATGTAAATGGTATCCAGTGCTTGCAATCCTGATTGCTCCATTTTTATCCCTTTGGTAAGACTGATGCACTGCCTTAAGGATTGCTAGTGATGTTGCTAGTGTCCGCCACTAATGTTTTAATGCCAGAAACATTCGAGGGAGGTGAGGGAGACTGGCAGCAAATGGATAACGGGGAAAGAATACAGTCCTATTGGATTCTGCTTTTGGGTTGGTGCAGACCAGGAACCCTGCCTTCCAAAACGTTAGTGGCAGGAGTTAGGAAATAGAAAACGCAGTTAAACAATTTCTGAAACAAACCCGGGGCTTTATTTGGACAGTGTGTGTGGCAAAAACCATACACTGCAGCCTGTGAACTGTGAGTAAGTACCCCTGCATGTAGATCAATCTCTGCCCTTTCTTGACAGCACTTGGGCTCAGGGCTGGCTCTAACTTCTTTTTTGCCTGGGGCGGCAAAAAAGAGCGCTGCACCGCCGTAACACCCCACCCCCAAGCGCCGGGCCGGGCCACAGAAACCCTGGCCCCCCTTCCCCACCCCCCACCCCCAGCGCTGGACCGGGCCGCAGAAACCCTGGCCCCCCTTCCCCCACCCCCAGCACTGGGCCGCCCGGAGCGCCGGGCCGCTCAAACCCCAGCGCCGCACCGGGCCGCCGGACACACCCCCCCCCACCCCCCGCGCTGCCGAAACACCCCCCCCCCCCCCCCCCCCCGCTGCCCGGCCGAAACAAAACAAAAAAACCCCTTGAGCGCCCACCATCCCAACATTGGCCGCCCCTTCTGAGGTGTCACCCCAAGCACACGTGCTTGGTCGGCTGGTGCCTAGAGCCGGCCCTGCTTGGGCTGATCAGTGTCCATACTCGCAAAACTAGTCCTGCTGTGGAGGTGATCTCCCAGGTGTGGTCGTGGTGATTTATGGTTAGAAATACCATGCAACTCTACAGCATCAATTACCATGCGTCATCCTGGTTTCTAACTCTTAAAGTAGTCTGAGAATACTTGGGAGAAGATCATGCATTCCTTGACCATGCAAAACTACCATGTCAGTCAGATCAGGCCTTAATTTTCACTTACCTGTCCTGAACACACTGATCAGGTGCAGTTATAGTGAATCAGCACTGTAAAAAGCTAGAAGCCTGGGAGAATCATTAGGGGGCTTTTGCTTTCATTTATATTTCTCCTTCCAGTGTTTGAACTTGCGGGGAATTCTTTACTTCTGAGGAAAGCAAAGGGAGAGAAATGGGGAGGGGATTGTCTTTTTCTTCCCCCTCTTTCTCCTCACGTGGTGAGTCGGTGGCTGTTTGGACTGCAGCATTCAGGTTTGCATGGTGGCGGGGCTGTATTCTGTGGATAAGGGGCTTAGCTGCCTGAGGAGGGATTAGCTTGTACTCTGTACATGTTCACATTTGCTCTTTGCAGGCACAGGGCAAAGAGAATAGAAACCCTCTGAAGTGCTAGAGCAAACAGTGAAGCAGAGCAGTGCGTTCTATTGTGAGCATAGAAAACTGGGGATGGATTCACCTTTAAAGGCTGAGATTTGCAATGTTTGAGAAGGGCTGGCATCTTGTCGCACAGTGGCTTCTGTTCAGTGAGTAACTGTGCCTTTCTAGGCAAATACAGATGTATTGAGTGGAAAGGGGGGAAATAATAGTTTTCAGAGAATAAATCTAAACTCCCAGTCACCTTGCTTGTTCGTGGACCCAGGAGCTTTAGCTGCATGAACATCCACTCCCAATTTATTTGAAAGTGCTGTGTTCCTAACCTTTTCTTACGGGAGCTTTAAATGATGCTATTTATAAATGTTCTGCTGCAGGCTCTTGGTAGCTATTGTTATGCAGTGTTTTTGTGTCCAAGGCATCTGCAGTAGTGAGGTTTTTAAACTGTAGAAAGGGTGAGATGGGAAATGTTGTTGTGGGTTTCGTGCCTCCCAAAGTAGGCAGATAAAAGGTTAAATTACTGATCATACACCCCACAAAAAACTGGTGTTTGAAAGTAAGCTAGAGAGAATCTCTTCTGAAATCTCAACTAGCTGCTTCAGTGTTTGATAGTCTAGTTGTTTTTGCCAAGCATGAATTGGGAGGAGTGTGTCATTACAGCAAAGGTTTATGATTTGTCCATGCAATATCTTCTTCTTTCCTTCCTCCTCCAGGAAAATTCTTGCTAGACTCTTCATTTATTTTACATTTGCCCCGCTCCCACCCCACCAAATTGATAACTGGCTAGCTTATGAAGCAGTAGTTCATAATCACTGGTGGTGATTGAAAGTGCTGTCCAAATGCTGCTTTCTCTCTTGCAAAGACAGCGTCTGCTGTCTTTGCAACCTGCAGCTCTGGTAAGTTGCCTGTTTTTCAGATGTCCTGCTGCTAGAGGTGGCAGTACAGGAGAGTTTATGGCTGGCTAAGGAACACAGTATGGACAACCCTTTGCTTTCTCTGCACTTTAAAAAGGGTCTAGATGTCACAGATTAGCTTGTGGTGCTAGTCAGACTAGTTGACTGGGTATATATTCTACCGCAGGACTCGGAAGAACTAAGGGTGGCAGACTGGCAGATGCCAATGTATTTTAGGGTGACTGGAAATAAGACTACTCCAGATGTCTGTCTTCCAGCACCTGGAGAGAGAATATGTAATTGACCTCTGGCTCTGGCTTGTTCTAGGATGATTACAGAGAAATTCTGCTCATTTAGCAAAGCTGGCCAACATGGACTATTGATGTGAGGAGTGGATGCAAAGATGAAAATTTATAGCTTGGCTGTTCAGACAGTGAAAGGTTCACAATGTCTAATCATTGAATCTCCTTTCATTTTTTATTTGAAAGGAGATTCAATGATTAGACATTGTGAACCTTTCATTGTCTGAACAGTCCTCCTACCTGAGAATTAGCTAACTCTGGACTATATACGCACTCCAAATAACATTGCTAGACTTGCTCATCTGTGTAGTATTTTCTTCCCAGAAGGCCAGTTGCTCCATGAGCTGCCTTTGTCACTTCTGAATACTTAGGAAGCCTGGTGATCAGTCTTTCACATTGGGGGCGTGAGTGTGTTTCTCACTTCAAGCCCTGCACCCTGAAGGCCCAATATTACAGTAGTTTTCCTCCTGGATAGGAAAACTGAATGAGACGCACCAGGGGCGTAGTGAGGGCCCTGATGCAAAAATAGATTAGGGGCCCCCTTCCCAATTCTGAAATCCTCAAATGTTGCTTACCTTTACCAACATGGAAAATCGGAACGTACCTGTCTTATCCATAAATACCCCAACACAATATGCAGGCTGTCTAAACACAAAAGTTCTCTTTACACGTTTATACAAAAATTTCACTGTTCAGTGAGCTAGTGCTAAATTTTATGGTGCAGGAGCTCTGCAGACCTGATCTCAAGTTGGTAAATTCTGTCAGTGTGAGTGTCTCCAAAATCTATCTTGTTTGGATGTTTTTGTAAGATAAAGCACCTATATTCAAAACCTAACTAACACTTTACCAGTAAATTTTATCTAATGGAAAAATCTGTGCAACAGCAGTTGAGACTTCATACATTAGTAAATATACATATTGTATCAACATAAAACACCTGGAACTCAGCTTTTATGTGCCGAACTTCTAACTAAGTAGCAAAGCATATCCAAAGCATACACGTAGTAGGTCAAAAAGCCTTAGAGCTTGCGTCACCATTGTTCCTCCAGTTTCAAGTTGGTGCATCTCTACTGGAACTAACTGAAGGGCACTACCGCTGTAAAAGATAGGGAAGTAATTCAGTGGGCAATCAAACCCCAAATCTTCATACCCGCACCAACAATTTTGCCCATGGAACACTTGCCATTTGAGCACGAACAGCATTTGCTTTGTGTTCACAAATAATGTGGCTGGGCACTAAATGCAAACAAGTGGTATCATAAATGTGCTCTGTGTCACAAAACCAAACAAGGATCCATACTGCCAAGTTTAAAAAAAAAAAAAAAAAAAATTAAAACCACCACCTCCTCAGCACTTTTATAGAAATTTTACCTGACCTAGATAAAGAGCCAGCCCTCACCAATATCTCACCTCTCTAAATACCTCTAAGGTATGCTATTCGGGTAGGGTTTGATCCTACCCTAATGACGCATGGGTCACTGCTATGCTCCAGTTACTTTTGGGCCACTCCATAAACCCAGTTTAACTGGCTAAACACGCTAGGTTGACTATGGAAAATCATTGTCAGAGTTGCATAGGAGCTAGAGTGCACCTGTGAATCTAGCCTACTTAGGAGAAGCACTTTGTAACAGAATAAAGATATTAACTCTGATCAGGGGCTGCACATGTCCATCACAACAGTACCTGGGTCCCCCTGCATCTTTTTGGATGAGCTCCTCACTGTTGAAGCAATGGCCACAGTCTGAATCCAGAGCAAGGGCCTATGGGGACAGGCATAGGGTGGCAGGTGTGGTCTGAGCATCACCACAAGCAGCTCACGCTGTGGTGGGGTGTGGTTGTGGTAGGCGCAGGAGTGCTTCTGTGGGAACCCAGCTGGCTGGGGGCCACTTCCTGCCCTGTCTGCCTAAAGGTAGACTGGCATAACTACAGCAGCGTGGCCTCTGCAGATTGGGCTCCCATAACCTCCATGGGCTCTAATGTGACTACCTCATTGTAGCTTTGTCCCTGAGATACACTGAGCCTGTCCTTGTGGGGAGGAGTCATGCTGAGTGGTACAAAGCATGTCTCCTTCACACTGTGAGGTGTGGGAGTATTGAGCCCTAGAGCACAGTGCTCTGAGATTGGCAGGTCTGCTTACACTCAGCCACAGAATATACTTCTTCAGAACCTTCCTGTGTTCTCCAATGCATATCTGGTTTGTGTAATGGGACAAATATTTACATTCTAATGCAAAGAAAAGAAATTTTCCAGCAGATAGCAAATAGTGCCTCCATTTTCACAGCCCAGTGGCCGGCGCGCCTCTCTCTCTCTCTCTCTCTCTCTCTCTCTCTCTCTCTCTCTCTCTCTCTAACTGCTCCTATAAAACTTCAGGCAAATGCTTGCTAAGACACAGACTCTTCAAAAGTGGTTTCTAATTCCGTTTCACCATTTTTGGGTACCCAAGCTGAGTTGTCTTGAGCCCAGTTTTCAGAGTGGCACATCCACAGCTGCAGATGATTTTACTTGGAGTTGTCAGCACTCTGCATCTGTGTTGAGACACTTAGAGGCTGCTTTAGATGGGCACCCAAAATCTGACTTCCCACAGTGGTGACTCCTGCAGGGCTGCCTGGATTCTGCTCCTTGCTCGGGGGGGTCACACACTCAGGTTTGGCCCAGCCACCCCTCTGTCACAATGACAGGCTGCCAGTGGGGCCAAATTTGAGTGAGTGGCCCTGCGACCATAGAGGTCACAACACTTGGAGCGGGGAGCCACCCCCAGCCAGCCCCACAGGACAGGCGCCACTGCTATGATACGCACCGTGTACTTTTTTAGCAGTTATTACATTAGTGTCTGTTATATAATCTAGGTAAGAATATTTACTAAAACAGATCTTTTTTTGCTAGGATTCCCCAGCGGCATCCCCATTACTTTCTCGCTAATCTCAAGCTGCCTTCCCCTGACCTGTGACAGCTCATTCTGTCTCACAGCTGGGACCAGAGCACAGCAACCCTTGCAGGCACTGAGCTTCCTTCCCTCCATTGTGGTAGGAAAAGGAACGGCAGGGCCGGCTCCAGGCACCAGCCCAGCAAGCAGGTGCTTGGGGCGGCCAAGGGGAAGGGGCGGCAATTTGGAGGCAGATCCCTCTCGGAGGGAAGCACCTGCCACCGAATTACCGCCGAAGAAGAAAGCACCGTGGTGGAGCTGACTCCGATCGCAATTGCTTGGGGCGGCAAAAACCCTGGAGCCGGTCCTGGGGAATGGACATGTTGTGAAACTTACAGAAGTTCTTTTTACAGAAGCATTTCAGTGGCTCTTATTGACAAAGAACAGGATTGAATGGTGGTTCTTGGTGGTGTAATTAAGACCGTCTTTAGCCCACAGTGGATGTATGACCGACATCTTGACTTGCAGACTTCAGTGGTATCTTTAATTTTGAATTTCCTTTATCCTCCAATCCTGATATTGAATGTCTGAATAGATTTCCTTCTATGGAAGTTGCTGTCTCTTGGTGGGAGAAGGGCACTCAAGTGAACATCTGCCTCCTTTGTCAGGGAAGCAAGAGACTAACCACTGTTCTAGTGCCACAGCTCTAGAACCCTCTGACGGCTTAGCGTATGTCTGTCTCTTACGCGGCTGGCTGCTCAACTGCCTAATCAGTATTTATAAACTGAACAGGTTACAGTAAAACTGGCTTAGGCACCTGGCTGTGCCCCATTATTAAGTACAAAGTGTCTGCTACTCCTTAAGGGTGCTGTTTCTGATCTGTTTTGATTAAAATGCTGCTGTGCAGAGAATACTGAGAACCAGGCAGCTGACTCCTGCGCTGATCAAGTCTGTTCTGGAGGAGTGACTCTAATGCAGCTGTAGTTTGCTGCAGAATAGTGGTCCTACAAAAACTGTAGGGATCAAATTTGTGCTGCTCCATTCTTAAGAATGGTCTAGAACGGACTCAGTTTAGACAACAAAACAATCAGGAGACTTTGTCTCAGTTCTCGGGGAGGGTGCAATCTGCTCAGTGTCTGTTGCCACCCCCCCTCCGCAGCTACTTTCCTTGGCTACTAAGCATGGGGTTGGCGGGGGCTGATGTGTGTAGTGCAGTGACATGGCTCCAAGCTTCTTCTCATGCAGGACACAGCCCTGGACTGTCAGCTTCTAGTTCGCTTTGCTCATGACTAACGCTCATCCTGGAGTTACAGCTACTGTCAAAGATAGAAATTCCAGCAGGGGAGGAATCTGGAGGGTTTTCTCTGTATAATTACCAATTCCATTTACATGATGAAAATGCTTCTGTGGAAAAGTGTTCATGGGAATTTGAATCTCTTTCCTGTACTAGGACTGTAAATGTCATTAGAATTGTATGCCTTCTGCCTCTTCCTGAAGCAATCAAGATGTAGGTCAGCTACTCCCTCTGTGGAAAACTCCTCAACTGAGGCTTTTACAGGCCATGCCCTTTATAATTTATGAAGGCCCTGATTGCTGGGAAAATCCATGGGACTGACAGACTCATGCAGCTGCTCTGCTTCCAGTGTGTGATCTCTGCTTCTGTTTTCTGTGTGTTTGAGAACAAGTAGAGATGCAGTTGGGGCTAGCTACACTGTCCTGCTGGTCCTTTTTAACATGGTAAGGCTAGGGAGCGGGGGGCTATTTTTTTTCTGCAGCAAAGGAGGAATTTATCTGAGCTAGAAATTTGGAAGACAGCTTGGCATACTTGCCAGGACAGATCCACGTGCAAAAGTCCATTATCTCTCTTTTCCTCCCCCCCCCCCCCCCGTTTTGAAAGTTTTTGTTTAGAGTACTTCCTTCCTACACCACCATCAAACCTCCAGGGCAGTGGCTGTAACCTGTAACCCAGGGATTGGCAGAAAGTTGGTGCAGAGAAATTAGATGTCTAGCTTGAATACTAGCTAGAGACCTAAAAACACCCAATGAAACAAGTAAACATGGCATCTTGAGGGCCACCATTGCACCAGGAATCTTTCCCATCTTTGTGTGAAGCCCCAAAATCTGAAATGGGAACAAGAAATTCAAAAAACACAAGAATTGCCATAATTTAGGCAACCTGTTGTCTAGGTTAACTACATACCTTCCTTCCTTCTCTCTTCCTGCCCCATCCTACTGGGGACAGAAGTGGGTGGATGGATTTTGGGAGAGGGAGGAATGGAAAGGGAGATCACTGAAAGTGTCTCTGGTGTGATTGCCTGGTGGAAGCAAGGAGGTGTCACTGACTTGGAGGAGATACCCGTCCCGTTTCCATTGCTGTTCCTTGGTTACATGCTCTGCCTCCTTTTGGTTAATGGATTCCAAAAGAACCAATCCGTGGTTTTGACTGGAAAATGGGTCTGTCTGACCAGAGCCCAGGTTAGACATCAGTAAGAGTCTGAACAATCCCAAACTAAATTCTCTTGCTTTGAAAATCAAGTTTTTATTTTTTCTAAACTTGTGCCCCAGTGGTTACAAGTCCCTGCTATCTTAATACCATAATCCCCATTAGAAACCTTGATGCTATGAGAGGACTGGTCAAAGTAGATGCTGATGCAGTTTTATATTTTAGAATAAGGGAGGGGGGGTTAATAAGATGGGTCTGGAGCAAAGTAATTCGTGCACAGATGCTTGAGGCATGGGGTCTCTGTCTACACTGCAGCCTGTCTTACTGTTGTAATGTCAGGATAACTTCTGTTACTCGGGGGTGTGAATAAGCCACCCGCCTGAGCGACATGAGGTATGTCGGTATAAGTGCTCGTGTGCACAGCGCTACGTTGGCAAGAGGAGCTCTCCCACCATAGCTTCTGCCGCTCACACAGTGGTATAGAGCGTCTTCACCAGACACTCTGCAGTGGCGCAGCTGCAGCGCTGTACGTATAGACATGGCCTAAGTAAGGCTTTTCAACAGTGGGTGTGAATGGCTTCTGCATGTGGGTTGGAATGTGGCACCTATTTAGCAATGCACAGCAGTACCTCAGGGTAGTTGGGCGGACACTTGGCTAGTTGATTATAATCCAGATAGCCCATGGGGATGTTTGAATTCTGTTTGCCCTGCAACTAAGGGTACGTCTACACTACCCGCCGGATTGGTGGGTAGTGACCGATCTGTCGGATCGATTATTGCGTCTAGTGTAGACGCAATAAATCGATCCCCAATCGCTCTGCCATCGACTCCGAAACTCCACCACGGTGAGAGGCGGAAGCGGAGTCCATGGGGGAGCGGCGGCCGTGGATCCCATGCCGCGAGGACGCAAAGTAAGTGATTCTAAGTCGATCTGAGCTACGTCGACTTCAGCCACGCTATTCTCGTAGCTGAAGTTGCGTATCTTAGATTGATTTTTCCCCCTCTTTCCCCCCCCCGTGTAGACCAGGCCTAACTCTCGTAGCTGGGCCATAAACTACTCTTTTCCTACCCCTAACAAAAGGGTGCATGTCACTCAGCCTAGAGGCACTGAACAGAGCCCACAGTTACACTTGTAGCATATCAAATCTGATTTTCAGGTTCACCAAATCAGTTCCTTATCTTTCCATCTGTCCTAGTGAATAGGGATAGTGTCATTACCCCAGAGCTGAAGGCATGCTGCTCTCCTCCTGAGGGAAATCCTGGTGGGAGGGTAGGAGTGCTGAAAGAAGCAGCAGTAACTTGCATAGATAAACTCTTGCTGTAAACCAGCCCTTCCTTGCTCTTCTGTCCACAGCGCTGGCATCGCTGTTGGCTTCTATGGAAATGGGGAGACCAGTGACGGCATCCACCGGCTGACATACTCACTGCGACATGCAAACCGCACGGTGGCTGGGGTCCAAGACCGGGTAAGTACAGGGAAGGACTGTAGCAAGGAAATGAGGTGTGTGAGACAAATGTTTCCATCTGTGTCTGCCCCTCTTTTGTTACTCTCTGAATTGAGAAGTGTTTGCCACAATTTCCATTAATGGGGAGATAATTTCTTCAGTCTCTATTGCTTCTAAAAATATCAAAGCAACTTAAACATGTTAAATGAAGTGTTCTCTCACGATTGTGTGTGGTTAAAAACAGCTTCTCATTAGCACTCCTCCGCCTGCAGAAGAGGTGCCAGGCCAAAAGCAGAGAACAGTAGCTCTGTAGTAAATGGCACTGTTAATAAACATGGTGGTTTGCAGTATTGTGCTCCAGGTATGCTGCCTCTAGGGGCTTTCATTTTGTTACTTCTCTGCAGCTTTGGTCTGCCTATTGTTATCCCAACACTACAGTGGGCTTCCAGTGCACGCTGACTTGTGGCTTAAAAGGAAGCCTCTGCTTTACAATCCATCCCAAAGTAAAGCAAAGGAGCCTGATTAAAAGCAGGGAAATAAGCTTATTCTCTTTCCTGCCCAGCCCTGGTGAATCTTTCCTAGGTTTATGGTGGTACTTGTGGTGGCTTACCTCCATCTTCAGTGCCAAATGAATCCGAATTTATGACTCACTCATTGTAAGTTACCTGTGAAGATAAATGGTCCCAGAGTCTGGAAGAGCCTTGGTGCAGTAATCTGGAAATTGTCCATCACTGGTTGACAGTGATAATCCCTATCTTCTATCTTTCCTCCTCCTCCTCCGCCCCCCCCCCCCCCCCGCCTTCTTCCTAGACTGGCAGACTCTCTTGTAAATGTTTTTTTCCCCCTTGTTCTTCTGTCTGATCCACAGGTGTTGGACACTGCAGTGGCCCTGAACCAAACTATGGAGCCGAACCTGCTGATCCTTGAGGAGATGTTCATGAAACAGACTGATTACCTGCACGTCATCCAGAAACTCCAGGGCCTCTTGGATGATTTGGTCAGGCAAACAACAGAGATTCCTTTCTGGAAGAATGAGGAACTGTCATTAGAGGAACTGGCTGTTCAGATTGATCTATATGACTGGTACAGGTGGGCAACATGTTGGCCTGTACCACTGATGTGACATCCATATGATGTGTGTGTTGGGCCATGATGGATGCTAAAGCTTATGTCTTTCAGGTCAGATCAACTACTGAAGATTTTTCTAGTTAGTTGATCTATAGGTTTGTTATACACCAGCAGGGATTTTAGGTCTGTCTTTATTGGGATTGTTTCCCTGAGCAAAAGTGTGCTGAGTCTTGGTAAAAACATATTAGAACAAATGTGACTTGACTTAATCAGCAGATCAGCGTTACTTTGAGCAGGTAAAGTCCATTAAGTTGTGTTGCTCACACTCTGGTGCTGGCATGGGGTTAGCTTTTTCACTTTGCTGCCTCGCTGTCTGGACGTTCTATAGATGAAGGCCTGCCACACGCTATAATGCATTCACGATGCAGCAGCCACTGGAGATGTACAGAATTGACTATCACTATTTGGGAGAGAAATGAATAGTCAGTCTGCTCAGAGGTACTTCAGGAGTACCCTCTGTCCAGAAGTGCGCTTATTACTCTTCAGGCAGATATAGATCAAACTAAACTTCCTGGACTATTGTTGTATTTGCTCTTTCTATATAGTGTCCAGCTGCATAGACCAGTCACCTTTAAGTTTGAAGCATGTTACTGAACATCTTAATGCTTTGGTCACTCTTGCAAACACTTTCTCACGCCTGTTTACCAGAGCTAGCCAGCTGAGGACACGGTAGACTAGTTATGTGATCTGAGTAGTGCAATTCATCATTAGTAATTAGTAGTGAATTTTACTTGCTAGGCTTGACTGTGGTGGGGGAGAGCCAAGTTTCTCTTTCAAGACATGCTCGTCTATTCTCTAGACACCAATTTTTGTCTTCAGACTATGTTTCCATATATTGCAGGTGGCTGGGATACCTGGGCCTACTTCTATTCCATGTGCTGATCTGTTTGCTGGTGCTCTTTGGACTAATTAGAAATTCCAAGGCCATTCTCATTGGGTAAGTCCTGTCAGTGAGACAGTTCTTGAGGAAATGCAGGCAGAGGATTAACAATAGCTTGTTGAGTCCTTCAGACTGTGCCGTTGAATCTATTCATGGGCTGCTGAGTAGTATTTGTAGAGTGCAATGATGGCTGATCGCGTGCTTACCAATTAGAGCGATCCTTTGCAGAGCCTTTCTAAACTGACAGGGTTAGGACAACATCTGGGATACATTCACAGGAAGGTGGTTTTTTTGTCAGAAGAACTCGATCTGTTTAACATCCAGCTTTAGTGTCAAAAAGACAAGGAACTTATTCCTGAGAGTGCCTCGATTCCAACAGTTAGCACCGGTGACCTCTTTCTGGCTCACTTACCCAAGGCAGGAAAGCTGCAGTGCATGGTACTGTCACCCCAATTGAAGACCCTCTCAAGATTAAAATGGCCTTTTAAAAGGAAGAATCCATTGATGGTCTGGATAGGGGTGTGAGGGTGGGGCTTGGGCTTAAATCTGGTGATTAATACTGTTAATGCAGTCTCCAGCCTTGCACCTTAACACGCATCCTGGTAGTATGCCTGATTGTCGTATTACCTTTCCTCTGGCCTTGGCTGTGACACTTCAGCAGACATGAAACTGTTTACTGTGAAGGCCACTGAAACTGCTGCGAAGCAAGAGGTGTGTGTCAGAGTAGAACTAGTCATGTGCATCAACTTTATTCACATGTACGTTGCAGATATTTCCACCGTGCTGGGGCATCATGTTAAAATAAAACTCTATTCCCCCAGCCATCTTCTGACATGGTTTTCATCCTTACAGTGTGATCCTAGCCAAATATGCATTTGTAAACATTATGGAAATTTGATACCATGATGGCCCCTTGGCATGATCGTAATTGCCCTAGCATGATAGTAATTGCACTGTATATTCAGCCTTTAGTTACCCGCCAGATTATTACATACTTGGTACCTTATAAGGGACAAAATTGCAAATGTATGCACAGATGGTAAACCCGCAATTCAAATTAGAAACTCATTCTTTATTAGCCAGAGTCTCAAATTAAGGCATTCCCCAAAGGAAGTTCACAAAATAAAGAACCCATGTTTTACAGCCAAGCAAGATGGTGAAATGCCAGTTGTAGATCTTCTAGTCAAACAGTTACTGACCCAATCCCCTTCATTTACATTTAAACCACCAAATGCTCCATTGTGAACTGATTGGCTGAACATGTCAAAGTGTACAACGCCACCTTATCCATATGTCACGATACAGCAGAACCTTGTTAATATACAAACCTGATAATTTTCACAACCACTCTGCCCAGAAGTGGAGCAAGACTCCGACTGAATAGCAGAGTACTGTCCAGAGGTTGTGTATTGCTGAGCCTTCATTTCTTCTATGAAATAAGCCACACGCTTACTAATATAATGCAATGTATAATGAAAGCAAAACTTTTCAAAAAGTGGGATTTTTTTTTTTGTATGCAATTCCCTTGATTTTGTTATGATTTGATGAATTGCAAAATGCAATAAACTATTTTGGCTCTTCTAGCCATTAATGAGGGTCTGATGTCAGTACAACAAACTAATATAACCCTTCCCTGGTTTACTATTCGGATGATCCTAATGCACTAGGTATTTAATTTACATTAACAAAATATGGCAATGAATGTCAATGTAAATATCTCAAAATCATGAGCAGTTTTTGTCCTTTTTTATGAAACAGCCATTATACTCTGACTTCTTGTACACTCAGACTGTGTTAATTCCCAGAGGCCTGGAATTTGGGATAACTGGTAGACTAGTTTATGATTACTAATGCCACCTTTCCTCTTCCCCAGATTATAATGGTACTGTTAATGTACATTTAGCGGCTTCTGCTCCTCCTCCAGCTATTGGAATATAATCATTCTGCTAGGATATCTCAACTAGTCCATTCTGGCCCAAAAGATGGAGCACATGGGTTGGGAATCTGGGTTTCTCTTAAACTGGGGAGAACTGATGGGTTGTTTTTTGGAGGTGTGAAAGTATCTCTTGCTAGAGGATTTGTATCTTACGAAAGTGAAGGTTTAGGGGTTAATTAGAGTCTATACAGATCTATGTAGGGAACAAATATTTGATGAGCTCTTCATTCTAGCAGAGAAAGGCATAACACAATCCAATGCCTGGAATTTGAAGCTAGACAAATTCAGTTTGGAAATAAGGTGTAAACTTTTTTAACAGAGTAATTAACCATTGGAACAATTTACCCAGGGTCCTGCTGGAGTCTTCATCACGGGCAAATTTAAAATCAAAGTTGGATGTTTTTCTAAAAGAGAGATGCTCTAGTTCAAGAGCAATTACACCTCTACGTCGATAGAACGCTGTCCTCAGGAGCCAAAAAATCTTACCGCGTTATAGGTGAAACCGCGTTATATTGAACTTGCTTTGGTCCGCCGGAGTGCGCAGCCTCCCCCCCCGGAGCACTGCTTTACCGCGTTATATCCGAATTAGTTATATCGGGTCGCGTTATATCGGGGTAGAGGTGTATTTTGGGAAAGTTCTAGGGCCTGTGTTATACAGGAGGTCAGACTAGAGAATCACAATGATCCCTTCTGGCCAAGGAATCTGTGAATCTAGCATGTAATAGATGTGTTAACTCTTCTGACTAAGCTGTGGGCTGATACGCTGTGCATTGGATCTTATTTCCTTTGCTTCCTTGAGTACTTGACACCAGGAAGACTAGGAATTGACTGACTGACTGGTGGAACCCACTAGCTGCATGGCTTTGTTTGGGGATGGAACGTCAGGACCATATCTAAGGAATGAATTTCAAAACTCCCTTTTGAGGTGACTTGCATGTTGCCATCCACAGGCACCATGCTGGAAAGCTGCCCGGCAGTGTCTGAATGCTGACAGCCCAATTTATTACAGAAACCTTATTGGGATTTTCACTCTTCAGATCAAAAAGTCCTGTTTGTCTGTCTGTTTCCACTGCTCGTTGGAAACCTATGGTGCTGCAAAAGGGTCTAGGTAGGTTAGGTGAAGGACAGTACCTGGGTAGATCAGAGGAGGATTTGGAAAATCTAATAGGACAGCTGGGGAAGGGGGTGTGATCTAAAACATGGAGTAACTTTCCAGGTAAATCTAGTCTCTTTCCCCATCCCCTTTTTACTTCCACTAGCAAGTGTCAAGACCAGTAATGAAGGGTGGGGGAAGAGGGGAGCTTTTTGTGGGATCCAGTCACGATTGTTAGTGTGTAACACTGAACATGCCTCCCTTGCTTGTATCCCCTCTACTTTGGGAATTCAAACACTTTGGCATCTCATGAGAACAAGGATGTAAGATTAGCAATATTTAAAACAGCAGTCTTCTCTCCCAAAGAATAGGTCCAGCACAGATGGCAGGAATACAAACCTCTCCTTGCCAATGTGCTTCTAAAGGCCACTTCTAGTCTCAGTGTCTATTTAATCCTTGATTGCCTTGCTGAGGCTGTCAATCAGTGTCCTGCTAGGAACTGGATAGAAGCCTGTGGGGCGGGAGGTTTCCAATCAAATGATACAGGCCACTAAACAACCTCTTATTAGATTAACTACCTTTGGTTACTACGGACCTGGACTGCTTCATTCTTAGTGTAAGTGTAATGCATGCTGGTATGCAGGTTTCTGTATTCCAAATAGGATTTGCATACAAGACACTGACTGTCTGTTTCACATTGCAAATTACACAAATGAAAACTGGTTAGTTATTGCTTTTGAACTCTAAGAAGCCCTTGTTTAAAGCATTTGGGTGTTTGAATTGGAACCAATACATCAGCCATCTTATCTGTCTCTTGTTCCTTCTGCAGGGTATGTCTTCTAGGGGTGCTTGCTCTAATTGTCAGTTGGGGATCCTTGGGTCTGGAACTGGCTGTTGCAGTGGTAAGTGGCTCTGGTCCAACCTTCCCACACCCTACACTGCAGATTTATCAGGCACATGAATAAATGACTCCCAGTGCTCGTGTCTTCATGGGACTTCTGGTTTTCAGTAGCTGTCCTAGTAAATAACATGTGAAACAGGTTCAGAAATTATACCTCCATAGTGCAGTTTGCTAGCTAGTATCCCAACTCCACTCTGCTGCAAGGCTGGGCAATAGATCTGTAGAAACTGCTTCTGGGGGGAGGTTGGTGAGATGGAAGACTTATGGGGCCTGACTTCTGGCATATCCCCAAACTTGAGAGCCTCTAATGGAGGATTCCCCAGCACAGATATGGCTGAACCTTTGTATGGTATAGTTGACTTTCCTTTTTCTTCTCTCCAGGGCTCCAGTGACTTCTGTGTTAACCCTGATGCCTACATCTCTAAAGTGGTGGAGGATTATGCAGTGCTCAGTACTGGTAAGTACTAGGATTGTGACTGGCTCAGATACTCAGTGTAGTAGCAGAAGCTGGCACTGACGGTAGCGCTGGAGGCCTAGTATTTGAGGCTGGTATTAGAAATGGAGATAAAATGCTGCGAAAAGCAGAGACAATTTAAAGATCTGAAAAGCCAATACCCTACAGGAATCTTTCTTCCTTTTCCCCCCCCCCCCCTCTCCCCCCAAAAGAATTTTCTCTCACAGACAGGCATATTCAGTGACCTCTCCTTTTTCATTCTGTATCTTCATTCTTTTTAGCTGTGAATGGAAATCTATAGATGCAGAAAATCTGAATTTGGGGTTTAGACTTCTGTTGGATGCTAGGAAGTACAGAAACAGCCAAGATTTTTTATTATTATTATTAATAATAATTTTTTTTTAAGGAGATTCTATTTCTTCTGGTCATATTGAGTTCAGCAGCCAAACATGCCAAAACAATATTGCAGAGAGTAATATGAATTTCCCTCATCTCCTAGAATACAGTGTTTAACTTTGACCACTTAAGTGCTGGTTTTGTTCACATTCCAGTGCTGATTGTTGTACCAGAATCATCCTAATTCGTGTACTTATCCTGTATTAGGAGCGATTACGTTTGTGTTAAAGGATTTACCAGAGACACCGGGTTGCAAGCTGAAATATGAAAATAGTATTCCTTCAAATAGTTTGATCATTTGGATAGTTGCACTCTAGCAAAAGTGATGTTTACATTAAGTGTTGGACTCCTTGCAAGACTTTGTGTGGGTTCTAGAGAACATAGTCCAGCTGGCAGCCTAGTTTTACAAGCTAACGTATTTATACAGCTTTCGTTGTCTTTAATTCTCATCTGCTTTTAAAATAGAAGGGTTCAGCCAGGTAAATAGAAAATGTCGCCTTCGACCTTCTCAGCCCGCCCTCCAAATAAATTCTGCAGACCTTCCTGAAAACACATGATTAGTTACTGAAATCAAGGTTTTTCTGCCTTGGGGTCATTGCATAAATACCTCATAGCCATGGGAAGCAAGAGCTCATGCCTCTTTTATTACACTTAGCAGCCGCACAACATGACACCCTCATGACAAAGGGATAATGGAGCACTTACGCAAGCAGTGCTTTAATGGCTTTTGGATTTGAGTCCCAGTAGCTAAAAGTCCACATTGTTAAACTGCTGCTCAGAACTGTGATTCAGTAGTAGGTAGAGGAACCGATTGCTGTATGAGCCTCTGGAGAGCAGTGGCTGGCTATTCAGTTGGTATGTGATTCTGATTGCAGCCTAAAGAAGAGGGATCTTTAGGGCTGGGTGAGATAATTATCAAAGCAGCATAGGGTCAGATTAACTATTTTACACATCTATCTTATGCTCTGAGTCCAGCTCTGTTTTATGGTCAAACAATTCTAGGGAGCAATTAGGGTATTGGCCCATAAAGGGAGATGTTGACAACTATGCAGCTTTGGTTTTGTGTTATGAAACATTTTAAAGAAGTTTCATAAGTATAAAGCTCCAAATCCCAGCCTTCTGGCTGTATGTTGCTGTTTTATGTGTGTGTCTCTGCTATTAACCGAGTACTGTGAAACTGATAAGGAATTAGAAACGTTACTCTGCTGATGGCTGGCGGTTCAGAGATTGGAAACAGGAAATGTTTGTGGAAGGAGGTAAAATTCTGTGTAAAACGGTCTGTTAGTATTCTCGCCCTCAGTCTCAATCTTGGAATGCCTTATTGATCAAACACTCCGGGAAAGGAAGGAAGGGATTCCAGCTCCTTTGTTTATAGAGGTCTTAACTACAGGAGCCCTGTAATCTCAGTGAACAAATTGCCTTATTTCATTTCTTTGCACAGTGATCCAGGCCTGTGCAAAATGAATTATCTCTCAATTGAGAAAATGACCAAGACTGACTTTAGACACTAGGCAGCTGCTCTTCATTTTCACTAAAGGTGACAAATGGGTAGACGGGAAACAGCTATTCCTGACTGTTCACTGATTCAACTGTATGCAGTTACAGCATGGGTACGGTACCAGGAACCAGTTAACTAGCTCATTGATAACCGTGAAGATAACCCTGAAAAAGCAAAGGAACTCACTCTCAGGAGGCACCTTGGAGTATGTTCCTCCTTCACTTGACCTTGCCTGATTGAAGCCTGTTAATTTTCCCAAACTGAATAATTGCTTTGGAGGTTAAGACTCCTGCTGCTGATTGAAGCGGCTGCTTCTCCTCAATAGGGACAGCAGACCCTTCAATTAAATGGGTATCTGTTGTGCTGGCACAACCAACTATAAGTTTAGCATACCATTCTGAAGGCTCCATAAGGCTAGTAGATGGGTCTAAATGGGACACTGAAGGGAGTAGGAACTACAGGCTTTGCCATGAGGTTGTAGTTAGCAGTGTGGCCTGTCCTATATGGGGTCACTAGAAGATCACCCAAGGCTCATGGGAGGTGATTTAATTTGTTCATGAGCTCCCTCTCCCTTTTTAAGCAATGAGTTGGTCTTAATGGCTTCATTCATGAGCATTCCATCACATTGGACTGCATGGGGGAGATGGCTAAACACAAGGAAGAGACTAAACTTGAAGTGATGCAAGTTTAGTCTCATCCTGCGAGTTACTGCAACTGCATTTCCTATACCTATTTCCAGGGTGCTAGGCAGATAGCCCTTGTCCTCATTATCAAGTGTGTGATGTGCACTTGAGCCAGAAGGATAATCCTGTGAGGGCCAGTGCTGGGATCTCTGAGGTCCACTCAAGGACCAGCAAAGGTGCATCTAAAAACAGTAACTTAAGGCGCACCATCAGCTTGGAGCAGGACTCTAGTCCATTTTATTTTTTCTCTAGTAATTTTCTTAAATATAAGAAACAATGCAATGAGCAAGACACTAATCGTTGCCTCCAATATCCAGACAAAGGAATGCAAATATGTATGTATGTCTGCTTTTAACTTCTGACAATTTTTGGACTCATGAAATGCCTGCTGCAGGATTAGAAGTGTGGTATCAGAAATATAACCTAGAAAACATTTTTAGTAATGCCAGGTATGAAAGACCTATTCTATCATAACTGCACTAGTGCATCCATGTGACACCAAACTTTGATGAAAGGTTTAATTCATCTCCCTAAGTTCCATGAAATAGATGCTGACCGCTCTAACAAGTGTAATACTTGGAAATAGGAAATCTTTCTTACACACAGTGTATTCAGAATAGTCAGTTGTAGTTGTAGTTGTAGTAGTATACAAAGTGTTAGTGCAAAGAACACCAACTAGGAAAAGATTTTCTCTTCTCCCAGGAGGCTTACTTTGTACTAATCCTTCAGCTATCGTCTTGTTCTGCATTACTCCTAACCATGCTAGGTAAATGTTTTTCCAACAGAAAGGTTAAGTTCTTAATATCCCTTATTTTGTTTACTTGTCTTCAGTACTTGTACCCTATTTGTTGGTTCAAGGATGGCTCCCAGTGGGCTTTATCACCCTTACAGGTATTTGCCCTTGAAACACGTCTCTTTGGCTGATGCCTAGATAAGGCTCCCTTCTTGGAACTTAGTCAGTGCCACATCCAAATTAAGCAGAGTCGTGGTAATGCCAGGTCACCTCCCCTTTTTTTTCTTCAGTCCGAGGGCTTAGAAGGCAGCCTCCCAGCCCTGCTGACATGGCAGGCAGTCCAAGGTTTCCCATGTAGCTGTGTGGCCTAGGTTCATTTATTTGATGCAATAACTTGTGTGTAAGTTACAGGAGCTTTCTAGGAGAAGGGGGCATTTTCCTGGAGAAGCTGGGCAGCAGGACTAAAACTGCTTCTGTGTTAGTATTTTCAGCGGTTCCCAAATCTAAGCAGAACTAATGGCACTGGAAATAATCTGATTAAATACATCACTATTGTCATCACTCTTGAGCTAAAGAGAAGACTCCGTTTATTTACTGCTGCAAAAAAATGGACCAGAATTCTTAAAACAAATCTAAAAGAGGAGAGAAACTTAATCCTTTTGTGTGAGGCTAGTGTGTGTCTGGCTTATCTGGTATTCATTAATTGAGAGAGAGCCAATGGAATTGAACACTGACTGGATAATCACCTCTTTTTTGCTAGTTTAAAAAAAGCCCTGGTGCAGCCAACATGTTTATTTTCAAAGCAGGAGGCCATCTTCTAGCCTCATTCCCTTTCTCTGATATTGTTACTACCAAATGATTTATTTGGTCACATTAAATAAAAAAGTGTAATCTCTTTAGCCAAAAAGAAGACACCTCTAGATTAGATTATCTCTTACTGGCATGCTGCATCTGGAACAGACTAGCTTATCTGAGGGACTGCATTGCTTAGGGGGTGGGTAATGGAGCTTTTCACCTCAAATCCAGTCAAGTTTGGCAGTGACTGAAAGCTGTTAATGTCTTGCTGTTCAGTGGTCAACGTGAAGTGAATTTGGCTTTCATCAGTTACTAGTGGACAGATGTTCATGTTGCAAAAATTGCTAGCCTAGATGGCCTCTTATTGACTATCTCAGCACAGAAACCAGACTGAATGAACCCTGGAGATAGTTGCTCCGGGTCAGGGTTGAGGCATGTGGATAGGAGGTGCGGTGGTTTATGCTGCCACTACTGGTGTTTGTATGGGGTTCATAGACAAAGTTGAGTCTTCAGAGCTATGAATGTGTTTTTTGTTTTTTGTTCCTGTTTTTCCCCAAGGATACTAAATTCACCAAGTTTAGAACCCAAATTCCACTTTGTGGTTTCACTGACTTGCCCATAAAAAGCTTCAGCTAATTAGCAAGTCAAACAACAATCAGATTAACTGATGTTTAACTTAGTCTTTTCTAACCAAAAGTTTGACTTCTGCTTGCTTTCCCCCCTCCCCGCCCCACTTGAGTGAGGTTGAAACCTTCTATTCAAAAGCTGTATAAATACCATGCAAAACCTCCCTTTCCTGTCCATCCCCAGTTCTAAGGAAACTAGATAGTAAGTGGGAATGTGACAATACTACTTGGGCAGTATGGATACCCTGGGGGAAAAAGCTACTTTCTCCCATTTTAATTATCACCACTGAAACGTCCACAGTTCCCAGTAACTAAACAGTATGGAGACAGTGCATCTTCTTACTATGATCTCTTCTGAGCACAGTATGTGAAATGCAGAGAGAAACCAGTCCGGTAAATGTGAGGAATGGCCGAAGAGTTGCAGGTTTATGGCAAGCCAGTTAGGCCAAGGTCTGACTCTGTTTAAAAAAAATTAAGTGACCTTTGTAAACCGCCCATGCTGCTTGTTCTCTATCCATCCTAGCATACAGGATTCCCTCTGATTTTAAGATGCATACCCAGAGGCCATACTGCAATTCTCCTGGGCTTCAATGCCATCACGTTATAACATTATGAACTGTAAGGCTTCTAAGTATGCAGAAGTGAGAAGCAGATTCTAGCAGATGAAACTGACTTTGTTGCTGGTAGCCTGTTTCAATTTCCTTTCTAGGGAGGATTTCAAATTGATGCTTTTATCAAATTGTTCCCTTGCCTTATTTCTGCTCTTTATCTTCCTTTTCCCATAGAAAGTGGGTCAGGAGGATTGCTGCCAGCAGCAGCAGCAGGCACAAGCAGCTGCAAGTATGACCCTTCTCTTGGAGACCGCTTAAAGGCCAGTTTCAAAAACCACCTCCAGACTTTAGGGATTGGCCTGTAGTATTTCAAACTGAAAGGATAAAACTAAACTGACATCTCCCCTGAAGGGGTAGAAAGATGACTTTTGAGAACCGATGAAGTTGCCATCAATGTGCTTATGGCAGCTGACAGTCTTGGAGGGCCGTATTCTGGACAGATGTCAGGGGAGAATTCCCCTTGTGTATGAAAACTCTTAATCATCGTTACCCCTTTTGGACCAGAGCAACTAGTCAAACTGGGGGTGTTCTAGTTGGGAGTAAAAATTGATGATGGAGTCTGGTATTTTCTTGGTCTATTCCTTATAAACAAACAAGACTGCATCCAAGTCCTGCTTCTCTGAATGCAGGAGAAACCAAGAACAAAAGGAGCAGGTTCTCCACTTACACACTCAAGCTTCTTTCAATCTGTGTGTGCGCGCGTATGTGCTTGCTCTCAGAAAAATATCCATTGGAATCCTCTGCCCACATGGTGCTTGTTTCTGGGCAGACTTCATTTGCATGGGCGATGTGTGCCTCCTGCGTTTGGGGAGGCTGGCCCTAGTGCTTGAAGCTCTGTCCCTGCCCCTAGGCCCCCATTGCCTGCCGCGCTCATCCCTCCTCTCTTCCATACCCCTCTTCCCCGCGAGGCCCCCGCCATTTGCGCTCTCCACCCCTCTCCTGAGCCGAGTGCTCACCCCACCCAACTTGTTCAAGAACAAAAACTCAAGGGGGAACATTTGCTGCCCCCAGGTGCCCCTAATTACCACTTGCTGCTCACCAGTAGGAGGGATGCAGCAGATGAAGGGGGGCCACCATGACCCAGGCATCCGTGCTCTGAAAGGCAGAGAGTCGGCCGCTGCACCACAGGGGAGGCTTAGCCTCCCCTGGCCTATTCTATGTGCTGCCTATGTTCATTCAGCCTTATTTTAGGTGTGGCCCCTTCTGTCCCTTACAGCAATCTTAAATGAAGGGAGTGTTCACACCTCAGTTTCAACCTATAACCAGGTTGAACCCAGCTGAAGGCCAGCATAAAGCCAGCGGGGGTGATTTAGCCACCTTCCACATCAGCCACCCATGTGCTAACCCATCTCCAGCATAAGGGGTTGCTGGGGTTGGGGCGGGGGGGCTGAGAAGGGTGTGTGGCAGGAGCAGAGCACTTTAATATGTGCCTTGGCTAGTGTGGGGTGACTTAGGGATTTTATGCAAGAGTCCTAGTTTGGAGCAGGTACTCAGACTTGCTCTGGGAGCTGCAACTGGCTTTTCAGCAGACTTCCCCACTTCTTCCCTACAGCAGAGCTGTGCTCAATGCAGTAAAGAATCTACTCCTGCAATCTTGGCCAGACAAATGACTGGCAGTGGGCCGTCACTACGCACGGCTCATGAGACGCCTAATGGTCTCAGACACTATCCGTTGGTCCCGGGACATCTACACGGAACACATCACCGGCCACCGCCAATACCAGGAGTGAGCCGACCAGACCTCGCCCACCTGCAAGGGAGAAGGGACTCACTAACCCTCCCCCCCCTCCCCCCACTAGGCCTGAGCCCTGAACCCACCCAACCTCACCGGCCGCCGCCAATTCCGAGAGCGAGCCGGGGGGACCCCACCCACCTACAAGGGGGAAGGGACCTTACCCCCTGAGCCCCAACCCCACCGGCCAGTTCCAATGCCGAGAATGAGCCAGGGAGACTTCACCCACCCGCAAGGGGGAAGGGACCTTTAAACCCCCTCCTACGGGACCTTACCCCCGGAGCCCCGAACCCACCCAACCTCACCGGCCACCGTCAACTCAGTGAGTGAGCCGGGGAGACCTCGCCCACCCGCAAGGGGGAAGGGACCCATATCCCCCCCGAACCCTGAACCAGCCCAACCCCACCGGCCACCGCCGATAACGAGAGTGAGCCGGTGGGACCTCGCCCACCCACCAGGGGAAAGGGGCCTATATACCCCCCCCGCCCCCCCGATGGGCCTTATCCCTTGAGCCCTGAACCCACCCAACCTCACCGGCCACCGCCAATGCCAAGAGTGAGCCGGGGAGACCTCACCCACCCACACGGGGGAAGGGACCTATTAACCCCTCCCCCCCCACTGGGCCTCTTTCGCTGAACCCCGAACCTACCCAACCTAACTGAATCCCACCACGTGAGGGTCGCCCCATCACCATTACCCAGCCCACCTACTCGTACCCATGACTATTTGTACCCCCTATGTGGATGATTGACCCTCACCGCTTACCAACTGTGTCTTGATCTCGCCCACCGCTTACCCCCCCATTGGAGACATCACAGTCTGTATGTATTGTGTGCTGCCAACCCTGACATAACAACATCCCCCCCCATACTCTGTATGTTCCCCCAATGATCGACAACTGACTCTTCAAATCTTTTGTACCGTTTATTTTTAAATATTCTCTAATAAAAATTTAAATCTCTCAAGTTCTAATGCCTTACTACCAAAACAAGAGCTAGTAGTTAGGATGCCACAATCCAGAGATTGGGGTGGATGGGGAAGAGATTCACTTCTGAGCAGAGCATTAGTAATCACATGAATGGAAGCCAGTAAACTTTGATGCCATGCCCATAGTGTCCAAAATATGACTGGGAAGCTTTTGGACGGTTTGCCGAGTGAAGCTTCTTGGGCGTGGCGGGGAGGGTCCTGTGCAATTTGGTGCTGTTCCATCTTGCAGTCACTGTGCTGTTTTTTCCAACTTGAGGGTACTGTGGACTATGCATGATATTCTCGCTCAGGAAGGGTCTATTTGCTAATGTAGGCCTGGAATAAGCAATCCCTTCTGATTCAGAGTGTGCGCACGATCCACTCATGGTATGATCCATTCAATAGCACACGCTATCCTATTATCTGCCCAGTTTTTTTACTAATTGCTGTTTAATGGCTCGGCTGAGCTGTAGATAAGTCGTCCCAGAGCAAAATTCAATGGGGAGAGATGGAGCAGCTGGTGGAAGCAGTCCCAAAGTAGGCTAATGAATTATAAATAACAGCTGTCAGGTTCCATTGCCAGCATGCAGGAGCTAACAAGCTGCGTTGTACCGCTCGGTCCCAGTGTGCAGACAGGCGCGATGAAAGGTGCATGCAATATTGATGGTAAGTGCAGCAGGAGCAGGCCTGCTTGCCTTACTTGTTGGCTCCCTCGCATGGCTTTTACTTTCTCTGTTCTTCCTTTTGAGCCCCACAGTGAGGAGTAGTTGGAAAAGTCACTTCTCTCTCAATGAGTCTTCATAGTGTGTGGGGGGGGGGGGAAAATCAATCTGCAAAATGCCCCGATTATTATTTTGTGTGTATGGGAGGGAAGAGTTGTCTGTTTTATGCATGGCTATTCTAAACTGACTTCCATTCTGAGAAGAGGCAAGAGAGGTTGGCAAAATGAATGCTGGAGAGGAACTGAGATCTGCAAACAGGTTAAAAATGAGTCTGAAGGGATGGGAGTTGTGGAAAGATAAATGGTCATTTACAAAAATCCCCTCTGTGGCCTCATCAAGGATGGCTTAACGGAATCCTGATGTTTAACTTGCATGTGCTAATTTCTCCATCCCTCAAACTGGTAAACCCTTGTAGAGGTCTAGGTGGGCATCAGGTGTACCCTAAGAAGAAGGATCAGGACTACATTTCCATGCATTTGCCAGGCTGACCTGTCCATGTATAGCTGGTGGTGGCCACTGTAATGGGGTTAGCTGGCAGGGCATGACTTGGTCAGAGGCTGATTTTAGCACAGGGCAAGGTTCAGTAACGTTTGGGGTGCTATGAGGAAGTCTGGTGATATTACCTTGTTCGCAAGAACCACCCCTGTTTCCAGTACCCTGGCATGCTCCACTGCAGAAGGAGTTTTCCTGTGGGTTAAACCTGCAGTGAACTCTGTTGGCTGTGTGCAGAAAGCGCCTTTTTGAGCAAGCCAGGAGAGAGGTATGAAAGAAACCGTGCATGCTAAAAGCTGGGTTTTAATGATGTGTGCGCAAATACTAGTAGGGGAAGAGTATGAATCATCTCTAATTTATGCTAGAAGTCTTCCATTCTGCAGCTCCAGCCTCCATTTCTTCCTCAGGCACTTCCCAGGCTGTGCCCCCCTCCACAGAGTACTGTTTAAAAACCAGCTGCTCCTTCAAGCGAGGAAGAGTAAATCCATGTTGCAAAGATGTCTCCTTCCTTCGTTCTCTCGTGTAAAAAATATGTATTCAGGCAGCTGTGCTTACAGCAGATGTGTAGCATAAGCACCGGTGTGCGCACTCTCTTCCATGTTAGTGTAATTCTCTCTCCTAACATAGGATCACAGAAATCAAATCTCAGACTCCAGCCCAGTGTCCTGTCTGAGTGCCACTGAGTATGGTGGCTGATTTTTGATTCTGCACTGCATTGGTGGTTTTGTCCTCATGGCTCACTTTCCTGCATAGGTGGGAAAGTCTCACTCCATTTATTGGAAAAAATGCAATAGGGTCAGCTTTTAGCATGGCTTTACTTTATTGCAGAATGTAGCCAACTTCCCTTCGGTGTCTTCCATGCTCCGTAACACCACAGAGGAGGGAAGAAAGTGGGTCCACTCACACTTTGCCTCTAACACAGCGTATCACTACTAATGCTCTTAGAATTAAATCTTCCCTTGCAGCAAGCATAAGAATGCTCAAAGTGGGGGAAAAAATAAATATAGCCTGATTTCTATTATTTGTCTTTGTCTTGATAGATACTCTACGCTATTACCTTGCCTGTAATGCTGGATATCCAAACCCCTTTCAGCAGGTGAGTATCTCAGCTCACACCCTTCTCTTGCCACAAGCTGCATTTCAGTGGGGCTGGATTTAAAACGATAAATCGGTCCTAGAGCGGGTTACGAGATTGTTAGCTTTGTCTAAACATAAGGGCTTTTCCCAGCTGAGTCACCCCCTTCTTTCCTTAAAAGGAAAGGACTTTCAGATCTAACGTTGGTTCTAGCTTGTGGCCTGTAGTTGTGCCATCTCTAGCTGTGATCTCCTCAGCTCTCCAAAGGGAAGCAGGGTTGGATTTGGTCAGTACTTGACTGGGAAACCTTCCAGGGGCTGTGAGAAGTGGTATTGGTGCAATAAGAGGCTCACATTTCTTAGGTCAGGCACACACAGTGTTGTTAGAGGTGCTGCTGCTCAGGTGAGATGTGGTCAGGACCATGTTTTACTTTTTGCTTATGGGGCACTTTTTTTCCTTGAGTGGAATCGCTTTCTTTCCCACTAATCTGACCCTGGCTGTATTTCTATGTATATTTGAGGAGACCAGAAAGTACAGACCAGAAAGCTGATTCCATCCTGTGCTTTTTGAGCTGAAGAAGTGGTTTATGTGGAGTGTCACTACAGCTGTGAGACGCAGCTAGTTTACCCTGGATTACCAGTCATGTAGATGATATCGCCGTACTTGGCAGTGGCAGTTCCTAAATTCCTCTGTTGCGCATAGCCTGGCTTGCCCCTCAAGACTGACCACGTTCATGTTCATTTTTGAATAGAAGCTGTCAGGAAGTCACAAAGCCCTGGTGGAGATGCAGGATGATGTGTTGGAGCTGCTCAGGTCAGCCGTCCGAGAGTACCCCACCTCCAAGGTAAAACATCTTCAACTTACCTTCTGAAAGCACTGGACGAGTCAAGGATGTGTCCCCTCAACATGAGACCCTAAGTAAGCTCTTGCAAAGCCCTTTTGTTCTATTAATCTCTAGCTTGTTGCTTACAGGAGTACCTTACTCGGATACAGGAGGTTCTAAACTCCACCGAGATCAATTTGCAGCACCTGACTGCGCTGGTAGACTGTCGTAGTCTTCATTTGGTGAGTATGGAGAATCAGTGTCTGGAGCTGACAAATAGTCACTGTCTTGTGCAGATACAGAGCCCCAGAGTGCTGAGCAATGTGAGGGTCAGAGTACAAAGCTGTCTGGAGCGTCAAAATACAGTAGACCGTTTGTCTGGCTTTGCTGCTCCACTTCTACAGAGGGCAGAGAATCTGTTTTGAGATGGTGGTGTGGGTTTTTGTGTGTGTGTTTTAATGGCAGATTAGTGTAGGGAATTAGTTGGTGAACTTTTGTGCTTCTACAAATTGCAGCACTGAGGCTTCATGAACCTTAACTCTAAGCTTCATACTGTTCTCAGTCCGATGCCTTTCACATGTATAGCGCTTTGTAGTGGTAGAGCAAGATTTCCATGTTGGTGAGTGAATTGCTGCTTTGCCAAGATGTACAGTTAAATTTATAGTCCAGGTCTAGCTGTGCACAAGTGTAGTGGGGCAGTGGGTGGAAGAACTGCAGAACTGGAAATTGACGTCTACTGATTTCATGAGTAATAGTGAAACTATGGAACAGGCAGACTTATCTTGATCTTCCTTTTTTATATGTATGGCTGAGAATACAATAAAAAGAACAGGAGTACTTGTGGCACCTTAGAGACTAACACATTTATTTGAGCATAAGCTTTCGTGGGCTACAGCCCACTTCTTCGGATGCATAGAAGTGGGCTGTAGCCCACGAAAGCTTATGCTCAAATAAATTTGTCTCTAAGGTGCCACAAGTACTCCCGTTCTTTTTGCAGATACAGGCTAACATGGTTGCTACTCTGAAACCTGAGAATACAATGTACATCTGTTCCTGAATGGAGCCCTGTGTAAAAACAAGGGGATTGGTTAGCTTTTAAAAACAAACCTTGAGTCCAATGAAACCAAGCAAATTACATTGTGGAAAATGGCTGTTTTTAGGTGGTGAGCCAGAATCCAGGTGATGGGATTTTTGGAATATGGAAATTGCAGAGTTACTTTTTATGGTGAACCAAGAGGCTCTGCTTAATTTCTCCCTTTAGGATTACGTCCAGGCTCTGACAGGCTTCTGCTACGATGGAGTGGAAGGGCTCATTTACCTGGTTCTCTTCTCCTTTGTCACGGCTCTCATGTTCAGTTCCATTGTATGCAGCGTCCCACACACTTGGCAGCAAAAAAGGTATGCAGTGGGATTAGATACAGTCTGCTCACACTGTTGGGTTATAGAGCTGTTTCCTAATGAAAGCTGGCAATTGGAGTTATGCCCGTCAGCACATAGAACTCCTTACCATGTGTGCTCTAAGAGCACGAGGGATAAGTTGTTATAAAACGTAGGCCCAAAGGGAGGAGGATTTGTTAGCCTTAACTTGGTCAGTTTAATTCAGAACCTTATTACTGTGTAACTCTGTATATAGGCACCATAGAGGGTATTTGATGGTGTGCAGAGTGAGACTTTTATTAGTCTGAGTTAGAGATTAATGGTATAGCTCTAGGGTGGCAGAGGACAGCAATACTTGAACTGTACAATACCTATTGTCTTCCGTTGCATTTACTGGGAGAGAGACCTGAAGTGGTGAGGATCAGGTCCTGCTCACCTTACTCCCTCAATTCCACTGTCGTCAATGGGACTTAACTGCATGACTAATGTGAGCAGGATATGGCCCCAGCAGTAATGAGATGACCAAATAAAAAATACATCTATTATTTTGTGGCACTAAAGGAATCTGAGACCTGTTGCTATTTCTAATGGATATGTAGTTGTGGTAACTAAAGATGAGATGCTCAGGCAACTTGTGGAACTCTTTGCCAGAGGATGTTGAAGGCCAAGACTAGAACAAGATTCCGAAAAGAACTAGATAAATTCATGGAGGATAGGTCCATCAATGGCTAATAGCCAGGATGGGCAGGGATGGTGTCCCTAACCCCTGTTTGCTAGAAGCTGGGAATTGGCGACGGGATGGATCACTTGATGATTACCTGTTCTGTTCATTCCCTGGGGCACCTGACATTTGACCACTGTCAGAAGACAGGATACTAGGCTAGATGGACCTTTGGTCTGACCCAGTATGGCCATTCTTATGTTGTTACGAGACTAGGATTTATTGGTCCATCTGTCATAGGGCCAGTTGTCGCATTGGTTTCTGTACGACATGTTGCATTGGCGTTTTAGCTTTCATTTGTTTGAAAAGTACCCTGTGTTCAACAAACGTTCATGTTCTAAATACGATTTAGGTGATTTTAAGTGTCCGAGGCTCAGTGTACAGAACTGGAGGCACTCAAATGCGTTAGGAAGACTTCCTGGGGTGGTGAGGGCTGCCCTTCCTGTTTTTTGGTTTAAAGGGGAGGGGGCACTTTGAAATATATCAATGTCTTCAGAAAACAACTGGAGGTCTTGATGCTCTTTCCATGTGCAGCAGTAAACAGCAGGTCTACATATCAAGCTGGGACCTGTACTCTCTGCACCCAGTTCAGGTAGTGGCTTCTCTTACAGGTAAAATACAGTGTCTGCCTCCTTTAGTAAAACTTTACTGTCACCTTGTGGTACTGACACTAAAGGCAACTGACAAGACGTGCGATAACTTGTCTTCTAATCATAGACGTTGGAGACGTCGTCCTGTTTGGTCCAGCTCCCTGCCAGTGTGGAATGTTTCCTATCAGAAATCGACTTGTCCAGTGTAGTATCCAGTATCCCTATACTGAGAAAATCCATGAAGGGGGATGGGAGGGGCCGGAATTAGGTTAATTAGTTACGCAACAGTAATGCAATATTGCGATAGCCCAAAAATTTCCATACCACCCAATTCAAGTGATGGGCAATGATACCTGTATCTGCTCTTCCAAACTGAAGCAGAGGTGTAGGCTGTGCAGGAGTCCACACTGACTTGCAATCTCTTTGGGTTTGCCAGTGTTAACATAATGTGTACAGCGTTCAGCTGGTGGGAAATGTGGTGCCTGGATTTGAGACTGCCTAGTGTTTCCTTTCACACTTTGTTTTTAGAAAAAAAAAAGAAAAAAAAAATCCTAGATTGTTGATTATAATCAACAAAATCTCAAGTTGTCTCTAGCAGTGTGGTTTGATTTCTGTAAATATTTAGAACAGCGTTCCAAGGATTAAGATATACATTACAGGCATATGGGGGTTTTGGTGTCAGTCTCTTCAGATTTATAAACCAGCTCTGTTGCTGTCACCTGCTTAGTCCAGAATTACATGCCTCGGTTTGAGGAGTAACCTAGTGTTCACCTATGCCTCTGATAAACACACACTGTTGTGAAATCGACTCCAGTGGCCTAACAATAATGAGCTATACTGTGTGGCTAAGAATATGAGATTCATGCATCTGTAAAATGAGGAAAATGGTACTGATCTCTCTTGTAAAGCGCTTTGAAATCTGATGAAAAGTGCTGTGTAAGAAATAGGTATTATCATTTCATGACAACCTCACAGGAGGTGCATGCTGTCTGCTCCTGATAGGTTGCTCACTGGTTTAGATCATTGGGCTGGGGGTGGGACTACATGTCAGGGAGGGAAGAAGAATCAAGTTGGTTAAGGAATACTGCACCAGGGGAAAAAAAAGATATGTTGGGTTCAGACAGCTTAGAGGAGACGGAAGCAGATGTGGTTTCTCTGGAATCCTAGATCAGCAGGTAGAGAATAGTTCTGAAGTAGGATATCATGGAAGATTTACTAGTCTGTTTCTTCCTTTGGTATTCTGTTTGACTACCAGTTGGCCTTCAGCTGAAGGTTTGGTGTGTAGCAGTGCTCGGAGAAGTGATTGCTTCTCATTGATTGCATATTAAATGTGTCCTGTTAACAAACTTTTCTCCCAACTGCAAACTCGATCTGGGTTCTGAGTTGGTGATGTGTGTGTTTTTTGTTTTTTTTTTAAAGTTAGTTAGTTAGTTAGTTAGTTCACGTGCATCATTGCTAGTAGTGAAGGTTCTGCAGGGTAAACTCTTCCAATCTCTGTTTTCATTGGGTTTACACAGATGGAACAGATTGTTCCAGTTACTAGGCAATTTTGTTATCCAGGGAGAAATAGGATTCAGATGCCGCTCTCATAGCTGGGGGGCTCTGCAGGGCTTAAGAGTAAAAATAGCAAAAATACATCTGTGGATTTTAACAAATATATAACTGTTGCACACAAAGGGGAGATCTGTTGAATAAGGTGGTGCCATTGTTACATAGAGCTTGATGTACAGTTCTCCTTTGAAAAAAGTGACTAAGAACTAACTCAGTTCATAAAGTTCATGTTTCTCATAAAATCAATCCTTCCATTCCTACAAAGTGTAGGATGACTTACTTTTTTATAACCCCGAAGGTATAGGTATAAACATTGACCCCAAGAGAACAATAGTCCAAACAAATACATCAAAATCAGATGTTTAAAGTATCAAGGGCTCTAGGCAAAAATGCCTTAATCCCACAGTAGCTAAGCCCTACTGCACTGGCTTCCAAAAGTTTTTTGTTGTATGCACTGAAGTAGAAAGGGACCTTTTTTTATAGCCACTCTGAATGGAGTTCTCATTGTCTTCAGTGGGAGTTCATGGTATAGAACTACTGCAGAATCAACCTTCTTATCTTACGGTATGTCACATGGAAGACCTCTGGAAATCAGTTAAAGAAATAGACATACGCGGCAAAGTGCAACTTCAGTATGAGTATGAGGGAGACCTGGTATAAGGTTAATACTGCAACCAGTGCCCCATTTAAACAAGCGCCGAGTGTTCTTGGGTGTGTCCACACTCCAGTTCATATGGTTGGGGGATCTGTGGAGTTGCGTTCTCTGCCAAGCCCTGTAGGAAGGACTTTGGGACAATATGGAAAACGTTGCAGTCTGAAAAAAGCAACAGAGGGTCCTGTGGCACCTTTAAGACTAACAGAAGTATTGGGAGCATAAGCTTTCGTGGGTAAGAACCTCACTTCTTCAGATGCAAGTCTGAGAAAGTCCAGATGGTATTTGTGGGAGGCCTGAGTCACTCTAGTGGTTGGGGAGGAGATGCTTGCTGGGGTCTGTATCTATGCTACCATATTGAGGCACATGCTGACTGGCTGTTAAGGGGGATGTATGGAGGAGGATTAGAAGGTTACTGGGATTACCATGTGCTCTGGTTTCTTGCAGGCCCCACTAACATAACAATTCTAGGCTATTAGGATAAACTTTCTTTCCTACAGGAGCTCGGATGATGATGGGGAGGAGGAATCTACTGCTCAAGGGAACAGACAAACCCACGATAATCTGTACAGGGTGCACATGCCCAGCCTCTATAGCTGTGGGAGTAGCTATGGCAGTGAGACCAGCATTCCAGCGGCCGCGCACACAGTCAGCAATGCTCCTGTCACGGAGTACATGTGAGTAGCCAGGAGCGAGGAGAGGAGCCATGTTGTAGCTATCTCCATCCAAAATACTTTGCTGTACTTTAGTTGCGGGTGTCCATTGCACAGCATAGCTAAAGAACACTTTCTGCAGCAGCTGCCCTGGGAAATGAACAAGCTCACTAACAGCAGTGTGATAAGCCTGAGAGGAAGAGTGATAAAAGGTTCTGTTTATATCGCTTGATCTTAGTGATCTTTTTACTTGCAGCATTGGCAAGTGTTTCTGTTCTCTAATAGAAATAACTACACGAGGTAGATGACTAGAAAGTACTGAGTTGCCTTGTGTTAGAGGATTTACAGTGTTGCCTATGGAAGGGATGGAGTTAAGTGTCACCAGTTTCTATTACGAGTCTTGTTCCTTAAGGACTGTTCAGAGGTAACTGCTTTGCAAGAGAAGTGTTAAGCCTCCCAAGTGGTGGAAATCCACATGACAGCAGCTTTAGACTGTCCACACCAAGGCAGTTGAGGTCAACAGTCTTTGCTTTCTAGATCCATCTAGTTCAGGCAGGGCAGTCTGAGTTTAGGTATCCCTTCTACAGAGCTCCTGCCCTGGGAGTGTCTGGCTGGCTGGCTGCAAGGACTGTCTGTGTTGGATTGGTTCATCTATCTCGTTCTCCCACATTTATTGTGGCTGTTAACTTTTGGGCAGGGAGGCTGGCTTCGTTTAGCTCTACATTTAAAAAAAAATCAGATACTCTGAGATGGGTACTTCATAAATGGAATATGAGAGTGTAATCTGAGATGGACAGGCACCCATGTTAGTGTCCCATTGATCAAGGTAGAAGTGACCCATTTGGCATGTAGGGAAAGCATTCCAGGGAATTGAATTATGACGGTTCCAGAGAGCGTCTGTGGGAGGTAATACTACCCTGCATTGTGGGTTATCCTGTGCCAGTTCCAGAGTCTCTATGCTGGAGAATGTGCCATGTGTCCTCCTATCACCATGTATATTTCCCTTTCATAGGAGCCAGAATGCAAACTTCCAGAACCCCCGCTGTGAGAACACGCCTCTGATTGGCCGGGAGTCTCCACCTCCCTCAGTAAGTGTCTTTATTGCTTCTCTGCTTCAACATCCGAGGCCAAGTTCTGCTTTGGGGATATGCACATGCCACTCCTATGTACTTCAGGGGGAGCTGATTGTGCGGCTCAAGGCAGAAGATCTGGTCCATAAATGGTGAAAAACTTAACAGACAAGGCATGTCTAAGTTGCCATTGAAAATAAAAGCCCAGATGCTACTTGGGGCATGGTATGTATGAAAAAGCTCAAATTAAATATAAAAATCTAATAACGCTCTTGGCCCATCCTGCCACCACTGAAGCTTGTGAGTAACTTTGAGTGACTTCTGTGAGATGGGTGTCTCTCACGCACAGTTACTAACTGCTTGTGGGGTTGGTCCTTTAAGTTTGCAAAATAAACTGCTGAACCAGTAAACCCAAAGGTAATGCTGAATCTCTCCTTAACTTACACTGTGAAAACAAAAGGATGAAGTTTTTTTTCCTTTTTGAAGGGTTTTATTTTCATTTCACAACTTTCGAATTCTTATTTTTGTATCTAATTTCCTAAGGAGAAAAAAATCTTTCATGGAAGGTTCTTTGGTAATCAGGAGCTTGAAGTGGCCTCGGAGCCATTTTACTCGATAGACTAAAATATGGATTTTTATTTATCCATTTAAAAAAATAAAATTAGGTGAGTATTCACCTCTCTCTCCAGATGCTGTAATCTCATTACTGCAATACCACCTTTTTGCCATGGGCCATCAGAATGCTAACTAACCAACCTGCTAATAGTTCCTGAGGATGCAGCATAGCATACTTAATAACAGGCCATCCATTATAATTAATGAAAAACCACACCATAGGGGCTAAGCCCAGTTCACTGAGTGGGGCCTTCATACAACAAAAGACTCTTCTAAATCTAGAAGAGGCAAAAGTGGCAAACAGGAAGGCCAGCACTTATTTTTATACTTCTCATAAACTGGCCAAACTTCTTGAAGCTTGCTTAGAATGGAAAAAAAAACTTGTTCCAGGTCCCTGACATTCAGCACTTGAGCTTAGAAAGCGTTATCTGCTCTTGGCAATGGAGCTGGCTCCAGAGAAAGGTCAGCCGCAGCTTTCAGTGCGGTGTCATAAACTGCTGCTGTATTGCTGGAATTCTCTGTTACAGCAAATGCACTGTCCCTTTAACACTGCACAGACCTGTTCATCCTATTCCTCTGAGGCAAGGTCTTGCCACACAGCATTTCCTACCCCATAGTTCTTCTGCCTCAGAAAAAGGAGGCTTCTTTCTGCAGGAACTCTAACCATGAGGAGAGGATTCCCTGGTTCTTCAGTAGCTGGTTGCATTAATGGCCCAGAATGTGGAGCTAAATCTTGGTGCTTCCAGCTGTTTCTGAGGAGAGATGCTGGTAAGGGTTTTTTCAAAGGAATTTCACTTGGGGCAGCCAGAGAGAAGGGCTATGCGGGGGGACATTGTCTAAGTGTGGGAGGTGGGATGGAGAATGTATCAGCTTCCCTGCCTGGACCACAAGGAAGAACCCAAGCAGAGGAGGAAATGGGGTTTCTGAAGGAGAATGTACATCCTAGATAGTGGAAGGGACTGTCTGAGGGTGTTCACACACCACATGGGTAGGAGAAAGGGAATGGATCCCTTTGCGCTTGCCACCTAGGTAGGCAGTGGGGTAGAGAGGATCCTCCAGAGTCTATGTAGGCAGATCTCTGTATTAAGCAATTGAGGCTATTTCAGGAGCGGAAGAAAAGGCTGAACCCACTTAGTCAGCAAACGATTCCTGCTGTTTGGGGTTGCACAGAAAAAATATCTGTGTTCATGCTCCCTGTTTGGGGGGGGGGGGGTGTCAGAGATCTGCAAAAAGGAGCCACCCAAGCAGAGTAAAGAGACAGTGCATGGCCAGGACTGAAGTATCCTGCTCCGCTTTGATTGTGGGACCAGATTATGAAAACCAAGACACAATAATCCTAGGAGAGCTAATCACCTACTGCATTGTTTGTCTATTCTTTTCCCCCCCAGTCATTCCTTTCATCGTTCTCCTCCTTCTTGACCCAGGGCTATTCCTGTAGGGTGGTAGAGCCCTCCCTATCACTGGCACACACCACAGCGTGTCACTTGCTTGCACTGTGTTTTTCATGCACGTTGAGGCTGCACTCTCTTTTTCTCTCTCTCTCCTGCATCATCACAGTTGTATTTGGCTGCCATGGACAGTAGCAGCCATATGAGCTGGCAGTTTAAGCCCTCGGACAGTGCACGGACGTACTGGTAACCGCGCCCTCAAATGGAACAGGTACTGAAATAAGGTCCTTCTTGCGCAACCCCTCCTCCACTCCCACCCGCCCCTCCATCCCTGCACTATTTACCCCAGGCCAGTGCCTTATTTCTTCACATTCCTTCTCCCTGAACCTCCCCGCATTCCCTCCTGCCAAGGGTTGAAGCTAACCAGGGTTGCCCTGGTGCTGACTAAAGGAGCAATATCAACATTTCACCATGGCAAGGCTTCTTGTATGCATTCTGACAGCCAGGCATCCACACCTCAGAGTGGAGCCAAAGTCACTGCTGCTTTAATCCACAGATTCCAAGTTGAAGAACAGTATCTACACCTGGCACCAGAGAGTGCGCCAAACCAAAAGTGTTCCACACTCTAAGCACAAGGTAGAATTACCCCCATCCTGGGTATCCACTTGGTAACGATAATGTGGATCAACATAGCTGTCTTTTAATAAGGACTGGCTGTCTGTTACCACCTCTGGCTTCCCTTGAACCCTTATCACTACTCCTTTGCTCACTGATACGATGGCATGTGCTAGAAATCAGAGATTTTTCTGCCACTTTCATTATGTTCTGCCATAGAATCTTAAAACCAAACAATTGCTCCTGCACATTGCTTGTTAGAACCACCAGCTGTACTGCGAGCTCACATATATAGCTTTCCATTTTATCCTTGCATTCAGGGTTACAAGTAAGCGACTTTCCCCTGATGTCCAGGCACAAGCACTAAAATTCTTGATTCTGCCTAGTTCTGTTTCAACACTTTCGTATGCCAAAAACATTCCCTCAATTTCCTGCATACGCTGTGGATGGCGTGTCAGTGAGTCGTTTCCTTGCACTGCTTCATTGTCAGAGTAATTAATATGCTGTTACAACCAGTCTCCAGGATAGCCCGTATTTCTTCCCTCCCCATGGTGGTCGGCAACCAGAACTAGTTGCAGTAGGAATGAGTAAGTGGTTGGTACCAGGTCTTGTAGTTGTAGCTCATGAACTGTGTGACTTGGTCGAGTTGAGGAGTATGGTGTGTAATCTGAATTCCTGAGCAACACACTGTAACTGGATAAAGTACATTGCAATCAGTCCAAAGAAAACTCTAATCACCATTGAAACAAAGTGGAAACGTTGGCACCTTTTGGAATGCAGGATTCTTTCCAATTGGGTTGGTATGGTCCACAGTTTGCATCCTGTCCCCAGACATACTTGTACATAAAGCTGTTGCTCCTCTTCCACATCCGCCATTCCTGCTGGGGCTTCTCTGCTGTCGCCTCACACTAGATACCCATTCTCTCATGTCACTGCTTGGTCTGCCGCCTTGCCATTTGTCTGCTCTGCTTTGTGATGTGCTTGGGGATTTCTAAGATGCTGGCTGAATTATGGGGGGGAAATACAGTTTTGCCTTGGTGCACTCTGTGACAGTGTATGAATGGAAATCTACGTGAACAATTAATGCATGTGCTAGTGCTCTCCAGAATGTCTCCGCTTTCTCCACTCTTATAGCACTCTTGCAGAGACCTTCCTTGAGCATCCGCGCTTGGTGCTTTCCTGCTTCCTTATTCCTGCAGGTATTATAGTGGCGCTCTTAGCAACATTGTGTTTACAATAAATAGTGTTGATAGACCCTTAAACTTTGTTTTACAGGGATTTGACTCGAGACTTAAAATATTCTCTGGACTGAAACTTGACAAAGTCTCAGCCTAGAATCTTTTCTGTGTACCAAGGTCAGACCAAGAATCCTATGTGGCTTTGCAAAGATAAAAGGTTCTTGCACTCTCCCAAAGATCTCGCAAATTGTGCTCATCTTAGAAGCAGGGTTTAACTATAGTTCTCTTTTAAAAACTAGAACTCTGCGATTTCAGGATCCACTGGCTGGCCCTGTTTCCCTGCCCTGAAAAAAGGCAGGTTTTTGTTTGTTTTCATTGCACCCGAAGTTGTCTAAGATACTTGGGTCAGACTTTAAAAATAAATAAAATTCAAGCCTTGAAGCTTCAGTTTGCAGCTAATTAAACTAGGGTAAGCCTTGGGGTTTTAGCATTTTTGAAAGGGAGCCACCGTACATAAGTACTGTATTCCTCCCCTGCCCCCAGGGGTTATATTGGATGGGAGTGGTGCATATACATAGTACAGTCTTGCAGTATAGTTTGTGATGCTGTGAAGTACCACAAGATCTGCAAAGACCACAAGATTTACCTGGCTTACATTCAAATACGGCCTCTTAAAGTCATAACTGTGTGCACGTCAGTTTTTTGCGGCCAAGAATTTTTGTGCCTGCAAAGTGTATTTGTTAGGCACCTACTTAGCCAATGTGTGCTCACAGAACTTGTCTGAATTTTTTTCCCCCATAATGGGGGGGGGGTCTAATTCATTGGGGGGGTGGGGTGGGGAGAGTACACTTTTTTTTGCAGAAATGCTAAAACACAAATGTACATGGTACCATAGTAGTTCTCACTGACGGTTGGTAAGTGATCGGTGATGTATGTCAAAGCACAAGACATCAGGACAATCAAAATATCCATCTACTGGGTGGTTCATGATGGCCTGATAGGGTAGCTAATAAAATGATGAAAATACATGTTAAAACTTGTATTGCTTACGTGGTTTTTAAAAGAATATATATAGGTATATAGGCACCTGGAGAGTCCTAGCCAGAATGCTGGAAGGATCCATAATACATGATTTTATAACCTTCTATGAAAGCTGTTCTTTTGTTTGTTGTTGTGTGTTTTTTTCTGTTTTGTTTTAAAGGAAATTAAATACAACAGTCTACCTTGAAATAACTTCAAGGTTGTGTCACAGACAGGCAATATCCAGCCAACACTGACTTGAGGATGGTACTTTGTCTTTAACTTAGCTGTGAACTGTCTTTTTGTTTTTGTTTTCCCAAATGTCTGTCCACGCTATAACTCTTAATAGTGGCTTTCTACTCAGTTAGATGTTTAGTCACTTGAATGGTTACAGGTAACACAGTTCAGGTTGTGTCCCTCTGGCAGTTTTCCTGACATCACCGACAGGGCACCTGCATCTACGAGCCCACCTTGATGTTAACATCTCTTTGAGCTCTTCTCCCATGCTCCCGCGGAAGTGCAATGCAGGAGTAGTATCTCAGAGTGGTATCTGTTGCATGTGGGGTAACGCACTCTCAGGACCAGCCAGTTCTGCTAGGGGTTCTGTACGCACTCCCAAAACAGTGAGGTGAGCTGGTTACGAGAAGACATCATGTGTCTGTCTGACTCCAGAGGAGCAAAACACTGTTAGCTGCCTTACTACCAAGTTCTAACTATGTAGTGTGTGGATGCACAACCCTATGTAGAGCTAACCTTGCCAGTAACTGGTTACAAAGTTGGTTAAAAATTGTAATGTGGACACAACGTAAGGCACAATACGCATGAATTGAGAACATCAGCCTTAACTCTGACTTCCCTGGCTTTTGTCAGCTTGTATGACATCTTATGGTGGTTTTAAGGAAGGCTTGAATTTAAAACAATATCTTCTGTTTCACTTTCTACCCAATTTTGCCTTTAGTTTGAATTATTGTTCTATTCCTTGGTGCTATTCAGACTTCTGTATCATGGATAAATTGGAGCAGGTCCAATATCTTTTGGCCTCTGCATGCCACTGGGTGTATCTGGTACATCCTTTAATGCACCCCACTAGATTGCTGTTCTTTTGATTCAACGATTCTTCTATAGTTGGCGGCTGCAGGTCTACGTGTATGATCTCTCTAGGAAGGGATGTGGAAAATATGTTCCTAGATTCTTTATCTAAACACTGAATTTAAGAACCTTGGAGAATTGAATTCGTGCAGTCATCCACTTCTCTTCTCCGGCCCTGCTTCTCACCCACCTGCACAACACAGATGGAGTGCTACTGTCAGAAAAATTCTTCTTTTTAAGACTCCTGCTTCTAGTGACGCCAGTGGGAAAATCCAGCTCTGCCTGCTGTCCCTGAAATACTCTACTTTTGTATGGGTTCCTCGGAGGAGAACTTCTAAACTACTTTGAGCTTACTGCATTTAACTCTTCTGTGTGTTTCTATCAGAGTCCCAAACTATTTATTTTGGGGGGCAGTGGGGCAACTATAGTTACACACCTGTGTAGAACATCATCCATAGTACTGCTAGACTCCTTTTCAGTCCTTTTCTCAATGGTGAGAGCACAGATAAGATGACCCGAGAGAGAGAGAGACACACACACACTCACACACTCACTCACTCTCACACTCTCTTCTACGTTTAGATGCTAGTGATGGGCTGGGTCATTGTTACCACAAAACACCCATGTCCTCTCTCAGGCTGAACATTTCCAATGCAGGAAGGCACTTAAAAATGAGCAGTCAGTGGGTATACAAACAAAGCATCAACATCTCTACAAGCTAATACAACTGGGGATCCCTCTGCTCTACTCTGATGTGGTGAGCTCTTCTATGATACAGATTTATTCCTAGACACTGATGGAATAATGGCGAAATGCTGTTACTGTACATAGTGCTCTGGTCTCTGCTGTGCAGGTACAGAACACTTCACAATGGTCTCGTCAAATGGGAAAGATTCCTCACAATGGAGTTTAATTTTTACACTTAGTTATATAACTACACATCTGTTTTTTGCCAGGTGAACTTGCTACTTTAAGTGACACAGCTTAACGGTTGAACATTCAGTTTGTGATCAGCATTATCAGGAAGTAAACACAAAGTTCATAGCAGCTCTTTGTAAAGGAGGGTGCAGGAGGGGAGCAGGAATTAACCCTGCTGACATCTGGGTCGTCTTTGTCCAGCTGTAAAGCATATTAACCCCATGATGACACCAGGTGGAATTCCAAGTGGAAACAGTAACAATGTTTATGGCGGGAGCTTCATGCTGGCATGAAGGTACAGTGTCTCTGTCCTTACTGCTGTGTACAAGTCCTGGTGTTGAGGGTTTCATTGCTGTATTCTAGCAAAACTGAAGATGGTTTGGATGAGTTCATATCATTCAGCTATCAGATTCCCTTGGAGCTGTCTTCTAAAAACAATCTAGCCACCATGAATTTCCACCTTCACTCCAGAATCCGCCTTTATTGCTGCCAGGCTGTAGGAAAACTGTCCAAAGCCAGGTTTTGATACTAACCATCCAGTTATTGTTGGTGGATATCAGTCTAGTTCCAGCCTTGTGGTTATCCTTTGTGGACAGATGACTGCCCTGTGCATAACCTCATTGTCCTCTTCTAAGCTATCCTTGTCATGATGCATATGGTCTATTGACATCTTCTTTGTTCTCCTGAGAACATGAAACACATCTCCTTCCCACCTTTTTACCCCCAACCTCCCCATCTTCTACAGGGCTGAAGTGGCAATCTGACTGCTGAGCCACTTTGAAATCCTAACAGGTGGGTTTTTATACATGCATTGCACCCACATTCTTCTCTTGCGTTCAGAATACTTGGATTAAATTATGTCTATTGCTTCTTGATGCTGGTATTTCCGTCTTGCTAGGGAGCTTGACTAAATCAGCTAGTCCTTAGATGAAGGCCTCAGCCAGCCTCTTTCTGTAGCAGGAGTAAAAACGTTAGTCGCTCAGAGTTGACTGCGTAATGGCCTATGAAAGATTGCTTGTCAGAGCCTCAGAGGACCATGCTCACAGCTCGTTGGTAAGCTGTAAACACCAACACAAGTGAGCTGGGAGGTGCTAATAGTCTGATTCAGAGTTCACATCAATCATTCTGACTTACTGTGTGTTTTTTTGTCTTCCTCCAGTACACCTCCAGCATGAGAGCCAAATACCTCGCTACCAACCAACCTCGCCCAGACTCTGGCAGTGTGCATTAAAAACAACGCAGACACAGTAAAACTAAACAAACGTGCCAACTGCTGCTACTCTGTGCTGTCCGTGTAGAACAACCCTGCTTTCCTGTCCCAAACCCAGTGCAACTCCTGCTTCTCCAATACAGACCACCCCTCCAACCTGGTACCTGTGCATTGGCAACCTGAATGGAAGCCCCTTTCAAATTAAACCTATACCTAGTTGTACCTGGAGAGAGCGAGCAAGCACCTGCGCGAGATCACCAGTTTGTCTGGGATTCACCTACTTGGGACCAGCTTTGTCAACAGTCTATCAGGAAACATTTGCAAATATTTTTACTTCGGTCTCCCCTACCCTCTCCCATTCCACAGAAGAACTGGATGGAAAAATGTTGCAGATCTTCAGTTCTGTGTGGTGATCCAGCGGAGCTGCTCAGTCTGTAGGGCACTGAAGAAGCAGAGGCTCCGAGCCCATGGCTATACTGTACAGATCAGGAAAGCCATGCCAATGTACACTCTTAAAATTCCGTGCACCTAGTCTTCTTGCCCGATACCTTGTGCGGAGGCCCTCATCCTGTGTCACTGAATACCTACTTTTAGCTGGGAGTCTGACCTGGGCTCCACTCTCTCCTCTGGTGACTTTAAATAAGCTTTTTCTTTCCTCTTTATAACCAGCTTTTGCATTCTTGAGTAGGCGGTTTTCAGCACCAGCCAGCTGTCTCAGATGCACCCCAGCCTGCCCATTGCGGTGAGCCTGACCTTTCTGCTCCATCAGGGAAGCCCCTGTAATCACAGATGGCATTCTGGGCGCTGCTTTTGTGAGACTGGGTGCACACAGAACACACAGGAGCCAGCAATTCACTTGGTGCCAAATTTTTCCAGGAAAAGACTTGTAAGACTTAGGGTTTTTTGCACTAAATCGTTTCAAATCTCTAGGGCAATAGCCTGGCACTAGGTCTCATGGGACAGTCAACTTGCAAGAGCAAGAGAGATTATAAGGTCCAGTGAACATATAGCAAATGCAAGGAGTTACTTGTGACAGATTGCTGGACTCTTCCATTAATGTTTGGAGTAGAAAAGTCAAGTCTCAAGGCATTGGCTTTAGAGGAGGATCCCAGGGCCTCAGCCCAAAGCTCGTCATAAGAGCAGCAAGGTTGCAGCCTCCTTGGTTCTGCGCTCCAGAAAACAAGTCTTAAAACATGAATGTTTGGGGGGGTTGGTTTGTTAGGTTGTTTTTTTTTTTGTTTTTTTTTCTGGTCATAACTGGTAACCACTAACTGCCATACACAAGGCACGTGTGAATAAACTCCTAGCACACTGTGCATGGGCCACGGTGCAATGGAGTGTCCCTGCAGGGGGCAGCATACTACACCAGTTCTGTACTTTCTGTTGAAGAATGGTGCTCTACAGGACATAAACCACTTTTTACTAGAAAAGACTCCATGCGCAGCCGTGCGATAAATGGATATGAACTTTGTACTCAAGTCGGTAAAAGAATCGTCCTTTTGAATTTTCCTTTCTGTGCAAGCCGTCTTAACCTAGTTGCTTAGGGAGACTTAAGCAAGAAACAGAAGTAAAGTACAAAATCTCATAAATCGGAGGTGGGCCACAGGACACACGTGGTTCAAATCTAGCACCACAATATCTGGATTGTATCAAAGGAGAACTCCTTTCTCATCTTTTAGTTTGCTCTGTATAGTGAATGTCCATAATGTGGACCAGTCAGCCTAGCAATCTGCCTTTGCTCTGGACGATGATATCAGACTTCTCCAGATCTTGTCCTTTTCCCTTTACTAGGGGTGAGTTATCGCCACTCTGGGAACATTTTGCATATTCCACAGATGATTAACTAGGATGCCAATACTTCCTCTAGGGGAAGTTACATACTCCAAGAAAAGGGATATTTTGAGACCTCTCAAGGAGATAGAAGCCACTAATGGACTAGCCTCCAACCTTTGGAGGAAGGGGGAAGAAAGAAGGAAGGAAAGTAGCACACTGACCAGTTTTTCCGGGAGAGGGGGTCTCAGGGTAAACGCTAGTTATGTTCCATCACAGATCCCTTAAAGCCTGGTGTGAGAGCTGCATGTGCGTGGTGGGTGGTATGCAAGCGTGTGGCGCTGCTGGCTTACAAGCCTCTGGACAGTTGGATGCTCATAACAGCTGGTATGATCGAGTGGGGAAAACTGAAACCACACTTCGTCATTTTAGAGAGAAACAAATCCCTGTTTTCCCCTAGTCGACTGGACTATTTCCCATGTTGTCTGTCAGCTAGAGGCTGCCCAGACTCAAATACTTCAGGCTTTTAGATTTAGAAGAGCCGCCCCAAAATCTGCTCCATGCCTCTCAGTAGCATGGCCTTAGTCCTGTAAGGTAAGTGTTGGAAGAGCATAAAGCAGGAAATAAACTTCAGTCAAACAGGTGCATCTGTCAGCAGCTTTTGCAGTACAAAGAACACATGGGTTTTCCCACTGGGCCTTAGGAGAAGTCGGGTGCAGCATGCCAGAGCCAGCAGTTTCAACGCTGGGAATAACAAAGAGCCAATACCTTTCAGTGCAGTATCCAGGCTGGAAACTGCCTTAGCTTGCTTCCTTCCCAGGCTTAGTTTAATCGGTTGTACTGTCCAGAACAAATTGTAACAGGGCTCAAAGGCTATAGCCAGTTGCTGATTGGAGATCTGTGCTCTGACACTTGAAAGTGTACCAAGGAAGAATTCTGTGGGACACTGTGCACTCCCAAATGGCCAAGAACAAGACTGCAGTGTGCTCTGTGTACTGCATGGTTCCATCCAGGACTTCCTTTTCTTGACATGGATTTTGCACTTTTGTAAAGAGTCACGGAGCCCTGCTGTCCCACTGCATGTGATGCAGGGACCTCTCTATTTTAACACGTTTCTATTTATTTTTTTATATGGATCATTGGGCAACGGTGTGGCACCTCTAGGGGTTGGTCCAAATGGATCTGCTGCAGAGCCAGTAGCATGTGCTCATTAGCACGGGTGTGAAGTGATCGCTGTAGTCTTAAGTGACCAGTCTGGTGTAGTCTGTGTGCAAACCCTGAACGCATGTGGGCACAGCATGGCCAAGGAGTAGACATCTCAAAATTCAAGATCTCCCAGAATCTCTCCTCTCCCCCACTCCCCCATAGGTGAACAGCAGGAGCTTACTGACAAAGAGTAATCTGTTGTAAGTGGACCTACTGGTTATGGGAGTCTTAGATACAGTGAGTAAAGTGTCTTTTTTTTTTTTTTTTTTTCTTCCTCTTCTGTAATTTGTATTGCATTTTAATGTGTGACATGTCCATGCCAGATCACTCCGAATGTTTCCCAGCTGACTTCTCAACAGCACACAATCATCTCAGAATCAAGCCACGTTATTGCTTATTAGTACATGGCTCCAAAATTCAGGGGAACTGTGAGACTCTGATCTCCGGGCACCTGGCTGACCGCAAAACAGGAGGCAGCTCCTGTGTGGTTAGAAAGGTGACAGCAGCAAAGACATTGTTTGCACTTAAAAAAAAGAAAAGAAAAGAAAAAAAAGTCATCGGCTTGTCTGGTTTGTTTGCTTTCTTTCCGCTCCATCGTCACGTACAAATGATGTTTTGATTTTGGAACTGAGACCTTTCAAGCACACCAACATCTCCACAATGTGAAATGTAAATAGCATGTTGGACTCTTGTGTCCAGTGTTCAGAACTGCATTGTAATTGTAAAGGAAATCGAATCAAGACTTGGCTGTGAATTTCTTGTGCTGTCTTGGGAATATAACTGTAGTGTTTGTATCCTGTATGTAATATTAACTGAATTCATTTTACTTGCTGATAAAAGGGTTCAAATGGAGATCGCAGCATCCATCATGTGACCAAACCTGACCGGGGGAGGGGATTTGATTGCCCCCCATCCTCTTTGAGTTCTCCCCATTATTAATTATTAGTTATTAATTTGTATAGCCAGCTCTGTGGGCACGGGGGGGTGTCCATTTGAGTGCTTTGAACTGGCCGATTTGCATGAGGGGAGTTTTTGGAATGGCCCCAGAGGAGGAGTCACACACAAGTTGCCCTTAGAACGTGTAATGTTCATGTGCACAGTCCAGGCTTTCCCAGAAAGAACAGCTTCCATGGGCTGGCCTTGTGCTCTGCTCGTTATTCTTGGCACCGTAATGTGGGTAGCAGATGGACACCATTCTGCTGAGCAAGTGCCTACGTGGTACAAATGTTTATATAGATAAAACCCATCTTTGACTCCTAGATCCAGTTTCTTTCTCTCCCTGGGGGCAGTCAAGGCTTGAGGTTGGTGCAGAGACAGCACACTGCCCTACAGGAGGGAGAAATGGGAGAGCATCAGTCTGCTGACTGGGCCCCTTCAAGTTGATTTAAGGGTAGGTGGGTTCCCATCGTCTGTCAGAAGGGTGGTGGTTACATGGCAGGACCTGAGGAGCAGGGGGATGAATGAAGCAAGGAAATGGAGATCCTCATGGTGCCTAAAGGGACAGTGTAGCTTTCGGGGAGAAGGGAACTCTCCTTGTGGCTTTTTCTTTCCCTGCTTTGCAAGGTCCTTCATTACCAGGCAGGATACACCTGGATAGTATTGGAGCATCATGCAGGAAGACATTGGCTCCACAACCGGGAACTCCAGGCTCTGTTCCCTGAACGTGGCCAGAAATCCAAAAGGAGCTGAGAGGGAGGGAGTGCATGTTTGCTATCCTAGCACACCTTCCCTCTAGCCCTTTTGGTGGTGTATTTCTGCCAGAGCAGCCTGGAAGAGCTGGGACTGTGGGTGGGAGGCACTAGCACTGTGGACTCTCTCTATTCCAGAGAGAGCGAGGCTCCTTGCTAGAGGCAGCCTGCAGCAAGGAGTATTGAGGGAAGCCAGGCTTCCAACCACCTGCACTGGGCCAAGAAGCCACACTCTCCCACAACTGTGCAGGGACACCAGCCAACAGTGTCAGGTGGAACATTCCCCCACCAATCTAGGACAGACTCTACTGCTTGTCGAGAAAGAGGACTTGGCAGGGCACCCTGCCCTGGCCCTGCATTTCACCCAAGATGATTCACCTTGCACTCCCGGTCTCCCCCTCTTTAACTAGAGGCTGACATCGGGGAGTGACCTATGCACTGTTGGTGTGGTAGCATCAGGAGGCAGAAAATTCTAAATGTTATCCGTTCGTAAACTGAGTGGGCTGACCTTCCAAACAGATGAGTGGAGCCTCCTGCTGCCCCTCAGCTATCAGTGTGTGGCTCCACCAAGTGTGGAGAAGGAGAGTTGCCCAGTGGTTAAAGTGCAGGGCTGGGAGCTGGGACTCGTAGCTCTTACCCCAGACTGCTGCTTGTTTGCTATGTGAGCAAATCACTTAGCCTCTCTGTGCCTCAGCTTCCCCTTGTAAAAATGGGGGCTACCCACTGGTGGGGCGGGTTGGAGATCGTTGACAGGAGGCATGATTTAATTATTTATTTCTGAGATCTGTGAAACTGCCCAGCAATCTGAGGGCCTGGACAAAAGGAAATGGAAAACTATAGACCTGACAATATGCGAAGTGTGAAGTTTTATTCTAGAGAGGGTAACTCCTACCATTAGGGTCTTTCTAGGCGTTCAGTACCGCATCTCTCCTCATTCAATTCCAAACTCCCTCCCTCCCACGTTCACATTGCAAATCAACCAGCAGACGTCTCCAGGGGCCTGAGATCCAAAGGCAACTGAAGTCAATGGAAAGACTCCTCTTGACTTCAGTCATCTTTGGATCAAACCCTAGTGGCCCAGCTGTTGAATCATATGCCTCGGGTCCCTTGTTAGCAAATGTGAGCTGGGAAGTCCCTGTGGGTTTAGTTAACTATCATCTTTAAGATGGAAGTTTTTAGTTTGTTTTTGACACTGTGCACGGAAACTTACTGGTGAACATGTAACTGGCCTTTTTGTAATTCTTTTGTTTTTATTCTTAACCATAATGTCTGTATATCATACCACTTTATATACATATATGTATAATATATAAATATATACTTTTTTTAAACCTTTGGACCTGCTAGTTCCTTTCAAGTATTCCTGCACTTACCTAAAACGTTTTTAAATTGTGAGGGTTAAACTGAGGAGTGAACCCATTTTGTATCTTTCCTTTTTCTTCTGTAGTTTTATTGATTGTACCGTAGCTATTTTTTACTGTAATTTTTGTTCTGAAAATACTAAAAAAAAACAACCCTAAATGTAACTTGTGGTTTCTATTCAGCTTGGGTTTAATGTTTTAAAATAAACAAATGAAACTACATAGCACTGTTCTATTTTGTAACTTTCTTTTATTGGTAGAATCTCTTGCTTTAATTTTGACCTATTTTGCCTATTACACAGCTAAGTGTACACAACATTGTACAATGTTGTGTAAAGTCAGTGGAGGCAAAGGGAATAGAAACATTACTTAGTACTATGTATTGCACTGAGATCAGATGATCAGAGCAGGTGTCAATCCTGCTAATGCAGTGGTTCTCAAACTTTTGTACTGGTGACCACACTCAGAGGCTTGCTATGTGAAAGGGATTTCCCCCCCCCTTATAAAAACACTTTTAAATATATTTTAACACCATTATAAATGCTGGAGGCAAAGCGGGGTTTAGGGTAGAGGCTGACTGCTTGCGACCCATGTAATAACCTCGTGACCCCCAGTTTAGAACCCCTGTGCTAATGCTACCATATGTGCTTTAACTGGTAAAGTTAAGCAAGTGCACAAGTGTTTCCAGAATTGGTGCCTTGTGGAGGATATAGTTTGGAATCTGCTAATATGGTCTGTCTCAGGGGTTTATAACCAGGTTCCAAATGTGGACTCTATTCTGAAATTTGGTGTATAACATTTCTGGAAAGGCTGAAAGACACACCTAAAGGGTAAAGGGGAAATTCTAAATCAAAGTGATCCTTTAAAAACAGTTAAAATTTTCTCTCTACTGAAGAGTCTGCTGTTGGGCATTTGGAAGGGAAAAACACTGGATCCACCGAGTTTTGAAAACTGCTATTGAGTATTCCTGGTCACTGTCTTGCATAACACTTTTTGACAGTTTGTCACATTCAGGTGTAACAAGTGCCCAGGTGAAATGGCAAAACTGGTGATTGGAGTGTGTGTGGGTGTGCTCGTGCACCTGCCCACCACACTCTTCAGTAATCTTCATACTCTGCTTTGGGAACTGTCCAGCTAATGTGTTGGACATGTCAACCAGGGGGCTAGATTTTTAGGATGGTTCCAAAAGCTCACTGTCAACTGTTGTTCTCTGTAGTGTGCTTGAACCACAACAAATGAAAAAGGGTTAACTTTACTGGTGAAGTTCACTTGACTGTACACATTCCCATATTTACGAATACAATGGGGGGGGGAATCCCACGTTAGACCCTCACAGACCCCTTCAGAAGACTACAAAATTAATGTAAACTGCTCCATAAAATAATCACCTGAAGGCAAGATGACTGGGGCCATTTGTAGTTGAACTGTCTTCCCTCCTTACCTGGCTGCAGAGTAGGCAATAAGTGGGGTGTTTGTTTTTGCAGTTCATCTGTATCATCCTCTGATCACAACAGCAAAATAAATCCTTTTCCTTCCTGTACTGCAGTTTTGGTTGATCTGTTCGGTCTACTCGTATCAGTCTTCGTCGAGGGTTTTACTAGCTACCGTCGGTTCTACTCCCTGACCGCTGCATGAATTGAGGGCCACGTGCATGAAAAGATTAAATCCAGGAAACCACAGTAAAGCCAAACTCCCGATAGTGCTGCTAGCTCTTGCCACTCGTCCCAGCTAACTAAGTCAAGCATTTTAGGATGGGGTTACTGCGAAGGGAAAGAAATGGGGACCTCCGGAGTACTCGTGCATGAGGGAAGGAATCGTGAATGGTACTAGGGAGAAGGCAGAGTAATCTGGTAATGGAAACGCTCCAGTAAAAATTTTTTTAACCCAAATGCTAGCACGAGAGCCCCACAGCCACGGAATTTGCTTTGAGAAACCAGGTATGTGATCAGACTGGGTTCCGTTTAAGTGGTGGTCATCTGTATTGTGCATCTCTGATCTGCTGTATATTTGTGCAGTACTTTAATGTCACCACCAGGTGGCAGCAGGCTCCACATTGAGATCTGATTGTGCAGCCTCTTGCCTGGGTGAAAGAAACAGGGCTTCCAGGAGAGATTCTAGCTGTAGGGCACAATAGAATGTCCTGGATCACTCTTACTGCTACCTCCCCTTCCTCCTGTCCAGTTTCCTCCTTCCTTTCTCCCCCCCCCCCCCCCATACTGCCCGTTGCTGTTATTCAACTTCTGATCTACCCCCCAGATACAGAGAGCTCACTGGACTCCGGTCAGGGTATTCTGCTGCCTCCTAGGACAGGGCTTCAGGAGCAACCTGTGCATCAGATTAACAGGAGTCGTCCCTGGCACTGCAAGGCACCTGTAAAACAGATGGGTTGAGATAGTGGGTTTGGGGTCAGGCCCTTTGTAAGTCAGTGGAAAGACTCCATTGACTTCAGTGGTGTCTTGGAGCCAGACCGGAAGCTTTCAAGGAGGGGCTGGGTTAGGCTTCTCTCTCCTATAAACTCATGAGTTTTGGGATACTAATACTTTGCATTTCTATGTCATGTATATCCTCCTAGGAGTCTTTACAGACACAAAACAGCCCTGCGGCCTGTGAAGCAGGTAAGGGAATGTACAGGGATCGCTGCCCCCACAACTGATATGCAGCTATGTTCCACTGCTTGGGCAGCTACTGTTGATAGGTGTAATAGCTGTTTAGGGCAGGAAGTAAATACCATGTCCCAGTGCTGTTGCAGTGGGACTGGAAGTAGGTGGGGTTTCATTACCCAAGCTAGAATATGGTCAAAACAAAGCTATTAACAATAGAGCTGGATCGCAAAAACATTCTACTATAGATTTCTTTAAAAAAACAAAACAAAAAAACAAAAACAAAAACTTTTCCAAAACCTTTCAAGGGTTTTTTTGGTGAGGGGAAAAACTGAAGGCTGAAAATGCTGCTTCACAGAGCTGCCTCGTCTCTATTCTCTAAGGGCTGGGCTCCCTGGCTATACTACATCTTCCATGATGCACCATGTTCTCTATGCTAGGTGACACGCTGTGGTGAGGCCACTTGGAGAACCTGGCCGTTAGAGAAGAATGGGAGCACGGGCCACCCTGATTGCAACTCCGATGCAACACCACGGAGCCATTTCTCAACTGAAGTTCACGGCTTAGGCTAAAATTTTTCAGATGTTTGGTGGGTTTTTTTCTTCTCCCCTCCCCCCCCCCCCCACATCCCCCCTCTCCCATTTTCCCCTAGAAAGCAGCCATTTTTCATAAATCTGTTGAATAAAATTTCTGCAACTTCTCACTACCCCTATTCTAACCAATAGTGCTGCACCATCTTAAATGCATATAAATTGTCAGAGCACAGTTCTGCCTTTTGCCCAAAAGACAAGGGCCTCATGTTGATTCTGCAGCACTGGTCCGCTGCTGCTCCAGAGGGCTGATTACAGCCAACTGAATAATCAACACCACTGCCTGGAAAGGTGAAGCCTTCTTGTTTAAGTAGTGACCTGGCCTAACCCTGCTCACCTTGTGGAAGCTGACAGGAATTGCAGCACAAGCTCCCAGGGCTGCAGATACATCACACCACTAAACCATTTAACTCAAGAGCCTTGGCTACACTGGTGCTGTACAGCGCTGCAACTTGCTGCGCTCAGGGGTGTGAAAACACACCCCCCCCCGAGCGCAGCGAGTACAGCGCTGTAAAGCGCCAGTGTAATCCGAGCCTGCAGCGCTGCACGCTCGCTCGCAGTGCTGCAAGCTACTCCCCTCGGAGAGGTGGAGTACTTACAGCGCTGCGAGAGCTCTCTCGCAGCGCTGGCGGCGCGACTACACTTGTGCTTCATAGCGCTGCCGCGCAGCAGCACTGGGAAGTCCTGAGTGTGGCCAAGGGAAGGCCAGTACCTTGCAGTGCACATGGGCCATAGGAATTATTCCCATCTTGCCTCCCACCCTGTTGCTGGAGACCGGAGAAGGGGTGGTGAACTTGGTAGCCCAAATAGTGGGGAAAGGCTTAGGCATCCACTACCTGAACTCCTGTGGCTGGAGACTTCTGTGTTTCTGCTCAGCCATTCACTGATCTAGCAATTGACACCAGTAGGTGGTATGAGCTGGGTTTGGAAAGAGTTCTAGCCAATGGAAATGTCTGGGCAAGGTGTTGGAGGGACAACATGATGGCCATGAAACCCTTGTAATAAAGGGAAATGAAGAAGGAGCCTAAATCCTAGTATGGAACAGGTGCCGTATGAAATGACTCCATCCATGTGCCACAAATCCTCTGACTTCAGAATTAAGGCAGAATATTTTGAACCAGACTGTTTTACAAGTCCCTGGGGTAAGTCCAGAAGGAATCTGGCTAGTTGGTGGTGGTTGTCCCTGAACAAATATCAGGATTTGGAGGGTAATGAGGGTCACTCCTACATCTGAAGATATTATCTCTGGGCTGATCTGTGCTGGTGTATCTCTCACTGTAGAAAGCAGCAGCCACACACGGTATGCTTGGCTTGAAAGCTATTTGGCAGTCTTGAACACTGCTCTGCTGTTGGGAGACTTCTTTGGAATTAGGATAATTTCTATGAAGGGGGTAGATGTTTTGCTTTTCCTAGTGTCAATCTGAATCTGGATGAGGATGTGAACTTTCTTTTTACAGTTCTTGCTTGTTAATATAACTGAAATCTGTGTCCTTGTACTTGGATCTCAGCTAGGAATAATCTTATAAGGAGAGCAGTTTGAGCTGAGACAGCATTAATGAGAATGCTGTGGCTTTATAGTGCAACTCTTCCAGAAGGCCACCCGTCCCTAGCTGTATCAATACACAGGTACAGTGCTGACTTCCCTATGTTGCCTTGTGAATAACCTGGCAGGACTCGTCTCTAGGCAAGACCACCTTCCCTCCCAAATAACTGCCAGCTTTGCTTCATTTCATCTCATTGTGGGCCCTAGGGAAAGCACTTGTTTTGTCTGGAGATGAAGTGTCTGTGTCCTCTACCTCCTTCCTCCCCCTCCAACCTTCCAGCTGAGATGATTAAACCTGAGCTCATCTCAAAGAGAGAGTGAGTCTCTGGCTTCCACTGGAAAGTGTGAGGAGCAATCATTGACAGAGAGCGAGTGCCTGTCCTGTTCACTGAGTAAATATTTTACCAGCTTTGCTATCTCCCAGCAGGGCTCAGAACGTGAGAATGCCACCTGCACGATGACCTTTAACGAAGCTATACCTCTCCAATCGCACTGCCCTGCCCTTTCCCAGCAGGGAGGGCTCGAATCCTCGCTCCACACTTCTACACTTCACTGTCTACTCACGCACCAATGTGCAAAGTGCAGCTCTATGCTCAGGGACAATCCCCTGGGAGAACCGTACAGCGAGGGTTAAGTATTTGTCAGAATAAAGCTTTGTAGGTGGAGAAGCTCAGCTGGAAGGAACAATTCTAGGTACTTTTTGGCAAAGGGAGGTGGTAGCTGTGATTTGGGGGGGGGGGCGCGAAGGGAGGCACAGGGCCATGTTTTCAAAAGCATCCCTTAACTTTTGTGTGCTCCACTTGTCAGTTGAAGTTAGTGGCACTTGCAGGTGCTCTGAAAATTGGACTCGGAGGCTCAAGTTGGGCACCTAAAATTAGTGGATGTTACAAAGTTTGGAAGTGACTTGTTCTAAGTCGCACACCAGCTCAGGGGCCATTACGTATAGCTCTTGGCTGTCTCCTTTTACAGAAGAGGAGGGACAGGAGACATCCCCTGGCACATGTCTAATCAGAGGGGCAAAATGCTATTTCTGGGAGCAGGGGCCTCCAACCTGTTCCTCCCAACACAAAATGTGGAGTATGACTCAGTTTTCTTGTCTGCCTGAATGCATGGGGCCTGTCCATGCAGCTCTGCCAGGGAGAAGGGGTGGATAAGTTAGGCCAGACTATCTTCTAGAGGCCATTACACCACCTTAAACAGAAGCCTGAGGAGAGCAGTTGGATTTGTTTGACCACAGGGTGATGCTGAAGCCCCACGGTGGAGAATGAGAAAAGTCTTGAAAGTGAGATGCCCTGAGTACAAGACAATAGAGGCACAGCGTCACTCCCCCGTGGCTTGTCTGGTAAGCGACAGCCCTGAACCCCAGCAAAAGAGCCTTTCTCTAGGCCCAGCAGCTTGGGGAACTGTATACAGGAGTGGTAGCATAGCTGCTGTTTCATTGTGCTCTGCAGCACAGTCCCATTCACAAACTGGCCCTGACTCTGTGGTTTGGTCGTCTGCCTCCAAAAATGGAGTTCTGGCCAACATTCCTTTACTTCCTACAACCGTTTCTGCACTGCAGGGCTATGGTAGGTTAGCGCTGAGCAGCCAGTAGGATATCTCCCCCCCACACACACACACCCAGCGTCTTTAATTCATTGCTGTTCAAACCCTCGGAAAAAGGAGCTGGAGGAAAGCAAAATCCTTTGTGGATAACTTCTCCAGCATCCATCTGGCATGATTCCCCTGGGCCAGCTATAGCTCCTCAACCAGAAGGGGGCTCTGTAAAGCCCAGTGGTGGTTGTTCAGTAAGTGCTGCCCTGGTGCTCGGTGCTGGGCATGTCCTACTGGAGGACAGCTGGGGTCCCTGCCCTGTTTGGATCCTGTCTGACCTGAGGAAGGCTAGTGAGTGGTGCGATGCTGTACTCTAGGGGCAGGGCCTGGTACAAGAAAGAAATTTGAGGGAAGAGAGAGCAGTTGCCAGGCACCAGTGGCCACGGCACTATGAAATATGACTGGCCAGGAAGCTTTCACAGGAGCTCCTGTGCTCAGACAACCTTGACTTACATCCCACCTGCCAGGAAGGGCTTGGAGCTTGGCTCCCTCCTTGGCTAGCCAACTAATGACCACTCAGAGCACCCTGCCCAGCGTGTCTTGTCTCGCCGCAGCCTGGACCTGTCTCCAGGCCTTAGGTAGTGGCTAGGCAAAAGGGCTGTGTGCGCTAAAGGAGAACCTCTGAGAATGAAACTCTCAGCCGAGCTGCACAAGGACTTTCCAGATTGCCTCCACCCCCCACCAGCTTGTAACACGCACTGACTGTGGAGCGTGGCAGTGACACTCTGAAGTGTCACCTCTTTGGCTGTCAAAGGGAGAGGAGAGCCTCTGCTGCCTTGAGTGACAGCCCCCCTGGCTGTGTTCGCCATGGGAGTGACGCAGGGGAGTGGGAGAGGGACCCTAGCCATGGAGCTGGACAACATCCTTTGTTCCCTGATATGAGCGGGGGGATGGGGGAAGGGGAGTGTGAGCTGGGCCTGCCACACCCGTGCGATCCTAGCAGTGGGGGAGAGCAGCTGCTCTGGGGCCTGGCTGTGTAATTACAGGATCGGATGTAAAGACGTGAAAACGCTTTCCATGGAGGGACTTTCTCTGCTGTGTCCAGTTTCATCTGCTCTCTGTTTTCAATTACACAAGCATTTACACTGCATTTCCCATGGCCGGTGTGGGATCCCTGTGCTGAGCCGGGGCCAGCAGGGAAGTCTCCCTTTGATTGGACCAATTAAGATCAGGGCGTTCCTCACCAGCTCAAACCAGTTTAGAGACAAAAGCCCCAATTGTTCCCATTTAAGTCCCTACAGAACTCAGTTTACCTTCAGGCTGTGCCCCAAAGCTCAGCGAGGGTAGCATCCTGAGCGCTGTCCCCATGGGAGCCCCTCGCACGGCCGGTTGTGCCAGCCATGCAGTGTGAATGCTTTCTGTTAGGCTATGGGCCTGAGTCAGGGCCGGGGGGTGCCCCTAGTGTCCCTTTCTAATGAGTTTTCACTACTCCTATTCAAAGATTTCTGCTTGGTTGGAAAGGGAGCCCTGGTTTTTTACACACTGCAACCAGCCTGACTGTGTTTATCGCACTGAAAGCGTGATCAGCTGCCCCAGCCACTGTGCCCCAACAGCTGGGCGAGGCTCTGCAGTCATTTCTGAAACAGTTAAAACACAACCTCCGGCTCCCGCACAAATTGTCTGAACTCTTCTAGGCCCGGGGGCTTTTCCAGATCAATCACTTTCTCCGTTAGATTGTACCCTATTCAGAATACATACAGCTCCTCGGGCGGGCCCCTGTTTGTCATGATCACCTGCTGTACAAGCTAGAACAGTAGAGAGGGCTGTGGGGGAACTCGCTGGTTTTCCTCTGGGCCAGCTAGTTGCAGGTCCATTTGCTCTACAGCAACAGGATTGCCAACTTCAAAAATCATGAGTCGGACTCCTACAAATCATGAGATTTCAAAAGCAGATTTGTATTGTGTGTGTTAGGTCAGTCTGTGACGGGTTGGATCACAGAAACCCCCTTGATGAGCTGCCACCCAATGTGCAAAGACTACCCCTGCTTCTGTTTTCCCTGCCAGCTCAGGATTCCAGCACCCTGTCTTGCTGAGCCAGACACTCCAGTCTGCTTTAACAAAGACTCAGGGTCTGAATCACTAGTCCCAAAGCTGCAAGTTTACCCGAAAACCAGCTTACAGGAGTGTGCTTGTCTTTAGCACTCAGATGCCCAACTCCCAATGGGGTCTAAACCCAAATAAATCCGTTTTACCCTGCATAAAGCTTATGCCGGGCAAACTCATAAATTGTTCGCCCTCTATAACACTGATAGAGAGATATGCACAGTTGTTTGCTCCCCCAGGTATTAATACATACTCTGAGTAAATTACTAAATAAAAAGTGATTTTATTAAATACAGACAGTAGGATTTAAGTGGTTCCAAGTAGTAACAGACAGAACAAAGTAAGTCACAAGCAAAATAAAATAAAATGCGCAAATCTATGCCTAATCAAACTAAATACAGATAAGTTCCTCACCAGTTCCAGAATGCTCCCTTTTACAGGCTACTCTCCCTTTAGCCTGGGTCCAGCAATCTCTCACAACCCCTGTAGTCTGTCTTTTGTTTCAGTTTCTTTCAAGTATCCTGGGGGGGTGGAGAGGCTCCTTCTTTAGCCAGCTGAAGACAAGATGGAGGGGTCTTCCCCAGGCTTAAATAGACTCTCTCTTGTGGGAGGAGACCCCCCTCCTCCCTCCTATGCAAAGTCCAGCTCCAAGATGGAGTTCTGGAGTCACCTGGACAAGTCACATGTCCCTGCACGACTCAGTCTTTACAGGCTGAAGCCATTGTCCACATGGTATCTTGCATGTCTCCAGGAAGACTTCTTATGTGGATTGGAGCATTTCAAGATGCATTGTTCCCCAAGTGTTTCCTGATTAGGTACTTAACCTGGCGAATTCCTTTCTAACGAAGCTGACCAAATGCCTCCCGAAGCTTACTTAGAAACCAAGCAAGCATACAGCCCATATTCTTAACCTTAAGTAGAAAATGATATATATATATGTACAAATAGGATGAATAGATATAGTAGACCATAACCTTTACGGAGATATGTTACCTGGCACAGGCAGCACAAAACATATTCCAGTTATGTCATACATACATTTATAAGCACCCCCTCCCCATAAAGCCTTATGGGGTACACTGTCACACAGTCTCTTGATGTTTGAACTCCCTTGCCCATCCCCAGGGGGTGTGCATGTGACAATGAGTGTTACCCACTCTCCCATCTGTACTGGATAAGGTGAGTTTGGCCCCTGCTGCAGGAACTCCCTGTCGCCCAGCAATTAATCCTGTCCTTTAGTGCCCCATGCGTTCTGTCCCCATCCAACCCCCCCTTAGTTCAGTCCCTCTGCCCCCCATCATCATCACCCCATCAGTTCAGCCCTTTGCCCCCATCCACTCCCACTGTCCTCAGCTCACCCTCCCAGCACTCACCCCATCGGCTCAGAACCCACCATCAATACAGACCTCCACCCTATCCCCCTCCTCCTCGCCCCTCCTCACTTCAGTTCTCCTGCTGCCCTCTGGCCATAGGTCAGCCCTCCCACCCTCACCCCTGCTCCTCTTAGGGTTTTTAAAACAACCACCCAGGCCTAGGGGAGCTGCAGTGGGTTGCCCCCTCCCACTTCCCAGGCTGGAACCCCCGGGAAAAAAATCCTGACATTTGAGAGTTCTGTTGCGAGATCATGAGTCAGGCTTCGTTTTATTCAGCAATCACGTCTCTGTGGATGAATGCGTGAGAGTTGGCATGTCTGCTGCAGTGTCCCTGTCCAGGCTCCTCCATAGCCTGGCCTCCCTTATCCTCGCACTTCCCTGCCGCCTGGGCCTGGGTTTTGTAAAGCCGTTGCCGGATTTAGGGAGCCCGCTTTTCAGCTGTGGGTGCCTGACGTTGGGTAGGTGCTTCGGGGGCTCCCAGAATAATAGAGACTGTTGCTGATTTGTCTCCGGAGCTGGGTGAGGAGGCAGAGGTAGGTGCCGGCTGTACAAAGCAGCTGAGTGTTTGAGCTAAACCCAGTGTTGACTGGATGGTGATTTCCAAAAGTAAGTTTTGCCGTTAAGATGTAGCTGTCCTTCCCCCCCCAGTAATCAGAAACAAAAGAGAGAAGCCTAACTGTGCAGACAGGTTTCTAGGTCAACAGACTATCCTGTGTTTCCCTAAATAATATGTTTACAAAGGATGCCCCATGCTGTGCCTGCCAGGGACTGCTGAATGGGCTGATTTGCATTCACATTTACCATGCAGAACACTGACTGGGCTCGGGCCAGTTTTTCCTGTGTGAGCTGGTGTCTGCTGCCGTTAGGGCTGCTGCTAGAAAACTCTTCCCATGGAGCCACTTGTCTCAAAATCCTAGCGGTTAAAAGGAACCGGTGCTTAAGGTTAATGCCAAAATAAGGAGCATAAAGGAAGTACTTTCTCCTGTGCTCTAGGGCGTGATTAATACTTAGCTTTACTACAGAGCCTTTCATAGGTGACTCGCCACATGCTTTACAGCACTGATCAATCCCACAACGCTCCTGGGAACCTGTTCTGCCTAGGCAACTGCGCCACGGAAAGGGATTTGATCACGGTAGGTAAGCTAGGAATACAACCCACATGGACTAATGGCTGGCCCATGTGCCAACCACTAGACCACGCTGCCTCTCAGCTGTGTTATTATAGACTTAGGCCTGGTCTACACTAACCCCCAAATTCGAACTAAGGTACGCAACTTCAGCTACGTGAATAACGTAGCTGAAGTCGACATACCTTAGTTCGAACTTACCGCGGTTCAGAAGCGGTCCACACGCGGCAGGCAGGCTCCCCGTCGACTCCGCGGTACTCCTCTCGCCGAGCTGGAGTACCGCAGTCGACGGCAAGCGCTTCCGGGATCGATTTATCGCGTCCAGACCAGACGCGATAAATCAAACCCGGAACTTCGATTGCCAGCCGTCTAACTACCGCGGTAGTGTAGACCTGGCCTTAGTGCTTATAGCACCTTTCAGTCATAAATCTAAATCTGTTCTAGGATGGAGGGTAACTGCTATCCTTTTTGCAAACGGGGCAACTCAGGAGGGTGATCATATGTCCCGTTTTGCCCAGGACAGTCCCTTTTCTAAGCCCTGTCCTGGCCATCCTGACTTTTTTGATCAGTTTGCAAGAGCGAATGGGACAAATGCCTACTTTTGTCAAAAAAAGTGGGGTGCAGTGCAGAGGAACGTGCGGGGAGGGGGAAGCGAGCGGTGATGCCAGCCCCGCGCAGAGGGAGGGGCAGGGCTCAGGTGAGCAACGCCACCAGCCCCAGCCTCGTGCAGGGAGCAGGAAAGGGGAGCGGGGCGGCCTTTGAGCCAGTCCTGCGTGATGTCCCATTGCAAAATATGGTCACCCTACAACTGAGGCGCAGAGAATTTGTGACTTGCTCCCATCACAGGAATAGAATCCAGGAAACTGGACATCCAGCCCCCTGTCCTGGCAACTGGACAATGTGGAGAAGGACGTTCCAGCTTCACGTCCCTGTGATGGGCTCTCTGGGAGGTGCTGCACCTGAGACAGTGTGTGGAGACTGCATTGCAGGGGATGCCAGTGCTATGGGCTAAACCCTCCCAAAAGACTTAGGCTGTTCTTACGCTGGGGAAGCATAAATGCAGCAAGGCCAAAGATCATTAAGCCCTGCAAGGTGCTAGGGCTGAGGTGGCTAGGAATGGCTTTGCAGTGTGGGACAGAAAGGGGAAAGCATCTCTAAAATAGAAGCAGCAGGTTTATGTAGGACATTCTGTTAGTATCAGAGGTGACCCTTCTCTGGTTTCAGCCATCAGCTGTTGTCAGGCACCCTCCCAGAGTCTGGAGCGATAGTGCAAATAGCAATTTAAAATGTCTACATGTGCTGGTAAATTCATTACCCCCCACACCACCCCATTGGCTTGCCTGTGTGTACACACAACCTCCCAAGGCGCACACTGCACCCGCTAGGATCGCACAAGGGCCCACGACACTAGATAGTGATACGTAGCAAAGAGCAGAACGAAAAGAACCTGCCACAAGGAAAGTAACCTCCCCCCCCCCCCCCCCCCAGCCACACACTCAATTGCATGTCTGCCCTGGGCCTATGCCTTGCAGCTGGCAGTCTTAACGTCTAGTGGGGGGGTTCGGTTTGTAAATGGGCTGGCGATCCGGACGGCAAGGCCACCATCCCACTTTGGAAGCACACGTCTAGGCTTCAGATTGCCAGAGGAAACTTTGATCTTTGCCCTCCTCACAAAATGACCAGTGCAAGCTGTAATCACCAGTAGGCTGTGCCTGGGAGAGCTCAGGACTGGAAGCGGGCATGGGGCTGGGGATGAGGGGTGCAAGAGGAGGCTCTGGGCTGGGGCAAGGGGTTGGGGGGAGGGCTTTGGCTGAGGGGTTTGAGGTGCAGGAGGAGGCTCCGGGCTGGGACAGTGGGTTGGGGTGCAGGCTCTGGAGTGGGGCTGGGGATGAAGGGTTTGGGGTGCATGAGGTTGGGATGCAGGGAAGGTACGGGGTCCTGACGTCACTTACTGCGGTTCCAAAGAAGCAGCCGCCAGGTCCCTGCAGCCTCTAGGCGCATGGTCGGCCAGGCGGCTCTGCGTGGTGCGTGCTGCCTTTGCACCCACAGGCGCTGCCTCCCGCAGCTCCCATTGGTCGCAGTTCTCAGCCAATGGACGCTGGCACTGGGGGCGGGGGCAGCACACGGAGCCTCCCTGGCCGCCCCAGTGCCTAGGGGCCGCAGGGACTTGGCAGCAGCTTCCGTGAGCTGGGCAGGCAGGGAGCCTGCCTTAGTCCCAAGCCTCCAACCGGACTTTTTACAGCCCAGTCGGCACGTCGGTGCCGACCGGAGCCGCCAGGGTCCCTTTTCGACTGGGCATTCCGGTCGAAAACCAGACACCTGGCAACCTGAAATTTAGCTTATCTCACTTCCAAAGCACCATGCGCTACAGGGGAACAAGGCCCTCCTAGGCCAGACTAGGAATGGCCACGTGGGAGTTATACCAGGTTAACTGCACCGCTCTAACGACACTGGGCAAAGTCCCCGTGTCGCCAAGCCCAAGAACTGCCCATCACTGTGCAGGTTCCAGGAAGGAGGAGCTGGTTAAAAAGAGCTGGATTTTGCCCCATTATCCCCCCCACCCTGCTCTTAGTAACAGCCCAGTGACTCCTTAACACAGGACTGTGGGGGACACGTTTAAAAAAAAACTCTGTGAAAGAAGAGAAAGCACGACCTCTCCCAAGCACCCCCTTTTCTGAGGAGGTGTCACCATGGCAACGCCTCCCGCTCACAATGTCTCCCCATTGCTACTTGGCCCGGGCTATTAGGGGAAATTTCTTTTTTTGCTCCCCCTCTATGGGGCCAGTGATGTGTGAATAAAACCAACCCGGCGTGGACATGCACAAACTGAACAGCGTTCCCAAGTCAAAAATCCATGCTGCATTCAGTGGAGGCGCTGCCCTTCCCAGCCCCTTGTCTGTTTCTGTGGGATGGGGTGGGTGGGGAGAATGGGATGGTTGTATAAAGTGTCTCCGGTTGGAGCTTGTGTGTGTGGGTTATTTGTTCTCCTTTAACAGAACAATGGGGAATGTTTCCAGCTGTTTTAAGATGCTGCATTCAGCTCCTTTTCTCATCCCCCGCTCGCTGCTTGCCAAATGGCAGCAAGAACTAAAACCTTCCTGCTGTGGCGATGAGGTCACCCCACCCTGTATGGGTGCTGGGAACCCACCGGATGCAGAAGGAGGGAATTCTGTTGTTCCAGTGAATGTCAGGGTACTCTTAAAATTCAAGGGGGGAAATTGTTCCCACCTAAAAGGAATGAGGGAGGGGGGCCCATGAAAGAGGAAGTTGGAGAGGCTGGTGGGAATGTGTGCTCTGTGCAGCCATGGGAAAGCCTGGATTTGATTCATTAGCCAAGCCCCCTTGCTCTGTGTGCCAGCAGTGGCTGAGAGGGAGAGGAAAGCCTTGCATGGCTAGTCAGCCCCCTACTTGGTTAAGAGGCAGCATTGACAAGCCTTCCCTCCAGTCCCCCTTGAACGGAACAAAAGGAGCCCTTCAAAGGCACTAGGCTAAAATGTGTGTGTGAGGGGGCAAGGAAGGGGAACTGTGGGCTCCGTGAGACCCTGTCTGCAGGGCTTTGGGGAGTGCCTCCAGGGGAGAGAGAGTACCAGGTGAGGGGGCTCAGTGGCGCTGTGACTGCTGACTGGGCTTTCACCTTTGGATACAGGGCTGGTCCAGTACTGTGGCATGTAATCTGATTGCTGTATAGTGCAAAACATAATTCAGATTGTACTCAGTTTACTGTTCCTGGCAGCCCTCTCATTCCTGCTCGAAGAGTCAGCAATGAGATCACTGTCCAACCCCTGCCCCGGCTCTGTGCACAACACAGAGGGGGATCAAAAGGTCTGAGTAACTGCCTACTTACCTTGAGAAAGGCAGCAGTGTTATGGAACGGATTTCCTCTCTGCTCCTCAATCAGCGTTAACAACCCTGGTTCTGAAGTCAACTCTCCCTTAGGTTGCAACTGAAATGAGTTTAGTGGCACCTGTATGGACGTGGAGGTGTGGTGGGGGTGGGATGGAAGCTTTGCACAGTGCCTATGTGTATGCGCTTGTCTCCCTTCCCATGAAGCACAAAGGTGGAGCATAATGAGTGTCTGTTCAGGTGCTGATGCCCAGCCTACTTCATTGGATTTGAATAAGTAGTTTGATGGACTGGACTGCCTGTGTTCTGGTTTCCATAGCACCAGGGATTGCTTTGGAAGTAGCTAACTGGAAAGGGCTCCCTCTTCCCTGGAGCTGAGTGACTACCCCCAAGAGCACCAACAATGCCACACATACAGGTGTGCCTTTGAAAGTGAATTTGCTTTCATGGCCTGGGCCATTTTGTGTTCGTTTCCCAAGAATATTCGTACTAAGTGAATTTTTTTTTCTTGTACTTGCAAATATTTGCACCAGAAAGGCGATGTAACCAAGAGTTACGCTCAGCCCATCCGGGAATGACAACAAGTCCCCAATCAAAGATAACGAGCACAGATCAGATAGCAAATATGCACAATAAACAGCATGTGAGCAATGTACCAGAAAGGAATATTTACCAAAAGTAAGGGGTGAAGACTATTAAACCCCTAACTGCAAATGACAAGAGAGAAAAATTAATCAGATAATTTATTTGCCCAATTTCCTTTGTTACTAAGCTTTCCTACTCAATTCTGTTATTTCCAACCTCAGCATGAGCAGCGGGCTTGGGGAGGCTGTGCCTCCCAAAAGCACCTGGTGTGGGCCCCCCCCCCATGCCCCCAGGTCCCCTTCTGCAGTTCCCAGCGCTTTGCCCTGGCCCAGGCTCGCTGGGCTGGGTGGCCTGCCTCCTGCAGGGACTCAGAGGCTGACACTGGTGCCACGCTGCCAGGCGCACTGGGGCTGGGGGTGCTGCAGCCTGGTGCTGGCAGTCCTGCACACCAGGGCTGGGGGGGGCTGTGACCGTGTCGCCCGGTACTGGGGCTGGGGGCCGCAATGGTGGTGCTCTAGGCTCCTGGAGGGGGAGGGACAGGACCTCGGGTCCAAGGGGAGGAACTGCTGAGTCACCGGCTACCCACGACCCTCAGTAAAGCCCATTCTAAGTTCCCCAATGCGCTCAGTCTGAGCTCAGCCACAGAGTGAATGAGGAAGTCCTACTGCGGTTATAGCGCCATATAGTTGATTGACCACAGCAGTGGCCTCATAGCAGGAGTGCCGACAGAATGGAGACTTTTTTAGCCAAGTTCCCAGCCACATGCATGTGTCCAAAAGGTACACGTTATCAGAACCCAAATCTTTCTGGCTCCGTTGAGCCAGCTAGCGTAAACAGGATGTCCTGCAGAAGAGAACAGGGGACCAGATGAAAGTGCTTGGGGCAGACACACAAGTGAAGTATTTTCAAACTGCAGGCTTTTGTCTGTATGCATGCAGACAGCCTGGGGCAGCAGCTTAGGAACATAGGCCTAGTCAGAAAACGGAACAGATTTTCATGGCTGTGCGTGAATAGCATGTCTGTGTGAACATATGAACGTGTGTGTTCTTTGTGCAGCTGTGAATGTGCAGGTATAGGGTGAAGACGTGTGTGTTCGGAGAAGGGTGGCTTGCTAAGGGATTTTGCTGCATTTTTAAAGCTCTGCCCCCCCACCCCTTTAGTGCTTGCGCCCATCCTGCTTTTGCCAGCCTTTTCACACTGCATTATGCCCTGTGACGCTTTACCCTGCCAAGGGACTAGGATGAAAGGACTCTGCTTTGTAATTGGCTTGATGCACCATGCCAGGTACCAGTGGGAGTTGCTTTGCCTTATTTTCTGACTGCGCGCCAAATAAACCTTCAACACAGGGATGATGCAAAGCCTACATCACGTCTTTGTGTCCGTCCGTCCGTCCCCCCCCGTGGCATTTCGCGATGAAGGCACATACTGCACACTAATCCCTGCAAACCAGCATGGCTGCTGCGTGGGGGACGTGGACACACACACACACTCTCTCTCCTCCCCCCCCCCCCAACTTCACTGGGCAAGGAGACTGGCGCTGCGCTGCGTAGGCGTCTCTGGTCTATGACTGGGTGCTGCAGGTAGATCTCAAGACCCTTTATGCAACTGCTAGCTCCCTAATTGGGGGGGGGGAGAGGAGGGGGACGTTCATGGGCTCAATCTGAGAGCCTTTTGCTGCGCCCAAGCATTTACACAGGGACACGCCCGGGGAGACTGCAGACCTGAGGCCTGTCTAAGCCAGCCACTTAGGGGGGGCCGCAAGATGCAACATTTCACAACTGAGTCTAGTCTCACTGCACACACTTCTTGAAGCCTTAAACCCAGCCCTGGAGAGGCGCCACCTCTGCCCCACGTACACTGATGGAGACATGATTTGTAATAGCAGCAGCATGGAGAAAAGAAAGAGGCCCACAGAGGTGTGCCAGACCTTGAATACAGACCACACCGACTTGAGTTAATGACTGGCACAGTGAGTGTGGCCTGTCTAAATCACACTGGCAGGATCTGCCGGAAGTTTTAAAGCATAGTGAATTGCGTAGTCTTGCTCTTCTGCTTGCTATTTCTACCTGATTGACATTTACACCTAAGCAGGTTTTGGTGGGCGTGCAATGTAGCTCCTGCAGGATGTACCCCTGAGCTGAGCAGCTGGTACGCCGGGCTGTTGAATCTGGCTAGCAAGATTGATTCCAAAGTCTGTATTCCCCCCCCAGCCAATGAAAAAATTTCTTCAGATGGCAAATGCCCAAACCTCACTGCTGACGGCGCCGCCAGCCACATCAATACTGATTTAGGTCACTGAGGTAGTGCAAGCTTTTCGCGTGAGCTACTGCACTTTAGTTTCCCAGCAGAGTCTGGGCCACTGTTATGTGTTGAGCCCTGATGAAACCACAACAAAGTGAGCCATAGGAAAATACGCAGGCAAATGTAGCCTGGTATCATTTCCCAAGGATGACATGGGCCTTTCCGGAGCCTGGCACTAGCGAACGGCTGAGGAAGATCTTGCTGCACCCGCCCTGGGGGATCATTTTGACGCTCTCAAATGTGATTCATGTTCCAATAGTGCTTCTGAAGTCTGTTTCACTTGACCTTTTTTCTCCCTGTGGGTGGGTAGTGCTGTGCCCGCTTGCAGTTGGTGCTGGGTGACTCATTGCTCGGAAGGCAGGATGGTGGGACGTGCGATAACGGAGGAGCGGGCGCAGAAAGCAAGCGCCAAAGCACACCCAGCACCAGTCGCCAGAGTGCTTTTTTTGTTTGTTTGGTTTTTTTTTTGCTTTGACACATGCTAACTTCCTGTTCGGTTTGCAGGTTAAAAATACACCCCAGGATACGCAAGAAATTCAAGTGAAACTGTGAAGTGTGCTGCTTAACGAGGGGGAATTGACTGTGTCAGATGAAAAGTTTGACGCGCGCATCACAAGCCCATCTGGGGTTTGGGGGCAGGGCGGGCGTGGTGAAGTTTCACTCTGGGCTCAGGGTTAACAAATGATTGTTTCTTACTACTGGGATGTGTGTGTGTGTGAGATGGAACCACGCTGGGGGGTGGGGTGGGGACACTACAGCTCAGAAGCTCTAGAGAGCTTTTTTAAACAGAGGGTTGTTGGCCAACGTGGTGTGGGCTCCAGGGTTATTGGTGAGTCCAAGTGCGTGTTCCCAGCGAGCAGGAGCTTTCTGCCTATCCTTATTCATTAGGGTGAAGTACCAGGGGTTAGCCTCCCCCTACCAAAAAAGGGTGTAGGGCTGTGCCTGCTTGCCGGTGGTACACAGCCCGGCAGGAACGTGCATGGAGGTGCGGGGAGGAGGAAAGCAGGGCCATGGGGGCACAGTACTCCTCCGACCCCAGGGCCATGGCAGGCAGTGAGCAGAGAGAGTTTCCTGGCCCTGGGGCCACAGAATATGCCCCCACAAAGGCAGTCAAACAAATTCCTATGCACACCCCTGCGGACTGGCCTAGTTTTGAGGCTCTTAAATGTAAGACTAGCACTAGAGTTTGCACAGCCCCCGTGCAAAGTATGGCATGCAGGATCCCATACCACTGCTTCCTTACGAGTAAACCAACCCCCCTCTTCCCCTTGCCAGCTCCCCACAGACACTTTTTGAGAACAGCCTTCCTTCCCCTTTCTGAGGCGCTGGAATCCAGCCTCAGCTCTGAACATGGTGCAGTATCCTATCCCCTGCAGTTTGGAGGAGCTACAGTTCAGCTGGTGTGGTCCTACTCCTTCACACCACAACCAAGTTCTCCACAGGCATGAGAGAAGAGAGGGCTGTATGCTGAAACAGGACTGGCTGGACAGCCTGTCACTCGTGGGGAAATGGGACAAGCAAACCTGCCCCCATCCTTGAGGACATTTATGCAGGTACGTCTTTGTACGGGAGTGATGCCAAATACTCAGGATGCAGTTCAAACTAGAGACAATAACCATGTGCCAGTGATCAGCAAATAGGCTGCTTTATTGAAAGCAAAGAATGATGGCTACCACAGGGTTTCCATGGTAACTATCAGGTGTAATTCCCTGAGAACACGTGTCATTTCTTTTCCAATCTATTTCTTTTAAACACATACTAGTTATGAAAAGCAGAGAGTGACGTTCCAGATACTGGAACACATAAATTAAGGTAAGTGATCGTTAGAAGACATTTCAATTTCATTTTCAAACAGATTCTCAGAAGGTTTTTTTTTTTCCGATCCACAGAAAATGTATAAAAAAATTTCAACCCTAGATCATTCTGAATTAACAAAAAAAACAGCACAGTAAAAAAAAATTACTGTCGCAATAAGATATTTACAGACGCACCCATTATGGGCCATTTTCACTCAGCCTCTCATTGGAAACATACAGTTCTGCCTTTGCCCACTTATCCATGCAGAGAACAATTAGCCCTCACCCACTGAGTGAGGAAGGCTTAGGTCAATGTTAGTGCAGGAGCAGGGGATTTGCACAAGCCAGGAGCGTCTGTCCACTGGAGCAGGTTATGCAGTGAACTACAGTTGTCTCCCTTCAGCTGCTGATCCTCCATTGACCAGAGGGGGCACTGTTGAGCAGTGCAATGCGCTCCTTTTCCCAGATGCTAAGGCCACGTCTACACTACCCGCCGGATAGTAATCGATCTATCGGGGATGCGATAAATCGATCCCCGAATCGATGCCCGTACTCCACCTCGGCAGGAGGAGTAAGCGGAGTCGACGGGGGAGCCGCGGCGGTCGACTTGCCGCCATGAGGACGGCCAGGTAAGTCGAACTAAGATACTTCGACTTCAGCTACGCAAATAGCGTAGCTGAAGTTGCGTATCTTAGATCGATCCCCCTCATAGTGTAGACCAGCCCTTAGTATAGAGCTTCCACAGCACTAAGGCCCAGATCCTCACAGGGATTCAAGCTTCTGACTCCCACTGCGTTCAGCAGGCTAGCAACCATGATCCAGCATTTATCTGGAGTCTCCAACAGGCCCCTAGCTACTGGGCCAGCCCAGAAATGGTGCTTGGGAGAAAGGGGTGTTTCTTGACAGCTGCTTGCCCAACTTCTCTCCTCCCCTCAAGCTCAGTGGTGAATGGGACCAATAGCTGTGGCAAAGACTTATGCGTTCAGGGCCTAATGCTGATCTCACAATAGCGACGGGACTAACTCCATTGTAGCCAGTGGAATTGCACCAGTGGGACACCCGCATCGGACCCTTAATGGCAATCCTCCCAATACTCTTTATTTACCCTCTGCCTGAGCACCTAATGCCCCCGGACAGACCCAGCCTGAATGTTTTCGCTCCACTGAACCTGAAGTATTCATTGGTATAGACAGTGCATTCTACATACGTTAATTGGCCCTGATAGACACTAGTGTTAGGGACAAAACATGTGTAGCACTTTTTCCCCTCCGCGAAGATGCTCCAGAGGCAAGGGTAAGTGGGCAGAGACTTTGCACTGAAGGGAGACGTTATGTCTCCATATAAATATAGCATAAACATGGACACAGCATGTATGCATCTCTTTGCAAACCCCCCCCCCACCCCCTTTATAAATGTCTTTAAATTATCCTATATAAATACTGCATAGCTTTATAGTACTGAAAATATTTCAGCGAGGCATAGGGAACTCCAGTGAACAGAGTTAACATTGATTCTCGGCTTCCACCACCAACCCCTCTCCTTGCTCCTCTTCCCCCAGCCTGTCTCCCTTCAGTGCTACAGTGAGCTGGGATTCGGAGAGTCCAGCTCTAAACACCACAAAGTACAAAATTCCTCCAGGGCATTTCCTGGACTCAGCTCCAATGTGTCCAGAGAACTGCCCCTGGAGCCAGCAAACTTCCCCTGCTCCCCCCAAAATACAGCCAGCATTGGAGGGAGGCAAGAAAGGGGAGCAGAGGGGTGGAATTAACCCCCCCTCCTGCCACAACTATTATCAATGAACCTTCATCTGAAACAGTATCCGGAGCCGAAGGATGAAGGGTTGGGGGAGAAAGTGAATGGGGTGGGTAGGTAGTGGACTAAAGCAGGTTGGGTTTATGGGAAGCAGGAAGAGAAGGGAGTGAGGGTTGGGCAGAATGGGATAGAGAGAACATTTAAAAGTAAAATTCCAGCGGAAAAAGAAAGCCGTGGCCGTAACGAGCCGGCCCAGGGCACACACGTATTCCACATACATTCTATGAGAATTGCAAACACTGCAAAGCAACATGGAGAGCCACGCAGGCTGGTGTTCAGGACACTTACCCTTCACAAGCCAGCCTGGCCCCTGGGCCACACGGGTAAGTGCTCAGGGCCTAGCCTTTCCCACGTACCCCCGGCCTGTCAGAGGAGGAGGCAGACAGCACCCCAAAAATCTGCTCTCCCCACCTGTAGGGGAGATGAGGGGCCGCACAGCAGCCTATAAACCACACACACTGTGCATTAGCACAGCAATAATAACCATTCGCCTCGCAGCAGGGAAATCACATGCACACATACAGGTCCCACAAGCCCTTCGGATACCAGGGAAACTTGGGACGAGGTTGACGGGGACATGCGTCTCCTAGTACACCACATTCAGGGGGCACCATGGCGTGTCTGGGTACAGCAAGCAGTGAATGGAGCGGAACCTGCAAGAGAGGGAAAAACCAGCGATCAGCACCCGAGTCAAGACCTGCTCACAACACTTACACCTCTTTCCCATAGCTGCATGCAGCAGCCGTGCGAAGGCTAGTTCTTTGAGGGTCTGTCTACACTGCAGCTCAGAAGTGGGACTGCAGCACGTGTAGACAAACCCAAACTAGAGCAAAGCTAGCTTGAGTAACGATCGCAGTGAAGCTGCACCAGCATGGGTGGTGGCCATGTGAGTATGGACCCAGGATCCTACACAGGCAGCTTACAGCTAGCCCAGGTACGTCTACAAGTGCTGCAGTCCCACCTCCTGATTGGCTGAGGGTCATTTCAACTGCTCTTTGCCTGCCTTTAAAGCCCAGGCTTCCTCGTTGTATGGGGGTAAAAGGAGGAACACGTCTGGTTGCACACGAATGTGGGGGTCTGAGGAAGACGCAGCTCACCTGGATGGATCCTCATCAGCGGAGAAAGCTCCCTTCATATGGATGGAATTCCTCTTGTTTTCAAACATGCCATAGCTCAGCGTCACCTGGAGAGCACAAAGGTGAAGGTGTTGCTAGGGCAAGACGCTGCTCTTGACAGAGGGGCAGCATGGTCCAGTGATTAGGGCACTAGCTGGGACCTTGGAGACCTGGGTTCCAGATCGTGCTCTGCCACAGACTTCCTATGTGACCTCGGGCAAGTCACTGCGTCTCTCTGGGCCCCATCCGTACAATGGGGATAACAGCCTTGCCCTGCCTCACAGGCATGGTAGGAGGGCAAATACATGAAAGATTGCAAGGCACTCAGACACTGTGATGAGGTACAGTAGCGAGGTCGCTGTCTCATTTACAGCACTAGAGAAAACCCCAAAGGAGAGCTCTAGCAGAGATAACCATGCCCCCTCCCGGGGGTTTGGAGCCTCCTTCCTGCTGAGGTGGTGTCATTATGGGTTCAATCCCAGGTTCTCAAGAGTAATTTCTTAAGTTCCTGGCCTTCCTGGCCCATCGTGCACTGGGGTAAGAGGCCTACTGCTCATTTCACACAGCTATCCTGGTTCTGTGCTCATGCAGGAACAGGTGAGAACAGAAATAACCCCGCTCCCCTGTTCTACCTGTGATCATTGCCAGGGCTCTAGGATCTGACTATGTGGCCCTTCCCTGGCCTCTGCACTAACTCTAAAGTGCTTCTTGGATGCAGCCAGGTTTACCTGTTTGTGAATTTCTGTCTTGGGCACCTGGTGGAGGTTCTCCAGGTGGGAGTGGAAGAGATTACTCCGGATAAGCTTCACTCCTAGCACGGACTCTATGATGTACCCGATGGTGCAGTCATCTGGCAGGCGGATCTTCTCTGCTGTGCTCATGAAATGACCCCCACTGTAGGAGACAGAAGGGAGCATGTGAGTTCACTCTGCACCGAGTTAACTATCCTCAACGCTGCGCCAATGGGTCCCAACCCGGAGTTGGAGACACGCCCTACCTCCTGATGGGGTGGGGGTAGGAGGAATTCAGCCTCTCTGCCCTGTCAAATGACCTCAACCCTGGCTTACAGAGAGAAATGTCTTTAGGACTAGAGCAATTTAGTCTCCCTCCTAGCTTCTTTGTGGGTCTCTTCTGAGCACCCAGCCGGATGATGTGGACTTCAGACCACTAGATATTGGGATGGAATCAACCAAGTCCACAAAGAGTTGGACTTCAGGATGCAGTTGAATTTCATTGATCTTTGATCTCCTGTATCCTCCTCCATCCTGACCTGCACAGAGGTAATCCAGGATTTTCTAGAAGTCTTATGAAACATCAGTGCCAAGTGCTGATCCCCTTACCTCGCCCACGGGCTCATCTTCAGCGCCAGCCCGCGACTAATACAGAAACCTGCTCCCCCAGTGGCAAACCAGAAATGAACAGGATGCTGCGAAAAAGACAGAAGGAAAACAGCGAGGCTTAAAACCAGTCCTTTTCCCTGCCTCCTCGTGGACTTCTTACTAATTTAGGCAACACAAAGAGAATTCTCCCAATTGTCTCGACTGCTCCCGGGTGGGTTAAACTGACCCAAACCTCCATCCCCACACAGGAGGCACAGCCAAGCCTGGTGTTGAGGAGTGGGTCCCTGTTAAAGTCCATCTCCATTCCGAAACGATGACATTTTTCAACATATCACCAGCTCAGTGAAAGCTGGAAACCCCCCTCTTTGGGCTCAGTTGGCCGCTGGACTTTTGCCTCCTGTTAGCCCTAGTAAACCCACTGTCCTACTCTCTTACCATCTTGTTCTCACTGATCCTCTCTGTGGCTTGAATGGGTCGGTCCAGACTAGGTTTGCCGATGTAGATGTCCTGTGTGTGGGGGTAGCCAGACAGCAACTTCACCAGGGTCCGGACATTCACATAGTTATCATCATCCACATGGCAAAACCACCTGGAGCAACAGAAGCAACCCAGTTAGTCCGGTAATACTCAGCACTCCCAGAGCTCCTTCCAGCAGATTGCTTTACAACAGTAGATAGCTGTTATCCCCATTCGGCACAGGGAAAATGAGGTGCAGAGAGTTTGAGTGATTTAATCAAGGCCACGCAAGCAGAACCCTCTCCTAACCCCCTGCACCAGTCACTAGCCCATTCTGGGGCAAGGCCTGTCCGTGGAAACGGAAAGAATCAGGCAGCCACATTGTAGCTGGTCACCAGGAGGCTCTGCAGCTTGAGTCCTCCCCCGCATTCCCAGCACTTTCACCTGGCCACACATGCAGTCTCATGTGTGTACAAACTGGCATGCATACGGACACACCCCACACGCACTCTCTCGCTCGCTGTCTTTCTCTGGACATTAATTTCCTTCTTACTTTCTCCCGGACTCGATGAACTTGTCGTATTCCACGGCCATCTTGCAAGACAAAGCCTGGCGGCTGTGGGCGGCGGAACAGTTGGTGTTGATGACATTGGCTGTGGTGGGAAGAGGGTGGGGGAGAGAAAAGGGACAGTCAGTCCGATGAGTCTCTCTCTCGCGCCAAAAACACAATCAATCTGCTTGAACGAACGAAACTGCCTGTCCACCACCCAAGGCTGCCCAGGAAGCAGAGGTGGCAGGGAACAGCCCCCTCACTGAGTGCAGGGTTCACAGACAGCAGCAGGGGCAGCTACTTTCCTCGCACATAAAAGGGAAGGGTGGGGCAGAACGAAGACAGGCCAGAAAGATGCCGACAATCCTGTTAGCCTCTCTGCAGCTGGCCCAGAAAGGCCAAGACCCCCCTAACCTACAGCATGGCTAAGGCCAGCAATCTCGGATCCTAATGAAAAGAATACGGCTGTATTTCACAGGCCTAGTCCAAGTCACTGCAGTGTTCTGTACCGGGACTGCATATCCTTATAAAAGGCTTGGCACGGCCCCTGTCTAAAGTATACAGCAGAGAGCGTCCTCGGGGGAAAAGCCTGGAGTCCCCAGGGAATTGTTTCCAAGGCTGTGTGAGATATCGGCCCTATCTGAGCACTACCCGTGCTAAGCACACATTGGGCCACCACATCCCTGCATTGCAGGGCTGTGCACTCAGCCCCCAGAAAGGGGGCGGGTGAAGCCTGTGAACTGGATCCTCTACTGGGGTCTGTTAGCCAGAATCCTGGCCTATTCATCCTGCATTTTCCCAGCACCGGCCACCTGTTATTTGCTGGGCCATCTCAAAGGGAATTGATTCAGGGCCTGAAAGGGAATCATTTACATCAGAAGAATAGGGAGGGCCTGCCCCAGACTCGAGAGGAGGGGCTGCTGAATAAACACTCACTGAGTAAGTCCCTTTCCCGCCCTCTGTGGAAAGCTACTTGGGTTCTAGTTAATCACAGCGCTCTGATGGGAAAAATCCCTAGAAAGGCACCTTGTTGCTCTCCCCTGCCTCAGAAGGGAGACACAGGATCAAACCGCTGCAGGGCAGATGGCTGCACTGACCGCTTTACCAAGGGCAGGTGGGGGAAGGGACGACGGCAGCATCGTTTGTGACCTCCATTATCTCTGACAGGGGAATCTCAGCTGGGTATCTTCCCCAGAGGCCACCACTGTAACAAACCGCCTCGTTCTCAGAGCAGCGTTCTCCTCCCCCTGAGATCCTCAAGGGGGCGCCACCACTGCATTCAATTTCTGCCCCGGCCTTGAAAGCCACCACCGCATTCAATTTCTGCCCCGGCCTTGAAAGCCACCTCCTGAGTCCTGGCTTGGAGTAAGACCAGGCCAAAGGGCACAGTCGGGGTGCTGTGAATTAGTAAAGGGGACGGCCAATGATTTCAGTGGTGTCACACTGACATAACAGAGGCCCAGACAGCCACAAGTGCCCAGCACCCACCAGCTCCCTTTGTGACACACAGGGCCAGCTTTTTCAGAACAGGTCAGCACCCAAACTGCTCAGCTGTTTCGAAAATCTGGTGCCAGCTGTGGGCGCCTCTGAAAATTTCAGCCCAAGTGCAAAAGTTGGCCCCTTTAAGAAAAGTTTTCTACCATCTAAAGCTCCCCCCATCCCACCCCCCAGATGGTTTAGTCCCCTCGTTCCTGAAATCATGGAGCGGGAGGGAGGGAAGTAACCTGGGAGGCTGAACTAGTCCAGCCTCAGAGAGCAATGACGTGTGCATCTTGCGCTTACTGCTGGATTCAAAGAGCCCACTGAGGTGCCTAAACTTCTACCAGGCTCGCGCCAGCCAGAAAGGAGACCAGAATGGGATTGGTTGACTCACCTGTGCGTTTCTTCAGTTCCTCATCCTCCCCATCGGTGAAGATGAAGGTCTGAAAGAGACGATAACACGTCATTAGAATTGACATAACACGGGCCTGTGGCTTTGTGCCTTTCCCCTGGGGGAATTTACTTCTGCTGCATTCCATTTTCCAAAGATTTCCAGGCAGCAGGTGCTGCTGGAGGAAAAGGGCCTGCTACTGACCATGGCTATTGCCCGACCACCCTAACTGCGGGGTAGGAAAGGGCAGAAAGTGACTTCAGCACTATCAAGGCCTGCTGGAAGGGGGTGTTGATCAAGCTTTTTGTAATGGTTCTGTCTTAGCTGCACTAGAGGCTAAACCATTCAATACCAATCAAGGGGTCAGGGGGAGTGGGTGCTTGTCACCCATTTCTTCTTAAGGCCCAAACCTTAACCCTAGATCCAAGCACCCCTGAACTTGGAGGCAATTTGGAGGCCAGCTCTGTGGCTCCAGCCCATCTCTGCTTCTCTTTAAGGAAGCTATTGGGTTAAAAATCTCAGCCTAATGAACATATTGATCACAGCCCATCATAGAGCTAGGATAACAATCAATACACTCATTGGAAGTGGGGAAGAGGGTGGGCACTAGGGCTGTGAGCTGGGATCGCTGGACTGAAGGAAATTTTGAAAAACGGTAGGATTTGAAGGATCTCAATGAAACACACACAGCAAACTCCTCCCTGACAAGAGGGAAAGGTGCCTAAGGTTTCACCCTGAAAGCAGGTGTTTCCCCTTAAAAGTAGCTGGGTGAGATGCACACCCGCTGCGCCTTCCTCTGCAGGGAGCCAAGTGTCCTCATTTTAATCCCCCTCTCTGCCCACCCCCTATAAAAAAAATAAACAGCACAGAAGGCCTGACAGGGAAGCAAAGGGTTAAAGCTTCCCTTCCCACAGGGGAGAGAAAATGGAAACTCTGTCTGCACCGCCTGCTTCCCAACCTCCTCTGCGGTGGAGGTGCTGCCCCCCCAGTTTGAGCTGCAGTCACAGTTACTTGGGTTTCACTGTGTGTGTCTGCCCAGATCTCTGGAACGTCATTTCACTGCCAGGGCCCAAGTGTGTAACAACATGGGCCTTCAGCACAAAGCCACAGGGCAAGGGGCACAACCTAAGAATGCAGCGGAGGCAGCCGCTTGCAAGGCGGTGGCCTTAGTTTCTTTAATTGTGTTGAGTTTTCCATGATCTTGCTGTTAAACTACAGCATATGCTGTGAATAAGCACCAGTTAGATGTGGGGTGGAGAGGAATGTGGGGCTGAGTGGAGGGACCTACAGTCACATGTAATGAGATGCAGCTGAGCTGTGGCCTCACGTAGCGAGACAGCATGCTAAGGAGCCACTCTTGCTCCCATTGAAACCAGTGGGGTTCTGTCACTGACTTCAGTGCTGGCTCAGGCCCTGAGGTTCACGCATGGAACTGAGTCCTTTCAAAGGCTTGCCCTGCTCAGCCCACCTGGCTCTGCTAAACAGTGTGTGCACCGGCCTCTGCATGGCTATAAGCAGGTGTGTTTGCACTGCTTGCCCATGGTGTGCGGAGGCGGCCTGCTGGCTTCATCCCACACCTGTGTCAACAGCATGTGCCCACTTGGCTGTGTCCCGGCACCCTGAGCTAGCACCTCCGCCCCCTTCTGAGGCCTCCACGGCCCGTCTCATAGCCTTTGTTTATTGAGCTGGAGGTCAGGTGGCAGCAGCTGCTCCGCTCTGGCACGAGCCCGGCTTCGCCCAGCTTGCTGGGGCCGGGGTGGCAGCCTTGATCAATGCAGCTCCCTGCACCTGTCTGTGTGCTCGTGTGTGCAGAGCGGGGCGCACCTCCACCCCTGCACTCAGCCAGCTTCCCAGGTAACTGAATCGCCTTCAACTGCCGCTTGGCCTGGTGCCCAACGGCAAACTCCCCACCCCCCCCTCCTCCCCCAATTACCTGAGCCACCTGCCTGGCTGCACTCCCTTATTTACATAGCTAATTCTCAGCGTATGTTGGCTGGCTCCAAGGGACCATCTTACTGGTTTACCCTGGACTTTGGGGGGGGGGGGGGGAATGGGGAGGAGGGAGGCAATAGAGGGGGAGGGAGGGGTGAGAAAGCAATCTCAATCAATCAGCGTGTAGCAAACAAAGCCAGAGAGAGAGAGAGAGAAGAAACCACAACCAGCTGCCAAGCGCTGTAAAAACCAGACACGCACAAAAGCGCAAAGGAAGAAAGACAAAGAGAAATTGGAGGGGGGGGGGGGGCAGAGGCCTGGGAATGATGAATTACAAGTGAACTGGAAATTCATCGCCACCCATCAGTCAGTCCGGCCCCACAGTGGGCTTTTTTTGTTCTAGAAGTGGGGGACAATAGCTTGAATGCGTCTGCCTGACTTTACTCAGTCCAGGAGAGTTAAGCAGCAATGTGTTTGCTCCCCCATTAGCATACAGCTGGGCTGGTTAACTCGGGGGAGAGGGAGGGGAAGCCAAGTTTGTTTGCTCAGGTCCCCGGGGCAGGGAAGTGGCTGGGAAGAGCAGACATTACAGGGCTCCTGAATGGAAGGGGGGGGGGGGCTGGGCTCTGGGCTCACTGGGCGGTGGTTGCAAGTGGCCTTTTTGGTATAAGAGAATAGAGCTGATCTGAGGTGTGAAAGCCAAACTGCCAATGAGAGCGTGTAGTCATCAAGCAATTGCATATGTGCCAGTGCTTCCAGGAAAGGCACAAGATGGCTCGGACAGACAGCACCTGAGACCGGGGGGGCGGGGGGGCAAGAGTGCACATGGGCTCTGCTCCTTCCCTGAGAAAGGGGATCCCGCATGGGGGGAACCTCAAACAAAGGGCTAGATGGTGTTACAACGCCTAAGAAGAGTTTGTTACGCAAAGCAAAATAAGGAGGCTCAACTCTCAGGGTTCACAGCACTAGCTGCTCAGTTACAGGGGCCATGGAGGAATGTCCCTTCTCATAACATGGGCTAACAGGCATGGGGCAGTAAGTTGGAGGGAGCGTCATGGAGGGCAGGGCATACGCATCGCCTCGCTGTCAGTGTCAGGAGCAGGATGCGGCACTAGTGGTGGTATGGCCCATGCTAGGTTCGGGGCTGGGGAACGGGACAGTATGACTTGGCACAAAGGCAATCGCTCACCTGGCCTTGGGGGCATGGAGGGAAAGGGCAGGCAAGAGAGACACACTGGGGCTGGGGCCTTCTCCTGATTGAGGGAGTCTATAGAGCCCCCACCCCGAGGAGGGGCGAGGCCTGTGGCTGCGCCGGCATTCTGAGATGAGTTTGTTTGGTCTCAGTCACGGTGACCGCCAAAGGTGTGCACCCTCCCCCCGGCACTTGCCTTCCCCTCTGCCCAGTATCCATTTAATCAATCTCTTTGGAATGTGTCAAAGGGGGCCAGCAGACGGGGGCGGGACACCAGAACCCTTGCAGGATATGCCCACTGGGGATTTAATACAGAGGAAAATGTTTGCTTGATTAGATCAGGAACACTGTCTCCAGCAACTGTCTTTGCCTGCTCCGAAAATAACCCCCAAACTAATCCTCCAGCTCAGCTGCTATAAATAGACCAAAGTGGACATTTGTTTATTATTAGCCAGCATTGAAAGTTGTTATTCTGATGATGCCGCCCCTCCCACACACAGGAGACAATATAACTATCTCCTGGCCTCTCAGAGAAGCACTCTGCCATTCCTCCTGGCAGGCAGGGAACTGCACGGCCCCTTGGAAGGAAACTCCGGAAAGTCAGCCTGCCCGCCTGTCTCCCTGCTGCCTGGGCAGGAAGGGTAGAGCCTGCACCCAGCCCTATGTGATACCTCGGAGGGACTATCTCGCCTTTGCAGGTTCACCGCCTCCCACCCCCTTCCTGCATCTCCGCTCTCCGCAAAGCAGGAACCCAGCCAGAAGGTTCAATTAAAACCAAAACAATGACAGCCTCTCTCTTTTTTTTTTAATTAGCTTGTCTACATTTCTTGTAGATGAGATCTCCCGTTCCTGTGACCTCCCCCCCTCCCGGGCAGGTTTCCAGGATCCACTGTAGGACACAGGGCTCTATAGGCAGGTCAGCTGGGAGGAAAGATGTCTGGGGAGAATGGAAGGGAGGAAATAGACCAGAAGAGAGGAAAAGTGGAAAAGAAAGGGGGATGGGTGCGTGTGTGTGTTTGCTGCCAGGATTACAACAAAACCAGGGGATTCGCTGCCTCTCAGCAGCACACTTCATCCTCCTTGGGCCTGGAGAGTCCCCTCTTTAAGGCAAAAATAACAGGAGTACTTGTGGCACCTTAGAGACTAACAAATTTATTAGAGCATAAGCTTTCGTGGGCTACAACCCACTTCTTCGGATGCATAAGAAGTGGGTTGTAGCCCACGAAAGCTTATGCTCTAATAAATTTGTTAGTCTCTAAGGTGCCACAAGTACTCCTGTTATTTTTGCGGATACAGACTAACACGGCTGCTACTCTGAAACCTCTTTAAGGCAGTTATATTCTCAGATCTGCTGTGTGGTTAGATATTCAATGGATGCAGCGCCCCATCCTTAACACTCTCCCCTTCAATTTAGATCCTCTGCTCCTTGTGCCTGCTGGGCTCTTCATTGGAAGGAGACTGGGGCTGCGGGGGTGGAGGCTGGGCATAGGTAGCACCATGCCCACAACACTCAACTGCTTGCTTAGATTAAAAGCTTTTCTAGTCTCTCTCTGCACGTCCCAGATACCCGAATCTCCAGCTGTGATGCTCAGGTCACCCTCACAGGAAGAGAGCCAGGGCATATGCACAGCTGAAGCTCTCTTGCTAAACCACAACAGGACCTTGCACATTCCCACTGATGACTTGAGACCCCCCAACACGTATTTTGAAGCTGCTAGGAGATGGATACAATGAAAAGCCAGGACAGTGCCTCCCAACATGGTCTTCGTTCGTTGGGCAGCCTCATTTAACACTTGAAGAGCCTTCATGGGGATCCCAGCAAATACACAGCAGCAGTGCATTGTGTAAAAGCCACAGTGTCCCAGCCAGAGGGAGCTCACTACAGCGTCTGCAAGGAAATCTTTGGTGATAGGTGGGGAGATGCTTGATTTTCTGTGTAAGCCGTAAGGTGCGAGGATTAGTAGATGCACGGATTAGCCTGTGCACACGTACGCACACAGTGCATCTCAGCTCTGAGCCAGATTCCCCTCTCCCCCCAGTGTAACTCCCCTGACTTCAGTGCAAGATGCTGGACCTGAGCAAAGTTACTCCTGATTGACAGTGGTATAAATGGGAGGTGAATCAGGCCCTGTAGGCCTCAGCTCGATCGTGAGTTGCACCTCCCTAGATCTAGGATTCAGTTCCATAAATGTCTGGAGGACCAAAGCACAGGCCAGCCTGCTGTTAGCGGGCAGAGGTGCTCTGTGAACGCTCTCCCTTCCCCACTCATTCAGAGGCTCTCTCTGGGCATTGGTTATAGCTGCTTCTGCTTTAGGAGAACAAGGAGTTACATGGCTCTTTTCTCCCCCACACTTAAGTCCCCTTAAATTGGTAAAAGAAAGGGCTTTGTCTCCGCTTGCTCAGTGGCTGCATTGTCTGGCCAGGGACCCTGACTCAGGACACACAGGAAGCCTCATTGTTCTAAAAGCTGCAATTTAAAGAAACACAGGATGCCAAATCCTTCTCCAACAATAGCGGCCACCAAAGAATAAGGCCGGGACAATGCACTTTACCCCGCCAGGTTCCTTAAACTGCTGCATAACGGGGCTTGGAGAGACACACCAGGCCACTGGCGTGCGCCTCCCCCCCTTGTTCTGTACCACAGGGATTTGCTAGAGGAACTCCGCTCCCAGCACAGGGTGCTCTATCTGTTCTGCTGCTGTACAGCATGTCCTGCCCAGCCTGGCCCAGCTCCCTGCATGGGGGAAGGAGAGACTGCCAGTCCAGACTGTCACAGGGGGGAAAAGGTTTTTCCTCCATTTCTCTTTTCTTAGTGACTCACTTCCCCTTATTTGCAGTGAAATCCTAGCTCAGCCCTTGCAGTTACTCACAGCTCCCTGGCTGATCTTACTTGGTGACGAACAACAGCGTGGATGGCAGGATCCAGCCATAAGGCTCCTACTCCACCCACCTAGCAACCAGGGAAAATTGGTCCCGACCATCTCTTTTCTTGGCCTTTGCCCAAGACCGAGTCTCAATTTTATTGCATCTTAAAATGGACCAGAAATACCTACAGGGATGACACAGTCTCAGGAGACAAACGTCTGTGTCTTACTGCTGACCCTCTCCTGCATCAATTGCATTGAAAACAGGAACCAACGTGATGCATGTTGCACAAAGGACCTCATGACCATCCATTGCATAAATCTCATCCTTCCCTTTCCCGGTACTGGTGTCATTTCCCCTTCATCATGCGTGACGCTTGGCCTGATCTTGTAAGGGGCCGAGCACCGTCAGCTCCCATTGAACCCAAGGAGAGCTCAGGTGTATACAGCTTCTAGGGCCCAGGCTGGGGTTATACAGTCCTTGGAGCAGGGGCTTGCCAGTGTTATGTGTCTAAAGCACCATGCTCTCCTGCAAGAAAGAATGCAATGACTTTAACCTGGAGGACCGTACCTAAAAGGAGACAGCCCTCCCTGGCCCTAGGATGTTTCGGGGGGGGGGAGGACACCTGTGCGCATTGGCTGATCTGACAGGTGCCAACGGTGTCATTTTGAAATTGGCACTGGGAGGATCGCAACAGGTTTGGCTGGATGGTTCCAGTTCATTGCTGTATCCTCCAGCTGGAAAAGTCACTACTCAGGGGAGGAAGGAGGAGAGAATTAGCAGCTGGAACAGGTTCCTGCCTGGCTTTTGTCCCCTTGCAGCACATGTTTACTGCAAACAAACACAGCTCAAGCCCTGATGGGCCAAACAGCAAGTACAAAACTAAACAAAAAAAAGGCAGTTGGGGAGAAAGTCACCAGCTCATTTCAATGATTAGTTTGATGGTCCAGGCCCCTTTCTTGCCTAGCTGTCTGAGCTGTGACTTCCCCCTGCTGCGGGGGCTGTGGCTGGCTCAGAGACCCCTAATCTCAGAACATGATCCTTTTAACGGACAGGAGCCCGTGAATCCTGAGGTTAGAAGGCATTCCCAAACAGGAGTGGAGCTCGCTCTCGCCCCTTCGCTTTTCAGTAACAGGAAGAGTCCTCCTCTCTGTAATTTAAAATGCTATTATTTTTAATAATCCCCCTTTGAACAATGAGCTCCTTGTGCAATTAGGGACCCACCCCTCTCTCCCCCCAGCTCACGCTCCACACGTGTCTTTCGCAGACTTATATTTCAAGTGCTTTTATTGAAGTCTGAGTAGAAATACCTCATTGCTTGGGGCATGCAATTAAGAGCATTACACGCCCCCAGATCATCGGGTGTCCAAGGATAACCCTGCCCTCCATTTAAAACAACCACCATCTCCCATAGAATACACCCCTGCCTGGGAGATCTGCTTTCATACGGGCCTGAGCCTGAGCAGGAATGAGCATCTACAGCTCCTGTAGACATCAGCTGGTGTTGCAGGGGGCTTAGCACCTCCCAGATTCAGGCCCCATATGTGTTTGTCTTTAACCTGCCCAGGTTTGAAGGGAGAGGAGCTGTGCACTTAACCCAGGGAGCTGTCACTCCCCTCTGGACGGGAGCTGCCACTCCCCTCTGGACGGGAGCTGCAGTGGAGTGGCCAGAACTGGCTTGGCGTAGCTCCAACAGCCCAGTTCCACCTGCTGGGTTGGACAGAGCCCACACCTGTGTTTGGAGTGTAAACAGGACACAGAGCTATACTTGCTGTGTACACATGAATGCATAAGGCCCATTGGGAGCATGTCAGCACACAGCACACCCCAGCAGGCCGTTACCCCCGAGGACAGGGATTCTGGCCAAGGTGCTAGGAAAATTTGGGAACTGCCTGTGCCTCTCTGGAAGGTAAACACATTCCTCTCGAGTAAACTAGCTGGAATAGGTATCAGGACCTGCAATTATCTGCCAGACTTCTGGAAATGAGAATATCCTTGCAACAGAGTTAATCACGTTGCTCTTCCATGCATCTCCTGGGAGCAAGCCCACCAAGCTGCTTGGAGAACATTCACTCGGGGCCCTGTACAAGAAGCGTGGTCCTTGTGCAGTCCTGTCACTGCAACTCCTCAGCCGGAATTCCAGGGGGGGGGGGGCCTGGATGAACTTGCATTTATGATTTTTTCACAATGTTGGGGCTTTTTTTTTTAGTGCAAACACTCCCCAGACCACTCTGCTGCATGTAAAGTATTCAAAGTGCTGAGTCAGCCACAGCTGCAAACTCTCTTCAAAAGATGCTGGCGGGGCGGAACAACCTCTCTCCAAAAAAACAGCCTGTCTGGGCTAGCTCATTTGAAGCAGGGGACTAGGTGCAGGATTGGGGGGCAGGGGTGAAGCCAAGGCCTACCCACTGCTCAGATAAAAGGAGGAAGGGGGGGGGTCCCTACCACGTGATATCATTGCAATATCTTGGATCAGACAGAACACAGGAAACTGAGGCTATTGTATATTGAACAAAGAGTATCCAAGAAGACAACACAATAGCAATTCCCCCTTCCTATCATCTCTCCAAACTGGAACCACCTGGCAAATTTAACCCCTTCTCCCCTATTTTACTTAACCCTTTAGCCGTTCATTTAAAAACAGACATAGCCCTGGGTGTAATTACAAAGAGGAAGGTTCAGATTTTGATTCAGAAGGGGAAAGGGGGGACGGACGGACGGACAGGGAGGGTTGTTCTCTGCTTTGGCAGAACTAGATGTGTTTATTAGCCAAAGGGGATTCTGGGCGAGTCCCTAAGAATTTCCACTTCTGCCCTGCAGCCAGGGTGCAGAGTAACATGAACGCTGAGAGGCTGTTGGCAAAACAAAAGAGAAAGCTGGTCCAGGACCCAGAGAAGGGAGGCCTGACTCAGACTGAGAGCCATACTTTTAGCACAGGCAACTCCTCAGCCGAAAACCCCCCTTTACCAATCCAGAGCATTGTTCATATGAAGCACTGAGCTTCAGCCAGCTCTCTCCCCAGGAGAAGCTTCCAGCAAAAGTGCAGAGCCCGAGGGCAGGAACTCACCACTATACCACCCACACCTCTAGCCCCCCCCCCCCCGCACACTACACTCTAAGGTGCGCAGATAGACCGTAAGCGAAAGCAAAAGAGGAACTAACGGTTGGGGAAGCCAGGGTGCCCCAAAGTTGCTGTTACAGGGCTTCTTGGTAGGAGAGGAAACTGTGCAGGCAAGAGACAGATTCGCTTCCCTGCGGCCTCTCTGGAAGGGGGCAACAAAAGCTGTCAGGCCCGTTGAGATGGAGGGTCAGTTTCCTGGTTACAGCAGCTAGGCCAGTGAGGAAAGACTGGGACACATTCCCACCACCCCCTCGCCAGCTCGCTGTCCTTCCTCCTGCAGGAGTTTTCAGTAACTTCAACTCTCTCTCTCTCTCCAAGGCTTGTCCCTCAAGTGCTGTACAAGAGCATCACTCAGCAGCTTGTCAGTTGGGCACCTCTCTGAGCTGCAGCCCCCCTGGCTTCCTGGCCCTCATCTCTAGGCAACCTGACCTGGACACTGCAAGCTCCAGCTCCCCGGTTCCCATGGAAAGCACCACACAAGAGGCTGTGAAGCCTTTTCTCTGCGCTTGGGAGAAAAGAGGCTTTGTTAGCTTGCCCAGGGGGACAGCGTGAGAGCTGAGACTCAGGACGCTGGGAATCCAAACGGACAAACGAAACAAAACAAAAACCCAGAAGAAAGCCAGAGTCCATGAGAAAAAGAGAACAGCCATTCCCAGGATCATCTGTAGGTGCTCAGGGCATTTATCCACCTCCAGCCCACCCCCCTTCCCAGAGGCTGCAGAACATAAAAGAGCAGCTAAGAGTTTCCACTAACTAACCATGGCAGGGAGAAACGGCAGAGCCACTGCCAGGCCTTTGAGATCTCCGGAGTAAAGGAGCAGGTCCACTCCCATAGAAGCCAGCGGCACTCACAGTGACCTTACAGCTTGTCAGCAGCAATGTGTGACTGAAGTGTCCAATGGAAGTGATGCCGTAAGTCTGCTGCAAATTATTCCTGAGTGAGAAACATGAGCCCACCTCACCGCATGGCAGGCCCAGAGAGAGCCCGTAAGGAAATGGGTGAAGATGGAAGGGGATGAATTGGGGGAGAGAAAATGGGAAAGTCTCATTCAGTTAAGAACAGGCATAATCTGCTTGGAAAGCTGTTTGATGATCAAAATAATTCCAGAGTAAGGAGAGCAAATGGCAAAAGCAAGTTTCCTAAGGAAACAAGTGGATTTACTTTTTTTTTTTTTTTTTAATAAAGTACTAGAATAATGGATAAGACACTGGTGGAGAGTGAGAGACAATTGGTCACGAATACAGGAGGCTTGGGGGGAGAGGGAGAACAGATCAGGGTGGTGGTGAATTCTCTCAGCCAAAGTATGTACTGGTGGCCAGACTAGATGACTAATAATGGTCTCTTCTGGCTTTAAGCTCTACGAAATCCCACAGTATTTCTGGTTACCAAAATTCCCACCCAAACGGACTGTATTCCATAGCGCTCTCAGCCCCAGAACCTGGGGTCAGCTGGTCTCTCCCTCTGTCTGTGCATTTTGAGCACACCCACCGCAGCAGTATCTGGGTACCAGAAATCTACCCAGTACCCTGCAAATGTCATCGTAATTCAGACTCGGCCTCGCACTGAAGTATCTAAGTACATGCCTGGCTTCTGAGAGGATACCACAAGAGGAAAGACATCTCCTTAGGCACCAGAGCCAAGGTGCAACAGTCTACAGATGTTGGGTTCTATTCCTGGCTCTGCTATTGCAACTTTGTGTGTTACTTTCCCTATCTGCAAAACTGGGATAATGTTAGTCACCCTGGTAAAGTGCTTTGAGATCCACTGGTGAAAAGGTGCTATAAGGTGTTATTATTACTGCCTAGGCTCTATATTCAGGTATGGGCCAGATGGTGCCCTCTGAAACAGAAATGCTACTTCCCCGCCATGCAGGAGTTGCTGAGATATCCTTGTGAACAGGCTTTTAATGCAAGTGACACTTCTCTGAAAATGCTGCTTAATTCCTTCTTTAAATAGTGAGCTGACAGCCTAGACATGGCTGCTCCAGGCGAAGAAAAGGGGTTTGATTCTTGCGGGGTCCCCCCCCCCAGCAGTCTCTAAACAACCCTGAGAACTCTCAGTCCCCTCCCCTTTTCTTTATGCTAAAGAGCTCTGGACTTCAGCCTCTGTTTTACATCTGACAAGTCCAGGCCAGCGACACAAATTGCATTTCATGCTCCTCATCCCCAGTCTCCTGGGGGTGGCGGGTAGAGGCAGCGAGATGGGGAGGAATAAACAGGCACCTGATCACTGAACACAGGGTCTCGTTAAAGATCCCTGCTGCTGAGAGACCAGAGCGGCTACGCTTCAGAGGCACTTTAACCCAAAGGCTCCGGAGTGTGTAGGGCCCAGGCCCAAGGTAGGAACGCGTTTCAGAGCCGATTGTGCCGGTCAGCTGTGCAGGGACACTGAATCCATCAGGATGCACCTGAATCCTCCAGCTGGGGGAAGCAGAGGGCCCCTGCTGAAAAGAGGTGAAACTTCTGCTTCACGTTAACTCCCTGGGCAGGCCAGGCTGGGGGGGGGGGGGGGGGGGAAGATGATCCTCCCAAAGCCCCCCCTCCAGGTTTGTCAATAGAGATCAATAGCAATGGAGGGAGAGGAGGGTGGGGCATTGCTGGAATGTGCCTCAATTTCCCTTCCCCGGGCCAAGGGCGGGAGGCTCTGCTTGGAGGCGCTTGGGCGTGCAGGCACTAGCCAGATCATTAGTGCTTCCCAGCGCGGCCTGGCACGGCTCCCTGCTGCTCCCGAAGGCTGGAGAGCAAGCCCCGGCCGCAGGCAGGCTGCAAACCCCCCGCGCCCCACTGGCCCCGGCCCCGCCGCTCACCAAGTCTCTGTTCCGGGAGATCCAGGTGTCCAGCAGCAGCTCCAGCCTGGCCTTGTGGAACTTCTTGGTGGTCTTCACCGCGATGAAGACATCCTGGGCGGTGATGTCCTCCAGGGCCGGCCTCGGGGTCCCCTCCCGGCTCGGGGCCAGGCTGCCGGCGTCCTGCGCCTCCCGCCTGCCTCGGCTCAGCTTGCTGAAGTAATCGGTGAAGCTCTTCACTTCTCGGGGGGCCAAGCCGGGCTCGCCCTCCTGCAGCTGCGGCTGGCGGGGCAGGCCCTTCGGCTCGCCCGGGCTCGCCAAGCTCTGCAAAGCTCGCCTGCCCCCTTCTCCTCCCAGGTCCTCCACCTGCCGCTTCTGCTGATCCGCCATCAGGACCAAGAGGCAGGTGAACATGCACCCGACCAGGAACAAGAGCAGTTTCCTTCCGCAGCTCTTCAGCATCTTACCAACCCCTCACTCGGCTCAAGGCAACGCTGGCTGCACACAGCTGGACTGAAGCGACTCTGCCAATGCCGCTCCTGGTGACTTCCAGATCAGCTGCCTCGCTAATCCCTGGCAGGTGTCACCGCCTGGTGCTATGCCTGGCCCTCTGGCCTCGCTCTCTCTGCAGCGACTGCTCCAGTCCGCCCGCAGCTCAGCGGCAGCAGCAATTTAAAAACTCCTCTCCCCACGCCCCCAGTCCAAACTCCTATGCCAGGCTTTCTTGGGGGGGCGGGGCTCTCCCAGGCCGCGCCCCTAAAGGGGCGGGCTCAGAACGCAGCCACTGTCCTTTGGGCAGGGCTCCGCTCGTTCTTCTTTGGCGGCGAGTCTCCCACGTGGGCGCGCTGCAGGGGGCTGGGAGCAGAAGCCACGGTACTAGCCCGGCCATTGCCAAGTTCTCCCTTATACACCAGGCAGGTTGAGATGCTGGTCCGTGACACCCTCTCTTGAGACAAAGCAGGAGCTGCGCTTAGTGGGTGTTTACAGACCAGCGCCGAGGTGCTGAGCTAGAGAGGGAAGGTTGTTGCAAGAGCTTTTTCTCTCCTGGCAATGCCATTTTTAAGGCAGAGTATTTCATGGGCATGGTCCAGAAACTCCAGCCCTATGCACAGTGCTTGTACATACATGTCACCTCATACAAGGAGTGTTATACACCCCCAAGAAGTGAGCCAAATAATAAGCATAATGATAATAATAGTATTATTATTAATAAACTACTTTAAATTGTAGCCTCGAGATATGCAAACATCTACCCTAAATCACCATGTGATCCTCTTACTGTAATCCTTATCCCTTCCTTAACCCCACCCCATCCCTTCCCTGCTTGTCACATCATTAACACTATCTCCTGATCCCACCCTCAGATCTACTCTCACAGACCCCTCTTCCCCCATCCCCGACCTGGGTGGAGCAGAGCCCACCTTTCTGCCCTAGCAGATCCGATTGCAGGATCAGGGCCTTAGGGTGTAAACTCCTTGGGGTGTAGACCATGTCTTTCTATTTGTTCTGTAACGTTCCTAGCACTCTTCTTGGTGTTGAAATAATAGTAATGTAGCAATGAGCATGTCCAGATTTGAGCACCCCTGAATGTTGGCGGTTTTAAAAATGTAAACTTGGAGCCAGATCTAAATTTTGCAAATGGATTCTCTCTTTAAATGGACTAAACCAAACTCCTGATCTGAATACCTTTGAAATGTAGAGCTTTCAAAGTCCAGATTCAAATGTTGCTGCTGGAGCTCATCTCTAATGGTTATACAGTTGCAGAAGAAAGGTGTGAAAATCAGTCTCGGAGCCAGCTGTATTGCCCAATCGACTTCGCTTTGTCAGCTGAGCTCAGGAATTATGTAATATTATCATAGGGGGCATTTCTCAAAGTTTCTAGACACATTATTCCATTGAGGCATCTCAGGGTAGGCAGTGAAGAAATTGCCTTCTCTACTTTGCATGTGGTACACCAATGCAGCCTTTACCAAAGTGTCTCTGTCTGAGCAATCCCCTTGCCACCCACTTTCAGCTGTCTCTAGCCTCCAGTAATTCTTTCCTCCTTGCCTCTACACTTGCTGTTATTTCACAAAGGTACCTTCATCCTCATGATCTCTGTGGTGATGTTGAATAGTGTCTGTACAGCCCTATTCATTCCCTCCGTATCCCAGACTCACCATCCTCCTCCACTCACGCATGGCGATATCTTTAACTGAATGGAAGCTCTACAGTATCTTTCTCTGTGGAACTGTTCCCTGCTTCCTTGTGCAGGAGTTGTCAGCATTGCCTGCCCTGGCTTCTGTCCAGTTATTGCTGGCCCCAGACCCTGAGATTCTAAAGCTGTGTGTTGATCTGGGACTTCTACATGGCTGTGTAGTGTGACCAAACCAAACAGGGAACAACCTTGTTATAAATTGAATTACCTCTTTGGTTTCTATTTCCCCCACTTTTCAATTTCTGCCTGATTTATTATGGCAGGCAGAACAGTCAATGCACAGGGACACTGATTAGCAGAGACCAAAGCAGGATTGGGCACAGTGGGGTTTTCTCACAACTGTATCCAAGAGGTTACCATGAAGCGGACCACCCAGATCACATACTCAATTCATACTGTAAAGTTTCTCACCGGCCTCTTCTAAGGCTGGCAGTACTAACTCCTCCCTCCCCCCCTCCCCAACACCACTTCATTTCATATTGATCAAATTGAGAATCAGGAGTTTGTTCCCATTCTTGTCTATGGGAGCCTGGGAAAAATCACAGGTTAACCTCTCTGGGTCCTGTCTGTACTAGGATATTTGCTGTGATTCCCCACTGTCTCAGCTCCACTTTACTGTAGGAGAGCTAGCATAGATGGTGCCCACTGGCATTTTAACCATGTCATGTTCTCCTGCTCTGAGCGAGGATAGATGACCTGGTGCTTCGAACACCAGCTGCCACCTGGAGCTCCGCATACACAGTGGAGCTGAGATGGTGGGACATTTTAGCAAACATATTCCTGTGGAGCTATGTGCTTTCAGTTCCCCATGTGGACAATGATCCTTCTTTGGGAAGCTCTTTGAGATCTACGGATGAAAAGTGCCGTGTAAAGTATTGTTACTGGTGTTTAGTTATCATAATCCTCCCTGGAACTATTACTGGAATCTGTTGCTGGGTAGATAGGCAGGGTGGTCCAGTGACTAGGATGTTGGCTGGGTACATGGGTTTGTTTCTCAGTGTATTTGCACTGTGCCTAGCACAAGGGGACTGAGTTTGCCTGGGGTCCGTAGGCACCACCATAATACAAATAATAATGGACTACAGCTTTTTGGGGAACGGACCTTGTCCTGTTCACTGTTTTATGCCATGTTCAGCTCTGATGCTGTATAAACAATGCTACTGATACCAACAGAGACGAAGGCAGGGAGAATATTTTCCAAGGCAAGCATGACTGTTTGCATTTCCCCATATTTATGATATGCATTGCTCTGCTCAACCCTTTAATCATATTCCTGGTGTAGGGGATGCACAGGAAGCCTTTAGACATGGGTTTGTTTTGCATGGCACAGAGAGAGTCTGAGGAGGGAGCCATCAAAAAAACCCTCAGAGAAGCCTTATTTTAATAGACATCAAACCAAACAAATACAGTAACCGAATCCCAAACTCATGACTAAACATTATTTCTGCAGCTTGGGGTTTTGATGTATTTTTTTGGTCTCTGAGTTGATTGCACAGAAACCTCCTGTCAAGAGGCTGCAGAAAAGCACCATAGGCAAGATCCTGAATAAAAACAGAGCCCCTTTCTAAAGGCGCCAAAAGGGAGGAAATGTACTTTCTCCTCAGCCAGCTGCTCATCCATTCTCGAGGTCTCGGAAGTGGCTGGGGATCAGCGCTGCAGACAGATGTTCAGGTCCCTGTCAGGCCAGCTGCTGCACGGCTGCCAGCCTGCCGTCCATGCCAGCAGTCACTGCACAATGACAGCAACAATAACGAGTCTGTCTGCTGCTGGGCTCCGAACGATGTGTCGGGAGTCTGTGGAGTCTCAACACTGCAAACATCCAGACAAGGCTCCCAGTCTTCAGGGCACCATGTAAACTGATTACTGGAGCCCCCCGTCCCTGTTTGCTGCAGGCGGGTAGCTGGAGGTTTCAGCTGTATGCAGAATAAAACCTTTCCACCGAGGGTTAGTGGTCAGCCAGCTGATGCCAACTGCCTGGCAGAGGAGACGCCTGACTTTCTTTTTCATTGTTCCCTTCCTCTTTGGGGAATATGCTGAACTCCAGCTGCATGTCCACAGACTTCCTTTTCAGGCATCTCTCTTCTGATTCCGTCTTCACCCACAGTAGATAAGCCTCCTGCAGGGGACCTGTTTCCCCACCTCAGCTCAGGAACGTCTAGCCGATGGAACAGCCTCTGGGAGATTCTTCTCCTCCCACCTGCTTGTGCCCATCCCAAGATCAACATGGTACCATCCAGGCCTTGGAAGCAGGAGACTGGTGTTCGTGATAAGCTCTAAGTTAATTCTTTCCTGCCCTGTTCATTTCTGTGTAGCCACCGTGGAGTTTGGCATTCAATGGCATTAACCTGTCTCCACATATTTCTCTGTTCCCTGGGTAATCAGGGAGAGGCTAGCATTGCTAAGGTGCCAGCTAAATGCATGCCTTAAGGGAGAAGAAAGGAGTATTGCTTATTTTGTCTTGCACCAACCACTATAGTGCCCCTTTCTTTTGACCTGCTCTGACCGGGAAAACATGCTAGACAGACAGCCCTGGAGACTGGACTCTCCTCTATATACTCAAAACAGGCCCAGCACAGGACTGCAAGCAGGACTGCAAGTTCCATCCCCCCCACCCACACACACACTGCCTCACCAATGTATCCCAGCCCCGATCTAGGGGAACCACCTCTTGGAAGAGAGGGGAATTTGGGCTCTATGATGTCAGCATTTCTTCTTCTGGGTTCTTGCAAGCATGATGCCATTTACGTCCTTGGTCTCCTGCACAGTCAGGCTTGGCAGCCCTAACAAAGAGAGGCACTCTGAACTGGATTTTCTCAGCCTGCCTCCTACAGTTGAGCTGCCAGAATGCAGCCCCCAGAGCGTATGCCCACCCTTGCTCTAGAGCTGCAGGGCAAGAACAGAACTGATGAGCTGCAGGTTTATATTTGAGATGGCTGAACCAAACCCACCCAACTCTTGTTCCGTTTGGATCCCCATTTGTGACTAGAGTAAGATAGATGGGTCAGAGCAGTTGGGGCTGAATTCCCTCCCACTTTGGGGACATTAAACTCTAGCTCCAATGTTTGATTGTGCAGGCCCATGTCTGGCCTTTAACTGCTGTTGAATCCAAAGAACGATCCCTTTCTATAGGTCTCTGAAGACAAATACATTTTGCCAGGGCTGCCTCTGTCTCACCAAGTTTGAGGACCTCTGTCCTACAGGACTGTTGAGCAGGTGGCTTTTGCAGTTAGTTGTGCTCCTGAGGGATGAGTTGCAGTCTCCCAGTACTATTTAAAAAAATTGCAAATAAGCCCATAAGAGTAAAAGTGAATTGATCATCAGAGAGAAATGCTGGGCTTGGCGTGTATACTCTGAACAACTTACATGCTTCGCTGGCCATAGCTTCGAAGTTCTCTCTTGAATACGTCAGTCGCTCTATTATTTATTATTATTTTTATATGCAACCACACCTGGAGGCCCTGGCCTCACTGGCCTAGGCACTAACACATTAAAAGTTGGCCCCTGCCCTGGAGAGGTTACAGTCTAAGTATAAGACAAGAAACAACAGGTGGATACTGTGACGTTGTGCAGTCTACATGGTTTTATAAAAACATGATAATAAGTGAATATAATGTAACTGGGATAGTTTTATAAAAAAATTGATAATAAGTGACTATAATGCAAATGGGATATGCTTTGTGCAAAAGGTCTCTTGTAAGGTATCATTACAAAGCTCATAATCTACTGAGTGTGATCATTCTATTTGTAGAAATGTACCACTCTTGTATCTAAAACTAGAAATATAAAATGTAACTCTGAGAGCCTATTGTAATTATGTAAAGTGTGGGCCATTAATGATGGTTTGGAATCTTGATGACTCCCATTGTCTGCAGATGGCTGTTTACCTGTGAGTCTCCCTGTATATGTGTGTGCTGGCAAGTGAGTAATGAAGTCTTGCAGTGACATGTGATCATGTCACCTGAACTGGAATCCATCTTTAACCTGGTGCTTTTCCAGTGGGGGTGGGTGGAAACCCAGAGGGACAAAGGGTTCCCGCCTTATGCAAAAGATATATAAAGGGGTGGAAGAGAACAGAGAGGGAGAGGAGCCATCATGGAGAATCCCCTAGCTAACACCTAAGCTGGAACAAGAGCTGTACCAGGGGAAAGAATTGTGCCCAGGCCTGGAAGGTGTCCAGTCTGAGAAAAACTTACTGAAGCATCTCTGAGGGTGAGATTATCTGTATTTAGTTTGATTAGGCATAGATTTGCGCATTTTATTTTATTTTGCTTGTGACTTACTTTGTTCTGTCTGTTACTACTTGGAACTACTTAAATCCTACTGTCTGTATTTAATAAAATCACTTTTTATTTAGTAACTTACTCAGAGTATGTATTAATACCTGGGGGAGCAAACAACTGTGCATATCTCTCTATCAGTGTTATAGAGGGCGAACAATTTATGAGTTTACTCTGCATAAGCTTTATGCAGGGTAAAACGGATTTATCTGGGTTTAGACCCCATTGGGAGTTGGGCATCTGAGTGCTAAAGACAAGCACACTCCTGTGAGCTGGTTTCAGGTAAACTTGCAGCTTTGGGACAAGTGATTCAGACCCTGGGTCTGTGTTGAAGTGGACTGGAGTGTCTAATTCAGCAAGACAGGGTGCTGGAGTCCTGAGCTGGCAGGGAAAACAGAAACAGGGGTAGTCTTGGCACATTGGGTGGCAGCTCCCAAGGGGGTTTCTGTGATCCAACCCGTCACAGATACATCAACCAAGGGAGGGGAGCACAAGGTAGCAATGAGATGCAATTTCAGATGTAGCCTTCTTCCTCCTTGGGTAATGATCTTTTTCTTCTTCTCATAGCACAAGAGTTGCATTAATTACTGTTAGAAAAACAGTGGCACCATATTTACCCTTCTGCGCTCTCCACTCTTGATTTTAGTTAACTTCTCATCATCGCTTTCTTGCTGTAGCACAATCAGGACTCTTGGGTTCTATTTCCAGCTTTGTCATTGATGTGGTGTGTGACCTCGGGCAAGTCGGATTGGCCTCAATTGGGTTCAGGCCCTGCCGGCCTCAGCTTCACACATCCGTCTAATGGGGCCAGTAACGCTTACCCCACAGGGGTTTCGTGCGGCGAGATCCACATAAAGCGCTTTGAGATCCCAGGAGGAAGGCGGCTATAGAAATGCAAAGCATTATTATTTCATCAGGCTGAAGACGAAGCCTGAGAAAGGTTGAGCAAAAGACACAGCGAGAGGAGGAACAGCAGGGGATTTAGCTACTGAAAAGGAGTTGGGAAAAAAGCAGAAGAATCTCATTGTGTGTTGGGCAGAGGGGGTCACAAGCAAGTTAAACTGGTTAATGTATTGGAGCAGTTTCCTCAGCACTGCTGTAAGAAAGCAAAGCAGCACGACAAAAGGCCCAGGGAGCATTCTTGTGGTGAAAGTGGGCTCTTTTTAAAAGGATTTAATTTCTTTTCTGTCAATTGAATGGAATTTAGTGGTGACTCCTTCAGGTCTAAGAATTTTTTTTCTTTGGTGGTGGCAGCGGTGGGAGGGGATGATTTCTCCCCGCCTTCCCCCTCCCCTCCGCATTCTTCTCTGTGTGGAGACATTTACAACCCCCTTGCCCTGAGATTATAGCCCTCATTGTTGCAGAGGGAGATTGGCTCAGGGAACACAAATGGTCCCGCCAAAACGCTGATCCCAAAAGAAAGCGAGGGGCACAGGGCCATCCCCGCTCGGCCTGGTTTCTCATGCTCACTATTCAGCCCGATTTTGGCGCGGGAGGGAAGTTAAATAGGGTGAAAGGGGAAGAAAAGAAGGTGTTAGAACATCTCCAACTGATTAAAGGCTGCTCTCCAGCTCTCTCTGAGGCAAGGCCAAGATTGCTCCTCAAGGTCTTTGCCAGCACAAGAAGTGTGTGTGTGTGTGTGTGTGCGCGCGTGCGTGCGCGTGTCTGCTTTCCTTTCTTGGGGAAACTCATTTTTAATTTTAAAAATATGATTCAAGCTAAAAAAGAAGGGGGGAGGGGAAGCCACCTGCAAGAACGATATGGGCATCACTAATCCAGCTTTCACAGATGGTGCATTTATACCATTTCCAACAGTGACTCTGGCTGAGAGAGGCTGGAACTGGACTATCCATGGCCCTCCACACAGCATTCATTCAGCACACCGATAAAGGCTGGGGTTAGACAGAGCCAACATTCCTATACCATTCCCGGCAGCGATACCTATTGGGAGAGGATGGGGCTGGAGGAGCTGTGAGACATCAGACTGCATGCAGCTTGCATCTCACTGGCAATATCTTTTTATCCCAGCTGACAGCAGATAAGTGAGGCTGGGCATGTTTTCGGGATGGAGTGTTCTGGGCCACAGCATTGCCATGACAGAGTGAAATTAAAAGGCAACACACATTTTAAGTCAATAAAAGAAAATTGTTAATTTCACAACGCTTAATTTACTTGTGGGACTCATTGCCACAAGGTATTAATGAGACCAAAATTTCAGTAGGATTCAGAATGGGATTAGAGACTGAGGCTGGGATTTTCAGAGGCGCCTCTGAGAGTTAGGCACCCAAATCTCATTGCATTTCTGGGGGACTCGGACACTTAACTCCCTTAAGCTCCTTTGAAAATCCCACCTTTCTGAATAACACGAATAGCTGCAGCTACCTGAAGAGGGTAAATGTCGAGAAGGGATTAAAATGTCCATGCTTTAGGACATACACTGATCAGTAACTGCAGGATGCTAATAAAAGAACTTCCCCAATGGGCTTATACTAGTGCCTACTTATCCATTCTAGGGGTTTACGCGTTCTCTACAGCCCCTGGCACTGGCCACTATCAGACTCAGGCTCCTGGACTGGGTGGACTGTTGATCTGACCCGTTAGAGCAATTCCTAGGATCCCAGACAGCACAGTGCTGACATTGTCCTGATAGTTCAAGGGTCTAGGGTTAGAGCACAGAACTGTGAGTGAGGGATGCCCAGATCTTCCACTGACCAGGCCCAACTCACACAGCCAGTCCGTGCCTCAGTTTACTGATTTGTAAATCAAGTGCAATTACAAATGTCCAGCGGAACAGCCTAATTAATGCTTGCCCAGGGCTTGGAATATTTCAGATTGAAACGCTGATATTACTAACGGCTGAAATTATTTACTAATGAGGCCAACTAGACATCCCCAGAGAGCTGGAGGGGCACAAACTCTGCTTGCACACTGCATTTAGGCCATGGATTTGCTTGTGTACAAGGCAGGGCAAAAGTGCTGCATGATGACATCACAGTTTATGGCACTGAGCGTGGAGGATGGCCTTATTGTCATGAGAGTAATCGGCCGTTGTAACCATTCAGTGCCGACTTCCCTAAATGGGGAGCCCTGGATTCCAGTTCTTCCCTGTCCTCCTCCGGACCTGTTCCCCTCCCTACTGCTTTTCCAGAGCTGAGTCGGGAGTAGGGAGGCTGGGTCAGGCAGGCTGGGGGCAGGGGTCCCAGCAGGGAGCTTGGGCATGTTGGCTCTTGTTCCTCTCAGCCTGCTGCACCTGTCAATGACCAAACCCCTTTCGCCTCCTTCTCATTGCATCCCTGCTCGTCTCCACAATAAACATCTAAGGAAGCAGCTGGTTCCCAGGTGACCTTCACCAGTCCCCAAAGGGTTAAAGGATTTGGTGGCATGTGCTGTAGCATGGATACCAACCTGTTGGGGTGAGGCCACCCTTTTGAATGCAAGTGTTAAGGTTGGGAACCTGCAGGGAATGAGTTCACCAGCCCATTACAGACAAGGCAGAGGTAGCATTAGCAAGAAATGGCATCTGGTAGGTTTCTGATGCCAATGCTTTGCCCTGAGTCCTGGACAAATGGGCCCAGGAAGGGCAGGACCAGGACATAAGGGAGGGATGAAGTGGAAGCAGGTGGAGGCGCTGTGACACCACAGGCGGAGTCAGACTATTGGCCTTGGACACTCCACACTTCACCCCAGCCCCCTGCACTTCACCCACATGTGCTGGCTGAGTGGGAGTCACAGACACCCCATGGCTGGCTGCCCTCTCCCACCCCCTTTTCTGTCAGGATGTGACATGAACTCAAGGGGTGAGGGAGGCACTGTGGCCCCAAGGTCCTTCCTGGGTCCTGCACAGAGAGCAGGTGACCCATCAGACAGGCTCAGCTGTGCCCAGGCGGCCTGCAGCTCATTGCCACATGGAAGACTCCATTTCATCACGGGCCTGGGTCCCAAGGATCCTGCCATAATAATTCCCTTAGCAACCACAGGGAAGGACATTGTAGGGCCCCAGCACCCGTTGCTTTAAGGCCCAGATGTTCCTGTAGATTCACATGTGATGCAGTTGCTAGGCCAGCTTCTGCCCTCGTCTACGTGCATGCGACTGAAAGCAGAGTTGGTTCTGCACTCAGTGCAGTCCCTGTTCTGGTTATTCGCTTTGTTCCTTGTTACAGCCACCATGTGCAGTCCCTGAGTCAGGCTGTGTGCTGTGGTTATTTAATGGCTCTGGTCACTGGAGATGTTTTCTCAGTACAGTCACTTCCAGTCTGTCTGTGCGATTAATGGGCACAGCTTCTGTATGTGGTTTCAAAATGCAGCTTGCAGCGTCTCCAGCCGTCGTCACTTTCATTGGCTTCCTCTCCATCTCCAGAACTAATTCAAAATTACCCTTCTGCTTTCCAGAGCTCTCCACGAACCAGTGCTGCTCTCTTTCTTTGGCCTCACCCACCCACTCCCCTGGGCACCTGCCCTGCCTCTTCTCTGCCACTTGCCTGCAGCTCTTGGCAGACAGAGGCTGGTGTCCCCCTCCTACTGACCTCCAGCCCCCTGCCCTGCAGCGACCTGGAACTGAAGCCAGAGTCTCTTTAAATACTTTTGCCTCTTTAAACCCTTCCAGGAGAAAGAGCAGGCCAAGAAGTCGGGCAGGTCATGTTCAGACCTCAGCCTTGCTTTCACTGGGGTTGCATGTGTTTCGCTGGGTTTGCATGGGGTTGCAATGGAGGTTAGAAGTCCATGGACATACAATATGGAAGCCATGCAGATTCAATCCCAGCCTCCCTCTGGTGAATAGCACTGGCCCAGGGGACTGAGGCACCACCCCTACAGAAGTCCCTGGTGCAGGGGACATTCTGGGCAAGACAGGGGCATATGGCCAGAGGGAGGAGTGAGTTGAGGCATGGCTGGGGTAGTTCTGCACCACAAGCTCCATAAGGGCAGTGGGAGATAGAAGTTAGGGCCACCTTAGCCTCTGCCCTGGCAGCTCCTAAATAGGGGAGACGCATACTGTCACCCCGCAGTCCTCGTGCCAGCCCTAGTGCTGGCGCAGGAATGAACTTGTCTGAAAGAATAATGGGAATCCCACTCCCAGCTCTTCCCCCTTTGAAATAAGCCTCAGTGTCTCTCCCCTTAGTGCCGTCCCACAGGGACATGCACCTCCAGCCTGCTCCTTATGCACAGTATAGCTGTAGGGAGCTGAGAGAATCCCAAGTCTCTACTCCAGATTGCCCAAGAGGTCCTGAGTTGCCACTCTAAAGGCCCCACTCTTTGCGCTGCGATCAGGTGGGGATGCTGGGTAGACCCATGGCAGTCGTAGCCTCTACAATTGCGAGTGCCACTTGTATGTCACTGAGGCTTCATTATGCTCTTGACAAGCTACATCTAAATGTTGGCTTCTCCCAGGCCCCTGGAATAACTGGCTTTTCTCTGGCCCCCATAGTTCTCGGCTTCTTCCAGGCTTCCAGGTCCCCGGCTGGGCAGTTTGTGATTTGTCAGAGGACTGAAAATAGGTGAATTGGTGAGGTGACATTTAGTCAGAGCTTTCCCCTGCCGTTCCTTTGTGGTCCCAGCAAGAGACTTCTCCACTGCAAACCACAGAATTTGCCTGCCCCTTCCCCATTCCCCTTGCAAATGGGCATAAAGTAACTTCGTTTTTCATTGGATGTTAGTTTAAACAGGCATCTAACTGCTCAGACTTTGCATGATTTCAGGGAGCTCTTTATTGGAGTAGAAGAGAGGCTGATATTGCTTTGTGAAGGGGGTGGGAGTTGGGGGGTGGAAGACAGGATTAAAACAGCTCATTAGAATTTCTGTTTTTGGAAAGCTCACAAAAATGTTGATATGTAGCATGACTAACACAGTGCAAATGTCAGCCCTGCTCTGTGATTAGGGGCTCTCCCTCTGCTAGCAACAAGCTGGCTCCCTTTTAAGGCAACCCTATACAAGAGGCACAATGCATGAATTCCAATGTGGAACGCTAATTGTTCCCCATTCGCTGCTGTTAATTGCTCGGATGAAATGCTTCAGTACACTGGGCTGGAGCCCACATGATTTTCAAATTTAACTGGAAATTAAAAGCTGACACCAGAAAATAGAACGAGCTAATAGAACTAGGAGTCGAGAAGAGAATCATGTTACCTAACCAGAGAGAGAGGGACACTACTGTGACGGGTTGGATCACAGAAACCCCCTTGGGAGCTGCCACCTGACGTACCAAGACTACCTCTGCTCCTGTTTTCCCTGCCAGCTCAGGACTCCAGCACCCTGTCTTGCTGAGCCAGACTCTCCCATCTGCTCCAACACAGACCCAGGGTCTGAATCACTTGCCCCAAAGCTGCAAGTTTGCCTGAAAACAGCTCACAGAAGTGTGCTTGTCTTTAGCACTCAGATACCCAACTCCCAATGGGGTCTAAACCCAGATAAATCCGTTTTACCCTGCATAAAGCTTATGCAGGGCAAACTCATAAATTGTTCGCCCTCTATAACACTGATAGGGAGATATGCACAGTTGTTTGCTCCCCCAGGTATTAATACATACTCTGAGTAAATTACTAAATAAAAAGTGATTTTATTAAATACAGACAGTAGGATATAAGTGGTTCCAAGTAGTAACAGACAGCACAAAGTAAGTCACCAAGCAAAATAAAATAAAATGCGCAAATCTATGTCTAATCAAACTGAATACAGATAATCTCACCCTCAGAGATGCTTCAGTAAGTTTTTTCTCAGACTGGACACCTTCCAGGCCTGGGCACAATTCTTTCCCCTGGTACAGCTCTTGTTGCAGCTCAGGTGATAGCTAGGGGATTCTTCATGATGGCTCCTCTCTCCCTCTCTGTTCTCTTCCACCCCTTTATATATCTTTTGCATAAGGCGGGAACCCTTTGTCCCTCTGGGTTTCCACCCCCTGGAAAAGCACCAGGTAAAAGATGGATTCCAGTTCAGGTGACATGATCACATGTCACTGCAAGACTTCATTGCCCACTTGCCAGCACACACATATACAGGAAGACTCACAGGTAAACACAGCCATCTGCGGATAATGGTCCTTGTTAATGGGAGTCATCAAGATTCCAAACCATCATTAATGGCCCACACTTTACATAATTACAATAGGCCCTCAGAGTTACATTTTATATTTCTAGTTTTAGATACAAGAGTGGTACATTTATACAAATCAGATGATCATACTCAGTAGATTATAAGCTTTGTAATGATACCTTACAAGCAGGGCCGGCTCTGGCTTTTTTGCCGCCCCAGGCAAAAAAGCCTCCGGCCGCCCCCCCCCCCCCATGGGGGGGGGGGAGGGAGGGCGGCGAGCCCCGGCGGGGGGGGGGGGCGGCCGGGGGGAGGGCACCGGGGGGGAGGGCGGCTGGAGCCCCGGGGGGAGGGCGGCAAGCCCCGGCGGGGGCTCCACTCTCCCCCCGGCGGCCGGGGGGGAGGGTGGCGAGCCCCGGCGGGGGCTCCGCTCTCCCCCCGGCGGACGGGGGGAGGGCACCGGGGGGGGAGGGCGGCTGGAGCCCCGGGGGGAGGGCGGTAAGCCCCGGCGGGGGCTCCACTCTCCCCCGGGCGGCCAGAGCGCCGGGGGCAGGGCGGCGAGAGGGCGGCGAGCCCCGGCTGGGGCTCGGCTCTCCCCCCGGCGGCCAGAGCGCCGGGGGCAGGGCGGCGAGAGGGCGGCGAGCCCTGCCAGGGCTCGCCGCTCTCCCCCCGGCGGCTGGGGAGAGGGCGCAGGGGGGGAGGGCGGCCAGAGCGCCGGGGGGAGGGCGGCGAGCTCGGCTGTGGCCCCGCTCTCCCCGGCGGCCGGAGCGCGGCGCCGCCCCCCTCCAGGTGCCGCCCCAAGCACAAGCTTAGTGGGCTGGTGCCTGGAGCCGGCCCTGCTTACAAGAGACCTTTTGCATGAAGCATATCCCAGTTACGTTATATTCACTTATTACCATATTTTCTCTAAAACTATCCCAGTTACATTATATTGACTTATTATCAAGTTTTTATAAAACCATATAGACTGCACAACGTCACAACTACATCAACCTTCCAACCTGGTCTGCAAGGGACTCTGTGAAGCTAGTAGCTGGCTAGAAAGGGACAGCACCTTTCAACATGCTAGATTTTGTGGTATGGAAGCTGTTTAGCCCCAGTGGGAGAGAGCAGAGGTTTGAGGTGCCACGACAGTTCTTACCTGTTGCAGGACAGAAGGAATGGGAGAGGCTAAACGGAGACATGCTCCCTCTAACCAGAAACAGTTGAAAGAGATCAGACATCTTCTTCCAGCTGTCCCGATGACCACTGTGAGGGTAACACACAGTTGAATCCTGTTTAACTCTTCACCTTAGTCCATGATTAGCAGATGCTGATCTGTAGCAGATAGCAGGTACAATGGCTCCATCACCCCATGGAAACGGGGTAAGGAGGGAAATGCAGGAAGTGGCTTAGTTTAAGGGATCTGTTCATCTAGTTGCTCACCATTTTGTCTTACCTTCTAGGGAAACTGGAAGTTTAACTATATCCTTCCTCTTGCAGGTATTCATGTAAAACAGCTTCATCAGATTAATGCACGTGGACACTTTGACCTTTGCTGCATTGGACTCCAGTGTGTGTGTGCTTCCTTTTTAAAGAGATCAGGGTGAGAAGATGAATGAGATGGAGCCTGCATTCACCAACATTTCCTCAGAGCAGTTCCCAGGCACTCTGGGAGTAGTCTATACGTACAGTTGCCTCTGTATCCTTTGGGGTATATTTGTGGAGCTCCATCGACCGCAATGCCAATTTACACCCAGGGGAAATTTGGCACTGTCGGTGAAATCCTGGCTCCATTGGAATCAGTGGGAGTTTTAGGCAGGATTTCACTGTATATGTCCAAAGCCCCAATCTACAGAGGGTGAAAAGAGACTGTGGCTGACCAGGAAAGCTACAAAGCAAGGGATTGAGTTAACAACCTATCCCCTGTAGAAGAATATGGTTTTCTTATCAGTACCACTGGGGAACTGTGTCCTCCCAAACTCAGTGCAATGCCACTGACTATGTTTACACTCCTGCCTTTGCGATCAAAGCACAGGATCGGCTTGGGAACTTCACAGAAGCCACTCATCTCCTCCATGCAGAGTGGTGTGAAAAGCAGGGTTTACTATTGACTCCCTGTCTTTCCTCCCCATCCTTCCTAAGGACAGATCCTTCCTCTTCCCCCAAATATCCATGGCCCCCGGTAAGCCTGCATCCAGCCTGTGCAGTTATCTAGTGCAGAAAAACCAGCTAGTATAGAGGAATCACTTTGCCCATCACTGAAGTGCCGCCGTCTCTGGAGTGAAACCTAGCAACACTACAAGGTAACTCTTTATAAAGGCAAATAGGGTGGCTCCAGTAGCCAAGAATTCCTTCCATGGGGTTCATAGCTCACCTTATGTGACACCCCAGGATCACTGTGGTTGGCAAGAAGTTGCCTGGCTTGCCTATGCCAGAGAAACTTGATTTACCATTCCCAGTTGGTGCCTCTTGCATGCATGTAACCCACTACTTTTCCATGTGCTAATGTTCCCAGTGGTGCACACAGGCAATCATGCAACTCTTTAGATTAGCCGTGCCCTAATCAAAACTAACTGCTGTGTGGTTCTCCCTTGTGGCAGACTCCCCTGGTGCAGAGCCAGCTCTTCTCCTAGGCAGCATTATTGTGCCAGGTCTGGGGACTAAGCTCAATCATTAAAGTGCGACACAGCAGGATTGTGGTGCTGCTCTAAATGCAAACCTCAGTGCAGCCTAAACTACAGTGGTGCTAGTGACACCGCCATAATATATGTGCTTGGATGGCACCTTTCACCTGGATGCACTTTACGGACTGATTGCACATGCTATATAGGCGGCATAATTCTTCCCTCAGCAACCTAGTGAGGTATCACCTGTGGCTGGCTCCACCTTCTCCTTTGGGGTGATGTGTGTGGCCCTTGCACAAGTTTTCAGGTGGGGAGGGGTGGCTCCTTCCTTCCCACCTAGCTTCCCACAAGGGCCACTGACATTCTGGCATATGGTATATAGGACTCACTTCGCCCATCACTAAAATGCAGCCACCTCTGGAGTGAAACCCAGCAATGGCTTCACACCACACAGCAATGTTAGGAGTAGGGTGACTAGATAGAAAGTGTGAAAAATCAGGACAGGGGATGGGGGGTAATAGATGCCTATATCACAAAAAGCCCCAAATATCGGGACTGTCCCTATAAAATCGGGACATCTGGTCACCCTAGTTATGAGGCAGTTTAGGACAGGAGGTGAAGAACAGGTTATCCATTTGAAACTAGCAATGCAGACTAGACCAGAAGATAAAGTCACAGGCTGGGCCTAAGGGAGCCTACAGGTGGGGGAAGGGCATGTGTTCCTGTTTTGCAGCACTTGGCTGCAGCAGTGAATGTTTGTATACTTTGGAAGAAGGGTGGTGAAAGCAAGATCAGATGGGTGAGTGCAGCTCACTGGGCATATCCGTGTTACTTATGATTGTCTCTGGATTGGATAACTGAGGCCATTAAAGGAACTTACCCTGTGGTCAGATACTCCATTTTAGCCAATTACAGTCCCGGCTGTGTGTGCAGCCTATCAGCCAAGGAGGGTTGCCAATTTTGGTTGGAGGTATTCCTGGAGGTTTCATCACAAGGCATAATCTCTCATTAAAGATTAATCTGTAATTCCTGGAGACTCCAGGGCAATCCTGGATGGTTGGCAACCCTACAGCAAAGATTCAAACCAAGACTTTGATGGGTCACTGAGAGCTGCTATACCAGGTGGAAGTCTTCCTGGAAACTCAGCTGGTAGGAAGTGTGCTAAGTATCACTTTGCTGGAAGCTGATCTTGCATTTATCGGAGAGAGGGGAAGGCAGAACACAGATCATGTTTGAGCATATATGATCATCAGTGAATACAGTGGATATGACTGCGGAGAAATCCTAAGAAAACCATTCATTTCTGGCTATGTGGGAGTGCAGGTGATGGCAAATTCCCTGACACATTTGTACTGTAGCAAGGGTGAGCAAGTCCCTACAGTCATTAAAATGAGCACACCCATTCCTTAAGGCAAGTCTACTCACAAATATGCAGTTTGCATTATAAAGGGATTTATTCCAAAGAAAGGCTCCAGGGTGAAAAAGTACTGCTGCGTGTCTCTTTTTAAAAAAAATTCTTTGTAAATGCAAATTGAATGCTTGTAAGTCAATATCTGCTCTTGTGATATTGGCATGCACTGAAATAGTTTCTCAACAAAAACATATTGTAACACAGCTGCTTGTGGATCTGGCTAGTTGAGAAGTACTCAGCTCCAATTGTGAAACTCCATTAAAACTGTATTTGTTTAAAGCCCTTGGGGAGTCGGAGTCGTTTATGACAAGTCCTTCTCTCCATTCAAATCCACCAGAGCTACGCAATGTCCTCAGGGTAGCTAACTCAGCATGGAACAGCTCCTTGGGGAAGGGGATAGTCTGAGCCCCAAACACACACAACTCAGAGCAAATCCACACAGCAACAAGATGAACTTTCAGAAAATTCCTTCAGAAAACGGATGCTTTTTGAAGAGTAGCCAAATGAACACCCCAGAAGAAATGGGCTTGAATATTGTCTCTTGTACCTGCAGATTCCTAGGCCAAAATGTTCAACCATGGCCACTGATTTGAGGTGGCTATGTTTCTGCGTGCTCCCTGGGGACTAGTATTACTGTATTGAAATCACTTCAGCACCTAGAGGGCCCAACTGAGATCGGGGCCCCATTGTGCCAGGTGCTGTATATACACATGGTAAGATACAGTCTCGGCCCAAACAGATTCTAATCTAATCAGACAAGCGGAAGCCAGTGGGCCAGTCTGTTGGCCCGGGAAGGTAGACTAAAGCTCCCAACACCCGCTCAGGCCAAGACCCTTTCCCCAGGGCTGGCTTTATTTACAAACAGTAGTGCAAGTAGGGTGGTACTCTCCAGTACGCAGTACCGGGAAGAGATTTTTAGGGTGTACGGGGTACCGGAAAGACTTGGGGCTGCGCTCTGCTCCTTAAAGGAGCAGAACACAGCTAGGGAGGGCATTCATTCTTTATATGGCTTTAACAGCACAATGCATATGCTAACAAACTTAAACAAAGCAGAGCGCAGCCCCACCCCACCCCTGGACGGGGGGGGGGGGCTAGCCCCAAGTCTTTCCGGTACCCCGTACCCCCTAAAAATCTCTTGCCGGTACTGTGTACTGGAGAGTACCACCCTACTTGCACTACTGTTTGTAAATAAAGCCAGCCCTGGGGAAAGGGTCTTGGCCTGAGCGGGTGTTGGGAGCTTTAGTCTACCTTCCCGGGCCAACAGACTGGCCCACTGGCTTCCGCTTGTCTGATTAGATTAGAATCTGTTTGGGCCGAGACTGTATCTTACCATGTGTATGTACAGCACCTGGCACAATGGGGCCCCGATCTCAGCTGGGCCCTCTAGGTGCTGAAGTGATTTCAATACAGTAATACTAGTCCCCACGGAGCATGCAGAAACATAGCCACCTCAAATCAGTGGCCATGGTTGAACATTTTGGCCTATTTAACAGCCAATTTAACAGCACAATACATATGCTAACAAATATGCACAAAGGCTTTGTTTAAGTTTGTTAGCATTTGTATTGTGCTGTTAAATTGGTCAAGAGTCCTCAATGGGGTCTGTGGGGGGGGGGGGTGAGAAGATGTTTAAACAGTGTTTTTGATTCTGTTTCTCCCCATTGGTCTGAATTATCCACGACATTCATACTGCATCACATCAAGTCCAAATCATTAGAGGAATGCCTCTGCTTGCACTGACCAGAGGATGTTTGGATTCTGATGTCAGCCCAATTCTGCAGCCTGACAGGAATCAGGTGTTGTCCCCAGTGTACATAGAATTCTTCTTTGCAGCCAAACTAGTCTAACATGCATTTTGCTAACTGGAACTGGAGCAGCAAAACAAAGAAAACAAATGCCTCATTTTCCAGCTTTGTGGGTGAGAGAACTATAAGTGAAGATTATAATGCCGGACACTGACGGCCTTAAACCAGCTGCCTCAGGAATCTGCCAAGAACTTTGCTGAAAATATGTCCCTCATCTTAGCAATGGAGCTAAGACTTATCACACATCTGCCCACCTTTATTCGATCTGACAGCTTCTTCTGATCTGACAGCTCAGGCATTGTCAATTTCATCTAGAACAACTTACAAACTTGGAACCTAATCCTGTAAACCCTTAATCATTTGATCAATCCCATTGAAGACAATGGGACTATTTGTAAGTCTATGGACCACTTTTGTGGTAAGAGTTTGAGGAGTCTGTTCTGTTCCTATAAAGGAAGTTGAATCTCCCATTAAAATGCAATGTTTGGGTACAATATCATAATGCAGTTTAGGATACAGTTCTACTTAAAATTTGTCTTTTAATAAGTCATACATATGCTGAAATGACTCCTCACCCAACTCCCATATTCCATATAAACAGACTGAAATACTACATATTTTGGGGGAAAGTGAGTAGTTAAGCATGTTGATGTTTGTATATACAAACACTCATTTCATCACTGTACTGGAAAATATAGCTGAACTTAATTTTCTATGGAATATGAAGAAAGTTTAACAGCCCCAATTGTTTTCTGTGGTAATCAGTGTGAACCTGAAAAAATTACATGCCTTCTAAGAGAGAAGAATCAGTCCACACTTACTGAAAAAAAATTCCTTCCAACTGGTGTTCAGAAGAGTGCTACAAGACACATACATAACTTCATGCGCAGAGGGCGGAGAGGAGACCCTCCCACATTATGACCAGCAAAAAAAAAAAAAAAATCTCAAAGAGGCAGAGGTTCACAGATTTGCAAACCTAAAAACCTGTGTTATGCTTTAAACCACCTCAGCACATACCAGGTTTATGAACATTAAAAAGTGAACGGCAAAGGAACACTGAAGCCCATTAACCTGAATGTGTGCCAGCCCTCACTGACTAAAGGTGCAGTCACACCTGAACAGCTAAAAATTAACCTTGCCCTTTTAAGCTAAATGGAGTCATGTCACTGGCTCCATCTCTGTCCTTACATAACAGATAACAAAACTCCAGTATCAGGGGGTAGCCGTGTTAGTCTATATCTACAAAAACAACAAGGAGTCTGGTGGCACCTTAAAGACTAACAGATTTATTTGGGCATAAGCTTTCGTGGGTAAAAACCTCACTTCAGATGCAGGCATTATATACTGACACATGGAGAGAAGGGAGTTACTTCGCAAGTGGAGAACCAGTGTTGACAGGGCCAATTCATTCAGGGTGGATGTAGTCCACTCCCAATAATAGATGAGGAGGTGTCAATTCCAGGAGACAGGGCCGGCTCCAGCATTTCTGCCGCCCCAAGCAAAAAAAAAAAAAAAAAAGCCGCGATCGCAATCACGACCGGCGGCGGCAATGGGGGGGGGGGGAAAGCCGTGATCGGCGGCGGCAGTTCGGCGGCAGGTCCTTCGCTCCTAGAGGGAGTGAGGGACCTGCCGCCCCCGAATTGCCGCAGGTGCTGCCCCTCTCCCTTGGCCGCCCCAAGCACCTGCTTGTTAAGCTGGTGCCTGGAGCCGGCCCTGCCAGGAGAGGAAAAGCTGCTTCTGTAGTGAGCCAGCCACTCCCAGTCCCTATTCAAGCCCAGATTAATGGTGCTAAATTTGCAAATGAATTTTAGTTCTGCTGTTTCTCTTTGAAGTCTGTTTCTGAAGTTTTTTTGTTCAATAATAGTGACTTTTAAATCTGTAATAGAATGACCAGGGAGATTGAAGTGTTCACTTACTGGCTTTTGTATGTTACCATTCCTGATGTCCGATTTGTGTCCATTTATTCTTTTGCGGAGGGACTGTCCGGTTTAGCCAATGTACGTGGCAGAGGGGCATTGCTGGCACATGATGGCATATATAACATTAGTAGATGTGCCGGTGAATGAGCCCTTGATGGTGTGGCTGATGTGGTTGGGTCCTCTGATAGTGTCGCCAGAGTAGATATGAGGACAGAGTAGGCAACGAGGTTTGCTACAGGGATTGGTTCCTGGGTTGGTGTTTCTGTGGTGTGGTGTGTAGTTGCTGGTGAGTATTTGCTTCAGGTTGGGGGTTGTCTGTAAGCGAGGACTGGCCTGCCTCCCAAGGTCTGTGAGAGTGAGGGATCATTTTCCAGGATAGGTTGTAGATCATGGATAATGCGCTGGAGAGGTTTTAGCTGGGGGTTGTATGTGATGGCCAGTGGTGTTCTGTTATTGTCCTTGTTGGGCCTGTCCTGTAGTAGGTGATTTCTGGGTACCCATCTTGCTCTGTCAATCTGTTTCCTCACTTCCCAAGGTGGGTATTGTAGTTTTAAGAATGCTTGATAAAGATCTTGTAGGTGTTTGTCTCTGTCTGAGGGGTTGGAGCAAATTCGGTTGTATCTTAGGGCTTGGCTGTAGACAATGGATCGTGTGATGTGTCTTGGATGGAAGCTGGAGGCATGTAGGTACGTATAGTGGTCAGTAGGTTTCCGGTATAGGGTGGTGTTTATGTGACCATCACTTATTTGCACTGTAGTGTCCAGGAAGTGGATCTCTTGTGTGGACTGGTCCAGGCTGAGGTTGATGATGGGGTGGAAATTGTTGAAGTCCAGGTGGAATTCTTCAAGGGCCTCCTTTCTGTGGGTCCATATGATGAAGATATCATCAATGTAGTGCAAGTAGAGGAGGGGCACTAGGGGACGAGAGCTGAGGAAGCGTTGTTCTAAGTCAGCCATAAAAATGTTGGCATACTGTGGGGCCATGCGGGTACCCATAGCAGTGCCACTGACTTGAAGGTATAAGTTGTCCCCAAATCTGAAGTGGTTGTGGGTGAGGACAAAGTCACAAAGCTCAGCCACCAGGCGTGCTGTGGCCTCATCAGGGATACTGTTCCTGACAGCTTGTAGTCCATCCTCATGTGGAATATTGGTGTAAAGTGCTTCTACATCCATGGTGGCCAGGATGGTGTTTTCAGGAAGAACACCAATGCATTGTAGTTTCCTCAGGAAGTCGTGGTGTCTCGAAGATAGCTGGGAGTGCTGGTAGCGTAGGGTCTAAGGAGAGAGTCCAAATAGCCAGATAATCCTGCTGTAAGAAAAACTCCAGTGGGGCATGGTGCTGGCACATAGGGTCTCAGGTACGTAGTGTGATTTTTCAGAATCTCTTTTGGGAATAGTCATGTAGGTGAAATAGCTGGTACTTATGATTATGCTATTTCTATGCATGTATATTCATCTTGGTATCTGAAATTATCTAAATACCTTGTGTATCTGAAGTTATCTAAATACCTTGTGGGCGTTACCACAGGAGCAAACATGTAGTAAACAGAGCTCTGTTTACTACATGTTTGCTCCTGTGGTAACGCCCACAAGGTATTTAGCCAGCACATGAAGGGATATGTCAAGTTGAATGGCCCATTAAGGAACACTTAGCTCACAATGGACCTTGGAAAATGCCTGTCTACACTTAATGGACTTTTTGTGAATGTTCTAACTAGAACATGGGTGGGGGTGATGGACATGTAACTTCCCATGTGACTCCAAACAACATCTTTCACAGTAAGAACAGATTTCCCTTTACTTGGCCCTTGGCAGCAGCTAAAAGGCCCTGGCTTGGAAACATATCAATTTTGCCTCTTTCCTGCTCCAGCCTCTGGACTATGAACATATACTAATGGCAGGGCCGGCTCCAGGCACCAGCCAAGCAAGCTGGTGCTTGGGGCGGCAGATTGTTCGAGGCGGCATTCTGCCCAATCCTAGGGCAGCACGGCCGCTTTTTTTGTTGTTGTTGTTCCGCTCTGGCCGCCCTGTAGGGGGCGGCGGCGCAGAGAACCAGAGCGCCCTGCAGGGCAGTCCTCTTCCTTCCCTCCCCGCTGACCGGAGCGGAGCCCTCACGGCAGGAGGCGGCGCAGTGGGAGGGGCCGCGTGGCAGCGCCCCTGCTGTAGCCCTGGCCGCCCCCTTCTCTCTCTCTCCCGCCCGCTCCCTCTCCTCCGCCCCCCCCAGCCGGTCCCCCTGCACCCGCGCTTTTTTTTTTTTTGCTTTGCCGCTCTGGCCGCCCCATTTTTTTATTTTTTATTTTTGCTTGGGGCGGCCAAAAAGCCAGAGCCGGCCCTGACTAATGGGAGCATTCTAACCAAGGGACTGAGGACTTTAAGGTAATCTGAAGCCTTCATATTTCCTTGATCCTTTGCAGATGAACTTATGAGTTGGATATGGTACAGAGACTGTTCCAGCCTCATAGATTGCTGATTTCTCCCTTGCAATGGACAAAGATCAGATCTCTGCTGACTTTCTCACGAGTCAGCAGCCTTTGGTACCTGTAGTATAAGCAGCATAGCCCTTGCTTGAGTGGTTTTGTTCTTTCCTCTCCAAATGTCAATGCCTGTTCCCATTGAACTTAATAGCAAAACTCCTTTTGATCTCAATGGGAACAGGATTTGGCCCCAAGAGATCAGAGAATGTGATTTTGATCAATTGCTTATCTGTCCAGAGACAGTTCTCAGGCACGTTCTGCCAAGTTGATTTTGATTGCCCCTCCTGTATGTCATGCTGAGGAAAATAAGAAAACAATTTGGGCTGTAGTTCTATCAAGATGTACATGGCACACTCAGTTCTATGCCTCTTTTCCATCAAACCCAGATGGTGCAGCATCTTTGCTTTCCTAGTGCCTGGTGGAGAAAGGCAAGCTGGCAGAAGCTTAGTTTGGACATAAGGGAGGCACTGATAGTGTGTTAAGGGAAAGTGGGGTGATTGTCCTTCCTATCCTTCTTTTATTTAAGAAGTTTTCAATTTGGGGTGCTGCTGGATCCTCAATGACACCTGGAAGTACAGGTGGCACCAGGGGCCCAAAGCATCATTTTACAATGATGCAGTTGTAAAATTTTAGCCAGGTAAGGGGGGTGTTGGATGGGACGGGGAGAGCGTGGCGGCCCCGGGCTGGGGGCGGAGCAGGGAGGAGTCACATGGAGGGTCACATGGGGAGGTCACGTGCCCTCCCTTGTGTCCCTCCCATGAGTGCGGTACTGGCAAGAAATGATTTCTATTTGCACCACTGTTTGCAAACAAGGGCAAACAAACTCAAAATACTGGGGTCTCATCACTCAAAGCTTTCCCAGCTGGGTGGGGAGAGGACCCACACCCTTCCTGGCTAATATGGAGAGACCAACACCAAGGATCTCTTCATTCTGGGTCTCTCCTGCCTCCTGTCCAAGCCTAAGAGGCAGGAAGCCTTATATCTGGCTTCCTGTAGGCCAGCTGTTTGCTCCTAGTCATATGCTCTGTGATTACAGCTCCCAGTTTTAGCAGGCCTAAGGGCTGTAACAGATGCACTGGGATGCAGGCATGAGCCTCCAGGCTGACCACCCTGTTATAACAAGCATAGGTGCCGACTCCGTGGGTGCTCTGGGGCTGGAGCACCCACGGTGAAAAATTAGTGGGTGCTCTGCACCCACCGGCAGCCAAGCTCCCCGCCCCGCCCCAGCTCACTTCACCTCCGCCTCCTCCCCTGAGCGCACTGCGTCCCCACTCCTCCCTCCCAGCGCTTGCCACCGCCAAACAGCTGTAACAAGCTCCGGGAGGGAGGGGGGAGGAGGCGGGGAAGAGGCATGGCTAGGGCGGGGATTTGGGGAAGGAGTCGAATAGGGGAAGGGAGGGGGCAGAGTTGGGGCGGGGACTTTGGGGAAGGGGTTGGAATGGGGGCGGGAGGGGTGGAGTCGGGGCGGGGCCAGGGCAGAGGGGGTTCGAGCACCCACTGACGCCATTAGAAGTCGGCGCCTATGATAACAAGACAGACAAAGAGAGGGAGAAAGGAAGTATCATTGTCTTCATCTCACAGATGGGGACCTAAGGCACAGAGAGATTAAGTGTCTTTCTCAAGGTCACATAGGGCGTCTGTGGCAGAGCTGGGAATTCAACCTAGTTCTTCTGTGACCCAGTCCATTGCCTTAACTACAAGATGTCCCAGCCTCGGACAAACCCCAAATCAGTGGCTACTGTTAAAAAATGCGGTCATAAAAATGGGAGCGGGGGAGACACATTCTTCCATTAAAATCCCATTGATCAGGACTACATATGCTAAAAAGGTAAGAAGGAAAAGGATTTAGTGTGTGTGAAAGGGGCTGGACTGAGAGCTCCTGATAATAAAATCTTCTTTCTTTATCCACAGAGTATACGGTATCCCCTTTACCCAGGCCCATCAGCTGCAATGCCAGTCTCCTCACACTATGTGCTTGAACCCTGAGCCAGAGGGAAAGCTGCTAGGGATGAGAGGATCATTTTTTCCTATTTCCTTTGAGGCCTTGTCTACACAGAGGGGACTAGCTATTCCAGAATGGAAGGGTGGGTACTCTTCTCCAGAATAAAAGTCACCTTCTGCTACTGATCTCCTTTGTAAAGCGCTTTGAGATCTGCAGCTGAAAAGTGTCGTATAAGAGCTATTATTATGCCAGAATAATGACTATGCTTTGGAAGTGCCCTAATTGTTCTGGAATAGCATGTCCACACAGGGAGCTATCCCACAATAGCTACTCCAGTCAATTTCCCCATGGAGACCCACCCTCAGTCACTGGCCTGTCTTCTGAAACTGCCAACCCATGAACCATGGAGGTGATGTGGACACCTGCCCACTAGAATCAGGATAGCAGCAGCCAACTTCTTTGAGACAGAGCCCTGAAGAGCCGTCAGAGAGGAACAACCTTTGTTCACTATTGTCCTAGGAGGATTCAAACTGGCAGTGAAGCAGCAAGAGGAAACCATAGTATACCATTATCCTCCCACTGCTTCCCTTCTGCAGTGTCCGCTTCCAAACAGAAAAACACAGCAAGACATCACAACATGCTGCCTGAGCCCATCAGCTTTGAGCATGTGCCAGGGCAGGTGGCTATTTACCACAGTAGGTGGATGTATGGCAGGGCTGGCTCCAGGCACCAGCCGACCAAGCACGTGCTTGTGGCGGCACCTTGTAAGGGGGGGGCTGTGATGGGTTGGATCACAGAAATCCCCTTGGGAGCTGCCACCTAATGTGCAAAGACTACCTCTGCTCCTGTTTTCCCTGCCAGCTCAGGACTCCAGCACCCTGTCTTGCTGAGCCAGACACTCCAGTCTGCTCTAACACAGACCCAGGGTCTGAATCACTTGTCCCAAAGCTGCAAGTTTACCTGAAAACAGCTCACAGTAGTGTGCTTGTCTTTAGCACTCAGATACCCAACTCCCAATGGGGTCTAAACCCAAATAAATCCGTTGTACCCTGCATAAAGCTTATGCAGGGCAAACTCATAAATTGTTCGCCCTCTATAACACTGATAGAGAGATATGCACAGTTGTTTGCTCCCCCAGGTATTAATACATACTCTGAGTAAATTACTAAATAAAAAGTGATTTTATTAAATACAGACAGTAGGATTTAAGTGGTTCCAAGTAGTAACAGACAGAACAAAGTAAGTCACCAAGCAAAATAAAATAAAATGCGCAAATCTATGTCTAATCAAACTAAATACAGATAATCTCACCCTCAGAGATGTTTCAGTAAGTTTTTCTCAGACTGGACACCTTCCAGGCCTGGGCACAATTCTTTCCCCTGGTACAGCTCTTGTTCCAGCTCAGGTGATAGCTAGGGGATTCTTCATGATGGCTCCTCTCTCTCCTTTTGTTCTGTTCCACCCCTTTATATATCTTTTGCATAAGGCGGGAACCCTTTGTCCCCCTGGGTTTCCACTCCCCTCCCCCTCACTGGAAAAGCACCAGGTTAAAGATGGATTCCAGTTCAGGTGACATGATCACATGTCCCTGCAAGACTTCATTGCCCACTTGCCAGCACACACATATACAGGAAGACTAACAGGTAAACACAACCATCTGCGGATAATGGTCCTTGTTAATGGGAGTCATCAAGATTCCAAACCATCATTAATGGCCGACACTTTACGTAATTACAATAGGCCCTCAGAGTTATCTTTTATATTTCTAGTTTTAGATACAAGAGTGATACATTTCTACAAATAGGATGATCATACTCAGTAGATTATGAGCTTTGTAATGATACCTTACAAGAGACCTTTTGCACGAAGCATATCCCATTTGCATTATAGTCACTTATTATCAAATTTTTATAAAACTATCCCAGTTACATTATATTCACTTATTATCATGTTTTTATAAAACCATATAGACTGCACAACATCACAGGGGCCAATCTTCGGATGGCGGAGTGGCGCTCGGGGTTTTTTGTTTTTTTTTTGGTTCGGCGGGATGGCGCTCCGGGGGGTTGTTTGTTTCGGTGGGGCGGCACGGCGCTCGGGGGGGGTTGTTTCGGCGGGGCTGGGTGGCACTCGGGGGGGTTGTTTCGGCGGGGCAGCACGGCGCTCGGGGGGGTTGTTTCGGCGGGGCCGGGTGGCACTCGGGGGGGTTGTTTCGGCGGGGCAGGGCGGCGCTTGGGGGGGTTGTTTCGGCAGGGCGGGGCCGGGTGGCGCTCGGGGGGGTTGTTTCAGCGGGGCAGGGCGGCGCTCGGGGGGGTTGTTTCGGCGGGGCAGGGTGGGGCTCGGAGCAGCGCTTTTTTTTTTTTTTTTTTTTGCTTGGGGTGGCAAAAAAGTTAGAGCCGGCCCTGATGTATGGAATAGAGCCCTGTAAAACACGAACTGTAGTGAAGGCAAAAAGACAAACTGCAGGTAAATGCAGGGCCAGCAGCCATCGCCTTTCCCATTGCCCCTGTACTCTGAGCTCCCTTTCGGTTAAAGCCCCTTATTGTCCTTGACGAGAGAAAGAAAGGGCATCAATGTGGAATTCACAGCAAAGAGCTCAGGAAAACAGGGCAGCAGAGAAACCAGGCCCTTCTGCTTCCTTCTTGATTTCACCCAAATAATACTTGGCATTTACATGAGGGATTTGTGCTTAAAACACACAGTCATACCCACTTGACAGATTCATGTCAGGAGGCTGGGCAGGAGAGCTGTGTGTGAAGGAAGGATTGGAATAGTTTAGATGAGGGATTTTCAGCCTGGGGCTTGCAAACCCAAGAGGAGTCACAGACAGGTGACAGGGGGGTCACAGTCACACTCCCTCCCCTTACTGCTAACTAGGAGGGAGGATCCTGTCTATCCCCGCTATAGAAAAGGTAGGAAACCACTGGTTCAGGTCCACACCACCTCCTGCAATGGATGATGATGGTCAATTTACAACTCGCAGGGTTGATAGGACAAGCAGCTCTGGTTACTGTCAGACACTCGGGAGTGTTGTCTACCCTTCCCCAGGCTGACCCATCACAACAGCACAAAGTAGAAGCAGGTACAAATAAGAATCGTAGCGGAACAGCGACGATAAACCTTCCCAAGATGGCTGCCATCATGCTCTGTCCGTGTGCTGCCCCCTCATTCCAGTCCTCTCAGTTTAAGCTTCTGATGTCTCAGTCCCTTCTGGTGTGTGCAGAATGCACGCCTGTTAACTCTGGCCATCCAATCCATTCACATGGTTCCTGCACAATCTCTCAAGGGCAACAGAGGGTGTTTCTCCTCTTTTCACTTCAAGGAAACTCATAAGCTGGTTTCACATTTGTTTTTGTTTTAAACTTGAGGCTTTGCAGATATTAAAATATAATCCGGGAAGAATTTGCTTTGTGAGGGAACCATGTGGGATTATTTTTGGGAAGGAGGTCAATCGGGGGGCTGATAGGGGGAGGGGGGAGAGATTTTCATTTCCCCTCGGTGTCCCCTTGGGATCCATGTTTATTCTTGCCTAGAAACAATAGCAGCTGGTATGGGAACAAAGTCAGAGACATTCAAAATATTCCAGCTTTCACAGAGCCTCCTGAGCAGAGAATACCCTGTGTGAAGCAGAAACACTAGACCATGCCATCTTGGGAGACCAGGGCTGGGAAAAGAAAAAGGCCTCCCAAAGGGGATGGATGTTGGGGAGAAGCAACACAGGAATATCAAAGCGGTTTAGACCAGGCTGCTACTTCACAGATGACAGGGCAATAGGGACCCGGGGAAGAAAAGCATTAAAACAAAAATTGCTTCTGCTATTGGGCTGTTGAGCCTGGTATAAAGAGTTAGTACTCTGTGCTATAGGTGAAGGGAGGAACAAAACACTGGGTATTGGAAGCCATGAGCCCTCTCCAAATCCAGAGACATGTTCAGGAGATAAACAAGAATTCTAGAAATGTAGAGAGGCTTAAGGTGATTACCCAACACATGAGGAAATAAGGGCAAAAACCAGATCGCAGTGACAGAGGAAGCGCTAAAAGGGCAGGCTGATAAGAGCAGTGAGGTCATCACAGCAGAAGTATTGTAGGAAGACTTTCCGAACATAGCTAGAAGACCAAGTTACACTTACACCCAGCTACATCAGAAGCTGTGTCCTGTTTTTTCAGCGATGTGTAGGCAGTGAAGGTCTTATTAGCCCAATATTTATATTTGATATGAACAGAGGGCCAGATTCATCCCTGATGTAATTACACTGAAATCAGTGGAGTCATGCCAGGATTAATCATTTGACCTAAGATCCTATTATACAGCACTAAGCATTTTGCTTTATTTTAAAGGGAAATGGCTGATTTGATAATTTTTTTTTAAGTATTGGGTGGTGCAAGCTATTCCCTGGGTTTCAAAACGTGGGTGGCCCTGATTCGTAAATTCTTATAGTTTGCATACAGACCTTACACCATGTTGGGCAACCCATTTAGTGGAAACAGCAGGCTCTAGGGGCTTTGGCTACACTGTATTAATAGAAGCCCTTATACACTATACTTTTAGAAAGCGCGAGCCAGAGCCTTAGCTGATGTCAAACTGTGTAGCTCTGCTGACTTTAGTACAGAGATACTGATTGATAGCCACTGAGGGTCTCAACCCTTGGGAATGTGCATTTGAAGCCATTCAAAACAGCCATTTCTCTTGAATGAATATCAGTACGGGACATGGACCATAGTCAGAATGAATTTGAGAAAGACAAGCTGGCATCCTGGCTGTGGATTTAAGTATGACCCACAACATATGGTGAGATCACATTTTCTGCTATGCTAAATATCTTTTAGGACTGCAAGGCACACTAGTGGGATGGTCTCCAATCCACTCTAAAGCCAAATGAGTTTGGGTCAGATGGTTTGTTTGGGTTCCTGATATTTTCGATTCATCTAAGATTGGCAGTTAGGATGCATTCTGCCCTTGTTGTCTGGTCAGTAGCAGTTGTATGTTCAGACTGCTCTTGCTCTGCTAAGTCAAGAAGCATCCCTAAATCTCTGTGTGACGCACAAGTTCAAGGCTAAATACACTATTGTCCCATAATTCTCTGAGCTACCACTTTGGCCATTTGAACCTCCACTGACATTAGTAAACACAGAAGTCCCAAGTACAAAATCCAATAAGATGGCCAAAATAAATGTAATGATCTTGCGAGAAGGGTCAAAATTTTCTTTGTGGTTGTTACTGAAACATTTTGGCAAAGGACAAGGTTCACTTCTTTGCCGGAAGTCTTCCATCAACAGCAACAACATAACGGCCAATACTTGGCTCAGCAATGCTGTTTCGGCACTTAGCTCTTCAGTAGCCTGTTTGAGTAGTCACAGCACAGTTGACGGGTTTTCTATCACAGTCCACTCTAGCCACAAGAGCGATTCATCATGGTCCCCTTCTAAGGAAGCATCCTGGAATGCCACCACCATTACTTTCACTGCCATGCCCTGTGTGCAAATCTCACTACAGTCTCACTACCATGTAGAATTCCATTGGGTAAGTACATCCCGAGCGCGTTTGTCTTGGGGTTTGCTACTCTGCGTTTGGCATCCTTTCAGAAGTTCCCCTTATGAAGCCAATAGAGAACAGCTATATCTTTTCCTTGCAGTTATATTAGACCCATCGTCCCTCTTGGATCACATGCCAGAAAACCAGACTGAGCTTCTCAAGACTCATTCATTTTCCTGTGAGATGTGTTTTTCCAGTGAGCTGTAGGAAGAGGAATCCGATTCAGAAGGAGACTGTGTACATTATGATTGTTTGTGCTGATTGCCGCTTGATCAGATTTGTTCCTCTATTTCGTTAACCCTTTGCTGCTCTTCCTCCTCTTGTGCTAGATGGATCGCTAGAGCCCTCCACTGAATGGTACTTTTTCCAGTGGTTATTTAAAAGCCCTGGAAATCAATGGAAAGACCAGCATTGACTCCAGTGAGCTTTGAATCAGGCCCTGTCGCTAGTAGAAAATCCTTAGTTCTTGCCTCTTCTGAATGCTGTTGGAAAGGGCTGAGCTGAACTGGGCATGAGCTCAGCCCTGCTTCCCAGGAAGCACTGGGAGAAGAACAGGGGTAAAGAGGACCATGTGTGAATGGACACATGGAGCTGATCTGCTTTTCTCCACTTGGACTGAGGAGAGGGAGGTGAGGAGGACTGGATTCTCCAAGGCTGTTTGAAGCAGATGCACAGCTAATAGTAGCTGCACACATTAAAGTGTTTGTTTGGCTTTCCAGAAAGCCTTCGATAAAGTTCCACCTGGCAGGCTCCTGCTGGAACTATACAAGCTCCAGGAATCATGGGAACAGGAAGAACCATCTGTCCATCCGTGCGAGGACTCGAGAGAGAGACTGACCAGCCAAACGTCCACATGATTCATTTAGCTAATCACAGATCCCTCCACCAGGAATAAGGAAGGAGTGAACAGAAGATTTTCCCCTGCTTATGTCCAGGCATTATGAAGGAAGCAGAACTGAGAGCTCCACATGCACTATGCCTGGGTAGGGTTGGTAGACTGAGGTTGGCAGGAAGTCAGGAGAGGGAGATAGAAGGTGAACCTGTGCCCATGGAGAATCCTGTAAACCCTTTCATAGTCACTGTGGCGAGCTGCCCTTTATTTCCTCTCTGGCTGCTGGGTGAAGAATGTTTGCTCAGTAACAGATCCAAAGAAACCGGCTGCAATCCATTACTCTCAAGCCACTGCTCTAATCTTGTAGCAGCACCCATTGCTGGGCCCTGTGAGGATGTCTTACCTAAGATGTCTCCTGTGTATTCCTATCATCTGCCTTCCTATTCCCTTCATCCAGGCCAGTGCAAACATTTAGAAACACCCCTCTTCATGCAGACTCGGCCTGTCATGCCTACGCCCACGGAGAGCCCTCTCTGCACTCCTAGGCTGTTAGGTAGTCCAGGGGATCATTCCTGACAGAGCACCCCATTACAAATCCCTGCCTTCGCAGTTCCAACCTGTTATGCACCCAGTGCTACACATTTCCAGCCCATTAGGTGTGGAGGGTGATCATCCACCACCATCCCAAAGAGAGGCACCACTATACATGGTTTTATATACACTGTATGCACTGCACTGTACCTGCAGGGGGACTCACTCCTCACTGAGAAGGTGTTTATACTCATTGACTTTAAGGTCAGAAGGGACCATTGTGATCATCTAGTCTGACCTCCTGTACATCACAAGCCACAGAACCTCATTCACCCACCCACTCCTGTAATAGACCCCTAGCCTCTGACTGAGTTACTGAAGTCCTCAAATCATGGTTTAAACACTTCAAATTACAGAGACTCCACCATTTACACTAGTTTAAACCTGCAAGTGACCCATGCCCTATGCTGCAGAAGATGACCCACTACCACCCACCGGTCTCTGCCAATCTGACGCATGGGAAAATTCCTTCCCGACCCCAAATATGGTGATCAGTTAGACCCTGAGCATGTGGGCAAGACCCACCTGGCAGATACCTGGGAAAGAATTCTCTGTAGTAACCCAGAGCCCTCCCCTTTTAGCATCCCATCAGCGGTCGTTGGAGATATTTGCTGCTAGCAGTTGCAGACTGGCTACATGCTATTGCAGGTAGTCCCATCATACCATTCCCTCCATAACTTATCCCGCTCAGTCTTGAAGCCAGCTAGGTTTTTTTGCCCCCACTGCTCCCCCTGGAAGGCTGTTCCAGACCTTCACTCCTCTGATAGAAACCTTTGTCTAATTTCAAACCTAAACTTGTTGATGGTCAGTTTATATCCATTTGTTCTTGTGTCCACATTGGCTCTTAACTTAAATAAGTCCTCCTTGGTATTTATCCCTCTGATGTATTCATAGAGAACAATCTCCCCTCAGCCTTCTTTTGGTTAGGCTAAACAAGCCAAGATCTTTGATTCTCCTCTCATAAGGTAGGTTTTCCATTCCTTGGATCCTCCTAGTAGCCCTTCTCTGCACCTGTTCCAGTTTGAATTCATCTTCTTAAACATGGGAGACCAGAATTGCACACAGTATTCCAGATGAGGTCTCACCAGTGCCTTGTACAATGGTACTAACACTTCCCTATCTCTACTGGACATACCTCGCCAGATGCATCCTAGGACTGCATTAGCCTTTTTCACAGTCGCATCACATGGGCAGCTCATAGTTATCCTATGATCAACTAATACACCTAGGTCTTTCTTCTCCGCTGTCATTTTGAACTGATACGTCCCCAGCTCATAGCAAAAATTCTTGTTGTCACTCCCTAAATGCATGTATTTGTAGGGCCCAGGTCATAAATCCACTGGTTAATGGTCTGAATTGGATGTAGGGGCTGAGGAGGGCAGTATCTATGCTCATTGTGAAATACGTTTTCCATGCAAGAATGATCAGTTCAGCCACCCATGCTCATTTGTTTTCTCCCCACTACCCATAGCCCCCCTCCCCACCCCCCGTGTCCCACCTCCTACCAAACAAAACAGGAACAGAAGTATATCAGTACTGGAGAAATGCGGCCTTAGGTGGATTAACCCTTTCACTGCCATGCCCTGTGTGCAAATCGGCTGTACTCTGTGACTTACAAAAGGAAGTGGGCAACCGCAGGCTGTCTGCACAAGGACCTATAGGGGGTTTGGCCTGCACTGAGCTCCTCCAGGAACATCCCAGGAGTCAGGAAGACACATCAGCAGCCTCAGGCCCCAAACCAGACCTGAATAAGGAGGGTTCACAGCCAGGACTAGGTGCCTTTAAACAGGGCAATAGCGAGCAGGCATAAGGCAGCATTGGAAGGCGGTAGTGGCAAAGAGAAGTGAATGCAGGCTTGGTCTTCCTCTTTTGGCAGCCTCTGATAACCGCACTCATGCATTTCCGCTTCCCTTACATGCAGACAGGGTTGCTCACCTACCTACAGTCGGGGTCAAACAGCTGGTGGGGTAGACGTACACCACGGCCACCCCAAAGTACACCATGTCCCTTCTGAGTGTCGCTAGAGCCGTGACCCAGTTTCATTGCGGCATGTCACAACCACAAGCTTTTTCCTCTCCGCACTTCCTCGCCTCCCCTCCCCCTCCCCCCACACCGGCATTTTACTTTTCTCCTTTGATGCTGACTTTCAGGTCTGAAGAGACAGATCTTACCAGGGTATTGTGTCCTCCCAACCTTTCCCCGCCCCATTGTCCTCCCCTGGCATTTGGAAACAAGTGTAACATTCAGGGGAGCCAGCGCAGACAATGCCTGCCTGACAGGAATAATACCTCAGGCAAGTATATCGGGTATCGGCTGGCGCAGGGCACCCGGTAGCTTTTCACTGCAGTCTTTTTTAGGAAGAGCTTTCCCAGTCTCAGTATCTCTCAGATTAGGTTTTATCCCCAGAGAAACTTGCTGTGTTTCCATTGTATGGCAGCTGTGGGAATGTAGAGGCACAGGTTTTGATTGGATGGTTAGGACAATGGAGAATGGCATCAGCATCTTTACTTTGCCAGAGATAACTCTCTTCTTTTAACCCAGATGGCCTGTCGCTCTCCCCCCTTCCCACCCCCACACACTATAAATGTAGAGATGTATCAACATCTGCTTCTTCCTGCTCTCTTTTCTGTATACGGAGACACACAGATTCAAACAGTTATGTACACATGCAAGCAGGAGTGCTGGAACAATTTGTATAGTGGGGGCGCTGAGAGACATTGAACCAAATTGCAAATCTTGTATAAAATGGGAACCACTTCCAGCCAGGGGGTGCAGCAGCACCCCCACCACCTATGCATGCAACCACACAATGCCACATGCAAACATATACACACACATCCAGCACATGCACACACCAAGGGCGAGTCTGCCATAGACACATTCTATCTAGGTTTGCTTATAAAAAAGGAAATAATGATACTCCACAAACCAATGTTGGGTTTGAGGATGCTTAGCCCAGCAGGGTTTTGTAAGGGGGAAGAGAACACCTGGAGGACAATATTTCACCCTTTGCGCTACCACTGCCCTGTGAGGCTGGGAACGCTAGTGCTGACAGTGGCACTACTGACCCCATAAAGGGCAGGGAAGGATATGGCTCTCTCAGGATCCTGCCTCCCAGGGTATCAGTCACATTTTTAATTCCCATAGGCCCTGATCCAGCCAAGCATTTAAGCACATGCTTAGCTTGACTTCAGTGGGACTATCCATGTGCTTACAGTTAAACCTGTGTTCAAGTATCTGGATGATCAGAGCCTTAATCTTTCTGCATAGCCTGCACTCTCCAAACCTTTTGCCATCCTGGCTGTTCTCCTCGGCATCTTCCCCAGTTTCTCCCCTCTATAACCCAGCAGCCCAGACTATATGCAGTTCTCTATCTGTGGCCTAACTGGCTCTGTGTGAAAGGGGAAAATTATTTCCTTGTAGATGAGGAACCTGTTTATATGTCCCCAGGCTGCATTTGCCTTTTTAGCCACAGACTCACACTGACCACCCAGCTTTCTTTTCCTATCAGCTTTTCTTCCCAGAGCTGTTTCTGCATCACAGCTGTTAGCCAATGAGTTCCCCGTGATGTGCTTATCATCGCGGTTCTCCTTTCCGATTGCACTTACCCTTGTTACAGTTCACATTACACACATTACACACCAAGCTGGAGTGTTGCTGTATCTTCAAGAATGATCAGATAGTCTCCCCGCACACACACCTCACACCCAGGCACACTTTTATGTCAGTACAGGACTGGGGGGGGGGGGGGGGGGGATTTGGTGAATTAAGCATTTTGAGCCACGTGCAGGCTTAGTGGGGAAACTGGGAGCACACACACTTTGGGGAGAGAGCAGGCTCCCAGTGGGACTTCCAGAAGTGATAGCTCTGAACGAGTTATCATGGCTCAGATGCAATCACATCTCGGGGAGGGGGAGGGGAGAGCTGTGCCTGTGGTAGAAGAAGAGGGTAGATGGGAGCTCTCTTTTGGCTCAGAAGTACCTCCTGCTCACAGCTGCCAACTTGCCTTGGGAAGCGTGCGAGTGTGTGGTCACAGGGCAGATGTAGACCTGACACAGGGGTTTGACACAGGGTCCTGACTCGTGCAAACTAGGCCAGCTGCTGTGCTGACATCCTCAGTGCAAGAAAAAGGCTCCTTGGCAGAGATATGTATACGCGCCCAATGGGCAGGTCCCTGGATAAAGCCACTTCCCTCCAACACATCTGGAAAATTGATCCCATCTTCTGGCAAACAGACTTTCAGAGGAGGGACTGGGCTAGCAGTGTCCTCCCTTTGGGATATAATAGAGCCAAGGTAGGAAAAAACACACTGCGAGTGGAGGATATAGCTGTTCCGACTGTAACGCCTGCTAAATATTTACACTGGAAGCAAGGGGACCTGATGAGGAAGGGTTATGAAGGGCGTTGTCAGAACCACTGATTCCAGTGAACTTTCTTCACGCTTGCGAAAGGGACCCAAGGAAGAAGCTGTTTCCTAAACAGAGAGAAACTCAAAACAAGAAAGGAGTTGGGACAAAAGTGCTTGACATGAAAGGGAGGCGGGTTGGATATTAGGGACAGATGCAGGGACTGGCACCAGGGAGGCCAATGGGAGGAAGACGAGTCTCTGCAAACAGAAAGGAAAAGGGCTGAGTATTTCCCTGTACCCTAATCACAGCTCCAGGATGAGCAATGGCATGGAATGTGTTTAACCACAAGCCGAGGGAAATGCCAGGAAAAAGGAAGAGAGAGAGAGAGAGAGAAAGTGGAACTGGGTGGCGAAAGATTGCTAATGAGGGGAGCTGGTCAGGAATTTCCCTCAAAATGGTTTTTTGACGGAAAATAGTTTCTGAAAAATTGAAGTTTTCTGGGGGCGGGGAATTTGGATTTCACCAAAATGTTTCCATTTTCCATTGGGAAAAATAAAAACGAAACGTTCCATTCTGGGTGCCATTAGGGTTACCATACGTCCGGTTTTTCCCGGACATGTCCGGCTTTTTGGTAATCAAACCCCCGTCCGGGGGGAATTTCCAAAAAGCCGAACATGTCCGGGAAAAATACTCCCAGCTTTGCCGGCATCCCTGGCTTACCTTAGAGCGGGCTCCAGCGACTGCTGCTGCTCCCTGACTCCTCAGCTCTGTAAGAGCCGAGCTGCCCGAGCACTACCGGCTTCGGGCAGCCCCCATGCCTCCGGACCCTGCGCCCCCAGAGCCCGGGAGGGGAAGTGCCCGGCCGGGAGTGCAGGGTCCGAAGGCATGGGGGCTGCCCAGCAAACCGTGAAGCCGGTAGCGCTCGGGCAGCTGTTTCGCGTGGCTGGGAGGGAGGAGGGGGAATGCGGGGCGCTCAGGGGAGGGGGCGGAATTGGGGCGGGAACTTTGGGGAAGGGACGGAGTTGGGGCAGGGAAGGGGCGGAGTTGGGGCGGGGAAGGGGCGGGGCCAGGGCCCTGTGGAGTGTCCTCTTTTTTTAATTTTAAATATGGTAACCCTAGGTGCCATTGATCCAGGTGGAAACATTTTGGATTGTCAAACTGAACTGAGAAGACAAATGGACCCAAAGAAGCATTTGGTGGCTATGCAGTGAGGTACGTGGAGTGAATTTCCTCCTCGCCTTCGTTTCTAGTGGACATGTGTCCACATTGGCAAACCATTCCATTCGCTCAGCACATGGAAGAGGAGCTTCTGTCTCAGCCCTCCGAGGTCCCCCCAGATCAAGTGTGAAGCACATTGGTGTGGCCATATATTGGGGAGGCTTGCCTGGCTGATGTCCCCCCTTGTGTAGAGAGAGGGCAGCAGGTCTCCAGGTGTGTCAATCTGACACCCTTTATGACCACCAAATTCAGACTCAACGTTGTTTAGGAGTGTTTTCAAAGCATATTCACAATAGATGGAGAAAAAGAAAGAAGATTAGCATCATGGCCTGGTGCCCGCTGCTATAATGCACCAACTGTAGGTAAGCCAATGCAACAGGGACATGGAAAGAGCAAAAATTAGCTTGTCACAGAGCTGCCCATTCTCACAAGGAGAATTGGTGAGAGAGTGGTTTACTCTGCGCAGAGACAGTGGGGATTTACTTAACTCTCTGGTAATAATAATTCCATTGCCGCTGCCGGGGAGGAGGCCCACAGCTATTTTGTTAGCAATTGAAAGTCCAGATCTGGATAAATAAGGAAGCTTGAATCTCTCTCTAGAGGGGGATAAGAAAATAGCTTATTCTCCGGCTTCAGAAGACAGCTAGCCCTTCCTGCTTGACTGAGGTTCAACTCCAGGGAGGATGCTGGGAATGAATTTGCACCTTTTGTCTCAAATTCTTTGTGTTGGCCTGGAATTCTCCCTGGTGCCCCAACCCCATCAAAGCTGAAAGTGCTGCCATGTTATTGTTAATCAGCCAGAGGGCTTCTTGCAAATTACACCGGCTCCTTTGTCTCAGTCGCCTTTGGGAGAGCGGCTGTACAAGGCTCTGGAATGCTGGGACAATGGGACCGGTCAGTTCTTAATTAGACTGGATGCAGAAGAGAGCTGGCCCAGAGCATTGGTGTGTTCCAATCCCCTTGGAGGTATTGGGGCAAGAGGAATGTATGCTGGGAACTGGTGAGCAATCCCGGGGAAAAAAGCCAATGAAGGGGCATGAGGGCGCATGCTGATGAAAGGAGACGTGCAAATGGGAACTTGTTTGTTTCCTTTTCATGCTGGAAATGCTTCTTACAAAGGACCAAGAGTCAGCTGTATCTAAGAGCTACTTGGGGGTGGGAGGCTGCAACTCATGAAGGGTAATTTTTACATCTTGTTTTCCGTAAGGGGCTGAACTACCTGCTATCTAGGGAGCCAGCCAGTGTGTCATCTTCATTAGAAAGCAGGGGGAGTCTTTTGAGTAATGGGGCATGAAACAGCACGTGATTGAACATAACGTAAGAACGGCCGTACTGGGTCAGACCAAAGGTCCATCTAGCCCAGTATCCTGTTTACTGACAGTAGCCAGTGTCAGGTGCTTCAGAGGGAAGGAACAGAACAGGTAATCATCAAATGATCCATCCCCTGTCGTCCGTTCCCAGGTTTTATCAGTTCTTTAGTGTCTCATAGCAAGGCTCCGCACAATGAAGACAGAGATGAACTCAGAGGTTTTGCAGGGTTATGTAGTCTGGTCTGGTCCAGTCCAGGGTACAGACGCTTAAGAACACCATGCAATGTACAGTAAACGCATGCTTGATTAACCCTGCAGTGAATAGGAACATCGTGGTGATGTCTTGCTGTGACCTACTGCCTTTCTAGGGGCTACCATCCCAGGAGCCTCTCTTTACAGCAAAGAGAATCCTTCGATAAAATGCAGGAGTCACCCTGGCTTAGCTTTGATCTGATCAGTTCAGCTCCAGTTCCAGCAATGAAGCATCATGCCATAAATCTTTCTGCAGCATCACATAGACCTTTATCCACATGCATGGACCATACTCACACGGCCAAGGGCGCAGACGGTTCCGTGTGTCTAAGACATGCCCAAGGGAGCGAGCTCATGGAGAACAGGCTTTTCTCAGGGGAATCAGCTGATAGGATTGGGCTCTCCAGAGGAGCCTGAGGGGCAGGGCCAGCGTCTCCAGAGGAGTCTGAGGGTGCCGTGCCCGCTCCGATGATAGGGTTTGATCTAGGACCTGCTGGGCATGTACAGCACTTCAGAGCCAGGATCTCAGCTCTCTGCAGTCGGAGTCACACGATCTGAGCATTTCCAGACACCACAGCTGTGATTTACAAGACTGTTATCCATAAGAAAAAGGGACTGTGACAAGCACTAGCATGATGAGTCAGATGCATGAATAGTCAGTGGCTGGAGCAGCTGGCAGCAGGGCTGCCTCCCAGTGAGATGGGAGCTCACCCCACTGGGGCAGCCGGAGCCCAAAGGACTTTTAAATATATACTTTGAAGGGTTTTTTTAAAATGGGGGTTTGAGGCCTCCCCTCCTCTCCCAGTTCAGGCCCAGCAGCGTCTCCTGTGGAATCTCTTAACAAAGGCCTTCGTTCAGCGTCAGTTAAAATGCACCACCAGAGCCTCCCCCCATCTTGCCACATGGAAGAGGACAGGCCCATCTGCTCTGGGGAGATGCACAGGGTTCTCGGGCTCCTGTGTACAGTACCAGCAGGTTGGGGGAAGGGCTGCTTAAACAGCAATGAATCCTAAGACCAGATGCTCTGATTTGCTAAGGGGGCTGAAGAAACCCTGGACCCAGTTCATGGGAACGCTCCCTTGCCCACCACATGCACATTAACCTCTTCACTGCCACTGCTCTCTGCATGTGGCTCCACAGCCATCCTTAATGCCATGCCCAGAGAGGAAGGAAGGCCTTGTGGTTAAGGCACAGGCCTGGGAGGCAGGAGACCTGACTTATATTCAGGGTTGTGCCACACACTTCCAGCATGACCTTGGCCCAGTCACTTAACAGCTCCGTGCCTCAGTTTCCCCACTTATAAAATGTGGATAATACTAATCCCCTACCTCAGCATGAGGCTAAACTCAGTGTGGGATCTTCAGATTGAAGGTGCTATGGCCCTGCAAGGCATCATTCTTAGTGACTATCGTTATTATCCATTCGTTTGGCGGAACCACTGGGATACAGGAGCCCAATTGTTCAAGAGGGGAAAGGATCTAAAGCCAATACAGTACAGCAGGAGATGGAGGAAGATGGGAAAGGGGCATTGTAACATGGGATTTCACTTTGGTGGTGGCTCACTAAAAAATAAAGCTGACTCACTCCTACTCCCCTCATAGCGTGATTTCTGAGAGCTGGTGCAGCTCCTTCCGCCAGGGCCTTTATTCAAGGATTCTGCAACCCAATCAGCACATGCAGGGAGGGAGGCATGACCAGAACCTTCATCCTCCAGCTCCAAAAACAGGTCCCTTCACTGGAACTGCAGGAAAAGCCATTTAGAAGGTCCCATTAGTAGCGCCCATAGCCTCTGTGTGCAATTCATAAGCAGCTATGAAGCCCATCGGGAGGCACTCACTCAAAGAGAGCCAGTACATGGCACAGCGCCCTTTAACGTCTGAATTTGGGCACAGCTGGGGTGAGGCGAGAGGTGGGAGGCCCTGCTGCAACCATACATGGCAAATTACTTAGCATTCTGGGCACCTTGGTACCCGCCAAGTCTTGATGAATTGGAAAGGGAGCTATTCCCTCTCCCATGCATAGCTGCATCGTAGAACCTGGAAATGCAATGAGGATTATGATGCCAGGTGTTTCAGATCTGATGGGGGAGGAGATGAGCCTGATTGCTGTGATAATTTCTCTGCTGCTCTGGTGTCCAGCCCAATCTGTCTGCTTGTTACCATCCCCTGCCTATTGTTCAGGGTCACCCCTACCCCAGAGAGTACAGCCAGCAGCTCTGCTCCAATTAGTGAGAGCTGGAAACAATGAAGTCTGGCGTGGGGGCACTGGGTGCTGATTTGGCCTCATTTGATTTCCCCACGGACCCACACTCTGGATCGGAGTTTGTCTCTGTGATCTTTCACATCCGCCATCTCTCCGACAGGCACCTGCCATACACAAACACACACTGAACATGTCAGCTGCCTGCCTGCTGCCTGGGGGACAGAGGGGGCTCTATCTGGGCCAGCAAAGACTTTGAAGGGGTATGTGAAAATACCAGCTTGATGGAATGTCTCCCTGTGATACAGGAGCTGCCTCTCTCTCCTTGTGTCCTTCCTGTCACCGTGCACCATGAGTGACCCATACAAACCACTGGGTCTGACTCTCCACGGCCTTGCCCGGTATGGAGCCATTTACACCTGCATAAAATGCTACTGTTCTGATGCACTCGCATGTTCCCTCTACGTTGCACAGGTGGAAACGATAATACAAAGTAAGGCATGGGGCAATCAAGCCCATTGACTTCAATGGTGCTACTCGCATGAGTAGAGGCTACTCCTGTGAGCAAGGGTTTGCAGGATTGGTTAGTTTCACTAGTAAACCTACATTCACCAGGATCTTCTCTTTACCTGCAGCCCTAGAAGCTCCCTTACCTGAGATGAACACTGAACAGCATGGCAGTGTTACTTTATACAGCCTGAAGTAGCAAACAACTATTCCCCTGCAAAGCAGATCTTCAGTATATAGCAAATAGCTGTGTCCTATCAAACAGATATTACTGGTTCACAAGAGTTAAGGTTGGGGCTAGCTTACTGTTCAACAGCTGATTTTTCTAAGTTATACATCCCGGCTCCCAAGCATATATTAGCAAAGATGTATCTGGCGCATACTATGCATACATATCCATTAGCCCTTGTAGATGCAGCAAAAGACAGCAGGGTCTTGTGGACTGACTATGTGACTTGGAACCAGAACTGCTGAGATTGAATATTGGCTGTGCCACTGATGAGCTGAGTAGATTTGAGCAAGACACTTAACCTTGCTGTGTCTCAGTTTCCCCCCCCATAATACCACTAAAGTGCCTGTCTGATGAGGGTGTAGTGAGGACTAGTTAACTATACGTGCTATAATTATTGACTGTGGTAGGCAAGATTTAGGGTTTTTTCTTTTGTGCCAGAGGGGCCAGTGTGTTTCATTTAGGGGCAGGGGACATGTATGGCTGGGACCCCCAACTCCTGTCAAATTGGCACTAAGTATTTACCAGGGAGTCAGAAACTTTTGACTGCTCCTGAGCGGGTTTGAATTCAAACCAGTAACCTACAGGTGAAAGGCTTTTAATCCCTTTATGCAGCCCCCTAGCCAACCAGGCAGCCCTCGTTAGTAGCTCTACTTTGCTTCTTCCCCCTCTAAATTCCTTTTCACCAGATAATGCAGTCCCTCCAAGGCCTTTGCGGTCCCAAGTCTCACTCCAGGAGACCTTACAGGTGGGATGTGAGCCTCTCAGGCTCAGGGTCCTGTTTGAAAAGGTCTTGACTACTGAACCCTGAAAAATCTCGCCCTTTCTGCCGGCTCCTTCCATGCCGCTGGTTCCCACACAGTTCTCCAGCAGACATGTGCCTCCTGGAGAGTCACATGATCTCCCTTCTATCTAGCTTGGTGTTGTGGGAATCCGCTTAGCAAACGGCACTGGCTCCGGGATTGGGCAAAGTTGGGCAAGAAAAGGGCTAGTTCCTGGGAAGTGTTTTCCCACAGTCTGTTCCCCCACAGCAGTGACTGCAGAGGAAATCGTCCATATCTAAATGTGTCCTGATAGCTGCACTAATCTAAGACTGAATATGCAGCTTGTGGTGGGCTTGTTGGCAGTGAATAGGGTATTAGTGGAACACATGGCCTGCATTCAAGATAAAACAATGGGATGTATTCTCTTTGGGCTGTCCCCCTCCCCAGCTCTTGCCTGGCCTATTCAGACTTTAACCTCTCAAGTGGAAACACTGAGCCGAGATCTCCACGGAAGAGGGAAGAGGAGAAATCACTGAGAAATGGGGCCGTGAGATCTGGGGCTGCCAGGCGTAACATTCAAACGTCAGGCGTCTCTTCTTATCCTGAAGCTTCAGGGAGCTTCCTCTGCCCACGCACACCTTCCATTACTGATATCACGGTGCCTCACAAGAACCTTACTCACAGGCATGGACGCTGTGGCCCGGAGAGGGCAAGGCCAACGTGTTCAACGAGTGGCCACTGAGCTGGAGTTCCGCAGTTTCTGGGTGCCCAGGTTGAGACACTGGGGGTCTGAGTGTCAAAGGTGCTGAGTCCCCCAAACTCAGTCAAAGTCAATGGGAGCTGTGAGTGCTCAGAATCAGGCCCCAGGGAGTCTCGGGCTGGACACCCAATGTAAGCAGGTGCTTCCAGAAACTGCGTGCTAAGTGACCTGCCTGGAGTCCATTCTGCTCTCCAAGTCATCTCATAACCCTGCCCTGGGCTCTGTTCTCCACCTGCCAGCCCCAGCTCTGCCCCAGCCCTCTCCCTAGAGCTCCTTTTGCTTCCATTGCCAGTCTTCATGCCTGGAACAACCTCCCATCTAAGGGCTGTCAGGTCCCACCCTCTCCTTTCTTCGGCAAACTCACCTGTTCTGCTGGGTTTTAGTGACTGCACCTTGTTGTCAAGGTTGGACAAGTTGGAGCTGACTGCTTTGGTGGGGGCCCCAGCTTCTGGGCTGACTGGAAATGCCACAATACCATCATCTGAATTTTGAAAATGGAGGTGTTTAATTAATTAGAGGTGAAAATGAATCACATACTCAGCACAGCGCCCCCTGGCTTATTTATTGTGAGGTTACATGCAATTTGTTTTGTGCTGGCCCCACGGTTTCAGTTTTCAGTGCCATAGATCATAGAATCATAGAATATTAGGGTTGGAAGAGATCTCAGGAGGTCATCTAGTCCAACCACCTGCTCAAAGCAGGACCAACACCAACTAAATCATCCCAGCCAAGGCTTTGTCAAGCCGGGCCTTAAAAACCTCTAAGGATGGAGATTCTACCACCTCCCTAGGTAACCCATTCCAGTGCTTCACCACCCTCCTAGTGAAATAGTGTTTCCTAATATCCAACCTAGACCTCCCCCACTGCAACTTGAGACCATTGCTTCTTGTTCTGTCATCTGCCACTACTGAGAACAGCCGAGCTCCATCCTCTTTGGAACCCCCCTTCAGGTAGTTGAAGGTTGCTATCAAATCCCCCCTCACTCTTCTCTTCTGCAGACTAAATAACCCCAGTTCCCTCAGCCTCTCCTCATAAGTCATGTGCCCCAGACCCCTAATCATTTTTGTTGCCCTCCGCTGGACTCTCTCCAATTTGTCCACATCCCTTCTGTAGTGGGGGGACCAAAACTGGATGCAATACTCCAGATGAGGCCTCACCAATGTCGAATAGAGGGGAATAATCACTTCCCTCGATCTGCTGGCAATGCTCCTACTAATACAGACCAATATGCCGTTGGCTTTCTTGGCAACGAGGGCACACTGCTGACTCATATCCAGCTTCTCGTCCACTGTAATCCCCAGGTCCTTTTCTGCAGAACTGCTGCTTAGCCAGTTGGTCCCCATCCTGTAGCAGTACATGGGATTCTTTCTTCCTAAGTGCACTTGTTTGCATGATGTTTGTACTGGCAGCACACCGCTACACTGGAGAAATTGTTCTGGGGGAAGCTGAAAGGTTTGGCAGCTGGGTAGGGGCAGCTGGAGTTTCTGGAGTAATGGGAGGCAATTTGGATTTGTGCATAAACAGATTAGCTGGGTGTTTCTGCCAAAATGATCAGCAGTGAAGTAGTTAACAATGTTGCCATGTTGAGGTTTCAGGGTTAACACCCATTTGAGACTAATGGGGCCGTTTGCACTTGTCTGAGAGCTATTGTTTCAGGCTGTCTGCAGACTCAGGCAGACATCACTGCATTGGTTTGCATTCATGGCATGTTTGCAAGGTTCACTTTACAACCATAAGGACTAGAGACAATGTGGTTTGTTTTTAAATGAAAGTGTGGACTGCAGAACACTTCTCTGTGTGCAGGGCTGGGCTTTGCAATACATCCCAATACTAACCATACTGTACCCTCCTGTGCCAATGGAGACAAATCCTGCGGTCCTTACACAGGCAAAATTCCCACCTCATGCTCATCCCAGGAAGGGGCACCATGCAGTACAGGTCTGAGCCCCGGCCCCGATCCACAGGTGACCTCTGTACATAGATCGGGGAAGGGAGTAGGCCCATAGCGTGTATATGGCAGAGTCAGGAATGGAATCCAGCTCTCTCCTCTAAGCTCCTTTTAACTAGCATTAGCAGCAACAGCGAGAGCACTGTTGATACCACTCCCTCAGCAATACCCCCTTTTCTCTACTCCTGGCTCCCTTCTCCACGCCACCCCACGCCCAGCCTCAGTCCCAGCTGTGTGAAATCCCTTCTGCCCACCTTCCCAGCAGAGCCTGGTGGGCGTGAGCCAGGCAGGTACAAATAGGGGATGGTGCCACTGATTTGATCAATGGAAATGAAATGATCATCTCAGGATTCAGTCAGTGTTGTTAGGGGCACAGGAAGACAGCAAGTTGGCTGGATGGTGAATCCTCCAGCATCGTCCTCCTGGGCCCTGTTGAAATTCGCCTGTTTTAACTTGTCTGTATGCCTCATTGGGGAGATGTACTGGAAAACACAAGGCAGATCCAAGCAGCTTTCTTCACAGGAAAAGCTTTCATCACATAATAGTCTGAGGCTTGTTTGATGCCTGGTTTGAAATGCAGCTGAATAAAAACAGAGAAGGAGTCTGAATACTAATGGCCAGCTGGAATGACAAGAGGCTTTTTCTTCCCTCTTCTGCTGTAGAAAATACCACAGAAATTTTTTTTGGGGGGGGAGAGGAGTGAGGGGTGTTGATTCACAGTTAATCTTAAGACTACGGCTTCCACTGTAAATGAAAGTAAGCACTCATATTCCAGCCTTGTTGCTATGGAGAGAGCAGTTTAATTAACCACAACCCTAATGCCCTTCATGCCACAAAAGTGTCCAGGAAAATATTACAGAATTCTCTATGAGATGCTTCAATTCTGTCATTATTTTCTTGGTTTTTGCTTAGTGCCAGAATTTGCTAGAAGTCCTTGAAGTGCTTAGTACAATATAGTGCAACACAGCTTTGCAAACTGAGCTGGGATGCTGTTGCAAGAAATATGGTATAAGGGACTGGGTTAAACAGAAAAAGAATTACATTTAGACTAAATACATAAGACCAGTTTCCCTGGTAGGGTCTCTACACTGGCTGTGGAACTTGCTTACTGATGGGGCATTCCCAGGGAGAGAGAGCCTGTCCCTCTAAGCCCCCTTTATGTTGCACTAGGACAATACAGAATTGGACTTGTAAGCTCTTTATTTGAAAGTACGCACGTGGTATAAATTTGTTTGGTCTCAGCTAAATTACCTGTGGCCAGTGGAATCCATTTAACTAATCTTATGGACTGTGGCTTAAACAGGACAGAGTGCTGGGGGTCCCAGCTCCTTGGAGCAAACTCCCTTGGCCTTGCATGGCCTGCACATCAAGGCAGGATGTACATCTCTGGCAGTGCCCAAGATTTTACTGAAACACAAGCTCGTCATCCTGAGCACAGCAGCAGAGAGACTCTAGCCTAGCGACTGCATGGAGGGGTCTGGGGCTGCCAACAACACTGAGGTGAGGGACCTGGCACAGGCACAGGAAATACAGCTGTCAGGAAGACTCCAGCATGCCCACCCATCCCTGCCCTGCAGCTCCCCTTTTTGAAGAGGAGAAGTGCTGTTTGTGTTTCAGACAGTGTTGATCCTGTTGGCCAGCCTCTACCTGCCAGCGTCTGTCAGACACTAAAATAAAGAGTAACCCCAGGGCATGAACAGCCCGCCACAGGGACCCCACCCACAGAAACCTCTCCTCCCCCAGTGATGCAATGCCTTGCTAACCCAGCTGCTCTCCTTCACACCAGCCGCCCTGGGGCTCTGCTTTATAATGGGTGGCGGAGTGCTCTCCTTCATAATAAGTAAGAGTTTGGCAGATCCTCAAACATTTGCTCAATCCCAACCTTGAAACTGAATCCACCTCATCAGCCCCAAGGAAACACACCAGGGTGAGGAGCCACATTCCACTCTGCGCTGCAGCCCCTCACAGCATGTCCGGTCACAACCCGGCACAAGGGCTAGTGGTTCCTTCCTTGCAGGAAGGCTGGTCAGCAGTTAGGACGCTAGCCTGGGGTTTGGGGCTCCTGGGGGCTCAGTTGTTCCCTGTTCTGCTGGCTGCCACAGACTCCCTGTGTGATCTTGGGCCAGTAACAATGTCGGTGTCGCTGTACCTGAGCTTCTTGTGTTGCACTGTCCTACTACATGAAGGCCTGGTCTACACTACGCCTTTAATTCGGACTTAGTGGCTTTAATTCGAATTAACTCTGGAACCGTCCACACAACGAAGCCATTTAATTCGAATTAAAGAGCCCTTTAATTCGATTTCTGTACTCCTCCTCGACGAGAGGAGTAGCGTCAAAATCGGTATTGTTAATCCGAATTAAGGTTAGTGTGGCCGCAATTCGATGTTATTGGCAATTAGATGTTATTGGCTACCCACAATGCAACGCTCTGGAAATCGATGCTACTACGGTAGCTTGGACGCACACCACCGAATTAATGGTGCCTAGTGTGGCCGAATACATTCGAATTTATAAAATCGGTTTCCTAAATTCGAATTATATAAATTCGGATTAATCCTGTAGTGTAGACATACCCGAAGATAGCTACATTAAAGGTTGTGAGGTGCTCAGACACTATGGTGATGGTGGCCATATAGGTACCTAATGAAGCTCTTAAAGGAAAACTCTGCTTGACCCTAATCTCCATTGCATCCTGCCATTACAGGGGAACTTTCAACTGAGGATTTGATTTAGGAAGGTGCCAAAAGAGCTAGCCTTTCTGAAGGCTTGCGGTTACAGCCCTGGCCCTCTGCTGCTCAGGTCCTGGACTCTTGGGACCTGTCCTAGTCTGAGGGCCATAAGCCAGGTAAGATGTGCAGTAGCAAAGGCACTCAGTCAGATGGGATAGAGAGGGTAGTGGGATTACGCAGCAAGGGGCTGAATTTATGGCACCCTCTGGCCAGAGAGCTCTGTGACCCAAAAGCCACTGGCTTGGAGACGATGAAAGGCTCAAAGATGATTATCCCCATGGGCAACTGAGATTCAAGGCTGTTAAGTGGCTTGCTCAGGGTCACATGGAAAATCAGTAGCAGAGCCAGGAATAGAACCTAGTTTTCCTGGCTCCCATCTAACCTGCACACACACTTGTGAGCATGGGAGCATTGCTACTAAGCAGAACAGAAATCAACTCTCTCTCTCAGACTGTGGGGCCTTCCTACGCCACTCATGCCATGGTGCGATGGAACACTGCAGTGCTGCATAATTCTGATCGCTGGAACCTGGATCGCTCGGGAACATACAGCCACGGAGAGCTACCGTGCAGGTCAAACCAGGAGCTGGCACAACTGGTGCTGACAAGGCACACCTAAAACAGGTGCCAATAGAAAGGGCTGTGTGCAGTCACTGTGAGCTCCCAGGTACAATGGCAAAATGTAACCTGCCTGGTTGGCTGTGCTTTGCCTCCGCCACAGGGAGCAATGAGGCCAGTTCTTCTCTGACACTGGTTAGGAGTAACGCCACTGAAGCCACCGGTGTGAAGGAGAAGAACAATGGGCCCAGGAAGCCAAGCTGGCTCACTTCTAACTGGACTTAAATCTGAAGATTCAGCCCTGGTGGTAAACTAGGTAGGAGAGCCTCCCTTGGCACAGCAGGAATGGGGAGAGCCCATGTTGTGCGGGTTTGACCTTTCAGTGCCATGGGATGGCACACCCAAGAACTCAATAGGATTAAATCTGCCATACCACGCTCAGGGGCATCAAAACCCAGTGCTGATGCAAAAAAAAAAAAAAATTTGCCTAGTACAGTGAGATTCTACAGGCAAGGTTTTATCAGCCAGATCCTGATCTCAGTTACTCCGGTGTAAATTTGGAGCAACTCCACTGAAATCCGCTTAAGGCAATAGAGTCGATAGACATAAGTGGGTTTATTGGAGATTTACCTCAGTGTACCTGAGAGCAGTCTTTGGCACAGAATCCTAAGGAGAAAACTGGGCTAGCTGGCAGACGAGATGGGAGATACAGTATAAAACAGGATCCCTAGTGGGAGAAACTTGAGGTATTGTAGATGAGGAAGGGCCAGCTGGCAGCTCAGCATTTTCAGATCATCTTGACCTTGTCTGGAGGGACTCACTTCTCTGCCTCAGTGAGGGGGTATTTTTCCCTTGGTGCTTCCCTAATTTAGAACCTCATTTCCATACTTGTGCTCTCTTGAGAGAACTGAGGATTCCTTCACTGTTTTTACAGTTTGTGCTGCTTTCTCTCTCCCTCTGTTTGCCTTTTCCTCTCACCAGTGACATGAAACTGAATTAAATCTTGTTGGGGGAGGGGGGAGGGAGACAAAGCATCTCCTGGGCTTTGTGGTTTCTTTAAATTTTCCAGAGATATAGACCTGATTCAAAATGTCCCTTGAGGTGTTGTCAGACTGGCTCGAGGGGGTTTGTCCTAAGGCCAGGAATGGGTGGCTGCAGAATTAGTAACACACTTCATTATTTCACTCAGTGGGGTTCTCAGTTCTTTTGGTTCAGGTTCTGATCCGATTCTGCCTGCAGCCCCTGCTGAGGGAGTGAGATGCTGGAGTTGGTAGAATTATTTTTCGGAGATCATGCTGCCAGTACCCTCCAGGTACAGGAGAGAGGTGCTGAGTTTGTAGTGCTCCTGTTGCCTGTAGCCTGGGGCGAGCTGGTGAGACTATAGGTCAGCAGGTCTAGTGCTACTGCCAGGTGAGCCAAGCAGATGGTGAGTCTATGACATTGGCGTCACTGAGATGGATTCTGTAGCTGTCCCAGGCCTAGCCAGCTCTGTGATGGGCTTGTTGTACATTTGTGCAATGGTCTGTTACCTGCACACTGTAGGGCACCCACCTTTACCCAGTTCCTAGGGCTCAAGGCATAACCCGGTTGATTTAGGCACCCCCACCCGTGCCCAGTTCCCTAGGGCTCGGGGCCACCCATACCCAATTCCTAGGGCTCAGGGTGTAATCTGGTTAATTTAATTACCCACCCATACCCAGTTCTTAGGCTCAGGGAGTATTCTTCTGCAGGTTTGCAGGGCCTTTTACCAGTGAAAGAGCCTAACACGGTAATATCCTTAACCTCTATTTATTAACAGTTACCAAAACAGAAAGCGAACCCTAAAGCATACAATGCTCACCCCTCCCAATACGACAGACAAACTTTTCCTGATGGGACTCCAGCTTCTGCACGGTGTGGTTGGCAGGGTGTTGAGGTCAAGCAGCTCCGATCTTGGGGCTGTGTCCTGGAGTTGGTTCCAAAGAACTTGCTTTTGGACCCCAGTTTATATAGTGAAACTTGAGTTCTGCCTAGCTGTATCTTAACCAATCATTTTACTAAAGTCTTACAAAATAATTCTTTGATCAATCCTAACATACTGTGAAACAATTCTTTACCCAGTCATACCCCACCACCTTAGTTGATTTACACCTTGCAAAATTAGTTATGTAACAATCAAAAACCAGACAGAAACCAGACAGATAAACAAAAGAGAAGTAGGGACCATAAAGGTAAAAAAATAAAGAAGTAGATCTTTCACACCCACAACTGTTGATAAGTGATTCCTTGCCAGACAAAATGCTATCAGACTAAGTTTTCTTTAAACATCTTAAGAGATTCCTTTCTTATCTGGTGATGGTGGGTACTATTAGGAGGGGTACCTTCTTATCAGCTCCATATTACATTGTTTTGATATAATTTAGAAGGAATGTGAGGATGTGATTTTCTGCCTCCTGGCTCATGGCTGCTGCTGTCCTAATGTGGCTGCAGGCCTCAGACCTTACAGGTCAGAGTATTCAATGCCTTGCTGGTGCTGCTTACCCTAGCACTGGTTAGCTTGTCTCACCTTGCTCTTGTGGTGACCACCATCTTGGCTGACACACCTGAGACTGAAGTCAGGGGCTCCAGCATTGAGAGCAGCTAGAGCTAGACAGCCCAGCTCTGGAGCTGGGGGCTGAAACAGACTCAAATTGTCTGCGGATCAGCACAGAATAGGACACGCAATTCACACTGACCGGTGTTACACTCTCATGCGTATATGTTAATGTCGTGTTTGATGTGCCGCCATTCTGTCTCGTTGAAAGCATGCATCTCTTTCCAGTGAGGTTGGCATGGAGACAGCATGAAGACCGCGTATACTGTATTGCACGAGGAAGCTTGCATGGTAAGATTCCCCTCTTCCTTGCCTCATTCACCAGCTCAGGGACACTGTCGGGGGAAGAACACTCTTGGGAACTGTCCTAGTTTGAGGACCATAAACCGTGGACAATGTGTAGTAACCAAGGTCCTCAGGTAAATGGGGCGGCCGGGCTAAGTGGGATAATGCAGAGAGGGCTGAATTTATGGCACCCTCTGGCTCCTTTAGAGATTGCCGCATTTGACAGAGAACTAAAAGCAACTGACTTGGAAGGGGAAGGATGAAAGGCTAAGAGAAAAGAAAGGATTATCTTTTTTTTTTTTAAAGCAGCGGAGGAAAAGAAGAAACCATAGCAACAGTGGGGGTCCTTTGGACTTAACACTCCACAGACAAGGCCTTGATGTTAACATTCTGCCTGCACTCAGTTTGGACAATCCTCAGTAAATCTTGTTAAGAGGCCCATTTTCCCCCCCTCCCCCAGCTCCACACACCCACACACCCCTTCTGTTCCCTGACCTGCCGTTAGAAAAGTGGTTTCCAGAAGATGGAATCAGTCACAGCCCTGTGTTCCCATCTTCTCTGTGCAAAGGAAGAGGTGGTGGTGAAGGGGGGGCTGAGGGCGAGGGGGCGATCCTGTTAACAAACCTTGGCTAAACAGGCTGCCTCAGGCCTTCCACACAGAGTCTGTCCCCTGGCATTGATATTGAAATAAGGTGCAATCCATCACGCTACCAATAGGCCCCTTTCACAGAGGCTGAAAAGAGCCACTATCAAAAGGAGGGAGAAAAACTTGTCAAGGGGAAGGCCAGACTAAAGCATGGCAGGTGTGGTATGGAGAGGGAGCCTGCTGGAATGAGAGGGTGATTCATTGCCCTTGTCAGGGCAACAGCTTCATGCACTTGCCAGGAAGGGCTCCGTCAGGCAGCAGCAGAGCCCTGTATGCAGCTCCAGGGTGGGGGCGAGGTGCCCCTTGGTATCGGGAAGGCAACAGGAGAATGATCAGATGCAGAGGAATGGGGAGACAGCTGGCTCTGTACAGGCCCAGAGAGAGCACTGGCATGTGGGATGGAAAATCGCCTTTTTTTGTTCATATTTATGGGAATCCCCTTTCTGTAGGCGTCTAAGTAATTTGGAGAGTGAGATTGGGGAATTCTTGTACATTTGAAAGGGAGGCACCTACCTGCATGGTGATGGGGACAAACATCTACTGAGCAGGGCTAGACAGAGACCACCAAACTCCTTTCACTTGTGACCGGAGCCCAGGCCTCAAGAAGCAGCTTTGTATGTTCACCTACTGCACCTCCTGGAGCCACACAAGAGCGAGACCTTGGATTACTGGACATTAGCAAATGCTACTGTGCAATCCCATCACCAAATTAACTGGCTCTAATCCCCACCCTAAACCCCGTTTTAATCCATGTTGCTCCAGTTCGCTTGGGACCACTTGGTTGCCTTATGTGTTCAAGCTTCACAGTGGGATTAGGCTGGTACCCAGTGCCGGCGCAGCAGTCAGGGAGGTGCGGCACTCGACGTTTGGTGATACACTCACCCTGTGCTGGTGGCTGGGCATGAAGAAGTTGAAGATCACATGGCACTTTTTGAAAAATGTTGGAGACCCTATGAAATGAATGACTTGGGCAATGCCATAGACAGTGGTAGAATTAGAACCCAGGAGCTGATGATGCTAAACTCTGGGCTCGAAGTGCTAAACCACTGTGTAGGGTCTAAAATACCTAGTATAACTTAGAGTCCATTCCCCCAATAAGGGTGGGCTATATCAGACAATAAATGGTCTCTACAAAATAGATCCTAACATCCAATGCTATGTACAGCATGAGACACTGCTAACCACACAAAGGCTACGGCATTGCAATATGCAGTCACTGCACTCCCAGTGTCTAACTACCTGAAACCAGGTGCAATGGGAAACCTTAAGTCCTAGCAAACTAGAGATAGACCTGAACCAAAGCACCCAGATGGGAAAACCAACACAGTTTGGGGGAGCAGGGCGGTCTCTGACTCCAGATCTAGAGCTGAAATTCCTAGCAAGCCTTTTGCCTACAATGGGCTGAACTCAAACCCAGGACTCAAACACTCTTGAACTTTGGGGTATTCAAGACCCAGGTCTCAGTTTTGTAGGTCTGGCCCATCTCTGTAAAAAAATAATAGAATTTGTTCTACGCCACTAAGGGCCAGGTCCTGCTCTGAGTAACACTGGGGTCACTCCAGAGTAACTCCATTTCAGTCAGCATAGTTACTCCAGACTCACACCGGGTTTGTCCCCAAGTCTCTATATTCAGTGAGCACTTGGCCTCAGTTCTACCCACCTGGATGCCATCAATGAGCCATCCTGAGAATGCGAAATGACCATCGAGATCCAATTATATCCAATCCACCAGCAGCTGCTGTTTATTTACTAGGCTGCTTCCTACCTATGAAAGACAGAGCAAGGGGACGACGTGCTTCTCATATCCGTTGAAGGTGCAGCTAACAAGGAGCTGTGGTGCACTGGCAGGGCCATTGTTCTGAAGCTAACAGAACTGACTGTGACACTGGATATTTCCTCCTCTAAGCTGTAAACATTGTCAGGCCCTCGCTGCAGCAGGTTTGGCCTTTCCCACAGCAGACAATGCTGATATGTGGGCTAGGGCCCTGGGGAAGCCCACATCTGCCTGCAGAGGAGGGCGGCCAGCTAGAGTGTCCTGTGGGGGAGGGGGCTGGAGGAAGGAAAGCAGGAGGCTTGCAGAACCACACTAGCCCAGGGGAGGCTGAGGGAGGGGGAATTTATTGGTTTATTTATTTAAAGAAAACCATATAAACCTTGTCATTAATTAAGCAACAAACTGAGACACTGAGATCCTCTGGCTTGCAGCTATGAGAGCATTTCGGCTTCAATGGAAAAATCACTCCCCTTCTTACAGTCTTTGTCATGCTGGTGCCATGTTCCAAATTCAGCCTGGGTCTCTCCAGGCAGCAGGCAAGGATTGCAAAACACCCTCCAGAACAGGGATGGATGTAGCCTCCCTATTCAAAGGGGGCACTAGGCTATGCTCTTCTTCCACACGAGGTTGTGTTGTATTCCAGGGAGCAACGATTACTCCCAGCAGCTCCCTTCACCCCATCCCTAATTCTGGCCCACTGTGGAAGGGAGGGACTGGAGAGCGAACCTGCCCTGCACTCACCCTGTAGTGGTGGCTCCTGTCCTGCTGGACTGGGCCCGGCTCCCTGCTCTGGGGGTTGCGACCTGGCACACAGGGTCAGAGCACCATTCAGGTTTGGCCAGGCACCCCTCCGTCATGATGGAGGGGCAGCTGGGCCAAATCTGAGAGAGTGCCACTGCAACCTGGCACATGGAGTTGCAGCCCCACTCAGGTTTGGCACCCTGGGTTCAATGATATCTCTGGGTATGACTGACCCATGAACCCACGCCAATGCCTCCCTTGCTCCAGAACGTGTCCCATTTGCCCCCTTCCTCAAACCTGCACTTTCTTCAGCCAGTGCCCAGGATCTGTGTGAAATCTACTCCTAGAGCAAAGTCCCTGGGCTACATCCCCAGCCCGCACAAATGGATGTTCCTCTATTGACTTCAGTGGTGTGGTCTTGAGTTGTACTAGCAGAGGATCTAGCTGCCTGTACAGCATATACCCAAGTGTCTCCCACCCTTTGTCCGTCTTGTTTATTTAAATTGTGAGCTCTTTGGGACAGGGCCTGTGCGTGCAGAGCACCTAGCTCAATGGGACTCTAAGCCCGGCTATCACACTAATACTAAATCCGATGAGACGAGTCAACTGAGGGATGTAACACGACAGGGGAGTCTACGGAAGGAATCGCCAGTTACCACATCTTACCGGAATTAGGGCATTTATATTAGGACTAGAGCTGTGCAAATAATTACTTTTTCATTTCCCTGGCTGAAGCGAACGACCATTTTTACACAATTCACCTGGGGTGGACCCGAAGCAAAATATTTGACCTTTTTTTTTGCAAACTGAAAAATGTTGGGAAAAAAAAGTAGTTTCGGGGCCAACAAACCATTTTGTTCGCCGCAAAACAAAATGTTTCATTTTCTTTTTGCCTTTTTTTAACCCTGTTAACCAACTTTAATGAAACAGAAGCAAATTTCAAAAGGCAGAGTCATTTTGACTCGAAAAATCAAAGCGTTTTGTTTCAAAATGTTGACACAAACGGTTTTTTTGGAACATTTTCCCCTTTGACTGAAACCATCTGGTGAATTCAACGCAAAGTCTCAAAGAGTTTCGGTTGCCTCGAATTTGCATTCTTCAGCGAAAAAAGTTTGCCTCTGAAAAATTTCACCCAGCTCTAATTAGGACATAGGAGCTGTCATAGTAGACCATCAGGTCTAGTACATTCCTGCCTTAGCATCTTTCAGAGGAAGGAAAATAACCCCATAATGCCTCTGTGCCATTCTGAACATTGAAGGGGCTGGAAAATTCAGATGACACCCTGAACCATGAGATTTGATACCCCTTATTTAGCATGAATAATGAAAAATTCTTATTAGCTATATTATCCATTCCCTTTTAAGACACAGTGCAATGTTTAGCTCTGTGACCTCCTCCTTATTGTTACATATCACAGAGCAACTCACTGTTCCCACAAGTGCTTTACCTATCACTTGAGGGTTTCACTGCAGTACCACGGGTTCATTCTTGTTCCCCACACGTCCATTTTACTAGAATATTTGACAAATGCCTTTTGATTATCTGCCTGTAGACACTACTTTATGGGTGAGATGCGATTTGGTGGGTGGGAGAGGGAAAGAGAGATGGGGGAAAAGGTAAATGCCCTCTTTGCTCCTCCCCAGAGCTTGCCGCAGCTTCTGATACACAGCACATTGCACTTCTGTGACAGCAATCCCCTATATACTGGTGGCCATTGGAACATATCAACAGACCACTCAGTCCATTCCCATACACAGCAGTGTGCAGCCTCCTTTAATCCCTGCTGCGTGTGTGTGGCAGAGGTTGGAGGAGAAGGAGGTCACAGATGGGGTGTCTGTAGCTACCATGAACCTGTGAAGCCCATTTCCTTGCTGAACTTCACAGAATGTTCCCAGGCCAGGGAAAGTCTGGCTGTGGAACAGAGGCTCCCTGCCCTGGGAATAAGCTGCATGATCTAGACATAGAAGTATGAACGCCTCTGTACTGAGTCCTGCCAGTGGAGCAGGCCTAGAGAAAATGAGCCGATTCTACTGTGTTAGACAAATAAACACAGATCTCTGCGCTCACTGGGTTTCGAAGGCAGTGACCGATGGCAGTTTAACAGGTCACCGGGCCTCTGCAGCTACCATCTGCTACTGCAACCTGGGGGTCCCCGGAGACAGCAGCGGAGGAATGCGAGCCGGAATGATGCGTATCTGATCCATCCGCTTGAGGGGAGAGGAGCTTGCCCTCGTGGCCTCAGCAAGTCAACGTACAGGCACAGCACGGGAGCCTCTCAGTGAAACCCTTGGTGTGCGGACAAGAGGGCAAGGAGAGTGCCAGCCCCTAGTGGTAGGGGGAGGGCACAGAGGCTGTGATGGGAGGGAAATGGGACAAGGCAGAAGGGAAAGATGAAGAGAGGAATGGTAACAGGAGAGAGCGATAGAAGGGGGAAGGAGAAGAGAAGAGAAACCACTCGATGTATCTGGAAAGCCAGTGCTGTCCTGAGGCTTTCAGAGACAGTGTGAAAATGGACTGCACAAGGGGGCGATTTCTTTTCCTCTCTGTGGTGTATTGAGGACGGTGTAGGAATTGCAAGCTGTCACTTTAACTGTGTGTGTGTGTGTAATGTGTGTATGGGGGGTTCTGGTGCTGCTTGCAGGCTAGGAGACTCTGTAGGGAAGTGTGCGATCAATTTATCTGCAGAGAGCCAGCAGAAAGCAACGTGGGGTGAATTGTACTTCTTTGCTTTATGGAGCAGCCTGCTTTGTCTCTCTCTGGTTTTAGTTACTGTGTGTTATCATACTAGAGTCTAAGAATAAAAGTAGCGTTATGTTGCAGCCTTCCAAAAGAGTTATATTTGTATCTAACTTTTCTGTGAGTATGCAGAAACATAAAACTCTCCAGCTCCCCGTCCTGCTGTTCTCCCTATATTGTTTCACACCCTTAAGGAGAAAAGGATGCAGAATTCCTCCATTGGTTTCCTTTCTCCTTCCACAGCAAGTTCATCCTTGCTTGCAAAGCTCTGCTCCCACTTGTATTTCTCACCTCTTTCCCTTTGCTCTGGCATTGCACCCCTCAGCCCCTGCCCTGCTTTCCTCTTTGTGCCTTCTCCCTTGCTGTCCCGGCACACTTGGCTCTCCCTCCAGTCCCAGCCTGCCTGGCTCTCTTCCTCCTGTTTTCAAATACCTTCTCAAAGCTCATGTTGGGCCTGATCCAAAGTCCACTGAAGTCATTAAGAGTTTTTCCATTGACTTCAATGGCCTTTGGGTTGGGGGCTTTGTCTTTGAGATCCACAGACATTAGCTCACCTACACATTATAATCCATGGACACTTTCTACCCCCAAAGAAGTGCTGTAGACCGGACCCCTCTTCTGAGTCTGCCAGTCACTTGGTGCCATTTTCTGTCATTCACACTGCAGGCTGCTCAGGCCAGGAGTTGCGTCTGCTTCTGTTTCCTGAACAGTGCTGAGCTCACTGTCAGTGTCTAACAAATAGCACAGAGCAAGAGTGAAGGAAAAATACACCGATTTCATTCCCAGGCCCATCCCCGCATCAGGGGGCCACTGACAAAGGGGTGCCATTGTGGTTACACTGTTTGCCCATACTTAGTATCAGCTCTGCGACTGCATGAGTCGGAACCCGAATCTTTGTCCCCGGAGCTTGCTGGGGATTCACCTCTCACCCGTGCGCCATTAAAGCCTGATGGAATCCCTAGGGTTGTCTTTGTCCACTTGAGAGAAAAGCTAGGACAAGCTGAACTGGATTTCCTAGCCCACTTGGCCCAGTCTCTGGTGTTTACAGGGAGCAACACTGCAGCATTGTAACTGAAGAATCCATTTTCCAAGAGAGCAAAGAAGAAGAAAAAACAAGCTAGTGGCTTGTTTTTAGCTCTCCTGTTAATATAGGGACCATTACACTTGACAACAGTTAGGCCGCTGGTGTGCTGATACTACTGCCTATCTTGCTGGCCAATACTGTCTCATTGTTTCCCGGTAGTCCCCTGTGACGTTGTGCAGTCTATATGGTTTTATAAAAACTTGATAATAAGTCAATATAATGTAACTGGGATAGTTTTAGAGAAAATACGGTAATAAGTGAATGTAACGTAACTGGGATATGCTTCATGCAAAAGGTCTCTTGTAAGGTATCATTACAAAGCTTATAATCTACTGAGTATGATCATCTGATTTGTATAAATGTACCACTCTTGTATCTAAAACTAGAAATATAAAATGTAACTCTGAGGGCCTATTGTAATTATGTAAAGTGTGGGCCATTAATGATGGTTTGGAATCTTGATGACTCCCATTGTCTGCAGATGGCTGTTTACCTGTGAGTCTCCCTGTATATGTGTGTGCTGGCAAGTGAGTAATGAAGTCTTGCAGTGACATGTGATCATGTCACCTGAACTGGAATCCATCTTTAACCTGGTGCTTTTCCAGTGGGGGGGGGTGGAAACCCAGAGGGACAAAGGGTTCCCGCCTTATGCAAAAGATATATAAAGGCGTGGAACAGAAGAGAGAGGAGAGAAGCCATCATGAAGAATCCCCTAGCTATCACCTGAGCTGGAACAAGAGCTGTACCAGGGGAAAGAATTGTGCCCAGGCCTGGAAGGTGTCCAGTCTGAGAAAAACTTACTGAAGCATCTCTGAGGGTGAGATTATCTGTATTCAGTTTGATTAGACATAGATGTGCGCATTTTATTTTATTTTGCTTGTGACTTACTTTGTTCTGTCTGTTACTACTTGGAACCACTTAAATCCTACTGTCTGTATTTAATAAAATCACTTTTTATTTAATAATTTACTCAGAGTATGTATTAATACCTGGGGGAGCAAACAACTGTGCATATCTCTCTATCAGTGTTATAGAGGGTGAACAATTTATGAGTTTGCCCTGCATAAGCTTTATGCAGGGTAAAATGGATTTATCTGGGTTTAGACCCCATTGGGAGTTGGGCATCTGAGTGCTAAAGACAAGCAAACTTCTATGAGCTGTTTTCAGGTAAACTTGCAGCTTTGGGACAAGTGATTCAGACCCTGGGTCTTTGTTGGAGCCAGACGGGAGTGTCTAACTCAGCAAGACAGGGTGCTGGAGTCCTGAGCTGGCAGGGAAAACAGAAGCAGGGGTAGTCTTTGCACATCGGGTGGCAGCTCCCAAGGGGGTTTCTGTGATCCAACCCGTCACAGTGGCGTAGTCGGCAGGATCTGTGCACAGCTGATTGCTTTGTGATACTGGTAGTGATTTTAAGTGAGTTTTAAGTGTGGTGGCTGGAGAACAGACAAAGTGGTTACTGGTTTGTTATTTTCTGTTTGCTTATTTCGGGCAAGGGAAGTAGGGACAGAAAAGGAAGCAAATTAAGTAAGAATGAAGATCAAAAGAAGCTAAAACTAGACAAATTGCAAATTGCCCAGAAAGACTGAACAATGGGCGCTGGGAATGTCTGTTAACTAAGAAGCCCCTGAGCTGAGTGCATCTCAGTTTCAGTGAACTGAAGATGGGTGTGGCCCAATCTCTGTCTGTGCTGAAGCTGACTGGAGTGTCTAACCTAGCAAGACAGGAGGGGAGGGGTGTCTGTTCTGGCAGGAGGGTGTTCTCTGTGGTATCCCAGCTCATCAAGTGATGGTCTCAAGGGAAGACAAATGGAAATTGATGTACAATTTGCCTGGGAAAAGGCTGACCTGGAAAAAGAAAAGGCTGCCCACCAGCCTGGACTTAAGAGACAAAGCAATTAAGACCCAGAAGCATGACCTGGCCGTAATGGAGTGGAAGAGGTGCACAGAGACATGTATCCTGGAGCTGGAAGTTGGGGTCCTGGTGACTGCTGCAGTGGGAACAAACCCCAAGGACTCTAGCTGGAAGTGAAAGGGGGGGGATTTTGCCGGCCAGCGAAAGGTCTCTCATAGCTTGGAGCTGTGAGCCTACAACTGGATCAGGGTCTCTTTCCCTTTTGGGGGACACAGGAGTGTCTGCCCCAGAGGGGAGCCCAAAAACGAATTTTAGGTATACTGCCTCCGCCATGGTCAGTGTCCAAGTCTCTGGCAGTAAGTTCAGGAGGAGGGTGTGACGTTGTGCAGTCTATATGGTTTTATAAAAACTTGATAATAAGTCAATATAATGTAACTGGGATAGTTTTAGAGAAAATACGGTAATAAGTGAATGTAACGTAACTGGGATATGCTTCATGCAAAAGGTCTCTTGTAAGGTATCATTACGAAGCTTATAATCTACTGAGTATGATCATCTGATTTGTATAAATGTACCACTCTTGTATCTAAAACTAGAAATATAAAATGTAACTCTGAGGGCCTATTGTAATTATGTAAAGTGTGGGCCATTAATGATGGTTTGGAATCTTGATGACTCCCATTGTCTGCAGATGGCTGTTTACCTGTGAGTCTCCCTGTTTATGTGTGTGCTGGCAAGTGAGTAATGAAGTCTTGCAGTGACATGTGATCATGTCACCTGAACTGGAATCCATCTTTAACCTGGTGCTTTTCCAGTGGGGGGGGTGGAAACCCAGAGGAACAAAGGGTTCCCGCCTTATGCAAAAGATATATAAAGGCGTGGAACAGAAGAGAGAGGAGAGAAGCCATCATGAAGAATCCCCTAGCTATCACCTGAGCTGGAACAAGAGCTGTACCAGGGGAAAGAATTGTGCCCAGGCCTGGAAGGTGTCCAGTCTGAGAAAAACTTACTGAAGCATCTCTGAGGGTGAGATTATCTGTATTCAGTTTGATTAGACATAGATGTGCGCATTTTATTTTATTTTGCTTGTGACTTACTTTGTTCTGTCTGTTACTACTTGGAACCACTTAAATCCTACTGTCTGTATTTAATAAAATCACTTTTTATTTAATAATTTACTCAGAGTATGTATTAATACCTGGGGGAGCAAACAACGGTGCATATCTCTCTATCAGTGTTATAGAGGGTGAACAATTTATGAGTTTGCCCTGCATAAGCTTTATGCAGGGTAAAATGGATTTATCTGGGTTTAGACCCCATTGGGAGTTGGGCATCTGAGTGCTAAAGACAAGCAAACTTCTATGAGCTGTTTTCAGGTAAACTTGCAGCTTTGGGACAAGTGATTCAGACCCTGGGTCTTTGTTGGAGCCAGACGGGAGTGTCTAACTCAGCAAGACAGGGTGCTGGAGTCCTGAGCTGGCAGGGAAAACAGAAGCAGGGGTAGTCTTTGCACATCGGGTGGCAGCTCCCAAGGGGGTTTCTGTGATCCAACCCGTCACATCCCCCATCTGTATCCATGACTAGGGTTGCTAGACGCTACAGTAATACAAATAACAATAATAATAAACATGAAGGCTGTAGTAGGCTTAACTCTGTGTCCCACCCACATAGCTCAACACCCTAGATAGTGCATATTGGTACCTACTTGGATTGATAAAATGGAGTACAAAGGAGTTAGGCAAATGCACTGTCCACCAGTAGAGTTTCACAAGGAGGGTCACGCAGTGAATTCGATGGACAGAGATTGGGTGAAGCTAGCAATACAGGTGCACAAATTCAATCTTTCCCAAATGTGTATGGGCTTCTCCAGCCAAAAAACTAGACAACTAAAGTGCCAGGCGAAGAGAGAGGAGGAAAGATAGTCTTGTCGTTAAGGTGCTGGCCTGGGACTCAGGAGATCTGCCTTCAATTCCTAGCTCTGACGGTGCAAGCATGGTGTCATAGGGCAGCCCTACCTGGCGCACTCTCCTACCTCAGGCCACGACACAACAGATGTGCCTGCCTCGGTTTCCTCTTTCGTCCACCCAGGAAAGGAACATAGATTCTCAGTGGCCAATACAAAGCCCACCTCTGGGCATTCTTTATTGATATACGTCAGTGCAGTCACTCCCCCAAAGCCTTGTAGTAAAACCATTCTCTAGCTCCCACCGCAAGCATATGCAAATACAGCAGCATTTTCCATTCCCTTCTCCAGGGACATCACCTTCCAAGTCACCCACCCGGAGTCAACAGCAGCATTTTGTTCCCTGTTCCTTTGGTCCCTGATCCAGGACCCCACTCTCCAGGCCTCCCTGCCAGACAGACAGTGACCAGTCTCCTTGCAGCCCTTCCCTCAGGTCTGTATGGCTCCCCCTCATGCAGTATTCCTCCATTAGGACTCCCTGCCTGTGAGTCCTACCCCGGCTCAGGGGATCCACTCTCCTTCAGTAGGCCTCTTGCTTCAAGGCTCAGCTTTCCCCAATACAGTTGGATCTTTCCCTTTTCCGAGGGGCCACTACCCGAGCCTTCTGCACATGCGGAATCCCCTGCTTTGGTCAGTTCTCACCAACACTTCTGTTACAGCTCCCATCCAAACTCAGCTCTTTCTCTTGGGTTTCCTGGAGCTCTCTCCTAAGCAACTCCTGCCAGCACTTCCTTGCTGCTTCCTAGCTCTCGGAATCTCAGGCAGCCCTCACCTGCACCTGACTCTCCCACTCTCCTTCCCTCTCGGGCCCAGGTGCCCTCTCTTCAGTCTACAGGGGGGGTGAGGTGGTCACTGAATGTCTTCCCTCTTGAAGGGCCAGTGCTGTACTGTGACACATGGGTAGGTCATTTAAGTGCTCTGTGCGTAGGTTCCCCATCTGTAAAGTGGGAATAATAATAATACTTTTGTGCGCCATTTTTAAAGATAAAGCCACCAAGTCTTGGGAAGGACTCCGGTGTTAGTTATGTGAGGGTAGAGATATAAAATGTCCTATAACTGTGTAAATTATAGTGAGGGATTCCCAGCCTTGAGACTAGAAAGACTCTTATGAGGACCCAGGGTCAAAATGACCCACAGCAAAACAGTAGCTAGCACATTTTGGACTGTGCAGAGGGACGAGGTTTCGATAAACTGACACAAACCACTGTTTATCTCCAGAAGAAGTTCTGACAAGGCAAACGCACACGGAGCCATAAATTACCTGGGAAAAATCCCACTGTGTAGGAAGTGGTGCATAAAACACAACCGCAACTCACCGTTAATAATTCAAGGAAAGTCACTCTGGAGTTTTTGTTCCCTTTCGACATACAGTGCAGCTATAAGAATGCCTCACGTCTGATTTTAATGAGAGACAATCATATCCTCTCAGCCCTGAACGTTGCAGAGGGGACCCATAGAGATAACTGGCTGAGTCACACAGTGATAAACATGTCAAGAGAATGAAAACTACAGCTTTCTTTAAAAACAAAGGTCCAGATGCTCCGCTGGTGTAAAGCAGCGTGGCTCACTGAAGTCAATGGAGCTGCACCAGTTCACACCAGCTGAGGATCTGGCCCCGCCACACAGAGTGTGATGAAATGGCGCCCGGCAACCAGATTTTCAGTGTGACTGGAAAGGCGTAAGCCAAATTCTCATATTTCCTTATCCAAAATAAACTGTTTGGTGACTGTTATGGATGGGAGCGATTTAGGGGAGGCTTGAAGGCAGATAAGCTGTAGGCATATGTAAAAGGAGACCAGAATTTCAGTGATGTAGGCAAGGGAGAAAGGATGAGTTTCTTGCTGAGATCTGACAAGAGATGGAGAGTGGGTGCAGACAGGGACAAGGAGGCTGTTCCATTGGGCAGAAGCAGCAAAGGAGAAGGCTCCTGCTAAGCAGAGAGCTAGCACAAGCTCCCAAATGAAGCTCTGCCTGCACTATGCCTCTCCCTGGACTCAGTCCAAAATTGCTGCATCATCCCCCTGTTCTTCCAGGCCTGGACTCCAGCATGGCTTTGCCAAAGCAAGGCTATTCCGACCTGACCCATCCCAGCTATTCCAGCCCGGGGCCCCTCTTGAGGGGAGGCTGCCAATGTTGTTGGGTCTGTAAGGTGGAAAAATGTCTCCTGGGAGCTCAGCTGCGATCAGCAACTCCTCTAACGGGTGGCCCAAGTAGTATCTGAACCTACGTCTCCAGAGGAGAAAAGCTAGCGCACTAGCTCTGCCAAATCCTCTAATAACATCTTTAACCATTAGCCTGTTGCCCCACAGGCTTCTCTTCCTAGGCTTAGCAGTGCACGGCAGGGCCTACCAGAAACTGTGTGTGGGTCCCAGGGAGCTAAGCACTCAGCACTGTCCTTCATGTTGAATAGGAGTTAGACCAAAGCCCTTGCTACACCTACTCCCTCCCGCTCAAGACCAGGCTGGGTAACAATGAAGTGAGGTCTGGGCACAGTTGTGGGGGGGGGCTGGAGGGAGACAAATGCTAAATGTGATCCTGTTAGCAAAGGAGGCGCTTAGCTAAGTGCTCCTCTCCTAGGCCTCAGGCTGGCCAGCAGCACCCTTGTTAATGGGGGATCCTTTTGTTCCATATCCTTGGGTGCGTGACAGCGATTCAAGCCGAAACCAGCTCTGCATAAAATCTACAAAATAGGAGGAGGAGAGGGTGTCCGAGGAGGGGATGAGACATATCCAGGAGTGTGTGTGTGTGTGTGTGTATGTATGTGTTTGGACTGCCCCTCAGGGTGTCTTGGGAGGGTGCGCCTGGTTTTCCATGTGGAAGAAGGAGAGATGCAGAACTCCAGCCTTGTTGAAATGATCAGGGGCAGGACGGGGAAGTAGGAGGCTGGCGGTCACCTCCTTTGCAAGATAAACTTCCCAAGCAAACAGCCTCTTTGCTCCCCATTACAGAAGCCACTTGCGCCACTGACAAGCTGATGTGCTTTCCTGTCTGCTCATGGCACTGTCGTAAGATGGGAGACTCAGTGACGACCCCCGTCAGCAGGAGCGTGTGCAAGTGGGATGGGGGCGGGCAGCGGTATTATCCTCAAAGATGCCCCCAGCACATTGCCTGGGTAAAGCACAGATGTCAGCTGGAAAGCTGCTGAAGAAAATGTTGTCCTCGGTCCTCTCCCCATGGCCCTGAGATGAAAGCAGCCAGCAGGCGCTCAGGGCTACCAACTAGTCACTGATTAACCAGCGCTGATGGGATATCGGTCTGTGCAGCCTGGCAGGAATTCCAGGGACAGAGAGACATCCCGTTTTATTGTATTTGCACAACAACTGGTGGTTTACTATTCCCCTCTCAGCAGCAGATGTTTCAGCCACACTAGGCCAAGACTGGGGGACTTGGCTGGGGGAAAAACTCAAGAGACCAAAACAATCTCCCTCGCCTTCCTCCCTGTCCCCCGCTCCCCAATTTCCTCATTCTCTCTCTTTTCCTGTCTTTCTTTTCCCTTCCTCCCTGTTGCTTCATGGCTCTGTCTACTCCCCACCCTATCCTACATGATCTTAAGCCTTGGCATCACGGAAGGGTTTAGCTGAAAGACATGCCAGAGGGGACAAGTCAATGCGCTGCAAACACACAGATGCACTAATAAGACACCACAGCTAAGTGTGTTGCAAACAGCCCTGTTTTATAACTCGCTGTCCTCTATGCAGTACACTCAGTGAAACATGCAGCAAACACATTAGTTATCTGCCCAGGCAGAAGGAAAGTGACAGGAAGGTTACAAGAGAGATAAATATGAGGAAAAAAGGGAAGGAAGAGGAAAAAATAAATATCCCACCAGTTGTTTAGGTAAGACACAAGACACCAGTCTCCAGCAACCACCTAGGGGGAGAGAAAATAGACAGTTGCTGGAATCAGGGGCAGTCAGATTTTTCCCTCCCTTTTATACTTTCAATTAACTTTCATTTTGTTTGTGGATTCTTTTCCTGTCCAGAGGCCGCTGCCAAGTGCTCAAGTCTCAAGGAATTCCGCCGGTGCTGAGAGTGCTCAGCAACTCGCAGGATCAGGCCCGTGAAACACATTGACCAACAGCTTAGAAACCGTGTGCTGCGCTTTCTCCCCCCACAACTGTTTGAACAGAGCTGATTTCCACACACAGACTCCAGCCTGCAAGAGCCCATAAACACAGATTAGTTCTTATCTCTGGCACGCAGCATTGTAGGCACAAGCTCAGTGGTAGAGGGGGGGCTGAGGCGTGGCCCCGGGTGTTCTTGCTGGGAGAAGAAAATTCATTTGAAGACTAGAAGACAAAGGACCTGGGGACAGCGTTTCCTGGGAGAGGAACCCTGAAAAAATGATCAAACCAGAAAGTCCTCTGCTGAGAAGCAGCCCCCAGAGCCCTGGGAAGAGAAGGCAGGCAGGAGATGAAGCAGGGATTAAAAAGCCTATGCGATCAGGAGGCAAGAAGTGTGATCAGAGGAAAATATTGGACTGTTTTATCATTCTTGATAATCAGCTGACAGATCATCCACAAAGGAGGTACCAGTCCCTTCCTGTGGTCTCACCACTCCACACCGCCCTGGCTGGGCCCACACCATGCTGTGCTGCCCTGCCTGTACCGCCCATACAGGCACACAGGACTGCTCTGTATCCATCTAGTCTGCACATGAACTGCTGCTCGGTGTCCACCCTGTCATATACGATGCATGCAACACTGCTCTGTATTATATTATTTGTATTGCAGTAGTGTCCAGGAGCCCCAGACATAGACCGGGACCCCATCGTGCTAGGTGCTGTACAAACACAGAACAAAAAGGTGGTCCTTATGCCATGAGCAGGCATCTGTCCTTTAGGGAGACATTGCTCGGTAATCAATTATGAGCTCCTCAATGCAACACAGCTCTGTAGCCCTCCACGGGACATACATTTGATGTTTATACATCCCAGGGGACACACATGCTACACTGAGCTGGTCTGGATCCAGCTGCTGAATGTGTATACAATGTTCTGCTCCTGCTCTTATGTGCAAAATGCATGCACCACCCACGTACGGTCCTCCAAAAGGAGAATTTCTAGCTTCCTAGAAAGAGGCATGTGACACAGCTCTGCTCTGTCCCCATAGAACACAGCTATATCATCCAGAGTTCATCCTTTACTATGATTTCTACCAGTCAGTAGGACAGGCAAGTATATATATATATATATATATATATATATATATATATATATATACATACACACACACACACACACATCTCTACCTGTTTCTGTGTACAATACAGGGAGAGTGCAGGAAGAACCATTGCTTGGGACATTTAAAAACTACATTAGCTAAAGCACTAGAAGATGCACACCAGAGAGCAATCCTACATTGACCTGGGAGAGACTAGAAGTCCCAGCCATTTCTTCCACCAAATGCCATTCACCAAATCTAGCATCTCAAGCTTGCCCACCAGCCCCTCGCCAAGCCCCATACTCACCACCCTGCCCCCAGCACCAGCACCAGGACCCTAAGGACCAGCCACCCAACACCATGGTTTCTTGCTGTAAGCTTAACCTCATCATCCTTTGTGGATGCAAAAGGACTATGAGGCTAGGGTGATTTTGGGGTTCTGGGTGGGGAAAATTGAGAACTAGGGGACAAGATGGCCGCTTCCAATGTTCTATGGCTCTCATCATCTGTCTCTGTCCATGTTTGTATTTCACAATGTTGCAAGATGGAGTTGCGGTAACTCTGTTAGGGCTGTAGACAGCGAATAAAGAATCAGAAGAGGTTGTAGAGGGCTATCCCTTTATTAGTCTACATAACAGTAACACGGGCAAGCTTTTTGGAGTCCCACTCTCTTTACAAGGGGGAGGGATAGCTCAGTTGTTTGAGCATTGGCCTACTAAAGCCAGGGTTGTGAGTTCAATCCTTGAGGGGGCCATTTAGGGATCTGGGGCAAAAATCTGTCTGGGGATTGGTCCTGCTTTGAGCAGGGGGTTGGACTAGATGACCTCCTGAGGTCTCTTCCAACCCTGATATTCTATGATTCTATAAGGGCATCAATAGGCCTTTGCTCTGGTTTCTAGTCCCTGAAGAAAAGAGGGTGATGATACAGGAAAGCACATTCACTCATTTGGAGCTGTGTGAGGATAGGTGTACTGTTTGTTTAAATCCAGGCAGGAGGGAGGTTCTAGGCAGAGAAACAGAGAGGTTCTATTCAAATAAAGCTCCTTGTCCAGTGCTAGAAGAAAGCAACATGGTGATTCTCTACCATTATCACACAACAGTCGGATTACTCATGCCAGTAGCCTTTGCACTTGGGAGTGAAGTCAAAGGGCCTATTTGCATGAGCAAGGGCTGGTCATCAGTGTAAGAGTTTGCAGCATCAGGCTCTTGCTTTTAGTGAGTCCACGGAAAGGCACCACCTAGGAAATCCTTGGTTCTTATGTCTCAGCCAATTAACACTAGTTGTGCTGTGGTTATAAAAGCAGGAATGCTGGAAGAACACTGAAGCCAGCCTAGTGTGCACACCTGGTACAGATCACGCAGATGGACAGGGGATCCATATGCACTATTAAGAACACAGGGGACAATTTTGACTGTCATTCACAGCAAAACACATTTGCTGATCCCCTATTCTCCTTACTCAGTGATTTTCATCAGGTTATGCCAGTGTAAGCAAGAACAGAGTTGGGCCCTCCGCAAGCCACAGAGAAGAGAAGAGAAGAGAAGAGAAGAGAGAAAGAAAGACCTTTTTGGAAAGCCCTAAACTGGTCTCTTTATCTCCCTAATCTGTATTTCCCCCCTAAAGTCCCTTTCTGTACAGGATGAAAGCGGATTTCTCCCCATTATTTTCGTTTTCTGTGCCCTTTAGGAAGGCACTTGCTTGAGACTAATTGAATTTTCTGCCCATGGATAGAAAGACACGTTGTGGAGTGAGTTAAAGTCTGACGTCAGGATGGGGCGAAGAAGCCGTGTTAACTGGTGTGGGGACAGCCCCTCACTTAACAAAAGCATTTGATTCTGTCCCCTCTTGTTAAGAAGGAGGGGATATTTATTCTGTTTCTTTCTCAAGGTTTTTCCTTTCAGGTCACAAAGTGCCCCCCACGACCAAGCAGGCCCCACCCCACCCCCTTCTCCTCTTTTGTGCCAGAGGCAGCTGGTAGGTTGCAAAGGGGACAGCTTTTGTCTCTGAACACACTTTAACATTTCTTTACAGAACCGGGAAAAAGCTCTCCCCTCCCCACCTCATTCATTTTGTTGGGGGAGGAGGGAGGTAGTAGGCAAGTTAAGGCAAAGGAATGAGAGGGGGTGAAATGTCACAATAGAGCCCAGGATCCAGAGCTTTCACATAGGGGGAGAGAGGAAATACCTAGCTTTGGTGAGCAGATGGTGCTGCGGGGTGGGGGACATTACTGAATTCAGAGGAGGCTTGTGTTGAGCAGCCAGCTGAAGAAAAAGAGAAAGAAAGACATGAAAAAGGCCAGAGCCCAATAAAAGGGGAGTTCAGGGGCAGCTTCTTCCCAAATCCAACAAAGAAACCTCTTCTTTTCAATCATTACCATCCCGGGACCAGGCCCCCAATTAATCTCCCGGCTGCGACATGTGGGGGATTCGCTCGGTTTGTGCTACAAGCCTGTAGGCGAGCCCCTTTTCCTGTAAAAATCACCATCAAGCCACTAGGGAAGGCGATGCAAGCCCCTGAGTCACCCCGGAGCCTCCAAAGCTATTCCAGGTGCAGGTGGCTCACTCTCTGGGCAGGAAACTGTTCCAGCTAGGCGTGAACTGGGTCATTTTACAAGCATGGGCGAGATGCAGCATTGCGGTACTCCAGCTTTACGCCAAGGTAACTGGTGATTTCAGTAACTTGGTGGAGTAACTCAGTGATGGAGCAACCAGGGAGTAACACAATGGTGGAGGAACCCTGGAATAATGGGTGAATCGGGCCCATTCATTTTCTTCAGATGTCTCTGGCTGAATTCAGTGTTCAGCAGCCTGAGGAACTGACAGAAGTTTCCAAAGGGAGGGATAAATTAAATACATAGACATCTGCTTGGCTCGCTGATTGAAAAGTGGAAGGGGAATGATGGTTCAGTCATTAGAGCCGTAACTTCAGACTTAGGAAACCTGGGTTCACATCCCTGCTTCGCTACTGATTCCCCGTGAGACCTTAGTTAAGTCCCTGTGCCTCTCTGTGCTTCACTTTCCCATCTACAAAGTGAGGATAATACTACTTCCCTCCCTCACTGTGGGGTTGTGAAGATAACTGTGTTAAAGCTTGTGAGGTGCTCAGATGCTATGACAATAGTGGCCATATAAGTACCTGAGCTAGACAGGAGATTAAATATGAGAGAGCAGGGGGCAGATTCTCAGCCATGCCAGTGGATATATATTTACCTCAGTGGTCTTGTCTTCCCTGGGGAAAAAAAGATGTATTTTTAATTCAGATTCAGTAGCGTGAGGTAAAACCCCAATGAAAAGTCTGTAACAGTCTCCTCCATAGCCTTTAACTTTGCTTGCTAACTCGTGTGAAAGCTACAAACTGCCTTGTGGTCACTGGGACTTTCCCTCACGTTAGGTAACTCGAGTTAAGAACACACCTTTATTTCATTGTGAAGACGATGCCCCAGGAGCCTGATTATAATTATTACATATTTACATTATGGTAGCAGCTGAAGGCCTCAAATGGGACCGAGGCTCGACTGTGTTGGGCGCTATATGAACACAGAAGAGAGACTCTCCCTGCCCTGAAGAGCTTACAGTGTAAAGGCACGTGAGATGAAATGTACAGATGGGGATTCAGCAAATGAGCCATTCTGCTCCCACTTACAGTGGGGCAAATTAGGAGTAACTCCATTAGGAGTAGTGCCATTAGGGATTATGCTGGCCTAAAACTGGTGTGAGTGAGGACAGATGCAGGTCTTGGGTTTCAAAGTGCAACCTTTGTCACTCACTGGCCATTTCCAACGTGCTTTGAGAAACATCTGGTTCCCACAGGAGTTGGAGGCCTGGCCCTCAGGAAAATCCCTAGTACATAGAGATGTTCATTAGCCAGATTCTCTCATTTCTATGGTGATGCTTGCTCGAGTAAACCCACTTCGGAAGGTGCCCTCACTGCTTCATAACACACCAAAGGTAAATATTTAGAAAACATATGGAGCAGGAAACCACCTTTTAGCGTACCTGCAACAGCTGCTGTGTCTTGAACTACCCATGAATCAAGGTGCTTATGCCTAATCAGGCCAAAGGGGGGGAATTGCCTTCTGAATGGGGAAGAATGTCTTATGTCAAAGGCATCATCACAGCCCTGCCAAAGCAGATCACTCATGGAGCCTGTGTGGTAGCTTTCATTTCTGCCTTCATGAAGGATTTGTAACTACTCAACCCCGGTCACTAGGACTCACGGTTGCATTTAGTCTAAGATGGCATTATTCACTTTCACATTTACATAGAACACCCCCAGTGATGTGTCCCATGTTCCCCTGTGCAGCCCAAGTGCTAAAATAGGTCCACATGTAAATATTTGTCTAAACTATTATTAGAACAGGAGCGTCCACCCAGACAGCAACATTTCTACATCTTACTTTACACGGATGACTCCGCTGAAAAACACACCTTTGGAAACAGTGGTGGATTCCTGACATTGTTCTGCAGCATAACTCTATGGCTTTGGTTTTCCAACTGTGGGGTGTACCCCCCCCAGGGGAGGGCATGATGAGGTTATTAAGGGTGGTGAGGTGGGGCATGGGGCTGTGGATGGCCAGGGCAGGGCAGCAGCAGGGAGCCTGTGCAGGGGGTCCTCAGTGTTTGAGGGCAGGGAGCACACCCCTGCCTTGACAGCAGCCTGCTGTTTCCCCCCTCTTCCCCTCTCTGATCATTGGGGACTTCCTGAGCACTCTCACAGCTGCTGCCCTGCCCAGGCCCAGACACCCAGCTAGTCACAGCCCTGCATATTTTAAACCCTCCAGAGCCTACAGGAGCGAGAGGGTCTGGGCAAGAGGGAAGGGAGAGAAAAATCCTGGTCCACCCTGCGCCATGCTGCCATGGGTTTCTCCAGGGATTGATCCAGCTGGGTCCTGGCCCGCCCACCCCCTGGGGTGTCACTTTCTGCCCTGGATAGGCAGGAGCTGAGGGCGGGAGTGTTATGTGACTCCCACAGAGACACAGGGCTCAGCAAAAAAAGTTAGGGAACTCTATGGAGTGCTCATACAGCTGGGCAGATGGTACAGTAAGTATCTGACAAAGGGCTTTTCAGCATGTTTGCAGATACAGCATCTTCCTTCAGTAAGTGTGTAGTTTTATACAGAAGTGTTGGGAATTATATGGGCAGGTAAATCTATAGGTTAGACCTGCATGCAGGGGAGTAAGCAGCATGAGGCAGGTCTACATTCTTCATAGGCCCAGGTGGAGTGGAAATGTTTTAAAATGATTGAAATATCTCATGTGTAGACTGTGGCCCAAATTCATTGCTGGAGCAAACAGGAGCAGTTCTATTAAACTCAGTTTTCGCCAGTGGTGAATCTGCCCTCTGTTTGCTCAGAGGCACTCATTAGTCCAAAATCTGCTCTCACATACACCAGTGTAAATCAGCTTCAACAGCAAGGGAGAGCAGAATTCTCCCTCATGTGTAGTGTTCATGCACATCCTTAAGGACTCACCAATGCCTATCTTCACGGCAGAGTTCTCTCACCCTAGGAATGCACAAGGAGATGCCTTTACAACCATGCAGCAAGCTAACCACAGGGCCTCTATAAACTTCAGCGAGACAAGTTTCCCTTTCAGCTGGGGGCTGATGTTTTTTACTCATGTGAAGTTCAGATTATTATTATCTATTTTAGGCTAGTTGCCTGGAAGCCCCAGCTACAATCAGGGCCCTGTTATGGTGGTCGCTATACAAAGATAGTAAAAGACAGGCCTTGCATGGAAGAACTTACTATCTAAAGAAGTGCTAATTTGCTTCCTCTGCACCTTGCAGACCCAAAGCTGGGGAATTTGGGGGGTGGTTAGCTCTCCGAAGCATCTCAGAGACAAGCTGGGGTTAGATTCCCTGACAGGGTCTATTTTTTCCATACTGACTCATGTTTGAGAAGTTAAATATTTACAATAGCTGTTAAATATTTATACTGAGCTGCCCCTCAAGTAAGAAGTCACCCTGTTGTAGGCTTCCTTGGGTCTGCCACCATGTCAGTCACATGTCTGCACTCGGCCCATCTTGGTATGGCTCCCAAGTGCAAAAATGCCCATAGCGATGGGATGAAGGGTGGGAAGTTCCTGGGGTGGTAGAAGGGAAAGGGAGGAGTCACGAACTTCAGGACAGTAAAGCCACCAAATGACCAGAAGGCCAATTATTTTGGGGTAGGAGGAAGCTGTGGGTGTCTCCCATGCAGTGAGGGGACAATCTGCCACAGAGGGGTTTATACTTCATAAGGTCACAGAGCATGAAAAGGACTTGGGGAATAAGAGTGGCGGGAGGAAAGGGAATCACACAGGACAGTTGCCGAAAGAAAGAACCAAAGGCTACCAGGCTTACAGCTGCTGGGGAGCGAGTCTTTCATTCCAGGCCCCACATGCACCAGTCTGTGTTTCACAGAGAGAACTGCATGCCTTGGTTCATGTATTGGAGTGCTGCAGCCGGTCTGGCTAAGAGAGCCACGTGCACCTGAGTCATGGAGAACGCGTGTACGTCATAGAGCAGGACTAACCTGCGTCAGTGGGTGGGCGGGTGTGTGGGAAGGCAGAGGAAGACAGCGTGTCTGCTTAGGGGACGCTGGGTTCTGTTCTGTGTCTGTGAAAGACAGAAACATGTTCCTGTCTCGGGAATCTTTGCCCGTTTCCATTTGCAACAGATGCCAGCTGCACCTTTGTCTTCGTTTCCTAATCTGTCCAGCAAGCTGCATCCCAGTGCAAAGATTAGGCTGCACTGCAACACAGCTTTTCCCTACAGGAAACCCCCCGTACGCTTTCTAGATCAGCGGTTCTCAAACTGTGCGTCAGGACCCCATTTTAATGGGGTCGCCAGGGCCAACATTAGGCTTGCTGTGACCCCGGGCTGAAGCTGAAGCCCGAGCTCCATCACCACCCAGGGTGGCGGGGCTCAGGCTCCGGCCCCTGTCCCCACAGCTGGGCTCAGGCTGTGCTCCCTCTCTCCCTACCCGAGGCAGCGGGACTCAGGTTGTAGTCTGCCCCCCACGGGTAATGTGACTTTGTTGTCAGAAGGGGGTCATGGTGCAATGAAGTTTGAGAGCCCCTGTTCTAGATAATCAGTGCATAGCTCCTTACTCAGACCAGGGGGCTCGGTGCAGATGTTTGGTGTGACCAACAGGAGCGTCTCTGTTTGGCTACACTCTGGATTGCCTGCAGTCTGGATCCTCAGGTAGGAGGATGCTGCAGGCATCTGGGTATTGCAATGCAGATTACGCCAATTGGAGAGCAGCAGGGCATGCGGCATGGCAAACACTCATCATTCTCCTGATTTGCTGGGCTCCGAGCAGCATGTGGGAATATACCAAAAGCTGAAGGCTGGTGCAAACATAGGGATCCTCATCATAGTCTCACAGACTTCTTTACATGACACGCAGCCTGGGCGTGGCACGCGAATAGTTGCTTTTCATGCAGGGAATGTCGGTGTGAGGACACCAAAGCTGCTTGCTAGGAAAATCCTTATCATGCTGTTCTACAAAGTGCAAGCAATTCCCAGCGCTTCTGGGAGAAACCTGCTTGACCCAGCAGGGAGCGAACACCAGCCTCTGGAGTTTGTTTCACTCCCGTCTTCTAAATCTGGCCTGTCTGGGGTTAATGTCTGTTCCAGCCAGAGTGCAGTCTCTCTGCTGGAACAGGGCCAGGGGAAAAGGGCCTTCATAGTTTCCCTGTTTGCTTGGAAAACAGGCCCGATGTTTTCTCCAAAGGGCAGGAGGAATGGCGGCAGAGCATTGTTTATCTTGGGCCTGATTCAATGCAGTCTCATCACCCCTGACTCCTCTGCCCCTTGCTTCATCCTGCCCTGGATCAGAAGGAAGGAGGAGAGGCAAAACCTCTCCAGTGTCAGGCGTCTCCTCCCCACGCCAGGGTCAACCTTCTGAGGGCGTCTGCCTTGTGTGAGCCCTCGGAGTGCGCTCTGCACTGCCCTTCCTGTTCCTGGCCCTTTCCTTTCCTTTCTGTTCCAGCATCAGGCTCAGGGCTGGGCCCGCCCTTTCCTGCTTGGCATCCCGCTTGTCGGGGACAGAGAGGATGCCTGTCTAAAGCCAGCAAATTATTCCTGCCCTCTTCCTCCCGCCTACCGCAGGATCCTACCCCCCCAGCATCGTCCCCAGGACATTCAGATTAAAGGACATTTAGGAAACTCTGGCTTTTATAAATCAGTAATTGCTACTGATCTGCCCAATTCTATCCCTAAACCTCCCACTGCTGCAGGTGTGTGTGTGTGTGTGTGTGTTTTCTTGCTCCCACTGCTGCAGGATGCAAGGTGTGTGTGTGTGTGTGTGTGTGTGTGTGTTTTCGTGCTCTCCTTACCCACGCAAACCTACCACTTGTTTGAGAGTCTTGCCTGAATGAGGACATCATGGTCTGGCTTTTTCAGTTCACATTATCAACCTCTGTACCATGCTCTCAGCCTGGTGGGGAGGGGAAAGGAAGATGCATATTTTGGCTCAAGCTTCCTGAAGAGACAGGGGAGAGAAAACACACACATATTTGGCTAACTTTCTAGCCAGCGATTTTCCCAGCGGAGAGATAAAACGAGACAGCAAGAGAAATATCACAAATACAGATCTTCTCAGCTGATCAGAAGTTGTCTTTGGGCCTGGAGGGGCAGCGGGGGAGAGGAACGCTCCACAGGGACATTTTTCAAAAATAGAGTCATTCTGGTACAACTCCAGCAGCACGATCCATCAGACATGACATTACAGCTGCCCCCGCTGCCGAAGTAAAGCTGTGAGGAGTCCTGACCTGGCTGAGACACGCTTGTAGCTCCTCGAACACCCCCTCCCCCTTGGGGTCTGTGACAGCTCTCAGGATGAACAGGAGTGCATGTATTCCGGCACAGAGCAGCCTGGGAGCCCAACGGCAGAAAGGGATTGACCCGTTCACTTCCCGAATGGTCCAGCAGTCACCCCCTCTTGCTCATCTCTTCTCCAGCACGGGCCCTTTTGTTCACTCTCACTGAACGTGCCCATTTCTCCCCCAGCATGGCGGTGTGCAGCTCCTGCCTCTGAGTCCTCCTCCAGAGGGCACCCTGTCTGGGCACTCCGCGGCCTGGTCCACTGTGCACGGGCAGAGGCCTGCTAGTCGTCTTTGCACCAGGATGTTCCCCACACGTGAGCTATGGCTATGAGAGCCAGGCGGCACAGAGTGCCCTGGGAGAGCTCGCTAGCCAGGAGTCAGGGTGTGAGGCAGCACTGGTAGGAACCTGCCCTCTCATCCCCTCCTCCCAGCATGCACCTATCATGACCTCTCTGGTTATGACCCTACCGCCTTGAAAGATCATCTTGGCCACCCAACCCTTTCTGGACCCAACCCATGATCCAGGCAGGAGCTGAGACCCTCCATCAGTCCTTAAAGACAGAGCTATGATTCAGTCTTCCATGCCATCTGCTGATCCCCTCCATCTCCACCCACAGTGGCAAGTATCTTGATTCTCCTCCCCAAGGGTGAGCTCCCCCCGACCACCACTTAGCGCCAACCTCTACCCACACATGTTACATGGGCCCCACAAAGACTAGGGCTAACAGATCATTAGAATCCCCAGAACATCCTCCAAACTCCAATGGCTTCAAACACTGGGCCCCCTAAATTGACAGTTCCCCTCTCTGGGCTTTTCTCAGCGCAGGTAAATGTCCTGGAATGCTGTTCATGTGGCCCAATCTAGCACAAACCAGAAAGGGAGGAGGGATCGGTAGCCCCACGAGAAACACCGAAACGCCCGGTGATTTCTTCTTTCACTGGGAAACGTGATGTTGAATGCAACAGAGGGTCCTGTGGCACCTTTAAGACTAACAGAAGTATTGGGAGCATAAGCTTTTGTGGGTAAGAACCTCACTTCTTCAGATGCAAGTAATGGAAATCTCCAGTATAAATCAGTATGGAGATAACGAGGTTAGTTCAGTCAGGGAGGGTGAGGTGCTCTGCTAGCAGCTGAGGTGTGAACACCAAGGGAGGAGAAACTGCTTCTGTAGTTGGATAGCCATTCACAGTCTTTGTTTAATCCTGATCTGATGGTGTCAAATGTGCAAATGAACTGGAGCTCAGCAGTTTCTCTTTGGAGTCTGGTCCTGAAGTTTTTTTGCTGTAAGATGGCTACCTTTACATCTGCTATTGTGTGGCCAGGGAGGTTGAAGTGTTCTCCTACAGGTTTTTGTATATTGCCATTCCTGATATCTGACTTGTGTCCATTTATCCTCTTGCGTAGTGACTGTCCAGTTTGGCCAATGTACATAGCAGAGGGGCATTGCTGGCACATGATGGCATATATAACATTGGTGGACGTGCAGGTGAATGAGCCGGTGATGTTGTAGCTGATCTGGTTAGGTCCTGTGATGGTGTTGCTGGTGTATAAAGAGGATAAATGGACACAAGGGGGGAGGGGTAACAGAGCAGAGAGGTGAGGGGGGTAGGGGTAAGAGGGAGAGAAAAAGAAGAATAAATCAGTCACTAGCTGAATAATAATTAATGAAGAAAGAGAGCAAAGTGGTATGGAGAAGAAAGTGTGGGTAGAGTTGCCCTTTGGGTATAGACAGGCAGAGACGAACTGCCGTTGATGTGGTAGGAGCAGAGACGGTGCGGTGCCCTCTCTGTCACACACACATATATCATGCAGGGCTAAGGAAACCCAAGGCGTCAGATGGTTTGGAGCCGGACCAGCCGAACTGCTCCGGGGCACTTCCTTTCAGGCCCAACTTCCTTATAATAATAATTTTCAAAATCAAGAGGGGATTATGGTGATGATGATCATCCTCATTAACCTCCTTTCATCAGTGAAATTAAGCCACCCAATAATCCCCTGATAGCAGCTCCAGTAGGGGAGAGATAAGCAACAATAACAAAAGGAAATTAACCTCTTCACACTAACCTTTAAAGGGATAAAGGTCAGCATGCACTCCTAGCCTAATACATGCAGATATTCCTGGCTATTATGCCAAAGAGAAACATCTCCTCACGTACCTTTCCAGCTTGCTCAAAACCCCCAGCCACAAACATTTGGTACTGTACCCCAGTGGGCTGAACATTCCTACATCACCCCCTGATGTGAGGAACTGGGATTGGAGCAGCTGGGACTCCCACTAACCCTGCTGGGAATAAAGAGCTCCCCAATAACCAGCACTCTTAGGCCATTCCCTGTGGTGACTCCTGTTAGGGGAAGCTAGAACTGAAAAGGCTGTAGACACCCAACAGCCAACACTCCCTACGGTGACCCCCTGTTGGGAGCCATTGGGACTGGAGTACCCTGAGCTCCCCCACACCTGGCACTCTTGGACCATGCCCAATAGTGCCTCCTGCTGGGCAAAATGGGAGTGGAACTGCCCACTACCCAGTTTTCCCATACCAGCCCTCCCTAGAAATCTCCTGCTGGGAGGAAAGGAGACTACAATAGCTCACAGTTAGTGCTCCTGCACTATTCCCAACAGTGCCTCCTGCTGGTGCTGGCAGGGACTGAGCTCACTGCAATTCTCCCCAGAGCCATGGCCTTGACAACATTTTCTCCAGTGCCCCCTGTTGGAAGAGGCTGTGACTGGAGTGAATTCCTCCTGGGCTACCTTCTTATACCCCCTCAGTGCTCCTAACATTGCTCAGTGCTACCCGCACTTTATAGTCTTTCAGAGCCCACATAATGAGCATCGTGTGAGAGGAAGGAAAGATATTAGGGGAAGAGGAAAAGGAAGGGGGTAAACAAAGATATTTAATTAGTCCATGTCAGAACCTACATGGCTGAACTCAGCAGATGTTAGCAAGACATATTCACAACATTGACATGACAACGATATGCTAAGATCAATGTGCCCTGAATAGGTTTCAGAAAACACTTATCATCCTACCCCATCTCTCTCGCCTCCTCTGCCTTCATTTGCTCTGTTTCAGCTCCATCTCTCCCCTTTCTCTGTGTGGTGTAGAGGGAAGGAAAGGTTATATACAGCAGGCATGAATCTAGGACTCAAACTGGGGCTCTCTCTCTCTTATCTCCGGACTGGGCCACCTCACACTAGAGTGAGTTGCAGATCAGCCTCCCAGCAGAGGGGCTCACGATGAGGTAGACACACAGCCCTTGGGAGAGGGAAGGAGGAAAGAAACGGATGAGGCCACAGGGGATGGCCCTGCTAATAGAAATCCTCTGTGTAAACAGGGAGAGGATCCGACAGAGATCAGAGATGGTTTTTCTTTCAAGAAAATTAAACATTTAAAAAATTTGAGAACACACGCCCTCACCCCCTGGACAGTAATTAACTTCTTCCTGTGCAGAATATGGAGCAGTTTCCAAAAACGGAGCTAGATGGATTATTTTTCAAAGGAAATGTTGTTGAAAGAATCTTCTGTTATGTCCTAAAGTGGGGAAACAGTCACAGTGACCTAGGAAGAGCGGTCTTGATACACGTGCAGCCACTCTGGATACCCAAGCACACGGTGGCACTGATGGGGACCGAGTCTAGTGCAAGCTGGGGAGGCTCCAATTTTGTGCATTTGGTGTCTATCCAGTGAATATGCAGCTGTTCTGCAATGACTAATTGGAAAGTCCTTGTTGAATGGTTACAAGACTGTACAAATCGATGCAAGGAAAGCTAGTCGACAAAAATCAATGTGGTTATGGAGAAACTCCATTGCTGGTGGATAATTCCGTGTCGCGACAACTTTTGAGGTTTTGACATTTGTTTTCGTTCCTCACTGGAACAAAAACAAAACCGGACTTGTGTTGAAACAGCAGTTTCCCTATCATAGATCTTCTCCCTACCAAAAGCCCGATTGCTCCGTGCAGTTCCTTTATGTGGACGTTGTCCAAACTCGATTTAAGCATCACTTTAAGCAATGGCACAATCTAAGCCCTGGTCTACACGATGAACTTATGTCGGTATAACGGAAATCGCTCAGGGGTGTGGAAACCCGAACTCCCAGTGTGGACAGAACTATGTCAATGGGAGAGCTTCTCCCAGGGATATAGCTACTGCCTCTCGGGGAGATGGAGTACCTATGCCGACGCTCTTCACTAAGCGCTACAGTAGTGCAGCTGCAGCACGGTAAGTGTAGACAAGCCCTAATCAATTTCACTTCTTGAAAGCTTTTCTTGATATGTAGCTCGAATTCTTCTCTTTCATCATTTGTCCTATTACTCCTCATTATAATCCTGCCCATGCTAAATAATTCCCAGCTCTTTCAGATATCTATATACTGCTATTTGCCACCTCAGTCTCAGTCCAATAAAAGATATTACCTCACCCACCTTGTCTCGCTAATATCCTGAGACCGACGCGGCTACAACATTGCATACCTCAGTCTTTACTTAGCCAAGCTAGAGATTTAGCTCTCATAATCTTCCTCTTAAAACAATCCCTACAGCCTGCTGATCATTTTTTGGTGCCTTTCTGTGAACAGCTTCACAACTGGCCAATATCATGCTGGTAATTAGGTGCCTAGACCCCAGCTCCAAAGAATCATTTCAAACACTATGCATGTAGGTGGGAGGACAGGGAGTAATGATTCAAAGAGAAGAGAGAGATTCTCCCTTGGGATTGGGACCAGGTGCATTGAGGGAAAGACTAGGGATGGTCAAAGAAAGAAAGAAAGAAAGAAAGAAAGAAAGAAAGAAAGAAAGAAAGAAAGCCATTTTGATAAGGTACAAGGTTGCTCTGTGCCTGTGAGTCTATGGAGCACAAAGGAAGGGGAATGTGCATTGTTGTCTCCAAAAGTGTTGCAAGCCAATCACCTTTGGCTCTTTGTTCTCTGCTCCCTCCCTGGGTATTATGTTCCCAATGCCTTCAGGCAACTCACTCTCAGGCTCTCTCTCCCCACCATCTGCCACTGCAAATTCCATCAAGCTTCTACTCTCTAGGAATAGAGTTTCAGGCTATTGTAGAAGTAAGTGTGAGAGAAACCCAACCTGGGATTGCTGTAGGGGGAGTAGGACAATGGGCACAGGGTATTCGGTGAAATGCTAGGGTATCATCTGTTCCCAGGTCACTGAACAGAGCTCTACTGTATTCTGGTACATTTCCATCTCACACACAGGAGACATGTGGGTTTAGGAAACAGAACTCCCCATTTTTTGCTTCAGTCCAGAAGGTGTAAGGGTAGCAACCAAGCTACCAGCAGGTGCTATGGGGCTGTGGGGTCCCCTGGCCTAAAGCTTTTGCACCTGGACCCACTGTGTCAGTCTCTTCACCGAATGTCCTTTCTCGCTGACGGACAGATATGGAATGTCAGCCTGTGCCTGCAGCATGATCCCACTGCCTTGTACGGCTGGAGCCATCGGCCACACAGTCCATGCTAATCCCACTGTTTCGAATTACAAAGCCGCCAGAATCCCATGGAGCCACCTCCGATCAGAGGTCAGCGCCGCTGGGCTGCTTTGAAATCTAGACAGGGGTGTCTCCAGCAGGCAGCTTTTAAAACAACAGCTGGAATCCTTCCCAGCAGGGGACAGCGTTGGATGTTGGGGACGGGGATTTGGGACATGGAGCCAAACCCCCTGGTTTGGGCTCGTCCATAGGTATAGCCATCAGTGTCACCAACAGAGTCAGCATCTTACCCACTTCCCCTCTTCTCATTCAGTAGCACTATCAGTGTTGCTGCTAGGAGCAAACACCCAAAGCCTGTTTCATTAGCTGAGATGATATTTCAGTTTCCAACATCAGATGTTGCATGCTACGTCAGTTGTCCTGCTATGACAGGCAGAACAGTGCTGATAGGGGGCTGTATTAATTCAGCTGCAATGGTACTGCCAAATCTGTTTCTCTAAACTGGGTTTCAAATACCCCGAAGTGTGAGGGGTTCTGATCAGACTTTTGGTTTCACCTAGGTTATAGTAGCTACCAACCAAATTCAGATCCATATGCTGAACCCCACTGAAGTTTGAGGGTGTTTGTAGCCAGGGATTTGATTTAGCCAGATCTCTAGTAATAGCAACTATCATTCACAACTTAATAACTAAGTCAGACCAGATTCTCTGCATAGATGTTCTGCCACTGTGTCTTACCGAGGTTGTTTCTGGATCCAACTCCTCCAGATATTCCCCACACATCTAGGACTGGGTACATCATACGGAACCTGGCCCTGGCTCTTTCTGTTAGTGCCTCCTATTAGCTTCTTGTGGTCCTTGGTGTGTCTGTTTCCCTCCTTTGGAGCCACTTGGATTGCCAGTGGCAGGCATCTTGCAGGGCACAGTGGCACTGGGAAGCCGGCAGGCTGAGCCAATTCTTCATGCATTGTAACTCCTAGATAGGGGGTCTGAGGATGAGAGTGCAGGACCATCAATGGGACAAACTTGGTCATGCCCGGCAACATTCCTGCCTTCAAAAGGCCCCTGGGTGCAGGGGCCTCAGTGGACAACAGCCTAAGAAGATCACGTTACTCAGGGGCCTTTGTATATTTAACATCCATGACAGAGCAGCAAAAAACTATTGGAGCGTGTGTGACTGAGCGGGAGGGTCAGATGAGAAACGATCCTGCAGCGCTCAGCCCAGCTTTAATACCTCTTACAGATTAATGACACTTACTGCTTTGAAGAAGAGAAAAAGGAGATGGGAGACTAATTGGGAAGTGATGCAGGGGAAAGCCTGAACCTAATCTCCATCTCCTTCAGCCAGGCCTCAGGGGAATGACTTCTTTCCCTCTGTGCCCCTGGTCCCTTATGCGGGATCTCCAGTCACCCCAATGCTAGATGTGTGTCTTGTATATCAACAGCAGTGGATTTCCGAACGCTTTGCTGCTACTCACTCACCTAAACGTGTTCTCAAGAGAAAACAGACTAATTTCTTGGGTGCTGGGAATCCCTCTGAGCTTGCTGGCTGGGCCACCAAATCGAAGGGCCAAAACATTCCTCCATTGGGAGGATATTACAGACCCAAATCTCTGGAAGGGTATGTGCAAGAACAGAGGGCTACAGTGTCCCTGACTGAGAAGAATCCAGATACCCCCAAGTGCAGGATGCCTGAATACCGTGAGATAAGGGCCTGGGTGAGAGTTTTAGCTTGAGTTGGCCCAGAGAAAAGGTTGGATCTGAGAGACATTGTGCTGGAAGCAGTGGTAAGATTTGGGCACAGCCTGAATGTGAGGAGTGGGAGAGAGGAACGAGTTCAAGCCAGCTCGCAGGTTATAGGCCTGGGGGATGGAGAGAATGGTGGGATTTGAGAATGAGAGGCTGGGGAGCATCTGTGAGGAAGGATAAGGAGTTCTGCTTTGGCCACGTTGTTTTTAAGCATCCAGAAGAAGATGTTGAAGAGACAGGCTGGAATATGGGTCAGGATGGAGAACGAAAGCTCCCAAGTGGAGAGGTAGGTTTGAGAGGTGCCGACATAGAGATGGTAGTTAAAATGGTGTGAGTGGATGAGATCACCCAGCAGTCAGGTGGAGAGAGAGAAAAGGAATGGCCAGAGAGGTAGGTCCACCAGGAAAGGACTGTGCGGCACCAGCCAGCGGAGGACAAGCTGTTGAGTAGGAGGGTGTGATCAATAGTGTCAAACACAACAAAGAGGCAAAGGAGGAGGAGGATGGAGTGCAGACCCGGACAGCTGACCAGTAAAGACCTCCCTTCAGGAGTGTGAATAGGATGGAAGCTGGGATGAACTGGAGGAGAGGAATTCAAAGCAGCGGTTGGCTCTTTCATAGATTCTAAGGCCAGGAGGAGGGACCATTGTGTTCCTCTAGTCTGACTTCCTGTATAGCACAGGTCATGGAACTTCTCCAAAATAATTCCCAGAGCAGATCTTTATACACACCCACTACATTGGCAAGGCCCAAATGCCCACTTGCATGGCCGGCTCTATCAGAGAGTGCAGGCCTGATCCCACAGATAACCCTGCCACACAGCCTGCATACCCAATACGCCATTTGACATTCCAGCATCAGAGACACCCCTATGCCAGTGGCTAAATTCAGAGCTTGAACACGCTTCTTAAGCCCTGGTACACCCATACCTCAGAACCAAGTGCTGCCTGGATAAACTCTGCCTGTTTGCACAGTGGCTGGAAGTATGTTGGCGACCAGCCAGCTTATCTCGGACCCGACTGTCTCCCCTCCACCCACTGGATAAGACACACTCGGCCTGGGAGGGAGTGACAAGCAGGTGACTCACTTCACAGGGTTCTCATTCCTCTTGCCAGCTCCAGTGGCACCACTGGCCCAAGTCAGCATGTTTGTACAGCCTCCCTGCCCCCACAGTGCTTTGCTCACTCCCGATGTCCATCGGCACGTTGCTGACGCAGCGCAGCAGAAGACAAAAAGCACAGAGGGACTGAGTCTGCTGAGGATTCAGCACCTCTTTCAGGATGCTGATGCACCACTCAGTTCCCCGCTGCCCGCACTTCAAAGAAGGAGGAGCATCATTTGCAGGGGTCAGGAATTCCCTCGTTCCTAGTCTTGAGTTTGCCCTGGAAGAGTTGCCATCTTGGCTGGCCTGGCACCAAGGGACTGAACTGGGCCCCATCAATGCTCAAGGCATGATTTCTTCCGCCTAAAGTGCTGAAACAGCCCCATAATCTCCGTGGCTGAAGTACGCAGATACCAGAGGGACACACACTCCCATATGCAAAGCCTGAAAGGCGCTAAAGGATTATCTTTTGCCCACTCTTTAGCTGTATCTGTTTTTCCACTGCCTGCAGCCACAAACATCCCCAGAGCTCGAGCTGCTGAAGCCATGTGCTGCTCCAGAAGAGGGACTAAAGGTCAATTTACTCCTGCCCTTTACAGCAGGAGAAGCGCTTAAGCCTTACGAGCTATATCTGGGCCACTGTGGGCAGGAAAGGAAAATAAACAGGCACGGGAGCTCTGGGCAGCTCTTCCTCATGAAAAAAACAGTCAGAGGGTCAAATCTTCCAGTCCTTAATCAGGTAAAACTTCTATTGCCGTCAGCGCCTCCACTCATAGGTATAAACATGTGCTCAATAACTACCCGCTTCATACTTAAAATATCTGAGCCCTCTTAACCAGGGCTGCACATCCCATGTGCATTGGCTCAGAGACTACATTTTCTGGCATCTGCTGAACAGTGCTCAGCACACAGATGGTGCCCAGTGAATAATACAAATCAGGACAATAATCGTTGACTTTATGGACTCCGTGGATGCAATTTCTGTTCTTTGTTCTGGAATTGGCCTGGATACAGCTGAAACCTTAAGAATTTGAGGCATAAACACATCTGATACTCAGACGACGCTCTCTCATTCCTTCCTTTTCTCAAACTCGGAACAAAAACCAAAAAAACAAAATGGTTTTCAGTTAAAACGTAACATTGCCCAGCAGCCATTGCCCTACACCCAGCATGGGGCAGAATCTGCCAGCCCTAGGGAATGAAGTGATCTCCTCTCATCTGATTCACGTTCTCTCTTTCTTCATCCTTCCTCACCTCTGTGCTGCTTTTCATGCTGTCAACCATAGGAGCCAACTCCGTGGGTGCTCTGAGGCTGGAGCACCCACGGGGAAAAAATGGTGGATGCTGAGCACCCACCAGTAGCCCCCCATCAGCTCCCCCCACCCCCACAGCACCTCCCGCCCGCCGATCAGCACCTCCCACTCCCTCCCAGCACCTGTTTCGTGATGTGCAGGCAGGAGGCTCTGGGGGCAGGGGGGAGGAGTGAGGACGCGGCACACTCAGGGGAGGGGGGTGGGACTGGGTGGGAAGAGGCGGGGCAGGATGGGGCCTTGGGGGAAGGGGTGGAGTGGGGGCGGGGCCTGGGGCAGAGCTGGGGGCCAAGCACCTCCCGGCACTTTCGAAAGTCGGCTCCTGTGCTGTCAACCATGACAGCTTTCCCAATTGCCTGGGACCAATTGCTGGAGTCTCTGAGACTTGGCCTTCTTGGTTTTGCTTCCATCTATCAGAGTCCTCTTTTTTTTCAGCATGCAGCAGAGAGATAGGCTGGTCTGGTGGATAGGGTGCTAGCCCTGAGAGACGTGGGTTCATTTCCATAAGCGCCAACTTTTCCCGGCGCTGGTGGATGCCAGCCTCCTGCCCCGCCCCTGCCCCGCCCCCATCCCAATCCCTTCCCCAAAGTCTCCGCCCCCTCTTTGCCCCTATTGGACTCTTTCCCCAAATCCCCGCCCTGGCCCCACCTCTTCCCAGAGTGTGCTGCGTTCTCCCTCCTCCCCCATCTCTCCCAGCGCTTGCCACTGCGAAACAGCTGTTTTGCAGCGGCAAGCACTGGGAGCTAGGGGGAGAAGCGGGGACGCGGCACACTCAGGGGAGGAGGCGGTGGCAGAGCGGTGGTGAGCCGGGGGGGGGGGCGGGGAGCTGCCGGTGGGTGCAAAGCACCCACCAATTTTTCCCCATGGGTGCTTCAGCCCCAGAGAACCCACGGAGTTGGCGCCTATGTTCATTTCCTTAATGCCCCTAGGGACTTCCTGTATGACCACAGGCCAGTGTCTTAGGGACAGAGTTTCAAAGGTTTTCAGGCATCTAGTGGGGTTTACAAAGAACCTGATCTTCTAGGCACTTTTGAAAATCCTACTAGCTGCCTAAATACCTTTGAAAATCTAGCCCTTAGTCTCTCTGTGCCTCAGTGCCCCACCTGTACAATGGGGATAACAGCACGGCTCTACCTCACAGAGGGGCTGTGAAAAGATATAGGTTAGACATTGTGAGGCGCTCAGATACAACGGTGATGGGGCCACATAAATACCACAGGTAGAGTGGAAACTTCTCTATACCACTGCTCTCCCTTCTCCAGGTACTTTTGGCCCCTTCTTTTCTCCTATCCCCCTCACAGCTCCCTCCCTTCTGAATGTAACCTTGGCTGTATTTCTTCTATGCTAATACTATAATCCCCTGAGGTCTCTCTTCAACACCCTTGTGCAGAGTGATTCCTGTTTTACAGATCTAGGAACTAGAGTGCCTGGCAATGCTTTCAGGCTCATCTAAGGACTTCCAGATCCTTAATTTAATTTAATTACCAGGCCTTTCTTACCTTAATCACCCTGCCTCTGTTTATAAACAAAATACTGCCTCCCTGCCCTGGGGGCTGCAAGCTGGGAGCAGAACCTCTCTTCTGCAGAACTCATTACATTCCACACTCTGCTCAGTGCCTTCGCCAGATGTCTGCACCGAAAGTCATGCAAGCTGGGACTGGAAATCCCACCCAGTAATGAACATATACTGGATGCTTTGCTGCCTCAGCCCAAATTTTCAAAAGTGGCTTCATATTTTGGGTGCTTCCATTTTTGGGTGCCCAAATTGAGACACATCCTTCTCCCCCTTGAACCTTGGGCCCTCACACAGCAACAGGGACATGGCTGTCACTGTGACGATTGATGATGAGACACTGTCCCTGTCGCAAGGAATCTAGGACTCCATTTTCAAAATTGCTCATTACCCAGAGACTCGTATTGTTTTCCCTGGAAGATGCAGGGCGCTGAGTTCTTTTGAAAATCTGGCCCTTCCAGGCTAAATAATCCTGTCATGACGCACCCTGGCTATTTCAGTCTTAGGCCTCTTCTGAGCAGAAGTTTGGAATCCTTCCAACGTGGTGTTTTTTTTTGGGAGGGTGATTTTTGTCCCTGTGTGAATCTAAATTAATTCTAATCTGGCCAAAAGTTGCTAACTCGACCACTGTCCCTATAGAATTGAAATGAATGTCCACAACCTGGAGAGAGAAAGAGAGAGAGAGAGACCTGGAATCAGCAGAAGAAGAGTCCGCATGAGGCAGAAATGGAAACCAGCTTTGGAGTGTACGTCAAAGGCTTCCAATAAAAAAAGCACTGACAACATTTGTGCATGTGTAAATGCAGGTTTTTCCACGTGCAAATGGATACTGTTGTCAGTTCAGTGAGTGCATTTGTGGAAGCCATTGGAAGTTTTACTTCTTAGTTATTCAATGAGAACAAACCCAGATAAGTGCTCCCTGACACCAATGCACTGCTCCAGAACCTGACTATTCCTCTGGAAACAGAGCTGGACAGGGCTGCATGGGATGGAGGAAGATTCACGTTGGAGGGGAGGGGAGCTGAGGAGTTTAACATCCTGCTTTTATTTTCCACCATCTAGAACTCTCTGCAGTATCTGCTTTGTTACTTAAGCCTCCCTTATGAATCTGCCCTTCCAAATGCCATCTACACTAGAGAGGCGACATAGTTGTCTCCTGATCTTATTACAACATGGTATAATGTAGACAGGAGCTAACTGTGACGTAACTGGGTTGGGTAACCAGGCTAAAGCCTCGGACATGCCCTGATTGCAACCTGGAGTAGTCCCATCCACACTACAGACTACAACTGTGCTGACACTGGATCCCTGGGCATAGCTGTATGTGAAGTGTAGACTGAATCCCTCGCGGATTGTCACCAGCACGCTTGCTTTGCAGCCACTGGCCAGAAATGTTTGGGAGCAGCTGGCCCCTTCTTATGGAGAACATTAACTTTTGGTTGTTTTGTTTTCCTGAAATGCTGATCTCTATTAACCTCGCCTTTCCAATCGAGAGCTCATCTTACAGAACGTCCTGGGTCACAGATTGCCATGATTCCTTTGCATCATGCTGGGTGAGAGACAGTCATGCCTGAAGCCCAGATAATGCAGCCCAAGGGACAGGTACAAACCAGACATCACCAGACCACAGCTGGATGACACAGAATTACCCTGCACCAGGCTAGTGCAGGTTAGATGATAGCCGGGGAAATATGAGCATATGCACTGGTAACCACTAATTCAGGAGAAAAGGAAATTCAAATGGAGACAAGGACACATGAAGTCCAGAGTGTCCATTTGTATAAAACTTTTCCATAATGCTCACATTCCAGCTCTGAATTTCAGAGAGGATCATCCCAGATCTCTGCAGCGAGAAGACCTTCAAAGTTAGGATTGCCCCAGATATCTGGAAGGAGATCACCAGCTCTTGGAACCACAGCAAGGTTAAACCACAAACCTTCGGAAGAGAAACACCATTCCTCAAAGCTTTGGAGAGAACCTTCCACTCCCTATAGGGCATTCAAAGGGCTGGAGTAGCAGCCAGAGGGCAGGTATGTTCTGAACCACAAGTGGGGCGCTCTTCTTCCTGTCGTGCTACTGCTGGTTTGAGGATGCAGAGGTTTGTGAACAGCCTTAGAAGAGGCTGTGTGAAAAGCCCCTTTGTGTTTGAGGTGAAATCCCATAGAAACTGCTTGGGATAATTCAGGTTGTTCAGCAGATCCCCTCTGACTGTGAGCAGAGAGTAGGGAAGGAGCATGGCAGAGGAATTCATAACTGGCCCCCTCACCAGTAGGTCAGAGGTGGCACACAGGTTTTTCTTATGATAGCTTTGCCCTGGGACCAATCAAGCCTCTTTAATCACTGTTCATCACACACACACAGACTCACAAAGGCACATGCAGAGCAAGCATTCAGAGACAGACGCACCTAGCAAAATCGTTACTTGCCACTTTAATTTATTTCAGAGCTGACAAAAAAACCCCAAAAACTCACACAATAGTTAAACTTCATAGGCCATGATTAAAGTGTGCAGAGGTCAGCCACTATAAACAGATCCCACCCACCTTCTCCAGATAACCTTCCTGCAAAACAAACCCCGCAGCAGAGCTCAGAATTTATAACACTCTATGCTCCCCTCGCACCTTGCAGCCAAGAAGCGTAAAGGGCCTCACAACCCAGTAATTAATTAAGCCTTAAAGAACCCCTGCAAGGTGGATAATTATTATTCTTCCCATTTTTCAGATGGGGAAACTGAGGCACGGGGCAGGCAAGTGACTTGCCCCAGACCACACATCAAAGTCAGTGGCGGAGCCAGGAGTATAACCTCATAGTCCTCACTTATAGGCCTCTGCTCCAACAACTAGAGAACACCGACGCCAAGTATATAGAGTAGAAGCAGACAGATTCTCGGAGCTCGGAGGCATCTCATACCAGCATAATTCTACCTGTACAATTATACCACTATAACTCCCCACATGAAGGCTCTAATAAGAGGCCTTTTCCCAGTTTAGCTTATGTCGCTTTGGAAGTGACATTTATTAAACCGGAAAAAGGCCCTCCCATTCCAGAATACAAGTGTACAGGTGGGCCATTATAGGAGTATAATTGTACCCGGTGCTCTGACGGCCAGCTTCACCACAGCATTGGAGTGCCTAACAGTTATTTCTGGATTTGATTCTTTCAGCACCCCCGTGAGGCAGGGAAGTATTGTTTCCACTGTACAGCTGGGGGCCTGGAGCATAGGATAGATGGAGTGACATGCCCAAGGTCACACAAAAAGTCTTTGGCTGATCTGGGAGTGGAACCCAGTTCTCCCAATTCCAAGGGCAGAGGCCTAGCCAACGCTCCTTCCCATGCTCCTCATCCCTTATTCTACAGCCGCCACTAGAATCCATGCACAGCGCACATTTTGCATGGGACAATCACAGCCTCTCCACTCAATGCTACGTGCTGTAAACCTGGGGCAGGAGAAGGCCATGACTGCTCAGTCCAAGGTGGAGACAGACTTCCCCGCACCCCTTGGCACAAAGCGACAAGCAAGAGGGAAACTCAGCCTATGTCTGCCATCTCCCCCAGTCGGAGCCCGCAATGATGGGGGCCATGAAAAGGGAAAACAGTCAGACAACATCCCCTCCACCCCCGCCATCCCTGCTTCATTACCCGGGAGACCCATAAACCGGACTGGCAGCAATAAAAGCTTATCAACTTGTAAAACACCCCCCCCCCCCCCCAGCACATATCCTGGGGCAGCTCTGTGATAAGAGATTCAAATGCAGGAAACAGGAGTGAAAGCACAATAGAGAGGGCTCCATAACTAGGTTCTTACATAAACAATGACTGGTCTGCGTGTTAATAAAGGGAAGGCGTATACAGCACCCAGTTCATTAGCTGTGTGTGTGTGTGTGTGTGTTCTGCACAGTAGCTGGCACAGAGGCAGAGGGCCTGTTTATTGAATGCTTAGTTCTCAGCATCTGGCTTGATTTCTCCACTTAATTCTATGTTCTCAGTCCCACCTGGCCACCTAGAACCAAACTGAGCCCTGCAGTAGTGAATGCAGCTCCCGCTGAAGTCAATGAAAGTTGTGCCAGGGCTGACCTTGTCCCTGAGTGTTTATGCCCAAGACGTCAGCTGCTAACGGGAAGGTTAATTGAGGGTACAGAAAGGCCCCGTCTGCCTCGGAGAGTCAGGACACTGCGCCCAGTAACTGTTATTTAAATATATGCAAAGGCAGTCTGGTGTGATTAAGTCTGACCTCAGCTTTGTCAAGTCTTTTCTTTAGCCTTGGACAGATAGACCAATTTGGAAGTAAAACATTTTGTTGGCAATTTAGTTCATTCAAGACTTTGGTTTTTTCCCCATGGACCAGAGAGCTGTAGGTTGAAGTCCTTTATCAGGCCTGAGGCTCACACTCAGTGTTGACACTGCAGGGCAGCACTGGTAGACGTGCCAGCCTTCAACTGGGGATATTTAACCCAGGTGCCTCGTACCAGCTCCAAAAGCTGCCCACGTGGAAGTTCAAGACTCCGTGGTACTCACTGGACAAGTGCAGGATGTGCAGGTCAGTAAAACAGTTTGCATTTTTCAAGAATGTGTGCAAACTGTTGACAAGCTGGAGCAAACTAACAGCTATATGAAAATGATTCGGGCTGCAAGGGCATGGGCAGCTGGTTTTCTTCTGAGACACTCTCACTGCTTCACAGAATGGGAGCAACCCCTGGATCTAGGGCACCAAAGCCTCCACCCTGCCATGTACAGCCCAACTCCACATGCAGGTGTGAACATGACTTAGTGTTCATTAGAGCCAGGTATGGTATAAGCTAGATGCTCCCCAAGCTTTTCACAGAACTCTGCCAAAGCAGACCCTAACCTGTAGACTCTCCTGCTGTTGCAGTCCTCATCCACCGCAGGGCTGTGCACTTTAGTCTTGTCTTGCAGCTGCACAGTCGTTCCAGGCCAGGCGTCTGGGGAGCAGAGACTGCCAATCATACTAAGTTGGGCGGTGGTTTTGTCACATGGACAAATGGCCCCTGGGAGTAGCATGGAATCTTCAAACCCATTTCATATGTGAGCTGAGTCAGGCTTTGAACCTAGGTCTCCAAAGGCGATGGTCTAGTGCATTAACCCAGCTCGGACCCCGCTTCCACCGGAAGGAACAGATTCCACTCCAGCTCCATGAGCTGTTCCAGATGCTTTGGAAACTCCTTTGCTATTCACTAAAAGCTCCAGAAAAATGCCTTAAAACAGCCCAATTTAAAAAAAAAAGAAAAAGAGGCTATGAAGAGCACAACCAAACCCTGGGAGCCTGGAACCCGTCCCCAAGCTGAAATCTGCCTAAAATGCAAAACAGAAGAGACGGGGAGTGCAGGCAGCACATACAAGCAAGAAAAAGGTTCTTAGAGGCCAAAGAGAACACATAGAGCTTTGCCATTGCTTTCAGGCCAGAATTTCACCCACACGCTTTTTCAAGGGACTGCCCCAGGCATTGCTGGGTTAGAATCCCAGATATCAGTCTGGACTGCAGGACAGAAGACGTGTTCTAGCGGAAGTAACAGCCTTGATCCCCCACAAGGAGGGTGACCGCCGCGCTTAACTTCAGCGTCCCCTACTTGTTGGCTAGAGAGCAACATTAACAATGGCCTTGAAAATGTTGGGCTTCAACCTCCCAGATGAGTAAACCACAATGTGGGGGTGGGGGTAAGAGGAGAGACTGCAACATCCAAAGGGGAAAGAAGCTCTGGTGAAGGGGCAATTGATTGAAGCTACCCTATGCATGCAAAATAGGGACTATAACAGAGTCCTTTTTCTTTTAAATAGCCAGGGCCTGGGTTTTGTGAATCTCACAGCCCACCTTGTGCTTTTCCCTCTGGAAATAGAGGAACTAGCTCCCACTGGAGGAGAAAGCTCTAATTGCTGGAGCTGTTTGAACAATCCAAACCTTGTCCCATCAGCCAACATCTCTGTGCAAGGGATGGAACAGAGGGTCACAGGTGTGTACTGGTAGTGTAGCCAAGTGAAAGCCAAACAGCTGGAACTGCAGCATCTAGCACCAGGAGGTTCTTTTGACGTGTTCATTTTTGAGCATAACTGAAATGTAGCAAGTACAGAGCAGGGGCTTGAGTCATGGCTCACAGATTATACGCAGCAGCGTATCTATTCCTGCTTGATGCAAACACAGATTCCCATACTTAATATTGCTCCAGGAGCAGCAAAAACTTAGGCTGGGATTTTGATTGCCTCTGATGGAATCTGTTTGTGGCCCCTTACTGAGCTAGTCTCAGACATCCAAATCCCGAACGTGCCTCTGAACTGTCCTATTTCCTCCCAGTTTCCATTGCTTCCTTTCTGTCTGAAATCCTGATCTAATAAGTGGTTGATTTATAAAACACCCCTTTTTGCCACCACCTCCACCCAAAGTGCTTGGGTGCTGCACAGGAGTATCAAAACCAATGCAATCAAACACCAGAAAGCGAGCGAGACCTGAACACCACCCTGGCTCCAAACACCACCAAACTCTAGAGACGTTCACAGCCAGAGCTGCACTTATTTTCAGCAAGAAAATAAATAAGACGCCAATACTCCAAGGTGCTAATGCAATGCAAATAAATAAATACATAACAATACTCAGAAAAGAGTGGAGGGTCCTAGGCTGGATCAAGAGAGATTAAAACCGTTGAACACATGTGGAAAAAACGGTGTGTTCCAGATGTTTTTAAATTCGGGGAAGAATGATCAGAGGCAGACAGGTGGCTGCAGCAGATCCCCAGTGCCAGGCCTTTGACTCAAGGAATCTTTTCGCTTGCACAAAATGAGGAAAATGTCTGGGTTGCCATCCACTAAGGAGCTCTGTCTTTCAAGAGAAAATGACCCACCCTTGCGCCAGGATTTGAGAAGTTGAATGTTAATAAGTCAGTGCTGAGTCACCTCATGTTGAGTCACCCAGGTCACACCAGGAAACATATGAATTCAGTTCCCTAAATAAAAGGAGATCTTTGCTAACCTTTTCATCTTTCCAGTTTTGTTCTTTGTCAACCAAAAACAAAAAATAAAAAACGGAAGCCCCATCTGCCCTAAAAAGGTCAGAGCCACGTCTCTCCCTAGCAACTGTTTATAGATATAAAGTCTCCAAACCTGCTGCAGAAGTTGCCTGAGCGGAGAAGCTGGATCTGACCTTCCCCAAAGTCCCAGGGCATTTGGATTTCATGCTCTGGGTCAAGCATGTCTTTAAGTGGGGATGGGGGGAGGTGTCACATGGCTACTGCTGCACTTTGAGTGGTGTAACGGGGCCAGTCTCATGCAATATGGAGTCTCTGGGAAGGGCAGGGCTAGAGCTGCTGGGAAAGAAAAAATAGGCCATGATTTGCCTCCTTGTGCATTGGTCTTACTGCCAAGGGGTGGGTGGTGTCTGATGGTGAGTTTTTGCCTGCTATGCTCTGATGCCAATAACTGAGGTAGGTAGAGCTGGCCAGTGAATGGGATACAGAACTCCTAAATGAGGGGCCCCTGCCTGTGTGGCCATCTGCTTTGCTAGTTGCTTAAGGCTGACCTGGCGTTTCAAGGCATTTAACTCCCAATACCAGTGCCTGTCCTAGGCTTCACAGAGCCCTATGCAGAGTAACACTTGCATCATCCCATCAAGCTTCCAGCTCACACGTGGCTAGGTGCTGCTACCGCTATGCGCTCACCCCCACAGAGGTCACCTTCTGCAGGCCTGCAGGCCCTCTCTCACGGGCTTGTGAGTCTCCGTGGCTTTGCTAATCCTCCATCAACCCCACACCTCCCAGGAGAGTCAGCAGGGGCAGTCAAAGCGTCACTTTACAGGGGACGAGGAGAGTGGGGTTTAGGAAAGGGTGGGTCTGATTCCAAACTGTACCTCTCAGGCCTCGTTTTGTGCTGCGCCATCTTTGTACCTCCTGGATTCCTTCTGCGGGCTGGAGCAGTTCCTGGGGTGAGTTGAAGCAACCCCGAGGGGCTGATGTAAATCAGAGCAAGCCCCAGGGGCTGCTCCAATTTATGGCAGCCTTATTCCAGGCTGCCTCTGGGTTAATCAACACCCAGAATAGCTGCAGCAAAAAATGCTCCAACTATTTCATCTCCAGCTCCATCCTTACACTAGGGGCTGTGAACGGGATGAAGCGTAGGGTTGCATATGGTGACTCTACACCACAGCAGTGCCAGGAAAATTCCCCTGGGGCCATTGTAGTCCCTTGACACCACCACAGCTGATTAAAGAGGCCACTGTGGGGTTGGAATCCAGCCTGTAATGTCTGTTGCAGCCTGCGGGTGGGATCAGAGGTGGTGCTAGGGGTGGGGACATGGGGAAGAAGGAATGGGGTATGGACCTTCTGGAGGAGGATTGGTTCCCAAACCCAACTGCAGCAGGCTGACATTGCAAAAAACAACTACAGTGTGCACCAGTAGCCAAGCAGCGGCTTATTGCTTAGTTCCTAGATGCTTTTCTCTTCCAGGGACCGGAGCTCATCCTCTGCTGAGCTCTGTAAGCCGTTGATGTCACTGAGTTCCTTTGTTCTTCAGATCTGGGCGGGGCTCATGCATCTGTCATCATCAGCACTACTAACAAGTCCATAACCTGAGCCACATCCTATTGTGTCCCAGGACTATCCACCGTTGATCTGCCCCAAGGCAAAACCGCACATCCTGGTCTCCATGCAGGAGGCCCGTAGGTGAGAACGGCTTTGTTGGAATGACAGCCCTTGCCAGCAGCTCTGACCCCTCCTAGGCTGTGTGTTTGCTGGGAGATTGTTATGGCAGCAGCAGCCAGGGCTCACACACCTTTCTGGTGGGTAAAGACCATTTGCATGCTTGGAAGTGTGGGAAAGGCCAGTCAGGATTAGGAGGAGGCTGGCATCTGATTTAATGGTGCTGGAAACCTTGTGAACTAGTTGTTCACACGAGGGATCAGCCTCAAATGGTGGAAGCCTCTCAAGGTCTTTTCCCCATCTCTCCCTTTTGGATCTGACCCCAAACCAATGTTGTAGGGCAGTTATTCTCAGCTATACCAGGGCTCCCCCTCCCATCTAGCCAGTGTCCCTCCAACACACACACACACTTTAGTGATATGGGAAGGATAGTGTGGTCACAACCCCCTGATGCACCTGTTTGTAACAGCTAGGTCAATAACCAGCTGCTCTAGGAACAGATTTCCCTCTCTAAGGTACTTAGATGGCCCCTTTACGGTGGTATCTGAGCACCACGCAATCTTTGTTTAAATGTATTTCTCCTCACAACGCCCCTGCCAGGCAGGGCAGTAATTTATCCCCATTTTACAGATGGGGAACTGAGGCACAAAGAGGCTAAGTGACTTACTTAAGAAGTCTATGGCAGAGCAGGGACTCAAACACATGTCCTCCCATTCCCTAGGCTAGCGCTCTCACCACTGAACCATCCTCCCTCTCTGGAGCCTCAATGACATAGTCAAGGTAAGCGGGACTGGGGACCTGCTCTGTTTGGGAACCTGTGTTCTAACTCACTGGGCTTCAAGTGGATGCTCAGCCACATTCCACTAGAAATGAAGAAGCCCCTTTGGCTGCAGATTCACAGAGGAACTGAGCCTCCAGAATAGCTATTTGCTTAAAGCAGGGCTGTGTGGGGGAAGGAGCGGGAAGCAGGCGCATACCGCATAAGGAGAGAAAGGTGCTGATACACCCCTATCCTTGTGAGACAACACCGCTGGGGTCAAAAGGGGTGGGGACAATGCTCCTCACCTCAACGGAGGAAAGAGGGCACTCTGGGCTTTGGGGCTGTACCAGATGCTGTCTGAAGAACACTCCTTTCCAGGGCGTTGAGGTACAGAGACAGCCCCCTCCCCATCGGGGCCGGCTCCAGGCACCAGCAAAGGAAGCAGGTGCTTGGGGCGGCCAATGAAAAGGGGCGGCACGTCTGGGTCTTCGGCGGCAATTCGGCGGCGGGTCCCTCAGTCCCTCTCGGAGCGGAGGACCGCCACCGAAGACTGAAGCGGCGCGGTAGAGCTGCCGCCGAAGTGCCGCAGAGCGGGCTTTTTTCCCCCCCCGCTTCACCGCTTGGGGCGGCAAAATAGCTGGAGCCGGCCCTGCTCCCCATGTGGGACAGAGTGTGCTGAGATGGGAAGAGGTTCTAAGAGAATGCTCCAAGTGAATTATGTCTCACTTGAGCACTCTGTCTTTTCCACTTGCCTTTCTTGTTGTTCTCATTCCCAGCTGCTGAATCACTGAAAGCTGTGTCCCACCTTGCACTACAGGTTCTTACAGCTCCCAGGAGTAATGAGAACAGCTGGTAGGAAAACAGCACTGGCTTAGTCATCTGTAACTTCAGAAATCCTGAAGTTACAGATGACACTTTCCATCTAATAACCTTCAGAATGATCCTCGCTGAGTGCCGGGGGGGGGGGGGGTCCTGCCACCCAAAATACACCAGCCAGTTCCAGTACAACACCACTTCATTCATGAATACTTTGAACCCATAGTCGCCTGGTCTGGTCACTTATTCCTCCCACCTTCTGACTTCCTGCTTCACCCTAAACCCACTTGCCCCAGAGACGAGGCAGGTGCAATGTATCCACTGCTGCTGGGGCAGTGACCAAACAGGGACCGGACCGTAGATGAATCAAACCCTTGAAAGGGTGGAGTTTAGTGCCCACGACCCCCTTATGCCTGGTGCCATATGGAAAGTCAAGTTCTTTGGAGAGGTTTCCAGGTTCAAGGTAAATTACACAAAAGCTGCAGCAGATCAAGTTAGCTAGACATTGACATGCCATTATTTGTACCCACAGCTGATTGCAGGAGCAAAGCTGGAGGCCAAGCCAAGGCCCCTCTGGAAATGTGTCCCTTTGCCTTTTAGGTAGGGGTAAAAAACAGGATTAGCTACTAAGGGCTGCAGATCCCCCCATATTCAATATAGTCTCTCACATGCTAAATACACTAGGAGTTGTGGGGTGCCTTATCCTGAGGGGGCAGGACCTATCGACTAACTCTGGCTACATACTAGTGGGAACCCAATTACCTGCCCTAGTAGCCAGGTATCACAGAGACCCTGGATAAATAGTGAACAGGCTGAATTACCACATGGTCTCCCTCCTTTCCCAGGATCTGTCATTGTTTTAGCTCTAAGCCAGTGACCACCATGAATGGGCACATAGCACACACCCACGTGCAGCCTCAGGAATATGGCATGGGCCAAAGCCAGTCCTGCGACGTCTCCGTTAGCCCTAGTTAGGAAAGACACAAACACCTCTCTAGGAAAGTATCTTGGAGCAGCAGGAGAAATCAGGTCTGCACGTAATAGGGCAATTATTTCAGGCTGATCAACTGTTGGCTATAGAAACCCTTTGCAATAAATGTCATTCCCTCCCAGTCCTACTGTTGACTTTTCTCCAGCTCAGGCCTAACACATTGAGCCACCAGGCTGAAAAGGATTTCGGGAACAGCAGTAATGATGCTCCAAACCCTCAGATCTAGGGGACTGATTTCCAGATTCTGCAAGGAGTCACCCAAATAGGGACTAGAGTCAGACCCTACACCTACTTGTATAAACTGATGAGAGATCCCTTGATAAAGAGATGCCTCTCTAGCCTCTAACATCCTCCCCCTGTGTAACTAACAGGAGAATCACTGGTGTTCCAAAGGGCCTCACCTCTTAAGAAAATATAAACAGATCATTTATATCACTGATGTAACCCACTGACTAGAGCATTCATGTAACAGGTCCTGTCTGTGCTGATCTGCAGAGGGTATGAATTGTTGCAGAGTCCTGACGCTTTAGCTCAAGCTGTAACAGCAGATGATTTTAGCTCTAGAGGTCCCTGTGTGTCAACCACGAGAGTGGCTGTCACACTGACATGTTGGTAGGGATGAGGCAGAAGGGTCACTTTACCCACATTTAGGGGGAATCCTCATATGAGTCTATTAATCCCAAATCATAAACCGAACTCCCAGAGTAACATTTCCTAATCTGGAGTGGTGTGGTCTTCCTTTACGGGGCAGCTTGTCTTAAAAGAGAAACACTTTGTATTTCTCTAGCTCCTTCCATCCAAGGGTCTCAAAGCATTTTAAAACACAGATCCCGGTCAGTGAAGGGGAGTTTTACCATTTCCCTTCAGTGGGTCCCAGCTGATTCAGGCTTGTGGGGCTCAGGCTGCTGGGCTAAAAACTGCAGTGTAGACGTTTGGGCGCAGGCTGGAGCCCAGGCTGTGAGCGGGGGCGGATCTCAGAAGCCAGGCTCCAGCCCAAGCCTGAACGTCTACACTGCAGTTTTTAGTCTTGCAGGCTGAGCCCTGAAAGCTGGAGTCAATTGACCTGGGCTCTGAGACTCTGTGCCACAGGTTTTTATTGCAGCGTACATGTACCCTCTGATCCCTAGTCACTTGTCTGAAAACAATCTTTCCTCCGTCCAACACAAACGGAACTTCACAGTCAGTGGCTCCAGCAAAGATGCAGCCTGGATGAGCCTTGGGGGAAAAGAGAGCCCCCGGCTGCTGTTGCCTAACTGAGAACACTGTGGGACACTGTGATGACAGCCTGAATAATGGAAAAGCTGACAAAACAAATGAGCAAAACCTCAAGCGATGAAGCAATTTCCCATGGTTTGGCTGCCCCTTGTGGACTATGACAAAACGGACACGTTAACAACATATTTGAAACGCCATCAAGATATTTTAATATGAAGCTTGACAGATACAGGGCGGGCCTGGGGGTGTTAACTCTTGCCGCTTCTCTTGCTATGTTGCATGATGCACTATTTTTCTGGGATCCTACTGGTCTGCATCTTAATTATGGCAACCATCTGTCTCATTTGAAGAGAGAGAGAGAGACTGTTGCACACTAAGGGGCTGATCCAAATCCCATCAAAGCCAATAGGAGTCTTTCCATTGGACCATATGGGCATTGCATCTGGCCCTTACAGCATTAGCTTTGTGCAGTATTTTTATTACTAATATTTTTTGCATTAGGGTAATGCCTAGAGTCCCAACTTAGACCAAGGCCCCATTGCATTAAGCACTGTGTAAGCACATAGGATGATACAATCGCTGCCCTGAGGAGCTTGCAAACTAAAGGGACAAGACAGACAAAGACTGGGAAGTGAAAGAGAGGCAAACTGACTTGCTAGTGATCACGCAGGAGATGAATGGCAGAGCTAGGAACAGAACAGAGTTCCCCTGTGTCCTACTGCAGCAGCCAATGAACCAGGCCATACTGCATGAATACCTGCATAGGAGTAGCATATAGAGTGATTTTTTATTCCTTTTACTCAGTTATATGTGTGATCATCCTGTTGCACAGGGCCCCAAATAAGATACATAAAGTAAGATCTTAATAATGTGCATGCCCTCAAATAAGGCACGTAGGAAGTCAGAGTGCTTCATTAATGTATTATTAATAATGATCAGTGTTAATATATTGATGTGGCTATGCAGTAGAAACTTGTGTGATGGGGACTGTGGTAGACTCTCCTGTACTCATGTGATAGTGTCCTTGGAAACAGTGCAGGAAGCTTTAAGGTGTTGCAAGCTACCCACCTGGTACCCTCATCCCTCCATCCACAAAGCCTTTAAACATATTTATACGCTCCTCCCCTAGTGGCTAAACAAACAGTTGCTAAGATCAATTGTGCATAGGGCCACAGAAGGAAGACTACAGGTAGGTAAATAAAGGCACACCTGTCAAACTGGTCTCTGGTTAAGCATCTTTTACAGGTCAGGTGAATGGTGTTTGCTTTCTTCCCCAGGACACATCACTCACAGCAGCCATTTGCCTTCAGAACAACAGAGGCCTTTTCTTCCACTGAACGTGTCGCACAACGTGGGGCCTGCTGTGCAGTAAGTGCTGAACCACCCACCCTCTGCCTTCCAGGCCCCTTCAAGGTGTCTCAAGCTGGGCGCCCAAAAATCCGTTTAGGCTGCAACTTGGTGGATGTGTTGATTCCCAATTTCCCACTGTTGCTACTCCTCGTGCACTGGGACGACAATGGTGAGCACACGAGCATAATCCCACTCCATGTTGTAACTCCCATGCCCTTGAACCCTGCTCAGAACAAGCATAGAGGACACGTTAGATTACAGCCCCGGTGGGCCGTCTGCGCCAGCTCTCCCGCCATTTCCAGCCCTCACAGAGCTTCTAGGGATTAAATGGAAATTAAATGGAAATTAGCTTGCCAAAGCTACCATCTGTGGCGGGAGCTCCTGCGTGCCCATGTTTTGTGTGCTAGAACTAGGTTGGGATTTGATCCTTCCAGGACAGGCCTTTTGCCTGTCATCTAAGTAGGTATTTATAAAGGCCTCTGATTCCAAAAAAAGGCTGCAACAGCTTGTGCAGAGAGAGAGAGGTATAGTGCCCATGTGACTGTAATGAGACTTAAATATGGCACCTCCATATGTAGAAAGAGATATGTTTCCACTTTAGACCCTTCCATTGCCCCTAAAACAGGCTCTGCTAAAACCCAACACAATGGCCTCCTTTGTTTTTAGTCTGGCCTTTTCACAGGAGAACCAGACTGAGAAGGGACAAGCCGGGACATTTTGGAATGAGACCTGTAAGTCACCGCCAGTGGGAAAGCAGGAGAAAGAATGAATCTTATCGAGTGTATAGTCCAGCGCCTCTTCTGGAAAGCAATAGGAATGATTCTGAACTGCCTGCAGCTCGGGATTCCGCACAATGAACGCCGTGTGAATAGCAACAGGCCAGTTCACAGACTCCGAGGAAGGGACAGGGTCTGAATTTGGTAACCAGTATAGCATTGTCTTGAGCTTTGTCTCATGATTCCCTCCCTCTGTCCCCTGAAGCGGTCTCAGATTCCTGCCTGTATTGTGTTGCCCGATGCTGCCATCTGTAGCATAAAACTGGTATTACTGCTCCAGTAGATTTGTTTATTGCAAACATTGCCAGCCGCCTGTCACAATGTGTGTATTTCTCACTGCCACCTAATAGTGAGGTGAATGGAGACTGTTGAATAAAGATGTCTGACTACACACATATCTTCCACAGGTTTCAGAGTAGCAGCCCTGTTAGTCTGTATCCGCAAAAAGAACAGGAGTACTTGTGGCACCTTAGAGACTAACAAATTAGTTCTTTGTAGTGCTGTTGTAGCCATGTTGTCCCAGGACCTACCTCGTCTCTTCCATACTTATCTTCAGACATACGTTTCTTTGACTGAAGGTGTTTCTGTACTTATTTTTAGGCAGCAAAGCAGGTTGATAAAATCATGGACTCATAATTACAGATGGAAAAGACCTATCAGATCACTCAGTCCCACTCTCCATACAGCGCATTATCTTGTCTCTTTTTCAGTCTAGTCTAAAAAAATCCCAAGCCCTGGCACCTTTACCATCATTTTCTTTGGGAGATTATTCCACAGTCTAATAGAACTCATGGTCAGGAAACTTCCCTGCTATTCACCCAAGAATTTCCCTTCCCTATTCCAACCCACTACTTGGAACTTTCCGAGCTTCCAGCACCCTATTTTCTCCCCATTCTGGGTGTTTACACTTTTCAGATAGTGATAGATGATCTTTCCTCTCTGCAGTCACCTCTTAGCCCAGCTATCCATATCTGGTGGGATTTTCAAAGGCACTCAGTGACTTCAGGGTGATCAGGTTCAGGCAAATGCGCAGAATACTTGTATCCGCTGGTGAGACAAAATAACCCATGATGATGTGTTACAAAGGATTGGTCAACAGACTGTAGAGACAATGATTTGAGAAAGAAGGCTGAAGAGGTTTGAGCAGATTGCGCGGTATCAAAAAACTGTATTCCTAGAAAAGTCCTTGACTGGATACCTCGTGGTGGAAGATGGACAAGAGGAGGACAACAGAGGACAGCTGAGAAAACCACTGAGAAAGATGTTGCTGTCATGAAAGCAGACTATAATGGAGCAAGAAATGTGGCATTAAACAGAGGTGGAAACACTGGGATGACTCATGTGTCACAAGGCATCAGAGCGTCTAATCTAAAAAATGTATAACAATGCCAATTGCTCTGGTAAATCCCACCCATTACAACATAGCTGTTTTCATACTTGCTCATGTCTCTCCCGCCAGGCACCTGGTACTCTGTATTGCTTTTCTCTGACTCCCTCCTGCCTCTTGGAGTCTTTCTTACCATGTGCTCTACAAGGGGCCGCATCTTAAATCAACTTGGAAACCACAGCTGGAGCAAAAGACCTGCTTCTTAAGTGTTATATGACCGCAGTGTTCTGGAATCTGCCCTGGCTGCTTCTTGGTTGAGTCAAATGATTTTGACCTATAAAGCCTTAAATGGTCTCGGATCTCCTCCCTGAGACCTCCTCCATGCCATGCAACAGGAGCTCAGAGGGGTGGGTGCTTGAGCTGAACCCCCTGTGGTGAGAAAGGAATGAGCTGGTAGCAGGGTTCTCTCCGCAAGTGGCATTGAGCTCCCCAACTGGTCTAAAATAGCCTGAACTTGTGGGTCTTTAGGGCCTCCTGCAAAGCCTATTTGGGGAGGCCTGACATTTGCAGAGTGGGGGTGGTTTGGTTGAGGGTGTGGGGGGGGATTTTTAGCTGAGGGGGTTAGGGTTTTGTGGTAGCACATCTCAGGTTTGTAGCTTGCCTTCTTTAGCATCGAAACAGGTTGTTGGTTTGTCTTTCTGTTGGACTATGTTTTTAACAATCTGTCCAGGGCACCAGAGCCTGGGATAAAAGCTCTCTTTACGTGCTGGAATCAAAACAAATACATTAAACAACATCAGCCTTGAGGCCCTGCGTGCATGCAAGGAAAAAGACACCGTACAGGTAGGACATTCTAACCACAGCCTGTGAATTCCTGCCAAATCAATCATGGAACATCCCAGGCTACCACTGGGGAAATATAGCACGTGTTTCTTATGCATTTGTACCATCAAAGGAGGGCAATGCACTGCAGCCAGCCACTAGCAATCCCAGCAATTGAAAGGACTTGGGGAAACAGCAAGATGGCACAAGGCATCCCTCAGCTGACACGGAAAACCCTTCCCCTGGCATGGAAAGATCATCCACCTGGAAGGGAGGAATCCTGCAGCTGGTATGGCAAATTCTTCCAAGTCGTTCAAGGAGGTCACCAGAAGACATAAGGAAATCCCTCACAGTGGCCCAGTTAAACATCACTGGCCTGGGAAACCCAACACCTGGCATGACTAATCCAGTTATCTAGTATAGGAAGCCCACCTGAAACAGGGAAACCTTCCAGTAAGCGGGGGTAGAAGAACCCATCCAGCAGGGGAAACCTAGCCCCAGTAAAATCCCACCATGTAGCACAATATGATCCATCCTCCGGCACAGGGAACCCAGGGGCTTGCACAAAACAGCAGCCTGACTCCCAGATGGCACAAGTTACAACCCAGCTGGTTGGGATGATCCTTCTGGTTTATCTGAGGTTTCCCTACAACTGGCATTGGGAACATGCAGTAGGCACAGAAAGACTCCTCTAACCCCCATCTTGGCACAGGGAGTATCTGGCATAGGAGGCCAGTTGGTGCTTGAGAGAAGAGGCATCTATTTGCTTTCTCCCTTTTGGGCAGGGGTGGTGGAGGCATAAATCTGTGGGTTGTGCTGGTGGTGGTGGATGTTTGAATTCCTCATTTCTTACCCCAACTTCCTTTGATAGCAACCAGCTGCCTCAGTGAACCACCCCCATATCTGCCAGTGCTACAGCAGCAATGACGGATAAGCAGGGGGGCTAGATAGCTGTGCTTGAAGGATCACTGGTGAAATATTTAATGTTGATATTAAATGTTGCTAGGCTTTAGAGTTAACATCATGCTGAAGTGAATGGAAACAGTTCACACTTCTCGCAGAGCTATTGTTTCAGGCTGGCTGCAGACTCAGGCAGATATCAGGCAGTATACTCTAACAGGGGGGAAGCAGTGTGGCCTAGTGGACGGAGCACTGGCCTGGGACTGAGGAGAACTGGGTTTTATTCCCAACTCCACGGCTGGGTACCTACCTATTGTTGCCTCAGTTTCCCCATCTGCAAAACAGGGATAATGAAACCGACCTCCTTTGTAAAGGACTTTGAGATCTACTGATGAAAAGTGCTTTATAAGAGCCAGGTATTATTATTAGTGTCACTGCATCTAGTTACCTTCTGTTCACATTTTTACGGTTATTGTTGCAACCACAAAAGCTAGGGGCTTATGTTGTAAGCTTAGATACAGGAGTACATTTATGCAGTCACTTAAAAAACCCTGCAATATGCAGCTGTTATACATGACAACCTAATCACCTTATAGACAGAGGCGTACCTATTTTGGGGGGACAGGGAGGCAGTCCTACCTGAAATTCTGTCTTTGGACAGGTGTAGAGGTATTCCCTGGCTGAAGTTAATTCATGTGGAGATGTATGTTAAATAGGCAATTCCTCACCATGCTTCCAGCTGAGAGAAAGTGACATTACAACAGCTCAGAGGTGCTGGAATTAGGGGTGCTGCTGCACCCCGCTGCTTGAAGGAATAATAACACCCCAAATACATGGTTTCTGCCTTCAGCACCCCCAACTATAACAACTGTTCCTGCACCACTGCAACAGCCATGGGATTCCCCCACAGCCAGCGCTCTGCAGCAGTGCTGTGCAATATGGGTCCCCTGCACTCAGCACTTCTGCGCCGTCCCCCACAGCGGCATTTCCAGAACATTGCAAAGCTGAGCCCCCCCACCTCAGGAAAAGGAAACCAGTTGCGCCCCCGTTCAACCCGCTGTCTTAGGAGGGCAGCCCGGGGAAAGCTTTCACTGCCACTCTTCACTCCCCTCCAGGGTGATGCATTCCACATGCTGGGGAAGGCTGCTCTACAGTGACTCCTGCTGGGGGAGGCGGGGATAGGACTAGTTCTGATTCTCCCATACACACACACTCATGTACATAGATTACTGTACTCCTCCTGCACCATTCCCTATAGTGACCCCTGCTGTGAGAGGCAGAACTGGAATTGCTGGGAGAGCCCCTCGCAGCCAACCACACTCTTACACCAATCTCTATAGCGACTCTTAGTTTTCATTTCATTGCTGTCCTTTGCTTGGTGCCTTTCAGCTCTGGGAAATATCTGCTCAGCCCCAAAATACATGGCTTGCACTGTGCGAAGAGAGGGGTCAATGCAATGTGCTGTTATCAGCAGAGTGTTAAATCCTAATGCGCTGCTGACAAGCCAGGCTTTGTCCGGTTCTGCCTATCGGAAGCAGCAAGGGGGCTGTGAGGTGGAAAAACGGCTGTGACAGAGCTCGAATCAGCTGATTGTAAGACAGGATTACAAATTACAAAGAATGAGAGAAAAACAAATGGGCAAAATTCCTCCCGCATACACAGAAATCATCACCCTCTGGCGGGGGCAACACAGAGGAGGGGGAAGAGGGAAAGAGGCATGGTTACTATTTCCCCCCGAGTAGCTATGTGAACCAAGAAGGCTAATATTTTCCCAATCATGTCTCCCTCTGCAGTCCATTCCTGCCCAGGGCATGGACCACTGGTATAATCAAACTCTCCCCCCCCCAGGTGACTTCTCCCCAGTCACCTCTCTCTCCCCAGGAGTCTTGTCCTAGCCTGTGGCAGAATCTCCCCGGGGATTAACCCACAGGGATTTCTTCCCAGCCATCTCCCCATCCTAACCAAAGGGAGGCCTAGTGCAATAAAGACCAGGTGTTATCTAGGCTTGCAATTCAAACTCTCTACCCTTGCCTCACTGTAATAAAATGATGCCGCCATGTCACCATTCTGGATTGTTTTGTTGCTGTTGCTATTGTTAGCAAGAACACAAGGTCTGGATTAGTGCTGAGAGAATGAACAGTCTGACTTTGCAAGGCAGGCAGGGAATGGATTTTTCCATTCTTCTCCTCCCACCAAGGGTCAGGAGGCTAGCTCGCTCCTCTGTCTCTGATAATTGCCCCACACACACACACGTGGTCAGCAGCCCTTATATCAGGCCTTGCTGGCTGCGCATCCCACCGTGGATCGGTCTGACAGTGGAAAGGCAGGCGAGCAGGATGGCACTGCGGGTAAGGGAGAGGGACCAGCATCTGGCATAACTCACCAGCTCAAGCTGGTGGTCAGTGTCTGGGGTCTGATCATTCAAGCACAGGATAGATAAAGAAAGAGCATTGCAGCTGGGGAGAAAACCCAGAAATCTGGCCAGAGCAAAGCTAGAAACCAACAGGTTCATGGGAGTTCTGCTTATGGGGCTGCCCTTCTGTTTCAGTAATGAGCCCCAAAATGTAGCTCTGTTGTAATCAAGTACAGAAGGATGTTTTAGGGCAACTGGCCAGATTGTGGTCTCAGTTAGACTGGTGTATATCCAGACTAACACCACTGACTTCACTGCAGTTATTCCAGAATTACAGTGTTGTGCTGAGATCAGAATCTGGCCCCCCGTCTAATGGAGCAACCTGAGCAGGTGTCTTTCTTTTGGATGTTAAAATAATCTCTCCCGGGACAACCAGTAGCAGAGAGGAAGTTGCTGTTGCGTGGATGTGGGGCATGTTTCGCTGTATATGCTGTAGTGACTTTAGGGGCAAGATCCAAGTGAAGCCCAGATTGGGATCCAGCATGACTTCCAGCATGACTTCCACCCCGCTTACACCTTACAATCAGCTTTGCATGACCCAAGTGTTTCTAAGGGGGCAAAATGTGTGAGTATCATCATATCCGCTCTGTGTGTATGTGTGTGTATGTGTGTGTGTCTGTACGAGGGAGAGACAACCAGCAGCATGAGAATGGCGGGGAAGTGTTTAGTGGGCTCCGTCTTTAGAAGTAGCAAGACAGGAGGCTGGAGATTAACAGTGGGGCTGTCTGAGATGATTGCGTCTCAGCTCCTGCCCTAAGGACGTGTGTGTCCGGGAGACGCTAGGCAAGGTTTGAATGGAATCCAGTGGCAGAGTAAAGGGACTAGATAAGTGAAGCCCCGGAGTGAGAGAGACTGAATGCTTTACATGACTGGGAGTGAAAACTAGGACTGGAGCAGAACCCAAGTGTCTGCCAAAACCAGGAGTGATTTCTTCCAGTGATGGGGATGAGCATCATTCAGTGGGGGGTAAGGGGGTTGTATAAAAAGGGACCATGAGAGTTTATTATTTATTATTTGTGCTGTGGTAGCACCTAGGACCCCCAGTCACAGACCAAGACCCCTTTGTGCTAGGCACTTGACAAACACAGATGGTCAGTTGTGGGTAGAGTGGGAATACCACTAGCGAAGGGAAGCAGGTATCATTCCCCTGGGAGTATGGGGAAGAGAGAGAGCTGTTTCACATGAATTCATCACTTACTTCAGCTCCCTGTTCCAAATCCTTATGAGGAAGGTACGCTGAGCCCCAGTTCACTGGATGAGGATCTTACTGGGGAGACTATGACACCTCAGGTCTCATCTGCTCAGCATGGACATGACAGATCCCAGGGTATTTTCCAGAAGAATGGTGGCTTGACTAATTTTTCATAGCCAGAATTCCTCTTTTTCCCATTGTGTTGTGCTGAGCTGTGGGCCCGTTTGCTCCTGCCCTCCACCCTTAGTAGAGCCGGCTGCATTTCGGTGGTGCTTCTGCTGTGTGAAGCACAGGAGAGAGAGTCGGCTCATAGGAGCATCAGAAAAGGGAGGAAATGTCAAGCCTTTCTTATGAAAAATGAGTTAGTCAACAGATACATAAATTATTGAGAAACGAACCTGCTCTTTCGTCTTTTACACGAGTTTAACTCCTGAGACCGGACAAAGATCCCAGCCTGGAAAGCATGAGGAGTGTAACAGTGAGTGAGGTGACACTTATCCAGCTGCCCATGTTCCACTGACTGGAAGGAAGCTGTGAACAAATAGGAGAGAGGCCAGAGGAGAGCAACAAAAATGATAAGAGGTTTGGAAAATATGACCTCTGAGGAAAGGTTGAAAGAACTGGGCACCTTTAGTCTAGGGAAGGGAAGGCTGAGGAGGAACAGTTTTCAAATATGTAAAAGATTGTTATAAAGAGGATGGTCATCAGTTGTTCTCCATGTCCACCAAGGCCAGGAGAAGAAGCAATCAACTTAGTTTGCAGCACAGGGAGATTTAGGTTGGATAGCTGGAAAAACTTTCTAACTATAAGGAAAGTTAAGCACATGACCAAGTTACCAAGAGAAGCTGTGGAATCTTCCTTAGTGGAGACTTTTAAGAACAGGTTAGACAACCATCTGTCTGGGATGGGCTAGGTATACTTAATCCTGCCTTAATATGGAGGGATGGACTAGGTGACCTCTTGACGACCCTTCTAGCCTGACATGTCTATGAATCACTATTCCCCTCTGATCAGTTCCTGCCATTCCAACCATCCCTCAAAGCACCTCAAAGTCTCATGCTCAGGCCTCTGAAGATTTGGCACTGTCGAGGATGAGGAGGGGAAGAAGGATTTCCTTGATTTCATAGCAAACAGGATTTTATGCAGGTTTTTTGCAGCAAGAGCTCTGGCATTTCTCTGCCAGTTGGTGCAGAGCAGTGATTTCTTAGCTATCAGCAGATGAAATGGGATTTGCCACCTCAAAACATCTTTTATAAAGAGCTGGGCTGGACTGGAGAGAAAGGGGAATTCTGAGAGCAAAAAAGGTTGAGCTGCTTTATGTTTATTTTATGGCATTGCTGAGTGATAAAGAGCTGGAGGGGAGAGAGGAAGAGGAAGACAAGAGAAAAGAGGAAGAAAAGATGGGAAAGAGAGAGAGGATGAAAAGTGACCCAGTAATAAAGCTGTGGAGGGAATGGGAAAGGAGAGAGAGGGCAGGGGAGAAAGCTGAGATATGTTTCTTTATTGCTGGAAAGCTGGTCTCTCTCACCCACAGAAGTTGGTCCAATAAAAGATATGACCTCCCTCGCCTTGTCTCTCTTCATTGCTGAGTATCACTGACTTGTGTTTTTTTCCGTTCACAGTTCGAGGCATCATACCCAGAGGGGCTGTGTCCTGGTTGGAGTGTGATAGTTAAAGGTGAAACAAGCTCCAATGCAAATATGTAAGGGCATTATTTGCAGCCATTTTTCAGAGCATCATGGTGTCTCATGGGACCCAGCTGCCAGGCTTCATGGGTTTGAATCACTCATTTCTCTCGGTTTTTAGGTTTGAAATTAATTTCCTCTGCAATGCAGGAGACCAAATCGCTTTCCACTTTAACCCTCGCTTCTCTGACTCCAAAATCGTCTGCAACTCCTTCCTATCCAACCGCTGGGGGCCAGAAGAAGTAACTGACACCTTCCCCCTAAAAGCAAAGGAACCTTTCCAGGTAATTCAATATCAGCCCACAAATCTTCTGGGGACACTCCCTGCTGGGAGAGACACATGACTGCCAGCCCCGGAGTGGGGACCAGCAGTACAAATCATTCAATCCTTCCTTCAATGCACAGTTCTGCTCAGTTACACTGTTGTAAACCTGGAGTAACTCCACCGACTTCATTAACTCCAATGACAAAATAGGAGAACAGAAATTTGACCTCGTTCGCACTCTGGGCCATATCCAGCCTGGAGTAAAGATGCAGGTGTAACCCCCTGGGCTCAGTTTAGCAGGGATGTAAATGGTAAGGTCAACTACACATCAGTTATAAGATGACTATAAACAAATGTAAGTGGTTAAGTGGTGTGACTTGCACTGCCATGCTATACAGTGTCTGTGCAAAACAAGTGTAATGTACAAGGCAAGTGGATGGATTAAGGGTATGTGTGATTAGCAGGAAAATCAATTAACAAGAGGGGGTCAGACAAAGCATGCCCCCCTTCACACACACACTCTAAATTATACCCACAATGCCTATGGGGAACTGCAGACCTGATTTATTCTCTCAGAACACCAAAAATCAGTGTAAGCCAGTGGTTCTCAACCTTCCTAGACGACTGTACCCCTTTCAGGAGGCTGATTTGTCTTGCGTACCCTCAAGTTTCACCTCATTTAAAAACTATTTGCTTACAAAATCAGACATAAAAATGCAAAAGTGACAGCACGCTATTACTGAAAAATTGCTGCCTTTCTCATTTTACCATATAATTATAAAATAAATCAATTGGACTATAAATATTGTACTTACATTTCAGTGTATAGTATATAGAGCAGTATAAGCAAGTCATTGTCTGTATGAAATTTTAGTTTGTACTGATTTTGCTAGTGCTTTTTATGTAGCCTGTTGTAAAACTAGGCAATATCTAGATGAGTTGACGTACCCCCTGGAAGACCTCTGTGTACCCCCAGGGGTCCGCCTACCCCGGTTGAGAACCACTGGTGTAAGCTACATTTGTTTTGCACACTCCCTGGATGCCAAATGGGTGCTAGTTACTCTGCTTTGCCATTTCCCATCTCCACCAATGAACCCAAAGCCCCTGTGTCTGCATTCAGTCTAGTCTCTGGGCCGTGGTTTCAGCTACCACTAAGCAAAGGGGTGTTATAATTGTTTCCTTAGTTAGCCTGAATGGAAGGTGCTAGCACACCCATCGGTGTCCTAGAGGTTTGTCATTGACCACAGATCAGACATGCTTTCATTTGTGCTGCATCAGCTTCTCCGGTGATGTTTCAGACCAATACCTGGAGATCCTAACTCTCACTCTCTCTCTTTCAGATTGAAATCTACTCTGACCCAGACTATTTCCATGTTTCCATTGATGAAAACAAAATCCTCCAGTACAAGCATCGGCAGAAACAGCTCTCAGCTATCACCAAACTGCAGGTCGTGAATGATGTCAGAATTTCTTCAATGGAAATCACCAAACGTGGTCTTTATTAGGCACTAAAGCTGGGATGGGATCTCCAGCCTACCCACCCTTAAGAGCCCTGCCCCAGTAGGCAACTGGTTACCCTCTCTCCTCCCTCTCCCACCCATCATCTGCTGTCTCCAGCAGGAAGGATGTTGCTGGAGAACACTATAGCACAGAGTTGTCATGCCCATGATGTACTGTATCCTAGCAATACAATGGCAATACACAGTGAGCTCATTATGTCAGTCAGTCCAGATCCCTAGAGTCATTCTGACGCCATGTGCCCTATGGTGGAGAATTGGAAGTCTAGGCATTTTCATCCTTGTTTGTCGTAATGAACAATGGCATTCCACACAGCAGTTTGTTGTGTGTGGCAGTCTGCACTGAATGGTAAGAACATTTGAATTTTATCCAAGCAAATATTCCTACTCTGGAATAGGGTATGGATTAGCTACACTGCTCAGATGTGGAGGCATTGATCTAGGGGATGTGTAAGAATGATGCCAGCAGAGAGGGGCATGTGCCTACTGGAGCTTGGTACAATGTCAACATGATCACCAATAAAATCTGAAAAATGGCACCGCGTGAAGTGGCTTCTATATTTGTTGGCCCCGTGTCCCACCTCGCAGGCAGCCCCCTGTCCTCCAGGAGAGGAGGTGATTCCTGACAAACGGTAGCAGAGGACTCTGCTCCTTGCTCCTGCCCTCATACAGAATGAGGCCTGTCCAGTCCCTTAGAGAAAGCCCTGGTTTAAAACTCCAGCAGTTGGTCAGGTCAACTGGATTATTCCTCCCCTGGGGCTCTAGCCAGGGTCTGATTCTCCAGCCACAGAGTACAAGCAACTCTCATTGACTTCCGAGGGAGTCACTTGTATCCAACAGTGGGAAAATAAGGCCCTTTGGCAAGAAAGGAGGGTGTGAAACCAAGCTCCTGTTCAGAACCTGGGGAATAAAATTTGTCACATAACTGTTGGTCAAAAAGGGGAGGGGCTTAAAGGAGCACTGAGCCAAGATGATTTCGTCAGAACGCAAGGCAGGCACAACTAGAGTCCATGCCAAGGGATCCTAGAAGGACCGAGTTCTAGCAATTATGTTTTTCAGGATAAGCACAAGGTGCCATATTTTTAGCGGCCAGACTCAATCTCTCTCTCCCTTTTCTTCTTCCTCCCTTCTCAATCCAATGGAATCAACGCACACTCACTTGTTCTCCTGTTTCTCCTTCCCCTTTTCCTCTCTGACATTGTCCACCTCTTTCTCCTCTTTTGGGGGTATTATGTGTCTGACCCCTTGACTGCACTCCAGCAGGAGAAGGGCTGCTAATGGACAAACTTGCATCCAGTGACATAAACACGTCACCATTGTTAAATATGAACATGAATTAATTCAAAAGGGCAACTACAGCTGCCCTCAAATCATCCCCTTGCTCCCTAGGCGTTAGATAGAGTGTGTTCCAAATGGCAAGCCATAAAGAAAGAGAACAAATGGCTGCTATCTGCCATTGCTGCCAAGAGGGATAGACTGTGTACTCATCACAGCTCCTGTACTATCTCTGGTCATTGGAAGGAGTCATTGGAATTATTATCTGTCCAGTGAAAAGTCAAAGTTTTGCTCTGGCCTTTTCAGAACTCTTTAGTTTGATTGGCTGAGGTCATTTTCCTTTCCTTCTATTTATAGTCATAATGATCTAAGAGGAAGGGGTGAATAGTCTGCCAATCACAATCTGCCAATACTGCAAAATCTACATGAGTCTTAAAAGTGTGCGGTATTTCCAGACTATAACTCGAGGACATTATGTTCTCATTGCAAAGACTGTACTGGGAACATAGGAAGGCCCAGAATAGATGTGGTCACATTAAAAAGAATAGAAAATATGTTTTGTAAATGGCAACCAGGCCGGTTACAAGACAGAAGGTGGAAATTGTGATAGATGTACCTGGGTGACAGGAGTCAGCACTTAGTCTCCTTGTTCATCAAGTCCTTACCACAAGCCGAGTCGCACCTTGACCTGGAGAATCCCCCTTTTTTGGAAGTGAAACACTCTTTCACTCTCCTTGTTCATTCCTTTTTGGAGCTTCCAACCGCTCTGAAGTAAAACAACCACTCCTGGGTCCCACTGCCCAGCTGGGGGTCAGTCTCAGAGGAGCGGGCTTATTTCCAAAGGAGCTGCATTTATAGTCTGATCCAGATCCAAGTTACAGTGGCTGAAACCCACAGTTAACTCTGCTGAAGTCAATGCAGTTACACGGGTGTAAAACAATGCAAGTGCAATCAGACTCAGGACCTTTACAGCATAAAATTCGCCCTGTCTGTCCCTGATAACGCTGAACTATATTTGGAAGAAATTGCTCTTTTTATTTGTCCCTGGTGGGAAGTTTCATGATGCTGATTATGCTTCATGGGGGAAAACTGATGAGGCAATTCAGAATAATAATACTTTGCACTAAGCCCCATCTATGTCCCACCACTATATAAATATTCCATTATTCCAATTACTTCAGTCATTGAGCCTGGATGAACAGGGCAAACATATTTCAAGTACAAATAAATAAAAAGAGGTGCCATAAAAAATTAGCCAGCAACATCCGATTGCACCGTGTCTCTTCTAACACACAGTCTCCCTCAGCCTGCCCAAGAGCTGATTGGCTGATCTTACTCATGCATCATCTGCACAGGGAAACAGAGCGCAAACGTTCCTGACACATCAGTGGAGCTGCTGTTGGGGTAGAAATATTAACCACTCCATCCTCACACTGAAACTTTTGCTTCCCTGGCAATGAAAGGTACTTGATGACTCCTGGCTATAGCGTGTCTCATTCTTGCAGATAGAAATGCTGATATGGAGCAACTAATAGCCAAAGAGGATCCCTGGAGGCAAGACATACACCATAGCTCAACTAGGGTGACCAGATGTCCCAACTTTATAGGGACAGTCCCGATATTTGGGGCTTTTTTTTATATGGGCTCCTATTACTCCCCACCTCCGTCCCGATTTTTCACACTTGCTGTCTGGTCACCTTAGGCTCAACGTTATGGAGTTTTCTCTCTCTCATGCCTCAACTGGGACATACCCTCTGGCTCAGAGTCACCCTCTTCGCCCATTTGTTGATCACTACACTTGAGAAGGAGCGTGAGACAAAAAATTAAGCACCCTGATTTTTATGGTGATTTAGGCTTCCTTTGCTGGCCTGCCACTGCCTGCATCAGGCCTCTGGATCAGTGTCATCTACTGCTGCTCAGGTTAGCCTGAGAGGTTTGCTGAGCCCCAGTAGCCCTTCTCAGGAGAGGATGAGGCATGCTGATGGTGGCAGGAGGCTGCTGATTACTGGTCTTTTGGCTACAAGAAAAAGAAACGAGGCCTCTTCCCCCAGCTTTAAACGGGCCTTCATATTAATGGTTAGGGAGCTGAAACAGGTGGGAGCTGATGAACAGGACGCTCCCCCGTAGATATATATGAATCCCTTGGAGAGTTTAAAACCCTGTTAGAAGACAGAGGAGCAGAATCAACATATGTCCTGCAGCCCTGACGGAGATTAATTCACCCCCAGTGCCACTGTTAACACCCCTAGTCTTATGCACCCCCAAAGCAATAGCTTCATTACGTCCCATTTCAAATGACTGTGCACAAGAGCTGGAGCCAGGCTCCGAAGCATCACAAAATGCTCCCAGATCCTGGATATGTGGGGAGAGGCTATCTGTTCTTAAGCCTCCTTAGTGGGGTAAGACATGACTGTAGTTATAAAAACAGAAGCTGCTGCTGTTACTGGTTTACGTAAAAGAGAGAGGAAACCTAAAAGAGATGCTTAGCTCCTATCCTAGAACCGCAAGAGAGAGGAAGATTTACAGGCTGGAAGAGACCATGTGTCTGACAATAGCTGAGACCCCATGATTTCCAGGCTGAAGGAGTCCTCTCCCTGCCTGATACATGTTCAGACTGATTTAGCAAGAGTTTCTGGCCTGTAACTGTCTCAGGTAAATCCCCAGGCTAGAGTTTCTTGCCCAGGAGTTTCCTTACTAGGAGGGAATGCTGAATCTCAATGTACAGGTCGATGAGTATCTTTTTATTGACAGTGTAATTTTGTCCCTAGATGTTGCTACCTGGGGCAATAGAGAAGAAGTCCTCATACCTGTAGCAGGGCCTGATCGTCCTCTCATTTATACTGGTTTTACATCGTAGCTCCAGTGAGTTCAATGGAGAAGAGAATCAGACCCATGATCCATTGCCCCTGATCCTTGTAATGGATTCTGTGCCTGCTCTGCTCCTCTGCGGTGGCCCCCTGGGTCAGGGCCCCTCAGGGCTTCACTGAGTCAGGCAGCATCACAGAAAGGAGCCCGGCAGGTGTCTGACGGACATGGTGTCCGCTGATGCCTGTGACATTGAGAGTCTGGTCATGACTCTGACACTCTTAATAATTGTCACATTTCTCTGTAAACAAGCTCTGGCCGCTCCCCCACAGCCAGGCGAGCACCCTGGCTCACTAATCAGTGACAGTCACGTCCAATCAGCAGAGCATGCTGTCCAGTGACATCAGACTATGTGGTGTTCTCTCTGCCAGCCTTAACAATGGGCTCTTCTCTGACCACATGAGCTGCTGCGTAGGTCCTACCTTGGGAAAGCTAGTGCAGGATGCGGGTGGGATGGGAGAAGTGGCTCATTGCCAGTGCTGACTGGCAATGAGGAATACTGAGGCCTCCTTCTAGTTCTGGAAGGCAGAGGGGGAAGGATGGGAGTGTTTAAAACCCATTTGAAAGGTGGAGATGCAGAGCCAGCACGAGGTCTGCAGCCTTGGACAAGACTGATTTACCCCCACTGCCACTGTAATCCCTTAGCCTTGTTACTAATTCTCCAGTGATCAACTTCTATCCTGCCTTGTTTCATTCCCTGGGCAGTGACTCCTGCTGGAGAGAGCAGAGCTGAGTGGGGCAAGTCACTGAATTTTAGCCAGCAATTTTCTGTGAACGTCAGCCTGTGTTTCTAAATTACTGCCTGGGCCATCATTCTATGACACTTGTAATCCCCCTGCCCTTCCCCCCGCACACCATTGTCACTGAACCTGGTGCTGGGGAGAGCAGAGCTGATTAGCAACAGGCATCTTCCTCACCCACCACCACTCTGAACTCATCTCCGGATCTAGCAGACTCCAGCCTGGGTTTCTCATTTACTGCCCAGGCCTCGAAGCCCCATAAATCCACAGGATTTGTGGTTTCTTTGTGAGGGAACTGAAGGAAATGTGCCTTCTTTCCAAGAAAATGGGTGGGGGGATGGAGAAGTAATTCACTATTCTAGGGTGAGACAGTTCCTAGTGCTACCGGCCAGGCCCAACTGCATGAGGTCTGCCACAGTTTGGATTAGTGAGTCTCAGTGGAGACTGAGTGTGCTGAAAAGGGGGTAGATGCTTTTTCTTATGGAGTTTGTGGGGAAGGGGATTTCTTAAAAACACAGGACAAAGCCTGAAGCATTTGAATCATTTCAACTTGGATGGGACACTCCAGCCTCGTGGCTGTGGGGCTAGGGGTGAGGGCAGCTACCAACCTCAGACACTTGCTGCCTGGTGGCTCTGGAGATTAAAAGCAGGCTTGAGAGAGATTATCTGAAACCAATAGACATAATACAAAGGGCCTGGTATTGGAAGCTGAAGTCCTCAGCTTATTTGACAGTTATACTATTATATAATACCAGTGACCACGGAAATGTTATTTATTAGCCTATCAGGATCCATGTTTATTACACACTCCAGTTCTTGTGGTCTGCTCAGAACCCTCCCCCCTCAGCGTATTTGGATGCAGCACCACATCACGTGTAGCACTGCAAATTAAGGTAATAAAGCTAATCAAATCTCTTGCTTCATCAGAGCAGAAGATGATTGCCTGTTGAGATCAGGAATTAATTCTCCATCCCATCCCCTGAAATAATAAAAATACTTAGCTCCTATATAAAGCAACAGAGGGTCCTGTGGCACCTTTAAGACTAACAGAAGTATTGGGAGCATAAGCTTTCGTGGGTAAGAACCTCATTTCTTCAGATGCAAGTAATGGAAATCTCCAGAGGCAGGTATAAATCAGTATGGAGATAACGAGGTTAGTTCAATCAGGGAGGGTGAGGTGGTCTGCTAGCAGTTGAGGTGTGAACACCAAGGGAGGAGAAACTGCTTCTGTAGTTGGATAGCCATTCACAGTCTTTGTTTAATCCTGATCTGATGGTGTCAAATTTGCAAATGAACTGGAGCTCAGCAGTTTCTCTTTGGAGTCTGGTCCTGAAGTTTTTTTGCTATAAGATGGCTACTTTTACATCTGCTATTGTGTGGCCAGGGAGGTTGAAGTGTTCTCCTACAGGTTTTTGTATATTGCCATTCCTGATATCTGACTTGTGTCCATTTATCCTCTTGCGTAGTGACTGTCCAGTTTGGCCAATGTACATAGCATGTGCCAGCAATGCCCCTCTGCTATGTACATTTAGGCTTCCTTTGCTGGCCTGCCACTAAAAACTACTTGCTTACAAAATCAGACATAAAAATGCAAAAGTGTCACAACCATACTATTACTGAAAAATTGCTGACTTTCTCATTTTTACCATATAATTATAAAATAAATCAATTGGCATATAAATATTGTACTTACATTTCAGTGTATAGTATATAGAGCAGTATAAACAAGTCATTGTCTGTATGAAATTTTAGTTTGTACTGACTTCGCTAGTGCTTTTTATGTAGTCTGTTGTAATACTAGGCAAATATCTAGATGAATTGATGTACTTCCCTGGAAGACCTGGGTGTACCCCAGCGGTATGCCTACCCCTGGTTGAGAACCACGGGACCAATAGATAGACCCAGGATTGCAAACCCAATGGGCAAGATCCCGTTAAGTCTGTTTTGCACCACTCAGCAAGCCAGGTCCCACACGCTGTGTGTAATGCTAGACCACCGGAGTTAGAGAAGGGGCCTAGGCCTGTGAGCAGTGAATTAACCTAAGGTGCATTATCTTCTGCTGCTACCTGCTTTTCTTTCTATGCTCGGGGCTATACCTTATCCTTTCTCCTACTTCCTTTGTTTCAGATTCCACACTAAGTGCTGATCTAACTGCCATGCATATCCAGGTTTACTTTCCTCTTCTTTAACACAACATCCTGTCCCAAAAATAAGATGTCTGGGTGATTTACAGCACCAGCTGCCCCTTGGCTGTCAGAAACAGGAAGAAAACCGAGGCTCAGCCATTTCAGCACTTAACCTTGGCCTTTGCCCTAAGCGCTAGCTGTGTTGCTAGCACATATTGGCTGCCACACTGAGCCCAGAGGTTGCTACCTTCCAGAGGCCCAGCAGTGGATGACCAGCTATACCTTCTGTACATTACCTGGGGTGCTTGTAGGAGAACCACTTCACTAATATAGATTATGCATTATTACTATAGAGAAAAGGCGATCTCCTTGGGGGATCCTTTTCTTATCAAGGACTGAAAACTGTGGATTTTGAACCTCTCAGAATGTGGGGGTGTTTGGTTCAGCCTATTAGAGAAAGCGGAAATATTCAGATCCAAAAGTTGGGTACTCAGATTCCAGGTAGGTCTCCCTTTGTTACCCTGCTAAAGGCTGCAGAACAGGAATCCTCACGATTTCCTGAGTTTGTATAGAAAACATATCAGGTTTTATTTGTAATACATGTCATTTGATCTCCAGACATTGTTACAAAAATGGCCCTACTACAGCAACTATAGCTAACCTAAACCATATAAACCCCAGCAGATCCAAGCAGAAACAAATAGAGTCAGGGTCAAAATGTCCCCTGGGAGATAGACTTACTCCCTCCCTTTGTATTTTACTCGCTCTATTCTCCCTGAAACCCTTTACTGGCAATAACATTTTTATCCCAATAGCTCTTTTCCCTCTGCCTTTCCTTCCTGTCTCTTTCTGTTTCCACTCCATTTCCCTCTGTGCCTGCAGCTGGGAGTGGGTAAACCACACTGTCAAATTTAAAGCCTTTGTCATATAATGCCCCCAATTAGCAGTCAGCTGATCCAACTGAAAATCCTTTGTCATGTGATGACCTAGTAGTCAGTTGCTTCTGCTTCTGGGTGTAAACAGAGGAAGTCTGTTACAGTTTTGCAAGCTTGGAAGTGTTTAGGTAGACTGAGATTCATGTAGTGCCTTGGTGATTGGGAAATTGATGGTCTCTGGATAATCTAGTAGCTCTTTGCCATCCTGGGCTCTTCTTCTCAGTTGTACTGGCATTATTCAGGTGTAATGCCACTGATGTTAATAGTGTTACACCAGTGTGAAACCGGTGTAGCTGAGAGGAGAAGCAGAACCACCTGACTGCTGAGGTTCACCAGGTCTTGTTTATTTGGGCTTCATTTTCAGGCAGGTTCTAAGTATTTCTCCCTGGTGATGAAGGAATGTGTGTTTTACTAAGAGAGTGGATGTGTCACTGGTCATCTAAAAAGAGAAAGAAAAACAAACCTTCACTTCGTTAGACTGACCTTAATTGTAGCCCAGGAGAGAGAAGGTGCAAGATGCTAGTACAGCCTGTTGCTTTCCTGCTGGGATAGGAGGCGCATATAGATTAATGCAACCCTTTGGGGAAATATATGGGTCCTTGAAATTAACAGGAGCTGCAGAATCACAGCCCCTCTGGAAACTTGCATATAAGGTTTGAAATCCTTGACTTTATCAGCAGGGGGGAATCTCAAAAATATCAACATCTGATTTTCACGAGCACCAAATTCACCTCCTCCCCCACGCCCCAAAAAATCCTGAGTGAAACAAGCAGTGGCAGCAAGGCTGGTGCTTTGCCTGAGAGTTTGTTCATCTGGTTTTCCCTTTCTTTCCCAGACACCTCAGTGCATTGCGGTGGGAAATTCACGGCTCCCCTTTGAAAAGCCCATCATGTTATAAAACATATTGATCTTTCGGATGGGGTGAATTTCATGAGAGATGGGTCTGGCTGAATATGAGCTCAAGATCACTTGACAATCTTGCTTGTGTATTTGCGCTGTAAGTTAGATACGTACAGTATTGATTTCTACTGGCAACTAGTTTCAGAGTTAGTACAGCTCTGCTGTTTATATTCACTGGCTCGCTTTTTAATGAGGTTGGGTCAAATCCCCTCCTTCCCACCGCATATGACTCCATTCATTTACATAGAGGTCCTACAGGGGTGAATTTGGCCCAGTATTTCTCTATCACTCCACAGATTTCTATGTGCTTTCCCTCCTGCTCAATCCAACAACAAACTATTTGGGGGAAAATCACTCTTTCAGTCACACTAATGGCAACATGACACGTTGTTTGGTCTTGAATCAATGAACACTAAATCAGACCGATTCCTGTCCATATAGTTATCTTTTTATTCCAGCCATTGCGTTTCTGTACAGCTCAGTCCATGAGACTCCTAGATAACAAGAGTGGCAGCTGCAGAACTTGGCTTACATGTATGTATAAAAACAGGTATCCAGGCAATTCACAGTCATAGACCCAAAAAATGACATATTGTCCATTTAAAGTACTTAAAAGGACACTCAAAAACTTAAAATTAGTCATTCTTTGATGCTTGTAATTATTCTTAGGAAATTGAAAAAATGTCTCTCAATATTGTTCTCTTCCATTTATCAAACACTGATTTCCCATTTGTTTGTTTTTAAATAGATCTGAAACGTACTTAGCTGTTTTGGTGTATTATCTTTAAATGATATAGCAGATGCGAGTCTGACCTCATGCTAGATTTACACTGATGTCAATCCATTAACTTCGGTGGAGTTACTCTTGATCGACACTGATGTGAATGCAGAATCAGGCCCACAATGTCTTGTGCACCAACAGCATCCATCACGCCAGAACATTTCTGGAAATGGATCGTGTTTGATTAGCCAGCAGAGGGAGCAACAAACCCTGGTTTAGTAGGTCCCAGAAAGATGGTTCTTTGTTTTTTTGATGGCTTGGCTATGACTTAGTATGGGCTTTTTGAGTAATGAGGTACTGAGACTCCAGAGGACTTACCCTGTCAGGGTAACTTTGGAGGAGGGTAACATTTAAAGCTAAAGTACTGTAACATCCTCCTTAAGGATATCGGTCCATACACACATAGAGAGAGAGGTCTCTATTATTTTGTTGCTGCCATTGTTCACTCTGCTTGTGTGTTCTATCCCTTCCTCCACCCTGTGTTTGTCTTGCCTATTTACACTGTAAGATCTTTGGGGGAGGGACTTTCTATGCCTCTGTTTGTACAGTGCTTAGCACAAAGGGGGTCCCACTCATGGTTAGACTTAGGCTCACCATAATAATAATAATTTGTATGATATTTAACAGAGATAAAAGAGCACATGGGCCCTGCCCTTAGAGTAAAAGGAAAATAGCAGCATGAACTAGATTCAGGCCAGGGCATGGAACTGAAACGGCATTAGTGACACTGATGGATGATCTCCTCCTCTCAGTGGATAGAGGGTCCACATCCAATTTCAGCCTCCTGGATCTCTCTGCAGAATTCAATACTGTAGACCATGAGACTCTTCTGTCATGCCTGAGAGAGATGGCAGGGGTCCAGGGGAATGCACTAAAATGAGCTGAGTCCTTCCTGGAGGAATGCACCCAACCACTAGTGATGGGAAACTGCCCTTCCACTACTAGATCTCCCACTTCTGGAGTCCACAAGGACCAACTCTCTCTCTCCAGACCTTTTCAACATCTACATGCAAACACTAGGTGAATGATCAAACAGTAAGGACTCAAGTCCCAGCAATATGCAGGTGATACATAGCTCTACCTATCCTTTACCACATACAACCACACCACTGCCACCAAGATGGCCTGGTGCTTGGATGAGATCAGCTCCTGGTTGAAGAACGGCTGGCTAAAGCTGAACCCAAGCAAGACAGAGATGCTGCTGATGGGCAAAGGAAAGCACTTGGAAGAGCTTGCAGCCATGGTGCTGTCTCCTTTGATGGAAGGTACACAACCACAGTTAGTCAATTCAGTCTGCAGCTTGAAAGTTCTCCTAGATTCTTCACTGATGCTAAACTTTCACATAACATCTGCATGTAACGCTCTCTATCACCTCTGGCTGGCTAGGAAACTCCATCCCATCCTGGCGGATGATGACCTGGCCTCAGCTATTCACACCTTTGTCACCTCTCAGCTGAACTACAGCAATGTGACAGACCTGGCCATGAAGCCGTCAGCACCTAGGAAACTCCAACTAGTACAGAATGTTGTAGTGAGTCTTGTCAGCAACATAGGCTACTGTGAACATACCATGCCTGTCCTCTACTCTCTGCATTGGCTTCCCATAGAATTTTGAACCAAGATTGGGGTCTTGGTCCTTATCTTCAAAGCGCTTCATGGTCTGGGTATCTCAAAGACCACCTAAAGCCCTGGGATGAAGACTGTGGTTGACAACTCTGCACTTGTGGCACAATAGAGCTTGCTACACTAAGAGAAAGCTCATCTGTGTCAGAGATAGAACTTTCTGGGGGACCAGTCAAATCTGTGCAATGAACTCCCCCAAGAAGTAAGGACCACCTCAAACCTCACTACCTTCTGCCCCAAGTGTAAGGTGCATTTCCTTTACCTTGCCTTCTTGAACACAAATACAGAGCAACATGTAAATTAAAAAAAACACCTAAAGCCCTACCAAAAGAAGACACTCCACTGCACACTCTTCTTCCCCCTGGGCAGTGGATGAGAGAAAAAACGAAACATGACAGATGTGTAGTCAAGTTGTTTAATGCACTGGAAGGCACTCAGACACTATGGTGATAAGCGTGGTATAAGAACCATATAGAATAAGGGCTTGTCTACATGCAGGGTGAAATCCTGGCCCCATTGAAGTCCATGGGAATTTTGTCATTGACTTCAAAATAGCCAGGATTTTACCCACAAACTTTAAGTCGGTTCATTACTAACATAAGCTAACTTAATATAAGCCATTTCTTAACCATTTTACAGAATGTCCACTCAGGGGTTTGCAACAATTTAACTAAACTGGTGCAAGTTTGTAAGACAAGCCCTAACTAAACCTCACATCACCGCTGTGAGGCAGGCAAGGACCATCCTGTCTATTTTCCAGATCAACTCAGAGGATCCAACTGTCTATTTTCCAACTCAACTCAGCTGAGAATAACACTTAATACCCTTATATTTGGAGAGGAGAAAAGTTTAATTGTGGGGTGTCATCACTTGAGTGGTTTGCTGTAACTGTATGCTGAACTGAAGGAGCTACTCCTCCGTTGCACTCCCAAGTCTAGAAGTAGCTAGGAGTCAGTTTGGCCACTGGCATAAACTAGAGCAGCCTCAAGGCTTCTCTAACCTATGCTGATTACAATGGGTTTTAGGATTGCCAGAGCAAATCCCATTCCAGACACATAACTTCCCGCTCTACCACACAGCCCTGGAGCACCCCTACACTATGGTGTCAGGAAAAGGTGGTATTGAGCCAGCTATGCTGCATTTGCCCTACCCAAGGATCTCTTATGCAGCTGATGCAAAAGGCACAGTTCAGGTTTGAGCATTTGCATTATGTTTACATTATATAGGGAACTACTTACTATGAGCTCTTCCAAAATGCCGGTAAAGCCCCAAAGTGGCTGAATTGGCCTGGTTCTCCTTTCACACCAATCTTGCACAACTGTAATTCCATTGGCTTTAATGGGGTTACTTCTGAATCATGCCTTTGAGAGACCAGAGTCAGACCCATAATATGCAGAAGTGAAGAATGGACTCCTGTATATTTGATTTGGCCTTCATACCAGTGTAAACCAGGAACAGCTCCACTGAAGGCCAACTGGTGTGAGAGGAGAGAGAGAGAGAATTTGATGCTCAGTGTGTTAGCTTCATTGGGATGCTCTAGCAACTTCCTTCTGGCTGCATGCCACATCTTGAGATATTCGGTGACTCTGAACTTGTTATCAATATCCTTGTTCCTCTCTCACCATTATATATTCCTCCCCCCTGCGGTAATGTGTCCTCCTGATCCATGAGTTAGAGATGATTAGGCACTTGTGCATCATGCCAATGCAGTACAAAGTTAGATTCACTGCCAGTACCTTAATTATATTGCACCACTGATCATCTTAAAATGTTGTTTGATATTTTAAACTTTAGATTTTTCAGGCTTCTTGACAGTGGGCCATGTAGGTTGTCAGTAGAGTCTGTGGGGGTTACTACAACTAAATTCATTAGTTTGGGCTTTTGGAATCTTTTAGTGTATGAATATAGGCAGACATAGTCCATGATCTAAGTATAACATCTCTTAAGGGGCACTGGCACATCTCTTTGTTCCTGGCCTTTTATTAACACCCTGTTAGAGTTGTATGTCTACTTGCCTCTGCCGTGTTAATGTTGTGTACAATGACATGTCTACCTTGGGAAAATATGTGATGTGTGAGCAAGGCCTGGGGGCTATGTACATTTCAAATGTTTAGCTCTGGCCTTAGTGATGTAGCCATTTGCTTTTGGCATAGGTGTGAAATTATAGCAGATGTCAGGGATCCAAAAGGGTATTTGTGCATTGCACCGGGAGGGCTGTGTGTGTCTTGCGCTTTGAGGAAAATAGTAGAAGTTGTTTGTCTCTGGTGTCCTACAAATACAGGTATGTGAAACTGAAAGGAAATGGATTTTCACATGACCAGAGCAAACACTGTTCTAAGGCATGCCAAGAGATTTATACCCAGATCACATTTCCCCCTCAGACTTGAGGTTCTATTGCTGATTTTTATTTCATTTCATGGCAGGCAGACTGGAAATATTTCTCTTTCCCTTCACATAAATAGATGAAAATAGATGGAGGTTTTTCCACTGAGTTCAAGGGCATTTACAATTCATTGACAAACAGCTTCCACCTGTGAAAAGGGAACCTCAAAACCAGGACTGGATTATCATCCTCGCCAGCCTTCTCTTCCTCCCATATGGGCAGCATATAGGGAGAATTCATACTTTTTTTCCTCTGGGGAGGCAAAAAGAAGAGAATAAAGACTAACACCCCCCGTGTTTTTAATTGTCTTACCCCCCCCCCCCATGCCATCACTTCAACTTTACTCCCTGATGGAGACCTCACACTTTTTAGTGACTTTATTCCATGATTTAGGCCCATGTCTTAGGGCTTGTCTACACTTGCATAGGTACAGAAATAGGTAAGACAATCCCTTAGTCTTCAAAGTTTTGTTCAGGCAAGGACAAGATTCATCCATCCATCTCTGGTAAGTGTTTCTAGAGGGCCTATTTGCATGTCTGTTTATTGATCTGAATTAACCATAAAGATAGGATTAACCCTATTGTACAGTAAAATTAAGCAATAAGATTCCCAAGTCTCTCCCACAGGGGGCAGGGTTGTGGCTGAGCCCAAATAATCAACCATATCTGAAGCTCCCCGGCTGTCATTCGCTTCTGATCCATTAGCTAGTTATTAAACCTCTTTATCTCTTATTGCTGATCGAAGACCCACTGCCAAACAAGCTTAATTCAGTTAGCTTAAAAGGGAGCATAGTTCGGCCCTGATGGCTTGGAGTTAATGGCTTTTAATAAAACAGCATGAGAAGGTGCTTCAAGTGGGGGGCTGTTTTCCCCCCCTGTAAATGTAAAGCAAGTAAGGAATTTCCTCTTGGCGCGGGGTGGGGTGAGGAATTTAACCCCAACTGAGCACCGTCTCAATCAACCACTGAAGAGTGGGACTGGAGCAAAAGTAGCCGGTGTCCTGCTTTGGACGCTGATTGGAGACATTTGTCAGCTCTTTCAAGCCACTGAATTGTTTCCAGCAGCGAATCGATCCCTTTCCTTCCCTGCTCTGGCTCTGGCTAAGCGAAGCACCGTTTCCAGCCCTAAACAATCTTCTCTCGCAGCGTCTCTCCCGGCTCCCAGGTGCGCGCTGGCTGTAGGAGTAGGGGGCATGAGGCAGCGTTGGCTGGGGCAGAGGTTGCGGCTCCTGGGCAGAGCCCAGTGAAGTAACACCGAGGGGGACAAAAGACAGAGGCTTGCAGCAGGCGGGCAAGCCCTGGCTCCAGGGCCGGCGGGCCGGAGTTCCAGGGACTCAGCTCCCGAAGCAGACCCGGCGCTGGAGCAAGGGGGCAACAGTGGCCAGCCGCCCGCGGAGCAGGAGGGGAGAGCTCGGGGCTCCGGGGCTGGCGAAGGGGCAGCCGGGCTGAGACAATCAGCAAACCCACTCCCGCCAGGCGGGGCGAGCCGCAGGAGCGGATTGGCTGGAGCGAGGGGCTCGGCGAGGAACATGCCCGAGCTGCTGCCAGCCTGAGCCACGCCAGGCAGAGCGGCGCCCAGGTTACAGGCTGCCCCGCCGGGTTCGGGGCTCACTCGGCCACCGCAGCCGGGCACGGAGCCCGGGAAGACGGGGCGCAGAGCGAGTCCTGGGCCGCTCCGCCCTTGGAGCTGTCCGTTCAGCACCCCGGGGATGCGCCTGCCCCTCCGCCAGCAGCCGGTCACTCCAGCCACCAGCCGGGGCAAAGCCCGGGGGCAGCCGGCAGGCTGAGCCGGGGGCCGGGCCGCTGCAACCGGCTGGGGCTTTTCATGGACAGCCCCAAACTTTCCTGCTCGGCGCCTGAGACGCCCCAGGGGTGGAGGAAGCAGCAGCTCCCAGCCGGGCAGCCAGCGCAGGGACTGGGGCAATAGGGAGCCAGGCACAGAGCCGGGGTGTGTGTGTGTGTGTGTGTGTGTGTGTTGAGGGTGTGTGGCTGTTGAGCGATCTGCGTAGGGGGAGTGTTTGTGTAGAGAAGGAAGTGTGAGTGTGTCTGTGTGTGTGAGAGAGAGAGAGTGCAGGGGGTGAGGGGGTGTGTGTGTGTCTGTGTGTGTGTGTATAGGGTGTGTGTGTGTAGGGTGTGTGCGTGTGTGTGTGAGAGAGAGAGATTGCAGGGTGTGTGTATGTGTGTGGGTATAGGGTGTGTGTGTATATGTGTATAGGGGTGTGTGTGTAGTGTGTGTGTGTGTAGGGTGTGTGTGTGTGTGGGAGTGCAGGATGTGTGTGTCTGTGACTGTGTGAGAGTGTGCAGGGTGTGTGTATAAGAGCAGGGGGTGTGTGTCTGTGTGTGAGAGAGAGTGCAGGGTGTGTGTGTAAGTGCAGGGTGTGTGTGTCTGTGTGTGAGAGAGAGTGCAGGGTGTGTGTGTCTGTGTGTGAGAGAGAGTGCAGGGTGTGTGTGTAAGTGCAGGGTGTGTGTGTCTGTGTGTGAGAGAGAGTGCAGGGTGTGTGTGTAAGTGCAGGGGGTGTGTGTCTGTGTGTAGACGGCACTGTGTGTTTGGGCGCAGAGGGGAGCGCGTGTGCATGCCGTGAAGTGTGTCTGATCGCGTGTGCGCCCGAGGGGAGCGGGCAGGGGTGTACCAGGTCTGCGGGTCAATGGGAGCAGCTCTCAGGGCCACTCCCGGGAGTTCCCCGAGTTGGACCCACCGGTCCCGTTCGCTGCTCTCCGCGGCCAGGCGCGCTGTGCTCTGCGCACAGCGTCGGGCATCAATCCATCAGCTGCAGCGCCGTTCGGCCCCGCTCCCATCTCACAGCCGGCTCTGTGCGCACGGTGAGTGCCTGTACTGCGCCGGGACGGGGGGGACGGGGACTGAGCTGTGCGCAATGGGGAGCTGGGCTTGCCCAGAGAAGGGGGCAGGGCTGCTGGACACGGGCGAGGGGAGCTGTCTGCTCAGCACCACACCTGGGGCCATGCGGAAATACAACTTGAGGTGCCAGGTGAAAGTCCAGCTGTGACACAAGCGCAGGTGGAGGCCTTTCCACCCTCCAGGGGCATCTCCCCCCAGCGAGCGGGGCTGACAGGCCTGGGCTCTATCTGGGACAGGATAGTTTGATACTAACAGGCATGGCTCTGGGCTTCTTCCCGCTCCTATCTCTGGGCGATGCGGGAGGACCCGTTTTTCCAGGGATGTAGTGTCTGGAAATAACCACAGACTCCTACAAGCAATGACAGTGCTGTCCAGGGGTCAGAGCCGGAGGTGTCTGCCCAGCATTTACTCAAGCACTTTCTATGGGAGGACATCAGCCAGCCTGTGAATACTGGGGCTGAAATAAAACCTCTCTCTAGTGGCAGGTTATTCCATCGCATGCAGGGTTCTTACACCTTCCTCTGAAGCATCTGGTGCCAGCCATTGTCAGAGCAGGATAATGGACTATGGGTCTGAGCCAATCTGACAATTCTTTTGTTCCTAAGGCTTTAAAGGCTTCGCCCTATGCATGGAGCTGATAAATTCACGGGGAATCCATTTCTGACTATGTACAATTCCCCACACATGATTGAGCAACAATTAAGAAAGGAAAATATTTACAGTAGAACATTCTGACCCCTCTTCATTTACTCTCTTTCCCAGGCTTGTATGAGTCCATCGAAACATGCTAGAACCGCTCAGGGTCCAGTGGTGGCAAAGGAGCTTCCGGGTCATAGCATCATAGAGTTCAAAGCCAGAAGAGACCACCAGTCTACCCCTGAGAGGTGGTGTTTCCTTGGCTGCTTCTTTGTGGCTTGTGGGGAGCAGCAATGAATTCCTCCTTCCCTTTCCCAGAGAGCCACCTCCGCCTGCAGGAGCTTTTGAAAGGAGAGAACGTGTCCCTGCCTGGAGTATGGAATGGGAGCCAGGAGCTGGACTGGGAGGAGCTGGAAAAGATGCTCTTCCTGTTTGCAAAGGAGCCTGTCACCATCAGCCTGACCATCCTGTACCTGCTCTCTTTTGTGGTGGGATTTGTTGGGAACATCATGTCCATCAAAGTGCTCACCAGGAAGCGTAGCAGTCGGATGCCCAGTCTGAGTGCCACCAGGAGCCTCCTTATCAACCTGGCCATCTGCGACTTGATGGTGGTGTGCGTCTGCATGCCCATCACGGTGGGGAACTTGATATACAAAGCCTGGGTGTACGGGGACTTCCTGTGCAGGGCTGTGCCATTCATCCAGGCCGTGTCTGTCTCAGCCAGTGTGCTCAGCCTCACGGTCATTAGTGTGAACAGGTATTACAGTGTTCACAACCCTCTGAATGCCAGGTCCTTCTTCACCCAGAGGAAGATCCTCAGCGCCATCCTGGTGGTGTGGGTCCTGTCCTCTGGGATCTGCATGCCCCTTATATTCATGAACAAAAGGGATGAGATTGGGGCAGTGGAGGGACTGCCATTGGTGTTCCCAATCTGCAGGGAAATATGGCCTCAAGAGAAGCTCAAGCAAGCCTACAACTTCCTGCTCTTCTGTGCCCTCTACTGCCTGCCCGTGCTATTCAATATGGTCATCTGCTTCCTGACCGTGCGAAGGCTGTGGAGCTGCACCAGCCAGTTAAAGGAGTGCAACTCACTGAACCAATCCCTGCCAGCCTCCAGGCTGAAGATCCGCAAGAAGGTGGCCCAGATGGTGGTGGCCCTGGTCCTGCTGTTTGCCATCTCCTGGCTGCCCTTCTACATGATGGACATCTGGATTGACTTCAACATCCCCAACTCTTTGCAGGATGTGACTCCATCTCCCTGGGTCCTGCAGCTCAGACCTTTTGCTCAGTGGCTAGGCCTCACCAACTCCAGCCTCAACCCCATATGCTATTGCTTTGTTGGGAACCTCTACAGGTCAGCCAAAGAAATGAAGAGCAAATACCACCAGAGGATGGTCTCCCTTTTTAACTTCTCTCTGTCTGAAGGGACTGCACTTTCTTCTGTGCCTGAGTTGCTCTCTTACAGGAACTCCACGGACTCTGCAAGGAAAGAGTCCAGCTGCACCCTAGGAATGGGCAAGAGGTGTCAGGGGGACTCTGACCCTAAGAACAACTGTGAAACTTCACTAATGTCCTGCCAGCCTCTGTCTCTAAACACCATGTCTAGTGAAAAGACTTCTCTATAATCTTGTTCAGGAAGAACACCTATTAATACATTCATCCTTACTAAGAGGTGTATCAGACACAGCTGATGGCCATGTAGTAGGTTTTTCTGAATCTGATATTCTAAAGAGGGAGAAGAAACCTAGCATGCCTTCTCCCCATCTCCCTCGCCCCCAAATAAAGACAGAGGAAGGAAAGAGAGATAAAGAGAAAAAACGCGGAGAAAAAGATTACTTCTATTTTAACTGAGATGAACTTACCAAAATGGACAAATTATCTCTATCAGAGACACCTGGACACAAGAAATGCACAATCCTCTCTCGCGTTAAAAGCTTTCACACTAAATAGATAAACTTCCAATCAGATGTTCTCCTCCTGCTGCTCCATGCAGGTTTGATACATTAGCAATTGTACTTTGACCGCTTGCTGCTGCTTACCCTGAGCTGATAAAGTCCAAATGGAACAAGCTTTCCTGGCTGCAAATCACATCAATCGTAGTTGCAAGCAGTAAAGAAACTCTAGAAACCATATAACATAAATAGTATTAGCAGAGAATTTCACACGCTGTGCCACTTGAGATGTCATTGTCTGATCTGCAACACACCAAGCTGCCATACAAACAAATGTTACTGAAGTGAGTTGTCTGTGACATAACCATTACAGTTCTATATTTGGAAATTCAGAAGAGATAATGTGGCCCCAGAGCCCCTCTGAGAAGTGCAGTAGGAAAATGGGCTCTTTTGGATTGGGAACATTTCCCTTTTGGTGGTTTGGATATAACTGGATTTCTGTTAACGCATTTTACACTCAGAAAGTCAGCTCGCCCACCGCTCTACCTGTACAAAGCAAAGACAATGGCATGTGAAAATAAAAGTAAAAGGTGTTTTATAACAATAAAATCAGAACCAAACTGTAATCTGTAGTCCTGGTATATTTCTCTGGGGAGGAGAGATTCAAAGTGCTTTTATTTTCCTAAAGAGGAAATGCAGGTTAAACTGTGTGCTATTAGCACTTCTAAAGGAGTCTTTGCTAGTAAAATAGTAATGATTGTTTCTTTGTACTATAGTAGTGCCTAGAGCAGAGGTGGGCAAACTATGGCCCGCGGGCCACATCCGGCCCGCGGGACCGTCCTGCCCGGCCCCTGAGCTCCTGGCCAGGGAGGCTAGCCCCCGGCCCCTCCCCTGATGTTCCCCCTCCCCCGCAGCCTCAGCTCGCTCCGCCGCTGGCACAATGCTCTGGGCCACAGGGCTGTGAGCTCCTGGGGCAGGCAGCTACAGAGCCCGGCCTGACTCGGTGCTCTGTGCTGCATGGTGGCAGTGGCGGCGTGGCCTGGCTCCAGCCAGGCAGCATGGCTGTAGCGCCGCCAGCCACCGGTGCTCCAGGCAGCAAGGTAAGGGGGCAGGGAGCAGAGGGGAGTTGGATAGAGGGCAGGGGAGTTCGGGGTGGTGGTCAGAGGACGGGGGTGTGGATAGGGGTTGGGGTGGTCGGGGGGGAACAGTGGGTTGAATGGGGGCAGGGTTCTGGGAGGGCAGTCAGGAAGGAGTAGGGGTTGGATGGGGTGGTAGGGGGCAGTCAGGGGCAGGGGTTCTGGGGGCAGTCAGGGGACAGGGAGAAGGGGTGGTTGGATGGGGCAGGGGTCCCAGAGGGGCCATCAGGGAACAGGGGGGGTTGGATGGGGCAGGAGTCCTGGGGGGGGGCAGATAGGAGGTGGGGGCCTCCCCTAACCGGCCCTCCATACAATTTACAAAACCTGATGCGGCCCTCAGGCCAAAAAGTTTACCCACCCCTGGCCTAGAGGCCCAGGCCCAAATTGTGATTTCATTGTGCTATGCAGGGGTTCTCAAACTTCATTGCACCATGACCCCCTTCTGCCAACAAAAATTGCTACACAACCCCAGGAGGGGGGAGTGAAGCCTGAGTCTACCCGAGCCCCACTGCCCCAGACAGGGGAGGGTCAAATCCCCAGGGCTTCAGTCCCAGGCGGGGGGCCTAGAACCTGAGCTCTGCCACCCACGGCAGAAGCCCTTGGTCTTCGGCTTTGGACCCGGGCGGTGGGGCTCGGTCTTCAGCTTTGGCCCTGGGCCACAGCAAGTCTAACACCAGCCTTGATGACCCCATTAAAACGGGGTCACAACCCATGTTGGGGTCCCGACCCACAGTTTGAAAACGGCTGTGCTAGGGATTCTCAAACTGGGGGACGTGACCCCTCAGGGGGTCGTGAGGTGGTTACACGGGGGTTGCGGGGCTGACAGGCCTGAGCCTGGCCATGCACGGGGCTGACAGGCCTGAGCTCCCATTAAATTAAATTAATATTAAATTAAATTAACTTCCCCATGTTTAATTTCTAAGGGGGAGTCACAGTCAGAGGTTTGCTGTGAGAAAGAGGTCACCAATAGAAAAAGTTTCAGAATCACTGGTATATATTCATAACCAAAGACCAAGCCTCTTCCAATGATCTGACAGTCTGAATAGACACAACAGGTAAAGGGTGGGAGAGAAAGATACAACATACAAGTAGAAGATTTGGATGAAAGTCCAGGACCACCTCTTACTATATGTCTGCACAGGAGCGGCGTCAGCTTTTCTGGTGGCACCTTAAAGACTAACAGATTTATTTGGGCATAAGCTTTCGTGGGTAAAAACCTCACTTCTTCGGCATCCGAAGAAGTGAGGTTTTTACCCACGAAAGCTTATGCCCAAATAAATCTGTTAGTCTTTAAGGTGCCACCAGACTTCTTGTTGTTTTTGTAGATACAGACTAACACGGCTACCCCCTGATACTTGCCAGCTTTTCTGCCGCCCTAGGCGGCGGAAGGTCTCGCCCCGAAATGCCGCCCCCAACAGAGGCGGCGGAAGGTTCTGCCGCCGAAATACCGCCGCGGTCGCCGCCCCCAAATTGTAGTGCCCTAGGCAACCGCCTAGGTCGCCTAATGGGTTGCGCCGGCCCTGTGTCTGCACTAGGGTGGCCAGACAGCAAGTGTGAAAAATCGGGACGGGGGTGGGGGGTAATAGGAGCTTATACAAGAAAAAGACCCAAAAATCGGGGCTGTCCCTATAAAATCGGGACATCTGGTCACCCTAGACTCTGCACAGTGCCTACCACAATGGGGCCCCAAATCTGGCTGAGGCCTCCTGGTGCTACCATAATGCTTTGTTCTCTGCTTACTCACTCAGCAGCGCTTGGGAGAGTAGGGGTGTTGTGTCAGTGAGCAGCAAAATGAAGGAAGCAGCCTTTGTGGTAAAGGATTTCACATACTGTGAAACCTAAACTTTGGAAGACTAGAAGCCATCTTATTAGAGAGCAGGGGACTCAGTGTTCTGGGGGAACATACGATTCAAGTAACATTCCACTGCCTCCCAGGGAGCCTTTTGCTTTGAGAGTTCAGAGAAAGCCAGACCGAAATAGCCATCTGTCCCAGCAGGATTTCCACCTTTTTAATGATCATTAAATAACATTTCATGTTACTAATGATATGCCTGGAAAACAAAGGATTGTCTCCTAACAGACAGTTGCATCCAGAGTCTGTTTTCCCTTCTTTGTGTTAAACGGGCACAAAATCACAATTAAGCATTTTTACAGCGAGTGATAAATGTCTCCTGACCGCTGTGCTCAGTGTGAAAATGCCATTTGCATTTCTGCAGGTGATAACTCATGGGACATGGACAGCGCCTGTTGCCGGGTACATAAAAAGCTGGCCTTTTAATACCCTTCAGGGGAACATTTGCAATGATTTTATTTTTTCTTTCAAAGCATATGTTAGTGTTGGTGAAAGATGCCAGGCTGAGGAGCAGTAGGGGCCTAATCCAAAACCCATTGAAGTCAGTGGGCTTTGGATCAGGCCCTATAAATTGAAATCCTCTACCCACAGACCAGGTGCAGCACAGCACTGCAAAACTTCCCTTATGTTGCCTTGATAAATGTACTCAATCTTGTTCTGAAGGATCTGTGTCTAGGGAAATGAGGGGAATATAGGAGTTGCCATATCAGATCCATCTGGTCCAGTATCCATCTTTGAGAATGGCCAGTAGTGGATGATGCAGACAATGGTACAAGGACTCCGCAGTGAACAATTATGGTATAACCTTCCCATGGGAGAAGTTTCTTCCTGACCCCATCATTTATTGGGTTTATTTGTGCCCTGAAGCATGAGGCTTTATGTATCCCGTAACAAATTCTTTAGAATCCTATTGAATGAAACTGTGGGTGTTGTCATTATCGATAAACATTTCTAACCCTTTCATGACTCCTACAAAGCTCTTGGCCTCAGTGATATCTTGTGGCAATGAGTGCCACAGGCCAATCATGCCTGCCTAAAAATATTTCTATCACTTTCAATTTTATTGAACATCCTCTTGTTCCTGTGTAAAAATAGGAGTGTCCAGTTTACCTTCTCTGTACTATTCATTACTTTGTCTCCTTCAAGAGGAGAGGAATAAGGGGGAACATCATCAACTACAGCCTCGGTCTTTCCACAGAGCAATCTCTCCTTGCTTCTTATCATCATTACTGGTACTGGAATCTCCTTCCTGCTCCATACCCATTCACTCCTTGACCTCTCTGCTGAAACTACCCAGAGGCCTATCAATTATCATGGCTTGTTTCTGGGACATGCACACCTGTTTACTACGGAGAACACCAATTTATTTTACTCAATCTACCCAACAACTGCTAAATAGTAATGATTTTCATTCACTATCACCCCAGGGCAGATTTGAATCAGTGATGTAAGAGGGAAAGCCTCTGTGTCCCATGAGACACCCTGTCCCTCAACAGGTCTGGGTCATTCAGCCGTGTCTGTGTGACGCACGCTAGCTCGCTGAGGCACAACCGCAGCATTTGGGAAGGTGGCTTTTTTCCTCCCTGCTCTCTGATAAGACACAGCTATTTATAGCAGACCAGATCCCCTTGGGGTCCTGCAATATCCTTGTTTCTAATGCCTGACAACCTGACAGGCGTCTAAATGCCATTAATGCTTCAGGCCCTGTGAGGAATACACAAGAGACACATCTTCGTTTACCGAACACAGATGAATTCCCTGCAAGGAGCCAAAGCTAAAGGTCTTGCTCATGGTGTGTGGATTAGCAAACTTTTTTCTCTGTAGACATTGGTCAGCGGGGGCTGGATAGTCTGGGAAAGTGCATTTTAAAGATACTGAATCTTTTCCTAGGAAAGCCCCAAGAAGTCCAAAGGAAATGTCGTAACTATCTAATAATCATCAGATAGTCCCAGGAGCAAACGGGCCCAGTTTAAAGAGCTCTGGAAGGAAAACGAAGATGCAGCCAACAGTCGTCATGGTTTCACAGTCTTTGTTTCTCTTTATCCCCATCCGTCCTTGTTTGCCTCTGCTGAATCCCTCACTCTGGGAGCAGTAGGACAGGATAACGATGACCAGAGGATGGCATTGCTGGGAAGCTGAGTTGGCCTTCCTCGTTCCTAAGGCCAGTGGGCCTTGCTGAGTCCAAACACATGAAGGCTTTGGCCCTGGGCCATAAGAACAGCAGCACAGGATGCATTTTGGCTTCTTGATTAAAAGACGACTCAAGGTAACCACGACCAAACTTTCTTCTGTCCCTCCCTAGGGCTCGTGGGCAATCACTGCCCAAAGGTGGATTTCATCAACTGAAAACACACCCACACTTGGATCTTGGTGCTGAATTTAGTGAAAGGCTCAGAAGTTCAGCTTGAGGTTTGGGGTTCTTCTTATTTGAGCTACACTCATTGCTGGTCCCTAGTTACTAACCTCCCATCACATCACATAGCAACGACCCAGGACATGAGGGCTTTGTGAAAGGAGAAATCTAATTATCCAAGCAGTATAACTACTAACTGTTTCCACAGGAAACAGACAGTGAAATAGGTTAAGGGCATTGACTCATTTTCCATTAACAATGTTGTTAATACACCCCAGCTCCACTGTTTACCCTACAGGACCTCACCCTATTCTACACTTTGCCAGACTGGCTGCAATTTTGCCATTTGAATCAATATGGGCAAATATGCTGCAAGGTGGGTGGGTTTAAAGTAACTTTATCTGAATCTCTTTGCTGCTGCAGGAAATCACAGACGGTTGCTCTGTGGTGCCTGGACTGTCCTACTGTCTCTTCCTCTGCCAGCAGTCCTGTGCTCTCAGTTCTGTCTCAAAGCCTTCAGCACCTGCCAGTGAATCACTGAGGAGACACAAAGCTTTCACAGTAATCTTATTCCAGAGACACTGGTTGTCTCTAACTCCTATTCATAAAGACATGGGGGGCTGAATTCAGACCTGGTGTAACTCTATTAAAGGCAGAACTTTATGGGTTACATGGGACATGAACTGTACATTAACGCTGACACAGCAGAGACTGGGGAAAGCTCTTTCATTCATTGACAAAACAAGTGAGTGCTGCTGGAGATGCTGCAGGGGTGCCCCCCCTCCCGCTTTCCTCCCTTCACCCCATTTTTCTTCACTGCTCCCTCAACTCTCACCCATTCACTCCACCCCCTCGGCTTCTCCTCCATCATCTGCCCCTCTATTCCCTTTCTCCATCCTCTTCCCCAATTCTCCATCATTGCTCATCAATGTATTGTTTATTATTTATTCCTCACAAGTATTAGTAATTATTATTAATAATAATAAGTGTGTATATGTTGAGTCACTGATGTGCATAGCCATGAGCAGAGACATTTAATATTCTGGTCCCACTTACACTGCTGTAAATCAGGAGTGACTCCTTTGGAAGCCAAAGATGTTATGTGGGCGTGAATGAGATCAGAATTGGGCCCATGATCCTGCCCCAGAAGTTTGTCATTTACATGGATTTCCTTCAGTCTTCACCGCTTTGATTTTCCCCCATGGCTGGTCTCCAACTGCAGGCCCAGATCCTCAGCTGTGCCAGAGCACCCCAGGCTGCAGATGAGGACAGCGGAGGAAGCATACATCACTGTCAGCCATCTTTCTACTCCCCTGAATTTGGGACAGCTAAGAACCAGTCAAACCCCTGGCATAAATTAGAGCAACCTCAGGAATCCCCAGCTGCCTGGTTTAAAGTTGCTATTCTGGGGGCACAAAGCAGCCTTAGCAGAGGTCAGGATCTGACCCTGTCTTATGATTCACCATCACTTACCCCTCAAGAATCTCAGAGGGCCTGCCCCATCCTTGGAATAATCCAGAGCAGGGCAAGAAGAGAGTTCTCCACAAAGGGGGGAGAGTTCTGTTTGCTCATATTTTACTTAACTAACCCCTGCCCCTCCCCAGAGATGGAAATATCAGGCAGGTTAAATGCAAAGCCAGCAGCACAGGGGTCAGCTTTGTGTTTCTCCTTCAAAGCTCTTTTGCTCTAGTAGCAAGTCCACCACCCAGACACTTGACATACTCTAAACTTAAATCAATGGGAACCGCAATGCCACAGACTGACTGTGGCCTCCTACATTTTCTTATGTCCCATATGGTGGAGAAGGAGGAAGTTCTCCATATTATCTTTTTAGGAATATCATCCGCACCTCAGTTTTCCCATTTGATATTATCCTCCTGACTGCATGGAATTAAAGCAAAGGAGGCTGTTGGGAGGAAACAAACAGGAAATGAAACAATGACAAAGATATGGTACTGCCATAGCTTAAGGAATACCCAGGGCCCTTAAGGAAACAATGGGGGAGCTATTAATTAGGAAGTGCTCACCTGCCTGGTTCCAACCATACTTGCAAGTTAATTTTTCCCAGGCCTGAGCCTACGATCCAGGGGACACCAAACCACTAAAGACCCCTGTCTAGAGAGGAAGTGGGGTGAGCAGGCAGCAGTGGCTGGAGATGAGTCGCTAACAGAGAGAAACATGCAGAGAACCCCCGTCTCTCCCAGGAGCAGAGGGCTGGGCTGAATGGAACTTACCCAAAGCTTGCAAGGTAAGAATAAAAGTTAGGTCTGACCCAGACGAATAGGCCCTTTGTTGTTTTATCCCTATGCTCTGAATGCTATATACCTGTGGGTAATAAATCATATTTTGTATTGAAGAAGCTGTTTGAGCCACTTTAATCAGCTGCTGTCACAGGCTCCCTGAGGAAAGGGGCATACAGGTGCCAAACACAGTTGGGTCTGTCACCTTATCATGGTTGGTAAACAGGGTGACTGCAGCCCTAAGACCCAGTCTAGGACCACGTGGCTCTATCCAGAGGTGAAGGTACCACAACCTGTCACTAAAGAGATGCACTAAAAAGGGTCTAAAGTGCGGCTCGCCCTGTAACCACGATCTGTGTTATTAGTGAAATCCTTAAATCAAGCCTTTGGATTCAATGGTAAAGTATCATGATTGCAGTATATGAGTGTTCTTGTAACAACGAATACACAGCCAAAGTTCTGTCCCAGCATGCACTGGGCTCAGTATAAAATCTGGGATGAACACTGTCAGAGGGAGCCTCATCTTTTGTTGGTCTAGGATCCTGGTCAGGCACGTGGAAGGGGTCCCCAGCACATTACATTCATCTCTCCATTATGCACCTTTTTTGGCATTCATAGGGGACATACTCCAAAACTAACAAGTGGGGCTGTTCCTTATACTTGCATATCTCCTGCACTCCACTCCAGCCAGCAGCTGTCCCAACAGTCCCTTTACCTTCCCTAGCAAGGATGATGCCTCCAGATTCCCTTACAGGGCAATCCAGGATTCAATTCTCTGCTTTCTTGGCAAATCACTTAGTGTCTCAATGCCTCAGTTTCCCATCTGTAAAATGGGAGGAATGGTACTCCCCTGCTCACAGGTGTGTTGTAAGGATAAGTCTACTAGAGACTGTGAAGTGCTCAGATACTACAGTAGTAGGGACCATATAAGTACCTAGATAGATTCAACACTTGCAAACTAACATTTTTCCAAGTGAGGTGTCTCCAAATCAAAGTCCTTCTGCTTGGTGCCCCTTGCTGATTGCAAGAAGCAGCCTGAAGAAATCAATGCCTGGAGCATTACAGTAAAGAAATGGTCTGGGGCTGGCAGAATTCAGGGCTGGTTAGTTTGTCATCATCATCACTGAATGGGGGAAGGGAGTTTTCATGGCGCTGAAGTGTAACCTTTGATTTTGCATGTTTTCAGTGCAGCAGCCTGTTCCTGTTGCATAGCTCCACGTTAGCCAACACACTGCATTTTGGCAGATCAATTAAAAAAAAAAAAAAGGTAAGTACATTTCAAATATCTTTTATGGGAGATGTTTCCTGACCTCTGAAAATACTCAGGAGGTGGGAAGCATTGATCCCTTCCATACAAGCATACAGACAAGAGGCAGATCGGAGCGTACTGTTCCCCACAAAACTCTTCCATGGAGAATTGTTTTATAATAGGGAAGCAGTTATCACTGGGCCTGATTTTCAGAGGTGCTGAGTTTCCATTGACTTTGGCTGGGTTTGTGAGCGTTTAACACCTTTAAAAAATGAGGCCTTTATTATTTATAAACGCCTCTCTGCTCACTGTGCAGTAGCTTCCTGGGTCTAAAATGGGTGTTTCTTTGTGTATGTCCAAATGTGATCAGATGTGTTTCTGATATGCAAATCTTTGCAAATCCTCTCCTGAACGTAAACTGATCCCCATCCATCTCAGGTGCAGATGGCTCCATACAAAGTGAAGGGTTCTCTAGCTTGACTTCCCTTCACCATGCTGTGCAGCCCAGAATTTTGTCACTCTTAGTCAGTGCAGGTTGGTGAGGCAGTGAGACTATTAGTCATTTCTGATTACCTTAGCAAAGCTGAACTTGCGAGGGATGGTCATCCCCGAGAGCACCTTTCAGAGGATCTCCACAGCTGCCTATTGACTATGAGTCAGAGATCCACCATCTGTCTCTGACTCCTGCGTCAGATATGGATTACACATCAAATGCATCCAACTCAGGTGTTGCATAATCCATTTTCCACTTGAGGGGTTTGTATTCAATTCCCAGGTTTTTTTTCTCAGCTATTTGTTGCAGAAAAGTGTGGCTGCTTATGCAAGATGTGAATAAAAAAAAAAGTGTATGATGAATGTATTGTTTAGGCAGATTTATCCCATTATCTAGTGCTCACAAGCCAAGGAGTTGTTATTTCTCAGGGCAGTGAAGGAAAGTGTAATACGCTATATGGAAAATAAAAGAAAGAAAGAAAAAAGAAAGGAAAGATCTAGACAGTGAAGTGAAACCATCTTAAACTAGTTACTGGCAAAAAAACAGAACTGCCAATAATATTAAAGCTCACAAGTACCTGCTTATACATTACGATAAAGATCTGGACAGTTAAACTAATAAAGCTATTAAATCTGCAACAACCACACAGCCTGAGGATCTCAGAAAGCCGTTAACTCTCAGAAGAGGCCTTTCCACTTCCAGAGAGATAAGGACATTTCCAGATATTAACATGCATAAGCAGCAACAGGTAGATGGTATGTGAAGCCCAGATGACAGTATCAACCTAATCCCCTGAAGCTCCAATATCTTTTTAATTGTCTCGACTTCCTCCAAAGAAGTTTGCAGGTTGATGCATGTCAAACGTATTAGTAGGGATGGGTCCAAAGCACCTCCTTGCCTTCCTTCTTATCTCTCACAAGAAGTTTCATTATTTCATTACTTCTGCCTAGTGCACGGGGATCTTTCTGCAGTTCAGAGCATACTCTGCATAACAACTAGCATGGAACCTGCTGTTTTACAGGCTATCTGCCTAGGTACCTAAATGGCACCATTATTGTAATTCCTCAGTGCTTCATGATCATTAATAAATTTATCCTCTCTGCGAGATAGGAAATTAGAATTATCCCCATTTTACAGACAAGAAACAGAGCTGCAGTGACTGGTCTAATGTCACACGGGGTCTCTGGCAGAGCAGGGAAATGAACCCAGGTTTCCTTTGTCCCAGCCCAGTGCTTTAATCACAAGACATCCTTCTTCTAGACTCTCTAGGCTCTTTTGGGGTACACAGTATTTATAGGAAGAACTGACAGGTTCCTTTACAGCTCAATAGTCAAAGCTGGAGTGGCTCACAAAAGCTCATCTGGGGATGGGGAGTACCGCGTAAAAACTGATGGCACAATATGGCAGATGAGCATCAGGGAGAAGATATGCTACAAAGACAGGAAAGGCAAAAATTCTCCTCCTAGAGCCACCTTGGCAGTAGCCAGATTCGGTATTCTGCTCTTCCTACACATGCAGGACTCCCATGGAAACCTGCACATGCAAGGAGAGCAGCACTGCAAAGTCAAGCCTTATCATGAGGCTTGTCCTTTATGGGATGGTAGGTGTCCTCTTGAGAACTAGAGGTTCTTCAAGTGAAGTTGTAGGCAGAGGAGTAGCTCTGTAAGGATAACAGGTTGGCCTCCAGGATTATATGTTCTCAGGAATTTGCAAATCACTTTGTTCGGCGTACAGGTCAAGCAATGATTTTTCTGACTGCCAGCCCTGTAAGCTCCAACTGCGATCTGAACATCAAACAGGGCTCTGTCTGCCTCCCACACTAGCATTATCAGGAATAAATATAGTTGAGCATTTTATTGATGCTCAAGAACCCAGCCTGCGTTCCCATGCCAGTGTTGGTTCTGCAGTGCTAACAGTAGCAAAAACTCATTTGTTTCAGTAGCGTAAACAGATGTAATTCAGTGACTGAAAACACACAGGGCTTGATTCTCCTCCACTCATTCTGCACCAGTGTAACCTGTTGACTTTGGTATACTTATTTCTGTTAGTGTGAGATTGGAACAAGGCCCGCAGGGAACAAAATACAGTAGCTGCGAAGTTACTGTCATACCAGTTGCTGTAATTCCATTGACTTAATGTAGTTACTCCTGATTTACAAGTCAGAGCTGGATCAGGCACTAGAGGCAGAGTAAGGTGGTGCCATTTTTATATTGTCAAATTTACTTCTGAGAACAAATACTAAAACAGCACTTCCTAAGAGTTCCTAGCTTCAATGTGCTCATTATTCTGCCTATGAAAGGATGGAATTCTCATTAATGCTCTCAGGTAACCCTGAAGTCTCAATGTCTGATGGTTTGCAGCCATCAATCTGCTCTGCATGTGCCCTCGGGGACTGACAGGGGCAATTGCATCCTTAAATAAATCTTTAGGCAATTTGTGGCATTGGGTATTGAGTTGCCCTCCTGTTGTCTGGTATTTCCGGAGAACAATGCAGTGGCATGATGAGGCCCCGTACAGTGATAATTCCAATAATAAAGAAAGAGCGAGATTTTCATCCAAATAGGCTTTTGTTGGAACTTTCAGGAACCTGATCCCAGCTAATAATGACCTCTCCATCTCAAGTTCCAAACAGCCCCATTCTGCCCAATTCAGTGAACACCTGCCTGACTGCAGACTCTGCAAACAAGTAGCATTTAATGGGCTATACCAGCCACACACTGTAAACCAATAATCCAGTACCAAGTCGGAGCAAAGCTGCTGCCTCCACACAGCTCACTCCTTTTTAATCCCCCAATAAGGAGCATCTGGTCATAGGACACAGAAATAAACCATTGTCATGCTGGCTACAACAGCGAGTGTGAAGCCAGTATCATAATCCCTGCACTGAACCAGTAATAGATAATTCCAATGCAGAAGTAAAATGCCCATCAACATTGCCAGGGTATATACACTGCTATGTATAGAGGGTGGGGACATAGATGACAAAAAGATATTGGAGTGAAGAAGCTCACACTGGTGGTACCCCAGCCATTAGCAGAGGCACATACCAGATCATAGCTGTTAGGGCAGAGAACTGCTGAGGAATATATCACACTGCTTAGGTGCACATCTAATCCAGTCTATTTCAGGTATTGCTAGGAGAGCCACTACAGGAGTACCCAAGCGCCCTACACACGCATTACATTTCCCATACCGATGTTTGCCGTGGGCATTGGGATGTCTGCTCTTATAGAAGGTGAGTGGAGTTAAACTGAAAAGGGGGGACTGTGCAGAATGACTAGACACAGTGTCCTGGAGAAACCCATTCTACAGTAGGGAACAAGCAGATGTATTGCAGTAACTCCTCAAACAGGGACTTTTCCTTGCTGTTAAGGTAAAGAACAGTTAGTTCTCTTGGACCCTGTCATGTGGTTCACTACTCAGGTGCCTCCTTATGGCCGTACCTTGGGAGTAGCTCTTGACCAATCTGACGCCCCCTCCTTCGGTTGCTCACTCCATCTCTCTCCCTCTCTGGACTCAATTGCTCCCTCTTCATGGCTCGGCCCTTTGAACAGGTCACTATAATTTTCCCCTTACAGGATACCAAAGTTCCACTGGACAATCTGTCTCAGGCAGTCTTCCGTTCCACTGCCCAGACCATGCCACATCTCTAGTGGCTGGCAGGGAACCCGGGCCTGCCCACTACTCTAGGATCCAGCACAGGCATCCTATGCCCAGCAACCATGGTCTACCCAATCTCAGACCTATTGCTGTTCCCCTGGGCTCTTCCTTTCTTCGTCTACTGGCCCACCCCCTAGGTTACCACTGGAGCCTCCTATGGTTACTTCACCCTCTCTCAGGTTCTTACCAGCTTCTGTATTCCGAGGCAGGATCCCAGGGCTTACACTCCCCCTAGACCTGCTCCTTGTCTCTAGCCCACTCCCCTCCTTTCTAGGAAGTGACTGAGAGTTCCTTCCTGTGCCACCAATTTCCTCTCTATATGCCTCTCCCAGGTCTTCACCCAGCTGGGCTTCACCAGCCGTTAGGCCCAGCCAGCCCTGACTCTCCTCCAGGTGCAGCCTGTCACAGGGATAACTGGCCCTTTTTACCTGCTCAGGCCTTGTCCTGTTGGGTAGACCCCCCCCATCCTCCACCACAGTGCCATTCACAACATTTCCTGTCTCAAGTCCATGAAGGAGCGCTCAGAAGCCAGAAGATTGATATAACCGTCAGGCAGGCAGTAAAGTGGGACTAGAGTAACTGAGCTTCCCCTCCACACCAGCATCAGCTACTTCAGTCAGGAAAACAAGAGATGATGCTGAGTATCATCCAGTCCCATTGCCTTCAGGATGTCCGGCCTCTTGTGGCTGGTAATGTTTATGTTACATGGTTCTGAATATACTTCTACTGGCCACCGAGTTGTGGCAAAAATAAACTTCTTTCTACCTTTTTCTGTCCCCAAAGGCTGATGTGCAGTGAACTGTCAGCTGCCTTTCAGTGTAGGGTCAGCTGTCTATAATATGGGCAACATGACTGAATGGCAAAGACCAGAAAACTGATAAACTGATCATGTACCAAAAAAGCTTAAACAACGACCCATAGGCACTTAGGCCTAGAACCATTGGGAGTTAGTTACCTAAATACTTTTGAGGAGCTGGGCCTTATTGGGTTTGTTATAGGAAGTGACAGGGTGAAAATCCTAATAACAGGAAAGGAACATCAAACAGCAGAAGTTCTTTGTCTGACTGAGATCTATATCCTGCTTCAAGACAGCAAATTTCTGTCAGTAAGATGGACAGAAAGGAAATGAGAAAGAGAAAAACCACAGTGTTTCATTTATAACCCTCCATTTTCTGCATGTGCTGATGAGCCCAAGCATGTTCAATCAAGAGGCTTTTGTCCCCAGTGGGTATGTTCTGATAGATTGTTTTCTCAAGTCCTTCTTCAGCTGAGAGAAAAGTTAAGAACTTTCTTTCAATATCTTGGCATTCTGTGCAGTACAAGAGAATTCTGCAACTAAATTGGTTCAGTGGGTGCTGTGTTTCCAGACACACAGACCCAAACATGCACTATGAGTCTAAAATGACTGACTGCAGATTAAGGAAAACTAGCAGCAAGAAAGAACGAATGTAACGCATCCAGGAGAGAGCACAGTGTGTGCCTCTCCTCTGTTAGTAGCTGCAGCCACTCTAAGAACAAGATGGCTGACGGAAATTCACCTGCAGAGGGTTAGTGCCAGGTCTACGCACTGGGGTGAATATCCCACCCCATAGGGCGCTCTTGTTTGGGTAGAACTTTTCTCTTAGGCTGGATTAGCAGGTCAGCAGCATAATGTGACAGCTGCATCTTCATATGATATAAATGCAATGTTTAAAAAAATTAAAGCTGAAAACATGCAGATTAGAGCAGAAGTGGAGGCAAGGCCACAGAGTGGTGGAATACAGGTTTTTTTTGCATGCTTGTGATTTTCTCCCATTCCTGCATATGCAGCTGAGGGTGGGGCTGTTAACGATTATTAATAATGAGCATTAGGCTGGAATGGTAGCTTTACCACCAGCCCTGGCAAAGGGCAGTGCTTACTGGGCTGCCCCTGGAGCAGAGTGAGATGCTAGCCAGTGCACTGGGGGGCAGGGGCAGAGCCCAGATCCTGTCCCTTCCCCACCATCCACCTGCACAGTAGGGAAGGGCGTAGTGGCTCTGAATTACTTGCTGTCTTCCTCATGCTGCAACCTGGCACAGGTAGCCAATGCAAAGGAGTGAGGGACGCCTTCCACTCCCTTATGCCGCTGGGCCATGAGTTAGTCCTTATGTAGCACTTTGAAAGGGGCTTTACAGAGATATCAAAGACATATGGTTCCAGCTGAAGGGATTACAATCAAAAGCCTCAACCTGACAAAGAGTGGATTGGGGCCATGCAGATCCCACTGCAGGATCAGGGCTTTTATTAATGGATGGTTGTTCACATATATTTGAAAGCATTGTTGTTCACCGTTTCCTTTCTTTTTTTCTCTCCTTTTATTGCCAGTTCTTTAAATTACAGAGATGAGATCTCCTCTGGTCTCTTGTCCACGGATCCATTAAACAAAGCATTCAAGCAATCCATATCTATTAAATAAAACACTAAGAAAAGATAAACACATTGAAACTGCCATCCATTAATGCCTGCTGTTCCGAGGCAAACATAAGGATCAAATTAAAGAGGAAAAGCAAGAGGGGAGGCGAAGACAATTACCTCAATGTGTCCCAGTGGCATTCTCCAATAAGTGCGATAAGAGAATTAAGCATCATTTCGATATACGCTGCCTATTTATGAGGTGTTTGCACTGCACAAAGTCACTACGCAAAGTAAAAGAGGGAGAAGCAGCAGCGGAAGAAAAACAATTAAGTAAATCCAGGCATCTACGCAGCCCACAGCAGCATCACCAAGTGCAGGGTCAGAACCCAGATCTCCTCTGGCTAGTCTCTGTGCTCCTAGGGCCCAACCTTGTGAGGTGCTGAGAGCCTTCTGCAAGATGCTCAATGGCTTCAACTCCCATTAATTTCACTGGGGAGCTGAAGGCACTCAGCACCTGACAGAATCAGACCTCTAAGAAAAGACTTACCGGGCCAGATTCTGATCTTGACTCCAGCCCCTTTGCACCTCTCTGGCAGGGAAAGGGGGATGGAAAGGTGGCAGCTGTGGAGGAATCCCGAGCAGGCTCACCCGGGTCTATGAAATGTGAATGCCAGAGGGCACAGGAGAGGATGGGAATTCCAGAGATGGGAGAGGCGCTGGAGTGATCGCCAGCTCTCTGAATGGCCCTTGGGGGCAGGTACAAGTTGCCAGCACATGTTGCATCCCTGAGGAGCTCTGGAGCAGCTGAGGGTCCAGCCCTAAACTATCATCAGATTGACAGAATACGTATAACCCCTTTGTATATCAAGTGTAACTTTGCCTCCTGGGGCCTGGTCCCCCTCCCACCGCCCCCCCCCCCGGCACCAATTTTACACCAGTGTAACTTCATTTCCCACAATGGAGCTGGTCCTGATTTATCCCAGCAAGAGGAGACTCAGATCCTATGCATTTATGCTTTTCACACAGTCCTTCATGGAGGACAAACATCTTCCTTCTATTCTGAGTATCATTCTATCTAGACGTGCAAAATATTAAACTCGCTGACCCTGGAAATCTCCTCCTTCCACATGCCAAAGCTGATCCTTCTCGATAATGGAAGAAAAATAATTAATGCAGCACCAGTAGCAGGTTACAAATCCAAGGTTATTTCCTCCGAGTTACTGGCTGGCATATAAAGGTAACTTTCCCTGACTGAATTATGAGTTTATTAGCCATGTGAGACATTCCTGCAGCGTGAACAGGCGACACGAAATGCAGACACAAACCCTCGGCCGGTAATTGTTCAGCATCCCTCTCCTGTCCAATTGTCAGCCCCAAGATTTGTACAGTGTATAGCTGCTACTTTGAATCAGAGTTTCTAAAAGTTCAGACTCCTATCTCCCCATTCATCTATTTCCCTTGCTTAGCTGTTTATAAATCGCCTAATACCTTAGAACCTCCACTTAGTTCTTTCCAATGCAGTGTAGTGTTTTAATGAAGACACTCTAAGCCGATGGGAGAGAGTTCTCCAGTCAGTGTGGTTAATCCACCTTCCCGAGAGGAAGAAGCTACGTCAGTGGAAGAAGTCTCCCGCCCGCATAGCGCCGTCTACTTGGGGGGTTAGGTTGGTATAACTGCATCGCTCAGGGGTATGTGGATTTTTCACACCCCTGAGTGACCTAGCTATACGGATACAGGTCTGTAGCGTAGACCAGACCTCAGATTCGGTGGATGCGACATCCATTCTCTCCTCTAATCCTCGGAATCTTGAAGCAAGAGTCACTTTCCTGCTCCACCAATAAATGGCTCCACTTTTTAAAGAGACCCCGCATCCCAGCTTCCCATTTTGTGCCTGCGGTTCTGACCCCTCAGATGACTACTGGAGTGATTGATTGTATGCAGACAGCTGCCTCCATAACTTGCGGGGGCAACTATATAGTCAGGCAGCACTTGCACACGTAGTTAATTGTGTTGCAAAATCACTTCCATATTCACAGAAAATTCCAGGCCCTTAACATCAATTAATCATGTTGTTAAAGTTGCTGCTTTATATGGACTGGCTGCCTGGTCAGTGTGAGGTGTACAGAGGTCAAATATGCCCTGAATATATATTGTTAATAAGTTACTATAACTCCCTTTCTGCTTCAATCAGGAAGCAATCAGTCTATTCCACACTCTATGACAAGCAGGATTTAAGCAATCACCTCTTCGCTTTAGTCAGGAATAATTGAGTGTCCTGATTTGAAAAGTACTGTCCAAAGTAAAAGTAGATGTGAAAAGAACCTGGGGTTAAAATTAGCAAGCTAATGCTCCTGAACTCAAGAAAAATGATCATCACCTTTTTGGCAAATCCGGGAGGGATGTGACCTCCTTGCAAATCAAGCACCATCTGTACTGATCTCTGGCAAGGAGCTTAAGATGGTCTGATTGTATATTAAGTTTCTGTTCATCACTGGCAATCTTCTCCTGTTATTACAGCTTTTGGTGGCCACATGATCACGGGCCATGTAGTGGCATTCCTTGGTACACACGCTTCGGAATTCTTTGGTCTTCCTTTCTTATATGTCCCTACCAAGTGACTCAATGAAATCAAACACATAAGGTCTTTAAAACATCTAAAACTCTCTTTCACCCATTAAATGGGATTGGCTTTTTAAAAATTCTATACTGAAGTTCAGGGCTGGCCTCTCAGTCTGATACGGTCAAATTTTCAAAAGCGCCAAAGTCACTTAGGAGCCTAAGGCCCATTTTCAAATGTATCATAGGCACTTCAGGGGCCAGATTTTCAAAGGTATATAGACAGCTGAAGAAGCAGACACCCAGTGAGATTTTCAGGTGTTTCTTTGAAAATCCTGCTAGGCACCTATCTGCTATTCTGACACCTAAATACCTTTGAAAATCTAGAGCCTAAAAAACCTAAGTCTTACTGAACATCAATGGGACTTAGGGTATTGAAGGAAAAATTTTAAAAAGCAACTAAGCACCTTAGAAATATAAGTCCCATTTTCAAAAGTGACTTAGGAACATAGGAACCTATTGATTTCAATTAGCTCCTAATGCCCAGATTTGTAAAGGTATTAAGGTATTTAGGCATTTCTGTGCTCAGCATTGAAATTCCTAACTGATTTAGAAGCCTAAATATAATTTTCAAGAGGGTTGGAGATATTTAGGAGCCTAAATCCAATTCACAGTCAATGGTATTAAAAGGAGACTTAGGCTCCTAAATCAATTAGGTGTTGCAGTACTGAGAGCCGTAATGCCTAAATACCGTTTAAAATCTGGGCCTATGTGCTTTTGAAAATTTTGCCCTAAGTCTCTTTTGAAAATAGGTCTTAGGCTCTTTTGAAAATGTTATCCCTAGTAGCTTATTTTCTCAAGCTGATGCAGAATTTACCTTAGGGCTTGTCTACATGAATACTTAGTTTGCGGCAAGCTGGGGGGTAAACCTACCCCGCACTAGCTTGCCATGCTCTAAGTGTCTGTCTGGGTGGACCCTGCTGCCGTACACTAAGAGTTCCCTAGTGTGCTTTAATCTATTCCTGTTTCAAAACAGGGTTTCAAACCCTCTGTAATGGGTCCTTCAAATACTTTGGCCGATTCTGCATTAGCAACTAACCCATTTTCTACTCCAGTTGAGGGAGCACTGGAGTCCTGGTTAACACCTGTTGTCAGACATGGGTCCGTTTTCCTAGAGTAGCTAGTCAAACACTGAGGTCTGTACTTTGCTCTGTCATCTTGGTCACCCTGACTGGTAATAACGTGGCCGTGGAAGCATTTTGTTACCACTTACTAAGCCAGTGCTATGCCTCTCCTTACCCGAAAGCAGTGGGGGTGCCGGAGTCTGGAGGGCAGAAGCTCTCTTGCTCTGATGCTAGCACTGGTGTCTTTTCAGTCTCTGCTGCCCAGGTTTTATTTTCACCTGCTCAGATGTAAGGAGGGAGGGGGTTGGGGCAGAGCTGGCTGTCAAATGCAGGAATGAGATGGGAAGCATTTGAATTGGTTTGGGTCTCATTGACTGGTGGGGCAGGCTCACAGCCATCCTCCTGCTGCTCTCTTAATGAGCCAGAACTCAAGCTGGACATCTCTAATGGCAGGAAAGGGATCGGCAGGCTGGATTCCAAAAGCCAGGAATAAAACACTTTCTTGAAAGCCCATCAGAGGGCAGGGCACATCCCTCAGGCTTCTGCCCCTTCCAAACCAGCCCCTTTCCTACCTACCTTAGTACTTAATTGCTCCTGTGAATGAGTTACGTTGACCTAAACTGTTGGTACCAACTGCAGACACAACACTGGGCCATAAACTGCAGGTACAAGATGGAGGCCAGACAGCAAAGTGCTGCTTTCTGCTACCTTTGACTACCTCCATGCCTGCTATAGATCCCTGATTGCATTCCCCTCCCGTCTATCTCTGTATGTCGTGCTCTCACGGCTGCATCCCCGGGCTATGGAATTTGGGATCATGGCAGAGGCTGGCTACATTGAATCCATGTGATGAGCATGAGAGGACAGTAGTGCAGCAGCTCTGTGCAAGACAAGCTTTCTTTCCTGAATGATTGTAACTCATGGAGGTTATTCGAGGTTGGAAATACAGCGGGGACAAACAGATCTGGCAACATCACCTCATTTTTTCATGGAGCACTGCAGCCCGTTTCTGGCAGTCCAGGGGTGAGGAATCTGTTGTGCAATGACTCCCAGTTCCCTCTCCCCCACCCCTGAGGTATTGGAGGAAGTCTTGACCATGGTCTTCGTACAAGCAGCCAGTATCGGAGACAGATAGCAGCCATTCAGGGAATTTCTCTCTCAGAGGCCAGACACATTGGATAGCAGGTTTTGTGGAGACTCTACCCTGTCATAATTATGGATAGTGAACAGTCACCATCACCTGTTCATAGAAGTATGTAACATCTCTCTCTCCCCTCCCAGTATTTGAGATCATGTTAGTAATTTAATCCAAGCCAAAGTCATCTTGGACTAAAAGACGTACACCGTGCTCTCCGTCAGTACCAGAAGCAATGGTTCCTGAAGAGTCTAGAATGGCATGTCTCCATGGTACCTACTAGGGGATGTTCTCCTCCAGCCGGTGGGAAAGGAGACCCCAGACTGAGTATGTGGAGAAAGAAAGGATCACGGGGATAGTAGCCTGGGTTGTCCTGCGCTGGGTGGGTTAAAGGACATTGAAGAGGCTTCTGGGACTGAGATTATGAACAGGTCTACCTGGTAGCAGCAGGAGCTGGGGTTGCTCTCCTTAGGTTGGGAATAAGGCAGGGCATACTGTGCTCCAGCAGGGCCATGAAATAAACCTCTAGGACAACTTGGTAAAGAATCCCTAAAGTAGGCTTCAGTCCTAGCCAGGAGTGGGCTGAGGACCAGAGCTCCTCTTCTCCTCTGTCCCACAGAGCTACATCCCCCACTCTCATTTACCATTGAGGTAGGAGGTTTGCTGTAAAACTCACACTGTATCTTGCCCAGAATGTCGCTTACTGACGGGCCTGGACAACTCTGGGTGTGATTCTCCTCTCCTTCACCGCTTTAACCCTCGTGTCTCTCCAGTGACGTCAGTGGCATTACTGCAGACTTACGGCACGGCAGTGTAAGTGACAGCAGAATCAGACTCCCAGTGTTCAGCCTCTGCTGACAAACTGAGTGGGTTCGGCCTCCCACCTTTACGGTGAGCTTGGAGCGGGAATGTGATTAGGGAGCCAGCGCGGCACATATCCTGTGAATACCAAGAGGAAATAGCTTTCAAGGGTGCTTCAAGCCTCACCTTTCATGAGAACAAAAAGTCCCCACCCCTCTCGCCCTGACATCAGCTAACATACACTTTTGGTGAACAACACCTAGCGATGGAGAGATGAAGGATTCAAAGCAGAGAGCATGGGTCCTGGGATTAATTGTCTGAAATAACAGAATTACATAGTGCGACAAGATGATTACATACTATGCTCTGTGTGTACCAACCAAACACCCCAGCCAGACTGGGAAATACACACACACAAAATCTGCTACAGCTGCTCCTCCACAAGCAATCAGTGACCCCAGCTGGAAAGGTCACTCCTTTCTTGTAGTTCAGCTGTTCCCAGTTTTCTGCTAAGTCCTTTACCCACCTTTGTTGGCAATGGCCTTCCTACACCCCCAGAGACAAACGCAGGCTCATAGTGACCCGTGAACAATGCCCTTGGACTCACACACTCATCTACACTTAGGCTTTGTCTACATTGGACTTTCGTCGGTAAAACTTTTGTCGTTCAGGGGTGTGAAAAAAAACAAACACACACCCCCAAACGACAAAAGTTTTACCAACGAAAAGCCGCTTGTTGGGGGTTTCATTTTTTTGTCAGTGGGAGAGCTCTCTCCCGCTCACAAAGAGCGGCTATACTGCGCACCTTTTAGTGGCACGTCTGTGCGTAGTGTAGACACAGCCTAAGCCATCTTCGCCCGTCAAACGCACAGGCATTCACTCCATCAAGCACAAGCACAAGCACAGATTGAGGCTATGTCTGCCCTACAAACCTTACTGAGGCACAGCTAAACTGCTACAGCTGCGCTGCTGTAAGGTCTCCCTTGGAGCCGCTCTTTGCCGCCAGGAGAGAGCTCTCCTGATGGCATAATTAAACCACCCCCAACGAGCGGCGTTAGCTATGTTGGCAGGAGAGCCTCCCTTGCCAACGTAGCAGTGTCCACGCCAGCTCTTTTGTCGGTGAAACTTATGTCCGTCGGGGGGGATGGGTGTTTTTTCACGCCCCTGGCCGACAAAAGTGTTAGTGTAGACAAAGCCTTAGAGCTACACACACAGACATGAGAGACATAACGTACCCAACCACAAAAATCAGCCTGCCCCACCCAATTATATACACACAAGCTCTTTGGGACAGTGACAATCCTTTTGTACAGCACCTAACACAATGGAGTCCTGGTCTATGACCATACAATAATAATAATATAGAGGCAGCCGCACGTCCATGTGACACTGTCGTTCACACATGTACACTCAAAAGGATTGATTCAACCCTAGGATAAGCAGTTGGTGGCGCTGGAAGTGGATGTGGGATGACAATGATTTAGTAGTGATGGTGTGACGCTCAGGAAGGGCTTAATCCTAAATCCACTGAAGTCAGTGGAAAGACTCCCCTTGATTTCAGTAGGCCTTAGATCAGGCCATTAGTGTTCAAGTCTTACTCCATGTGCCTGTCTGAGATGAGTCAAAAGGTGCATTGATTGCTACTGCATCTTGGGTTTAGTGGGAATGTGACAGGGTGGTTGCATTATGCTGGGGACGGGGCTGAAAACCATAGAAGTGATGGCCAGATGGCTTGGTAGTGGTGGTGGAATTTGTGTACCCCTGGGGGTCATGGGCATGGTGATGTGTTGTTTTGTTTGCGTGAGGAGGGCGGTGGTGGTGGGTCTGATGAGGTGTAACTAAAAGGTGCAATTTGAAACATGTTTAGTTAAACCAGTGCAAACTCCAGTGTGGACATTTTTAATTTGATTTAAACCTAGCTCCCAGCTGTTTCACTTAGTTCTGCTGGCAAATTTACAGGCACAAGCTCACCCAAGAGAATCGATTTTAAACCCAGCTTTGTCCCCCCCACAATGGTTTTGTGTTGATTTAAGTGCATCTTCGGTGTGTGCACATGGCCCAGGGGCGTCCGTAATTCTGCCAAGCAGAGAGTGTTTTGATTTTGTGTTACGAGGACATTTTGGAGACTGTGTGATGTATGCACTTGGAATGTCATTGATCTCCTGTAAGTTCCATTTTCACTGCAGTGACCCAAAGGTTAGCAGCTACCCTGCAACTCGGATGCTTTAGGCCTACGTCAAGGAAGACAGATGTCAGGGCTCTACTCTTAATTTCACTGATTATGTGGAAGAAGAGACTATAACCTTCATTCAAGTTTCCTTAGCAAAATTAATCCATGTTCCTTATACTATGGTTGGCAGTAACATAGAGTAACCCCAAGGCCCTAGCACGGAGGGGACAGTAATTCACTGTGACCGTTCAGCTTTCCTTATACACTATGTTAACCCAAATCTGGCTGGAAGTTCTGACACTGACCGACAGCCCCGGGCGCTCAATCAGGAACTCCACACTGCTTCTGCAACAGGCTGCATAAAACACCGCGGAGTACCTATCCGCTAGTCCTCCCTGGGTATGTGCATAGCACCCTGTCACTATGGTCTCATTTGGAGCACCCTAAATAATTCCCTCCATCCTCTAACCTTTCACATACTTGCACTCCTGGGGCAAATCCTGGCCCCATTGAAGTCAATGGAAATATTGCCCATTTTGAAGTCAGTGGGGCCTGATCTTTAGGGAAAAGAAAGTGCTGAGGGTGCATGGGCTGGCTTAACACAGGCTGCCTTTGCCGGGTATGGAGTCCATAGCTGCTGCTGGGGACGGGGTAGCCCTGTTACCCAAATTGAAAGAAGTGAAGCACCCCCATCTACTCAGCTCTTTGCCATTGTTTTTCCCCTCCCTGCGTTTGCTGTTTTCTTATTCCACTGGAATCAGCCCCTCGGTGTGATTGGTGGATCTGGCAGTTTCAGCTTTTAATACGTCCTCAATCATTTCTGGCTTCCCTTCCCTGACAAAAGTGCTCCCTCCCTTGGCCATAAAACATCGCATAAAGCATTTCCCCTCATAGCCTGGCTGGAGAGAACTGGAACAAACCAATGGAAATTTCATCCTGCAGGCTGTTTTCTTTAACCCTGAGCGTGGCACATTCCCCAAGTGTGTCCACGTAATGATGATTCTTGCACTTATAGAGCCCCTTTATTGGATGTCTCAGAGCACTTTATCCCAATTTTACAGATGGGGAAACTGAGGCACAAGCTAGGTAGGTGACCTTGCCCAAGGTCGGTGGCAGTGAGGACAATGGCCAGGTCTCCTGACTCCCATTACCACCTATTCTATTCACCAGAATAAGCTACCCTCCTGGTAGTATCCATGGAGGTAACTGTGGGCCACGGGCCTGCCCTGCTGCTGGCCAGCTGTAATAACAAGTGACAGTAGTGCAAGGGGCAAGTGGGGAGGGGGGTTGGGCTGGAAGGATGGCAGCTCACATACGTATCCTCAAGGACAGTAGACTTGAGAATAGGATGAAATTAGGGGCAAAGTATTCTCACAGGTCTGTCAGGGATGCAGGAGATTCTGGAATCGCTTACTCCCCAATCCATGCTGCGTGACTGGAAGCCATTCAACCCTACCTGAAATGATTACAGGGGGTAGTGCTATCCATTTCACAGGTGGGCATACTGAGGCTCAGAGAGGCCATGTGGCTGAGTGAGTCCGGGGCAGAACCAGGACCACAGCTCAGGCCCTGCACTCATTCCTTCAGGCCAGGCTGCTATCAGGGAAGTTAAATTAAAAGAAAACAAAGCCAATGTCCCTTAGAGCTGGGGGGAGGAAGGGAATAACTTCACAAGGAGCCACGTTGGCCAATACAGCACTGCCTGGAACTCCCACCCCAACACATGCATGGGGAGGGAGCTCTCACCCCTGCTCTCCCCAGCTCCCGGATTGTCTCGGCTGCATAGTCAATTAACCACACAGGAAGGTGAAAGTCAAGAATCATTTTGAATATCTCCCCGCCCCAACCCAGCCTGGTTCTTGTTCTGAAACCAAACCTTGTGAAGCCAGAGAGAGCAGCTCCCCCCCTAGAAACCAGAGACAGACACAGAGGTTTGGTTACTCCATATCTCTTGGCGTTGAGCCAGCAGGTGTACCGACTGCACTACAAACAAGGAAATGAGCGGTAATTTTCCTGTGAGCGCTAGATCTATGCCAGTGGGCACTTTGCACTGCGCTAACCACACGCAGGGCCGTGTAGCCGCAGGGCAGGCAAAGCCATCTTCCCCTGGAAAGATCTGCAATGCAGACACAAGAAAAGTAGATCTGTATAGCAGGAGCGTTTTCGGGAGACCAACGGCACCACCCAATTCAATGTGGTGTTTGGAGTGGGAGACGCACCCCTGCCCATTACTGAAACCTTATTGGCTGTCTTGGATGAAACTCTGGCAGAGATGAAGAGAGACCTGTACTTTTGGGGTGGGCTTTGGAGACCCAATTACAAAATTCAAGCACTGGTGTAGGGGCTTTGTCCATCGCTGGACATTTTTATGTTAATAGAACCCTTGCCAGAGCACCTCTCTCCAGAGAAACGTACCTCTCCACATTCTAATCCAAATGATTAATAACATCCACGGTGCCTGGGTGTAATCTGGCTCTGAGTCACCCCTGGGGAAGAATCTTTGGCTTCACAGGGATCAGTGGAATCTGATAACCCTCATCCCGCATATAGATCAGGACAATAGGCTTACTGCTTCTTCACGGGCAGGTACCAACCCTCTCATCCCCAAGCAGAGAACAACGGATGCATGTACCAGGTAACAGGACAACGCATAGGCGTTGGTTCTTTGTCACAAGGGGAACCAAGAAGGGCACTGAGGTGAAGGAGTTTGCAGTGCTGGATTTCTAACTGGCCCTGAAGCAAAGAAGCCTCTTGAGTTGGCAAGGGCAGATACTATAAAGGACACACTTGGCATTGGGCACAGCTGCATTCTTTTACTTCTTCTTTTATGTTTTGGTCGAGTCCTGCAAAGCTCAGGGATTGAGGCACAAAAACTCACAACACAGGAAGCAGTGGTGCCAATTCAGATATTTCTTGGATGGGGCAAATTCCAGTCCCCGCCCTTCCAGCAGGGACCCCCTTCCAGTCCCCACTGATTCCACTCCATAGGCACCCCAGGTCTACCTTGACCATGGAGTCTCCCCTCTCTCTTACCCCCACAGTGCATGAGCTGGTATCGTCAGGCGTCAAGTTCTTGACGTACAGGAACAGACTCCCCGTGCACCAGGTTCCCATACCATTTGGCCCGGGCGCTCCTCTAGCTGGACGGAGGGGCAGCCAGGCCAAATTTGACTGGCATTGCAAACCTATGTGCCACTCGCTGAAATCTGGCGTGCTTGTAAACTCCCTTGCTTGAATATTCAGAGAAAGTGAATCAGATACCAAGAAGATGGATGCTGAGAAGATAAAGTTGCCAACCCTCCAGGATTGGCCAGGAGTCTCCAGGAATTAAAGATTATGTCATGTGATGAACTCTCCAGGAATTTGTCCAACCAAAGTTGGCAACCCTATGAGAAGACCCTAAACGCACGCACGCACGCACACTAAGAGGTACAGGCACCTGCCTAGGGAACTGAGATGCATTACACATTGCAAACCTGACAATGTCCTCAGCCCACCATCTTGCTTACGGCTAAATATCAACTCAGTGAAACACACAAAGACACAGCTCAGACAGAACAGGGAGCTCAGCAGAGAACAATCAGACAGGCACAGGAAAGTGACAGCAGCCAGGCAGACTAGAGGAAATGGTAAGGGGGATGGGGGCGGCTCTGGCTTGCTTGGTTTCTGAGGCAATTCTGCCCTCTGGTGGTCCACATCATTGACAGTGGTGGAGAGCAAAGATGCAGAACTTTCCTCTGGGCACGTTTCCTGCAGTAACTCTGCCAGGTTCAGCGCTTTGGGTCTAGCTGGTTTGCCACGAGGAGATGCTGTGATGGATGGTGGTACATAGAATGCTCATAGGTTCAGAGGCCAGAAAAGGACCGCTGTGATCATCCTGTTTGACCTCCTGCATAACACAGAACATAGAACTTTCCCTAAATGATTCCTGCTTGAACTACAGTTTCCGCCCTCAGTGCTGCTGCTTCTGTCATTCTGTCTCTGAAGGGCCTGGACCACAACTCAGGTGAGTTTTCAAGAGCAGAGGGGTGTGCGTTTGTGCCTGGTGAAGCAAGAGATACTGGGTGTCTTCCTAGAGTATATTGCTGGGAAGTGGCCAGCCAGCTCTGCATATTAACATGGGCGTTTTAAAGGAAGAGAGAGAGACTTGGAACATTTTCACAATTTGGGTTTGCACAGCACTTTGAAAGTGCACAGTATCATTGGACTGGATGCTGCTGTCCTTGCTCAGCCAAAACTTCCCCCTGAAGTCATGATATAATATTATTTTAATTGGGCAAATGAGACACAGGAGAGGAACACCGCCCACTAAGAGCTGCCATGAAATTATTTCATGCTCCTGGATTTTAAATAATCCCCCTTCTATTCTCCCTCTTGACACCATGAGGGTTACTGTGAATTTACCACATCTTCATATAACTTTTCTCCTACTTCTCTCTCCAACACAGACCCCATCCCCACAAAGACCCCATCCCCACCCTCACTCCCTACTTTACCAGCTTCAACATCATATTAAGTGGTAGCAGGGTACACAGGGTGACCAGACAGCAAGTGTGAAAAATCGGGATGGGGGTGGGGGTTAATAGGAGCCTATATAAGAAAAAGACCCAAAAATCAGGATTGTACCCTATGGGTACATGGCATTAATCTAATCCAGTCTTTCTGCCTCTTTTATCCTGGAGAGATTGTGCTCATTGGTGTTTCAAGAGACCTGTCAACTTCTTATCGGAGTTCACATTGCAATGAGGCATTTTCATTTTAGATCTCCAACTGTTTTTACAGCTGAGGAAACGGAAGCAACAAGAGGTTAAGTGACTTTGCTGAAGATCAGAGCATGACCCAATGGCAGAGCTAGGAACAGAACCCCAGGCTCCTACTTCCTTAATCATATGTCCTGGCTGAAAGACAGCCACCTTCGTAATGCTTGGTATGCTCAGAAAAGGGTAGATGAGTGTGATTCCAATACACGAACACCAATGTGGGGTTTATTAGTCATAAACTGCCAGTTAAACAGCACAGGAAGATGACTCAAATTTCCTCTCACTTCATTTTTTCACTTAGCATGTTACAAGAATTCTCTCTATTTACAGGGAACATCTCCCAGACGAGGATGAGGATGAGAAATGTTATTCAGTGGAACAGAACCTTTAAAAGTCAACAGGCTGCCAGTTAACTCATTGATTGCTAGCATTTTCCATAGTGCCAGCCGAAGGAGAGCAGAGGATAACAGACAATGTATGTCTGTGTATATTTCAGAGGGGTTACTTGCAACATCTTTCCAAGCTGAGTTCCTGATAAGACCTTGCTTCATAGTGATAAGGAAACTATGTTACTGTTAGGAAGACTGCCTCCTTATCTGTCTCTCTTAAAGCAACAATTACAGATGACTGAGTTAAAGTTGCTAGGGGGCTCTCATCCCAGAACTGAACTTTGCAGACTCACCTAGTAAAACCCACATGTGCTGACGTGTTCTCAATTCTTAGCCCAGGGTAAAGTGAAGGTTCATTCTTTTTTATTCTTTGTGCCTCTGAAAAAAAATAATTAAAAACAATCACCTCACTGTGACTTTATGGATGAAAGGTTACACAGGGAAAACTCACGAAAGTCAAAGTTAGCCACCGCAACTCTATTCAGGCCCCTTGCCTGGTGTTCTCTAAAGTTATATATAGTAAGGAATAAAAGTTAGGTGCAGTGTAGCAGTTACAGTTACCATGGGAACCATAACCAGTGTGTGTGAAAGTTCCACACCAACCGTTTGCATCGAAACAGTTTCTTGCATTTAAAACAACAGGAGTGAATGACCATCAACCAAAACTACAAGCCTGGCCCTACAAGGAGCTGATTTGCTTATGGCAGGGGTTCTCAAACTGGGGGTCGGGACTCCTCAGGGGGTCACAAGGTTCTTACATGGGGGGTCGCAAGCTATCAGCCTCCACCCCAAGCCCCGCTTTGCCTCCAGCATTTATAATGCTGTTAAATATGTAAACAAGTGTTTTTAATTTATAAGGGGGAGTCACACTCAGAGGCTTTCTATGTGAAAGGGGTTACCAGTACAAAAGTTTGAGAACCACTGGCCTAAGGTCACCTCGAGCTAGGAGCACTGAACCCACGATACAGATTTTACTAGCCATGTTTTAATCACTGAGACATGCTTAAGAACATAAGAATGGCCACACTTGGTCAGACAAATGGTCCATCTAACCCAGTATCCTGTCTCCCAACAGTGGTCAGTTCCAGATGCTTCAGAGAGAATGAACAGAACAGAACAATTTCGAGTGATCCATCCCCTGTCGGCCAGTACCAGCTTCTGGCAGTCAGAGGTTTAGTGACGAGGGCTGGCTCCAGGCACCAGCCGACCAAGCACGTGCTTGGGGCGGCACCTTGTAAGGGGCGGCCAATCTTGGGGTGGCGGGGGGCGTTCAGGTGTTTTGTTTTGTTTTTTGGTTCGGCGGGGCGGCCGTTCGAGGTTTTTGTTGTTGTTGCTGTTTTTGTTTCGGTCGGGCGGCGCTGGGGGGGAGGGGTGTTGTTTTTGTTTTGGCGGCGTGGCGCTCGGCTGGGGGGTTCGGCGGCGTGGCACTCAGCGGGGGGGGTTTCGGTGGCACGGCGCTCGGCGGGGGTGTTTCGGTGGTGCGGGTTCGGCGCTCGGCGGGGGGTTTTTGGCAGCATGGCGCTGGGAGGGGGGTATTTTGGCGGCGCGGGGTGGCGCTGGGGGGGGGTGTTACAGCGGGACGGTGCTCTTTTTTTTTGCTTGGGGTGGCAAAAAAGTTAGAGCCGGCCCTGTTAGTGACACCCATAGCATGGGGTTATGTCCCTGACCATCTTGGCTAATAGCCATAGATGGATCTATCCTCTGTGAACTGAATTCTTTTTTGAACCCACTTATAGTTCTGGCCCTCACAACATCCCCGGCAACAAGTTCCACAGGTTGATTGTGCGTTGTGTGAAGAAGTACTTCCTGTTGTTTATTTAAAACCTGCTGCCCAGTAATTTCACTGGGTAACCCCTGGTTCTTGTGTTGTGTGCAGGGCCGGCTCTACTGTTTTTGCCGCCCCAAGCAGCGTGCTGAATTGTCGCCATGGACGGCGGGGGCAGTCCATGTGCCGTTACGGCGGCACACGCGTTTCTGCGGCGGCGGCAATTCGGTGGCTTCTGTCTTCCGGCTGAAGACAGAAGCTGCCGCCAAATTGCCACCGCGGGCAGCTGAACATAGAAGTTGTCGCTGCCGCGGAAATGCGCGTGCCACCCTAACGGCACATGAACTGCCCCCGCCGTCCGCAGCGGCAATTGGGCACGCTGCTTGGAGCGGCAAAAACACACGGACTGCCGCCCCTTGCAGACTGCCGCCCCAAGCACCTGCTTGGAATGCTGGTGCCTGGAGCCGGCCCTGGTTGTGTGAAGACCCTGGTTCTTGTGTTGTGTGAAGACCCTGGTTCTTGAGTTATGGGAGGTGCAGAATCTCTTCATTTTCCACTGAAATCAGAAGTCTCCTAGGTGAAAAAAGCAGCCAAATATTTGTTTAAAGTATGAATGAAGCCCCCGTTTTCCTCTCCATACTCCCTCCCCCACCCCAAACTGACTGTTGCTGATCTTCCTGGGGAAAATATTTTCTTTGGGTTTAGACCACGCAAGAAAAAATTTCAGCCTGAGGGTTAATCTTTGTGGATACTTCTAAAAAAGGCTTAAAAGGACAATGCTTCCAGCTCTGACCTCAGCACAATGCAGTCGAACTGCTGCTGCTGCACCAGTGAGCTGCAGAAGCAGAGTACCTTGAGATTTATTTTGTGTGTCAGAAAGGCTGCCCGGAATCCAAAACTCTCTGGGTTTCCCCCTTTTCTAGGGCTCTGCTTATTCAGAGAGAGAAATAAAGCCGCAAAGTCACCAAACGAGATCCTGGGCAGCATCAAGCAGTCAGCATTGTAATGATAGAGACTGATTCCAGCTTTGTCAAAAGAAACTCCTGCAAGAAATCCTTGAAGCTCAGTGTGACAGATGTCAATTTCCCAGCAATATCCTGGACAAACCTCATTGAATTAAGCTGAAGTATTTTGGGGTCCATTGTATTAAAAATGCAATTGTTTGTGTGTTATGGTGAGACTGTATGCTACTTCGCTAGGAGGAGGGGGGTTATGCTAATGAACTTCCTCCACTGATCAGCTCTTTGAAGCTTCACCCTGGGGAGTGGGCCCATTGTCTGGCTGATTACCTATTCAACATCTCTTCAAAGGTTCAAACTGGATTCTCTAGAGACTAGCAGACAAAGAAAGGATGTTGGGATAAAGAACCTGGTGGGGATTTGACGCAGGGCTTTTGTTCTTATGCAGCCAGGTCCTCTGATCCACAGAGGGCCCCAATCCTTAGGGAAGGGTTGGAAAGACTTTGGCCTATGAAGGCCCCTTAAGACTGGGTTCTCATTTTGAGCAAAAAGTGTGATGAACTTGAAAACACAGGGGAAATCCCTGTGGGGGAAGAGGGACGTTTTGAAGGGCTGCTCCTGCCAGAGCCCTTGTTGGAGAGGGATGATCTCTACTAAGCTTATTCGTATGCATGTAGGTTATTTTATTGTTTCTAATATGTTTTCTCTGTAGTGCTTTTACCTTAAGAATAAAATAGACTTGCTTGGAAAGAACTGTGTGGTAACTTATAACTGGGGCAATTATCCTGTGTACCCTCTCTGAGGGGAGAGGCGAAGCAGGCCCGCTTAGGCAGACTGTCTTTTGCTGGGAATTACACAGTGACGGCAGGGACGTGTTCAACCTGGAAATACCCCGGTCAGAAGGGAGAGAGATACAGGCCTCCACCCAAGAGAGGTGATGGCTGGGAAGCCGGAAGCCTACAGTGGGTGATGCTCTTAAGGACATAATTAAGGCCATACTTTGTCAGACCAATGCTTCATCTAGCCTAGTATCCTATCTTCCAATACTGTGCCCTTTGCTGGACCTCTGAGGGGAAATAAAGGTGCAGTTGCCTACAACTGTGACATTCAGTGTTTAAAAAACAAGTGAATGTCCATTTGTTCCTCCAGGCAGAGGATAACATCATCAAACAATCGACACTATTTTAACCAAACTGAATCAATAGAGAAATTACATTTGGAAACTGCTCTATGCTGGAAATTCTCTCCCAGTCCCTGTCCTTCCAGAAGTCTTAAGTCTTTAAATGTCTCTTGTAGAAAGAAGCCAACACTTTCAGCATCTACAACTGAGACAAAATTAGAGATGAACATCCCAGCTCAGAGGCTAAACTTTGCAGCTGGGCTGTATTGCTACAAGCTGAACTAAAACCCTGTATATTAAAAAAAGGCAAACTTTCTGAAAGTTCAGAATTGTAGGCAAACTTAATGGCCCTTCCCCAAGAGAAAAAAAACCACCTATGTAATAAATAGAAACTGGGACACCATTTGGAAACTGCTTGAATTCATATTCACACTTGCTGAGGACTGAAGCTCAGCATCATCTTCATACAAATCCACTCTCTCAGATACTGAAGTCATGTCTACACTAGAAACTGCTGTGCTGGGGGAACGCAGTTCAACATGGTCAGCAATGGTAAGGTGGTGCAATAGGAGAGGCCTAAACTGTATGCGAAGATACGTGTCTAATCCATGATGTATCCGTGCTAAGTGCAAGGCTCCAGTATGGATCAGCAACATGGCTGGGTTCCATCTCATCAATGCTGCAAGGTGTTTTACTGTGTAACAACCTAGGCCCCTATGACCCTAGTTTCTACAGCAGAGGGAGAGCCTAAATGTGCAGACAATGCAAAATGAATACCGAGGAGAGATCGATACTCGGATCTGGAGGTATCAGTGGAGTTACACCAGGGATGATATTGGCCCACTGTATAATGTATTCTTTGTCCAGCTACATGCGATGGTGAGGGCTATTACAACTTGATGCAAGTTGGGAGAATACAAAAAAAGGATGCAAGAGGAGAAAGACGAGTCTTATGGAGAAGAGGAGAGACCGAGGTCTGACTCCAATATGATTTCGGCTTCAGCATTCTGAGCCAGGGACTGGCTACAATCGCTATAAAACTAGGATTTGCAGCAATACCTAAGTCCCTGAAAGAAAAACCTTATCGTGGACTCTGCAGCCACCTACTACGGATGTGTTTGGTTTAATGTTTGGCTGCTAACGCTGGCTCGGTTTCAGTCAGGAAAAACACAGCCAGGCTGTAAGGCCATGGCTGGAGAAATGTCCACACCCACTTATAAATACAGCGTTGACTCTCCCACGCCCATTGCAATAACAGCCTGCAGCTTATGGTTACAGAATCTGAACATTTCCAGGACGTGAGTATTTTTATATACAAGGGGACTCATTTGGAGAGCACATGGAGAAAGTGAAACTCCCTTAGTAGAAAAGTAGAACAAAAGTCCTCATTTGTCAGTGCATCGCAATATACTAATTGCAACCCTAGATCCGATGCCCCTCTGCTTACAGTGAAGTTATTTTGGGCGAGGGAGTGAATGGCTTTGGAGTCCAGGTGAAATTCACTCCTGCACAGAAGCTAAACCAAGGCTTGTGTATGACCTAGGCCAGGGGTCGGCAACCTTTCAGAAGTGGTGTGCCGAGTCTTTATTTATTCACTCTCATTTAAGGTTTCGCGTGCCAGTCATACATTTTAACATTTTTAGAAGGTCTCTTTCTATAAGTCTATAATATATAACTAAACTGTTGTTGTATGTAAAGTAAATAAGGTTTTTAAAATGTTTAAGAAGCTTCATTAAAAATTAAATTAAAATGCAGAGCCCCCCGGACCGGTGGCCAGGACCCGGGCAGTGTGAGTGCCACTGAAAATCAGCTCGCGTGCCGCCTTCGGCACCCGTGCCATAGGTTGCCTACCCCTGACCTAGGCCCTTTGTTGAGTGATTCTCAGGCCTAAATTGTGTTTGCCTTTTGCACAGGCATGAATTTCACTCTTTACGAAGTTCCATTGTATCTGGTCGGGCAATTCTGACATGCTTGTTACCGTGGGATCCGAGCACTCTGTTACCCTGCGTGTGTCTCCGCACAAGGCAAAAATACATATAAAGATGGTGAATCTCAAATGAGAACAAAGAGAATTATGTTAATGACAAAGCAAGACACACTGGTCTAGGATTAATTAAACCAGTCTTTAAAGTTTATGTAGGAAACTGTAATCTGGGATATCTATGAGGAACACAAACCTGGATCTGTGATGTATTTGTATTATGTATTATCAAGATTGAGGTCCCATTGTGGGAGGCACAGGAGATGCCTACACCCTTTGAGTTAACTGATTGCTAATTAACTCAAGGGAGCTAAAGCCTTTGTAAAAGTTAGTCAGGACACTTCCAAAACATTTGTTCCAGGCTACAAATGTTTGTGGTTTACACTAGAGATCGGCCTACCCCAAAGAAAAACAGACCAGACAGACAAAGGTTGTGTGACATAACCAAGGTTATGCAGGAGGTCAGTGGCACAGCATACAATCAACTCCAGCTCTCCGGTACCCTTATTCTAACCAACCACCGTGCTGAACCACCTTAAAATATACTACTTTTAACAAAGCGCCTGGGGAGCACATCGCTCACTAGAAGCTGGCTTGATTTTTTCTTTTAATATTTTTCTGTGCCATTTTCATTCCTTATCAAAGGTGCTGGGTTAAACAACAGGCTCAGCCCTTGAGGCCCATCCCCTGCTTGAACTTGGAACTTGCAGAGAAGTTTCAGAATTGGCCTAGGACCTCACAGCAATTCCTACACCAGCAGACCAGTGCCACAAACACTGAGCGTATTGCAGGTCGGGCTGGAGAAGCTGGGCTGTCAGAGGGAACCTTCTGATTCCAATGTGGGTGAGAAACGCCCTCGACTGCTGGCAGAGTAAATTGCTTTTTGCAGAACTGCTCTTCACTTCCAAAGTCTGGAAGCCCCAGCCATCTCTCCTAAAGCAATCACATTTCAACGGCTGGCTGCCCCTGTGATCCCAGCACCCATTCCTCAGCTTTTGTGCAGTATGTTTTGGCAAACTCCAACCCAGGTCAAATTAATTATTTAATTTCTATGCTATTTCCTTATCATCTGCCCTGGGCTCCCTGCTCTTAAAAAGCACAAGCCTTGATGCTATTCAAGATTCCATATGCTTTCTTGATATTCCCTCTAAGGCCTGGTCTACACCACAAACTTATGTCGGTAAAACTACATTCCTCAGGGGTGTGGAAAATCCACACTCCTGAACAACAGTTATACCAACCTAACCCTCAGTGTAGACAGAGCTATGTCTACAGGAGGGCATCTCCCATCAACATAGCTACCACCTCTCAGGGAGGTGAAGTACCTACACGGACAGAAGCTCTGCTGGTGGCATAGGTAGCGTCCTCACTAAGCGTTACTGCAGCGCGGTGTAAAAGTATTTATCCATCGAGCTGTAACCCTGGTTTTAACAGCCCTCTTGATTTTCCTCCTCCCCAGTCTCCTGTCCTTTATACTTTGCAGACCCACAACCCCAGCCCTGCTCCACTCCCTGTTGAACACTCTGTTGGCTGCTGGCCTGCTTTTGACACATTGGTTTTATTGGCTCTTCTCTATCCCCAGAGCCCCTCCCGTTTTTTCACAGAGAACTGTCCGGGGTCCAAACAAAACAAGGCTCTTTTCCAATCTCATTTTCTTCCCTCCATTTTGAATTCCTGCCACCCAGGGAAATAAACACTGACACTGGAGCTTCTTTGCTGCAAAGAGCAGCTCTCCGAGGCTGTGCCTTATTCATCTGCTTGGCAAGTAAAAAGACAAGTCAAGTCACTGAACTGCGCCTTTTTCTCGTCTGTCAGGCATTCCAATCTGACTTGGGGTGAAAAGACATTAGATGCCGACATGTTTTGGCACCAGGATCCTGCCTAGATCTGATCATTTTAGTGACAAGGGTCTGTGATAAAATATGGAAATATTAAAGACAAAAAGCAATGGCCCCTTAAAGTGATCAGTAATGTCCGTAGCCGGCTTAGTCCCTCTGCCTCTCCCTGCAGCACTGGGGAAAAGGCAGAGCTATGCAGCATTTCCCTGCCTTTCCCAAAGGTTGGGAGAGGGACCAGTTACCAAGATGGAGCTTGGAAACTCAGCTGTGCTGCTTAAACATCTGGGGTAGCTTGGAAGCCATCCCAGATGTGGAGTGCTAAATAAAACTCTGACCCACACACATTTCCCAGTCTGACTCTTCTCTGGGGACAGTACAAGCACTTGAGCTCTTTGTGGGGCAGGCCCTTCTGCAGCCAAGAGCCAGTATGTTAGACTCTCATGTGAACAGCCTTCCAAGTTCGCTCTTTGGTAAAGGAAGTCTGAACTGAGAGGTGTTGCTGCACTTTACATAAGACCAACCATGTTTCACTATCGCTTGCACCAACATAAAGAAGGGAATAATATAAACCTCACTCTGCTCTCTCACCTCCCAGGCAAAGAGCTCTACAAATTAATGAATCACACCCTACAACCCCCCATGAGGCAGGCAGCATCTCGCCCCCTTTTACAGATGGGGAAACAGCACCGCACGGTTGAGTGCCTTGCTCAAAGGCATACAGCAAGGGGAACAGCAGAGCTGGGAGTACAAACAAGCCCTTCTAAGTCCCTGGTCCTGTGCTTTCACAGCTAACTCCTGGTCCTTCTCAGATAGCTGTGTCCTGCGAGGTGCCAAGCTCTCCAAATTCCCACTGAGCTCAAGGACTCGGGCCAGGGGCACTACAACCACTGGATGATGGGGCACAGGGGGCATTTAGGACTCAGCGCTGTGATGATTTCACAGTGATCATCAGTGAGGCAGGAAGAGTGTGTTTACACTGCACCTGGGAGTGAGCTTCCCAGCCTGGGTCCACAGACTCACTCTAGTGCGCTAAAAAGAGCTGTGTAGACAGCGCTTTGACGATCCAGCTCTGGTGCTGAAGCCCAGCCTCCCAAGCCGGAGTTCCAGCTGGAGCTGGAACGTCTACACGGCTGTTTCCAACAAACTAGTGCGAGCCTGTGAACCCAGGGTGGGAGGCTTGTTCCCAGATGCAGTGTACACGTAACCCTTGGGACCTACTGCTGGGCAAACCAGATGTCCACATTAGGAATGTCTGGGCCTGTACTCAGCTGTGTTTGCACCAGCAGTTTCTGCAGAGCTCTGAAATATTGCTGTCGCACTCTGCCAACTAAGCCTGGGTTCAGCTCCCTGCCCTCAGACACAAAGCTCCCCATATGCATCAACAAGGAAGATGGCTGGTGAGAGCCTATACACAGTGGAATGAACAGGATCAGAGTTCGATAGGGGAGCAGTATCTCTCTTGACTATCCAGTCACATATCCCCCCCATGAAATTCTATTAGACTTACCCAGAGATGAAACCAACAGGGTTCTACAGAAATTACTCTACGAAACCCAGAGATTTGAATAGTAATCTCCTTTCTATAGGCTTTTTGGATCCATCCTGCAGAATTCTGTAGCAGGGGTGCGGTTCTCTGCTCAGGCTGACAGGATGGCTCAAACAAGCCGCCAGAAAAACCGCCATTCTCTGCTAAGTGCTACAGCAGCTTTCCACAGCCTCAGCGCACTAGCCTGTCCCACACACCACTCACTGCTCCCCACCAGGACTGTTATTCACAAGAGAACGAATCGTGACACTGAGGCAACGGAAAACAGGATTTCTCCTGTAGAAAAGGAACCGTCAACCGCACGAAGCCGCTTTCTCCTCTGCCAACTGCGTCGGCACCCTCCTGCTGGGTCTTTGGCACACTCATAGGCCTTAGCTGCAGGTCATCACCTTGGGCATACAGCACTGCTCCCATGCCCCTTCGAGTTTAGCGGTACCTTTGCATTTGGGGGAACTGTGTTCTCTGGGCATTGGGGAGCCGGGCCTTCATAGTGCGGCTGAGTGTTAAACTACGTAGGTTTTATTTAGGGTGGAAACATTCAACTCCATTGCTATAAGAAATGCCATGTTTTCAAAGGAGACCCGACTCTGCCAGAACCTCATGGCAGCCTCAGTGGAATTCTCTCCCCACGCAACCAGAATGGCTTTCCATGTGGAGAATTCTCTCTCCTGTGGCTTTTTTAAGGCCAGAGCACCAGATCTAACAGCAAAAATCACACACCAGTCTTGATACTTGCATGATCCTGCTGCTATGCATGTCCCACTTACATTTACTACATCATGGAATAAGGAAAGGAACCTGCTGCAAAAGCAAAGACGAAGAGAAAGAATTAACCAAAGGGTCCTGTTAGAACTGGAACTTCCCTTAGCCCTTTGAAGGGTTTCCAGGGTAAATCCAGTGTGAGCAGATGATTAAGCAGAGGCCGCAGGGCTGGTGTGACATCAGGTCTCTATAACAAGCATTGTAACAAAGGAGGCTACCCCACCTAAGGTACCAGAGGGTACGCTGACGGAGCACTTGGGAAGTTTTTACTTGTCGGGAAGGAACTAACACCAAGTAGGTATCGGGGGGCCTTCAGCACCTACAAAGACAACCAAGGGCCCAATTCTCAGCTACATCCTGCAGGGATGGGAGGTGGAAGGTGGTGGGTTAACATAGCTTTAAACCACCGTTGCATTCCCATATTTGGAGCTTTATGGCGGCTTTAATTTATGCTCTGCTTCCCACTGGTCCTGGGAAACACAGAGTAGCCATAGTGCAGTGCAGGGAGGGCACGGAGCCTTCAGGCCAGCCAGGTACTGACCCCTGCACAGGAGGTAGTTTCCACTCACTCCGAGGCTCCTCTATGCTGCCAGAAGAGTGTAAGAGGGCCTTAGTATAATGAAGAATTAGACCTCCAATTTCTAATAACGTCCTTGTATTGACAAGCCAGCGGCACACTGCAGCGGCAATGGCAGTCTGGTACAGACATGGTGGAGTGGGAGCAGAGGGCAGCTATGTGCACAAATCTCCTACCCACTGAGATAACAGACTCTTCCCCGCGCTTCACAGGTGCCAGTGCTGGAAGAGACCCTCCTAACCCTGTCATCCCTGAAGACCAGCTTCAAAGCCCAGCATTATCTTTGCAGATGCATGCACAGGGCTCCCCCCGTCTCTGGCAGGCCCTTATTGCCCTCTAAGGCCTTATATTACTAGTAACATCTGGTAACAGCAGTTTGCCCAAATAAAACTCCCTTGAACATTTCATCCTTAGTTCAAGGCAGAGCTGTGTTTACTTTGGTAGTTTAACTAGCTTCAGGCTTCTCACTCTGACAGGATGGGGAGGGCTGCACTGGCCCATTTGAGAGCAGGGACGCAAAGCGCAGGTTAGAACGGTCGGAGCCTTGTTCAAGCAGCCAAGTGTCCCTGAAAGAAGATGTTTGAGATGTACCCATTCTGGGACCCACGCTCAGGGGAAAGCGAAGCGGTGGATAGCTCTCCGTGGGAAACAGGACTGAGAGCAGCAAGTTTATTGTGCCTGGGCCATCACAGCCATCACCTGGCACTGGTTTTCTATCCCTGCTGCCCTGGCCCGCGCTGTGACCAAAAGCGAGAGGATCTGCAGCCCACATCCAGTCCTGAACCATGCATTCCCCTTCCAGTCATCTGCTATCAGACTGCAGCATCTCATTACAAACCCACCAATTTAGCTGTGGCTCCCAGCAAGGTCTCACACAAAGAAATCTCTCTTCTAACTGTGCCCAATCCTATCAAGCTGTTCTGATGACAAACCTCACGCCCCCATAATGGGAAGCGCATCCTTAATTTACACATTAACTTAATGCTCTTTGTGGTTAAATTAAAAGTGCGCCGCTCACCCTTTGGTCTCTCAGATACACATGATCCTCCCCTCTCCTCACCCACCCAGGACCCACCATTCATTTTTATCCTCGGCTGGAGAGTTTCCTAGGGGAAATAATGTGGACAAGCCTTTTAAACTAGTCACATGATCTCTTTCCAGTCACTGCACACAACCCCCTCCCCGGTTTTATCTTGTACCTCAGCAGCATGAGATACCGACAGGACACGAGACGTCTCTGCTAACTGCGGCAAAGGTTCTGCTTAAGCAAGAAGAATCCCCCCACACATTCTTCCCCACCCCTTCAGTACTGGCATCCCTCCCCTGCGGATGCTCATTCTGAACCCCACCATAAGGAATTCAAGGGCACGGTCACAACCTTGTGTTTCGCAGTCTCATGTTTGTTGGCAGATCTACCCCACGTTTGTCCTTTGCTATCAAGATGGCTACTCTGCCCTCCTCCCCCTAACTAAGCAGCCAGGTAAATCTTAAATGGTTAAAGCAGCTGCCAACTGAGATACAAACATAATACACACATCAAGCCCTTAGCGGGTTGTAGTATAGCCAGGAATTATACAGACAGTCTGTGAGGCAAATGCCTGTACAACTTTACAAATGTGGGTCTAGCCCTGCCATCCTTATCTAGACCTTCCAATGATTTCAATGGGAGCGCTAGATGGGTAAGGACTGCAGGATCAGACTATGTACATCACGCTGCAGCAGTGCACAGTACATCATGGCGTGTGCAATTGCACTTACAAAACGGTTGCATGGAACACATCAGCTGAGACGCTAAACTGACACCATGTATGGTCTCAGTCACACACATCTTGGAATTCTTCAGTCAGACTGTTCCTTATAAAATCCCGGTATGTTCATGCATCTACTCACAGGCTCAGTCCAGTTAGAAATGCAGCACAGCTTTGGGCAGGTGATCAAGCCTGGACAAACCTTACTTTAGACACGGAGTGCATCTGACAAAGCCAACTTTACTCATACATTTGAATGGGGTGGCTTGGAGGCACCCAATATCCCCCAGGAAATTAGTACTGCCATTACAACTGTCTCAAGCATTGCAGTCAGCCAAGGTTTTAGCCCCTCTATTGGTTACAGTATCAGTACAGGTGCTCAAAAAGATTTCTTCCCCTACCAATCAGTCCTTTTCCATTTGCCAGGCCTGGCTTCCCTGGGTTTCTAATGGAGCTGAAATTAACATGCCTGGTTGTACTCCCCACAGCCCCCATTTGCATCATCAGAACAGTCCAAGAAGTGTGTGGCTTAAACCCACATCCACGCTCACAAATCAGGAGGGTCCATATCTCGGCTCTGGGAACACAGCTGTGTCACCCCAAGGTTCTTGGCGCTGTCTGTAGAATCTCTGGCTTTTTAACCACAATTTCTCAGCAGCAGAGGGGGAGAGGCAAAACAGCAGCAATGAACGGATATTTTGAAACTGGAGGCCATTTCCTGCCAGATGAATGTCCTACGGAAGGTCAAATTTCAAGCTTTATTGCTCTACCCTGTAAGGTCCTGAGCACCCTAAACTCCCATTGGTACCAGCGGTGCCGACAGTGCTCAGCACCTCACAGGTCTGTGGCTATGTCTACACTACAAGCTAGGGGGCTGATTCCCAGCTCATCAGATATGCTCACCTTGAGCTAGCGTGTTAAGAAGAGTAGTGTAGCCACTGTAGCATGGGCTAATGGTGCCTGAAGCCCATGAATACGTACTCAGCGTGGCTAGCTGTGCCACCGCTCCCCATGCTACCACAACTGTACTACTGTTTTTAGCACACTAGCTCGAGGTCTAGCATGTCTATGTGAGATGGGAATCACGCCTCCTGCGCCTAGTGTAGACATCCCCCTCAGTCCCAACTGTGACAGTCATCCTGCTACTTGGCTTTTCCGACTCCAAGGAGCTTTCACGCAGTAGAATGGAATTAACCATAGCCACATCCTAGACTTATGGAGCGGGAGGTACTGGAATTCTTTCTCCAGCAGGCACAGCAGAAAATAAACAAAGGCAAAGGGATCTCCATGCCACCCTTGTGTCTTCCTGATTCTGGGCTGCTGATGAGGCCCCCGGCATAAACTGGAGAGCCTCATGCTGCTCTCATTTGCAGCAGCCTTCCAAAAGTTGCTCCATAACTTGGAGCAGCACAGAATCTCCTTAGCATGCCACACTATGGAGACTCCCCTGGCATCCCCCTCCCCCAACCCAGGGCTTGAGGGAGGATTGGAGAAGCAGTGTGGGGATGACTCAGCACCAAGGATAATCTCCCCTGGCCAGCTGTGCCTCTGGAATGGGGCACAGAGGCTGTGGTGGAGGGGAGAACCTCTCCCCATCTCTCTGGGGAAATACCACTGGGCTCTGAGAGGGTGGAGTAGTTTGCCATTCAAGTCTTGCTGAACATCAGCAATGTGGGGTTTGCAACTGTTTCATGAGCTCCCTGACAATTGCAAAACCAGCCCACTGCCATCGAACATGACACTGCACTAACGAAAACAGTCCCAACAGCAACCGCCTAGCAACCCATTTCTACTCTGTCTGGATCAAGCAACATGCCTCTGGTGATCTTAGCTGAGACCCCAGTGGACTGTGTGGGGGAAATAGGAGGAAATGCATACGGCACATGATGTCTATGGTATGTTTAGCACTAAGTCTGCATTACATTCCCGGCCTCTCATATCCACAAATATTTGACACCCATTAAATTCACCAGGGTAAAAAAATAATTGCCCAGAAGATGGATGAAAACATCCAAAATGTATTTTTAAAAAGCAGGGTTGACCGACTCTAGCTACCCCGCCCTCCAGAAATTAAGGAGCTGGGAATCATCAAGAGACCCCCATTACTACTCATTAAACAAGATGAGATTCTTGAGCATCTTTCAACTTCACAGCAATTTGCTGGGGATTGAAAAAATTAACAAGTGATGAAGTCAGACTTGATTTATTTTTTTAAAAAAAGCTTGGAAATGGTCGCTTCCCTTTAACCCTTCCTTTTCGGTTCACTCTCACACACTCCAGTGCAATGGAGGGCTGAAAAACACTCTGAGGACCTGATTCTGGTATCCCACTGGTGTAACTACACAGGCAGGATCAGAATCAGACCCTCCATTTCTAGTCTGGCCACGAGGTTTCAACCTTTCACTTGCAGGTGACAAGTTTACTGCAGTGGCTGAGTATTTATCAAGAACTGGAGCCAGGAGCATATCTAGCAGAAAGGAGGGGAGGGCAGGCAATAGCAGAACATCTGGGAGGCAGCAACAGGAGGACACAAGAACATGTAAGGAGGGCTGGAGAGAGCCAGAGAAGACGGAAGGAGAGATCCATGCCTGCAGACGCCCCTGGAAGAAAATGAATAAAGGTAAGAAATAAGGTAAGATCATGAGGCCAGGCATGGTGGTAGCATCTGAGGAGCTGAGCAACAGGTAAGTTACCAATATCACTTACAAGCCTGTGAAAGGGTTAAATACTGTAGCCCACAAAATGTTCACCAGCCAATCCAGAGTGCTGGATGGCAAGTCCTTATTTAGTAAGAGCGATGAAAGAAAGATTCAGCCAGAGACTAGAATATTTCTAAAAGCATAAATGTCCTTTGGGAACAGCCCACATGCCTCTGGCACGGCAAGCAACCATCACTCCCTGCAGCGGTGTCCATCAAAGCAGATGATTAAACCTACATCAATCATTTGGTGTAAACAGAGAGTCAGGGGACTAGGACATCATGTCATGAGCAATGGCAACACATCTCTCTGCTTTGCTTTAACACTCATCTGGCAGTAAGTATCCCAGCCACGCACCCCAGCCATGTTCTCTTAATGAGTTTGGGGCTGTGAATGCGTCACATGTCTAGAGATTGCCTGTGTTGAATTAGAGGCCAAAAAAAAATAGGGTCAAGCGGCCTGGCCCTAAAAATAAACACCCAGACTTAGATGGATTGATGCTCCCAGGTGGCTGTTCTCTGTTTAGCTGCTTTTTGTTTATCTGAAACCCAGTTGCTGATATCTGCAGACGGCTTCATCCAGGAGCAAGCTCAGCACACAAGCACGTGGACAGGTAGAAACGACCACATAAAAGAGCGAAGGAATACAGCCTCAGAGCACTAATAATGGCAGATCTGAGAGAACAGCTCACTCCCACGCGGTTACCACAGAACAGGATGCTGTTAACACAGTTTGACTGAACTGCCACACTACCGCTGAGGAAAAAAGGCTTTATAAGTGATCTGGACTTCCTATGGGTGAAACTCCCACCGATGCCTATACACTCACACAGGCCCAGGGAGAATTTCTTCCTGAAACAGGAAAGGGTCTTTAACACTTGGGCCCCAAGTGTCCCATCCCCTCTTCCAGACCCGCTCTCTTTGCCCGACCTGCCTTTGCCAATTCACCAGTCACCTGCTCTGGTCCCCATGCACCATCCTGTCATTGATTGTACTCCAGCTGTGCAACGTCATGCTCAATATAACCTACTGGGGGCCAAATTCATAGACTCATAGACTTCAAGGTCAGAAGGGATCATTATGATCATCTAGTCTGACCTCCTGCACAACGCAGGCCACAGAATCTCACCCACCCACTCCTGTTACAAACCCCTAACCTATGTCTGAGTTATTGACGTCCTCAAATTGTGGTTTAAAGACCTCAAGGTGCAGAGAATCCTCCAGACTCGGCATAAGCAGGGACAAGTGCCCTAAGATCAACGGGGCAGTGCCTGCATACACCAGCTCGGAGTTTAGCCTCGAGTGTTTTGTAAACCCCAGGCACTCCCGGAAGCGGTGCCTCCACAGCACACAACAGCACTGAGACAACACACAGGGGCAGGGACATTGTTTTTCACTCCACCTCTCCCTTCACCACAACGCGCAATTTGTATTAAATATTTTAAATATATTAATTTTTAAAAAGTATTAATAAAAAGCGACCGAAGGACATGGCCGACAGACTGAAAGAGGAAGTCTTCCGATTGCAAAGGGAGGGTGGGGGGTCTTCTGGTGATGCACAGCTGGCTGGAGTATCCTGGATTCTTGCAAATTTGGAAGGGGATGAGTAGAAAAAATATACTTAATTTTATCTTCCTGGGTTGGGAGATTAAGAGGAGGATATTGTGAAGTTTTAAATATTTTTGGTAATCCCCCTTCCCCCTCCTCCAATTTCCAATTGCTTTTAGTCTTTAAGCAGATTTTCTGGTTTGGGGTAGCCAAAGAGTACAAAATCAGCCTCGTAAAGTTTGTAGAGCTGCTGCCTCCAGGCCAGAGGGATTTTGGCAAACCAGTCCTCCTCCCAGCTGCTGGCAGTCCTGTTCCGGTAGCTGGGGGGGAAGTGGAGGAGCCTGTCCACCTTGAGAAGCTGCAGCAGATGAGCTGCGTCTTCGTTGAGGGTCTCCAGCTTCCCAACAAAGTCATAGTCTATCTGGCACGGGTGGCACAAGCGGTAAACCTGCCTCCAGTGCTCATTGAAAGGGGCCATCTTCTCTGTCCGGGGGTCCAGTAAGTACTGGATGAAGTCAGGGAAGGAGACTTTGAGGCCCGCCCTGAAGGCCTCGCTAACAGAGGTGGGGAGGTTGGTGTGGTTGGAGTAGAGCTTCAGCATGGGTATGGCAAAGCGCCGGTAGAACTCCTCATTCTCCAGCTCAAACTTGCTGCGGAAGGCAGAGATGAGCCGCACGAAGGGATCGCGTACAAAGAGGAACTTGGTGTATTTCTTCAGCTTGATCTTCATGAGGTGGCGGGAGAACTTCCCATAGCGGCGCCAGAACTTGTTGAAAGTCAGGTGGGTGCTGGAGTTGTGGACGTGCTCTCGGGGAATGTCCAGGGGGTCCCGGTAGGGGACACCCTGATCCAGCAGGCTCTCACTCAACACGATCATCACCCGCTTCCAGTTGGTGCAGGCCACCTTGGGGACATAGCAGTAGATGATGCCGTGGCGGTCGTCCACGATCAGGTGGTTCAGCTCGTAGTTGGGGATGTCGTCAAAGGAACGCTCCTTAGCGGGGAAGGCGAAGCTGGAATTGGCACAGAACTCCCGCAGCATCCTCCGCCGTTCAGCCTGCAGCTTCTCCTGGTCCAGGCTCACTCTGGCAACGCGGGTGGACCAGTCATAGCCTCTCACATTCTCCTCCAGATTGCCCAAGACAGGCCTGCTGGAGCCTTGAAGTGGGGCCTGCTCCATCTTTCTGTTCAAGGGACCATTCTGCCTCAGGCCAGAACTCAGTAGCTTTTCTAAAAACTCATCCATGTCCAACAAGTCTTCGCGGTCTTCATCCTGAGCAGCGGTGGGCGGAGTGCCCAGGGCATGAGGCCTGGAGAAGGACGTGTGCAGGTAGAAATGAGCCGTCCCCACGTTGTCCCAGTACACGATGATCAGCAGGATCATGAAGACGGAACCCAGCACCACCGAGAGGCGGAACAGCCGTGCTTTGGTCATCCTGGCTGTTGCTGGTGTGGTCTCTTTCTCCTGAGTTCACCTCAGTCTCACACAATGGTGCTTGGGATACCACATTGTGCTGCTGACAAGGAGCCTGGAAGGGTACAAAAACCAAAGTTAGTCAGTCTCCTGAGCACTCTGATGTAGAGCGACCCTGCAGGGTAACGGCTTCCATGTGGCCGTACGTACTCCTCACCGTAAGGTTTTGTGTGACAAGTGCTGTATGAAACATCCTGTTCCCACCCAACTACACACAGACCACTGGCCCTCACGGGGTTAAATGCAGGCCTTCCCCCTTGATGTGGCCCAGCATCAGACGTACAAGTCGACAGCATAACCAGTTGCTGCTACCCCACTTACTGGGTTGCAGGCGGTTGGGGATCAGAAAGTGAAAGTAACCGGCTCTTAGGCATGGTGCTGCATGCATCCAGGTTAGTGCGGACAGGCTCTGCCAAGAGAGGGCTCTGGCTACATTAGAGGATTGTTGGAGTCAAAGTCAGTTGTCATCTCCTGCAATTTTATCGTGAGTGTTGCAACAGTCGGTGTTTTTCTTAAGGACTCCAGCTCCGAGAGTCATGTGATTACTTGAGACTCTCCACTTCCATTACAAAAAAAATAAAAATAAGATTCCAGCCCTCATGAGAGAAGCTTGAAAACATAAACCCCGAAGTCTCAAAAAGCAGAAAAAGTAAAAATTAGCCAGAATTTATTTTTTTTAAACTCATTTTTTAAACCAATATTATTCATGTCGGGGGCCTGCCTCATGATTTTTGAATACTTGACGTTAGCAATCCCATAACGTGGTCTGACCTCCTTCATTCAGATGCCCCTAAAGCCACAATACTGTGTTGAAAATCGAGATTCTATCAGCTGAATGGGCATGAAGGGTGTCATTGCTGGGGACATCAGAGGTCAAAATTCACCTTCCTCTATGGACTGTGAGTTGGCCCAGTGCTATGCTTTATCTAATCTCCGTTTGAATGTATCCCACGGATGATAACTCAATGACCTCTCTTGGCAGTTATTCCCTTGTCTATTTGCTTTTGCCACAAGGAGTTTTTCCTATGATTTAATCCAAACTTGCCTCTAATTTATAAAGGGACCTGGCCCCGATAAAAATCCTATTTAACATTCCTCAGGGTTTTACATTGGCTGTATGACTACTGAGATCATGCAGCTTCAGGGTTGCTCCAGCCAAGAGAAACCTTTCCTGCTTTTCTGGAATGTGTTGAGCAGGGCGGGCCTCTTGTCTGGCCCAACATATTTTGCATTTCTTATAGCATCCAAGCCATATTAGCTAAGCCTCACACACCCCGTGGCAGGCGGTGCTATCCCAGTTACAGATAGAGAAATTGAAGCACGGAGGTTAAAATACTCACCCAACGTCTGTCAACATAGATTGTGTCAGAGTAGGGAACAGAACCCAGATTTCCTAACTTCCCCTCACTAGCTGCACACATGGTCCCAGAGGGAGGTTTGTGGAAGGGAAACAGCTGTATACCCCACTCCCAAGCACGGATGCATTTTTTCTAATCAGGGGATCCATGCCAGGTGAGGGCTGGGGAGCCAAGCAAGCTGAATGCAGTGGCCTCAGCTCCTCCCCAATTTAGCTCTTCATTTAGTCAGACAAGCAGCGGGGAAAAAGCTTGAGAGCTCAGGACTGCCCCACAAGCAAAGCCTGTCCGGTGGCTTAATGGAAGGTAGGAGGGAGCAAGGAACAGACAGCATGGCCCAGTGGACAGGACACTGGATTGGGACTCAGGTTCTCCATGGTCTATTCCTACCTCTGCCACTGACCCGCTGTGTGACCCTGAGCGGTCACTTCACCTCCCTGGGCCTCTGTTCCCCCTCCCATCAACTTTCTGTCTGTTTTGACTATAGAATCATTATAGCAGGAGCTCTCTCTTATAATGGATTTGTACAGTGCCTAGCACAAATGGGCCCCATCTCACTTGGGGCCTCTAGATGCTACTGTAATACAAATGATCAATAATAATACACAAGAGGGGAGAGAGACACTGAGTTGCCTTTTTGCACCTCACTCGGCATGGATGGGGAAACTGGCCAGCTCTGTTTATTGTCAATTTCACGTCTTAGTCGTGATGCAGGAGCTGGATTCTGCAGCATTCAGCTCTCACAAAATCCAAACTGTTTGCACTGAAACCAATTTATTTATTTACTTTTAAGTTTCATGATTTCCCCCCTCCCCCTAAAATTCTATTTATTTTCTGTAAACAAAACCGAGGTTTTGGGGATTAGTGTCGTTCAAAGGTCATCACTCCTGATCTTCACCCCCGATCAACTGCAAATAAGTCTTCTCCTTGCCCTCTTGCAGTATATCGAGACTATTCGGCCACTCTGTCTGCTCCTTAAAGGACCTTAGAAGCATCTTAGACAGTGCTCTTTTCATGAAGGTCAACTCAAACTAGTGAGGGAAGGACAACAGTTCAAACAACTGAGCTGGGACTAAGTTGGTGACATTTGGAAGTTCAATTCATAAACCCCAAGCAATTAGTATTATTCTTTGAATAGCTGTAGTATCTAGGAGCCCTAGTCATGGACAAGGAGCCCGTGGTAGTAGGTGCTGCACAAACACTGACCAAAATAGATGATCCCTGCCCCAAAGAGCTTACAAGTAGCGGTAACACTGTGAGCATTTGTGCACAAGTTAACTTCCTGCAAAATACACGTGATGCGTCCCCCTCATTGATATTAATAGCACTACATGCACATGTACAAAGAAAACAATTCTGAGCAGAGTCATGTTTGCAGCCAGCAGGATAGCAATGCAGCTTGCTTGGCTCAGCAGCCAAGGGAAAAATGGTCTTGCAGTTAAAGCAGAAGGTCAGGAGATCCAGAGTCTATTCCCAGCTCCCTATGGGAGCTTGGGCCAGTCAATTGCAGCCAAATTTTCAAAAGTGGCCTCTGATTTTAGAAGCTCAGCTCAAGACACCTTGAGCACTCTCAGCGCCCACTGACTTCCAATGGGCGCTGTATGCACTCAACATTTGTGGAAACCGGCCTCTTGTTGGGCTCCCAAAAACTGACCTATCCAAAATAAGTGACCACTTTTGAAAATGTTGGTCTTGGCCTCCCTGTCTCCGTTTCCCCATCTGTAAAATAGGTACAATGTAGGTGAGTATTATGACAGGGTAATTATGCTGTTTAGTTCATTAATCTTTGTAAAGCCCTTTGAGATCATTGGATGGATGGCAGGCAGGGGCCAGGGAAGTGCAACGCATTAGAGTGGTTAGAAAGTTCCCAGTATTTTGAGAGAAAGAATCATTTTTCTTTTTTAAAACCTCTCTCTCGGACGAGATGTTACTTAGGAAGGTGAATAAAAAGGTGTTAACTGCACAATCTCACTCCCGAGGAGCATTAAGGCTATCAACAGAGAAAAGCACCAATTAAAAAAACAAAACCCCTAAAACACAAAAGCAGCCCTTTCTGCTGACATCCCCATTCTGTTTAACAGCCTCAAAACAAACCATATCCACATCAATTATGAAAACAAAACCATTTGTGCACATTAAGTAGCTCTGAAAGGAACCTTTTCAAAACCAGCGCTGGGTTTCTTTCCTCCCAAAATGCTGAGGCTGATTGCCAGCCAGTTCACACACACACACGGCCTCTCAGGGCAGCAACAATTCCACGTTGTAAAGGGAGAGAAATTAAAAATAAAGAGCATCGGCCAAATCCGAGCAGCGCCTGGCAACGGTATATTTGATTTAAAATACAACATCTGAAGCGTATTGGGATTCATGGCTAGGAGGGGGTTCTTCATGGAACCTCATGTTCTGCACCCCACCCAATGGGCACGGAGACTGGGATTGGTTAGACAAACTGTGAAATCATCGGTAGTGAATTTTCTCTACATATGGGAAATTTGTAGGGAAGGGAAGAATCTAAACAAGTCAAGAGCAATTGTGGGATTGTTGGCATGCAAAGTTAGCATGGGGTCAGCATCTGCTTTGAGACACTGCTCTCCATCCAGATGAATCAGGATAAACAAAAACAGCAACCAAACCCGTCCCCGGTTTGTAAACTAAACAAAAATGGCGCAGAGGGAAAACTCCACAACAAAGTCCAGTATCACAGCTCTGGGTACATGTGCTCTGGAGATAAGCACACTTCCCTTTTTCCCACGTGCGAGCCAAAGCATCATAGAATCATAGAACTGGAAGGGACCTTGCGAGGTCATCTAGTCCAGGCCCCTGCACTCATGGCAGGGCTAAGTATTATCTAGTCCATCCCTGACAGGTGTTTGTCTAACCTGCTCTTAAAAATCTCCAATGATGGAGACTCCACAACCTCCCTAGGCAATTTATTCCAGTGCTTAACCACCCTGACTGTTAGGAAGTTTTTCCTAATGTCCAACCTAAACCTCCCTTGCTACAATTTAAGCCATTGCTTCTTGTCCTATCCTCAGAGATTAAGAAAAACAATTTTTCTTCCTCCTCCTTGTAACAACCTTTTACATACTTGAAAACCGTTATCATGTCCCCTCTCAGTCTTCTCTTTTCCAAACAAACCCAATTTTTTCAATCTTCCCTCATAGGTCATGTTTTCTGAACCTTTAATAATTTTTGTCGCTCTTTTCTGGACTCTCTCCAGTTTGTTCACATCCTTCCTGAAATGTGGTGCCCAGAACTGGACACAATACTCCAGATGAGGCCTAATCAGCACGGAGTAGAGCAGAAGAATTACTTCTCATGTCTTGTTTACAACACTCCTGCTAATACATCCTAGAATGATGTTTACTTTTTTTTGCAACAGCGTTGCACTGTTGACTCATATTTAGCTTGTGATCCACTATGACCCCCAGATCCGCAATACTCCTTCCTAGGCAGTGATTTCACATTTTGTATGTGTGCAACTGATTGTTCCTTCCTAAATGGAGTACTTTACATTTGTCCTTATTGAATTTCATCCTATTTACTTCAGACCATTTCTGCAGTTTGTCCAGATCATTTTGAATTATAATCCTATCCTCCAAAACACTCGCAACCTCGCCCGGCTTGGTATTGTCCGCAAACTTTATAAGTGTACTCTGTATGCCATTATCTAAATCATTGATGACGGTATTGAACAGAACCAGACCCAGAACTGATCCCTGCGGGACCCCAGTAGTTATGCCCTTCCAGCATGACTGTGAACACTGAAAACTACTCTCTGGGAATGGTTTTCCAACCAGTTTTGCACCCACCTTATAGTAGCTCCATCTAGGTTGCATTTCCCTAGTTTGTTTATGGGACGGTCATGCGAGACAGTATCAAAAGCTTTACTAAAGTCAAGATATACCACGTCTACAACTCCCCCGCCCCCATCCACAAGGCTTGTTATCCTGTCAAAGGAAGCTATCAGGTTGGTTTGACATGATTTGTTTTTGAAAAATCCATGATGACTTACTTATCACCTTATTATCTTCTAGATGTTTGCAAACTGATTGCTTAATTATTTGCTCCATTATCTTTCCAGGTACAGAAGTTAAGCTGACTGGTCTGTAATTCCCTGGGTTGTCCTTATTTCCCTTTTTTATAGATGAGCACTATATTTGCACCCTTTTCCAGTCTTCTGGAATCTCTCCCGTCTTCCATGACTTTTCAAAGATAATCGCTAATGGGTCAGATATCTCCTCAGTCAGCTCCTTGATGAAATACATCCTAGAATACTCAAGCCCTGCTGACTTGAAGACATCTAATTTGTCCAAGTAATTTTTAACTTGTTCTTTTCCTGTTTTAGCCTCTTCTGATCCTACCTCATTTTCACTGGTATTCACTATGTTAGATGTCCAATCACCACCAACCTTCTTGGTGAAAACCGAAACAAAAAGTCATTAAGCACCTCTGCCATTTCCACATTTTCTGTTATTATTTCCCCCACCCCCCTCATTGAGTAACGGGTCTACCCTGTCCATGGTCTTCCTCTTGCTTCTAATGTATTTGTAGAGTGTTTTCTTGATACCCTTAATGTCTCTAGCTAGTTAGATCTCATTTTGTGCCTTGGTCTTTCTAATTTTGCCCCTAAATACTTGTTATTTGTTTATATTCATCCTTTGTAATTTGACCTAGTTTCCACATTTTGTAGGACTCTCTTGATTTTTAGATCATTGATCAACTCGGGTTTGTACCCCCACAAATGCATAGCAATGCAGACAGGCTACAGACCAGGCCCTCTGTTGCAGCACAGCTGCTTAATGCTGCACCAATGGCAGACTGTGGCTGTAAAGCTGGATGATCCATCCCCAATGGGAATCCTCTGCCTAGTGACAGAGATGGGGCTGAACTGAAATCCCCAGGTCGGAACATCCCCAAGCTGTGAGGAAGTTCAGATCCAGGTTCAAATGGGCCTCCCCCTTCTCTAAGGGGCCAAACTAGCCATCCAAACACCCACAAACTCGTCCCTGCTCTCTGAACACTGCCATAATCATCCCAATTAGCATTTTGACAGCACTCCACGCAGGGCTCGCAAAGTGCTTCTCCAGCTTTAACTAGACTCCCTCTGGGAAGACCATTTCAAAGCCAGGAAACAGTCTGGATTTTCAGAGATGCGAAGAACCCACGCTCTCACTGACTTCAAGTGGGGTGGTAGGTGCCCAGCACCTCTGAAGTACACACAGGCCAAGGCGGCACAGTGGGTCAGTGACAGAATGGGATTAGAACGCAGGAATCCCATTACCTAGCCCCTGGATCTACCCACTAGGTTACCCCATTAGGACTAGGCTAAATACTTGCTAATAAACAGAAGAGCAGTGAAAGATTAGGGCTTTGTATCAGCTTTTTAGCTCAGTTTGTCCGAAAACACTAAAAATGCACCATTTAGGGATTTTTTTTTAATGCATTTGCTTGCACTGATGAGGTATGAAAGAGCCAATGACCAGGAGTGGCTGGTGATCTAACTATCGCTTTGCACTGCAGCACCAAGCATTGAGATATGGGACTTGGACTCAGCCTCTTGTTCTGTAGGTCAGCAGGGGTTGGAAGAGGATAGAATACATGCCATTCTGAAGAGTAAGAAGGCAGGTATTACTCAGCAATAATTCTCTAGGCGAGGTCAGTGAAGACGAGGACTGACTGGATCTAAGAGTTGCCTAGGAAGATGCAAAGGGGGCTAAAGGAGGGGTAAACTGTAATGTGTGTGTAGGCAGGGCTGCTGGAATTAGGGATGCTGGACGCACGGCAGCACGCCCTGGCTTGAAGTGGTTTCCATCATATACAGGGTTTACAGTTTGGTTCAATGGCTCTCAGCACCCCCACTATACAAATTGTTCCAACGCCACTACATGGATGTGTGCGTGTTTATATGCCAATACTTAGGCTCGCAGTCTCAGCCCATTCCTGGAAGATTTGGAATGCTGCTGCTTAGCAAATTGCTTTTTTGTTGTTTGTCTGTACCTGTCGGCCTGTCTTGTCGGTAAGACTGTGAATTCTTTGCAGCAGGGACTGTTTTCTATTCTGGGTATGTACAGTGCCCAGAATAGTGCGTTCCCCCAATCCTGGCTGGAGGCATTAGACGCTACCGGGATGCAATTAAATAATAATAATAATGTTTCAAAGAGAATCATTCACTTGCAAACTCTACCCTCCATAACATGGTGCAACCACAGCAGCCTGCCAGCACTGCTGCGAAATCTCCCACCCCAGGGCGGCCTCTCTCAAGTAACGGAAGTGTTAGCCTTACCAAAACGCAGTGTTTAGCACGGTAACAAACCCTCGCAGCCCTCTGGATCATTGGACGGATGTTCATTTTGAAAGCCACTGAAAACATGCAGCTTTACCCAGCCCACCCCAAAGGCTCAAGCCTGCTTTCCAGGGGACAGCACACCATCTGCTAGAGAACAGATTGATTTTCCAAGCTACAGAGCAATGATCAGCGGAGGATCAAACCAAATCCTCTCCTGTTAACTCGGGCAGTGCCATATTCACGGATGGGATTTCGATCAGAGACCCATAATGGGACTTAGTTAAACTAAGCCAACTAATGCCGAGGGGAAAAAAACACATTCTGTCAATTGTTATTTTCTCTCTTTTTCAGTGGCAGTGTGATTTTAGTACAAATAAAAGATGCCAGGCTGAAAGCATTGGAGACTAAAGGTCTCTATATATACACACACAGAGAGAACAGGGCTCTGAGACAGGTGCCTGAGCCATAACCTGAAGAGACAACCTCTACAGGTGAGTAGGGAGTTCACACTATATGGCCCATGCAGCCCTTGGTCTCAAAGCTGAGAATGCCAGCAAGAATACCCTTCAATGCCAATTAAGGTGGTGGTATTTGTGATGTGGATGCCTGCCAAGTGGGAACCGGGCTGAGCACCAAACTCATTTCATACAGGCCAGTTAACAGCCATCGGATGGTAATAACTTTTAGCTACTACTGACCTGGCCTGGATTGGAACCAGTGACTGGCTCTCCCTCTCATTAGTAAGCGCGGCTATTTATCTCAGGTGACAACAGTCACAGATGTCACAGTAACCACCAGAGACAGCAGCTCCTAACCTCTGGCATAGAGCCGGGGTGTTTATCATAGGGGTCAGTGGCCACTGACTCCAGTGGTTATTATTGCAATGGATTCCACGACTCCCTCTTCCCCACTCCTAGGACTGCTGGCTACACTTTCCCCTCCAGAGAAGCTGAAGATGCAGACCAGGCCCTCATCAATAGGGCTTAAGAGCTGTTGCTATGACCCATTTTCTTCTGTTCCTGGTCCTTTAACATTTTTTTTTTGGCGGGGGGAAGGGGTTTGCACGATATAACAGGACATGAGACTTTAGAAAAATTGTAGCTTGCATTTTTTGCCAAGACTTACCACATTTCCCCCCAATGACTGCCAGGGAACTCTACTGTCCGTCACCTGAGCCATCCAGCCCCCTGACTCATAAATCACCAAACCTCCAGTGGGATATGTTTAGTCAAGCGCATTTCAGGTTTTTATTTCAATATATGGTGTAAGACGTTTGAGACCAACTCAGTTCTGGTGATCTGCTTTCTCCAAGAGGGGAAACTCAGCAGATTCTGACATCAGTCAGACCAGGACTGTGCTGACTTAAGCAAAATTCTTTCTTGGTTTTGGTTATTTTCCCAACATTCAAAATAAACTGCTTCTCCCCCACGCTGCAAAAATGTAAAGACTTGTCTAGACAAGGCAAATTTGCATCAGTGTAACTACATAGTGTAGTCACATTGATACAAACCCCTAGTGCAGACACAAATCGGGCTTACGCTAGTGCAGCGGTTCTCAGACTGTGGATTGGGACCTCAAAGTGGGTCGCAACCCTGTTTTAATGGGGTCGCCAGGGCTGGCTTAGACTTGTTGGGGCCAGGAGCCAAAGCCCGAGCCCCACTGTCTGGGGCCGAAGCCAGAGGGCTTCAGCCTTGGGCAGTGGGGCTGAGGTTACAGGCCCCCCGTCTGTGGCTGAAGCCCTTGGGCTTCAGCTTTTGCCCCTTTCCCCCCCGGGGCAGTGGGGCTTTGCCCCTTTCCCCCCCAGGGTGGCAGGGATCAGGTGGGCTCAGGCTTTGGTCCCCACTCCTGGGGTCGTGTAGTAAGTTTTTTTGCTATTGCATCTTAGCACAGTGTGGGCTATATACCCGGGGGGGGTTGCAGAAGGCTGCAATTCATATTGTCTGAGTTTACACTAGAAACCCCTTTTGTAAGGCCAACTGTCAAGTGTTTATAGATTTAGTATTTATAATTTACAGCTGTGATATTTTACTCTGTACTGAAATTTTGCCTCTTGGGTTTCAGGGCAAGTAATAAATTGCTTTATAGCTTAGTAGCTTTATAGCTTAGTAGTTGAGTGGGTTAGCAAAGGGCAAGTTCTGATGGCAACACTAGCTTGCAGCAGCCCACATGTTTATCAAAACAAAGATTTCCCAGGAAAATGGTAATTTACCATTTTTCTTTCTGTCATATCTGATCAAAGTCTGCTGTTCTCTGGTCATTAGAGCCCAGAAGAGGGGGCACAGACCTCAGGCTATTTAATACCCTGTCCCAACTCAAGAGTGAAAGCTTTTTAAAATGTCAAATGGGCTATTTTAAAATTATAACCCTAAGAGTCAGAGAGAAAAAGAAAAGCATAAAAACACCAGAGTGGGGATTTCCCCATCCATTCACCACACCACAAACCCGTGAAGACCAATTAGGGACTGCCAGTTTCCAAAGCCATGGAAATGACCTGAGCTAATATAGGAAACACACGACTGAGTTACAAAACCCATTACACAATGTATTGAAACAAACATGTTATTTGGCTGCACTTGAAAGTGCAGAGTTCCAACACATCCCAGCCAGCCAGGGCTAGGACTATGGAGGAAGATGACTGCATCACTCAAGTATCCTCTAGGACAGTGGTTCTCAAACTTTTTTTTCCACGGACCACTTGAAAATTGCTGAGGGTCTCAGCAGACCACTTAATGATCTTTCCAAATGTGGTTTGTACCATTAGCTTTACCATTGTAAAGCGCTTTGGATAAAAGCGCTATATAAAAAACCCCCTTAACAATAAAACTTTTTTTGTTCTACAAAATAATAAAAGCACACAACTCATATTTTAATATCAGTAGTCTTACCTTTCTAATGCGATGGATGTGCTGTCTCTACCCTGCCACAGCAGCCCCCAAGCTGGGGCTGGGAAGGAGGGGGGTCTCTCCCTCTCTCCTCCACCACAGCAGCCCCCGAGCTGGGACTGGGATGGAGGGGGGGTCTCTCCCTCTCCGCAACAGCCCCCAAGCTGGGACTGGGATGGAGGAGGGTCTCTCCCTCTCTCCCTCACCCCGGCAGCCCCAAGCTGGGGCTGGGAAAGAGGGCCGTCTCTCCCCAGCAGCCACAGTCCTGGAGCTGGGGAAAGTCGCCATTTTCTCTCGCCGCTGCAGCCCTGCATGTCCCAAATGCCCCCCACCCCCTTTTCTCACCCCACTGCCCCCTCCCACCTACCCCCTATTCCCCCCAAGGCCACCACCTCACCTTACCTGCACATCTTCTCCAGGGTCCAGGCCAAGCCTGCGTGGCTCCACTAATTAGGTGGGTGGCCCTTCATTCTCTCGTGTGCAGCTGCCCAGGCGCGCACCTTAGAGGGAACTATCCGCGGACCACCTGAGTGGAGCTTGTGAACCACTGGTGGTCCGCAGACCACAGTTTGAGAACCTCACTCTAGGAGTTAGCCACAGAAGAGAATTACAACTTCAAAAGGATTTACCAGCCCTTTTAGGCATAGCATACCTGCTGCTGATCCACTGGTGAAGGGCTGGGCTACATAAAGGTCTCATCATCCAGGGCCTAGATGCATGAAAAGAAGATACGTGACCTACTACAAATGGCAGTTGATACAGATTATCTTTTATCAGATTTCTGCTCCCTTCTAAATTTCCATGCTAAATCCATGCAGTTATTTAAAGACCTAATATTACAGATCTGATGTCCCAACTGTAGCCAGAACTTGCAAACGTCTCATTTCATCAGCCTGATATAGGGTAGTGAGGCACTGAGCTAACCCTTTGATGGTTGCAGTATAAATACAGAGTCTCTCTACACCGGTTTGGAACCAGAGTAACTTCACTGGCTTCAGCTGGGTCACTTGATTTACAGCAGTCTAATGAGTGGTGAATCAAGCCCAAAGATTAGATGGGGCTAGAATAAGGGCCATAGATTCCCACATCATAAGACTAGTGCCTTTCCCATCAAGGACAAAACATAAAACTCAGTCTCCACGTAGGCACTTCCACTCCTCCCCAGCTATTAGTCTGCAATCTCGCTTCTATTTCTAGCTTCCACTGATTTGCGTTCAGATCCAAGCAAAGAAGGAAAAAGGCAAACGGCTGAATACACAAGAAGGGGTGGGGAATATAGCAGGTCCAAAGTGATGAAGTACAGTTGGACTACATAAAGGGGAAATCACCCACCTCACGCCCATATCTGTATCAAGCAAAGTCCAGTCACAAGTGTAAAAGTTGCTTTAATGCCACCAAGTTCCAACATCTGGGTTTGACAGAGATCAACAGAGCCACCCCCTGGTCCCCATTCCTGACAGTCAGCCGCTTCCAGCACCCTTGATATCCACAGCACTATCTCCCTCCCGACTCTCTGTCAGGTAATATCAGGAGCCCTGTCTGGAGCCAGGCTCCGATGCTGCCCAGAGCCCCCTGGAACCGTGGCCAGCAGCATTCCTAGCCTATTCTGGGGCACCCTGAGCTACGCAGAGCCCTCTGAAAGCCTCACCCACAGCACCTGGCTTTCTGCCTTGAGTGCAGCTGCAGGCACAAGAAGTCACCCCCGCGCTGCCATCCCTCTGCACATACGCGGGCCACCAAGATCAATGACAGGAAACTGGACAGCTGGAGGAGGAACTGAACTGGTGCGTCTGAGCTTCCCCGTTAGTATTCACATTAACAAAACCGACCCAGCATTAAATCCATGGAAATAAACTTGGGGTCGGCAGCACCAATGGCCAGCTGTGCCTAGAGGGGAGGGTCAGGTGCGCTGCACCCCAGGGGTAGTAGGAAGCCAGCCTGTGCCCTGGTGGAAGGGGCAAACCACATACTGTTGGCCAGTTGTGCCCGGAAGGGAGGCGCTGCACCCCGGGAATGGAGGGGGGAACCCCAGCACCGCTGGCCAGCTGTGCCAGGAAGGGAGGCGCCGTTGCACCCCGGTGATGGAGGGGGGAACCCAGCACCGCTGGCCAGTTGTGCCCGGAAGGGAGGCGCTGCACCCCGGGAATGGAGGGGGGAACCCCAGCACCGCTGGCCAGCTGTGCCCGGAGGGGAGGGGCCGTTGCACCCCGGTGATGGAGGGGGGAACCCAGCACCGCTGGCCAGTTGTGCCCGGAAGGGAGGCGCTGCACCCCGGGAATGGAGGGGGGAACCCCAGCACCGCTGGCCAGCTGTGCCCGGAGGGGAGGGGCCGTTGCACCCCGGGGATGGAGGCGGGAACCCAGCACCGCTGGCCAGCTGTGCCCGGAGGGAGTGGGACGCTGCGGACCCCTCGCACCCTGGCTAGGGGGGTCACGGCTCCATCCCAGCGCCCGGCCGGAGCCCCCGCCCCCAGGTCCCGCTCTCACCTCCGCCCGGAGCCGCTCGGCTAGCGGAGCCTCCGGCGGCGGCAGCAGCCCCGACTCCTCCCCCTGAGCCGCCGCCTCTCGCGAGAAGCCGGCCGGGGGGGGCCGGCCAGGGGGGCCGCAGCGCAGGCGCCGCTCGGTCCAGCCGCGGGCGCCCTGCGGGCCTGTCCCTCCCCCCCGCCCCGCGCCGGCCGCTCGGCTCCCCGCGGAGACCCGGCCCCTCGCTCGCTGGAGCCGTTGCACTGCGGGGCTGGAGCGGAGCCCGGGCGCGCAGATCCTGCTTGGCTCCCCCCGCCGAGCGAGGTTCGGCCCCAGCCCCGTGGGTGCAGCCCCCCGTCCCTCTGCTGCCTGCTTCTCCCCCGACCCCGATGCGGGGTACGGAATGGCGGGTAAAAGTCAGGGCACGCCGCAGGGGTGAACTCTTCCAGGGCATCCGCGTTGGAAGCGTTTTCACACGTGGGAATTCTCTAGGCCCAACTCGGTTCAAATTCTGCATGAGTTGGATGGAAGTTGCAAGGGCTGCTACGCCCCCTTCTCCCACGATAGCGGCACTCCTTGCATGGGACCATGGGGATCCAATCCACGGGAACCAACACGGTCTAATGATGGCGGGGGCGAGGGAGAACTGGCTTCTATTCTCCACTCTGCCACTGACCTGCTGTTCATCCGTGGTCAAGCTGCTTAACTTCCATGCCTCAGTTTCCCTATTTGTAAGATCTGGGCAGTACCAGCCTCTGTAAAGCACCTCGAGGCTCATGTGAAAGGCATGATATAAATGCAGAGTATGGATCCAGGCAGAAGGGCCCAGAGTATTTGGAGTTCATCCATCCAGGCTGAACGGCCTCTCTGTTCAGTCTCATTCACTGAGTGATCTATTCATATCGCCTTAAAGCAACTGTCTGCCAAGTCCCTCGCCCCTTCATTGCTTACTGGGACAGCTCTGCTCCCTTCTCTGGGATTTTTCCATGTCTCTTTCAGGGTGCAAATATTTCCTAACGGAACTAAATTGTTTATCCCTGTGGGTGGCTCTCTCTCACATATTCATTTGCATCCTAATAGCAAACAAAACTTCCCCCTCTGCACTGGACTGGAGTCAGCAGGAGAGTTTGTATGTAGCATCTGAGCTGAAGGGCTGCCAGTCAAGCAGCAATGGCAAGCCTACAAAAATGCTATACAGCTTCCCCTCTGTAAACCAGGCCAGAGACTGAGGGATTATAGTTGGCATCGGATTAGAAGGCAGTTTCCATTAATATGATCTGTTGCTTGTGGCTCAGGTGCCAATAGCAACAGGTACTCAAAATAATTTGTGGGAAATGGGAAGCCAAGGATTGCTCATATTCTCCTCTCAAGCAGACGAAGCTAGACGAATATGGGTATAACAATTACAAAAAGAATCTTAGCTCTCTTAAAAGATTTATGGGAAACCCACTGCACTGTAAAACTATATTAACCAGTTACTGGTAGTAGGAAAACTTGTTAGTAGTTATAGTAACCTAAAAATCATTGTTGAATTGGTTACTGATTTTGTAACCACCTTGAAGTAGAAAAAATACTTTAGGCAAGTTTATTTTGTGCAAGTATTTAGTTTTGTGTGGATCGTGGAATGCCGGGTGCCTAGAGATGAACTGACAGAAAAGACCGGTCGTGCAGCAGGGCCTGTTTCTGTTGCAGGCTGGTGTTTTGGTTCTGTGCTTTGGGGGAGAGAGGCCACTTAGAAGTGACCTGCTCCGAGGTAGGCATCTTGGTTGTGCAAATTTGCACGGTGAGACCTGTGATCTCTGCCTGCTGCACCTCCTGTGAAGATGAAGGCAGCTACAAGCTATCCCATTTGTGCAAATTCGGTGCAGCCCTTGGGCTTCCAGCAAGTTGTCAATTATGTGAACCTTAGGTGGGCAAAGTTTGAGCTCTCCTAATTTAACACACCTAAAAGTTATCACACAAAAGGCCCAGAGGAGTTTAAATTCTTGTCTCTTTCCTCACACGTAAAAGGCAAGAACAGGAGAGTCCGTCATTCCAGGTCAGAGGCAATGTCCTTCATCTGAGTTCTGAACATTAGTGCCCTCTCTCTCCTATGATACAGACACTCAGCTTCAAGAGACTGGAGACCGACTCTTTGGAGTGCAGTAACACAGAGTTACTGACTCCAAGTGGCTGAGGTCTTCTTTCTCAAATCTCTACATTCATATTTTTTTAACTTAAATGTAGGAAAATGATTAAAAAACATTGCATACAATGGCTCCGATTCATCTTCAGCTGTGTGGTGTTCCTGGAAAATTAGCATCAGGTTCCATTTGTTTCCAAATGCGCAACCTCCAGTCTGAGTTATGTCCACAAACCAGTGCCTTAGTGTCAGGATTCAAAGTAGCAGCCTGTGAGGGGAATAGGATCTAGCTTCTGAACACTGTGACTTTTCAGAGTGAATCAGCCCAAAGGTATTTAGCAGAGATGTACACATTTGGAACATTCATGGTATTCCATCGTTTCTTGCTCCCATCTGGTTCAGATGGTGTCCTGTAAATAGAAGACTGGCTCAAGGCCTGCTGGAATGGGTTTATTTTCACATGGTCTGTGCTTATTTTATCTAGGTGTGCTTTTTATTTCTTTGCAAGTTCTCCTGGACCCTCTTGTCTACAATGTGACTCATCAAGCTTTCTGCTGTTTAACAGAGAACTCAAAGAGGAGCGTCCATCAGACCTTATTACATTATACTGAAATAGTGAATAATTCTTCATAATACATACTTTGCACTTGTATTGCATTCCATTCAAGGATCTCAAATCAAGCCTCCCAATCCAAGGTGAAGTAGTGGATTATTACTATCCCTAGTTGACAGATGTGGAAACAGAGGCCCAGAGTGGTTAAGTGACATGCCTAAGGTTGCATAGTAAATTAGTGGCAGAACTGGGGACAGTATCTAAGCATCCTGACTCCATTGTCCTGTGCTTTAGGTGCACAAAGACCTTTCATAATTTACATCCCCTTTGAAACTGAATGAAGCCATAAAGATGACATTTCCTTACATGCTTGCACTGAATGCCAAGCGGGTGGCAAAGTGGGTGTGGAGAGAAGCTATTCATATTTGGGAAATAAAGGCAACATTTATTCAATGGAATGGCCACTCTGTGCCACTTTATTTGCAACGTGAAGAAAATAGCAGGGCCAAGAAAGGAAAATGGTAAGTCTAGTATTGATTTACAAAATGCATGTCCCTCCAAGAAACGAGGGGGAGAACTGCTGGAAAGAGGGGTTTGGTTTTTAAGAAGAAAAACACATTGCCTTTGTTCACCTCCAACCCAGCTCATAACAAAGTCTCTGCCAGCCACCAAACCTCTTTTTCAAGCTCCTGTCAGATCTGAAATGCTCTGCACGTGGCCAAGTGCTTAGAACGCCGCTGGCTGCTCCCACTGCCAAACATCTGCTCAGCTGAGCAGCATTCCAGATAGGCTTCACCTTTTCTAGCTCCAAGACAATGCGTATAAACCTCTGAGAAGAGGGCAGGGGATACTTCAAAAGAGTCTGCAATTTCGTTTGATAATTAAATAGCCTCCCCCCCACCCCCATACGTGTGGGAGGTTTCCACAGAAAAGAGAGGATGTGCTGCATGCAGAATCCCAGATGGTGGACTCCATACTGCTGTCTCCTGGACTAAGAATGCTGATGGACAAATGGGGTTTCCTTTTCTTTTGCATGTTATTAACAAAAGAACCCGCAGTTCATCTTAAAGGAAACTAACAGCTGGAGCACAGTGCAAAAAAAAAAAAAAAAAAAAACTGTAGAGAGGCTGTGGGGGAAGCACCAAAGCAGTGTGCACACCTCCCCTTCCGCTTCCCAGCCTCAGAGCATACTGCTTAAAATGAGTCTTAAGAAAAACCCTCCCTACTTTTTAGTACCCCTGTAGTCCTGGTCCCTCGGGAACAGATGGAATCTTGCTCTCCCTGGTGATTTTATTTTGACCTCGGCAGGTTCTTGAAGCTTGTGATTGGTTGGTTCTTCGGCTGGTTGCTGGCACCATCTATGGGCCCTACGTGCGAAGGAAGATTGAGATGTTTTTTATCATCATATTACAGGAGAAGTGTCTTGCCTCAGTGTTCCAGAGTAAAGGAAACACTAAGCCTTGAACCTCACTGGCACGAGGCACTCTCAGCATTGGTCAGAGCTGGAAAGAGATACTGGTAGTTTTGGGGCCAGATGGAAAGCCAGCTTTTCATTCACTTCCTTAAGCGTCTGAGAGAATCTTAGTACAATGCATTAAATAGCAGGAGCACATTCTCATATTACAGCAGTGCTTCCTACATGGATCAGATGGGGATTGTGAACACATCTGAAAATGTTCTCCTCTCCCCCCAAAGGAGTTAGTTTTGGCCAAAGGGGAGGAGGAATGTAACAGAGATGTTTGGAATGTTTTGAGTTATCTGCTGAAGCGTGTGGCTTAAAAGTTTGGCTGTAAGAGACATACCCACAGGATTGCTTTTCCAAGCAAGCAGCTTGTGTGGCACCTACAATGCATTCAGTTACGCCTACTACAGAGCAAGCGTCATAAGGAAGTATTTAATAGCGGAATATTGATGTCTTCCATACTGACCTTTGACCCGCTTTTGTAGGACCTGGCCTCTGGTCTGACCTGCATTGCTCTGCTGAACAGTGCTTGGGGGAGTGTTGCTTATCTCCAGCACCTGTAATGGATTTTCTTCTTGATAGTATGAGAGAGAGAGAGAGAGAGAGACAGAGACCTTTACTAGAAACAATGGGAAAGGAACACAGCTTATGTACCAAGCAATGACCATTCAGTATAGGATTCACTAATGGACCAGCTGAAATAAATGGAAGGGCTGCAAATGAAATGTTAACAGTATCTCTCTTTGGGAAACAAACTTAAAAGGGAAAGAATTTAGCAGTGGTGGAAGGGACCAGGATGGGGATTGAGACTTTCAGAGTCTCCACAGGGATCTGAATGCCTGACTCCAGTTAGAATTTAATGGAAATTGGGCATCCAGTTCCCGACCCTAACCAGCTTTGAAAATCCCACCCTGAAGTCCTCTGTGTTCAGCCACAGATCAGGTGTAGCAGTCTGAGCACAATGTGCCTCAAGCCTGACCTGGACTGGCTAGCCCTTGGGCTGTGAGATGGTTATACAACAGGCTTATTCAGTTTTTGGCCTCTGCTGAGGATGCCAAAATGGAGGCCAGCCAGTTCCAGTTGTGGACTCCTGTCTGCTGGGCACTGGTCAGAAACCAATAACTTGTTTCATATATGACACTGAACAGAAGTGAGATGATAACTTTTGGTCACTACAGTATGGGGACATATTTGAGCCAGCCACTTCCAGAGGAAACGCTTCTGAAATCCCATTACTCATCAAGTCTACCTGAAACACAGTTTTTGTGCGTAAGTATCAGGCTCCTTAGATAAGTTCATTTTCAGCATAAACCTCTGCTGTGGCTTGTTTCTCAAACACTAATCCACATGTTGCTGCCATACAGATGGAGTCACATCAGGAACCTGGGGTCCTACCTGTATGGTGACTGATGGGGAATTTGACCTTGGTGGCAGCAGGAGTGGCATGGGATAAGTTGCTCATGATCTTCAATGGCTGGAAGAGTTTAGCTCGGGGCAGCTGGTCCTCAGAAACATTGTCCATATTGTGGCTCGAGGGAGTCCGATGCTTTGCTTTCGAGATCTGAAAGACACCGTCAAGGATGCTATTGACTTAAACCTCCCAATTCAGGAGGCTCTATTCTCTGACCGTGGGCCACATTACACCAAAACAGGTTCCCTCACTCCCTTGTCAGTCTCTTTGGCTCAGGCTGCCCTTTAGGAAGGGGATAGAAATGGTGTTGGGGATGTGTGACGTGTCAGCGTGAGTTATTCAAAACATTATCTGTGTTATAGCTCAGTGCTCCCTCCATCCTTGGACATAGCTTTATCCTCTGGCACTACTGTATGTGGCCTGTTTCCCCACCCACCTCTGTCTGCTGCTGCACCTATCCCCAATGGCTTCCTTTCACTACTGCCTCCAAAACCACGTCTGCTAAGTCCTCCACCTGGTCTCTACCTCCTGATCTACCTATCCCCCCTGAAGGAAACATACAAAGTGTCTACCTTTTGGGAGATTGGTTCAAGGGAACGAGATCTTTTCTTCCTGGCTTTCCTCTCAGCTGATTTCTCTCGTTCTCGATCCTTCTTCAGTTCTCTCTTGGCTGTGTAGTACAGCTGCTCCTTTCTCTGGGACTCCGCTGAGAGGCTCTCGATACTCACAGTGTCTTTCACGTGAGGCTCTGGAGTGAAGCTGGACTGCAGATATTTCGGCTCCAATATATCCTCCTCAAAGAAATGCCCCGAGGCGAGTTCACTCCCATGATCTCTGTGTCGGGCTCTGGAACGCCGTCTGGCTGCAATGCGGGAGATGCTTTTGGTGCTAACAGCAATCTCCGTCAAGGCCTCCAGACTCAGTGGGGCAAGAGCGATCTCTGCAGCTGACTTTCTCCTATTTAAGTCCAGGGAGGTGGGGGAACATAGCTTGGAGGTCATCTTTCCTACAGCAATGCCAGTTGGTTTCTGCTAAAAATCAAAGCCATGGAATCAGACAATTTAGGATTTGCTTTTTACTTAACACTTAAGGTGTTTTTCATCTTCCAAGCATGTTAGAAACATTAATCACACTCTAGAGAAGTTGGTAGATGTCAGTATATCCATTTTTGCAGATGGGGAAACTGAGTTAGAGAGAGTAAGGGAAATACCCAAGGTTACAAAAGGAGTCAGCCTTGGGATTAGAACCAGGAGTAATTGCCTCTTGGTCCTGTGCTCAGGCATTAGGCCATGTCATAGACTCTCCCAAAGTGTCCACAAATTAGCCCCAAAGGAATCATATGTGATTAGATTCTTAAAAGAATTTTACAAAGGCATCATTACATGAGATGCACCAGAAAGTACCAAACTCCATCCAGCGTCAGCTTTTGTGGGGAACAAGCAACATTCCTGGCCTGAGTATTGCAACATCAACACAACTGTCAGAGAAGCTTGACACCTGAGCAAGAGTCACTTCATCATCTTCCTCCCTCCAGATAGACACAGGTACAAATATTACTTTGTGCCTTTGATGCGCTGAGTAGAAAATACATTGGTCTACAGGAACTGGCTATTGATCTAGAGGTATCTGTCATATCACTTCCCTGTCCCATAATTTATGTTGTATCTATCAAGGTATTTATATGACTCTCATCACAGGAGTTACTGAGCATCCCATGAACATTCATTTATCCTTCCCGCCTGTGTGGTAGGGATTACTACTGTCCCTGTTGTACAGATAGACAACTGGGGCCTGTAGAGATCAGGTGATTTGCCTAGAGATCAGGTGATTTGCCTAAGTCTGTCGTGGAGGTGGGAGTAGAACCCACAGCACTTGAATCCCAGCCTTATTCCTTATCTTCCTCATCTAGAAAACTAGTCTTGGACTCCTCACTGCATCATACAACTTGCAGCCACGATGGGTCTGACTGCTACGTGCACCCTGCTCTTGTCAGAGGAAAGTGCTGTCTGTGGCAGCTAGACCTTGAACTCTGTGCCTGCCAGTACTGACCTGGTGCAGTGGGGTTCTTGGCAAGCGAAAGAAAGTAGGGCTGAGATGGGTATCTGGATTCCCCAGTTTCCTAGCAGGTGTCGTTTTAGATGATCTGTAGCTGTCACTGTGAAAAACACACACACACGGAGGCGTGAATAGATTGAATTACATGTATAAGAGCCAGGCACTGGGCCCTGAGGGGAACGCTAGTCAGCCCTTCTGGAGTGTTTGGAGACACCTGTTTGGATTAACTCCTCCAAAACGTAGGGGAAACCAGGACTGATTTAAAAGCAGGGGCAGGGAGGGAAGATCCAGGGTGGAAAGAGAACTTCAGAACTCAGGGAAACATAGAGAGGACCCTGAACCCACTTAAAAGAGCTTCATTAATATATATTGGTTAAACTCTTTCACTGATTGGTTTAGAACCGAAGTCCCACCCACCCCACCCCACCCCACCCCATCCACTCACTCCCTGGAGAAAATTCTAAAACACAGAGCTATCTAGCAATTGCATAATACAACAGGGACTTCTTTCCTATTGGCTCCCTTTTCTGGGGGTTCCTCTAACATGGTCACTCGTTTGGGGATCTGGCCTCTAGAAACCAAGTCTGGCTTGGGACTCACATTGGAGAGACTTTGGGGGGCTCTGCATCATTGGGCAATGTTCACCTTAGTAAGTATGTTACTACAACATCTTGGTTTCCCTTTTCCTCTCCCCTGCCCTGCCCCCATAAAAAGCTCAATGCAAGCAGCTGGCTGTTTGTACTGTCTGTCAAGTTGCCTCTCACTCCTGTTTTATTCTGTCATTGGTTTGATCTCCGCACAATAAATTGCAATTTTATATTTTCCATGTCAGGTGATACCTTCCTGGGCCTGATCCTGCTCATACCGAAATCAATAGGGGTTTTGTCACTTAGTTCAATGGGATCAGAATTAGGCCCTTCGTGGAACATCTGTGTTATTGAACCAGTGAAGGACTAAATCGGACGGGGTGGGGGCAGAGGTTTCCTAAAGGCTACAAGATTTTTCACCTCTGTGCTTAGCAAATGGCATGTTCGGAAAGTCCAGGACTAGGGCAGGACATGAAAAGACTGCAGAGTTCAAACCAATAGCAAACCCCTGTGGCACATGAGATTCACATCCCTAATTATGTGTGGCAGACTGATATTCCTTTCAACCCACCGATAACAGCAGATAGTCGGTGCTCCAATACATCTGTTAGTCTTAAAGGTGCCACAGGACTCTGTTGCTTTTTACAGATCCAGACTAACACGGCTACTCCTCTGATACTTGATAGTATAAAAGGACAGTGCCGACAGACCTCTAGCCATAGCAGCACAGGTAACACTCTGAAATTAACTGCTGAGATGCAAGGCCCGGGAGAATGGGGCTGATGATGGGCACGTGGACAGAATAGATGGAAATGCATTCACCTCTCTGACTCCAAGACAATGGACGGAAGCTCAAACTTTGCTCCAGAAGGAAGACCCTTCCTGTTGCCAGATAGCCCTTTTCTGGCCTCTTCTTTGTTTAGGTCCAGCTGCTGAGCTATATTCAGAGCAGAGCCACCCTGGGGCCACAGAAAAAAAGGAGGTTGGTGGGACTGTAGGCAGACACAGCATAGATTTTTTTCAGTACAAACCCCTCTTCACTCAGTCGGCTTCTTTACACACAGATCTCCTAATGCAATAGCCACCTGCCCTCTCTCTTGAATCCCTCATTACAACCTGTATTTTATTTTCAGTTTGAGACATAGCTTTGGCCTGGCACTGAAGGAGCAAAGAGAAAAATCTGAAAGCAAGGGGCATGTAAGAGGATTTCCCCACTTCATCTGCATCTGTAAACCCTCCAGCCCACAAACCTAATGGGCTTTGTTTGGCTCAAAAGGCACCAATCCACAGCACAGCACAGCTTCCTACACATGCCCAGTTACTGTTGGAGCCTTTGCAACAGAGCTAGCCTCCTAATCAAATGCAGGGAAGTTGGCTGATGAAGCATGTGTGGTTTCCTTCTTCAGGATTCAAAGCCACAACCTGCCATCACCCATTAACATTAAAGAGAGTGTCTGGAATAATTTTGGTTTCTGTATATCAACGTGACTGACAGCAAGTTTATTATTCAGAGTGAAAACCAATTCTGTGTCAGGTTTATCAGAGACGAGTCATAATAAATGTGAGGAGCTGCCACTGGGGAGTCCCACCTGTTATTACAAGACATTAAGAAGTTGTCAGTAAAATATCACCATCTCAAGAAATACTCACAAAATCTGCAAAATGAGCAGAGACTGGCAATGTATTCCCTTTTCCTTCTGACCAGGAGTTCCTAGGGTTCGAATGCTGGCTGTGTTTAGCATGCAGGACGCCTTTAGAGGTGATGGACACCTTTGGTTATCAGGGGAAGTAGGTTTACCCACAGTAACTCTGGCTCTCCAAATGTATTGTCTCCACAGAGGTCTGCTGTAGGAACTGACTGCCTGGCCACAGAATCTTCTGAGTCGTAGTTGTCAGTGAGGGGGGCATACATATCCCTCAAACCCAATATGATAGGGACTGAGGGGAATACCCTGCCCCTTCCAGCTGTCTCCTGGTTCCTCTCTACCTCCAGAAGCCCTAGGCCTTAAGCTCTGAGACAAACAAGAGTGTAGATCCACTAAATAACAAGAGTATCTCCACCTAAGTAACACCTGAACACTAGCCATTCCTCAGGAGGTGGGCTGAAGAGGACCATCTGCTGAATGGTGACTGACCTATTATCTTCCCCAAATCAGCATGCGATGTGGTATTGAGGCTCCAATCCAGAAAAGCACTTAAGCCTGGCACTGAATGGAATTCGCTGAGCTGGGTTCAGCTCTGCCTTACCCTCAGCGTGCTGGACATCACAGAGTGAAGCAGGAGCAAGCGGGTCAGGGTCCCCTCCTCTAGCTCACGGCAGTGCAGTTGATACAGCGTCCCCAGGGTCTCTGGGACAGGGATGTCATGGCCTGGAGTGGGGGGGGTGGGAAGGGAGAAAGTTAGGGATCACAGCAGAAGCAACAGCTGGCCTGATTTTTCAAAGGTGCTGAGCACCCACAGCTTACGTTAAAGCCAAGGGAGGACAGTGCAGAATTTGGCCCATGAGCAGGAAGGCCTCTAGATGGAATTATTTCTAATGTTCCCCATTTGTCATCAGCTGCTCTCACTCCAGAGCAGGAGCAGTGCTGGAATTTTACCTTTGATCAGCATTTGCTGCTGCTGAATGATTTCCTCGCAGAGCAGCCCATGCTGCTGCTGCCGCTGGATGACAAAATCCTTCTGGCACAGCAGATTCTCCTTGTACAAGGCATTCGCCTGCAACTCCGTGTTCCCCACCTCCAGCTCATGAGCCTTGCAGAGAAGTCTCAGCACCTCTCGCTGGTCCTCACTGGTGATTTGTTTGGGTAACAGCTTCTCCATCTGGGAGGCTTTTTTCTTGGCATTGGCTAAGCGCCGCTCCAGCTCCGACTGAAAAGGAAAATGAGGGTTTGCGTGCACCAGCGGCTCTGCACTGAGGTTTGGTAACATTTATTTATTAAATGCTCAAGATACAGCTCTGGTATCTGATCCGGTCCAGCTATCTGCAGCAAGAGATTATACTTCCCTCTTCCTGGAAATGGGACCTAGGCACATTTTGTTTAGCAGTGATGATGAAGATCATTCATGTTCTGGTATTGCTCACAATGTGGCTAGGTAGTGTCCAAACACACAAGAGGAGACAGTCCCCAGCCTGAAGAATTTACCAATGTGAAATGCTGTCTAAGCATAAAGAATTACTGGAGTACCCTACAAACACCAGCTAATGAATCCACATAGCACCCCTGAGAAGGAGGTACAGAAATATGATTATCCTCATTTTACAGATGGGGAAAAGGAGATAGAGAGAGTTTGTGACTTGCCCAAGTAAGAAGAAATCAGTGACAGAACCAGGATTAGAACTCAATAATTTCTAGCCCCTACCTCCGCTCAGTATCCATGTTATCCGTATTTAAGTTCCTGTAAACATCTCTGCATGACCATCTTAAATACTGGTGTGGTAATTTCCCAAAGCAACACTCCTCAGTGACTCATAACAAATACCCTCTGCTTCCCAGGGGGAAATACAGGTACAATCTCTTCCCCTTGGTTTTATCACCGTAAGTGCAGCAGTGTCCCAAAAGCCTGTGTTACAGAGCCGTCTGTATACTGATACCATATTCTCAACCTCTCAGCTTCAACCTGCAGACAGGGCTCCCAACATCCATCAGAACTAGGGTTATATGCAGAGTGGCCAAAGGGTACGAGAGGACCTCTGCACAGAGTTGACTGCTCGTGTGCATTTTCTATTTCCTCTTTCAGGTCCTCTAGTGTTTAAAGTGCTGGCTCTGCCTCCATGTGATGCCCCACTATGCTGCTGACATCATAGCCACCCTGGGACTCCAGCTGGAGCATGGAACCAGGCTATGGAGAGATCAGGTAAGTGCTTTATGCTTGCTCTCACCTTTAAGGTTGCTGTTTTTCGCAGCTCTGCCAACAGCATGTTGATCTCCTCTCTTGCTACAGTGACTTCATGAGGTTCAGGGGAACCTGCCCCCTCTACTTCTCTGTCTGCCTCCTCCATGTTTTCATCTTCCTTTCCATTCACCAGCTTGTTATAACACTTCCGAGCATGCTGAGTCTTCTCTCGTTCCCAGCTGCCAGCAAAAATACAAGAGTGAAAACCATTAACCACTAAGGGCCCAGCAACAGTCACTCAAACACTAGTTAGCCAGTGACCCAATTCCATATTTGCCCAGTCTTCTGGTGCTTTCCCCATTTCTGCTTGCATGGCAACAGCTGAACTAACTACACTAAGCCTGACAGCACCATGGTCAAGAACATCACGTATAGTAGCCTGCAAACAATGTCCTAGTTTCTGGGGTGGATATAAAGAGAGTCTCCAGTGAGATGTTTAAACAGCAAAGGGAGCACTGCCTCTGCCATCACTACAAGCTGCTGTAGCAGCAGCTGTAGAGAGATATTTACTGGACATACGTAATCTAATGGAGATTGTTTTTCTGAAACTTACCTGAATTTTATAGTGCTATAAAAATGTACAAAGGTGTTGAACAGACTGACAGATAAATAAGCACTGTACTTAGAACTTACCACAACTCATAGTTTGTCCAGTAGCAAGGACTGGTTTAGCTCTATTTACAATGGGAACGTGTACAGCTGCAGTATGGGAAGGTGGAGAGAACACAGCAGAAGTACAGGGCGAGATACCCCAGAGTTGAGGATGTTAAGGCCAACAATCCAGGTTTGCCATGACGAGATAACATAGATTTCAATGAAAATTCAAGTCCAGGTTAGTGATCAGACACAGGCTTTTTTTTTTTTTTGGGGGGGGGGGGGGAATCTACCATTTGCACTCTCAGTTGTGGCTCTAAACTTTATGCTGGAGAAAACTGGCCGAACCACCTGCTCAAGGTAGCATCATTCCTTTGTATGAATGATACTTTTGACCACATGCAGCCTCTATGAATGAAGAACTAGTTTAACTCCTCGCTTACATTTCACAATGGCGGCTAAAGCCACAGAGTTTCCCAGGCTGGAGATCCAGTCCCTCTGGAAAGACACCACCATCTTACATTTCTACATATTGATGTTGCAACTGTAACTGATAACTGCAGCGTGTTGAAACCTGACCTCAACCGTGCTATCTCACTCCCCTCAGAAGCGCTAGGAGGGATTTGGTGCTTGTGTCCAGATGGCAGAATCTCCCTCCTATCATCGTGCAGCACCCAATTAAATCACTATGCCTCTATTAGGTTATTCTGCCCGGCGGTCTGAGACTCTCCTGCCTCAAGACCATGTTGAACTACCGTGGATGTTTTATCCCTTTTATCCAGAAAAGTCTCGTTTCCAAACAAACTCAGATACAGATTTATATATTTTTAAAGGAGTCTCTTCCCCCTGCAGAGCCCTGAAATAGTGATAGCCACCAAATTCTTGCCCTGCAGAACCCCCTCCCCACCCTGGGGAATGAACACATGCAGGATATGCAGGGAACAACTGACTTCTTGCTGGATAAGAGACATTGTTTACAGCAGGGGTCGGCAACCTTTCAGAAGCGGTGTGCTGAGTCTTCATTTATTCACTCTAATTTAAGGTTTCGCGTGCCAGTCATACAGTTTAACGTTTTTAGAAGATCTCTTTCTATAAGTCTATAATATATAACTAAACTATTGTTGTATGTAAAGTAAATAAGGTTTTTAAAATGTTTAAGAAGCTTCATTTAAAATTAAATTAAAACACAGAGCCCCCCCAGACCGGTGGCCAGGACCCGGGCAGTGTGAGTGCCACTGAAAATCAGCTTGCGTGCTGCCTGCGGCACACGTGCCATAGGTTGCCTACCCTTGGTTTACAGGCTCCATCTGTAACAACCCAGTGCAGCAGTAGGAATTGAGGGCACTTGGCTGGAGATGCTCATGTCCGTGCATAATCAGCTCGAAGGTTGCTCTCGCCTTGTTAGTTCAATCTCTCTTGTGCACAGACTTCCTCTAACCACAACTGCCAAAGGGACAGTTATGTGAGCTGTTCTGTATGCCTATGTATGAGACTGGTGTGTGGCATGTAGTGAACCAAAAAAACGGATCGGCAACACTGTTTCTTACTGAAAACGTAGGCTACGTCCACACTGCAATTGGGAGGCAGGATTGCAGCACATGTAGACATCCCTGAGCTAGCTCACTACAAATAGCAATGTGGCTGTGCTGGCCTGGATGGTGGCACAGGCTGCCTGCCTGAGTAGGTCCTCAGGGTCCCAGGCCGGACTGTACTCAGTTGGCTAACTTGTATCGCCAACAGTGCACTGCTATTTTTAGCAAGCTAGATCCACGGACTCATAGAATCTCAGGGTTGGAAGGGACCTCAGGAGGTCATCTTGTCCAACCCCCTGCTCAAAGCAGGTCCAATCCCCAGACAGATTTTTACCCCAGTTCCCTAAATGGCCCCCTCCAGGATTGAATTCACAACCCTGGGTTTAGCAGGCCAATGCTCAAACCACTGAGCTATCCCTCCCCCCATCCAAGCTAGCTTGGGTACGCCTGTACCTGCTGTAGTCACCCCTCCTGATCACTATGTAGACACACTCTAAGTGCCTTTGGCAGGGAGCTGCAGCTATGTTACATTAGGGTTTCTCATAGTGATGGCAGGGATCTGCATATTAACTTTGTGCTCATCAGTAAGCGCCCAGCTATGCAGTGCTCGTACTCACTCGGCAATCGTTAGCAAATGCCTGGAGGTATCAATGTGTAGCTCAATGTTGGTGTGCTCCAGCTCCATGAGGCTGCGGCGCATCTCCATTTGCTCCTTGAAAGCCCCGATCAGCTGCTCCCGTAACTTGTTCATCTCTTGCCGGCTGTACGCCTCCGAATCCTGATGTGCCTCCACTGGGGGAGAAAACAACAGCTCTTCTGTTTCCAATCTGCCAGCTTCTCAGAACAACCCCCTGGGACCGATAAGGCCCAGAAGAGATTCCTTGGGGGCTATCACCCATTCCATGTGTTATGAGGCATGCCTGATACGAACCTTTGTTATTCAGCAATCCGTTGGGTCAGTGGTAGCGTTGTACTTTGAAGCCAATGGGACTATTAACTTTCAACATGTACTTAAGTGCTATGTTGTATCATGGCCACTTAGCCCAAAATAGTTTTCATCGGTGTTGCTTGGGAGGGAGTGGTGAGAAGAAGCCTGCATTGCAGGGGCACTTACCTAACTCTCAGGGAGGGAAAATCAGAATCTGCTGCATTGTTTTCCCCTTCCTTGTTACTTGGGAGCTGTTTTCTCTGAAAACGGTCCAGAGTATTTTTGGCTGAGATCCACTAGCCTTTGGGGGCAAGGGGACTTGTCTATCAGACACCTTTACTATTTTCTGTTATTGGAAGGAACATTCCCCACGGTGAGATCAATTGAAAAATTATTCTGAAAACAAAGTACTCTAGGAACTGAAACAAAGCTCTCTGGCTTGACACAGTTAGTATCAGAGCCTGGAGATGGGCAGCAAAATAATAATGACATGATATCATTTGCCCTTATATATACACTGTTGTCACAGGATCTCAAAGCACTTTTCAAAGGCAGATAAACCTCATTTTCCAGTGGAGGAAATTGAGACACAGAGAGACCAAGTGTCTGCCCAGAGTCACACAGCTAGTCAGTAGTAAAGATTGGAATGGAATCCAAGTTTCCTGACTCCTAGTTATCTGCTCGGACCACTAGACATTGCTGCCTCTTCCACCTTTTTAAAAGCACCATATGTCAGCTCTGTAAATTTAAAAATGGGACAAGGGAAAAGACTTGAAAAGGCCTCTGTAAAGGAGACAAAGACAACTCAGATGTGATAAAGGGAGACTAGAGGGGAGAGTTTGATGAACCCATACTATCATAACTGTATAAAAAAAATGGTTTGCTACAAATATATGATCAGCAACTGGAAAAGCTAGAGCCCGTCTACAGGAAAGCCTTTAAAGAACACATGAAAGGGACACTATGGAGGGTGTATGATAATCACTCTAATCAACAAGATGATTACAAGGAGGCACAATAGACAGAAATGGAACCTGGATGAGACCAGCATCTGCTCCCAGCTCTACCTTGTACATCCCTGAGGTCAGAGCTGGTTGCACTCTTCTCCTTTTCCTGATTTTCAATCTTTGCCTTCAGACCCTCAGTCTCCCTGCGTAGATCTGAAATGATGCTGGTGTACTGTGCAATGTGATAGGAGACATTCAGCAGGTTGCGTTTTACCTGGTGGGTGAGAACACACATGGTCATTAATCCCACAGCCTGCTTTGTCACTTGTCGCACAAGGGCTGTAAAATAAAACATCCCTTCCTAGGAGAGGAGCCCTAGCTCACTGAAAGGGATTCAGTAACCCTCATTCTATGGGATAATTGTTTGTAGATCGTTATCTATCTACCTTCACCCCGCAGGCCTTTCCTTCTGCCACACTCATCAGCCTTCCATTTTCTCTGTCTCCATTCACTCCTTTCTGCTGTCCTCTCACCCATTATGGTATCTGCCCACTGCTTCTTGCCATACGCATTGCTATCTTCCTTCCATCACACCCCGTATGCTGTACGTTGTCCTCTCCCTTTCCATTACACCGGCTTCCCCATCCTTTCGCCATGTTACTAACTCCCTGCTGCCTCATTGTTAGGCCTTCTCCCCACTGCTTTCTTCTGTGTTCTTCACCTTCAACCAGGCAGCCTTTGTTCTCTCTCCCATCAAGCTTTCCAACATGCATGCTGTGCAAACCACTTGCCCTTTCTCTCCCCTGTCATACACTGTTCCTCCTTTCCCAGCTCAGTATGTTTATCCTCCTTTCCCCCCAGCATACCTTCCTTTTCCCTGGGCATGCTTTTAGTCTACACAATTTAGCTCTTGGATTGCCTGCTTGCTTACCCTTGTCTTGATGTTTTTTGCTCGATAAGCATAGCTCAAGGTTGTTCGAGATTCTTCAAAGTAGATGCTGGCAGGACTGATGTGGGCAATCATAACTGTCCTGCTGTTCCCCCCTAATGAGTCCTAAAGGAATGCAACATTTCCACTGTTTAGCTTTAAAAGAATAGAGGCCAGGCATGTTTGAAGAAATAGGAAAGGCATGCACCTCTACCTCGATATAACGCTGTCCTCGGGAGCCAAAAAATCTTACCGCGTTATATTGAACTTGCTTTGATCCACCGGAGTGCGCAGCCCCGCCCCCCGGAGCACTGCTTTACCGTGTTATATCCGAATTCGTGTTATATCGGGTCGCGTTATATCGAGGTAGTGGTGTACTACGTGAAAACATACAGACCCTAAAGAAACACTCATTAAGATGCTCATTTAGATTCCGATGGAGGATATCCACTAAAGGCTATAGGAAAAGCTGGTCAAAACATTTTCAACAAACAGCTTTTTTTGATTATCTGGGATTTTTGCTGGAAAATCTCTGTTTCCATCAAAACACCAAAAACATTTCACATTTTTGATTTTAAAAGTCTACACATTATTTTAAATATTGTTTGTTTTTCAATATTGTGGGTGTGTTTAAATATATTTTTCAACCAGCTATAGCAGTAGGATCAACACCACGTACTTGGGCTGAGATTCATGCCGAAAACAATGAAAGCACCCTAGGATCCATAAACAAATACACCAAATGGCCATGGTTACTCAAGTCACCTCTGAAGTTCACCATGTTACCAGTAACAGCGCACTAGCATAGTCCAGGACTTCCAAACCTTGACCTTTTATTTATGTGGTCACAATAAATTACTGGGTGGGTTTGAAATCCCACACAAGATCCTGGAGTGATTTCCTAAACTTAGAAAGGATAAAGGGGTCAGGACATGAGGATCAGCTCTCAAGTGCCACCAGATTTGTGCACCAATACAAGCCAGCAACCCAACGTGCGGATTCCCTTCCTAACCAGTTGCATACAGTACCTTCAACAAGCGTGTGAGTTTGCTGTCTCGAAAATTGACATACTGGGCCCGACTTCCTCCCTTTTCACTCAAGGCACTGATGCAGTTCCCCAGAGCTAGCAGCGAGCGGTTGATATGGGTTCCCTCCTTCATTCTCTTGCCTCGGTTCTGAGTCTGCTTGGAGAGGGAGAGAAGTCACTTCAGAAAGACAGAGTTGTACTGTGGGAATGGATTCACCCATGCAACGTTAACTTTAGGATCTGCATTTCAAAGCCTGAGCTTCTCTCACAAATCTACATGGAAACCAGGACCAGTCAGCTCTGACATAAGTGGGTGCAGTGTCCATTGAAATCTCAATCTTAATCTGACCCATGGTCTTCATTAGATGTTTTGCAGTAAACTAAAAATCACCCTCCCATGACTTGTTTTCTGCAATTGGGGTTGCAGAACATAGAAGATCTAACATCTTTCTGTGGAAACAGCTTTCCATCCATTCATTCCAATACTGGTCTCCTCAACCGCCAATCATTTCTGTGTATCTCTGTTGATATATAATAATAATGCCTAATTTATACAGCATTTGTCATCAGTAGATCTCAAAGCGCTTTACAAAAGAGGTCAACATCATGCTACCCATTTTACAGATGGGGAAACAAAGGCACAGAGAGGTGAAGTGACTTGTCCAAGGTCACCAGCAGGCCAGTGGGTGAGCCAAGAATAGAACCCAGGTCTCCTGAATCCAACCAAGTATAATGCCTTGACGGCATCCAGCCGTCTGCTTATCCCACCCTTCTTGTCATTGACCCTCCCACTGATTCGTAAATTCTTCCTTCAACCAAGAGGAGTTCAAGCCATGACCTGGATGCTGCTGGAGTCCCTGGAGTCTTAAGCCAAGGCCCATCACCAGCATCATCACACATTTTCAGGGTGAGGACAAAGCTAACCGTTTGTAGATTTTTACTGCTGATTAATTCAAATAGCAACAGATTTATATTCATCTTTCAGGAAGCCACAGGCAAATGCCGTTGTGTGTAGTGTGTTTTGTACATCCTGCCAATTGCACAGCTTGTTATATGTCTAGTTATTTTCTATTTTAAAATTTCATGTACATTTACATGCATGTTTAGTGCAGTCCTTGGGCTCTTGGCAAATTGTCTTGGTGGCCTTTAGTACTGCAAAGTGTCAGTACTTTGCTCTAACCACTGATCTGGCCACCTCTCCTTCAGTATCTCCTTCCATCCATCTAAATATCACTTATCCCCATCAAGTGGTAATGAAGAGTACCAAGAAGTGGCGATCAAAGCCTTCAATTCTCCTGCCTGCTTGTCCACCTCTTTCCCACCTAGTTCCGTATTCAATCAATACATTTTCACTTTCCTTTTGACGTCCATCTACCATTCTGAGCCCTTTGCCTAAGAGTCCATCCGTCTTTTCAGACAGACTGCATACCAGTCTTGTGCATCCATCCTTTGCCTTCCAGCATCTGTCCATGCAGTATTCAACATACGCAGTACTCAACATGTCTATCCTTCCAATAATTCATTGTCTTCTATCCTCTTTTCTATCTTCTCTTCCTTCCTGCAATCCAATGTTGCACGTAGGTTCTATTTATTCTGGCTTCCATCCCTTTGTCCTTCCAGCTACCTACTTATCCATACTCTCTTCATCAATGATACCAATCTACCATTTCTCCTCTTTCCAAATAGCTGCCACTTTTTTTAGGTATCATTTTCAAATTTTCACATTTTGCAGTGAATCATTCACTAAGATGAAACATTCTGGTTCTGATCTCCTGCATTTCTTATCTGTATTTCCTCTATATGCAGTCTATGAAAAAATATTCACAACTGTCTTTGTACGGGTCTACACGTCAACAACACACAAAGGACAATGCATTTAGTTAATTCCTGCACTAAAAAATACATGGCCCACATCACCTGAACTGTGTTGTAATCTCACAGTTTTTAAAATGTCAAATACTCATGCAGTAAGCTTTTCCAGGAGAGTAAAACATGCTCTCTCTCTCTCTCTCTCTCACACACACACACACACACACACTGTGTGTGAGCTCTTTCAGATCTACTCATTTCATGACACGCCAAAGAATTAAGACTTGTCTTGTGAAAGGCTGGTGAACTACAAGCTGTACCTGGGCTGCTCTCTCAGACCCTGCCAAGTCAACCATGAAAAGCCTCCCCACTCGCACTTCCTCATTAATATTCTTCACCCGACTCTTCTGTTTCACTGTGACCTGGAGAACTGCATGTGAGCGGGAAGATGTCTTGTTGGCAGCGGTGGGTTCCTGAGTGCGTTCTTTGTTTCCTTTTGTTAACAGCTGCTTGATCTAAACAATGCAGAAAAATATGCAGAAGTTTAAAGATCTGCTCAGGTAATAGTATGACTCTCTCCTTCAATGACAGCCTCCTAGAGGTGTGATAATGAGTAAGCAAACAAGATAAACCATCCTGCGTGTTTGCCAGCATTGGACCAAGTTCGGGTCTCACTGAAGTCGATGGGAGTTTTGCCTTTGATCTCACTGGGACCATGACTTGGCTCATTGACTACTAATTGTATAATTATTGGGGTTTCACTTTAGGAGGCTTTACAATGGGCTGAGATACGTTCCCCTGGGATGCATTGTGCCTTGGCATGTTATCTCACGTTCAACGCAAAACAACACTGCATGACATAATAGAATACAATAACATGATGCTCCCTAACCTGGTAGCATGGCATAACCTTAGAAAAACTGCAAATCAAAGGTCACGTTAAAGTCCTAGCATAATTTACCTCACAGTACACATCAGTGAATTACAAAAGCGTGTTTCAGTTATCTCCTCTCTAGCTACAAACAATTTTGTTTGATAGGGCTTGTGAACACAGGCCTTGGCCTTCCTATCCTTCCAGAAAACTGGCAGTCACTTAGGGTATGTGTACACAGCAACAAAACACCTATGGCTGGCCCGTGATAGCTGACTCAGGCTTGTGGGGATTGGGCTGTTGGGGCTATTTTAGTGCCATGTAGACTTCCACGCTTGGGCTGGAGCCCAGGCTCTAGGACCCTGCGGGGTGAGAGCGTCCCAGAGCTCAGAAGTCTACACAGCAATGGAACCGCCCCACAGCCCGAGTCAGCTGGCATGGGCCAGATGTGGGTTTTTCTTTTCTGTGTAAACATACCCTTAGCCTATTACTGACCCATGTAGCCGATCTTTACTGCTTAGCTACGGATTTCATCCTGGTTTCTACTATTCTTGTGCCTGCCTGATTACTCCTATCTGAGCAACTCACTTCATTAAGTAAGTCCCCATAGGATCCTGTTACATGAGATGTCTTACACCAAGGAAGGCTATGCCAATATGTAGATGTGAGAGCCTCTTAAAACATCATTATTCTAGCGCACCGAACACCTCCCTCCCCCTGGAATTTCTTTCAGATTTACCTCCTGCGCATTTGTAGTGGAGACTTCAGTAATTCCTGCTATCTGGATGCTACCCCTAGCATCCTCTCTGAGGTCTAGGAATCCAGAGGATGGATTCAGGAGGTCACGGATCACTTCGTTATAAATCTGAAGGTGGAAGAGAAAGGCAAAGGAAGTCTGTATGTTTGCACTGTTTTGTCCTTAGGTCAATAATATATTGTGCTATTTAAAATATATTGTGCATTACATTGGCTTGGTACTTTTTGTATTTCCCTGGAGAGGAGAAGAGGAGAGGCTAGCTGAGCCCCACTCCAGTGCATGGCTGATACAGGAGATAACAGAGATAACATGAATGGATGATTGAGGAAACCACTCAAATGCCTGTTACTACTGAGAGCTGTCACAGAAATAATGGCAGATATACCACTTCTGCTTTACATTTTTGTTACAGGGAGTGTGAGGCAAAAAGCCATTTATCAACTCCTTTATGTATCTTAAATTATACACAGGGTGAGTGCAATGCATTTGTCACTGTCCCCACCGTGAGTCACCAGTAGGGAATGAGCCTGGGATTATCAGCACCAGAAGCGCAGGCTCTTACCACTTAAACCAGAGGCATAATTATTAGCCGGTAAAAGTAGTAGGTTCTTATCCTCTATGTGAACCAGCCTCTCTAGGGACAAATGTCACATTTAGCAGCATGTTATGCATTAGAATAAAAGAAAAGAAAAAAAAGAAACAAGAATTCTAGACTCAAGGTAGGAGTCACCATAGGGGAATGAATGCAGGAGCCCTGGCTCTGGATTCCCAGGTTCTAGATTTATAGTTTCTCTCCCAGCAGGAGTGTCTCTAAGCTATTCTTTTAAAGCATCTTCTACACAGAACTGGTCCACATGACAAAACAAAGACACCTCACCTCTAGGTACGACATGGAGACGGTGTAATCCATGTTGTCACTGGTTGCCTCAATGGCTTTAAAGAGGTCATTTAGGGTGCGGATGTAGATCCCAGGATCACAGTCTGTCCCTAGCATAGTGTAGGTTTTCCCTGCCCCTGTGAAAGATACAGGGAAGAGCCGCACAGATCAACTTCCAGAGAAAAAATATCTTCTAATATAATCCACGGCAGTTTATCAGCAGCCGGATCTGCCCTCCTGTGTGATTATCACACAGACTCAGCCTTGCACAGAGAAACCCTCCTTTCCCTCACCCTTTTTGGAAAGGAAACATTTCTCTCCAATGTTAAATCTATTTTCAAAGTTACTACAGCTTTGCTGTTGCTTTAACTTTTAAACTAAAGATTCACATCTCCCAGCCAGAAGGGTATTTTTGCTGCTCTGCTCTGAAGTGATCAGTTAATTGGCCTTGTTACTTCAGATCAAGTCCCTATAGTTATCGCTCCCCAACCCTGGCTCCAAATCCAGTCCCTGCAGCTATTGCTCCCCCTGTGGTACAATATTTTATTTATGTTACCTGTTGGGCCATATGCAAAAATGGTTGCATTGTATCCAGAAATGACTCCTTCTACCAAGTTTTTGGTCGTGGACACGTACACCTCCTCCTAGTCAGTCAGAAACAGCATAGGTCTTGGGTCAGGCATAACAATATTTTCCAGCTGACACAAGTATCCAATGTCTAAACTTGTCACAACATCCCTCTCTTGTTCTCTATGGTTCACTCAGCACATTCATTTTCTCTTTACAAAGTCTATGGGCTTCAAAACCATTTCTGGCTTCATAGAACAAAATGATTTTGCCAAATCATCAAAACAACTAATAAGGTAGAGGTCTTGCTGAAGTATCTAAAGATGCGTGCGGCATGTCAGGGTCCAAAAATAAAGTTTGATTATTTTCTTAGATTTTGAATTGGGAACGTTTCAGCTAGATTCTTTGCATCAGTGGAACAAAGATGAAAATACTGTTTGTGATCATGTCCTCGCTAGTGCCATCCATGCTTCAGCGGACTGTTATGTTTGCAGCATACACACAGAGAAGTTAGATAAAAAACACAAACACTCTTGCTGGAAGGTAGCAACGTTACCCTACTTTATTTCTTAGAATTCAGAACACACAAGAAGTGGCAGCATTTAGTTCTAGTACAGTCCTCAGTCCACCACAGACACTCTTTAAAAAAGATACTTTATTATAATATAACCACAGATGGGGAAGTTACATACAACACAGAGAATAGATGAGGACACACACACTGCATTCTCTCTCTCACACATACACATATAATATATTTTCATAAATATACAATATACTAATTATCATATAAGGCAGTGTTTCTCAAACTAGGGTCCACAGACCCCTAGGGGTCCACAAGGGTAACACCAGGGGGTCTGCCAGCCCTGCTGATCAACTCCTCCCCCTCCCTCCCTCAACTCCTCCCTCTCTCTCCCAGTGCCTCCTGCACACCAGGGAACATATTTAGTGGTGTGCAGGAGGTGCTGGGAGGGACGGGGAGGAGCGGGGACGGGATGCGCTCAGGGTAGGGGGTGGAAAGAGGAGTGGAAGAGGAGGGGCAGGAGTGGGGCCTTGTGGGAAGGAGTGGAGTGGGGGCGGAGCCTGGGGCTGAGCAGGGGGCTTGAGGGTCTGCAAAAAAAATTAAATCAAAATGGGGGTCCTTGGGTTGCTAACGTTTGAGAACCGCTGATCTAAGGGAATACTCTGTGGGGAAGTAGAAAGGGTCTGTCGCCACTCTTCTGAGATGATTGCATTACTCACAGGAACCGCGGCCATGTGTGTAATACAGACCATCCCGAATAAGTGCCGATAAAGTCTTCATATCACACCATAGTGTAGATGCCAAATACAGCATAACACAACATAATCATTAGCTATATGTTAAATATGTTAAGGAAAAATTCTTTATAAAAATGCATTGGAACTCTTTCTTGTATCCCTCTGCCTGTAAAGCCAGGCACCTTAGCAGGAATTGGCTGTGCCGGGCTCAGAGAGAGAGAGAAAAATTAAAATTCATAAATGTAAAATCTTCAAAAAATGACCCAATATAGATTTGCTGACAATAAATATCACTGTTCTAAAGTCCAGTACCCCAGGCCCTTCCAGGGCTAGAAGCAGGGGCTGTGACCCACTGGAAAGCTGGAATTTCCCCCTCCCAATGGTATAAAGCTCCCATTCTCCTATATCTCTCCCCACGGGGCCATGAGTTATTGGAATTTAATGCAGCGACATTTTTATTTTAAAGCTGCGGACTGAATCTTGTCCATCCTGGACTTCAGACAAAGGTATTATTCCACATGCAAGGGGAGCCCTTAGGGAACCTTGTCTGGCAGGTTGTTCTAAAAGAATGAAGTTCAGGGCTCCATTGCCTCCAACAGAGCCGTGACTATTTCTACCAGCGGTGGCTCTTCCCCGAAGTGTCTGTGTGAAGCTGCTAACAGGTTTGGAATATTCAAATAAGTCCCAGGGAGATGGGTGAACAGGTGTTGCAGGCATAGACCCGTGATAAACTGCACCAGGCATGTCACCTCTACATGCACATGCAGTATTCTCAAGGGGGTGTAAGTCTGGAATGAGCTACCAGTAAGAGGGACCAGTAAGTCAGACCCTGGCCACCTTCAGAACATGCTATGACACCCACCTAGTTAACAAGCCTTCCAAGGCATATCATGTGTCAGGAATACACTGACATGGGAGGGAATAAAGAAATACTCTAGAAGACTCCCTAGAACCTCCACTATGCAGTCAATTCTGGACCACATATTGTGGAGATTAAATACTTGTTGGTTGCTTAGAAGATATTATGATGATGGGCTCTCCAGTAAATCCTTAGATAAATAAATTGCGATGTCTTGATGTCACTGTGATAGACCCGTTAGACATTTGCAGATAGGCAGAACAAGTAACTTCCCTAGAGTCCATTATTTCATACATTAATCAGTTTCTCACCCCTTCTATCGCAGCACACAGCTGTGTGCATCAGTCCTGCCTAACTGGACTAGGGTTCAGGAACATGCCTCCTTTTACAGAGCCTTGTCCATAAAAAACAACAGAGAAAGACAAGAGGAGCACACACAATAGAAGGACCCAAACAAGGTAACTATGATCTCATTCACCAGAGGCCCCAGGAGTTCTGGCTCTCAGCTCCAGAACTCTGCTTACTCATAGTGTAGAGCTGGGTGATGCTGTCCCTAAGGAGGGAGAGATAAAGAGTGAGTTGTATACTGCAGATCACAATAAAGAGAAGAGAGCCTTTGCTGCCTGCTTCTACTTAGCGCTACTGCCTTTTCACTGGACACCACGTAGATTCTGGGATGCACATTATTACTGACATTGTCAAACCAAATATCCATGGAAAGGAAAGATTCCCAATTGTAAACCACACCTTTTGGAAAGGGAGGGAACGTTACCTGGGTCGCTTTGTGATCAAAAACCATATCAAATATAAATGTCTTCTCTCGGGATCGATTGGCTCGCAAGATGTCGTCTGGATCTTCACTTGGGTCCATCAGAACCACCATCTGTGACAAAATAAAGACAGAGAGAAAATCTTTACATCCTTAATTGGGTCTGTAACGGAAATCAAGTGGAAGTTGCAATCAAGAAAAGCCAGTGATTCTCCCAGCTATCTATCTTAGGATCTTCTATAACGTCAATCACTAGTATTCACGAATCATCACAGGAGTGTTGCATTATGGCAATATGTGGAAAAAAACACATACATGCATAATACCAAGTCTGAGATGCTTTGGGGCCTAATTTAGTCACACTGAAGCCCTACAACTCATACAATCACCAGCTGAGGTCACATGGGTAACTAGCAATTATGGCAGAAGACCACCCCTTACTGTGAATAAGAGGAGAATTGGCCCCTTCCATTTTTATTGTTAGGCAAGAGGGTGGGAATTGGAATATTCTCAAATGACAAGGGAACCAATAAAGAAACAAATTAAGTTCACTGGGATCAAAATTGCATGAGGAAAATCCCCCCAAACCTTTCCTGTGTAGGGATCAGTGGAAGTATCAGCTCTACTCAAGGCCAGAAACTTGCTCCTTTTGTGACTTTTATTAGAAAAAAAGGGGGAAAACAAAAGAAAAATATTTTATGGCAGGTTAGAAAACAGGTTTTGTTTTTCCTGATTCCCTTGGGACCAATTTTGCTCACTCACATAAATACATAATTATGGTGGAAAAAGTGTATTCCTTCCCCTCTGCTGGAACAGCTCATAAGAGGTGTTCTGGCCTCAAGGGGGATTAGAGGGGAAACCATGCACCATATCCTCCCCAGGAGCTTTTGCCGTCTCTCAGATAAATACCTAATTAAGTGTTTACAGTGCAGATCATCAACCACCTGATCTACAAAATAGTTACAGCATTTGGTTGCTAATCTGTAGTAAAATCATGTAACTAGATAAGAAAGATGTAGGGCAAATCCCCAGTAGCTGGTCTGGAAACGTCAAGAGCTTGGCGGGGTTTTCTATTCCTCTCCCCCAGCCTAAAATTCCAAAAGTATCCAGTAAACATCCGAGGCTAATTACTTTCACAATTTCACTTGCTAGAGAAAAGCAATTTTTTCTGAGCTAGGCAGATGAAAAAGAATTGAAAATAGTAAATAGGGGCAAATGCCCAAAAGACCCTCTTGATTTGTGCCCATAATCTGTAGTTGCACATGCAAAATGGGTAAATGCATAAGTGTCTGTCTGTGTGATTTAACATTGGATTCCACCCATACAACTGGGCACAGAGAATTTACTTTAGGCGTTTTCTTTGGAAATGTGGGCTGTAATACTTTTAGGCCCTGATCCTGCGACTGATTTCATGTGGAGTCGGGATCTTATATTCCACCTCACTTTAAAGTTTATTTTTAATTAGATAGCAAAAACAAAGTTAGCTTCATTCGTCCAGGGTTAATGCCTTGTTTGATTGACAGGCATTATGAAAACATACACAAAATTATAAACCATTCTCTAGTGGACTGAACTACTGCGGCATAAGCCTTTCAGTTTTGTTTTAGGCATCAGTGAAGGGGTGTAAATGGCTCCAAGTAAACTATACTTGAGATCAGAATAGTAACGTTATCTAAGAAACCACCAAGGATATTCAACTGCCAAAGAACCCATGTTCACTTCATTTGTTACGGTCATTTTCATGGCTAGGAGAGAGAGATTCTCCAGGGTAAAAATTATCCTTAAACCAATGCAATATCTGAATCCTTCCCTGTCCACTGGAGGAAAACAGAGCTCAGGGCTGGTGAGGGGGTCTCTAAATAAGCTATACAAAAATAAAGTTTGTGATTGAGCCAGCGTGATGGCCTTTAAAGAATGATGTGCCACAAATAACTCAGTAAATGGAAACCAGGCTTGTAAGATAATTTGTACAGGGAAAAATAGATTTGTTCCCTTTTCACTTCTTTATGATGTAAAAGGCAGCCTGGATGTTTCACAGCAGTTCCTTGTTCCCACATGACACAGACCTAAGGTCTGCTCATCTGGAATACTGTGTGCAGTACTGTACTGGTCACCCCACCTCAGAGAGGCTATTGCAGAATTAGAGGGAGTTCAGAGAAAGCTGATGAAACTGATTAGGGACCTGGAGAAAATGTCATACGAAGAGAGATTGAAAAGAATGGGATTGTTTGCCTTAGAAAGGTGATGATGAATAAGAGGGGACATGATGAAAGTCTATATAATAATGAATAATCTAGAGAAGGTAAATGGGGAGCTTCTGTTCTCCCTTCTCATAACACATGAACAATGGGACATTCCATGAAATTAAAAGACGGCACATTCAAAACTGATAAAAGAATTTCCCCCCACACACACAATATGTGCTGAAACTGTGGAACTCATTGCCACAGGACGTTGTTGAGGCAAAGATTTTAACAAGATTCAGACAGAGATTGAACATTTCTATGGATATAAAGAACATCCAGGGTTATAACAGTTCATGTTAGCATAAATTTGAGAAGGAATATTAAACCGAATGCTTCATGTTTAAAGCAGCGGGTCTCAAACTGTGGGTTGGGACCCCAAAATGGGTCACGACCCCATTTTTATGGGGTTGCCACGACTGGCATTAGACTTGCTGGGGCCCGGGACCGAAGCCTGAGCCCCACTGCCTGGACGCCCAGGATGGTGGGGCTCAGGCTTCAGATTTGTCCCCCGCTTAGGGTGGTGGGGCACGGGCAAGCTCAGGCTTCGGTCCCCCCTCCTGGGGTCGTGTCATAATTTTTGTTATGAGAAAGGGGTTGTGGTGCAATGAAGTTTGAGAACCCCTAGTTTAAACCAGTCTCTAACTACTAGGTATTTAGAGACCTGATGCAGGAGAGAGATTATCCCACATCTGCCTAATGCAAGGTTTCTTGCATCTTCCTCTGAAGCTGCTGGTACGGAGCATTGTTGGAAACAGGATACTGGACTAGATTGATCTTGGGTCTGAACCAATCTGGTATTTCCTATGTTTTCAAAGTTTCCAAAATTCACAGTTTTGTCTTTGGATATCATGTCTTTCAAGCAGCCCTGGTGAATCCTCCATGGTTTAGTTCCTGGGCAGTTTCATGAACCTAGCCCTGCAGGCAATTCACACAGGTTGAGAATGAGCCAACTCCTGTAGGAGCTCTCTCAAGGGTAATCCCCTCTTCTTCCCTTCCTTCCCCTCAAACAAATGTCATGAAAGTAGCTCAGTTGCCTACCTTCCTCTTGGCTCCCAGCCCTGGGAATCTGGGGACTTCTCAGGGGTCTGCAAATTTTGTAGCTGCCCTAACAACCACTGCCCAGGTTTGCAGAACTTTTAACATCTCATAACCCTTTCCGTGTTCAAGTGAGTCACTGTGTTTGTTCTTCATCATGACAGAGGCACTAACACTTAAGACCCGGGGTTCTCCTTCCAAGAAGCCATTAGCTACCAGCTAAGCTGTAAACTCACCTATGCTGCTTTGCTCAAACCTCACCTGGTCACCCACTCTGTGGGCTATGATAGCAGCGTTTTCCTCCAGCTCAGCTTCATTGATTGGACGAATCCGAAGAGCCACCTGCACACATACACAGGAATTGAGCCGGTTATAAATACTCCCCCAGCCCGCTCAGACTGATCCATCACTGAGTCATTCTCTCTGTTCAAGTGACATGATCACCTCCTTAGAATAACTTTATATTGATATTTTTATTCTCCAGGATTTTTTAAACCACCAGAGAAGCTTAAAATATTTAATTCCCCAATAATTTTCACTTTTTCTTTCGACAAGTGCGAATTCCCACTGCCCCCTCTGTTTCTAAAGTAAGAAAACCCAAGACCATTCCGTTTTGCTTACTTCTCTGCCCACCAACGCCATTGCCATTCACTGATGTGGGGGTGTTTCTGGATGCTGCAGAGCTGTTAGACACACTGTGTTTCTATTGTGTCCCCAAAGCACTGATTACAATTATGTTATTTACTTCTTGTTGTCAGAGTAGTCGAATGTAAGATTTGAACATTTTGGCCTTAGAATTTGAACATAATAAAAAAATTCTCATCACTTTATATATTTAAAAGGGCTAAAACCTAAAACAAACATTAGCTGAAGAAACTAAAGAGGAGCCCTCAAATCTCTTATTTGTTTAATTTCACAACCATATGGGTGAAATTAACCCTTTTGCAGGACCTACAAAATCACAACAGTTTTTGCTCTTTAGCGTCCTCATCTGAAACTATAACGAGCAATAGACTTACAAATCCTTTTCCTAGAACACTGCTGCTAACATCACAATGCTGCCATACAAACTGCAGCAGCCATATGCATTTTAACTATCCAAAGCTCAGGGAGAAGAAAAATAAAAAAAAACAAAGAAGACACACTTAGGAAAGATATTTTATTTTCAAACAGCTGGAGAAAATGCTACCCAACATGCGATTGACACTACATCTGTGATACAGCAGACATTTAACAAGGTTTAAGATTACATCATGTTATGCTTAGTGTGATGTAGAGAGATAGGGCCAAATCAAAATCCCAGATCTAAGCACCCCTGAACTTTGGAAATATTCTAGATTTGAACTCGGCAGCTTGGGGTCTGTAGTAAACTGTTAATTAGTTACCCATAAACAATACATAACTCCATAGAAATCTATGGCTATGTTGTCCCAGACACTCCACTGTGCACATGCCCATAAAACACTGTGTAGAATATATTATGAAAGAGCTCTAGAGCTATGCATATGTAAATAGTTCATAGATAAGGTAGCAAAAGACAGTGTCCAATAATATGTAGCATGGTTCCAAGATTTTGTAGGTCTAATAAATTTGTTGTTGTGGCCTGCAAGTGGCTTCCTATGTGCAGCTCTTTACATCAGCTCTTAAACTATACTACACAAAATACATTTATTGTACCAAATTTACTGCCAGAAGAACACAATACCCAGTTACTTATCCCTGTGTAACAATCACTATGACCCTGATCCTAGGATGAGTTCTCAGCGGGTCTCAAACTTTTGTACTGGGACCCCTTTCACATGGAAAGACTCTGAGTGTGACCCCACCTTATAAATTAAAAACACTTTTTATATATTTAACTGCATTATAAATGCTGGAGACAAAGCGGGGTTTGGGGTGGAGGCTGACAGCTCACGATCCCCCATGTAAGAACTTGTGACCCCCTGAGGGGTCCCGACCCCCAGTTTGAGAACCCCTGGTGTAGATTGACACCTAATCTGTGCAGAACCCCACTGGAGTCAACGGGATTCCACCAAAGTCTGGAGTTCGGGACGCGGGACAAAGGGCTAAATAACAGGACAGTCCCAATTTTATCGAAGCGCGGGGCCCGGGCTGGTCTCCCCGATTTGCCCTAGCCAAGGGATAGGTCTGGGACCGAGGCACTTTTGAAAATGTTACCCTATCTATAGCAGTTCCTCCTCATGCAGAGCGTGCAATGGTGTAAGACTGACAAGCCTCTCTTGCATGTCTGTAACTGCTCACATCCCAAAGCAGGTAAATTAAAATAATTACTTGTAGCCACCAAGGGAAGACAAGAAAGCATGTGGTGAAGGATCAGACTCAGTATTAAGGACTTACTGGCATTATAAGGGAACTCAAAATATTTTACATGCTATTAGACATTATCACATAAGAGATTCCCGTGCCGTGCAATAGTTACTATATGGTTTAGAGCTCAAAGCAGAGATTACTGCACATGCAATCATGTTTCTGACACAAGGTCATGGCAAAAATAAGTCTGAGGAGTGAGAGATTTTTGTAAATTATATCACACACACACCCAGAAACGTGGGAGCAGGATTAATTAAAGAACTGTCTCTGTGCACAATCATTACTGAAAAAACAGTAAATTCCCATGATCCACACAGAGACATGTCAAAATCTTGGGACTCTGATGAGTGCAACCTACCTGCTTTCTACAACAGGCAATTTCAATTCAGATGGAAAAGCTCACACGCTCAGTTGCCTTGGAAAACTCTTATCCCAGGAGTTCCAGCAGGAAACATGGGGCAAACCTGCTAGCGTATCCTGTCCCACCCTCTACCGCTACAGGTCTGTCCCCTGCAGGGTGTTTTCTTTGTCCAGTCCAGTGCTTTCAGCCCTCCGAGGGTTTGTTTACAGGCACCGGGGCTGGAGCGGAGCTGCACGGGGCTCGCAGAAGGGGTCTGCGGGTGCAGCCGGGGATTGCAGAGTAGACGGGAAGGCCGGGTGCCTGACTGCGCCCAAAGCAGCCTGAGTGCCCCGGGGCAGCCGGACTCACCGTGAGCTGCTGCTCCACGCTCGGATCCTTCATGGCCGAGCTGGGGCTCGGAGCCAGGCCTCCGGTCCGCCTCTGCCCCGCGCTGAGAGGGCTGCCCAAGGGGGAAGCCATTGGGCTGTAGGATACAGGGAGAGCGGCTCGCAGGCGCAGCCCCGGGGAGACCTGCGATCCCCGGGCTGCAGGTGACATCAGCGCGCGGCTGTAGCAGCACGAGGCGGCGGCGAGCAGCTCCGAGCTGCACCAGCCCCAGGGAGCCACCGGGCGGGACAGAAGCGCTCGCTGCCCCGCCCCGCGGTGCTCCGGGCGGTGGAGGATGCAGGGTTTCGGCACGACTCCCGCATGCCCCATCAGTGCCATCCCCTGCTGAGGCCGGGTACGGAACCGGCCCAAAGATGCTCAGCACGTGGGTGCGGCCCACACGCCCTCTGCCTGCAGGCTAAAGCGCCTCTGGGCTGTAGGGGGCCTTACCCGGTCAGCGCCTGCAGCTCCAGCGCTGCCTGCTTTTAGCGCAGTTAAACCCGGGCTCAGCCCGGCGCTGGCGCCCTAGCAGCACAGAGCGCAGCGCTACTCGCCTTCTGCCTCACCATGAAGGCAGGGCACCTCCTCTGCCCCCAGCCCATCAGACTCCGCTGCTGCCCCAGCTCCTCCTGGCACTGCAGCTCGGGAAGAACAACGTTCAGGGGGCCGGAACACCAGGAGCCCTGCTGGCCCCTGGGAATTATTCAAGGTGCAGGGGAAAATAAACCCAATCGCTAGCTGCATGTGTCTCCTTCAGCAGGAGTCAGGGACAGCAGGGTTGAAGATGCCTGTTTTCCCGTGGACATTTCCCCCCCCCCCCCCATACTTAAGCACCAACCCCTCAGCTGTAGCAGTGATAGATGTTTGAGGTACAGCCCCTTAGTGAAATATTTGAGTTTAAGAGACTATTGTCCTTTTTCCTAGTGCGAAGTAGAACACTTAATATTGGCAGGTGAGAGGGGTAGGCCTTGCAGCTCTTGGATTTCCCTCTCTACAGTTTGCTGCAAAGTGAAAAACAAGGAATATGTGTTCTATTTTAATTACTGGGGTTTATTAGCATAGAGAATTATACTAATTAAGACTGAACTGGATGAAACACTAGAGCTTTAATTTAGAAGTTAGAGGGCCTAGGGGTAAGAGACAACCACTGAGGTTAGTCAACAAATAAGAAACAAAACTGGGTCCATCTACTTCCATTCACAGCAGGCAGAAGGAAGAGGGATTGTTAATGAAAGAAAAAAAAAAAACACATTTCAGGAGAAAGCCCTTTTATTTTTTTAAAGATTTTAAAAACTGTTTAGATAAACACAGAACTTGACCAATTTTTAATATAATGGGCCCTGAGCTGTTTGTCTTATTTTAACAGTGGTGGGATTAGAGGTTATTGAGAAGTCAGAAAAAAATAACATTAAGTGATTGAGGCATACACACTTTAAAACACAAAACAGGATAGAGCAACTACTAGATAAGCGGAAATTTCAGGATAGGAGATTTTTTTAATAGGCCAAGACCTCTTCTTCCCAGTACAACTCCTACAGTTGTCTAGTGCCCTATCAGATGGAAAATATTGGGGATTTATCACACACTAAGCACACTGGACCGTGACACTCTTGAAGGAGAGGCAGGAACTATAGGAATGTAGATGTTTCCCCTCTAGATAGAAACATTGCAAATGTTCACAGCCTCTCTCTTTTTAAATGATTAAAGAATCTATGACTTTTTCATAAAAGTGTTAGCAGCACTGTTCCAGGTAAAATGCTTAGAATTTTCCTAAAGTCAAGTGTTGAGTAATGTTGCTCTACCACATTGTTGAACAGCTGCATGTCAGTGGCAGGCAGAGAGATTGCAAACTGTGTAGTATAGTAAAAACACTTAAGGTAAGTGCTACAAAAAAAGAAACTCATCTAGAGCAGCAGCATAAGTCACTAGTGTCAGCAGTCAATATTGAAGTTAAAAAACCCAACTAATTATTTGTTGAAAGAGTACTGACTGGACTTCCAAAGTGCCTCATACAACATGAGCATAAGTAACAGACTTTACTACGTCATAAATATTTAAAAAAATACTCCTTGTTCACTGGTGACCTGGAGAGATAAGATGTTAATATCTTTCATCCTGAAGGAGCCCAAGGTTCTTTACAACTTATACAAACTGTAGTATATAAAGGTCTCACTTCATGCATCAGTTGTGTGCTCTGAGAGGGAGAAGGAGTAAAGCATAATAAATCTACTTAAAACCGGAAAGGAAATACAATAGACAGATTTCTTGGCTTGTGATTGCAAGCAGGGCCGGCTCTAGGCACCAGCAAAACAAGCTGGTGCTTGGGGCGGCACATTTTTAGGGGCGGCATGGCCAGCGCCAGAATGCCGCCCCTAAAAATGTGCCCCAGCCGCCCTAGCTCACCTCCGCTGCTGCTGCCACGGCGCGCGAAACAGCTGATTCGCGCGCCGCTACTTGCCCTCCCTCCCAGGCTCTCAAACCTGGGAGGGAGGGGGAGATCCCGAGCGGCCGCGGGGCGCGAAACAGACGTTTTGCGCGCCGCTGCTCCCCCTCCCTCCCAGGCTCTCAAACCTGGGAGGGAGGGGGAGACTCCGAGTGGCCGCGGCGCGGGCGCCGCTTCTTCCCCCATCTCCCTCCCTCCCTCCTAGGCTTGAGAGCCTGGGGGGAGGAGGCAGGGCTGGGGATTTGGGGAAGGGGCGGAGTTGAGGCGGGGTAATTAAAGAACGGGGGCGGGGGGGACGGGACAGCCAAAATGGTTTTTGCTTTGGGCGGCAAAAATCCTAGAGCCGGCCCTGATTGCAAGGTACAAAATGGACACTTGATATTATTTGCATTAGTCTAGTGCAGTGGTTCTCAACCCTTGGCCTGCAGACTGCTTGCTGCCTAATCAGCACACAGTTGCAGCCCATGTGACATCCTCAGGGTGTGTGTCTCTCTCTCCCAGGATCATGATGCTTTAGGTTACTATATCCAAACATGTGTCCAGCAGATCTGTCTCTAGTAGTTTCACTGCTCATTATTGCCAAAAAGTATAGAGTATCCTGTACCAAAAGGTAAAACTAGAAGGCATATTGGACAAGACTAAACTTATTCTTCAAACCCCAAACAATTAAACAGAAATTCAGATCACAACAACATGTTAGGGGAGAATATTTCCCTCTTCAGAAATAGTCAGAACATATACCTGACTAACACTTATCTAGCTGTCAAAATGGCAGACAGTTTGACATTTCGCAGTAATGCGCTTCACAAGCTGAGTTCTGGGACTGGTGATGGGTAGAGGACAAATCACCCCCACTACAGGAATTACTTCAGTCCCATAATAAATCCTGTATGCCAACCCTGAACAACATCTTTGGACTTCCACAAGACAGTTTCTCACTACTGAAGTGATATTAAAACTACTTCCCTTATTTAAAAAGTTACAGTATTCCTTCAACATGTTATAACCTTGCAGAATCACTTCTGAAAGATTAAAAAAAATAAGATTAAGGGATAAACTTGATTATGGATTATCTAAAAAAATTTAATTATCTACATTCAGTGTGGGTATCTGGAATTCTGTTTACATCACCCATGATAAATATTAATTGCTTATTTTTCTGAAGGATGAAAAGTTGATGGTACAAGACAGACAGTATTGACTTGTATTTTCACCATAAAACATGCTCATTTAAGAGCTCTTATCTGCTAAGAACTAGATTCTTAAGGTTGATTTGGTTTTGCTGCTGCTGCATGGAAGTCTGCTCAAGAGGAGTTGATCCAGAAGTTAAGTATTCTGTACTTTCTTCACCACAAGGCATAGGGCTCCAGACATCAGAATATAGGCTTCCTTGCATATCCAAAGGCACACATGAAGAGTGTGTTCCTCTGAATAGATTTTCAACCAAAGCTTGCAAATAAAACCCAGGAAATCTCCCATAATCCTGCTGTTGCCAATAGCTACACCTTGTAAGTAGGTCTCAGAAATTCACACACTGATCTTCAAATCGTTGCACTATAGTTATTAAAAACATGTAAGCCGGTCTGCCACCTAATACACCATGGACTAAATAAAGATCAGTGCAGCCATGAAGGAACTGGGAAACAAAAAACCAAATGCAGTTGCAAATTCTGAACCCTGACAGATTCATATTCAGATAATGATCAACTCTGGTCACTCAAGGGAAGATTTCTACAGAACACACGGACGGCCTTTTTTTAGTATAGGTCTGCTTTTATTTCCACGTTCAACCTGTTGAATCCTGTCACAATCTGAATGGAGGAGGGTACAGCCCACTGTAGTGCTGCTTCAGCACACTAACATACATCATATGAAAAATGGTTTTCCTGCTGATCTTTCCCCATACAAAACAAACACCTGTCCATGCACCTGGGACATAAAAAGAGTCCTCTGCAAAGAGAAGCATTGTGAGCGTGCAAGGTACTGGAAGGTGCACGGATAATGCTCACCTACTGGCAACTGTTCAAAATTGCCAACTGGTAAGCAATGCACAGGAGTCAGACAGCAAATACTGGTGGTGGATTTAAAAAGAAAGACAACCCCCTCCCAAATGAATTAAAATTTAAAAGCAGTGCCTTTCAAATAGCCCCACTGCTAGTTTAAAGGCACTACAATATGTCAGAATGGAGAGAACCTGGTGCATTCACCGTCCAGAGTGAGAGAATATGGATTAAAAATTCCGAAGATGGTGTAGGCTTTCTGAAAATAAATGAACCCTTTTTCAGTACAAGATATGGCGGTGCTGCAGAGAAGGGGAAAAAAAGGAAAAAGTCAGTACTGTGCCTCACACAAAAGACTCAGAACTCTCACAGCTGCTAGCAAGGGAAAGGCAGTTCTATAACTGCACTCCACTTACCCTTTGCTGCTGGGCTTCCCCAGTAACTCATTAGCTGAAGCCTATTTAATCCAGAAGACTGCTTCTCCCCCTTTCTTACCTCCACTCTTCCACATCCCCCAAATACTGGCAAGAGAACATACTTGGCCACTGGAACTAAAAACATATTTAGAGGGTTTAAGTGACATTTGTGCATTTTTGGATGGGTGAGGGGGTTTTAGTATTCATCCCTTACGCTGCTGCGTGCGGGTCTGCTGCTGCCTTAATTCCAGTCACTATGTGGTGAAGTGACTTACCCATGGTCAGACAGATGTCTGAGATGTTACAGGGAATTGAACCCAGATCCCTTGAGTCCTGGGCTAGTGCTGTAACCACTGAACAATATTTCCTCTCTAACACAAGTACACATTTCTCAGATCCAACAACTAGGGCTCTTGTGACAATTTGGGGAATCTGTCTGTATGATTTAGGAACTCAGATGATGAATTCTATGCAACTTTATCAAGCTGAAAACTCCATTCTGAATGACTTGCCCTTTCATTTCTCTGCCACCTTTTTATTACCTCCATGTTGGACTGAAATTCCAAGATGTAGTGGCACAGGGCTAACAGTTTTGATGGTCCTCTATTGAAAAAACAGCATCTTGAGACAAAAGCCTGGCTCCTACCCAGGAGAACTGTCAGGGGAGATGTTGCCTGGCAACAAAGTTACCTGCAGGGGTCTGTAATCACCTGAGGAGGCTAATCAGAGGTAACTTGACAGAGGAGACTAGAAAGTTAGAGGGCAGGAGCTGCTATACTTGGGGTCTTCAGCCATTTTCCCTCAGTTTGAGCTGGTGAAGCTGCTGCAGAAGCCAAATGAGACAGGAGGAAATTCTGCCTATCTGAACACAGATTGTCCGTCAAAGTAAGGGTGTGCTAGAGCAAAGGGTACTGCATTCAGGGTGTTATCTTCTAAGTGATCAGTGCTTTCTTGCTGAAGTAAAAAGCCATGGTGTCTTTAGAATCGCACGCAAAGTCTGTGTGTTTTGTGCTACACCTCATGTTTCCCTGAAGAGTCAACTTGGAACGAGAGCACCCACTGTGGCTGGAGTTCTGGGAGAGGTGTGTTTAAGCTACAAGGGAGCCTGAGCGGTCAGCACTGGTCCCAGAGGATAGGCTCTCAGGAAGGGGTGCTAGAAAGAGGAACTGCATCCTAACAGTGTGCCTAGACACACCAAGCCAGACAAGTGCTCTGTTCAGACTCCGGAGGCCTACAGTGGGATTCAGGGTTTGCATCTCCTTCACAACAGTCTGGCAAGTATCCAAGAAGGAAAGCTCCACTAGATCTGCAACACCTATTGCCAATATTTGGGGGATATATTGGAGTATGCAGCAAGGTAAGCAGCCTTCTGGATTAAAACAGGCTTCAAATAAATGCTTATAATGAATAAGCACTTTCAGTAACACTAAATACAAGTGTTTGTTACATGTTGAAATCTCAGTGGCATTTTTAGGAAGAGGTAGCAGAACGCATGAGGACTTTTGTCATTTTAAGAGCAATACCTGACTTAAGAGTATGCAACAAATTTGTTCAGTAATTAAACCTTCTTACATAGTGCATCAGAACATTGTTTACACCAATTCAAGGTTATATGGTTCCAATAACCAGAACACAAAATTTACCTCTCCACTAGCATAATTATAAACATTTCTCATACTGCATAGGCACTTTCATCAAGTGCCTGCAATGCATCATGTTTAAGAATTGGCTCAGATTCTCAGTCTTTGAAAGGATCAAAAAGAGAAGGACGTAGCACTCTGCAAAGTACCAGTAGATTTACAAGCTGACCTAACCATTCACTTTGAAGAAAGAAAGAACTTTATCATTTCTGGCCACTGGCACTACAATTGGCCATTCAGAACCTTTCAACTGAGAGCGAAGTACAAAAGCCAAGTCAAAGGTATAGAAACATTCATTTTTGCACTCTATAAGCCTTAAGCTTTCCCAGAAAGTGCTTTTACGCAGATTGGAGGTATGCTGCAACAGCTGATAGGAAAGGTATTTCTCAACTGAAAGGCAATCTGTCTTACCACAGTTTTATTGGACTACTCTGGTTCTGCAATGGTAATAATTTCTTCATTGATAAAAAACTCAACCGTCTCCTCTTCCCAGTCATCTACATTGCTGTCCAGCTCATCTGTGTCCACTCCTGGAGGAAAAGAAGAGGCATTAGTCCTGAATACCTCCACCAAGAAGGCAAAAATGCCTAATGTATTTGCTAAAAAGGAAAATACATAGCAGAGAAGCACCTTTAAAATAAGGCATTTTAATATCATCACTGGCCTCCAGCATGTTATGTGCAAAACCATCAGTACTGACCACACTGGGCAGCAACAGTAGCCTTCTCCCTACTCACCACCTCAAGATAGCAGATGGAAAAAACAAAGAATGGGAAAGAGAATAGCTGAGGAGTGAGCAAACCTGCTAGGTCATGAGTCGAGGGATTATTTTTGGCAGGAGGGGGAATGTTAAAAAGGGACCCCAACCCACCAAAGAGGAGGTCTTCGACTCCCAAACACTGATCCACTACCAAAGACTGCTTCTATAGCCTGAGTGATGTTTATTTGGTGCTTTAAAAAAAAATTACTGATAAAGCCACATCTTTACAATGCTGCTAGTGGCTGGTTTACCTCCTCGCAGCTCTAGACGCTCATTCTTCTGTTCCAAATATAATTCTTGTGCCATCTTGCGGTATTTCTTGAACTCCTCCATCATTGTACGTCTTCTTTCTACGAGCTCCTACAGAAGCAAAACAAGAGGTTAATAAGCCCATCAGTAAAGTGAGTCCTTGTGGGATGCATTTGGAAGTGATCTAGGGGTTTTCTGCTTATGAATGCAGCTACTGACAGATAATCATCAGCATTTAAGACACCTTTCTCCAGTGTGGCAAGATGGGTTTATGGTTTCTGTGAAATTTTTATACTAAAACTGGCTAACAGGCAGCCACCAGGAACCCACAAGTCCCAGCCAAGATTATTTAAGTATCTTTACTTAACTCAACAGAAATTCTTCCCGATTCCTCCTCCAACATATACCAGTAACACCATGCTTCAGTTTCTTCAAGTGAAGAACCAGCAAATTTTGCCTTACTGCCTTCCCTACACATATGCTTGTGCTTGAGTTCATAATGTTCCTGGCTGGGTCATGTGGGGACTGAATCTGGGAAACCTGGACCTAAAACACAATGGCCTCTCCTACTTGACATAAGGGATAATGTCTATTAAATTGGAGGCAGCAGCAGACTCAAAACTATATGACCCAGTCAGTGAAATGAGACAAAGACACACTAGATTAGTATGGACTACAAGTGCATCAGCTGCCTTTCATTGATTCATTGTGTCCCAGAAGCGTCTTACCTTTGAGGCTTTGGTTTGGCTTAGACGATCCTTCTGTTCAAAAATCTTGGAGTACCTCTTCAGGTCCTTCTTAATTTGCTGCAACAGAGAACTTATGTCAACCAGTACTAGAGACCACCATAATGTATAAGACAGTGCTACTTCAGGCATGCCTCGGCATACACAGCATTTTTGCAAGTTTCCTTATGTCTATAAAAAAATCCCTCTTCTCTATCATTTATAGTTTCTCTTCCTTGCTTAGGCCTATAGATACCTTCAGTTTTTCTGTACCTGGGCAACCACTGGAGTTTGGATAGCCAAAGTCTGCTCCTTATCCAAGTTTTCAACAGTCCTCTCTGCTCCTAATACCTTTCCTTCTAGTTGCCTCAGAATGTTCTCCCCCCCACTCCCCACACAAAAACAAGTTTGTAATAGGAATAGTGACAACTCAAATTGAGTACTGTTACATACACAGAACCATTTCAACATACAGATTCCTCCAGTGAATTTGTGAACAGCTCTCACATTGCCTTACCACTAAGCAGAGAGAGAAAACTCTACAGCAGTTTTCCATTCCCCAGTTTAAGCCACACCCTTGTGTGACCACTCTTGAATTCTCTACACCAATGCCCACACCAGAAGAGTTAAACTGAGATACAACACCTTTATCTGATCCTGGCTGAGCAGGGTTGGAGGTCGGGGTCTCCACAGTAGCTGGCAGAACCGGTCTTTATTGTTTTTCTGGAGGAGACGACCCTGGAAGGTCCACAGCCAGTAGGCATTGTCCACCTGGAAAACAGTAAGTGAGAAATCTCACTCATGTCTAAGGGTTTTATACTGCGCTACCCCATTGCCATATATCTGAATGCATTTCATGGAAAAATCAACAGGAAAGTCCCTAGTGGGACTCAGTCTCTGGAACGTCTACCTTTTCAGGGTGAACACACTGCTTGGGGTAGGTGTGGGTTTCCCCCCCCCTTTCTTATTTTAACTTTAAGTTGAAGTAATGTTCCTCCAAAAAAAAAAAAAAAAAAAAAAAAAAGTTATATTGCTTCAAAAATGAAGCACCTATGAAGTATCCAAACCAGAGGTGTCCACCAGCACTTCCAAGATATCTGAACTGCAGTAAGAAAGCTCCTGAACTAATCCCAAAGACTAAAAACCTTATACTTGCATATAGAAAAGATACAGTACACTAATTGGAACAACAAGGAAGTAGTTCATTGACACAGGAAAGCAATGAGTTGATATGTGAAATAGGCATGTAAGCGATTACACCAGGAGCTATTACCCACTGACAGATACAAGCAACGCTCTCTCTCTCTCGAGTAGTTAACATAGGAAAAGCCAGATTGACCCTCTTAAATACCCAGGGAGACATCACAGCAGAAACTTTAGTACCTTGTGGCTCCACCAGGACACAGATGTCACAATGTATCGGCCTGTAGGATCCCACTCTACATCCGAGGCTGTATAGTGTTCAGCAATATTCATCACGGTGCAGTCTGATGTATCAACAAATGTTAAGGCACCATTCATGCTGCAAAGGCAAACAATGAGGAACAAGATGGAAAAGTGATCCATGCCCGCTGACTTTCCTCCTGTCCCGTCCGTCCCTCCCCCCCCCCCCCCCCAAAAAAAAAAGATCAGAGGGATCTATACTAGGAGGTGACATTCTTTATGAACACACCCCACAAAATCCCATCAATATTAACAAGATTACCATTTTTTTCATTGCTGGTGTTTAAATGGGTTCTCTCAGGGTTTTTAAAAATCACACCTGTTTCTTCATATTTTTGTGAACAAACAATGGGGAATAGTTTTAACCCTTGTATCCTTCTAGGCTTAAAGTTCCTTAACATGTTTTTTTCCCCCTCCAAAGTCATAAAGAAACCACATTATGAATGCACTTGGGGTACAGACAAAATTTCACAACGATGGTGTAAATATGGTTATTTCGGTAGCAAAGAAAGTAAAAAATAAAACAGATTTCTAAATGAGAAGCAGGGCTTTTCCATTAACATGTGTAAAACCTAGTTGTACACAGAATAACCACATTAGTTTTCATAGATTCCAAGGCCAGAAGGCCATTATGATCTGATCTGATCTCCTGTATAATACAGGCCATAGAACTTCCCCAAAATAATTCCTAGAGCATATATTTTAGAAAAATCTTAACTCTTGATTTAAAAATAGTCAGAGATGGAGAATCCACCACAAACTGTTCCAATGGTTAATTACTTTCACTGTTAAAATTTTACACACTGGATTGTGTTAAACCTGTTAGACTGAAGAACCCATTGTTAAATATTTGTTCCCCATGTAGGTACTTGTAGACTGTAATCAAGTCACCCCATAACCGTTTCTTTGTTAAGCTAAATAGACTGTGCTCCCTAAGTCTATCACTATCATAGCTGAGTGACAGACACCACCGATATGGTCGACTTAGTGTACCCTCTCTAAACACATGCACATCATTTGAAAGCTTATGATGTCTACTTTAAGATGAAGTATGATAGAACGCTCAAGTGGTGCCATTACCACAGAAACAGGGATAAACAATGACACCATCAACATGTTGAAACGACCACTTTGAAAAACGTGTGTGTTATGACCCTATGTATTATTTCAAGGCATAAAATTGGATTTTTTTGAGGTCTCAGAACATCGCAACAATCTAAAAGGATAAAACAAAATAATCAGTTTGTACAGGTGTAACTGAAATGTAACACTGTTGGTGACATTTCTAGTCAACATCATCTTGTCCAGCACGAAGTGTTGAGAGCACATGGATTACCAGCATTCACAGTTCTGTGCAGTGAAGATTGTTCCGACTACAGACAGCTGATTTTGCAGTGACCCTTTACTAGTAATGGCACAAATAAGGTCTTGTAGAAGCTTAGGTGCCATTGGGCCCTTGAATATGGAAGTAGTTCATCCACATTGCAATGGTGATCCAATATTTGGTTTGCCTACGCATAAAGACATCCAAATCTTTGTTTGACAAGATGCTCTGCTGACATACTCTTCAAAACGGTCCTCACATAGTGGGAGTTTGGCCAGTGACTTGCCCTTTTTGATGGCTAGACTGAAATGAAAGCAATTCAGGTCTCTGTGGGTCTCCTTTTCTCTGTCTTGTAATGCAGCCCTGCTACCAGATTCCTTGCTGCAGAAATGGTCACTGGTCAGTCACCGCTTCAGAGATCTCGCCAAATGGGGAGTAAGTTCCCTGTATTTCTACAACGTTAAATTCCGATTCTTTCCGCAATATCAACTAGGGAGGACAGTCACATCCTATTAATGCATGGACAGCAGGAAATATGTTGCAGAAGTCAGGAGGGAGTGCATCTAATTGTATGCACAGGTATGAAGTGACACTTGTCAGCGGTGCCGGTAATGGTGCCAGTTTCAATCCATATGTTATCTGCATGTTCCATTTTTGGAAAGTAATGAACAGCAAGGACCAAACCTCTGTATCAATATGGTTCCTTTGACATCCAGAGACCCAAAAGCGGTACTGGTACATACAGCATTCAGAAGCATCTTTGTCTCTGCTTCCTCTTGAGTACTGTGCTAGTCTGAGCTTCTTTCAACACCTCTACTGGTGATGTATTTTACTACTTCCCCATTGGAAAAGCCTCCAGCAAGAAGGTGTATTTGTACTCTGGGTGCTCCTACACTGGTGCATTTTGAACCATATATTCACAGAGGAATTTTACAAGTGACTGCTTTTTGGACACCAACTTTAGAATCTCTCCATATGGAAGCAGAGGGCATCCAATTACTTGGTATTTCTTGCATCCCACTTTGGAACCTGCCCGGCGTGATCTTCCCGCACTTTTCACAGTTACAGTTATATCTGTCAAAGAGACTACAGAACTAGCTTTATCAAATCCTTCTAGGACCTGCCTCAAGTACTCAGCAGCCAATTCACTGAATGAGTGAAATTTGTCTCCAGCCATCATTTGTATGACCGCCATTGCATCTCTGATGTACACCGTGGAAAACAATTTTTGGACTAATAACTGCTCTGATGGTCTCTCCTTCTCCAGACTTAAATTTGGTGGTCTTGACCATGTGAGTAAATATCTTAATGCCAGATTTCTTGACTGGGCTGAAGCTGTGTCTCCTATCACAATCAAATGCACCTCTCACAAGTCTTCCAATTTGTTCTTCAACAACATCTGCTGTTTTAAGTAGAGACTCTTTTATATCTGATGTTACATGCAGTTCAGTAGATATGTTGAGAAGCACCTCCAGATGTGATTCAGGGTCAAAAGGGTTTGTCATATTGTTGGTAAGAGCTGTAACCCATCTCCAGTACAGAGGCAATGACTTTGTCTTCACTATTTTTTTGTTAAATCACTTCTCATAGCTGTTGCATATTCATAATATGAAGCTGTATATTGTCCTCTCTGACACGGATATGTGCATTGTCACTGAATTAAAAAGCTAGTTTCTATTCTATTTCAAAGGTTAGTACTGCATGGACAGGCAATTACAAATTAAAACCTTCTACCAGGCAGACTCAATGCTATACTGTAGACACAAAAGCTTACAAATGGAGAAGCATTACATTAGGAATTCATATGCGTTTCTATCTACCCACTATGCAGCACAAACTGTGGGCATGCAATCTACTCCTACTGGTGCACAAACTTCAGTGAGAGACTAATCTGGTCAGCAAGTTTCAACTGAAAATATAGAAAACTATGATAATCATTTATTCTTAATTGTCAAAATATCTCACATGTGATGTGAGAACATTTCATGTTAGTATATTGCAAAACATGGATATTCACCATTTTTGCCACACGCTAAAAAGCTTCATCTTTTCTGGAAAAAAAAAAAAAAAATACTACCCATGCAAATCCAATGAAAGTCTTAATACATTTTCATTTGGTAGCTTTGACCAATAAACACTACATTAAGGTGTTGAATTTAACAAACATTAAAAGCTGTAGTCACAATCGTGCTGCAATGTTTCTGGAACTGTGCACAAGAGGACACTCACTTTGGGTTCCATTGTTTCACCTTGCCTAAGGCTTACAGCACCACTTGACACCTCCATATCATACCTCAGCTAAATGTACATAGCATAAGCTTTGAAATGACATATGATGTGGGTGTAAATAAAATAAATATATGAAGATATACCGATCTCATAGAACTGGAAGGGACCTTGAAAGGTCATTGAGTCCAGTCCCCTGCTTTTACAGCAGGACAAAGTACCATCCCTGACAGATTTTTGCCCCAGATCTTTAAATGGCCCCCTCAAGGATTGAACTCACACCCCTGGGTTTAGCAGGCCAATGCTCAAACCACTCAGCTATCCCTGTCTGTATGTATGGTGGGTACATTAAACTCTAAAAACATAGCTTTTTGGAGAATTGCTGCATGCCTAGAAGGCAAATTTTCTAATCTTTCTCATGGCTCTTCTCTCAACCTCTCCAGTTTTTCCAACATCCTTCTTGAACTGTGGGGGGTGGGATAGCTCAGTGGTTTGAGCATTGGCCTGCTAAACCCAGGGGTGTGAGTTCAATCCTTGAGGGGCAAAAATCTGTCAGGGATGGTACTTTGTCCTGCTGTAAAAGCAGGGGACTGGACTCAATGACCTTTCAAGGTCCCTTCCAGTTCTATGAGATAGGTATATCTCCTTTTAAAAATAAATAAATAAAATAAAATAAAATAAAATAAAATAAAAAACCTGAACACTGTATTCCAGTCACACCAGTGCCAAATATAGAGGTGATAAAACCTCCTTACTCCTACTAGAGATTCCCATTTATACATCCAAGGATTTTAAATAACTGGCTAAGAGAATGGTCTAAGAAAGTTACAACTAACATTAGTATGGTTAATGAAAAGGAAAAATGGTATGTACAGGGCATTTATAAGGACATACAAGAAATCTTTACCTTAAGAAGCCAAGACCTGAATGCAATCCCTAACTTTTTGAGATCTTATATGACAGGAAGACAGACTTGAGGAAGAAGTGATTGCTCCCTTCAGTATCAGTTATACTTAGGCCCCTTACAAATTCACAGCCATGAGAAAAAACAAAAAAAAAACAACGACAACAAAAAAACCCACCTCAGACTGTGAAATCTGACTGTTGTGGGGGGGGGGGGGGGGGGGGGTCACGGTAATGCCATCCTTACTTCTGTGCTGCCTTCAGAGCATGGCGGCCGAAGAGTGGCAGCTGCTGGCAGTGAGCCCAGCTCTGAAGGCAGAAGTGATGGTAGCATATGGTATTGCCACCCTCACTTCTCCACTGCTGCCTGTGAAGGCAGCACAGAAGGTGGCAATACTGTGATCACCCCCTCTCCCCACAGTTTTTCGATCCTATTTTGGGTCAGATCCCCAGTTTGAGAAATGCTGACTTAAGGGCGTTACATGTTTTAACTACATATTCATGATTTATGACAACGAAGAAATTTAATATTTAAATGTGTAACCATGAAATTCAAGATGATTTTTAAATGCTATGACTGATTTACCAAAATTGACAGGGCCCCCTAGTTATATTAAAGCCAGAAAAAGCCCTGTTATTTTACCTGAGATTTTGAAAATTCTTATAAAATAAGTCATTTGTATTGCTGCTGGGGGAGAAATCTGAGGGGCTCCCTGAATAAATACATCTTTATATTTAAACTAAGGAAGTAAACAGCTGAAGTGAATTCTAAACTTAGCCAAGAGAACAACATGGTGGGTGAGATTAGAATAACCTCATTCCTCATCTTATATGATAGCAGAAGAGATAGCCAATATAAACACAGGCATCTCATTAGTTGTTTTTATAGACTAAATAAAAATGGATTTTCTGCTAGCCACAGAACAAGAGGTGTTATCTTATCTACTGAACTAACTACCTTTGCTGTAAGGAGGCCAGTTACTTCAGGAAATTAAATTTCAGGCAGAAGAGGGCAAGATGCATATGAAAATACGTAGACGTTACAAACAGGTAAATTTATCTTCAAGAAAAACTCAATCGCTTGCAAACAAATTAAAATCCATGTAGACCTTGGAAAGGCCAACTGACAGATTACCGTATGTCAAAATTAGATTCTTCCAAACAAAAATAATCCTCTTAATACAAGCAGGTTTTCTACCAGAGAATTGACAGATGGTTAAGATTTTGGCTATTTGTCTTACAGATGTCTTTATACAGTAGTGTGATGAAGACCTTTTTTTAGATCTTTGAGAGCATTACACGGGCTTAAAATGAGCTCTCTCAGAATGTCAAGTAGTGATACCCACCTTCTCAGGCCAGCCAATACTAAAAACTGCCCTTGTGGACTCCAGAATATCGTATTTGCCTGCTGCTTGTCAAACGTTTCTGAAAGGAAACAGAATTTGTATTTATGGCAACATAAAAACGATGGAAGTCTCCACCCAATGGTATCAAGAAGCTTAGTAGCAACCACACTGACAGACATTCTAGAGAGTCCTCAAAAAGGCACCTCTGAGCTCTGCAATTAACAAACAACATGTCTACTATAGTAGTATTTTAATTGGAAGAATGAAACCCAACATGGATCTGCTCTCACTGATTAAACTGAAAAGAATGGGATGATCAAACATTCAAAAAAGTGCATGTGCAGGCAGGGAGAATCAGGAATCCTCAAAACCTTAGCACACAAATTGTACCAATTTAACTAAAATTGTTTAGAAATGGATGTAGTTAAATTGGTGCAACCCCTTATGTGGATACCTCTTTTGGCATCAGAGTGCTTTTTCACAATTTACTTTAAGCTGATTCCTTGCGGACTTAAGTTAAATCAATATAAGGCACTCTTAAACCAAAATGGAGGGCAGGGAGAAGGAGAGAATGTCCAAACCGAGAGAGGGAGGAAATCCTTAAAATATTGGGGAGGAAGTATAGAGAAGGTGAATTAATGGAGAGAGGAAAGGAATACCACAGAAAGGTGGTATTTAACTTTGCCAGCAAAAGGGGTACATTCTGCAGCTAGGCAAGGCAGCAAGATTAATATTTTACCAGTGATCTTTTCAATCCCAACCCCCAGACTCTGAATAAAATGGTAATTTGGCCCTCATTACAGAATAAATTGACACCCCTGCCCTCGGGGCTGTTCTCCCAGCCCAAGACAGCTAGAGTGCAGCATGCTCAAGACATGTTCCCTCCCATGCCCTCTGCCAGGGCCCAGAAGTATCATAATCTGTCTATGAAAAAGCAACTGTAAGAAGTCTACAGGGTAAACAGGTTGATACCACCATGTAAAGTGCTTAGTGCCTAGATTCCTCCACCTGTACTCCTGCTGTCAACTCTACTTACTGATGAGCTCTATTTTCCCATTGTTTTTGACATGGTAAAAGGAGATAGAAATTCGGGGAGGCTCTCCATGCAATACAGCAAACTTGCTTCCATTTGGTTCCCAGGCAAAGGCTATGATACTTTCTGCAACAGATGTAAAGAAGTGTCAAAACCCAACATTGTACAAAGAGACAAAATTATTGAGTTAAGTCAGTCATGCTCTACACAACTTCAATTCCAAGCAGTTACTGTATACAGGACTGAAGAAATCCTGGATGCGAAAGAGAACATCCATTATGATGAGCAATTTGGTATTAAAGTACAGCAACTGAAGCAGAAAACAGTCTGCCAGGCAGTCTTTTTAGATTAAGAAATAGCTGGGCAAAGAAAGAGAAGTTTGCCACCCAATTGTCCTTCATCTGTTAAGAGCCATTAGTTGTAGCATTTTACACAATATTTTGTCAGTTTATTCACTGATGAATACTGTACGTATAAATACACAACATCAGCAAAATAGCTAGCACATGTATCTCTAGGATTTACCTTTCATTTCTACCACATCCACAGGGACCTGCTTCTCTCTCATTCGGAAGATCTCAAAGTTGGTCACCACACCCTGTGAAAGTCCACAAAAGGTCAAGTATCTAGTATAATAATTGTACAGAAAGTCATTTTAATACAGGACTATGAGGATGACTATGCAACTAGCCTAGTTTAATACTTCAAGATAATAAATCTAGACTCTTTGGTGCTCATTTCCTTAGAGGGTGGAAGATAACACGGAAAGATCACTTATTTCTAAACAGCACCTTTATTAAAATAGGATTTTCTTCAGCAAGTTGTGCGTTAACAAAAAAGGCTTTCTCCGGCACAGAAGCTGAGACTATTTCAAGAGGACAAACGTATGGTAGCTCATGCAGCGTCACCTGTGGGACCAAAACCAGCTGAAACAAATACAACAAATGCTAAAAGAAGGGGGTCAGAAATAAGACAGGCATACTTTCATTGATCTTGCAGAACCCTGATGGATAGTGATGTCAAGTCCAATGCTCATTAAGTGCCCATGGCACCTCACACATAGCCCTTAAAAACCTAACTGAAAAAATTAGAGGGTTTTGACACCAAGTAATTAATTTACACATTTCTATCAATCCATATTGAAATGCAAAAACCAAAGCAGAGACAGAATCAGTTTTATGAACACACCTAGGAAGCACATACCTGTGTACCTTTAGGAGTCCTGTCTACCTTCACACACAGATAATCTCCATTCTTTTGCCAATGCAGCTTGCAATCCACTACATTGAACAGGTTCCGCACACGGATTTCTTGTCTGGAGGGGAGCTGCATCAGTGTCACCCTTGCTGGGATATCTTTGTCTTCAGGCACCCAAAACGCAATTATGTTACCCCCTGGAGACCACGAGAAATCCCTACAGGATTGAAAAGAAGGAGACAAGATGTCATAAAAAAAAAGTCCAATTTAGTAATCAGTTAAAGATATGTTGCAGCATTCTGCGTTACATTTGATACGTTATGGTGAATCGATCAATCAGTTCCCAGGTAGCGTGATACTAAAGCTAGGCTACAGACAGGAATTCTAACGCTAAATTCAAGTGCAATGAGAACGATTAAAAATAAATTTACCAGGACCAGTTTGGTGACCCTGCAGAAAACCCAGGTTTGATTTGCCATTCACAGGTGGACAAGGAGTGATGCAGAAGCAATACATTTACATCTAGGAAAGGTAGAAAGAGTACCTCATCTCATACTGCAGAATCCCAAGTGATTTGGGAGACAGGTTGATGAAATGAGTTACAAAAAGACAACCCATTAAAGTATGTTAAAAGTACACTTCTCTCCTACAATCTGTCATACTTAGATTTCTAGCTCCCTTGTTAAGGAAGCTACTTCAGAGATCCCCATTCTCTGAGAGGCCTTTTGGAACCCTGGAAAGGTGAAAAAAGGTCAGTCATTTCGTTAGGAATCATGATGAGAATCATATAGAATTGTACAATAAGCCCAGCTACCTCAGTGCCAGCAGGTAAAGTATAGTGCACTGTTACTAAAGACTATGGAAGGCCAAATATCAGACAAGATATCCCTTTATTGATGTAATATCCTTAACTTGAGTTAAATGCATTTTGGTTTATCAAGGAGTACCATTCTGCCAACATGCAGCAGGAACATCAAAAGTTAGGTCCTTAGATCATCAAGCAATTAGATATTTCAGGCATCATTGCTAAGTTCACAAATTGTCACCAACGCATGGAAAGAGAGAAGTAGTAACAAACAGATGTCTTTACTTCTTCCCCATAGGTAGTTTCTCCACAGCTGCAGAACACACAACAGGATCATCGTCAATGAAAGTATAAACATTGACAAGAAACATGCTATCCTATTGAAATTCTAAGTATTAGTTCTATTACTGCACCAAAAGCGTAAGAGTTGAAGAGTAATATTATTCCAGTTGACTGACAGCCAACACACACTGACATAGGCATCTTCCTCAGCAAAAGACAGATTAGCGACTCTTACTGCTGACCACCAATATAGGAAGCAGATGGTTCTGGACTAGATATTAATTCTTCATTGTGTAACCACTACACAAATGCAAAGTTTTCAGTGCAAATAGATATCAGGCTGAAAGGCTGATCCATGACCTAAGAAAAGGGGATGTTCTGGGAAACAGCATTTAACACTCTCCACCCAAAACTACCTCTTATAGAGAGAAAAACTGAAAGAGCTCAGTCTGCTTATCTTTGAGAGGCAAGTTGATTACACTGTATAAGTATCTTCATGGGGAGAAAATACTGGGTACCAAAAGGCTCTTTAATCTAGTGGAGAAAGGACTAACAAGAACCAAATGATCAGAAGCTAAAGTAAAAAACAATTAAATTAGAAATAAGGCACACAGATATGGTTTATTTTAACAGTGAGGGTGATTACCATTGGAACAAACCATCAAGGGAAGTGGATTATCTTTCTTTTGACGTCTTCAAGTCAAGACTACATGCCTTTCTGGGAGATATGTTTTAGTCAGACCCAAGTTGTTGGCCTCAATACAGGGATAACTAGGTGAAATGCAATGGCATGTAATATATAGGATCTAATGGTCTCTTCTGGCCTTGAACTCCATGATACTAGAATCCTAACACAATATCTCAAGAATAAAACAAAAGAAAGCAGAACTCTTCACAAGAGAATAAACTTACTTTATCCCATTGATTTTCAAACTTTTCTTGTCCAGCAAACCCATGGACTGCAAAAAGAGAAAAATCATGAATTTGCAAGTTAGGAATACTTACATAGGTAGGTTATTTAAATTAACACCCTTAAGGAGGTAGGGAAATGTCCCCATTTCATCACTACCTGGATATATAGTATAAAACACTTGTCACTCATCCCCATAATCCTAATTCTTGCATTACCCACCTAGTCACCATAACTCTACAAATTAAAAATATGCATTAGGATGATGAGGCATACTGGTAAATAGAGCAGGTTGCAAGCAACAGTGTTTCCATTAATGGATTTAGGGGGGTTTTCTGGTAGTGATCTGCTGACAAAAGTTGGGAAGTATTAAACAACTATGATACTGTAAGGCTATATTTTCTACACTCCATTAAAAAAAATTAAGTTGCTCTCCTCATCTACTTCCTTCCAACCTTTACTACCTCAGTGGAAAATTAAGGAAGGGGAACAAAACAAACAAAACAAACAACCCCTGAACAGTGGGGATGTTGGGAGCCCAAGGAAAGAGCAAGACAAGAGAGAGGGTGGGTTTCTCATCCTTTAATAGGTATTTACTGGAGAGTCAGATATTTCCTTTAAGCAAATTTTAGCAGTAACTCACTTCAAAATAAAAAAAAGCACCACTTTAGGTACAGCTGACATTATAAATCAGGTTTTATGTAAAAATGCACTTACAGGTGTTTCATAGATGCTGAGGGTGTCTGATGTCATTCGGGCAAAAAATTTACCATCATGACTCCACCTGAACAAATAAGAGGAAGACGAAGCATCAGATCTATCATGTTACCCCTCTAGTAAGAAGAGGCTAGTCATTTAGTGTGATCTGTCCTCTACTACTGTTACCCAACCTACTTAAAAATAGGCCAATGGGCTGAGCTTTCACAGTGGAACCCTCGCTTCTTCTGTCCAGTTAGGGTATCCCAGATGATTATGGCCTGAGGGTCATCTTGTGTGTCCATTAAAGGGCTGAAGGTCACTAAATACCTACAAAAAGGGGAGAGGGAAAATGACTAGCTTCACTTTTCATATGGTGTAACGATCATTTCAGCACAAATATGCTTTCTTCTAATTGTGACAAGAATCCGCTAAGCAAAGTTCAAGAGGCATGCACTGAAAGAGGACACAGCCAGAATTGGGGAACGGGTAGAGTACAAACACTTTTCTCCAATCCACCCCTACACAAACTAGTGAGGGAGTTGAGGGATGGCTTGAGTACACCTCTACCCCGATATAACGCTGTCCTCAGGAGCCAAAAAAATCTTACCGCGTTATAAGTGAAACCGTGTTATATCGAACTTGCTTTGATCCGCCCGAGTGCGCAGCCCCCCACCCCCCCGAGCACTGCTTTACCACGTTATATCCAAATTTGTGTTATATCGGGGTAGAGGTGTATTAGATAGCCACCCATACACCCCTTTTTAATAGAGGGGAAGCTCTCTAGGAGTAGAGTAGTGGAGAGCCTTATTCACCCACCTCATGAACCAGCAGTTACTATGGGGATGTGGAGCAGTACCACAGTGTTCCTACATGTTCTGTCCCTTCTCTTTCAAAAGCTAGAGGGGATGAAGCTTTGTCAGCATTTAGATAGACTGTCTGATGAGATCAGTGTTCCCAGGCAGGGTCCAGCACTCTTTCCAGTACCTTTGTGTGTCAGGGGTGGTGTTAGGCATCCAAGCTATGGTATTGCCTCTGGATTCCTCTGGCCAAAAAAACCACCCAATTCAAGCAAGAAACCCACCACGCCTGGGTGTTGTAAAGGGGAAAACATCATCATCAATGTATGACAACTAATGAGGTACACAGTATAAAACATGATGGCTTGGAGACAAGAATTTACCAGATGGAAGCTTTCAGGGCAGGAACAGGTTTTCCTATTAAGAGCCCAAGCACATCTTAACTACAATAAAAATCTAAAACCAAAATACTCCCAACAAGTCAATCTTTTCATTCAGAAACACAAGACAGAAGCTTAAGCTTCACAAGAGAAAAATAGGTGAAACCTTCACAAAACCATTTGCCTGACAATCTCCACAGATGCCATCATAAAACAAAAAGCATAAAGAATTATTCATCTGAAAATTACAACCCTTGAAGATGCTGAAAGACCAGAACTCAACTCACAGGCATCACTGACTGAGTTCAAAGAGAGAGAGTGTGTGTACCAGACAAACTGAAGTAAATGGGAAGATTTTATTATTAAATACTGTAGATCATTACTCAGTATTTAAAGAACACAATCCATTTTCCAACTTAAGAAGTAGAAAGTCATGTCAAACAGAATTATGGATACACACAAACATTCTAAAAATATTTAATGAAAAAAAGGCAGCAATTCCAAAGAGCAGAGAAATGAAGATTGAAAACCCATGATACCTAAAAGTAGATAAGGCAGAATAAACATGCTTGGTGTTCTGTTCCCTAAGGCGTTCTCTCAAACTGCTTTTATACCATACCTTTCACAAGGTGAGAAGTCGATAAGCTGTACCCCTTGGTGACTGAACCTCTGAATCTGTTTGAACTTCTCTCCTCCCCATAGAGCAATGCCTCTCTGATGGAATGTAGCCAGGTAAGTACCTTTTGGGGACCAGCGTACATAGGTTTCCGTCCACCGCTGCAGATAAAGTGTACAGTATACATCAGAGCTGAATTACATTCAGAAGACTCTCAGTATGTGCAGTTTGTAGCTTCACTCTCCCTCAAGTAATCCAGCAGCCACCATTTACACAAGCTTAAACATGACTGGAGTGCAATTCTTATTTCCTTAGTCTGATTGTTTCCTGGAAAATGCCTTTGAATGAAACTTCAAGTTTCAAACACTCACTAACCAGAAGAATAAAACTAGTGAGCTAGAGGTGGATGGTAGTGGGAAGCCTTCAGTAGTGTCCAGCGCTAGTGAGAAGCTCAGCATGCCACTTGTTCTCTGACTACTGGGAAGGGTGTGTTTTAATCTTCCTAACAAAACGTAGCTCCTGAACCTCACCTAGTGTGAGGGAAAAAGGCATCTTCTATATGAACCTTGGTTAATAAGCATCGGGTGATTTGGAATAATGTTCACCACCCCCAAAATCAATTTCTCTCTACTTCTTGCCTTCCCCTAACCATAACAGAGGAGCTCCTTGTCATCAAAAAAATCTTGTTGAGGTCTCCTTCCCTGGCCTCTAGAGCAGATGACATGTGAGCTGCTGGTGATGGACTGCCTCTAGTACCAAGCCTACCACAAATCTTCAGTGCTCCTTCTCTCAGCAGAGACACAATAAGAGGAGCTAGGGAGTAGCATGCACTCGACAGCAGTAAACTCCCACTCACCACTGATGTGCAAAATCAGAGTTTGACAGATCTCTGCTCATCTAGATCTTTTGATCCGAACATCTTAGTCTGATTTTTATCATCCCTAATTTATAGATAGGGAGGTTAATTGAAATCACAGCAAGGTAGTAGTAGTAGTAGACCAACTCAGTTCACATTCAACTTTATTTCCTTTCTAAAACAGGCAACCCTGCCTCTAAATGAATGACATTATCTCCTTTAGAAGATTAAAAACAAAACAAACAAAAGTACTCTGAACAGCAGGAAATGGAGAAGTTGTTTTCATCAAAGAAAGTCAGTGTTACAACTCTATTCTGCACATCCCAGCACACAACAATTGAACAAGATAGTTATGTCACTACTGCCCCAGTTTCCTGAGTTCACCACTTTTTCAGAGCCTTAATGACCATACTGCATTTGGAATATGCAGCTGTTCTTTCAGGGACACTCACTGGTCTTTCCTCAATTGCGACTGGTTCCTTTGCATCATTCCAATAGATGCAAGTGCGGTCTCCTGACTCAAAGATCACACTGTATTGATCCCTACAGTCTGGGTCCTCCAACCAGTAGCGAAGATTCCCCTAAAAACAGAGTCAGGAGCTAAGGAAGCAAATTCTCAAAAATACCATATTCATAAAAATTCTATTTTATGAGCACATGATAAAAAAAAACAAAGATAATTACAAGCCACAAGTTATTTAACTACAGATTTCAGCAATTTAATTCTCTAGCTATTTTGGCAAAACACATTAGCAATTTGAAATATCAGGACCTCATTTCCCTCTTTGCCCAAGAACTATGGCAAGTTCTTTGGATGGGCTACAGCTCTCCATCATGGGGAAGATAATTCTTAAACAGTAGCAGCGGTCACTATGAAAGCAACATAGCTTTGTTCTGTATTTTTTGTACGAATGCCACAACAATAAGGAGTTTTAGAACGTGGAATATTTTAATTCAAAGCTTCATGTAACATATCCCTTTCATCTTTCAAACAAACAAAAACATACCAAGTCTTTAAATGGCTGTTTCTCTGGGATGTCCCATTCTTCACTGATTATCATGTATCTAGAAGAGTGATTTGATCAGTTACACATATTACAGATGCCTTTGATCAGAAGTAGGCTACAACATGATCTTTAGGAATAAAGACGAGAGAACATGATGGCTACACTCACTTGTCAAAATCAGTGAAAAGGTTGACTCTGAAAGTGTGCTGCTTGTCCAACTTGTATCCATCTGCATTTTTCACAGCATCCACTGCATGTGCTGGGGACATGTATTCCAGGAAAATATACCTAAGATAAAAGAGATAAATGCGATTACTCAGTAGCAACCTGTCTGTAGTCAGCATTAGCCATATGGTGGGTGAATTAACTGAAAAGCTAGTACTCAATCCAGAAGGCAAGATTGAAGAAGTTGCCTTCTCCTATACCAGAACTGGCAATTAATCTCCACTTTGCTCATATAAGTATTTTTCTTAATCATATATACATGACTTGGATCAAATTTTTCTCTGCCTTCTTGAAACTGCGTGGAACAGATTATGAAGGCATATTCACACACAGCAGAACTGCAATAAGTGCTACCATCAGGTAGATGGGTAAGCAGCTCTTCCCATTAGAATGGCAGGACATGTTTGAGAAGTGAGCAAATTCAGAGAGATACATAAAACTTTTCATTCATATGTTCTGGGCCCTCAAAATACAACTACTACTCTCCACCAATGTTCCCTCTAATTTTTATATCCATGTGCGGAATTAATTTTGTCATGTGCACCAATATGGAGTTGTGTGTGGCGAAGGTGGGGCCGAAGGGTTCAGAGTGTGGGAGGGTGCTCAGGGCTAGGGCAGAAGGTTGGGGTGCGGGCTCCGGCTGGGGCCAAGGATGACAGGTTTGGGGTGCAGGCTGCCCCAGGGCCAGGGGAGAGGCGCCTCTCCCTGGCCGTGGCCCTGCACACCCCCTACCTCTCTCCTCTCCAGTCCAGGCCCCTGTGGCTGCACAGCCCTTGATAGCCTGCTGTGTAGCCACACAGCTTAGAGGGAATTTAGCTCTCCACTTAAAAACAACATTATAATCAAACTCCTCCTTTCCAAGTGGAGTCCAGTCTGTAACTTAGAAGAAGCCAGAATTCATGGAACAGTGGACATAGGACCTAATAATGTCCCACAGAAAATGATTTTCAAGGTACCTGGATTTGTTTTGTAAAGTTTATCCTGACTGAGCTGAAAGCCCTCCAGCCCACAGGAATTATTCCAGCCCTACAACTCTAGAAAGCATATACTGAATATTTTGACAACAAATTACATTCTCTCATCTGCCATATTAGGTCTCCAAACCTCAAAGAGAAATATGCTACTCTCCAGCCACCTTAGCAGTCTCATTGAGCTGAAATCTGGGATAGTGATAATCAGAAGAGAAAAAATAGCAAGTAACTCAGTATTGCAAAACAACAACAAAAATACCACCACCCAAAGTCTGTAATTACCTTCCCCCAAGCCCAAGATGTTTGTTCCCCATTTGTTCAACATGACTACAGCTATTTTCCTATACAGCTATAGTCTAGGAAACAATTAAGCCCTTCAGTGTCCTCAGGATCTTGCGTCTGTATCACTGAGATAGCATGCCAAAGTGCCTCTATGGACATCATCCTATTCTGTTATGTCAATGTCAGAATTTTAGCCCACAAATGTCTATTAGCATTCAAAGGATTACCCTGAACAATGTTTCAATCCCATTTACAGCAGGAGTTCTCATTACTCACCCCTTTGTCTTCCCATCTGCTTCTGGGTAAAATTCATTGGTAATTTTCCCAAACTTGGAAAAGATTTTGTGAATCACATTTTTCAGTTTCTCAAGACGGTCTGGTCCAACTTGGGGAACATTATCCACTACAATTACTGAATCGATTCCATCTGCCTCCTGTGGCTGGTCTTTTAGCACATCACCAAGTAATTCTGCAAAGAGAAAGAGGGAAAAACTCAGCACCAATCTCTGGATTGAATGGGGAAGGGAGGAAAGAGATGAGAATTCAATAGCTAGTTACCTAACACCCTTCTCAAACACCTTTAAAAAGTTCAGGAGTAACTGAAAGCTGTATGGAACACTGAGCTTGACTGAGTTTAGTAAAACGTTACCAAAATCCCCCCCGGCCCCACACCATTTTAACATAGGTGTACTCTACTAGGACATGCTCGCTATAGGGCACAATTTCCTGAAGATCACAGATGCTAGCTTGACATGACAGACCAAGTTCCATTGTTTCTCTGGGAAAGATCTCAACACTTTATATTTAAAGACATTGTCCTACAAGTCCCCCAAATTGCTCATGAATCAGAACACTACAACAGTTACCCACAAACCCACACTGAACTAAATGCTGACATCAAGAAAGAAAGAATTTTGACATCACCTTTCCTCCCACATCAAAAAAGTCTTAGCATGATTCTCCATTGGAAGCCCTGTATGTTGTAGCATCACTGTAATTACAGTTGGGAAGTCATGCTCATTCTAAGCCTTTAATTAGAACTTCGGCGATGATGCATGGGGGGGAGGAGCACGTATGTCCCCTCCCCCCCAGATTTCTGCCAAGGAGGGTTCACACCAGAAGGTGGCCAGCAGCAGCCTTTCAGCACTGTGCTGGCAGGAAGGGATGGGAGCTGCTTCCAGCTGGGGTGAGGCCAGGGATGAGGGGTTTGGCGTGTAGGAGGGGGCTCTGGGTTTGGGGAGGTAGGGGCACTGGCTTACCTCGGGTGGCTCCCAGTCAGCGGCGCACCGGGACTAAGGCAGGCTGCCTGCCCTGGCACCGTCCATGCTGCGCCCCAGAAGCGTCCAGCAGGTCCAGCACCTAGATGGGGGAAGGAGGCGCCACATGCTGCTCTCGCCCACTGGCACCACCACCCCAGCTTCCATTGGCCGAAGTGTGGAGCCGATGCTTGGGGCAGGGCCAGTGTGCGGATCCCCGTGGCCCCCCTGCTCAGGAGCCGTACCTGCTGGTCACTTCCGGGATGCAGCCTGGTGCCAGGACAGGTTGGGACTAGCCTGCCTTAGCACCGCCAACCGGACTTTTAACATCCCGGTCGGTGGTGCTGACCGGAGCCGCCAGGGTCCCTTTTCGACCAGGTGTTCCAGTCAAAAAGCAGATCCCTGGTCACCCTATATGGAAGTGAGGAAAATTTGTTAAACCATTTTAAACACGTGGCAACTGAATGCGTCTTCTCAACCCTCTTGACATTCTGACAGGTCATCCGTATCCTGCAAACCCTCCTAGCCCCTCTCCTACAACACCCTTTAAATTGTCTGAGAAAAAGCTTAGCTGGTAGGATGGTACAGTGAGCCTGTGCTTCAAGTTTCTATTTGGAAGAGGAAGTTAAAAGCAAAATAGTCTTACTCTAATATTATGGTTGAGGTTTTACATATACAGAACTCAGGAAATTCAGAGGTATAGTTCCTACAGAATGGACACTACAAATTTAGTTCTCACTAGGGAGACAGTGGTAGTTCAAGCTATAACTGAACTTCTATTCTAATCCTCCACTTTCACACACATATATTAAGGCATAAACATTATGTATGTGCAACGTATCCAAGGTACAATTGCTCTGGGAACCATAACTTTCACATGCACATAAGTCACAGAGCCTCAACAACAATGTTGCATTCATGTAGTTTTTCCATTTCATATAACGCAAGTCGGATTTCTGGGTATCTAATTCTAGGAGTGTCTAGTATATCTGCTTTACCTAGCAAAGCCCAAGATTTATAAACAGTGCATCCCATTACCTCGTTATACTATAAGACAGAAAAATATCTCCTTCAGTTTTACCAAGGGTTCTAGTTATGCTATCTATCTGACTGAGTGGAACAAAGTCTATTGATGAAAAGGCTAAATAGGGGCAGGAAAAGGAGATCTGGAAACAGCAGAGCAGAAATAATTCTGACAATCCTGGTTCCTTCACATACTCAAATGATTATCTGAATTCACTCAATTTATGCCTGTAATTTCCAAAAAAGATGAATCATTGCAAAAAACAACTAAAAATTATAGCTCTACAGAAAAAAGAGATAGGTGTCATTTCACTTTTGAAATGCAATTTAAAGATGCAGTCTGGAGAGTCAGACTGTGTAGACAGCATTCAGAGAGCAGGAAGATTTAATAAGCACCATGAAAACACAAATACCAGAAAACATTACAAGGTGTTGGTAGTGCTTAGAGCTTTAACCACCAGCTTTTGCCAGTTGTCTAGTAACTGACGTGATCAGAATTTTTGAATTATTTACCCAGAGGCTGAAACTGGGAAAGAAAAAAAAGAGGACAGTGTTGGGAAATATCTGGCATTGATAAATGCTTACTCAATTTCAACCAATCAGAAAACAGAAAATTAGGCCGTGTGTTATTTTTAATTTAGTGAATATACAATTAAGTTGTCTGTTAAGCCTGCTATAGTTTGTTCCAAACTGTTCAGGTTTATGCATAACATTACCAAGATTACACAGGACTGACAGTTACTATACAGTTTTTGGCAAACTGTGTTAGCACCACAGTATTATTATAATGAAGGGTAGATAAATGCAAATTATTTTTTTGCTTCTTTATGATGCAAGAAGTCTAAACTCAGATTCCAAGGCCAAAAGGGACCATTGTGATCATCTAGTCTTACCTCCTGTATAATACAGGACACAGAACTACCCCAAAATAATTCCTAAAGCATATCTTTTTGAAAAACATCCAATCTGTATTCAAAATTCACCAGTGATGGAGAATCCACCATGACCCTTGGTAAATTGTTCCAATGGTAAAGTACCCTCCCTGTCAAAAACGTACACACAGTTTTCAATCTGAATTTGTCTAGCTTCAATTTACTGCCACTGGATATTATATCTTTCTTTCTGTTGGATTGAAGAGCCCATTATTAAATATTTGTTCCACATATAGATACTTATAAACCAGCCAAGTAACCCCTTAACCTTCCCTTTGTTAAATTAGACTCAAAGAGCTCAATCTATTTATCACTAAAAGGCATATTTTCTTATTCATTAGTCATTTTTGTGGCTTTTCTCAGAACCCTTACCAATTTATCAACATCCTTCTTGAATTGTGGGCACCTGAACCAGACAGTATTCCTGCAGCAGTCACACCAGTGCCAAATACAGTGATAAAATAACCTCTCTAGTCCTACTTGACATTCCTGTTTATCCATTCCAGGATCACATTAACTCTTTTTGATCACAGTGCAGTCCTGGGGGAATTCTGCACCACTGTGCGTGCGCAGAATTCATGTCCCTCAGCAGAATTTACTTCCCCACAGAACATGATGGGGAAGCAAAGGAAAGCCACACAGGGTCGGGGGCAGGGCTAGTGATGCCCATGCGCATAGTTTTTTGGGGGGGGGAAATTGCCCCCCAAATAAAGGCAAGGCATGTGTGTGTGTGTGTGTGTGGGGGGGGTGATCATATGGGGTCACGTGCCACTGCTTCCGCCATTTCTGTGAGCGCAGAGCTGCCCACCTGAAGGAGTGTGCGGCTCAGCTCTGCTAACTCTGCAGCTGGATGCCACCTCCTGGGTCCTAGTGCCAGTCATGCTCCCTTTCTGTGTGTTGGGAGCCATCCTGTTATCTGTACAAAAGTGAGGGCCTGCAGTGGGGCAGGGCAAGGAGGGGCGGGGGAAAATGAGGGAAGGAGGATGGGATGTGGAAGAGAAAGGGATGTGGGAAGTGGGAGCCCAGCATGTGGCGTTCTCTTGGCAGTAGCTGCTGGGGATCCCCAGTAAAGCAGGCCCATCAAACCCCCACCCCCCCTGCACCTGGACCACCCCGATGAACCCCACGCATCTGGACTCCCACCCTACTGAGTCCTAAGCAACTACACCTGGATCCCCACTCCCCCAGCACCTGGACCCCCCCCCCGTGAAGCCCCCTCCTCCTATGCCTAGACCCCTGCCCCCTATGAGCCCCAACCACCTGCACCCAGAACTCCCCCAATGAGTGTGTCTGAATCCCCTACTGAACTGCCTTCACCCAGATTTCCCCATACAGAATCCTCTCATCCCACACCTGCATCCCCCCCAACATTAGGGTCCTGCTGGGCGGAGCCTGCCTGCCCGCACCTGGAGTGGAGGGGCAGGCTCATCCCTTGTGCTACGTTAGGGTCAGGTGCAGCAGGGTGGTCTCCCACCTCCATGCAGCCAGTGGCCTGTGCTCCCCCACTGCCATGCTGGAGCCTCCACATTTATGTATTGACAAAATTAGTAGAATTTTAAAATATCATGCACAGAAATTTTATTTCGTTGGCACAGAATTCCCTCAGGAGGGACAGTGTCACATTGGAAGCTCATGTTCAGTTGATGATGCCCCACGGCCCTCAAATCCTTTTCAGTCATTTCTTCCCAGGACAGAGTCCCCCATCCTGTAAGTATGGCCTATATTCTTTGCTCCTAGCTGTATACCATTTACATTTAGCTGTATTAAAACGCACATTATTTGCCTGTGCCCAGTCTATCAAGTGATCCAGATGTCACCAGATTCAGAGCACTGTCTTCACTATTTACCACTCCCCAATTTGTGTGTCTTCTGCACACTTCATCACTGATGATTTTGTGTTTTCTTCCACATCGTTGATAAAAATGTAAATAGCATAAGGCCAAAAACTGATCCCTGTGGGACCCCGCTGGAAAAAAAACACCCACTTGATGATGATTCCCCATTTATAAAATACACTGAGATCTATCAGTCAGTTTTTAATCCATTGAATGTGCGCCATGGTAATTTTATATCATTCTAGTTTTTTTTGTTTGGTTGCTTTTTTTAAAAATCAAAATGTCATGTGGCAACAAGAACATAAGAACAACCATACTGGGTCATACAAGTAGTCCATTCAGCCCAGTATCCCGTCTTCCAACAGTGGCCAATGCCAGGTGCTTTAGAGGGAATAAACAAAACAGGTAATAATAAAGTGATCAATCCCCTCTTGCCCATTCCCAACTTCTGGCAAAGAGAAGCTAGGGACACTTTGGAGCATGGTTTTTCATCCCTGCCCATCCTGGCCAACAGCCATTGATGGACCTATCCTCCATGAACTTATCTAGTTCTTTTTTTGAACAAGTCAACCACCACTAATTTTGGATAAAGAATGCATTTGTTAAAAGATTAGACATGTGTCCCCTTCAATTCAGGTGTTAGAGATCACAAAACAACCCTGAGACCCAGCAGAGGTCCTCCAGTGGAACCTGGGGAGATTAGACAACATTAAAATAGGTAACCTTAAATTTTTTTATTTTTATTTTTTTTTAAACGATCTACTATCCGAGTAACAACTAGGATAAGTGAGGAAAGGTTAGAGAGCAACCCCACCTCCCCTTTTCCATTTTGTTGTCTTTGCACACTTGACAGCAGTATGCATAGTCTATGTCACTGTTTCTGCTGCATAGTCAGTTTCTCCTGTTTGTGTTGGGATTTTAAAAACAGAGGAAAGAAACATTCAAAATACACACAACTGTAAAACCATAAATTGCCAGGAGGAATCACAGCATAGGTGAACTACATTAAAACTATTTCTAAATAATTGTTGAAACCAACTACAGTCAAGTTGATAGTACCTATTTAAAAATGACAGATCATATATTTAACAAATTTCAGGATCTCTCAAATATGCGTACTACCCATATTGCTATACATGTCAGAAACCTAGACCCTGCTACAGGCAGACTTGGAGACGCTAGAGGCATTCTATATGGGCTGTCAGTACCGAATCCTGAGTAAAAAAATACGGTTTGACTTTGTGCAAGATGTCAATCTCACAAAGACCTAGCCTCCCTTCACTCATCATATCCAAAAGTGGCATTGCATGCTTTTCAGCCATGTCACCAAGATGGACAAAAGCATCCCAGGACACTGTGCGCTCTCCAATTTCCACTGACATGATAAGGGGTGCACATACTGACCCTACCTGGCATTGCCTGTGGTGCCACCCCAGAGACACAACAGTCCTTAGTAGACTGTGCATTGTATCATGGGCAATGGCATCACACTCGGCATTGTGTAGCGAATTTCTCAGAGCTTAATCCTATGACTCAATGAATTTCTGGGGCAGCATGTAAGAGAACATATTAGCGTTGTGAACACTGACAAGAAGAGAAACAGTACTTCACAAGTCTCTTGTCAAGTCACTACATGGTAGGCCCTTAGGATCTTTAAATTTTGCTTGATCTTTTCCCAGTAAGTTATTTATGTGGTCTTATCCTGCTGATAGCCCACAGCTGACACAGAAGCATGTTTAGCAGTTAATTCCTCCTCACATAGAGGTCTGGGGCAGTGACCATCTTTTTGTTGTGTTTGTGCAATGCATAGTACAGTGGAATCTTGGTCCATGACTAGGGCTCCTAAACACCACCATCACCAGTCTGAATACTACTTGCTTTTAAGGTAACATTTACATTTAGAAAGGGGTCTACTGTATTGCTGACAATGGCGATCAGCAACAGGTCCCCTATGATGGGCCAGTTGCCAAAACTGATTTAACTGCTATTGAGTGAAATCAAGATCATCCTCCACGGATTCCCAAATCACATTTTCTGCAGTGGTGTTGAAAATAGGTTCACCTAGTTTACATTACCTCTTAGTTCAGGACAAACTGATGCAGATGACTACTGTCAGAAACAAATTAATTTTCTAGTGCATACAGGGCTCTCAGGATGAACATCCAGAGTTTGCAATACCATTCTCCTAGTAGCCAAGACAGCAAAATACATGAAAGACATGGAAGTGTAATCACTCTTGTCTGGGATTTAGGTGTTGGTAGTTTAGTTTGTATATGCAATAGACACTTCAGGCCCCAGAGTGAAAGAAGGAATTTTGAAATCTCTGCAGGGACATGACAGCTAACCAGAGAGGATGAATTTTAATCAAACACCAATGTGTTATTTACAGTATTTTTCCTTGCCTTAGCAAGAATTTATATATATAAATATATAAAGAAAACAGAAATGGAAGCATTTCCCAACAAGAAGTGACCAAAGGCCAAAGAAGAGAAACTCCACTGAGAAGAAATGCAAGACATGTTTATGATCAGACAGAACCACTGATTGTATAAGGAAATCTCAGAGTTAAGATTTCTGAATGTCTTAAAGTCTTTTGCATAATCAAGTTCCTAGACATCTAGATAGACTGAGTAATACATATTTAAACTTGTTTTCGGTAGATTCTCCCTGCTGTACTATATACACAAACACAGCTTTATCTGGATTGAATTAGGGTTGTACTGCAAGAAAGACCTACCAGACCAGGTTCCTTGGCCTGCTCCTCTCATGCGGCTCTTAGCTAGCACTAGCTCATAGGGCACAGAGCTAGTATAGCCGGCATGTATACTCCACCCTACAGTGCAGACAATCATGTCAGGCAGGGAGAGGTGCTGTGCTCCTGGAATCTTCAAATGGCAGATGTTCCCTTGGGGACCATTACCAGATGATCTAAACTAGGGAGGGCATGCAGACATTAGGAAGCCATAACTGACTCCCTGATGTACCCCCCCGGCCCGAGATACCTGACATAGCAGAGGATTTGGTCCACTGCAAAGTAAAAGGAATTAACTTACCAGCACAGTCACAATAAGTGAAGAGTCAGTGGATCAGAGTGGAGAGGGTGGGGACTAAAGATATTACAGAAAAAAGGCTAACGTTTCCAATGGCTTTCCACAAGCACAAGATTATTCTTAGTTCAATGACTGAGATGGACATATTACTTCCTTTTTCCTTCAAAAACAGATCATCAAGAGAAAGGGAGAACAGTTCAAGAAGCAGTGAGCAAAGATGCTAGCGCGCCAACCAGCAAGAATTAGATTAAAATCCTGTAACCAGGTTACTTATATGACATTACCTAAACACCAAAAAGAGTTTAGCCCTTAATAATGAAGTGGGAAGGGAGAGCCTACCTGGTTCTGGAATGGAATGAAGATAAAAATTAACACAGTCATTCCAAACTCAGCACAGGGTATGTATACTCCACAATTTAAAAACTCACAGCAGTTGACTCAGGCTCACAGGGCTTGGGCTAAGGGGCTATTTAACCACCTTGCAGGATCCTAGAACCCAGGCTCCAGCAGGAATGTCTACATCCCAATTAAGCAGCCCCTTAGCCGGCACGACCAGCCAAGGATGTTTAATTGCAGTGTAGACATACCTAAAGGGCATCTCCCAAGATGGGGTTAAAAAAAAAAAAAAATAATCTAACCAAGCAGTTTTCACTGTCTGCTTTAACTACTGCACAAGTTTAGAAAAAAAACAACAACATACAAATAAGTTTTAGTCTAAAGCAATTTTTGTACAGTTTTAGAGTTTAACTGTTCCAATGTAGTAAAGTAACATCTCACTGCCCTGCAATATACACACCATACATGTATAGTTTACTAGTGGAAATAACTGATTTTCTTATTTAATTTATATGCAAGTCAGACACTGCACTTAGTAAATATAGGCTCTCATAATGCTGTCTGTTTCAATATAGTAAATACAGGTACAGCACAACATTGCTTACAAGATTCCACTGTGTGCAAGTTTAGCTGGTTTACCAAGGTCTCACTATAGTAAAGAAATGTTTTTTTGAGTAGTTTCTCCACCCCACCCCCAACACAACAAATTATATGCATCTCTAGATAATTACACAGGATAGCATTCAACTACATTTTCCACATAGCCACACAGCTTGGATTCACTAGTACACCTCTACCCCGATATAACACGACCCAATATAACATGAATTTGGATACAATGCGGTAAAGCTGTGCTCCGGGGGACCGTGCTGTGCACTCCGGCGGATCAAAGCAAGTTCAATGTAACACGGTTTCACCTATAACGTGGTAAGATTTTTTGGCTCCCGGGGACAGCGTTATATCAGGGTAGAGGTGTACTAAATAAATTGCTCTTCAGCTATTGCATTCTGAAGATCACATAAGAGCAACCCTATCCACTCACTGATGCAATTACCCCTCCCCATCCTTCTCAAAACATTTCACTCCGTAGACTTTGAGGAGGGGTCCACCAATCACTGGTGTTTGACAGGCAAGTCTGAAAATTCCAGTGCTAGAAAATCCAAAATAACTAAAGGATGAGATCTGGGAATGATCAAGTGAATTACTTCATTGTCTTGGGGTGGCAAATATGCAGATACTTATAAATGTTAGTGGGTTTAAGAAGAAAGGGCAATTAGGTTTACCAAGTATTTTATGGTACATTGATACGAAAGGTACTTAATAGGTTTGGTTTAATAGGTTTTATATGATAATAAAAACACTTCTCTTAACATACTTCTTGTTTAAGTGTATTCGAAAGCAGTACTAATACATTGTACTAATATAGTACTGCTCACATGCACAGAAGTCATCTGCTAACATTGTGAGCCCTTCATGATAGAGACTCTATCCCCACTGTGCATTTGTATGTATAACGAAGTGAGGACCCTATCCTGAAGGGGATTCTGAATATGCTGCTGGAACAGAAACAACACATACTAACAGCGTGGCTGGCATATGCTGGATGTAAGAGACGCCTGCTCTGGGACCCCGGGTGCGAATGCCAAGTAACACTACACACCGCGCAGCAGATCATGGGGGCTTGTGATAGCATCAGCTCGAGCTGTACTCCCCCCCCCCCCCCGGTGCAATCGGACCAGCTGGCACGGGGGGGAACCTGGGGTCTTGAGGACACGAGCCTCCCCCGCACCTCCAGCGGCTCACCAGCTAGTCAGCAAGGGGACCAGGATCCACGGCCCCTATAGAGCCGCGTCAGTGGTGCCCCAGCTTTGCTCTTCTCAGCACAGGGAGCGCTCGGCGAGCCGGGCCTAGAGATTCCCGTCAGGCCGCCCACGAGCGAGAGCTCAGGCAGGACACGGGCGCTCGCCTCCCTCACGGGACGGGAATCCAGGGACCAACGCAGCACGGCCTAGCTTGCGGACTCTACGCCCCCCGCACCGAGGCCCAGGCAGGCACCCAAGGCCCCGGTCTCTGACGGCTCCGCAGACCCGTGGGCCCTGCAGCTCGCCCCTTCCCGCCTGTCCAGTTCTGCGCTGCTCCGGCTGCCTCTGGAGGCCCACCCCCAGACCCGCGCGCCTGGAGGCCCAGCCTGACCAGGCCGAGGCCCCCGGCGGCCCAGCCACGCAGCCCCGGCCTCCGCACCTTCCTCGCTGATGTCGTCCACGAAGTCCTCGGGGTCGCTGAAGGAGATGTCGTCCTCGGGCTCCTCCGCGGGCTCGGCTTCCTCCCGCTCCTCGGCCTCCTCCCGGTCCTGGGGGGTCTGCTGGCCGGGCGGCTCCTCCTGGCTGACGACGGCCTCCTCAGCAGCGGGCGGCTCCTCCTGCGAAGTGGGCGATGGCGGCGTCTCCTGCGAAGTGGGCGATGGCGGCGCCGACTGCTCCTCCTGGGAGTCGGGCGATGATGGCGGCGGCGAAGACTCTTCCTCCCGCTGGGGGGGCCCGTCCGGCAGCTCGGGCTCGTCCCCGGACCCCTCGGCTCCGGCCGCCGCGGGCGCCTGGCTCTCCTCCGTCTCCTGCATGGGGAGGGGGTCGCTGCTGGGCCGGCCGCGCTCGGTCAGGCTCTCCGGGGAAAAGCAGGGGGGAGGGGAGTCTCCTACTGCTGGGCCATGTGCGCGAGACCCGGCGGGCATGGCGAAGCAGAACACACCAACTCCTAGTGTGTGGGGGGGTGTAATTTTTCCACCCAGTACCTTCCTCTCGCCACACGCTCTATAATCACCCGGCCCTCTTCTCCCTCCCGCTCCCGACAACGCCGATCGCGACTTCAATCCCTATCTCCCATCAAAACCAATTCTCCCTTTTTTCATACACCAGTTTGGTTTAGTCCAACATGGCCGCCCTCGTCAGCGGCCCTAGGTGAGGCCTGACTGAACCATCTTGGAAGGTGGAAAGAGAGAGATACCAAATACCCCTCTCTGTATAGATTAAAAATAAAATGCACCCTGGGTATCAAATACCGCAGCATATTTAAGACGGGGGGTAAAGTGAGAAAACGGTATAATAATAGGATAATATATCCCTGGTACTCCTACAAATGTTGTGTAATGGACTTGTCCAACGCGTGGACGCTACCAACGCCAATCGAAGGGAGGGTAATATGGGGCGGTACAAGGAGGAGACACACAGCAAACATTAGGAAGACTATTTGAACCCCCAGTAAGAAGGGGTCACGTTCAGGATGGTACGGTCCAACAAGGGCCGCCACATCAGCGCTCGCTCTCCTTCACGTGGTCGGAAGAGCACTTCCTAGGGAGGTTCCAAGCGCTGGGAGCAGGGACGTGTGACCGCCATGACACTAGAGGCAAAGTATGAGCTTGAAGTGACCCTGGTGTACCAGGGTTATGATAAGTATCAGGGGGTATCCGTGTTAGTCTGTATCTACAAAAACAACAAGGAGTCTGGTGGCACCTTAAAGACTTATGATGAAACTCTGCTTTCTGTCTGGGGCAGGGACCTTGGGAAAAGGGGTACGGAGTTGTTCATCTCCAGGCAGTCCTCGTCCTAATGCTGCACCTGAAAGGGGCGAGGGTATGGGATACAGAGCAATGAAGCTTTAGGGCACCATCTGCAATCTAGCCACAGCCTAAATAAGGTATGGGATGATGAACCATTCACTTGGGGCCCCGTGTGCAGTGAAGTCCTAAATGGATGGCCCTGAGTACTGACATGGGGGAGTCACCGCCTCATCAGAAACAATAGAAACGGGACACAACTGTTTTCTGTTACTGGTGCCTGGATAAGGAGTGGCTGAAGGTACCATTTGCTGATGCAATGAGAGAGAGTGGCTGCCTTAAAACTATTTATTTAGAAGGACACCATCAGTTTGAAATTTAGTAATTTTGTAAATATTACAAAAGTCATTACAGGTGACTACATCAGTTGCTCTGCCAATTTTTGTGATTTTATAATCAATCAGATTTTCACCCTTTTAAAAATATTTCTGTCTCCCCTACCACCAGCAAGGACACTGTCTGATGAAATGACTATTCAGGAGAAACACTGAACGTAATTCTATGTAAAGTGCAGTCAAAGTCATAACATAAAACTGGAAAACAGGAGAAAAATTATTTTTCTCTAAGCTCTTTCCGTGCTCTTTAAGTGTCATTTGTAACAATATTGGGTTTTAAATTTCAGTGTGTTGCCCCTTTAATTCCCACATTTCCTACAGAGGCGATCGGCAAATGATTTTCTGAGCAAGTCCACTTATTATTTATGGGTGCATTACCTGCCAAGAAGCCATGTAAATTCTGGTAGGAACTCTTCAGGCCTAAGGCCAAAGGAAAAAAATGTGAAGTACCATTTGAAGTTTGCAAAAATAACAGGAGTACTTGTGGCACCTTAGAGACTAACAAATTTATTAGAGCATAAGCTTTCGTGGGCTACAACCCACTTCTTCGGATGCATATGAAGTGGGTTGTAGCCCACGAAAGCTTATGCTCTAATAAATTTGTTAGTCTCTAAGGTGCCACAAGTACTCCTGTTATTTTTGCGGATACAGACTAACACGGCTGCTACTCTGAAACCTGTCATTTGAAGTTTGTGACACAGTATGATGTATTCAGAGTGGCATATAAAAGGCAGGATGTGAACATGGATCTTAGAGTTGATTGTGGATATCTTCTCAATTTTAAAGTGACATTTAGGAAAAGAAACTTGAGGGGGAAAAGTCAGGAAATCCAGACTTGTTATTTTGCAAACTAGTCACAAGATGTCACTCTAACTCCTTTCAAATCTAGCTGACTTGGTGTACAGTAACTCCTCATTTAATGTTGTAGTTTATGTTCCTGAAAAATGCAACTTTAAGCGAAACGATGTTAAGCGAATCTGATTTCCCCATAAGAATTAATGTAAATGAGGGGGTTAGGTTCCAGGGAAATCTTTTTCACCAGTCAAAAGACTATATATGTATATATATATATACACACACACACACAGTATAAATTTTAAACAAACAATTTAATACTGGTACACAGTGATGATTGTGAAGCTTGGTTGAGGTGGAGGAGTCAGAGGGTGGGATATTTCCTTTACTGCTAAATTATGAACTAGCAATTGGCTGAGCCCTCAAGGGTTAACTCTCTCACTACAAGGCAGCAGGAATGGAGGGAGGGGGTATGTGTGTGTGTGTGTGTGTGTGTGTGTGTGTGTGTGTGTGTGAGAGAGAGAGATGCGCATTTCCCCTTTAAGTACACTGCCTTGTTAATTAGATCAGCTTGCTGAGACCAGCTGCTGCAAGCTCCCTCCGTCCTGAGCCCTGGTGTGTCCTCCCTGCTCTATGGAAGATGGGGTAAGCAAGGTGCAGGGGGGAGGGAGACACCCTGACATTAGCCCGCCCTCTTTGTTCCCTCCAAGGCAGAGGGCAGGAGCAGCACATGGCAGTGCGGGGAGGGACAGCTGCAATTGCTAGCCTGCTGGGTGGCTGCAGCACAGGGAGCTTAGGGGAGCCAGGAGCTGATAGGGGGAGCTGCTGGTCCACCCTAGTTCCAAGCTCCCTCCAGCTAGCTGCAACGGGCTGCTCTTCCTGCAAGCAGTAGACAAAGCAGGCGGCTGCCAAACGACGTTAGAAGGGAGCATTGCACAACTTTAAACAAGCATGTTCCCTAATTGATCAACAACGAAACAATGTTAAACGTTAACAATTTTAAGTGAGGAGTTACATATTCTTCCCTGGGCCCCAATCCTCAATGGTATTTAGGCATCTAAATAACTTTGAGGATCTAGGCCCTGAAGCTCTTAAAGAAGGAAATTTAGAATGGGCTATTTTTATGCAATGAGGGATCCAATAATAGATTTTTTTTTTTTCAGTTAAATTATTGTTGATTTGCATATCAGGATCTTGACTTTAGTTTGCAGCAACATTAAGTGAAGGTGCTGGGGATGGAGCAGAGCTACCTTCAAACTAACCATTCTTCCTTTTGTTACCACTCGGATTAAACACATGACCTTTTCCCCCTCTCTTTGCCTCTGCAGTCCCCCTTCATTTGCAGTAACTTTCAGCTTCTCTTCTTTTTTTATTTCTTTCCATTTCTATTGAAACTGCTCTGCTGCCCATATGCCAGCTGTTTTTCACTGCTTTTTCAAGGTGTCTCTTTCCATCCTTAATCAGCATTTCAGGATTGGGTGGGTGTGACAGAATGTACCCCTGTGTCCACACAATACACACTGTTGTAATAATCTTTGTATAAAGTATGCCTTGTGAGGTATCATCTGAAAACTCATAATTTGCTGGTCCATATTGTCCTGATAAAATGTGTGTGGCAACATTGTATGTGAAGTTATAAGATTTCTCTGTATAGTGTTATTAACATGTTCCAAACCTGGCAAACAGGTCTGTCTCAAACAAAGGAATTTGTGCTCTGCTTAATTTGCATTTCAGTAGCAAACAGCATCACCAGGCAGGAAGGGTACACAAAGAAACCTCAAACCGGTGAGGAAAAGCGGCAGGGAACATCCTTCTCCATAGACTGTGTCTTGAATCTCAGCCGGAAATGTTTTCCAAGAGGGGGACTGACACTATAAAAAGAAGGAACAAACACTCCAATGTGCCCTCCCTCTCTCTTTCTGTCCATTGATTCACTGCACCAGAACAGATAAAGAAAGCAGCCACTGAACTGCAGAAGGGGTCCTGAGATAAGAAGTTTAGTTAATAAGACTGTTGAGAACATGTGGTGAGAAAACTTTGCTTTGAATTTAACATAGTTTGTTAAGTTGGGCACCAATTGCATTTTATCTTTATTTTTTTGACCATTTCTGACTTTTAGTTCTCATTACTTGTAGTCCCTTAAAGCCTATCTCTTTGTACTTAATAAACTTGTTTTATCTAATGCAGTGTGTTTAAACTGAAGTGTCTGGGAAATTCTGTTTGGAGTGTCAAGTATGTGCATATTATTTCTATTAAAGCAATATCAGACATATATATATATGTCTTGAATTGTCCAGGAGTGGGCTGGGCAGTACAGGACATACTCTTAGATTTCCCCCTCCCTCCCCAAGAAATGTAAGTTGGGGTCACCCTGCAGTATAACTGAGGTTGGTATGAGCCAAGGTATGGTTGGCTAGCTGCAGCACACATAGCTGGGAGTAATTTGCCTACTGGAAGCTGTTTATAAGCAGTCCAGACTGGGCTAAAGCAGCAAAGCATTGTAAAGGGTACCCCAGGTTAGAGAGTAGCGATGACACGGCTACTCATTAGTCTGGATTGTACACTGGTATGTCACAGTGGGGGAGTTTCTAATGCCCAGGGTTTTAAGTACTGACAGTTGGGGCTGATCCTGTAAACTCTCTACATACAGGAAAATGTAGGTAAATACCCACTATGTTTGTAGCATTGAGCTCATTGGCCCCTGCCATCTCCATGGTGCAAATGACCCAAATGTTTTTTTTTCCCCTCGCTCTAGTAATTTATTATTATTTATATTACACTAATGCCTAGCGGTGTCCTATCCATTAGTCCATGTTGCCTCTTATTGCGTTTATCGTAAAAATGAAGGGTCAGTGGCTTATGCTAAAGAAGACCTTTTAAACCCTATTCAAATACCATTTCTGCAGTTGGATTATGTTTTTTCACAATATTTTTCTGCGTGACTCCACCTATAGTGTGCAAAAGCAATTCTAAATGCAGAATGTCATATTCGTATTGGGGCATAATAATAGTTTACGAAGATAAATACAATCCAAGACTGATGGCTAAATTATTCTGCTGTACATTTTGTTTACAAATTATACTGTATATCTACACAGAAAAGAGCATGGGGCCTGATTTTTAGAAGTGCTGAACATTCACAACTCCCTATTCCCTTCCTGTCTACAAAAAGTACAAATGGCCTAGCAGCTCAGATATCCTCATCCCATTACTATCACCCTGTACAGAAAAGGGCTGATCAGCTTCAAGATAGTCCTACTGGTTTGTTAAGAAGATGGAGTATCTGTGCTGTATTCTTTTAATTGAATAGTCAGTTTTACTCCGCTTCCTATTTTATTGGGGGAGCACAGCATAAGAAGTGATAGGGCAAGAAGGAGAAGGAAAAGGAGAATCTTTGGGTCATTCACATCTTTTGGGTGAGGAAGCAGCATGAAAAAAAATTCAAGGGAGAGTAGCATGCTCATGATTACCGAGATCTACAAGTCTCCCTTTGTAAAGTACCTTTCTGTGTCTCAGTTTCCCTATGTAATAATGGGGATACTAATTACCTATCTTGCAGGAGTAAAATTAAGATTAATTAGTGAATGTATGTACAGTAGTTTGTAAATTAAAAGTGAAAAGTATTACTGTACTGTAGGTCGGTAGCATTGTAATGAGAAGATTCAGAATTCATAAACGTTAAATTTTACATTCCCTCTGCTTTCTTGGATGTGTTTTCAAAAAGACCATCATGCAATATGTCTTATTTATTTATACTAGAATCAGCCATATAGTTCCAGATTGAGAAAGAGCTATTGGTAAAATAAAATGGAGTTATGCATGTCTGAAATCCTCATCTGATGTACCTTTAGAAAATACATCTGTATGACAAGTTTTCTCGTGTTTGTATGCTTTATGATGCATAAAGCATACAAACATTAGTCTCTACTGTATTTGTATCTCATGCCTCAGTTTTCATTCTAACAATAACTATTGATACAATATTTTTCCAATAACTTTGGAAAAGATGTTAGATACTTATTTCAGTTGTTTATAGTGGTGTTGCATAGAAGTTGACATGCATCATAGGTTTATAGTGGCTAGAAAGCAAAATATTTTATTGAAAATATTGAATTTTAGGGACATTGGGGAACTTTCTGATTATGTGATCAGATAGCAACAAAACTTCCATGCCATTAACAAAAATTTAGACTCTGCAACAACAACAAAAACCAAAAGTTTTCCTGCAGTCTCTCAAAGGGCAGGGCTATTGAGGTAAGAAATTTAGCCCCACTTTGACATCAATTACAGGTACCGACAGCACTGAAGGGGCTGAACTTTTCAATTCATTATTGATACCAATTTATTTGGCTGCTTAATTTGTTTCTCATAGTATGTGTGGTGATATCTGCAAGGAAGTTTATATCTCCAGTAGCCACTCTGGAGAGCAACCACTTTATAGTATCCCCTTCTGGTTTCCAGTACAGTGTTGGTTCTACCTTTAAGCAAAGGCTGTCTTTGTCAGGTAACTGCTTCTTGTACTGGTCACTTACATAATGTTTTTTTTTCTACATTTTATGTCGTCGTAATGATTTATTATGAATCAATATTAAAATTCAACTGCTTTTACAGTACTCCAAGAACCTCAGTCAGCAGGCAGAGATTACTACCTGTTCTAGTATTTTTGAATTTAACAGGGTTGACTGTGAGAAAGCTGATGGGTCCCAAAATTATCTTGAAGCCATGAAACTTAAGTATGTGTTTTAAGCGCTTTGCTAAATCAGGGCCATTGTCATGAAGTGGTGTTGTGATCGGATGGAATACAATGCTGTCTGGATGTGATGTACTCCTGTCAGAACATCACAATGTTGTGTTGTGGCAGGACCACGCAGCATAATGGTATGGCCTCAGAACGCTGTGGTATGGGTGTCCCCATCTTTCCCCCTCTGTGCCCCCTCCCTGCCTGGGGACCCCCCCCCCCCCCCGTGCTGTGCCCCTTCACTTCTCAGCCTACAAGGCCCAGCAGCCCCGGACGCTTCCCCTCAGCCCGACCCAGGGCAGGCGGAGTCGGACTCTCCAGCCCCCGCTCCGCCCCCTCAGACAGGCGGGCGCTGAGGAGGAAGGGGAGGGAGGGAGGCCGCTGGGATCCCGGGCTCACATGACCGCTGGCGAGATGGACGGGGAGGTGCCCGCAGGCTCGGGGGGAGCCGGCACAGGTACGGAACAGGGGGGGGCTGTGAGGGCTGCTTCGCCCCGGGAGCCGGGGCTGTCTCCCCCCCCCCCCCCCGCCACCACCACTGCCACCCACGGGAGTCGGGCGCAGGAGGATGGGGAGTCAGGGTTTGTCTTCCCCACCACCACCCAAGGGAGCCGGACGCAGGAGGATAGCGTGTGTCAGGGCTGTCTCTGCCCCTCTCCCCCACCTAAGGGAGCCGGGCAGAGGAGGAGGGGGTGTCAGGGTCTGTCTCTCTTCCCCCCCCTAGACCCAAGGGAGCTGGGCGCAGGAGGATGGGGAGTCAGGGTTTGTCTTCCCCACCACCACCCAAGGGAGCCGGGCGCAGGAGGAGGGGGTGTCAGGGTCTGTCTTCCCCACCACCACCCAAGGGAGCCGGGCGCAGGAGGAGGGGGTGTCAGGGTCTGTCTTCCCCACCACCACCCACGGGAGCCGGGCGCAGGAGGAGGAGGTGTCAGGGTCTGTCTCTCTTCCCCCCTAGACCCAAGGGAGCTGGGCGTAGGAGGATGGGGAGTCAGGGTTTGACTTCCCCACCACCACCCAAGGGAGCCGGACGCAGGAGGATAGCGTGTGTCAGGGCTGTCTCTGCCCCTCTCCCCCACCTAAGGGAGCCGGGCAGAGGAGGAGGGGGTGTCAGGGTCTGTCTTCCTCCCCGCCCACCGAAGGGAGCTGGGTGCAGGAGGAGGGGGTGTTGGGGTCTGTCTCTCCCCAGGGCCGGATTTCCAATTAGGCACAGTAGGCATGTGCCTAGGGGCGCCTTACCTCTCTAAAACTGTGTGCAAGACGAAGGTCAGCTGGGGGGACGATGCTGAAGATGCTGTGCCTAGAGGCACATAAGGTGTAAATCTGGCCCTGTCTCTTCCCCACCCCCACCCAAGGGAGCCGGATACAGGAGGAGGGGGTGTCAGGGCTGTCTCTTTCTCTTTCAGTTTAACTGGGGGTGTCAGGGATGCCTTGCTTCTCTTGGCCTCCCCAAATGAGTTAGGCAGGGGAGGCTGTTTGTCAGGGCTGCCTTCTCCCCTGCCCTGACCCCTGAAAAAATGCTGAGAGGAGGCATGTAAGAGCTGCCTCCCCCTCAGGTAGGGTGACCAGATGTTCCGATTTTATTGGGACAGTCCCGATTTTTGGGTCTTTTTCTTATATAGGCTCCTATTACCCCCCACCACCTGTCCCGATTTTTCACATTTGCTGTCTGGTCACCCTACCCTCAGGAGAGCTGGGTCGGGGCCATGTGATGGTGTGTTCCAGGAGTGCCCCATTCCAGCCATTTCCAAAGAGAACTAGACTCAGTGTTGGTCTGCAGAGATGCCTCAGCCAGTCCCATTCCCCAGGGATTTGGGCTGAGGGGTATTGATGTGCCCTCCCCATATCTTGGCGATGACCAAGCCACAAAGAGGCAAACTGACTTGCCCAGTGACTCTGTGGATCATGGGCTCTATTAGTACCTGGTTTACTGGACTAGTCTTTCCAAGGTTTTGACCTCAGGCATGAGTCGAGTCCATTCTCATCTTGTGTTTAGCCTGCCTCCTTGTGTAGGGAGAGAGCTGGTAGTGAGCTCGTGTATCTTGGCTGAGGTTGGTGCCTGCCTGTAAGGGAAGCTGTTACCACTGGAGGGTAGAGAGGGCTAATGGATTGCAAAGTCGAGTATGTTTTCTATTGAATGAATTGTGAACAAGACCACAGTACGTTCAGGGCACTATTTGCATTTGTTAAAGATGTGGATACATTTTTAATGGTTCCCTTCTCCATAATTTAATCTGAAAACCCAATAGTCTAGCAAACTGTGAAACACTCTCACTGGGAGTTATATAGCTGGACACTTTCATAGCTGCTAAAATGAATTTTTTTAGTGTGTTTTGTTTTACTGTGGCTATGTAAGTGGATTCAGTGACACTTTAAACACTTGGTGAAATTTATGATGCATTCTGCTAGGCACCGTCATCATAGACAGTCTGGGCAGACTCTCCAGGATGTGGAACACTTCTCCTTTCCCAATTGACGCAAGCCAAAAATAAATCCTAACTTGAAAAAGACATTCAGCTGCATTTTCTTAAAACTTCAGCATTGGGAGCTGCTCTTAAGATCATGACGTTGGGTGAAACTTGCAGCACTTTCTGCCAGTGTTGGTTATGCAATGAGAAAGGGAGGGAGCTTCTGATGTGCCTTATTTGTTTATTTATTTATAATATATGTTTTTTTAATTCACTAGACTCCTGGTAAGTAAAGATGAGAGGGGGGAGGGACAGTTGTATGATCATCTCCATCTCTCTGAAAGGCAGTGTACGGCCCACTGAAAGCTGATCTATTGGATATTAATCAGATATCAATTGCAGAAGGACACTTTTCTGCCAGTTTTCTCTTTGAGGGAGGAAAGAGGGATACGGTTAATTAATGCAGCTTCAGACAGCTGATCACTAATTATTGTTCTGTGGGTAGTGTTTTGTGTCTGCTCGAAAACACACAAAGGTAGAGTTAACAAAAAGTAAGTAGGTTTTATGCATGAAAGAAATCATAAGTTTGGTAGGATTGCTTCCAGCATCAGGTATGTGAGTCCTTTTGTTAACCCTACAGATATGGGGTTACTGCATTTCTCCCCCTTGGTCATGTTTGTAAAATAAATCTGGGCTGTTGCTGCCAAGGACCAGTGTAAGAGATTAGAACAAGTGTCTTTGTGAGACGGTGTTCTATAGTGCCAGAGAGTAAGCTTGGTTAGGTGTGTCTGTTGTGAAAAGTTCTGATCTGGCTGCTTTAGGAGGCTTATAATGATGAAACAGTGATGGTGTTTTGACATCGGTTGTTTCTAATCTGATTTTCTGTCTAGTGCTTCTGTAACTGACTGACCTGTTCAGCTTCATTTGTCTTCCTCTCAGGGCCGGCTCTAGGCACCAGCAAAACAAGCTGGTGCTTGGGGCGGCACATTTTTAGGGGCGGCATGGCCGGCGCCAGAATGCCGCCCCTAAAAATGTGCCCTGGCCGCCCTAGCTCACCTCCGCTGCTGCTGCCGCTCGCGCGCCGCTACTCGCCCTCCCTCCCAGGCTCTCAAGCCTGGGAGGGAGGGGGAGCAGCGGCGCACGAATCAGCTGTTTCGTGCGCCGCGGCCGCTCAGGGTCTCCCCCTCCCTCCCAGGCTCTCAAACCTGGGAGGGAGGGAGGGGGAGACTCCGAGTGGCCGCGGCGCGGGCGCCGCTTCTCCCCCTCCCTCCTAGGCTTGAGAGCCTGGGGGGAGGAGGCAGGGAAGGGGCGGAGTTGAGGCGGGGCCGGGGGTGGGGTAATTAAAAAACGGGGGCGGCCAAAATTGTTTTTGCCTTGGGCGGCAAAAATCCTAGAGCCGGCCCTGCTTCCTCTGACAAATATTGTATTGTAAACTGTAGGAGTGAATCCTTATTGGGTTTTAGTGAAGGAAGCCTTGGCTGTGGAAGGGAGGGTAGACTGGATGAACTTGCAACGTTACTTTTATCTCTAGCATCGTGGTGTGAGTTTGATGGTCCCTGTTTAGTTTGAGATGGTTGAGCTCTTCTGTAAACCACCATAGTTTGGCTGTGTATGCTCTAGGAAGGCCCAAGTCTGATCTTCTCTACAATAGTGAGGCTTCAGACAGGCTGTTGATGGATTTTCTGTAGCGGGACAGGTGGACTACTAATCTATTTGCCTTTCTTTGTCCCTAGAATGAAAGGTACTTTTTAACAGAATCTAATTATAGAAGGTTAAAAAGTAACTTATATTATTGATGCAAGTCACTCTTTCAGAAAATAGCTGGCACTAGTAAGTTAACTTTTTGGTTGTTTATGCCTGTATTGCAGCTTCTTTGGAGTTGATGATTATTATGGCTAGTCCTGAAAGCCAAGTGCACTGCTAAATCCAGATGTTTATTTTTCTTTAGTGGTAAATCTTTAACTGTGTGTGCAGACCTTGTGCACCAGAGAGGAGAGAATTGTACTGGTTGCAGGCAAGTGGAATTTGCAGTCCCCCCTCCCCCTGAAGCTTTCAGTTCTGAACATAAGGTCTGTAAACGCATTGGCTGGGAATTCTACTCTTCAATAATATTTGGAAGGGGGGGGTGAGAGATTGGTTTAATTGGTGTTGTCTCCAAACTGGTCTTTTGCCAATGCACTTATTTTACTGCATGATAAATCTATAGTTAAAATACTTTGTCCCTAGTTTTCCTCTTAGATAGCTGCTTCATGTGCAAGGGAGGAAAGAAATGATAGTAGAGCAGGATAGTTGTTTCCTTTGGATGGGGTTCTCCAGGCCTGAGTAAACGGGGCAGGGGGACTGCAGAAGCTTGACAGTTTCTAACTTTAGAACTTCTCGTGGAATGTACTTAATGCAGTTTCATCTTGCTGGGGGATTCTAGCAAGGCTGGTGACTTCCTGAAAACCATCTTCAAACAGGAAAGTCTTTTGGACAGCAGTTACATGCCTAGTCATTAAACTCAGGTTATCTTTTGAGTTTAGGGGGCTAAGCTTTGTTTCAGTTACTGTTTACTTGCTTTTTATCTCTTGCCACACCCATACGTTAAGAGCAACAGTTTATTGATCTTGAATTGAGGACTGAAGTCTGCACTGGCCATGACTTTGCTCTCTCTGTAGTCCATGGGAATATTCCTCAGTGGAGTCTTTCCTATAATCCTGCTATTTCTCCAATTTGTAGCTGTATCTCACTTTATTATTATTATTATTTTTATTATTGTAGCTGCACATTGGGACTATGATCTTCTGCCTTGTTTGTGGATGCTCTGTGTACGGTATAAGGATTCCTTGTCTTATCGAGACTTGGAAAATCACTTGGAGAACAAGCAGCATGGTTGAGTGGACAGGGCACAAGGCTGGGATTCAGGAGGCTTGGGATCAATTCCTTGTTCTCCCACACAATCACTGTGTGACATTGGCCAAATAATTTAATTTGGCATAGGTTTCCCTTCTGTAAAATGGGGATAATTATACTTATCCTTTTTTGTGAAGCATTTTGAAGTCTGTGACTGAAAGGTGCTGTAGAAATGCTAATTGTTATTATTTTATTAAACAGTCTTCAGGTAAGACAGTACCCAAATGTTTTGAGTGGTGCCATTAACTCCCTGCCTGATCCACAGAATCAGAAGTGAAGGCTGGAGCAGCCCTTGCAAGTGCTGAAGCTCCAAGACACATGCTTGAGACTAAAAGGTCTTCACCAGGAATGCTTGGGTTGGACAGCCATGAAAAGTGAAGAGCAAGATCTTTCTAGTCCCCACATCATAATGCTTTGTAATTATCTATTATGGAATTGAATAGGTGTCCTTTTTGGGTGTGTGGGAGGTCGGCGTGGGATGGAGGTTGAAGGCAGCTGTATGTTGGAGAGAAGGGAGGAGCAAAGATAGTATAATTCACGCGCCCTCAGCTAACAGAAGTTACAGCTGAAGGGAAACCTAATGGATAGCTTACTTTGAACCTGGTCAGAAGAATGCCTTCTCTTTCATGTTGAACACAGACCTGCATAGTAAATAGAAGATTCTGCTGGACAAAGTGGACTGTGTTCTCCTGGGTCTCGCGCTGGTAGCTTAGATGAATTTACAGGAGACTTAAAAACAAGAAAAACTCCTGACAGCTGAGTATCAAAAGCATGCTAGGCCCCTTGTTGGGGAAAGGATGGGCTTCCTTACAACACACTTTTAGAGTTACTGTTTTCTCTTTGAGATTTCAAATTATGTAAGACCTTTCAACATAAGATGAGGGAGGGAAAACAAATTGAATTTTCAGTTGGGGGACAAGCCAGATGTTCAAGGAAGGTTGGTATGGACAAGAAAAGGGGGAATTAAGAGGTGAGGGGATTGAGAGGGGTTAACTGATATAGTAAATAGATTAAACATACAATCTGTAACTCCTGAGGTTTTTGTGGAAGGGGATGGGAAATGCTGATGAATGATACTTATATTATTGTTTCAATGCTCCTGGCTCAGAAGTGTAAGTGAAACATCTGTTTTTGCCAAGGGGAAATCTGAGGTCTCCCTATGCATAAATGTACAGCTCTGGCTTCCCTCTTTTGAGATGTGAAGCCACCTCTTCTCCCTGAGGCTCTGACCTGTGATAATGATGAGGAAATTTCAGCTTCCTTTCCTGAAGGGTTAGCTTTGTTGCTTCCAGAACGTTTTTTGTCTTCTTGTAGGAAATCTGCTGTTGCTAACATAACTACTTCTATGGCACCTTATATTTGAGGATGCCTGAGCCCTTTAAAACCATGAATTAATTCAGCCTCAAAACACACTAGTGGGGTAGGGAGTTGTTAGTTTTTATCCATCTGTAAAATGGGGATAACAAAGTTTGAGAGTTTGACTTGACAAAACTTGACCAGGAATAAAACTCCTACCCCTTGATTCTATGTCCTGTGCTTTAACCACTAGACCAGGGATTGTCAGCCTTTGGCACGCGGCCCGTCAGGGAAATCTGCTGGCGGGCTGGGACTGTTTGTTTACCTGCAGCGTCCGCAGGTTTGGCCGATCGCCGCTCCCACTGGCCGCGGTTCACCATTCCAGGCCAATGGGGGCTGCGGGAAGCGGTGGCCAGCACATCCCTCGGCAGCACATTACCTGCGGACGCTGCAGGTAAACAAACAGTTCCGGTCCGCCAGCGGCTTTCCCTGATGGGCCGCGTGCCAAAGGTTGCCGATCGCTGCACTAGACAAACCTTCCTCTTTTTAAAGTAAATGTGCATATATGCATGCATACAAAATTGAGGTAGTGTAGCAAAGAGACCTGTACTGGCAGGTGGAATCTGCACAATATGGACTTGCAGGTCTTGTGATCCTATGGATGACCAATTATAGAGAGTGCAGATTGGGAGTCTTCCTGTCTTGTTGAACTAGGTGCATGCACACAGGAATTTATCAATGAGCTGCCATTACTGCAAGGGATGGATGGTATCCGTGACTATTTTTACCCAGATTTGTGTATCCTGACATAAGAGTGCAAAAAGAGCAGCTTCCTTTGAGTTATTCTCTAGGTAAAGGGATGGATTGCAGAAGGTAGCAAAATCCCTTCTGTTTGTTACTAACACTCCCTTATGCTGTCCTGGAGCACTTCATACCTGATATCTCTGGCATATATACTGTCCTATATATGTAAACCTTACTATATGGTGGTCTGCTGAAATCAAAGGGAATGTTTTCACAGGTGTAGCTGTGCAGTTCTACACAGGGCATACATGACCAGAAGGGTTAAATATTTTATTATTTCGAAGAGGGTGCTTTTAACTTCTTCTATCAGTTGGCTGAATGCAGCTTCTCATACCAATGCATTCACACCATTATCCACTAGTTCTGGCCAAGAATCTTGGGTCTGTTCCTAAACTGGTTTCTTTGTCAGTAGAGTGAAAAATGTTTAACAGCTTTAGAGTGTGTTCTGTAGGGTTAATATTAATTCCCTAGTAGTGTTTTTCCCAAAATACTGGCAGCTGTTCTGAAGTTATCCTTTTGTGTTCTCTGACTGTTGGTCTGGGAACACAAGCAGCACAAGTGCAAGTTTAACCTGCTTTGTCACCCAGGTTGTATTACACATACTGATGTTTTTGAACAATTATTGTTAATCCGAGGGCTGTCAAGTGATTAAAAAAATTAATTGCACGATTAATTGCACTGTTAAACAATAATAGAATACCATTTATTTAAATATTTTTGGATGTTTTCTACATTTTCAAATATTGATTTCAGTTACAACATAGAATACAAAGTGTATAGTACTCACTTTATATTTATTTTTGATGACAAGTATTTGCACTGTAAAAAAACAAAAGAAATAGTATTTTTCAATTCACCTAATACAAGTAGTGTAGTGCAATCTCTTTATCATGAAAGTTGAACTTACAAATGTAGAATTATGTACAAAAATAACTGCATTCAAAAATAAAACAATGTAAAATTTTAGAGCCTGCAAGTCCACCCAGTCCTACTTCTTGTTCAGCCAATCCCTCAGACAAACAAGTTTGTTTACATTTGCAGGAGATAATGCTACCTGCTTCTTGTTTACAATGTCACCTGAAAGTAAGAACAGGCGTTCTCATGGCACTTTTGTAGCTGGCGTCGCAAGATATGTACGTGCCAGATGCGCTAAAGATTCATATGTCCCTTCATGCTTCAACCACCATTCCAGGGGACATGCATCCATGCTGACCCACCCATTCTGGGGTTCTGCTCGATAACAATCCAAAGCAGTGCAGACTGACGCATGTTCATTTTCATTATCTGAGTCAGCTGCCACCAGCAGAAGGTTGATTTTTCTTTTTTGGTGGTTCGGGTTCTGTAGTTTCCTCATCGGAGTGTTGCTCTTTTAAGACTTCTGAAAGCATGCGCCACACCTCGTCCCTCTCAGATTTTGGAAGGCACTTCAGATTCTTAAACCTTGGGTTGAGTGCTGTAGTTATCTTTAGAGATCTCACGTTGGTACCTTCTTTGCGTTTTGTCATGCAGTGAAAGTGTTCTTAAAATGAACAACATGTGCTGGATCATCATCCGAGACTGCTATAACATGAAATATATGGCAGAATGTGGGTAAAACAGAGCAAGGGACATACAATTCTCCCCCAAGGAGTTCAGTCACAAATTTAATTAACACATTATTTTTTTTAACAAGCGTCATCAGCATGGAAGCATGTCCTCTGGAATGGTGGCCGAAGCATGAAGGGGCATACGAATGTTTAGCATATCTGGCACGTAAATACCTTGCAATGCCAGCTACAAAAGTGCCATGCACATGCCTGTTCTCACTTTCTGGTGACATTGTAAATAAGAAGAGGGCAGCATTATCTCCTATAAATGTAAACAAACTTGTTTGTCTTAGCGATTGGCTGAACAAGAAGTAGGACTGAGTGGAATTGTAGGCTCTGAAGTTTTACATTGTTTTGTTTTTGAGTGCAGTTATGTAACCAAAAAAATCTACATTTGTAAGTTGCACTTTCACCACAAAGAAATTGCAGTCCAGTATTTGTATGAGGTGAATTGAAAAATACTATTTCTTCTGTTTATCATTTTTACAGTGCAAATATTTGTAATAAAAAATAATATACACCAATTTCAATTACAACACAGAATATAATATATATGAAAATGTAGAAAAACATCCAAAATATTTAATAAATTTCAATTGGTATGGTATTGTTAAAACTGCGATTAATTGCGATTAAAATTTTTAATCATTAACTCACAAAAATTAATAATCGCGTGAGTTAACTGCGATTAATCAACAGCCCTAATTAATACACATTTATGTGTGTGGTATCATAATTGATGCATGCATAGACAATCTTGCAATTTAAATAAGCTACAAAACATTTCAGGAGAGATTGAGTCTGGGGATTATTGATGAGGAGAAGGGATTCACTGAAGAGTTGGGTGTTGGGCAGGGGACTAGAGAATAAGCGGGTGCTTGATAATAGATGAAGACAGGAAGAGTATTGCAGGTTTTAGGAGTAGCATGCTAAAATTGCAATGGGCAACACATGTCTTGCAGAGATCCTCAAGATGGGGTTTCATTCTGCATTTTTTCCCCTAGTGTGCAGTGTGAGCTCTAAACCCCAGGAGGAATCTAAGGGCCATTCACATTATTAACCCTTTGGGAGCTGAATACTTTTCATAAGGTTGCTCTGAACATTAATTTGGGTGGATTTATGCCAGTGTTCTGAGGGTTACAGCTAAACGTTGGAGGATTCAGGATTCCTCCTGCAGGTTCTTTCCCCCTATGGTCCTCAAATTTTGGATGCCCATCTTTCCCCTCCTGTCTGTTTCTAAGGATTGCCATTTCTTGCTAAACCTCTGGTTTGGAGGAGTGCAAGTGTCTTATTGTGGAATTTTTACTTTATTTTATATGTCGGCAAGTAGGATGATGGGGAGTGAATACTGGCATACAGAGGAGGGGGTTTTACATTAGTGTTGGTTGACCCTGTCCTCTCAGGAAATGGGTGGGTCACATTTTAACCAGTCCCTGGTTAAAAGATTGTTTTCCTGTCTTTCTTCCCCTGAACATGAGTTACTCACATGACAGCGCAGAGAACCACTGAGTTCTGTTTGAGGTGCTCAGATAGCCCTGAGTCTACACATGAAATAAGTTATTAAATAACCTGAAGGTGGAAAAGGGTACTCTCAGCAAATTGGGTTTAGGTATGGGGTGGTGATAAGATAAGTCCTCTCTACAATGGGATGTTCAATTGCATGTTTTTATAGATTCACAGATTTTTATTACCAGAAAGGACCATTAGATCATGTAGTCTCATCTCCCTGTGTATCATAGGCCACTAAATTTCACCCAGTTATCCATGTATTAGCTTGTGTTTGGCTAAAGGATATCTTCCAGAAAGGCATCAAGAGATGGAGAATCCACTTACCCTAGGACAAGGGCTGAAATGCTATATTCTGCATCTGGAGACAGTTACTTGAAAGCATGCCCTTGTGCCAGGCCTCGTTACTCTGTAATTTGGAACAAGCACTGGGGTATTTGTTATGTAAATGGTGCTGCCTGTGTATACTGCAGTGGGAGAACTCTGCCAAATAGAAAACCAGTCCGTGTCCCAAGGAGTTTCCAGGCTAAATGCATGAGAGGGTACAAATCAAGAGAACAAACTCAAGCTGTCCCAGTATGGTCACTATTGCTAGAATGCTTCCTGGGAATAGGTGGATATTCAGAAGCCTTTTGGTGATGGTGGTGGTGAGTTTGGTGTGCTTCAGAGGGCTGCTCCAGATGTCTGAGGCAGCATGGAAGAAGGCCTGAAGTCAGAAGTGGGTGAAGTTGCTGAAGAGTGGTTAGGAGAGAAGCTTGGATGGCTCAGAGGGCCTGTGGGGTGTGGAAGGAGAAGAAATACCCAGCTTTTTACACTCAAAGAGTTTCTGAAGCTGATCTAACTAGTGATTAGTCTCCTTGATGAGACAGCATCTCTGTGAAAGAAGCTGTGGCCCCAAATTGTACACCTCCTAAGAAGGCAACCAAGTAATTTAAAATCCCTCTTGGTGTTGGATTAGGAAAGGAGAAATCATCTCTTTCAGGGGCTCTTCTGGTTGTAGAAATGTGAATTAATTCTGTGGATTGATTTTAACATTATGGGATGATTTGTGTCTGTTGGGTACTGTTGACTGAAGGCATTTAATGTCATTGCGAAGCTGAAGTGGTACTGCCTTTGATAAAAGATTTACATATCAAAGTGCTGCCCTATCAAAGATGAAATGGGGGAGGATTCTTCTACTGCATTAGAGAACCTGCCTTTTACCTCACTACCTTTGTCCTGACCTCACTGTCTTCTACCTCTCCTTCCCTCTTTCCTAGTCCAGTAGAAGCCTTTGTAGCATCTGCCTCTTGGCTGGAAGGACAGATATGTTGCAATGTCATCCAGGAGTAAACAATATTAATATTAAATCAGATTGCAGTGATTTCTTCCAAGTTACTGGCATGTAAATCTTCTAGAAGCTATTATATAGGCAGTTGCCAGGTGATTTGTTATCCTGAGCAATGCTGAGGTTTCAAGGCTCGCTTCTTTGAGTCACATTAGCAGGAATCTGACGACTAACTAGACTTGTGGGGTATGGTCATTTGTCCTGGATTTGGTTTGCTTTACTTAAAAAAAGTCAAATATCTGCAGAAAACTGAACAAACTGCCTGATCTCTATCTTGAAGCAGTGTGTCGGTGGAATTGCAGATGAACTAGTTTTTTGCTTTATCTGGGCTTACAGCAAACAGGATGTAAAACCTTATCATAAGGACAGGGCTTTCAAGTTAGGAAAAGGAACCTTTGATTCTGCCTTCTGTGAATGAATTTCCTTTTCCATACCCTAGTGTTATACCCTATTCCATACCCTTCTGTTGAGCTATTGCTTGAAGCCCCTCTGTTACGTCACTGGAGGATGTTAACATCTATTGATCCTAAACCAGCCAGATCTTTTCTGCTCACAAACGTTTAGCCCAGTTCAGCCAGGTGGTCCAGCTCCTGCCTGCTTGGAAGGATAGCATGGTTATAGCTTCCCTTTACAGTGGGATTGGAAACAGGAAAGGAATCTCTATTTCCCATGACTTGGGAAGCACTTATATGAATGTACCTGTTGCATAGTACACCTCTACCCCGATATAATGCGACCCGATATAACATGAATTTGGATATAACGCAGTAAAACAGCGCTCTGGGGGGCTGCGCACTCCGGCGGATCAAAGCAAGTTCGATATAACGCGGTTTCACCTATAATGCGGTAAGATTTTTTTGGCTCCCGAGGACAGTGTTCTATATGGGTAGAGGGGTATGTGTAATTATGCAGTAAAGTCAAGGTGTGTAGCTGAGCTGCAGTATGTCTAGTAAGGGAGTACCCCAGATTATCACCCCCTTTCTGTATTTGGTTGTTCCCCGGGGAGGTGGTCTGTATTTCAGAGCCATTCTGAGTCACTGATAATGTATTGCTTAGAATTATTGGGGAACCGATCTGTCCAAGTTGCACAGGTGGGTGCTTGATTTCATTGTAAGAAGCTGCACCACCTAGGATGCATGACCCTTGATATGTGAAGTTGGAAGCTTGCTCTGAGTGAAAATTTGCCCAGTTGGCTGCCCTATTCAAGAAGCCTCTTGTTTGGAGCTTCAGTGCACGGAGGTGCTAAAGTTATTAATGGGGCTAATTAATTCCCACATACCCCACTATACTATCATAGAGATTAATTAAGTTCTGTCAAGTGAAGTGCCTCCTTTCTTTCTAAGGCAGGGGCGGGCAAACTTTTTGGCCTGAGGGCCACATCGGGTTTCCAAAATTGTCTGGAGGGCCGGTTAGGGGAGGCTGTGTCTCCCCAAACAGCCAGGCGTGGCTCGGCCCCCGCCTCCTATCCAACCCCTGACGGCTCCCCCGGGACTCCTGCCACATCCAACCACCCCTTCTCCCTGTCCCCTGACCACCCCCGGAACCCCTGCCCCTGACTGCTCTCGGCCACCCCATCCAACCCCCCCCTTCCTGACCCCTACCCCCATTCAACTCCCTTGTTCCCTGCCCTCTGACCGCCCCGACCCCTATTCACACCCTCACCCACTGACCACCCTCCCCCCAACGCCCCTGCCCTCTATCCAACCCCCCCTGCTCCCTGCCCCGTTACCGCACTGCCCGGAACACCGGTGGCTGGCAGCGCTACAGCCGCGCTGCCCGGAGCACTGGGTCAGGCTGCAGCCCTGCAACTGCGCTGCCCGGCCGTCCAGAGCATTGCGCTGGCGGCACGGCGCGCTTGAGGCTGCAGAGGAGGAACTGGGGATTAGCTTCCCGGGCCGGGAGCTCAGGGGCCGGGCAGGAGGGTCCCGCGGACCGGATGTGGCCCATGGGCCGTAGTTTGCCCACTTCTGTTCTAAGGACATGTGAAAGTAATATATTAATTCCTACTCTGCAGTTTAAAATAACAGTTTCTTTCCTTCCACAATTTGTTCTAGACAGGATCCAAGAGTGCTGAGCTCGGTATTCACTTAGCTTGGCAGATTCTGCTGCGGTGGGAGCTGCACAGACAGGAAATGCAGGCCTCATAGCTGATTCACAGAACAAATCTGGCCTGTAACAGAGAAGCAGAGCTGGCTTCATGACTAAGTGTAATAGGCGATGCTCAGGGTGTTGTGGAGAGGGCGGTACCAAGTATGCTAAGAGTGGGAGAGGTAGTTAAATGGGCAGAGCCTCCTGTGGAAGGAGTGCCTTGGTTGCTCTTCTGACTTGTGTTGAGGTGCTGTGAGAGGACATAGCAGAGGAACAGGATATTTTAAGACTCCTTCTTTCACTCCGTTTTTCTTTCAAAAACTGCAGTTTTCTCTTCTTTCTTTTAGACTTGGCAAAGCCTCCAGTAATTGAGCCAAAGGATCCGGAACAGCTGCTAATGCAGACGCCCCAGGGAAACCCGCTGCTGCTCTCCCACACCCTACAAGAGCTGTTGAGCAAGGACACTGTGCAGGTGGAGCTTATACCTGAGAAGAAGGGCCTCTTTCTGAAACACGTGGAGTATGAAGTTTCCAGCAAGGTAATGTGGGAGAACACTGGTGTCTGGGAGAACGTGTTCCCGTAGGAGTTTCCATGCAGTTGTTTAACCTGTATTCAAAAGCCAGATACTTTTTTTTGAATCTGTTCAATGTATTGGTGATGCTGGTTTGAGTCAGGCATTCATGTAGGTATCTTTTACAGTTTTGCCACTGCAGCTTAATCCGAACTTCTGCTTTTCCAATATTGGGCCTCTCCAAAGCAGGGACTGACAAATACTGTTGTCGTTTTGTAAGGTGAATGGACATCTTCTGAGGACTAGAGTGTAACTACCAAACTCGCTTGAAGACTAGACTGTATATGAATGCACATATGGCACAGCCAGCAGCAATGCAGGTTCTCCCATGCCACTCCCAATTCACTTCCCCAATCCTGACTGTAGGGACCACCTTTGGAGCAAGAGGGGAATTCAGTTTTTATCCCCTTTGTGAGACTGCTCACTAGTGTCTTCTGTGATGGGGTGTTGTTGTTGTTTTTTTTGGTTTTTTTTTTTTTGATGAGGCTATCTGTCCCATAAGAACTGGCCCAAGAGCACCAGCTCACTCCACACAGGTCACCGAAGAAGCAACTGTCTGACAGTGTTGTAGCAATTTTCAGTGACTACTGTCCTTAGCCAGAGTCATCTTTGGATCACAGGTTTGAGAGACTTCTTATCCCATTACCAATTCCCTGAGCCGTCATTCTTCCAACAGTTCTCTTTCTGTGTAATGAGATTTTTCATAAAGAGGCTTGGGCACCAGCTCAAATCTCCAAGAACAAATCAGACGGCTGATTGCAGAGCAGATACGAGGAAGTCCTAAGAGCTGTCTCCATTGTGCTCCAGTTATTTGTCTCGTTGGGTTATTTCTGAAATTGCACAGCTCTGCGATAAGAACTAGCAGTGTACGATGCAAATGTAATGTGGATGGAGGTGATGACATTTAGTCTTTTCAACATGCTATTCCATCAGCCAAATGTGTTTTTTAAATGACTTGTCAATGTGCCTTTCAAGTGTCTCTCTTTATGTGCTACATCACTCATTTTGGACCCAAATTAATCTCCAAAACCTGGGTGTTCTCACTGTTCATTCCTGCAACCTGACATCAGAAATGCAAAAATCTTGAAACTAAGGTTATAAGGAACTTCAGGCTGTTTTAGGAATCCCACAACAATTCCCACTTTCTCCTCATTCTGCTGCATGACTCACTAAAAAAAGGTCAGAGAGCTGGGTTTTGGAGGGCTGAGAATTATGTTTGCTTAAAGCTATTTTGCTTCCCCTGGCATTAGACCTGGTTTGGTGGATGTTACCAGGAACTGGAATCGTGACTGGAGTACATCAGCATTGAAATACTCCTTAATGATGATAGGGTGCTCATTGCAATTGTATTGTTCCTTTATGTCTTTGTGTGATGCAGAAGAGAGAGAGAGGTTTGGTGGAGGAATTATGTGGAATCACAGCAAGTTTAGGGACATCTATCACCTCCTTCCAGTAAACCACAGAAAACATCTCCCCTTTCCTTTATAAAATGTCTTTGCCCCCATGTTTTGTGTGTATGGAATTTGAAATGTGCCCTTTGCTGAAACTCTTGTTCCCAAAGGGACCTAACCCACCAGCAAGCTATCCAATTTATATTAAGCCATCCAAGTGCATAACTGAGAGGTGGCTGGAGGGTTCTGTGTGACTTTTTTTTACTGTTAGCTTAAAGCAAGTGATCTGCAAATCCAAGAAATGTACCAGCCATTCTCTTAAGTCCCACATGTGGCTTTAACTTTACTGAAATGCTGCTATTGTTTCTGACTGAGTATTGTGAGGTTTCTTTCTCTATTGCAGCGCTTCAAGTGCTCTGTGTACAGGCGATACAATGACTTCGTGGTATTCCATGAGATGCTGCTTCAGAAGTTCCCATATCGTATGGTGCCTGCACTTCCTCCAAAGAGAATGCTAGGAGGTAAACCTGGGTCTTCCTAGTGACTGAATGGGCTCTGGTATGAATGTGCTCATGAGAATACAGTCAAGAATGCACGTGTCTCAAAGAATCCATAGCATTTGTTGTTCTCTGGTTCAAAAAGCAGTGCTGACAGTGTAGTGCGTACCTTGGGGAGGCCAGCACTGCATTGCTGGAAGTCATTTTCAGATAAGACATTAATGTAAAGTTCCACTGGTGACTCTCCAGGTGTCAGTTGAAAATCCTATGGCATTCATGAAAAGAGTAAGGCTAGCCCTAGAGTGAGGGATAGACCTAGAATAGGGTAGAGTTTCAGCTATTTCTTCCCCAGTAAAGTAGGTTATAATGTCGGTGGTCCTGACGCACATTGACGAGCGCAGAATGGCTACTGTACCATTAAGCAGTTGCAGTATGTGCTGTAGCACATTGCTTTGTGAAGTGCTCTGAGTATGAAAGATGCTTTAGATACCCCTTCTCTCTTCTGTGGTGGGAGAACCATAGAGATGGAAAGTGGGGAAAATTATTTGCATATGAAAAGGTTTAAATACTCCAAAAGAAATTAGTTTATAAAAAAATGTTCACATCCCTCAGTGAGAGTGTGGCTTACTCCAACTTTTCTTTGTTCAAGCTTATGGCCTTTATTTACAAGCACAGAGACTGTAAGTAAATAGGTTCTCCAGGCTGTGTCATCTCCCCCGGAAACCTTTCTATACCAATATTGGCCACATGAATAAAGTAACTGTGCATATATAAAAGGTATCTTCCTATCAGAGAGATTCTTGTTCTTCTCTTACAAAAATCACCTATCTCAGGAGTAGCTTTTTTCTTGTTCTGCTTTAAAAACAGATTGTCTAGTTATGTAGAGTCAAAATAGAAACTAAAAAAGATTAATGATGGGTTTGGAATCAGACTATCACTTCCTTCATATTCTAATGGTTACAATGTACTTGTGGATAGTGAAATACTCCAAGCTTGACTACACATCAAAGCTACTTTGGATATATTTTTCTCTAGTCTGAAATCTTGATACTGTTTTTAAGTTATATTTTTATTATTTAATACATTACATAAGTCTTTTATACAGTTTTGTTTTGTTTCTGCTTTATCTGCTAAAGAACAAGCCTTTCACTGTCTTGTCTTCTGCCCATATTGCCAAGCTTAACATTTCACAATAAATTATTCATTTAATTTAAGGAGTCCACATTATGCCATAGAAAAAGAAGAATCAGAAATTAGTGAACGGTTCTGGCACAGGGTTTAAAGTGAACCAGAACAGGCCAGAATGATAATTCTGGAGCTACTCTGGTAGTGTTGTCAATTTCTGCAGAATGTAAGATGTCAGGGGCGTGTTTTTTTTTTTTTTTTTTTTTTTTTAAATATAACTCTTGAGGTTTCAAGGATAATTATTGAATATGATCTAATGCAGTGCAGTCTGTGAGAATTTGAAGACCTACAGCCTGAAACAATACCTGTGAGAAGAGTGACCTGCTCCTGTTAATATTAGTGGAGAGCTGACGCTTAAACCTAACAATAAAATGGCAACAATACTGAATGTCAACACTATTTCACTGCTGATCATTTTATTTAAGAGGATTTATCAGTGAGTACAGATATCATAGAAGTTAGAGACGCAAAACATCTACAAGGTTATCGTTTTCCAGCCCCATATTAGTACTGGATTATTCTCTACTATATATCTTCCACTCCTTTATTCTGTGTATTTCTAAATTATCCAAATGTTGGCACTTCCATCATTTCCCATGGGAGACTATTCTGTAGTCCAACAAATCTCACATTTAGGAAGTAATTTGCCTTCTGATTTTTTCCCCCATCTTAATTTTTCCTTTTTTTTTTTTTTTTTAAATCTCCTTGTTGCTAGTTCTCTCCAGGGTTGTGTATGAGCCATAAAGAAAGGGAGTGGCAGCAGCCACTAGATGGAAGCAATTGGAACGGAGCAGAGTTTCACCACTCTCTCCTTCCCTTCCATGCACTTTGACTTGAGTTTGTCTTTCCATGTGTGGTAGTAAGTACTGATGACCTAGAAAACTTTACAAGAAACAGAACTACTGTTAAAATTCGTCCTGGTAATTGCTGTTTCACTGCATGTTATCACTGGGTGGATATGTCTAGTTAGATTAATAAAACAGGGAAGCAGAATTGCAGAGCACATGGTTTTAGTGGACTTGTGACTCAAGCAACTGAAAATCACTTGGTAGTTAAGGATCATTATGGGACCGCTGGTGGCCAACAAACTCAAGTTAAAGGTGAACTGGGAAGCAAAAGGCTGTGATGCCCTTCACTTGTCCCTTTATGATGTGAAAATGTTGCCAGGGACAATTCTAATAAGCTGTGGTGTGGGGGTCTCTAGGCTATTTGTGTACTTAGAAGGCTGCATGGTTTTCTTTGCAACCCTTTCTTCTCCCTTAAAAAAACAAAGAGCTGCTATTTTTTGTTTTGTTTTTGTTTAACTTTACAAATATCAGCTCTGGCCTTCACTTCTTCCTGGAAGACTTTAGCATGATGTTTGAATTACTTGGATAAGGACATGACAATAGTCTGAAATCTGAGCCCCTCCCATTTCCGGGAGGATGAGTTGCTGAACTTCTTGTAGCCTGACAATTAGGATCTAGGAGAACTGCACCTTAGGGTTTAGTTTATTGTGAATTGTCCTCCAAAGGTCTCAGCAAAGTCTTCCATAGAAAAGAGGAAAACCAGTTTTAACAAAACAAAAAACAAATTAACAACAACAAAACACAACACACCAAACAAAAACAAAGAAAAAAATCCCAACCCAAACAATGTATGGGGCAAGGGAAAATACTTTGAAGCCATCTTTCCACAACATAAAGGAGCAAAAAAGGGTACACATGTTAATTTTGCTTTGCACGTCATCTATTAAAGATCTGGGATGATATACTTGTCGTTGGACCAGAATTTGTAGCTGGTGCTTATAAAAATGATCTGTATTGCAGTAGTGCCCAGATGCTCCACACAGGATAAGAATCCCATTGTGCCAGATGCAGCATAAAAATAAAGGAAGAGAAGCTCCAGCTATGTCTACACTATAGACCTTGCAGCGGCCGCAGTTGCGCTGCTGTAAGGTCTCCCGTGTCGCCGCTCTATGCTGTCGGGAGAGAGCTCTCCTGTCAGCATAATTAAACCACCCCCAACGAGCTGCAGTAGCTATGTCAGCGAGAGTGACTCTCTCACCAGCATAGCGCTGTCCACATTGATGCTTCTGTTGGTGAAACTTAACGTCGGTCAGGAGTGTGTTTTTTCACACCCCTGACTGACAAACGTTTTACTGACAAAAGTGCTAGTGTAGACATAGCTTCTCTGTACACAAGAGCTTGCAATCTAAGGCTCCAATCCTGCAAATTCACACGTGCTTAACTTGACTCACCCGGGTAGTCCTGTTGAGGTAAATAGGTGCAGAAGGGTTTGCGGAACTTAAGGCAAGCTGTAACAAACCATTTGAGGGAGTGGGGGTTTGCAGTGTTCTGTTAATCAATGGCTAGACCAGTGAACCCAGCAGACCTGTTGCATGGAGCTGCCAGAAGGCACAAGTAGTACTGTTCTTGGGTTTTGCTGCAGATGTAAATGCAAGGGAGCAGTTGGACTTGATGCTGCCTTTCCCTCTTTCTGAGCCTGTTGCAATGCCTGATGCATTAACACTAATGTAGTGTTCCCTCCTGTAGCTGACCGAGAATTCATAGAGTCTAGGCGGCGGGCTCTGAAGCGTTTCATTAATCTGGTGGCTCGACATCCCCCTTTCTCAGAAGATGTGCTCCTGAAGCTCTTTCTCTCCTTTAGTGGCTCGGTGAGTATTTGTTGATGATGCCACATGTTTGCATATCCTCCTGTGCACTGGGAAACAGTTACCGAGTTTAGAGCTGCCTATGGCCTGCACATTTGTCATGCCCACAATTGTGATCCTGGCTACAAGGGGCTAGTGGAGCATATCGTCCACACTAGGTACTTCTGACACTGGACAGTGAGATGTGTCATCTCTGCAATGCTGTAGGCATGATCTCTTGAAAATAATGCTCTTTCCTATGGCAATATATGTCACACCACTCCTTATCTCGGATACTCCCCAGAAAGGTATTTGACCAGGGGAGAGCTAAGAAACGTTGTTCTAGGACTTCTCAGTCTCCTAATGCAGACTTTTAGCACAGGAAGAACTTTCTCCTCAGACGAATGCAGCATTTGAGGTGGAGGGTTAACATTTGTATGTGTTTAAATTTTAGGGGAAGAGGGTGATACAGGAGTTGGAAATTCATAGAGAGAGATGGGTCAGGGCCTACAAATGGGCTCAGTATATGGAATCACTTTTTTCCTCTGCCGCTTTGGCATGAGAGGTTGATTTTTTTCCCTCCAGGAGGAAGGGTTAAATGCCATGAAAAGGTGGACCCTTTCCGTGTGTAATAAAAGCAACCATCAACTGTGGATTGTTGCTTTAGTGCATGAGGAGGCCCAGGTTTTAACAGAATTGAAATTGACTTTCATTGTCACTGTGGGAATTGCCAGATGGGTTTAATTGGTTGGTTGGTCGTTTCTTTTGCTTTTCCAGGATGTGCAGAACAAGCTGAGGGAGTTGGTCCAAGGAGTGGGAGACGAGTTCATGACTTGCCAACTAGCCCCCCGGGCCAAGGTATTTTTCTTTATGGTGCATAATTGCAATCTTAATCCCGGTAGCCCATGTTCACAAGGTCTTGTATCTGTTGGGTAAAAGAGAGGGGCTGTAGTTGAAGAGGAAAGGAACAATTTCCACAGAGAACTGTAAGGGACCTTCTTTTGACTTGATCTTCTGTTTTCTTCATCACAAAACATATAGTTGGTTATTTCCAGGCCCAGAATGTCCAGCCTGGGTCTGCTTAGTAAAATGGTACAAAATTAGTATGAGAGAAGTCTTTGTCCAAATGCACATAGTTTGAAAGTTCATCCTGTCGCTTGCTATTCCTTTGTGTCATAATCCCTCTCTGTCTATGAGAGAAGCTATGAATCTCACCATGGTTCATTTGTTTGTTTGGGGAAGGCTGCTGTACCCTAGTTGTGTATCATGCTTGCTGAACCTGACATCACTGCTCCCCTGAGTTGCTTGCTTTTGTGGAAGTTCAGCCTGGGGTGAGGGGAAAATAAAGCAGCGAGTGAAGGGTTAAATGTTGCTTATGGGTTAAAAAAAAAAAAGAGGCCTTTACAGCACCTAGCATAATGGGGCTGTGGTCTGTGACTGGGGCTCCTAGGTGCTATCGCAATACAAATAAATAATAAAGATGGTCCCTTTATTATTCAGCAGTCCTGCCCCCTATGTGTGTATTATTCACAGTGCTTGACACTAGGGACGATTCAAACTTTTACTGATGTTAGCTCTGCAGAGCAAACCCAGCTATGGGAGACTGAGGTGGATCCTATTGTGGCCCATGCGTCACGAGTGGAATTGTTAACTAAGCTCTGGTTGCACAATCTTTTACTGATGAGGTACAAGCCAGAAGCAGCTCAACTCAGCTTGTAATACCTGGTTGAGTTTGCAGGGCTGGAGTCACTGATAGGCCTGGAACATCATAATGCCATTTTCAATGGCTCCTCTCAGAGCATAAAACCATTTTCGGTATCACCAGGTTACTACTCCTAATCTCTCTCTCTGTGACTTATCATGCAACGGAGTCCATTACTAAGCTTTCTTTTGCTGCCTCAGGACTTCCTCCCAGCCGACATCCAGGCCCAGTTTGCTGCCAGTCGAGAGCTTATCCGAAACATCTACAACAGCTTCTACAAACTGCGGGACCGTGCAGAAAGAATAGCTTCCCGAGCCATTGATAATGCCTCAGATCTTCTCATATTTGGAAAGGAACTAAGGTAGATTAGGGTGTGAGGATGCCCTCTAGAGCACACTTCTGTGAACAGCCTTGAGTTTTAAAGAGAGCAAGAGATGTACCAGTAGAATGTCTATGGGGCATGTACTTCTGAAGACGCATGGCACAAACCAGGTTCACTTTTTCCTGTTGCAGAGAGAAGAAAACATAGTGGGTGTGTTCCCCAGGGTGAGGGAGAGAAAACAGCATTGACATTCTGCATCTGATTTACACTTGCATGAAATGGTGCAGCCCCCAAGTACATGGGTGTGTGGTCGTGCACATTCATAGACCCTTTTACGTGCTGTATATGTTCACACACTCCGCATTTTTGTTTTAAATTGAAAACACTAACGGGCTTGCTAGTGCACAGTTCCTTTCATTTTCTCTCGTTTGTGTGTGCATCCACTCACCCACATATACATATCCCAACCTGCTATCACTGCACTTTGCTGCTAACTTGACCTTCTTGGGGAGTAGGTATAAACTTATTGCCACCTGATTGCTAGGGGACTCTATTTCCCCAGAGCCTACTAGTGAGTTTTGAGAGGGGGAAACTTCCAGTAACTGCTGGGATGGGTAAATCATCAGACCAACCTAGCTGCTTAGTGGGATCTTACTCACTGCCTCTTCTTTCCTCTGCCAGTGCTTTGGGCTCAGACACGACACCACTTCCCTCCTGGGCTGCTCTGAACAATAGCACGTGGGGGACTCTGAAACAGGCCTTGAAAGGCTTGTCTGTCGAATTTGCGCTGTTGGCCGATAAGGCTGTACAGCAGGTGAGTTCCTCTGCCATTTGCTTTTCCTATATAATCACAATTGCTGCATTGATAGAGATGTTTTTTGCCTAGTGTCGCCTCTTGATTCAAAGGCCTTCTAGGCATGGGTGCCCGAGAAATTACTCTCCCTTTCTTAGCAGCTATGCAGGCATTAGTCTAAAGCCATGTCCAACTGGCCAGATATGCTACTGGGCTACATGTTCTGACTGATGGAATTAAAAAACTCAAAGGTGTTAAATGAGGAGGGGAAAAGTGTGGGGGGAGCCTTTTTAAAAAGGTTTAAAGAATAAAGTAAATAGTGACTGTCCCAAGCTGTCCAAGAATCCTGCAGTCTGCCTGGCTAAGATCATATGGTGAATATAGTCCGGCAAAACCTGTTTCTGTATCCAGTTGTGACCTTCACCACTTGTTAAACACTACATGAAACTCATTCCGACAGAACACAAGAGGTCTTATTGCTGTTGAAACGGCATAATGTGATGACGAATAACACGAGCACATGACAATCCAAAAAGACAAGTGATAGTTTCTCTTCACTGCAACCATCACTTCATGCTGCTAAAGATGTTCTGGGTGCTTTACAGATAAATAAAACCAGTTTCCTGCACCAAGGAGCCTAAGTTCTAGAGAGCCACATTTGTGACACAGACATAGGCAGGGAAAAGGGGCATAAGAAACAAACAAGCAAGTGCGGAAGTTTAGCTGGTGTCTTGTCAGCTCTGCTTTTTGTTTCATTAAGTCTTCTAAGGAGGAAGTGCTGGTCACCTGGAATAAGTGTGTCTTAAGGAGGGAAGATGAAATCCTGGTGGATTCTATGAGTGCAGGGGTTCCAGACAGAGCTGCATGGAAAACCTCAGAGGACTCATGATGCCAACTTCTTGTTGCAGTGATCAGGCAATCCGAATGCTGTTCCTACTCCAGTTAGTTCTGTGTTCATCCTGGTGTCCAAGCTTAAGATCTCCAGTCCCACTGTGAGAGCTGCTTGATGTAGCTATGTAATGGCTGGTTTGCCCTGGAGATTCCTGTGGAGGGTCAACATACTGAGTGGGTTTGAGGAGCTGTGATGTGAGCTCTTGCCAGGCTTATATGAAATGTACTTGTCTCTTGTTTTCTAGGGAAAACAGGAAGAGAGTGATGTGGTGGAGAAGCTGAACCTTTTCCTGGATTTACTCCAGTCCTATAAAGTGAGTGCTGCTGTTTCTCTGCCAGTGAGACAGTTGTTTAGAACAGTTTTGTGCTTTTTAGAGGGTGTAACGCCAAGTGAATGGAAAACTGGCTGGACAGTCAGTTCAGAGGCAAACTGGCAACATGTAGAGTGAGGGGAGTGATTCTCCCTTGGCTAGCTCTGAAATGTTACTGATCTGTTCTTGGCTCATGAAAAGTTTTGTGGACACCAGACCTTGCAAGGAGTTGAAGATATCCATCTGCTTCACTTGTAGGAATCCGCTAATCTTTTTCATAAGTCAGCAATTTTGGGGGAAGAGGAAGAGAATGAATGAGTGGACCTGCCTTTTACATGTGAAGACATTAGTTCAGTTACAAGTGAAATGAGTTTTACGATCTCAGCCTACTCCTTCAGGGAAACCCTGCAAAAAACAGCTAAATACAGTTCAACACAGTTGGCAGCCTTCCTGAAGAGGGGCCCTGTCCAGGATTGGAATAGCAGGGCACTGCAAGCTAACAAGAGGTTAATTAGCAATGTTTAATATTGAAAAGGGATACCCAGATAGGAAGTTTGGTGTTGGTAAAGTTCAAGGCACATTCACAGAGATGCAGCTTCAGATCACCTGCTGTATCCTCTGTTTTGGCTCAGAGCAGTTCTGGTTCTCATTTAAAAAAAAAAAAAAAAGGCTTTATTTGAAATACTCCACAGTTTAGAAATTTCATGGGACACCTTTCATGCCCTCAGCTGTGTACCTCCCAGATGTGCACGTTCTCTTCTCCCCACCCTCTCCCATGGCCCGCTTTCCTGTATCTAGGCTCTGGTATGGGGTGAGTACTAGTTGTTTCCCTTCTTCCTGAAGGATCTATGTGAGAGGCATGAGAAGGGAGTACTGCACAAACACCAGCGAGCTTTGCACAAGTACAGCATGATGAAGAAGCAGATGATGAGTGCCACTGTGCAGAACAAGGAGCCAGAGTCCGTGGAACAGCTGGAGTCACGAATTGTGGAGGTAGGGCAGATGTTTCTGTGTGTGGGAGTGATGGGTAGCATGTGTGTTGGATGGAAACCTCTTCCTAATACTGCCATAATGTGGCTTATCAGTGCTTTTGGAACAGGCAGAAAGGGTCACCCATAGATCTTGGTCTTATTCAAATTAATTGCTGTGCTGTAAAGAATTTGCATTTGTTCTACTGAACACTTACTGCTGGTGTTTGGTATCCAAAACAAGGTGGTCCAATATAGCTGCCTGTAGGAGGTGCAGAAATGCACAGTCTGCATGGTGGAAAGTGCTTGCTATGTGACCTCTCCAGTTGCTGCAAGCAAAATGGGCACAGGACTGCGTTTTTGATTTTTGGTAAGTGCTTGAGTTACAGGGTAGAGAGGAGAACTTGTGCTCTGCTGGTGTGAGTGGACACTGAGGATGATGCATTTCTTCTGCGACTCTTGCATCACCCTTCTGGGCAATGAGGTTAACTGGGTTTTTTGTGTCTCAGCAAGAGAATGCCATCATGACCATGGAGCTGCGGAATTACTTTTCTTTGTACTGCCTCCACCAGGAGACACAGCTAATCCATATCTACCTGCCTCTCACTTCCCACATCTTGGGAGCTTTTGTCAACTCCCAGATCCAGGGCCATAAAGAGGTAAGTTCTTCAGTCATCTTGCCTCCCTTTCCCCAGTTGAAAATACGTATTTGAGCTGTTTGTTTTTCCCTCTTTCTCAAAGAGTGGGGCTGTCCTTGGGAAGGTGGTGCTGACAAACCCAGGGGAAGTGTAAGTGTGTATGTGTATTTTTTCCAGTCCCCGCACTTCCCAGGGTGACTTTAGCTTTGGAGCTGTCTGAGATAATCATCTGTGGAATGCTGGGTTATTCAATTGTGGATGCTGTATATTTGCTAGATGGATTTGCTTTTTTGCTTTGTGTTAAACAGAAATTATATAGCAAGAAAAAGGACCTAATACAGGGGAGGACAAACTACGGCCCGTGGGCCGCATCTGGCCCATCAGAGCTTTTAATCCGGCCCTTGAGCTTCATTGCCCCACTCCGGCCAGGGAGTGGAGTTTGGGGCTTGCTCCGCTCCAGCGCCCTGATCCTGCTCCCCAGCAGGAGGGAGGGCAGGGGGAGTGGGGCAAGCCCCCGACCCCGCTCACTGGCTGGAGCACTGGTGGCGGAGTGGAGCAAGTGATGGGGTGGATGATGCCCTGGATGATGTGTGTGTGGACCACGGCCCACCCAGACCCACCTGTGGCTACGTCCTGGCACAGCATGTCTTTTCGGATTAAAAAAAAACATTGTCATCACAGCTCTTCGTTCATGGCCTGCCATACAATTTCCATACCCAGATGTGGCCCTCAGGCCAAAAAGTTCCCCCCCTTCTCCCCCCCGCTCTAACAGGTTGCCTTGTTATGTGTTTAAATAAATCATTCAGCATTTCCTAGGTTCAGACTTCTTTCCATGCATTGCTTCATGGAAATGTGTGTTGGGGGAGACAGTTTCAGTGGAGGGCTCTAACCAAGCCTTCAAAACTCTGTCTCTTCCCTGCCTGCCTATTTTGGTAAGGATGACAGGATCTTCAGAGAGCTGCATTAAAGCACCAGTTTGGTGGAGAGGTGCTCTGGATTTACTGGTTTTCCATATAACATTTCTGCATTGGCTTTTGACCAACCTCCAACACAGCTTAGTGCTACCATGAACTCAGACCTTTGAGTGTGCTGTGTGACAAGGTGATGACCCACCAAGCTGTTTTGCTTTCTCTCCTCTAGATGAGTAAAGTTTGGAATGAACTGAAGCCAAAGTTGAGCTGCCTGTTTGTGGGACCCCACAACATGCCAACACCACCATTGTCACCCCCAGAGGGCAACTTCTTTGCCAATTAACGCTCTGAGATCTGACACTGACCAAGTCGAAGTGTGGTCAAGAGTGTGACCTCTATCTCCAGATATTAAAAGGAATCCTCCAAACAGCTATTTTTATACTGCTGCTTTGAGCTGCTCTCTGACTTATGGACAGACTGGAAACCGAATCACATACAGAGAAAGAGAGAGACCATCTCCTGATTTTTGTTCTTTATTTTGAAGTGCCTTGGGGCACGACTGAGATTCATTGCCCCAGAGGCCCTCTGCCTAAGGACTGGAAGTGGCTTGGTACATCACGTGCTGCAGTTCAGCTGTTGCTGAAGTCTCATGCTGCTCATACTAACTACCCTCTTACAGCTATCAACACATATACTGGCCAATGTGTAAAGTGCTGAGTCGCACAGGGTGTCTGAAGCATTCCTTGCTATTTAAGCTTGGGGCCCAACCTAGAGGCATATGTGGGTAAGGAGAGCTGAAGGCTAGCCTCCCTTTCTCCCCAGGTTCATTGGTTAGATGTTTGATTTCATATTGCTAGATCCACATGCAAAACAGGGGGAAACTTCTGGTTGGCTCTCTAGCTCTGCTGGGTGGGTCAGTGCTGGATGTGATGTTTCCCAGTGTGGGAGTTGAACTCATGTCACAGGAGAGCACAGGGCATATTTGCTCATGAATGGTAATGTGTGGCCAAAGATGACCTTGCTGAACAGCATTTCTTACGGGAGTCTGCCAGTCACATGTGTAGAAAATAGCTGATTGAAACTACGATACATCCCTTAGAAAGGGATAACTTTTCATACTGTTGAAGCAGGGCAGTTCTGGGGTGATCAACTTTCCTGGGAAGAGCTGGAGTCTTCACTCCTGGGTGTCTGTTACACGCTGGTATCCTCAGAGGACGGCTGCCTGTAAGATCCCAAACTGGCTAAGGCTGATGTTCCCTCTGATCTACTATCAATTGTTACATAACCAGGACAGGACTGAAAATGTTCAGTTCATCAGCAAGAGTCAGTATTTATCATGGTGATGCTGCCACTCTTTTCTGGCAGTACCACCATGATCATCGTCTCTTGAAGATGAAGACAAACGCCTTGAGGTGAAGGAGGCAATAAGCTTCAAGTGAGTGAAAAGGAAACACACTGACTAGGAAGAATGAGCTGTCAAATTTGGACCATAATTATTTCCCTATTCTAGGTAACTTGCCCATGAAAGGGGGATATATTCAACTTCTCTAATTTTAGAATTCTGATTCTTATATATAGTGTTGGCTAGTTTCTGCTGCAAGAGGAACTAGGATTGAAATAACCAAAGTTACTTGACATATGTCAATAAGCTAATCAGTGTTCTGGTGTCTGGGACAGGCAGGACCCTTCCATCTTTGAGAAATCACCACTGTGGGACAGGGGCTACACTAGATTGTCCTACATAGGACACTGAGTTTGTCTACACTGCAATCATCAGATGTGACTACAGCATGTGTAGGCATAGCCAAGCTCGCTTTACTCTAGCTAGCTCAGCTACTGGGAAAGTGAAGCCCTGGCAGTGCACAATTCAGCGCTGACTGTACAAATGTGTCCAGAACCCAGGTAATTACTTGGATGACTAGCCCGTGCTGAAACCAATGCTGCTCTTGCTTCACTCCTACTCACACACAAGCTAGCTTGATTAAACTAGCTATGTGAACTGCAGCCACACTCTATTAATGCAGTGTAAATGTGCCCGGTGTGTGTCGATTTCTTGGTGCTGGGGCTAGGGAGAGCTGTGGCTTTTGACACTCTTAAAGGGGTGAATGTAAAAACAGGTCTTACACAGAATGCTTTGCTTGTTGCGTGTTAGCAGCTTAAGTGCTAACTCTTTCTAATGCTTGCTCAAAATGTTTCCCTTGCAACTAATCTACCATGCTTTGCAAGAGCCTGAGACAGGTGCTAGCGAATCTTTGGCAGAGAATACAAAGCAATACAGAAGAGATTCTATTCACAAACCAGGACAAATTGCTAAGACCATAAATGTATGTACAGTGTAATAATAAACCACCATCCTGAGTGGTAGACAGGAAACATTTCTCCACTTGACCTTGTTTAGACTAGGAAGATAGGTTGTTTTATGTTAGCTTACATTACATTTTAATGTGATTTTAAACACTAGTGCAGACAGTATCAATGCTTTTAAAAATGTGTTGCCTGGTTGTGGTCAACCCCAGCTCCTGCGCCCCCAGCATAAATCTTTTTATTTTTTTGGTAATCAAAGAGTAGTTTATTTGTTTAATTTAACAGTAGACAATCAAAATAAGAAAATGCTGTACATTGTCTTGGAAAAGTTTGGATCTCCCATATAATCAAATGGGGAGCTGCGTTGCCTGTATCAGTTGTCTGATAGAGGGTGATCGTCAGCATAGCAAAGAGTTGGCTCTAGTAGAAAGAAACTTTGCCCTTTTCACAGTTATAAAAAGCCTGAAAGTGTAACAACTATTTCTAAACTCTTAAGCGCATATTAAATAGTTAGCTGTCCAAGGGATAACTGCTCATTGCTGTTCTTTAAGCAGCAGCCCTTTCAGGCTCTGCCTGTGGAATTCAGTAGGATAATCAGCTTTATATATGTCACAGGCTTAACCTATCTTAAAAAGAAATGTTTAATTGGAGTGGCTCTGAGTGAGAATACATCCATTCGTGCAGTCGCCTTGTCCTAGCCCCTGAATGAACACAGGGATGAGCATACACTGCTTCACCGAGGACTGCAGTTGCCGTTCAACAACATCTGCTGTTTTGGGCAGCTTTCAAGAGAGAATGAGTGCCTCGTGTTCATATACCTGATACAGCCAATGCCACATCCTGGGGGACTGCCCTGGTTACTACTCCCTCTGTGGAGCATCTTCCTCTCATATTGTGGTTCATACAAGCTTTAACTTGCAAACCTTTTTTTATAGACTTAGCCATTCTGGTCTGAAAGCCAAATGGTGGTGGCATGACTACTTCCAGCAGCAGAGAAGGGGCTTCTGCACTTGTATTCTCCTCTCAGTTTAGGGTCAATGCAGTTTGCAGAGATAGCGTCTATTTCAACTTCTCTGCTGTGGAAGAGTGCAGGGTAGAAAAGTCCAACTGACTTCAGTTCTCTATGTGCCATATGCAATGTAGAGGAAAGAGAACCAGCTGCTTCCATGGTCCATGCTATGTTCAGACTAACAAACAGAAATAGTGAAAACAAAACATAATGCATTGAATAAGCAGTTTCCAACACCAGAGCTGGTAGGGCATTAGCTTGCCAAATTTTCTGATAACTGGAATTAGTTTTGAATTGATGTTAAGCACAACAGGAAATGAGTTCAACAGGGCATGCCAGTTAGCCAAGACCTGCTGCTGCTGTAAGCTCTAGCACCAAAGAGTTCATGTGTCTTTCTGAATGGAAGCTTTCTCTGCACATATTGACCTCATGGGGGCTTCCACCCATTTGCGATGTGACTTTGTAGATAAGGCATCCAGACTTATAATTTTCAGTGCAAGTGTCTCTGCACCAGAATGTCTTGAAGAAGCCAGGTCTGTAGATGAGTATGAAGCCGGAGAGGAGAACCTGACTCTTCAGTACAGAAATTAGTTTCCTTTCCACCAAAAGAGCCATGTAGCCTGCCTTTCCTATTGCCACCACTGTTTCTAACCGGAAGGGGACAACATGTGGTGCCCACTCTGACCAGCTGCACAGAAGGGTTTACAGATGGGGAAACTTCCCAAAATATCAATCTCTCTTTCCCCCCCCCCCCCTTACCTGTGACTTGCTGATGGGATCACTATGTTTAAACAGTGCCTTGCTCTCTTCTTGTCTCTGCTCCATCTGCTCTTCCTTTTTGATCATCCATGGAAGTCACTGCTGAATTTGTAACAGGCTAGCTGCACAAGTTCAAGACTGTGACTTTACTGAAAGATGAAGCAGCAGCTCAAGTGAGGACAGAATTCAAAATACTGGTCTCTGCAATAGTATCAGAGGGAATAGAGTGTTTGTAATACAGAATGAATGGCAGGGGTACAAGGCACGAACTCTTATCCTTTGCCTTCAAGCCAAGGCTTGCCACGTGCATGAGGAATGGCACTTTGACTAGTACAGACTATTCAGAGCAGCTGGACGGAGATAGGAAGAGGCAGGCTTGGTTGGAGGATGTGAATTTTACCTGCTTGGGAAAATCCTGTATCTTTGCTTTGCTCAAATAGTCTTATGTATGAAGCACTTTATCAAACTGCAGGAATTAGAAAACTATTACTACAGCTGATAGACTGGAAATGTTTACAGATTATATTACATTCCAAGATTCTATCTCCAATGTGTTTAAAAAATATGTATTTGTAAGACAAAAAAAAACTTGTATAAGAAGTTTAAGAGTGGCTTTATTATTTCTGGTATGGACTGATTAAACTCATTGCCCTGCATGCTGAGTTGGGAGCAGACCCAAGCCCGGTACGGCTCACCTGCTGCTGTCCTGGGGTGAAACCTATTACAAAGCCCCTGCTGAAGGTTCTGAGCTTTATAGCACTTGTTCACTTGTCAGCATGAACAGTTGAGCAGGAGGGACAGTTAATAACCATTTAAACAGTGAATGAATAGTTAAGGTTAAGAGAAATGAGAACCTGGGCAGGGCCTAAGCAATGCTATGCAACCACATTGCTTTATTTTACCCATTGCCACAACCTCCTGCTGCTTTGAGAGGAAAAGAACTAGAGCCATGCACAGTTCCATGCCCAGCCTCCCCAAAATGCTCCACCCTCAGCTGGCCCTGAATAAGAGGAAGCAACACACTGTCCCAGTTTGGAGGATGGGTGGGGAAGAGAATTAAGGGGAGTGCTAGTTCCAGTGCTGTAGCACTGTAATAGTTAACCACTTTCTTCACAGAAAGTGGTTAACTATTACACTCCAGTCTCTATGCTGCCTGGGGGCAGGTCTCCTGCTTCTGGACTATTTTTAAGGGCCTTTCAGAAATCATCTTGTCACTTCCCTGGAACATGAATCAGACCGTGAATCCTATATTCATTTTAGTATTTTAATGTAAAAGAGGGCCATCTGAGAAGGAACAGATTATTGATCTAACTGTTAAAGGAGAAGGGATACCATTGAATTATGGGAGTCATTACCAAGCCATAACTGAAACACCCCACACCTTGGAACTGCACCAGCACAAGAACTGCTGTCTTTTGTTCTCCCTCAAGAGAAAAGCCACTTTTTCTCCTCCACCCATCCAGTAGATAAGTCTCCTCTGCTGAGAAAGGAGCGCATTGCATAAAATGGCCACTACTATGGCATGTTAACACCTAATAGTTGGGGCCTGGCCCAATATGGGCAATGATGTATTTGGTGAGGGCGGAATGCTGCTGTTTCCTCTTAAACCTCCTCCACTTGTCTCAGCGTGTGCTCCAGAATAGTGTCTAGCCCCTGGAACTTAAAATAGCCCTGGAACGACTTCTTTTGGAGCAGTAGGGGGAACCAGTAGACATCATCTGGCCACATGTGACTGAAAGGCACCTGATCCAGTTGAAACCACTGCGGACGCATTTCTAAAATAGGAAGAATAAAGAGGTTTGGGTAAACTTATTTCACTGCTCTTTTGTTTTGATGCTGGGTGTCCTAGGAGGGAAGGAAAGCACTTCCAACAACTATGATCCATAGGCCTGCACAGCTAGCTGGCTTCCTTATGGAGGGATTGTAGGGGGAAATTGTCCAGAGGAAGAAGCAGGACTCAGGGAGGCAATGGGCTGCTAATGTTGCTCAGACAACACAGCCCTACTCAGCCACCACCCGCTTTCTAGTAAACGCTGGCAGGACGCTTCTGGTCAGGAGAATGAGGGCTGAGAGTCCAAAACTAATATTGAGGGTGTGGGGGGGAGAGTAATTCAATGTGCATCATAGAGGCCCACATAAGTATGGGACCAGCATCACCCCTTCTCCACATATGCTTTTAAGTATTAGGAAATAGGGGCAAACAAATCTTTGTGCTGCCACTTGCCCTGTGCTCCTACCATCACTTTCTGTTGGCTCTCCATGAAAGCTGTCTGTCCGGAAGATGTGGACTTCCATGAGCTCAGAGTTACCTACAAACTCGAAGGTGATCTGACCTATCTTCTGCAAGTTGTCTACGGTCAATCCGCTCTCTTCCAGCAGCTCCCTGCAAGAGGGACAGATATCTTTGCATGAGGGTGAGCAGTGGGAAAACACAAACTCAACAGTCAACGTCTGCACACGCACACCACTCTGGGGTGAAGGCAGAGAGACAGCCTGCATCTTTTGCACAAATGTGGACAGAGAAATTGAGGGGGGAAGTTGACAACTTTAAAGCAGGAGTGCCTAAAACTTCCTCAGCTTACGGTCACATTGGCAACTTGTCAGGAGGGTGGAGGATGCACCTGCCAGTGTAAGATGAGAGCAAAATGTAACTCGCAAAGTGCATAGGTCCCAGCAAGTAATGGTCCAGCCTGAATGCCAAATTGCCAGCCTACTTGGACCAAGATGGCTCAGAGCATGCTGGGACCTGCAATCTGCTGGCACCACGCACCTGCATTAGATAACTATTAGAGCAAGGGCTAATGAGCCATTCCTAAATGATGCATCATGAAATCCAGAAAGCAGGGAATTGTTAAAACTTTGTGTGTGTGAATTTTGCTGTTTGGATAATGATGGCGTATTCCAGAATCTACATGGGAGGATTGGCAGAAAATGGCACCCTGTGAGTAGAGATCTCGGTGGATTTAGGACAAGCCTACTGCCCATTGCCGGAAGCAGGCTTATTAAAAACGTTGTATATTCTTGTTATAGGAAAAAATTCAAGTTTAAAAAAAAAAAAAGGGACATTCTGGAGAAATTGGGTAGAGGAAAGATTAGGTTTAGCCTTTTACAGTTGAACTCTGTACTTTTGTATTAAATCGAGTTATTCAGCCATTACTCCTCTTGCAAGGGGCAGATCCTTTTTAAGATACACTACAGCTGGGTGAAAACTCTCCCCACCTCCAGCCTCACTTTTAATACTGAGCAGCTCGATGGGATCCTTCCCCAAGGCAGCACATAGTGCTTTGCAAATATCAGTTTAGTTAAGCCCTCAGACATCTTGGTGAGGAAGGTAAGATATATAAGGATGTCTGCATTTACCAATGGAATTCCGCTACTGCCGAGGCTGAATGAAACTGCTGTTTAATAGCACAGGATACTAGGTAATGGTTCAAGACAGGAAGTCAATACTATATCCAGCTGAAATGCAGGGGGGATTTTGGAAGGTTGGATGCAATGATCAAAGCTGAAATTTGTTCAGAACTGTTGGGTTGGTTTGCCTATTGTTATGAAAAGTGTCAGTTTCTTCTCTGATGAGCACAAATAGCCAGGATTACATCTTATCTGAAAACACCATGCTGGGGGCCATGCCACTGACCCAGAGAAGAGTGTCTCTTTTTTGACTTGTCATCTCCTCTTCCAATGTGCACCTAAGTACCACAAAAGGTCTCTCATTTAAGTATTGATCTGGCTCCCCTTTTAATTCAGATATTATGAATCTTCAGCAGTATTTTATTGGTCAAATATGTAACAGCTTTCACTTGCAGGTCTGAATTGCCAGTACAAAAACCTGTAGTGAACTGTGTTCAGAGGACAGAACTGCTGGGCTTCATTCCAATACTGATGCAGGATATCACCACAATCCATGTGATGCCAAATATTTTACTTCTTATTTAGACCAGTGTAAATAGTGTCAACCATTATGAAAAAGCAAGCAGTGACTACAGTGAACTTTCTGTGTACACCCTATGTGAAAGTATGAGAGGCTAAAGGATATACTTAAAATTCTGCTATGTCTTCTCTGAAGTTGCCAGCCAGCCAGTTCCCCACTTCATCACACAGGGCTTGGGCCACTTGGGGGGAAAAAATAGATTAACTGCTTTATTTATCTTAATGCACTTTAGGCATTTTTTTGCCTGCCCCTGACAGACTAGGTATGGAACTGTGAGCTTAGTCCAGGGCTCTTCCAATGTACAGCAATAACTAATAGTTTGAAAGCTACTGTATATTCAGCTGCAGTATTTAATTAAAGTTAGACCTGACTTTAAAATGAATGTGTAGTTGGATTTTTTTCATTATTTTTGGCAGGGCAGCAACTCCCAAGTTAAGTGTAATGGGAACCCTCCGTAAGGTATCAACCTCTCTCTGGCATCAATCCCATTTTAGAATTACACACTGATTTCACGGTTTGACTAATTTTAGTTGATCTTCCTGGAATAGATTATAGTGTCTAAAATAGATGTTTTCTCAGTAATAGAGCTTAAAGCATCATTTCACAGGCTTCATTTCACTGGGTGTGACACTGCTATGGCTTTCTAAGCAGTTTGATACAAATGTGTACAGTCCAGTTCCCTACACAGTGGCTGGAAACATAATGGGTAAAAAATTAAACTAGAAATAATGAACCAGTTCACTGCTCCCTTAATAAGCTAAAGTGACATGGTGGGCGTTTGGGGGCTCTAGGGGATACTGTGTATCAAGTGAGCTACAGTAGCTGTTGAAGCAGGAAACATAATTTGATACATGTCTCAGATTAACAGTTAGTCATTATGTATGCTAAGCCCCTACCCAGAGACGGGATGGCACAAGAGAGAGCCAGATCCAACAGGCTGGTGCAATTGGTGGCTGAGTTAGTTCCCCAGAGTGACACTGCTGCCAGCTCTGATGAGCTGCTCCAGGAGGGCTCCAGCTCAAACTGCTACATACAGTCCAGAGCAACATCCTTTGTCGGGGTGCTGACCACCCTGCTTGTGATCGCTGAAACATTCCAAATATGGCTAAAAACTCCTACATGTTAAAGCCAAAGCTTCTAAATCCAAAATGGTGCAAGTGGCCAGTGTACACCTATGAAACACGACATGTTGGTCTAGTAACTTTAGAACTTCAGTGCTGGTGTGAGGCTTAGTGTGTGCAGTACTTTGAGAACTTTACAAGTACTTATTAAATGCTAAATTATTCAAAGCATCCATCCCATTTACCCTATTTTCAGCAGTAGCAAGAGCCTAACAAACCAACAGCACGCTGAAGAAAGGAGGCTTATCTCCCTCCCTCCATAAACTGTCAGTAACTTCTCTGAAAGGCTGTTATATAAAATGCAGCCGAAGAAGCCCTGTGAGAGACCAGTTCTCTGCAAAGTAAACTACTCTATGCAGAAGGGAGCTTTGGAATACCCAGAAACAAACAAAACTAGCCAGTGTAACATACCCAGAGATTTACTGTAGCAATGCCAAACTCCCTGCCGTTCTGAAGGAAAATTCAGGCATTTGTGAAAGGGCTGGGAGGTTGGGAGACATGGGCTTATGTCAGAAGAACTCTTCTATATGAAGCTGACATTCATTTTTATATGAAATTACTGATTCAGCGCTCATCTGCCATGTTACCTTCTGCTGCAATCCCAACAGACCTCAAGATAAATAGGAGTGGGCTGGTTCAATCAATAATTGGAGAGAGACCCAAGTGCTGCAGAAAGTCAGTACTGGTGACTCAGTAGCTGGCACTCTTCCTTTGAGCCCTTACTGAAACAATCCCACAACACAGCCAAGGCAACACTGTGCTGCTTATCTTTTGGATGAAATTTAAAACGGGTTTACCAGAGAGTCTCTGGCACTTTTAGTAAAAGAGATATTAACTTGGTATCCTGTCCAAATTACAACTCATGTAATTACATTGTTTAGCACACTATTCATCAGTCATGTCCTCAACTCGTGTAGTGCATAGACGAGACTATTGCAATAGGTGCTACTTACTGCTCAAGGATTTTCAGTGATGGGTGAAGTGATTCTCTACATAACCCTTAGCAACCTGCCATACTTAATTAGTTTACAAAGTGCTCAGTGATCTTTTCACAAAAGGCACTACAGACTTGCCAAGTAATATTTAATTGGGCTGAGGCTTGTGTAATAAATTATGTAAGCAGGGGGAAAAAAATCACCTGATCAGTGCTGCCAACTCTTGCGATTTTATCACAAGTCTCCTGATATTTGATGTTTTTCTTAAAGCTTCAGCTTTTATTTTTCAAAGAAAGTTTCCAGCCCTCAACATTGAAGGTAAAAAACTTGAAAAACGCGAAAGATTCAAAACCCAAACAGCAAATAACCCACCCCCCAGTGTTTTGGCTTTAAACATTATGATTTAAACAATCTCATGATTTTTTAAAAAGGGAGGCTGACTCGTGGTTTCTAAATGCTGGAAGGTGGTGATACTCTCTTGTTACACACCCAACTTGGAGATGCCTGGCCAAATGACACTTTGAATAGTTCAGGGAGAGGGATCACCCATTCTGCCTGCCTCTTCTGGTTGAATAAGGAGCCACCAACTGACCTATCAGCGCCCCATCTGGTCTTGCCTCCCACATCCCCACGGCGCACGTGTGCCCACGCAGTGCCCCGCCCATCTCACCTGTGGGCTGCCTGCTCTATGGTCTCACCCGCTTGCACTTTGCCCCCGAATCCATTCCAGCGCCCAGCCCCGAATCCACGTTTCTTCATGCCCAGCAGCACCCGCTGGGGCTGCACCACCAGCACCAGTGTGAAGAGCTTGCTTGTGAACATCGCACCTGTCTGTGCAAAGGGGAGATGGGTCTGAGCCGGGCACTCCTGGGAGACTGCGATCAGACACCGTGGCCTGCGCCCGCAGCGCATGGGACACACAGGCAGGGGCGCTGGAACAATTTGTATAGTGGGGGTGCTGAGAGCCATTAGCCCAAACTATAAACCCTGTGTATGATGGAAACCACTTCAAACCAGGGCGTGCGGTAGCACCCAATGGGTCGTGCTGCTGTGCCCGGACCTGCCCCCCACTTAGCCCCAGAGATTGCTGATTAAAGCCAATCACCCTCCGCCCTTCAGCGCCCAGCCCATCACTGACCTATCCGCTCCCGGCCCGGCCGCTCTGCCCCCCCATCATTAACCTGGCCCGGCCCGTCTGGCCCCCATGACTAACCTGGTCCGCTCTTCCCCCCCACCCCATGACTAACCTAGCCCGCCCCGGCCTGTCCCGTCCCCGGCTCGGGCCGCTCCGACCCCCATCACTCACCTGGCCCGCTCCGCCCCCTGGCGAACCCGGCCCACGTGGAGCGGCGCTGCGCCGGCGGTTGCTCAGTTGAAAAGGGCCCGACGGGCAGCAGAAGCCGAAACGGGCGCCCGAGAGAGGCTGCGGCGCGCAGAGCTGGAAAGCCGCTTTCTCCCCACCCGGCGCCGAGCCGGAACCCGCGGCGCAGAGCGTGTTTCTGGGCGGGGAGGCCTCGGAGGAGTCACTGGGAGCCGGGCGGGGGGCAGCGGGCGCCCTTCGCTGTGGGCCGGAGCCATGAGCCGGTGAGGGGCCCGGTGGGGGGCTCTGGTGCCCCTCCCCGGGGCGTGGGGGGAGGGATCGGGGAGCTCAGCCCTGGGGTCCTTGCGCGGTTTGATCGCTTTGTTCTTCCTGCGTTAGGCGGGAGGTGTGAGTGGGCGGGCAGGGGGCCCAGCGAGGCGAGTCAGACAGCGGGGAGCAGGGAATTGAATCAAGTGGCAGCCCGGTCCAGAGACACTTGTGACTAGCCACAGTACCGTCCCCTAGAGAGAGGGGTTTAAGGGCGGTCGCTGCTGCTGCTCACAGGGTGCTCCCTGTCGCCGTGGTGCATTGCAGGGGGGCGGGCTGTGACTCCCCAGTGCTAGAATAAGACTTCATTCCATATCCCTTGTTCTGTTCTTCTCTTTTCCCATTGAGCCCCTATTTGGGCCTGGAAGAGAGAGGTGTGTGTGTGTGTGTGTGTGTGTGCGCAAACACCCTTTCCCCAAGGCCTGTTGCATCAAATAGGGCAGGGGTACCACTTTTGTTGCTTTAAAGGAAAAAACTTCAGACTTGTTAATATTTGAAATCTAGAAATAGGGACAGTTGGGGGAGAAAAGGCAGGGAGTCATTGTTGAACTCACTCAATGAACTCCGTTTGAAATCTCTGGAACTGAAAGAAATTTTTGGAAGCAGAGGATTAATGCAGAGGATTAACCATTGTATGCTAAAACAATTATGACTGTCCCAAATGGGGAAATCAGTATGTTATGGGGATGAAATTCTACTGCATGAGTCTGACACTGTGATGTTGATCTGATCTATTCCTTTGCAGCATTATTACATACCATGTGACAATGGGTCATGGCCCCTGAATAATGTGATACAATGTGCCAATGCTACACAGGCCCAAAGCTGATATTGGAATTTGTGATTGTCTCAAAAGCAGCACTTATATGTGGAGTTACCCAATCAGAAAATCTAATCCACTATTTGTGGGGCTGTTACCCTGTCTCTGGATCACATGCAGATTTCTGTTACTCGGTACATATAACTTTTAACAGTGAGGGTGATTTTACCATTGGAACAGCTTACAGAGGGATGTGGTAGATTCTCCATCACTTGAAGATTTAAAACAAGATGGAATAGCTTTCTAAAAACATGCTGTACCTCAGACACAAGATAAGGGTTGGATGCAGGAATTACTGGGTGAAATTCTATGGTCTTGTTATGCAGGAGGTGAGATTAGGTAATCATAATGGGTGGTCCCTTCTGGCCTTGAAATCTATGAATCAATGCTTTTAAAACTGCTGTTATTGGGAAAGATGAAGGAGAATTTACACTAAGTTTATTAGTGGGAAAATGGGACTTTTGGAGGAGTAATGTTAACTAACCTTCTTTCTTAGTGAATTTAGTGTTGGGGTGAAGTTCTTTAATGACCGCTCTGGTGACTGAATGCCTCTCTATATCCACAGAACAGCTACAACATGGTGTCTTTTTACTATGTTTGAAGAACTATTTTTAGGAGAAAGAGGGGCATCCAGATTCATTTGTTTCACGGTACCTTTGCCACTGCCAACAAAGATGCTCCCTGTGCTAACAGTGATGGGGTATGTGTTGCAATAGGTGAACACCTATTCCCTAGAAACTGGACCAAGAAGAACCATTTAGCTTCACATGTGACTGTCTCACAGCAATCCGACGGCCTGGTATTCAATAGTATCGATCTTGCAGAGTTGTTTCAAGGACTGGATAATGTTGATACTGTTCTTAGGATACGAAAATCTCACTGTAAATGCTGAGCTGTTTGGGGGCACGGGACCATCCTTTTGTTCTGTGTTTGTACAGTGCTGTTGCAGAATAGGATCCTGGTCCATAATTGAGACTCTTGGATGCTACTACAATGCAAATAAAAAATAATTATAATAATTAACTGCAGGTGCCCAATAGTCTCTAAAATGAGTCAGTAAATTTCAGGAGTCCCATCTGTAGAAGAGCTTACTGATAGATTGAAAGGAATGAGGTTAGAATTGGAGTCTGTTACTTTAGAGACATATGGTTGTCAAGTGCACAGTGGTTATGCAGAAACAGATTAACTTACCTTTCTTTTTTATAGTTATCAGAGGTTGGTGAGCACTTCCCTTCAGTGCCAAAGGTTCCACACTGCAGCAGGATGTCTAAAGAGCAAAACTGGGGCAGAGCACCGCTGGCTGGAGCGGCATCTTAAGGATCCATTTGTGAGGGCAACAAAACAACATAATTATCGTTGCCGGAGTGCTTTCAAACTGCTGGAGATAGATGACAAACATAAGGTTCTTCGTCCAGGGCTCTCTGTGATAGACTTCGGGGCAGCTCCTGGAGCTTGGAGTCAGGTTGCTGTACAGCGAGTCAATGCTTTGGGCACTGGTGAGTGCACACGCTTAGCACCCAGAAGAACTAGACAAAGCTGACTCAACCTGCAGTCTGTGAGGAGTGTCTTCTGCTCTACTAATAGATTTAGCTGTGCTGCAGACAGCTGAATGTGGGTGTGTGCTTACATTCAGTACAGTCATTAATAGCTGTTTAAAGTATGTGGGGCTTTTTGTAACCATGATGGTAATAAAGAGGAGCAATTCCTATGGGGTGGAGAAGCCATCTTTAGGGAGTACCCAGCATTTTTCAAATGCGGCCACCTGGGCTTTTCTTGCGACCACAGCCTCCTGGGCAGTGATGGGGGTGGGAGGGGGGTAAAGCAGCGGCCCCTCCACCGGGACTGCCAGCAGTGGTTGGGCCCTGCTCCCCTCTGGAGAGACACAAGCTGGAGGAGCAGACACCTAGTTCCCCACCTTCCCGGGGGCAGTGAAGTCAGGCTTCAGCCCTGGGGCTTCGAGCTTCATTCCCTGGCCAGGTGGTGGTGGGCTCTAGCCCTGAGTTCACCTCCCCCCCCCCCCCCCCCCATCACCCTGGCCCCCTCTGCCTCCCCCCAGTGCCCTCCGCCCTGGCTCCCTCTGCCTCCAAACCCACCACCCCCTCTAGGGCTTGCTGGGCGGCTGAGTAAGTCTGCTGTGAAAAGTGATATTTGTGTGTTTGTTAATATCACTTTTCACAGACTTAATATCTAGCAAGTCTTTATATTATTTAAAAAAAAAAAAAAAGACAAGAATGTGCAAAGCACCATATTTGTGTTTCTGTTCTGTTTAGGTCCAGTAAAGAATAGAGACAACTGTATGCTGTTTTTATTATTGAGTTTGCAAAAAAAATCCTACATAAATAAATTACAATGATTAGGACACATATATGCATATATCCTAATTTTCTCTGTACCCCGGGGAGTGCTCAACCCCCCTTCTGCCCCAGGCCTGCCCCCACTCCACATCTTCTCCCGAGCCCGCACTCTGCCCCAGGTCCCGACTCAACTCCACCCGAAAGCCCTGTCCTGCTCCTGCTCTGCCCCCAGCCCGGCCCCCACTCCACCCCTTACGCCGAGGTCTCATCCCTGTCCCACCTCTGCTCTGCCACCGCCCCACCTCTTCCCGCCCCCTCCCCTGAGCATGCCCCATCCCTGCTCCTCCTCTCCCTCCCAGCGCTTCCTGCACGCCGTGGAACAGCTGATTGTGGCAGGCTGGGAGGGAGGGGAAAGAGTTGATCAGTGGGGCTGCCTGCAGGCGGGCGGGAGATGCTGTGGGGGAGCTTGGCTGCCGGTTGGTGCTAATCATCTGCTAACTTTTTTCCGTGGGTGCTCCAGGGCTGGAGCACCCCTGGAGTTGGCGCCAATGCCTATAGGTGCATATTTTTGTTTTTCCTAAAGTTAATTAAGTATTTTAGGAAAAACTGTCAGAGCGGCCACCAGCAACAGTGGGTGGCCACACTGTGAGGCCACCAAAAATGTGTTGTGAGAACCCAGGAGATAGCTGATCTATTGTAGAAGTGGGTAAAGCTCTTACATTGAGCTACTCTATGGGGTATTATAGAGGGTTGGGCATAGGGGAAGAGGGGGTCTGTCCCCATCTCTGCCACTAGCTTAGGATATGTCTATGCTAGAAACATGCTGTACTGTAGATACTTACTACAGTGATGGAAGAGGTTGCTCCATCGCTGTAGTAAATCCACTTCTCTGAGACCAGCCCTTAGTGGGTAACCTTAGGCAAGAAGCTTAGCTTTTCTGTATCTTAATTTCCCTTTCTATAAACATGGTGGTAACATTGACCTCCTAGAGGTGTTGTGTTTTAATTCATTAATGTTTGTAAGATGCTGTATAACAGGGCAAAGAACTGTTGTTATTGGCTGACTCCAGCACAGTCTCACTGTTGACACACTGGGTAGAGATGGATGAAGAGGTTTTCTGGAATATCGATCTTTAAAGAAAGCTTGCTTTTATTTTTTTTTAAATTTGCTAAAAATAACTAGGGTGAGATGAACATAATAAATGAGCATTCTGGTTATAGGAGGACTAGACGGCACTTTGTCAATGTGTGGTGTAGGTTTGTGTATTGAACTCTGGGGAAACTCACGAATATGACTTGTATTGTTAGCAGCTCTTGTAATAAGAGTGATTAATTTGGAGGTAAGGAGGTGTCTTGCATCTTCCATTCTTGCATTAACTCTTTGTTTCCTAGATCCTAACGCCCCTGTTGGTTTTGTCCTTGGAGTTGACCTTCTTCATGTTTCCCCTCTGGAAGGAGCAGTCTTCCTTCCCAATGCTGATATTACAGATCCAGTCACGCTTAAGAAGATCCAGAAGCTCCTTCCTACAGAGAGGGCAGACGTTATCTTGAGTGACATGGCACCTAATGCCACAGGGATCCGAGAGCTAGATCATCAGAAGTTGATTAACTTGTGCTTGATCCTTTTGGATCTGTCCCAAAGTATCTTGCGGCCAAGGGGAACCATCCTCTGTAAATTCTGGGATGGACGGGAAGCCCATCTTCTCCAAAACAGACTAATGGAGCACTTCCAAGACGTGCGAACTATAAAGCCTCAGTCCAGCCGGAAAGAGTCAGCAGAGATCTATTACTTGGCAAAACTGTACAATGATGGAGTGAAACATCAGAAACAGTGATGATTGTGTCTGCCATTATTGCAGTGGTTGTCAGTCACTGACTGGATACTTTGATTTGAAGTGTATTTAAAAAAAAAAAAAAAAAAAATCCCAGCATTGAGACTCTGAAATTGAATTGCTTTATTGTTAAGCCTAACTTGGTGAAATCTGTCATTTCTATAACACTATAGGTGTCCATCGTGGTTTATAGATACAAGGTTGTTGCCCCACTGAGTTTATAATCTAATTAGGCAAGTAAGGACATCCAGTCTAACTCCCCACCTGGGAAGAAAGCTCTTGGAAATTTATATAAAACCTGCCTGTGGGGGATGGAAATAAAAATTAAAACACTAGTTATAGATTTGTTTACATGTGTATGTTTATTTCAAATTGCTACTCTGCGACTGTAGTCATGCTTTGGACAAAACGTAAGGCAGTTGTCAATCTGAGAGTGAAGAGAAGGGAACTATGAGTCAGTTTTACTTCCTCTGCATTTTTCCTAAAAGTTTGTGCAATGTATTAGTGCACTTTTTGCCAAATAACCGTATGGGCTGAAAATTTCCATGTCAGCTGTCTGCCTCAAGCTGAAGTTTTCTGGAAACTTCAGCCAAAATGGTTAAGCTCTTTCTAAGAAAGAGGCTAGGAAAAATGCATGTTTTACCTGTATTAAAAACTTCAGGTGATTTATTCTTTGAGAAGGTCTGTTGTGCCCAGGCTTTGGAGCAGGGCCTTGAAGCTTGGAAGAGGAGTGGCCTTTTTGTCATGGATGTACCTTTTGTTGTCCCTATGACAATCCAACCACACTTAACCAGCTTACAAGCCTCTGAAAAATCAGTTTTTACATGTGCTCAAGTCGAGTCCTGTTAGAGCTTAGTAGCTAAATTCCCCAAAGAGTTTGTTTTCACTTGGCATGCTCCAGTCCTGGGCTGAGCAGGATTTTCCCTGCAATTACAGCTCTTACCTGCTAAGCCCCAAAGTCATAGAAAGCAAAGTGGTGGAGGCTCTCTCATGCAGCCTCGGGAAAGAGCTGGTCAGAGTCACTTGTGCGCGTAGGGGAAGCATAGCTGGGAATCCCAGTTTAGCAGTGTAAGAAGGTTTACAAAGTTCACATTTTAGTTATTGTGGTTTATTTTGGATTTCTGTTTAAACACTTGGTTTGATTAAACTGCACCCTACCTCGAGAGTGGGATAAGGGCATGAATGGCTGAAGCTAACAGTGGGCATCCTTAGTGCTACTGCTGGAGAGGGGAGACTGGGGTGTGAATTGCTGAGTTTCTCAGCCTTGTAGCCATCATTTCTCGGCAGAGGGGGCAAAGGTGCAATTGCATACCAAAAAAGGGTGAGGAAGGAAAGTGGGAGTGAGAAATCATGAATTCTTTATCTACTTACAGAGGGACAGCAACAGGATCTTAAAAAGGGACACAGCTCTTCATTCCCCTCAGGCCTCTTCCTCTTCCAGTGTCAACAGTGCGCTTTGGGCATATTCTTCTACTCCTGACAGTACTAATGCTGGTCACGGGTGTGATTCCAAAGCCAATGCATGCACAGTTATATTGCTACTAATGTTTTTAGTCCAGGTTACTCATTTATTTTCCTCATTTTCTAAGCTCTTCATCTCTTCTGGGAAGGAAGCAAAAAACGTGCTCAGTAGAGGACAGAAATGTGATCAGGTCTGGCTGGCCGGAAATGGGGCCTGTGGGGGGGTGTATGATCCTAGGAGTCCCTCCTGCTGCTTCTGTCGGTGAAGCAGTGGCAGGGGAAGGTTCTCTGCAGGTGTCCTGGTCCAATCTGATAGCAGAACTGCACGGTTCAAAGGAGGGAATGCAGGCATTGTTGTCACTGTGGTCAGGAGTTGTGAAGATCTGGGTGGGCCAGGTGGGTTACTCACTCTCCATGTGGCATGCTGGCAGCACAACTGGAGCATGGTGCCTCCTGCCTAGTTGGAGGAGGGATGGTCACTTGCAGTGGGGCCTCATGCCCTTTCTGGAAGGGGTGTGTGTGTGTCCCCCCCTATTAGAATAACTATTGTTGTTAAACATTTGTATTGCACTAGAGCTGAGAGGCCCTAAAAGGAGTCCAGGTCCCAGGGTGCTAGGCACTGTATGTACACAGCGTGGGAGACAGTCCCTACCGGGAATAGCTGATACAGTCTAAACTACCCAAGGAGGGGAGAGAGGAAATATCACACAAGCACAGAGTGAGCAAGGTCACACAGCAAAGCTGAGTCTGGAACCCAGGTCTCCTGAACCCCAGGCCAGGGTCTGAATCACAAACTCATCCTTCCACTCCGGAAGAAAGTGGCAGGTCTCCCATATACAACGTTGCTATGATACTCACGGGTTTACTCTACCGCGCTGGGGAAATAGGAATTTCACGCGTGCTCCCAGCATTACGGTAAGAGGAGAACGGAGGAGCTACAGCTAGGATACAAGTATAATCCCAACATTACGGTAAGGGGAGGGACTGGTCTCGCGGGAGCTGGGCGCGAGTTCTCGCGAGATCTCGGTGCAGGACAAGGAGGGAGATCCAAGCAGGAGTGAGGGAGCCGGCTGTGGCGGGTGAGTGTGAGAGGCCCGCGCTGCGCCCCGCCGGCCTCGTCTCCAGGGCGGTAACTGGACTGGCCGCCCCCTCCCGCTCCGTGGCATCACGGGACCCTCTTTCCCACAGACCCCCCCGCCCGGGCATCAGCACAGCCCCCCCTTCCCAGAATCCCCCCGGGGCAGCAGCGCAGGGCCCCGCCCCCCTCCCAGAACCCCATTCCCCGGGGCAGCAGCGCAGGGCCCTGCCCCTGCCCCCCCCCCCACAAAACCCTATCCCCCAGGGCAGCAGCGCAGGGCCCCGCCCCCCTCCCAGAACCCCATCCCCCGGGGCATTAGCACAGGGCCCCCCCGAACCCCGTCCCCACAGAACCCCGTCCCCTGGGGCAGTAGCACAGGGCCCTGCCCCCCGACACTGACCCTCCCCCACCTGGGCAGCAGCACAGGGCCACGTTCCCCTCCCCCCCAAACTTCTCTGGGGCAGCAGCAGCACAGGGCCCTGGGTGACATGGAACCGAGCCCCCCAGGGGGGCAGCAGTGCAGGGCCCCGCTCCCCCTGACACTGACCCCCCCCCCCCCCACGGAGCAGCAGCGCAGGGCCCTGCTTCCCCCGACACTGAATTCTCCCCCGGGCAGCAGCGTAGGGTCTGTCCCTCCCAACACTGAACCTCCTGGGGCATTAACACAGGGCCCTGCCCTCCTGACACTGAACCTCCCTGGGGCAGCAGCACAGGGCCCCGCCACCAATGTGCCCCTCCCCTCAGGGCAACAGCATGTGGGTTTTGGCTCCCTCACTTTTACTGTGGCTGACAATTTTGGTTTTGCATGTTGTATGTGTAGGGCCCTACCAAATTCACGGTCCATTTTGGTAAATTTCATGTCAGAGGATTTTTAAAATCTGAAATTTCAAATGGTTGTAACTGGGGCTCCTGACCCAAAAAGGGGTTAAATAAATGGAGATATCTTTATCTCATAGAACTGGAAGGGACCCCGAAAGGTCATCAGGGTTGTGGAAGGGTCGCAAGGCTATTGTAGAGGGGTCACGGTATTGCCACTCTTACTTCTGCGCTGCTGCTGCTGCCTGCAGAGATGGGCAGCTGGAGAGTGGCAGCTGCTGGCTGGGAGCCCAGCTCTGAAGGCAGCGCCACTGCCAGCAGCAGTGCAGAAATGAGGGTGCCATGGTATGTTATTGCCACCCTTACTTCTGTGCCGCCACTGGAAGTGGGACTGACCCGGCTCTGGGAGCGGCCCGTGCCAGGGAAGCGGAAGTCCCGTCCCTCCACTGCCTGGGCCGGGGCTAGCAGCTGGAGCCTGGAGCAAAGTAGGAGTCCCTGGCCCAGACGCCCCCAGCCCTGCTCCTCCCAAGTGCTTGGGTGTTAAAGGGGCCTTGGGTTGGCTGTGGGTGGGTGACCATCGCATCTCCGCCCCCCCCCCCCCGCCCACGTCACCCACCCATAAGGCCGTCCCTGACTCCTCCCAAAAAGTGATGCCTCCCATACCATGCCACCCTCACTTCTGAGTTGCTGCTAGTGGCAGCGCTGCCTTTAGAGCTGGATGCCCAGCCAGCAGCCACTGCTCTGAAGACAGTGCAGAAGTAAGGATGGCAATACCATGACCCCCCTACAATAGCCAGATTTCACGGTTTGTGACTTGTTTTTCATGGCCGTGAATTTGATAGGGCCCTATGTATATGGGAAGAATGTGGAGTCCAGAGCAGGGGTTCTCACAAATTTGTTGGTGGCCTCAGAGTGCGGCCACCAACTCTTGCTGGTGACTGCTCAGACAAAACTGTCTCTCTGTCCCTGCCTCCCACGGCCCTTCAGTGAGAGCCTCCTCCCGCATCCCCACCCCAGGTGGGTCAGGAACTCACCGGCTGCCTGTAGAGTCCCCGGTTCCCCATGCCTGTCTGGGAAGGAGTGGAGGAGCTGCCTGGGGGAGCACTCCAGCAACTGAAACCTGCAGCCATCTCCTCTGACAAGAGCTGCCTCCAGCACTGCACACACCATGTCTCCAGAGGCACTGCCTGGGGCCCCCGAGGAGGCTGTGCTGTGCAGGGTACCGGTCCCCGCTGCAGGGAGGAACTGCTGCTTTGCCCCCACAATCTGCTCCCCCCCCCAATGCTTTGGAGGCTGTTGTGGCTGAAAAAAAATCCACTAGTGGCTGCATATGGCCCCGGTGGCCGCATTTGAGAAACACTGCTCCAGAGTGACTTGAAGAAAGGGTTCAGAGTAGCAGCCGTGTTAGTCTGTATCCGCAAAAATAACAGGAGTACTTGTGGCACCTTAGATTTGTTAGTCTCTAAGGTGCCACAAGTACTCCTGTTATTTTTGAAGAAAGGGGTATGCCTTTCCTGAGTTACAGCAGTGAATAAGACTGTAAGCTGCCCTGGATGTTTCACTTTTGGCTTTGTATGTGTGTGTGTTTACAGCAGAGAGCTCACCATGGAGAACCTGGAGGATAATACAACTGTGTTCTCCACCCTGAGATCTTTCAATAACTTCATTTCTCAGCGTGTGGAGGGGGCATCTGGTCCGGCCACGCCAGGATCATTTCAAAGTACCTTGCATATGCAGTACCAGCAGAGGGTGCAGGTGAGACATCCCTGGCTCACTGACAGCTGTAGTGTCACTACAGTCAAGAGTTTAGATTTCATTTGATCTTATGCATGGAAATGTTTTTTTTTAGTTAGGAGATGAGGGCTGTCCCTTCTTACATTGCTATCCCTACATTGTCAATGATGGAGATAATTTGCACCCAAAATAAAACTCTTTAATTCCTTTCATTTAAAAAAAAAAAAGGTGAGTTATGGGCCTGACTGTTTGTCCTGGTTAATCAAGGGGCTCCCTTGAATTCTTCCCCTTTAAGTTATCTGTAGGCCAACACAGGCATCTGTATTGTGATTTCCCGTCATCCTGCCCCACAACGGAGCTTAACTGATGGCTTGCTTGCAGGGTTGGACAATTTTTCCTGGCTTGCATAGCTCTCTCTTGAAAACGTTCTGTCAGCTGAGCTAAACTATCTGTGGTGTGTTTATGATATTGACTCTGAGGACTGAATTGAGATCACCAAATTCATTCCATTGAGGCCCTTTATGTGGGCCAGAATTGTAGCCCTGGAAGCATAAATGTCCAATTTACTAAACCAGTCTTCATGGATATTATGGTGATGGCATTTCAGCAATACCTAAGAGATCTTAGACAAATCTCCCTTAAAGTTCTTGTGTTCTGTAGCTTTGTTTTGGATCTCTAGTTATGTCTCTGAGTGTAAAGTAAGGGTTTGCCATGTTTATTTTAATTTCCATTGCATTTAAAGTTCTGACTATAATATTTTAATCTCCTTACTCTTTTTTTGTGTGACACATCGCTGATTGTGGAGTCTTTAATGAATGCGTGTTGAGGTCTGGGATTCTGATTGTCTTTATGAAACATGAATATTTCCTCCATGTTCAAAGTGCTCTGTTGATTCCTTCAGTGCTCCTAGATTACACAGGAGTACCAGCAGTAGTTTTACACAAAAAATACATTCATGTAAAAAATTAGGTTGTACCTTGTATGTCTAATTGCAGTGGGGAAAAACCTGCTACTTTGCTCAGCACTTAGTTTCACAGATGTAAGTATGGGGCCTGATCTCTGACCCTTGACTAGCTCCTGTTTCTTCTTCTTTGAGAAGGCCAAAGAAATCTGTAATAGGAGTCTTTTTAGTTTTGTATGTGGTAAGTGTATTCTAGAAGGGAGCTTCTGTAATGATTGGTGTGGGAAATTTGGAGTCAAGTTCCCAAAATTCACCCACACTCCCATTTTTTAGCTATCACTGAGTCCCTGTGCGACCTTGGGCATGTCACTTAACTCTTGGTCCTCAGTTTCCCCATCTGCTAAATGGGTAGTATGATACTTACCTACCCCATATAGGACATGATGGGCTAAATATATCCAGGTTTGTAGAGTAATTTGAAAGCCAAAGCTGGAGGGCATTGTAGAAAGGCAAAATATTATTGCTTTTCTGCTGATTGTGTGTTTTTATGTCTCTCTTCACGTGGAAACTGATCAGCTGGAGGAAGAAGCTGGGCAAATCCGTTCCAAATCTCAGCTCCTGCAAGTGGAACGGGAGAAGATGCAGATGGAACTGAGCCACAAAAGAGCTCGCATTGAGCTGGAGAAGGCAGCTAATACTAATGCTAGGAGCTACGAGGTAGGTATGGCATTCATGCTATCTGACAGCCAAGGCTCCAGTCAGAGCATCTTGAGATCACTAAAACTTTGTTGCATGGCTGACAAATAGTCTGATACTGATCTGACCACCGGATATTCTATAAATGTATTTATTTAGCACTCTGTTGCTCATCAGTATAAAACAAAAGGAGATTCAGGTCTGCTGCATTAAACCTTGTTTCTTCCAGAAGCGTTTAAACTTAATTTGGCACAATTGCAAACATTTGGTATGTTTGACTGTAATGAACTGGAATGATAGCAACACCTGTCATGCAACTGCCATACAAGAGAAGCTGCATTGATAAGACGCTGAGCTCTAGTCAGCGACTATTAGCTTCATTGCCTTCTGGTTGTGTGCCCAAATGTGTTGGCTTAGCTATGTTACTAAAATAAGCAGCAGAGTTTGTGGGCTTTGTCATCCTATAAAGCTCTTAGCATCACTCCAAAGTTCAGCTGCTTTAAAAAAAAAAAAAAAAAATCAATCCAGCAAAATATTATAAGATGCTGGGAGACAGATTTACTCTGTAGCTGTGAAATGGTGGGTCACTGAGTAAATTCCTGGTTCTGCCTCAAGTCAGGTGATCTTGCGATTAAGCCAAGAACAGTTCAAACCTGAATCTAGCTGAGTCAGTCACAGAAACCCTTAAAATACTGGCACAAAAAGGGAGCATCACTAATCCAGCAGTGTGGTAATTACCCTGCTCAAATTCGGTGCTTCATGAGTCATGTGGATAAAGGTTTCAGGAACCTTGCATTGCTTTGCATAATCCTTGCTTAGTATGTAAATCTGTGGCCCGATTTGCTTTGATTAGCAGAGCAATTTGCTTTACATTTTTCAATAAGTGCTAATCAATTTGAGTTAGAAATGAACTTGAAATGGCATGTGAAATGCTGTCAGAGTGCCAATAAAATAAATAAATCTAGCTGAAAAAAACCCAACTAAATCTGCCCCCATATGTTTTGTTGCACTGGTTGTTTATACTGTATGTTTAAAGTTGACTTATTTAAGTTTAAAATATTTTAGACTTAAAATGCTCTAATGCAAATAGAAATTTCACAGAGAAACTTGTCTTGTTACTCCAGATATTAAGGTCCCAGGCTCAGTGAAATAAACTTGTTGTGCAAGGGTAATTGATGTATCCAGGGTTTTCATGTTTGAGCCTATGTAAATTACGCTGTGCAAACCAGAAGCCAACTCTGTGTGCTAACGTCCAAACATCAGTTCAAGAAATGCTTGGAATTTGTCTAGTAATTTTCTGGCTTCATTACCCTGTGTTTCATTCCCCTGTCATTGAGAAGCTTTGCTAGTGAGGGGGGTTAAAGAGTTTGGCTCTGAAAAGCATTGGTTGGTGGGGTTGCCTGTGGGACTATAATGAGGAAGGGGGCAAAGAGGAAAGGACAATGTCTTCACCGTTATGGTTCTTTCTTCTTTATGAAGTCCCTTTACATTTTCCCTTCCCTAGCGAGAGGCTGACCGTAACCAGGAGCTCCTCACACGTATAAAGCACTATCAGGAAAAGGAAGTGGAGGCTGAGGCTAAGCTGAAGGAACAAATGGAGATGAATAAAACCTATAAGAAGAGCATGGAGACTGTGAGCAAGAAGCTGCAGGAGAAGGAGAGCAAACTGGCTGAAGCTAATGAAGTAAGAACATAGCAATTTCTTATTTCACCCAGTGCTCTAGGTGACTTTGAGGGTCACGTGGAATCAGAGCAATCCACTCTTGTTACAATAATTAAACAAACACAGATGAGTTGTGTCCCCTACTCCAAAGAGCTTACAGTCTAAACAGGACAGGAAACGGGATAACAGTTTGGGAGAGGTGAATATGGGGAATATGAGACGACATTGCTTGGAGAAGTGGATTTGGAGGAGAAAAACAGTTGCAGGGCAAGGACATGGAGAGTGTTCTGGGCATGGGGGAAATCAGGATAGAAGTCATGAAGTGGAGAGGGCGGGAAAGCAATGAAGGGAGTGATAAGATGAGAGGGAGTGAAGGAAACGAGCAGGAGAATTGGAGGAGCTGAGATTTAGGTCGGACCAAACTACCAAGAGGGGACATCTTCCAAATAGGTCCTAAATGGCAACTTCCTTTACTAGCATTTGTTAGCTAAGCACCCAAAACTTAGGGACCATGAGGAGGGGTTCAAATGAGTAGATTTAACTTACCAATTGGAATTTGTGGCAATAAAAGTATGAAGACACTGTTGGAGGTTGGAAGAAAAACTAAACCAATAATTTGGAGTCCCGGCAACTGACCTATTTCTATGCCAGTTTTATCCCCACATCCCTCAAATTTGGGTCAGGGATCTTGTCTCTTTAATGCATCTAACGCATTTTGGGTGCAATCCGATATGTTTCAGAATGCTAAAGGTGGGAGTGAGGCATGAGGGTCAGGTGAATAATGGTTATTTGAGCCAATGTGGCTTATTCTTCAACTTTGTGAAGTTCCTTCCTCTGCTTTGCTGTCTATATTTGCTATATAGGGTTCGTCAGTCAACTAGTTTATTTCCGACTTGGCAGTACTGATGTTTGTCCCTCCTTTCAGAGTAGCAGCCGTGTTAGTCTGTATCCGCAAAAAGAACAGGAGTACTTGTGGCACCTTAGAGACTAACAAATTTATTAGAGCATAAGCTTTCGTGGGCTACAGCCCACTTCTTCGCTGAGCCTAGTAGCTTAGTAAAGGAGTAATGGCAAATGCTGCTGTGAATACTGTCTTAGCCATATCTGTTCCTTGTGCCAATCACCATGGTAGCTAGACCTCTACTGAGGACTTGTCTCTGCTATTACTTGGCTGGTTGAAAATATTTGGGTCTCTGTTTTGAAACCCCGCTGCTTAGGAGCATGTGGATGAGGTGATGGTGGGATAGTTGTCAACAGTAAGACAGATCCTCTTGTGAGCACAGGTTCTGGCTTTGAGGTTTGTTTTTTGCGTACCAGTTTGAGGTCATACACTTAATGAATAATGGAAATGTCAATTTGGGTGGCAGATGAAAGAGAGCAAAGAATTTTCTTTGACTTTGTTCTGAGGTGGGTTTGCAGGTCTTATTGTGAATTATTTCTAGATTCAGTGTTTCACATTAGTTAGTTGTTTGATCTCAGCAGTTTGCATTCCATAATGTTCAGCCTGGAGGTCCATTGGTCTATTTGTGTGTTGTTTATTCTTCCCCATCTTTCTGTGAATCCAGATGATCAGCGTATTGAAGGGGAAAATATCTGAGTTGCAGTGGAGTTTAATGAATCAGGAGATGCAAATGACAAGCCAGGAATCTCAGAAGCAGGAGCTGATGGAACAGCTGGATGTGCAACACAAGTGAGTAGGGGATCAACAACTGCCAGGAAAAAACAAACCTTCAGTCTTATGCAGCTGCTGTCATTCAGAAAACGTTCAACAGCTTTTTATTTTTGCTGTTCAAAGGGCTTTTTTGATCTGGATGTGTAGGTTATAAAATTTGCCGGAAACTAGCACTGAGCAGCAATTTAATTCTACCTTAGTAAAAAAAAAAAAAAATCCAAGCTTAAAACCTCCCTTACTTTTCATATTCATGTTGATACTTGATTTTGTACTATGTGTAGTTGAGGGGTGATTAGAAGATCTGATGAGGTGTGTGTCTCCTCTTTCAGCTCCATGTACCAACACTTCTTTTTAGGACCAAGGTTTAAATGACTTTTTATATTATGTAATGTAATCATGTATTTGTTGGTGTGGGCATCGGGTAACTTGATCGTGAGGATCTCTACGGATATATGGAGTCAGTATTTTTTTTTATATGAATGAATATTTCTGCTTTCCTAAGTAGGGGTAATCTGTCTCCACACTGAATATCTCAGTTGCCCCAGAACCTTAAAGAAAGGTCTTGCGGGGCAGTTCTTGCTTTTACACCACAACTGTCCTTGATCGTGGTGGTAAATGACGCTTGAATAAGTGTGTGCCTCTAATATACTTCTATATCTATAATAGATTGTTCCCATCAAGTGATTCTTGTATGTAAATGAATCTCCTATGTCTGCTTAAAACAGAAAATGTCAGGAGGCCAACCAGCAAATCCAGTTGCTGCAAGCAAGCCAGTCTCTGTTGGCAGAACACGAGCAGAAAATTAAGGTGAGAGTGTGTGAGACCCATGCTGAGTGTCTGCTTTTCATTTTTACATAGGAAAAGTATCTGAAAGAGTTACCCTTACAGTAACTGAGAGCCACTCTGTCATATAAATGGCTTGCCTGTTAGGTGGCGTAGAGCTGAAATTGCCTAAATTCAGATTTCAAGGCACAGAAATTAGAGGAGTGGATTACACAGTCTATAATATTCAGCACTTGTACAATAACTCCTCACTTAACGTCGTCCCGGTTAACGTTGTTTTGTTGTTATGTCGCTGATCAATTAGAGAACATGCTCGTTTAAAGTTGCGCAATGCTCCCTTATAGCATTGTCGGTTATTTGGCAGCTGCCTGCTTTGTCCACTGCTTGCAGAAAGAGCAGCATGTTGGAGCTAGCTAGTGGAGGTTGGGAGCCAGGGTGGACCGGCATCCCCGCATCGGCTCCCCTAAGTTCTCTGTGCGGCAGCCACCCAGCAGGCTGTCGATTGCCTGGCAGTTCAGCTGTCCCTCCCCCCACTGCCCTGTGCTGCTCCTGCCCTCTGCCTTGGAGCTGCTCCTGGGAGCCTCCTGCTTGCTGTGCAGAGTGGGGGGAAGAGGGGTGCTAATGTCAGGGTGTCCCCCGCCCTCTACTCCTGCCCCCCCACCTGTACCCCTTCTCCACAGAGCAGGGGGTGCAGGACAGGGCTCAGGATGGAGGAAGCTTGCTGCCAGCAGCTGCTGTCTCAACTTGCTGATCTACTTAAAAAGGCAGCGTACTTAGAGTGGGGTCAGCTTAAAGGGGCAATGCATGTCTCTTTCTCACACACATGGTGTGTGTGTGTGTGTGTCTGTGTCTCTCTCTTACACCCCCCCCCCACACACACCCAATGTGTATCTCTGTCTCTCTCTGCCATGCTGTCTCTCCTACCTCCATTCATACTGCCTTGTAGAGTGTGAGGCTACATTAACAACAATGTGTTAACCCTTCATGGCTCAGCTGAGTGCTAGTTCATCATTTAGCAGCAGGGCCGGCTCTGGCTTTCTGGCCGCCCCAAGCAAAAAAAAAAACCGTGGCGGCCAGAACAGCAAAGCAAAAAAAAAACAACAACCTGCAGCGCGGCCGGAGCCAGGGTGCAGGGGGACTCCCTGCCCTGCAGATGTGCCCCGGCTAGCGGGGGGAGGGGGAGGGAGCGGGGGAAGAGAGAGAAGGGGGGCGGCCAGGGCTTCAGCGGGGCACTGCCACGCGGCCCCTCCCGCCATGCCCCCTACCGGGATGGCTCCGCACCACTCCGGTCGGCTGGGAGGGAAGGACGAGGACTGCCTTGCCGGGCTTGCTGCAGGGCGCTCCCGTCCTCCACGCCGCTGCCCCCTACAGGGCGGCCGGACCGGAACAACAAAACAAAACAACAACAACAAAAAGCGGCCGTGCCGCCCTAGGATTGGGCGGAATGCCGCCTCCTACAAGCTGCCGCCCCAACCACCAGCTTGCTCGGCTGGTGCCTGGAGCTGGCCCTGTTTAGCAGTAAGACATTCCCTGAGAAATATCCCACCCTCTTCCACCCTATGACTTCACCACTTCAACCAAGCTTCACAGTCATTGTTGTGTACAGTATTAAATTGTTGTTTAAAACGTATACTGTGTGTGTGTGTGTGTGTGTAATATATATATATATATATATATATAATATAAAAATATAGTCTTTTGTCTGGTGAAAAAAATTTCCCTGGAACCTAACCCCCCACCCATTTACATTAATTCTTATGGGGAAATTGGATTAGCTTAACATTGTTTCGCTTAAGGTAGCATTTTTCAGGAACATAACTACAACGTTAAGCGAGGAGTTACTGTATAACACTCTTTGTCTTTTCTGTATCAGAGAGTCCAACTGGTCAGAAGCTGTACAGATCCCTTCTGTGTAGATAACTGCTTTGCATCCTTATGTAGCAGATTATTTGGATGCAAACTCAGCCTGGTCTTGTCTGGTCACTCAGGGCTCTGGCACAAATACTTCTAGACCTGTTTGCTTTTTCATGGCAGATGGTGAGCCTTGCAACTCTAAGCTCAGTTCCTGTTCCTGGGGAAATCTTTCCACTGGTGTCAGGGTATCCTTTTTAATATGCATACAAAGTACAGTTAGCTGCAACACTTTTGATTGCAGGTGGACTTGTTGGGGGAAGTATGGAGATGCTCTCTGTCCTGCCAAACTAACTTCTAGGCCAGTTAGGAGTGATTCTTTTCTGTGGTGATAGAAGGCAGTAGAGAGAGAAACAGATGGAGAGAATTAAACTTGACTTTGAGGGAATGCTGATTGTGGAGTTTCCTTTGGTTGGCATTGAATAGAACAAGATTGAAGGGCAGCAGCATTGCCAATTCTACATGGATGCGTCAAGAGAAACTTCTACAGCAGGCAGAGTGACTGGAAGTGGAGGTGGGGAAAGAGGACAAACTGCAGTACTGCTTTAAATAAACTCTTAGTTTGTTGGAAAAAACAATGTGTAAAGTTATACCAACATGAAGAAGGTGTGGACTGCTTGTTGCCCTCTGTCTCCATTGTGTGTGTATGTTCTGTCCTCTCCTAATAAGTCCATCAGAGTACTAATTCCTCATATATATTACCTTATGGTAGGTGAGAAGAGCCGACCTTTGGCTTATTACTCCTTGACAAATAGGGAATTGATGTGTAAGAGGGAGGGCTGATGTCCTTTTAAATGTTAACAGAACCCATTGCTGATGTATGTTGGAGTTAATGTAAGGATAGAGAGAGTGCTAGAGAGAAAAGGATTTGGACAGGTTTAGCAGTCCAGTGAAGAGGTAGCTCTGAGCCTTCCTGAGCTAAACTCAGTTGTCGGCTTGTTCTCATGTCCTCACTTGCCTTCCAGGATCTGGAACAGAAGCTCTCCCTGCAGGAACAAGATGCTGCAATTGTGAAGAACATGAAAACAGAGCTGGCCCGATTCCCAAAGATGGAGCGGGAACTGCTCCAGCTCAGGGAGGATAATGCCTACTTCAGGTGAGAAGGAAAGATCTGCCTTCAATATGGGGCATATGTCAAAAATGGCTATCTTCTGCTGTGGTCCATCCTCCTATAGCTGTCATTTTCTGACTTGGGTGCTTTGCATTATACAGAATGGAAATTTCCAAATAGAATGCTGTGGAAGGAAGTTTAAAGGTCTTCTGTATCTACTGTATATAAGGTTGAGCCAGTGTTGTAATGGTTACTAGTTATTGTGATTTGGAGGGGTCTGGATAATCTCCTTTTGCACAGAGTGAGGGGATCATGAAATGAGGATTGGTCATTTTGGAAGGTGAGACATATTTACCTTCTAGCTTGGATCAAAGGGAAGGTTGTGCATAGTAAAGAGGAGATTGGAGAGGGATCTGATACTAAAGATACTTGCTGATAATAAATCCTTTCTATATGGGATTTGTGATGGGCTATCTCTTCAATCTCACGGCATTTCTAACATGTCTATCCCTGTAATATCTTGGCAAAGATTTTAAATTCTTATTCTGTTACCAGCCAGTCAGCATTTCCATTAATGTTTTGAAGGCATTCTTGTGCCAGTGTATCATTTTGAAAGACTGGCTGCTGAAGTTTATAAATTGCTCAGGTGCTGCCTCTTTTAGAATCTGTTCTGTAGGTTTCCAAAGTACTAATGAATTTTGAAACTCAGTTGTCCTGTGTTATGGAGTAATCTGGCATTACTTTGATATGTTGTTATCATGAGAGAGTTTAATTTCAATCTCTGTGTAAAGAAATGCACAAAAAGTCTGAAGTACATGAGTATCTGATCTTGCCAGCTTCCCTTTACCACAATTTAGAAGACTGGAGTCTAAGCAGGCTCCTTTGAGTTTGCTCTTGATTCAATGACCATTTATCATTGAAACTTTCCAATTGCCTCTATGCAATCCTCTCTGTGTTTGGAAATGTGAAATGTATCGTAGCAGAGTGGAAACAGAAGCACGTTGACAGTTAGTGGTCTTATTTTTGATACCATTGGACTGACTAATGTACCCCCACAAACCCTATATTAAAATAAACTCTGGGCTGAAGAAATCTTCGTATTTGTAAACGGACAAGAGCACTAACTCTTGCCCGTTTCCCTACTTGCTGAGTTCCAGACCTGCATTCATATTGACTTGGGATCATAATGTCAAGACTGTTGTGTTACTTTAAATTCTGTTTTTGTACAATCGGTAAAGCGGGTATGAAATTTTAATATGTTTGGACATAACTCAGGGCATTTGGGAGTGGGAAAACTCAGCCCAGCGAACGCTGCCTCCTGTGTAACCGTCACCTTGTAGCAAAGGTTATAGAAGGTTACCACTTTGGCTCAGTGTCATAATGGCTTCTTCAATGCCTTATGCTTCCCTGTAATTGTGTGTGTATCCAGGAATTTGCACAAGAGAATTGAGTTGCTTTGGTGGCTTTTTAATGGCTTTGCCCTTTCTCTTTTTCTCAGGGAAACGAAGGAAAACAATGGGTTACTTAGAGAGGAGGTGGAAGGTCTCCAGAAGAAATTGGAGCGCTATGAGAAGGTTCAGGCAGCTCTAGTGACCCTTGAATTGGAGAATGAGGTGAGGAGCCAAGAACACTTGCTGTATACGTAGAATTGGGGCCACTACTCTTGCTTGTGTGGGCTTTTAGGGATCTTTAGTTCCTCTATGCATAGTGAGGGTGTAGACAGTGATTGCTGTGGTTCATGGTTCATACTGGCCCAACCCCAAGACGTAGCCTAAGATGTAGAATACCCATATGAGGGGAGTGTTCGTAGTGAGAGAAAAACAAAAGTCTGTCCATTGTTCATCTTAAAGACTTCTCCAAGTAGCAGCCCATCTTCATTGTGGCATCTCCCTTTCACTTTACTCCACCTGCGAATGCCCTTTTGGTTCCTGTGTGCTTACCAGAGGTATTGGTATATGACAGACACATAACGGGAGCCTGTAGCATACCCTCAGATCAGTGCTGCTGGTAGAAGGGGCCACGTACAGTCTTGTATCAATACAATTGATTTCTTTGTCTTGCTGTCGCCAGCAGCACCCCTTTCTCCCCACCCTCTGTCAAAGGTAAAATGATTTTTCAAGATGATTACCTGGTCAAGAAAATTCTTGTGGTGCAGAGCTATTATAAGGGCTAGATCTGACTTGGGCAATCCAATCTGGTACTGGGATTGAAAGCATAGAGAGTTGTGATGCATATCCCTGTGGTGGGGGAGGAGAAATGGGCACAGCAGCTGGTACAGAATTGGCATGTTTGGAATACCGCTTTAATTTCTTTGGTCTCCGCAGTAACAGGATCTAGTACAGTGGGGGTTAATTCACAAGGATAGATAATGGATGGCACAGAAATGGTACATTGTGCCATATAACTGTGGTGGTTGGGAAGGTTAGTGCTGCTGTTAATAGTGTCTTGGGTACACAGAATGATGTTCCAGCAGTGCTGGGCCATGCATAGACGATAAAGTCCACAGGAAGAAAGTGGAAAAGGCTAAGTTGGAAGGAATGGAAAATGCAGCAATAGGAGCTGAGATGTAAGAACGCTCACTTGGGTTTCTTTATTGACTTCTTTTGCCTCCTCCCTAGAAACTTCTGGGAAAGCTGAAAAGCTGGGAAAAACTAGATGAGAGCACTGGCTTAAATATCAGGTAGGTGCTGATGGAGTTAAACCTTCTGTTCCACTTGCTTTACTTCTTAGTGATCTCGATGGCTTAAGCTTGTCAGGCTGTCCACCTTATCAGTCCTCCCGTGGGCAAAGTTGTCTGTTGGTACTCCTCTCTCTCACTGCTATGCAGTATATATGATTATGCCTCGTTAAATACAGTCATACAGTATCTTTTGGGGATTAATTTGTGAAGTGGTGACTAACAGCCTGACCCGGTCCGTTTGAGACTGAGGTGGGTGGGGAGCTGGTTCAGCTCTTAGTTCTCTAAACTTCTTGCATATAACTACATTCATATTAAGAAGGAATTGAGTTAGTGTGACCATATTAAGTGTGGCGCGTTTCATGAGATGTACAGCAAGTCATTTATATGAGTCTGTGATGCATTATTGTAAATATAATTCCTGTAATGAAATCCCAGGAATGTTGCATTAGACTGACCTGACATGTTATTTTCCAAAGTAGCAACTTAGCTTAACAGCCCTTTCTCTTATTATCCTGTGTTTTATATGATGGTAGAGGTGTAATAAACATTTTTCACTTCTAGTGCTGAGAAAATTTCTCTAGGGACAGTGAAATGATTGTAACACTAGTCAAAGTGAGAGTTGATGTGTAACACTGTAGATCAGGGGTTCTCAAACTTCATTGCACTGCGACCTCCTTCTGAAAATAAAGTTACTACATGACCCTGGGAGTGGGGTAAGTGTGGGAGCAGAGCTTCAGCCCCAGGTCCCAGCAAGTCTAATGCTTGCCCTGGCAACCCTATTAAATGGGGTCGCAATCCACTTTGGGTTCCCAACCCACAGTTTGAGAACCGCTGGCTCAGTGGTTTGAGCATTGGCCTGCTAAACCCAGGGTTGTGCGTTCAATCCTTGAGGGGGCCATTTAGGGATTTGGGGCAAAAATCTGTCTAGGGATTGGTCCTGCTTTGAGCAGGGGGTTGGACTAGATGACCTCCTGAGGTCCCTTCCAACCCTGATATTCTATGATTCTATGATACAGAGATTGACATCGTTTAGCATTGAACTAGATCACAGTCCTGGCTCTTCTGATTTGTCTGTGATGTAACCAAAGAGTGGGATATGATGCATCTTCTTCCCAGGGATAGCTGCTGCTTTGCAAGAAGAGTAATCTGCGAAATTAGGGCCATGCTCAGGTGTCACTTTTGCAAGGGCTGTGCCTCTCTACATGTTTCTAAAAGTGTGATTGTGTTTATTGGTGGGAAGAGAGGTGCTTTGCCTAAAAGAACTGCTTTCCTTTGTGCATCCTTGCGTTGAGAGCTATGCTTTAGACAAGAATTAGGCTTGATCTACAACTTTTACCCCAGATCAAACTTCCCCACTCAGGCCCCTGTCCTTATCCCATCAATTGCAGCTGCACAACAAACAAAAACAGTGGAAGTTGTGCATGCAAAATGATGGCATAATTTGGGCCTAGCCTTGTTTGGATTTGGGATACTATATTGGGTACACTGCTACTTTAGGTAAAAGAGGATTGTCTCTCACAAGCAATGTCCCCTTAGTTTTCTCATTCTTTGTGTTGTTCAATGTATGTGATGAGCTACCTCTTCCTTAATGCACATCGGTAGAGAGCACTGCTGAGACCGTCTCCTGCCTCTGCTCAGGATGCATATGTTCAGACTTGCAGGAGAGCGAAGTATTGAGTTCTTCCCACCAAACTTTCTCTCTGCCAGACAGTGGTATGGAAGCTTTTACTTACGTCAAGCTGTTAAAGGTTTAATGAGGTAATTTCACAGTGGGAAGGAAATGGAACCAAGTGACTCTTCCTGCTGAAGTCTGATAACCTCTTCATTTAAAATCAGAATATTCGATGCAAAGTGTTAGTGAGGTTTTTGATTGTGCCGCATTGTTTAGCAGTATTAAGGGTGTTTCTTTGTACAGAAGAACAAATTGCTCTCAAGAAAATCACCTTTTGCATGTGATTGCACCAAGTGGAATTGGGGCGAGTTTTTTATCCAGGCTTCTTTCAGCATGAATTATGTTCATTTTCAGCCAGGAGTACAAGAACCAGTATAAAGGGAGATCATTGTCCCAATCATATTCCTGGAGCGTACCTCTTGTGAAAGCTTGAGGAAAGTTAATTGCTAGACAGTGAGTAGGAGAGAATGGGAACAGTTGGATGGTTATCCCAAAGAGCCAATGCAATGTGCAGTCTGTCTGCTAATAACTAGATAAGCAGGAAGAAAGGGAATGCATTATGTCCCTGTATCTCTTCTTATTAGTTTCTCCATTTATACATGGAATGCAGGGTGCAGGGGAAGAGCGCACAGCCTCTGGCTTTTTGGGGGAGGATGGTTTCTCATTTCCTCCAGCTGTTCTCCAGGCTTCTCTTCTGTGTGCTCGCAATGGCTTTTGTTCACTGATTGCATGGTCCCTGCATGTTCCCTGTCAGATTAGTTTATGAGCAGGCCATTTGGTGTGTAATTTTATCTAATAGTATTTGGAAGGGGCGGGAGCATCTTCTTGGAGTGTTAAGGCCAAACATCTCTGTGCTTATCTTTTTGGGGAATTTTATGGAAGATTTGGTGGTTGTCTTCCAATGCTGCAACTTTGGTGGAAATAAACTATGAAAAGTGCAAAAACTAGATACCTTACTCAAAGGTTGCTCTCCCTGTCCCATAGTCCAATGACCACAAGTTCTGAATTGTTGCCATCTCAACCGGGTGATGGGAATCAGTTCCATCTTCTTTGAAACACGTGATTTCCCCCTTGCCTAAACATTAGAAATTATAGAAGACTGGCTAACGTTGTCTCCTAGCCCTGAATTGTTTTGTGTTGTCCTTCCACTGCTCCTTTTCATCCTCTCCAAAGTTTTTCCTACTCTTATGCTGGTAAGAACAGAACATGCTGTTTTTAATTATACCCTATGTATAATGCAGCATAACTTCAACAGTTTACCAATATGATGGACTTATAAGTTGCGCCCCTCCATACCCAGATCATAAAATCGCAAATGGCATTCTATCTGTTACAGTCCATTTGTACCCAAATCATGAAGCTGTCTGCAGTCTCTCATGCATTTGACCAAGGATTCCTCTATATTCATGTCCTAATGCTGTCCACTTTCCAATTTACTAGACTCTGCTTCTTTGTTAAGAGTGGTGTAGTTTGGGTTTGCAGGAACTCCGTCAGTATTTTGTGTGCCCCTTTGTCATGGACTCCCAGGGATGCTAAGCCTTCAGTTATCCCAAATCTGCAGTTCTTCTGCAACATTAGTTTTCATCTGCAGAATAAATCTACTTGCTGTGTATTAAGTGTATTAGCCTCTTTATTTTGCTCTACAGGCAACTCTCTTTAGAAGAGGCACGGCTGGCTGATATAAACTATTATAACTCTTGATTGCTAGGAATGAGCTGTGATTCTATTGTTCTGTGTCAGTAAAGTGTGTTCCTCTTATTCTGTCTCTCTCCCTGTGGTGCATTGATGACAGTAGATTTTTACAGATCATTGTGGATTGGGTGACCAGGTGGTTGGTTATTTTCAGAGAAGGACTTAGTGAGGGGCACCAGTACAAAACTTTCATAGACTTCAGTGAATATTTGCTTTGCCAGAGGTCACCATAACCTCAGAGACGCCTTCTAATGTAAATAAACCTTGCAGGTGTGAGGCAAGAAATTATTTTTGCAGAATAATAGTGTTTCTGGAAGGGAGTAGGCTTTCTGGGTTTGTAAAAAAGAAATGCATTTAATTTTGATGTGAGTGTGAGGAACTTCCCGCTAGATGGCACATTTTCTCTTGTTGTATCAGAAAAACATTGATTTCACTCCATTGTGGTATGCTCTGACTCCTGTACAAACATCAGTTGGGCACCGTAAAAAGGTCAGGCATTAGTCTAATTAAAATTGTTGGCTTGTTAAAATCAAATGTTTTAAAATCTATTTTAAAACCACACCAGTGTGATCACTTTCTCTGTGTGTATGTCTAGTGGAGTTCCTGTTTGTTGCAGCTATTCTGAACATGAACAGAGATCCACACACAGTTTCTCCAGTGACAGAGTGCAGTACATATCTCAGTTTCTCACCCATCTCAGCAACCCACTTTTTCTCCCTGACTCCCTGTCCTTTCTTTCTTCTCAGACTTGTTCAGTCTAGTTCTCTTCTTCTTCACTGTTATCTCCACAGAATCATCCTTAAGAGGGAAATGTTGTTTGAAATCTAATCATCCTGCCATTCTTTCCTTCCCATTGTTCTTTGTTTATATAATGCTCAGAGTCTATGAGGCACTTGAGAAATCTTCTAATCCAGTGATTTTTCAACCTGTGGTCTGTGGACCCCTGGGAACCCTCTGACTATGTCTAAGGGGTCCACGCAAGGTGGTTGTTACCATAAAACAGTGGTTTTCAAGCTGTAGTCTGCGTCTGCAAACTATGTCTAATATTTCCAAAGGGGTCTGTACCTCCACTCGAAATTTCTTGGGGTCCGCAAATTAAAAAAGGTTGAAAACCACTGTTCTAATCTAAATAAGTTTATAGCTCATCTGGCAGCTCCCTCTTGTACCTGCCTCTTCTTGTCTCTGCTCAGCTGCTGTCTCTTCAGCTACCGGTAAACCACTCACAGCTTAGTGTTTTTCACTGCCAGATCCATCCCAGAATGCTGGTTGCAATAGTTCAGCACTAGAGTAAGGGTGATATGCTTTAGGTGGCTTGCTTTAAAAAGGAGGTACAGCCCAAGATAGGCTGGCTACTAAAATGTTCCCATCTGTTGTTGCTAGTATAGTTAGTTCTGAAGTGACCTCATGCATGCTCTCAAAGCCAGGAGATTAGTGTTTGGAAAGATTCCTGGAAGATTATGCCCATTCCTACAGTCAGATGGGGGGCAGAAGTGCCCACAAATGAGAAGCCACAGGAAGTCTAGGGTTCTGATCACTCCAGAAATCTCTCTCTTTGAAGAGAACTGGTGCAGAGAGAAAAAAAGCAGACAGTTGTGTTCTGTTTTATTTTTAAATTGGTGGCACTGATTTCTGAATCGGACCACCACAGGTAAGATAATCATACAGATCTGTGTCTGTGCAGTAGAACGAATCTCTTAAAGCTGTGGAGGATTATGACATTGGAGGACTGACTGGAGCGATGAAGTGGGGCAGCTTAGGCTTATACAAACTTCTCTCTAGCTAACTCGGTTTCAGAGCTGCGGCTGACCCACAGCTATTAGTACTGCCGTGTGGTTTATTGGTGGTTCCCTCTTTCATGGGCTTTGCTGTCCTGTGAGAGAAGTCTGCCTGCTCAGCCCAGGAATCAGAGGGCAATGGAGTGTTTTGCATTGCTCTCCAGGATTCTTTTCCTTCTTTCTATTTCCATGCCTGGCTGACTCTGGAGGGAGCAACATCTATCTTTCTTCATAGGAAGAAAGGTTCTAGCCTGTTTGTGTAGTCAAATGGGAATGAGGGATAAACTGTGGGTAGAGAGGTATGAGGGAAGCCTGTATATTTGTATCGAATTAGGAGTGTTGTGTTTAATATACTGTGATAATGCTCAGAGGTCACAGTCAGAATTTGGGCCCCATTGATCTAGGTCAGGGATCGGCAACCTTTGGCACGCGTCCTGTCAGGGATAGCCCCTGGAGGGCCGGGCTGGTTTGTTTACCTGCTGTGTCCGCAGGTTCGGCCGATCGCGGCTCCAGGCCAATGGGGGCTGCGGGAAGGGCAGCCAGCACATCCCTCAGCCTGTGTTGCTTCCCGCAGCCCCCGTTGGCTTGAAGCAGCGAACCACGGCCGGTGGGAGCCGTGATTGGCCGAACCTGCGGTCGTGGAAGGTAAACAAACAGGCCCCACCCGCCAGGGGCTTACCCTGACGGGCTGCGTGCCAAAGGTTGCCAATCCCTGATCTAGGTCCTATACAAACACATAGGAAGACAGGTCTTTGCTCAAAGTGTTTACAGTATAAAACTGTATAAAACAGTATAAAAGCTGTAGCCCACGAAAGCTTATGCTCTAATAAATTGGTTAGTCTCTAAGGTGCCACAAGTACTCCTGTTCTTTTTGCGATACAGACTAACACGGCTGCTACTCTGAAACCTGTCAGTATAAAACAAGTAACATATGAAGGGTGTCAGGGAGAGGAATGCAGGTGAGTTGAAGAGCTAATTTTTAAAAACTGAAAGCCAGGTGGAGGAGGAGGAGGAGGAGGAGGCCTCAGTCAGCATTGGAGCATGATGTCCCATGGAGGTCTTGGGATTGATTATCCCCATCATTTCTAATCTTTGCATTTGCTTTGGGCTGAAGCCATCCCATCTCAGTGTCTGGTGTTTAATTCAGCAGTGACACTCTCTGCACGAGACATTTAGGACTCGAATGTCCCTTTCTGTAGTGATGACCCTGTTAGTGTGCCGAGGGTGCCCTCTGAGTTAAATGAAAGAGGTACCAGTGGATTTATTCTTGTACTGAAGGAATTCTTGGTTTAACTGAGTAAATGAGGCAATAGGGAGAGATCATGTGATCTTTAAATCACAGGACTAGGGTTGGCTAGCTTGTGCAATGATATCGCATTAGGGCTGCTTTGCCTGCTTGGTGTCCAAGTGTATAAAGAGAAGCGCAGATTTGACAGGAATTCAGGCCAACGCTTAAGGAGCATTTTCACTTTCCGTGGAGCCTGCCAGCTGCAGGCAGCAGACACCAAACTGCTGACCTGTCACCTAGAGCCAAAGAAGTGAACCTATTAGTCCTGACCTGGTTTTCTTCCTGAAACATCTGTGTGCTGGCTGGCTGACAGATCTTGGGGACTGGTTTTCTGCAATGTCTGAAACCAATTAAGGAGAGGAGCAAGTGTGTGGGTGTGTGCATTTTCCTCTAAGAAAGGATCTAATTAAGTGACAGGTGTCTCTATTTAGTACACTGGTTAGCACAGTTGTAATTTGTAATTACACAGGTGCAGTACTGAATACCGGACTTCCCTTTAGCCAGGTTCCCCTTTTGGAGCGGGGGTGAGGTGTAGGGGCAGGAATAGGGAATCATGTTTCTTGATTTCAGATTTCTTGATTGTGGATTAGTTTCTTTTGCAGTGTTGGGGAGGGAGGAGTGCATAGGAGTTCGGTATCTTTCACTTTAAATCCTGGTAATTATACTAGGCCATACCAAATTTTCTTCCATCTAAAGCTCTGAATGTACTTTGCAACCACGAATGAAGTCTCATAATCTCCTCCTCTCCCACAAGGCAGTAATCTACCTTTCTATGAATGTCCATCTAAAATAAGTGACTGCCAGTAAAAATAAATAAATTTCTGTATAATTATGCTCATGTGCTGACTTTGCTAAAGCTGGACGCCAACATGTTCTGCCTAGCAAATCAAGATTGTAGCAGCTGACCCCTGGAATTACTCAAACATACTCCCACTGCACTGCCAGTTTAATACTGGGCACAGATTAGTGGCATTTCAATGGCAGCCCACCTTGCCTGTTGGCTGAGCTCCGATAGCAGCCAGAGGCACACTTAGTGTTGCTGTCTACCTAATCTTCTTGCCATTTGGCTTCAAGTTATGGCTCTCGCCATTTACGGGTGATTGGGAAGCCAGCTACCTCTAGTGACTGATCCAAACTCCACAGTATTTGGCTCTTCTGTCCCCCTAACTGCCTAGCTCCTGTGGTTATATATTGTCTTCAGAAATAATCTGTGCAATATTTTTGTAATTTAATCAGGAAAATCCCACTCTAATACTCCTCCTAGTACATTAAATACAGAAATAAACTGTAACATGGGTTTATTGGTGCTTTTTTGCCTTTGGACAAATTGTAGATAATATTTTGTGTATAATAATATTTATGTAAAATACTGTGGCATCTTGTTTGTACTCTAGTTTTGGATGAAAAATCATTGTCAATCTGAGAATACAGTCCGACAGTTTCCCTCCTTTCTAACCACTACACAACAACCTCATTATAATTAACTGTACTGAAGGGGGTGGAATGCAGCCATTGTATTTGTTTTTAAAGAAAGTGTAGGGGGTGACCCTGGACATCACAGACCAATTGAAACAGTAGGTTTAAGAATAGTACTTAAATTAATTTATGATAGAAAGAAGGTTTCTGTAAAGAAAATTGTGCTTCCCCAATCTATTAGAATGTTTTATGTCATCAAATTAATAAATAAAGGGACCTAGAAAGCTTTTGTCAAAGTCCCTCACAACAAGTATTGTCATGAAGCTATGTATTTTGTGGCTCAGAAATTGGTTAAGAGACAAAAGACAAAGAATAAACAGTCAACTTTGTTACGTGGCGAAAAATTTAACAGTAGATTATTGTACTAGGTCGGGGGGTGTTTAATATATTCATTAATAGTTTTGAAAAAGGGATGAACGATGAAGTGGCAAAATTTTCTGAGACAAAATGAAGAACGTAAGAATGGCCATGCTGGGTCAGACCAATGGTCCATCTAGCCCTGTCTTCTGACAGTGGCCAATGCCAGGTGCTTCAAAGGGAATGAACTGAACAATCATCAAATGATACATCCCCTGTCCTCCACTCCCAGCTTCAGGCAACAGAGGCTAGGGACACTCAGAGCATGAGGTTTTATCCCTGACCATTTAAGGATAATCAAGGTAAAAAGACGGAGGAATTCCACATGGACATAATAAAGCTAGAACAAGGGGAAGTTCAGTGAAACTGAAGAGCTAAATTGAAAATTGATAAGCGGAAATGTGTAATTAATTTGTGGAATTCATTGCCATAAAATATTGAGACCAAGAGTTTTGCATGATTCAATACAAGGTTAGATGTTTATGTGGATAACGAGACCATCTGCAGTTTAATTAGCCAAACTAACAAAAGTGCTATAAACTCCCATGTTTAATCCAACCTCTAACTGCTTGGTGTTAGGAAGACACTTCCCCTTGGGGCTGATCATTTCATAATTATGCATTTAGAGATTAATGCACCTCTTTCGGAGACATCTTATGCTGACTACTGTCAGAGAATGAACCACTGGTCTGATCTTGAATGGCAATGTCTATATTTTTTTGACCTCTTTCTCTGGTTGGGGTCATGGTGACCACTCTGTTTTAGAGCTAAGTGGCTCTAACTGGGGAAGAAGACAGGTTACTACAGATGTGGCATGTGGAAACTTCATATAATGCATGTAATATATCTGTAATTAATTGTAATTTACGATCTGCGAACATATTGTAACTTGCCTGACTGCTGTTGACAAGGCTCCCCACCTACAACAAGCTGTCTCATCACAGTGGGAATTCCCTGGGTACAGAAAAGAAAAACAAATACAACATGTATGGGAACAATTTAAAAACTACCACTACTATTTTTAATAAGTTACCTCTTTGCACTTGCAAAGGCTCAGCTAAAAAACCCCATGGAATGAGCATTTTATGCTCTCTCCTCTCATGAACACACACTTTTGGTTAACTATAAAATATAGTATTTGTATTCCCCTGTGGGTCCGGGGACAGAATAGGCCCTCTGCTCCTGCATGTCGTAGGAGGAGCAGACTAAAGGGGGCTGCCTGGAGAGGGATGGGCTCTGCCAGGTTAGAAATTTTCCTGAGACACACCATATGATGAGCAAGTCAACCATGTCCATACTGGATTGGTCACAGCCTGGGTTAATAATGACTGCGCCATCCATCTGCCACCAGGGCGGACGCGACAAGTATACTATTTGTGTAACCCCAACAAAGAGGATCCGTAGAAGAGATAACATCACCATAGCCACATGAAATGTAAGGACATTGAGACAAATAGGGAAGTTGAAAGAACTCGTGTACAAAATGGAACAATACATCTGCCACCTCCTAGGAATCTCTGAGGTCAGATGGAAGAACTTTGGAGAGGTACTAATGGAAGAAGGCCATGTACTCTATTACAGTGGAGAGGACAAACATGTCAATGGCGTAGGATTTCTTGTGCATAAAGATATCAAGAATTCAGTATTAGGATGCAGCCCAATGTCCATCAGGCTTATTTCCATCCGTCTAAAGGCAGTACCGTTTAAAATCACAGTGGTACAAGTCTATGCCCCTACAACAGACTACGATGATGAGGAGGAAATTGAGGATTTTTACAATCAGTTCCAAGACATCATTGATAAGGTACACAAGAAAGATATCCTGATTGTACAGGGAGATTTGAATGCTAAAGTGGGCACTGACGCACAGGCAGATTGGCGAGATTATTGTGGTCCTTTCTGTAATGCAGTAACCAATGAGAGAGGATTGAGACTTTTGGAGTTTGCCAGCTATAACAATCTGGTTCTTGTAAACACATTAGGAGCGCATAAAGCATCCAGACAATCAATGTGGCACGCACCTAATGGTCTACATCACAGCCAGATCGACTACATCATGGTGCAAAACCGATTTCATTCTGGGATTAACAGATCTAAAACAAGGAGCTTTCCTGGTGCTGATATTGGAAGTGATCACAACCTTGTGATGCTAAATTTTTGGCTGCGGCTAAGGAAAATCGTCAGGCCAAAGTTCACCAGAACCAAGTTTGACTCAGAGACTGAAACATTGCAAAGTCATTCCAAGCAATGATCGGTGGAAAATTTGCCCTGCTGCTTGCTCTAGAAGAAGACGAGGAAACAATGATGAACAATTTCAACACTGTAATGAATGAGGCAGCAATGGACATCCTTGGGAAACATCTTAAGAAGACAAAACCATGGGTAACAAATGAAATATTACAAATGTGTGATATTAGAAGAGAACTTGAGAGACAAGAACAGCACTGAGGGAGCTGATGAATACAGAGCGATTGGCAGAAAGATCAAGAAAGGAATGAAGGTGGCCAATGAGATATGGATTGAAAAACAATGCTCTAAAATTGAAGAGTATATCGATAATAAAAATAGCAAACGAGCCTTCCAGGTTGTAAAAGATCCAACGAATGAAAGATGGACCAAAGCTAACGCAATTCAAGACAAAGAAGGGAGCAGTCTTACAGAAGAAAGGGACATCATCAATAGGTGGACAAACTACTGCTCTGATCTATACAACCACCAGACAAATGGAAATCCTAGTGTCTTAGCCCAGATTCAACAGAGGAGGATGACTTTCCAATACTGCGTGAAGAAGTGGAGATAGCTGTGAAATCACTCAAGAATGGAAAGGCTACAGGTATTGACAGCATCCCAGCCGAATAGATGAAATTCAGAGGAGAAATAGTAATGTACTCACCAAGATCTGCAACAAGATCTGGCAGACCAGTGAGTGGCCCTCCACGTGGACACAGTCACTAATCATCACTCTGGTAAAGAAAGGCAACCTGCAATTGTGTCAAAATTACCGGACCATAAGCTTAATTAGCCATCCCAGCAAAGTGATGTTGAAAGTCATATTGAACAGATTGAAGCCACAAGTGGAGAATATCATCGCTGAAGAACAGGCTGGCTTTCGTGCTGGAAGAAGTACCACAGAACAGATTTTCAACCTTTGTGTTCTATGTGAGAAGTACTTACAACACCAGCAGGACATCTACCACAACTTTATTGACTTCAAGAAGGCATTTGACTGAGTATGGCACGAAGCTCTCTGGGCAACCATGAAGAAGTACAATGTTGGCTGTAAGCTTATTCTTACCATTAAACAACTGTATGCCAAGGCCAGCAGTGCAGTTCTCGTCAATGGCACAATAGGAGAGTGGTTTCGCACCAGTGTTGGAGTCTGGCAAGGCTGCCTTCTTTCGCCCACACTGTTCAACATCTACTTGGAGCGCATAATGACTGATGCCCTAGAAGATCGCATATGCACAGTCAGCACTGGGGGGCGAACAATCTCAAATCTTCGGTTCGCTGATGACATTGATGGCCTGGCAAGCAGCGAAGATGAACTTGCCAATCTTGTGAAATGATTGGATGAAACCTCTGCAAAATACGGCATGGAAATCAGTGCAGAGAAAACCAAGCTTATGACAAAAAAACGTGACTGGATCATCTGGAGACAGTGAAACAGTTCAAGTATTTGGGAGCAATTATCACTGATGAAGGATCCAAGGCAGAAATTCTGGCTAGAATTGTGCAAACAGCAGCAGCAGTAGCAAAGCTAAAGCCAATTTGGAGGAATAAGAACATCTCCCTGGAATCCAATCTGAAACTGCTGCACGCATTGGTCATCTCCATTTTTCTGTATGCGTGCGAGACATGGACCCTTATGGGAGAACTTGAATGGAAAATACAGGTAGTAGAGATGAGATACTTCTGTAAAATCCTGGGCATCTCCTACTTTGAGCACGTCACTAATGAAGAGGTCCGCAACATCATCACTCAATGCACTGGGTCATATAAAGACCTCCTGATGACCGTGAAGAAGCGCAAGCTGAAATGGTACGGCCATGTAACAAGATCATCTGGCCTATTCAAGATCATCCTCCCAGAGACAGTAAGGGGAAGAGGAGGTAGACAGATGAAGAGATGGATTGACAACATAAAAGGGTGGTCAGGAATGGACTTTGCTGAGACTCAAGCACTGACACGCAATTGTCAGGGGTGGAGACAATTGGTTGTTTGCTCATCAGTGATGGTGCCCCAACGACCAATGCAGTTATGGGAATGATGATGGTGATAGTATTTGTGCACTTCTAAAAGTAGCAAAATTTATCGTCAAATGTTTTGTCCTTCACTAAAAGTAAAATGATACAGGCTAAGCACTGTGGTGAAATTCACGCTGTGCAGAGACCAGAAAAATTCTCACAAAAACTCTCAAAATAGATAAGGACTTTTGCTAGCCCTCTGTACAGTGATAAGTGCTGTGCAAATGTCTGTTGCACAATTCTGCCAGTGCAACTCAGTCTTGACCTGCAGTGCTCATGCTCTTCCACGTTGTAAGGTAGTGGGGTGGGAATATATGGGAATGGTGTTCCCACACTCCCATGCAGTGTACATCTGAAGTCACACTCCATGGAGGATGCCATTTTAAACAGAAATGCACCAGGAGTGGGAGGTCCCACTGATGGGGTGAAGTACCTGCACTTAAAAAATCAGGACTGCACCCTGCTCTGATGCAGGTTGGGGTCAGGAGGAGACTGAAGAGTTGGAGTTGAACTGGAGGAACTTAAAATCTTTGTGAGACAGAAATCTTTGGACAGCTCTAAGGTAGGCAGTTGTCTCTAGATCTATCACATATAATTAATTCCCTCCTGAAACTTGCAGTTATCTAATTGTGGTTCTGCCCTTTCTGCTGAGGCCACCATTCTAAATATGGAGAGATTTTGGAGGTAGCCATAATGTACAGAATGTGACGTGCTGCATCTGCTGGAGGATTGCTCCAAGCCTTTTCCATCTTAGCCAGACTGTCATCTCATGCTAGAAGTCACGTCATTCTTTGCTTTGTCACTGGTAGCCTAGAATTTAGCTGTTCTTTGTGGGATGCCTTTGGCTTTTGAAAGGGAAAAAAAAAGTCACTCGGGCAGATCAAAGCCTAAAGTCTCTTGTTTTCATAATGGTCAGAATGAAGTTTTGGAAAGCATTATGCCAAAGGGGGATTAGGTGGCCTAGTGGATTCATTTATTAGTATTTTACCTCTGGAGGTCTGGCTTCAAATTTTTGCTGTAGTTCACAAATGAAATAGTTTGGTCTGTCCTAGTCCCTAATGGGCATTGGTCCATATAATCAAGTACAGCACAATTTGACCCCAATGACTGCCTCTGCTCCTAGGTGTGTAAAATCAGAATGTTGTAGATCAGGTCTGAAGTGCCTTATTCAGATGATGGACAAACTTTCCCTCTATTAAGAATAGAAACATGTGTGCGCATGATGTCTCTTCTATGGCGGATCCTCTGTGAGTAGCCAAAATCCCCATTTCCCAGCCCTGGAGGGAACCAGTGCATCAGACACATCATTGCCCATTGCTGCTGTATTTCTTGCAAGTGGCGTTGAGAGTCGGTAGAAAAGCAGTTGGGTGAAAGTAGCTTTTTCTCTTTTGAGAGGGTGGTGACCCTTGTATTATGTAAATAGCTTGAACTCTGGTGCTCACTCTGCGTGAAAGGAAAGATTTCCAAAGCGCAGACCTTTTTAAAAAAGCCACTTTAACGCAAACAGTACTGGCTTAATGTAACTAAAGTGAAATTATCATTTAAATAGCAGAGACTAATCAGCAAGGGGATGGTGTGCTGCTGTCAGAAGGCTCAAATGCTCAGACTTTATTTTTATTCAGCCTTTCATTTTGACATTTCCACAAACACAATAACTGCTAAAGTCGCTAGCTCGTGTAGAATTTTAACCTTCCATTTCCATTTAAGTGTGTCTCGGTATTTCACCTTTGAACTACACTGCCCATGTACTCTCCCCTCTCCTGTGCTACAGTGTGCAGCACATAAAAAGTCTTCATGATAGAGAACTGTTCTTAACATAGGTGTAAAAAATTACTCCTGCAAATGCCGGTTGGACATGCTTATGCCGGATGGTGTTGATGGAGCATGACACATAATCTGTTCTTTAAAGCCATTCTCAAGATAGAAATGTGAACATATTGTAAAAACTACTCATTAATTATTATATACTTCAACAAAAAATGTGCCCCCACCTTTCAGAGTCTATAGACACAGTTCCTGCCCCGATGACCTTGTTATCGGCCTTATCTGATCAAATAACAGTTTACCAAGGATTGTGGTGGATTCTCCATCATTGCCAATTTTTAAATCAAGATTTGAGGTCTTTCTAAAATATATGCTCTAAGAATTACTTTGGGTAAATTCTATGTCCTGTGCTATATGGGTCTAGATGATCTACAATGGTCCCATCAGACCTTGGAATCAGTCAAATCTATGAAGTAGTGTATGGGTAACAAATAGTATGGCAGGGAATGGGCAGGATAAGGGTTGCAGTAATAATAACATGTAATAACCGTATTTAAACATACACACTTCTTGATGGCTAATTAAGTGTGATTTAATAAAAACCACACTTATGCTCCAGTGATACCATCTGGCATAAACATGTTCATATTGATGAAGAAACCATTTTATACCAGGATTTAAAAATGGTTCCCTAACATGGGGGAGTGGGGGAGAGAGTCTCTAGTGCAGGGGTGGGCAAACTTTTTGGCCTGAGGGCCACATCCGGGTATGGAAATTGTATGGCGGGCCATGAATGCTCATGAAATTGGGGGTTGGAATGTGGGAAGGGGCTCCAGCTCCGGCTGGGGGTGTGGCTTCCAGGGTGGGGCCAGAAATTAGGAGTTCGGGGTGCAGGAGGGGGTCTTGGGCTGGGGATGAGGGGCTTGGGGTGCAGGAGGGTGCTCCGGGCTGGGACCGAGTGGTTTGTAGGGTGGGAGGGGGATCAGGGCTTGGACCGGGGATTGGGGCATGGGAGGAGGTCAGGGGTGCAGGCTCCGGGCGGCGCTTGCCTCAAACCGCTCCGAGAAGCAGTGGCATGTCCCCCCTCCGGCTCCTACGTGGAGGTGCAGCCAGGCGGCTCTGTGCGCCGCCCCATCCACAGGCGCCATCCCCGCAGCTCCCGGAAGCAGTGGCATGTCCCCCCTTTGGCTCCTGCACGGAGGCATGGCGCCGGCCAACCGGCTCTGTGTGCTTCCCCATCCACAGACGCCGCCTCTGCAGCTCCCATTGGTAGAACTAATCTAAGAGCGATGTGATATTATTTAAGCTCTTTGTTTAACAACTGAAATCTTTCTTCTCCTGCAGCCCCTGTATCAGTGAATATTTTAAAATTAAGCTCGTATGTTTACTAGGAGATTTCCCCCTGCCACCAAACCCTCTTCTCAATCCATATTATAAGAAGGTGTGTGCGCACAGATTCTTTTTTGGGAAAAATATGTATTTCCTTTAGTAGGAAAGACATGATATTTTCTTTAGCATATCTTTAAAGGCATATCTTTAAAGGCACATAGTGGACTTGACAACTTAGTCAATTAAAAATAATTAGAATGAGCACAAATTAGTTTGATTTCTGCCCATGAGACCCCCTGCCAATTGCATTTTCTTGTTTTTAAAGAAGTAGAACATAAGAATTACCATACTGGGTCAGACCAGTAGTCCATCTGTTCCAGTTTTCAGTCTCTGATATTGGCCATATGAGATGCTTCTGAGCATCATGTAAGAATTCTGTAGTCGACAATTATTGGGGAAATGTGTTCCTAACTCCTTTCAGACTGGCTTATGCCCTGGAGCATGAAAGCTGCTTAAATCTGTCTTTCTTTTTTCTCTCTTCTGCTGCTGTGTGGGAGACCCAGGCAAATGGGAAACTGACTGTACACAAGGTGCTGTCAGATGCACAAAATTAACAAACAAAATATTTTTCACTTCTCTAATCTTTCAGTTCTTTGACTGCTTGTCTGTATGTATTTCACTTCTGGTGTGCAAGTGCCCTATGTTCTTGATATCGGATTCTTCTGGCTACCAGTGTCCGTTGAGCTGCACCTGTGCCACGCATTTCCTTGTGGCCACCCACTCTCCACTCAAGGGTATAAAGGGTAGAATAGGGCCCATGGCTGTAAGATAGAACTGAGAGAGCAGTGTCCCTGTGTCTTGCACTTGAGATTTAGATGTGGATTTTGTATAAAGTTACCATCAGTGTAGTTAGATGGGTTCTTAGTGGTTGGGGTAACTATTATAAGCTTTAGTTTGGATTAATGTCTTTTTAATCACCTGTTACTGGCTTTTCAGCCTTAATTACTCACCAGAAATCCCATGGTTTTAAGCATTATTCATTATGCAAGGTACTCATTTCTCTAAATGACAGACTGAATGTTTTTTTGTTTTTGTAAGGGGCATGTCACTGAGAAATATTTTTTGTCATTTGTTCTTCAAACAAACTCCTAAAGTGAGAGATGCTTGTGTAGTGCTTGCTTAAAATGTTTGTAAACAAGTCAATGAGACCTTCAGACCCAGGGAAGCAGGATCTGATTGGTTCTGAAAAAGAGCTCTGTGTATCTTGAAACTTGTCTTTTTCACCAGCTGAAGTTGGTCCAATAAAAGATATTACCTCACCCACCTTGGTTCTGAAAAGTCATCTTCTAAAACACCCTGGCAGGCAATACTTCTGCCTCAGCCTCCAGGGCTCCTGCATCCTCCTTGAAGCAATCCTCTGCTGCTCTGTCTCCCAAGCCTTCCTCCTTGTCAGAAACGGGTAGGTCACAGCACTGCTCCTCTAAGGAACACAAATGTGGGTCTCTGTTCCAAGGAGCTTCTAAAAGACTGAGGGATAAATCCCATCTCCACTTCTAAAAGGCATAGCTTAAGGCCTCATCTGGGTCCCTCTGGCACCTGGAGAGACCCTGATACTAAAACTCCGGTCTAAATCTCAGTCTTAATTTGACTTTGGTATGGAGTCCATGGTTACGTCCAATGAGCTTCCCCAGTGACTGGGGTTTTCTGCCCCAGTGCCGACGTTGCTGGTACCAATAACCTTGAGCTTATTACTCTTGGTACAGACGATGTTGGCACTGAGGTTTACAGTGCTGGTGCATATGACTATCCCAGCAGATCCACTGCTGTTATCTTCACTGGTGGAATATATCTGTGTTAGTACCAGGACCTTCCTTGGCATCGAGTAGGGTTCCACCATCTTCAGATTCCTGCAGGAGGAATATGCCTCAGATCATAGTGTAGAAGACTCTCCTATATACTCAACCCTATGGCCCCTACTTCTCAGAAAGGGATTCTAGGGTTAGGAGTCATACTGAGCGTAAGAAATATTAGAAAGGTTTGGTACCCCCCTACCCCCAACCCTAGCCACCTGCTCAATACCTGTACGGTCTTTATTCCTGGCCATACTGGCAGCCTGGAGCATGCCCCATGACAGGAAACCCGGTTCTTCTGTGCCATCCGTAGTTAGGGTTCCTTGAGGTTTCACTAGCAATAACTTGCTCAACTCTCCTATTCAGAAATTTCACAGTTGCAAATTTCAGAATAGGAACACCGACAATCTTTGGAGGTAATCTCTGCACACATTTCTTCCTAGCTGTCAGGCAAGACTGTTGCACCAACTGAATTTCTCCTCATGATGACTACGGAACTTTCCAAGACGTTCTGTGCAGGATGGCCAAGGTGTTGGAGATTCCTGTATATCTTCACTTGAAGGACTTGCTGTGCTGGTAAACGATGGATTTTTAGAACCTGCACAATTGCTGTGGCAAATGTCAGCATCAATCTCACTAACTTCGAAAAAAGTAAATAAGAAATACTAACTCCCCTCTGGGATTTGAGTATTTTTACTCTCACTAGTTTCTATTAATAGTTACATAGGTCAAGAAAGAACGAGGCAGCAGACTTCAAAATCTACTCTAAAGGAGAAAAAGCTGAAAATTTGAACCTCTTTGGAAGAAAAAGCTCTTTATCAGCTAGTGTACTACTTAGAATAAGCAATTACCAGTCTCTCCTTTCCAGGTACAACAATCTCAGTTGACATAAACTGTAGAATTCTTGGCTAGAATGCCACAGGACCTTAAGGCGATTGTCACAGAAGGTTAGATCATTGCATGTACCTCTTTACAAGCTGCTATCAATGAGTCAGGCAGTGTGTAGCACCAGCGTTAACTGTGTGCTGGTCCTGGCTTCAGCCTTTTGGAATTCCTAGAGAAGTCCAAAATACCACTGAAGACTTTCCTTTTGAGAGGAATGAACTTTTTCAGTGCCAAGACTAACTCTGCACTATATTCTTCAAAGGATTCTAAGACTACGCTTAGATCCTTGTGCATTTACACCCCTTCAGGCCGGAAGAAAACAGCCGAAACAGCAGCCATACTTGAGGCAACCTCTTGTTTCTTCAGGCGACGCATCTTACCAGAGACCAGCCAGGCCACTCAGAAGAAGGCAAAAGTTTCATAGGAGAAGGCTTTGTCTACTGTAACTGGAATCTCAGCAAGATTGATGCCATCTTCTAGGCAGTCCGTTACGGTTAAATTGAGAGTCCGTGTTAGAGGATCCTTACCCTCTCCCCACTCCATTGGGGGATGGCTTGAATTATTTTTAGGGAACTTGGAATGCTATTACTAGAGATCAGTGGTCAGAGAGATGATACAGAAAGGTTATGCAATCCAGTCCCAGGAGCTTCCTACTCCCCACCCACCTTTCCCATCTCTTTTCAGGGATCCCTGTCATGAGAGACTGTTAGATCAAGAGGTACAGTCCCTCCTCACTCTTGGAGTGATAGAAGAGGTTCCACCTCTGGAAGTGGTTTCTATTCTGGTTGTTTTCTAGTTCTAGTTCCCCCGAGTCAGGTTTTTTTCTAGTTTCCCCCAAGTTGGCATCCCATTCTTGACCTGCCACGTCTGAACTCCTTTGTCCGTAGGTTAAAATTCAGAATGGTGATCCTCGCTTCAATAATTCCTACCTTGGATACTTTAGACTGGTTTGCAGCTCTCGATTTGCAAGACACACATTTCCATCCACCTAGTCCACAGAAAATACCTGAAGTTCATAGTTGGGAAGGCACACTACCAGTGCAGAGCATAGTTGGGAAGGCACACTACCAGTACAGAGCATTGTCTGTTAGTTTGCCAACAGCCTCCAGGGTGTTTATGAAATGCCTGGTTGTAGTAGCAGCACATGAAAGCAAGGCATTTTAGTGTACCCGATATCTTGACAACTGGCTGATTTGGGGAAGTTCTCGGCAGGTCACAGACAACATTCAATACATCCTTAAGTTGTTTTCAACTCTGGGCTCAAGATCAACAAGGGCAAGTCCTCTTTTAACAACTACTCAAAGTTTAGAATTTATAGGAACATTGATAGACTCCATTACAATGAAAGCATGTCTGTCTTGTATCAGATTTCGACAACGTGGCTGTTCAGCCGATCAGTGTTCAGCTGATGGGGATTTCCAGACACAGACTTGCTCATTACCAATGAGAAGAGAAAATTCAAAACCATCTGTTCCACAGTGAGTTGGAGTCCTGGATCTCAAGCAGACACATTCCTTACACCTTGGTCTTGATAGCTGAAGTATGTATATCTACTGATTCCTCTCATTCCAAGAGTGTTGAAGAAGGTCAGACAAGAAACAGTATTGATGATCCTCTTAGGCCTGGTCCACACTACCCCCCCACTTTGGACTAAGGTACGCAAATTCAGCTACGTTAATAACGTAGCTGAATTCGAAGTACCTTAGTCCGAACTTACCGCGGGTCCAGACGCGGCAGGCAGGCTCCCCCGTCGATGCCGCGTACTCCTCTCGCTGAGCTGGAGTACCAGCGTCGACGGTGAGCACTTCCGGGATCGATTTATTGCGTCTAGACAAGACGCGATAAATTGATCCCAGAACATCGATTGCCTGCCGTCGGACCCGGAGGTAAGTGTAGACGTACCCTTAGCTCCAGCCTATCCCAGACAGTATTGGTTTCCAGAACTGATGAAGCTCTCATTACCACTGCCCATAGACATGATCTCTCAGGATAAAGGAAAGACTGTGTATTCACACTCAGTATCTCACTGCCCTGGATGCTGTTGTTTAATTGACTTAGAAAGAACTTATTCTTGAGATGTGCAGAACATCTTAATCCATAGCATGAAAAGATGCTACAGAACTTAATTTTTTTCTCCAAAGCCACATTCTTCTGGAGGAGAAGCCACACTCCATACTTCAGATGTTCTTAGAGCCCTATCTTTTTATTTGTATAGAAAAAAACCATTTGGGGTCTCCCCAAGACTATTTGTTGCCTTTGCTGAAAGATCAAAGGGTCAAGCAATGTCAACCCAAAGATTGTCTAAATGGGTTGCAAACTGAATCAAACTTAGTGATAAGATAGCTATCTTAGATCCATCTGGTCAAGATGGGGCTTGTTGCACCAGAGCACAAGCAACTTCTGTAGCTTCTTTCACAAGTGTCCCTATTGTTGACATATGTAAGGCAGCTACTTGGAAAACTATCCATACTTTTATTATGTGTTATTCTTTAGTAGAGACGACATGATCTGATGCATGATTTGGCAGAGCTGTTTTACAGGCCTTAATTAGACTCCCTCTATCAGGTTACTGCTTGCGAAATAAATAGAAATAAATTACATAATATAGACAAGTATTCAAAAGAAGAAAGATACTTACCTGTACAGTGGAGTTCTTTGAAATATGTTGTTTATGTATTCCATGCCCCATCCTCCTTCCCTGCTATTATGGAGACTTATAATATCTGGACTCGGTATTGGTGAAGGAACTAAGCATCTGTTGGCCTTGCTTTGTCTTTTATGCCCTCAGGAAGTGAAAGGATATGTAGGGCACGGACATGGCTCAACAGATGCTGCTGACCCAAATAATTCCGATCTCAAGTACATATGGTATACCAGAAGTGGAATACATATAGGCAACTTACCTCAAAAAACTTCAGTTACTGTACAGGTAAGTAACTTTATAAATAATCTTGACTTGTTACAAGAATAGATAAATGATTTACAGACAGAAGTAGGGTTGTTAAGTTGATGGTGTCTCCTGAAATCAATCCTATTCTTCTTGCACTTTTAGCTGAGGAGATAAAATCAAACACACAAACCTGGTTGTAAACTTGTGATCTGATTTGTTTCTTGCTGCTTTCCCGCCTCTCTCCCTTGCTCTTTGATGCTTCATTTGATATGCTGTTAAATGCAGTATTGTGGGTTTGCTGGCTTACACCTCTGTTCTTCCAGAATTGATGGGGAAGAGTTGCAGACTAGAAAGAACTGCCTGAAGCGAGCAGGCTGAATGAAAGCAGACACTGAACTGGGTCATCCAGGGAATTCTGCCTGAGAAATTTGCAAAGATTTATGTTTTGAAAGCAAAGATGGGAGGTGATGAGGCCCCAGTGAATCTGTGTGTTTAGCAAACACCTGAAATCAATTAGTTTCCTATGATAATTTTGAAAGCGCTGACCTGGACTGTTGAAATGAAATGTTCAGGGCTGCTGTTTTAAATTAGGATTTCTGAGGGACTAGAATGTTAAATGTGTAGAAAATGGAGCCAAGCCTTCTCAGCAGGAGGCAAATAAAACCTGTCCACAACTCAGTGCAGCCTAATCAATTACTATAGGAGGGGAGGGCAGGAATACCCGCTGTCTCTTATGCAGTCGGGTCCAGGGAGCATAACGAGAAACTTTTTTTGCAAGTTTAGTGGTTTTTGCCTAATGGCTGCTGATGTACTGGAATATGTTTTGCAAACTTTCCTAGTATAGTCACTTGACAGTGGAACATTCTCATACTGAAGTCATGTTCTATACGGAGCAGCTTTGCAGTATGAGACTCATGAGCTCTGGAATGGCAGGTGCAAAATACCTAACATTGAAACAGTTCTTAATTTTTATTGTACCTTGTTATAAAGGGAGTTTGAAGCTATAGAGTTGACTCTGAGCACCATCCAGTGTATATGCCATTTTGGCCTTTCTAGAAATGTCTCCATTGTTTTTGAATCTGTCTTCTCTCCTTTTCTGGTTCCTGCCTCATTCTCAGTTCGTATCCGTTCCCCTCCTTATCCCATCCTGATCTCTGATGATGTCAGCCTGGTTTACAAGTGCTGTGTCTTCTGATCAGTGTAATAGAAAATGATTCTCATCATTGTTGCATAACTTAAGAGGTCCTTTTTGGAGTTTGTAGACTGCCACTGAGGTTGAACTCTACTTACCATTTCAGTTCTATTCCAGAAAACCTGATCACATCAGTGATTTTACATGTGAGAGGTCAGGCTCTCTGGGAAAGTGAAGATAGTCAGGAAAACTTTTCTCCATGGCAATGGAATATTTGGGGTAAGGAGAAATCTGAAATTCCAGATTCCCACTCAAGACATATCCTGCTGACAGGAGAACTGAACAATTTCTCCTTCAATGAGATCTCTTCAGCCATGGGTTGGGATAGGAATTGTCCCTCTGTTTCTGTTGTATACAAAAAGCTTTTAAGGGAGGTCTTGGTATCCTGCTGGCTTTTCTTTGGGAGGGCAAGTGCAGGGCATCGTGCTCACTGTCTTTGATTGGAGGTGTTAGTGCTTCATATAGTTGTCCTGAGATGGGGACTCAACTTCTAGTCTATTCATCAATTGGCTTGGGTAATTTCCTGTGATTCTTCACAGATCTGCTATTGACTCAAGTTGAAAGTTGATAGTTTAATCCAGTTAGGAATTCTCTTTTATTCTGTTTGGCTAGTGCATGTCCAATTGGCCAAATTACATTTTGCAGTTGGTCAGTGATTTCTGTGCGCTATTTGTATTCCCAGACTCGATGTTTTGTGGCAGCTGGAGGTTGCCTGCAAATTGAGCATCCACAGAGTTCAGGGCGACGTTGATGACATGAAACCTGCTGGTGATTAGCATCTCATTTAGTCCTGATCGCTTCCAGTGGGATTTTGGCAAGATGTCTCCTGCCTTCTGCATAGCTGGACCACTTGTCTTGGTGACCGAGTACCTATCATCTTGTCTGTTTGGAAGTGGTTGGAATGCAGTTGGCAGTGCCCACAACTGGTATATCTGAAAGTCTGTTAGTAAGAAATAGTTAATTGGAAAAAGAAAATGGTCTAACATGGTATTTTATTTCCATATTTTACCGTGGAGGTGGTAGGATTAGGTGGCTGTGTGTACTATTCTTTCTATACCTTATGATATCTTCAATGATAGAACACCACACTATTTCTCAACTAATCCATTATAACATAATCCAAATTTTTCTTTAACTGTAGATGTGAAAAAACATCTTGTGATATGTTGACATTCGTATATACTTGCACTGTTTTAATTGTAATGGTCCATTATATTCTTACAAACTTGTATTCTTCCATAAGTTCTTTTCTCTCTAAGGTTTTTTTCTTAATTTTTGTTCCCATGTCCTGTATATTTTTATTTCAACCATGATGCAGCCTTACTTAAGTAGAATTCAGGGGATGTGGCAGTTACTTGTGATGCTAACATAGCTGCAAAGTAGGTGGCTTATGGATGACATACTTATAATTCTACATTGTTGTACTTAATCTATCTATAGTATATAGTTAATTGACTGTCCCCAACATAGAGTACCTAGTAATATAAAGTGCGGCACAAGTGTATCTAAGGCTGTAAGAAAAATATGATGATATGTTTGAGAAATTGTGTGTTCACATAAGTAAACTATTTTCAGGCCCTGATTCAGGCAAGTGTTCCTACTTAAGGGAATTTTAGCACATATTTAAGCATATGGTTAAGTTCCATTTAAAGTTAAGCATGTGTTTAAGTGCCTACCTGAATCAGGACCTTAATGCATATACTATAGGGGGCAGAGCTAAGGTTGTGCTTACAATCTTAACGTTGCAATTTACTGACTTTGGGGAGCTTAACCATGCAGTTTTAATATTTTCTTAAGGTATTCTTATGTGGATTTATATAATACTACAATTTTGTGATAATTTGCAAGAAAGAGAGAGACAAGTTCCTCGCACTAAAGAGCTTATACAAACATGACAGGAGATAAAAGTAAGGTAAATGAGATACAAAGAGATTATTGGTGACAAAAACAAGAAAGGAAGTTGTTGATTAAGAAATGAGTCCGAAGGGGAGAAAGACAGTGATTGGTCGATTGGAACTCGGTATTGTTTCAAGAGGAAGGAGCAATATGAAAAGAGGCATAAACCTGAGAGGGGAGAAAAGGAGAGAGGAGTAGGGAATAGGAGCGAATGAGTGAAAATATGTTAGAGATTGTATAGCGTTTTGACTTCTGCTGGGATCTTCCCTGCCTCTAAACAATGTTCCTGTGACTTTTCAAAATGGAAAACTTCTGGCAGCTCGTGGGTGCGTATTAGATTTGCATGTTTACATTCTTCCTACTGCTTGTACAAAGTCCACTTGTCTGTCTGACTGTGTTGACCAGGGGACGATGGTCTACTTTTGATGTCAGATTGGGATTTAGACATGGTACATGGGGCCAAATTCATCCCCCATTGACTTTGATGTAATTACACCTGGTATGAATTTTGCCCATGATCTCTTAAAATCATCTGTTTCTCTCTTTCCCTAGAGAGAGGCCCCTGCAGTCAGATCATTTTTAAACCTTTTCTGTTTATAATGGTTTGAATTTCTCACATCTGTGGGTGTCGTTGCTTGCATTTTTCATTTCCTGCTCTCTCCCTGGTGAGTTTAAGGGGCTTAGCTGAAGAGGGTAGGAAACACCGACCCCCATCATTGCTTGTGTCTCCTCTGTAACCTGTTGTGTTTGTCAGAGGCAGCTTGAGAGTCCAGGTCATCTCGCTGTTGTAGAAGAGCTGCAGTTCCCTTCTGTCTGAACAATAAGCTTTGTATCTGTTTGTACAGTAATGAACTGCTTTTGTTTCCTTCAGAAACGTGCTCTGCTGACTGGAGTGTTTCCATTTACAGACAACCCTTGCCAAATTAATTTTATTTAATTATCTCCCAGGGCTAAGCTTGAATACATTTTGTGTTAAATTCACCATTTCTCCCTCTTCTGAACGGAATGGACTTAATATCCTTGTTAAAATCTGATTAAAACTAAAATTGAGTTTTTTGAAGTCTGATTATCCCATGAAATGGAATTTTTAAACCTAATTACGAATGGATTTGCATACATTTCTCAGCACCATTGAAAAGAAAGTTGAAATAAATTTATTAATGAAATCCTCTTTTGCTGTCTCCTTGGGGCATGACATGATTGCAGGCGAGTGAGGGTGTGAAGTGGGAAGGAGGAGGAGAAAACCCCTCCTTCTTGTGAAAATTCTCTCTTCCCCAAGAAATTAGTTCCAGAGCAGCCCTGACCCAGTCTCATATTTATTCCTTTCTCTGTCACATAGCCAATTTGGGTAATTGATGGCTTTTCTGAGGGTGACTACACAGCTGAGCTGTTTTCATGTATTCAAAGCTTTATGCTTTTTTGAGGGGAGGATGTAAGAGGGAGGGGGACGTGACTATTATGTTCTCTTCACCCTCTTGTCTGAAGTAGCCCTGATGTGACATCAATAAGCAGCTCCCCCTCCTTCTCTGTGGGCAGCTTTATACTTAAACATTTTTTTTAAATTAGGTAAACTGGACGGCTTTACACAAGTGCTGGTAAATGCGCATGTGGGATTTCTGATTATTTAAATGCTGGCCAGGGTTGGAAGATGGAGCTTCCCTGAAGGAAATATTTGAATCTCCTATAGCTGGTCATGCTTGCTGCACTAGGAGTTTGAGCATGGTCCCTCCAGTGCTAGTGGAGAACACGTCTGGTTCCAATCTTCAAGGGTAGCTGTAGTTGGGAGACAAACATACAGGATAATGTTGGTTTTATTTTAGAGGCTAATACTTCTAGCCCCTTCCGTATTCTTTTATTTCTTAGGGCTTGTCTACACTACCACGCGCAATCGATCTAAGATACGCAACTTCAGCTACGTGAATACTGTAGCTGAAGTCAACGTACTTAGATCTACTTACCGCGGTGTCTTTACTGCAGTAAGTCAACAGCTGACGCTCTCCCGTCGACTCCGCTTGCGCTCCTCGTTCTGGTGGAGTACCGGAGTCAACGGGAAAGTGCTCAGTGGTCGATTTATTGCGTCTATACTAGATCGCTGCCTGCCAATCCAGCGCGTAGTGTAGACAAGTCCTTAGAGGGATTTTCCTCTTAGATGAGAGGTAGAGCCCCTGAAAAGACTTGACGTCTTCTTGGTCATTTTCCTTTGTTCTGTGGGATAGATCCAGTCCGAAGAATAATACCTGCGATTAGGCCTTTTATAACTCCTACTAATCCAGTCCAAAGAGTGCATTGTCTCTCTTCAGTATGCTGCAGATTTTGTTCAGTGGTATGATGAGGCTCTTCAGGACAATTCATTATCTGAGTCCAATAATCCTGGATATATTACATGATTGTCCAGTGAATAAAGCACTAACATTTATGCAAAGTGACTCTTAAGCAAAGGAACTTGGCTTTCTTAGGCCTTTTTTTATCCTGTTTTTGGCAGTTTTGTTAATTATGAAACATAACAAGAAATGTGCAGTTCTTATCTTTCCATTCTTGAGAGAGAGTGCTGAAATCAGTGGGTTTCATTAGGGAAAGCATGGCTCAGCGGGGGAGGGAGGGCTGAGCTGGGACTGGAGGGTGCCTTTCCACTAACAGAGGATCAAGTTGAATTCCCAGCACTGCTGAAGTGGTTTGAAACACTCCTTAGTAAATAACAACAAAGTTTGGGATCCAAAGGAACTGAGGAAGGGAGGAAGCCAATGAAAGCAGCTGTGTACTGGTGACTCAAATCTGCCTACTGGTTTCATGGCAGCTTTATTTATTCATTTGTATGTGTTCTCTGCACCCATCCCAGGGGCTGCATCTGTTACAAAATTTATGTAAAACAATTTTAATGCTAAACAGGACTCTCATCCAGGCCCACATTCCAAAATACAGATGGCCTACAATATCTCCCCAATCTCAGACAACCTCTCCCAACTGTGACCAGCCTCAGTTGGCCTCTGAGGTCCTGTGCATACGTGATGCACCCTGGCTTCAGTCATGAAAGTGTTGTATATGCCCTTCGTAGCCAGACTACTAACATGCAGGAGCAGCAAGCCCCAAATCCCAGGGAGGGTTGGGTCTTAGTAAGTAGGAAATGGACAGCTAGCTGAAATCCAGTCTGAGGCTCAAAATCTCTTCATAGTTGAAGCTACGGTGACTGGCTCTGGAATGGCCTCACTGCTCCCCCAGCCCCCCAAAAAGAATAGTGGGTTATAGGTGCCTTTTTATATTGTGGTTTACAGCACACAAAAATCAAATCCTAATGCAGAACTTGTGTTTATGAGGGAAGAGCAGAGAAACAGCAATGTAAAGGATAAAGCAGTTACAATGGTTTCTCTTTCTCTTTACTGGGAAGAATGTGCAACTCTTCTCTAACCCATAAATACATTTACTATTTTATAGGCTGTAGATTTGTTAAGTTTATTAGTGCCTCCCATAGTAGCTTCAGGCATTGAAAGTGACTGAAACTTTATTATAGCAGTAAGCCAAGATGGTGTCAGAGTGCTTGTGACACCAATCCAACCCTTATCTTAATCCCAGTCACAGAAGCCTGTGGCAGAGACGCAGGGAAGTTGTAATTGCTTTTGGCTGTTCTGAACCCTGTGCCTGATGCAGGCAGCTGAGCTGACGTACGGGTTTGATGGAGAGTGAGCTGGCAAAAGGAGAACAGTAATTGCTGAAATGCTGCTGTTTACATCTTTAATGCGATTACACTCCAGCAGTTGCACTTTCTATGAATGAGTCTTTAAATCTGTTTGTTTCCTTCTGAAATGAATTATTCATTATTTGTGGGTGATGGTGATGGGGGTTTGGCTTTCACTGGAGGGTTTATTATATCCATTTAGCATTGAATGCCTTTGGCACACTCCAAGACACAGTTAGTTCCCCACCATGTGCACTTACGTCCATCACTCTTTTTGATGTTGAAACTTTCAGACTACATAATGCAAACTTTTTTATTTTTTGGGAACAGAAGGCTGTTGTGGGGTTTTGCTTGATCTGTAGTGCTAGGCATAAAATGACACAAGGATTTCATTTAACTGATGCATGCTGATGAGATGAGAGAAAGTCTCTGCTGGCATCTTGGGTTGGAGGATTTGGCACGAGGAGGCTTGGAATTGGGGTTCCGTGGAGTGGATCTCCAATAAGGCAGAAGTTTGGAACTAGATGGGTCTTCTGCCAGTGGGGCTGATGTTTTGTGCCCCGTAGTGAAGAGAAGAGGTTAGGGGGCTGGTAAGATTTTTGTGGTTTGTGGCACTGGATTGGGAATTGCTCCTGTCCTGTCCTGGGGGTCATGTTGGGTGTTCCAGCACCCCATCAAAAACTCGGACACTTCTCTGGTTCCGCTTTCTATTCTAGAGATTTGACCCAGCCTAATAGTGCTGAAACTCCTGCATTAGATCTTGCTGAGTCATTTTACATTCACCAATGCTGATGTACTAGTGGGCTTGCATAAAACTTTTGGTTTGAGCGATTATTTGTCCTTCACTTTGAATATTAATTTTTTTGTAAACTAAAAAAAAAAAAAAGTCAAGCGAGAGCATTACTGCATTTGTTTAAAGTTCTGAAAGCTTTTTTTAGCTAAACAGTTCAAAGAGCGCATCTCACTAATCAGAGGAATGTTTCTTGCATCCCTGGGGTGGTCACACTGTTTTAATTGGAACTCGGGCTTCTTTGAAGTCCTTTTAATCCTCCCTGAGCTGGGGGAGAGGGTTTGAAGGCAGCTACTGTAAATCTGAAATTTCTTCATTTTATTTACGTGTGTCTGGGGATGTGTGTAATTCATTTTCCTGAAGTTGTTCAGCCGAGTAGCCAGCTTGTGGACAGCTGAGCGAGAACGGTACTTTGATTAAGTCAGAGGCCTGAGACTGATGGTGGAGGCCTGCTCATTGTGAGAGGTTGTGCGCACAGTGTTTGTTAAAACCAGGACCTGACAAACGAGCTGTGAATGGCCAATGAACAGAGTGGGGAGCAGTGTGGAAACCATGCAATAGCTGAACAGGAGGTTAAGGCCATGCAAAAACCTGAGTCTCAAGTTGAGGCCGGATAAAATGGTAGACTCCCAGAATGCACTTGAAGGGAGGGTCCTTTGGTTAAAGCACTGGTCTGAGATTTGGGAGACCTGAGTTCAGTTTATGGATTATGACACAGACTTTTCAGGTGACCGTGGGAAAATCACATAATCTCGTTGCCTCAGAGGGTCCCCATCTGTAAAATAAGATTACTTTCTTTCTCTCACCCTTTGTCTTGTCTATTTAGATTGTCAGCTCTTTGGGGCAGGGGCAGTCTTAGCTAGATGTGTGTGTTGTACCTAGCACATGGGGCCCCGATTTCAGCTGGAGCCTCTAGGTGCTACCATAATACAAATAACTATGCAACAAATATGCCACTGATCTATGCCAACAGCTTCCTTAACTATTGTCTGTTTGTTATTTTTGTTCCACTATTGATCAATAACAAACATTGGCACAAGCCATTGATTCTTCACATTTCCGTAAGGATTCTTACCTGTTTGCTGAAACCAGCATGATTCACTTTCTGTCGCCACCAGTGGTGAAACACCTGTTGTTACAAACCTTGAAGTAGTCTTTGTGTGAGTTGAAACAGCTTTTAATTCATAGCAGCAGCATAACCCCATTCCCCTACCTGAACATTTCCTAGCACCCCATTTAAACCCACATAAGCACTCTGTTCTTCATTCTAAGTCTAATTTCCCCTGTGACTAAAAAAGGGGGGAGTTTTAAAAAAGAAAAGCTTTAACTAAAACGGTAGCTCTAACTCCTGTTGAAAATGGCAGTTCTAGCTGTGAGACAGAAGAGGTATGTGATTATAATTGGGTGTAAATAAGAATAGTACAGGAGATGCCAAATAATTTCATACGAAATGACTAAAAATATAGTGTAGACTCTCACAAGGACCTGCAGACAGTCATTAATAATAGTTCCTCTTGCCTCAAGATCAGGGATTTTGTGCTACTGCTTGCTAATATGCAGGTCTGATAGGAATCTAGGAACACATTGTGATCAGTAAAAATTATGAAAAGAATGCAAAACTTAAGTAAATGAGTTTACTTTACAAGGATTATCGCAGGCAAATATTAACAATGCCAATCCATAAGTTCTGTGAAATCTATAAAGTAGACAATCAAATGCACATTGCATGTCAGTTGCCAGTTTGAGTTACAGTAGTTAACTCCCTTTGCTATAAGAGAGCAGCTCTTAGAAGAATAATACTCTTGTAATCTATAAAATGAGGCCTTTCTGCTGTGATACCTTCCCTCTGGGGAAAAGTTGTGACAGAAAGGTGTATGTTTGATACATGAGTTTTATCTTAAAAAGAATTCTACTTGCTCTGTCTTGCCCTTCTAGGTTCGTCCAAATAACAAGGTCTTATCCATGCTATTCTGGAATTTAACAAAACAGTCCGGCCCTAATGCACTAATACTTGATCTTTAAGCCTTCCCTAGATAATTCTGGTTGCTGCCTGAACAATAATTTCCATGTAAACTAACTGATGTTAAATTCTAGCAATACCTCGTGCACCCACCCATCAAGTGATCTGCCTTCAAAGCTAAGTTGTTCTTCTGTAGCATAAGGCAAGTATTGTCAAATGTCTTGGGAAGTATCTTTGCACAGTAGCACCATCAGAGGTTCCATAGAATTGCTTGAGGAGCTGTAGGAGAATCTAGTTCCTTGCAGCTGTTTGTCATTGTCATTCCTTTGGTTAATTTGGAGGTTCAGGAGTTAAATTTCCCAGCAGGGATCCCTCCACAGAACCTGTAATTCCATAATGGTTCTCAGGCTAGTGGGAGTGGGGTCTGTTTACTGGCTTCTATCCACTGGTTTGAGATCTGGAGAGAGTGACTTTCATGAATGGTTCCCATTTAGTAGCATAACCCGATTGATGGTCTTGCAGATTCACAATTTCACCATGTTCTGACTGGTAGGAGGTTTTCCTGGGCTTCTCATTTAAGCCCAGTTGTTGGCCAAGGATCTTCCTCGGGTGTTCTAATGACCCTCTATTCTTTGAATGGTTGGACTCATTTGCATATGCATGCTTAGAATTCACTTCCAACTGATATATCTTCAAATTCATTTTGGTCTGGGGTTTTCATATACTATTTTTTGCTCACAATACTTCAAATATCCTGAAAAAATCCATTGCTGGGGTATCGATGTGGGTAGTTTTTATAGTTGTTCTGTTGATTCTAGATCTGTTCTTTAAATTTTTCTTATGGAGCTCTCTCTCATAATTATTTAGCATTTTCCTCTGACATATCTCTGAGTTGTCACAAAGATTATTCTGAGCCCACAATTTCAAATTTAGAACTTTAAGAGTAACTTCCATAGTGACTTCACCATGAAATAGTATACACTAAACATTGGGCACTTCCTTCTACTTTGGCTGTTTCTTTTAATTAAATATTTTACATGAGCTCAGATTTTGTTAAAGTGGTATTGACTGCTGCTATAGTACATTTTACAAAGAAAATAATTTAATTAAACAATAGAGCATTGCATTATTAACAGTGTTTATATTTCATGTTAGAATCTTAAGGACAATAGGTGTAAGATCCCACAGTGCAAGAATATCCTTTCAGCATCAACATTAATAAATATTAGGTTTGCTAGATTAAATTGCAAGTTCGGAAAAACATTTACTCCTTTTATTGCAAAGATTTTGCTAATATATGTTACTCCATGAGTGGCAGTGACCACTCTAGATCAGTGGTCTCCAAACTTTTTTGATTGTGCACCCCTATCAGTAAAAATTTTTTGAGCGCTCACCCCCTGCCGCGCCGGCTCTACCATTTTTGCCGAAGTGCAAAAAAAAAAAAAAAAAAAAAGCCGCTCGGACTCCTGCCCGAACTGCCGAAGCGCAAAAAAAAAAAAAAAAAAAAAAATGCTCCTGCCGCGCGCCCCCAAGAATCCTCTTGCGCGCACCCCACTTTGGAGACCATGATATTTGTCATTCCAATCCCCTGGATTCAGGCACTAATAACTTGCTGAAACTTCCAGATTTTGAGCTGAAATTTTCCAGACATGATTTATAACAGGAGTTAAACTTTTGGAAATTTGAACAAAAATAATTGTCATCCACAGAGTTCATTTTAGAACCTTTGAAAACAATATAGGCCAAAGCTTATAGTCTCAAATTTACTAAAGCCTAGGATTGTCCTTAATACTGAAAAATCCTCCCTGGACCTTGCCATAGATTTTTCATACAAAACAAAGTTGTGAGAAATCCCGGTCGGTGACAAATGGAAAAGACTGGGGAAAAAACAATCATGCCTGCAGGTGCTATCTGGCTGTAGGAGGAATTCTGTTACATATTCTGTGAGAATGCTCTGGGGCTAATGGTGTATCCCAGGATTTCCTACTCCCCCTCCTCCCCAACAGCTGTTCATACTGAGAGCATTTCCAAGGGCTTTGTCCCTCATTGACCCCCCAAATACACTGGATTCTCCCTGCTTCCCTAATAGGGCATGTCTTCACTACCCGCCGGATCGGCAGGGTAGCGATCTATCTATCGGGGATCGATTTATCGCATCTAGTGTAGACGTGATAAAATCGATCCCCGATGGCTCTGCCGTCGACTCCGGAAATCCACCGCGGCGAGAGGCAGAAGCGGAGTCGACGGGGGAGCGACAGCGGCCGAATCGCCGCCGTCCTCACAGCCAGGTAAGTCGACCTAAAATACGCAACTTCAGCTACACTATTCACATAGCTGAAGTTGCGTATCTTAGGTCGACCCCCCCCCCCATAGTGTAGACCTAGCCTAGAGTTAAAGAAAAAATGCTGCAGAGATGGAAGGCCTCAAACATCCTCATGCAGAAAATAGTTGAATTAAGAACTATTTTATCTGGCAGATTCAGAAAAGATGGCATACAAATGACTTGAGAAGTTTGAAAACATAATCTTTATTCCTTGACGTGTATGATCAGTGATCCCTTGTTTACACTGTAAGCCATGTATCACACTTTCACTTTATAGGCTTGATCCAGCCTATTGAAGTCAAGTTCTTTTGCATCAGTCTGTTGCGTGGTTGGCTTAATACACACAGTCCTATTTAAATAATCCATAATGTCACTCTCTCATTTGTGTCTCTGGAACAATGCGTAGTGAAGTGTGATAGTTAGGGCTCTGTGTCTGTCACAGAGGTCGCGGATGTCATGGATTCTGTGTCTTTCCGCGACCTTCTTGACTTCTACAGCAGCCAGTGTGGCTGACCCCAAGGCTGCCCAAGCAGCTGGTTCTGGGGCCAGCCACACCAGAGGCTGCTGGAGCGGCCCCGAGCATGGCCACACCAGTTGCTGCTCTGGTGGCTCCCGGCAGTGATCCCTGGTTGGCTGACTGGAGCAGCCGCAGTCCGTGGCCCCAGGCAGCAATCCCCCCCCCCCCCCCCCCCCCGGTGGCTGGCTGGAGCAGCCACTGTCCACAGCCCCCAGCAGCTGGTGCTGCTGGCTCCGGGCGCCCTCGGCCCCAGGCGCCTCCCTCCCCCGACGCCTCCCCACAGCAGCACACCCACTCCCGAAACCCCTCCCCCAATTTAGTCACCGGTATTTTTAGTATGGCCACAGGCTGTGAATTTTTGTTTATTGCCTGTGACCTGTCCATGACTTTTACTAAAAATACCCATGACTAAATCGTAGCTTAGTGATAGTATATGTTGCCATCAGGACTTATTGTCTGATGTTTCATAATATTTTAAAATTCCAAAAAACAGTTTCTTCTTGTGATGGTTTGGGGGTGGGGGAGGAAGCATCAGGAATCTAGAAAACTATATTTCTGGGTGCTTTATAAATACCAGGGAGAAGTGAAGGATTTAGAATCGGCAGTATTTTTTGAATTATTCATGTAATAAAGCATTAGCTTCTGTGCTGAAAAATCAAAACCCATTCAGCTAAACAGAGAGAAAAGAAGGGTTGCCCCCTGTCACACTTCCTAGTCAACTCTTTGCTGGAACCCCGATAATGTGAAACAGCAGAGCAATTAAAGGGCACTCCTGTGGGTTAGCAGTACTACAAATTGAGCTTATATGTGGATGTGCTTGTCATTATTAAGAGCTGGAGTCTGTTCCTCGTTTCCAGCAAACTTATCTGTGTAGTGACTTAATTGGAATAAAATCTGTATAGTGATTTAATTGCAATAAATCTAATCTCTTGAACATCTCCATAAGGTTAGATAAACAACCTGTTCACACATTCTCACCTCAGAGGGTACAGAAAACATACTGTTTCTGGGTTTAAAGCTTCAAGTTAACTTTGACTGTCAGTAAAGTCCAGTCTTGTATCACTAAAGAGAATCCTTAGGAGAGACAGATGTCAATGACTCTCTTTTCTCTAAAGTTGATAGAGTGACAATGCATATAGCCTCCGGCATTACATACCTCCCAGGAATTCTTCTTGAACATGAAAGTAGACTTCCCAGGAGGTGCATAAAGCCAGAGGCAATATTCACTACTTAGCAAGGGAAAGAACAGTGGATATCTGGTGAAATAGGCACTGTTGGACCTCTCAGCAAATTCTTAAGAGCCAGGCTAACAGTTCGTATGGATCTCCTGGATTTGTGCTTGTATCATCTGCCATGTTCCCTCTGCCATCTGGCCAGATGGTTCCAGCTATTAGAATACATCACTGCCAGTTTGGCTGCAGAGAGATCTGGAAGCCCATAGTGATGACTTGGCTGAGCTGCATCCCCTTTGAAGGACAAATCTCTTATTCATTGCAGCCTGAAGAGCATTGTAATCCTGCCTAAACATTTTCAAATCTAACTTTAACAGCTCTGCTTTTCTTTCCCTGTGGGGCACCTCAAAACCGAAGATTGGATGTCATGTTATGTGGAGTGCCGTGACTTCCGTGTTAAAGGCAAGCATCATCGACTTCATTGTTCTTGAGAATAAACAGAAAACATTGCAATCTTTATTATCAGTTGTGTTCTGTAGTACACAACAAAATATAGCATTGTGCCTTCTTTAGGACTCTGAAGCTTTTCACTTGCAGGGTACGTTGACATATACAATGTGTGTTCTTGCTGAGTTTTGTGTTCCACCCTTCTATGCTTGACATTTGAACAGAATGACCAAAAAAATAGGATGCTACAATAAAATGCAAATAGTGTGTAGCTCCCTATTCTTTAGATTTTTTTCCAAAATGAAAGACTAAGCAGATCCTGTTGAACCCTGGCATATATTGAAGGCAGGACTGAAACACAGGAGACCAGTTGTTGGGATGCCCATACTGATTTAACTTGTGGGATGTGGGGAAACACTGTTTTGGTCCAAAATCTCTGATGCTGAGTGGAATCTCTCTTAGCCACTTGTCTCACTCTTGTTCCCAAATTATGCATTTTTTGATTCATTGGTGCTTTTGTACTTGGTCCAGCAGAGAGTTAGCAGTTAATTGTCCTTATGTTTTCCAAGAGTCCTGCTAAAACACTTTCACACAAGTGAGTCCCTTTCCTGCTCCAAATGGTTAGCCAGACTTTCAAATGTTGGATTTATAGATGAATTCACTTTTCACTTTTGCCAGAAGGAACTGAATTTGCTGATACTACTGTCCAAATATGGAGAGCATTTTCTAGAGGAAGAGACCTCTAGAAGTTGGGATTGCTTGTGGCTCCCTCTTTCTTTCAAACAGTAGTACTATTCCATTCACTGCTCTGTCCCGTCCCCCTCTCCCCCTTCTTTTTTTAAGTGCAGAAATATTAAGCATGTGAAGACTTGTCACCTTTGATTGTGCTGGAGGTATAAGTTTAGGTTTTTTGAGAGTTCTTAAAACCTTAAATTTGAAGAGGTGACATTTTCCCTTATTCAAAATGTCATTAGTCAACCATTAAAAGTTAAATAGGTGTTTAAAAAGCACCAAAATAGGTGTTAAATCACACACAAAAAGTTTTAAACAGACTGACTTAGGCTGTGTCTACACTGCCACTTTCAGCTCTAAAACTTTTGTTGTTCAGGGGTGTGAAAAAACACCACCCTGAGCGACAAAAATTTTAGTGCTGAAAAGCGCCAGTATAGACAGCGCTTTATTGCCGAGAGCCCTGATCCCGGTGATAAAGCTACCACCGCTCGTTCGGGATGGGTTTTTTTATCACTGGGAGAGCTCTGCCCCCGCGATAAAGCGTGTCTACACTGCCCATGTCACAGCGCTGCCATGGCCATGCTGTAACGTGGGCAATGTAGACATACCCTAAAAATCCCTTCCTACCTCAACTTTCAGTTCACTCTTCTTGTGAGATTGCCACGTTACTGTCAGACATCAGAGGCCTGGTCTACACTTAGAAATTTTGGAACGCTGGTTTACACTTAAAAATTAGATCAACTTAGCTATGTTGCTTGGGGCTGTGAAAAATTTCATGCCCTCAGTGCCGTAGGTAGGTCACTCTCATTCCCCAGTATAGACACAGCTAGGTCAACAGAAGGTTTCTTCTGTCAACAGAGCTGCTGCCGCTTGGAGAAGCAGATTTAAAAATTGTATTAAGATGATGTTAAACAAAATAGTGAACAAAGTTTGAGCATAGAAGTTTCTGGTTATCAGGGAATAACATACAGATTATCGAGGGTGCAAAGTTTGGTTTAGGATAAGGTGGCATGAGGAATACATAATCTGCAATATCCCCGATTGGGGGTAAAAGGTTGATGGGTCAAAGTACAGACATTGAGATATGAGGGTATGAAGTTCATAAAGTGGCTATGTTCGGGTATGGATAATAATGAGTGGATATGATGATGAGGATGGATTGACCCTCATTTGGTGAGATTTAATGTTCAGGGAGTTTATGGTTCCAGTTCATATGATCCAACGGAGAAGGTCACTTAGTCCCTTTCTTGTAGTGGGAGAACGATGTCACTCTGACTCACAGCTCCTGGTACTGTCGGTGGCCGGTGATGTGCTCGATGTAGATGTCCCTGGACCATCGGATGGCGTCTGAGACCATGAGGCGCCGCATGAGACGTGCGTAGCGTCGACCGATCCCGCAGGTCCGCAGCACACGATCATTGCAGGGGTCCCAGGCGCCCAGGGCTCCGACAATCAGGGCGTCCATCTGCACCTCATAGCCCTTCGCTCTCAGGGTGTCAGCCAGGGGGGCGTACTTTTCCAGCTTACGAGCTCGGGCTTCGCGAAATGCCGGGGTCCTGTTCTCAAAGGAGACCGTGACGTCGACGAGAATGATCTTTTTCTGGGCCTTGTCGGTGACGACCAAGTCAGGTCGTAGCTGGCTGTCAGTACCGGCGATGGTGCAGTTCACGGAGATCTCCCCTAGGCGTGGCGCGATGGCTTTCACCAGGCGGTTCTGGATGGCGTTGTGGCGCAGCTGCCAGGCTCTGGAGTGGGGTTTGCAGCTGCACAGGACGTGGGGCAGGGTCTCGTTGGGGTAGCCGCACTTTCTGCAACGCTTGTCTCGGTTCCCGTGGTGGACGGCTCCGTTGAGCGGGACGCAGTTGAGCCGGGCACGGTGGATGAACCGCCAGTCGGCGAAACGGGTGAAGCCGCCCCCGGCGAGGAAGTGGTTGCTGGCGTCCCACTTGCAACTACATTGACAGAAAAATCCTTCTGTCTGTGTAGGACACTGATACGCTATAGTGTAGACATGGTCATAGTTTTCCAGCCGGGAAGGAACTTGGATTTCAAAATGTAAAAGCAGAAGAAAAACTTTTTTTTTTTTTTTTTTTTTTTTTTTGGGATAGTGTTGGAAATCCTTTCATGATGCCTTAAAGAAAGAAAGAAAAGCACACACCAAACCTTTTTTATTTTGCAAGTGCCTTTAAGGGGTGAGAGCATTAGCAGGGTTTGGGGATTTGATGAAGAGAAGCAGTAGTGCCTGGTAATCCGTTTCTAACGTTTGATTTTTGTTAACAAGCGTTCCATGACTATCTTTTGTCAGTAACTGTGTTCTAGTCTGTTGACTAGTCACTGTTTTATACTACCTTATGGAAGTGGTTTCTTTAAAAAATGGATTAAAATAAAGTTTTGTGCCAAAAGTTTGGGCATGCCTTGCTTCAATTCAACATGACTTCAAATTAGTGAGTTGCAGAACCCGGAGTATATGTCTGTCTTCCTGCAGAGTTAAAGCAATATGCAGAAATGTTGCATGAAGAGACTTTAAACCCGTTATGCATGAGCAAAAATCACTAATTTGAGCATTTTAGTACAGTGCACTGCTTTGATAAGAATCGCATCCGTCCCAGATGATCTGAGTCTTATAAGCGGTTGATTCTTACAAGCTGTGTATTTTAGTTAGTATAAGAGTGATTTTGTCCCAGTGGTTTTGATCACTATATGTGGTTGATTCTTCTATCAGTGATTCTTATGGAGTGCACAGTATTCTACAAATGTAAATATCTTGGTAGCTTCAATAGTTTATTTAAGAACCAAAAATCTAAAAGGCCTCAATCCTCAAAACACGATAGCCCAAATTTTTTTTTAAACAAGTTAGTCTTATTTTTGCTTTGCACATCCATAGCTAAAGAGTAACTTCAAAGATCTAACTCAAGTCAAATCTTTTCCCTTTGCTATATGACTTTGAAACACCTGCAATAAGATGTGGATGTTCTAATAAATTTTAAATTAAAAAACATTTTAACCAATTTTACTTTTTTTAAAACCAAAAAAAAGTTAGCATCTAGGCTGTTTACTGAGTCTCAGCTCAATGCTTTTAAAAACAGCTAGTTCTAAATGCCAAAGTATTGGAGTTTATAATGGAAATGCTAATAGCCTCTTAACTAAGACAGCACAACGGAGAAACTTTTTGGCAGTTTTCTACAAAATTCCAGTTGAGTGGATGAAGAAAACCGTGGCATAACATTTGCCAATGGAAGCCTGAAAGCTCATTGACTGAAGCAGAGTAACTTGGATGGGCATCCCATTAAGTTAATTTTTCACTTCATTTGAGCAGTTGTGGATTTTTTTTATCATTATTAAATTGCTCCTTTTCAAATTATCTGTACTTCAAAGAAAATCGGAGTGCTTTGGTTAAGTGTAATTTTGTCTCTTGACTTCCTTACTCCAGTTCTAAGCCTTGCTGGGCTAATTTGTACCTTAGGGCAAAAACCTTGTTTCTAAATTGGTATCAAATGCTCTTGACTGTTTGGTTATTGCTTCCCAGACACTGAAAAGGAGGATTTTGCTTTGAGGTTTATTGCAGAAGGAGATTTGATCTCTGAGGGGGGAAAGCAGCATCCAGATTTCAGCTCCTTGCATTTTGCTCAAGAGAGTCAGACAGGAGTTGAATGACTGGAAATCAAATACAGAAGCTGCTTGGAGTCTTTTCATTTGCCCTTCTGTCCATTCTTTATAGTCATTTAGTGGATGAGTAAATACTAACAACCTTGCACCCCAAAATCGGGTCACTAAGTCTGTGTATATAGTTGTGCAATTCAATCAAACTTGCATTGTGGAAGCACAGGTCTGAGTTCTCCATTATACTGTGAAAAATCCTTGTCCATGAGTTTGCGCTGGGTACATGTTACACAATATGAGGAATGGCCTGTTCCGTATGCATGCCTGAGAAATATTGGGGATAAAGCGGGGAGAAACGCTAGATGCTTTAATTTCTTTGAAGTAGCACTGGGTACTGGGAAAATATGGATATGAGGTTGGTTGCTAGTTTTACAAGGCAGATCCTTTCAAAATGATCTGGCTGATTCTCTAATAATCACTGGTATGAACTGTGTTATAGGTACTGGGTGGTGGTATGTTCAGTGAGGCTAATGAAAAGGCCTGAGGCAAACAAATGCAGGAGCGTTCAGTATGTACTGGGATGCTGACAAGTAGTTGCCATCTTTTCATTCACCACTATTCCCATATACCTCTGAAGAGAGAGGACCATTTACATCAGTGAAGGTCCATTGCTAGTAGAGTGAAATGTGGGCTCTGACCTGCCCTGTTCAGTACCAAAGCTGGGCTGGTTTAGTTTCATTGCATGTGCGTATGTTTAAAAAACAACGTGGGAAAAGTGCGAGGAGTTTGGCTTTGATGACCTAGAAGGCACCTTATGTGACCTGGCTGGGATTTTGATGTGAATAGTTTTTGGAATCCGTAATAAAGGTGTGACATAGACGATTACTTGCAAGAGCCTGGTTTTATTTCCTGGCTCCCGTTATTTGTTTAAGTTTCTAGAAAGCTAATACCCTTGTTACATGGCAGAAGGTAATATCTATTAGCTTAATTATCAATGTTCACACTCCTTCTTTTAAATCAAGTAAAACATGTCAACCAAAAATAACCACAATCCCCAAAGCAGCCAATTAATAAAACTAGGTTGGAGGTTATATTGTTGACCTGAACCCTGTGACAGAGGAGGAGGATTTGGCCTCTGATTAGAAATCTGTTGGTAGCTGCTATCTCTGAACATCATTGATTTTCTGATCACTTTCCATTAAAAGACCTTGTTTTGTAGTTGCTTATAAGTTTCCCAAACTTTAACTGAAATCTTCCATGCTGGGAGTCTGCCTAAAGCTGATTTTTTTTTTTTTTTTTTTGGTAAGTTTCAGGCATTTCTCAGAATGAACTTAGAGAACTTTTGTTTTGTTCATGTTAAAAAATTCTTACAACTGTTTCACTGAGAAGTTTTAGTAATTTGGAGCAGGGACACAGAATTTGGCAGCAGTGGTCACCCTGCTGTCAGGGATTTGCCTTTTGCCATTCTTGTGAAAATCTGCCCACATTTGGATGAGTTGTAAGCCTCTGAGAATTGCAGCTCACATATGTTGCACTGACTGGTTAGTATTTGGCAGCTAAATTCTCTGAAGATTCGGCCTGCACTGAGAATGCTTCTTCCACTTACAGCTCTGTGTTGACCAGCCTGAGCGTGCACCTTCCTCACAGAGCATGTGCCATCCCAGGGCTGAGCAGAATTTTTCCTATAATTGCTCCTCCTCATTGTTGGGGCTGCCCTAGTGCTGGGCACCAGAACTGAGAGCCAGGAGATGGTCTCTCCTAGCCGTTCAGTGCTCCCTGTGCTGGTGCCAAGGCAGCACAGAAAAAGATGCAGCCTGTCTGAAATAGAGAAGAGTGATGAGCTGGTGGGGAGACTGAGACAGGAGCTGTGCTGAAGATCTAAAGGTCACAAAGTTTTTGTGCTTGGTACAGGAGTAACTGGATGAAATTCTATGGCCCATGTTATCCAAGAGGTTAGCTGATAAGATCTAATGGTCCCTTCTTGCCTTAAAATCGATGAATGACTTAACTTTGCTAATGCAAATGCAATATGGCTCCACATGATGAAATTTCTGATTTTCAGTTAGCTTTTTATAAAAAACAGTATATTACAGAACACACATACACAACCTGCCTCTCCTAACATTAAAAAGAACATTAAGATTACAAGGGCAGGCACTCAAAAATTAGAAAATTCCAGAATGAAGGTTGCCTTTACAAATGTGATTCATCTTCCTTGTGTGTATGCATTATGATAATCTATAATTACTTGATAACATACTATATTTTCCACATCGGTTTTTTTTGTATGTAACACAACAAATAATTTGCCCTCTAATTGGTCCATCTTTTTAATTGTTTAAATTTGAATGTCTTAGCTTGCATACAAAGATACATAATGATCAATAGTCTCACTTTGCACCTGGTTTCTTGAAACTGTGTCTTTCCCAGGTGACATTTTTGCATGGTATGAATGGATGAAATGTTTGAATAGACAGCTTTAGATTACAGTGATGATTTATCCTGGATATACAGCCACCAGTGTAACTTTGCCAGTGGAAACATCTACTACAGGCAGGCAAATCTGCTATTAGGGGGATTTGCATGGATGCAACTTATCCCAGTATCAGGCAGGGGTACAAATAGTGGCTTACAGCATTTTTACCTGTCTACAGTGTAGGGGTTTACACTGGAGACTTGTCACTGATGGCTGAAATCCCCAGAGTAGACACGGCCTTAATCTGTAGGTTTACAGACTCATCTTTCTTGGTTCCCCTCCCTTCCCCTCTTATGCTGCCACTGGAATGAATTTAGATCTTCAGTGTCTCTGAACCTGCCACATATGTGCATGTGGAGGATTTCAGTCTCTTGATTTCTCTGCACTGCTCCTTGCTCCCATTAAATCTTGGAAGTGCTGCCATCCCCCATCCCTCCCGGGTTCTCTGTCTCATTCCCTTCCAAGTTGGGAGATTCAGATGGCTTAATTTGCTCCATTTTTGCCAAAGGTATAGTTTACTTCTGGCACCATGTAATATGTGTGACATGTAGGAGTTCTGGTAAGAGACTATTTATTTCCTGGCCTTAGTTACAAGACCTGAGTCAGGGTTTCAAAATATTATATCCTTGACATATGGCAGGGGTTCATGTCTGCTGAGTCTAGTGAGTACTGTTACGGAACCACCACTAAGTGATAGAGAAGGTAGTGGAAAGGAAAACATAATTGGTTTGTATGAAAGCAAATTCCCCTTGTCAATTGTAATTCCCCCTGTCTTATCTCTTTTCTGTTTATTCCCACCCCAGCACAGGACATTCTAGGTAGACAGTGGGGAAAGAGAATCAGCATTTCTTGTGAATTGGATCAGAGTCCCAGAGGCTGAAGCCTGGTTTCTGCAGATTGGAAATTAGAGAACTGAATAGCAAATGACCCATCAAGCTAGAGGAAAAGTAGTCTTTGTTATTAAATCTATTTTCCTTCAGATTATGGGAGCAAGTGAAGTCGGCTCTCCACCATTTACTCACATCCGTAACCCTGTGACTCTCCTGCATGCTGCACTGGAAATAGGTGTGAAGCCTTTAACTCCAAAAACAGTGCTTGCTTGATGTGTTATATACTGTGTCTCTTCTTTCAAGCTCAGCTACGTGAGCTAGCCTGAGGTGTTCCATCCAGTAGAGGGCAGTGCTGCTCAGTGTATCAGAACCTCTCCGCATGCAGGCTCAAAGATTCATTTTCTGTCTCTTTTTTTGTCAGGAATTGAAATTCATTTACTTTCTTGAGTTTTAAAAAGTAAACCAAGCAGAATCTGCAGTCTTTGGTTATCTTGAATGTTTAGTCGGTTTGGCAACACTGTTAAGTGAATTCTGGGTCTTGAGACTATTTTTGGTATAAAATCATTGTGCACCATCTACTTCCACTGTGCTGTAAGAAGACTCTCTTTATAGCATGCACTTTCCTATAGCATACGTGCTCATTGGCCATATAAACAGAAGGAGCTGTGTCTTTAGGAGATGTTCTGTGGCATTTGGTACAGGCAGAGATAATTGCAATGCACTTTTTGGCAAACGCTCTTCTCAAGCAGGGAAACTTAACTATCTTAGGATAGGAAATGTGGTCTCTTAGACCCAAGTGAAGTGATGGGGCTGATGCCCCCTTGATTGGAAGGGGGTGGATTAGAGTGCAGCAGGGGCTTGATGTCCTAATGACTACAACTGGCTGTGTGTGCTTGACAATACACAAACTTGTGATAGTTCAGCTGTTGTAATGGACCGTGGCAGCCTTAGCCTATAGCAACAATCTTGTCTGCCTCTCTGTCATTCTTTTATTATGGTCATGTCTGGGACTTAATTGTTCAGTCACTGGCATGTCTATATTCGTTAACTCTTTCCATTATTGTTTTAATTGTTTAGGACCCCTGATGATCTCTCAAGGCAGATTGTTGCCCTGCAACAGAGGGAGCTTGTGCTGAAAGAGCAGAATTCTACCATCACAAACAGGTAGGTGCTGCCAACAAAGAATGTCGTGTTGCAGGAATTTGTTACTTTTAATACAAGTAAATAGAAAATAAAAGGCTGCAGTCCCAGATACTTTTTGTACTTGCTGCTCTTCATTTTGTCCTACCACCTCCAAGAAATCTTCTGTATCATCATTATCTTTACTATGCTGATGGTGAAGGTTACATTTGTGACTGTGACTTAAAGGAACACCATAGATTTTGGAAGGGTCTTGGGGACTGGAGATGTAGAAATGTGTGGAGCACTTTATCCATGCTTACTTCCTAGGCTGAAATGATTTCAGGGTGCAAATGGAATGTGAGCTGCTTTCCCAACCTTTCTCACCATTAAAAGGGATATTAAAGCTAAAGCGACCAGTCACCTGGATGTAGAGGAGGATTAAGAATCCTTGGGTCCATGTGACTGTGATTAGGCTAGTAGAAAAGATCACTTAAAAGACTTGGAAATTTGTCTTGATGGGTGATGGGAGAAGACTTTGAATTTCTGGCTTCAGCTAGTGGCATTCTGATAGTAGGTTACTCTTAGACATTCAGAGGAGCCTGGGTTACTGCACCTTCGGCCCTCTTCCTGAATTTGGGGTTGGGAGTGTTTTTTGCAAGCTAATTTGTTGCCATGATATAGCGGATATAAAATTATCCAGACTCTGCCACCGTAACTAGACTATATAGGCACTGTGGTATTTTACATTGGTGTGGGAACAAGGGAGATATAATCAGTGCATCTGCTGCATTTTGCAACAAATTGTCTTGTGTGCTAATCACTGTTAGACCCCTGATTTACGGTTGGTTTAGTCCAGGTTCTAAGTGAGAGTGTTCAGAGTTTGAACTATAGAGCTCCCTGAAGATCCAACACTGCTTCTTGCACCCTAATATGTAGAACTGGTTTGAGAGGGACATGTCAATTCTGCTTTTTTGGTTACTGAGTCTGGTCAAGCCAGGTTGGCCTGAGGACCAATATCCTGAGATTTCTGCAGGAAATACTTAAAGATCTGGTTCCTTGAAGTAACTCTGTTTGACTCCCTATCTGGATAGACCATCTATATCAAAAGGTATGAATTGTATATTTTGCTTCTGACACCCAGAAAAAGTAAAGGTTGTGTTTTCGTTTTGTTTAACCCTTCCTGGAGATATGACATGAAGGGAAGGAATTTGCTTTAACTTTGGAATTGCAAAAGTTGTTGTCTTAATTCTGGCATCCCACGCAGACTTAACCTATGATAAATATACCTCATTCAGTAGTGGGCCTGTGATGACCTTATCATTGATTGAACTCTTCTGTTGGGATTATTACTTATTTTGTAAGGAGCCACAATCATGGACCAGGACCCGATTGATCTAGACACTGTACAAACACAGAATAAAAATACAGTCCATTTCCCAAAGAGCTTACAAACTACGTAATGACTGAGTCCTTTGTTCTTGGACCCTCTCCAGAGATCTGCTGACTGTACCGTTACTGCTGCAGCCAAGAGTAGAAAAGTATATTTTGACGCAATACAACCTTTAATGTTATATACTTAGATGTTTCATAAGGGGACTGAGTTTGTTTGCCAGGCTGTATCTGTTTACTTCGCAGGCTGAGATGGTTACAGGTGGCAATATTTTTTAGCATGGCTACTCATTGCAAGAAGTAAATGTGATTCTGCTGTCAAGTGTGCTCTCACCCTCAACCCATGTGCTCTCTCTCTCCTGTTTCCTAAGCCATTGGTTTCCTTGAATCCACATGTCTGTTCTTGTTAGAAGCAATACCACAACATGTAGCTAAAAGGTTTTTTGTGTTTGTGGCTTTTTGTGTTGCCCAGGTGTTGGCTGAGATGTCCAAGCAACAGACATGTCTGTGCCCTCCTTTACTAATGACCAGCAGGATTCAAGCAGGGCAATAAAAGCGTAGTATAAATACTCTATAAGTGCTACTGAAACTGTTTAGCCAGTTGTTAAAATTGTTAGCCCAGGGTAAAATCCCCTGGATGCAGCCAGCTAAATTGGTTCATAGTTTGTTGTCAAGAGGCTTAAAGGGGAAAGCCAGTTTGATATCTTTTAAAAAACAAAAACAAATGACCGAAGTAAAAATAAAAGTGGTGGTGATAATGTTTAACAGTTATTGATTTTGGAGGCTGCTGCTCACAGCCTGCCAGAGAAAATGATTTTGTCTAATTTATTAATCGCCAGGAGGAATCTTTTTGTTGAGAAAACAGCCCTTTGGAAGTGCCTGTTCATGCTGGTCACAACTGGATCAATTTAACTTAAAAACAAAAACATGATCAAAATTACTTTTTGATTTTCAAAGGTGCCTTCAAATGAAACAGGCAGTAAAAACTGGCTCAAATTAAAAATTTTAAAATCTTCTAAGACACAATCCTGTGAGTTCAGTTTCTAAAACTGACAAGTTCTCCTTTCTTCTGTCTAATATTTTATTCTGTCTTAAAATACAGGCAATCAGGTACGTTCTAAAATCTTCCATTACGGAGTATTTGAAAGTTCCTAGGAGTCTCTGACAGTAAAGTGCTTTTTAAGAAAGCAAATCTGATTTTTCTTTTTCCTTGAACGACATCCAGAATCAGCTGATTATCTATTCTTTTATTATTTGTTTCCTGTAGTATCCAAAATGTGCCTATGTAATACAATGGCCTAGTGTGTGTGATTATGACTCCCTCTAGTGGTTGGTCCCAATAATTATACAGCCTTCTACTGTCTCATTACTAAAGTAGTTCTCTTTTAGCTTTAGTGGTAGGATCTTGGGTTTTTGGTGCTGAAGGTCTTAGGGTTGAGCCTGCTGACAAATGTGTTACCTGCCTATGTATGGGCCTGTGCACTGCAAAAACATCAAGGAAGGCAGGGTTCCTGCTCCAAAGAGTTTTGATGAGTTTTCTCATTAGTTGCTAAGAGAATGATTTTGGGATCTCTACTACCTGGATACTTAGGAAAATCATGACCAGAAGTCAGCATCCTTATCTCTTTTGGGTAGTGGAGCAGGAAATCACTTATAAGCCCAATTTCCATATTGTTATGGTGAGAGACCTGATGGCCGACAGAAGAGGGTTGAGTGTAAGGTGTGGTTAGTGATGAAATTACCTGCTCATGGACTTATTCCTCATTAGTGTATCTAACTTTTGCTCCTTAGTACCAGTGGTGTAAGAAAGGGCTTTAATAACTAACTGATCAGCAACATCCCACTTGCAGCATGGCAGCACTTCCCAAACGACTCGTGATCCCGTCTGCATATTCATTAGGTCTGGATATGTTTGGTGAAGGTGCTATTGATGGTGGTTGAGTTTTATGGAATAGCTTGTGTGAGCTTTTACAATACTAGTATCATTTTCCTGATACTCATAGTATAATTTTTGCTGGTATTTTATTTTGATTGGGGGAATCTCCTCCCACCTTCCCTGTATGCTGATTATTGTAGACATTTTTCAATCTGCTATTCATCCTGCAGTCTGATAAACAGCCCCCAGTTTCCTTTTAATGGAGAAGAACTGATTGCTAATGTAGTTGAGTATGAGCAGGACTGGGCTTCAGAAAACAAACCATGCATGGAAATGATGGAACGGGGGTAATTTGCTACATGCGATCACATCTTTCCTGCAGAACTGGAGAGCAGATTTAGCTCTATTTGGAGCCTCTTTTTGTTCAGTTTGCCCTGGGAGATCTAGAAAGAGGAGGGTGGAGAGGAGGGGAGAAGACATGGGTAAAATGTGTACACAACAGCATATTGCATCTATGAGGAATGAACAGACAAAACCAATTTCACTTAGCACTTCCCTTGAATTTCTATCCCTCTAGTTCTATAGCAGGGGTTCTCAAATTGGGGGTCGGGACCCCTCAGGGGGTCGCGAGGTTATTACATGGGGGGGTTGTGAGCTGTCAACCTCCACCTCAAATCCCACTTTGCCTCCAGCATTTATAATGGTGTTAAATATATAAAAAAGTGTTTTTAATTTATAAGGGGGTTGCACTCAGAGGCTTGCTATGTGAAAGGGGTCACCAGTAAAAAAGTTTGAGAGCCCCTGTTCTATAGTGCTCCTGTGGTGCCAGTGTTTCCATTATTAAAAAAATAATAAAAGGCCACTGTACCATAAAAGGTTACATTATCGTAACATTACAGCTCTGGCTTAGTGTTTCTTTTTCTGGCTTTTGGGAGTGTAAGCACAGCCAGTGAACGCAAGAACATAAGAACGGCCGTACCGGGTCAGACCAAAGGTCCATCTAGCCCAGTATCCTGTCTACTGACAGTGGCCAATGCCAGGTGCCCCAGAGGGAGTGGACCAACAGGCAATGATCAAGTGATCTCTCTTCTGCCATCCATCTCCACCCTCTGACAAACAGAGGCTAGGGACACCATTCCTTACCCATCCTGGCTAATAGCCATTAATGGACTTAACCACTATGAATTTATCCAGTTCTCTTTTAAATGCTGTTATAGTCCTAGCCTTCACAACCTCCTCAGGTAAGGAGTTCCACAAGTTGACTCTGCGCTGCGTGAAGAAGAACTTCCTTGTATTTGTTTTAAACCTGCTGCCTATTAATTTTATTTGGTGTCCCCTAGTTCTTGTATTATGGGAATAAGTAAATAACTTTTCCTTATCCACTTTCTCCACATCACTCATGATTCTATATACCTCTATCATATCCCCCCTTAGTCTCCTCTTTTCCAAGCTGAAGAGTCCTAGCCTCTTTAATCTCTCCTCATATGGGACCCGTTCCAAACCCCTAATCATTTTAATTGCCCTTTTCTGAACCTTTTCTAGTGCCAGTATATCTTTTTTTTTTTTTTTTTTGATGAGGAGACCACATCTGTACGCAGTATTCGAGATGTGGGCGTACCATCGATTTATATAAGGGCAATAATATATTCTCAGTCTTATTCTCTATCCCCTTTTTAATGATCCCTAACATCCTGTTTGCTTTTTTGACTGCCTCTGCACACTGCGCGGACATCTTCAGAGAACTATCCACGATGACTCCAAGATCTTTTTCCTGACTCATTGTAGCTAAATTAGCCCCCATCATATTGTATGTATAGTTGGGGTTATTTTTTCCAATGTGTATTACTTTACATTTATCCACATTAAATTTCATTTGCCATTTTGTTGCCCAATCACTTAGTTTTGTGAGATCTTTTTGAAGTTCATCACAGTCTGCTTTGGTCTTAACTATCTTGAGCAGTTTAGTATCATCTGCAAACTTTGCCACCTCACTGTTTACCCCTTTCTCCAGATCATTTATAAATAAGTTGAATAGGATTGGTCCGAGCACTGACCCTTGGGGAACACCACTAGTTACCCCTCTCCATTCTGAGAATTTACTATTAATTCCTACCCTTTGTTCCCGGTCTTTTAACCAGTTCTCAATCCATGAAAGGACCTTCCCTTTTATCCCAAGTGCTTTGTGTAACTTGTTGTATGTCAGTATTTCAGGGAATTGTAGAGAATAGGTGATGATGCAAATCATATATACGACACTACCTAAGCAAATTGGGGCACTTGAGACACACAGAATCATAGGACAGAATTTCCTGATCTGTGAATTTAAGTCAATTTCTTTTGACTGTGAGTTGATTTTTTGCTTGTCTCTGAATTATATGGAGTCTCTTGGAGGTTGTTAACATTTGTTAGGTAGGAGAGGAAAATTCCTCCTATAGTGCTGGTGAGGAAGAGAGGGAGAGGGTCGCTGCCACTCTTCCACTGGGCACATTAACTGCAGCACAAAAACTACTTCAGCACAGCTGATTATTGTAGCGGAAAGCGCCGTTAATAGCGCATGATGGAATCTCACCTCTGTTTTGGAGCGTGTTGCTGTGAGTTGTGTAAATAGAGTAAATTATACTTTAGGCCGCAGCAGCAGGAGGTATTGTGGAGCCTGGGTAACTGTAGAATAAAGATAACAATCCAAAGGCTTAGAGGAACAGAGGATAATGAAGACTGCTTTGGGATCACTTTGATAGCTTGATGAGATGTAGCCTATGAGAAATTGGCCTTACTTAGGAGGAGAACTGTGTAGGTAATGAAAGAAACAAGTTTAATTACTAGGCCCATTTAGCTACTGTGATTAGCTCCTTCCCTTTTCCTTCGCTCCTTCTGAGTACAAAATTAATGTTCTAGAAACATGTCAATCGTGGCTGCCTTCCGCCGTAAGCATGTGCTGTGATGAGCTCCCATGCATGTCATCTTCAGGAGATAAAGGAGATGCAGAGAGAGAGAGAGAGAGAGAGAGAGAGATTTCTAAAATCCAGATCTTAGACTTAATACTTCCTACTACTTGTACCTTACTCTTCTTAGTGAGTTCAGTCAACCATTAAACTTTTTCCACTCTGCTTGTCCCCAACCATATTTTTTTTAACTCAATTGGTTGCTCAGATGCTATGGTGACAAGTGCCAGAGAAGGGCCTATAAATCTCCTCTTCATATATTGCACAGCAGTCTTGTGTGTTTATAAACAAGTGTCAGGGCATGTGTTGCTGCAACCTTGACACAAAGAAAGCGCTAGAAAGGAAGGTAGCCCAAGTAAGTGCTACGGAGGTGAGTTGCTTTGGAGGAAAGCTCTGAGCATAAACATTTGCAGACTCACTATGTCCTCTTTGAATAGGCCTCTGGTCATTGGCAGGTCTTAAGCCACAGACTCCAAATATTTTGCAGCAGGTTTGCCTTGGTTTTCTCTTTTCCTGGAACCGAAGCAATCAGGTAGACATGCTGGTAGTGAGTTTAGAGAAGCCTTCCATTAAGAGGTCTATCTTTCTATTGTTTGGCTCTTTTAAATAGCAGTTTCACCTACTCTCCTCCTGATGTCAGACCTACTTCTTGATTAAATTACTTCTGCATATCTCTGCTACAAGAGACTCATGAAGTGCTTTGTGGTCTGGGAACAGTTCTAAAACAGTTCAATGGGAAAGAGGTATGTGAACACTGACAAATGCATCAAATGTTCTTCTTTGAGTAGAAGCAGTTGTGTATTCCATGTAGGTGGGGACACCCAGCTCACTGAAGCAGGAAAACTTTGCCTAGCAGTACCTGGAGGGGCGATGCTCATGGCCTGCAGCCCTACCCCTTCCCCTGGCCATACAAGGGTGGCACCAATTCAACCCCTTCAGTTCCTTCTCATCAGCCATGGATAGAGTTGGTGTGGTGTCTTCACCTCACACTTTTGGTCTCAATTTTCCTTGTATGTAGTAGTAGAAGTAGTACCTTAGGTTTAGTTCAGTGTTAGTTTGCTGCCCTATGTGAAGCCCTCACCAGGGTTCAAGCATTGTCCATCATGTAAGGGTGCTGTCCCCAACAGTGACCCTCACATGAGATACTTGCTGTGTCTTGGCAAGGGATACATTAAAGAGCAGTGCTGCATCTGCAAGTCGTTCAGAAAGAAGACTCAGGTGGCAAGAGACTTGGGGATAAAGCAGCACCTTTTAGAGCAGGCCATGAGGCCTGCTTTAGCACTGAAGCCCTCTTCTGATCAGCAGTCGCCTTCGGATCTGGCAAGTGAACCCGCTCCACACTCAGGTTCGAATGTTTCCCTGAAGATGAAGAGGGGTCGTTCCCCCATCCTGATGCAGTGAGAAAAAGGTCCCATAAAATGAGTTGGTACATTCCAGGGCTCAGGGAGACTCCTCCTCATCTTCTGAGAGAAGTGCTGACCGGCATTGTACTCCCTCCCGCATGTGGGATGGAGCAGGCCTGTCCAATTAGTTCCTGGTACTGTGACGAGACCAGAAATGCCCATAGTGTTGACTTCAGTTCCGGCCATGGGGCATCTGTTGAGTCCGGTACTGATGACATCGGCACCAGCACCAACTCTCTCCATGCTGGCAGCATACCAGGCGGCCTCAGGCCTGCTTTGCATCTCAGTCCCAGACTCTCTACTGGTTCAGGAGTTCTCTGGTGCCATGGCTTTTACCAGGACAGATGCCAGGGGAACAGACTCTCCAGACATGGTGTTTACTCCTTACTGGGCTGGGAAAACAGGCCAGTAGCCCAACAGACTGAGCCACTGACGGCAGAAACCTAATGTTATGGTTGGATTCAGTTCAATAACAAGAGATGACAAATAGCTAGGCTTACTCAACTTTATGAATTCTAGTTTATTAGTCAAAGATTAGAACAGCATGCCACAGAAAGGAAGATCAATATGTTACCACTTCTCTGGGAGATGATAGTACAGCTGGCCAACTGACTCAGAATCTGAGCTGCACTCTACCTCTGTATATACTAGGGTTGAGGGTTTTCACCATTTCTGAGCATTACTTCTTATCATTATCTTCAACATGTTTTCCAAGACTCTTTACAAGGCTTGCACAGACCTTCAGTAAACATGACAAAGTTTGTAACCAGTTGATTATCTTGTTTTGACTGTTCCAGAAGTCAGCAAAACCTTAGAGACCTACTTCACAAGTTATAGCGTGGTGCAGGTCAACAAAATTTTGACTTGTCCTTGTTCTGTGTCTGTACCTAAAACTGAAAATACAGTACTTCACATCTCTCCTTCGTTTAACAGCTTAACGTAAGTGAAAAGCATTTGGTGAAAAGCTGAACATGAATAAAATTAGTAGATACACAAATACATATGTGCTATATATAATATTGTATATGATGCTGGCTAACACTGTAAATCTTCCAGAATTTCTCTTATCTGGCATCATACATATTTGCAGTAGCAGAATACCTAAAGACTAGTGGGTTAAGTGCCTTTCTCAAACCTTGTTGTGTTCTCTTGCTACATACAGAGCAATCATCATCCAGAGGTTACAGCCCCTAACTGTAGTACAGTTTTAGAGTTATATAATTCAGCATTCTAAATATAATATACTATACTTCTTCACCATTGGCTACTTTCTTATAGTGATTACATAACTTCTCATTTTTAATCACACTTATAGCTACAACAAACAAATTCCATGATTTGATTAATACATTTTGCTTGTCAGCTGAATGCATCTATTTTGTATTAGTTAGCAAAAAGCGGTTTACATTCCTGGTTAATAATTCTGTTTGTGAGAGCTGTTTTCCTAATATATTCTGTTTACAAGAGCTCCACAAACCTTGATTACGTCCATTCCTTCTCTGGTAACTACCCCTTACAGCATTTAGCAATGTATATAGCTAAATGTTCACAAGCGGTGTATTTCCATTTTGCCTTTGGCCTGGCTACAAACATCATGGTCCCTTGGATTAGTTCAGTCAACACTAGTGTATCTGTCTGAAAGTGTTCAGATGTGAGACTCCTGTCACGTATGTCCAGAACTTTTTAAGCATGGCTAGAGCCTTGGGTCTATGTCTCACTTCTTTTCCAGGTGAAGCCAAGACTCTTCACAAGATGAATTTTTCTTCTTGGCTCATGCTTCCCATTGTGTTGGTTCTTTTATCTCTTCTCTTGGAAGTTCCCAACAACACCAGGAACAGAAATGCTGTCAAGCCAGGGTCCTTGTTACAGCCCATTAAACCCATATGGCTCTTCTGGCTTCATTTTAAACCTCCTTAAGACTCCTCTTTAGAGCGTCCTTTGAAAAGGAAGGAACGTTAGAAGGAAGAATTGCTATATTATTTAGCCCATAGGCATCCTAAATCTGGAGTTGAGAAGCCATCACATTCTGCAAGTTCATCTGAGCTTGTCTACTTAAGACAGATCTTTGATTCAGAAGAGGAACAGGTTTATTTTTTCAACATTTTTGTCACTTTAACAGAATTTAATGCCATCTTTAACTCTTCATCTTCCTTCTGGTTTCAGTGAGGACTTCCAAGAGATAGTGATGTATTTAGCTCAGGGTTTGGACATTCTAGGTGCTGTCGGCCAATAAAAGCTTCACAAACTTTTGTCATTTTGGAGACGTGATATGGACCCTGCAACAAGGATGTGATATATATTTTAATTCCAGCATACTTCCCTGATGTCTTTGGTCTTTGCTCTGGCAGCCAAGTCTATGGGTGTAAGATCTCCTAAAACAAATCCGAGGACAAAGCATCCAAGAATCTGAAATGCTGGGGAAGATCTTTCTTCCCATCTATTCTTTCCTGTGAGAATTGCCAGTTGGTCCAGCAGTGATGGCATGACTCAACTTATATTTTTGGAATAAACTCTTCGCTGTTGTGGATTTTCACTCTGACCCTTACAGGCATGCTGTGAAAGTGGATTTTTTGGACTAGGATTTGGCCAGACACACATGGCATGCAGACTACAATACCTCTGAAGCAACAGTGTGTTGAATTGCCTCTGCTCTTATGATCAGGAAGCATTCTTAACTTGGAACCTTCAAAATGTCTGAAGAACCAAAGTAAAGGTGCTAAGAAGTCCATGAGTCAGAATGCTATCATCTTGAGCAGATTGAAACCAGAACCAGTTCTTATGTGGAAGAGTAGGGATGTCTTTGTTTAATCTATTTCCTGTTCTTCCCTCGCCTTTTTTCTTCCTCCTAAAGAACATATCAAATAGTGACTTTATTTCAAGAAATCTATTTTAAATGGAAAGTTCCTTTTAGGGGCATTGAGGAAAGGACCCTTTCCTGCTTGAACATGCAGCTTCCTGTGAGGAAGATGATTCTGAAAATATGGCTGATTAAATGTTTTCCTTCCCAGAGTGCTCAGAAGACTTCTGTTCTGTTGGCGCTCTAGCATCACATTTCTTCATATCCATCACAGGCTCCATTTGTGTAAATCAAATGTGTGTGATTTACTGATTTACTGTCTCAAAGAACCTGCTCTCTCTGGTTTTGTGTATGTATATCTTAAACAAACCAACCACTTCAATGAAAGCAAGGGATAGAGAGGCTGCAAATTCCACAGGAAATGCCTTTGAGTTAGGCAGCAGGGATTCTTTTTAAACAACAGTGAGTGAATTATAGCAAGCTGGGAGCTGTCTATCTCCTCAAGTACTAAGTCAGATCCGTGTCATAAACCATCATCCACTGTCTGTTTTCCTCACTTCCTTGGATGTCCCAGAGAACGTCCGTCACGAATATAAATGGAGCCTGTCAGACTTTCTCCCCTAATCTTCTTTAGGCTTGGACAGAAGTTTAATTACAATGAAATGTCCTTTATCTAAAGGAGGAGAAAGTGCTGGATTTTTGATAGTTTCTGTAAGTTATTTTGCTATCAGGAGAAGCAGTTAATGTGTCATATGGGTTCTAGGACAAGGACAGGCTTGCTTTTTTTTCTTTTTCTTGTTTATATATACGGGGCGCACACTCTGGTGTGGTTTATGTGTGGATGTGTGTACGCACATTTACATAATACTAGACTAATGTTTATGTTCACAGCACTTCAGGGCGGTATTAAATACTTTCCAGCATGTTCTGCATTTATATTTATGAAAAGACTCCAGTTTATATTAAGTTTTGCACAAACCCACCCTTTTTCTAAAAACGTGCACAAAATAGCCACTGTGGACCTGAAAATAGTTGTCTTTAACAAATGACCAACCCACTCTTCTCTCAGCAAATACATTCAGATTGTAAGCTCCATGGGGCAGGGTTCTGTCATGGTATTTGTCTCTAAAGTGCCGTGCTTAACAATAGTGCTGTAGAAATAATAAATTGTACACTTTTCATTTCCCCCTTATCCTACATTGGTCCCTATTAGAAGGCAAGGAGGCAAAAAAGAACCGTTAAGGCCAGTATAAAGGCACTAATCTCCTTCCACCTCAATAGGTTTCCTTTGTCCTAGAATCATAGACATCAGCCCCAGATCGTGGCTCATCATACTCATCTTCATTGTTCCCCTCTCCCCCCCCCTTTTCTTTCCCCCTTGAGCTTGGTGCAGAGAATGTTCAGAAATCCTAAAGAAAACAGCTGGGGCGGTGTGATAAGTTTACCCTAATGGTGAGTTTCACTCACTTCTTGGAGTTAAAGTTCATAAAATGTCACAATAACTTATAACAACACATGTTGCTGGGGAAAAGGTATGAAAGGGAGACAGACTGAATTAGTCCAAACCAAAAGGCCTACTGATACCATTCAAGGACTGTGTTAAGATTACGTCTTGTTAACAAGAACTGTGTGAGACTGAAAATCAATTGACCAGAATTGGTGTGTTGGAATTTAGGTCTAATTGGTGGGCAAAATAATAATGGGATGGGCTATTCCACCCATCACTCCCTTTTGGGGTCCTTTGAACAAAAGACTTTGGAGAGAAAAATTGGCTACTGGAGCGAGCTTCACCATCATGCCTGCCACCCCCACTGTCTTCTGGGACCCCCGGACTACTTCATTCTGAGACATGTCTTGACCAGACTGGGCCTGAAAGAGGGACCCAGAAGACCTCATCACCTCTACTGACTCCGGCTGAATCCCAAACACCACTTAGTATGGAGACTTTGTCTCCTCTGCTGTATCTTATCCTTCCCTACCTTATTTCTTCTCTTTCCAATTTCTCTCCTTTTTTCCTTCTGTCTGATAAGCATTTGTCTTAGCTAGCCAGGACTGTGTATTTTGCAACATTGCTATATACCAAACTCTGAACCTTGTTTAAAACTGCTTAATGTTAGGGAGTTTCGGGGTCATGTTAACATCTTTGGCTGTTAGGGATCATATATTCCATCAAAATTAATAACCCCCCCACCCAAGTCATGATTGGGGCCCCATTGTGCTACCCACTGTAGAAGCACATGAAGACATAGAGGATCATGCCCTGAGGAGATGGTGCTAGGATAGCTGAGAGTGGCCACTGTTGTATTATTTTAGATGGAATATATGGGCCAAAGGTGTTAATGTAACTCAGTCACTGTCCAACGTTAAACAGTGTTAAGCAAGGGTCGGGATTTGGTATACAGAGACCGTAGCCTGCTTAGTAAAGTGGCAAACACACCATTAAGCGCTCTAGTTTCCGGTGCCATCCTGCAGGGATTGGATTTTGGCCCTGTGCTATTTAACATTTTTAAATCATTACTGATAAAGTTTGCAGATGATACAAAAATTGGGGGAGTGGTAAATAATTAAGAGGACAGGTCACCGAATCAGAGCGATCTAGAGCACTTGGTAAACTGGGTGCAAGCAAACAATATGTATTTTAATACGGGTAAAATGTATACAAATAGGAACAAAGAATGTAGGCCATACTTGCAGGATGCTGGAGTCTATCTTGGGAAGCAGTGATTTTGAAAAAGATTTGGGAGTCGTGGTGGATAATCAGCTGAACAAGAGCTTCCAGTGTGCTGCTGTGGCCAAAAGAGCTAATACGATCTTGGGATGCAGAAATGGGAATCTCAAGTAGGAATAAAGAGGTTATTTTAACTCTGTATTTGACACTGGTGTGACCTCTGCTGGAATACTGTGTCCAGTTCTGGAGCTCACAATTCAAGAAGGATGTTGATAAATTGGAAAGGATTTGGAGAAGAGCCATGAGAATGATTAAAGCATTAGAAAACATGCTTTATAGTGATAAACTCAAGGAGCTCAATCTATTGAGTTTAAAGAAAAGGTTAAAGGGTGACTTGATTACAGTTTGTAAGAACCTACATGTGGAACAAATATTTAATAATGTGCTTTTCAGGTTAGCAGAGAAAGGTATAATGTGACCCTATGGCTGGAAGTTGAAGCTAGAAAAATTCAGACTGGAAATAAGGTGTACATTTTTAATGGTGAGAGTAATAAACCACTGGAACAATTTACCAAGGGTCACGGTGGATTTTCCATCACTGACAATTTTAAAATCAAGATCAAATGTTTTTCTAAAAGATCTGCTCTAGGAATTATTTTGGGGATGTTCTATGGCCTGTGCGATGTAGGCGATCAGCCTACAGGTCCCTTCAGACCTTAATCTATGAATCTTTTAACCTTCCATTAAAGATACAGAAAAGAGGAAAAACAGTTAAATCATTTGAAATGTAAAGTATTAAATAAGCCTTTCATTTTAACATCTCTTGTTCCTTTTCCTTTGAGCTGTAGAAAGCTTTTAGAAGAAAAAAAAATCCCTTGTTCGAAGTCTCATAGATGGTGGTAACTATTCTTTTTGGGGAAAAAAGTTAAGATGGACAGAACTGTTGCTGCCACTGCTGTTAAAGTCCGATCCCGCTTCCTAGAAGACAAAGCAAGAAAAAAACACACAAGAAGGAAGAGGAGAACAGCAAAAATAAAAATTGCAGCTTCTGTCTCCGGTGTCTCACTTGGAACCACACAGCTGGAGAAACAGAGGCCTGGCATGTGGTCTTACCAGCGACTCCGAGACCTGGCAAACTTGTACCAGCATCTAGCTATTTAGGGTATTGCTTTTAGCTGCCTCTTTGGTCACAGGCTCACAGCAGTGCTGTAAAATATAAAGGCTTGGCCTGCTAAGCCAGACTCTTATTAAACAGATGGCAGAAGGTGAGAGAGAGGAAAGAGAATAAGGTAAGCAAGGAAAAGGACACACAAGATGGGGTGCGAGGGCGAGTGTGGGGGGAGAGCGATAGTCTATCAAACCAGATGGTGTTTGGGATTAGCCAGAGCGGGAGGAGGTGATGGTGTCATTTGAGTTTCCATCTCTTTGGCCTGGTCTGGTCAGGATATCTCTCAGAATCAGGACAGTGAAGGTGCAATGGTATTAGAGTGCATCCCATGGTCCCAGAAGATGGTGGATGTGGTGGATATGACAGTAAAGCTTGTACCTTACCCGTCTCTCATTTTCAGCCTGCATTCATATTCATCCATCTGTTCTCTCCCTGTCTTTTTCTTTTTTTTATTTTAAGAACCCCGAAAGCCAGATTCATTATTTTGTTCACCAATTTTGGTCCATTAATTTCTGGTCTCAGGCTTCTCTTGTTTACTAGATATGATATTAACACTGTTCTTGAGTTATATAAGTAGGCATTTTTGTTTGGACTAATTCAGTCTGTGTGTCCTTTTGCACCTTTTCCCATCAATGCTTGTCGTTGTAAATTATTGTGACATTTTATGAACTTTCACTCACTTTTCACAATTAAGCTCACATTAAATTTGTAGGCCCAATTATTACAACCGAGGGTCCTCTGGATGTTACTGTCATATAAATATTAAATAATAAAAGGAGCTAGACCTGATTTCAACAGTGTCTTGCGTTGTGCCAGCCACAGGGAAGTGGGGAGAGGGTGACAACAAATGATCTGTATTAAGATCTTCTCACAGGGACCAACTCTCTTCTCTCTTCCAATTCTCTTGCACACTAAGAGGGAATATGAGCAAATTTACTAATTAGGATGAGGATTTTTCTCATGGTACGTTCTCTCTGAGGCCAATCTCCTTCCATTAATTTTCTACTTGTCTATACTGTAGAGACCATTGCCCTTTATTCCCTTGTGGTCTCAGCACTTTCCATGGAAATCTTCAAATGCAAAACCAGTCGAATCAATAAAGATGGCACATAGTTCCTCCATCTTATGTTTCTTATGCAATGCCTTTTTTCAGAGATCAGAGCATTGAATGGGAGTTAGTGTAATTCTGCAGCTCTTTACTCTGGTTATTTGTGATTACCTAGCAAAGGTATTTGTAAAAGCTGATTTTTTCCCCACTGTAATTCTCACATTTTGTTCTTAATTATCCATGTTCTGGAAGTTTGTTGATTGAAATGGTATGGGTCCACTGAGTCTTTATTCTAGCTTCTTGTGGCTCTTATTTTGTTGAAATAGAGTGAATGATGACTTTTGTGAGCTAGTGCACTTATATATGAGAGGATGTCTGCCCAGCATTTACCTGTGCCATGCCTGGTTCAAGCCAGTGTCAAAATCCCTTGCCTTCGTGAGAACAACATTCACTAGGCCCTAGATGAAATACACTGTTAAAATTGTTCTGGAATTCCTAGCAACTAGAAATGATATTTAGAGTGAAATCCTCCTTCTTTAAATTACTTCTCTCTTCCTTTTATCCATTTCTTATTACCCCATCTTGGTCATTACCATTGTTTTTGAATAGCTATGTGTGATGATCAACCTAATGATTAACTCTGAGCTGATGAGGGAGAGGAAGACTGTCCCATGTCCAAAGCATCTTTGATGCATGAATACAAAAGGAAGAAATTACAATCGCCTGCTACACAGCAGGCAACAGCACAAAAAAATTTGGCTCTGAAACGGCACTAAAATGTAAAGTCTTGATTTCAGCCTGTCCCCAAGCTTTGTCTAGAGCTCTTGGAATTGCAGTGACTTAACTTTCAAACTGCCGAAGGGGTTCTCTTTTATTTCTCCAGCAAAGTTGCAAAGTAAATTCTGGGGAGTTTTATGTGAACTGCAAATGAAGAGGCCCTTAGGTTTGGTTACTACTTGAAAGTTAGGCTTGGAAGAATAGACCTGAGGATAGGGCAGTGGATTGGAATCCAAGAGATGTCCTGGCCAAGCCAAACTTCTGTGCATCCTTGAGCAGGTCACTCAATCTACATTGTGCCTCAGTTCCTCATATATAAGGGAAGTAGTATCCCCATATCTCACAGTGATGATAAATTCATTAGTGATTGTGAAACACTCAGATATGATGGTTGTGAGGGCCATATAAATTAAAACAAATAAAATCCCTATTCCTCTGCTGCTTATCTAGTCTGGACCTCACAACTTAACTTTTTTAAAAAAAGTAAATTAAATAACTTAATTCATATCTATCTTCATAGAATCATAGAATATCAGGGTTGGAAGGGACCTCAGGAGGTTATCTAGTCCAACCCCGTGCTCTAAGCAGGACCAATCCCCAACTAAATCATCCCAGCCAGGGCTTTGTCAAGCCTGACCTTAAAAACATCTAAGGAAGGAGATTCCACCACCGCCCTAGATAACCCATTCCAGTGCTTCACCACCCTCCTAGTGAAAAAGTTTTTCCTAATATCCAACCTAAACTTCCCCCACTGCAACTTGAGACCATTACTCCTTGTTCTGTCATCTACTACCACTGAGAACAGTCTAGATTAATCTTCTTTGGAATCCCCTTTTAGGTAGTTGAAAGCACCAATCAAATCCCCCCTCATTCTTCTCTCCTGCAGACTAAATAATCCCAGTTCCCTCAGCCTCTCTTCATAAGTCATGTGCTCCAGCCCCCTAATCATTTTTGTTGCCCTCCGCTGGACTCTTTCCAATGTTTCCACATCCCTCTTGTAGTGTGGGGCCCAAAACTGGACACAGTACTCCAGATGAGGCCTCACCAATGCCCAATAGGGGGGAATATCACGTCCCTCGATCTGCTGGCAATGCTCCTACTTATACAGCCCAAAATGCCGTTAGCCTTCTTGGCAACAAGGGCACACTGTTGACTCATATCCAGCTTCTTGTCCATTGTAACCCCTAGGTCCTTTTCTACAGAACTGCTGCCTAGCCACTCGGTCCCTAGTCTGTAGCAGTGCATGGGATTCAGTGATTTACATAACCTAGTAAATTAAGACTAGGGTAGTAGCCGTAATTCTCAAACTCTTTTTCCTTAAGTGTTCGAGGCAGCACACTTGAACAGTCGCAACTAGATTGTGTAACTCTTTGTTTGATGATTTGTATTGGGCTGTGTGTGTTAAAGCTTTCTTGAGCAGCAGAGAGATTCTGAAGTGGGATAGTTGAGAGACTGTGTTGGCTTTATGCTTGCAGATACCTGTATATCATGCTGCAGTTGCTGTAATGCTAGCTGTACAGAATATCTTGGACTTTCAGAAGCTTTTCAGGATAGTGTGCATTTTAAATAGGGGAATGATGGCTTCCTAATGGGTTGTGAAGAAGGGGGAGAGTAATAAAGTAATTCCAGAACGTGCTGAGTTACTTTGCAGAGGTAAATGTCTGTGATCTGAAGGTTTTTAGAACTACTATAAAGCACCCATCCACGGCAAGGACTGGCTGCAAAATATTTTGTCTAAAAATAGATTGTTTTAGCTAGGGTGTCTCAAAGTATTTAACAATAATTGTGTGTAAACTTCATGTTCTGCTCTGTAGTTAATCAATAGCTTATCCAGTTCCCATCTAAACTGTACTCATGCCAGATCCCTGGTGTATACTAGAACCTCAGAGTTACGGACACCTCGGGAATGGAGATTGTCCGTAACTCTGAAATGGTCCATAACTCTGAAGAAGATGTTACGGACTTCAGCCTCTGGGGGAGTTGGGGCTGCAGCCGCAGGAGGAAGGGATGGGGGAGCTGCGTCCCCAGGGGAGTCGTGGCTTCTGACCCTAGGGAGCACCAGGGCTTAGGGCTTTAGACCTGGGGAGAGTGCTGGGGCTTGGGGCTTCAACCCTGTGGCTCCATTCCCGGCTTCAGCCCCGCAATGCCAGGGCTCCACTCTGTTTCAGCTGGGGTGGGGGTGAGGGGGAACGCGCTGGGGCTTGGGGCTTTAGCTATGGGGGGAGCGCTGGGGCTGAAACTAGTGCTCCCCTTGTAGCTAAAGCCCCGAGCCCTGGCACGCCCCCTGGTTTAAAGCCCTGAGCCCCAGTGCTCCTGAGGATCAGAAGCCCCCACTCCCGCGCAGATCTCTGACCTTCCCTCACAGCTGCAGCCCCAACCTCCCCCCTCCCTCCACTCCCCCTGCGGCTGAAGCCATGAGCCCCAGGGTAGTACAGTATATGCTGTTTGGAGGGGTGTCGTGTCCTTCTCCCTCCTCCCCCCCCCCCCCGTCTCTGCTGCCCGTTTGATGACTTCTGGTTTCACAGTGTGTCCGTAACTCTGGTGTTCGTATCTTTGAGGTTCTACTGTCAGACTTGCAGCCTGATATTAGGAATGCTTGAAATAGTACGGCTCATTATATAAACTTGTATATAGTATTTGGAGACCATAATGTAATGTACAGTGTGGAGCAAATATGGTAAAACATAGATGATGTGCAATGGTATTTTTAGTCAATTGTAAATGTTTCCCTAATGCCATAGTTTACCAGTCTGTACAAAAGACTTATTGCCTGCAAAGTTTCATTTAAAAAAAAGTAGGCTGTCTAGTTTTTAGCTGTTTATGGCAAAAAAACAAATGGTCATAAATTGCAAAAAAAAGCTGCATTTTTGCTGCTCTGAAACTTAAGTGACTAAATTGATGTGCATAATTTATTTGAGCATCTGGGCTGAAAACTTGCATACCAAGTTTCAGTTCAGTTTGATCAACAATGGCTGAAAATTGGGATTTATAATGGAAATGCTGACAGATCTGAACATGTGTAAGCTAAACCGGTGCCTGACAAACCTTTTTATTGTGCAGTGCTGATTGTTAAATACATTTTTTTCTGCTTTAATTGCATTTTTCCACTCTCTGCTTAATCTAGGCCTTTTCAAGTCTAGTTGTTTTAGTTGCACGTCAGATTTAAACTCTGTTTTTCATGAATCTGCATAAAACTTGTCAGGTGACTCATGATACTTCTAAGCAGGAAGATTGGCCTGGAGATGTCTCATGCCTTACTTACCATGTTGGCGGTGGAAAGAACAGCTGCTGGAATGTAACTGTTCTATGCAGTAACATGCTCTTAACAGAAGATGGTGCCTTCAGCCTTTGCAGGTGTTTTCTCCCCTCCCCCACTTTTTTTTGCCTAGCACAGCCAGAATGCTGTCACTAGGATTATAAATTCTGGAGCCAATTAGATTAAAATATTACAAATGAAAGGAAAAATACCTAAAAACGGGAGAATATCTTGATGTGCATATGCCTGTCTCAGAGAGCTCTTCCTGGGGAGTGCTCAGATGTGGCCTTTCACCACAGCTCTAAAAAAACTTCCATTAAAGCATGAGGCACTCTTAAGGCATCTGTTGAACTAAGCAAGAGTTAGCTGGAGAAAGTCTGGAGTAAGGGGAAGACGGGCAAGGAAATTGCACCATAATAGCTGAATGTGTGAATTAGGCTCTATTTCTAGGGTCTTTGATTAGGAATTGTAAGGATCCTGATGGGTGTATTGGTGCCTTCAAGATATTTCCTCCCTCCCCCACTCATGAGATCCAATACTGTGGCAACTTTAGTTGGAGGATGACAGGGTGGGTCACCCTTGAGAGCCCATCACACCTCTTCCTAGTTTATGTACAGGCATCACAGGGGAGCAATATGGTGACTAGTCAGTTCCTCCTTTTTTTCTTAATTACAAGAGAAGGAATTTTAGGAGGTGGCAGTGCTCTCATACTAGTTTTTTGCTGCTTGACCCTCTGGTAGAGTATTGTTTCTTGGATGGGATCCCTAAGAATTTCTAACTGCTCTCATACTTCTGCATACATTTGGCATTCCCTGGATTGTGTGGTGCTTTGGCTGTGAGCTAGTTTACTGGTGACAAGGCTTGTCACCTTACCAGTTTTCCAAGACGTGTGCTCAGGGCTACTGTTCTTCATCTCCAGTCTTTCATTTGTTACCTTTGTGTGCTGCTTCAGTGGGGATTTGCTGCCCTTTTTGTGTTTTGGCCTTGGCAACAGGGGGATGGCTTTATAAAGTAAAGCTGTAGACTCAAGTGCAGTGATCAGCTTCTGTGTGCATCTCTTCTTCTGTCTTTTGGAAAGATTGGTTGGCCATCTTGGGAACCTGTCCTTTGTTTCTGCCATGAATATTTTTACCCAAAGTTCAATACTTACTTAGCCATAAATTTCATTGTCTGCAGATTAAGGAGGAATTGCTGGCAACTGGTCAAGTTCTTTTGCTGTAGATAGATGTAAACTCTTTCCCCTGGGTGTCTAGATCCGAAAGATTGCATTTTTTTTTTCAGTATTGTAGTGGGACCTGGCATTTCAATTCCCTTTTAAGTCTGGATGGCTGGTCAGAGTTCACAGGCCTCATACATCATTAGAGCTAGGAATAACATTCTTGAAAAATGTAATTCCATCCCATTAATATGTATGTACTGTTTATACATATTTTCTGTGTTAATATTTAAAACATTATTTACATATTCATAGGTCTTTTAAAAAATTTTATTGTTAAAGGAGGTGTAAATGGGTAAAAATATGAAACTGCTTTTAGTCAAGCAAAAAAAATCAAATCCCCATGAGTAAAATAAACTTTGGAGAGCTTTTCTGTTTCTTAGCCAGGAACAAGATTTTGAAATACACAGGGAAATGTCTGGTTTATTTCTGTTTCTGGCATCTGCATATGAGGAAGTATCAGACCCAACCAGTAGAGTTGCAAGAAATATATTAAAAGAAGAGAGTGAATGTTCACATTTTAAGAAGACATTGTCAGAGTATAACTAATTTTGAAAGGGCTCAGTTGTCAAAGATGTCACAAACGCATATGATAACCGTAATAAAAACCCCTTTCCTTACTCTTGCCCCCTCTGAGCATGCCAAGGGGTATTGTATTAATTGACTCCTGGAAAGCAGAGTGATCATCTTATGTAAACTTGTCTTCACCAATTCCAAGAGCAGAAGTCCTCCCATAGCCCCGCATCTGTATATGGCAGTGTAGTTCTACTTGGTTCCCTTCCAGTTGAAAGCTTACCCATGTGCCATTGATGGTATAATTGTAGTACAGGTTGTCTGACTGGGTCACCCCTCCAAATGTAATGGTTAAATTTGCTCAACTATGTCTCGTGCCTTGTTTATCTATCACACTCTGGTTTTTATCGCAATCTTGCACCAGTGTTTATTTGAGCTGGTTGACCCAGATGGACTTCGATTTCATTCAGAAAGGAGAATCCCTCTGTCTAGCAGAGCATCCATGAGGCAGGTACAACATGTATCATGGTTACACTGGGGCCATCTATACACACATAACTTGGTTCACTGACTCAGAACTGATTAGGAGAGCTGTAATTTAAGGGTCTGGGACTTCAATTTTGTATTAACTAAAAATATTCTTTTCTTTATTGTCAATGAAATCATTTTTTATCATATTGTTTGACTTATCTCCTCTGGGCACGCAGCTGCAGCAGCCAGCCTGAACCTGCCATCGCAATGACTGTTGAGTGAGTCTCGCCTCGTTTGGCTGAATGTGTTCTAGGATAAATGTGTTTTCTAAGAGAAACAATTTCTGCCTCTGGGAGTTGTGAAAACAGTACTCTGGGAAAGGTCTGTTGTGGATACTGGGCAGGGGAGTTTTTGTAGCAAAATCAATTGTAAATCTGAGTAATCTTTTTAAATTGGTGGTGTGGTCTAAGCAGTTTGTATGTTAAATTTAAAAAAATATACTTGTGCTTGTAAATGTTTTATCTACACTTGTTACATGTAATACCTAAGATGACTAGTTGAAAATGTAGGTTAAAAAAAACAACAAACTTTTCCCTCAGTTTAATTTGTCTGTTTGGTAGCACTGTGTATAATCAGGTTCACTGTTTCACCTTTCAAGTCAATGAGTCAGGACTCCATCTTGTTTGTGGCTCTATCATGTGATTGTAAAACCACAAAAATACAAAGGGGAATTGGGGCCGGAATAGTACCTGAAACTACTTTTTGAAAAAACTGATTAAATTTCATGTTGATGGTGTTCCTGTAAAAAGCTTTGATTTGCATGGATTGGGAGTTCAATTAGGAAGTGTCTGTGCTGCAAGAGAAAACAAAGTATAAGGCTGTGTCTACACTGCCACTTTCTGCACTAAAACTTTAGTCGTTCAGGGATGTGAAAAAGCTACCACACCTCGTTCTGGGTGGTTATTTTTTATTGCCGGGAGAGCTCTCCATTGGCGATAAAGCGTAACTATGCTGCCCATGTCACAGCAATGCCGCACTGTAACGTGGGCAGTGTAGACTGTGACAAAGTTCCTCCTCTATCTTGGTGGGTCCTGCGCTTATTGGCGGATTTTCTTGCCTCAGAGATTCACCATGTGGGTTGGGGAACAGCACGGAGACCTTCCCCTCTGGAAGAACCCACAGTCCAGGTCAATTGGGAGGTTTGGGGGGGAACCCGGGCCCGCCCTCTACTCTGGGTTACAGCCCAGGGCCCTGTGGACTGCAGCTGTCTATAGTGCCTCCTGTAACAGCTGCATGACCGCTACAACTCCCTGGGCTACTTCCCCATGGCCTCCTTCAAACACCTTCCTTATTTTCACCACAGGACCTTCCTCCTGGTGTCTGATAACGCTTGTGCTCCTCAGTCCTCCAGCAGCACACTCTCTCACTCTCAGCTCCTCACACTCCGCCCCACAAACTGAAGTGAGCTCCTTTTAAAACCCAGGTGCCCTGATTAGCCTGCCTTAATTGATTCTAGCAGCTTCTTCTTAATTGGCTCCAGGTGTCCTAATTAGCCTGCCTGCCTTAACTGGTTCTAGCAGGTTCCTGATTACTCTAGTTCAGCCCCTGCTCTGGTCACTCAGGGAACAGAAAACTACTCATCCAGTGACCAGTATATTTGCCCTCTACCAGACTCCTGTACCCCACTGGTCTGGGTCTGTCACAAGACATATACCCTAAGTTATGCACTCCTCTCATTAAACTGAAGTGCTGCTTCCTGCATTGGTTTCTCTGCCTATAGAATGTACATTCAGAGGCTCATTTTTTCAGAATGTTATTTAAAAATGTTTGTTCTGATAACGGTAAGGAGAAGCATTGTCCTATGGAGGAAGGGGATTAGGTTGTATCATTCTATAATGTTTCAGGGGTGGGGTGTTAAAAAGTATTAGAGGGACATAGCTGAATTAGTTGGGCAACCACACATTAATTCTAAAAAGCCAGGGTAAGTGTGAAATGATTCCAACCCTACTGTGAAATTAGTGTTTTAATGGCAACCTTTCATTTACTATGGAATGAGAAAACACAAATACTGGTTCAAGTGTCCTTGTAAGTTTACAGCAGACATTCTTTAGCGCTTGTAGGACCTTGTAGCTTGTAGCTAAGGAGTGTTTTCTCTTGTATCTTATAAACAAAATCTAAAAATATCACCTTCTCTAAATTAGTGATGAAGTAAAATCTGGAGTAGACTTTGGGAGAATAAGGATGGATGAGGTTTGAGTAGTCTCCCCTCTCCACTCTCTGAGGCTTTTCTTTCAGTTTTGAGTGAGAACTTGACTAAAGACAGAGCTTTGGGAGCAGCTCGTGAATAGTGAAGCTGTCATGCAGACTGACAGGAGTGTAGTATCTACTCCCTGTAAATCTGACAGTGCTGGTCAGATGTCCTCTGACTCCATTGGTATTGATAATATAAAGTGAGCGACTCTGTTTGTGTGACATCTTTGTTAACTTGTATAGACTTCCAAAAGAATTCTTCATGCGCTTGAAGAATTTGTCAGTTCAAGAGGTCCAAACTTTTCCATCTACTTTGATTTACCCATGGGTTGCCTGATGAGTATTGACCTGGATCAAACCAAGGAGTTAATATAGAATTTGCCACTTCTGATCTGGAAGCGAGCGACCAAGCTAGTTTTTAATTCTGTTCCTTGCATGGTAGCACATATCAGGCTATCCTACAGGCTCTTTAAAAAGTACAGGTTCCTTCCTTCCCAGTAGTCCCCACTATATGAAATTTAAGGCAACCAGTGTTTCCTGTACAAGGTACGTACACAGTGTGGTCTGAGAAGCATGTCCTGTCTGGAATGCTCCCTTGGGTTTGAAAGACTGACATCTTTAAATGAGAAGCCTGTACTCGCAACCAAGCCACCTTGGGTGAAATCCAAGACAGGCTTTCACTCCACTGTCATTGTAGAGCAGGGGTCGGCAACCTACGGCACGCGTGACAAACACGGCATGCGAGCCGATTCTGAGTGGCACGCTGCCTGCCCGGTGAGAGGAGGAGGGGCGGAGGGGCAGGAAAGCACCAAGCTGGGGGAAGAAGCGGGGGAGGGGGGGGGGCTTGGCTGCCGCAGGACCAAGCTTCTGCCTCCTGCCCCTGCAGGGGAGAGCGGGGGGGGGGGGGGGAGAGGGGATGTCCCGGCCCCCTGCCCCACTCAGCCTCCCCACCCACCGCTCTCCCCTGCGGGGGCAGGAGGCAGAAGCTTGGTCCTGCGGCAGCCAAGCTCCCCCCCCTCCCGTTTCTTCCCACAACGTGGTGCATTCCGTCCCCCTCCTCATCGCCCCTCTCCCTGCCGGCGATGGCCCTTGCGAGGGGGAGCCGAGCCGAGCGGCAGTGTGCTCCCTGCTCCGTAGAGGAGGCAGAGAGAGGTAGGGACGGGCCTTGGGGAAGGGGGTGGAACAGGGCATATCCCTCCCAGCCCCCTGCCATGAGCCGCTCAGGGCAGGGGGCTGGGAGCACCCCCACGAGCCGAGCACCCCAGCCCTCTGCCCTGACCTCCTCCCAATACCCAGCCTTCTGCCCTGCACCCCCCACACCCCCCCAGCCCTCTGCCCTGACCTCCCCCCAACACCCAGCCTTCTGCCCTGCACCCCCACACCCCCCCCAGCCCTCTGCCCTGACCTCCCCCCAACACCCAGCCTTCTGCCCTGCACCTCCACACACACCCCAGCCCTCTGCCCTGCACCCCCCACCTAGCCTTCTGCCCTGCACCCCCACACACACCCCAGCCCTCTGCCCTGCACCTCAAGTCGCCCCCAACACCCAGCCTTCTGCCCTGCACCTCCACACACACCCCAGCCCTCTGCCCTGACCTCGAGTCGCCCCGCTCAGCCCGCTGCAGGCCTACGTGAACAGAACCCCAGGCTGGAAGCGGGCTGAGCAGGCTGGCGGCGTAAGATCAGCATTTTAATTTAATTTTAAAGGAAGCTTCTTAAACATTTTGAAAACCTTGTTTACTTTACATACAACAATAGTTTAGTTATATAATATAGACATATAGAGCGAGACCTTCTAAAAAACGTTAACATGTATTACCGGCACACGAAACCTTAAATTAAAGTGAATAAATGAAGACTCGGCACACCACTTCTGAAAGGTTGCCTACCCCTGTTGTAGAGGTAGCAGTTGAGCACTGTGACGGTGACGAGTCTACTCTCATTCAGTAACAATTTCTATTGTTTCAAATTGGGATGAACCATTCAGCTAACCACCAAAAAATTCCATATACCCAAAGCAGAGTTTTTATTCAAAAAGGGAGAAAAGCCAGAGACCCCATGCAGTCCACAAGAAATGTCACTATTGCTATTGAGTTTATGTGGAAGGCATTCAGATACTACAGTATCTGATATGGTTTTATACTGCCAACTGACTTAAATAGCTGCATTGATAAAGTGTAGAAAAAAGCACACTTCGTTTGGCTGGGCTAGAGGGCAGACATGGTGACCAGTGTTCCCTCTAATTTTCCCCACCCATGTGCGGAATGAATTTTGTTATGTGCACCAATATGGAGGTGATGTGTGACACACAACAAAAGTAATGTGGCAGGGTGGGGCCAAGGGGTTTGGGGTGGGGAGGGGCTCAGGGCTGGGGCAAAGGGTTGGGGTGCAGGGGTGTGAGGGCTCTGGCTGGGGGTATTGGCTCTGGGGTGGGGCTGGGGATGAGGGGCTCAGGACTGGGAGAGGAGGTTGGGGTGAGGGCTCTGGGGTGGAGCTGGGGATGAGGGATTTGAGGTATAGGAGGGTGCTCTGGGGCTATGGCAGAGAGAGAGGACTCCCCCAGCTCTCTCTCCCGCAGTGTCACCTGGGCTCAGTGGGAGAGGCACCTCTCCCCGCTGGGGCAGCTCCAGGGCTGCCGGATAGGTGCCCCAGCAGGTCCAGGCCGGGGGCTGGGTTCGGGCCGGGGGAGGGGTGCCCCGGCCATGCTTGGGTCCATGCCACCCCGGCCGCGCCTGGGTCTGGGCCGGGCCACCCAGACTGCAGCAGAGTTGGGGCCAGGGAGGGGCGCCGCGGCAGGTTGGGGGCTGAGCTAGTTTGGTGCTGGGGGAGGGGTGCCCCTCCTCTGGCTGCAGCAGGTGCCCGGGCATGTTCCCTTAGCGCCTGCGTGGCGCTAAATAGGCTGCTGGGTGGCTGCGCAGCTTACAGGGAACTTAGATGGTGACCCAAACCCTGTATATATCATAGAGAAGGTTATGTGCGACAAAGCAAGTGACCTATATAACCGATGTTATGGAGAGGTGGAAGACGGGTATAGTAGATTGAAAAAATGTTTTCTTTTACAAAATTCATTTGAGGGGGAAACTGACAACACTTCGGAATGTTGTGTACCCACTGTGCACTCTTGACTGGCCCAGCAAATCTCTCTGGTACAGACACTACTGTACAGTTCCTTCCTAAAGTACTCAGTAGTGAAAGCCTTCATCATTGCTGTCTGTCTCATCTAATACAGTGCTTTGTAGAAAGTGAAAGGTTTCTCTAGCTTACAGGGAGGAGGAAGATATTGGGATGAAAATTCAGAGGTTGATGTAAGGATTGGGTAAAGAAATATCCAAAACTCAACGGGCTATACCAGACAATATATTTTTTTTCTTTTTTAGCTATAGCTCTCCTTTAGCTTCAGTGGGGAGTTCTAGTTAAAAATTGATGGCTTGATATAAAGCCAGGGTTTTTGCATGAAATACAGTGCGTCTTCTGCATTGTTTTACTAATTGTTTCCAGCTGCTGTCATTGTTAAGGGAGTTCTCATGATCTATTGGTTAGAGCAGTGGTTTTCAACCTGTGGTGCATGGACCCCACGGGGTCAGCAGACTGTTTAAGATTTCCAAAGGGGTTCACACCTCCATTCGAAAGTTTTTGGGGTCTGCAAATGAAAAAAAAGTTGAAAACCACTGGGTTAGAACAAGAAGACCTGGGTTTCTAGTCCCAGCTCTGACAGACTTGCTATGTGACCAAATCAACTAACCTCTGTGCCTTAGTTTTCCAATCTGTAAAAAGGGATAATATGTATCTCTGTAAAGCAATTGATTTCTGTAGATTGAAAAGTACTATAAAAAGTACAAAGAGCAAATATTTATTTGATTATTCATTAAAGGATATTTTTGGAGGCTGCTAGAACTTGCTACTTCAGGACAGAGCATAGGAGGTATCTATCTGATATATTCTTCTATAGTTGCCCAATGGAATACCATGAGGAGAAGCCACTATACCAGGGGTGGGCAAACTTTTTGGCCCAAGGGCCACATCAGGGTTCCAAAACTGTATGGAGGGCTAGGTAGGGAAGGCTGTGCCTCCCCAAACAGCCTGGCCCCTGCCCCCTATCCACCTCCTCCCACTTTCCGCCCCCTGACTGCCCCCCCTCAGAACTCCTGACCCATCCAACCCCCCCTGTTCCCTGACTGCCCCCCGGGACCTTCTGCCCCTTATCCAACCCCCCACTTCCTGCCCCTTTGACATGCCGCTCAGAGCCCCAAGACTGGGAGCCGCGCTGCCCAGCCGGAGCCAGCCACGCTGCCGTGCAGTGTAGAGCAATGGTTCTCAAAGCCGGTCCGCCGCTTGTGCAGGGAAAGCCCCTGGCGGGCCGGGCCGGTTTGTTTACCTGCCGCGTCCACAGGTTCAGCCGATCGCGGCTCCCACTGGCCGCGGTTCGCCACTCCAGGCCAATGGGGGTTGCGGGAAGTGGCGCGGGCCGAGGGATGTGCTGGCTGCCCTTCCCGCAGCCCCCATTGGCCTGGAGCGGCGAACCACGGCCAGTGGGAGCCGCGATCGGCTGAACCTGTGGACGCGGCAGGTAAACAAACCGGCCTGGCCCACCAGGGGCTTTCCCTGAACAAGCGGTGGACCGGCTTTGAGAACCACTGCTCTAGAGCATCCGTACAGGCCGGCAGCTCTTGTAGCTGCGCTGCCCGGCAGGAGCTTGCAGCCCGCCGCCCAGAGTGCATGCAGCACGGCGAGCTGAGGCTGCAGGATAGGGGAGAGGGGAGGGGAGGGGCCGGGGGCCAGCCTCCCCGGCCGGGAGCTCAAGGGCTGGGCTGGATGTGGCCCGCAGGCAGTAGTTTGCCCACCTCTGCGCTTTACAATACTGCTGTACATCCTGTGCAGTTTCTGGAGTGGTGATAGAAGGGGTAAGAATGGTTGTGATGATAACTTTGTCTTGGCGCAGTGACACAATTGGTTACTAATTAGATCTATATCTGTTTGCTTCTATGTGGACTTGCTTGTTCAATTTGCATTGTGAAGCTTCTTGGTGCTGTATATTCAATGAATGTGAGCATGGATAAGTCAGGGTGCAAATAAATAGAGAAGAAACAGAGATGGGGAGGGGAGCTGAAGTAATTTTCTCCAGCTCTATCTTTTAAGAGAAATTGGGTGGAGTGGGAATTGAAGAGAAAATGTGCATTCATTACCACTGAACCAGTCTATGTTGAACACAGGTATGGGGATGACAAGTGATTCATAAATATTTCAGATCACCATTTCATAAACAAATTTAAGAAAACAAGCATGAAGAGCTGTGGAAGCAGTGCTGGGGAGGGAAAGGCGGGGGAGAGAGGACGTGTGTGTGTGTGTATGTGTGTAATGTCCCCTGGGACTGGGGCTGTGGTAGGCAGGAGATGGAGAAATGATAATTTGAATTTTAAATTGGCTTAAAGTCCCTTAGATTTTGCAGTCTCTGCCTGCTCCGTATGTATTGCCACTGGAAGACAAGCAAAGGATGTTTAAGACACCCTCATTTCTATGCTCGGCTAATTTTATTGTCCTCCAATATTTTCTAGCTGTAAAGGTTGCAGACTGTATTACATTTAAACCAGTTTTAATATAGTTCGTCATAAAAAGGTGAGAGGCAGGAGAACAGAAACATTGCCCACTGCAGTGATGTACTCTGTGCAGGGCCAGTGCTCTTTAGTCATTGAAAGGCTTGCTTTAAACTCTAAATGATCAGCACTTAGCTATTGTAGGTGGTTCAATAAAAATCAGGAGTCTCTCTCCTGCAGTCGAAATCAAGTTTCATTTTGTGATTAAAAAAATCCTCCTTCATCCTTCTGCCAGTCGCTCTGTTGTCTTCTACCACACACAGATGTGGGGTTTGCACTCTTGTGCATAAATACAAGCGTGAAGGGAAGAAGGTAGGATGGAAGAGAAACGCAGTTTCTTTTGTTTTCATATAAAGATGCCCAGGAAATTTGTAAAAATGGAATGAAGCTAGGGCCCTTCACAGCTGATTGCTCATTTTTGCCCAAGCATTATGAATGGTTTCCCTTGGTATCTGGATTTGTTTTCCCTTTGGATTTTTCTCTATTCTTAGAAGAAATAGAGAGTCACAAGAGACCACTACTTAAAGCAGGCACAAAAGGGATGCTATGCCTACGAACTGAAAGTAGACAGTGTAGAGTTTCTGCTTTCCCACATTATGAATTGGCTGTGATCAGTGCCAAGTGCCATACATCTGGCAGCTCTGTCATAACTTCTCACATAGCAGCTAAAATGTCAATATATTGAGAGGGGGAGGAATAGGGCAGGGGAGAGACCCTTTCCACAAAATACACTGTAGCCCAGGGGAATGTATACTGAGCTACAAGCCAAGAGACTGTAAGTTATAGCCGCAGCTTTTCAGCTGGCTGCTGTCAGTGTGTCCTTAGACTTCACAATCCATATTAACTCAGGCTCCTGCACCTTTCCTGGTGGAGGTAACTATCATCAACCCATTTTAAAGCTAACATAACTGAGGAAACTTAATTTAACTTTCATAGATAACCTTAATTATGACATTTGCTAACTCTGAATGCTTGGCTTTGCAACCTTACCATTTTTTAAAGTATAGATTTAAAAAAAAAATCGTATGTATCTATAGGAGCCTATCTTAAGTTGGTGTGGGGACCTAGTAATGGTTATAGTTGTTGAAATTACATTGCATCAGAAGACATATTTAGAAGTGAATGTTATGTTTTTATTGTTTGTATTTTGGTTGATGGGAGCTGTCCTTTTAACAGCAGGTTGTGGTACTTGATTGTAAGATATGTTTGCAGGAACTTCAGAATAGGGTGTGAGAAATGTTGCCTGTGTCCTGAGAATGGAAGATCCTGCCTGTGTGAGTTCCAAACAGGTCAGAGCTTGGTTTAATAAACTTACTTTACCAGAAAGGAAGCTTCATTCTTGAAAGTGAAACATTAGCCCTGACTGGGGACTGGATGCCTGAGAGCATTGCTAATGAGCTGCAGGGCCTTTCACCTGTAGTTCACCAATTTGAGTCCAGCCCTGCTCAGCAGAAATTTAAAAGTTTTCCCCATAATGGCCTGTTTGGTGGGTCTCACTTCCAGCTTCCACATTACAAACTTGTATCCATTATCAACCACTTTACACTAATTGGCCCACTTGGAACAGAGGCCAAGAAATGCCCAGGTCATGGAGACAAGCCTACCCTTCGTCTGGTCCTTTGAGGAAGTCTCTCTGCCCTACCCCAGATCAAAGTGAGGCCTGCTTGCCAGGGTATCGTGTTTGGAAAATGTGACTTGTCTCTTCCTTGTAGATAGAGGATTTAATTAATCAAGGCTGTTAAACTGACACCTTTCATGACACAATTAGATCCACTCAGTTTTTGAGAACTGAAGTTTGATTATATGTATGTTATTTGTAAATATGCAAATGAGCTAATTAATACATTTGCATAAAATGTAACATGGAGCTGCACAAAATTTGGTAGTAGTCACATGTGGTGGGGCTGAGTGGGAAGCTATTATTCCCAAACCCTTGGTGGTGGGTTGGGATTATGATGATGTGGAGATTACTGTGTCTGAATCCATGTGTCTGAGTAGTTTTTGCTAATATGTCTGAGTAGTTTTTGCGAATGGTTTAATATAGCTTCAGCTGTATAACTGTGTTTAAATTATTTTAACAACTGGCTGAGGGCATCCACACTATCCTTCTGGGAGCCATTTCAGGTTGGCTTTGGAATGCATGAAACCGGTATCTCATGATTCATCAGATCATATCCCCATCTGACCATGTAGTTGAGTGGGTTAACCCTTTTCTTCCCTTTTTAGACTTGCATTTTGTCCTGGTTCACTAGAAATGCCCCCAGTCTCCTCTGTATTAATTTCCTGCTGTGAGAGTGATCACTGTGTTTGATTCTGCATGCATCTTGTTGCATTTTGAAGATTTTTTCCCCATATTTTAAAGGTTACCTGAAAGGAGAAAACAAATAGTGTCCTATTTGCTGCTTTATAAAGTCTCAAAATACCTTTTTTTAACACTTTTTTTAAAACAAGAAATTCCGTTTTTGTCTACTCTGTTTTTCCTGGAAGACTCTTTATGGCTATGGCTGGAAAACTAGTAGGATTATTAGATCACATGTAGGAAGGAAGTAAACCTTTAACAATTGGGAGAAGAATGGGATTTAGACAGACTATTTAAAACACTTCAATATTGTTTAACACTCTCTAACTGATGAAGCCTGCTAAACAACCAGTGGGGCCCCTTGACGATGAAAATACAAAAGGAGCGCTTAAAGATGATAAAGTCATTGCGGAGAAACTAAATGGATTCTTTGCTTCAGTCTTCACGGCTGAGGATGTTAGGGAGATTCCCAAACCTGAGCTGGCTTTTGTAGGTGACAAATCTGAGGAACTGTCACAGATTGAAGTATCACTAGAGGAGGTTTTGGAATTAATTGATAAACTCAACATTAACAAGTCACCGGGACCAGATGGCATTCACCCAAGAGTTCTGAAAGAACTCAAATGTGAAGTTGCGGAACTATTAACTAAGGTTTGTAACCTGTCCTTTAAATCGGCTTCGGTACCCAATGACTGGAAGTTAGCTAATGTAACGCCAATATTTAAAAAGGGCTCTAGGGGTGATCCCGGCAATTACAGACCGGTAAGTCTAACGTCGGTACCGGGCAAATTAGTTGAAACAATAGTAAAGAACAAAATTGTCAGACACATAGAAAAACATAAACTCTTGAGCAATAGTCAACATGGTTTCTGTAAAGGGAAATCGTGTCTTACTAATCTATTAGAGTTCTTTGAAGGGGTCAACAAACATGTGGACAAGGGGGATCCGGTGGACATAGTGTACTTAGATTTCCAGAAAGCCTTTGACAAGGTCCCTCACCAAAGGCTCTTACGTAAATTAAGCTGTCATGGGATAAAAGGGAAGGTCCTTTCATGGATTGAGAACTGGTTAAAGGACAGGGAACAAAGGGTAGGAATTAATGGTAAATTCTCAGAATGGAGAGGGGTAACTAGTGGTGTTCCCCAAGGGTCAGTCCTAGGACCTATCCTATTCAATTTATTCATAAATGATCTGGAGAAAGGGGTAAACAGTGAGGTGGCAAAGTTTGCAGATGATACTAAACTACTCAAGATAGTTAAGACCAAAGCAGATTGTGAAGAACTTCAAAAAGATCTCACAAAACTAAGTGATTGGGCAACAAAATGGCAAATGAAATTTAATGTGGATAAATGTAAAGTAATGCACATTGGAAAAAATAACCCCAACTATACATACAACATGATGGGGGCTAATTTAGCTACAACGAGTCAGGAAAAAGATCTTGGTGTCATCGTGGATAGTTCTCTAAAGATGTCCACGCAGTGTGCAGAGGCGGTCAAAAAAGCAAACAGGATGTTAGGAATCATTAAAAAGGGGATAGAGAATAAGACTGAGAATATATTATTGCCCTTATATAAATCCATGGTTCGCCCACATCTCGAATACTGTGTACAGATGTGGTCTCCTCACCTCAAAAAAGATATTCTAGCACTAGAAAAGGTTCAGAAAAGAGCAACTAAAATGATTAAGGGTTTAGAGAGGGTCCCATATGAGGAAAGATTAAAGAGGCTAGGACTCTTCAGTTTGGAAAAGAGAAGACTAAGGGGGGACATGATAGAGGTATATAAAATCATGAGTGATGTTGAGAAAGTGGATAAGGAAAAGTTATTTACTTATTTCCATAATACAAGAACTAGGGGTCACCAAAAGAAATTAATAGGCAGCAGGTTTAAAACAAATAAAAGGAAGTTCTTCTTCACGCAGCGCACAGTCAACTTGTGGAACTCCTTACCTGAGGAGGTTGTGAAGGCTAGGACTATAACAATGTTTAAAAGGGGACTGGATAAATTCATGGTGGCTAAGTCCATAAATGGCTATTAGCCAGGATGGGTAAGAATGGTGTCCCTAGCCTCTGTTCGTCAGAGGATGGAGATGGATGGCAGGAGAGAGATCACTTGATCATTGCCTGTTAGGTTCACTCCCTCTGGGGCACCTGGCATTGGCCACTGTCGGTAGACAGATACTGGGCTAGATGGACCTTTGGTCTGACCCAGTACGGCCTTTCTTATGTTCTTATGTTCTTATAATAGTTGGGAGGAAATACAACATTCTTGCTCTTTCTAATAGAGACTGAGAAACTTGCTCCAGCTTCCTGAGCCTCCAAGGGGAACACTGTCAAAACAGGAAAGAAATGACTTGTTATTCCTGATATTTCTGAAGTATCAAAACATCTTTTTTTTTTGTTTTTTTTGGTTGGGGGTGGGGGGAAGGAAAATATTTCAGGCCGCCTTTATACATACTCAAGAAACAAAAAAGGGCCCAAACCAATTTTCTGTTGGTTGCTGCTGCTTCCATCTGCTCTGTGGTGTTGAGATTGACTGTTCTTCCCTCGGTGCTAAGGGTTCTTCTGAAGGTTTCTCTTGGGGTATCTCACTGCCTCTTACCAGTTGGTTTCCATTTGATATCTTTATGTGGGAGCCTGTATATTGGCAGCCAGAGTACATGGTCCAAGTATGTTTAGTGTTTCTCATAGACTTTAAGGCCAGAAGAGACCATTAGAATAATCTAGTCTGACCTCCTTCACATTGCAGGCCAAAGAACACCCCCCCCCACATCCTCATAATAGACCCATAACCTCTGGCTGAGTTACTGAAGTCCTCAAATCATGATTTAAAGACCTTGTTACAGAGAATCCACCATTTACACTAGTTTAAGTTTGAAAGTGACCCGTGCCTCATGCTGCACAGCAAGGCGAAAAACACCCAGAGTCTCTGCCAATCTGACACGGGGAGAAATTCCTTCCTGACCCCAAATATAGCAGTCAGTTGGACCCTGAGCATTTTGGCAAGACCCAACAGCCAGAGAAACATGGGAAAGAATTCTCTCCAGTAATTCAGAGCCCTCCCCATCTAGTGTCCCATCACTGGCCATTGGGGGATATTTGCTAATAGCACTTGCAGATCGGCTATATGCCATTGTCATACCATCCCCTCCATACATTTATCAAGCTCAGTTTTGAAGCCAGTTGGGTTTTTTGCCCCCCACTTCACCCCTTGGAAGGCTGTTCCAGGACTTCACTCCTCAGATGGTTAGAAACCTTTGTCTAATTTTAAACCTAAACTACTGCTTCTGGTAGCAATGAGCTGCTGATTGTGGCTTCTCTGATCTCTCTGTTGGTAATGAAGATTTTCCAGCCAGTGCCCAAAATCTTGTGTAGGCACTTTATTTTTGAAGGTATCTGGTTTTCTGTCTGACATCTTGGTAGATCTGCAGGTTTTGCAGCTGTATGTTAGCATTGAGCTTTAGTGTGCATTGAAAATTCTCAGGTTTGTTCTGGTGCTTTATGTCTATGATTTCCATAGATTAAGTTTGTATATGCTATGGATGGCTTTGCAATCCTTGATGTCACTACTTTTTTAAGGTCTCTATTGGCCAATATGGTGCTGCCCAGGTAGATGAACTGCTCTACTTTCTCGATATTTTTGCCTTCTAATGTGATGTTTACTGCTTGATATCTGGGTTTCAAGGATGTTTGTTCTAGCATAACTAATTTTGAGCTCTGCTTGGCCTGCATTTGTTGCCAGGTTGTCTGTTTGGGCTTTTTGTATTTTTTGGAGGGTGCTGCTCAGTACTGGAATACCATCAATAAAGTTTAGGTCTTCTAAGCTTTTACCGGTCTGCCCATTCTATACCAGTGTTTGTGTTGCTAATATACTTTGTTATCCAGTCTGTGGAAATGTCAAACAACAGTGGGGATAAATTGCCGCCATGTTTCACACCAGTGTCCATGCTGAACCACTCCGCTCTCTGGTTGTTCACCTTTACAGAGCATTTCACATCTCTGTACATGGCCTTCATGACAACTTTGGCTGGGATTCCGTAGGACTGAAGAATATTCCACAGTATGTGTCTGTGCAGGCTGTCAAATGCCTTTTAAAAATTGATGATGAGTGGAGCTTGCCATTCTATACGTTTTTCTATGGTGGTCCTTATTGTGAATATTTGATCTACACAGGATTTCTTAGTCCTGAATGCAGCCCGTTCTTCTCTAAGCTTTGCATCCACTACCTCTTTCATCCTGTGTAATATCAAGCTGCAGAAAGCTTTCCTTACAACAGAGAGTAGTGTAACCCCATCCAGTTGTTACAGGCAGTAAGATCACTCTTTTGGGGTATTCTGACAATGAGTCCATATTTCCACTGGTCAGGAGGGGTGTCTTTTTCCTAAACTTCATTGAACAGTTTGGCCAGTTTCATTAGGATGATGGTCTAAAGTGCTTTTAGGATTTCTGTGTGATTTGGTCATCTCCCACCACTTTATTTTTACTTTCTTGATTGCAGCCTGTACCTTGAGTGTCAAGTTACTTTCCTTGAAATGGTCTAAAAGCTGTAATGAAGGCAGTGTTTAAAGCACTCTGTGGGGAAGATGGGGTTCTGTTGGCTGGTGGGACAAGAAGAGATTGACTTACACTTGAGCTCTATGTGGCTCTGCGGAGGTTCTGTCTGTCAGTTGTTATGGTGAGCTGCCTAATACCAGACTTGCATCTTATATGTGAGTTCGTGAGCGGTGCATGCAGTGTCCTGAAGAGGCAAATATTGCTCTGGAGACCATAGCTTGAATATAAGATGCCTGGAATCTTGTCATGAGAGGAGATTTTATGAGTGGAAGAAGGAAGATGATGTGACCCAAAGTTCAGGCCATTTGAAGGAAGACAGAAGAAAGTGAGGAGGGCATTGTTAGGGCCTATGGTTAGAATTTTGATTTTATACTGTAGTATGCGCGGGCATAAATTGATGTCTGTGTCTCACCATTTAACCCTTTAGTGGTGGTTAATTTTCTGTTGACTAGGCCAGTAAGACTGACTGCAGTAGCGGTTACCATCATACTGTTTGATAAGAGAGAGCGACTCCATGCATCTGAAGAAGTGGGTTTTTTACCCACGAAAGCTTATGCCCAAATAAATCTGTTAGTCTTTAAGGTGCCACCAGACTCCTCGTTGTTTTTATAAGAGAGAGTGGAGACCCTTGTATGCTGCTGATTCAAGCGGAATCTCCTGGAGATAATATATTCAAAATGGGTAACCCTCTGCTGGGCTACTTTAAAATCTTTCCTTTTGAAGAATTTGTAATAGGTACTTTGCTATCTAATTTGTATTTTAAAAAGTTTAATTATGGAGTGACGTGTGAATTGACTTTCCTTCACCTCTTGGATCTGGTGATTTCTCAGGATCCATTAGTGGAGCATTGTGTTCAGTAAATGTGGAAACTGAACAGTCCCTTTCACCTCAGAAGAGTAAGTTCCCTTCAGAAGAAGGTTGAACAGTGTGTCTTGTATCCCAATGCTTATGTTTTCTGATATACAGTAGGGGTGATCTTTTTGGCTTTGTGGTCCACTTGTTAGCCAATTCGGCTCGTTTCCCCCTGGAGCTTGTTCAATTACCCCAAGGAGGCACGGAGACAAGGATACGGACACCAAGCTTTTATTTACGATCAGCTGACGGGTGCTCTTTCATAGCCACTGCCAGAGGAAAGAGACACACCTTACTGGCTCAGAATGCCCTCTTATATACTAGTGTACAAACATGTTTACGTGCAACGGTATACATTTCCTAAATTTCTTTTTGGACATACTAGGGGTCTGTTTAACATCTTTCCCCTAGGTATTTTTGTGTACGTGTATCTAAGAGAGATTACATACATGCAGAGATCAACTGGGATAATAAACAGAGGGTGTGGATTAACTGATGTGATAAGCAAAGGAATGCCCCGAGCGAATAGCTGTCTTGTCTTTAACTATTTCTCTATCAGTTATCCCCCCTTAAAAGCATTTTGAGAGCTTCTAGACCCCCCAGTCCTCCGTTTTTACTGGTTGATATAGTGCCATCATTCGCTGATATACAATCTGATTAGTCATGCGTTTAACTAATGCAACTAAACAAGGAGCAAAGCAAGCTAGGGTTAATAGGGTTGCGATACAAAATACAACAAGGAGGAAACCCTTTCGGAGCCATCCTATTTGTGGTAGCCAGGAGGTAAACCAGTCTGTGTCCCACCCACCCCAAGTTTGGACTGGGACATGGGTTAACTTTCTTATTTCCTTTGTTAGCTGTTTTACCACCTTTTCATTATCATCTATTTGTAAACAGCAATTGGACTCGTTTAATTTTGCACAGACCCCTCCTTCTTCTGCCAGCAAATAATCAAGAACCATGTGGTGCTGATAAATTGCATTTCTCATTTGGGTTGACTGATCAGCCAAAAGGTCGAGTGCTGTGGCTGTCTGGTTAGTGACTATTTCCAGCACAGCCTGCAATCTAATTATCCGGTTTAGGTTATAAATAGGCTCCCTGGCCCCAGATACTAACTCGCTAGGGTTCCAAGTGGCTGGTCCATAATGTTCTATAATTCTTTCAGGAGGCCACTCCTGAGCTCCCCACTTTTGGGAACTCCCGGCGGTTAAAGAGGAGTCCACGAACCGCTTTTCTCTAACTAGGTCATTATATACTTTGACTCCCAACTTATTTCCCAGTGTTTGGGGTAGCAAAAAGAACAGGGGCCTAATGTACCCAACATAACATATGCCCGTCCAATTTGGAGGCAACCTCCTGTAAGCATATTGCCCGCAGATCCAATAGTGACCTTTTAGGGCCCAAGTCCCTTTAGCAAAGGGACCATCCCAGGTTTCAGAATCCTCCAATGTTGTGTCAAAATATAAAGAATTGCCAGCTCGAAAAGGCGCTCCCGTAATGGTAGGTTCACCTTCTGAGTCACAGTAGTGGCATTTCCAAGCTCCGGCCCCCGCCTTCCAGATACAATTACAGCCTCGTCCGGGCTTATCGGTGCTAGACCAAAAATGATTGAAGAAGGTCCGGGTCCCATTATGGTGCTGCCATGCCCACTGATACCACCGTACCACATGATCTTTACTAGTGGTATTGTCTCGCTGACAACTTAGAACGAGAGCATCAAAGAACCCGTCTAATCCTACTGCCTCACAGCCTTTGCCCCTGTGATGCCAATAGGAACATCTTACCCAGCTGCTATTAGAAAGTTTCACATGGGTAAGGTTCCATCGTCCTTGGTACCTGGAACAATCATACGTGTTACAGTTGGAATCATAGCAATCGTATCCTAGGGATAAAGTCCAATCACATTTGCTTTCTCCTAAGTACACTCCCCCTTGCCTCGTCCGGTTAAGGCAAAAGGTTCCTATTCCGGAAGAATAGAGTCGCCAGGGACTACTATCCTCAGTCCATATTCCCGTTCCTTCGTGTACTATACTTAAGTTACTGACCCACCATTTGGGTTGCACCGGCTGAGCTACCCAAGGCCATTCATTTAAACCTCCTGGACCCCCACATACCCAACATTTACTAAGATTAAAAGAGCTTGCTACTGTTTCCCCTAATTGTAAAAACCTATTTTCCCAACCATAGCAATAATGGGAATACATAAACAGAAATATTATAAATGACTTCATTGCTTCTTTCTTTTAAACAGTCCCTTTAGTCCGTCTAATCCTTGGTACTCCCAGATGGAGTCTTCGCCTGTGCCACCCCGGGCTTCCGGTGCCAGGGCGGGCAGAGGGCTGGTGTCCTCTTCTGTTGGCTCGTTCTCCTGACTTTCCTGGTTAGGGTTTAGAAAACGTTTTACCCGTGTATGGTGTGTCCACTTGTCGCTTCCAAGGATCTTAACTGCAGTCTGGCTGATGAGGGAGACAGTATACGGGCCGTCCCAACGTGGAGTGAGGGGATCACGCTTCCACCTCCTGATAAGGACTTGATCCCCAATCTGGAACGGATGCACGGGCTGATCCAAGGGGAGGGCCTGGAAAGATGCCGCGTATCGATGTAGCTGTAACAAAACAGATTGCAGCCCAGATACCTGTTTCCATAAAGAATCGTTCCCCACTTCCCAGTTTACATCTTCCCGGAATCCTGGGATAAGTACTCGGGGGGGAAACCCAAAGACCAGTTCAAAGGGTGAAAGTTTAAGACCCTTACGTGGGGCCCTTCGAACGCGGGTCAGGGCAAGTGGTAGAGCATCGAGCCACTTTAAACTGGACTCTGTACATATTTTAGTAAGAGTGTCCTTGAGAGTTCTGTTCATTCTTTCTACCTGTCCTGAGCTTTGCGGCCTCCAGGGTGTATGCAATTTCCACTGTATACCGAGGGCCCGAGAAACCTGCTGAACCACTTGTGAAGTAAAGTGGCTCCCCTGGTCAGACTCAATTACCTCGGGGAGATGGAAACGAGGAAGTATTTCATGTAACAAAGCCTTAGTGACAGCTCGGGCTTGACAATGTCGAGTGGGATAACATTCTACCCATCCAGTGAGCTGATCCACAAACACGAGTATGTATTTATAGCCCCTACAAGGAGGCATTTCAGCAAAATCAACCTGCCATCTCTGAAAAGGGAAAGCAGCCCAGGGCCGTCCTCCCATTGGGGCAGGAGGGCCGCACCCTTTTTGGTTTGTTCGCTGACAAACAGGACAATTACTGACAATTCTTTGAGCTTCCATGTGCATGCCCAGCCCCTTAAGGGATCGGGTAGCTAAATCAACCATGGCTCCCGACCCCAGGTGTCCCTCTCCATGCAAAAGCCGAAGAATTTCCTGAAGCACTGGCCGAGGGACAAAGATTTCTCCCCCTGGTAATTTCCACCATCCAGAGGAAATCTGCCTGGCTCCTGCAGCCTTCGCATGGCAAATTTCCTCAGCTGTATATTGGGGAGGAGGAGCCTCAGCCTCTGTGTCCTGGACCATCAGAAGCCAAGAGGCCCCGTCTTGGGCGGCCTCCTTCGCAGCCTGATCAGCTAGGTGATTATACCTACGCTGCTCGGCCTCAGGGGCTTTTCCATGGGCGCGCACATGTATCACGGCGACCCGGAGGGGAAGCATCAGTGCCTCAAGAAGCACTTTAATGAGACTTCCGTGTGCAATCTTCTGGCCTGAAGCTGTAATAAACCCTCTTTCCTTCCATAGGGTTCCGTGCGCATGCACCACCATGTAGGCATAACGACTGTCAGTGTACAGGTTAAGAGTTTTCCCGGTTCCCATTCGGAGAGCCTCTATAAGGGCCACTAGTTCTGCTGCTTGAGCGGATAGATTAGGGCTGAGTTTAAACCTGTGCACTCCCTTGCCCTTAATCACTACCGCTGCCCCAGTAAACCGCTTGCCGTTCACTACATAGCTAGATCCATCAACATACCCCTCGATATCGGGATTGGGCCAAGGCAAGTCCGAAAGGTCAGGGCGGGGTTTGGTTTCCTGTTGCAAGACTTCAACACAGTCATGAGTGGGGCTAACCCCACGGGAAGTCTGGGGATCAGGTAGCAAGGTAGCTGGGTTAAGGGAGCTAACGGTCTTAAAAGTTAAGTTAGGGGCCAGCAAAAGCCCTACCTCATACCTAGTATGTCGGCTGGGATTTAAATGTTTTTCTCCTGCGCCTGTTCCCAGTATTTGAGGTACCCCGTGGGGGACCACAACCTCAGTGTCCCCACCCAGGGTCAATTTTTCGGCTTCCTGGACAAGGAGGGCAGTGGCCGCAACAGCCCGTAGACAGGCAGGCCACCCCTTGGCGACAGGGTCCAACACCTTTGAATAATATCCAATAGGTTGCCATGTTGGTCCCGACCTTTGGCATAGGACTCCAGCTGCTACCCCCCCTCTTTCATGAACATACAAGGTGAAGGGTTTCCGGGGATCTGGGAGGGCTAGAGCTGGAGGCTGAACCAAGGCTTCTTTAAGCTCTCGAAATGCTTTTCCCATTTCCCTACTCCATGTCCAGTGAAGCAGACCCTCCTTAGTCAAGGATTCATATAATGGTTTAGCCTTTCCCCCATAATCAGGGATCCAGAGCCGACAAAAGCCAGTCAATCCCAGGAAAGCCCTTAACTCACGGGGATTCCGGGGTTCAGGGCTGTCAAGTATAACCTGGATTCTTTCCTTGCCCAAACTACGTTTCCCTTGGCATATATGATATCCGAGAAAGGTAACCTGTTGTTTAACCAATTGAGCTTTTTCCTTTGAAACCTTATACCCCTGTGCCCCGAGGTAGTTAAGGAGTTTTACTGTCTGTTCTTTACAGGCTGCTTCTGTTTCAGTGCTTAAAAGCAGATCATCGCAGTACTGAACTATATTGCATGAGGGGTGGTTAGCCAAAAACGGAGCCAGGTCCCTTTTCAACTGGCTGCCAAAAATCTCGGGTGCACAAGTAAGTCCCTGGGGGACCACAGTCCAAAGATACTGAGCCTTGTAGTGAGTATCTGGGTCCTCCCATTCAAAGGCAAACAGCCTTTGAGATTCCTCATCAAGGGGTATAGAAAAGAAAGCATCTTTTAAATCTATCACAGAGAACCAGCTATGGTTCTTAGGGACCTGTCCCAAGATAGTATGAGGGTTTGGGACTACCGGATAGGGGGCCTCTATTAGTTTGTTAACCTGCCTTAGATCTTGAACCAATCGGTATTGCCCATTAGGTTTAGGGACTCCTATTATCGGGGTGTTATATGGGGACGTACCTTCCGTGAGCCACCCATACTGCAGAAACTTTTGAATAAGAGGTTTTAACCCAATCCGAGTGGTTAGCTTAAGGGGGTATTGTCGAATTTGAACCGGGCTGCTCCCTTCCTTAAGAGGGATATGCACCGGTAAGGCATTTCTGGCACGGGCTACGCCTCCCTCCTCTGCCCATACTTCTGAATGGACCCCTTGCAGCTGGTTCTCATCCCTCCCCCGACCCCCCGGAGAGAGATTTCTAGCACTCACGAGTGCCATCTGGTAGTTAGAGGCTTGTTGCTTAGGAAGCCTGACCTCCATAGTTCCATTATCAAATGAAATTTCTGCCTGTAACTTAGTGAGGATGTCTCGTCCAAGAAGTGCTATGGGACAGGAGGGGCTACAAACGAATTGATGGGAAATCTGATGGTCCCCTATCTTTATGAGGAGAGGCAAAGTCTTTTCCAAAGCTGTAGTTTGTCCCTCAATACCCTGTACCATTGCACATCCCTGAGCCCTACCTCGGGGAGCCTTGTTAAGGGGGAGCAAACTAAGGGTGGCCCCAGTATCAATAAGGGCTTCTATTGGGCGGCCCTCTATTCTGATTTTTACCGTGGGATCCAGGCTGGCGGCTTGTGCTGCCAGGAGGGGCCGCTGGGTCCCCCGGCCTCCCTATGGGGAGGATTCTTTCCCCGGGAGTCCTGTATTGTAGTAGAAGATAGGGAGGGGCGGAGTTCTATCCTTACACTCCTTTCCTGTAACCTGTCGTTGGGGGCATTCATTTTTCCAGTGCCCTTCTTCCTTACAGATGGCACACTGATTCCGACCCAGACGGGGGCCTTTTCCCTTTCCCAGTGGCCCTGTCCGTCCCTTACTTTTGCCCCCTTTTTCCTCATATCCTCCCCTCAGGGCCATGGCCAAGGCGCGGGCCCCTTTCTTTCGCTCTTCATCATCCCTTCGATCGTAAACCTTCATGGCAATTACTAACAGTTCCTCTATATTTTTGCCCACCGCCCCCTCCAGCTTTTGCAGCTTTTTCCTAATGTCCTCATAAGATTGCCCAATAAAGAGAGGAATTAGTACCTGTTTCCCATTAGCACTTTCAGGATCTAAGTCTGTGTATCTTTTACAAGTATTACAGAGCCGCTCATAGAAAGCAGCTGGATTTTCGTTCTTTTCCTGTCTTATGTTATACAGCTTGGACCAATTCGGGGTTTTTTGGATACAACGTTTCATTCCCTGTACTATGGCCGCGGCGTATTCTCTATGTTTAGGCTCGCCAACTTTATTCTGTGGCCAGTCAGGGGGGCTCTCAGGCAGCAGAGCATCCACCTCAGCCGAGGATTTCCCTTGCTCAAGTAACTGTTCGCGAGCTTTTGAGAGAACCAGGCGTCTCTCTCCTGCGGTTAATAGAGTATTAAGCGCAACTCTCATATCGCCCCAGGTAGGGTTATGAGCCGTAATTAAGGTCTCAAATACCGCAGTTAGTGGGGCGGGGTCCTCCGAAAACGGGGGATTCTGCTGCTTCCAATTATATAAGTCACTAGTGGTAAAGGGAACATATATCATTTTAAGGTCACCACCGTGGTCCAAAACCTCTCGAAGGGGTGCTTGAAATACTGCGTCACCCTTTTTACCCGATGGACTAACAAATTTTATCTTCGTTTCCCCAGGTGGATAAGTGGAATCTATGTCCCAGTTCTGGGAGCCAGCCTTGCCCCTCCTTGTACGACTAGCTATCGGGCTGCGTAGGGGGGTTGGGGTGGACTCTTCTTCGGAGGAGTCTTGGCTACTTGACTTATCCGCTGCTTGGTCACTCGGCTCCTTTTCAAATTTTACGGGTGAAGGGTCACTTGATTCCTTTCTTATTTTTACATTTGGAGCGTTATCCTGAGGAGGCGGGGAGGGGCCCCCATTTTGGGGTGGGGAAATGGGAAGGCCAGGGTACAAGGGAGGAGGAGGCATCGGATCGGGGGCCGAAGGAATTACAGCTGGCGGGCAAGTTTTCTTAACAGGAGGACAGGGTTTCTTAATAGGGTCACGGGCCAGTAAAGTTTTAATGGTCCTTGCCTTACATTTTTGTAACCATGGGGGAGGGCTAGCCACCAGGTCCTGCCAGATGTCTATATAGGGGTATTGGTCCCAATGCCCATCCCTGATCACAATACTATGTACTGCCTGTACGGTCTCTGGCTTGAGTGTCCCCCCCTCAGGCCATTCTACCCCAAATGTTGTCCATTCAAGAGTACAAAACTTTACAAGATTATCCTTACATAATGCAATTCCATAATCAGTATGGTCTCTAAACTTTTTCCAGTTATTTAGCATACATCTTAAGGGTGTCCCGGAGGAGGTACTCTGTCCGGACCCCATCGTGCTCTTATCCAATTTTCGAGATAAGGAAAAGACAGGGCTCTAGCCCTAATTTAGGGAGACACTTGGTCACGAGGTTCGGCTGACCCCCCTTGCAATCAAGATATCCTGGTCACCGGGTTTCCCCTCGCAGGAGTCTTGGGGCGGCTGAAGTCAGCTTAAGCCTCGGACCTGGTCAGTGTTACTTTACATAAATAAAATCACAGTCTTTTATATTTTTGGTTTCCAGCTGATCATTAAGAGGAAAAACAAGATTACTCCTCCTATGAACAGGAGCACTCCCTGGGGCTTTTCTAAGTCCCAGTAATTATCCAGAATGGCCCACGGACTCGTAGAGTTAGTGGAATTATACATGGGCCATTCCTTATTTACTTAACAACACAATAACACAATAACAAGGTATACACAGAATACAACAATGCCAATATACCCTTCCTTTCACAGGCTGCCTAGAGGGTATCTACCATCCAACCCACACTTCGGGGGCGTTATTCCTCAAAACCCAGGAGGTAAACGCACTTACCGCCCGGAGTGGCCGCGTCCGGCAGTTGGATCTTCCCTTCTTTGGAGCCGTCCTGCTTCCGTGTCTTTTGGAGTTCTCTTTAGAGGGGACACAGCCGTCCCGGCCAATTGTAACAACCTGAGGCCCGAGCAAACCAACGCTCAGGGTGGCCACTCCTCAGAATTGCTCTTGGTCGTCGGTCAGAGTCCCCTACAGGGAGAGAAGTCCCGGCGGAGTCGCCATTTTGTTAGCCAATTCGGCTCGTTTCCCCCTGGAGCTTGTTCAATTACCCCAAGGAGGCACGGAGACAAGGATACGGACACCAAGCTTTTATTTACGATCAGCTGACGGGTGCTCTTTCATAGCCACTGCCAGAGGAAAGAGACACACCTTACTGGCTCAGAATGCCCTCTTATATACTAGTGTACAAACATGTTTACGTGCAACGGTATACATTTCCTAAATTTCTTTTTGGACATACTAGGGGTCTGTTTAACATCTTTCCCCTAGGTATTTTTGTGTACGTGTATCTAAGAGAGATTACATACATGCAGAGATCAACTGGGATAATAAACAGAGGGTGTGGATTAACTGATGTGATAAGCAAAGGAATGCCCCGAGCGAATAGCTGTCTTGTCTTTAACTATTTCTCTATCACACTGATTGAATCATTTTCGAGAAGCCTAAACTTGCAGACTAATTTGCCAGAAGAGATTGGAACCTCCAGGATAAAGTATTTTGACACAAGGAAGTGTAGTGAACTTTGCAGTCACCATTTCCTCTGGCTACAGAATCCTGCTAATGATTCTGCTCAATGTTGCTGGGAGTGAAGTTTGCTTGTTAGTGTAATGATCGCCTCTCAACACAAGTCTGAGTCCCAGGTCGGAGGATCTTTTAGAATTGTCAGGGATTCTATCATGGTAGCGTGCTGGATGTTTCTGTGCAGATGTTCCAAACCCTACCAGAGATGTCTTATGATTACATTGAACAAGTCCCTTCACCTGTGCATACCTCAGTTCCCTCATCTATGAAACGTCCCTCACCAAGATGTGAGCTCATTACATAGTGTTTTGACATCCTTCAGATGGAAGGTGCTGCAGAAATGCAAGGGTAAGTGCATTTTGGAGGTGGGTGAAGAAATCCTATATCCCTTAACTCCGGAGTGTGTTTGTGAATCTTAACTAGTATTTGAAAATATTTGTCTGAAAAATGCTATATAAGTAATGCTATATTGTCCCTCTAACTGAACGAGCCGCCACTGGAGCCTGAAATCCTCTTGAGAATATTAATCTCCATGAGAAATTTTTTGAGTGAGGCTGGCTCCTTTGGTACTGGTGCCTTATTGTTTCTTCTGGCTGCCTCAAGTAGGTGCCATGCAAGTTGGAGTTTGTATTTTCATATGTGTTCTTTTGGTCTGAGTGAGCAGGTGAGCTCAGCAGCCCCTTATCGAGCGCCATATACTTTGAATAGTGACCAGACAAACGCTGAAATAAACTAAGCAGCTCACTGAGATGAGGCTAGCTAGAGATAAAAGGAAAATGCTGCTTTTACTGTGGCAGTCAAACCTGGCAAGTTGATTGAAACTTAATGTATGTATGGCACCCTCCCCTGTACAGAAAGAGTGTGAGGGAGGGACATGTCCCTATTATTACGACATTATTTGTATTCCTGCCTTAGTTCTGCACCAGGACCCCACGGTGCTAGGCGGTATACTCCATCAACAAGAGTAGCCAACATTGCCAACCTCAAGAGATCAAAAATCCTGTCAGGCTCCAAAAAATTGACTTAAAAATATTGTGGGTTCTTTTTATTTGCTTTCTGTGTTTTGAGTCTTTAGGTTCACACCTGGGTCACATTTTCAAGCATTTTTCTGCAACTGCAAGGGTTAGAAACTCTTATTTGAAATGAAAGTTGATATTTTCATGTCATCAGCTGCCTCTAGGAGCCGGGGCTACAAGAAAAACACCAAATTTTGCAAGTTTTATAATAAAACCACAAGCACTGGCAACAGATCTAGATACAGTACACTTCCTCAAAATGGGCCATCAGCATATTTTTAGCACTCTAGGCCACTTCTGTGAGAGTTCACCTGAGAGGAATGGTTATTAAAGTTCTTAATCTTCTATTTGAATCAGGACTTTCCTGTATGAGTGGGGGATGGAAGTGTGATGAAACCATTTCTAAGTGCCTCTTTAATTAGGGGAGAGTTTTCTCTCTAGCCTTTTGCAAAAATTGAAGCATACATTTAAATCTGAAGACATTGCTGACTTCCAGGACAAAATTCAGTGCTTTCCCTTCTGGAGTTACAGGTTTTGGATGATTTTGAGGGTTTGAACTCTGAGTTAGCCAGGAACAGGAGGTCTGGAGGGGTTACTGAATGTATTATTAAAAAGCGACAAAGAGTCCTGTGGCACCTTATAGACTAACAGACGTATTGGAGCATAAGCTTTCGTGGGTGAATGCCCACTTCGTCGGATGCATGTAGTGGAAATTTCCAGAGGCAGGTATAAATATGCAGGCAAGAATCAGTCTAGAGATAATGAGGTTAGTTCAATCAGGGAGGATGGGGCCCTCTTCTAGCAGTTGAGGTGTGAACACCATGGGAGGAGAATCTGCTTTTGTAGTTGGCTAGCCATTCACAGTCTTTGTTTAATCCTGAGCTGATGGTGTCAAATTTGCAAATGAACTGAAGCTCAGCAGTTTCTCTTTGAAGTCTGGTCCTGACATTTTTTTGCTGCAGGATGGCTACCTTTAAATTATTGTGTGTCCAGGGAGATTGAAGTGTTCTCCTACAGGTTTTTGTATATTGCCATTCCGAATATCTGACTTGTGTCCATTTATCCTTTTACTTAGGGACTGTCCAGTTTGGCCGATGTACATAGCAGAGGGGCATTGCTGGCACATGATGGTGTATATTACATTGGTGGACATGCAGGTGAATGAACCGGTGATGATGTGGCTGATCTGGTTAGGTTCTGTGATGGCGTCGATATGTGGGCAGAGTTGGTATCGAGGTTTGTTGCATGGATTGGTTCTTGAGTTAGAGTTACTAAGGTGCGGTGTGTGGTTGCTGGTGAGAATATGCTTAAGGTTGGCGGGTTGTCTGTGGGCCAGGACTAGCCCGCCTCCCAAGGTCTGTGAAAGCGAGGGATCGTTGTCCAGGATGGGTTGTAGATCACTGATGATGCGTTGGAGAGGTTTTAGCTGAGGACTGTAGGTGAAGTTCTGTTGGTTTCTTTCTTGGGCTTGACTTGCAGCAGGAGGCTTCTGGGTACACGTCTGGCTGTGTTGATTTGTTTCCTTATTTCCTCGTGCGGGTATCGTAGTTTTGAGAATGCTTGGTGAAGATCTTGTAGGTGTTGGTCTCTACCTGAGGGGTTGAAGCAAATGCGGTTGTACCTCAGCGCTTGGCTGTAGACGATGGATCGTGTAGTGTGTCCGGAATGGAAGCTGGAGGCATGAAGGTAGGCATAGCAGTCGGTGGGTTTTTGGTCTAGGGTGGTGTTAACGTGACCGTCACTTATTTGTACCGTGGTGTCTAGGAAGTGGACCTCCCGTGTACAGGGCTGGTGCAAGGATATTTTGCGCCCTAGGCGAAACTTCCACCTTGCGCCCCCGCCCTTCCGCACATTGGTTCATTGAGGGGCAAATCCCAATGAGCCTTTATAGACCCCAGGGGCCAGCCGTGCCCAGGGGCTGCTCCCCAGACCAGGTTCCCCCCTCCCCGCCCCTTGAACTCCCCTGGAGGGTGCACAGCCGCCCCCCGAGTCCACTCACTGGCTTTGCCGGGCTTGGGTCGCTGCAGCAGCTCGGCAGGGAGGAGCCGCCTTCCGGAGGCACTGGAGAGCCAGAGCGTCCTGCTTGTGGCGGCGGCGAGCCCCAGTCATGGAGGAGCCGGTGCGGCGCAGGGGGCAGCAGCCCTGCAAAGGTGGCGGCGCGGCTAGCGGGGAGCATCAGTGCCTCCTGCCCAGGCTGCGGCCCGGTGCCCCCCCCAGGGGCTGCTGCCCCCCTGCGCCGCGCCGGCTTCTCCATGGCTGGGGCTCGCCACCACTGCAAGCAGGATGCTCTGGCTCTCCGGTGCCTCCGGAAGGCAGCTCCTCCCTGCTGAGCCAGGGCACCGCTTTTTTAGGGTTACCATATTTCAATAATCAAAAAAGAGGACGGGGGGGAGGGGAAGAGCCCCACCCGAGCCCCGCCCCCATCCACTCCCTCCCACTTCCTGCCCCCCTCTGAACTCCCAACCCTCCCCCACCTGCTCCTTGTCCCCTGACTGCCCCCTCCTGGGACCCCTGCCCCTAACTGCCCCCCAGGACCCTACCCCCTACCTAAGCCTCCCTGCTCCTTGTCCCGACTGCCCCCTCCTGAGACCGCCCCCCTAGGACCGTACCCCCTACGTGTCCCCTAACTGCCCAAACCCTTATCCACACCCTTGCCCCCAGACAGAGCCCCGGACTCCCACGCCCCATGCAACCACTCCCCGCCCCCTGACAGGACCCCCAGAAAACTCCAGACCCATCCAACCCTCTCCCTGTCCCCTGACTGCTCCGATCCCTCTCCACACCCCCGCCCCCTGACAGCCCCCCCAGAACTCCCGACCCATCCAACCCTCCCCCCGCCCCCTGACTGTCCCCCGGGACTCCCCTTACCACCATGCCGCTTGAGCCGCTGGCTCCACATGGAGCCAAACCAAACAGGCTGCTGAGCACACAGCCCCTTCCCTGCAGAGTGCTGCGACGCGACGCTGAGGCGGGGGGATGGGGGGGAAGGGGTGGAGGGGGTCTGCCTGCTGGAGGCCAATGGGAGCAGCTAAATCAGGCCCAGGCGCCCAATCAGCCACGCCGCACTCTGTGTGAGTGGAAGGGAGGGGAGGGAGGAAAAATCCCAGATGCCCCCAACTACTTGGCGCCCTAGGCGACTGCCTAGTTCGCCTAGTGGTTGCACCGGCCCTGCCCGTGTAGATCCTCCACACACAGCTGTACTTTTAGGTTGCTTGTATTAGGCTGTTCTGGAAAAAGGATATGTAAGTAAGTAGAATGACTAAACAAAAACCAATAGGCAGCAAGTTCTGTTCAGCAGAAGAGAACCTTATAAAAACAAATTGAAGAAAAGTGACAATGTCTCTAATCTGGGGATCAACCCAGCCCTCAGAGACTTGCCTTCCCTCAAGCATTCTCCCCCTCCTTTCTCTAGCAGTACCTCCTTACAACCTTTGCCCTGAATAGTGAATACCTGTGAAAGGGGAGGGGAAACTGGAGGTAACCCCTTGTGTGCTAGATTCCGGGTAGTGCCGCTACACCCTTATGCAATATATGTCATAGGAAGCTCTTTAGGGGGTGACTGTTCATTATTTCACTATTCAATTACAGAGGTCAGGAGTTACTTAAATTTACCTTAGTCGCCTTTAATTTCTGCTCTTACTTCGAACATTCATTATCTTTAACTTTTTTTTTCCCCCCTTCCTTCATTTCTGTCCTTTCTTGTTTTTCCTTTGTACTAGGTCAGTCTATTGATTTTTGTCCTTTGTTGTTGTTTTTTTTTTTTTAGCTCTGTATTAGTCAGCCACTACTTAAAATGATCAGCAACTTCCACAACAACTTTTTTTTTTTAAAGTTTCCAATATCTGATTTAAAATTACCAGTTTGAACTGACCATTGGTTGACATGTAATGTTCATTTCTCTACTGCATTGGTTAAGTATTTCCCTGACTACAAGAGCAGAAAATTAGAGAGCTCTGGTTAGTGGATTCATCCTTGTCCTCACTCAGCATGGCCCCCTATATAAATCTCAATCATTGGCTTCCTCTAGCAGCAGGAACAGAGATTCATATGATGCTGTGGTCATTCAATCAGCGTTGGAAGTGCTTTCATCTTTTCCATTCCATTCCATAAATGCTTTCTTCCTTGTTCTGAATTGTAGATCTCTGGTGTCCCCATTGTTATAAGGGTAGGGGAGGAAGAGAGGTCATCCCATCCAGTTAGGTGTTAGTTGTTCAGTGATGATGCACCCTGTTATTCCTAGAGATTCTGAAGGACATTTTTTACGTGGCCCTAGTGGGGAGGTGCAAATTTCGAACCCTTGAATGCAGTTGGGGAAAATGAAGTATAGGATGGAAGACAGAGAAACATCTGGATATTGGCTGGTTACCAATTGTGATCTTGCTAAAACCAGGAGAGCTTTTATTCAGCAATTCATTTATTTTTACCTCTGATGCAACAGAAATCAAAGCCGGCTGTTGGCGGCAGCCTGCAGTTTTGTGTTCTGCTGACTGCCGAACAGTTGCAGAGCCCTACATCCCTGACCTCTGCAGCCACTTCACACATCTCATACAACAACAGCAACTGGCTACTCGACAGACAAGTGAAGGTACAGGCACCTCTGATACAGAGGTACCACGTATGACCTGAGGGTTGGGGCAGAAATCTAGCATTCTGTGAGGCTGTGGATACTTAATCTTTTTTTTTGTTTCTCTTCATAACAGCCACACAGTAGTGTAACACAAGCATCTACTTGGTTGCTTTATTTTGCTCTATTTGCTGTATTGACGTGAGTTAATAGGGCAGAAGCAGAAGACAGGCTGGGCTCAAAGCAGAGAGATTTTATGACAAAAGGGATTGTAAAATAAGAATTACAGTACAAAGGGTGAGTACAGAAGGGAGCTAATGGCTGGCCAGACCACACGTTAGGCCTGCAGTAGAGAGAAGCCCGGAGCCATAAACTCCTTTTTGAATGAAATATTTTTTTCTTCGTTTTCAGCAAATCAACATATGCCATATAACATTAGTCATTAAATACTTTTTAGTTTCTCTATTACTGTCTGTTTGGTTATTACAATAGTGTAGATTTGTGATGGGGTTCAGGGTGCAATCCAGACCAGTAAGGGTTTGTGTCCCCACTTGCCCTGCAACCCGGGTGCCTTACAATGCTTTGCTCCTGTAGCGCTCAGTATGGGATGCTCACAACCAGCCTACAAACATGCGGGTCGCAGCCTGAGTGCTTGTGTGTAGACAGACATGGTTCAGTAGCTCTGACCCAGCAGTTTGTCTGCAGCCCCACTCTGACTTATCCACCAGCCTTGGTTACAACCAGCAAGGTGACCCCAGCTCACTCCTAGTCACAAATTTCCTCAAAACCATGTGCTTTGCGTTGTTCAGCCATCTCCTGGACAGTTCAGAGAAATAATATGGTTGGTTTGTTTCCCTACAGACACAAAAACACATCACAACTTATTAACTGGGGTAAATATACCCTTCTATTTAAACAGTACTGAGTTGGTGTATAGTAAGAATTAAAGACATTTATTAACAGGACAAAGGTTAAGTGATGCCAAGTAAAAGGATTAAAGTTAGTAAGGGTTACAAGCAAACAAAAGTGAAAATACACATCTAAAATTCTAAAGCTTAGTCTAGCAAGATACAGTCTTTGCTTATGCAGGTTTCTCAGCTATAATCAGCTCCCAGAGACTTCAACTACCCTGCCCTTTGGTTGAAAGACCCATCTTTCTCAGCTTGCAAGAGCTCTGTTCCTTTGTGTCTATCTAATGATGGATGCCAAAGATGGCTTCTCTCTTTGCTTATACAGTAACTCCTCACTTAAAGTCGTCCCGGTTAATGTTGTTTCATTGTTACGTTGCTGATCAATTAGGGAACATGCCTGTTTAAAGTTGTGCAATGCTCTCTTCTAACGTCGTTTGGCAGCCGGCTGCTTTGTCCACTGCTTGCAGGAAGAGCAGTCCGTTGCAGCTAGCTGGTGAGGGCTTGTAACCAGGGTGGACCGGCAGCCCCCCTATCAGCTCCCCGCTCCCCTAAGTTCCCTGTGTTGCAACCGCCCAGCAGGCTATCAATCGGCAGTTCAGCTGTCCCTCCCCCCACTGCCATGTGCTGCTTCTGCCCTCTGCCTTGGAGCTGCTCCCAGAGACTCCTGCTTGCTGTGCAGGGGGAGAAGAGGGAGGGCTAATGTCAGGGTGTTCCCCTCCCCCCTGCTCCTGCACCCCGCTTACCCCTTCTCCATATAGAGCAGGGAGGGGACACGGACAGAGAGAGCTTGGGGCAGCAGCTGCTGTCTCAAATTCCTGATCCACTTAAAAAGACAATGCACTTGAGTGGGTCAGCTTACTTAAAGGGGCAGTATGCATCTCTCTCTCTCTTCCACACACAAGGTGTGTGTCTGTCTCTGTCTGCTATGCTGTCTCCCCTCCCTCATGTTCGTGCTGCCTTGATGAGAGGCTACATTAACAACAATGTGTTAACTCTTGAGGGCTCAGCCGGGTGCTAGTTCATAATTTAGTAGCAAGGCATTCCCTGGGAAATATCCCTCCCTCTTCCACCCTCTAACTTCACCACCTCAACCAAGCTTGACAACCATCATAGCTGTGAACAGTATTAAATTGTTTGTTTAAAACGTATATTGTGTGTATATCTATATAATATATAGTTTTTTCTCTGGTGAAAAAAATTTCCCTGGAATCTAACCCCCACTATTTACATTAATTCTTATGGGGAGATTGGATTCGCTTAACATCGTTTCGCTTAAAGTCACATTTTTCAGGAACATAACTACAACGTTAAGCAAGGAGTTACTGTATCTTCCAAAGTTCAATGACTTTGTTTCAAGAGACAGGGTGACTTCATGTTGTTCTTCCCTTCCTCTGAACGTCCCATCCCCTTATATGTAAATGGAGCTTCCATTGTTTTGATTTCCACCATGCTTAATTTACACAGCAGAGGGTAAATAGCTGCCTTCTCTCCAAGCTGGGAGGGAACCTGTTTCTCTGTTTGGCCACAGACTTTAAAACATAACGTTAAGTATCCATATTTTACTCATATATTGTTAATACAAACATTTCACAATGATATTAATCACCAGTGTATCCCTAGCTTTCAGAAAACACCTCGCTCTGTAGTCTTTTATAATAATATAATATTGTATACAATCAGTTGATTCAATTACTTATCTACTGACATACAGCCTTCCCTTGTTTATAGACCAGTAAACCTTTGAAATGGATTCTTCTGAGGGTTACCTCTCAAAAGTAAAGTTTATTCAAGCTGTGAGGGAGGCAACATGGACTCTGGTGGTGAAGGAAGCGCCATGCTTTTTCTTCTCCCACTTGTGTTTGCTGAAATGCAAATTGTTCTGTTTCCTGCCATCTCTTCCCTGTGGTGCTGATGATCCTCTTTATTGCTTATATGGAAATTGAGGTTTAGGATAGACCGGTTTAACAACCAGGACCGGCTCCAGGGTTTTTGCCGCCCCAAGCAGTGGGGGGGGGGGAGCCGCGATCGCGATCGGCGGCACTCCAGCGGCAGCTCCACCGCGCCGCTTTCTTCTTCGCCGGGAATTCGGCAGCAGGTGCTTCCCTCCGAGAGGGACTTGCCGCCGAACAGCCCGACGTGCCTCCCCTTCCCCTTGGCCGCCCCAAGCACCTGCTTGCTGGGCTGGTGCCTGGAGCCGGCCCTGTTAACAACTCCCTCTGACATGCCTGGTTAAAACATACTTTAATCATAATTTTAGCATATATCCATAACTCTTAATACCCACCACGTACATACACTGTGCAAGAATATTAACGATCAGTGAGTTATTAGTTTTCAAATGATATTTCACGTCATATTTTTTACAGACATTATTACAGTAGTGTGTAGGGTGTGAATGTAGTGGTGCTTAGTGTCAAAAGATTGTGGTCCTTTTTAGTACTTGTCACAAAGCTATTTTCATATTGCTCTTTTATGAGTCATTGTTTGATAGATGGATCATTTTATTAAAGCAGAGAGACTCCATTTCTAATGACTTTAGGCCCACATATTCCCTTGATTTCGCACTATACGGTATGTTAAAAAAATGGAAATGGGTGTTTTAAACAAGATCTCTAAATCTACAGATGATTAGAAGTTGAAAGCAGGACAAATTCTGATTAACAGTATATTAAGATCCGAAATGATTTAGATGATTGACCAATTGGCATATGCAGTGCAAAGTGAAAAAGTTTGAAAACAAATAGTTTGGAAAAAAGGAACTAATTAAAAAAATATGAGCTTGTGATACACGCAGCTAAAGAGGATTTTGGGGGGTTCTTGTGTTCAATTGTTAAAACATCATCCTAGTGTGCAGCAGTAGTCTGAAAGGCAAGTGAAATATTTGGTTGCATTAGCAAATGGTTTGAACATCAAACAAGTTGATAATGTTACTGTACAAGGCATTGTTGGATCCTCATTTAGAATGTCAATGAATTTTAAAAAGGATATTGACAGGGCTTAAAATCAGCTGGAGCCGAGCTCCAGTAAATATTTTCAAACTCCTGTGTACAGGGAGACTTTGGCAAACCAGTAAAGTGCCTAAAACCACTATGGCTTATTGTTAAAAAACAACCTAGTCAGCAAGCTGTAAATTAACCATTCAGCAAACTCAGCTTGACCAAGGCAGGAGGGGAGGGGTTTTTGGGGTGCCACGGAAGGGACAGCTTGACCCCGCATCCTTCCTGATAAGAATTGTGTTTAAGTTGCTGATACATGCATTTTAAAAGAGCAAGAATGTCTATTGGGGTCTCAGAGCTGCAGACTCTGGAAAAACCCACACCTGGTTAATCAATAATCAGAAGGAACCTCTTGCTTGAAACTGCTTACTTAACAAGAATAACAGGAGTACTTGTGGCACCTTAGAGACTAACAAATTTGTTAGTCTCTAAGGTGCCACAAGTACTCCTGTTATTTTTGCGGATACAGACTAACACGGCTGCTACTCTGAAACCTTACTTAACAAGGTTTCTTTAAGGGACATGTCATTCTATTACTAGTGTATAAATAAGGGGAAAAAGCTTGAGATAGTTGGACTCGTTTGGGGACTCTTTTGGACTCTCCCTCTGAATACATCTTGCGGTCCCCACCGGCAGACGGAAGATTTGGCCACCGGAAGTCTGCCGCTGTGTCACTCGAAAGCCCCACTCAGCTTTGGTAATTATCAAGGATTGGGGGTGTTTTACTAATCTTGTTGCAGACTAGTGTAAGTGCTTGAGACTAGTAAAGTTTAGCTTTAAGTGAAAGCACTCTTGTGTTGTCCTGTTTGTGCCAGCCATCTATCGGTCGGACGGCCGTGTCTCCCCTGATTTATTTCCTGACGCCTCCTCGCACAGAGTAAAGTTACCAAGAGCTTTGGGTTGAAAGAACCCTGGGTAATACCTGGGAGCCCTGGCACCGCTCTACAGGGCTGAAGACCCGAGCCCTGGGGCTCCAGGAAATACTCGGGGAGAATTTAAGCCCTGGATATTGATATTGCCTTAGGCAGAGAGCAGCCTCGGATAACACATTAGAGCAAGTGTAAAGAACCCAAGTTGTTGGGGCAGTTTTAGAAAGTTGGTCTGCTGCTCACTGAAGAATAGATGAAAGGAGACATATGATATCTTTTTAATTATGAAGAGAATGAGTTTAGATCAGACATGGGCAAACTATGGCCCGCGGGCCATATCCAGCCCATGGGACCGTCCTGCCCGGCCCCTGAGCTCCCGGATGGGGAGCCTAGTCTCTAGCCCCACAACCGCTGTCTCCCCCCCCCCCGCCGCCACACGGGCTGCACTTTGGCCTGCCGCTCCTGCTGGGCAGCGTGGGGAGCGCAGTGGCTCTGGCCGGGTGTCGCGACTGCGAGCTCCTGCTGCTGGTAAGGGGGCGGGGAGCGGGGCAGTCCTGGGGGGGCAGTCAGGGAGGAGGGGGCGTTGGATGGGGCGGAGGTTTGGGGGGGCAGTCAGGGGATGGGGAACGGGGAGGGTTGGGAACGGGGAGGGTTGGGAGTGGGAGTCCCGGGGGGCCTGTCAGGGGCGGGGATGTGAACAGGGGTCGGGAGGGCAGTCAGGGGGCAGGGAGCGGGGGGGTGGATAAGGGGGTGGGATCCCGGAGGGCAGTTAGGAGCGGGGGGGGGTCCCGGTAGGGGTTGGTCAGGGGATGAGGAGCAGAGGGCGGTTGGATAGGGGGCGGGGGTCCCGGGAGGGGGTGGTCAGGGGACGGGGGTGTGAATAGGGGTTGGGGCAGTCAGGGGACAGGGAGAAGGGGGGTTGGATAGGGGGCGAGGGTCCTGGGAGGGGGCGGTCAGGGGACAAGGAGCAGGGGGGGTTAGATGGGTTGGAGGTTCTGAGGGGGGCCGTCAGGGGGTGGGAAGTGGGAGGGGCGGATAGGGGGTGGGGGCCAGGCTGTTTGGGGGGCACAGCCTTCCCTACCCGGCCCTCCCTATCCGGCCCTCCATACAGTTGCGCATCCCCGATGTGGCCCTTGGGCCAAAAAGTTTGCCCACCCCTGGTTTAGATGGTAGATTATTTAGATAGCATGACAGAGTGCTGGGAATGAGCAAGTGAACCAGCACTCTGGTCACTGTTTAACCAGTTAGGCTCCTGGAAGGGCCTGATTAAGGAGAGAAGTCATTATCAGATAAGGTTGGGGCTGGGAAGCTAATGAGCTAATTAGCCTATTAACAATGAGACTGGATAAAAGAGGTGGTGAACCGGGGGTCTGGTTGGGGGAGTGGAGAGAGTGAGAAAGAACAGTAGGGCCCAATAAAAGGGAGTTTAAAGGAGACTTTCCTCACCTCACCTTTGGAAAAGGGGTAGTAAAACTGGAGGATATTGTAACTAAGTGTGTCTGCACAGTGTTGAAGGTGATGGAGTGAAACACTGTAAATAAGCCGCATGGTGATATCGACACAAGAGAAGGTCTCTGGGTGGTCTGTGCGAAGCAAAGAGGATGGGAGCAGTAGGTACCCCATCACAGATGGTTTAGGAATTAAAAAGCTAGAGCTTCTATTAAACATTAGGAAGCTAGGAGTGAATGGGATGCTCAAGCAGATCTATTTGATACAAAGGATGATAAATGTATGGCATAGTTTATGGAGGAAGGAGACTGAAGCACTGGGTAGGTACAGTGTAAGGTCTATTTATTTGGCCAGGCTTTTGATTAGTTTTCTAATTGGGTTTTGTGGTTTTTGGTAGCAAGTGGTTAGCAGGTGGTTCTGTTATATTCAGGTGATTGGTAATTGATTGTTTTTATTGATGTCCGGTGCCTTGGCAATGAGCACAAATATACATTAAAAAAAATATAATGAGACCCTGACTAGTTGAGCTCTCAGAATGCTCCTGCTGTGTCTGGGTGTGTGTGTGTGTGGGGGGGGACAATTTGGGTAGAACTAGAGGGATAGAGACGTCTCAGTGAAATGAAGACAAAAATATTAAAAGTATGCCTCAGATTAATAATGTAATACTCCATAGTTTCTCATGTGAGAGAACCCCAGCAGGAGTCTTTTCATCTCAGTGACTATGATCATCTCAGGAGAACAGAGAGAGAGCAGCAATAAATGAAGCTTCCTTTTTACACCACCTCAAATCTCATTTGTTCAGTGGGTGAAAACTTTTATAGCTATACATACAGTACATGGACCCCTGCTTGGATGATATGGAGATATGATAATAGGACAATGATACAGGTATATATGTAAATGTCTTGGTGGGTGTGCATTTCACATTGAACTTTAAATGGGGCATAATCTAATTGGACTAAAGGCTTACTGACAGGTATTGACTTTTTAAAATTGGGTAGTGTCTTAGGGGAGAGAGGTTTTCAACTTAGAAAACAGCTGTTGCTGCTGAAGATTCAGTCTACAGAACTAGCAGAAATGGGTGGATATAATGGATTTCTGCAGACTCTGAGGGCATGTCTACGCTTGCCATTTGAAGCTCAGAAAGTCCCTTTTTTGTGCAAAAACCGCAGGAGGGTCTACACTTTCTAATGACTTTTTGCGGTGAAACTCAGAAGTTTCACCGCAAACAGAAAACCACCTCCACAAGAGGTGTACAGTTCTTACCGGTGATACTGTTGCGGTGATGTGCAAGTGAAGACACGTTCTTGTTGTCTACACATATTTTAGCCTCCGAAGGATATCCCACAATGCCTAGGTGACCACTCTGGCCAGCCGCTCTGCTGCTCTGATGCCAGGTAAACAGACGTCCACCCCTCCCCCTGTAAAGTCCCGGGAATTTTGAAACTCCCCTTCCTGTTTTCTTGGCAAGTGCTCACTTATCATCTGGCCAGGTGACAATGGCTGCTCCACAGAGCAAAGGATCCCCTGCTTGGAGCAACGCTGAGCTACTGGAGATGATCAGTGTTTGGGGAGAGGAGGCTGTGCAGGGACCCAGGATGCTCCACGCTCACCCCCTTCCACAAGACCTATCCTCAAAATGGAGAGAGCTGAACTGTGGGATAGCTGCCCTCAGTGCACTGCTCTCATCGGTGATGGAAGTGCTGAAAATGTGAACATGATCTGATGCCTGTGGAAGTAAGTGAGAACACAAACCAGCGCTTTTCTTTTACCAGTTCCCTATCACCGATTAAACTGACAGTGCAAGTGTAGACATAGCCTTAGAATGCTGTGGAAAGCACAAAACTAGCCCACAATAAGTCTTTTCAAATGTGTGTGAGAATTGGTTTTGTAGCAAGATTTTTCTCTATTATATTTTATTATTTTGAAATTAGATTTTAAAAAAAGGTAAATCAACATCAATACAAAAAAGAGATGGAGAATATACAGTTAATTTGCTAGTGATATTTTTGAAAAACTTGCCCCTGAGTATTCTGTTGATGAATGTGTCCCCCCTCAAATTAAAGTGAATAAGATCATTCACAAAAATAAACAATAACGGAAAACAAATGAGTCTTCAGTCCCTCAGTACAATCCCTTCACACCATTCAGTGTAAACGTATTCTGCTGTCTGTTTCCTCCAAAGTCAAAACTTTTCCCCAAATGGCGTTATATTTTGATATGTCTTCCTAGAGCTTGGAGACTAGGGTGACATCCTGGTCTTATGGCAAAACTCCCCTTGACTTCAGTGTTCATTTGAGTTGAATTTCAAAATCTGTTGCAGTCATCGGTACCAACTTAAGTTATCCTTTTTAAAAAAATTGCTTGATATTGATAGAGACAAAAATAACCATCTTCTGAAATGTAGTGGTTTTGCTGCAGTAAATTTTTATGGAATCAGTTGCATGGCCTTGGTTGTCCTTTAAAATCCAATTTTCTCCATGTTATATGTGATATTAGTCCTAGTGGAATGAACTATTCTCACCTTTAGTACCCACTAATTCTAGGCCACGAGCAGAGAATATGCAAACATATGTAGTGAGTTGTTAATGTTAAGTATTATAATTTTCTTTAGTTGGTCTGGCAGGAAACATGCATGAGTGCCTTTAATTTTCAAATACCTTGAATAGTAGGGAGAAGGGGCAACATTAATGTAATTATACTTGGACGCAATCTTACTAGTGGATAGCTGGATCACAGTCCGTTTAATGTGACAGTCTGGTTCAGAACTTGATGTGAAGTTAATACCTCATCATACGTTTTCTTGGTTTTGTGGCTCAGTGCATTAAACGAGTGAATAGATAGAGTGGATGAGGTTTCCATATTTGTGGTGGGGCAGGTGGTGGCTGAAGCAACATGGATGAGACGGTATAAGCGCCCTTATTGCCAGATATTAGTAGAAACAATCTACTTGCAGGAATTGGAACTACTGGGAGGTGGCTTGAAAATGGGCATTGAGAGGCCTCACTGTAATAACTATCAAGATGTTGCCTTGTGCATATGTTACAGTATTTTTTGGTCATGGTAAAGGATAGCAATTGAATGAATAATGGTAAATTGTATGGTGCATATCAGCTGTAGCATTTTAGGCATCTTATGCATAACAAGATAAAACTCATTAAAACATAATGATTATAAAATTGCATAAATTCAGCTTAAATCATAGCAAGCACCATGGTAAATGCTTTTCTAAATAGTCGCCAAACTTCTTGTAAAATAGCCCGAATCTGTGGTGTTTCTCACTAACAAAGGGAGGGCATGCCACAGACTGCAGGCAAGTGGTACTCAAATATGCAGAGTACCTGAACTGTCTTTGAAAATCTTACACTTTCTGCCCCTAGAGGTGAGATGGCAGGTGTCAGAAGCTCTGGAGGGGATTTGGAACCCAGTACATCTCAGGTTTTAAATGTTTTAGTACCTAAGGCTGGGTTTTTCAAAGGGCTTTTAAGAGAGATGCATGCCTAAATCCCATTGAATTTCACAGAGATTTGGTCACTTAACTCACTTAGGCTCCTTTGAAAATTCCACCCTTAAACTCTATTCAGTCACCAATAGGCAAAGCAAAAGAATGACAATAAGTAAGCCTAATCTCTCTTCCCAGTCTCCTCTAGAGTCTAGACAATGGTTCAAATGCTGAATTTCTGTCCCCAATGCAGGTGGTGGATCCATTTCTAGCAGACCTTACTGTATCCAGAATGCATTGCAACATTTTTACTGTAATGTGAAGGAATGCATTGTGACTGCAAGATCAGTATAAGGAGAAGGGCTGTAGTCTGGTAACGTTTATAAGATGAAAAAACAATCCTGTCCCTCGTGCCCCAAGCTGACACTTGATTTTTCCAAAGACCGCACTCGGTTGAGGATCACACCTAAAGTGTGCAGCAGCTCAGTCTGCTGAAGCTTCTTCCCATCAAAATCAGGAGGCCTGGGGAAAATGTTGCTCTTTTCACACCACCTGCCTGAACCAATTATCATAATTTCAATTCTTTTGAGATTGTCTCTGCAAGTTGTCAGCTACTGCTGAATTTCAGAAATATAATTCCTTAGACCTCATAGGCCTCCTCTCAAAGTTGGACAGTAGAGGAAATGTAGCTGGCTGTGGGTTGCATAGTAATGATTATCCAAGCCATATCTTTCAGATATCTCACTCAAAGGTGGTAGAGATGCAAAAATGTATTGGAGCCTGAACTGTTTCTGAGAGCACACCTTTTACAATCTGAGCCAAGCTGACAAAAAATTCCCCTCCATCAGTGTCTGGGTCCTCTTTGTCTCTTAACCAAAACCAGTTCAGTACTGTCCCATTCATACACCTCAGATGATCAAGCAGAATACAGTGATCAATCATACTGAAAGCTGCAAGCAGATGATGTAATATAACCCTCTCCCTCCCTTCTGTGCTAGCCAGATCATTCAGAAACCTGATAAAGGCAGTCTTGCTACTTTCTACACATTTTGATTGATAAGATTTTGTACTTTTGAATTTGATTTTAGAAAAACATGTCTGTCCTTAAGCCTCTGGGCACAATTACACGAATAGAACATAATTTAACATTTTGCTGCCCGCTATTGGCTGCAACAAAGAACAGTCCTCAAATTTACAACTACTCTCTCTGCCATCACAAGTATGACAACCGCAGTCTGAAACTTGAGCAGTCCTACAAACGATGCATCCGTCACAATTAATCTGTCTCTGAAAAAAAGCAAAGCCTTTGTGAACAGATCGGGTTTTCATTGTGGCCTGAAGGTTAACAAACTCAAGCTGCTTTTGGACCAATAGAAGAAGCAAGTACCAGAGTAAAAGACTGTCAATCTGGACTGGAATTTCATAGGTTGTTACTTTCCAGATGTTCTTGTGGCTTTATTGACACAGCCTTTTTCTAGTTCTGCATCTTAACCAAATGCTACGTGGCAAGTTACGGACTGGTTGATAATCACAGTAATTTTCAGCACAGCTGGATAAAGCAAGTCCTCTATTTAGATAGAATAAAAAAAAAAGCAAGCATCATAGCTATTGCCTTTTCTAGAGTCATGGCAAAATGCCCTTGCTGCTGTGGTAGCTCGCGTATTGACAGTTTGGGCATTGGTGGCAATCAAAAAGGGAATTTATTGGCCAAGGATACAGGCCATATGTGGAGGGATGGACTTATGTCAGTGGTTCTCAAACTGTGGGTTGGGACCCCAAAGTGGCGTTAGACTTGCTGGGGCTTGGGGATGAAGCCAAAGTCGGAGCCCCACCGCCCAGGGCTGAAGCCCACAAGCTTTGGTGCTTCCCAGGGCGTTGGGGCTTGGGTTTTGGCTTTTTCATGGCTGACTATATAAACTCTTTGGGTGTGACCCAGACCACCAGCAAAGTCTACGATGTTGCCCCGTTGCAGTTGCTATACAGCCACGCTAAATCCATTCCAGCAAGTCCATTAGCTAGTAGAACTTGATAGCTAACTAACTGGAGTTCTGCTCTTCTTGGATACTGAATTCTCTTATAAACAGGGACTCTCAGGTTTACAGTTACATGATTGAGATGAGCTCTGCAAGTGCTTTGAGGAATGCCATGCTGACATGTGACCAATCAATCTGGAGAATCCTAAAGCTTTGTCCTACCATGCATGTAAAGGCCAGATGCTCAGTATATCTCGTCTTACACCTGAGCTATGCTCTACATTCATTATGAGATCAGATTGAAACTGATTAAATGTTCACTGTGTATTTATGTTTGTTCCATCTTTGAAGTGAGGTCATTGCTCATTTCAGTAATTTTCTTAGGAAAATTGAATATGCTTTTAACTTCTCCAGTGTTTTGTAATACCCAATTAGATGCCTGAAAATAAAATTTCTCTACTGACTTGGTGATTTTTCTGGTTGCCAGACAGTGGGTTTTTTTGTTTCAAATGTCCAAATCGTCTAGTATTGTTCACAGGTTGGTTGGTTAATGTCTCAGGTAATCTTACTAAAAGTTGCTGATTACTGGGTTTGAAAATTCATCCATTATGTACTGAATTGTTTTCTGCTAGAAAGAAGAGATTTCTGAAGTAATAGGGTATTTTTGCAGTATGCTTGCAAGTTTCCACTGAGAAAGGGGCTCATCCATGTCATCTCAGACCCTGGACTGAACTTGGTGTACATTAAAAAACCAACAAATCCCTAGTTCAATTGCAGCATGGGTTTTTAAAATCCTCCTTTTTGTATCTGGGAGTAACTCCGATGAAGTGGGCTGTAGCCCACAAAAGCTTATGCTCAAATAAATTTGTTAGTCTCTAAGGTGCCACAAGTACTCCTGTTCTTTTTCCATTAGTGGCTTGCTTTGTTTTGCTATGCCTGTGTGTTCTTTCTTTGCTCTAAGAAGTGAGCTGAAACCATCAAGTCTCACAATAGCCTATTGGATGGTGTGTTGCTGGATGGTGGATGGTGTGTTGCTGTATGATTGAAATATGACCATGTACATCATTGTTGCTACCACTGTTAGACACTTGCAACAAATCTTGTACAAAGTATGTCATGTAAGGTGTCAATGGAAAAGTTATGTTTGGCTAAATATGATTATCCTGTTTAAATCCATATGTTATCACTTTAGCTGAAGTTATGAATATTGACTGTGTATCTATGGGCTGGTCTACACTAGGGGTGGGGATCGATCCAAGATGCGCAACTTGTAGCTGAAGTCGAAGTATCTTGGATCGAATTACCTGGGGTCCACACTGCACGGGATTGACGGCTGCGGCTCCCCCGTCGACTGCGCTACCACCGCTCGCTCTGGTGGAGTTCCGGAGTCGATGGTGAGCGCGTTTGGGGATCGATATATCGCGTCTTAACGAGACGCGATATATTGATCCCGGATAAATCGATTGCTACCTGCCGATACGGCGGGTAGTGAAGACGTACCCTATGTCTTAAATGTGTTGTTCCTGGGGTAACACCCACAAGGTAGTTTACATCCAGCCTAGCCAGCACATTGTGAATGGACTTTTCAAGTTTAATGGCCCATTAAAGGACACTTCACTCTAACAATGGGCCATAGAAGAAGCTTGTCTTACCTGGTGAGTTTTCTGTGGGCGTCTCAGCCAGAATATGGATAATGGCTGCCCCTGTGGGTCAGCAAGCCCTGTAAGGACATGTGATATATTCATGTGACCCTGGACTCCATTTTGTGCCAGTAATTTTCCACAAACTGCTGTGAGCTTAGTTTTGGGACAGTAAAATTCCAAGCACATGGCAGAGGGTATAAAAGACCCTTGAATCATCTCCATGTTGCCTCTTTCCTGCTCTGATTCTCTGGACTGTGGATTTACAACTAAAAGGAGCATTCTAATCTATGGACTGAGGATCTTCCAGTCTTTTGGAAGTTACCATTGACTTTACAAGCCAGCAGTTTATTCCATCATTGCTACAAAACTGATATAAGAACTTTGCAATGATTGTATGTATATGATCTTTTAACCATTTTAACCTGCTTCTTCTTTTCTCGTATCAATAAACCTTTAGATTTTAGTTACTAAAGGATTGGCAGCAGTGTGATTATTGGGTAAGATCTGAGTTATATATTAACCTGGATATGTGGCTGATCTCTTGAGATCGGAAGAACCCTTTGATTAAATTGGTTTTCGATAACCACTCATCATAAACTCTAGTGTCTGGGTGGTGAAATAAGGGCTGGAATGCCTAAGGAGACTGCATTTTTGACTTCTTGTTAACCAGTGTGGTGAGGCAGAAGTTCACTTTTGTTACTGACTTGGTATATCTAATGATAGAATAACCACCAGTTAGGGGTGAGTCTGCCCTATTTCTCATCAGTTTGTCCTGATTCTGGTATTCTCAGCTGTGACCCACTGAGGCACGGTGACAGATGGTTACAGTTTTGTCACTGTTTGACCATGGCTGGATTTGAAACAGTTGTTTCGTAGTGAAAACCTCTGTATCCCATTGCTAATCACCAGACCCTTCCAGTTCTTCCAGAAACCCACCTGAGGATAAATGTAAGTGATGCATGTTCTTTTTTATAATGTACAGTGCCTTTTCAGGTACATGTAAAAGTGTCTCATCTGGAGCTTGACTTGGCTGTTTTATGTTTCAGGAATTTGTGTCTAGGAACTTAAGGATGAACTGAATCTCAGATTAGAATGATAGCTAGAAATTGTGGTGATGTGTTGATGAGCCTTTGCTTGCTTGCACCTGTAGATGTACACCTTTAGCTCAGAGAATTTGCCTGTGGGTCTGGATTTTAATCTTGCCTCCATCTTCCTATATTTTAACGAGGCGTTTGCCTGTGTATTTAAGATAGGCCTTCGGGAAACTTATTCTGTCCTGATACTCCCTATGCTGTACCTGCACTTCATTTCCTGGGCCTGTCAGTCCAGCCTCTTCGCTTTAAGAAAAACAAAATCTATTTGAATCTGTATTGTGCTGCTTCTATGCATAGGCAAAGTAAGCCATATCTAAAGGATCTTGTCTAATGACTGCTTTTTTAATTGTAATATTTGTCTCTGGAGAGACTTTCTCTGAGGCTAGGTCTACACTGGGGGGGGGGGTCGATTTAAGATACGCAAATTCAGCTACGCGAATAGTGTAGCTGAATTCGACGTATCCTATTGGACTTACCCCGCTGTGAGGACGGCGGCAAATCGACCGCCGCGGCTCCCCTGTCGACGGCGCTTACTCCTCCTGACGAGGTGGGAGTACGCGCGTCGATTCGGGGATCGATTTATCCGTCTAGATGAGACGCGATAAATCAATCCCTGAGAGATCGATTTCTACCCGCCAATCCGGGCGGGTAGTGTAGACTAGCCCTGAGATCATAGTTGATTTTCTTAAACCTTTTTCCTATTGACTTTTTTCACACTGGCCTGCGATGTCTTAATAGCTGCATTTCAGTTTGAATAATTTCTGTGCTGTATTTTCCTAGGATGTTCCCATATATTTTTCAGGCTTGGCAAGCTTGATGTTTTGCTAATTTTAAAGGGGTTTGTGGTAGAAAAATGTAGGGCAGAGAGTTCCTAAAGTTGGTGGGCTCCTTCTGACATATACTGTTTTACGTGTGTATTGAATTCCTTTAGCTTTTACTTTTTCATCATGAACCTTGACTTCCTTTCCCTGCTATTTAATTGCATAACAAGGTGCTTGCACTGCTTCTTTTACCACATCTGGGTCTTGTGGGGCCTGTGGGAAATGTAAACAGTTAGGTTTTCCCTTTGCAAACAGTAAGGAATTTTAGGAATGTATTGACTCATATCAGCAGGTGGGAAAGGAGGAGAGAGAACGGGTTTCTTCTAGGTACATATGTACATACCCTCTCACTTGGGTTGCAAATGTCATTTTATTAGACAGGCTGGCACAACACTTCTGAATAGCTCACAAAGTTTATGCTCCCCACACAGTGTCTCCCCAGACAATGTCTCTGAAATTAATTTGTGCCTTTTTATATAGAGAGAACACCATAAAATATCCTAGTATATAAAACAGCGCTACATATATTTTTGGATTATTGTATTGGAAAATTTGAGTGAGAGTATATAATCTTATATTTATAAATCACTCCCACACAAAATATCAATTTACCAATACCAACAAACATGCAATTAGATCTATCTTAAATTGTCCCTAAAACGGTCACTCATTTATATTTCTTGATAAGTTGATGACCAGCGCAAACTTGTAGACTTCAGGTACAGAAAAGACAAATGCCATCTATGCAGATTTTCCTTTGAGGCCTGTTAGTGGAAGATACTTTTGTGCACACTCTCACAGTTCTGACTGTGCTTAGGGGCTCATCTAACAACGTCAGTTTAATAAAAATAGGCTAACTATTTACACAACGTTTTCCACAGGGGTAGATGGGAATGTGGTTGTACTCATATTCTACTCAAGCTCTGCCCACAATACCAGAGTAGCTGGACGTTTCCAATTAATTTTAGCAGAAGCTAAAAGGCACTTAACTCTGAAGTCTACTGATAATTTATTAGTCCCTTGAGAAGAATGGGGTATTCCACATATCTGTGTCAGGTTTTCTGTCTGAAGGCGTATTAACAGAGCAGTGTACTAGACACCGAACAAAAATATGAGCCAGTGCTTGCCTCAGAAGAGTGTTACATTCTTGTTACATCTTGTATTAAATTGGATTGTAAAAACAAATAAAAGCAATGGGAGGGGGAGAGTGAGGGTAAGAGTGATAAGAAATGTAGCTCCATAGATTAGCTGTATGCACAACTAGATGGTTTCAAGCCTGGGAAGAGTTTTAAGATAACAGAAATCCCTGGTGGACACTCTACCATTTTACAGGTGAGGAAGCTGAGACAGAGGATACGTCTACACTGCAATAAAAGACCCACAGCATGGCTGAGGTTGGTCTGAGTCAGCAGAGTCAGGCTTGTGGGGCTTGGGCTGTGAGACTATAAAATCACAGTGTAGACGTTTAGGCTTAGGCGGGATCCTGGGCTCCAGCCTGAGCCTGGATGTGTATGCTGCTATATTTAGCCCTGTGGCCTGAATCAGCTGACCTGGGCTCTCAGTCTCCCTGCCTTGGGGTTTTTATCGCAGTATAGACATACCCAGAGAAGTTCAGTGACTTGTCTGAGGCTAACCAAAGGAGTCATCAAAGCTGGGATTAGGACTAAAGCAGTCCTTACTCCCAACTGTGTTCTTGCATCATTGAACTATGCAGTTCTCAATAAAACACTTGGAATATTGACATTTTTGGTATATTGTATAAGGGAAACTGTTTCCCTTGGGTTGAGGAGGTGGTCTGCCATTGGCACTAATACCTGAATCAACAAGTACATCCAGATTCAGTCTCTAAGGTGCCACAAGGACTCCTCATTGTTTTTGCTTCTCCAGTTATTTTCTGGGCATTGTTTTGCAACTCTAGTTTGTAATAGTCTTCTTCCCACATTGGTATTTGAGTTGGTCTTTCATTTGCAATCCCTGTCCCAATTATAAAGTTTATTCCCACAAGGCCCTTGGGTTTTTCTGATCCTTTTTTACTCACGGGGCTAAGCTTTTTATTCCTTTTGAATCTCTTCTTGCATGGTTGAAGGGGAACTCCAGGACTGATACCAATTCAATCTTATGATTCATTTGGATGGCAACTTGGTCTAATAGATAAGGCACTGGGCTGGGATCTGGGAGACCTGGGTTCTGTTTCTGGCTCTACTGCTGATTTGCTGGGTGATACTGAGCAAGTCACATCCTCTTTCTGTGCCCTGCTTTCCCATCTGTAAAATGGGTGTAATGATACTGACCTTCCTTGTAAAGTATTTTGAGATCAACTGATAAGCTGTATACAAGTTAGATAGTGGTAATATTATTGGGTAGGTGGTTTGTAAGAGAAAGGGCAAGTCAGTATTTTTCTCCTCGCTTTTGCCTTCTCAGAAGCTCACATGCCTGAGTCATCAGCACAGGAAAGAACGTTTGGGTGCTTCCCAAATCTGGTATCATGCCTGTGACCTGCTTGAGTTTAACTGCATAAGGAGCTGTGCTGAGACCATTCTGAGCTTGGGTAATTCATTGGCTGAACACCACAGAATGTCAGCTTGGGGATTTCACATACTTTTTAGCTACTGGATGTCTTACCTTTCCCATCCCTAGTCGTGGGATTTTAGGTCTCTAAAATATGGATTATACTGGGTGAACCTTCGGATGGTCTCCAACACTTTAAACTCATAAAGCAGACAGTCATGATTATGACCCCTCTCTCTCTGGTTGTTGAGATTGACTTGTTCAGCATGCATAAACATTGAACACTGTATTATCTGGATCAGATGTGGTTTAATCAATAGTGACGCACAGTTGAAAAGCTACTGGTGAAGATAGGACAGGCAGAAGTAGAAATCATAGGTGAGTACTGAGGAACATGGATGCATGTATCTCTGCATCTTTATCATATGGTAATTTTCATTGAGTATATTTAATTTCATTGGAGCCTCTCAAAATCTTTTGGCAACATTGTGTTTCTTTCCTTTGAAGTAGATACTATCTCAATTTTAAAGGTGAATAAAGTGTGGTCTTGCCTATGCTGGGTATTTTGCCCTGATTATAGTCGTCGGTGGCTATTCACCGATGTGGTTGCACCAGTGCAAATCCCTAGCATAGGAAGTCAGAACTTCTATTCACATTGGTGTAGTTTTAGTCCAGGTTGAAACGGGGTAAGCTCCCCCACTACTTAGTGCCTTTGCTTGTCTACTCTAGGGGTTTTCCCTAGTGCAGCTGCATCAATGGCTGGCCATGAATGGGTGTCAGAGTAAATCTGCACTATAGGCAAGGTCTAAGAAGTTAAGTCACGTGAGTCAATGGTAGAGCTAGGAATATAAACCAAGAGTCCCGACTCTGTCCTCTTCTGTAACCACTTAACATACTTTTTCCCTACCCGTATACATGTTAGTAAATAGTAACTTTTATGATTTTTGTATGTTAGACACTTATTCTTTTATATGTTAACCACAAGCCTTTTTATTTTGTGTCTATATATTTATTGCCCTATATGTATTTAAACTAAAAAGTTCTTTGTCCTTCAATTGAACCTAATGGGTGAAGGAAAAATGAACTCAATAATCGAATGTGTGTAATCTTTTAACCCTGGATTTTACCCTGACTTTACTAATGTAGCCCAGGTGTCCAGGGAAAAGACCTTTCAAACTAATGAAAGTGTCCACAAAAGTATGTTATAAACAAAACGGGGTTACTTGTTATTGCAGATGGGTTCTGTAATGGCGTAAATGACCTATTGAAAGATGTTTTTAACTCATTGAAAACTATTGGTTGTGTCAGCTGTTAGTAATAATGACTGGGTTATAGATTCCTTTTTACTAATCAGTCAGGTAAACTGAGAACCATAAAGACAGGTTTCAGAGTAGCAGCCGTGTTAGTCTGTATCCGCAAAAATAACAGGAGTACTTGTGGCACCTTAGAGACTAACAAAGGCATCCCTATATGCATCCGAAGAAGTGGGTTGTAGCCCACGAAAGCTTATGCTCTAATAAATTTGTTAGTCTCTAAGGTGCCACAAGTACTCCTGTTATTTTTGAGAACCATAAAACTGAACACATGGTAAAATTAATCGGGGGAAAGGATTTTTCCATCCAAAAAAAGGAGTTTAGTTGTGTCTCATCCTATAAAAGGAAAGAGGGTTGGAAAGTTAGACTGGGAATGAACACTGTCAGCATTCCACCAGGTTCAGAAGAAATGACCATCTTCCCTTCACCATCTACAGGGGGTGGGAAAGCATATATTCTTTCTGTATTCTGTATAATTAGAGCCTTGCAAATCCACGGATATCAGTTTTCTATCCGCATATATCCGCATCCGCTGATGCAGATATCTGCGGATTGTTTTTATAGATTGTGTATGGATGCGGATCCAAATTTTATATCTAAAGTCCTGCAAATATGTGCTTTATATCCGCAGATCATTTCTGCAGATTGTGAATCAGATGCGGATACAAATTTTGTATACATGCAGGTCTCTATGCATAAGGTTGTATTAATCTTTCATTAATAATATTTGATTAAATAATTCCATTTGAGCGTATTATTTGACTCTCTCCAATCATTATTAAGTTCAAACACGCAGCATGTTGTGTCCATGCTTTGTTAAATATATTAGAATGAGTCTTCTAGTTCAATACTAGCATGTGGAACAGGTTGGCAACGGCCACTTTCTCTCCAGTGCTGAACTATCCTGTATGAAATCTGTGGTAAAGCATAGGATGGTCAATATTGCTATTTCTGTGTCCCTCTATGCCGGGGTGGGCAAACTTTTTGGCCCGAGGGCCACATCTGGGTGGATAAATTGCATGCAGGGCCATGAATGTAGGGCTGGGGCAGGGGTTTGGGGTGTGGGAGGGAGTGCATGGTGTGGGAGGGGGTGTGGTGTGCAGGAAGGGGTTCAGGGCAGGGGGTTGGGGTGCGGCAGGGGGTTAGGGTGCAGGGTGCAGGAGGAGTTTGGGGTGCAGGCTCCAGCTTACCTGGAGCAGCGCCGGGGTGGCAGCAGCGTACAGCGGGGCTAAGACAGGCTCCCTGCCTGCCCTGGTCCTGTGCCACGCCGCTCCTGGAAGTGGCCGGCACCACGTCCCTGCAGTCCCTGGGGGAGAGGGGGTAGCTCCCCCGAAGCTCCCATTGGCCGCAGTTCCCCGTTCCCACCCCCACCGTCCTCAGGGGCTGCAGGGACGTGGTGCTGGCTGCTTCCGGGAGTGGCACGGAGCCCGCTGCGCCACGGGGGGGGGGGGCAATCCCACGGGCCGGATCCAAAGCCCTGATGGGCTGGACCCGGCCCGCATGCCGTAGTTTGCCCACCCCTGCTCTATGCCTTTGAATAATGTGTGAGCAGTTTGTTTATATCTGATATTTCCTTATTTGTGCTCAGTGCTGTCATATTATTGGTATAGGATGACATCAGACTCCTACATTTATCTTTTAACGAAGTGCGAGTGCAGTGCTTGCTGTTAAGCCCTGTGCTGCTAATAGCATAGACTGTGGAAACAAAAGGGTGCTGCTTAATTCTGAGTTTTTATGTATTATTTTTTGTTTGTTCCTGAATTGTAAACAGATTTGCTTCCTGTGTGGGAGTAGAGCAAGGCACTTGCCTGATTGATTCGTTACTTGCAGGGACATAGAGCCAGGGGGATCTATTGATTCCCCCCAAGCCAGCTGAAGTCAGTCTGTAATGCACTTATTTGCCCTTTAACAGACTTCACTTTATGTACTCATTTCTGAGTTTAGAAAGAAAGTTCTTTGAATTCACAGTCTTATTTAAGATGATGTTCTGCATATTATGGTAATATCTTTAGTGAGTGAAGGACTGCTGGCAGTGACTGTTCCCAGGTATAGCATGAGCCAGTGCTATGCAGGTTCTCCATACAATTCAGCCAATCTCTTTGATCTCTTGACATTCCAGTCTTTGATTCCAAATAGCTCTGTCACTACCCTTCTGTTCTGATTTGCCCCATTATTCCCTTCTTCAGAGATTGTCCTTTTCTGAACAGACTGCCAATTATTCTGAATCTGTGGTGTGGTGTCTTTTGTTGTGTAGACAAATCTGTTGGAGGCTTTGTCTACAACACTCAAGTAATTTATGGCTAAACTCTAGAGTCAAATTCTGGTCTCCACTGTTGGTGGCAATGACTTTCGGATAACACCTCATCCTGTCTCACAGGGAGTTAGGATTCATCATATAACCCTCTCAGGTAGATTTATTGGGCTTCAAAATTGAGTAAACGCCTATTATGCTTAACTGTCCTCTTAATTTCTTTGCCCTCTGTTGCAGCTTTATAATGTGTGTGTAGAAGGCCTGAAAAGTGTTAACTATTTTGCCTGTTTTTTTCATTTTAGAAATCTCTGAAATGTAAGTCAAGGTGTTTCCTTGTTTTCCTGGAGAACTGTGGAGTCTCATGTCTTTTGAGCTCTTACACCTTAATTGGGGTGAGGGAGTATTGAATTTGTAAATAAGACATTGTTTCCCTGGTGTTCATTAGTCCCTTGAGTTAAACATGTTAACAAAAACAAACAAAAGCCAGAGTTTAGGCAGTGTGACTGAAAATTCCTTCCCATCTCAGTAACTCAGTGTCTGACTCATGTGATATCATTTCACTAGTTCTCCAATCACCCGCTTCCAGGGTAGCAAAAGACCTGTATTTCCAAGGTGGATACAAAAACCAACAACTTTTCAACAATCTGCCTTTATCATAAAGAGGAAACCCCCCCCCCCCCAACCACACATGATTTTGATTTCCTTTTTTGGATATCTTTAAAAATCAAATGGCCATTATTAGAGCAGCGCTGAGTGGGCTGTGATGTTTGATGGGACTGTAGGCTGCCTCTCCCTCCTACCCTCTCAGGTGCTGTGTGACCTTGATGCATATTATCTCATACTTGGCTGTGTGCAGCCTTTCTGTCAGGGATAGTGATGGAAAGAATAAAAGTAGCTTTTTAGATAAACTTCCAACTTTTTATCTTCTAAACTCAGTCCAGCCTTGGGCGTTGTGGATAAAATAGCTTGGAAAACTGGAAGATGTGCTTTTTCAAAGGCTCTTGCTGATGCTGGTAAAAGGACATTCTTTGTAAGAATAATCTATTTCGTGGCAGCTGAGTTTACATAGAGCTATCTGTATTTTAGCAGAGGGGAATAGGGTTGAATGGGCATAACACTAAAATGCATTTTAGAAAGATTCCTGAGTTGGTTTGAAATACACAGCATCTGCCATGAAAGCTGGGGTGGAGACCAACAAATGGCTGCAATTTCTCGCCCAATTATTTTAAATGGGAACACAGTGATTTGAAGCCCTCTGAATTTCTTCACTGGCAATTCCATCAGTGTCCTAACCTAGAACTCTAACTCCGGCCCCTTTTATGTACCTCTATCTTGAGATGTAATCCTTGAGAAGGCAGGAGAAAATGTCATAAGTAAATAATTTTGCTAATGAGTTTTCCTCCCTGAACAACGAAGCGATGCCAAGCAATACATTGGGAAGTGCCAAGCAGGAGGGTAATGGCTCCTCTGTGCAGCCTGTTGTAAACAGGATGTGGTTTGTTTACTGGCCCTATCTGCTCTCTGTAGTCCTCCGGTCAGAGCTGTGCAGAGATGACTCCCACTATGGCCCAGAGGAATGGGAGGTTTGTGAGCAAATATCGACTATCTAGTCAGAGGAAAATGTGGCTTCAGGTTTAGGAGCAAACAAAATAAAGCTGTGTATCTTGGACTCTTCCATGCTGTCCTGGGGTATTTATCATTTTGACTGCATGGCTGCATTGTAGTTGACTGCAGTGCAAAGGGAGTTTATTAAACTGGGAATAACCACTCTTGGGTGACTAACTTTATGAGATTATCTGAAAGATGGTGGTGGGTGGAGATGGGCTGGGAGTGATGGCTCTTTTCTTCCTCAGAGAGTTGCATTAAACTTTGAAGAAATACTTTTGTATATATTGCAAAAAGAGTCAACTCTTCCCCTGCACTGTAGGTTGATCAGTAATTTAGCTCATTAGCCTTTCCTTTCTGGAGATCTGGGTAGAAATGTTGCATTGGTTCCAAGAGAAACTAGCATAGTCTCCTGCTAATTGTGAGTGGATATAGTTGGCTGTTTAAAAAAGGGTTTGGTATAGCTGGCAGTTTTTGCCCACCCATAGCCCAGGACTGGTGTGAGGGAAAATCACATAACCCCGGCTCTAGTCAGTGATATTAGTTCTTCATTTTCATGAGTGCTGAACTGACTCTCAAAAAATAAACTACTTCCTGTAACAGGGTGTTGTAATCTTCTGTAGATCCACTCTGTGATCAGATGATGGAGCTCTGCATGAAAATATAGGGGAGGTGGTGTAGTGGCTTTGTAGGTAGAAGGAGATAGGTTCTGGGGCATGTGGATCCTGGAGGGAAAAACCCAGGAGCAGCCTCACTTAGGTTGAGCTTTATACTCTTATTCCAAATGTCAGTAATAGAACCTCCCTGGGAAGATAGGTGAATTCAGGCTCTAGCCCTAAGATGTGTGTTCTTCATTTAAGCAGGCTAAGGATTTAAGGTAAAATTTTCAAAAGTGTCTAAGTGGTTTGGGAGTCTGTCCCATTTTTTTAAAAGTGACTTAGGCACCTGGTAGCCAAAGTCTCATAGAAAGTCAATTGGATTTAGGCCCTTAAATCACTTTGGCACTTTTGAAAAATTTGTCCTTCGTCCATTCATGCAGCCAGACCTTGTACCTTGATAAGGAAGGGCTCTCAATGAAAGTCAGTAGACCCAGTATTGTTTCTAAGTATTGTATGGGGTCTCCTAACTGTGTGTGTTCTAATTCACCATGTATTTCAGCCTTTCAGTACAACAGGTTGGGGCAAGAATGGAGCCAGCAACATGAAATCTGGATCTGTCAGTTAATATTGATGTATTTTAATTTTTGAGGTTTAATAGATGCATGCAGTAAATCTGTAGTGCTACTTATATCATACATCTGAAAGTCTTTATTTGTGTATTTCGGAATTTTCCAACACCTTTTAAAATCTGTTCCTTGGTTCCGAGGCCTTGTGTTATCAGTTTGGGATTTATCCAGGTATCACGGTTCACATTTTATTTTCTGGGTTGCACAGACTGCTAGCTGTTCCTGTGTAAACAGAACCTTTCTTTTTGACAACTTGTCTCTCTTACACTTTTCTGATAGTATGCTAATAATTCAGTGTGTTCTCTTTGCCACCTATAAAGCTGAAAAATGAATGGGTTAATTGGGGCAAGGAGTAGAGAGGAAAAATATGTATATGAATTATGTGCTGTGAGCTAAGGTGATCTGCTTGTATAGTATTTCTCAATCTGAAACTGAGGAACAATTTACCTTCAGAATATGAACAAATTATTCATCTAGGTTCCACCTAAACCCTCTGTGGTGCAGATCTTTTAAAGGTCTGTGGGTGAATTCAGAAGGTCTTGGGCCTGGTTTATCAGAAAAGTTTCTGTTATGTCCTATTCTGAATTCATTCTGACAAAAGACCAGAGGTAGAAGTATTGTGGGCAGGCGGAATTTATATGCATATTTTTCCTTTTCTTCCCCAATAATTAAGAATAATTTAAAATAGAATGAAGTCTGTGACAGCGTACCCCATAAGGCTTTATGGGGGGGGGTGTTTATAAATGTATGTATGATATAACTGAAATATGTTTTGTGCTGCCTGTGCCATGTAACATATCTCCGTAAAGGTTATGGTCTACTATATCTATTCATCCTTTGTACTTCTATACCATTTTCTACTTGAGGTTAAGAATATGGGCTGTATGCTTGCTTGATTTCTAAGTAAGCTTGGTGAGGCATTTGGTCAGCTTCTTTAGGAAGGAATTTGCCAGGTTAAGTACCTGATCAGGAAACACTTGGGGAACAATGCATCTTGGAATGCTCCAATCCACATAAGAAGTCTTCCTGGAGACATGCAAGATACCATGTGGACAATGGCGTCGGCCTGTAAAGACTGAGTCATGCAGGGGCAGGTGACTTGCCCAGGTGCCTCCAAAACTCCATCTTGGAGCTGGACTTTGCATAGGAGGGAGGAGGGGGGTCTCCTCCCACAAGAGAGAGCCTATTTAAGCCTGGGGGAGACCCCTCCATTTTGTCTTCAGCTGGCTAAAGAAGGAGCTTCTCCACCCCCCCCAGGATACTTGAAAGAAACTGAAACAAAAGACAGACTACAGGGGTTGTGAGAGATTGCTGGACCCAGGCTAAAGGGAAAGTAGCCTGTAAAAGGGAGCATTCTGGAACTGGTGAGGAACTTATCTGTATTTAGTTTGATTAGGCATAGATTTGCGCATTTTATTTTATTTTGCTTGTGACTTACTTTGTTCTGTCTGTTACTACTTTTAACCACTTAAATCCTACTGTCTGTATTTAATAAAATCACTTTTTATTTAGTAATTTACTCAGAGTGTGTATTAATACCTGAGGGAGCAAACAACTGTGCATATCTCTCTATCAGTGTTATAGAGGGCGAACAATTTATGAGTTTGCCCTGCATAAGCTTTATGCAGGGTAAAACGGATTTATCTGGGTTTAGACCCCATTGGGAGTTGGGCATCTGAGTGCTAAAGGCCTGGTCTACACTAACCCCCCCACTTCGGACTAAGGTACGCAAATTCAGCTACGTTAATAACGTAGCTGAATTCGAAGTACCTTAGTCCGAAGTTACCGCAGTCCAGACGCGGCAGGAAGGCTCCCCCGTCGATGCTGCGTACTCCGCTCGCCGAGCTGGAGTACCAGCGTCGAAGGCGAGCACTTCCGGGATCGATCCGGGGCACTTCCGGGATCGATCCGGGATCGATTTATCGCGTCTTAACCAGACGCGATAAATCGAACTCAGAAAACCGATTGCTTACATCCGGACCCGGATGTAAGTGAAGACGTACCCAAAGACAAGCACACTCCTGTGAGCTGGTTTTCAGGTAAACTTGCAGCTTTGGGACAAGTGATCCAGACCCTGAGTCTTTGTTAGAGCAGACTGGAGTGTCTGGCTCAGCAAGACAGGGTGCTGGAATCCTGAGCTGGCAGGGAAAACAGAAGCAGGGGTAGTCTTTGCACATTGGGTGGCAGCTCCCAAGGGGGTTTCTGTGATCCAACCCGTCACAGTGGCGTAGTCGGCAGGATCTGTGCACAGCTGATTGCTTTGAGATACTGGTAGTGATTTTAAGTGAGTTTTAAGTGTGGTGGCTGGAGAACAGACAAAGTGGTTACTGGTTTGTTATTTTCTGTTTGCTTATTTCGGGAAAGGGAAGTAGGGACAGAAAAGGAAGCAAAATAAGTAAGACGGAAGATCAGAAGAAACTAAAACTGCACAGGGTACAAATTGCCCAGAAAAGCTGAACGCTGGGCACTGTGAAAGTCTTGGTTAACTAAGAATCCCCTGAGCTAAGTGCATCTCAGTTTCAGTGAACTGCAGAGGGGTTGTGGCCCAGCCCAAGAAAGCAGGAAAATGAGTACTAGTGATCTCAGTTTCAGTGAACTGCAGAGGGATTGTAGCCCAGCACAAGAAAGCAGGACAATGAGTACTAGTGACGCTGCTAATAAACTAAAGCTGGCCAGGCTGGTAGCAAAAGAGAAAGAAAATGAACATAAGAGACAGTTGGAACTAAGACAATTAGAAATTAGTGCCATGGAGGCAGAACATGCAAGGGAAGAGGCTGCCCACAAGAGAGCTATGGAGGCGGAGGCAGCGAGGGCAGCAGCGAGAGCGGAGGCAGAACATGCAAGGGAAGAGGCTGCCCACAAGAGAGCTATAGAGGCAGAGACAGCTGCCCACGAGAGGGCTAGGGAGGCCCAGAAACATGAACTGACTGTTATGGAGTCGAGGAGACAAAACCCTCCCCCTGCTGGCTCCGCTTCCCCAAAAATCCACAAATGGGAGCGACTATGTCCACAGTATGACGAGTCCAGCAATATCGCCGAATATTTCATCACCTTTGAGAGACTGTGCACCCTCCATGCCATCCCTGAAGATCAGAAAATGACCACATTGATAGCAAAATTGTCTGGCAGAGCTCTGGACATATTCAATAAGATGCCCATTAATGATGCTTCAAACTATGGTAAATTTAAGGAACTGGTTTTAAAACAGTTTCAGGTTACACCTGAAACCTACAGGGTTAAATTCAGGAGCCTTAAGAGGGGATCTGGATTAAGTAATGTGGCTTATGCCAATGAAATGAGAGATTTGGTAGATAAATGGGTGCGGGGGAGAGGCATTACCAGCTTTGAAGGGATGTGTGATCTGGTTACTCAGGAACACTTCCTGAATATGTGCAGTAATGAGGTAAAACAGTATTTGTGGGACAAAAAGGTAAATGCAGTGGGTAAATTAGCTGAGTATGCTGACTCTTATAAACAAGCACAAGCTGCAATCAAACATAAACCACTGGTGGAGGGGTATAAGGTTGGGGGAAAGCAGAATCACCGTTTTACCCCTGGGTCTGGGAAAAAGGAGGCTGGGCAGTCACCCCCCCATTCTCCTGTTACTCGTCCCAAATTTCCTGCACAAGCAGGGGATCTCAGACGGTGCTTTCACTGCAATTCCCCAGGGCACCTGAGGAGTAGCTGCCCCAAATTGAAGGAGAATAAACCTCCCTTGTCCCATGTTAGCTCGGTTGCCTTCAGCCCTGAGGCCCCAGAGGGCACCCCCACCTCTTATCACACCAGCTTGGTGGACATGGGGCCCAGTGAAGCGGACAGGGAACACATCAAGGTTGTCAAGATCGATGGCATGGAGTGTCTGGGATGGAGGGATACGGCGGCTCAGTTCTCTCTGGTTCGACCAAGTGTGGTCCCAGATGCTAGTGTTCTGACGGGGCAGACGACCCACATTAAGGGGATGGGGCCGCAGAGGTTCCCTGTGCCCCTGGCTAAGGTTCATGTGGAATGGGAAGGTATGGAAAGGGATTTACTGGTGGGGATGCTCGAGGACATCCCCGCGGACATGTTGCTGGGAAATGATTTTTTCAGCAGAACTAGGACTGTTAGTGTGGTAACTCGCAGCATAAAAAAAGGCTGTGAGGGGGAGGCTGTTCCGGCTGATGACTGTAGGTCTGATGCAGCTGAACAGCCAACACCTCCTGCCCCAGGGAACATGGTGGTGGGTAACTCAGAGGGAGTCCCCAGGGATGGGGCGGGGACCTTGGAACCCATAGAGGAGTTGGGGAAGGGTCTCATTAACAGAACAGTGCAGGGAGGCGGGGTACTTCCAAATATGGGAGAGGCAGAGCCAGGCCTCTTTCTGGCTGAGGACAACAGGCTCCCAGGGGTGGGGGCAGGGGAGATGCAGTCAGTGCCCAGGGACGCTATCTCAAGGGTTGTCTGTCAGGAATTTGCAGCTAAACAAAGGGCGGACCCCTCCCTTGAAAGTATAAGAAAGTGTATCTCGGAGGGAACTCCAGGAAGGGAGGGGGGGGAGAAGTTTTTTGAAGAGGACGGAAAACTGTACAGGCAGGCCCCTGTAGGGAAAAACCAGGGTCCCGGGCAACCCTATAAGCAGTTGGTTGTACCCAGCCAACACCGGGGGGAATTAGTGCTGGTAGCGCATGACGGTCCCTTTGCTGGTCACTTGGGGGTACAGAGAACATATAACAGGCTAAGGAGGAATTTCTACTGGCCAGGGATACAGAATGATGTGAGGGATTATTGTAGGACTTGTGCGGTGTGTCAGGAGAGGAAGAAGCCGGGGGGACCCCAAAAGGCTCCGCTTCGTCCCTTGCCCATCATCCAGGAGGCATTCCAAAGGGTGGCAATAGACATAGTGGGCCCTATGCCACGCCCCACCCGGAGAGGGAACAAGTATATCTTGGTGGTAGTAGACTTCGCCACTCGGTACCCTGAGGCAATTGCACTGTCTAACATAGAAGCCGAGACAGTGGCAAGAGCCCTGCTCACCATATTCAGCAAAGTGGGCTTCCCTAAGGAAATTTTGTCAGATCGGGGGGCAAACTTTATGTCGCAGTTGTTCAATGAGCTATGAAAGGTGTGTGGAGTGAAACAGCTTAAGACGGCCCCCTACCACCCCCAGGCCAATGGGCTGGTGGAAAGATTCAATGGGACCCTAAAATCCATGCTGGGGATGTATGCCAAAAAAAGGGGCCAAAGTTGGGATGAACTATTACCGTTCCTGCTGTATGCCTACAGGGAGGTACCCCAAGAGTCCACAGGCTTTTCTCCATTTGACCTTCTGTATGGAAGGAAAGTGAGGGGACCCCTCGATCTCATCAGAGATACCTGGGAAGGATGCAACACGGTAAGGGAGGAACCTGTGACTAAGCATGTCCAGAGGTTCAGGAGGGAGTTGAAAGACATGATGGAGATTGTACAAAACAACCTCCAGAGCAGTCAGGCCAAGCAAAAGGCGTGGTATGATAAAAATACTTGTAAACGCACTTTTGATGTAGGAGATTTGGTCATGGTACTCGGCCCTGCCAAAAAGTTCAAGATGCAAAACTCCTGGGAGGGGCCCTTTGAAGTGGTGGAAGTGGCGAATGAGGACACCTATAAAGTTAAAAAGCCCCTGGATGGTGCGGTACCCCAATTGGTACATGTAAACAGACTCAAGGCCTATCACAGCAGAGTGGCCGAGGTAAACATGATCTGTTGCGTCGAAGGGAAAACTGAGGCACACCCACTCACTGATCTGATGGCTGAATGCCAAGACGGGTCGTCCCTTGAAAGTATAAAAATCTGTAGTGAGCTAACACCACTCGAAAGGAGGGAAGCATTGTCAACACTGCAAAAGTACAGTAAGGTATTTTCCAACAAACCAGGGAGGACGCACTTGCTGTCCCATAGGATCCTCACAAAAGGGGCTCAACCTCCTCCTTCCAGGCCTTATAGGGCCACCGGCAAGGTGAAGGAGCAAATTCAGGCTGAGATACAAAGCATGTTGGACTTGGGGGTAATTAAGGATTCCGACAGTGCATGGGCTTCCCCTGTGGTCTTGGTCCCCAAAAGAAATGGCACCGTTAGATTTTGTGTAGACTATAGAAAACTCAATGCTGTCACTGTAACAGATGCATACCCCATGCCAAGAATTGATGACATGCTGGATGTGCTGAGCCAAGCCAAGTACCTTAGTACCTTTGATCTGACCAAAGGTTACTGGCAGATCCCTCTGGAGGGAGAGGCGCAACAAAAATCAGCTTTTATCACGGACATAGGGCTCTATGAATTCACAGTGTTACCTTTTGGTCTGGTAAATGCGGGTGCCACCTTCCAAAGACTGGTCAACAGAGTGTTAAATGGCTTGCAGCATTATGCTAGGGCATATATAGATGACATTGCTGTATTCAGCAACACCTGGGGTGACCACAGAGAGCACCTAAAAGTCGTGCTATCAAAGCTCAAAGAGGCTGGGCTAACTGTGAAGCCCTCCAAGTGCAAGATAGGGGCAGCCAAAGTCCCTTATCTGGGGCACTGGGTAGGGGGGGGTAAAATATCCCCCGACCCTCTTAAGGTGGAAGCCATCGTGAAATGGCCTGTACCCCAGACTAAAAGGCAAGTCCAATCCTTCATAGGCTTGGCAAACTATTACAGGAGGTTTGTGGTGGGGTTCAGTGACGTTGTGTCCCCAATCACGGACTTATGTAAAAAGCATCAACCTAATAAGGTCAGTTGGTCAGAGGCATGCCAAAAAGGCTTCAACAAGGTAAAAGCACTCCTGTCCGCGAAGCCTGTGCTGGCCAGCCCTGACTTCGAAAAGCCTTTTGAGTTGTGCACTGACGCGTCAGACACAGGGTTGGGTGCTGTGCTGATGCAGACAGGGAAAGACAGTAAGAAGCATCCCATTGCCTTCCTGAGCAAAAAACTGTCCCCGGCCGAACAGAATTACTCTGTCATAGAGAAGGAATGCTATGCCATTGTGTGGGCCGTCAAACAATTAAGACCTTACCTTTTTAATAGGAGGTTCAAAATTCTAACTAACCATTCACCTTTAGTATGGCTTCACCGAACTAAGGGCACCAACTCCAAACTGCTACGCTGCAGCCTGGTCCTACAGGAGTTTAACATGGAAATTACTCATATTAAAGGAAAGGAGAACTGGGTAGCAGATGCCCTGTCCAGAAAAGAGGAACTTTAGGTATACTGCCTCCGCCATGGACAGTGTCCAAGTCTCTGGCAGTAAGTTCAGGGGGAGGGTGTGACAGCGTACCCCATAAGGCTTTATGGGGGGGGGTGTTTATAAATGTATGTATGATATAACTGAAATATGTTTTGTGCTGCCTGTGCCATGTAACATATCTCCGTAAAGGTTATGGTCTACTATATCTATTCATCCTTTGTACTTCTATACCATTTTCTACTTGAGGTTAAGAATATGGGCTGTATGCTTGCTTGATTTCTAAGTAAGCTTGGTGAGGCATTTGGTCAGCTTCTTTAGGAAGGAATTTGCCAGGTTAAGTACCTGATCAGGAAACACTTGGGGAACAATGCATCTTGGAATGCTCCAATCCACATAAGAAGTCTTCCTGGAGACATGCAAGATACCATGTGGACAATGGCGTCGGCCTGTAAAGACTGAGTCATGCAGGGGCAGGTGACTTGCCCAGGTGCCTCCAAAACTCCATCTTGGAGCTGGACTTTGCATAGGAGGGAGGAGGGGGGTCTCCTCCCACAAGAGAGAGCCTATTTAAGCCTGGGGGAGACCCCTCCATTTTGTCTTCAGCTGGCTAAAGAAGGAGCTTCTCCACCCCCCCAGGATACTTGAAAGAAACTGAAACAAAAGACAGACTACAGGGGTTGTGAGAGATTGCTGGACCCAGGCTAAAGGGAAAGTAGCCTGTAAAAGGGAGCATTCTGGAACTGGTGAGGAACTTATCTGTATTTAGTTTGATTAGGCATAGATTTGCGCATTTTATTTTATTTTACTTGTGACTTACTTTGTTCTGTCTGTTACTACTTTGAACCACTTAAATCCTACTGTCTGTATTTAATAAAATCACTTTTTATTTAGTAATTTACTCTGAGTGTGTATTAATACCTGAGGGAGCAAACAACTGTGCATATCTCTCTATCAGTGTTATAGAGGGCGAACAATTTATGAGTTTGCCCTGCATAAGCTTTATGCAGGGTAAAACGGATTTATCTGGGTTTAGACCCCATTGGGAGTTGGGCATCTGAGTGCTAAAGACAAGCACACTCCTGTGAGCTGGTTTTCAGGTAAACTTGCAGCTTTGGGACAAGTGATCCAGACCCTGAGTCTTTGTTAGAGCAGACTGGAGTGTCTGGCTCAGCAAGACAGGGTGCTGGAATCCTGGGCTGGCAGGGAAAACAGAAGCAGGGGTAGTCTTTGCACATTGGGTGGCAGCTCCCAAGGGGGTTTCTGTGATCCAACCCATCACAAAGTCATTCCCCAAATAATCTGTACTACTACTACTACTAATAATAATAATAAAAAAAAGCTAGCTACATGCAGCAACTATAACAATACAGTGGCAAGTGCTTCAAGGGGCAATTTCTCACATAACTCTTTAAGTATGAAGAGATGCTAAAGATTTTTTAATGTGACTTGAAAGAGAAGGCCTTCGTTCAGATTGCAGCAAGCTAACAGCACTCATCCCACAAGAACGTGGTAGCTGCTGTAATTAACCCTTGTATCAAACTACAACTTAGAATGTATTTGTGCTTCTGATTGCATTTGACCACTGTGCTCTCCTGCTCAACCCTGGAGGAAAAGTAGTTTGGCAAGAGAAGAGTCTTCATGAGTAAATTAAACACTGCAAAAATGAAACTCTTGTCAGCCCAGCATGGGATAGCCTTCTTTTGTGAAAACACCACTTAGCCATGAAAAATTTAAGATTTTCACATCTTAGTACAGGAAATACATGGTTTTTTTACTTGTCAACCAGCTAGCAATCTGTGGAGGAAGATATAAACCTGACTATTAGTAGTATTACGATGATTACCTGTCCTTGATTGTAGGTTGTTGATAGCTAAGGGAAGCAGCCAGGGCATAAGGTCTAAGTATGGTGTTCTTAGGAATTCTGAAATGCGTCTTTCCCCATGAAATTATAAGAGGAAAGAGAAATGTGAAAAAATAAACAAAGAATTAAAAACAAAAAGGGTGTGATCTATTCTGCCAGCAGTGAAGGAATCTAGATGTTGATGCTGGGTTTTGAGAGCCAGTTTATCAAATGTTATTTGGGAAGCTTGAAGAATCAGAGTGGCTTTTTGCACTGAATATGTCCTGTAGAGCAGTACCATAGATTTGTTCAAAAACCTGACACTTCTGTTAAGATACCCAGAAGATCATGAAGTTTTGAATGATGGTGTTCAGCCAGTGTTGTTTGCTTCTCAGGCAAGGGCTAGTATGTATGTGTCATTGCTTTCATCTAGAAACAAAGGGATGCTATAAATTAATTCAGTAAGGCAATAACTTTTGAGATATCCCTGACTGATTAAACAGGAACTTCGTGCTGGAATAGACCAGTTGTCCATCTAGTCTGGAGTCCTGTCTCTGTCAGTTATCTAAATCAATGAATGCTTCAATGGAATTTGAAAAACACTGTAGTGTATCCGTTCAAATATGGAGTACTACCTAGACAAGGACTGGCTTGTGTGGTAATTTCTTCATAACCCTGGAACTTTTATCCTAGATGGTGTAAATGTAGATGCTATTTAATCATAGCAATGTCTAATTCTTTTCTGACGTTTACTAGTCTATTTGTGTCAATATGAAGTAGTACTGAGTCCCTTTAATATGTGCGTTGCTAAAAAGTTTCCCCTTTTCAGTTTAAAATGTGTTGCTTTTTAACTTAATGAGTGTTTCCCCCTTTCCGCTTGTCATGTTGTGTGACATGGAGACCTGAACAAAACTGAAGGTAAATTTTGGACTTTGGAGCTGATGTGGGACCCTATTAAAACCTCCATTCATTAATGTGGGCATGTGATTTTTAAAAAGTGATGGTACTCTGTTGTTTGGATTTGGTGCTTTCTGTGCCTTCAGTATACCTGACCTTTTCCTAACATTTTCTGTTATCTATTCAATACCTAGCTCTGCCTCCTGTTGTCCTTGGAAAATTGATTACCAGTGTAAGCAGAATCCCACAGTCTATTCTTGTAAAGATAGAAACAGAGTACCTGTATCTATTTAGTAAAAATATTTCGTTATCCTTGGTAAAACTTTCAATAAAATGGCACAATGTTTTTTATCCTTTGTCTCTATACCTTGTATATTGGAAATTATGCTATTTCAGGTACTTTCTGAAGTTTGCTGTTAATCCTTTGTGCTCCTTTGTTTTTTCTTTTGGCTTTTTTAACTTTACCAATCTTCTACTTTCCCAGATTCTTTGTATATTTTTTTAAAATGTTCTTTCTTGTACTGTTATTTACCTCCCTACTTAGTCGCATTGATTTATGTTGCCCTTTTAGCTTTTTCGATTTTACAAGGAAGAAGCTTGATTTGTAGCCTCCCTAACTGTACATTAAATACTTTTCACTTACCCACTGTTGATTTTCCATACATATTATTATTGAATTCCAGGCAATTTCCTTTAAAGCTTTAGAACTTTATAAACAGACTTAAATTTAATATTATTTTAAAGTCCCATATTTACTTACCCTTTCTATGCATCCCCATTGACATTTCACATCTTATGATCTCTAGAGCCTAGGTGTTCTCCTATATAAATCTTCTTTACACCTGGTACTAATTCTTTAGCAGTGACACTCTATGACTTGTTATATTCATGGTGATCTTCATATGGGTCATGCTATTGTCTAGGATTTGCAGTCTATATTGTCAATAACTGCCCTGCTTCCACAGATATCGTCTCTGGTCCAAGCTCTAGGCCTTCTTTGAACTGTTTTTAGCTTTCTCACTTGTATTCCTCTTACCTTGGAGCAGCCCACATACTTCTGCATTATGTCCCATGGCATAGGATCATTATAAGTCCCCTTTTCAGCATTTTGTTATGAAATAGGTTATTAGACCTATAACTTTGCATAGTACTTACCAGTGAGACTTAAGGTCTCTTATAGTTGTATTGTACATTTTGTAGCTCAAACTGTATAAATTTGCATGGAAATTTCTCCCCTTCTCCTTAACAAAATCTAGAATTTAACAAAATTTGGTCATTTTTGACTTTCATAAAAGTGTGGGGGCAAAAAACCCCATGATTTCTATAATTTGGTTATTCTGTAAATTGAATATATGTATTGTGTTTGGAAGGGGTTTACATCATGGATTTCCCACTACCTATGTTATTTTGATAAAGCAGCTTTAAGTGCCAGCTATTTTCTTTTGAAAAGCATTGACTGATAATGTTTAGGAAAACTCTCTCTCTCTCTCGCCCCCCCCCCCCCCCAATATAACTGATAATTGATCTAAAGGAGCAATCAGATCAGGGAACTAAATAGAAATATCTTCAAACATCATTGATGCAGCAGGCCATAGTGGCTACTGACTCGTTACAGATGACTTAAGTGAGCATGAAAACCGTAAAATTGAGAGACAATTAAAATTTTAATGAAAGAATTTTGACATCAGTGAGTTACATTAATTTAGTCCTTGATTTGCCACAGCCATTTTAATGATCTTTTAGGTCAGGCTTTGAGCCAATGGTCTAAATAGGTCTGGATTTTAAGGCTTTCATGCTCACTTAAGACTCATCTGTAATGAGTTAGTAGCCACTATGCTGCATCATTGATGTTTTGAAGACATGTTTAATTCTTTGATCTGATTGCTCCTTTGGATCTGTTATTGTCATTTTAATAATTCCCTAATTAGATGTTTACCTGATGGTCTAAATTAGTTTATTGTGGGGAGCATGCAGTTATGGAATATAAAATTATATAATTGTTGTTCTTTTTTTAAAGCTTTCTTCCATGGATAACACAGAAGGAAATACAAATATAAAAACTATTTAAACCCACAAAATAATTTTTTTTTTCTCCAGTAGTCACCCAGGAAAGCTGCACTGAGGTTAAACACAAAAACAAACTCCCTCCCTCATTTTTGTACAGCTCTTGTAGGGAATGAACACAGTTCCATTATACATGTGACACTGCAGAAATGAGTGTTGAAGCTGAAGGTCTGGGCAGACATTTGGGCCCTTAATTGACACCAGTGGACCTTTTGTCTTAATGTACTGTGACATTTGGTTAAAGAGCCCTTCTTAAATGAGCCTTAATTCTAGCATTCTTGGCTTCTGTGGGTTTGTTGGACCTAAAAAATCACTAAGTAGTATGTGTCACAGTTCAGGGAAAACACTTTTATTTCCCCTCTATGGTCCAGCAAGGGTTCCCACTCTTACGCTTCTCGCTGCCCAGCCATTGCCTCTCTTGGTCAGAGACGTGCTTCTCTCTCTCTTCTGACTGGGGTATTTCCAGGCTGCACAGCTCCCTGCCAAATCTGTGAATCTCATGAGTCTGTGAGCTCCTTCTTTGTACAGTTCCCCCCCCCCCCCACCCCCCCCCCATCTGTCCTGATGTAACAGATCCTCCTAGAGGGATGCAGGGAAACCAGCTTATCTTTAAAAGTTCATTGTTGTCTTTGCCCATTTTTCAAATATTCGTTTGAAGCTCATAACACTTCCCAAGGTTTACATTAGTCACGTTACATACGATCCCATAAACATTTGCATTTTTAATACCAGCTCCTAAGATACCAAACCTTAATTCAGTAAGGTTTAACTTAATTCAATAAGTTAGTCCAGGATATTGGAGGAGATTGCAATATCTGTCCCAATAGGTTTTATACCTGAATATTTTGTTCATCCAATTACTGTTAATATTAGCAGTGACTCTCTCTGCTCACAAACAACCCAAGAATGGAAGAATTTGCTGAAGGCTAATGTTATGCCCATAAGCTATCATTTGTATTAGTAGGGGTTCACTTACATTGCTGGTGGAGGGGGAAAATCCTCTTGTATTTTTCTTCATTTACCTTGAATACAAAAAATCCGTGCAATTAGTAAAAATGGTTGTTCATTTTGTGGTTTGACATCTGAAAAGTGATGCAAGGTTTTTCTTTTCAAAAGAGAACCTAGAGCAAAAAACCTAGATTACTTTGAAAAACAGGCCTTTCCTGGTAATCAAGTGTTTACAGAAAGATGTTTTGTTCAAACTCTTTCTGGGCTCTGTATGTTTAAACAAAGAGATTTTAGACTTAAACACAGCTGTTCATTTGAAAATGAAAAATCAAATTAAGCAGAACCCGCTTTTGAAAGCTAATGCTGTATAGCAACTGAAACAAAGGAAGAAAATACTGTGTTGTACATTTCACTTAAATAACTTTTTTAAAATAAAGTTTTCAACTAAAAAGTGTGGTTTCAAAGCCGCTCATCTCTTGCTGTATCCCGCAATAGAACATCTGCGCTCATTCTGATGCGGATGAATGACATGAATTAAACTAAAACCGTTGAAGTGCTCTTTTTAACATAATTACACCTTGTTCATTTTTGAGACACAATGCAGGGATGAAATGCCAATTAAGCCTGGTATGTTAATGAGATTGAGACTGAATAGCGGATTAGAGCGGACACAAATCCCACTGGAATTGATTTGATATAATCCCTCAAGTTTGTTCTGTTTTAATAGAAATGTTATCGTACATGTGAAAATCTCCAGGCACAGTTTAAAAAAAAAAAAAAAAAATCTTGATCCACTTTGTTGGGATTTTACTCTGGAAATTGTAAAATTGGTTCAGTCTAGGTAAAAGTTGGTTGGTTTTGTTGTTGATATTCTCATTACTACTGAGAAAAGTTTTTCCTAGGTGGTTAATATATGGAGATATACCTATCTCATAGAACTGGAAGGGACCTTGAAAGGTTATTGAGTCCAGCCCCCTGCCTTCACTAGCAGGACCAAGTACTGATTTTTGCCCCAGATCCCTAGGTGGCCCCCTCAAGGATTGAACTCACAACCCTGGGTTTAGCAGGCCAATGCTCAAACCACTAAGCTATCTCTTGCCTTGTATGTTGGCTCAAAATTTCCTTTTGCATGCACGTAAGATACAGCATGGAGTGCCAAGCAATGCAGATGTTATTTTGCTACGTAGCTCTCAGCTTGTGAAGGCCCGAATATGCAACTCCAAATAAGGGAAGAAATGTAAAGGGATGTATTTCTTCAATAAGAATCATGGTTTCTAAGCATCAAGATTCATCTTTTTTTAAAAAGTTATTTTGCTAAATAGAAAGATGTAGAAGAGAAAATATATAGACAACAACGCTTTCAAATGTAATTTAAAAGCCAGGGATTGGTGCATGCATATGTTACATGTTTTTGAAATTATTACACAGTGTAAATTATTACAGACTAACTTAATGACCTCATTAAAATTAATTAAAGTAATTTTTCACTGGTCCCTATATTCTAAGGAAAGACTCCTTGTTATATTTAGAAGCATATGTGTTCTCTGATGTGTACACTGTAAGGATGGAGTGCATCCATTAGTCAATATACTCAGTCTTTCAAGTTCTGCAAAATAACTTCATAATAGCTGTTATTGATATATCTGTTTTCCAATGGTTGAGTGGTTCCTTTATGGTGAGTGGTTCATGTACTAATAAAAACATATTCAGTGTTAATTCAGATTTTTATACGTTTTTGGGGAATGATCTGTTACTTTTCCCCTAAACAGAGAGGTGGTGAGACAGTTTGACAGAGTGAACGTAATTGCTAGATGTAATGGGTAGCATCGAGTATAATATTGTATCTAGTGTCCTGGTAGATTCGTGAAGTAAGAAATAGGACAGATGATCTAGCTTTTCTGATATGAGCGATATAAAGTACCAGCTGCTTGTGACAGAAGTAAATTTGGGTCCACAAGAGACTAGAATGAGTGATAACGTTGAGATGTTAAGCTCTATTATGAATCATTGCAATTCCTGGCATCAAGTGTTTGCATCCTGTCCTATTTGTAGGGAGTCAGCTAAAGGGGCAAATAAACAGACTAAGCTAAATGTTGCCCTTCAGTGGTAAATAATGGGGTCAAGTCTCTTAGAGAAGCCACCATCTTCTTTGGGTTTACTACTTTACTACTTCCTTTGCTCTATCTGTTCTTCATAATGTAAGTCAACATGACTGTCAACAAGCTTAGCCGCACATTTGCTCAAGACCAGCTCCTGAGTGAACAGCTGATTGGTGTTGAACCTGAACATGGTAAATGTCCTGGTGGTTGGCAGAAGAATATACTCTGAGGAGTTTTCAGCCACTGTGCAGTCTCCTCTGGTTGAAGATTCACATTCACAATTGGTAAAATTGATCCACACCTTTTCACTGCTCCTGAGTTCCTCGCTGTGGCTAAGCTCTCACCTTTCAGCATCCGTGGGTAATGCATACTACCATCCACCTCTGGCTCCTGGTGGACGATGACCTAGCCTCAGTAATGCATTCCTTCTTCGCTACTTGACTGGGCTAGAGCAATGCAGGTTACCAGAGCATGAAACCACCAGCCCTCAGGAAGCTATAACTTGTACAATATGCAGCAACATGCTTGCTCATTAATGTGGTCTATGGGGAGCAGATCAAACCTGCGATCCACTCTTTATGTTGGATCATCACTGAATATCAAATAAAAATCAAGGTCTTGGGCCTTATCTTCAAGATGCTTAACTGTCTGGACCTGAGATGTCTAAAAGATTGCTCACAGTGATAACTGAGCTCCTTGGGCACAATGAAAATGTCTACTGTCAAGACAAAGATAATTCGAAATGAGAGACAATTTTCTTAGGGGCTGGCCCAAGACTAGAACAAACTCTCTGGATCTAAGAACCACCACAACCATATTGTACAAATGCAAGGTGCATTCTTTCAACTTTGCCTTCACTAATAAAACAACACACATTATGTTGGAAAAAAAATAAAATGCAAATTTTAAAAAACTACATGAATTGTTTCCCCCTGGGGCAAGGGAGAGAAAAGGAAAGAACCATGTGCATTTTGTGCAGTACTGAAAGGTATTCAGATACCACAGTGCTGGTCATGGTATAAGAACCTGAATAGAGCAGAATACATTGTGAAAAAGAAAAACCAGTTCTGTAACTCAGTGTATCATGCACCTGTGCAAACTGCACTGGCAACTGTTTCATTGCCCTGGACCTGATTCAGTGCGGGATTATCGATATACTTACAAGATGCTGGTTTTGACTTGTCTCTTTACAGATTAATTTAATCTTTTTTAATTTGAAAAGTGAGGCATTGGAGTGTCCCAGTTCATGGCTACTGTCTATGCCTGTGAGTAGGATAAGGGAGGAGTCCCATTTCTGGACTTCTAATTTTCCATGGTGCTTTAGGGTAATGCTGTGCTTGGGAAGCTGACACATCCTAGCATCCGTATCACTTAAAAATAACAGGCTGCTTGCCTGCTGTCTGCTGAGTGGAACAACAATGATTGATACAGCTAGCATAAATCAGATTCACCTGTGTGCTGATAATTAAAATGGGATTTGGAACTGATGTCTTTAATATAAAAAACATTAGGAAAGTCGAAATGAGGCATGTAAGTATAAAACAGTTATGTTTTCAGGCTAAGAACTTAACAAGAAATAAATTCATTTACCAAGAGAGATGGCTTAACAGGACTGCCTGATTATAAAATGTGTAACTGCAGCTCTCTCCCTGACACTTAACATTTTTTTCTCATTTTTATTTCAGCCTGCTACAGCTGCGGGAGGTTAAGACTGGAGTGGTTATGAACTCCAGGATAGCCTGGTGCTCTTATGTTGCCCCTAGACTAGAGTAACTTCTGCTGGCAGAGGTTGGGTCTGGAGTTCATTGTCAGCTGTCTGCTTTCAGCTGCTCTCACTTTGTATATTCAGCCCAGCTTGTGTTGGAACTGTGCTTATTTTCTGCTCTTTTCCAGGAATGCTTCAATACATTATTTTTTAAAACAGAAGTCTGGGAAAATGAGCAACATTTTATTCCATGTTGAATCTTCCAGGGTTTGTTTTGTCTCTATTGAATGTAAGACATATAATTTACACACAGAGCTAGAATCTGCCACTGAACAGCTGGGGTTAAATTGCTGTGCTGTTGAGCAGTCAGACACTATTATCTGTGGTGCCTTTGTCCCCACTCACTTAAAATGGGGAGATGATCCTTATTTGTTTCAACACAGGTTTCTTGTAATCAAACCTCAGTGACTTTAATAACAGATATTGCCTGTCATGCAAGCTGGGCTGTGAAGCGCTGATCATTACTTATCTGACTGTAGAAGTTTCGCTCCAGGCAGCTGGTTAGATAAATTCCTATCTTTATCTTTAGGTTTCTAGATACTAGCTACATATTCCCTTCTCCATGATTCTTTTCTTGAGTGTTTTGCAGTGAAGGTTCCCCATGGTATTTACTCACTCTTCGATATTATCGGGGTCTAGATACACTATTAAAGGGGTCTGCGAGTTTTGGGACCCGGTTTTGTCAAGTTTACAACTAGCTAGTAGTTCAGCTTTGATGTGTGTTACTGAGATGTTATCTGTGTTTCTGAAGTACAGAGCAAACAGAACTAAGATTAAAATTAATGGCACTCTTAACCTATTATTATCCCAAATGGGTAGTGGAATTTTCTGCTCTAACTGAGGCATTGTTTGGAAGCTCTCTCTCTTCAATGGCATTTGTTTATTACCAACAGTTTATCATGTAGACAACTGCGAAAGCAGCCTGTTATATTTACCGCCTCAACGATAATTTATGACTCTATTCCTGAAACATTTGTGCATTTTCACTTCTGGTTTAGATTTTGCATTACAGGATCTCTGCTGTCTTTGGTTTAGGTTTTGTAATGGCACAATGGTTAAAAGAAGAGGGTAGTGAAGTTCTGGTCTAACCGTAGCCATAATGCTATTTTCCTGGGCATGTGAGTTTGAAGGTTTCTCAGAATCAGATGTGTTGATAGTACTAAAGCACGTAGTGCCAAATGCTGCTCTCGCTGAAGTCGGTGGTATAGTTTCAGTTCATTTGGTGAGACCATGATTTGGCCAGAAACTTTGCACCAGAAACCCTGGTATAATGGTAGTTAATGGATGGAACAGTAATAATTATATTCAACTTGTCCATGCTGATCTGAGTGCTCAGCTGTGAGGCAACACACTTCTGAAAGGACAGCATATGGCTTTATAATAAATTAAATGAATGTGGAGTTTCTAAGACTGTGTGTTTAACCTGGGAAGGAAAAAATATGTCCATAATATAATAATTTTACCAAACTTGGATCTTCTTAAACATTTCCTCAGATTAGGAATATAAAAATATACCTGGCAAAATAAAGAGGGGCAGTTGCTGCCAAATTTAAGTAAAATTAAAAAGCCTTTCCTGAACATTTTATTCTGATCGTTGGTAAGTTATAGAGATGAGTCTGTTTACTTGTTTTCTTTGACCATGTTCTTTTGGATTAGTCATTCATAATATATGGTGAATATCTGTTAGAATCGGAGCAGAAATTGAGACTTTTGTTAGAGCCCATTGAAAATGAAACATTGTTTCATTGGAGCTTTCCCTAATTTAAAAGGAAAAGAGCCTAACAATTCAAAGTTGGTGTTGAGAACTCCTGGTAATTAGAAAATTATTCTTCCAGCTCACATCTGACAGGGAATTGTAAATTGCATACATTTACAAAAGGGGAAGAGAAAGGAATGGAGTACAAATTGGCACCTCCTCTCCCCCTTATCCTCCACTGATGGGAAAAGCAGTTAATTAGGTGATTTTTCTCTTCCTCTGACATGTGTAAATGAGAATCTGTTAATAACGGAGCTGTAACATAAATGATAAAAATTAAAACAAAAAAGTCAACTTGTCAAGTATGCTCAGGGTGTGAAGGTGAGTCTCTGGGGAATGCTCTAAGTGGAGTGTTCTGAGATTACCATGCTTGAAATGCTAGGCCCAAGCCAGTACCATCTTTCCAGAAATCCCTCCCATAAGTTACTGGGGTTTACTGCTCTGGTGATAGTAGTGAGAAATCTGTCATTTGATGCAGTCCTTCTGAGCTCCTTCTGGTCTGACATAATTTATTTTTTAAAACGTGTGTGTGTGTGTGTGTGTGTGTGTGTGTGTGTGTTTTTCCAAGATGAAGTTAAAATAAAAGTGTGGTGGTGGAACTCAAGGAATGCTTGGTGTGCTACTACAGTGGCAGTATCATTGGTGTAAAAACAATACAGTGCCATAGTTGTGTTGCCCACATTGATGGCAGCAACTATCAAAATAAATTTGGGGTACATCTGAAACCCTAATACTGCCTCCTTTTATTGTGGCTGGTGTTGCAGCAGCAGGAGGACATTCAAAAGAGGGGATAGAAGCTGTAGTGACCTGTTGTTGGGCCATAGTACTGAGATGGCTAGTCCTCTCCTGCTTCTGAGTTCAGTTTTAGGGTTTGGGCCCAACTCTAATACCCTTTTTTTAGGAGGAGGTGGCATCCTCTCAATCTCTTTGCCTTTTCATTGTATTCACAGTACGGATCCCACAGTTCTATGCTATTTTGCTCCTGCCCGGCCACTTGGAAGCCACATGGGAATCAGCCTTCTCTTAGTGATAGCTTTTGGAACCCACAAAAATCCATCGTTGCTTCACTCTTTTTCACCTCTTTTGTCATAAGGGATAGGAGACTCTCATGAATGCTAATGAATCTGCCTAGCCTTCCATGACCGGTGCTAGAAGTTGAATGCCCGTCTTGTGACAGCAGCATGCTGGTGCTAGGATGTTCATGGATACAGACTTCACTTGCCATGTAGAATGCTTGCTGTTTATTGCAAATTTCAAATAAGACTTCATTTCCTTCACTCCCCCCCCACCAAAAATAGTTTGAACATCTGAAAATGGAGATAATATTTCTAATGTTGGCTATCTGCACAGCCTACAGAAGAAGGCAAGAGAGGAATAGATGTTCAATGTGAACCAGGGAAAGCCATCAATAGCCATGATGGGAATGTTTGCACTTGCTCAAGGCCTGAATTAAACTGTTCCAGGAATACTACTGGCAGAGAACCAGAGCCCTCCCCCCTTAAACCAATGTTTCATATCATGAAAGGGATAGGCTGGCTGTTGATTCTTTATATTAGAAAAGGAGAATTACCAAGGCTTACCAAACAGTGAGTGTCGTGATCAGAGAGACTGTAGGTACTTAGGTTACATTACGTTAATTCTCTCCAGAGACGCACCAGCACACTTCTAGCGAGGTGACTGTGAGACTTTTGGGAATTCACAGGTCAGGTCTCTTTCTTCCACTTTTTCCTTATGATTTTGGTTGCCATTATCCATGCAGTAGGATTCATGGCTCAACAGCTAAAGAACTTGCTTTGTTTTTTTGAAAGGAGAGGCAAGCAGGTGGCAGATTGGCTCATCAGGGCAGTGAGCTCTCTAACTGAGGATAAAAAAACTTTCCTCAGTGCCTCTAGTTCATCTTAATCTATAATCTTGGATCTGGAATGTCATTATTGGTGGTAAAGAGGGACATGGAACAACATTGGGCTTGCTGTCCTCTGAGCTCAGCACGTGTTTTGTTTCAGTGGCAGAGCTATTGTCAGCTCAGTGACCAGTGGGTTTTTAATCAGCCCTTTCCTTTTTGCGTTTGCACTCTGCCCTACTTTCCCATTAAATGGTGATCGTGCATTGTTGAAGAAAGCAGTCAAGTGTAAATTTCATTTTTTGCTTCAGCTAATGCCACAGTTAGAGGCGGATTTACACAACTGCGAATATTCCCTGACTCCAGGCAGGAGGCGTAAAATCGATACAGTTTAAATGTTTTAACAAAATAAAATATGAGAGGGGGTGGTGGTCTATAGGAGTGATTTAGAGAATACTGACTGTGTTGATTACAGAACCTTTCCAGTTTCACCTACTAATGATGGCTTCTGGTAACTCTAACCGTCATGCCAAGTTTACATAAAATAAATCGAACAATACATGTTTTCCCTCTTCATGAATTTAAGGATGCAAAGGACATTAAGGTATGGGTTTATTGGCAGCAGCGGAGGACCTTGCTGTGGGTGGAGTTTCTTTCTTAGCCAAGTGTTTGATTCTTTTGCTGTGAAAGTAAAAGGGATAGAAGTGAGAATGACTTCCTCGATTGGATACTTTATAAACTTTGTTAAATCAGGGAGAACTGATTCACTTTTCATTGACTTCGACCTCGGGGTGGTAAAAGTGTTGTTTAAGGTGCTTTCTTCACATCTTGCAAATTGACAGTGCCCTAAGTTTTCTGTTAAGGGCTGTATGTGAGAGAGTGAGCCATAGGCTGAATCATAGAAGTTAGAGATGAAAAAGAATGTTGCATCATCCAGTCTGTTCTACCCAGTGCAGGATTGTTTCCCTACAGCCAGGGGTGGCTCCAGGCACCAGCGCAGCAAGTGCGTGCCTGGGGCAGCAAGCCGCGGCGGGCGGCGTGCTGGTGGCGGAGAGGGCGGCAGTCAGGCGGCATGCCTGCGGGAGGTCCGCCGGTCCCGCGGCTTTGGCGGAAATTTGGTGGCGGGTACGCCGAAGGCGTGGGACCGGCAGATCACCCGCAGAAACGCCGCTGAAGGCCGCCTGACTGCCGTGCTTGGGGCAGCAAAAAACATAGAGCCGCCCCTGCCTACAGAACATTCCCTAGTCTCTCTTGTCCAGCCTAGTTTTACAAATCCAAATCCTGGGGCTTCTGTCACTTCTCAAAGGAGACTGTTATATAACCCAACAGCTAAAGACACCGGGGGTAAGTCAGGGCTTTCTTTCTTCTCCCCATCCATACTGGACCCAGAAAGACACTGCCAGCCCAGCAGCTTTTTCTCCCATCCTCTGTATGAAGAGGCATATCGGCAGCTGGGAGAAACTTGCATTTGAGGGGGAAAGCTGCAGACTTTCAGTGCTCATTCACCAAAGCAGGCAGCACCACTTATGGATAAAGGCGCAGAAAGTATTTAGGCACTTCCCAGCTCCCCGAGTCTTCTCTCACCTTGCCTCGCCTCCCCTTCGATGCAAATCCTCTGGACTCAGTGGTACCCATCTGGGAAACCAGACTCACAGGGACCTTCATAGGCTCCTAACAGCAGCATATTCACTTGATTCTGAGACTTGAGCTCTGGACACTTTTTTCTCATTGGCTGTTGGTCCCCCTTCAGCCTCACACTTCTCCTATCAGTGCAGTCCTTTACCTGCTCAAGCCCTCTCTACTAGCTGCTTCTCCCCCTCCAATTCTTCTCTCCCTTCACCAACTTCTTCCTTAATATCTTCTTCCCTGCTTCTACCCCAATAGCTCACTAATATAAATTTAAAAAGCTAAAAATATATTTTAACTGGGCAAGGGGGCGGGGAGGAATCCTTCACAAATAAAATGCCCATTAAGCTGCATGCATGCATAACTAAGGGCTTGTCTACACTACAAAGTGAAGTTGACATAAGGCAGCTTATGTTGACCTAACTGCGGAGGTGTACACACTGCAATGCTCCTCCCGCCGATTCAACTCTCATGCTACGCCAACATAATAAAACCACTTTGACGAGAGGCGTAATACTTAGGGCGACGTAGTTAGAGTGCCGCAGTGTCAGTGTAGACCCTGCATTGCTTATGTTGCCCTAAGTGGCCTCAAGGAGGTGTCCCACAGTGGCCACTCTGGTCACCAGTTTGGACTCTGCTGCCCTGCAGTCAGGAACACAGGCATGCGCCCCTACCCTTTTTGCATTTTTGAAATTCTTCTTCCTGCTTGCTTGGCACGGAGCGCTCACATAGCATCTGCGTAGCTGACCATGACGGCTCCCCGGAGCAAACACGCTCCTGCCTGGAGTACACCAGAAGTGGTGGATCTGCTGGGTCTGTGGGGAGAGGAGGCTGTGCAGTCACAGTGCTGCTCCAGCCGCGGGAGCTTTGATATCTAAGGGCAGATTGCTCTTGGTGTGGGGAAGGGGTACGATAGGGACATGCATCAGTGCCATGCAAAGATCAAGGAACTGAGGCAGGTGTCCGAGAAGTCAAGGGAGGCCAATAGTCATTCTGGTGTGTCACCAAAGACATGCTGCTTCTTTAAGGAGCTGCAAGCTATCCTTGGTGGCGACCCCACGTCCACCGCCAAGAGCCCCAGGGATACTTCAGGGGGGCTGGAGACAGTGGCCAGGTGAGTGAACCCTGAGTAGGACGTGGTGGGACAGACGACAGGGACATATGATGGCACGGTGAGCCAGAATCTCATTTTAACTCCAGAGGGGTCTAGCGAGTCCCAGCACTCCAGCTCTGGCGTGCCTGATGCAGGAGAGGGAAGCTCCGGTAAGTACTCGTGCTTCGATACTGTCGGGAGATGTGAGATAGTGCTCTGCTTTTTTTTAATCAGGATAGAAGAGGGGTTGAAATACAAACTGCACCCTATGCTGGTTATGTGCTTCTCATTCCCCTGTGCAGCTAGGCAGAGCGGGTCCTGCGGAAAAGTTTGTTTATGCCACACTGGGATGTATAGTAGAAAGATGCAGTTAGAGCATTCTGCTGCTAAGCAAATCTATATATTCCCTTCTGCTGGAGATACTCATCCTTATTGCCTGCCTTCCTTCCTCATTACTCACTTTTTGATCATTTGTGCTCTCTTCACTCGGGAGGTAATATTTTGTGGTATCTTCACGTCGTATGTTTGTCTAATATAGTTTATAAGCTCTTCTGGGCAGGAACGGTTTCTTAAAAAAAAAAAAATCTGTAAAGCTCCATGCAAAGTGTTGACAATATATAACTGTTTAATGATCCAATCCAGTAATCAGGGATCCACCTTCTATGTAGGAGAGTATTAAGCAAGTGTCCAGTTTTCAAATGAATTCCTAAATATTGACAGGGAAAATTCATTTTACTTTAGAACTAGTTGGGATTGAAACCTTCATGCTTTGAGATATAGCTACACTTCTGGCTGCATGTAGAGAGGACAGATACTGCACTGTCAGCTAGCACGGTTATAAATAACCGTGTAAACGGTGAGACACCGCTTAAGTGTTTAGAGAAGAGTGCCCCTTGTGACTGAATGGCTACATGGACTCTTTTTACACCCAAGCAGTGCCTCCATGCTGTTTTTAGCAGTGCAGCTCCCCGCTGCCGGAGCCTTTTCCCCTACTTCCCCCCAGCCAGAGCCTTTCCCTACTGCCTCCCTGCTTCCGGAGCCTTTAACTGTGGTGCGTAGCTACACACCGCAGTAACAAGTGTAACACAGCCTGCCTTTCACTGTGGTGTGTAGCTACACATATAGTGCCTGTAGTGTACGCTCTGCCATAAATGTAGACACAGCCACAGTGTGTTATCCGCCAAATCATCCAGCCACTTACAGCCTGACTGCGTGTTTAATTCACAAACCATTTAAATGATCTGTCGTCCTTCACAAAAGAACCCCAGCATTTACAGCCCTTGTGCATGTTAAACTTTCATGAAACGTCTTCAATTAAAATGAACCTTTTGGAGCTCATACTGTTTATATGCAAAAAAATGGTTATTGCCATAAAAATCCCAGGAGGGGAGCTGAAAAATGCAATAAAATTTCACACTGTTTAATACTTATCACCCCTGGGTATCTAGTAGGTTTCCACTAACTAAATGTGAATGTGAATTCCATTTTCTTTAGCTGCTGAATCTGCTTTATCAGCCAGTGTGCTTGTGTTGCTGCCCACGGAGAAGACTGTTATGAGTCTCTCCCTTTGAAATGCATTGCATTTGTTCAGATTTCCTCTGTCCTCACTTAGTGAGCTACGTTTCTTTAAACTGGTTTATTTCCAGTGACATGACTGAATCTCATATTTGGGCTCATTTGGTCAATTCTTGGCTGCTTTTGGACAGAACTTTGTAGAAAGTCTGTAAGGAAAAGAGAAGTTGATTATCCTCCCTTCTCCCCCAGGGCAGCCTGAAGTATCAGCATCAGAGCTGGATGTCCCAAATTTATGGTTAGGATCCCAAATGGGACCCTCTGTTTCAGCTTCTGACAAAATACGCTTTAAACACCACTTAACCTTTCAACTTTGCTGAAGGGCAATATAGTGAAAGTTTTGAGCAAGCTGATGCTTCTCTGGTTCCTTCTACCTCATCCAAATCTCCAAACCCCTCCTTCACCCAAAGTCCTAGGGAGGCTGCAAGAAGAGTGTTTAGGCTTCCTCTGTCTTCAGTAATTCAACCTCAAGTGTGCTATGCACACCATTAGGCTGGACAGAAGCAGCAAAATACTTTTCGTCATGAAGAAATCACTGTGCTATCCGCGCCACCTGACGCCACCATCTCCGCCTCTTTCCTTCCCTTCCATAAATCATAATTACTGTGTATTCTCTCTAGCTTGGCTTCCACTGAGACAACAGGGGATACCCAGTTTCCCATCCATAACCTTGGAACAGCACTAACCAGATTTGTCTGCTCTCATTTCTCTTCCGTTATCTGAAATTAAGGTGATTTCCCCCCCTAGCTGGCTGTCCAGATCCCAGGCCTATATCTCTTTTATTTATTGTATTTCTGCATTGTCCCTACAGATACTGAGTGAAGACTTTGCCCTATCTTACTTTTGACACTTACTCTGTAATGACTTTGGTGCTTTATGAGATTTTTGCCTTTCACAGGGAGGTATTATTATTCCTGCACTAAATGTGATTACAACAACAGTGTGGCTTTTCTGTTGTATCCTATATATCTGTTTTAGGTACTGATATGGTTTCCATTACCATAATATCTGAGCTCCTCATAATTTTCATAATGCATTTATCCTCATGCCTTCCCTCTAGGTAGGGAAGTCCTGTTATCCCCATTGTACAGATAGGAGACCTGAAGCACAGAGAGTCTTAAGTGACTTGCCCAAGGTCATACAGAAAGATTGTGGTAGAGCAAGGTCTTGAACACAGGTCTCCTAAATCCTAGGCTGGTGCTTTAACCACTGGGCCATCCTTCCTCTTGCCCGTGTCATTTCTGCAGTTAACTTTTAATGACTGATACAAATGCAAAACATGAAAGCAGTGAGTGGGAAAGCACAAAATGCAGTAGCTATTGCCCCATCAGTTACAGATGGAGGTGACTGTCAACAACGAGAGGTTCATTCCTACTTTTTGAAGTAAAGTATTATTGCAGAAGCAAAAGTAATTGCCATTAGAGTCCTAAGTCTGGCTTCAGTCTAAATAAATCCCAGTCACATCAGATATTGGTAGCCTATTTTGATTCATACTACAGGTAACGTTTCGCTGAGGGCTTGCATGCATGCTTTTGAAAACCTGTTAAATCATTAACTTCAGTTGCAGCCAAGGTGTGAGAGAAAATCCTTCTAAAATGTGATAAGTTCGCAATGGTATCAGTTGTCCAAAGGAACTGTCACCACTTTAGAGAAGGTTTTTGCTTTTAGAATTAGTCATTTTTAGCCATGGGGGAATATGAGCATTTTAAATATGCAAAAATTACATTTTTGTAACTCCAAAACCTAATAGGTTGACCACGTTAACTTTGCTACCATACTGAGAACTCATATAATGGCACAACTTTGATTGTAGAGGCACATTGTTTCATATGTATAGACAAGTGTATGTACGGTATACAGTTAGGAGTACACTTTGTAATTACATTGCTTATAGTGCTAGTAGCCTCTACATCAGTGGCTTTCAACTTCTTCCATGCTGTGGGTCGCCCATCCATTTTGCCATTTCCGAAAGGAAGTGGTCACACATCCCTTAAGCCTCTTTGCAACTCCCATATTGAGAGCTCATGCTCTATCTGTTTCCTCCATATAGGTATAGACAGTGACAGCTGAGGAGGCTGTTTTCTTCCCACAGAAATGTAGCTAGGTGGGGAAAGGAAAGTATAATAGTATCTGACTCTTGCATGACACTCTTCATCCATAGATCTCAAAGTGCTTTAACAAAGTAGGTTAGTATCATAGCCCAATTTTACAGATGGGGAAACTGAGGCACTGGCTTTCTTTGTATAAGGCCTGGGTCATGAGTGAGAATAGTTTGTATGAAGATTGCATGTCGGGAGTGTTATTTCTAACACCAGATATGTGTAAGTGTGTTAAGGGTTTGGGACCCTAGGGGTGAAGAGTGATTTTATTTGTTGTTGCTGGCAGATTAGTCTGAAGTTTTTTGGTACTCAGGGTTAAGATTCATCTTAGTTGAGGTGTGGCAACAAGAACGACAACACTGTATAAGTTAATTGGTTAGGTATACGTGTTGAATTCATCCAACCTCTTTTTGTTTATAAATACCTGCTATGTATCATATATACACTATTTGAAAATGCAGCATGAAAGATCCTTTCAAGATATGAATGGATATTACCAGCAGCTGTTGTACCTAAAATAAAACCTCTGGAGGGGGAATCTAAGTTAGGCTATGCAGTACGTATTGTTTTGTTCTTTTTATACCACTCACTTGCCAGTTTTCCCCAATCTAGGGCAATTCTAATGGAAACTTTGACCTCATTTCTATATGTCCTAGCAGAGGGTAAAATCTCTTGGTCTTTGTACTACTGTGCTGTTCAGTACAGGTGACTTCAGAGTTGCAGTGGTCTGGAATTTGGAGTAAGAGCTTTACAGTTGAGTTTTGTTAGATGACTGCTGGCTGACTGGGCGTTTAAATGACTGCTCTTTGGGTTTTAATGCTCATGCAGTGTATAGTGGTTGCATGGGGGAAATAGTGTGCTGTTTCACACAGACAAAAGAAAAAGGGTGTTTAACACCCTGCATGAGGAGATTTGCATTGGAAAATGAGATGAAAGTAGAGAAACACAAAAAGCTAAATTAATCCCCTCAGCACAGAATGGGTTTCTCATCTGACTTTAGGGTGGGTTAGGCTGCTTGCCCTCTCTGTTACCATGAAAAATGAGGAGTCCACTTACATCTGTAGATTTTACTGTTTTGTTTCATACTGGATCTTGTGTTCATTTGGAAAGTGTGAATGGCTGGACTGGTTTTTAAAGTGCTAATGTCCGCTTTTGGTCCAGATCTCTCTCATTAACCACTGCATTGCAAGAATCTAACAAAATTAGCAGGAGTGCTGTAAACAAATAATTCTTCTGCTCTACTCCACGCTGATTAGGCCTCAGCTGGAATATTGTGTCCAGTTCTGGACTCTGCATTTCAGGAAGGATGTGGACAAATTGGAGAAAGAGCAACAAAAATGATTAAAGGTCTAGAAAACATGACCTATGCGGGAAGATTGAAAAAACTGGGTTTGTTTAGTCTGGAGAAGAGAAGACTGAGAGGGGACATGATAACAATTTTCAAATACATAAAAGGTTGTTACAAGGAGGAGGGAGTAAAATTGTTCTTAATTTCTGAGGATAGGACAAGAAGCAAAGGGCCTAAATTGCAGCAAACACAGTTTAGGTTGGACATTAGGAAAAACTTCCTAACTGGCAGGGTAGTTGAGCACTGGAATAAATGGCCTAGGGAGGTTGTGGAACCTCCATCATTGGAGATTTTTGAGAGCAGGTTAGACAAACACCTGTCTGGGATGGTCTAGAGATAATACTTAGTCCTGCCATGAGTGCAGGGGACTGGACTAGAAGATGACCTCTCGAGGTCCCTTCCAATCCTACGATTCTCTGATTCTGTGAAAATATACATTTTTTTTTTACTTCAGTTTTAAAATATTCAACATAAAAAGCCAAGGTAGGAAAAAAAGTCAGTGATGTAAAGAAGCAAAAGGCACCAAGTTTAAAGATGTTTGCCATTTAACTGGCCAAGATAGGAGAGGGCAAATTTGTTTCGCCTCTACTCCCATCCCACAGTCCTGGCATTTATAAACCCTTCAGAGGGACCATTGATACCACAAATTGTACTTTCATCTTGATCACTTCAGTGACTTTCTCATAGTTAATTTGGTTCCTTTTGTGGGAAATACACATTTAGGTGGCTTCTTTTCAGCATGTCTATTTTATCTGGCATTGCAGAAAGTTGCTTCTTTACTGTGTGGGGAAAATGAAATGGACTAAATTGGCATCATTCTTGCCTGGTCTGGTAAAGCACTCAGTCATTACTTATAGAACTTTGAAACACAGTGCTATTGAGAGATATACACCAGATCTTTTGAATCAGTCTCTACACTTGTCCATTTGCGAGAGAAAGCAATCGAAAGGTAGCCTATTAGACTCACTGTACCTTCACAGATATTGTAAAGACATCTGGCTTATCAAGCCAGAAATTACACCATCTAAAGAAGAATTTTTAGTTGACCACATGGTTGTAGTGACACCAGACAACTCACTCAATGACATGCAAAGTCATATTTTAAGGTGCAACAGTTATGGAAAAATGCATAGCTGAGGAAAATCATGTTATATGTGATCTTCCCTGTAATCCTACACTAGAATTTAGTCATCACTATTCCCTGGTTTCTGGTGATCTGTTTCACCCTGGCGTCTGAGATTATTTCTCTTGAAATGGACAATTTCTCTAGCAAATGGACAAGTTTGGAGACTGATTCAAAAGGTCTGGCGTGTTCTAGGTCTGCCAGTTGGAGTGTGTTTGGTTTATTTCACTTGGTGTGAGTTCAGATATCCTGTGAAAAGGTCAGATTGTATGGGTGAGAGGGAGTGATTGTGCCAATGAAATCTCAGTTCCACTCTCCATGCTAGGCCCCAACCACAATCAGAGAAGCTGGATGTTTCCACTAAAATTATCAGCTCTGAAATTTACATTTCAGTATAATTAATTATCATTACTATTCTTCACAGTTAACACACTAGATTAATGGGGAATTTCACATTTGTCTTTGAGCTATGTGTGCAGACTTTAAGGCTGTACTGATTATATATCTGTCATGTTACCTTCCCAACCATATGGACTATAAGGGTACGTCTTCACTTACATCCGGGTCCGGATGTAAGCAATCGGTTTTCTGAGTTCGATTTATCGCGTCTGGTTAAGACGCGATAAATCGATCCCGGATCGATCCCGGAAGTGCCCTGGATCGATCCCGGAAGTGCTCGCCTTCGACGCTGGTACTCCAGCTCGGCGAGCGGAGTACGCAGCATCGACGGGGGAGCCTTCCTGCCGCGTCTGGACCGCGGTAACTTCGGACTAAGGTACTTCGAATTCAGCTACGTTATTAACGTAGCTGAATTTGCGTACCTTAGTCCGAAGTGGGGGGGTTAGTGTAGACCTGGCCTAAGCTAAACAGCCTTTAAAATCCTGGAGAAATGGATAGGGCCAAGGGAGAAATTCTGTTGTGGTGTATCCCCAAGTACCATCTTAGTCTGAATCCTGATCTGAAATGCCTTGGGTGAAGGCACACCAACCAAGCACCCTGTCTGTGTACAAAGCCAAAAAAGAGTAAGAGCTGGAATTTAAACATAACATCTGTGTACTTTTAAGATTAGACTAGAAGTTCAGCAATCGGAGCTGTTCTCTAAATGTAAACTGGGGTTTAGGTAACATGGCCACAGATTACTGTACCAACAGGTGAAACCAAGGTAGTACATATTTTAAATCTTAAATTCAGTTGTGCAAAAACCCGAGGCAACTGAAGTTATTATTTGCTCTTAGCCCTTGTTTTGCTCCCTTAATATTTAAAACTACTGCCACATTTTCAAAAGTAACCACTAGGTCTTTGTTCCTTGGTTTCTGGGTGTCAAACCCAGGGTCTGAATTCCGGAAGTGCCGAGCACTCACAACTCCTATTGATTTCAACTGGATTTATGGGTGCTCAGGACTTTTGAAAAACTGGGGCCAATATAACTTGAGCTCTCAAAAACGAAGGCATCCAAAATTGGCTGTTGTCATTCCCTGAAAATGTAGGGCCCTAGTCTCCCCCATAGACTCGCACTCCTTACCTTTCAGTCAATTCAGGTGTTACTTTTTGAGCACAGTACCCCACCAGCTTTGCAGGCCTTGGCTTCCCTGTTTCTGTACCACCATTCACTTATGAAACAGGTGAGAATAACAGCAATTAAATAATGTGAAACTGATCTCTGTTTGCAAGATTCAGCAGGGAGTCTCATGAAAGCAAGTGCAGATTGGTCATGCTGCTGTATGGATTAGTTTGCTTTTCTCTCTTCAGGCTGCTGTTTACTGGCTGAATGATTAAGATACCAATTAAAATACATTGTTAACTAGTTTTATAAAAATAGGTTTGACTATATTTAACACTATTGCTTCCAGTGCTCTTACAGAAGCTTGAAAATGAAATATTTCCCAGACTAATTTGTTCAATTTCTACATGACGAATATCTGTGTGTGTTTCTCTCTCTCTCTCTCTCTCTCTCTCTGTCTCTCTCACACACACACACACACACACACACACACACACACACACACACACACACACACACACACACGCCTTTCTTGATGCTTCTAATGGAGTGAAAGCCAACATGGCTACTGTCATTACTTGCTTCTGCAGTGGCATCTACAAGGGCAGGAGGAATGTGCACAGTGCTGAGTGTAGTATTTGCTATTTAACTGATTATTGTAGGACCTCATGGGGAGCTTATAATTGTATTTGCTGTTTCAAACCAAATTGTTGGCACTTCTCTTGATTGAGTGGTGGATTAAAAAAACATTTTTAAACCAAGTAGAACCTGAGGACATTTTGGACTAGCCTATAACAGTTCTTAAATGTGCATAAGAAGTTGTAGACTAAATGAGAGCATCCTATTTTAAACAAAGATGCTGAAGACACTGATTTAGTTACACTTTCCATCTTCAATTTGTGGAAGGGGGAAAGAAAATGTCATTGAGTGTGTCTGCCCTGGGTGAAGATATTGGATCTTATATTTGGCACTGACAGGTCTTTTTGGATAAAAGAACTGTTGACTACTAGGGGCCAAGCAGTAGCAGTTTGGGGTGTAAGATGGGAGATGACAAGGTGAAATTGTTAGATGACTGGTGACTCAGTGAAGGTTTTTCCTACACCTACAAGGAAGCTGGCAATAGGTTTGTAGTATAGAGTGGTCCATGGGGCATTATTGTTTCTCTAGCTTTTTTTTCTTTCTTTCTTTGTGTGCATGGAGATGCTAGATGTTAAAAGTACTGGATACCATTACAAAGTTTTATTTTAATTGCTTTTGATGTGTCAACTGCACTAGAATGCTGAGGGCCATTTATCTGTCTTTAATTTGTATCACGTGGTTAACTTGGGTGTGAGTATTTCTTGCATTCTAGAGACAATATTCAGCTTCAGGTTGCCCAAATTAGTTCAACCTTGCAATATGCCATGAAAATTTACCCAGCACAAAATTTACTTGTATATCCTTATCCTGTTGAAGATAATGAAAAAGCTAACGACACATTACTTGTCTGTTTTAAAAAATAAATAAATACAATGACTTGTCTCAGGTGAGCAGAAGTTTTTTAATTGTACGGCATTTGGTGCTATGTAAATGTTAAGGATTATTATCCATATGGGAATCTGCATTCTCTTATTTCAAGGTAATGTTTTTTTTTTTTTATAACATATACATCACCCCAATGGATGAAATTAACTGTTTTAGAAACCCCTTAAAAGAACTGGATTCACGAAATTTCAGTTCTGTTCAGAAAACATTAAAGGAAAAGTGTTCATTTTAAATTTGACTCTAAATAAAATTCTTTGCAAAAATAAGCTCTGCAATAACCTACAGCTAATAGAAATGTTTCCACATATTTTGTAAAAAATGAAAGCAGTTGTTTTTAAACAATTTCCCCATCCATATTAAAAACACAGATATTGGAGCATTGATGAAAGTGAAAGATGATAAACAAAAGTGAAGCTGACTTAATTGATTTTCATTGCTGAGGGAAGTGAAAGATATAGCACCAATAAAGACAAGTAGATTGGGTTTTTAAAATTTACGTAACATAATCCAAAGTTTTATAAACAACATATGTAAAGCTTATAACATATAATTTTGAAGTTTATAGCATCTCTTTAAAATGATTCTCTCACGTTTAAAAAACATACAATCAGTAATTTTGTTTATTGGAGCCATGAAATCATTAGCCTCTAATCAGATTTATGAATTTGGTAGAACGAGGGCTATTTTATTAAACTGGTTAAAATAATTCTGTGTGGAACTTTTGTTTATTGAAGATATTTAACAATTGCATTAAACTGACAACATTCCTGTGAAGTTGTTTGACTTATCTGACCATTATGTCAAGCAGATTTGCATTACACTAAAACATCTATTTGTAGAATACATTGAACATGTGAAAAGTATATAACTTTTGTGATTGTGATTTGTCTGATAGATAACCATGGCAGTAACCTGCCACGGGAAAGAACTTTGACTGGTTGTATGAGTTGACAAACTGGTAATGCCAGTAGCTTTTACAAAACTGATTTCAGAGCTATGAAAAGCTATATGCATAACTTCAGTATGTCAGCTCAGGCCTTGGCTACACTTGGGGATTCACAGCGCTGCCGAGGGGAATAGCTTGCAGCGCTGCGTGCAGCGCTGCAGGCGCTGATTACACTGGCGCTTTACAGCGCTGCGCTCAGGGAGGGGGGCGTTTTCACACCCTTGAGCACAGCAAGTTGCAGCGCTGTACAGCGCCAGTGTAGCCAAGGCCTCACTTGTGTTTTTAACTTGACCAATAGTGATGGCATTCAGAGTTGCATTGCGAGTTACCCTTAACACTGGAGCATTTTTATGCAGAACACTTACAGGAGCATTTCACAAATCCTTGACTGCTTTCATCACAGAGCTCATGTAGAGTTTCCCAGCCGCAGAGCTCTCTGTTTGGAGCATCATAGTACCTTTTAGATGAAGTTTAGCCATAACCAAAATTCAGTCTGTGAACAACCTCACCTGTGTTCCAGTGAGAGATTAGTGGGGTGATGTCTTTTCCCATAGTTTGTAATTGTCTCCTGAAATCATTATATATATATTTGCTAGAAACCAACCATAGTTCAGCTTGGAATTGCCTTCATTGTTTTCACACAATGGCTAATTCTTTTTTCACTGGGTTGATGAATTTGATAAGATGGCTGGTTTAATGTATTTGTGCAAGACTCAGAAGAATTTTAATTATTTAAAAAAATGGATATTTTTATGGTTTCATGAAACTATTAATTCTTACATCAGTTTCATGAAACTGTTAATTCATCCATTTGTTCTAACACATATTTTAAGGTTTGGAGTAGAGACATGCAATCTGGCACATTTGCTGTAGCAGATATCTGTCTGTAATGTATGAATCCAGATTTTGAGAGTGATAATCTCACAGACAGATGGCAATACTTTAAAGGTATTTTCAACAAAGAAATTGTATAGATAGAAGCTTTCTCCTTTTTAACTAGCCTGCTTCGCCTGCCTGATTTCTTTGGTGATTTGTTGTTTGAGCTCCAGTGATAGTGATATCACAATTTGCAACTGTGGCAGTAACTGTATAAATGCACCAGTGATGGAAATCGGTGCATTCCCTAGTCCCTCCAGTCAAAGCACTGTTGAATCCTGTCGGTAGGCTGTCAGTAATGAAAGAGACAGAGCGTGATTGCTCATTGTGCCTAAGCTGGAGCTCTTGGAGCTGTTTGTTCTTTGCAGAACTTGTTTTCTGTCTCAGTCATTATGTAAAAGGCCAGGAGAATACCAACCCCCTGGTTTGAGTCCCTAAGACCCTTCTGAAGTATCTGCAGTAACTCTAACCTATTGCAGTTGCAAATCCTCCTGCCATTCTGCAAAGTGACTGGAGAGGATGTGAAGTGCAGGATGCCGAGTTGCTGAATACTTCTTCCCACTTTCCTCCTGCACCTTCCTCTTGAAGGAACACCCCCCCCCCCCACACACACACCCAACAACAACCAATTTGTCTCATTTAAGAAGAGCAACTAGGGTAGAATAAGTGTTTCCTTCTTTGAAAACTGCACTCAGGAAATTGCATGTAAGAATTATTTAACCCAGCAGACTTTATTTTTTTAGAAACACCATCATTTTACCCAAATCACCCACCCACTTCACTTTTTCTGCCTTTCTCTCTCCAGTGAGTCCAGATTCTTGTGAATAAAGTAAAATAGAATCCCCTCCGCGCGCCCCCTCCCCCCCCCCTCCGATTTTTTTCTTCTTGCTTGAGAGAATTGATATGGAGAGAGAGCTTGCTAAAGGAAAACTGCACTGTTATTAATCACCTTAATTTCCATCTCCAATTAGAAAGAAGAAATCTTGAAACACATCATATAATAAGATGGCAATTTCCTGTTGCCCTCTAATGTTTAGTCATATGTGGGTTAAGACCAAGGAAATGTAGTTTATAATACTTATACAATTACAGTATGAAAACTAGTGCTTTACATTTTCAAACCACCATACAGAGGTTAACTAAACTCACTATGCATCGGGCTTATGTTTTTCAGACTTGTAATTTTGTGACTCACAACAAAAGTTGGTGGCTAAACACTGTTAAATCAACCATTTAAAATAATTGATTGTACAACAGCTTGGAAAGTGTAAGCTTTTCTCATGCATTCCAGTGGTGAGCACCTTTTTCTGTGACCCACAGCAATCACCTGTTCAGCAGAAAGCCCAATCTGAAGTATCAGTCAGAAAATGGCAGTACCACACATGATAAAACAATGACAGCTATTTCTAAAAATGGTGGATTGAAAAGTATTATATGTATACTCTTAGTGCAGCTCTGATACTTGGGGGAAGACTTTTTCAAAAGCACAAATAGCAGTTTGATGCCAAACTCCCATTGACTTGCAATGTGGGTTAGGTTCGACCTTTGAAAATCTCTCCCTCTGAAATAATATACCTGACTGAAAACTACAGTTTTCCTTTATGACTCTGATCCCATCTCCAGAACAAATTACCACTTCCCTTTCTCCTCTCCTAATTTTTCTCAAGGCTTCGGACTAAACTATACAAATGCTGACAGGTTGGTTTTATTATCAATAACTTCAACCTATGTTGTACGGCTGTCTGTCTGTTTGCTTGGAGAGTCTAAAATAAACTTTATATTTAGAAAAGAAATAGCACATGTTGGCCAGAGCAGCCTTGGGAACTCCTTGGAAAAGTCATGTCTCCTTAAGTAGGTTCATCCTAATTTGGAAGCATTTCTTTTCTGCTACTACTGATGGCAGAGTAATAATTCATACTGTCCATTGGAGTTTTCTGAGATTACTAGATCCTTAAATTCTAGAAGGCATCATCATCTAGAACATTTGACATCATCAGTAACCAAAAACTCCTGAATTTAAATCCCAGCTCTGCAATGACTTGCTGTGTGACCCTGGGCAACTCCCTTATCCTTCTGTGCCTACATTCCACACTGACAGGGTGGTGATGCCTACCTGCCTTACAGAAATGTGGTGAGGAGTACGTAGTTAATGTCTGTGTAGCGTTTTATAAATTCAAAACGCTATATAGGCTGTAAGTACTATTAACATGCCAGAAAAACAAGCTTATTTGCCATTCTTCAATATACACCTCTACCTCGATATAACGCTGTCCTTGGGAGCCAAAAAATCTTACCGCATTATAGGTGAAACCGCGTTATATCGAACTTGCTTTGATCCGCCGGAGTGCGCAGCCCCGCCCCCCCGGAGCGCTGCTTTACCGCGTTATATCAGAATTCGTGTTATATCGGGTCGCGTTATATTGGGGTAGAGGTGTATTCCCATATCCATTTGAGCTCCAGATATGCTCCTCATGAATTTCCTTTTGTCAGAACTCTTAGCCTGTCTTCTTGTTGCAACAAAACTCCTGAATTGCCTTTAGTTGAGCATCTGATGGGGTTAACTATATGGTGGGCTTGAAGAGGGGAGTGTTCTGGCTATTAGTGTGGCAAAAAGCATTATCTATTATTTGTCTCGCACTTCCATAGTGTCTTTCTTCAAAGAACATGAATGAGCTTTACAGAATGTTTGCACCATATAAAATACGATCACTCCCTTTTTACACATGGGCAAACTGAGTCACAGAGATTGTGACTTGGCCGAGGTCACATTAAGTCAGTTAACTATTCAAAAATAGAATCAGAGTCCTAACTCCTGGTGCCCTGCCCTACACTACAAGAAACAATCACACTGGTCTTATTTTGTTTTCTAGTTGTAGTGGTTTGGTTCCAGATTCTAGGTTCTGATGTCTTGTGGCCTAATCTACCACTGTTTCTCTGAGGTTATGACTGCTGTCTAGAGTTTACTCATTCTAAATTGGATTATAGGATTATCATTGCACAATTCATCTTCTTTTCTCAAGCCTTGCAAATTGGGTCACCAGGTCTCCAATCTAGTGTCCCATAACTGATGGAACATTGGTGGAGTATTATGTTCTGCTTGCCTGTGGTGAGAAGTGGGTGTTTGTATAGGAGGTTTGCTTAGTAGCTCTCCCTACTGTGTAAGCCGAGAACACTTTTATCAATTCCTACAGGAACTAACCCTGCCTTTTTAAAGGTCACTCCTGTCTCAGTCAGTTCTTAAAGTTCAAAAGGAAATAAACTACTTAGGGCTGGCATTTTTCAAGTCAAGTGTCAACTTTCCAGGCCCCCAAGACAGGGAACACGGAGGAGGTAGAGATTAATAACTGAGCCGCTTGGCTGATACAGTGATTGTGCAGGAGCATTCCCTGTTTCTTCTTGGTTCTTTAAGGGTGTGGGGAATCAAATGGAAACATTGCTCAAATAGCTCACTTTCTCCTTTTCACTTTGCAATATCAGAAGCTATTTAGAAGTTTTCTTTTTTCATTAGCGCACTGACAGCGAGTGGAGGGTTTGTCAGCTGCAGTGAAGTAGGACACAAGGAACATTTTATGACAATGCCAATACCTAGAAGTGCCTTCAACCCCAGAGCCCTATTATGCAGGGTGAGGGAAAAATGAGGTTTCAGGAGGCATTTGTATGGTGAGGTCTCCAAGCAAGTGCTACCCCTCACTGCATTGACTTCTCTTGCTTACGCAGGGGACAGCAAAATCAATAAGGAAATAAACAGGGAGAATGGGCTTTATTAATCAGGTACAATGGAGGCAGCAGGGGAGATTATAATGGAACACAGGTGGCAATCGAAGGGAGAGCTGAGCATAGACAATCAACTGTAGGCTGCCAAAGTGTCTGTATTGATTGTGGGAGATGTAGGGTACAGAAATATCAGAGCTGCTAATTGGGATGTTGGATATCTCCAGAGAGTGAGCAGTGTGGATTCCTGTTGTAGTTTTTTATTGCATTTTGTAACAAAATTTCCCCCTTGTGTAAGTGCTTTGCTGGCACATGAACACTCTCATTTAAGGCACACATACACTCTTCTTTACAGGTGGAGACCTGGATATTCCCACCTTCACACACTTTCAGGATGTGAGTGAGGGAAAATAACTCTTCTTCCTTGCAATAGGGTTTTATTACAAAAATAAGGTTGGCAGCAGAATTATGTTCCTTCTCTGCTTTACCTCCAGAAAGATGAAATAGAGAACTGTTTTTAAAGATATAAGTAAAGGGCCTTAAAGTTTTTCAAGCCAGGCACTAATCTACTCTTAGCCTTACTGTGTGGGCTGAGACAAGGTATTGTGATAATGAAACAGCTATCAATACCTTGGGCAAGTAGAATGTTGTTAGTTGGGCTCTGTCTGAGATTTTTCCTTGGCTTCTTTTCTTTGTTCATTTGTTGACTGAAATGTCTTAAAAAGAACATTGTCCATCTACACAAAATGTCATAGCGAGAAATGGATCCTGAGTAAATCTGGGGGCAGGTATAATGAAAAAAAGATTGGATTCAGAGTCCTTTTTGTCCATTAATCCCGTTAGACCAGAATGTTTGTGCTGTGCACACAAACCTGATTGGGGGCTGGGCACAGATTAGCATGATTGATTTGGGGACAGAATTTCTACTTCTCTACCCACTACCCTTATCCTAAGTACTGTATGCAACAGACCAGGCACCACAATCTTAGCTCTGTCTCCTACCAACACCAGTCTTCTATTACCCTTTTACCTGACCTTCTGCATGTACCCGGTTACTTAACTAACGGCTTCCCAAACCACCAATTGTTATGCCCATCATTCAAAACTACAAGAGTTGGGTAAGAATAATCTGATAAAGGGATGTATGCAGACAAGGGGAGAATTAACAGTATGGTGTATGTGGTTTGTGGTGTATGGTCGTCTTGGTAATGGTAAGAGGTGTGCTTACGGGTGGAGCAATAGAGGGTATGTACTATTTTAATTTCCTGGCTTTTGTGGGTTGTCAGGAATGTTGTGTGTTGCTAAGCGGATTCCAAACGGGTGGGTTTTTTTGTATTAATAAATATACGTACATGTTTCTGCAGTAGATAAAACCACAGCAATTGACTCTAGGAGAGATTTGCATCCAGGATGCCCCGTGCTTTCATCTGCCTTCAATGTTTTGGATGCTACATTTCCGAAGTTCACCTTCTTATCACAGCGTCACAGAAAAATAAAGAGCCTGACCTTTCTGCTCATCCAGTAGAGATCTTGAAACATAAAATCTCAATGTAAGGGCTGTTTACTCCTCCTCCTGACTGATTTCTGTCTGAAATATTCATTGCTGGGAGGCATCATGGTATATAATGTTGTTTTATTAGTCATTTAGAAATATGGATGCAGTAGAATTGATGTAACTGAGCTCTGAATTTAGTTGCTCTGACCGTTCATTCTTCTATACACGATAGTTTATTCCTTTAGCCTGGTGTTGGTTTAAAAGGCTCTTTAGGCCAGTTGGGTGGGATGAAGTGGCAGTGGGTAGGGCTTTGTGCCCTGCGGGTAACTTGCAAGAAGCGTCAACCCTGTGAAAGACCCAAGTAACACAAGTGACCTTGGGCTTCTATTTTTCTGGGCCATATAAGGCATGCTATGCATTTGGAGCTTCTTGGGGAGTAGGGGCGGGTAGGATTCCATTAACTGTTCTTTAATTTAGCATCCTATAACATTGGATCCTATCGTTCCATACTAGAAAGAATTGCCACTACAACATGTGGTGGCTTTGAGAAAGGGTTTGTCTATGCTTAGCTATCTGGGGCATAACTGGCAAGCAGAGTGAGGGATTGTAGTTGCACTGTGTAGCCAGGATCTGTGAAAAGTGGGCTTGTAGAAGTGCGAGTCATTTCAAACAGACTCAACTACAGGTAACACTGCTCTACAGCCAAAATGCTTCTGAAATAAATGTAGTCAAACTTTACTAATTCTGGGTCACTGAGAACGAAAATGATGCTTAAAATTGTTGATTGGCTCTAGTTTTCAAGATATGCTATTGGGTCAGTATATACGACCCTTGACTTGGGAATGGTGGAGGATAAGTACGTTATAAAGGGAAGGGATCTCAATTTAAACCAGAAATGACTAAAATACATCTTTGACTGGATCTATGAATAAATCTATGACTGGGTTTGGACAGTACTTGCTTATTAGGCAAAACAATGAATGATGCAATCTGAAGCTGGTATTGCGTCATACATGATCTGAATTGCATCATGTTATTCCCAGAAGTCATGGATGATGCAATCATAACGAAGCTTACATCACTCTGCTGAACAAATTGCCCTATATCAGCTCTAGAAATCATACAGTGTCGTGCTCTCTTATTTGTCAGTGTTTGATTTTGCAAAGGGACACATTTCTGTCTAGCCAAAGTGAGCAGAGATGCCTCGTACTTGTGAGAACAGTGCAGATAACTTCTGCTATGTTTGTGGTGAAGTGACTTTTGCCTCACAAAAGCGCAGTATAACCACTATGGTTAAGAAAGCCTATCACCTTTATTTTGGCTGCAAAATTGGAGATCAGGACAAGAGGTGAGCCCCACACATATGCTGCAACACTTGTGCAACAAATCTTCGCCAGTGGTTGAACAGGAAAAGGAAATCTATGCCTTTTGCAGTGCCAATGATTTGGAGAGAGCCAACAGAACATACCAGCAATTGTTACTTCTGCATGGTGCCTCCAGTTGGGAAAGTTGTGTCAAAGAAGAAAAAGTGGACTGTGCATTATCCAAACATTCCATCAGCTATACGCCCAGTACCCCACGGAGAAGGACTGCCGGTTCCTGATGCACCAGAATCATTCTCACTTGAGTCGGACGAGGAAGAAGATGAAACTTCTGGTCCTGAACCATCAATGTCACAGGACCCACATTTTCTCCCATCCTCCTCCTCTGAACCACACCTCATAACACAAGTGAACTGAATGACCTTGTCAGGGATTTGGAACTACCCAAGAGTAAGGCAGAGCTGTTGGGCTCCAGACTACAGCAGTGGAATCTCCTGGCAGGTGATGTTAGGGTTTCCATGTTCCTTGACCGTCAAAAGGATCTTGTCCCATTCTTCTTCATGGAAGGTGATCTTGTAGCCTGCAACCACATCGATGGTGTGATGGCAGCCCTCAACATCGTTCACGATCCAGATGAGTGGAGACTGTTCATTGATTCATCGAAGACGAGTGTTAAAGCTGTTTTACTGCATAACGGCAATGTTTTGCCATCAATTCCAGTTGGTCATGCAGTCCATATGAAGGAAACCTATGACAACATGAAACAACTTTTGAGGTGCATAAACTATGACCAACATCAGTGGCAGCTTTGTGGCAATTTGAAAGTTGTTGCTCTCTTGCTTGGTCTGCAGACTGGATACACAAAGTACTGCTGTTTTCTCTGCGAATGGGATAGTCGTGCAAGAGATTCCCACTACATCAAGAAAGATTGGCCACTCCGACAGTCATTGGAGCCTGGGAGGAAAAGTGTTCAGCATCCACCACTTGTTGAATCAAGGAAGATTTTGTTACCACCCTTACACATCAAGCTGGGTCTGATGAAGAACTTTGTCAAGGCCATTGACAAAACACAAGCAGCTTTCAAGTACCTCCGTGGAAAATTTCCAAGGTTAAGTGAAGCTAAGATAAAGGAAGGTGTCTTTGTTGGTCCTCAGATTCGTGAACTTCTTCGAGATGATGCATTTGACCATGCACTGCGTGGCAAGGAAAAGACAGCATGGAAAGCCTTCCAGTTAGTGGCAATAAATTTTCTCGGAAACAACAAGGCAGACAACTACAGGTTGTTGGTGGAAAACCTCCTCAAGGCATACAAAAGCCTTGGTTGCAACATGTCACTAAAGATACATTTTTTGCACTCTCATCTAGATTTTTTTCCACCGAACTGCGGAGCAGTGAGCGACGAGCACGGCGAGCGATTTCACCAGGACATTGCAACAATGGAGAAACGCTATCAGGGCAAATGGAGCCCATCAATGCTTGCAGACTATTGCTGGACAGTGACAAGAGATGCTCCATTTAATGAATACAAGAGACAAGCCAAGAAGCGCCGAGTAGACACTGAATAGGACTAAACTATGTACAGAATAGTTTTTTGCCTTTTGTTTCATAATACATGTTATTTATATAACCCTTTTGCTGATTTTTAAAGTATTACATAAACAGGACAGGTGAAATATTATCATGTAAAGCAACCATAAACACATGAAAAGATCTAGGTTTACAATTTATGATTAAAACTCTACTATCTACACAATATACATAGACATAAAATGTAAAAACTTAAATATCTTAGAAACAGTAGCCAATCAGTTGTTTTAATTGTCATATTTGAATTCAGCGCATCAAAATACATAATAAATAGCACATTTTATCTCTGAAGCAGACGACTTCTCAAAAATTGTAGACCAGTGTAATCAGTTTGATACTCATTCAGATTGTTCTCCTTTGGACAGATTCCAGCTCTCTTTTACTGGATGGCTGATACCAGACACTTAAAGCCTGATTTTCATCCACCTTTATAGCTGTGTAAAGTGGATGTGAAAAGTGGTTAAAATAGATTGCAACAAGCTAGGTAGCTCTTGCTGCACCAGCCAAGGAGGTGGGGGAACTATCCACTCTACCTCCTTTACTTTAACCCTGGGCATAAAATGCTACCATTCCGACCTGGTAATGTTACATTCAGTTTGCACAGGTGCAGATGCTGGTGCAGGGCAATATTAAATTTAACGGAGGTCCCAAAGAGTTCTGGAGTGACTTCTTTGGGAGGTATAAGTTGTGAAATCCAGAGTTGCCCAGTGGTTGACAAAGCAGACTTTTAGCATGCTTTTGTTTGATTGGCTGTTTTTAATTTTTTTTTTTTAATATTCTTCATTCATTACTTTTAAATAGCACAACATCCTCCTGTGCTGCTATATTTAGTGCAGTTACTGTCACTCTGGACTGCTTTGCTATAAAGTTCAGAAAGTGGCTTCAGTCACTGCTGTCCAAACAAGTGAAAGCCCTTTTTGATTTTCTGGGGAGGATGAAGGGATGAGGGAAATATGTAGTGAAATTAATTTGATGCTATGAAAGTGAAGGATAGAAAACACTGACTATATGTAAGCATTTCTAGTAGTTAACCAGATGCTTTCCCAATCATCTCTGCACTTTGATCCTAACCATCTATTCTGGACAGATACTGTCAGTGGTGCCTAATTGTGCGCTGGTTATCTGTTGTGGACAAGTATCTATTAGGAACTCGGTTGTGATTAGGGTGACCAGATGTGAAAAATCGGGACGGGGGCGGAGGATAATAGGCATGTATATAAGACAAAGCCCCGAATATTGGGACTGTCCCTATAAAATTGGGACAGCTCGTCACTCTAGTTGTGATATTCATACTTATTGCATCTTGAGTCAGACTTTTAGAGACAAAAGGCCAGTGTTTAGTTCCTGGGCAATAGTCTTGCATTTTACTCAGAATTATGATTGAAGTCCCAGTTGTCAAAGAATAATTTTTCAAGTATTCTTTCAGAAAATTCTGTTTCTATAAATGCATTCAGTAGCCTAAGAAAAGCATTCAGCTAAAAAATGTGAGTGAACAGCAGTGTATGATGCTCATTTCATGCTGGAATACTATAATACGCATTGGAAATGAAGTCTGATTGGAAAAGGTCATCACAGACAGTTGTGTGGAGCCTTCATTAAGCAGTAATGAGTCACGAGTCTGTAAGGGCTCCTTGTCATTAGATTGCAATGGAGGGTTTAAGGTTTTGTTTTTATCATCCAAACACTTTCTGACCCTCTCTTTATTTTATTGAAATAAGCTATTATCCTATTGTCAAGAGTGTAGAATTTCAACAGATTCGTTTACTGACAAGTCAATTCTGTTTTCCCATTTCCCTCCTCCTTTCATTCCCAACCTCCAGGCAGATTTTTGTTCTTCACTCCTCTCTCTGTCAGTCCCCTCCCCCTTTATACCCTGCAGCCTCCTCAACTCTCAGACTGCCCTTTCCAGAATGATGTTCCTCCTCTCACTGTAGGTATTACTTTGACTCTATAACAGAATCTTAGAACATTTTCAGTTGTTCTTGATCTTTGAGCCCTGTGCATCTCCTCTTTACATGGACACTGTGGACTTGAGTTCTGGGTCTGACAGCTGGAGGAAAAGGAGAGTGTTCATCAGATTTGGAGCAGTACAAGGAAATTCCCAGCTAATATTATTATAATCATATTTATTACAGTAATGCCTAATGGCCACCCAAGAGTGAGGCCGCATTGTGCCATGCATTGTAAAGTAGTAGACAATCTCTGCCCCAAAGAGCTTACATTATAGATAGACAAGATCTGCAGGGTGTGAGCAGAGCTAGAACACACAAGCAGAGTGAACAAAGTGATGGCAGCAAATGTCATGTTAGTTCCACATTTTTTGGGGTGTGTGGTGGGTGTAGTTAGGAAGGGGATCTGTTAAGTGGAAAGAGAAGGGAAGGAGGGGTGAGGGGGGCAGGGGAGAAGAGAAGCGAGAGGGGCAGGTATGGGGTGAAACTGAGGTGAGAAGATAGGGAGGGAGAGGGTGGAATGAAGAGTTATCACAGGGTAAAAGAGAGTCTGCCAAAATTGTAGAAAGTTCTCTGATTGTCTAGAGGTTTCTGCTTTTGCTCCTATTCGCTCAAGTCTCTGGCTTGCTCCTCTCTGCAGTTTTTCCCTGTGGGAGAAAGCACTGCTTGCATCTTAGTGCCTCTAGAATAGGGGAAGCCCCCTGCATAGTTTTGGGTCCAAAAAGGTGGCCGTGGCTGGTCCCCATTTTATCCCCTCCCTCCAGTGCTGTTAACAGAGAATTGTGAAAGGGGTGAGAAAATAATCTCTCTGTGGGACATAGCCCTCTCAGTCTCCACTTCAACAATGCAGTCAGCTGAGATCCTCCAGGCAGAACTGTGCAATGGTGCCTCTCTCGGGGCATTATCCCCCTGTGAACAGACAGTTGGCTGGAACAGTACTGGCAGGGAAGTGCAACAGGGCTGGTAAGAGCTCAGGACAAAAAGTGTCAGGCACTGGCTCTCTTCGTCTCCTGCCTGGCATGAAAGTGTGTTCCTCCAGCACACAAGTGTGTGATTACTGGTTGGTAACTGATGGGGCAAATTGCATTATTCATTATGGTTGGGATTGAATTGAAATTGCGAGGGCAATTTTCTCTCTCACACTTCAAGGTCAGATGAGAGTATTTACCGTTCTCTCTCTGTTTATCTGTGAATGCAAATTGAATTTGGTGATGCAAATTGATGAAATGTTAGAAATATAAAACTCATCAGAGGTGACATGGAGAAAAATTACTGGGTAGAGCTGGCCGGTGGCTTCGCCATCCCATAAATGGGCTTCTCCTTTGATTAGTAATTATTCCAGTCTTTGCTTTCTTTCATTCTCTTGGTTTTAGTTGTTTTGATTTTTTGTTTTCAAAAGAAAAACCGTAGTGACACTCTGAAGCATTTAGAATCAGAATTAGATGGTGCAAATAAAGCCAGCTGCAGAAAGGCTGCTTGTGTTACAACAGGGTTTCTCTTGAACTTCCTTTTGTTTGTTTGCTTGAAGTGTTTTTCGGTTCACTTTCCTTTCTCAGGAATTTTGCTTTCACATGCCCAGGCTCCCAAGGCCTCCACAGAATGCTTCGTCCCTGATGGCTGGAGTGATAACTGAAAGAGAAGATACAGGCGGTTCTCACTTCTAAACATGGCAAACTCTCTGAAGACTCCTTGTATTTCCTTATTGGCACACAGCTGTTGGGAAGAGGTGGGGAGAAGTTGGCCAACTTTTCTCTCCAATCACTGTTACCCATGGGAGTAAGTACACAGGGCCCAAAGGTTTGGATATCCAAAGGGACCCAGTTCCGTGTGACCCATTGTCTAAAGCACGGACTAGGAACCAAGGGAGCTGGGTTCTGTATCTGGCTCACTGGGTCACCTTGAACAAGTCACTCAACTCCTCTGCTGAGTTGTGTGTCAGATACCACTTAGCTGATTGACCAAGTCTCCTGTAAATCAGGGAGATTCTTCTTTACAACCAAAAACCTCTTGACTCCTGATTTAATCATGTTATTTCCCACATACACATAACTACAAGCATCCATTTATGCCAAATTCAAAAATTCTTCTACATTACCCAGAGTCCTATGCATCAGCCATACATGTGTATCAGAATATGCTGTGAAGTCAGAGTGGAGGGGCCACCCAGACAATGGCCTGATGACCTTTTTGCTGGATGAAACCGGAGTGCAGCGGTGGCTCCAGGCACCAGTGCTCCAAGCGCGTGCCTGGGGCGGCAAGCCGCGGGGGGCGCCCTGCCGGTCCCTGCGAGGGCAACAGTCAGGCAGCCTTCGGCGGCATGCCTGTGGGGGGTCTGCCAGTCCCGCGGATTCGGCGGCAATTTGGCAGTGGGTACTCTGAATCCGTGTTACCGGCGGACCTCCCGCAGCAGGCATGCCGCCGAAGGCAGCCTGCCTGCTGTGCTTGGGGCGGCAAAAAAGCTAGAGCCGCCCCTGCCAGAGTGGCGCTGCAGCCCCGTGGACCAGATAGCTACGCTACACACTGAAAATTTGGCCCACCCACCATCACAATTCTCCCTGAAATTAATTTGAAAATGTTGGTCAGTGTGCTCCTTAGTCCAGACAATGTTTACTACTAATAATAGCAAAGCTTGACAATTATCTAGGGCTGCTTATTTTTAAAGAATTTCACAAGCATGGACTGATTAACCCTCACAACTCCCACTCAGAGGTATTATCCCCATTTTAAAATTGGGTCTCAGGTTCAGGTTCCCTGTGTGGCATGGCTAGCAGTGCAGAGGTAGGACACAGGTGTTCCTGTTTCCCAGTCATGTGATCAGGCCAATTGACCACACTTCTCTGGTATAGCAAAAGCCCTTAAAAAAACAATGAGGAGTCCGGTGGCACCTTAAAGACTAACAGATTTATTTGGGCATAAGCTTTTGTGAGTAATAAACCCACTTCTTCAGATGCGTGGAGTGAAAATTACAGATTCAGGCATAAATATATATTGGCACATGAAGAGAAGGGAGTTACCTTACAAGTGGAGAACCAATGTTGACAAGGCCGACTCAGTCAGGGTGGATGTGGTCCACTCCCAATAATTGATGAGGAGGTGTCAATACCAGGAGAGGGAAAATTGCTTTTGTAGTGAGCCAGCCACTCCCAGTCCCTATTCAAGCCCAAATTGATGGTGTTAAGTTTGCAAATGAACTGTAGCTCTGCAGTTTCTCTTTGAAGTCTGTTTTTGAAGTTTTTTTGTTGAAGAATGGCTACTTTTAAAGCTGTGCTGGGGCAAGTCCCTTAAGCTGATTTTTCCCAGAGCCGATCTCAGTGTCTGTGTCTTTCTGCAGCAGGGTGTGACCCAGCTTGTGTGTGTGCTAGAGGAGGTTTAGGAGCCTGGCTCAGCAAGACAGGTTAAAGGGGGCGTATGCTAACAGAACAGGTGGGCTCCATGGTATCTCAGCACATCAGGTGGTATCTTGAAGGGGGGCAACCTGTCACGGGGTGCTGAAATGTCAAAGATGAAATATACTTTCTGTACAACAGTAAAGTTCTGAATGCCGGCCTGCTCTTTATTCACTGCATCTGTCCATGTCAGTAAAAGAGTTGTCCTTACAAGGTTCCTTTATTTCTAATCCTAGTATGACTCAAGACTTCCTTGTGTGTAGGACAATGGAGTGATGTGAACTGTTTCCTTTCAGGTAATTTGGGGTTTATGAAAGGCAGAATGATAGGTGATGACTAGACCAGTGCTTGTTTAGGAAAGTGGAGTTAGTATAGAGTAGGCAGGTGGGGTGTTCCTTTCCTCCTGACTCCTTTGCAGGTTCTACATAATGTATTTATTATACAGTGCATTTGGTATTTTCTATAGCTCTAAAGCTGGTGTGTCCAAACCTTCTGGCATATGTTGACCTACACAGTGATTTTAGTTTAAGATACTATGCTGAAGCTATTAACAATATTCGTTATTGTTACTGTCCTTTACAAAGGTAAACTATCTGAGTAGTAGATGGGGTAGTTATGGGCCTCACCACCTTCCATTGGTGTGCAGTGTGATGGTAACTTCCAGGTGGAGAACAGTGATGGGCACCACCATTACAGATGATTGACAGGTGAGTGGAGAAGAGGGGAAGCAGAATAGTGCCAATAGAAGAAGCTGAATTTGGATCCCCACCTCCGGGTATGAAGGAAATATGCAATCTGGAATGGTTTTATATCAAATAAGGTCTCCTTTCAAATGTTTGTTTTCTAGTTGGCCTGCCTTAAGATATGTTGATTTAGGCAACCTTGTTGCTTCTGCAGTATCCTGACACTGGCATTGTCCCATTTAAAAAAAAAAAAAAAAAGGCAGCATTTAATGTCTGACCACAGAATTTTTTTTTGTCATGGGAAAAATTTTCTGTCTCACTGATCTCAACCTCATGGTTTTTCCCTTATGCTCTTTTTTTCGCTATCCTTCCTTTTCATTTTCTTTGGCCTTCTCTTACCTGATCAACATTTTGTTGCTCTTACACGCCCCTATTGTCCTGTGTATTGGTCATTCATATCCTGATAGTTTAACCAGAGACAACGCCACATGCAAAAGATACAGGATTGTTGTATCTGGACTTGGAGACTGAGCTGTTTCAACACAAAATCATTGGCTCATTGGAGAGGACCAGATGTGATAGGATCCATGCAGGTGGGCTACAGGCAAAAATATTCTGTTGTCAAGTCGGCAACATGAAATCTTGATGGGCTACAATTTGGCCTCTCATTCTCTAGTGTTGATTTATAAAATGGGGGAGAAACAGGAAAGGGAATGGGACATTTCAGCTTACTTAAATCTTATTTACCAGTCTCTCATTTAATTTAGGTCCCTTTGTTTTCTCTTGCCATTTATAGATGGACAGACACTGTGTGAAGGATGTATATAGCCTGGATCCTGATTTGGGGAATAACTTTCCTCTAGCAAATGTATTGCTGCAGCACACCTGGCTTTTCTTTTATCTCTTTGTTAGTGTGTGGCATGTGACCTGTTTACCTTTGCTTCTGTAGTTCTTGCAGTGCCTTTGTCTCCTACATTTTCCTTTTTCTATGTCCCTGACATCTTCTTTCCCTCTGTTTTTTTACGGTACTTTTAGCATCCATAGTATGTAATGTGGTCAGTGCACTGTTGTTTGTCACTTTTCTTCCTATCTGCTGTCCCTGGCAATGTGTCTCTGTACCATGTTCTTCTGAGTTGCTGCATGACTCGCACTGTGTTCCCTTTTTTTGACATCGGTGCACTGTGGTTGGCCTGTGATTTTCTCCCTGATTGGCTGTATAGAACAATATTTCTAGCTTCTTGTTTGCCCTCTGTGGTGGTTTTCGCAGTATTCGTTGGGTGTTAGGTTGGTTACTGAAAAGATTCAATGATAGAAACAACGATAGTTTTATGGTTCACTGAAGGAGAGCTGACAGCTGCTTTTGTAATTTTTAAGGAGGTTATTAAAATGTATCTTAGCTGCTATATTCATTGTCTGCCTTTGCTGTTCTTTGAAAGGCTAAGTATGGTCTTGAAGGTGAAGTTTTATCATTAAGATTATATTTAAGAGTAGAAAGGAAGAGCGAAGTATGAGGAGAGCTTCTCAACAGTTCAGCAAAAAGAACGAGGAGTACTTGTGGCACCTTAGAGACTAACAAATTTATTTGAGCATAAGCTTTCGTGGCAGTTCATTCAGTGGATGGGGCAAGGAGCATAGGGACTGATAAACAGAAACAAATTTTCCATGTGAAGGCCAAGATGATTTACTTTGAACTTGCAAAGGTTTTGGAAAGTGGCAGCATGCTCAGCGTTTAACTGAACTTTGGGAATTTTGATTTTTTTAAATTAGTTTGGTTTGAGTGAGTGAGTGGCATTAAAGAGCCAGAAATGTCATCAGCATAGAAGAATGTCTGGGAGTAGTGACATAATGGAGTTTGTTGCCGTAAACCTGGCTTTGAATCCTATTTGTGTCACTGGGGAGGGTAAGTTTGATATTGTCCACCTAGTTTATAGAAGACATCTGTTCCTGTTATGATCGCTGTACTACTTGGTAGAATTACCAGTCTGTTCTTAATGACTCAATCTTTGCTTAGGCAAGTCCAGATTGTGGTGTGTTGGAAGACTTCTGAGGACTTTAAATATTGGTTTTTCTATTGTGTGGTAGCCTATGAATACTAAAACTCAGTCCAGAGGAATGAAATTGCATTACTTTCCCTTGGACAATCAGCTTCCCACACTTAAATTTTAACTGACCAGCACAATTGACCTGAGACCGAAAGCCTAAATGACCTACCTCAGTTTCCCTCTTAACACCACTGAATGCAGAAGAAATGGACAATCTGCTCATGTGGCCATTTACTTTGCTGTATTCTTCCTATGCTTACTCATTTGTCTCCCATACTGCAACTGAGGAAGAGCACACGGGGCTAGATGTGTGTGCTCTCCCTGTAAACACTTTTTATTAATGCTAACAAGGAAACTAGGCAGGAATCTATTTTCATTCTGAGCATCAAGTGAGAAAATATCAGTCAGTGCACTTAGGATTTATAAAAGCAGGTCAAAACGTTGAGGGATATACACACAGTTTAATTAAAACAAACAAACAAACCCTTCATTGGGCTCAGGTCTGGAACAGTAGATTAAACCTAACCAGTAAATTTAGCAGGGAGGAGAGGATTTCTATATCATGTCAGACAATGGGTGGGTCTTGCATTGTTATTCACCCTGGATCATACGTAATTTGAAATGTGCATGGGAGGATTTTATTCTTATTCTTATTATTTTATTTTTTGTGAAATTGGTATTTAACAGTAGAACTTTCCAGATTGACAATAAATGTTTGAGTGTTTCTCTAGTCTCCAAAGGGTTACAATAGTTTTATTAATGTGGTACTCATCATATGTTAATAGCCTGATGTGTTCTATACTTTCTGGGTACTCTGTTTTCCCACAGGATTCTTGATCATGTTTCATAGTATTAGAGGACTGGAATCGGGCTTTCTAATGTTGACAGCTGAGGAATATCTTTTTGATAGAGATTGATTTCTGCACATTTGCAGAAGGCTATAATGTAATGGTGGATTTATCCAAAAAATGAACACAACAAAAATTAGATTCTCTATTTACCATCTGGAATCCTTGATTGCTGACCAGGAAAAATGCTGATATTTCTATTAAAATCCCAATGAATTTGGGATATTTGCACGGAGCTTATGATGGGAGAGGGAATCAGCCTGTTAGTGAGAGGCAGACACCATCTATGTCCCATCAATTTAGACGATGCTGTTGAGCACCGATTTCTTTTTGTGTAACTAATTAATTAAAATAGAGCCAGGGTAATAGTGGGACTCTGGTAATTAAATTATTCATTTTCAAATGCAGATTTAAAGCCCTCTTAATGAACTTCCCACCTGAATACACAAGTGAAGAATCTGTTTCACACTGCTGGATTATCAAATTGGTCTGTGAATGGTTCCAAATTAAACTGGAACTTTAAATAGCCTTTTAATTAATCTAGAGTTTTAAAATGCATATTTGTTGTTAGAGGGAAGGATCAGAGGTCGGGAAATCACGGATTGTGGATTTATGGCAATTTCCCAGTAAAATTCCCAAAGAGAATAAATTGTTCTGGCAATCAGGATGTAGGAGTGCCACTTTTCTGACATATCTAAACAGTTCCTGAATAATGGTGATATTTTATTTGTTGAAGGATATTTCATCTATTTTCTTTTGATTTATAATGATAAAGAGCACCTGATATTGGTGCTTTTAGTCTGCTTGAAGTTTTGTGTTTGGTACACAGTAATTTTCACTTTCAGGGCTTGTTCACACTGAAAATACAACTGTTTTTGTACTCTGGTTGTGAAACTCTCTTCTGCCTGAGTTAAATAAAGCTGAGTTATTCCTATAGTGCAACTTTTTTTCATGAATCAGGTTTGTTGCCAACATCTACTATAATGCCTAACTGCTTGTACTAGAGCATTATGGGTGAATATAGACAGCTATCCAGTGCCTCAGCAAGGAATAGGGAGCCCAGAGGATATGCGCACAGAGCAGCTTCAAGAGCATGTCGGTCAATGCTGTTTGAGATGCCTTGCTGCACAGAGAGCTGAGAGGAAGGGGAAATCGGCTACACAGGCATGGTTGGGAGTTCTGTTCATGTTGCAAAATAAGTGCTGTTACCCAGTCACAGGAACACAACCTATGTGCCAGCTTAGGCTGCTGGCAAGAACACCACATGGATAGTTGCCACAATTACTAACCAAATATTAGCTATGCTTGAATGCAGATCAGGTTTAATGGCAATCACTTCTCTAACTAGTTAATATTTAAAAGTTGTGGTAATGTCTAAGATCCATTATTACACTGACGCTGAAGAGTTAAGTATTTATCCAAAGGTAAAATAATCGATTTTCAGTGTAAAGTATATGTAGTGTTTTATGACTTTGTATATGTAAAGCAATATAATTGTTTTGGGGCTAAGCAGTAAGCTTGGCCATTGGCCATTTCTAATATCTCTTTGAAAAAAATGCTGATAATGTGTTCCATTGCTATTAGTACCTCCCCTAAGTTTTTCTGACCTACATGGGTATGAGGTAATATTAAGATCTGACAGGTATCTTCTGTCTTTTAGTGCCAGGATATTAGAGAAGGCTCGGCACCAGCTACAGGAAGAGGTATTACGGATCCAGAGCCAGCTACTGGATGAGAAGAAAAAACGTGAGCAGCATGAAGGTCTTGTCAGACGCTTGCAGAAACGAGTGCTACTGCTTACCAAGGTATGGCATCTGGACAGAATTTAGGAATGCAAACCCTTCTCCCCACCCGTAGATACTGTTCCTGCAGTCCTCTTATTTCTTTCCTTGTCTGCTTTGTAGTTGATGATTCAGTACTACTTGGTCTCAGTGTAGTGGATGCTGTAACAATGACTTAAGTCTTGTCTTTGGGTCTGCTCAGAGTAAATACACGAGTGTCAGTGCTGGTGCGTGGTGCTTGTGTAGGCTGCGGTTATGTAGGTGACACACCTCTTAATGTCATCCTTGGCATCTGTGTTAGGAAAGAGAGTTAAGTCTATGTTACCATAGGTGTATTTGTGTCTGAGTCACTGAATGGAGTTTAACTTCACTTCTCTAAGCAATCTCATAAAAGTCAATAGGGCTGGTCACGTGAGCAAACTTACACACATGTATGTTTGCTGGATCAGGCTCTAAACTAGATGTGCCAATAGCTGGGAGAAGCAAGACAGTAGGAAGGAGAGATGAAGGTAATAAGTTTATGTGGTAGCTCAGCTCAATGAGAGCTAATGCACAAGATATAGTGAGGATGGTGGTGATGCAGCTTTATTAAATAGATGCGTTATTTGGATTTGAAGGTTGAAATTAGGCAGAGTAATTCTTTCCAGCATAGTACAGGGATGTGGCCCACCAAAAAAAAAATAAAAGAAAGGAGATGTTGTGCTGCTACTGCTTCAGTCTTGAAATTAGAATGTTGACTATAGGATCTTGATTTGCCTTAATTGTTCTGTGCTCAATTCTGTAATTCCGTGTCAAAGCTGAGCCAATGAGGCTGTGATGTATAGTGTACTAAGCAGGGCTTTCTGGAGCGTGAAGCAGCTGTTTCACAAGAGGATATTAGTTAAATCTCTTTCTGGCTGCAGTATTTGATACCATGGAGAGTCCAGTAAGTGAGAAAGAGACAGAACTGCTGTCGCTTTTCTTGACACATTGTGGCAGGCATTGCATTCTGAGTGGCTGGCAACTACGAGAGGAAACCGTTTCTCCCCTTGGCTCACTGAGACGACAAGCAGCATAGACAGGATTTTCCCAGCCCTATACACTTCTGGTTTTGGTATGGGCTGTAATGGGATATCTGTGGTTGTAGACATAGTTGGGTAATTCCAGGTATTCGGAAAAAGAATACAGTACTTGATAAGACATTGGCAGCCTTTAGATACCTGTACTATATATAGATATATAGATATATAATAGAACCTCAGTTATGAACACCTCAGGAATGGAGGTTGTTTGTAACTCTGAAATGTTCGTAACTCTGAACAAAACGTTATGGTTGTTCTTTCAAAAGTTTACAACTGAACATTGACTTAATACAGCTTTGAAACTTTATTCTGCAGAAGAAAAATGCTGCTTTTAACCATCTTAATTTAAATTAAACAAGAAACAGGTTCTTCAGAATAGTGTCAGACCTGAGCAAGCAGTTATAAAAACAGTTGCCCAGTAAACTACCAAAATATTTCTTTTGTTAGCCTATTTCCACTCTTCAGCTGACAAATATGTTTTGTGGTAGAACAATAGGATACAGATTGGTTTTTAAAGTTCTGGATTGAAAGATCACAGACCGTTCCCTGCAACATACCATGTGGTGGTCCATATCCTAATTTCTATATGGAAGACATGGAGCCCCTTTGATTTGTTCTTCTCTGTGGTTTTATTTCTCACAGAAAAGGAGAAATCACTGGAAATGTCCTACCTGAATTCATAGCAAATAAACTTGCTTTTTGAAAGTTGAAGCTTTCAGTGTGTTGTAGAATATTTCATCTGAGCTACTTCAAAGGAGAAAGGGATAACTTTGTCCTCAGAAAATCTGTTTTGTCCTGGATTATATGGGATCCTTTGTGTAGAACCACACGCACGGTCAGAGCTAGGGCAGGAATTTAGGCATTGTTTCCTCAGCGGTGTTTCTTTTAATGGTTGCGCTGCTCATGCAAAATTAGAAAAAGGAATTTAATTTAATTAAAAAGAAATTATGATCTTGTGGTTTAAAATGAGATTGAGCAAATAGATTGCCTTTAAAAATAATAATTTCACAGTGAAAGCGTATCACCTAGAGTAGTATTTAATCATCTAATTAGTGGCATCAGTAGTAGACTGTACTGCTGTCTGTGTCGTGAATAGAAAGGAGGAAAGAAGGAAGGGGAGTTCACTTATCCAGCTCGCTGGTGAATCTAGTGTGATTTGTTAAACAGGACTATAAAAATCACATTTTGGGAGAAGCAATATTGTGTGTGACGTGGTCCTTACTGCTCCCTGGTAGTGTGTGTATGTTGTGGTTGTCACCGCCTGCTCCTTTGAATAGGCAAAGAATCAGTTACCCTATCCTAGCAAATAAGGAGACCCAGCTGATTTGATAGTAAAAATGTTATGCAATGACTGTATCTTCCTTTCTTTGTGGATCAAGGCAGACCTTGTGTGTCATAATTCTGTATTTATCACTTACTTAAAATCAACCAAAAAGGAGAAGCTAGTTCTTCCCTTCCATTGTAGTAGTGTTTAATATTAATGTAAAAAAGGTATCCACTCCTGCTCCTTGACGCTGCTCTAGGAGCAACTTGCTCTGCTGCTCTGACCCCTCCTCAACCTTTCTTGGTCATTCTTTACCTCTTCCTTTAGTCTCAGTCATTATTTTTTTTAAAACCATTCTAAAGTCCTCGCTTCACTAGGCCTCTCTCCTTCATTCCCCGCCTGCCACAGTGTCTCAGCCTCACTTGGTGCTCTGATCTCCCTGTTTCAGTGTCTCTATCCTCTCCTCCCTTTGCTCTGGGTCTTCCTGCCTCATTTGCCCACTGGTTCCTTGCTCTTTCCCATGCACTATAGACGCTTCACTGTGACTTAGTCAATAATCAAGATTAGCATAATTCTCTGCCAGCTATCAGTACATGAAATTTTCATGAATCACCTCTGACTTCCCTGGACTGCAAGTGCTAGGCTTGGAAAAACAAGTGTCTGGGCATCGGTCTTGGGTCTTTGATACAGCATCACTCAGATTGCTACTGCTAAACCACCAGTCTGGCTCTATCATTTCTATCTCTACCAGTGGAGTAGGTTCTAGCATGTGATCCTGGGCTCTTGGTGCAGACAAACAATCAATTAAGACGCGTTAGTCCGTCTATACTGTGTGCCTGGCAGCAGTTTCCTGGACTTGAGTTCAAATACAGTTTTTTACATGCATGTTTTAAATTAAGTATGAAGGCTAGATTCGGTCGCCCAAGGATTTTTCCGATATCAATGTTGGTTTAAAGGCTTCCCCGAAAGCCACTATCCTTGCTAGACAAGAAATTGTTTGAAGGGGTATATTCATTCATTTTCTGTCTGCCACAGTTCCCCTTGGCTTAATCCTGTGTCTGTTTTGGTGGTGAAGTTTCTCTGTGTAGCTTTGTTTATGCTCAGAATTTTAGAGAAATCTCTCACAACGGCTCTAACTCTGGAGCAGCTCCACTAATGGTAGCAGTGAGATTTCCCTGAAATTTGGTGTGACACAGCCTGCCTCTCTTGTCTCGCCCTCCCCTGTTTGATTTGATGCCAAATTGGCTTTGAATGCCATATTTACTAAGGTAGCTTTTTGTTTGACTTGTGTGTTGTCCTTAAGCTTGTGTGTATTTCTTTCTCCTTTTCAGAGTTTTGCACAGAGCTTATGGTCTTTGCTTTCTTTGTAGGAAATAAAAGGCAAAGCTGCCACAGCTGGAGTTGAGTCTTTTAGATTTTTTTTTTAATGACATTTAGGTCTCTCACAATTGTCCCTTTTTGAGATCCCCGGTCTGAATATAAGCTGCTGACTGAGTTTGATAAAAGCAAAGCCCTGAGATGCTTGTTTATTGCGTGATGTGAGGACAGCTTTTGACATACATTAGTGGAGGTTCGAGGACAAATTGAAGCAGGAGTCAGGTTAGAAAACAGAAGGGGTGGTATACTTCCATGCTTCCCAGAGTCTGCTCAGGTGGGGTGGTCAAACTGGGATGCCACTCGTAGTAGTTTGGGTGGAGCTCATGATGTGGTCAGACTTCACCTTTCTTGGGTGTTTTAATCAGTAGTAAAACAGCAATTAACTATTTTGGCATTTAATGTGCCATTGAGTTTCAGGGTTAACTCCCTCTTGAGGGGAATAAGGACAGTTTACACCTTCCTTAGAACTATTATTTCTGCTGTATGCAGATTTGGGCAGACATTATGGCATCATTTTACATTTGGTTCCCTTTAAAGTTAGGGCTAAAGAAGCAGGGCAGTTCTTTGGTGCATTTGGCTCCTTGCCCCACTGTGGCAGCACAAAGGAGCTAGAAAGCAGCTGCATGTAGTCATCTGAGAATTCCCTTGATACTCAGGAGTTCTCAGCTGGTGCAGTGCATCACTTGCCTGCTCCTGGACCACCTCTCATGGCCAACCCCTGGCACAGGGATTGCGACAGCGCCTGGAAGGTTGTGCTGAGGGTGTGGCCAGAGTGCAGTGTACTCTGAATATTCACAGCTAGTCGATGCTGGTTCTTTGGGGCCATTGCTAGCTGCCACAGGTCAGAGCTGGCCCCAGGCTCTTGTAATCTGTACGAAGACTGAGACCAGCATGGATTCTGAGAAATAGGGACTCCCTGATGGCACCTGACCCTCACTTGCTGTGGTGAATTGAAACATGGCACAGCAGAGAATCTGGTAATTTAAAACAAAGGAGAGCTCAAAATCTGGAGCCCAAGAATTGGCTACCAGATAAAAATATTGTCAAGCCCCTGCAAGCTAGTCTAGATCAATCCCTGGACAGTAGACTTTGACTTGAACTTCCACTGCCCTGGTCTTATTCATTGCTCTCATGTAATGAATTTACACCATAAGCGAATTAGCCTTATTTTTCTGAATGTTGTTCTGTTTGTTTGTAGTGTCTCCTTCCTGTTTGTAGATTGTCTACCTTTGGGTACTCTACTCTCAGCGGGAAAGGCCATAAATTTCCATTCTCCTTTCAGTGTGTTCAACCAGATCATGTGTTCTGCTTATAAATCTACTTTTAGTGAGACATAATTTTTATGGTGGTGGTTTCAGTTTAGGATTAAGTAAGTATTGATTAACTAACACACTGTCTGATTTACACAGATTGTCCCTGGAAGGCATCTTCTCAAAAGTCAATACTAACTGTATGAGTGAGTCTCAGAGCCTAGAACTGCAGAGATCCATCAGAAATTGAGCTGTGTGATTAAATTGTTCTTAAGCATGGCAGATTCAGAATTCCTGACTTGATTTACCACCCGATTTGTTTTGTAGCTGCACAGGATTCAGAATAACACTGTTGGTTTCTTTGCCACGTTGGACTCTGTGTCCAGCTCTTCCTTGGGATAGTGAATGCTCTTTTCTTGCGGCTGGTCCTAAGGAGTCAAAAAGGTTCTTCCTACTCTGGGAGCTCAGTGAGATAACCCCTTTTATACTGATCTATAATTTTATTTGGGCTGTGAACATATTTAACTCTGCCAACTTGATTGTTTTCAATATAGCGGATGGATTGGTTAAACAAAAGCTCTGCAACAGACTTTCCTCTGGGTCTCCCAGTGCATTTTGTGGTGCAGTTCTGTTTAGACTGTAAGCTCCTTGGGGCAGGGATCATGCCTTTTCTTCTATGTCTTGAATAGTGCCAAGCTCCCCATTGGTCCTTAATGAAATAAGAAGTAATGGTTTCTAAGCTGGTTCCCACCTCTGATTCAGTCTATGATCTCTTATGGATCATCTTGAACACTGGCTTGTGTTCTACTGAGTCTCAACTCTTCCTCCACTGAAACCCTTGCCCCATGCTTTTATTTTCTCTCATCTTGACCCTTGCCACTCCCTTCTCTATGCCCACCATAAGTCTGAGCTCTGCAGATTCTAGCAGCCACACAATGCTTTTGCCTAACTTTTTTGTATACGCAAAGAGGCATAACCACATCAGCCATATTTTCAGACAACTCAGCTGCCTCCCCTTCACTTTTTGATTGAGTACGAAATTCCACTCCTTATTTTGAAAACTCTTTCTGGACATGCCCCACATGCTTCACAGACTCCAGGCCAGGGACACCCCAGAAGCAAGGGTTACCTCTTCTGTGTTTGGGTGGCAGCTGCATTCAGAGGTCTTCACCCATGGGATAACACCACCCTGTCCAGGAGGATTTACCAGGCCTCCTTAGGAAAGGTGCTGAATGAGATTGGCCCCTCCTCTTCTTTAATACATAGTCTGTACTTATGATTGAATCTGAAAATACTGTGCAAAGGAAGGTACACATTATTATCCTTATTTCACAGATGGGGAAACTGAGGCATAGGGGGAAGTGACTTACTAAAGGTCATGCAGCAGGGCACTGGTGCAGTTGAGAATAGAACCCATGACTTCTGTCTCCTAGTCCTGTGCACTATTTCCTGGAAGATGTTCCCTTCCTTGGCCCACCAATTCTGCCAACTGGCTCCCAAGTGGAATGGGGTTGTGGGTTCCTCCTCTCCCTAAGGACTTTCTGCTGTGAGGGCTCACAGAAACCTGGCCTGTCATTTCTCTTCCTCTCGTTTCTCCCTTTTCATGTGTGGAACTGGCCTATTCATCTCTCCCCAACTATTTTGCCATGCTTAGTACAAACTTATCCTCTGAAGCTCCTGCCATTTGGAACAGCTTTTCGTTATCTGTATTGTTGATTCCAATTCCAAATCACTCTTCAGATCTCAGGTTTTGATATTGTCTTTCATGGGTGTACCTCTGAATTTCTGTCTGCCTCTGTTTTGTTTAGCTTGATAAATACGTAATGGAGCTCAAGGGTAAAGCATTTGGGGATGTGGTGTGCATGGAGAATGCTGTAGAAAGAAAAGTTTTATATTATTGATTTGCATCAGTGTAATCTTTGCTCTTTTAGTATCATATATACCACTCTTCTCAATGGCATATGGAATGTTTTTATTAAATAAAGCAGTAGAAACCAAATAAGGCTGATCTTTCTGCACCCAGTTTCCCTCACAAACTAAACTCAACAGTCCCAGGAATCATTTTGGTTACTTCTCAATGCCCCATTACAATCTTTAGTCTTCCTATAATGTGGTGATCAGAATTACACAATACGCTCAATGTAATCTTAGAATAGTCTTATATAGTGCCAGAATAAGTTATGCTGATTTATACTTTGTGCTTCGTTATATTCATTGCAAGTTCTTATTTGCATGCTTGACATTTAAATATACTGTATTTTGAATGTGTGATTTTTATTTTGAGACCTTTATTAAGCAACTCCAGTCTAAGGGTTTAATTGTTACTGATAGCTAAGAGTATAATTGCCTTGATAAAATATCATGACTATATTAAGCTAATGGAAATTGCTTCTAGAATTGGGTGAACACAAACCATTTTACTATTTGAAAAAGGCTGTTTCAAGAGAGCCACTAATATCATTCACCGATACATTCGCAGAATCTCTTTATTTTAGAGAACGAACAGACGAGATGAAAGGGATGTGTTCTGGGAGGAAGCTGTTTGCAGTAATTTAGGGGCAGTATGCGAGAACAAGTATAATTGGAAGGAGGAGGCATCTTCAAATTAAAAAGAAAATATTGTAATGGATACCTAGTTGGAGACCTGAAGTGCTTTGAGTGGGGAAGAGAAATCAATATTCCCTGATACAGACATGCTTTTCTCCTGCTTCATTTTTCCTTTGTAAGCCTAATCTATTTGCCTGATTCCATGATGTGTGTGTACCTGACTCTGATTTCATTTAGTTCCTCTACTTTCCAGCTAAGAAAGTGACAGTGGAATGTAGTTCTGTTAGGCTCTTGTTAGTCTGCCACAGAATTACTCTTGAAGGCTTCAAGGCTCCCTCACTTGCTGACTTATCGGACTGGCATTCTGGTTCACATCTACATCTTCATGCAGTTCTAGGGCCAGAAGTGGTCTCCAGACCAGAAATGATTCCTTCTACCTCTGCTTCACTTACTATAACTATTGGAGAGACAAGGTGGGGGAGGTTATATATTTTATTGGACCAACCCCTGTTGGTGAGAGAGACAAGCTTTTGCGCTTACACACAGTTCTGTGTAAGCTCGAAATCTTATGTCCAATAAAAGATATTACCTCACCCACCTTCTCTCTCTAATATCCTGGGACCAACACGTAGAGCCCTCTGCAGATACAAAATCTGTATCTGCATCCGATCTGCAAAAATGATCTGCAGATATAAAGCGGATAGCCACTGATTTGCAGGGCTTTAGATATAAAATTTGGATCCGCATCCAGCCACGATCTGCAAAAATGGTCCACGGATGCAGATATCTGCAGATATAAAGCACACGTCCATGCATTTGCAGGGCTCTACCAACACGGCTACAACAACAGTGCATATAACCACTAGAGCAGTTTGAAACCTTGGGCTGTCCTTGTATTGCTTCTCTTTTAAGTTTGTTTTTCTATACTAATACTGCTCAGACTTGTCTTGGTAATATCTCACATAACTGATTCATTTTATTGTCCTAATTTTTCACAGCTAGAGGGTAAATCCTGCTCTGACTCTGACCTTGGAGGTTTCCTGATCTAGGTACTGGTGGAGGGCAGGATTTGGGGGAGGCATCCAGGTGGTATCTGTTATGCTGGGAGGGGATTTACTGCTACACAGGTCTTCCCTGACTTTCCCTGTAAGCGGGGAGCCGTGAAAGGGCCCACAGAGTTGACTCCAGCCATTGCTCTGGGAAGAGAGTTCTTCATCTTGGCCTCTGTGCTCCAGCAGCTTGCACTGGGTTCTGGATTTGCATCAAAGTGCGCAAAAGTACTTATAGCAAGTATCAGAGATGATTTCTATGCAGAGAGATGCTAGATTACTGTGTCTATTGTGTTTTATAAACACAGGCTTGTCCCTTTTCTCCTATTGATGGTGTATCTGACAGTATTTTTAATTACAACAAAGGTGTTTAGAGCCTTTTAAATGTGCTATAAACCATGGGGTCTATTCTCAGGGGTTTAGAAGTAAGATTCCTTCTCCCTGAATGATGACTAGGTTCTGTTTTCTCCTAGCAAAGGAACATTAATATATTCTAAGAGGTTAGATTATGAAAATTAGAAATACACTCATAAAAGAGGAATTTATTTGACCTTCAGTCTCCACATTTCCTCTCAATAAAGGTCTTTGTGGCCTCAAAAGCTAAAATATTTTATATTCAATAAAAGAAAACTAAGTTAATCCAATGATATAGCTGAGAATTTAAACACACCAAAGTCAGGCAATTCAAAGTTATGGTTCTCTCAGCAACCAACCTTTTTATGCATCTCCTGTGCTCTCTTGCTGCATGTTCTGTGCAGTTTATGCCTTAAGCCCCCAAGTCTTGAATTATGAAAGGTGGTGAGTGGGGATAGAAGAGAAGCCTGCTGGGAAGTAGACTGGGGAGGAGGAGCTGCAGTTGAGGGAAGTAGGGCAGACAGCAGAGACATCTGGTGAGCAAGATGAAGGCTGACGTGAGCTGGTAATTACAGTAGCTGATTGAAGTGGGTGGGGAAAGGCTTGGGCAGCATCTAAGGGTAAGTGAGGGAAAGGAATGATTTTTGGGCAGGATCCAAAAGCATTTAGAGCATGGTTGTGATGGGATCCCCGGTGTGCAGCCTGGGACTGTGGGACCGCTGTACCCTTCTTAACTCTCCAGCCTGGGTTGTCTCTCACAACGCTTTGCTAGTGACAAGCAGCAAACCCCTCCAGGTGCTATCATCACTCAGCACAACTGTATGTGGAGTCCCACACCCAGCTAGATTGCATGAATGCTCTCAGAGTCACTCATGAATCACACAGCGTAAGGCACCAGCCAAATCCCCCCAGCTCCCAGGCTTGTACCTCAGGAATATACTGTTTTGCACTACTCAAGACGAGCAGTGCAAATTTATTAGTTGGTTCACCACTTCATATGGAAAGTGGACATACACCAACCTTTGGAAACCTGAGCAGGTTCATCAGACACTTCAGGCAAACTCACTGGTAAAGATAAACCGTTAAACAAATTTATTGACTACAAAAGATAGATTTTAAGTGATTATAAGTGGTAGGTTAAAAAGTTAGAGTTAGTTACCAAAATAAAATATAAGCACGCAGTCTAAATTCTCAACCTTATTAGACTGGGCAACATCTAGATTAAACAGTTCTTCTCACCCCACTGGATATTGCAGTCCTTAATATACAGGTTTGTCCCTTAAATCTGGGCAGTCTCCTCTGTTGGAGTCTTCTCATTGTCTTTGTTGCTTGCAGCATAGGTGAGAGCAGGAGAAAGGCCAAGCATGGGGCCCCTGTGTTCTGTTGTATAGGCTCAGTCCCATGTGCTTGGAATACACAAGTCCAGGCATGTCTGGTGGGCATTGCTGAATCCCCAGGCAAAATTGAGCAATCCCCTGGTGTGGCCTTATGCTGGTGAGTCATTGAATTGTACAATGGCTATTGATGGTGCTTTGACACCCACCCAGGCGTTGGTTACTTTTCTTTCTGTTGTCTCTGGGGAGCTAATATCTGAGCGCTTCTCAAACCCACAGCATATTTTAGTGACAACCATACAACACGCTCTCATAACTTCATATGCATTAATGATATACATATTTAGATAGAACAGTGACTTTCAGCAGATCATAACCTTTCCCTTGATACCTCACACTGCCTACTTTATATGCAAGATCATAATTATATATAAATAAGGAATATGGGGGTTACAGGACATTCCCCCAAGACACAGAATGTCACAATGTCCATTGTGTCTACGATAGGGGATCAGCTGTGTGAGAGGTTTACACAGGTCTAGCATAAGTATGAAGGTGTTAGTATCTCTGTGCCATTTAGAGAGTTACCTTCGCTGTGAAGGCTACAACATTGAATTCCTCGACTTCTGTGCTTTTAAATCCTCAGATGTAAAACTGGGCTAGCAGAGTTTACTCTTTTTCTTTTAAAAAAAGAAGTGGAGAGAGAGACAATCAAGTGATTGCACAATTGGCTTATTTCATGGGCGATAGGAGGCTCTAGTAGAGTTACACCTCCATCATCAGCCAGTCAGAGTATCTTTCTTTCAAACAATGTCCAAGGGTTCACTGTTGAATTTTAAGGGGTTTTAGAATGGCTCTCCACCTAGTATTGTTCAATAATAACTTTCTTGTTCAGTGCCTGTTTGCAGCACCTCTCTTCGACTGTTGTGAATATTTGATTAATATTTTAGAAGGAAAATGATTCATCTTTGAGTGATTGCACATGTGCATTCCACTCTTGGTGTGCGCTCACCCCACACACCATTCTTACCCCCCCATGATGGCTGTTGGAATTGCATGGCTTACCTTGTCTAGCTGATAAGTATTTAATTAATAGTGTAGATAGGGTTAGATTCTTTTCCAATCCCTAGTTTTGGGGTTTCTGTTTCTCAGGTCCAAGGGCTGCCTTGGTCACCAGGCTTCAAACCCTGCATTTCTTGTGCTTGGCTGTTGCCGATGAGCAATCCACACTCAAGCTGCTTGAAGTGTTTAGGGAAAGCTCATTTTCAGTATCGTTGCCAGATTTGCAAAGACTTTAAGCCCAGGACAAAGAAAGACAGAAAAGCCAGGCTAAAGTTTTTGCTCATGGAGGTGGCCCTGAGACCTCTGTCAAAGCCTAGCCGTTCTGACTCAGCACCGAGTGCTTCGACATTGATCAGGAGTGCGCCTCCTATGTTGTATAAGACCCAGCACCGCTTGCCCTCCCCAGTGCTTAAGAAGAGATATAAGGCCTCTAAACAGATCATTGAGAGAGGAAGTTCGCGGCACCAAAATCTTCTCAGCATGGGGATAAGCGTAGAATGCAGCTGAAACCCAAGCACTCCTCTATACTGGTAGTGCAGAAACCAGCACTGTTGATTCCAGCACCCACCCACGGAGTGCAGGGCCCAGAGGGGTGCCTTCTATGTCTGCAGTACCTCAGCAACCTGAGACTGTCTTGGTACCGACCATGCCCCGTGGGTGTTTGTGGCAGCAAAAGATCTGCTGAGCCTATCAGTACTGGTGTCGCTGGCAGTGCAGGAGACCGTGCTTTTGGTACCAGCAGATGGAAGGGCGCCAATATCGTTGGTGCAGCACACGGTACCGCGACAATCTGCATTGTCTCAGACTTCACACCTATGGTACCATGAAAGGAAAAGCCCACAATGTTGGCTGCTCTTCACTGACATGGCACCAGTCTCTGGCACCATCAGGAGCAGCCTCTCCTGGGTCAGCAGAGGGTGATTCTTTGTCCTCGGAATTGGAGATTGGCTCCTACGTTTCCCATCTCACCCCTGCCGATGCGTATAAAAGAGCTATTGAAGAGGTTGGTCTCAAGTTTGGGGATCAAGGTGGAGGAGGTTGAGGAGTCCTTACTGATATTTTGTTCACCACAGAGCTGTTACGGGTGGACTTACCTATTAATGAGGCAATTTTGGAGCTGGTTAAGTCTCTCAGGCAGAGCCCTTCGTCCCTTCCTCCCACCTCAGAAAGGGCTGACCTTAAATATTATGGTCCTTCTGTGACGTTATCTGATTAAAATATGACCATATAGATAATAGTTGCAACCACTGTTATATATTTGCAGCAGATTTTGTACAAAGGTTGTCAAGTGAGGTGTCTATGAAAAGGTTGATTTGCTGGTTATGATTATGCTATCTGTATGCATGTATCATTTTTGTATTTGAAGTTATAAGTATTGGCTCTGTACTTGGATTTCGAATGTTTGCTCCTGGGGTACCGCCCACAAGGTAGCTAGCCAGTACATCTTGGAGGGACTATTCAAATTAAGTGGCTGATGGGAGACGCCCATCTACACTGAGTGGACTGTCATGTAAATGTGCAGTCTGGAGTGTAGGTAATGGCTTCCTGCAATGAGTGAGCGAAATTGGGCATGAACATGTGACTTGCCCATGTGACTCCAAACTCCATCTTGTTGCTGTAATTTTCCACAGTAAGAACAATGGGATGCCCTCCACATGGCAAAAGCTATAAAAGGCCCTGGAAACACCTCCATTTTGTCTTCAATCCTGCTTCTTACCTCTGGAGTAACTGCTACAAACTGAAGCTCTGAACAAAGGACTGAATGACCCATCCAAGCTGTGGATGTATTCCAGAGACTTGACTTAAATCAGCAGTTTATTCCATCACTGCTACAAGCCTGAACCAAGAACTTTGCAATTATTGTATCTATTTGATTTTTTTAACCAATTTTAACTCTCACTTTTCCTTCTTTTTATGAATAAACCTTTAGATTTTAGGTTCTAAAGGATTGGCATCAGTGTGATTTTTTGGGTAAGATGTAAGTTATATATTGACCTGGGTATGTGGCTGGTCCTTTGGGATCAGAAGAACCTATTATTTGATGGGACTGGTTGTAAAGAACCACTCATCTCTGAATCCAGTGTTTTTGGTGGTGATATAAGAACTGGAATGCCTGAGGAAACTGCCTTTGTTTTCTTGTTAGCCAGTGTGGTGAAACAGAAATTTACTTTTCTTGCTGGCTTGGTATATCCTATGGGGGATTAGCCACCAGTCTTGGGGTGTATCTGCCCTATTTCTCAGCAGTTCCTCCTGTATTTGGCATCCTCAGTTGTGACCCACTCTCATTTTCTCAATCCCCCTTAACCCCCCGATTCTCTGGTGGTGGTAGCAGCCAATGAACAGGAACGGCAGGGCCAACAGGCGGCAATGCCCACATCAAAGGATAATAAAGAAACATCTGACGAAGTGGGTATTCACCCACGAAAGCTTATGCTCCAATACGTCTGTTAGTCTATAAGGTGCCACAGGACTCTTTGTCGCTTTTTACAGATCCAGACTAACACGGCTACCCCTCTGATACTAAAAAAAAAAACCCTAGATTTTCTTGGTAGAAAAGTTTATTCTACTGGCAGGTTCCAATTCAGAATTGCCAGCCAAGAAGCCCTTTTGGGACATTATGATTTTAATGTTTGGGGCTCCATGTTAAAGTTTAGGGACATGTTGCCAGACGGCGCTAGACAGGAGTTCTCCACTTTAGTTTATGAGGAGAAATCTGTAGTGAGAACTTCACTGCAGGCTGCACCAGATGTGGCATACTCGGCTGCTAGGACCATGGCTTCTGTGGTTTCCATGCACAGGAGCTCTTGGATGGAGTCCTCGGGGCTTCTGCAAGAGGTCCAACAAACAATACAAGATCAGCCCTTTGAAGGATCTTCACTTTTTTCAGAGCAAACAGACTCTAAGCTCCATGGCTTGAATGACTCTAGGGTGACTTTAAAGTCTTTGGGGTTGTCCTGGGACTTGATCAGGCAGGCATTTCCCCACCAAGCAAAGTGACTTTGTGTTCCACAAGATCACTAGCTCCCTCAGTTGCATTTCTTGTGCAAGGCCCTGTCCAGGAAATTTTGTAGAGCGGCAATCTAGTCTTCCTTCCACACCTTCGCATCCTGTTATGCCATCACTCAGCACTCTAGGCACAATGCTAAATTTGGATGAGTTGTACTCCAGTCTGTGTGTTTATAGACTCCATTCACTCCTCCTACCTGATAGCTTGTGAGTCACCAAGAGTGGAATGCACGTGTGCAATCATTCAAAGAATTAAAAACAGTTGCTAACCTTCTGTAACTGTTGTTCTTTGAGATGTGTTGCACATGTCCATTCCATGACCTGCTGTCCTACCCCTCTACACTGGAGTTGTCAGGCAAGAAGGAACTGAGAGATCTCTGGAGTGGCTGCGCCCTTTACACTGGTATGCAGTGGCATGCAACAGCACAGAGAGCATGAGCCACCCCGACAGATACCACTGAGGGAAAAATTTCTGACAATTGTGCATGGAGTGCTCAGACTTGAAGAGTGGAATGGACATGTGCAACACATCTCAGAGAGCAGTTGCGGAATGTTAGTAACTTTTTTTTAAAGAAACACAGGATAAATTATCTTTGACCCTAACTTGTTGTATAAAAGAGAAATTAAATGGTCCCTATTTCATGAGTATTTTCCACGCTTGTATTTCAAACAGAGAAGGCAGCATGGTTTAGTATGCACTGAGCTATGTGGGGCACTAGTTGCTGGTGGTCTGTGGAGATCTGGCTAGTCATAGGATTCTAGCTGCCACTCCTTATTTTCAGCAGGCATTCATCTTAAATGTCTAAGAATAAATTGGGTAAATATCTTCCTAAAATTACTTCTCTGTGTAAGGAATTGTGTAGTTGCCACAAGGCTATAGGATAAGATAGTGAATTGCACAGGAGATGATCAGTAACTGGAGAGGCAGTGCCTATTAAGTTGTGAACTATACAGTGAAAATGCTTGAGAATCCTTGGTATACTGAACTGAGCACAGGCCTGGGAGCAAAAATTGACTAAATTATAATTCTGCCTTTGACACTGACTTGCTGTTTGGTCTTGGGTGAAGGTCATGTGTACTCTGACTGCAAACAATGGAATTTACCTAGAAAGCTGGCATTTTGTTGAACTGCTGTGGCATTCCATGTTTTGGCTGTTGAATCTGCCATTTCTCTCTGCTTCACCAGGACTTGGCTGTTGCTTCTTCATTCTGTGAAGCTTTCACCACAAGGGGGAGTGCATTGCAAAGCTCTTATTCTGATGTGCTGCTGCCTGTAAAAGGGGAGCCATAAAGTAGAAAAGCAGTTCTTCTAGAAAGTCAAGTATAAAAGTATAATAAAGCAGACCAAGAAAGAATTTGAAGAACAGCTAGCGAAAGAGACAAACAGTAACAGCAAAATTTGTAAAGTGCATCAGAAGCAGGAAGCCTGCCAGTCGGTAGGGACACTGTATGATTGAGGTGCTAAGAAAGACCAGGCTGTTGTGGAGAAGCTAAATGAATTCCTTGCTTTAGTCTTCAGTGCAGAGGATGTGAGAGAGATCCCCATATCTGAGCCATTCTTTTTAGGTGACAAATCTGAGGAAGTGTCCACGATTGAGGTTGTCAGTAGAGATGGTTTTGGAACTAATTGACAAAATAAACATTAATGAGTCACCAGTACCAGATGGTATTCACCTATGAGGTTTGAAGAAACTCAAATATGAAATTGCAGAACTACTAACAGTGGCATGTAACCTATGGCTTAAATCAGCCTCTGTAACAGATGACTGGAGGATAGCTAATGTAATGTGGATTCTTGAAAAAAGGCTCCAGAAGCAATCCTGGCAATTACAGGCCGGTAAGCCTAACTTCAGTACCAGGAAAATTGGTTGAGACTATAGTAAAGAACAGAATTATCAGACATATAGAGGAATATGATATGTTGAAGAGTTAGCACAGTTTTGTGAAGGGAAATCCTGCCTCACCAATCTATAACATTTTTTTAAAGATGTCAGTAGGCATGTGGACAAGGATGATCCAGTGGATATAGTGTACTTGAACTTTTAGAAAGCCTTTGACAAGGTCCTTATGTGACAGGTTGGATCACAGAAACCGCCTTGGGAACTCCCAGCCAATGTGCCAAGACTACTTCTGCCCCTGCTTTCCTGCCCTGGCAGCTTAGGACTCCAGTACCCTGCCTGGTTTGAGCCAGACCTGCTAGCCTGCTGCAAACCCAGACCCAGGTCTGGACCATGTCCCCTAACAGTTGTAGGCTTAAACTGAAAGCAGCTTACAGAAGTGTTTCTGTCTTTAACACTCAGATGCCCAACTCCCAAATAAATCCGTTTTACCTTGTATAAAGCTTATACGGGTAAACTCATAAATTGTTCACCCTCTATAACACTGATAGAGAGAGATGCACAGCTGTTTGCCCCCCCGCCCAGGTATTAATATATACTGAGTTAATTAATAAGTAGTAGTAACAGACAGAACAAAGTGAATTACCAAGTGAAATAAAATAAAACACGCAAATCTAAGCCTAATAAAGTAATACAACTGAGTACAGATAAAATCTCACCCTGAGAGATGTTTCAATAAGTCTCTTTCACAGACTGGACGCCTTCCTAGTCTGGGCACAGTCCTTTCCCCTGGTCAGGACCGGCTTTAGGCCGATTCCGCTGAATCGGGCCCCGCGCCTAAGAGGGCCCCGCAGCTGTCCACCCCGCCCCCAGCTCACTTCCCCCTCCTCCCCTCCCCTGAACGCTCCGCCCCCTGCTCCTCCCCCTCCCCTGCTTCCCGCGAATCAGATGTTCGCGGAAAGTCTGAAAACAAGCAGGGGCAGGCGGCAGCAGATAAGCTGGGGGGGGGGCGCGAGGAGGGATCCGGGGAGGCGCGGCCCAGTCCGGTCCCGGCCGAGCGGCTCCCTCCGGCCCCGGACCCGGCCGAGCACCCCCGGCCCGGCGGCTCTGGCTCCAGCCCGGCTCAGATCCCGGGGCGCCGGCCCCAGAGCCGGCCGAGCACCCCCGGCCCCGGCCCGAGTGGCTCCAGGCTGGGTCGGCTCGGCTCGGGCCACAGGGCGCCGGCCCCGGTTCCGGCCGAGCGCGCCGGCCCAGCCCCGCGGCTCCGGCCCCGGTGCCGGATGAGCACTCCTGGCCCGAGTGGCTCCGGCCCGGCTCGGCTTGGGCCCCAGGGTGCCAGCCCCAGCGGCTCCGGCCCGGACCCAAGCCCCGCGACCCTGGCTGGAGCGTGGTCCGATTCCTGGGGGCGGGGCTTACCAGCGGCAAGCCCCGCCCCCAGGAATCGGGCCCCGCTCTTGCTAAAGCCGGCCCTGCCCCTGGTACAGCCCTTGTTCCAGCTCAGGTGGTAGCTAGGGGATTCCTCATGATGGCTCCCCTCTTTGTTCTGTTTCACCCATTTATGTATCTTTTGCATAAGGCAGGAGTCCTTTGTCCCTCTCTGGGTTCCTGCCCCCTCCTTCTCAATGGAAAAGCACCAGGTTAAAGATGGATTCCAGTTCAGGTGACATGATCACATGTCAGTATAAGACTTCATTACCTACTTGCCAGCACCCACGTATACAGGGAGACTTACAAGTAAAACAGAGCCATCTGCAGACAGTTGTCCTGGTTAATGGGAGTCATCAAGATTCCAAATCACCATTAATGGCCCACACTTTGCATAATTACAATAGGCCCTCAGAGTTATATTTCATATTTCTAGTTTCAGATACAAGAGTGGTACATTTATACAAATAGGATGACCACACTCAGTAGATTATAAGCTTTGTAATGATACCTTACAAGAGACCTTTTGCATGAAGCATATTCCAGTTACATTATATTTAAACTCATTAGCATATTTTCATAAAATCATAGAGTGCAATGTCACACCCTCACCAGAGGTTCTTAAGCAAAGTAAGCAGTCATGGGACAGAGAAGGTCCTCTCATAGATCAATAAGCTGTTAAAAGATAGGAAACAAAGGTTAGGAATAAATGGTCAGTTTTCAAAATGGAGAGGGTAATAGCAGGGTCTCCACGGATCTATATGGGAGCCAGTGCTGTTCAACATATTCATAAATGACCTAGGAAAGGAGGTGAACGGTGAGGTGGCAAAATTTGGAGATGATACAAAATTACTCAGGATAGTTAAGTCCAAAGCTGACTGCGAAAAGTTGCAAAGGGATCTCACAAAACTAGGTGACTGGGCAACAAAATGGCAGATGAAATTCAATGTTGGTAAGTGCAAAGTATTGCACACTGGGAAAAAAAATCCCATCTATACATACAAAATGATGGGGTCTAAATTAGCAGTTACCATTCAAGAAGATGATCTTGGAGTCATTGAGGATACTTCTCTGAGAACATCTGCTCAATGGGCAGCAGCAGTCAAAAGAAAAAGCTAATAATGTTAGGAACCACTAGGAAAGGGATAGATAATAAAACAGAAAATATCATAATGCCATTATATAAATGCATGGTATGCCTACTCCTTGAATACTGCATGTAATTCTGGTTTCCCCATCTCAAAAGAGATATATTAGAAACAGAAAAGGTATGGAGACGGGGCATGAAAAATAATTAGGGATATGTAACAACTTCCATACAAGGAGAGATTCAAAAGATTTGGGACTGCCAGCTTAGAAAAGAGAAACTAATGAGGGGTATGATAATGGTATATAAAATCATGACTGGTGTGGACAAAGTGAATAGGGAAGTGCTATAGACCCTTTCACATAACACAAGAACTGGGGGGGCGGGGTGTCGCCCAATGAAATTGATAGGCAAAAAGTTTAAGACAAACAAAAGGAAATACTACTTCACTCAGCACACAGTCAGCCTGTGGAACTCATTGCCAGGGGATGTTGTGAAGGCCAAATGTCTAACTGGGTTTGAAGAAAAATTATATAAGTTCATGTGGGATAGGTCCATTAATGGCTATTAGGTAAGATGGTCAGGGCTATGGGTGTCCCTAAACTTCCAACTGCCAGAAGCTGGGACTGGGACTGGATGACAGAGGATGGATTTCTTACAATTGCCCTGAATCGTGGCACTGGCCACTGTCAGAAGACAGGATTCTGGGCTTGATGGACCTTTGGTTTGACCCAGTACGGCTATTCTTATGGCTAGCTAGGACCACCCTTGCCTATCTTGAAGGTAGGTGCCCTGGAGAGAGAATGTGGCAGCCAGAGCTGCAGGTGCTGATTAGAAATCTGTGTGAGTGGCAGCATGAGTCGCATCCTCTTGGGAACAGCAGGTGCAACAGCAGGGATCCCTTCTCCCTCCTCCTGTCTCTCCCCATGGAAAGGTATGGGTGTCAGCAGGGCAGAGGGTCCAATACTTACCCAGCAGCTGGGTGGGTCTGTTTGGAGGGCAGGGTAGGAGTAATGAGGATTAATTCCATGTGCTAAACGTGAGGATTTAATTTAAGAAACTGCATGAATGTGCAGTAATTTACTCCAATTTATGCTATATAAAGTGAGCATCCACAGAGTGCATGCTGAAAGAAATAGTGATCCATTAATTGTATAAATACCAAAGTCATTTTAGCTCTAATTTAACATGTTCCATTTTAACTTTAAAAAAAAAAAAAAAAAAGGTGTCTAGCTACTTCTGCTTTTTGGGAGGCTCACCGGTGGAACAGACGGCAGACGCTTGCTCACTCTTACTAATTTAGCATTTGCTCTACTTTGTAAGATTGTCCTTTCACTTTCACAAATGAGGAAAAGTTCCTTTTCATTTTAAAATTTAATTTTCAGGTGTTAATATATTGCCCTTTGAGGCTACCTTCCTGGGCTGACATTTCTATTATAGTCATTTAAAAAAAAGCAAAAGTCCTGCCTATTTTGTTACTGGGAAATACCATTTGTAGTGTTATTAGAAAGCTGACTTTTTCAGAAATATTGTTGCATTATCCCTCAGGAGGTCAGCTGCAACTTAGCGTTGAGGAAAAAAATACAGAAAGAGAAAAGCAATTTCAGGAAATATAATGAAATCTAAACAAAATGCTTTTATCCCTCTCCGTTGTGAAGGTGTTTATTAAGATAGGGTTTGTGGGAGTTTTGGTGCCTGGAAGAGAGGTGCTTGTAAGCTGCCTCAGGCAGTAGTTTAAAAATGGAAAAGGGGGACGGGGAGGAGTTGTGACCTTTTGCATGAAGTGAATGTGAAAACGCAAATGGCATTGCTTACTCCAGTGGCATCTCTTCCCCTCTCTCTCCTAATCCACCCCATGATTTTCCCTTTTTCCGACTGAGGTGTGAATATGCACTCGAGAGAGCGAGAATGATCAAAGCCTCTTATTTAAGGCTATGTGACAGCATTTGACAGAATTTCTGTTGCTCAGAGCAGTCCTCTGGAAGTAATTCATTCTGCAATCCCTTTAAGAAAAACCTTACCTTTAGTTCTCTCATTTGCTCCCAGAACAAATGCCAGGCTTGTCACTCTTTCCCCCCCTCTTCTTCATCCCCAGTTTGGTGCGACTGTGCCTTTTATTCTCCCTGAGCCGATGCTTTTCGTGTTTAGAGCATCTTCTTGGGGACCAATGCAAATCCCATGGCAGCTCTCTGCTTTGGGTAAGTGTGCCATTTGTGCTGCGTTAGTCAAAGGAGCTTTAGTTACTGTTTGCTACAAGGAAACTCCTATTTAAATAATTTTGTATATTCCCAAGCAGAAATGTAACACATAATGGCCATCTCTCTGTGGAATGCATTGGCTATGACAAGAGGCAGTGACAATGACAATAGCACAGCTCACAGGTAGGTCAGCAAGAACAGAGGGAAGGTGCATAATGGGGCAGGTTTATCATATTAGAGGCTACAACTTCAGCCTCTTCTACCAATCAAAAGAAACCATTAAAAAAAAGAAAAGTAGTTTTTAAATAAAAGCAATATTTGTTATCGGCCAAGATGTTTAGCACTGAACATCTTTGCACATCAGTTTCCCACATGAGATGTTGATCTGTGGCTATCTTTCTGGCCACCTACCTCCATCCCTTTTTCTACTCTCATAAATGTAAGGGAGGAGGTTGAAAATGCTGGCATTGGTGAGTGTCTCCTGAGTGGAATGCTGCACAATTGTAAATAATAGCTGCTGTATGCTGGCGTTTGTCAAACCAAGTGTGTGTGTGTGTGTGTGTGTGTGTGTGTGTGTGTTTATTTATATATATATATATAATTTATATATATATATAAAAAAACAGGGTGATAAATATAGACACTGACTATTCTATTTTTTACTTGATACAAAGTTAAAATTATCATATGGAAGATAGTGTTAATTGTTGTGAACTCACTGGCACGGAGTGTTAGTAGTAAAACTCAGAGGAAAGCACATTCTACTGAAATCTGCTTTCAGTCACAGTGACACCGGGATGGTGGAGGGAAATCTTTTCACTTGCAAAGGCGATGGGGATGTCTTTTGGGCTGTTTCACTCTTTATACTTTTTCATCCTCTTCTGTCAGAATCAAGTCCAATCCTGCTTGCTTCCAGAGCTCATTCCGTTCCTACTTCATTTCAAGGCTCACTAAAAAACCCCAAGTTCTGTGTTCCTTATTCAGACCCTAGTATGTTCACTAACTTCTAAGAAATGTAAATCTTGACACTACTCAAGCACTGAAGAAAAGTAGGTCATGTGAAAATTGATTGTGGCATTCAGAAAGCTCACAGACGATACAGCTTCCAGAGGTTTTCTGTTAAAATAGGTTTAATTTTTTTTAAATCTGAAAGCAGTTTGAGACTGTTCTGAAATATGACAAAATGCAGCACTGGGTTAATTGGTTTCCAGCAACTATTCAACAGTAGCCCTGGCTTATTAGAATTGCATCTACGTGGAACTTGACAACAGATTGAGAAATTAATGCCTGTGATATAATGTGAAGAAAGCAGTTTGGGTTTGTTTGTAGAAAGGGGCAGTATTGGGGAGTTGGCCCAGGATTCTGAATTTCTTCCACTTTATTGCCACCATTCCTGGGCTCTCTATTGTGATGACTCTTCTGTGCCTGAGTTGGTCAACACTACTCAAAGTGATACAAATGTGTGTTTCTGGTCCAACTTACTTGAGCCAGCTCTTGTATAAAATGAAGTTAGTTATGGATTTAAAAATGCACTTTTTATACATATGTATCATCTTCTTGAAAGACAGCATATCTCAAGAAATGGCATATACATTTGTAGTAATGAAAAAAAGGTGTGACATCCATGGGTTGTTGAGTTGTACCTTTGTGCTGCACATGTCTGGTGTTTCTTTCCCATTCTTCATGTGCTTTGCACGAGGGGTCATACTGGAACGTGTAGATTTACCCATTACCTTTTTTTATTAACTGTTTATTTCAGAAGTTTTAACAGATTTTGATATTTACATGGCATAGATTTGTAAAATAAAACAGTAATCATTACAACAGTAAGCTTTTGTTTAAAGAGACATTCTACAGGATTATACTCATCAGATCTGTCTAACAAGGTATTACCATATTACAGAGTGAGCATCATTACAACATCTGTGACATGTCGTTTCTAGAGAGTTTATGAAATCGAATGGAATCTCTGATTACACATATTTAACAGACCAGGCATGTCTATCAATTGTTAATATTCAGAAAAATTGGACAGGCATGGTGGTTTCTCTGCAGGTGAATGTACTTTGCTGAGTATTGAATAAATGGTTACCAAATACCTAAATATCTATTTACTGTCGGTCTATTTTGTTTGGTGCATTAATATTTCCATAACAACATTTTCTATATTTTTCTGAACCTTTCTTCTAGAGTTGGACTACTTTTCTTTTTCCAGGAGAAAGATCTCAATAGCCTATCAGTTAGTAGCAGATGAGAGATTAATTCTTCATTTTCTTGTGTGTGACCATTTCCATTAGGCAGCCCCAGGGGGATTATCAAAGGATCGTTTGTAATAAACATCCAACAGTTTGTGATATTTGGTTATGAATTTCATCCCAATATTGTCTAATCATTGGACATGACTACCGTATTCATAACATCTCCTATTTCTCCACAATTTTGCCAACATTTATCCCCATTCAGTATCTATATTTATATCTATAATAACTTGACTGGTGTGAGGTACCACTGAAATAATATTTTAAAGACATTTTCTTTTACTGTGCTACTGATTGAAGTGCTTGTTCTCTATCCTGTTCCTCTCGGATAATTTGTCTATCCAGATCCTTTCCCCAGCATATCAGATCTGCACAATTTTTTTGTTAGGAAAGTGGTCTGAAAAGATTTATATAAATTATTTATAATTTTTATTTACTAATTGGCAAGATGCCATTGCATCTGTTAAAGTTAGCTATCTGTATATAATAACATTTCTAGAAAGTTGACAAACATAATGCCTAACTTGAAAGTACTGGTACCATGGAAGTGTGGGCCAGTTAAATTTAGTTTTGAGCTGTAAATGAACAATGTTTCTTTACTAAATAGCTGGCCAATCATTTGTATTCCATGGCTCTTCCAATCTTTAAACCTCTCTGGGTCGTGATTTGCGTTAAGATCTGGATTATTTGCAATGAGTGTCATTGGCGAGGGAACAGAATTTATCTCTAGTTCTATCCCAAACTCCTAGAGCAGCGTTTGTTTAAAGCATGTGTATAAGTTTCTGGAGGGTGTGATTTTTTTTTTTTTATTAATCCATGGTAGCCTCGTGATGTCTACTCTGCCACAGTTTTCTTGTTCAATAAAGACTCAGTTTTTGGCTGGGTTAAAGTGCCCCCAGTCCACTACTGCTTTGAGCTGGCTGTATTGATAGTACCCTAGAACATTTGGAATACCTAGTTTACACTGTTTAATGGTCTCTACAAGGTATCTGCTCTCACTCTTGGTCTTTTCATACACATTCTAACAACATCCTCTGTATTCCTAAGGTTTTATCTGGGATGATTACAGAAAGATTTTGAAACAAGAAAGATAACCTTGGCAAAATGTTCATTTTGACTGGAGCTATTTCCTAAACCAAGAATGTGCTTACTTCCCCCCAGCACTCCAGAACTTTTTTCGTTTGCTGAAGCAGTGGTTTCACGTTTAAATCATAGAGCTCTTCTAGGCAGGTTGAGATTTGAATTCCCAGGTATTTTATGGAATTTGTTGTCCATTTGTACCCAAATGTTTAGGAAGAATAACGTCTCTGGATCTGGCAAATTTGTAGCTAGGTTTTCAGATTTGGCATGATGTACTTTAAATCCAGATGCTTTTCCAAAGTCATGGATTTCTTTAGATACTAATTGTAGGGAAACATTTGGTTTAGATAAAAATATTACATCACCTGTATATAAAGCTGTTGTCTGATGCGTTCCTGCAAGATTTTTCCTGTGATAGATTGATTGATCCTAATCCTCTGTGCAAAAGGCTCTACTCATCTCCATCTTTGTAATATGTAATGGGGGATAGAGGGGAAATTTTGTACCTTATTTCACGAAGACTCACTGGCATGCAGTCACTTCCAAAATGTTCATCAGTTGTCAAACAAAGCAGAGGGGAGAGGAATGTATAGGAGAATAAAGAACTAGATGGCATTCAGTGTAGCAATACTTTCAAAGCGTGATCTTATATGGTGTGTGATGACATGAACTAAGATAATTTTACTGTCAGTCAAATAAATACTTTCTTCCCAGTGAGAAAGTTCACACTTGTGCAAAGGGTCTGCATGAGGTCTGCACCCCACTTAAGTCCCATGTAAGCACTCAAAATAGGATGTAAGTTGCACGTAGTCCTTGAGCTGACCTTCTGCAATGAATTTTATTCAGTGTAAATAAATCAGCTTATAACACAGTAGAACAGAAAGCTACCAGCAACTTGTGGTCTGCTCTACTTGAGAATTCACTCATATTGTGAGTTACATTTTTACAAATTAGTTAAAATTGCCACTTTCTTCATGGAAAACTTTCAGAATTGCTAGGTGTATTGATCCAGCATACCTAATTCCCTTTTCACACAGCTTTCTTTCCAATTGTTGTGAATAACCCTTGGAAGAGAAATTCCCCTTGTTACTTATCTGTCCCTTCTGTTTTGCTCCTGTGCCAGGGTTGATTTTTTTCCATATGGTATGTCTAATGGAGGGACGTTCTAGCTATTAATTTTAGGTACTTATATGGCCCCAATTACCATAGTACCTGAACGCCTCACAATCTGCTCAAAGTCCCACAGGAAGGCTGTGGTAGAGTTAAATCTAAGCTGCTAAATCTTTGGCCAAAATAAAAGGTTGCTTTGCTCCCATTGATTCTCTCATGGAGCCCTATGATGCTTAGATCACCTGACTCCAATTTTTCCTTTTACCTGCTCCTCTCTTGAGAAAATCACCCTCCTTCAAGGCTTGACTTTTTTGTTGCATCACATACGTGCAGCTCTACATCCCTGATGTCACCTCTTCCACAGTATTAATATTAGCACACTTCTGCTTTGAGCCCTGTCACATCTCAGGGGAGATCCTGGATCATTTTGGGGAATCTATATTGCCATGGGAGGATATTGTTGAACTTGGTTTGTATTTGGAGATGTTGGTTTTTTATTTATGTAGACTGGCTGGAGTCCTGTATTTGCAGTGATGAAATCCCTACTTTTGGGCTATAGGTTTATTGACCAGTTATCTTCTCAGGTCATTGTGTCCCACAGGGAGGCCGAGGTCACTTATGAGAGAGATTGCACTTAGTGTAAAAGCTGTATATGTGCACAGTGCAAGTAATGGACATTTCCCCCCCACTTTGTATTAACCTGCACTTGCCTGTGTTCAGTTTATTTGCCTTGTTTCCCAATTGCTAGTTTTGTTAGGTCCTTATGGAGTTCCTCACAATCCTCTCTAGATTCAGTTAACATTATTAACATTTTGTGTTGTCAGCACATTTTGCCATCTTGCTTTTCACCCTCTCTTCCACACTAATATATATACTGAATGAAACTACTAGTACTAATCCCTAGTGCAACCTGTCAATTGCTTTCCATGCCAAGAAATAACACTGGTCTACAATTTTTGAGAAGTCGTCTGCTTCAGAGATAAAATGTGCTATTTATTATGTATTTTGATGTGCTGAATTCAAATATGACAATTAAAACAACTGATTGGCTACTGTTTCTAAGATATTTAAGTTTTTACATTTTATGTCTATGTATATTGTGTAGATAGTAGAGTTTTAATCATAAATTGTAAACCTAGGTCTTTTCATGTGTTTATGGTTGCTTTACATGATAATATTTCACCTGTCCTGTTTATGTAACACTTTAAAAATCAGCAAAAGGGTTATATAAATAAAATGTATTATGAAACAAAAGGCAAAAAACTATTCTGTACATAGTTTAGTCCTATTCAGTGTCTACTCGGCGCTTCTTGGCTTGTCTCTTGTATTCATTAAATGGAGCATCTCTTGTCACTGTCCAGCAATAGTCTGCAAGCATTGATGGGCTCCATTTGCCCTGATAGCATTTCTCCATTGTTGCAATGTCCTGGTGAAATTGCTCGCCGTGCTCGTCGCTCACTGCTCTGCAATTCGGTGGAAAAAAATCTAGATGAGAGTGCAAAAAATGTATCTTTAGTAACATGTTGCAACCAAGGCTTTTGTATGCCTTGAGGAGGTTTTCCACCAACAACCTGTAGTTGTCTGCCTTGTTGTTTCCGAGAAAATTTATTGCCACTAACTGGAAGGCTTTCCATGCCGTCTTTTCCTTGCCACGCAGTGCATGGTCAAATGCATCATCTCGAAGAAGTTCACGAATCTGAGGACCAACAAAGACACCTTCCTTTATCTTACCTTAACTTACCCTTGGAAATTTTCCACGGAGGTACTTGAAAGCTGCTTGTGTTTTGTGTTTTGTCAATGGCCTTGACAAAGTTCTTCATCAGACCCAGCTTGATGTGTAAGGGTGGTAAAAAAATCTTCCTTGATTCAACAAGTGGTGGATGCTGAACACTTTTCCTCCCAGGCTCCAATGACTGTTGGAGTGGCCAATCTTTCTTGATGTAGTGGGAATCTCTTGCACGACTATCCCATTCGCAGAGAAAACAGCAGTACTTTGTGTATCCAGTCTGCAGACCAAGCAAGAGAGCAACAACCTTCAAATCGCCACAAAGCTGCCACTGATGTTGGTCATAGTTTATGCACCTCAAAAGTTGTTTCATGTTGTCATAGATTTCCTTCATATGGGCTGCATGACCAACTGGACTTGATGGCAAAACATTGCCGTTATGCAGTAAAACAGCTTTAAGACTCATCATTGATTCATCGAAGAACAGTCTCCACTCATCTGGATCGTGAACGATGTTGAGGGCATCACACCATCGATGTTGTTGCAGGCTACAAGATCACCTTCCATGAAGAAGAATGGGACAAGATCCTTTTGACGGTCACGGAACATGGAAACCCTAACATCACCTGCCAGGAGATTCCACTGCTGTAGTCTGGAGCCCAACAGCTCTGCCTTACTCTTGGGTAGTTCCAAATCCCTGACAAGGTCATTCAGTTCACCTTGTGTTATGAGGTGTGGTTCAGAGGAGGAGGATGGGAGAAAATGTGGGTCCTGTGACATTGATGGTTCAGGACCAGAAGTTTCATCCTCTTCCTCTTCCTCGTCTGACTCAAGTGAGATTGATTCTGTGCATCAGGAACCGGCAGTCCTTCTCCGTGGGGTACTGGGCGTATAGCTGATGGAATGTTTGGATAATGCACAGTCCACTTTTTCTTCTTTGACACACCTTTCCCAACTGGAGACACCAGGCAGAAGTAACAATTGCTGGTATGATCTGTTAGCTCTCTCCAAATCATTGGCACTGCAAAAGGCATAGATTTCCTTTTCCTGTTCAACCACTGGCGAAGATTTGTTGCATAAGTGTTGCAGCATATGTGTGGGGCCCACCTCTTGTCCTGATCTCCAATTTTGCAGCCAAAATAAAGGTGATAGGCTTTCTTAACCATAGTGGTTATACTGCGCTTTTGTGAGGCAAAAGTCACTTCACCACAAACATAGCAGAAGTTATCTGCACTGTTCACACAAGTACGAGGCATCTCTGCTCACTTTGGCTAAACAGAAATGTGTCCCTTTGCAAAATCAAACACTGACAAATAAGAGAGCACGACACTGTATGATTTCTAGAGCTGATATAGGGCAATTTGTTCAGCAGAGTGATGTAAGCTTCGTTATGATTGCATCATCCATGACTTCTAGGAATAACATGATGCAATTCATATCATGTATGACGCAATACCAGCTTCAGATTGCATCATTCATTGTTTTGCCTAAAAAGCAAGTACTGTCCAAACCCAGTCATAGATTTATTCATAGATCCAGTCAAAGATGTATTTTAGTCATTTCTGGTTTAAATTGAGATCCCTTCCCTTTATAACGTACTTATCCTCCACCATTCCCAAGTCAAGGGTCGTATATACTGACCCAATAGCATATCTTGAAAACTAGAGCCAATCAACAATTTTAAGCATCATTTTCGTTCTCAGTGACCCAGAATTAATAAAGTTTGACTACATTTATTTCAGAAGCATTTTGGCTGTAGAGCAGTGTAATCCTATAGTACTACTTTAACTAGCTCTTTCCCAGAGACAGTTGTTTAACTCTCATACTATGGTTATCAAATCAGGGATGCTTGTTAGTTTATTTAGACTTTGAAAACCTGTGGCAATCAGTTCTCCTTTGTTAGCTCTACCTAAGAATTCTAACTAGCTAGGAGCCTAAATTACTCTAACAAAAGCTCATATTTACCTGTCTATATTTTATCCTATTACATTCAACTGTAGCAGATGCTGTGTTATTCTCTGAGCCTTCTCAACTAATTTTCCTGGTTCTCAGGTAAAGTTTGCTGGTTTACGACTGTAATTTTCCCAGATCATCCTTAGCTCATTTTTAAAAATCAGATATTTTCCCACCATAGTAGCTGCTGTTCTTAATGACAAATTACATTTTTTGTAAGCGCCTCAGCTACTCTGGTCTTGGGTCCCTTTATAGCTCTTGGGTTATTACATCTGTTCCATACTGCAGTTTAATTTCTTGAGAAGTTTTGTTATCTCTATATCCAGTAATGCTTTTTCTTCACATTTTGTGAAGAGTAAGTATGGGGGTAGGAATTCCATCCCCTACACCACCCCTCTGGTGAAAAACATAGTGGAGAAATAATTTAGCTTCTCTTCAATCTCCTTATCTTTGATGGGTCACCTTTTATAACCTGATGGACTAGCAACCACAGAGTTACTCAAATGGTTCTTATTTCTGATGTACTTGGAGAATTTTTCTTTATCTTTAGCTATTCATCTTAGCTATCCTCCTGTAGTGTTCTATGTCTACATTGTGGTAAGTCTGGATGCCTTTTAAATTAAAATGGAAACCATCATTTCTGCATATTCATTTCCATTCAAAAAACCCTCTGTTGCCTAATAAATATATTTCCATACCTGCTTTTTGTATGCTCATCCAGGCACTGAGCCTCTTTGAATCCCTCAACGTAGATAGTCCTCCACATGAAACTGATAACATTTTTAAAGAAATACTATCAATCTTGTGGACTTGTGACTTCTTTCTAATTGATATGTAGGTTCCAGGATCTCTTGCTATATCCTATTTCACTATTAGGTACTGATGTGTATCATGATCATAGTCACGTAGAGATAGCAGAGAATGAACCTAACAGCCTTGCAATCAGTAGGCAAATTATGGTTCTCCTGGTCAAAGCAAACATAGCTAGATTGCCTGTCTTTTGTGAATGAAGTGATATTGGGCACTCAGCAGCAACTGTAGGCAGCACTATTGGAGGACTAGACTAGAGCTGTTCTGTATAATCCTATCTACATTTCAAATACTATCCACAGTATTATTGAGATCTTTGAATTTGTACTTGATTTTGAAATAATTGAATAGTCTCATTTCTGATGTACAGTCTCAGATTGATGGTGGCATAATAATCCAAAGCAGAGCAAGCAGATAGCAGAGAAATAAATGTCTTTGGACGATCAACAGTAACAATACTGCTTTTCATTTTACTTGTAAGAATCAGACTACAGTTCAAAAATGGAAACCCCATGTTCTCTTGTCAGGAAAACCGATTATAAATCTTAGTTGCCTATGGAAAAACAATCAGATCCCCCCCCTTTCCACTCCCAACCCACCCCAAACAACCTGGTTGTTTCAATTCCTTCCGTTGTGTACTTGGCTGTAGTTCACAAGCTTAATTCAGATAGAGCATGTCTTTGCTAGAAAATTTCAATCAAAGTTAGAACATGAGTGACTCCTTGAACTCATGTTAAATAGTACATTGTTAAACATGGTTTAGCAGTCATAGAGATGGGGACTGTTGTGCTTCATATCACTCAGCTGATCATGGGTACACAGCTTATCATTTAAGAATTAACTTCTTATTAGAGATTGCTCTCTTATACCAGCCAGAATTGGTTATGCTGGAATTAACCATGTTGGAATTCACAGTTACTGCCTCATTAGAGGACTTGTTCCTTTTTGGTCACAAAATCTCTTGAGTCTACCATGCTGTTAATCCCCTATGCTTTTTGTACAGAAAGCTGGTGTGGATTCTGTGGATAAAGTGAGGTGGTAGCTCTTGATAAAAGAACTGCATATAAAAGAGGGGGAAAGAACTCCACAAACTTTGACATTTGGTCTTTATACTTATTGCTGGTTGAATGACAGATAAATATGAAATGGTGATGAGACTGATGGGCTTGGTGAAGCAGTGCATGAGACAGTTACAGACTGATGCTGTATAACTGTTTCCTGACTCTGAATGTTGTTTCTTCTCTCTGATACACTGTTGTGCGTCATCTTTCTCTTGTTTCCTGTGGCTTTCTTCTTTACTCTTTGCATCCTCTGGGTGTAAAACAGACCAAGTGACATTCCAGGTGTACTGGATGGCTCAGGGTATTGGAAATGGCAGATAGAGCCTTCCATTTCTAACATAATTGCTCCCTTCTGATGGCTCTTTGGTGGCCTCTGGGTCCTGGTGGGCATATGTCTGCATCATAAACACTACTAACACCACTGACATAACTAGCACCCTTACGGGACTCAGATTGAATGGTCCAAAGAGATATAACTACTCACCCAGCCCTAGAGTTGGCCTCTTCAGCTCTGAGTTGTGACATGGTGGCTGGGCAGTGTGGAGAAGCCTGCTGCTTCCACTTCCAAAGGCCCATCTGACCTGCTAAATATGGTCTTTGGAAACAGGTACAGAGATCTCAAGTGACTTATATTTAGCCAGTCAGATTGGCCTTTGGAAGTGGAATCCTGCTGACTTATGGGAGTGGGTTTTGGCTATTTAAGAGTGTCCACTGTCAGAAGGTTTTGTGAGCGGAGAACTGCCCTCCATTTCTGTTTGGTTTTCTGCTTCTCCCTCCCTCAAAATTTGCTTTAAATTTACTGTAGTACAGAGTAGAATGAATAATCTTGGCCTCTTGAGGAGCAATTCCAGTTTGTTGGTTTTTAGTTATACTGTTATACTTGTTTCTACCCAAGTCCTGAAGGACTGTCTACAACAGGGGTAGTGAATAGGCACATTATGGGCCAAATCCAGACCCCCCAGATGCTTTTGAACGGACCCCAAAGTCTTTTATTTACTACTTATTGTCATTATTATTATTTTCTCTGGAGTCTGGATCTTGACTATACCTTGACCAAGAAATTTGGACCTTGACAAAATATACTTGACTATCCCTGGTACAGGGATAGCTGCCTCACTCTTCAGTATCTAGGAATCTCCCTTTCCTACAGGCTGAGGATGGAGGTGTAGTACTGGCACCTTGGAACCAAAGGCTGGTTAGCTGGCTGGGTGGTATGTGTGTGAATGGGATTTGGCGCTGGTGCCCCTGAAGCAGAGGAGGATTGGATTGCTGGTATGAAGAGAACTGTCATCTTGCTGATGACATCTTTGCTTCCCATCCAGACTTGGACTGATGACAGGTTTGATAATAGCAGATGGCAGTCAACGGGGCAACATTTAATAGCAGAAAAATGTCCAAATATTGTTTCCAAAGTTGCCTTTTTTGTTCTCTGCACTCGTTTTGGTCTGGCAAGGATCCAGAGATAGCATTGAGGGACCTCCTAAGAAGATCCTGTGTAGAAAACTGTCAGAACAGATTGCTGTACGGATTTGCAGAGGATTAAAGTTAATTAAAGAGCTCTTCCTTGCTTTCATTTCCTCGTATCTGCCAGCTATTTACATGCTAATGTAGGGCCTGCCAGGGAGAATAGGAGAGGTGTCAGCATTGGGCATATTATCATACACGGAAAAAGAAAATAATGAGATGAGCAATTTATATATATATATATATATATATATATATATATATAAAGACTTCACAATTGAAAGTCAGTAGCACTGTACTTTTGCATATTTTTGGGAGTGTGATCTAGCTGAATATAATTCACTCCATTAAGGTTACATCTTGCACTGAATAATTTAATACATTATACACTGTAATATTTCAACATAAGCAATTTTATAAATAAAGAGAATGAAGTGGGTAAAAAAAATCACCAAGTTCTAAATGAGAAGCTGTTTTCTGCAGAACTAATAAGTGATTCTGTCAGGAAAGTTCACTTAATTTCCTGGTGGGATTGCTATAAGTGCTTACCTTCTGTTGGAATGATAGGGCTGAGTGCCTGGGGAGGAAATGAAGAAAGAGGAAGTGGTAGTTTTCTGCTCCCTTATGCATCCCACTTTTGCCATCATTTCAGGGGTTTTACTAACAAGTGAGTTTTTCTGCAAGTTGCATTTGAATGCTGTGCAAAAAGATCAGAAGACTTGCCTGCTACAGAAGAGGCTGAACAATATTGATCCATATTAACAATTCATCCTGCTCCAGTAGAAAGAAAATAATTTTTTAAACTTAAAAATCAGCCCCTTTTCTCCCACCACCCCAAACTCACAGAAAGAAATAGATGCTTGAGGAAAAAATATAAACCTTATTGATTACATTTTAAAAGAAAACAATCAAAAACCCTGTACTGCTGGGCATAGAAAAGGAGGACTTCCAGGTGCCCAAAGCAATCCAGATAGTTTTGATTATTCTATGTAATTAAATTCTAAGGAGCAGGGGCAGTCAACTACAGAATGGTTTCCTGCAGCTTGTTTTCCATTGTGCAAGTGAAATATTAAGTGATTGGGTTAGCAGAATAAAAGATGCAGTTGTGGTAGGATAACACTGAGTTGTGATTCTTCCCAGGCTGGTATCTCTTTTGTTACATGTGATCCTTTGATATGAAGCCTCTGTTGGAATATGCCTCTCCCTTTGTTTTAGCCCTTTTTGGTTACTGCCGTGGGGGGGAAAGAAGATGGTTTTGCTGAAACATGTCAAATGATTTTATGGATTTCTCAGGCCTTGAAAGTCAGTGTGACATTTGCGAAAGAAGAACATAAGAACGGCCATACTGGGTCAGACCAAAGGTCCATCTAGCCCAGAGGTAGAGAGTCTCCAAAGGAATTCCTTTCCTAGGTGGAAGAACTGCAGTCCTAACAAAAAAGTTGCAAGTCATTCTCCGTAGCTTTTAAAAAAGTCTTAATGCATTTTTCTAAACAGATGCTGAGAGAAGGATGTCAGAAGAAGGATGGACTGGGATTTTGGCGTTTGAGTTAATTTCTTGTACTTGATCTGCTCAATCCTGAGCCAGCCCAAAGGGACTCAACAAGATGAGATGTTCCCATGCAAGAGACCTCCAGCTAAATTTCTCCCTGATGTAATACCACTAGTCATCTGAATTATATCAGGGGAAAAAATTGGTCCCTGGTATCTAGAATTTGCTAAAGGCTGGTTACCAAGACCTGTGGAGGTCTGAATAAATCAGAGGTCAACATGTTGCAATATATTTCTCAGAACAGGGGAAAATAGTCTTTTCAGTATCTCTGCTGGCTAAATCCTATGGTTAAGCTGAATTCAGTGGGAGACCTTGGTTTTAACGGCCAGTGGGAAGAAACGAGAGTTAAATTATTGATGAAGGGGAGCATAGAGACAAAAGAGAGTGATGGTCAGTGTGAAGGAAACAAATAAGCGGAACCAGATAACCTGTAGAATTTCTGTAGGATCTGAGATGCAGCTGTCTGCCCTCCAGTAGGGAGGTCTGACAGTCCTTTGTGAACCAATAACTAAAGGAGGTGGGAACCAATGCAATAATAAACATAATTTATTTATAAAGCTAGAGCTAGTAGATCTCATCCTTTCACACCTGGTTTTTATTTATAGATTTGAAGAGGGAAACAAATGTTCCTGCTTTTTGAACTCCAAATCAGTTTCTTAACTTGGAAGGAGCTGGTTATTGAACTAGTTCAATAAGCTGAAATGATGAAAACATTCTCTCTGCACCTGCAGAAGAGCCTACTGGTGTCAAAAGCTGGTTTAGCATGTCAGCAAACTCTGATTTCAGGTATTTAACTAGTGACTTCCACCAATTCAATACGTCTGACTTTCTGTAAAACTTTGACAGCAAACATATAATTATCGACAGGGCCATTTTTGAGCAAGTATGCAGGAGTCCAGTACACTCTTGATGTGATTTTTAAATTATTGAAATTTCATTATGAACTCACTAGCAATTTCTTGTAGAGCAATATAAAACAGATTTTCAAAAACGCTACAGCAGGGGTCAGCAACCTTTCAGAAGCGGTGTGCCGAGTCTTCATTTATTCACTCTAATTTAAGGTTTCGCGTGCCAGTAATACATTTTAACGTTTTTAGAAGGTCTTTTTCTATAAGTCTAAAATATATGACTAAACTATTGTTGTATGTAAAGTAAATAAGGTTTTTAAAATGTTTAAGAAGCTTCATTTAAACTTAAATTAAAATGCAGAGGACCCTGGACTGGTGGCCAGGACCCGGGCAGTGTGAGTGCCACTGAAAATCAGCTTGCGTGCTGCCTTTGGTACGCGTGCCATAGGTTGCCTACCCCTGCGCTACAAGATTAAATAGCTTTACCCCAAGTGAGGATAGGGTAAAGAAAATATAGGGCCCCTACCCAAGATTTTCAAAAGATTTTGGGTGCTTATATTGAGAAACTTAAAGGAACCTGATTTTCAGAAACTGCTGAGCTACAAGCCTCTGATGAAAAATCAGCCCCCTGCAAGGTGACTCAAGTTAGGCACCCAAAATTCACCCACTATTGTCCCACCAATAGCCTGAGAACGGTAGCCCATGGACCTGTTAGGCTGGGCAGAGAGAATGTGCAGAGATGTCACCAAGCAAGCATGATTGCATGAAACTGCTGGTTTTTAATATTGCTTATAACTTTTATTTTTGAAACTGTTTTTTGCAATCCTTCCATGCTTACTACCTTTCAGATCTTACACGGGTGTGTGCTCACGCCAAGGACAAGGCTTTAGACGTGTTGGATGTAGCCCCCATTTTATTACATTTTTGACAAGGGGCCAGGGGACAATGAGACAATTTTTCATTCACCCGTAACTCAAAAATGACCGAAAGATTTTTGCTGAAACTTAAACAAAACAGCACTTTTAAGCAGAGCTCCAATCTGGTCTGTTTGAGCCCCAAAGGGTACTGGTTAAGAAGCAGTGTGGATAAAAATCAATTAAAAAAATAGATTTTTTTAAAATTTAAATTATATTATTTTTCTTTTAAAAAACAAACCTGTTTAAATTTAATACAAAATATACCAAGGCCTAAATTTAATTTAATCTCATAACATATTTAAGTAAAAAATAAATATGCTGAATCCATGAACTTCTATCAAAAACTTTGAGTTAAAGGCTGTTTTTCTATATAAAGAAATAATTAGGAAAAACATCTGATGTCCGAGGTCAAGATTTATAAATATGGCACAATAGTCAGCCTAAGTAATTTAGCAGACTCCCATTTTGAAGAGACTTAGGCAAGTAGGAATTTAAGCTCATGTCACTTTCATTTACGCATATTTGAAAGGTTTCCCAGGCTGACCTGAAATAATCACCTGAAATGACCTAGAGAAAAGCTCTGTATAGCTCAAAAGCTTGTCTCTTTCACCAACAGAAGCTGGGCCAATAAAAGATATTACTTCATCCATCTTGTCTCTCTCAAATAATCAGTTTAATTTACTGACTACAGTTAATCCTTCTGTTTAATAAATCATTTAGTTGTACATGTGAAACATGTTTTGATAAGAAAAGCTTATGTATCCAAAACACTGAAGGTAGTTTAGTTTAATAAAAATAAATTTTATATGCAGTTTTGTGTGGTTAATTAAATTCCAGTTACCATCCTAATGCAGCTTGATACTAATCATGAGCAAAAAGTTAATTATCTAGTAAATAAGCTTGTAAATCGATCATTCACCATTGTATAATGTACTAAAATGTACAATTAATAAGAATCTGAAAATATGAAGCCTTATAATTGCTTAAATAAATGTAAATAGTTTTAGCGGACCCTGCTAGGTAGCAAAAAGATGCATCAAATCTAGCGTAAACTAGCATGTTTTAGTGGTTATGTCAATTTATGTCAACCAATGAGAATGCACGTTGCTTTAGAAAATAATTGAAGTACAAATGGAGAATTTGATTAAAATTGTTAATTTAAACTGAGGTTTTCTACTTGGTAATTTAAATCGCCTTGATTTAAATCAATCCACCCTGAAGTTATGTGCATGTGAAATTGACCATGTTTTCAGCCTTCACTAGTGATTACTGCTGATCACTGCTGTAAGAGCCAGTGAAGGGTTTGTCAGAGTATCCAGTAACCTGATGTCTAGCAGAAAAACCCATCTAACCCTATGAATGTTAAATGTGTATTTTGCTTCTACTTTCTGCAACATTTCAATCTCTGTGGAATGTCAAGTCCTGACAAACGTAATTTTTTTCCCATTGGGAGAAAAGCATAAACAAACCTTCGTAGAGCATCTCATCAGAGAACTAATAACCCATCAAGTGCCTTTGTGTCTCATTTATGGGACACTAGTTTTTCACTCTCTCTCTCTCCCCACCTCAGATACTTCTAATTTGTGCTTTTGTCTGTGGGGATTGAGGACAGCGTATGGTCTTCAGAATACAGGTGAATGGAACAATTGTAACTACTTAGAGTATTTTCCATTGGCAGGTTGATCTTCTGATGGTTTTTTCATGATTTTGATTTCTGGATTTTAGGGCCAGGGGAAATGGAGATGGAATAATGCTCATTCACATACTGTCTGACTGATCCTCTTGAGCTGTCAAGTCTTGCATCGAGAAGAACCCTGATAAGAATAAGCTTATTTAAGATTTGTCATTCTAGATTGAATGGGAGATCTTCCTTCCAGTCTCATTTATCCTTTTAAGTGGGTTGTAGTACTGTGGCTGAGGGAGTTCAGCCATTGGATAGGAATGCAGTTTGGTCCTTCATATTATGATTTTATCATGGTTTTTCTATAACCAGAGTTGGTGAGTCTGGTGTTTTGTTTTTCTTATAGTCCTTGAATATGTCAGTGTTTCAGGGGGAGGGATAGCTCAGTGGTTTGAGCATTGGCCTGCTAAACCCAGGGTTGTGAGTTCAATCCTTGAGGGGGCCACTTAGGGATCTGGGGCAAAAATCAGTACTTGGTCCTGCTAGTGAAGGTAGGGGGCTGGACTTGATGACCTTCCAGTTCTATGAGATAGGTATATCACCTTATATTTATGTAGAGGTGCTTAAAAATCTGAGTAGATGTTATGAGTTTCCAACTTTGGGATTCATTGTAGCTCTCAGAATTTTGCTGTCCCAGTTGCCAGAATAGAATGCTGCTGCTATCACAGTGTCGCATTGGGTTTGGAGTCCAGTATTAGGATTTGTCTTTTTGATGCCTTCACTGCCTCTCTGGTACTACCCTGATTCTTCAAAGGGATCTGCTACTGCAGGTCCCCACTGAGTTAGTATGCTGCACAGGGGTAAATTTCTGTGCTAATGGATTCCACTGCAGGATCAGGGCAGAAGTCAATATTAACACATTATTTTACCATCTCTTTCTGGGGGCCAAGTCTAAACTACCTAGCCTTCCTTCTGTTGACCTAAAGAACAATGGTAACCCCTGCCCACCATCCACCCCATCTGTTGAATGTCTCCTTGTTTGTCTGATTTCTTTTTACAAAGTGTTTCCAGAAGGTATCACCATATTTTTACAGGGAACATCTATTATTACAGCCCTCTCACATGTCCTCTGGATAGAGCATTTATACAATAAACATACCAATACCTACTGGTAAATCTTTTAATCCAGCACATTATATAACCATTGTTCTCCATCATTTGCCATCTTGACTACTGCAACCTTTGGCTCTTTACTGTTCCTGACATGCAGCTTGCTTCCTCAGGTCTATTCAAAAAATATTGCTACTAAGATCATCTTTCTGACCTATTGATCTGATCATACACCTTGGGGGGAGGGATAGCTCAGTGGTTTGAGCATTGGCCTGCTAAACCCAGGGTTGTGAGTTCAATCCTTGAGGGGGCCACTTAGGGATCTGGGGCAAAATCAGTACTTGGTCCTGCTAGTGAAGGCAGGGGGCTGGACTTGATGACCTTTCAGGGTCCCTTCCAGTTCTATGAGATAGGTATATCTCCATATATTTTATTTGGGTTACTCCTCATGCTTCCTCTTCTTCACTGCATCAAATACAAGTTTCTAGTTATTAACTTAGCCTCTCCGCAACTTAGCCCCTTCCTAGTTAACTTCTCTTTATCATATTCTGTTGCAACAATGTCAGAAGTGTCCACCTATGTTTCTAATTTGCCTATAAGAACCTTTGTGCCAAGCTGCCCTGTGTGCATGAAATACCTTCCCTGTACTACTCCATAGCTCTGCACATTGCCCTCTTTAAGATCCTTTCTCAAGACCTACTTCTACTATGATGCCCGTGGGAAACTGCCCTCTGATAGAGTTTTTATTTTGTCTTTTTTTTATAAGAAAATAACTGATTCAAAATCAGTTAGCTGTGTACATATCTGGCCTAGGCAATCAATACTTAATATTTATTATTTGAATTATTCTTATTACTGTTTTTCATATCCTCCCATCCCTATTCCTTCTGATTGTTTTACACTCATTTGATCCATCTTGTCTTAGACAGGCTCCCTGCTCTCAGTTTGTGTCTGGCCCCATCCTGGTCTTGAGCAGCTAGTAGCTGCCATTACAGGGAGAGCCTGGTTTTGTTCCTGTTGCCCTGGATTGGCACATGCTCAGTCGCTCTGGGGAGAGGATGGTGCATTTGCAGTCCAGTCCGGTGAAGGAGCTAAGGCATGCTTGAGCATGCCCATTAAGGATGAAATCATCGGTGAGTTTAGCAGCTAAAATAAAAAATCTCTACTGAGCATGTGCAAAGTGACTTTTTTTTTAAAGGGCTTATAACTTGGGCAGATTTTTCACAGGAATGGCAAAAGGCACACAAAGGTTACCCCTTGTCAAATTTTAAGCTCCTGCTTCAAAGTATGGGGGCACTAGAGTTGTTTAAAGAAAAAGTTATTTTTTAACATCGACAAAACAACGTTTTTCCTTAGCCTTGTTCTCAGAAATGCCTGAACTGTTTTGGCTGAAATTCCTCTCCCCACCCTCCCCAAAATTAATATTTTATAAAAGTCTGTGACAGACACCTGGCATGGAAAATTTCAGCCCAAACAATTAAAGTTTGGCAAAGTTATAAGCAACAAAATATAGGGTTTTATAATGTGAAGTGTTGGGCAATCTTAATAGGGGATGCTACCAGCCCTGCCTGTAACAGTGAGGTAAGACTCAATATGCTGCTGTAGCAAAAGACACTTGAGATATTATTTATATAGAAAATAAATAAAAATAGCGGCATGCTGGATGTACAATAGGTATCTTTTCCCTTGGCAGCATTTTGTTTGTGTCAAGATCTGTGAGATTCCCTCATGGGTCCCTTGATTTAGGAGGCATAGCAGAACATGTGCTTCCATTTAATTTGAAAGGATGTGATCATCAGTGTGGTATGTCTGCAATTTGTAGGCGGCCTGGATGGTGGTGGAAGCTTGTTTCCTTTGACCAAGGAGCATAGGTGTGTGGATTTTGAGGTGGGTAGTTGGAGGCGATGCTTTCTGGGAATTCAAGGTTTGGCAGACAGTAAGAATTCACACAGTGTGGGCCAATGGAAAGCAATTGCATCTATTATTTTGTTCCTTGCTTGATTTTAAGTCATGAAGGTCTTTCTTTTTTTTTTTTTTTTACTCCCCCTGCAAATTTTAATTTTTAATAAACTTTGCCCAAGTAGGATTTAAAGCTTATCTCACAAGACATATTTAGAGCAGTGCCATGGTGAAGTGATTTGGGAAAAAAATACATACAGCTGAAAATAGGATATTTCTGCATGCCTGCTTCAAACTCTAGCAAGAGTTTTCATTATGGAATAACTTGTCGTCAGACTAGTCACTGTGCAAGACCGGAATTACTAATTAACAGTCAGAACTTGTGCCTTTTGGGCGTGCCGCAGATGGGTTTTACTGTAGCCAAGAGTTCTGTAGCCCCCGCTTCAGTGATGCGGGCAGGCAAGGGGTGGTGTAGAGGGAGGGAAGAGCAGGCAGTTTCTGTTTAAATTCTATAGATGAGCAGGAAAGGTTAGTCTGTTGATAGCAGGCTGTGTGTTGACTAAGCAAGTGCCTTTCAGGGCTATCAGCAGCCTTGGATGAGGGGGAGGGGGACCAGAGTTGGTGAAAAGTGTAGACACTGGAGGCTGTAACATTTTGTAGACTAGCCTGGGGGGACAATCTGTCAAATGGGACAGGGAATAAGGAGGTGGAATTTTGCCATAGTCTGACTGGAGAGGATTTAAAAACAAGAGTTACCATTGCTGGAAGATAAACAGAGCTTGTCACAAATCTGCCAGTCCTCAGCACTTGCGAGACTTTGTAACTAATTCAAAATAGTTAAGCTTAATTGTGTGCATGGCAGAGGGAGAATTCAGTGCATCTGTTTTAAAACTTACTGAAAAGCTCTTATGAATTATAACCCTGCAGTCCTGAGTTTTATTCTGCTAGGAGTTAATTATGGGAAGATATGGTTTGAAAACATAGTAAGTGCTCTGAGATCTGTGGGACATTCATGCTGGAGACAGGAGCAGAACCTGTGCCAGGGCAGGTGGTTTGAGCCTCTGCGTGTTATCTGCAAAACACAGGGAAACACGTACAAATGTTCTGACCTCTCTCTTCAGAACAGCATTACAGCTATTCAAAACACTGACTGCCAGGAAGAGCTTTCTTGTTTAACCAGCTTCCTCTTAGGGTTTATCTGAGTGCTTTTATTTGTTTTTTGTGTTTTGGACTAACCTCACTGTGTGCAAAATTCTTCTGTGTTATTACACTGACAGCTGATCATTTTGGCCACTGCTTGGATGCTCCCAAATAATGACGGGCACTTATAGGAAACTGGAGAGGTTTTTCACGGGTGAGGATTTAATGTGCCTCCTTATGGATTTCCCATATTGCACCACCAGTGAAACCTGAACCCCTGAGTGTGTGTGAGGGGAGTAGGGTTGGCCTTTTCTGGGTTTGGAGAGGACTAAAGTCTCTTTGTGTAGCCAGTCAGCTGTGGGCTTTCCAGCTTCTCCAATAAACTAGTCCAATCCCAGTGCTGACTAGATGAGACAATGTGAAAGGGAAGAGTTGTTGAATCACCGTTGCAGTATTTATCACATTAAAACTGTGTTTTGCAGTGTCTCCTGTTTGTTTCTTCTTAGATAAGTATCTTGTGGGGCATGCAGAAATTAAAAAATAAATAAATGAACCAACAAAACTTAATTTCCAGACTGAGATTTTTCTTTTTTCCTGAACCAGGGGCCATGCTGCAGATGATTTCCCTGTAATTAGAGCAGGCTTGCTAATTGGGCAGGTCAGTCTTGACCTTTGCGCTCTGCCTGACTCTGTCTCATCAAGCACTTTTATTTCAGCCTGTAATTAGTCATTGTGGAACAAATAACCATTAAGTGGAATCTCCCTTAATCTGTATGTTTAAAATGGCACCTGAGCCTCTTAAGCTTTTTTCAGTCACTTTGGGTGTATCTTCTTTGCAGAGTTAGCCTGGGCTCTTTTTTTGGTCCTGGAGGCACTGCAATACCAGGTCAATGCATGGGGTGGACAGAGCAAGCTCCTATTCCATCCCCCTGTTTCAAAAATCAATTACCAGGCTGTTGTCCCTAACTTCCCTCCTGTCCACACGCAAAAATCTCTCACCTGAGTTTAGTGGTGCTTTTAACCTGGTCTAGCTGGCACGGCTGGGGATATAGGTTAGAGCCCAGGTTCCACTTTCACTTGGGATGATAACCTCCCACTTGGCAGTGAGGACACTGGCTAAATCACAAAGTCCTGATAGTCCTTCCCACAATTCCATGTGTGTCTAGAAGGACAGATAAGTTCTCCCACAATTCACTGGGAAAGAATCACTGAATGGCTCAGTTTATTGCAGCACAAAGAACCATGGGACCTGCCCCTGGAAGGGCCTAGTGATGCACACAGGGGAGACACAGTAACTTGGGTAGGACTTTGCAGAGTGACTGCTCACAACTTAACCTGCGTGCTTAGACTCATGTGCCAGTCACATGGGCTAACTCTGCAGTGAAGACATACCCTAGGGTATGTCTACACTGGAGCTGGAGATGTAATTTCCAGCTCCGGTAGATGTACCCATGCTAGCTCTGATTGAATTAGTACACTAAAAACAGACTGTAGCCATGGCAGTGTGAGTGGCGGGATGAGATTGCTGGGACACTGGGTAAATCAGAGCTAGTAGGGGTATGTCTACCAGAGGTGAAAATTACGTAACATAGGAATGGCTGCAGTGGGTCATTCCAGTGCTCCATCATCCTGTCTTCTGAGAGTGGCCAATGCCAGGTGCTTCAGAGGGAATGAAGAGAACAGGGCAATTATCAAGTGATCCATCCCCTGTCATCTAGTCCCAGTTTCTGGCAGTTAGAGGCTTAAATTCACCCAGCACATGAGGTTGCATCCCTGACCATCTTGGCTAATAGTCATTGATGGACCTATCCTCCATGAAATTATCTAATTCTTTTTTGAACCCAGTTATATCTTTGGCCTTCACAACATCCCCTGGCAACGACTTCCACAGGTTGACTGTAGGTTGTGTGAAGTATTTCCTTTTTGTTTGTTTTAAACCTGATGCCTCTTAACTTCATTGGGTGACTCCTGATTCTTGTGTTCTGTGAAGAGGTAAATAATATTTCGGTATTCACTTTCTGCATACCATTCATGATTTTATAGACCATTATCCTATCCCCTGAATCGTTTCTTTTCTAGGCTGAACAGTCCAAGTCTTTTTAATCTTTCCTCCTTTGGAAGTTGTTCAATACCCCTGATAATTTTTGTTCCCTTCAGTGTACTGTTTCCATTTCTAATATATCTTTTAGGACATGGAGTGACCAGAACTGCACATAGTATTCAAGGTGCGAGCATACCATGGATTTATATAGAGGAATTATATTTTCTGTCTTATTTCCTAACATTCTTTTAGCTATTTTGATTGCTGCTGCAAACTGAGAATAGTAACAGCTAATTTAGACCCCATCATTTTGTATGTAAACTTGGGATTATGCTTTCCTATCTTCATTACTTCGCACTTATCAACATTGAATTTCATCTGCCATTTTGTTGCCCATTCACCCAGTTTTGTGAGATCCCTTTGTAACTCTTCACAGTCTGCTTTGGATTTAACTATCTTGAATAATTTTGTATTCTCAAACTTTGTTGCTCCTTTTTCCTGACCATTCATGTATGTCCTGAATAGCATTGTTTCCAGTACAGATCCCTGGGGGACCCTGCTATTTACCTCTCTGCATTCTGAAAACTGACTATTTATTCCTACCCTTTGTTTCCTATCTTTTAATCAGTTACGGATCCATGAGAGGACCTTCCCTCTTATCCCATGACTGCTTACTTTGCTGAAGAGCTTTTGGTGAGGGATCTTGTGAAAGGCTTTCTGAAAGTCCAAATACACTGTGTCCATTGGATCATCCTTGTCCACATGTTTGTTGGCCCCCCTCAAAGAATTCTAATAGATCCTTTGTTTCGGTCTTCACCGAGAAGTGTGAAGGAATGCCTAACATAGTGAATGCTAATGGGAAGGGGGTAGGTTTAGAAGATAAAATAAAAAAAGAACAAGTTAAAAATCACTTAGAAAAGTTAGATGCCTGCAAGTCACCGGGGCCTGATGAAATGCATCCTAGAATACTCAAGGAGTTAATAGAGGAGGTATCTGAGCCTCTAGCTATTATCTTTGGAAAATCATGCCTCTAACCATCTCTTACTCTGTTGTTTAGGTGTGGTGGCATTTTTCTTTCTGTGTTTCTTTTTTGGGTGTATATTTTTTTTTGGACATTTCTCCCCCTACACTGATGTTTAATTTAATTACATTTTATTTCTTTTACTGAGTGGTTCTGCTCTAGTCACTTCTTGGACCAGATCCTGTACTCCACTTAGGACTAAATCAAAAATTGCCTATCCCCTTGTGGGTTCCAGGACTAGCTGCTCCAAGAAGTCGTCATTAATGGTATCTAGAAACTTTATCTCTGCATCCCATCCTGAGGTGACATGTACCCAGTCATCTCTGCATCCTGTCCTGACGTGATTTCAGTAGCTGAAATCCTCTATCACTGGGTTTTATGTTTTTGTAGCTTCTCAAATCTCCTTGAGCATTTCACAGTCATTGTTGCCATCCTGCTCAGTTGGTTGGTAGAATATTGCTACTGCTATACTCTTATTACTCAAGCCTGGAATTTTTATCTATAGAGATTCTGTGGTACAGTTTGATTAATTTAAGATTTTTACTGCATTTGACTCCGATTTCTTTCACATATAGTGCCACTCCCCCACCAGCGCGATCTACTCTGTCATTAGTATGTTTTGTACCCTGATATTACCATGTCCTATTGATTATCTTCATTCCATCAATTTTCTGTGATGCCTATTATATCAATATCCTCATTTACCTCTCCATCTCCAGTATAGACATATCCTTAGTGGGAAGGGAGCTGTTCTGAGGTTTTGTCAAGAAGTTGCAGGACATGGATCAAGATGCAGGTCCCTCTTGCTGGGAGTTCTTGCTTCTAGTCTCCTCTCTCCCTAGAGGGAGGAACAGCATGGATCTGGTCAATCTCAGTTATGGGCTTCTGCTGTTGCTGATTGAGTCTTTGGATCTGAGAGGGATTATAAAAGGGGTGCTTGTTTGCAAGGTAGGCTGAGTAAGGATATAGTTCAAAGAGGAGGAATTACATTGGTGAATGAGGAGCTATTGCTTATGTGGGTATTGGCCCAACTGAAATTTGTATATATTTTTTGAATGGCTTGATCATGTGCTTCAAGCTTTGGAGAGGCTCACTATAAACATCAAGATAAATAAATTTTAGGATCTTCCTTCATGTAGCAGTTGAAAAGCAACATTACAGGTCAACGTTCAAGTTTGTCATCCACTCTGTGGCATCCGTGACATGGAATTAATAAAGGGTGTCTCTCTATAGAAGGATTTTAGAGAGCAGGGATTCACTAGAAGTTCCATGGGCATGTTTGGGTCATCTCGATTATCACTTCAAAAGTTTTTTTTCTCCTGCTGATGATCGCTCATCTCAATTGATTGGCCTCTTACAGTTGGTATGGCTACTTCCACCTTTTCATGTTCTCTATATGTATAAATATCTTGCTGTATGTTCCAGTCTATGCATCCGATGAAGTGGGGTGTAGCCCACGAAAGTTTATACTCAAATAAATTTGTTAGTCTCTAAGGTGCCACAAGTACTCCTGTTCTTTTTGCAGATACGGACTAACACGGCTGCTACTCTGAAACCTATCTCACAAATGTTGCCAGTCCGTGTTTTGGGTGGTGTTGGCTTGATGCTAAGTGATATCCTGGAATGTGATATTTTGATGGATTTTTCTGTATCTGATAAGTGAGTCTCATGTAACATGAGGACATTGATCTTCTGTTTGTTTAATAGCTTGGTCAGGTAATTGCATTTTGCAAGAGAGCGGCCTTCTGCATTGAGGCAGCATACACGAAGGTATGTTTCACTTTTGATATTTGCCCTGAAAAGAGGCATTTCATTTGAAATTGTTGCTTGAATTGCTTTCTAGACTGCAAGACCTTTGATGAGTGTTTGGTTGCCATGTTGATGGTATTGGTCATGTGGAAGCACTTAACAGGAGTGAGAAGGCTTAATATAGGACCCCTGGATAGAGCAGCAAATCCTAGAGGAAACCAGGAGAGCTGAGAGAGGATAGGATGTATCTTCCCTTTTTTGTGAGGTTGCAGTTATCTTCAAGAGTCTTGCAGCATTTAATCTGTTGTGGTTCTCTTAAATATCTCACTCTTCCCCTATCTTCACCTATCCCCAGGGCTGCAAGTCACCAGCACATGTCTTTCAGTGTTAATTTGTCCCAGTTTGCAGTGATAGCATCATTAGTGGAATGATGCTGCTGCTGTAATTACTGTGGGATTTGTACACAGCAGTGCGCTATTTCATTGTGGCGTCCCAACTCTTTAATCTACGCAGGCCATCTGCTTTATTTCTTAACTAAAAGTTGTTTCATTTCTGCTTTGGAAGAGAGAGTCTGTTGCTCCTAATCTCTGCTCTTTAGAAAAACAGTGCAGCAGGAGTAAATAAAATTGTACACTGTTACTCAAGTGGAAAAGAAAATCCCTCTTTGATAGGTCATGTTCATTTTCTGAGACTTTTTTGAGTTCATGCCATATATTTTTGCTGTGTGTAAGTTTAGCTCTCCTCTATGGCTTCAGTGACATTAAGATCAGAATATTATTAAGCCCAGTCTACAGTATGGATAGCAACAACTATGTTTAAGGCTGACACACATGCCCATATTATAAAACCCATCCGTTGACTCTCCAGGGAAACTGGTCTGTATTACAGTTAAAACCAACCAACTTTCAGGGGAATTCCTGCTGAAACACTGCTAGCAATAACGGTTTTTTAAACCTGGTCCTAGCTAAACATTTACAATTGTAGTGCAGCCAGAGCCTGAGATTTCAATATGATTGGAAGGTCTGCTCCTTTCCTTGAATCATGTAGGCCACTGTCAGAGATGGAATACTGGACCAAATAGAATTTGAATTCCAGTCTAGTAATTCCTATGTTCTTCAGTCAGAATGACTGGAATGCATTGGGCTCCAGCCCCTTCACCCCTGATATATCCCCTGACTTTCCCCAGAACAGCCTCTGTGCATAGGACTGACTATGCCAACCATTCATTCATTAGCTGAGGATTTCCTTACCCTAAAGGAAATTCTCAGGTGCTTCCTTAAGATGCTTACTCCCCTTTGTGCCACACTTAAGAGGGGCCTGGCTTCTGATGTTTAAGGGAATGTTATTACCTGAATTTTGATAGTCTTCCTTTGGTTTTAGGGTACAGCCAGGCCATATGATAGTGATATTGAGTGATAATCCTTGCCATGCAGTTGAACAAAGGGTTTCATGTGTTTGGGAGGAGTTGAAATAGTTGTAGAGTAGCTGGTAAAGTGTTTGAAAGTGTTGGGGAACTGGAATCCTGAGCTGTTACTAGCATCCTGAAAGGTGTGATGTGTCTCTGAATTTTGCTTGTGCCATCTAATATGCTTGTTAGAGTTTACATATTTGTCCCTAAATGAAATTAGGAGTATGGTGACCCATGTCTGTAAATAGTACAGAATGTGTTTAAGGAATAATCGCCTGTGTCTATAACAGTTTATTTGTCTCCTAACAAGGACATAACCTATTCCTGGAGTCTAGTCTTTCCTGAGCACTGGAAGCTGTTACAGTCTAAGACAGTAGAATAGTGACATTAAACCTCTAAGGTATGCATTTATTTTTTTAAAAAAGACATTTTTTCTTATGTTAAAGTTTGGAGTGGAGCAATCATTCAGAAAATGTAAACCTCTTTGTTTTGGATCCTCTTTTGTTTCCCTCTTTAATCTAAGCTGCTGTCTTTCCCCTTCCCTGTGGGAAGTCATAGAGGGTAAATAACATGGAAATTTATTTGAAGATGGAGACATCAGAGGTTGGCATGGACAATTAATTCATTGTTAGACAGAATTAATTTTATTTGATCCCTACATGGTGGTGGTACTGCATATAAATGAGTTAGCCCACAAGTGAAATCACTGATAAAAGCTTGTTGAAGGAAGGGAGTTTTGTGGTGGAGGCAGCAGAAATCTCCCTCCCTTAGCATAGAGTCAGGAACAGATCACCTTCAAGTAATTAGCTTCACCCACTGGGGGAGAAAGTAAATGTTAGCTGTCATCTCCTGGGGGTGTCTGACCTAAAACCCACCCTCTTCTGCTGGGCAGTTGACCAATGGATCCTCAGGTTCCTCTTTATTGTTTATCATCCAAGTCAATCTACTATTGATCACTTTAACAGAACTTAGTTTGGCTGGATCTGTTAGTACTAACCAGTGACTTAAATGGAAATACTGGAAAGGAGAACCCTCCTCTCTAATCTCCTGAGCACATCAGGAGATTGGGGATGGTGGAACAAAAAGCATTTTGGAAAAGTTTATAGTCCTCAAATATGGTTACTTTGGGTAATGGCCTGATTATGACCTTGCCTTTCACCAATAGCGACCTCAAGAAAGGCAGCATCTCATAGATGGTCAGCAATCAGCTTGTTCCTAAATAGCCACAGTTTCACAAATATATCAAAATATATGTTGTATTATTGCTGAATTCTGTTCCTGGTTTTGCCACTGATCTGCTGCCTGACCTTGGGCAGGTCACTTCATTTCTCTGTGCTTCAGTTTCCTCATCTGTAAAATGGAGGTGGTGATATTGACCTGCTTTGCAATGTACTGATGAAAAGCACAATAGAAGAACTATTTAGTATTGAAGTTATTTAGAACAAGAAGTTGCTGGGAATTCTCTTTAAATGTCCTTCTCTTTACATGTTCATCTTTGCCTGCTTTCTTACTCCTTGTATTTCTCCTGTTTGCAGCCTGCCCTGCTTGCTCTGCCCATTTCTCTCTAATCCTGCCTGTTCTCTCTGTATCTCCTGCCTGTGGAGAGTTGTGGTACCAAAGATGAAAGGTTTTGAAAATAAGAACTATGGGATGAGGTGGGAAGCACTAAACACGGTCAACTCAGAGAGACCTATGGGAAGACTCTAAGTATGTGAGGAGATGTTATAAAGGGGGACAAGATCAATTATTTTCATTAGGCAGTGAGATCAGAAGAGGAAACAATGGGCTTATTCTATAATTGGGAAAATGAGTCCTAAAATATTTAGACAATGGGACAAACCGGGGTGTGGAAAAAACCAGGGTATGTGAAGAAATTCAAGGCTGAACTGAGCATCCATTTGTCAGGGATGCTTTAAGGGTAATGAAATCAATTCTGCCATGACCAGGGCGGAAGACTGTAGAGAGGAGGAAGCGAAAGAGAGCCAGATACCTCCTGGTGTTACATACCATTAGCTGGAGGTGGAAGAGTGGTGTGAAAACAAGCATTAGTGTTCAGTAACTGTCCTCCCACTTGTCAGTGAACTGGAGGTATGCACTATTTAAGTGTGTAATGATTGCCTTAACCACCTAGCACAGACAAGCAATCATTTCTTGGTCAGTAGCCTTGTGATTGTATAATGCATGTTGGTTAGAAATTCAGTGGAAGCCACATGGATTTTTCTTAACCCTGAAATGAGCCCATTTTACATCTGTTTCCCATCGCTCTCTCTCCGATGTGAGACATTCTGACCTTTGTTAGTGTATAAGTGACTACACTTGTAACATACCAGTGGATACAGGTGCAAATCTCTACTGTGTAATTTCTACATACAAATTAATATCAAGCTGAGAATAATCACTAACATAAATAACCCATTTACATAAACATTGCAGACAAACATTTATCAGAGCCATCCTTTGCTATGCAACATGATGTCTTTCATATGCGCACACATGTGCTAAAATACGTGGTGTAATTTATGTAAGTCACACTGCCCATATATTAATAATTGAAACGCCTGAACTTAAACCAGTAAACTTAGTCTGTGTTCAAGGGTGCCTATTTCTTGTTGTGAATGGTGGAAGGGAGGTAATTAAGGTTGATAAAGGGAAGAGATGGTTGGAGTGTAGATGTGGTGTTGCTTTTCTCTGTTTGCATTGTGGGATAAATAGTCCAACAACCTTAACTCAAAGTTTTAAAAGGTGAGGTTTTGGGGTGGGGGTGGGGGGTGTTGGTGAGGATATATGCCTATATCTGTAATAATCTTTGAAGTACTAGAGCATTGAATGTAAAGAAGAATCATATTCGCAACTCAATGCAGTGGCTGATATTAAGAAGGCAATTACATATGATTTACAAAATAAAAAGAGCCCAGTCGCCTTAGTGCATGATACCTGCAGGGTTTAACAGCATTCTCTCTAATCTTAGCTAATAAGAGTGGTATATAATATTAGAATTTCCCTGGTCAGAGAGCCCATTAGTAGAACAGTGTGAGAGCTATGTGTGTGCTGCAAAATGAGAGCAGCTGCTTGCTTCTTGTTGCCACAGGAGGAGGTGGAGAGGCTGTTTCTAAAGGGTTGGTTTCCCCGCAGGGTTTTTATATATAGTATTCAACTGTTAAGATGTAAAATTCATATGTGTCAGTAAGAACTTAAAAACAGGTATTAATAGTGTGAATTTTACAAGCTGCAAATGGAGATGGTCTGCCTTATTTATTTATTTTTGTTCCTCTCAAGAGTCCTGAATTTTGCAAAAAGTTTGACTTTTCTTTTGAAATGAAAAAGGAAATTGCCAAGAAGTTCAGACTCCATATTTCCCTGACTCTTACCAGCTACAGATTCTGTTCATGTCTTTATCGTTCATACCCACTGAACTGATATTCTTCTACCTGCGCAACTCAGAATTTAAAAACTCAAAACAATTGCAGTCTGCATAGTGTGTCCACAAAGAAAGATATCCGCACACAATCCACAATCAAAGCTTTAATTGTGAGGGGGCTACAATTAAGATTGGATTTGTTTTAAGTTCCAAGCTATAATGATCAATATTAAAACCAGGTGGGTGTAACCAGTAGGATGTGCAGCTTTAAAAGCTCTGTAAAATTTGGGGCCTGAACTACTGTTTAGAATAATAGAAGCTGACACTTGTGTTCCACTTTGATTTGTAGTGTGTCTCCATGTGGTTCCTGTATTTTTCTTTATGGCAGCTATGGTAGTCTACTCTGTGTGATGTGCTCTGAGTTTTCAATGACTCAGTGCTTTTATGTTATTACTCCCCTTCCCATTCATTCCTGACTCCTCTTGTTCATAGGGTTGGATGACTGTGTTTTTGAGATGCTGTAATGGCTTCTCTTGGTTCCTGGAGCCAAACTAATAAATTGCTGACCATCTAATGTGGAGCACAAGCCACTCAAAAGTGATAGTGTGGGTAGCTCCTGTTTGACTCCTAGTTTGGAAGAGAAGTAAATCATACAATTAAAATAAATGAGCTGTAATTTGCAAGAAGAGATCAGTATGAAATTCAAGTGGAAGTGCATTAAGAAATCTGTTCCTTCTTCTACCTGTAAATTTTGCGAACATTTTACTAGAAGGTAGAAATTGCACAAACATGCCTATTAAGAAACATGTAGCACTTCTGTATAATCCACCCAGCCCTTTCAGGCATGGAAATGGGGCTTCACCAATAAAGATGAGAAATATATAGCACCATTGTACCATCTCCTAATATCTTCCTACAAGGTAGTGTGGCCACAGAACTGAAGAGACCTCCTTGCTTTGAGAAAGAAAGATCAGCAATCTAGCAGAGAAATGTCTGAAAATGACATTGTCCTCGAGGAACAGAAACCAAGGCAGAAGTTGAACTCTTCATATTGGTAGGGGAAGAGGAGGCAATAGAAACTTGTTTCAGAGTGGTAGCTGTGTTAGTCTGTATCAGCAAAAACAACAGGGAGTCAGTCCTTGTGGCTCCTTAGAGACTAACAAATTTATTTGGGAAGTGGGTTTTAGGCCATGAAAGCTTATGCCCACATAAATTTGTTAGTCTCTAAGGTGCCACAAGGACTCCTCGTTGTTTTTGCTAATAGAAACTTGATCATACTGCAGCTGGTAATGGGAGACATGAGTTACCTTTTGAGCTGCTACTGTTGTAGTTCTGCCAAAAACGTGTTTTTAAACCTGGCCCTTCCCACTAATTACTTTTATGTCTGGGGAGATTTGATATGCATAATATAGCCAATACTGTGTGCCCAAGTGACTGGCAGACATTTCAGCTATGATAGTAGTGAGACAGTAGGGATTGAGCAAACAGTTGTCCAATACTGCACGGAAACAGCCCTTCAGAAAGAGGGTCAACCTTCATTTAAAAAAAGATACACCATTCTACAATAAGCGTCCCAAACATTTCAGAAATATGATAATAAGTTAAAGTGATTTGGGGCTATTCCTGTGGAGTTCTGCTGAATATCTTTTACAGGGAAAATGGTAATTCCTTTGTATAGAATAGAAATAAAACTTGCTTAATTTGTGAGATAGCACTGCATTGGTATTAAATTGCTGAGTAGGCTATTTCTGAAGTTTGGTGTGTGTGTACCGTGACACTGTGGGAGACTAATTTTAATAACTTCTAGAATGGGATTCAGCCCATTTCTGGGGTTGCTACCAGATCTAAGGATCCAGTGTTGGCACCTGCCCAATATTGTGTTGCGAGCTTGAGAGGGAGGACCTTTGTCTGGCTTTAGTAGGTTCTCTTCCCACCCCCCCCCATTTCTCGGTAAAGTTATGTGAACTTGTTCTAGGGCACTGGCATTAACAGCTGCAGAATAGACTGATAGGAACATCATCTACAGCCACAGGAGTCCTCCCTTCTCCTCCCTCCAAAGTATCTCCTTGGATTCCTGCTATCTTAAATCCAGATGACAAATCCTGTGAGCTAGCCTGTCCATTCCGGTGAGTCTGAGATGGGTAGGATCGATATTTCTCTAAATGTAACTGTCAGAGCTCCAAATGTGTGGTCAATGACAGACCAGTTAGTCTGATACCTACCTTTGTGTGTCTTGTCTCATTTATATTCAGTCTTGAACTTGCCAGTAACTTTCGCAGTATGTTTCAGAAATGCCATTGGAGATGTTATGCAAGGAGAGCAAGCCCAGCATATCTTCAGAAATTGTATGATTTCAAAGAAATACACGTATACACTTTTGGTACTTGCAACTTGCTAGGGTTCAATAATGGCTACTGTCTAATGTATATCTCGGTTTAAGTGGGTGCTAATTATAAACTATTTCTCAGTAACTCATCACATTCAGAAAATAACACTAAAAGGCTTCACACATAATTGAAAACACTCTCTTGCCCACATGTGGCTTTGAAACAGATGCTTTGCCATGGGCAGGCTGTCCCAGTGCTTCCATATGGTACTGGTTGAGTTTGTCATGTCTTGCATAGTGTGATGTGCATACAGAGATCAAAGCTGAAAGCATTTAGAACTCTCTGCTGCTTTTTATGCATTCCTTTTCTTGTGTACTTCATCAGTTGTGTGGAAAGTTCTAATGCACTGGTAATCTCTTCCAGTGTATGGTGGTGATGGCAAAACAATGTATTAAGGAATAATGCCAAAGTTACGCCTTCTTTTGGTATGCTAGTGGTTTTAAACGTGTTGAGTTCATGTGTATTGGGGTGGGAAGTCAGATCCAGAGTCTAAAAAATAATGGTGGCCTGTGAAATAGAAAGACTTTGCTTTGAGGTGGGTGAAGGGAGCTTTGATGTGGTCATAAAGTCTCCCAAAGTGATTTGGTCTTATCTCCCTTTGTCATCTCAGGGCTGGTCTTCGCTACCAGGACGATCGATGTAGAAGGGGTCGATTTAGTGGGTCTAGTGAAGACCCGCTAAATCAACAGCAGAGCACTCTCCAGTCGACCCCGGTACTCCAGCTCTCTGAGAAGAGTAAGGGAAGTTGACTGGACAGCGTCTCCCATTGACACAGCGTAGTGAAGACACTGTGGTAAGTCAACCTAAGCTACGTCGATTCCAGCTATGTTATTCACATAGCTGGAGTAGCGTAACTTAGGTTGACTTACCGCAGTAGTGAAGACAAGCCCTCAGTGTCTCTGAACTGACGTTTTTGTACTTGTGGCTTTAAGTGATTTTGTGTTGATTGTGGAGGCTTTATGAACCATTTAGGCTGGATGTTAAGGAATCCTGTTAGAGTTGTTTCAAATTAACCTATTATTAACACTTGGTCTTTCAAAGTCCCTCCATGTCTTGGAACTTTGGTAGGATGAAGTTGTATTAGCGCATGATATCACTAAGTCACTGAACAACTGGCTAGGCTACGTTTATCCCAAGACACTTGGAGAGGAAAGGCATTTTATGAAGTTATATTGATGGCGTTTTGTAAATGGAAGTACAGGAGCCAAAAATATCATCAGGTATGTTACTTCATTTTAAAGTTGAATTTCCTTTGAGTTGAGAATAATAACAAAAAATTAGCTCTGATATAAATGCCAACACACACAGCATTGGAATCCTTTGCATCTACAGATTTGAACATATAGCATTCTGAAGGTTTTTGTGTGTGCAGGTATTGCTGTGTTAATGGGCACTCAGTTTATCCTTTTATTTGTCCTCATGAGATCTCAGGTTGTTGCAAACTGGAAGATTCTCTCATATTGGCAAATACTAAATTAACTGTTCTCTGCATTGATCTCCTGTTGGGTTTAGTGTTGGAAGCTAGATTTCAGCATGATCTCTTGGATGCTAAGAAAGTTTTGCTTCACCTGCCTGTTTTGTTGTTGTGTGAAAAAGGAGATTTCACTCTCACCATTAATTCAGTTCTGGCATTTACCAGTTTCTCCATCATGTCACTCATGGGGCAGGTAGGTATTCTGCTCTCTGGGGCTGTCACGGACTCACAGATCGTGCCCACTCTTGGCCCCGTGCGGTCCGTGGGGGGTGCCTCTTTTAGTGAGACAGCCCTTCTCGGGGGTCCACTCTCTCTCGGGGTCAGGCCCCTCCACCTCCTGGATCCGCACCTCTCGGAGCCCTAGCACACCTGTTTCTTGCCGTGGGCCCCCTCGGGGAGTCCACTCGCTCTGGACCCCCTGGATCTCCACCCCCCAAAGGGGTTGATGCCACCCTGTTCTCTAGACCGGAGTGACTCTCAGCCAGCATGAAACAGGAGGGTTTATTGAGAGTTGAACACAGCACAGGAAACTCTCAGGGCCTCAGCCCTGGCCTCCCTCAGCCCAGCACATCCCAGTCTCTCTGCATCCAGGTGGGCTCTGCCTGCTCCCCCTCTCCAGCCCAGAGCCCCCCTGCTCCCAGCTGGGCATCTGAGATCACCGGCCCCAGGCCCCGCCTCTGTCCATTGTCTTCTCTCCAGGTAAACAGGGTTGTAAACCGGGGCCTCCTCTCCTCGCTTCTGTCCTCTGGCTGGAACTGGCTGGTTAGGTCACTGGGTCCTCACTCTGCAGCCCATTGTCCTCCCACTGGCCAGAACCGGCTGCGTCTCCTCAGCTGGGCCACCAGGTCGCCAGGTCACCGGTCGCTGGGGTATCCATCCTCCCGGCCATCGGCTGGGTCCCCAAGTCCTCTCTCCGGTCCTCTGCAAAACACACTCCCTCTCCCCTCACCTCGTTAAACCAGTAATACCCAGGGAAACTGAGTCCCACCCCCTCTGCATGCAAACCATTGAAACTCCACAGAAAACAAGAAAAAACCCCACTTCGTCATAGGGGCAATGGTGGTTTTTCCTTTTGCCCATTTATTCTGGTTTTAATAAAGCTTCCTGATTCAGCGATTACACTAGACCTGACTCATTTTGCTTTTCCACTCCTGGGCACAACTTGAGCAGACACCCCATGTTATTCTAGATTACATGGTGGATCCTTTGATGTGTACTGACTTCCGCTTGGTATGAGAGCAAGAGAGACGAATTCATTGTCACTTGTGACAAAATAAGCTTTTGAACTTTTTTACTCCAATCTCCATTGCTGTGTAGCTTTGCTGAAAGCACAACAGAAGCAAAAAATTATTAGGAGTGTTTATAATTTTACAGTAAGATATTAATTAAAAGAAGGCTCCCATAGGCTTTGTTTTTGCACGTTTAATCATAATAATCTCTCAGACATCTAAAAACAATGCATTTCTCAACTAATGTTTTCCCTTTTTCCTTCTGGTAAACTAACTTTTTTCCTGGTTGTTTTTTAATGAAGCTTGACCTCAGTATTGTTTTGCTTTTTGCCTGATGGTTTAAGCACAACATCCTTGATGTCCGCATAATTTTGAAGAAAGATTTTCTTGGTTTATAGCTGCAGAACCAGTGGAGGGAGAACAAAAGAAAATATTGTCTTTTGTCTGGATGAATTAGCTAGTGCTTGCATGCCTCTTTGAAAATTGAAGGTGCTCTCTAAATGCTGAGTAACATTATTGTTAGGTCCTGCATATAGTAGCTTGTGGGGTTTAATGACAATGGATTATTTTATGCAGTATTTAAAATCTGGAGGACTACGTAGTGTCTTTTTAATGAAGATTGAAGATTCTCGCATTTCTATAGAGGGGTAGGAAAAGGTCCAATGCATGTACATTGTTTTTCCTGATTTATACCTGGTAACCCCTCGGACATTGTAGAATTAGAGGAGGTTTGACCAAAGGGCAGTGGTAATCATTAAGGGTCTGGAAAAACTCATATGAGGAGAGATTGCAAAGATTGGGACTGTTTGCTTTAGTAAGGAGTCGAATAAGAGAGGACATCATGAAAGTATATAAAAATACTGACTGATCTAGAGAAAGTAGATCAGAAGCTTCTGTTCGCCATGTCTCAAAATAGAAGAACAAGGGGAACATTCAATGAAACTGATAGGTAGGTGGCAAATTCAAAACTGATAAAAGGAAATACTTTTTCACTCAGTGTATAATTAGATGGTGGAACTCATTGCTACAGGAAGTCTGGAAGGTCAAGAATTTATCAATATTCATAACATTTTTGGAATGGCTGTTAAACCTTCCTCTTAGGGGGTTAAACCAAACTCTAACTATTACAGATGAGGATGAACCCATGTGGGGGACAGATAATACCACATCTGCCTATTTCGAGGTTCTTCCTCCTCTAAAGCATCTGGTACTGGCCACTGTCAGAGACAGGAGGATACTGGACTAGGTGTACCACGAGTCTGATCTCAGCATGGCAGTTCCATTCCTAGTTAATGGCCCACAGTTAAGTTTATTACTGGGATAGAATGCTTATACTGGCAAATGTCTGTCCTACTGTAAAACTGGCAGGCTTGTTTTGATTACATGCAGAAGGCCATTTCAGTACTGCTGCTTAGGGGGTAGGGGCCCAGAGCAGTCACGCTTTATACCTTTCACTTCGCTATCCGTTTGAAAGCAAGCCCTGAGGGTCACTATTGATGAATTTAATAAGATCCATAGTGCTGGTGCTGAGCAAACTCCGCTTTAGGTGAAACAATAGAAAACTGCTCTTACAGGAGGTTGAGAAGGAGAATATTCAGACTTGCTCAGTCCTACTTATTTTTAACCTTTTTCAGTGACTGCACTTGGTTATTTATTCAAAGGCTCACTTTAGATACTCATTTACAGGTTCAAAATATAAAATTTTAAACATTTAACTAACTAAAGTAATGTGAAATTATATGTCCTAATATTTTAGTTGTAACTGAATTTTAAATATGAAACAATAGCTCTTGGGTTACCCAAATAACTCACTGATATTCTTAAACAGTGCCTGATAGGTCTTTGGGGTGCATATGAAGTTAAGTGACACAATGTTACTGTCATTCCCAGAATACATTTGGATCAATTTCTTTAGTCATGTAGATGGCATGTGTGCATTACTGTGATGATGCATTGATCTTTCAGGCTTCACTGTCATCACTGCCACCTCCTACGTTGAATAGCACTTTACATTTTTCAAAGCAATGAATGGGACCACTAGTGCAAATCAGCTACTGGTATTTTTACCATCTTGCCATGTAACCCTGCTCAGACCAGATCTACAGACAACCATCGTTTCAGAACACTAGTACTGGTGGAGCTGCTACAGTAATGTGGGAAAACTTTCACAAGGCTCAGTGTTGGCAGGTAAACACAGTTCAAAACCAATGCGCGGAGGGTAGAAAAAGCAGCAGTGTGGGTGCACTGGACCACCTGTCAGATAAAGTGAATCGTAAGTCAGTTACACTAAATATTCTGTCTGTAGTGTAGATAGGGCTTTTCCTGTTACAGATGAATACATCCCTAATCTGCTGTCCTCTTGTGCCTAACAGTCTAGAACACAGCCTGTTTTCCGAGTCTAGATACCACCTTGTGGTTGCCCATTGCTATGACTTGAAGCCATAGTCATCCAGTAGGAGAATGCCAAACCCCTCCCAGACATGTCCCTGCCTAACGTTCCATTTACAGAACATTTGCACAGTGGAGGGGATGAACTGCATTTGCTGAAGAAACTAAGTACAGGGTCAGGGAGCAGAGTGTAATTTCCTAACTAGAATTATTTAAGGATAATGTAGATGTGTTGTGTGCAGTGACCTGAGAGATAATTTGTCATTTATAACTTGTCAAAATTCAGGGCTTTATTCAAATTACTGTGCATCTGTACAATGGGGGTGAATGTGGTAAAATATTGTGAATTACATCATGGCATATCATTTAGTAGGATGAATGTTTTTAAAATGTACAATTTGAATCAATGAGTGACTAACCTTAACTTTTTAACAAGGAACCATTCTGTTGCTTAGTAGTAGTTGTATTCTGCCCACTTGAGATGGGTGACTTCCCAGCTAGCACTGATTAGGGTCCAATCTGTAGTGATATGGAGAGCTTGGCAAGCCAAAGACAGGGTTGATCCATTTATGTGATGTCCATGTAAATTATTTATTATTTGTATTATGGTAGTGTCTAGAAGCTAGGGTTCCATTGTGCTAGTCACTGTATAAATGTATAGCTAACAGACAGTTCCTGACCTGTAGAGTCCCCTCCAAACTAACGTATGGGGATTTTGCCCTCCACTGTAGACTTTCGACTGCAGTCAGTTTACTCCAGCATTCTAATCCAAAAATATTGTGTGAGGATATTTCATAATCACCCTCTCCCCATACCCACTTAAATCCAACAACTCCCTGTTCTTTGGGACAATTAATTCTTAAGGGTGAGAGGTAGGGAATTTTCCCTACCTTATGGCTCTTCTGTTTCCTTTAAGCATCTTTCAACTGCATTTCGAAAAGCAAATGGCAACTTCTGAAGTTTGCTGAAGGAACCTAGGATACTGTCATTCTATAAATAAAGTATCCAGGTCTTCCCATGGGCACATGGCCTTTGCTCAGAGGCTTCCTGTTTTACCAGAGTATTTAGTGCCAGCAGTTTTCCACGAAATATTGCTGATTTCATATTTTTACTTTAAAAAAAATCTCCTACAGGGTAAATGAAAAATTAGGGTTTCTGTATGTTTGTTTGGAGAGCATGGGAAGTGTAATTATGATTATGGGCAGAGCAGAGTGTGGTGTGTGATGAGCATTATCTGTGGTAGGCATGGGGCTGAAGTCTGCTTGGATAAATAGCTGATCTTGAGACATTGTACTCCTGGCTGGTGGTGATGTTTGAAGCATCAATGCAAACCCTTATTTCCTTTGTTCTTTTCAAAAACCTGCTGCTGCAGTATTTCTAGAATTGTTGAGACTTTGAAAAGGAATGGGAAATTATTTTAAAAAGCAACTTAACATTCCGTATAGAGCTGAAGGGATAAACTTGTTCATCTGACTCACCAGTGCTCTCAAGATCTCTGCTATAAAAGACTCAGTCTGGTGTTTCAAGTCTGCCTGTGTATATAAGCAAGCATACGAACAGAAGAATGGCCAACTGGATCAGACCAGTGTCCTGTCTTCCAACAGTGGCCAATGCCAGATGCTTCAAAGGAATGAAGAGAACAGGGCAGTTATCAAATGATCCATTCCCTATCGTCTAGTCCCAGCGTCTTGCAGTCAGAGGCTTAGGGACACCCAGAACATGGGGTTGCATCCCTGACCATCTTGGCTAATAGCCATTGGTAGATCTATACTCCATGAACAGATCTAATTCTTCTTTGAAACCATTTATACGTTTGGCCTTCACAACATCCCTTGGCCACGAGTTCTACAGGTTGACTATGTGTTGTGTGAAGAAGTACTTCCTTTTGTTTGTTTTAAACCTGCAGGGTATTAATTTCATTGGGAGACCCCTGGTTCTTGTGTTATGTGAAGAGGTAAATAACACTTTCTTAGTCACTTTCTCCATACCATTCATGATTGTATAGACCTCTATGATATCCCAACTTAGTCATCTCTTTTCCAAGCTGAAGAGTCCTAGTCTTTTTAATGTCTTCTGATATGGAAACTGTTCCTTATCCTGAATCATTTTTGTTGCCCTTCTCTGTACTTTTTCCATTTCTAATGTATCTTTTTTGAGATGGACTGACCACAACTGCATGCAGTATTTTGGCTGTGGGTGTACCATGGCTTTTTTATAATGGCATTATGATATTGTCTATTGTATTATCTATCCCTTTCCTAATAGTTCCTAACATTCTGTTAGTTTTTTTACTGTCGCTGCACATTGAGCAGATGTTTTCAGAGAACTATCCACAATGACTCCAAGATCTCTTTCTTGAGTGGTAACAGCTAATTTAGACCCCATCATTTTATATGTATACTTGGGATTATGTTTTCCAATATGCATTACTTTGCATTTATCAACACTGAATTTCATCTGCTATTTTGTTGTCCAGTCAACCAGTTTTGTGAGATTCTTTTGTAACTCTTTGCAGTCTGCTTCAGACTTAATTATTTTGAGTAATTTTGTATCATCTGCAAACTTTGCCACCTCACTGTTTACCCCTTTTTCCTGACCATACATGAATGTGTTGAATAGCATTGGTTCCAGTACAGATCCTTGGGGGACCCTGCTATTTACCTCTCTGCATTCTGAAAACTGACCATTTATTTCTACCCTTTGTTTCCTATCTTTTAACCAGATATTGATCCATGAGAGGACCTTCCCTCTTATCGCATGACGGCTTACTTTGCTGAAGAGCTTTTGGTGAGGGAGCTTGTGAAAGGCTTTCTGAAATTCCAAGTACACTATTTCCATTGGATCATCCTTGTCCACATATTTTTTGACCCCCTCAAAGTATTATAATAGATTAGTGAGGCATGATTTCCCTTTACAAAAATCGTGTTGACTATTCCCCAACAAATCATGTTCAGTATATGTCTGATAATTCTGTTCTTTCCTATAGTTTCAACCAATTTTCCTGGTATTGAAGTTAGGCATACTGGCCTATAATTGCCAGGATCTCCTCTGGAGCCTTTGTTAAAAATTAGCAGCACATTAGCAATCCTCCAGTCATCTGGTTGAGAGGATGGTTTAAGTATAGTTTACATACCACAGTTAGTAGTTCTGCAGTTTTCACATTTGAGTTCCTTCAGAGGTCTTGGGTGAATACCATCTGGTCCTGGTGACTTATTACAGTTTAATTTATTAATTTGTTTCAAAACCTCCTCTGGTAACACCTCAATCTGGAACACTTTTTCAGATTTGTCCCCTAAAAAGAATGGCTCCCTCACATCCTCTACAGTGAAGGCTGATGTAAAGAATTCATTTAGCTTCTCCACAATGGATTCCTTGACTACTTCTTTAGCACCTCGATCATCCAGTGGCCACACTGATTGTTTTGCTGGCTGCCTGCTTTTGATGCTTTTGCTCTTAGTTTTTGTGTGTTTTGCTAGTTACTCTTCACATTCTTTTTTTGGCCTGCCTAATTACACTTTCACACTTGATTTGCCAGAGTTTATGCTCCTTTCTGTTTTCCTCATTAGGATTTGACTTCCAATTTTTAAAGGATGCCTTTTTGCCTCTAACCAACTCTTTTACTCTGTTGGTTAGCCATGGTGGCATATTTTTGGTTCTCTTACTAATTATTTTAATTTGGGGTATACATTTCATTTGAGCCTCTATTTATGGTGTTTTTAAATAATTTCCATGCAGCTTGCAGGCATTTGTGTCTTGTGATTGTTCCTTTTAATTTCCATTTAACTAGCTTCCTTCTTTGTGTAGTTCCCATTTCTGAAGTTAAATGCTACTGTGATCAGCTTCTTTGGTATCCCCTCCCCCCCCCAAGGATGTTAAATTTAATTATATGATGTGTGCTGTTACTGAGCGGTTCAACTATATTCACCTGTTGGACCAGATCCTGTGCCCCACTTAGGACTAAATCAAGAATTGCCTCTTCCCTTGTGGGTTCCAAGGACTAGCTGTTCCAAGAAGCGGTCATTAATGGTGTCTAGAAACTTTATCTCTGCATCCCATCCTGAGGTGACATGTACCCAGTCATTATGGGGAATAGTTTAAATCCTTTATTATAATTATTATTATTGAGTTTTCTGTTTTTATAGCCTCTCTAATCTCCCCGAGCATTTCACAGTCACCATCACCATCCTGGTGAGGTGGTTGGGAGTATATTCCTACTGCTATACTCTTATTATTCAAGCATGGAATTTCTATTGATAGAGATTCTGTGTACAGTGTGATTCATTGATTTTTGCTGTATTTGACTCTATGATTTTGTTCATATATAGTGCCATTCCCCCACCAACATGACCTCCTCTGTCATTCTTATGTATACTGCACCCTGGTATTACCATGTCCCGTTGATTGTTATCATTCCATCAAGATTCTGTGATTCCTATTATATCAATATCCTCTTTTAATACCAGGCACTCAAGTTAACCCATGGAAGTATTTAGACTTTCAGCATTTATATAAAAGCACTTATAAAATTTGTCACTCTTTAGTTGTCTGACTTCATGTGATAAGAACACAGCATAACATAAGAACGGCCATACTGGGTCAGACCAAAGGTCCATCTAGCCCAGTATCCTGTCTACCGACAGTGGCCAATGCCAGGTGCCCCAGAGGGAGTGAACCTAACAGATAATGATCAAGTGATCTCTCTCCTGCCATCCATCTCCACCCTCTGACAAACAGAGGCTAGGGACACCATTCCTTACCCATCCTGGCTAATAGCCATTAATGGACTTAACCTACATGAATTTATCCAGTTCTCTTTTAAACGCTGTTATAGTCCTAGCCTTCACAGCCTCCTCAGGCAAGGAGTTCCAAAAGTTGACTGTGCGCTGTGTGAAGAAGAACTTCCTTTTATTTGTTTTAAACCTGCTGCCCATTCATTTCATTTGGTGGCCCCTAGTTCTTGTATTATGGGAATAAGTAAATAACTTTTCCTTATCTACTTTCTCCACATCACTCATGATTTTATATGTAATTGAGTAGTACTCTTTTTCATTTTACTGTTTCTCTTCATGTCATGCCTGTGCTTTATCTCCTCTTTACTAGGATATAGAGAATCCCTGTTAAGAGATTCTCCCCTGTGGAATGTGTCTGTCTGAACCTTGTACTCCCCTGCACCTGTCGGTTTTCTCTCAGCCTGTAGTTTATAAATTCCTCTGTGGCCTTTTTAATTTTACATGCCAGCAGTCTGGTTCCATTTTGGTTTAGGTGGAACCTCTTTCCTGTATAGGCGTCTCCTTCCCCAAAAGGTTCCCCAGTTGCTAATAAATGTAAAGCCTTCCTCCCCACACTATTATCTCACCCATTCATTGAGATCCTGCAGTTCTGCCTGTCTAACTGGCCCTGTGTATGGGAGTGGAAGCATTTCAGAGAATGTTACCAGGAAGGAGTGTTGGAATTCTCTTCTTCTCCAGTGCTGATACAGTCTTCAACATGTACTAGGTCGTTAGTTCACATCTGCCCCCATCCACTTTTTATGGTAGCATCAGCTCAGAATACAGTTCAGTTCATTTTCTTGATCTTCTGCCATAGAAGATTGGTTAATGGTACTTAACTAGTTAAAACTATATGAAACTGGTTGTTGCAGGAGAGATTTAGAGGCCATCATAGGGGAGGTTACTTGCTAGGCAAGAGTAAAAACCAGGAAAAGAGGGAATATGTAAGTGTGAGTTCACCCTTTAGAAGCAGCTAGAGGAACAGAATTTAATGCAGCCTTGCAAAAATATACTTATGTGGGCTGAGTAAGATATTTTTTGAATGCAGAAATAAAATATTAGTTTTCCTCATGTTTTCCATAAATATGGATGAGTAGATTTTGTGCCTAGGCAGGTAATATTTTCCTATGTGATTCCTCTTTGCTGTAATGAGAATCCAGTGAGAAGTTGTGGGTGAAGTATTCTTTAAATTTCCTTTAGAATAGTTACTTTGTCATATAAACTGTGAGAATAGTGACTGGTAACTGTTTCAGAGTATAAGAGAGTGATTCTAGTCCAAGGTGATTGATCAAGGGATGTGAACACACGAGACTATACTGACGTGGCCAGATTAATTGTGGAGGACTTGATTGAATAGGTGTGAATAGGAAATATGGTAGGAAGAGCTCATCTTGAGCTGAGGCGCCAGCCGTAAACCGAGACAGAATCAGTGAGTTCATATTAGAGAGGAGTTAGGTCTGAGTGGGAATAGAGTCGCATGGATGGATGGAGGTGATTGACTAATAGAGGTAGAAGTTAAATGAACAAAAACACAATAAAGTTATTTTATAAATGTGGGGACTAGAAAGCACATCTAGTCACGTTAAAATGCCTGTGAAATTAAAAGAAGCCAAAAGAGAGAGACGGCATAGGTGATTTGATCAGATGGTATTGTTTACTGTACAGAATATAAATTGTATGACTGCTTGCCATGTGGCATATATATGTGCCATGAGCAATGTAAGGCTTTCAGAGACTCCGTACAACTTCTCTGGGTGACAGTCAGTGAACAGAGGATTTGTTAGAGAAAGAGATTAAAACAGCTGCAATGGGTTTACTCACCCTGGTCAGCTGCTGGGAGTGTAAGGTAGAGATGCTCCTGCAGTGACGAGGAGTCTGTGGGAGCAGAGGAGGGAAGAGGAGTAGAATAACAGTTGCCTGAACAGACATGGTTATGACACACACATCAATGGATAATCCATGTATTTAAATAAAATTACAAACAAAAAGGAACATTCAGATTGCAGAGGCAAGCACCCAAAAGTTAGGAAAAGCCAGGAAATGCCAAAAATAAGGTTGTCTGCAGAGTCCTAGCCCAAGCTCCCAGTTCAAATCACCACCCCTTGGAGTCATGGCTCCAGACCCAGTCTCCTTGCTCAGCCAGTGCTACTCTCCCTCCCTGGGCTCCCTGTCCGAGTCCCAGTCTCCTGCATAGGCTCCTTTTTCCAGGCTCCTTGCCCAGCTGGGCTCTTGTCTCCCACTCAGGTTCCTGATCTGATCTCAGTACCCCCGCCCCAGTCCTAGTCTCTCCCTTTTCCTGTCCCACCAACCAAGTTCTTTGTGCCCTCTACATTTCTTTGTCCACACTGCCTGGGTGCCAGCCAAGGTAGCATAGAGAGCACAGGAGACAGTCTCTCTCTACTCTCAGTTCCTGTGCTGGGTACTACTGTGGCCCCTGCCAGTGTGGAGGAGCAATTGCAGGGAAAGTCCTGCTGAGCCCTTGCAGCCCTAGGCTTAGAGCATGCTCAATGCAGACAGAAGCATTGGAGAATTTTGTTGCCAAACTCGAACAAGTTTTTACTGAGCATGTGAGGAAAGAGATTTTTCAGTGGGCTTATAACTTGTCTAACTATGGGTGTTTTTTCATGGGGATGGAAAAAGTCACATCCCTGACACCAAGGCAACCCTCCTGCCAAATGTTGTAAGATGTATTTATTTTTAAATGTGGGCAAAACATATTTTCCCTCTTCTCATTCTTGGAAAATGCTGAACCAGTTTTCTTGAAATATTCTTAGGAGAGAAAAACACAGCCTGAGACAGAAAATTTCCACCCGAACTGTTAGCTTGGTAAAGCTATAAGCAGCTGAAAACATGGTCGTATAATGGGAGGTGTTGGGCAGCTGAAAGAATAAGTGGCATTATGAGCTTCATCTATCGTTAGTGGTCCCAGACTGGATTGATCCCATGTTGAGATATTGGGTTTGTGACTCATGCATGGCAGCACCAAGCTCTGTCCCTAGGCTGGGAAACTGGTGTTAATCCTTCCTTAATAACTATATGGTATGTTCCTTAGCTAGAAAACTGCTTCATTGGGAGATAGGCAGAAATGGCACAGGGTCAGAGAGAAGCAAGAATGTCAGTTGTGGGGTGGGAGGAGAACTTGGTGGTGGGATATATAATTTGTGGGAAAGGCTATCATGAGGATCCTCAGTTCACAGCTTGTCAGGAGAGACTGTGAACTGTTGAAGAACCCATCTGCTTGTCTTATCACCTGTCTTTCCCATTCACGTTACAAATGGCTGAGGTGGACATGGGATGATAAAAGCACATGTTCATTTGATTCTGAGAGAAGCATTGATTGAGTTGAATGAGACAGTATATTTCAGAGTTTCCATGTCAGGTTATACCATAGCCTCAGCCCCTGAGAATAAGACTTCATTCTTCCAGGACTAAAAATGCAAGCAGAGAGTATATGTGTGGAAGGACATATATGGGAAGCAAGAGTAATCTAGAAAAAAATTAAGCCCTCTAAGCTGCTTGGTGTCAGTTCAAGGGTAGCGAGAGCTGCTTGATATTTTTATTATGGAGTTAGTCTGGCTTTTTTAAAAATACTCTTTTAATTGAGGTCTCAACTAGAGAGTCATTGATATGTATATACATGTGTGTCTGCCTTTAGTTCTAATTTACAAAGTAGTGTGAAAATTGTCAGCTTCAGAGAGAACTATTGAGAGGTTTCTGATGAGGAAATTATTTGGTGGTGCATCCGATGAAGTAGGTTGTAGCTTATGCTCAAATAAATTTGTTAGTCTCTAAGGCCTTGGCTACACTTGCAAGTTACAGCGCTGTAAAGCCTCCCCCAGCGCTGTAACTCACTCCCCGTCCACACTGGCAGGGCACTTGCAGCGCTGTATCTCCCTGGGTACACCGCTGCAGGTACTCCACATCTCCGAGAGGAATAACAGCTGCAGCGGAGTGGCTATGACTCACAGGTGTGAGTGTAAACGCTTGCAGTGCTGTACTAATCACCTTGTCAAGTGGCCAATCCTCTCCATTGTTGTGACCGGCTGCAGGAATGCGGAAGTGCCGGTTTCAAAGCTTGTACCACAGAGAAAAGCAAACAATTTGCAGCTTGCTTTGAGTGAGTAAATGAATGAGCAGGGGGCCGGGAGTTCAGAACTTGCAAAATAGAGAGCTGACATGCTCCAAAAAGCACTCTCTCTCCCCCCACACTCCCTGTCACAATCCACCCCACCCCCCCATTTTGAAAAGCACGTTGCAGCCACATGAATGCTGGGATAGCTGCCCATAATGCACCACTCCCAACACAGCTGCAAATGTTACAAGTGTGGCCACACCACTGCGCTGGCAGTGTGGACAGACTGCAGCGCTTTTCCCTACTCAGCTGTACGAAGACAGGTTTACCTCACAGCGCTGTACAGCTGCAAGTGTAGCCAAGGCCTAAGGTGCCACAAGTACTCCTGTTCTTTTTGTGGATACAGACTAACACGGCTGCTACTCTGAAACCTATTTGGTGGTTTGTGACTAGAAACCGTTGGCTGAAAGATGACCAGCAAAAGAGGTAGAGAAGGGTGAGGGAGAGGAGAGGCTTGTGCCTTTTTTGTAGTTGTTGCTTTTATGGCTAAGGAAGATTTGAAAGGCTTTTCTCAATTTTGTTTTTACATTTAGAAACCTAGGTTTTGTCCACCCTGCAAGATGCTGTAGTGAAATTATGACATCACAAGAGAGTGAAAGCTGAGAACGGAAAGGATTTTTAGTTGGATTGGTTACTTAAAACTCTTTGTTTTTTATTAACACCAACTTAATGTACTACTGGAAGGTGCTCACATACTACAGTGCGAATTGCAGTACAAGAACCTGTATAGAATAGATTATACTAGAATAGCATCTCAAAGATGTCTGTCTGTCCAACCGAAATAAAAGGTGGGTTTTAAGCTCCTTTTTACTGCAAAAACAGCATCTTGTGAGTTCCATTTATTCTCTATAACTTTGGCCATCTTTGGAAAACCAGGGTGGTACATCATAGAGTCTGAAGCTGTCCCTGCTAACAGGGGAAAGATGTTGAGACTTTTAGGCCTTTTCTTCACTAGATTTATTTTCCTAAAATTCATTAATTTGTCTCAAAAGTTCAAAAATTTTGGCCAGTGTGTTGAATTATTTCCCCCCAACTGACCTAACCACTAAATACAAGGAATAGTAGATTAAACTCTTTTATAATATAACTTGTAAGCAATTGATGTGGTGGCCGCAGGAATGCTCTGTGACCACAAATGGGATGCAGATGGGGAGGTAGTAGTCTGTGAGATGATCTGTCTATTAACATGCAGTCTGACCTACAAAAAGGTTTGAGAACTCCAGCCTAGGAGAAACCATTCATTTCCTTCCCATCTTATGTTGCCTGCTGGGCCAGTTGTTGGTCGTTTTGCAAGTTAATTGTTGTCTCCTCCCACTTCCCCCAGGAGGAGTTTTACTTGTTCTTTTATGCAAGATCTTTTTCCAGAAGAGCGAGTTATTAGATTTCCCTGGGAACACACATTTAGCAGCATATTTTTATATACTTCAGAATGAAATTTGCCATGTATTTATATTAAAGATTCTATTTTGCATGGTAACTCAAATTGTCTTGCATATGCACATACTGCGGCAGTCAAAGGGCACCTATTACAATCTGTCCCAGTCTGTCGCTATATAGGTCACCAGGCTGTTGCGAGAGGACCCAAGCCAGCTGGGTCAAGATAGTCTTATCACTGTTTCTAGCTGTGGAACTCAAGGGCACATTCCCAGGCTCAGATCTGACACCCTTCCTTCGGACGTGGGATGCCTCCATCCAGCTGCCACAACCAGTAAACCAGTGTCTGAGACCTTCAAAGTCTCTGCCCCTCCCTCCCCCCTCCCCCCCCAGTTTCTTGTACATGCTCCCTAGTTTGTGGACCGTCTGGAGACAATGTGGTAGGAAAACAAGGAATACAGGCTTAGAAAAGGAGTTTGTCAATCATAATGTTTTTACTCTTAAAACGCTTGAGAGTTACAGATCTTTGAAATAACAAAACTCCTGGGATGCACCACTGAGAAGCTCCAGGGCCTCCCTTCCTTGTCATGCTTTCCTCTCTGTGGGCCCCTGTGTAGAAGAAACATTGTTCCATAGGGGTGGGCCAACCAGCAGTTGAGAGACCATCAAAATTCATGGTCCCCGATTGCATTCTTGATGGCTTTTCAGTGATAGTCCTTCAAGGAAGTGTCCAATATCTTTGCTGGGCAGGGCAGCTGTCTGGAATGCAGTACAATAGGCTGCCCGGCTGCCCTCAGGCCAATGTAGAGATGTGTTTAGCTCAATACAAAATAGAGTTCCTAATTTGATACAGATGTATCCCGTCTGGAGAGACCATCAAAATTCATGGTCCCCGATTGCATTCTTGATGGCTTTTCAGTGATAGTCCTTCAAGGAAGTGTCCAATATCTTTGCTGGGCAGGGCAGCTGTCTGGAATGCAGTACAATAGGCTGCCCGGCTGCCCTCAGGCCAATGTAGAGATGTGTTTAGCTCAATACAAAATAGAGTTCCTAATTTGATACAGATGTATCCCACTCTGTCATATCATCTACTCCTGATGAATTGATGAGCCAAAATTTGCCTATTGTTGTACCATTACTTCTTCACATTTATGTTAGAAAGCATCTAACCTAAAGATTTAAGCTAAACCCCAGTTCTCTGAAAAGTATGCCATATATGAAGCCATCCCTTTATAGAAATATATATCCATCAAATATGTTGAAAAGGATTTTGTTCACTTGACATTCTACCCACATTACTTCCATGGTGTCCGTTTTGTTTGGGCCAGGGAGATTTGGCTGTATTAAGCCCGATTGTGAATGGTGACTGTTGAGGCCTTGCTTCTTGTTTTGAAATTTCCTCTTGTTTCCATTAATTGGACTTAGGAGTCTGAAAGGGGGTGGGGGGAAGGGAAGGAAAGAACTTCAGTTGATTTCCTCATAATGAAAAAGTCTATTAACATTCTCTTTAAATCGCTGTTAATTAAGCAAAAGGCGAGTTTAACACTAGGAATGGGAACGCTTCCATACCATCAAAAAGGCACCTAGTAGAAAATATCATTACAATTCTACTTTCCAAAGCGACTCTTTCAGGCTCCAATCCGCACAGAAGCGATAGAGCAAGCGAACTGTGTGTTTGCTTTTGGATTAATATTTGAAGTTAACTCATGTGGAAATAAAGCGGATTTTACTGTGACTAGACTCTGTCATTAAAAAGCCATTATCAAAGCAGACCAGTACAATTCCTGCTCTTTTATTGCTAACAACAAAACAATCTCTTCTTAAAAAAAAATAAACCCAACAAAAAACAAAACAAAACAACCCCCAAGTCCCCCTCTCCTCTCCCCCCCCTCCCCCGATATTTTCTCTTAGAGAATGGTTGAGAAGACTAAACAGAAAAGAACCTTGGTGAAGTGAGGCAGTTGAGAGATTTATTGATCAATAAAGCAGACAATTACAGCTTGTTTATAAAGGGAAAAACCCCCCTCGGCCCTGTGAGCAACACTGAAACTGTAATAATGATAGCTCTGGCATCCAGCTTGAAACTATAAAAGTCAATAGGAAGATATAGGATTTCAATAAAATTATGACACTAGATAAACTTTACCCCAGGAACAAATTTTCCCTAGGTATGTGACTGACTCCAGTTAGATTTGTAACTTTAATTTCTATCTTATTGATTTTTTTTCCTCTACAACTAATTAGAAAATCAGTGGTGGATTCTGTATGTGTGTTTGGGGAGGAGTTAATAAGCACCAACAGGAGTAGAGGAACACTCCAAAAATGAGAGGGTCAAATTGCTTTTTAAAAACATTTTTGTAAGCTATGTTTTACTCTTTCCTTAGCTGCCTCTCCTGTTCAACCCAGGAGTCCCCTCTCGCTCCTATGTTTGTGTTCCTTGGAGACATGGTTGGGCACTCTAGACACTCAATGTTACTCTATCAGTGGTATGAGATTTGTTAATAGAGAAGACTGTAGCTATGTAGTTTATATGTTAGCAGCATCTCTCTCCCTAGAATCCACCTGTAGGAGGCAGAAGGACCTGCTAATAGTATTGTAGCTCCTGGATCACTACTCTCTGGTGCCTGCACTCTAGTGGAAAGTGACCTTCCTTATCTTGAAGCCATTTTTCCTGGCAGCCAAGTTATGGATTCATGTAAGGAAAGAATTAAATGGGAGGCGCATGGAGAGAAAGTTGATTCTGAAGAGGGTATTCTGTGAAGATGCGATTCTGTAGGTGAATGTAACTGGTTTCCAAGGGATTGAGCCAAGTTCATGGCTGGGATTACAACTCAGCTTTCCCTCCCATTTAGTCTGCATACAGCAATGACAGGACAAGAGTCTCTTGGTGAATCTCTTATAATTAATCATTTCTCCTCCTCCTGCTGATCTCAGAAATCTCCTCTTTCAAACTTATTCACCAAGATGTTGCAGAAGAGAATGAAGAGATACATGGAAGCAGCAGTTGCACGAAACAGGCCAGTTTCAGACCACGATGAAGTAGAACAAATGAGCTATTTGTGATAAGACAGATAGCAGAAAAGTACATGGAACATACCAGAACCTGCTACAACAACTTTATAGGCTTCAAACAGACTTTTGATAGCATTTGGCAGATGGGATTATGGCAAATTTTGACAATATATGGTATCCCCAAGAAATAGATCAAGCTGATATGGGCTTCTTGTAAATGTTTTCGGAGTGCCATGAGAGTAGACAAGAAGCTGGTGGAATGGCTCAGGAAAACCACAAGAGTGAGTCAATGCATGCTATCACCAGATTTGTACAACTTGGTCTTGGAAGTAGTAATGGCTATAGCACTGGGAGATGAAATGGGAGAAGTCATGTTATGTGAGAGGCTAGCAAATAACCTTAGATTGCAGATATTGAATCATAGCACTGAAGAAGGAGGATTTACACAGAATAGCTGACAAGGTAGACCGGGAAGCAGAAGATTTGGATTGAAGAGCAGTACGGAGGAGACAAAATTATGGCAATAGGAAGAGGTAAAGATCAAAGCTGGAGACAAAGAACTAGAACAAGTGGAAAAATGTGTGTACCTTGGAGGATGAATATTGAAGAATAGGAATTGTGTAGATGAGGTAAACAGAATAGATTAGCCACTGCTGTATTCAGAAAACTTTGCAAGACCTGAGACGTTAAAGACATTTTGATCAAAATGAAAATCAGCATATATGAAACAATTGTTACGATGACACTGCTGTATGAGTCAGAATGTTGGAGTCTGAGGAAAGCTGGTAAACGAAAGATATTGATTGCAGAAATGAACTGGCTGAGGGGCATACTAAGTTTCAAGACTGGAGAAGAAAATGAAGTGATAAGAAAATGGCTAGGGCAAAAAATGATGCTGTTATAGAAGATTCAAGAAACATGACTGGGATGATTTTTGCAGATGTCAAGAATGGACCAGGAAAGGATACCATACCTGGTGATTCACATCAGAGTGCGAGGAACTAGAAATAGAGGAAGACTGAGGATACGTTGGATAGACATGGTGAAGAATAACATTGAACAAAAAGGTTTAAAGATGAATGAAGCTGTGAAGGTAGCATAAGACAGGAAGTGGTAGAACAAACTTCTTTTGGCCACTTTGTCACTGCTGAGCTGAGAGAGAGGAATCGAAGAAGAATATGATGTTTTAGAATCCTGTGCAAAGTCTGTGTACGTGTTATGTGTTACTCTTATCACATGCACCTGAAGAAGAAAACTGTAAATCCATAGTGCCCTCACAGCTGGAGTACTGGGAAAGAGTGTGTTTAAGCTAGAGGGCAATTTGGGGGGAGGAGGAGATGTCAGCACTGGTCCCAGAGGCTGGGCAGTTGGACAGTGAGATCTCAGCTCTCAGGAAGGGGTGCTAGAAAGAGGATTTGGAACCCCAAAATATGCCAAGAGAGACCCTAAGCCAGTCACAATGCCTGGATTCTGTTCAGACTCCAGAAGCTTAAAATACATGAAAATACAGCATTTGGATCACTTCCCAGCAGGCTGGTGAATGTCCAATAGGGGGAGTCAGCTAGACATGTGACAGGGGTCATTACATTATTACCCCAACGGCATGGGAAAGCTAGTGCATGTTTCCTCGCATGCTCATCAGGTCAGGGAAATCAGGTTAGAGAGCAGAGCCAAAAAATGAGTACAGTCCACTAAAATAAATCAGAGAGCAAACACTTCTGGCTGTGTGGCAGCTAATCACTCTTTATGTCACTACAGTTCCTGGCTTCTCAACTGAAATGACCAACAATCCCTTTACAGCAAAACTGGAAACTAGGTTTTATTATCCAACTATTCCTTGAACACATGGAAAGGAGTGAGCTGGAGAAGGAGGAGAGTGAGCCAACCAGGACTAGAGCAGAGCAACAGGTTGATTGGAAATGCTCTGTTGTAGGACATAGCTGAGCTGTTGGCAGTGATACGGTTAGCATGGCAATGTCTGTAGAACAAAATGATCTAATCAAAGGGCAGTCCCTGTGTACCACCTGCTGGTGACCCAAAATCCCTATTTAGTTGGATCCCAGAAATGTCAGTTCTGATGATGGGTTTTGTGATGTGGACCTGTCCCCTCAGAACTGGACTAGCAGCACAAGCTTGTTTCATTCTATCCAACAATGGCTTGATGACTACTTTTGGTGATTCTCAACCAGGCTAGACATGAACCAGTGGCTTAGAGGTGACAGGGTCCCCCTCTCATCGTCTTTGATCTGAGAAACCCAGTCTTCCTTGGGGAGAAGTAAACAGCCCATAAGATACTTTAGTGAGTGGATTTTCTTAATCTAAGCATTCAGAGACACTCTACAATTTTTCCTGCTACAGAGTTCAAAAACAAAACCACAACACATGGTTCTCGGGGCAGGTGTGGCTTCTCTTGACTAAGTGGCAATGACCCCAGGATAAGGCTGGAGTACATGCCACCCAAATTAGGATAATCTCAGCTTCTTTCTTTAGTGATGCGGTAAGGTGGGTGGTCCTGTGAACACTTGTTAGAATTTTGTTATGAAATAGTAGGATTGGGGTGATTTACCTTGGTCAAAGGCAGTTGGGCCTCACAAAAATACCCTGAAGTGCAATTTATTTATGTATTTATTTAATTTTTTGCTTTTGGAATGGACCACATTGCTCTAAATGTCAGGTATTTTAAACCAGATCTCTTGGCAGAGAATATCCCCTATAACAGGGGTTCTCAACCTTTTTCTTTCTGAGGCCCCCCTCAACATGCTATAAAAACTCCATGGCCCATGTGTGCCACAACAATTGTTTTTTCTGCATATAAAAGCCAGGGCCGGCATTAGGGGGTAGCAAACAGGGCAATTGCCTGGGGCCCCACACCACAGGGGGGCCCCATGAAGCTACATTGCTCAGGCTTCAACTTCAACCCCTTGGTGGACATCCTGAAGCCTGCTCATGGCCCCCCAGGGGGCCCCGGACCCCTGGCTGAGAACCTCTGCCCTACAAGGCCTCTGAAAGTCCACCCTATGTAAAGTGATACAAGTTGAATGCTAGGCTATTCTGTGCTCAGTGTGTTGTTCAGGAACAAAATGTAAACATCTCCAATGAAAGGTTGCTCATGTAAAACTGTGTTTGTCAAGTGCTGCCACCTCCCTTCTTGCTAAGAGTTAGAAGATAGTCTTTCTGTGTAAATGGGAAAAGAAATAAATGGGGTCCCTAATTCTTCTCTGCGAGAGCTAACACCCTCCGGATAAACAGGATTTATCATATGCTAAGCATGGAGCTTTCTGTGGGGGCCCCATAGTAGCCGTACATCACCAACATCAGACAACATATACTGCCTGCCTCAAAGGCCTGGTTCACACTACCCCCCCACTTCGGACTAAGGTGCGCAAATTCAGCTACGTTAATAACGTAGCTGAATTCGAAGTACCTTAGTCCGAACTTACCGCGGGTCCAGACGCTGCAGGCAGGCTCCCCTGTCGATGCCGCGTACTCCTCTCGCCGAGCTGGAGTACCGGCGTCAACGGCGAGCACGTCCGGGATCGATTTATCGCGTCTAGACAAGACGCGATAAATCGATCCCAGAACATCGATTGCCTGCCGTCGGACCCGGAGGTAAGTGTAGACGTACCCAAAGATGCTGATGGAGAAAATAAATGGGAGTAGCAATCTGAATGGCAATTCAAAACGTCAGGTATGTTTAACATGCAATTTCCGTTTAGAGAGTGATATGCATATAGAGATTAGATGGGTGATAAGGTATTTAATCTCCTTTTAATCGCATTGGAGAATTTTGATGTTTGTCAAGTCTGAGAATTCAGGTTATACAGCAGAGCCAAGCAAATAAGTGTGGTCCTCTGGAATAAACCTGAGAGCAAAAATTCCTCCGGAATCCTCTGCACTGACTGTTATGTTGTTGCCAGTAAACCCTGATGTATAAATGCATGAAATCTGTTGGTATAGAAGCAGTTATGGGCAAATTTTATTACAAAAATGCCAAAACAGTATTAAAAATTCATTTAGCTTTACAACTGTGCAGCTTAGACTCCACACCTGGCCACCTATGACTCCAGACCTGGCCAATGTTGCGATTTTAAATCTGAAGTACGATATAAACAGTGCTGTCATGGACATTGGCAATGTGAGCTTCTTCACAAAAGTGCCTCCCATCAGTGCCGCTGGCAGCAAGCGCTTCCTCAGTGCATTGAAAAGTACCAGACAGGACCTCTGTGATGTGAACTTTCTCTCACAATGCCCTATAAATAATTGAGATAAATCTGCCAGTGTTTGCCAGCTTAACAGTTCTGAAATGCTTCTTCCGTAGCCCGCTCTCTGGGGAGGTATCCAGTCAGGAGTTATCAGCGTATTTTACTTAAATGACAGAATTACAAAAGTGGTTCTCTCTCTCTCCCTCCTCCCCTCCCCCCCACAAAAAAGGGCTACATTTCCAAAATAGTATGTGTGATGCTAACAGCTCAACCCAGCAAGTCTGTATACTGGGACTGTCTCCTGCTTCACTGTCCAAATGTCAAACACTTAAATACAGTGTGTGTGTCAGTGCGCGTGGGGAGAGGGAGGGATGTACAAATTCAAGGTGTGAAAGGCAAGGTGGGAGATGCCTGCTGAAAAGGCTGCAAAAATGTGTTCAAAACATTTAACATACTGAAAGGTCAACTGAGAAGGTTGAGGTTGGTTCAGCCTTGGGAAGGGACCTTGGAACTAGACAACAGCCTAGAACTGGAGGAACAGAGTTAATGAATGAAAACAGGTTTTAACATAAATAATATCTGATTATTGGGCTTTGCTCAGACCTGCCTAAAAGCAAACACTTTGCCGGAGAGAGGGAAGTTCTTGCCATAAGCTACAGGAACAGAATTATTGACCTGACACATATATGAAAGGAAATTTGCTTTCATGCTGGCCCAGGAGGAAGGGTACCTTTACCAGCCGCTTAATCTGTAAAATATCTCCACAAATACAATAGAGAAATAGTGCAGGCAGTGCTGTCCTCCTCGTTAGGACAACCCGCCTGGAAACTTACCTTTTCTCAAGGCAAACTGCCTTCACCCAAGGGAAAATGATGATGAAAAAGCTGTTTCTTGGCTGGCTATTCCAGAGTCAAGGGTTAGAACACATCAGAGAATTTACTGGGATGTACAAATTTGATCTTTGGATATGCTTACAGATAAAGATACGGTTGCAACACTCTCATCCTCTCTCCTCTCCCTAGCTCTCTAGCCCTTGTTTTCCTCTGCACATCCTTCATCAGTGCCATAGTTGGACAGAATAGTGTTCTCTCTCCATTATATCAAGGACTGCCCAACAGCTGTTTCAACTGCAAAATCAAACGGAACCCCATCAAATTTAAACATCAAAGATATCCGCTCTCTGGATCCTTTCCCAGAGGTCCCCGTCCATCTCTGCACCGAGAAAGCATCCACAGTTAGAGATGATTCATTACTAGGACAAAGAGTCGCTCTTAAGATACAAGACTTGGCTTCCAATCCACTGCTGAATGATGTACACTTCAGAACAGATCCACAGACATGTTTTAGTAGCTTCCTACATTGCTCAGCTAGCAAAGTGAGGACCAGAGAGTCTTTATGGGATCAGGACAACTTTCTGAGGCCTTGTCTACACTGCCACTTTACAGCGCTGAAACTTTCTCATTCGGGGGGGTGAGAAAACACCCCCTTGAGTGATGCTAGTTTCAGTGCTGTAAAGTGACAATATAGACAGTGCCCCAGCACTGGGAGCTACTCCCCTCATAGAGGTGGTTTTTTTACAGAGCTCTCCCTCTCCCAGCGCTGGTGCCGCGACTACACAGCCACGTTAAAGTGCTGCCGCGGCAACGCTTTAACGTTGGTAGTGAAGACATACCCTGACGGTATGACTTCTTTGCCTCTAAAGGAGTAGGGGACAAGAGGATGGGTTCTTGCCTGTCAAGGCTTGTCTCTGATTTGAAAAGCAAACAAGCTATGAGGCAATGTATAATTTAAACCACAGTGCAAGCTTTATTCAGTCATTCTACTGATAATACATCAAAACAGAGAGAAGTTCTAACTGAAAACACTTCCTCCTGGTGCTTAGCTCTGACCTTCATTTCTGAACACAAATACTGTAACAAAATCTATTCTCAGGCTCCCAGCAAGTGGTCCCTAGCCCCGTTTTCTCAATTCCTCTTCACCAGCACAACCCATTCAAATTTCCCCCCTATTTTCTTAAGATCATGTTAGTCTAGCTTCCCAACCCAGCAGTCCTTGCTGAGAAATCCCTCCACTGACTAGACAGTGGCACATTCCCTGCCTCACTGGCAATCTCTCAGATGATTCCAATGTGCAACACCTTGTGCTGTCCTGCTTGCCACAAGGTGAGAGGAGACATTGACACCCACTGTGTACTGCACTTTGTATAGCTCTTTAACATATTCTTTCCATTGGTTATTCGTTGCTTGTTTGTCCTCAGTTATTTGCCTGAACATGTCTTTCATTGCTGACATCTTCAACTCATATGTCCCACTCTGTTCTCTTATCTTGCAGTATAACCTCTGTGTCACATTTCTTTGTGCATATTCTTCTGCTTCTTTGCATTGTTTGCTTATCCATTTGTTTCTGTCACTCTTTGCATTCTTTTTTTAACCTCTGTTCAACCTATTGTATTCAGCTCTTAGACTTGCATCTTCCTTTTTATTCTCCTTTAACTTCCTATGCTTGTCACTCAACTGCAGCACTTCATCCATTATCCACCTTGGTTTCTTTGTCTAAAACATCATTGTGCTTTACCCAGTAGAATGAGAAATAGACAGATCTATACAAAAACAAACCCTACATGCATTTCCCTGCCTCAGTTTCCTCACCATTCAAGCATTTATTGGGCTGAGGTCTGGTTCCTCTGGGATAATCCAAGATCCTTCTGCTGCAACTTATGGTTGAACCATAGAGTCTCTCTCTTCCTAGACCACCTTTGGTCCCACAGATAAACTGAGTCCCCCTGCTACAAAAACATGCATGTCTCTTCCCTTCTCCTGCCTCAAACTTCCTTTGTCTCTCTCCTCGTAAGAGTCCTTTTAAAACCCCTACTTTGTCACCTCCATCTCTTTGGGAATTTTCCACTCTCCAAATGCCCAATCCCCTGTTGAGGATTGGAGAAAACTGGTTCTCCTCGTTTTAGCCAACCTCCTTAGCATGCCCATTGTGTAGTCAGAGTACAGTCATTAGTTAACTACCTCCAGTTGTCCTTAGTCTGATGGATACTTGCTAAAGGACCTGACAGCCATGTTGGATTCTACATTTACATAGAGACATTGAGTGATACAACAATTTTCTTAGTAACTTCATAGTATCAACCAGACTTCATGAGTTGTACATACAATTTCCCCAAACAATCATAATCTCCACTGTGGGACTGCAGGGATTTGAACCCAGGTCCTTCAGTATCAGAAAGTGTGTGTCTAACATATGAACTGAAAGAACAACTTCTTAGCTGGGAACGGTAATAGTGAAAATAAAATTGAGAACCTCCATATCTGTGTCCATTTTAAGCTTGTAGGGGTATGGACCACTTCCAACTTTGCTTGCCTCATGCATTGTGGGCACTAATGGAAATAAATAATTAAGGTTTTCATTGGTCAGTGCTTTCTACTGGGGCACTTCTAGTATCCATTCATTTTTTTTCTTCCGCTGTGGATTAACCTAAATTTTTAATGACCACATTTGAGAAACCCTTCATAAAATGAGAATTTAATCCTTCCACTTTAAAGGTAAAGTACTCTTTCTCCATGTAATCCTATCCAAATCCTGTTTGGTGTGGTGGATTACACTAAACACATCTATGCTGTGAGAATAAAGTACTTGCTTTATATTTAAGGGCTCTTCATTAGAAGACGTCTGCACTCATCTTCGACTTCACTGATGGCAGAATAAAGTTCCCTGATTTAGCTCCCATAACTCATTGCTGTTTTCCCTGAACAGCCACGTTGAGGTGTCTCCAAGAAGCATCTTCTACTTGAGGGCTCTAATTTCATTTGTTCTTGGTATATACGTGTAAATGGCAAAAGTTATACTGTGTGCATGTTATCATCTAAAAGGGATGTATGTGTTTATGTGCATTTCCAACTCTCAGAGCAATAGATTTTTATATCTCTCTGTTTGTGTGGTGTGTGTATACAAAAGAGTAGTGGAAGAACTTTCTGACCAAAATAATGCTCTTCACCATGTTGGAGAGCAATAGTAAAAAAATGTTAAATTTAATTGGATGTGTCAGTTTGAAGATGCAGGCTGCATGTATCCAGTGGAAAGTCTAACAGTCTGTTTTTCTTTACAACAGGAGCGTGATGGAATGAGAGCAATTCTGGAGTCATACGACAGTGAGCTGACCCCAGCTGAGCACTCGCCCCAGCTGAGCCGGCGCATGCGTGAAGCAGAAGAAATGGTGCAGAAGGTGCATGCGCACAACGCTGAGATAGAGGTAATGAAGAGGCACTGTGCTCTAACCCCACTATAGACAAAATCTATATAGCAGTGGGCCACAGACTCTGTGGTCAAGAGCTACAGTAGGTGTTCTTTCCCATCTGGTTTCTCTGATTCTGTATACAGCGTGCTTGTGCATTTGGAGGGGGATGAAGCCACCTGTTGTGTTCACATGCTGAGTTCACATGGTTAAGTTGCCTGTTGGGACCATTTGCAAATCCTTTATTTAATTGGCATTCAGAGAAAACTACAAAGTCAAAGACAGAGTTTGCAAAATGCCTTTTGCAAAAACTTTTTAATGAAAGGTTTTTAAGAGTAGGGGTGATTGGGCGTGGGCTCAAAACACAACTTGCAAAATCAGCACCAATATGTATTTATACACGCATAATAGAATTGTATTCTCTCCTACCATTATTCATAAGAACGGCCATACTGGGTCAGGCCAAAGGTCCATCTAGCCCAGTTGTCTTCTAACAGTGGCCAATGCCAGGTGCCCCAGACGGAATGAACAGAACAGGTAATCATCAAATGATCCATCCCCTATCACCCATTCCCAGCTTCTGATATACACCTCTACCTCGATATAACGCTGTCCTTGGGAGCCAAAAAATCTTACCGCGTTATAGGTGAAACCACGTTATATTGAACTTGCTTTGATCCACCGGAGTGCGCAGCCCCCCCCCTTCCCCCCCGGAGTACTGCTTTACCGCGTTATATCCGAATTCGTGTTATATCAGGTTGCGTTATATCGAGGTAGAGGTGCTTTACTGAGAGCTAGGATAGAGAGTGGATGTGTTACAGAACAGGAGACAATGGTCCTCATAAAAGGCCAAGTAGGGTACAATGGCTTTCATAAGGGCAGAAAGAGGAAAATGGAGTAGAGTAAGAGAAGAGTTGAAATACTACAGGGAGGGAATTACAGGTATAAGGGACGGCATAGAACAAGGCACAAAGCACTTAAACGAGGGCAGAGATGGGATTTATCTGAACATGAATGGGAATGTTAAGAGATGGTAACAAAGATGCAGACAATGGCAGAGCTGTTAGAGACTTGACAGGTTATGAGAAAGTCAAGGGAGATGTAGAGTTTGGATGCCTACAGAAATAGAAGAAGTGAGGGCACCATGTATTTGGTGATTCTGTGGCAGCAGAATTTGTTGCAGAATTCATGCCTTGCTGAAGACTTCTGTTCCAGAATCTCATCCTCTCAGTTACAGTCACTTGGCATACCTTAAGTAGTACAGATGACAATAGAGGATCTGTCTTTTGAACCATGTGCATTGTTTAGTGCTAAAGCTGATGAGCTGCACTCTTTAAAGGATTCTCAAGTGATTTTGAGATCTTTAGGAGTGTATATATCAGCACTTGAGAGACCAGCTAGCCTTCAACCCTATCAAAAACAGTCTTTCTGGTCATATCAGAGACCATCTGAATCACCCAAAAAGAGACAGAGATATCAGAAAAGATCATCTGTCTCCTCTTCATCAGCTGCTTGTCCACTATCGTAGTCTTCATGGCAGCAGATTTGACTCCATATATATTTCCTGAAGGAGCATCCATCCCCTCGCTGGGGTTCCCCCAAGACCTTTTCCAGGCTCAAGCTGAGGGGGTGGGTTCTGGGCATACCACACATCCAAAGTTACACAGCAAACTTCTTCCTTTAGATACATTTACACATTGCATTGCATTTACTGTACATTGCCTGACACGTTTTGGGATTGGCTGGTTACTTTGTAGGAAATGATCCCTGTACAACATGCTCTGTCCATATACTGTCCATGTACGACTTACTCTTTGTCTCATTGTTACATTCCCAACTTACTTTGTCCATTGTAAATGGTTCCCTGGGTGTTCCTCCCCGTCTTACCTAGTACAGACATTCTGTTTCCAGACTGCTGATCCATATACCTCCCTAATCCTATCCCCCAAGAAATGAGGCCTCACCCGTGTCCAATTACTCATGTCAAGACAGGCCAACATTCCACTGATTTTGTTTTTCTTTTCTATATTAGCATATGTTTTATGTGCATTATATTTTTGATTTGTTTTGATTTTTATAATTTTATTACTCTGCAATAATTAAGTAGTTAAATAAGTAGTTGTAATTATTTGAACCACTATTGATACCAGGCTTAAAGTATGAACCAGTGGGTGCAAACTTACTTTTTATGGTATAGCCCAGTGATTCTCAACTTTTTTTCATTTGCGGACCCCTAAAAATTTTTGAGTGGCAGCAAGGACCCCTTTGGAAATTAGATAGTCCGCAGACCGCAGGTTGAAAACCACTGGTATAGGCCACCAGGGTGTAATTTTCTGTTATAAGCGTGCTTTGCTTTTAAAGCATTTTTGTGTAATTTAAACTTTGCTTTAGTTACATGTTAAAAAACTGGAACAATATTTTTTTTTCATTTATTACCACAGGAAATTTAGGTGTGAAACAGCATATAGACCAATTAAAATAACATTTCCTGGGTTTATACCAGAAGTGTGTGTGGGCGGGGGCGGGGCGGTTAGCCACCATCCTAACTATGCTTTTAAGCTTTGAAGGGCTGTAAAGACTTCAGTGGCTCAAAGGTAAACTACACAAGAAAAAACGGTGCCCTTTACTGTTTTTATTTTGTTTGAATCTCCCCTTCCCCACAAAAGTGTGTTCATTCTTGTTGCATGTCAGGAAACCTATCTTTCCTCTTTTTATTAGAGACCCCTTGCAAGATCTTCAGAGGACTTAGCTTGTGACCTCACATAGGGCGGAACCTTGAGTTGTAGCTGCTAATCCCTATGGCTACATCTACATGAAGATCTTTAGGGAATTTACTAATCCAGTGCAGTTCCACTGGTGCTAGCATGGGTGACACAGAGGAGACACAGTGCCTATCGTGGTGGAGGGAGGAATGGAGGGGGGCACACAGGAGTTCTGCCATGGTGAGGAAAAGGGGAATGGGGGACACACAGTGCCTCTTGCATGTGAAGGAAGGGGAAATGGGGGTCACACAGGGCTGCTGACATGGGGGAATGGGAAAAGGGGAGGGGGGACACACAGCCACTTGCATAATGGAGGAAGTGGGGGGTTTCAGAGAGTCCCTGAAATAGGGGAGATGGGAGAACAGCACACATGGAACTTGTATGGGAAATAGAAGAACGTAAGAGCTACTGGGGTGTGCAAGTGTGCTTGGCCTGCAAAAGTAACACAGTGCATGGCCTAGTAATTCTAATGTTTTTTTTTAAAAAGGCAGAAAAACACTTTAAGGGGAAAAAGTTTGAGTCAGTCTCTGTACAGCGCATAAAGGCAATGAGCATAACTTCCTTTATGCATTGTAGTTTACCTTTAAGAAAAAATAGTTTGTCCTCTTTTCCCCTTTAAAGAATAATGCCCTCACCTACCTGTCGTGTGTTATCCCAGGGTTTTTCTTTATCTGAGGTTTTCATTTATTTAAATCTATTCACACATTCCCAGCAACTAGATTCCTTTGTTAGCCCTATAGCTATCTGACAGCTTTTTACTTGTGCACTGTAGAGAAAAGGCTGTTTTATGATCCCCCTGATTTGTTACCAGCAGCCACGCCTCCTCCAAAGAAATCATACAAGAAAAAATGGATTTTCTATCCAGGCATTTTCTTATATATATTATTTTTCCCCCCATGGATTGTATCAGCAGTTCTGTATGAGAAAAGAAGACATCTAATGAATATGAAGCAGTGGTTGATAATGATACAGTGAACAAGGCCAGGGAGGCAGGAAGGTTGGAGTATTATCTGCTTTTTGCTCTGAAGGAGATGAGGGCTGGATACTCCTTTGCAGGATGTGTAAGTTGAGTTTAAGAGGAGGTGGTAGCAATCTTCTGTCAATGCTAAATAGAGATAGCGCATGAGAGAGAAGCGTTGAGTTCTGGTAGTTTGAGTGAGAAGCTCTGTGCCTGGAACATGTATCTGAGACTATGTCTACACTCTGAACTGGGGGATGTGATTTCCCTGTTCACGTACACATGCCCACACTAGCTCTCATCGTGCTAGTGTGAGTCTAAAAGGCCGTGCAGCTGTTGAAACTGGTGGATATGTACTCGGCACAGTTCAGCCCCGCCTGCACTGCCACTACCTGTGCTCTCGTAACTGCACTGCTAATTATATTCATGCTATGTGTATGTGAGCAGGGGAATCACACCCCTAGCTATTAGTGTAGATGTAGCCTGAGTTACTAGTACTCAAAAGAGTTAGGGGTGTGTGTACATGTAAACACACATGAATGATAGCTGTTTCCCTCCCCAAGATCATCCAGTTTTTCTGTCTCTCTCTTTATCTCCCTCTTGTGTGCTCCCATGTGGTTTTGCCCTATGAAATATTAATTGGTGGTGGTGAGAATATGACGTTCAGATGTAAATCAGAGAATTTTTTCCAGGCTTTGGGCACATTACAACATTGATTTCAAACAGTTGCAATAAAACATGAGAACAGGATACCCAGCCTGACCGACATCCATCAGTCACAGAAGGAGAACTCTGCAGATGATCTGCAGTATTTTCGCAACCCCCAAATACCACCCAAAACAACTTCCTTAAGCCCCGTCATCAGAACCTCCTCTCCCCCAGAATAAGTCTGGGAGAACAGGTGGATCTTGAAAGAATATCTTTGAAGTTCATCAAATGCATGATCTGGCAAACCAAGGGGGCATGCAGATTCCCTGGTTTTCAGTGAGGGTACCCTGTTTGTACCAAGAGGATGCTGTCAGTTTGAGATGATCTGAATTGCTGAGATAATGCATGGACAGAGAAGCATCTGTCATAGCCAGAACCCAAACCAATTAGGGCTTTATAAATCAAAAAACACACCGTATGCAAGGAGTATGCGAGGAGTTGATCAGTAGCCAAGGTATATATTGTGGCCCAGATGTAATGAGCTCTTGGAGCAAAACCCTGCTTAGCAGGTGGGCCATGCCATTCCACACTAGCCACAATTTCCACATATCTAGACCATGTAGCCCAAATGGCTTATAGCGTGAAGCACACACATGCACTGATAAATGCAGTTTGGGCACCATCTTTAATCCAAATTGGATCAGAACTGTAGGAACAAACCTTCACAGACAGCTAAGTGTTAAGTAGGACCTGTTTGTGTTTATACACATCCCCACACCTGCAGACACAAGTCCATAAATGCACACTTTGTTCTGTATTTTTCTGTGCCCTATTATCTTGAACACACAGATTCAAGAATATGCTTTTCCAAAGCTTTGAATGTGAAGCAGGCAAAAGAAGAATGCCATGCAGAATTGTGGCCAAAGAAATGAGCAGAATACGGCTGTCTGTTCTGAGTGGTTAATGACCTGTCTCGCCATGTGTATAAGTGTGTGTTCTGGAGAGTACAGAGAGCTGAGATGGGATGACTTTGCCTCTAGATACCATGCCAATTGGAGCTCTATAAATACCTAAAATAAACAGAATCCAAGCTGTGTCTGTAACTAGAAATGGATTTTCATTTTGACACAGTGACGTCAGCAGCGTCAGTGGCAGCCACTAACTTGATGAATTTTTACTTGCCCAGCATCCACTAACCTAACCTCCGTGTGAATAGGACAAATCAAGAGATCCTCTGACTAGGGGTTTCTGTTCCGGCAGTAATGATTATTCTGAGAAAGCCCTGTGTGAAATGTAGGGTTTGAAAGGTTAACGCCAGCTGCATAAAAGAGAAATCATCATAAATACAACTCCATTAATAGCCATTTTATTACAACACATTTGGCTCCATATAAAACATTAATGAAGAGAGATTTGCAGGGAAGACTCACACTGACACCTTCAATAGTCCCCAGCATTTTTTACGTTGAGAGATTTATACTGTCTGTGAGCTCCATATGTACTCTGATCAGTTAATTATGAGCCTGACAGTTTCAGCACATCGAATGCCATATGCTCTGATTTTGTTCACCAGGGAGATTGGGAGCTGTGCTGGTAACCTCAAAACTCACTGACCAAATATCATCATCATATCTGTACCTAATAGCTATGGCACAGCTGCTGGTCGTGCAGTCTTGGCATTGCCAAGGCTTGTAATGTTAGTCATAAAACTGGTCTTCGCAAAGAGAGGGACTTAGCAGTCACCCTGTGTTTAAAGTGCTTAAAATTTACATGCAGATGCAATAAAATGTTTATTTGGATAATTAACAGCTTCTCCTTGTCTCTCAATCAGCCTCCCTCTCATTGTTTCCCCTCTTTGCATCATCTCCTTTCTCACTCGCTTTCCTCTTCCATTTAACTCACCCTTTATTCTCTTCTCTGTATTGATCTTCCTTCTACCCTCCTATGTTGAATCTTTCTGCTTCTCTTGGCCCTAAGGTACATGGCTTCTTTACTTAGAAAAAAGGAGTTTCTGTGATGATGGGAACCTGCTGGAGAAATTTCCTTCCTTCTGTGCAAGGGAGAGAGAAGTTTATTTTAATTCTCAGATCTCTTCTTCCTCCACCCCCAACCACTGCCACCCCATTTTACTGCACTATTTTCCTCAATGGAAACTGACACTGGCAGACAAGCACGTCAGATGGATGCCCATAAGAAGCAAGTCCTAGTCTCTAGATATTTCTTGCCATTCCAGTGTGGCACTGCCTTCACTCCCCCAGCACACTGCTGTCACTGAAGCATCTCATCTGCAGCTCAGAAGGGAGCAAACTGACTCCTCTGGAGACTATGTTAATGTGCTCCATGCATCAGCTACTGCTGACCACTGAAGCAATCATAGAGCTGGCTATCTTCCACTGAGAGAACAAACACCTTGCCTAAACAGCCCTCCCATCATGAACACTTTGTCATCTTCTGGTAAGCCCGTGCAATGTTTTGTGTTTCTTTCCTCTTAAGATGGAGTGCAGGTTGGATCTCCATCCTTCAGTGTTCTGCAGAATGGGTCATCTTGGATTTTCCCCCCACTTCCACATACTGTATCTTTCCTCGCCCTGGCTGTATCCCTGTCAGGTCTACAGTTTGTCAGCTTCCATGACATCCCTCCTCTTCTCCCCATTACCCGTCATTGTGTGTTGTTTTGGGGGTGAAATGCTAAGACCTAATATAGCACCTTTTACTGAGGATCCCTAAATACCTAACTTCTGTTATGCTTCACAAACATCCCTGTGCAATAGTTATCTTGAATACTACATGCAGATGTGGTTGCCCCATCTCAAAAAAGATATATTGGAATTGGAAAAGGTTCAGAAAAGGGTGACAAAAATGATTAGGGCTATGGAACGGCTTCCGTATGAGGAGAGATTAATCAGACAGGGACTTTTCAGCTTGGAAAAGAGATGACTAAGGGGGGATATGATACAGGTCTATAAAATCATGACTTGTGTGGAGAAAGTAAACAAGCAAGTGTTATTTACTCCTTCTCAGAACACAAGTACTAAGGGTCACCAAATGAAATTAATAGGCAGCAGGTTTAAAACAAACAAAAGGAAGTATTTTTTCACACAACACACAGTCAGTCTGTGGAACTCTTTGCCAGAGGACGTTGTGAAGGCCAAGACTATAACAGGGTTCAAAAAAGAACTAGGTAAGTTCATGGAGGATAGGTCCATCAGTGGCTATTAGCCAGGATAGGCAGGGATGGTGTCCCTAGCCTGTCTTTGCCAGAAGCTGAGAATGGGCAACAGGGGATGGATCACTTGATGATTACCTGTTCTGTTCATTCCCTCTGGGGCACCTGGCATTGGACACTGTCGGATACTGGGTTTGATGGGGTGTGTCACAGAAATCCCCTTTCGGACTGCCACCTGATGTGTTGAGACTGCCCCTGCTTTCCCTGCCAGCTTAGGACTTCAGTGCCCTGCCTGGTTTGAGCCAGACACGCTAGCCTGCTGCAAACCCAGACCCAGGTCTGAACCACGTCCCACAAACTGCAGGCTTAACTGACAGCAGCTCAAGAAGTGTTCCTGTCTTTAACTCTCAGGTGCCCAACTCCCAATGGGGTCCAAACCCCAAATAAATCCGTTTTACCTTGTGTAAAGCTTATGCAGGGTAAACTCATAAATTGTTCACCCTCTATAGCACTGATAGAGAGATATGCACAGCTCTTTGCCTCCCCCCCCAGGTATTAATAGATACTCTGGATTAATTAATAAGTAAAAAATGATTTTATTAAATACAAAAAGTAGGATTTAAGTGGTTCCAAGTAATGACAGACGGAACAAAGTAAATTACGAAACAAAATAAAATAAAACACGCAAGTTTATGCCTAATACAGTAAGAAAGTGATTACAGATAAAATCTCACCCTCAGAGATGTTCCAATAAGCCTCTTTTACAGACTAGCCTCCTTCTAGTCTGGGTCCAGCAATCACTCACACCCCCTGTAGTTACTGTCCTTTGTCCCAGTTTCTTTCAAGTATCCTTTGGGGGTGGAGAGGCTATCTCTTGAGTCAGCTGAAGAGAAAATGGAGGGGTCTCCCAGGGTTTTAAATAGACTTTCTCTTGTGGGTGGACACCCCACCCTCCCACTGTGTAGAATCCAGCTATAAAATGGAGTTTTGGAGTCACATGGGCAAGTCATATGTCCATGAATGACTGAGTTCCTTACCAGCCAAGCCACATTCTTGGGAAAGCTCAGATGTGGAGGCTATTTAAAATTAAACAAGTACACAGCCAATATTCATAACGTCGAATACAAAAATGATACATGCATACAAATAGGATGAATATATTCAGTAGATCATAACCTTTACAGAGATATGTTACATGGCATATGTAGCATAAAACATATTCCAGTTATGTCATATATACATTCATAAGCATATTCCCATAAAGCATTATGGGGTGCAATGTCATGTTGGGCTAGATAGATCTTTGGTCTTACCCAGTATGGCCACTCTTATGTTCTTACGTTCAATGTTGTTCCCATTATGTAGATGGGGAAAGTGAAGCACAGAGATATAGTGATTTGTTCAACATCACATAGCTGCCTCGTCTGTGCAACGAAAATTTCCCTCCACTCTAAAATGGATTTTAAAACTGGTTACTGCTTCAATGTAGATAGGCTCCAGGCAGCTCTGAATTGTTTTGGCTAAACCAGTTGCTGGCAGATCTGGGGAAAGAGCCCAAGGTACTGTTTACTTTAGGGGCTTATCTCCACACAAACCAGCCCTGGTTTAACTAAAGGTGGATTTTTGAAACTGATTTAGTTGGTGCATAGACACACTTTTATTACAGTTTGGGAGGCTTATGTTGATTTAGTTTAACTCGATTCCTTACCAAGGTAAACCAAAATAAGTCTATAAACAGAAATCAAATTGTCAACACACAAACTTCCATCGGTTTAGCAACACGTTTTTAATTAGGCCAGTGCAAGTTTGTGTGTGGACAAGCCCTAAGAAAACGAGCTGTTACCCACTGCTACCAGATATTGTGCATCTTCTGGTGTTGCTGATTTGGTGATGAAAATCAGCTAGCTGCTGATGTAGGTAGAACAAAACCATTTTCCAGCACTGCTGTGTTGTGCCACATCTCTCTTGTGCTTTCTTAAGCAGTGCTGAAAAGGGTTTGGTTCTTTGGACGTTAGTAGACTGCACCACTCTTTGTATCTTCTACCAACTTCATCTGCAATTATTTGATATTTACTTTCAGATCATTGATGAAAATGTTGAACAATGTAGGGCCTCCTACCGATGCCTGTGGAAAGCCATTAGAAACACCTTCATTCAACAATAATTCCCCATCAGTATCTACTTTTTGAGATCTGTCAGTTAGCCAGTTCTTAACTAATTTAATGTGTGCTGTATTGATATTCTCCTTTTTCTTCATCAGAATGCCATGCGGTATTAAGTCAAACGCCTTACAAAAGTCTATTACATCTGTGCAGTTATCTTTATCAACCAGATTTGTAATCTCATGAAATAAGTTAATTCAGTGTTGAACTATTTTCCATAAAACCTTTTTGACTAGCATTAAATTATAGGCCTATCATTTAATTCATTATCAATTGAATCCTGTAGTAGCTTTTCTATTATTTTGCTTGGGATTGATGTTGGGGTATCTGGTTTATAGTTACCCAGGTCATCCTGCTTGCCTTTTTTTAATATTGGTACAACACGAGCACTCTTCCAGTCTTCTGGAATTTCTCCAGCATTTCGAGATTTATTAAAAATTAACACCAGCAGACCAGGCATCTCCTCAGCCAACTCTCTTAGGACTCTTGGTTGCAAGTTATCTAGGCCTGTGTGCTTAAAAATGTTTATCCCTGGTAGATGTTGTCTAATATCCTGTTCACTTACTCATGTGCTGAAAAGTACTTCATTATCCTCATGAGTCGAGTAGATCATCCTGCATTCTAAATGCAGATCAGAAATAGTAATTGAACATGTCTGCCTTTTCTGCATTGTTATTGACAATTTTACAATCTCCCATCTAGTAATGGGCCTTTCCCATTGCTAAGATTTCTTACATTCCTAATATAATTTTTAATAACCTCCTTATTGTCCTTAGACCTGATAGCTTTTGATTTTGCAAGTCATTTGCTTTCCTTGTCAATGTTTTGCACTTCATAACTTCTAGTTTATATAAATTGCTATTTCCCCCTTTTTCCATGTATTATATATCCCTTTTTTATTTCTTATTGCTGCCTTCACTTCACCACTGAACCAGGATGGGCTTTTTTAGCCAAAGTTGTCCTCTTCTTTAATTGTGACCTTTTTGGCCATCTAATAGACTCTTCTTAAAGAGCTCCCAATTTTCATTCACATTTTTCTAAACTCTGAGGCTGCTATCTGTCAAATCCTTGAGGCAGAACTTCCCATAGTCTGTGTCCATAGCTGCTGGGCAGTAGCCTGGAGATGTCATCTTGCCTGGTAGCTCTACAGGACTGGTTTCTGGACCCGTGGGCCCTCAAAGTCCCTAGGCAACCACCAACTTCCAGTCCCGTGATTAATTCATCTGTATCCATCATAATGAGGTCAAAAAGAATTACCTCATGTTGGGTGCAATACCTGTAGTTGTTAGAAAACCATCATCTCTACAATTGTTAGAAACTCTAATGATGTTTTACTATAGATTGCATGGGACCTCCAGCATACATCTCCCCAACTGAAATTCCCCATAACACAGTTCTTCTTAGCACATATTATGCAAGACGTTAAGGAGTAACTAGTCGTGTTCTCTGGTTTGATTCGATGGTCTGTAACTGACCCCCACCAGTACTCCCTCCTGGGTTTTGTTCATTAGCAATTGCTCCATATACATTCAAGATCCTGCATGTCTGAATTATCAATAATTCTATAACAGGTAATGATGTCTTTAGTGTATAGTACCAGTTCAGCCTCCCCATCTCTATCTTTTATTTCTCTATTCTGCCTGAACAGGTTATATCCAGTGATTCAAAAATTCCAGCCACGCAAATCATCCCACTAGGTTTTAGTAATGCCAGTTATATCAAATTTCTTCTCATCAGTGAGACTTTCCAATGCCTCTTGCTTGTTACCCAGACTCCTAGCATGGGTACATAAGCAATTGAAAAATCTCTTCTCTTCGCATTCTTTGTCACATTGGTTTAATTTATTCACAATATGCTGAGTTTGAATCTGTACCGTAGTTGCCTGTGAAGCACCATTCCCTTATGTTAGTTTAATGCCCTCCTGGCTGCTCCAGCTGCTCTCGAGCTGAGCAGATTAGCCCCCCACTACATGTGAGATTAGAACAGCCCTCTTTTCCACTGGAATGTGACCCAGGGTCCACAACACCAAAACCTTTAGGTTCACACTAGTCACATAGCCAGTGTTCACCTTCACTATTTTCAACCTGCTCTCTTCTCACTCGGAGAAGATCCCTTTGATTTTCCTCTTCTTCAGCTCCTTTCCAAGGTCCCTGAAGTCCTCTATAATCTGTGTAGTTCCATGTGATAATGAGTGATTGATTCCAATGTTATCACCAGTAGAAATTTGCCACATGACCTCATAAAGCCATCCAGACTTGTGCTTACATCTGGTATTTTCGCTCTGGGGAGAAAGTATGCTGTCCTGATGTTCCTGTGTCTCATTGAATTCTCTGTCCGCTCATCTTAATATGGAGTCACTGATGAGGATTGTTTGCCGTCTTAAAATGGGTAAGAACTTCTCTTGGAAGTGGAGAAGGAACAAGAACCAGTGGCTGGAATGCTGAAGCCAAATTAAAATTAGAAATTAGACACAATTTTTCAACAGTTTGGGTGGTTAATCATTTGAAAAAACTACCAAGGAAGTTGTGGAGTCTTCATCTTTTGATGTCTTCAAGACTGGCTGCCTTTCTGGAACATAAGAATGGCCCTACTAGGTCAGACCAAAGGTCCATCTAGCCCAGAATCCTGTCTTCTGACAGTGGCCAGTGCCAGGTGCCCCAGAGGGAATGAACAGAACAGGTAATCATCAAGTGATCCATCCCGTCGCTCATTCCCAGCTTCTGGCAAATATAGGCTAGGGACACCATTCCTACCCATCCTGGCTAATAGCAATTGATGAACCTATCCTCCATGAATTTGTCTAGTTCTTTTTTGAACCCTATTATGGTCTTGGCCTTCACAACATCCTCTGGAAAGGAGTTCCACAGTTTGATTGTGCGTTGTGTGAAGAAATACTTCCTTTTATTTGTTTTAAACCTGCTGCCTATTAATTTCATTTGGTGACCCACAAAAATATGCTTTAGTCAAATACATGTTATACATATGCTTTAGTCAAATACATGTTATTGGACTCAATAACGAGGTAACTAGGTGAAATTTAACAGCCTGTGATATACAGGTGTATACAGGTGATCGGACTAGATGAGCTTAATGGTCCCTTTTGGCCTTAAACTCTATGAAACAATGAACCACTTTCACCATCAGTTAAAAGCGGGGGGGGGGGGGGACATCAAGAGGGACCTTTTGCTGACAACCATTATGTGGGGGTGTGTATGGATTAAATGACTTTTTCAGGTCCATTCCAGCCCTGCATTTCTGATCCTACTAGTGTAGCTGGAGCCCCAGGGCTTTGTTCCTAGTTCTCTGTTGTAATGAGTAGACCACATGCCCTGGCCTTGCCTGCACTGGGAATTTTCCCCCAACATTTCTTTCTGGTGCTAATAACTATTCATTTCCACCTATGTTAGTAGTGCTGGGAATATAGACAGGGCTCCTGCTTCTGCCAGCTTACAAAGTACATTGTATTCTGATCATATTCAAAACAAGTCAAATCAACCCTCTGCTTTGTATGTAGGTGGTGGTAGCAACAGTCCTGTCTACTGGTCAGCGTGTATTATGGTTCCCCTCTCTGTCTGATCCACAACTCTTGGCTAGAGAGCCTGGCTCTTTGGCTCAAACTGTAGAGACACCCATGCTTTTAGCTTGGGGGAGGAGAAAAGGGGGGCATCCCTGGTTCAATCCCTGATGTTGGCCAAAAGTGTGGCTGTCACGCTAACACCAATGGAGTTGAAATGGTGTTAGCAACAGTGGGAGACTTTAAAAAAAATTCCCTGGCATAGACAGGAACCCCCTCCCTTCCACCCACCAGATAGTTTTGTGTCTAGTGATAAGGTTCCTGTAGCATAAAAAGCTGCTGCTGACTGAACTCGGTCTTCCATTATTCACTTGGCCTTTTGTTTGTAAAACAGTTGCTCCACACTTTTTGCTGTCCAATCCTGAACTCCTTTGGGTATATCTCCTTTGAAATTATTTAATATGTAGTTTGCCTGGAGTGGTCTTCTCAGCGATAATAGTGGCATTTGTCAGCAATTGCTGACGTTATGAGCAACCAAATTCAAATGAGGCTCAATCTGGGGAGCCTGGATCAGCCTTTAAATCCACCTGGCCTTGGGAGACCAGAAAACCAGATGAAGAACTAGGTCTGACTTTCTATAGAGGATTTTAAATTGGCTGCTTTTTTAGTGAAGGTTTGGAAGGAAGAGATAACTAATATACATTTATGATTCATTCACATTTACCACAACGGATGAAAAAATAATTCATGTGGGGCTGAGAGTTTTGATGTGCTCTGTGTTGTAAAGTTTGTTTGCCTGTTTCTGGAGATTTAGCATTTACAATTAGATGCCTTTACATGTATAGGCGGGGGCGGGAGGAGAGCATATATTCTGAGTAAAACCATTCTTACAGTCCCCACCAGATGGCAGCAGATAAAGGCTTCACAGTAGAAGAGCTTCCTTTATGCAACATGGTACATACCTAGTGCTCTATATGGCGTAGGACAAGAGTAATCAATTATTTTTTGTGAAGGTCCAGCTTTCTTGGTCAAGGTATAGTCAAGGTCCAGACTCCATAGAAAATAATAAAAAGATGATGATGATGATGATAAGTAAATAAAAAGATTTTGGGGTCCGTTCAAAATTGTCTGGTGCTCTGGATTTGGCCCACGGGTCGCCTATTGACTACCCCTGGTGTAGGAGCAGGGTGGGTGGGATGGTGTGGTTGGATGCTTGATGCAAATAGCTCTTTAATGATAAGGCCCACATAGGCACAGGTTAGAAGGAGAAAAGCTCAAATTAGCAACCAAAACACCTTTGGGGAAGGGAGCTAGGGAGAGGGCAAGGTAGTTTCCAGTTTTTAACAGGTGAAAGCTTGAAAGTATATAGATGTGGGTATATGTCTGTCTCTGTTCTCCAGTTTCTCTTTACTATTACGGTGACCCTGCATAGTTACACTTGAGTTCCATTTTGCGCTTAAAGGAGGGATTCAATCAGGGGTGGCTCTATGTATTTTGCCGCCCCAAGCACGGCAGTGAGGCAGCCTTCGACGGCACGCCTGCAGGAGGTCCGCCGGTCCTGTGGCTTCGGCGTACCCGCCACCGAATTGCCGCCGAAGCCGCGGGACCGGCGGACCTCCCGCAGGCATGCCGTCAAAGGCCGCCTGACTGCCGCCCCCGCAGCGACCGGCAGGCTGCCCCCCTGCGGCTTGTCGCCCCAGGCACGCGCTTGCTGCACAGGTGCCTGGAGCCGCCCCTGGATTCAATCTCTTTGAAACTTTTTCAAGCTAGAGACATTATGACTCAAGGACTGGGGCTCTCTTCATCCCCCTTCATGTAGTTAGTGCTCAACCTCTCAATTAGAAAGTCAATTACAAACTAAGGGTCAGATTCAGCAATACCCAGCTAACTGGCTGGTGCCACTCTGGCTGTTCTGTGCTATTCTGGCGAACTAGCGAAGCAACCCTTAAAATATGAAATTAAATATAAAACAACAAAATCGATACTGCGTGCTGTCAAATCATTAGACGTGTTGCACAGTGGGATCATTCTTTGTGGGTTTTTTGGTTAGTATAGCTATATGAAACTTTTAAGAATTTACAAAAATCAGGAAATTCCCACGGGGAGGGAAAGGGACTACGTTAAGATGGAGTTAAGGTTGAAAGTACATATCCAGTATACTGGGGTGAACAAACTACAGCCCACAGGCCAGATCCGGCCCACTGGCTGTTTTAAGCCGGCCCTCGAGCTCCCGCTGGGCTTGCCCCGCTCCAGCCAGGGAGCAGGGTTGGGGGCCACTCCATGTGGCTCCCAGAAGCTGCGACATGGCCCCCCTCCGGCTCCTACGCGCTCCAACGGCCCTGCTCCAATGGTCCCTCCGGCGCTCCAATGGGAGCTGCAGGGGTGGTGCCTGCGGACAGGGTAGCGTGCAGAGCCACCTGTCCACGTAGGAGCTGTATAGGGACATGGCGCTGCTTCTGGGAGCCGCTTGAGGTAAGCGCCGTCCGGAGCCTGCACCCCTGAGCCCCTCCAGATGCCCCAACCCTCTGCCCCAGCCCTGATCCCCCTCCTGCCCTCTGAACTCCTTGATCCCAGTCCGGAACCCTCCTGCACCCCAAACCCCTCATCCCCAGACCCCGCACTCCAAGCCGGAGCCTGCACCGCTTCCCATACCCTAACCCCTACTCCATCCCTGATCCCCCTCCCGCCCTCCAAACCCCTCGGACCCAGCCCAGAGCACCCTCCTATACCCCAAACTCCTCATCCCCAGCCCCACCCCAGACCCTGCAACCCCAGCCAGAGCCCTCAGACCCCCCTCCCCACCCCCTCCAGTCCCCTGCCCCAGCCTGGAGCCCCCTTCCGCCCCCGGAACTCCTCATTTCTGGCCCTACCCCAGAGCCCGCACCCCCAACCAGAGCCTTCATCCCCTCCGGCACCCCAACCCCAATTTTGTGAGCATTCATGGCCCTCCATACAATTTCTATTCCCAGATGTGTCCTTCAAGCCAAAAAGTTTGCTCACCCCTGCAGTATACCTTAACAATTAATTACAACATCCCTATTTTTATTTAGTTATAATTTATTTTTAATCTCTTAGCTCTGCCCTGTAATAAAATCCGGAATTGTGAGGAACGGGGGAGAGGGGAAAAAAAAGGTTTTAGAAATCAGTTTTAAGTTCTTTGGTAGCAAAACACTAAAATGCCTTAATCCTAATAGTATTGCCATTTCACATGACTGCAAGGCAGAGGTAGGGTTGTTTGGATGCCTTAGCTGTGCATTTCCGTACTTCAACATGTTTAGATTTCTTTTAAGTGTAGTATGTTTAGATTTCTTTTTTTGTAATTTTAACTGTGAATTTCCCTGAGACGTTTTTAACCTGTAAACGTAACTCAATTTTAATGTAGTTTTTTTGTTTTGGGGTTATAAAAGGTCTCCGCTTCTACAGATTCCTAAGGAATCTGGGATATCATCTGAAAATTACTAGAATAATTAAAATAGTACTGGGCTCAATGGCCCAGAAATAATCCAATCTGGAAAATGGACAAAAGGGAAGAACCCAGAAGGGAAGAACGGGTGGAAATGGGAAGCCGTCATAATTGAAGATAAACGGGCCAGATTAGAAAAGGCCTTGCAGTCAGCTTGGTTCCATCCTATTCGTGCTTTATTTGTTTCTACAATTCACGCTTTTAAAGGGACAGTTGACTTCAAAATCACACTTCTTCCTGAAATTTGTAGTTGCACATAACAACCTCAAGATCGTTATAGACAGATTCCTGGTGGTTTACTTCTTTTCTTTTTTGCATTGGGCAGCACTTTGTATAGTTATGCAGTTTCTGAAAGATCCTTATGGACATCTACAAAGGAGCAGAAAAAAGTTGTAAAATTTAACGCTATTTTTTTTTTTTTTAATATCAGGGTATATTCCTTAAAGGTACCCTATAAAAAAACAGGGATTTAAATAAAAGTCAGTTTAAAAAAACCCTCAAATAATAAAGAAGCAAACCTCAAGCTAAGCTTTCCCCCCCAAGCCTGGCTGTTTCTAGGGTCTCCCTGCAGGCCGTCGCTGTATCTACCCCAAGTTCCTTCTGTCTCAGAGAGAAACTTCAGTGCTTCTAATACTTCTAGATTGGAGCTAATTGGGCCCACCAGATCTAACCTCAGAGTGACTCAGCAAAAATATCCCTGCATCTCTCTGCAGTGTTAAAATAGCTATCATCAGGATGGTGTCGTTCTTAAACCCTTGCATTCCCATACAAAGTTCTAGTTAACCACCTTGTTACATATCTCAGGCACATTGGGTATGTCTACACTGCGATAAAAAACCCATGACACCAAATCTCAGAGCCCGGTCAGCTGACTTAGGCTTGCAGGGCTCCCGCTGTGGGGCTAAACATGGTAGTGTAGATGTTCAGGCTTGGGGGGTATTGGAGGACCATGGTATGGGGAAGGTGGGGAGGAGGGAACACAGAGCCCCTGCCATAGGCAGAATGAGGGGCACAGAGAGCTGCTGGCATGGCAGGGAGCATAGGAAATCTTGGTATGGCAGGACAGGGATTGGAGGGCACATAGAACCTGTTGACTGGGGGAGGGGGGTGAATAGGGGACCCTGGTATGGGGTGAGAGGGGAATGGGGGGACACAGATCTCCTGGCAAGAGAGGAGATTTGGGGGCCTTCCTATGGCGCAAAGGAAGGAATGGGAGGCATTGGGGAAGGGGGGTGAATGAGGAGCGCACAGAGCCCCTGGCATGGAGAAAAGGTGGGAATTAGGTGGGATGGAGGCCACACAGCTCCTGCCATGGTGTGGGGGAAATGGGAGTGTGCATAGAGCCACTGGCATGGGGTGGAGAATGGAAGACCCTGGTATGGGGGGGATAGAGGAATGGAGGAAACACATAGCCCCTGTCATGGGGGGGGGGTGACAGGGAAAGGGGGGGGTCACAAAGCCCTGGGTATGAGGGAGGGCATGGAGGAAGTGCAGAGAGTCCCTGAAGTAGAGGGGCTGAGGGGAGGGCATACACAGAGTTTATGATGGGAATGGAGGAGTGCAACAAGCCCCTGGTGTGTGCAATGTGCTCAGTGTACAGAAGCTATGAAGTCTGCAATCCCCTAGTTGGTCTAGAAGGCCCTCATCCAGCAAAGCACCTCAGTATATGTTTAAGTCCATAACTGTTCAACAAAACACTTAAGAATATGCTTAGATGTTTTGCTGAATTGGGGCCCAAGAGTGGGGATCTATTGCAATTGGTGTGTTTTGGACAATGTCTAATTATCTACATGTAATAATTGTTCTCCAGAGGTATAATTTGCAGTTGCTTCCATGCTCATGTCTATCTGTCCCTCAGAACTGGGGTTCTCTTTACACTGCAGCTTTCTGTTTTCCCCCTCATTGAGAAGGAACTCATAATTGGGGCAGCAGGAATTTGTGCTCTTTCAGCAGGGAGCATTGTACAGTGGACAGCACATCTCTAGTTTGGAAGTGCTAGCCTGGTTTCATGTTGAGATCATGGACCAGGGTGTGGCTTTATTGCAACTTGTACTTTGGGGAAAGAATACTTACAGGTAAATCATTAAAAATGTCTCCTTTTTTTCTTTGGCATGAGGCTAGTTCTTTCGAATTTGAAATAGCCTGACTGGAAGCAGGAAAAACAGAAATGTTAGCTTATAGAGGTCGGCACCATGCCATGAACAAAAACTTAACGAAGCTGCAGATATAGATCTGGAAAACCTAGTGGTCCCAGTACGTTGTAAGGAACTATTCAGTTCTTTCACATTTGGGGACAATATATACCTTCAAGTCAGCGGCACTGCTATGGGTACCCGCGTGGCCCCACAGTATGCCAACATTTTTATGGCTGACTTAGAACAACGTTTCCTTAGCTCTCGTCCCCTAACGCCCCTACTCTACTTGTGCTACATTGATGACATCTTCATCATCTGGACCCATAGAAAAGAAGCCCTTGAGGAATTCCACCATGATTTCAATAATTTCCATCCCACCATCAACCTCAGCCTAGATCAATCCACACAAGCGGTCCATTTCCTGGACACTACTGTGCTAATAAGCGATGGTCACATAAATACCACCCTATACCGGAAACCTACTGACCGCTACACTTACCTACATGCCTCCAGCTTCCATCCAGGACACACCACACAATCCATTGTCTACAGCCAAGCTCTAAGATATAACCGCATTTGCTCCAATCCCTCAGACTGAGACAAGCACCTACAAGATCTCTATCAAGCATTCTTAAAACTACAAAACCCACCTGCTGAAGTGAAAAAACAGATTGACAGAGCCAGACGAGTACCCAGAAGTCACCTCCTACAAGACAGGCCCAACAAAGAAAATAACAGAACACCACTAGCTGTCACCTTCAGCCCCCAACTAAAACCTCTCCAGTGCATCATCAAAGATCTACAACCAATCCTGAAAGATGATCCCTCACTCTCACAGATCTTGGGAGACAGACCTGTCCTCGCTTACAGACAACCCCCCAACCTAAAGCAAATACTCACCAGCAACCACACATCACTGAACAAAAACACTGACCCAGGAACCTATCCTTGTTACAAAGCCCGATGCCAACTCTGTCCACATATCTATTCAAGTGACATCATCATAGGACCTAATCACATCAGCCATACCATCAGGGGCTCATTCACCAGCACATCTACCAATGTGATATATGCCATCATGTGCTAGCAATGCCCCTCTGCCATATACATTGGCCAAACCGGACAGTCTCTACGCAAAAGAATTAATGGACACAAATCTGACATCAGGAATCATAATACTCAAAAACCAGTGGGAGAACACTTTAACTTGTCTGGTCATTCAATGACAGACCTGCGGGTGGCTATTTTACAACAGAAAAACTTCAAAAACAGACTCCAAGGAGAGACTGCTGAGCTGGAATTGATATGCAAACTAGATACAATCAATTTAGGATTGAATAAGGACTGGGAATGGCTGAGCCATTACAAACATTGAATCTATCTCCCCTTGTAAGTATTCTCACACTTCTTATCAAACTGTTTGTACTGGGCTATCTTGATTATCACTTCAAAAGTTTTTTTTCTCTTACTTAATTGGCCTCTCAGAGTTGGTAAGACAACTCCCACCTGTTCATGCTCTCTGTATGTGTGTATATATATCTCCTCAATATATGTTCCATTCTATATGCATCCGAAGAAGTGGGCTGTAGCCCACGAAAGCTTATGCTCTAATAAATTTGTTAGTCTCTAAGGTGCCACAAGTACTCCTGTTCTTTTTTCAGAGGCTTTGTAATTTATCCAGTTGATTTAATCAGTGTTAATGTCAAACATGCCCTGATTCTGGTAAAAGCTTTTCAGCAAACAATCTGGAAGTGTTGAGTTTTGGAGAAAACCAGCAGTCACTTCATAGTTTAAGCTATAAATTTTTTCTCTTGAATTTTATTTATGCTGTTTAATAAAACAAGCAGTAATACTGAACAGTACATGTGTCATGAATCCAACTGTGATGACAATAACCAATATGCAGTGCATGACATTCTTTCGGCATATTGAGCTGATTTATGTTTTCAATTTATTTAAATCAGTATAATAGTTATAGTGAGCTTAGCTTTGACAGATGTAGATTCAGATTTCAGCTCTGTGCAAGTCTGCACAAAAACACCAATTTATTTTTTTTAAATCATTGATTTTTATCCACTATGCATTCCCTTGTCTATACCCCAATACTCCCATTCACAAACATTGCACCTTGCCAAACCACTACACTTTCGTAAAAAGGACTGCTTTTTTTTTTTTTTTTTTTTTTTTGAACTGCAGGTACTTGGGAAAAGTTACTAAACTTTCAATTAATTTTAATTTTTAAAGAAAGCCAATATGTTGGAGGACATGTTACACTAGAATAGTGACTATGTATAAAATTCATTTATGGAGAGGTACAGTGACTGTGGCAGTGGACAGAATGAGTAGATCTAAATGTGAAGAGAATTCATTATATACGAAATATGTGTAAAGGGAGAGATTCTTACAGGTACCTTGATACAAATTGAGGATGTGAGGACTGCAGCTATACATTCATAGAATCATAGAATATCAGGGTTGGAAGGGACCTCAGGAGGTCATCTAGTCCAACCCCCTGCTCAAAGCAGGACCAATTCCCAACTAAATCATCCCAGCCAGGGCTTTGTCAAGCCGGGCCTTAAAAACCTCCAAGGAAGGAGATTCCACCACCTCCCTAGGTAACGCATTCCAGTGCTTCACCACCCTCCTAGTGAAATAGTGTTTCCTAATATCCAACCTAGACCTCCCTCACTGCAACTTGAGACCATTGCTTCTTGTTCTGTCACTTATGATGTATATGAATAAAAATACAAATGCCTGCAGCCATATCAATTTGTGCTGCTGTCCTGTCAGAGCCCACAGGCTAAACAGGGTTATAGAGACCTCTCAGGATCACCCAGAATAGGTGCTGACATCTCTCAGTCCTAAGTGAAATCCTCAGCAGAGAGTTAGGAGGTACTGTGATGAAGACTGTCATCCTGGGTCACTAAAAATCACATGACACATAGAATTGTTAAGTCTAGTGTTATAGACAAATCTGTCTTGGGGACTCATAGACTTTAAGACCAGAAGGGACTATCATGATCATCTGGTCTGACCTCCTGCACATTGCAGGCCACGGAACCTCGCCCACCCACTCCTGTAATAGACCCATAACCTCTAGCTGAGTTACTGAAGTCCTCAAATTATGGTTTAGAGACTTCAATTTGCAGAGAATCCACCATTTACACTAGTTTAAACCTGCAAGTGACCCGTGTCCAATGCTGCAGAGGAAGGTGAAAAACCCGGAGGGTCTCTGCCAATCTGAACCAGGGGAAAAATTCCTTCCCAACCGCAAATATAGCAATCAAACCCTGAGCATGTGGGCAAGACCCAGCAGCCAGGCACCTGGGAAAGAATTCTCTGTAGTAACTCAGAGCCCTCCCCATCTAAGTGTTCCATTACTGGCCGTTGGAGATATTTGCTACCAGATGAGCTGCATGCTGTTGTAGGCAGTCTCATCATATGCTACACTCCATAAACTTATCAAGGTCAGTCTTGAAGCCAGCTAGGTTTTTTGTCCCCACTCGTCCCCTTGGAAGGCTGTTTCAGAATTTCATTCCTCTGATGAATAAAAACCTTCATCTAACTTCAAGCCTAAACTTATTGATGGCCAGTTTATATTGTGTGTTCTTACCTGCAGTTTTAAATGTATGCAGCACTTTTCTTCGCTTCCTAAATAGCTATTTCATTCTACTGCAGAGATGTCTATACATCAATGGTGGACAGTGTGATCCTTGTATATAACCTATATGGCTCTCCACATGCCCAAGCAGTGCCTCCCATGTCTACACTACTATTTTTAGCAGTCCAGTTCCCCACTGCCTCCCCTCTTCCAGAGCCTTTCCCTGCCATATGGAAAGGCTCTGGTGGGGGGAGGCAGTGGGGAAAGGCTTCTGCAGCTCCCCACTGCAGGAGCCTTTTCCTCATTGCCTTCCTGATGCCAGAGCCTTTCATGGAAACATGTGGGTGTGGATGCAGCCACCTTTCATTGCAACGTGTAGCTACATGTGTAGCGCCTGTACTGTATGTTCCCTTGTACATAGACATAGACAAAGCCAGAGGGGGAGAGAATGGATTACCCACATGGGCTGATATCACTGGTTCCATATTTTTTTAAACCACTGGTTGTAAGTATCCCAGTGTTATTGAATTGCTGGTTGTATTGCTGGTTCCATTCACTAAAAGATTTCTCTGAGTGGGCTTCCTAATTTGTACACCTGCTATAGACTGAAAGTGTCTCTCTATGACCTAGAGATGTTGAAAATGGAAGGAGGCATTAGTAGGAGGTGTTACGTCATCCAGTGTTGACTTTTCACTTCAGGATGAGAATAGTAAGTGTGTTGAAATTTCAGCCCCAATATTTGTGCACTGTGAAATATCTATTTCATTTGTGGATATTAATTTAGGCATATACTATATATATGCATGTGTGCGCATATATGCACACGTATGCATGCATGTAATTTGTGTTTATTTGTGTCTTTTGCTATGTAAAGTATATAGTTAGCGATGCAGATGTTGTGTCTGATGGGACACAAGTGTTAAGGCCTTTGGAATGCATAAGGTGAATTTTTTCATGCTAGTATTGTCAGTAGCCAAATGTAAGGGTAATACAGTTTCCTAACTGCTATATACAGATATATATATAGGGGTGTGTGTGTGTGTGTGTGTGTGTGTGTGTGTGTATATATGTATATATGTGTGTGTATATATATATATGTATATATGCGTATGCATCTGTGTATATTGCGTGTGTTTAGAAAATTAGTAGCTCTAGGATTCTAATGTATACATTTTCCTTTATGACTTTAAAGTAACAAAGCATACATGGAAAAATGCTGCAGTCTTTTTATTCCTTTCTGTAAAAGGCAGAAGAAGTATTCTTAACTGTACCGACAAATGGCATTTATCTTCACAGTGCAGGCATGACCTTATGACACACAAGTGGCATATCCCCTTTTTTGAGATAACAAGGGCCCTGCTTTTCAGTCTAGACAAAGCTAAAGTTCATGGTATCTGATTTTTACAGCTCAGCATCAGCCTCTTGATTTTAAATACACTTTATATTATTGTATTTGGTACTGATACTAGTTTCTGTTGTTAGGGAGTTGAATGCTACTAACACTTTGAATCAAACTCTCTTCCTGACTTATCATGAGTCGAGAAAAGAACATTCAGGAGGGAGAATTTCACTAATCTGTACTTTCATGGGCTCCAACATTCTGAGAGCTGCTTCATGGCACACCTCCAGCCAGATGACTGTACATTATACATGCTTCCAAGATGACCTCTTCTGCAATTAGAAAGTGCATGATGAGCAGTTTGGGCATCTGTCAAGCTAACAGTCAAGTGAAGTGGTTCTTTCCTGATGTCAGGAGTGTGAATGAGGCACCTTGCCATTCAGACAGAGTAAAACTTCGCAGCTATTTAGCTGCCTTTTTATAAAGAGAGACAATTTAAACATAAAACTGAAGATTAGCAAAATATATGTTCAAATACCCTTCCCTCCTTCCTGTAAACATTACAACATGGAACTAACGCAAGAACTATTTGCTTTTAGTTTGCATGGGGTATGAAGTGCCTGCTGTGTAGTTACATCCATTGTAGCTCCTAGCCACCAGTTGACAGAAGCTTGTCAAGTATGATGTAATTGTCAATTTCAGAAAACTGCCATGCACAAGAAATAACACTGCAATACTTTGTGTCTTGTCCTAATGATGAAAATTGCCATGTAGTGGTGAATTCTTATCCTTTCCCCCTTTGTCAAATCAGTTTGCAGGACATGGAACAGATTTGTCAAAATTCAGAGACTGGATGGCTCAGAGGATTGGTAATTGGACAGACAATAGAGCCTTTTTTACCATTACATTGCCAATTAAATCTAACTAGGGTCAATAGTGATTGTAAGTTGTTACTATCTGATGGCTATTTGATTGCTGCTTTGAAATGAGTTGTTCAGCCCACTTCAGAGAGTACAAGTGTTCATATCACAAAAACATCATCACCCCAATCTGTACTGCAGACCTATATTAGCAGTCCCAGCAGAAAGGCCAAGGATTGATTGGACTGCATCTAAGACTAAATACCACTGTTCGTTCTCCATAGAGGTAATTGCTCCAGATGAAAATTGAGAGACACTGGTGGGGCAGCATGGAGAAGCTTGTACTTTTGTTTCTCATGCTAAAGCTATTTTGTGGATAAAAACAGGACTTCGATCTCCAGAACCATCCATCCAACTCTTTTCCTTAGCATTAAACTCACCCACAATTTTTTACAAAGGAAATTAAACTGTCAGGTGAATTCATTATGGTTGGCAATCCTGGAATGTGTATTACAAATGGCCAGCAGCTAGAATTGAAAAAAAGATAGCTTTTTTTTTTTTTCTGTTCATGGCATCGGAGGTTGTACACGTTTAAGATTAAGGAGAATAAATAAATGATGGATTGTGGCGGTTAATGCATATCACTAGTTTGGTAGACAATTCTGATAACTCCACAGTCTTCACTTTCCCCACATGTCATAGGTGAGATAATTTTACTCATAGCTGCAATTACAAATATGTACAGAACCATAGGTGCTGACTCTGTGGGGGCTCTGGGGCTGGAGCACTCACGGGGGAAAAAATAGTGGGTGCTCAGCACCTACCAGCCACCTGCTGATCAGCTGTTCGGTGGCGGGCAGGAGAAGCTTGGGCATGGGGGGGCAGGAAGAAGCAGAGTGGGGGGGGGTTGGGGAAAGAGGCGGGGGGGGGGGGGCTTGGGGTGGAGCAGCTACCCGGAAAGAAGAAAGTCGGTGCCTGTGTACAGTACCATGATAACATTAAACATCATAGAAGTATTTAAAAATTAAGCTATTTCCACATTATCAACTTATGTGTATTCATTGTTGGAAATTTTCCTACATATTTAAATAAAAAAAAGTTCCTGCCTGTTAAATCAATAGCAAAGCGAATAGATCATGAGTTGAGTATTCACTGGTCTAACAGTGTGGGTGGCATGTAAGTCACAAAGTTTTATTTCTACTCTTTGTTTGGATTAATACCAACCCACAAAGGCCTGTCAAGATGGCTGCATGAATTCTTCCAGCACAATACTTGAATGACTATGCCAGTGGTATCCAGGAGTTTCTGCATTAAGACCCGGCATTAATGCAGATGGTTTAGAGCTTTCACTATAAAAGCTAGAGGTGCACCTCGGCCCCTCCTGTTCCATTCATGTGGCAGAGAATAGTCTAATCTCCTATGGGCTGTGATGCTTTGGTCTAATTTCGGGTGCAGGTGCTGGGTGGTGCGGGTGGCCTGTGATATACAGTAGGTCAGAAGAGATGACCTAAGTGGTCTTTTCTGGCCTTAAACTGACTTTCTCAGTGCCTTGTTTTCCCCTTTCATTGCGTGGGGTTGATGATAATTATCGCAAGTGCCTCACAGGGCTGCTGTGAGGAGCAATTAGTTTATGCAGTGCTTTGAAAATGTAAGCACTAGTATTATTCTTTATCATTAAGAAAGGTCTAATCTATCATTTGGGGGAGATGTGTGTCCAGAGAACAGGTGCTTCATTATCATTTTCTCAGATGTAGAGTATTACTGGTAAGAGTACGCTTGTTTTCTGCTTTATGTTTATTTGGAAATCAAATATTGTTTTAAATGAACTGTTGGGCTCATGAAAGATGCTGGATTCACCAGAGTTTTCTTTCTGTCCACAGAATGGTATAAAATGACAAGCGGTAGTGCTAGCTTCCTTATTGCTAATACACCCACATTTGTTTTTCTATTTTATTCAGCCCTTGGCAACTTTGCAAGATGGTCAAGTAGGAGGCGGCAGTCGCAGAGTAGGCTTTTGTGATGATGTGAATATTTGGCCACTAAAAAGTGGACTGAAAGTGTCAAATCTTTTCACATTGACCACTGAAGAGCCATGAGTTGGTAATGACGTTTGGTCACTGCTGACCTAGGCTGGATTTTGCTCAGTGACAAAGTGTAAGACTCTATATCTGATTAGCTGCTAAGTCATCCAGCAGCTGATGTGGTTTCAAATCTAAAATAGAAAACCTATGTCTGTTAAACTTCCATCAACATCACAGTGTGTGTAGAGAGAGAAATAAAAAGCAAGGAACACGACAAGAGTGGAGAACTATCCTATTATTTTGACCCTTTTGCCCCATGCATTGGTATGATTTTGTTCTCAATTTTACATTCCGGTAGGTCAGTTGAAGTTAGAACAGCTGTCAGGGCTGATCAACTGTACCAAGCATACTACCACTTTTATCATCTCTTCCATTGGTGGCAAACTGCTGGCTACCAAGACTTGTATTGTTGGAGATATCACCCTGGTAATGCAAATTAGATTGGAATCTGATCCCTGTGTACAGAGTGCTTTGGGGTTTTAGGAAAATATTCTTATCCTTTCCTCATCTTTTGTATCTCCATCTCCTCTCTTTCCGGCTATTTTATAAATTGGATTTCATCCTAAAAGAAACTCAAGAGCTTAGAAATTTAAATTGGCTTACAAACTGGGTCATTTCACCTGCTGGTAGCAGTTGTTTTACAGTACTTCACAACACTATCCACTTTTTCAAGACAAGAATAGGAGAAGAATCTACTTCTGCTACTACTAATAATGGCTATATCTGACGTAGAATGTTTGCTTTATTAAGCAAATTCAACCACACAACTAGGCTAGAGATCTGGAATATTCTTTCGGCTGGAGAGACCAGTCCTACACTAGTTCTGTCTACACCTTAGAACGAGCAAGGGTTATAGTTACAAGCTTTACCTTATCATAACAAACAGTCATTGGCTAATCATATCCTGAGGACAGGACACCGTTTCCTAGCAACTTCTGAGAGGTGATTAACTCTTGTGGATCAGATATAGCACAGCTACCTTAAGGGGTTGAAGTTGGAAAGGAAATTTTAGATAGATATGTGATTCCACTGTTTTTTGAATGAGTAAATGAACACCGGGGGAAAAGTTTTGCCAGGTAACTTGCAAATAAAGACGTCAACAAATAAACTTATTTTAGTTTCCTCCAGCCATCTAGCCTAGTTGGAGCTGACTGGCACAGAGGGAGAACGTATCTCCAGGAATGGGGAGGAGCAAGTGCCTACCCAGTAGGAAGGAGATACAGATAAGATCCCAGAATGGCAGAAAAGGTGGCCATCAGATGGTATCTGCTATTGTTAGTATTTTTTCCTTCGGTATGCGGATGAAAATGCCAGTGTTGATAAGGATGCAGACTTCAGACCTGGAGTCATGCTGTCACTAATCTTAGGGAGGTAGAATGAAATTACCTAAGCTAGAATTTGTCCAGGACATCACAAACACCCTCACTATTGCAATAAATCCCGAGGGATATTTGTAACCACAAATTGCCAGGGCCCCTCTTTTATTGTTCGTCCAAAAGATAGTGCTCTAGCAGCACAGTGCCTCCTAAGACTGGGATGGTTTAGCACACAATGAGAGAAGAATCTTAGTTATTGCATCACCAAATACCATGTCCTGCAGTACATACCTAGGTGATCATTTGAGGATTCCCGTCTGAATAATGACCAGGCTCTCTTCAGTTTAATTTTTGAGATTTGATCACAGCACAGTGTAGAGCTAGGCAACTTTCTCTTTAGTATTTTGCTTGAAATGATTTGTTTCTCTCTCTCTGTTTTTGCTGCTTAGAGCACCGTGAGCTGGGACTTGCCTAACGTATTATAGCATCCCCTGGCATAGACACAAGCCTATTTTGGTTCTGGCTTGAGAAGATTGATAGTTTTGTCATACTTGAAGTTTGTACCAGACTATTCTTCCACTGAAGGGTTAAAAACTTAGCTAGACGAACAGTAATAGAGAAGGGGACCCCCTCAATGTACCTACTGCCCGCTAAGATTGCTCATTTAGCAGCTGTTTTGATATGGGAATGTTTCTGCCCAGGAGGAGTGCATTAGCTGTGGAGTTTCTTCTGTGGTGTTCCAGTGATGTGGAATGACTCCCTTGGAGTCCACCACCATTGGGAATTCACTCATGTGTGACCATGAGTTGCTGTCCCGGTCTACTGCATAACTCTACCAGCAGTAGACTTGGCAAAGTTTCATCAGTCAGGCTGCGCTTCGGTGTTGAGGAAGCAGATGCAAAATCACATTTTGTTTGGCAGTGTTTCTTCTCCAGGGGTTGCAGCACCGTTTGATTTGAATGGAAGACAACAGACCTACGGAAGCAGTATAATATCCCCAGTAGATCTTTGCTAATCCTCTGGTCTCCATACTCCTCCTCCCTTCCAACATCTGGAAGGAAAACATCAAGGAAAAACAGGAGGAAATGAGTTTCTCTGTTGTTGGGTTTCTCCCTCGCGTCTCAAAATTTCACTGCACTTCAGAATGCAAAATCAACAGATGCTTTATGTGGTTCTGAGCTGTTCTTATAAATCAGGCACTTTTTGCAAACACAGGAACCCCTAAGCCCCTCTGTCCATCAGAGCTGCACCAATGTACCTTGCACTGAAAACTGCTCCAGGCTAACGCCAGTGGGGCCTGATCTCCAGAGAAGGCTTCCTGAATATGTTTTAGTGATCATTCTACCCTCTACCATCTCCTCTTGTTGCCTCTTAGTGCTGTGTTTCTTAGCATCTCTGAATAAATCCCCCACCCACCCCCATCCAGTTGTCATCTTGAGCTTTATATTTTATGTCAGAGGTGGAGGTGGACTTGGCCTTTGGGATACAAAGAGTAGGAGAGAGGGCAAGAAAGTGCTTCATCTGAACACAGTGGGGACTTCATGCATGGACCTAAAATAAAGTGTTTGATGTTTTTACTGACTGAGCCATCTGGGTTGTGCCGGATGCATTTTGTGTCAGTGGCAGTAATATCTTGCACTTGGATATCTCCTTTCATCCAAAAATCTCAAATCACGTTACAGAGTAGATGTTCTCTTTTTACAGATGGAGAGACTGAGTTTCAGAGAAATTAAATAACTTGCCGAAGGCTTCACAGCAATTGTTTGGCAGAGCTGGGAATAAAAACTAGATCTCCTGACTGTTACAGAGCCATGCAGCTGATTTTGGGCCAAGGTTAAGTACTTTCATGGGTAGTCAAAAAAAAAAAAAAAAAAACTCCTGGTTGAAGTCATTATATTCCACTTTGTCATATGAACACGTGGGTCTATTAAATGGTCCCTCCCGATTCTGGATGAACCCCTTCACACAGCAGTAGCACTGAGAACTTAGGATGACCTGTAACATTATAGTAAACTTGCTATCTGCAATTCTTGACATCACCAGCTAGTGAATCTGTCACTTAAAACAAAACAGAGCAAGAAAGATTGGTCTGTCCTTGAAACTTGAGAGCAAGGGAAAGATTTGGCCATTATCTCTCTGTCCAGTAAATCTTGATAGCGACTTTGACAGGAGCCTGTAGCTCGCAGATGTTTTCCCTGTGTCTTCAGTAATTATAAGGGTGACTCCAGCAATTTTCCAGTTTCAAATATAATTTTTTGTGTGTTAACATCTGAGTTCCTTTTCTTTATTCATGCATCTAACGCCCGGGGAGTTAACCAGCTGCCTATATGTCTCACACTTGGGGGCGGCATTTCACTACTACGCATCATGTCCAGTAGGAAGTTATTTCTCTGTAACATCCAGCAGCTCTTGCTTATATGAGGGAAATAGACTTTATTACTCTGTACAAAACAATGTCATTCCTCCCTTATGTGGTTGAGTTGCCATTGGAGGCACAGGGAATACTGATGCCTTGGCAGCCCTTGGGGTGACTTTTTTACACAGGTTTGAATTTCCTTTGGTTTAAGTTGCTTCAGTTTCTCAAGGGACTGGAGAGGGTGGTTGAGACCAAACTACATTAAAACCCATATAAGCAATTATCTGTGAAACCTATTTTAATTACAACTCTCCACATGTGGTAAGTCACAACAATAAGAACATGATCTCTGTTTTGCTCGTTACGACATTGCTATAAATCAGAATGAGCTTCGCTTCTACAGCAGCAGTGTATAAACTTGTGTGTTTGAAAGTTAGTAGGGAATTTTCCTCCACACTTCTGTATGGTTATTACAGAGAGGTTGATTCCCCCTCACCTCCGTCCTCTCCCCAACTGCTGTGAAATTACATTGGGTACATTTTTGTGTTTGACACTTTGGGGACTATTAGAATTTATTTGTAGATGTTATTTCCCACATATGTCGTGTGTGTGCTCTTGATTTAATAACCAGAAGAACTTTCCTGAGAGCAGTAAAATGACTTGAATCATTAAAGCAGTATGGAAATTATTTAACAGTCTCTGATATTGAACTCCTTCACTTTCAGTTTCCCCAATAATGCTGCTGCATGGAAGATTAGCAGTCGCCAATGGAAGGCTTCAAAGTCACATTTAAAATTGCCCTAGACCATTAAATCCTGTGTAAATTTGGAGGACACTGTGGAGCTAATGAAACAGCTCCAAATCTCTGATAATCTGCACCAATACTGAGCTAAAGGATTGATGAGAAGATGTTGTATAGCATGGTATAAATGGGCTATATAACTTCAAAGGACTAAGCAGGCAAAGGGAATTTTTAGCTGTTGAAAGTTGCATCTCTTGGCTGCGATGTCATAAATTGGCATGTTTCACTAGTGAAAATTTCTTTTCATTTCAGCTTTCACAATATTTTAATACATAGGATTGCAGTATGCAAATAAACTGAAGTCTAACTGTGACTGGCTGAGTTACTTCTGTCACAATCCCTGCCGCCCACACGAATGAGCTGTTCACAGCTGTCTCAAAATCAAAGTTTTCCTCCTGTTTTCTCTCACTGAACAGAATCTTACAAAAAATCAACATGCAGGAGGGCACCAGGGACATTTTATATGTGATTTTAACCCTTTCTTCAGTACAATCTCATGATACTGTTCAAGCATTCTAGATAAAATATAAACTCAGTGAATATATACATCTTCAGATTCTTACATTACAAAATAGTCAAATAGCAGTTTCATGACCACAATGCCTCATGATCAGTTGAGTGCATGCATGCATGTGTTTTATAACCCAGCCACCTTTTTAGTGTCATCCTGTATTTGGCCTAGATCCTCGGACGTGCAGAATTCTGCTTGGCTGACCTGGGGAGTAGTGGGGAAGGGAAGAGGTGGTGTAACACTGTCTTTCTGCTCCCTCTCTCCCCACCAAATCATGGGGTAGGGGTCAGTGTCGCAAGTTAAAGCAGACAAAGAGCACAGCGTGCTCCAGCCACAAACTCGTGGGAATTTAGCCCAGTCAGAGGCTCTGGCCCGATATTTCTTTTGTGTATATTACACAGGTAAATATGCAAAGTTATACATAGGTTTTTGATTAGCTCACGGCAAACACCAGAGTAACAATGAAGTGTTTGTGATATCAGACCCCAAAAAACGGAGCCTTATTTAGGTTTCCTGTGTTTCATGTATTTGAAACATGATTTTAAAATAGCGTTTTTAAGGTAATTTGCCAAAGAAGCACACAAGGCCACGTTATATGGTGGGAATTTGGGGCCTCCTAAGTAAATTGGCCAATCACCTCAACGGATTTCTTCAATGTGCATGCAGCGTTTCTTTAAAATACTGCTACGGTCAACTTAGGCTTTTGTCACATTGCAAAAAATGTTACATTTTGCAGCTATGTCATAACCCCTTTAGGCTTGGCTTCCCCGGGTTAGTTCATGAGGCAGCTGCCCTGATGGGAAATTCACCACCATCCTCACAGCCCTTCTGTTAGGAGAGAGGGAGCTGTAAGCTGTGTCTGGGGCTCCACAGGAATCCCGGGAGAAGACGCTGTACAAAAAATGTGCTGTATCAGTGTCTCCTAGATGTCCTTTTCAGTAAGTGCTGCAAACTACAGCTTGTGTCACTGAAACCCCAGCACCACCAAGAGGTCGCTTGTCTTCCCTGGGGACCTTGGTCTGGAATTCTGACTAGGAAAGTTGGCACAAGCCAGGAATAATCAGCCATGTATGTGCATATGTATATTACTCTGATAGTGCTATGACTCCTCCTTTTTCTCCATGGTAGTGAGATTCTGCATATCTCCATTCATCATCAAGGACAAACATTTATATTATGACTGTATGGAGTTTCTTCATATTTCCTAATGAAGACACAAGCCTTGAAAGTGTTATGCCTCCAAGTCAAAGTTGTTTTGATTTATGACCTGCGTGTAACACACATAATTTTTAATTGTGTCTCTCTTTGGCCGCTGCTACTAGTGTGTTTGTACCTACGTGCTCCTGAATGTGAGATACTGAGGAGTAAATTACTGCGGGTTCACAAAGGGTGTACTTAAATTTGCTAATTGCTCATAGAATGGAGGGGGTTTTGTGGTTGTTGCGAAAGTTTGTTCACTAGAGGTTGAGGAGCTTAATTTTCCCTGCAAGTGTCTCTGTCACTTGAGCAGCTTGTCCATAACATAGGGCAGCTGGCTCACATTCATGCTCCAGAGGAGAGATTGGGGCCATTGATGTGGCCAGTTTAACCACCTGCCTTGTAATTAACAGATTGTTTGGGGCTTGATTCATTAATCCTCAAAGCTCTGTAGTTCTGACCAAACACTTCCTACTCCGGAGCTGGCATTAATGGCTGTTTGACAGACACAAGGAGCAGATATGCAGAGAGCAGTGGTCTTGACCTTTTTGATTCACTCCTGTCTGGTATTTTCCCCATGTTTGTGTTTACTCGTGAAGGTTTGAAATATGGCTGATGTAGCTACAATTGCTGTTTTGGAAGGTATTTGAGAAGAGCCATTAACTCAAAGAGCACAGGGAAGTAAACTGAACAATTCAGAAATGTCTCCCTGGTATTTGAATTGGTTCCCATGCTCACAAACCATTTATATTATTGCTTCAAAGACTGGATAGCATATCCAGAATATGGTCAGCTTACAATTTATCATACCTCCTAGGAAGAGGATGTAATAGTTCTAAGAACTGGGTTACATTAGGCAGTGTTGTCCCATTGGATGAACACTTTAAATTGACAGATGATTTCCCCCTCACACTCCCTCACCTCAAGGCTTTTTAAAGTGATTTGTTAAATGCTGAGCAGGATGTTTTTCTGGCATACTCTGCTTAACTGATTTTGATTGCCTGGACCACACTGTGTGGTTAGTGGCCAAATTGTTGGTTGGCAACTTACTTGCCTATCCAATTCTTTAACCCAGTACCTTCACATTCCTTAAAGCTTGAGTAATGTGGCCCATGGGAATTGAACATGTACGTTAAGTAATGGAAATTTCTTGGGAGCTGAAAGATAAAACATTTCCATTTTTGTCTGAAAATTCAGTGTGCATGTCCTTGCTACTGAGAGAGATCCTCCAAACACTAGAGTGATGGGTACAGCATAAAAACCTGGATAGAAGAGACAAGTCACTTAAATGTGGGGATGTCGCTTTTTTACAGGAAAAAGCTCTGAGATTACAATGGCAAACTTTGCTCCAGCTTCTGCTGTATGTTTTATTCTTCTGGCCTGAATGGCGAATCTGATTGTGCATCTTGTGAAGGGGATATACATTTCCATTAATAAGGTGGAAAGTGGGCATGACAAATTGCAAAGAGTCTTAAGTGGCATGAGACCATGTGGCATAAATTGGTCTTGGGTGCAGGGCTGAAAATGTATGAATTGAGCAACCCACCTGTTCTGTACTGGAAAGGCAAGCTACAGGAACCAGTACAATAACATTCCCCTCAACTCCTTCTGAGGGCACCCTGTAAATACCCTCCATGTGCCTGATTCAAGGGGTGCAACAGGCTGCTATGTGCCATTCAAGGTCTCTCTCCAGCTGCTTCCTTAAGCTGTTGCAGTGGCTTCCAGCTTTTCTGAAGTGCTCTGATTAAGTGAGATATTGGGTAAGTTCAGAGCCTCATTTCTCCTTTATAATTAAAAAATGTGTGTGTGTGTCATGCCGCTGCTGCTTAGTTTGCATTTTCCTGTGGCCTAGTAGGAATATGGCAGTGAATGATGTTGCAAGCATCTTTCCTGTAACAGCTGAGCTAGGTTCAATATTTGATTTGGGCTAATGAAAGGGCTAGGGGGTAGGGCTAACATTTCAGGCTTTTGTGATAAAACATACAGATCAGCTACTTCACAGCCTGGTAGAACAGTCCCAGCGGACCACTACTAGATTGGTACATTCAGTGCTTGGCTAACCCCCAGTGCATGTGGAAGAGAGAGTTGGGTGATAATGTCTTCCTGATATACCTATATTGTATATTTGCAAAGGTTCTCAAATTATGATAAGCAGATCACTTTCTGTTGGCTTGTGGAATGCTGGTTGGGGCCACCTTCTTATTTCGAGCTGCTGGGTCATATTAAATGACAGTTAACAATACATTAAATATATCTCTATTACATTTTTATTTGAGCAATGGCTGTAGTTGCCACTGTAATATAATCATGAATGATATCTAATTCTGCTCCTTTCTAGCACTCTAAATAATTCCTCTCCATCCTTGATATTAAGACACTTTAATGTTTTCTCATGGCAATTATGCATTTTGTACACTCCCATATTCCTCCCAAGACTTATGCCTCTGAGTAAAAAGAGTTAAAATGTATAGTTTGGCATTTTTCATAAATGGTTTCCTCCAGCCACCTAATCATGTTTGGTTGCTGTTCTCTGAATTCCCGGTAGTTCCTCTTCCCTTCTTGGCACTGAGCTGCCCAGAAACAAATGCAGTAGAGAGAGCCTATTTTGTGATATGTTGCTTCTGTGATTACAGCCCAAAATCATATTGGCCTGCCATATACCACTGCAATTCGTATTTAACTTGCTGTCCACTTTTGCCTCTAGGTTTCTGTTGGCATAACAGTTTGAGAGGTCTGTTCCACCCATATGTATGGTTTTTTAAGTTAAATCTTACGTTATTTTCTGTCCATGTTTTTAATTTCTCTTGATCCTTTCTTTGACCTCTTCAAAAGGTTTTTTTGCAAACCTGCCAAACTTCGCATCTGTGTATTATGTTAATGTGCTTTGTGGATCCCCTGCTCCAAATTTCAGCCAAGTTGTTAAATAACACCACACCATAACGCCCATTCTCGTGGCTTCCCATTACACAGTTCCCCTAATTGATACATTGCCATGATGACATGTTGTATGCTGCCCAAACAACAGATTAAGCCTTCAAGTAAATTAATTTCACTTGTTTGAGCAGCAAGACACATGGATGCTTCTTGTTTTAAGAACAAATTTGTTTCCCCACTGTTTAATTTTACCAAGGCTTAAGAATTTGGTAATGGAGCACGAGGTCTTAACTCTAGGTCACTGGTTCGAATCTCAGACAGTTAGTCGCTCAGTGTCATGGTCAGGTGGGGCAGAGAGGAGACGCTTGACCTAATATTATCCCTGCTGTATTTGTTCTCTGGAGAAATAGAGGACTTCATTTTCCTGAGTTCTCAGTATAGAACTCTTCACCAGTGCTCATTTCTCATTAAGGAAATTTTATGTCAATAAATCAAAGTTTTAGAGATATTCCCATGGCTGGACTTTTCACAGGTACTATGCTCAAGTACGTGAGAGGGATGGAGGGCTTGTCTATCCAGCAAGTTACTGCGCAGCAAGCCAGGGTGTGAATCTACAGTGCTCCGCTTGACATACAGTGGTGTCCCGTGTGGATACTGCTACAGCACAGTGAAGGTAGCAGAGTGCAGTTACTGCATGGCAAGCTGGTGCACTATAGATTCACAGCCTAATGTTCTGCACAGTAACTTGCCTTATAGACAAGCACTTAGTTCCTCCTATGTCTTTTTGTTTCTATCAGAACTGTGCATGTATGTCATTATTTCTTGTGAGTCGGGAACTTTGCATGTTGTTCTTTGCTTCAGTGACTGCACTCTGCCCTGCGTCTTAGTTTTGGAAGGTATGTAGGTATCATATTTTGCATCTTGGACAGCTCTCCTCCTAGCCAGTTTGCAGGAGCTTAATATTAGCCTCAAGTTTGAAACTGAAGAAAGAAGTGGGGAAAAGTATATGTACACAGAGTGGTAGGGGAGAGTCACAGTGCGAATTCTAAGTAAAAAGCGGGTTGTAAATGTGCTAAGCATCTATAATTTGTTCTCCACTATTACTCTGTGTTGGGGACAAATTCCTTATTTTGGAAATACAGGGCTGGTGGAAAGTATCCTGTGAAACACACACTTGTTAAAATGTTTGGCAGGGTTTGTGGTAAACGTAATTGACTTTCCTAATATGTTCCTCCAAGTACCATTTAGATTTAGAATTCTCTTGGGTTAACAACCTTCAACATCAGACTCCTATCTCAGTCAGCGTCACACTAGCCTTAGTGAAGTGCCCTCACACCTGGGCATTTCAATCTGTTCATGGATTGCTTTTCAGCACTCTTTGTCTTTGGTCTGTTTAACGTTTCCTTAGTCCAAGACAGACCGTCACAGACCAGAACTAGTAGTAGGTGTAACCAGTGGTTATCAACCTATTTACCATTATGGGCCTCACATGCAACTTTCTATGTGTTATGTGGGCCGCATCCACACAATATATATACTACCTGTATGGCCCTGAGTATGTCACATGGGCTGCAGCTGTGTGCTAATTGGGCCATGGGTTGAGAACCACTGGGTGTAAATGTAGAGTAGAGTTTCAAAGTAGCAGCCATGTTAGTCTGTATCCGCAAAAAGAACAGGAGTACTTGTGGCACCTTAGAGACTAACCGAGTCTGGGAATGGTTGGGTCATTACACTAATTGAATCTTTTCCCCCATGTTAAGTTCTCCTCACACCTTCTATGGGTCATCTCGATTATCACTTCAAAGGTTTTTTTTTTTTTCTTCTGCTGCTGATAGCTCATCTCAATTGATTGGCCTCTTACAGTTGGTATGCGTACTTCCACCTTTTCTTGTTCTCTGTATGTATAAATATCTTCTGTCTGTGTGTTCCATTCTGTGCATCCGAAGAAGTGAGCTGTAGCCCACGAAAGCTTATGCTGAAATAAATTTGTTAGTCTCTAAGGTGCCACAAGTACTCCTGTTCTTTTTGTAGAGTAGACTGTAACCCTTAATCATGTTTTAGTTCTAACTCAGGATGGTGAAATAGTCCTTGTCTGATGGTTAAAACCCTCTTCATGTAGACCTGAGTCCATTAGAGATGTTGGAAAGTTTATTTACTGCCTATCCACTGTGTTCATTCCATCTGTGTGTATGTTGCAAAGGCTATTCCAGCATATATGGCTCTTTTCTGACTCTAACCTGGTGATAGAATTCTACCTGATTAAATATTTGTGGGGGGAAAATCGCTCCCAGGTGTCGGTGAATTTACAAACGGTCTCCTGACATTTCAGCATTCTTGTGGTAATTTCAATTTTGCTTCTCTCTTGTTTGTGCTTGCTCTTTATGTCTGCACAGGGCTGCATCTCCTGTAGTGTTTAATGAGTATGTTTCATTTCCCTACACCAGAACCCAGGTTTATGTTAAAACCACATTCATCTTGTCTGAGTGCCTGTTCCTTTAATAACATGACATCCTTATAGGGTCTGCAGAGCTAGAACCTGTAACTTTCTTGACGCTTCCACTGAGCTCAGGGCTGAGGCAGACGTGGGCTCTGCCTAATTGCAATGTTTGTTTCTTTGTTTGGGGAATTGACCTACACATTTTATGCTGAACTCTGAGGCTGTAATTTTTTGTTTGCTTGTATTTCAGTGCGATTAGCTTTTGTAGCTTAATGTTTTTCATTTCATTGTCATGAACTGCTTGTCGTTCACTTCTTTTGGATACGGTGCTCGTAAAGTCTATATCGTGGTGTAGAGATGTCATTATAGAGATTCTGGAGGGTTTATTGAATATCTGCCTGAATTAGTTTGTTTGAAAAAATTTAGTTCGTATTGCATTGTTTAGACTGTTTAAATGTGTTTTGCTTTCCTCCTTTGAGACTATCCTTCAAGCTCCGTGCTAGCCACGGGAAGACTGATTGGAGGCTAGCATGGTGTCATGAAACAGAAGAGGCGGAAAGAAGTGACAACAAAGTATTGTATGTGATTTCTCTGAACTAATTCTACAATACCAGTTTCCTCTAGCGTTTTCTCTCATAAAGGCCCATCATCACCGAAGAATCATAGGATCCTACCAAAGCTCCTTCACTGGGATGGGTTCACCATTTCCACAAAACTGCATAGGGGTATCTTTAACTCAGAAGAGATGCCAACTCTGAACCAAGATTGGCTTACAGCTTTCTCCTAGGGGAACCCAGTTCCTCTATCACTGCGCCAGCTTAGGGTTTCTTTGAGAGAGCCTCTGCCAGGAAAACTGTGTAAGACTACTTTGCAACGAGAGTTCATCAGCCCCAAAATATTCACCATGCCGCTGTCTCCTTGGAGAACCCAAGCCACCTTCACTTCCCAGGACTCTACAGCATCTTCCCATCAGGGTTTCTCTACAGGAGTTCCTGAACATACCTCTGTTTAGTCTCCATGTGACGTTGCACCCCATAATGCTTTATAGAAATATGCCGATGAGTGTAAATATGACATAACTGGAATATGTTTTATGCTAGATATGCCATGTAACATATCTTTGCAAAGGTTATGTTCTACTGAATGTATTCATCCTATTCGTATGCATGTATCATTTTTATATCTGAAGTTATGAGCGTTGGCTCTATGCTTGTGTTTAAAGTGTTTGCTGTAGGAAGCACATAAGGCAGTTTTGGTCACCATAGTGTGAAGGGGTTATTCAAGTAATTGGGAGTACTTAGCTAACAATGGACCTTGGGAGTCGCCAATCCACATCTAAGCTTTCCTGGGAACGTTCAAACTAACATGTAAACAATGGCGTCTGCCTGCAAAAAGCTGAATCATTCATAGACATGTGATTTGCCCAGGTGACTGCAAAGCTCCATCTTGTTGAGGGGATTTTACACAGGAGAAGAGAGGGGTTTCCACCCACAAGAGAGTGACTATATAAGCCCCTGGAAACCCCTCCATTTTGTCTTCAGCTGGCTCAAGAGAGAGCCTCTCTACCCCAAAGAGATACCTGAAAGAAACTGGACCAAAGGGCAGTAACTACAGGGGTGTGAGTGATTGCAGGACCCAGACTAGGAGGAAGTCTAATCTGTAAAAGAAGTTTATTGGAACATCTCTGAGGGTGAGATTTACCAGCATTTAGTTTCTTACAGTATTAGGCTTAGACTTGCATGTTTTTGTTTTATTTTGCTTGGTAATTTACTTTGTTCTGTTAGTTATTACTTGGAACCACTTAAATCCAAATTTTTATATTTAATAAAATCACTTTTTACTTATTAATTAACCCAGAGCAAGTATTAATACCTGGTGGTCCAAACAGCTGTACATATCTCTCTATCAGTGTTATAGAGGGTGAACAATTTATGAGTTTACCCGGTATAAGATTTATACAGTGTAAAATGGATTTATTTGGGGTTTGGATCCCATTGGGAACTGGGTATCTGGGTGTTGGAGACAGGAGCACTTCTTTAGGTGTTTTCAGTTAAGCCTGCAGCTTTTGGGGGAAGTGGTTCAGACCTGGGTCTGTATTTGTAGCAGGCTAGCGTGTCTGGCACAACCAGGCCAAGGTACTGAAGTCCCAAGCTGGCAGGGAAAACGGGCTCAGAGGTAGTCTCAGCACATCAGGTGGCAGTCCCAATGAGGTTTCTGTGACACAACCCGTCACACTCAAGTTCTGCTTCACAAAGGCAGGAGCTTTTGAAGTCCTCTGCCTGAAGGCTGCAAAAATATCTGTGAATAGTCTTCAGTACATGCATTGCCATGAGAGGCAATATGGTCCAGTGAATAGAAAACTGGATTAGGGTTTAGGAGACCTCGATCTATTCCCAGCTTTTCCAGTGACCTGCTGTGTGACTATGGGCAAGTCGCTTCCTTTCTCTGTGCCTCTGTTTCTGCACCTACCCTTGTCTTTCATGTGTCTGTAGATTGCAAGCTCTTTGGGGCAAGGACTTTTTCTTGTAACAAGGCACTGATTTTGATTGTAGCCTCTATTCACCACATTAATACAAATAAATAACGGTCCTATATGTCACAATAGATCCTGTGCGTGTATTATTGGGGGCTCTCTACAGTGTAACATAATTAGATATGTTCATGCTGTATTTCATGCATTTGTAATTTTTTTCTTATGGGGAGTTTCATTCATTACAGGATAATGAATGATTACCTCTGCTCCCTGTCTGGCTACTTTCATGGTGTTTGAACTACAATTGGTACCCTATTTGGCAGTCTTGTTAAAGAGGTCAAGGACAGAATAGGCCCAGAGACTGACCAGCTGCACATCTCTAGAAGCAGATCCTTTCAGATTAGAGGCACGTTATCAAGGTGGTAGGGGGAAAAAGCTCAGCTGCAGTCAGTTTTGTATTTGTTTTACATATAACTAAAGACGTTTCATCTTGAAGGCTTGTAGCAGATCGCTGACTCACCGGCGCGGTGCCTCCTGCTGGTCATCCGGGAATTAGCTCTCTCAGCCCTGGAGCGCCCTCTATGGGCTGGTGTCTCGCCCTCTGTTACCTACACCTCTGCAGTCCCTTTATCTCCACCACGTATAGGCCCCACATCCCTCCCGGACCACGGTACCCCTTACCTTGGGGTGCTGCCCCTCACCCAGGGAACCACACTCTCCTGAGCCATTTCAGTGACCCACTGCCTCACTTCACTTCAGTGACCCACTGCCAGTCTTCATTTAGCCCCTTTACTCGGGGGCAAACTGCAGTCTGGAATGGCCAATCACCACTGGCTAGGGGGTTGGACCTGCTGCCTTTCCCTGCAGCCCCAGTACCTCCTTAGGCCTTCCTGTCAGGCCTCAGCCTGGGAGGTCGCCAGGCCTGAGCTCCCCAGCTCAGCCTGCCCCTTCTCCAGCACTGCTCTGTTGAAAGTACCCTGTGCTCCCAGGCAGGCCCGGTCCTTCCCACCCCAAGGCTGGAGTGAGACTGCCTGCCTCCTAGCTCACAGCCCTCTTTATACCAGCCCTACCCGGCCCAGATTGGCTGCTACCTGCCTTCCCCTTATTGGCTCCTTGGGGCAGCCCTTTCCCAGAGCTGGTTTTAACCCCTTTCTCTCGGAATGGGCTATAAATCCAACATCTTTCACCAGCCTCAGAAAAACACAAAGAGAAGAAAGTGCATAAATGTGTGGGTTTTTTCCCTTTAATCAAATAAAAGAGACTTGAAAACCTCAAACTTTTAATACATCATCCAAGCAGAAGCAATTCGATGGGCCCTGCGGTGTTTGAGGTATTTAGGTGCTACTTAGCTCAGTCCACATTTCCCAAAACTGGAGTGCTGGGCACATAGTGGTGGCAAACTGTAATAATTAATAGTCTTACTGAACAAAGATCATAGTGGCTAAAAACACTGTTCTGATTTTTATTTTCTTGAAGGCTCAGCTGTCCCAAGTTTTGGAAGAAGTGGGGACCCAGAAGCAAAGAGCAGATATGGTATGTGTTAATTTTCTTTTACTCCTTGTTTTACAGTGGTGAAAAAATGATGTGCAATTTTAAATGCCTTTTAACAATGTGGATCCCGAATTCGAGATGTGAACAGGCAGTGAACCTTGCAAGGGGGAGAGTGTGTGTGTCCCATTAAAGAATATCACAGGTCTGTCCCCTTGTCTGTCTCCATATTTACTTGGTACAAACCCTGCATTCTGCTGAGATTACTCAATGCTGCTTCTCCTTCGAAAGCCTGTATTCTTCCTGGCAATTTGCCTTCTATTCATTAGCAGTTCTAGAAGGAAAATATGTATTTTACTTCATAATGAATCAGATATTTTCCTTGGGTTGCTGCAGTTTGTGTTCGATGTAACAGAATACTCTGCAAACTAGTTTTTATTATTTGTTCATTTTTCAGTTGCACTTGTCTCAGTTAACTCTAACCTTCTCAGAAACAGGAAATGGGCCAGAAAACCGGGAGAAGGGAGGTTGTACACAATTCAGTTGCTTTACTATACGTGATCCTTCATATTCAGGAATGAATAAGACATCAACATTTAACCATTCAAGTCCTTGTGGTGTGCAAATGAGCAGGTCCCAAAGCTTCAGCTGCAGAATTTTTTTTATTGTGGACAAAGCTGCATGGTCCAGAACAAAAAGATAAACAATATAGTATTGTTTTATGTTAAATTGAGTGCATTTTAACACTCATGAAAGTGAACTTGTAGGACTGGCAACAGTCAGCAGATTCTGAAGAAACCTCTGGTCTGAAACCCAACTGCTATGCGACGCTTCTGTTATCTTCCTATGGGCCTCCACACAACTCTGCTAATGCACGTTGGTCTTGATCTTCAACCCTCTTGCTATTCTTGTAATGAGTTGACACACCTCTGTCAGTGCCTCTTAGCTTGGCTGTGTCCTTCTTTGATGTTTCAATATTGCACTTTTCATAAACAGAGACTACAAGTTGTGTCAAACAGTGCGGTGGCTGGGTGACATGAACAGATCTTTTTGAAGGTTTAGTCAATTTCACAGTGACTTGAGTCAGATGTGAGCTGAGAACTCCAGAGAAAACACTATTAATTCCATATATCATCTAGTCTCTAAATTACATGGGCTCTCAGTTTTAAATTCAGTGCGTTTAGCACTGGGCCTGTGCTCGCTGGACATATGAATAGAAAATTGTTACATCCTCCAGGTTTGGTGTGGTTTTTGTAAGCATCTCAGAAATTACTCTGGCTCCAGTTTTCAGTTGCATATCTCCCGTAGACAGCTTGGAGCACTAAGTGTGCTAGCAGATAAGATTGGGAAAGTTGAATTCCTTGTATTTACATATGAAAAGGTGTTGTACGCTATTGTTGAGGAGGGGGATACAGGAGTAAGCAGTGCCCAGTGTATACTCTTGTGGAGTTTTAATTTAACAGAACACTGGAGGTCTTGTGGTTGTCCTCACAGAGCCTATGCCAGTCTGGTAGGAAGAGGCTCCTGACTTCTGGCCCTAGGCTACGGTAGTTTGGAGTATGGATTGCAGAGTGTTGAGATATGAGCTTTATTTAGATTGGTGAGTTTCATTCAGTAGACCAGAGAAAATTGTTCCATAGCATGTAACAGTCTGTTTTCTCTCTCCCATACTTATATCCCATTTGAAAGAAGCTGACTTATTGTAGCTCCTCTTCAGAACTGGAGGTTGGCTTTGCAGATGTTTTCCCTCCTTCCACAAATAAAATCTCCCTCTTGGAGAGGGATGTGTCACTCCTTTTATTTCTTTAGGGGTGACATGGTAATGTTCCCTTTGGATGCTGCCATTCCATTTCAGACCACCTGAGGTCTCAAAGGACCTGCTACTGAACAAATGTTCTCTCCTGGCATGTTTCTCCAACTCTCTCTCTCACCTAGGTGCCCTTATTTTCAGACTCATTTTAAATTGACACGTCAGCAGTTGTTTCCCTGATTTGGATTCCTTACATCTCCCTTCCCTTTTATCCCCCTCCCCATTATTTACCAGTGATCTTCTTCTTGTTAGTTTGATGCTAAGCTTCTGTGGCTGAGAAGATACAAAAAGGCTGCTTCTTACCCTATGTTCTGACAAATGTGGATATTGCTTTTCACCAGCTAGTCTCTGCATGAGCTTAGTCTACGGCTGTAAGTAAAATGGAATAAACACCTGTCAGGCACTATCACACAATCCAGTGGGTCTTTGGGCTGCTGATTGGGATAAGATGCTGTGCAGGTGACATCTCTGCAACCACCTTAATGAGTGCTAATAGTTCTCCCACACTGCTCACAGTGGTGAAGATGAAATGATGTGCTGTGAGTTCAGTGGTGTAACAGATTTTATCTCACCAATGGGTCTGAGTGGGTGTTTGTAGTTATTCTACTGTGGGCCCATGATAGGTAACTCATTCTGGACATACTGATATTTAAAATCAAAGCCTCTGCAGCATTAGTGCACTGGGAGAATGGCCTGGACTAGAGTGACTGCATGCTCTCCACTGCCAGGAGGAGAGGGGCCCAGTTTCAGGGAGACGCGTGGGCCCAGAGAATTCTAGAAGAGTGGTGGCATGTGCCGCTTGCTGACAGTGCACCAAAATGCACTGTATCAAAAAGTGTAATAGACATGTTGAGCTAACTGGCATAGTGTATTGCAGCACATGATTCAATTATTTCTCTGCTAAAAATCAGTTTACTACTGGAAAAAAAAGAAATGAAACAGCTCCAGCTAATTGCAGTTGACAAGACAAAGGCAGTTTGACTTTCCAGTATTAATTAGCAAACCCATACTAATTAGCTTGTATAAGCACAATTCACGCTTCTTTCCCTAAATGCAATTAATATGGCAACTGAAGACGTCTCTGGGCTGTGCTGCTATCATTAACATACTTCACCCTAATTAGACATGGCCAGTAGTGGCTGGAGAAATGAGTTTGTGAATAAGCCATAAAACACGCTCTAATATTTTATACCCTTCAGGGAACTTGAACCTAGAATTTATTTTCTGATTTAATAGAAATTACCCCCATCATTGAGTTGTTTAATTATTTTAATAGAACTTTGATTTTCTTTCCCACTTCCTTTAAGTTATTTATTTTTCCCTTATTTGCTTTTTTTGGGTGTTTGTGTTCCCATTGTGGGGGTGGTGTCTTTCTGCAGAGGAGTTGTGTGGCATGTGATTACAGGATGGTCGGCAGCCAATCTGTCGGGACTTCACCAAAAACTGGGTGATCATTTGTTCCTGATTTTGCAAAAAAAAAAAGTTCAGCTGCTTTGTTCTTGCTGAAAGAAACTTTTATTTTGTTCTTTTCAACCCATTTTTCTGCAAGTTTGTTTTGTTGATTATGTCAGCGAAGGAGTTTTTGAAATAAGTTAGTTCTCTTGAATAGCTTTCTCTACAACTTGCTCATATATCAGGGGATCGTTCAGTGTGCTCATCAAGACCTGTAGTTCCCTAAGTTTGTGGTTCCAGGATCTTTATATGTGTGGCAATTTAGTTTAATGCTGTTTGTGGGCATATTGGGTTGACAGTGTACAAGTCTGATTGCCGTTTCCTCTTGCTGAGGCATACACCCAAGTATTCTTTGCAGGAGGTTTTGTTTTTTTGAATTCCTGACTTGTTTCCCTTCACTCATATCCTCTGGTACTCATGACAGAATTATCTGGCTCGGGCACGTTATCCAAATAGTGGCTGGGATCTGTGATCTCCATCTCCCTTTAGTCCCTTTAGCAGGTGGCATTTGTGTCTAGACCTTTTTCACCATTTAATCTCTGAGGGAAGTGATGTTGGTGTTTGGGTATCAAAGAAGCATGCCTGTGTTTTCGTTTTCCAGAAGCGCTCTGGGCATCTCAGGCTTTTGTCTCAAAAAGGCAGCATGGCTTCCAGGGCAAATGTGAGTTCTGAAGGCTTCAGATTGGTGATTGGAAAAGATTCTTTTTTTATCTTCGTACAGATTAAAGGGGCCAGGTAGGGGAGTCAGAAGTGTTGCTGAGCAGGGTAGGAAGCAAAGGAGATTTGGAAATGTAACTAACAAAATAAATTAGAGGAACTGGAGGCCATAACAGAAGAAATTAAGAAAATGATGGGAGAGGGATAGAGAGAGAACATAGAAAGGTAAATACAAAGACAGGGTGATTTACAAGCTGGGAAATAGCCCTGGGACCAAATCATATAATGAGTATGATGAAGGTGTAGCAATGTGAAGTGCCTTAAATTTCAAAATGCTAAACTGTATTTGTGTCTTTAGGGATAACCAAAATGGGATAACACTTAATTAAGGAAAGAACATAGAAGAAACAGGAATAGTGAAACTGAAGTGAACAGCATTGTTCTGCAACAATTAAGAACTGGAAAGAGACATAAAGACCATTACAGAAGCTGAGCTGAGAAAGAACCAGCGTGCACCAAGGGGTAGGCAGCAGAAATCCACAGATTAGAAACATTTAGTAAATGGAGGAGCCTACAAGCCTTATCTTGGATTTGATATTTGAGTGAAATACCAGCTGAAACAAAAGAAACTCCCACATTTTGGTCTGTGCGTAATGGGAGTGATAATACAGAAGAGTGAACCTCAAAACAGAAAGACCTATGGTGGCTGGCTGGGCATTAGGGCTAAGAAATAAAATATCCATTGTATCCATATTTAATAATGAAAGGTGATCAAACATGCAGTTAGAAATATCACCAGGACAACGAGAGTGATACAGGCGAAGGTTCTAAGAGACCGATAAAGCCTGCAGATCATCTACAAATAGCTGGCAGTTAAATCCCTAGGAATTAGAGCACTAAGCTGCTGCAGGTATAAATAAAACTGAAGCTAGTGTAGAACCCCGTAGATCACCCATGTGGGGGGATGGCTGTAGAAGGACAGGGGTTTTTTCCTTTTGTTTTTCAGACACAAGCTGCAAAAAAGGAATGATCAGTGAGATAGGTTAACATCTATGAGAATGCAAAGCTTTGGTTTCCAAACTAATTTAGATGACAACAAATCTCCGTAATATTTCTACAAATCCTAGCTTCTTATACAAGTCTAGCAAAATCAAGACAGATGACTGCCTGGGTATTCAACTTAGCAACAATGTGATCTTAACAGACATGTAGTTAAGGCAGTTTAGTGAACTATCCAGTGCTAAAATCGGATTGAAAAGGATGAATGTGGTTATAAAAATACAGCAAAAACTGATCCCAGATGAGATAATATAACAGTTTAGATACAAAGGGGGAAAGAATGGATGGAAATTTGAAAAAGTTCTTGATGGTTTAAGTATTTAAACTAGGCTTCTTTATACCTGGAATAACCAACACATATTTAAATTTAGATGGGCAAATTCAAGAAGTTAAGGAAGAATTAACAATAATCGTAACAGTGCCTGTGATACAAATGAAGGTCTACATGAGTAGAGCAGAAGTGATAGGATCAATCAGTTAAGCAAGTTGTTGGTTGTGCTGTAGAGATCAATACAAGAATATTGTAATTTGAAACAGGGGGAATGAACAGCATGAATCAGAAGACAAGGGAGAATGGTAAAGAGGAGGATCCAATATCACCACCACCACTAGAACAGCGTTGTGAATGAACCCTGCTCACCAGGAGAAACGTTAACTCCTCAATCATGTGCATTGAATCTGAAAGAGATTGTTGTTTAGGATCCCCTGGTGTACCATTACCTAACTGCCATGCTGATTGGCGGACTAGAAACATGTACCGAGAGAGAGAGACTTAAAGGAAAATTTAAGAAGGCAATCTTTCCCCTGCACACACTTTCTCCTGTCCTTATCCTTTAAATTAGGGGTATGATTTTGCACTTTCACTTGGAGTTTTGTTCCTTCAGGAAGTTGGACTGATGGGAAGGGGGGAGAGCTATGTATTGTAGGGAGGGGTGACTGATTTCCCTCCCCCACCCCCCCATCCATTCTACCTAGATATGCAGCCATAGCTCTCAGGGTAAATTCTTTCTTAGGGGAAGGGAAAGAAATACAATGATTCTGAGACTATATCTACCCTAGTACTATTCCTAGAAAAGAGCTCAGCCTCTGTACCCATTATAATATTCGTAGGAAACTTGTCCCTCTCTGTTCCCTGTGGAGCGGTGTATACTAACCTGTAAGGCATGGAAACAGCATCTATTTCTGACTCCTGTTTTAGCAGATTAAATGAATGGTCCCTTGCAAAATTCCTTCTGCTGGCATTTTCTTCAAGTTCTGTCTCTGGAAATTCATGCTCAGTACACAAGACACTGGCAAAATCAAAAACATCTGTTGTATATTACTGGGGATGGAACAGTAATAGAGACAGGGAAACGTCGTGATCTTGAATAGGTGAATAAATCACGTATGACACAGGGAGGGGATCAGCATGCTGCACTTTCACATACTGGTGTATCAGTGCTACTTTAATTAGGTTAGAAGAGGAGACTCTGTCATTCGATTGTACTGGTTTATTTCTGTTTTAAAAATCCATCTAGGCACATGGGATCAAACAGTACATTCTCCTCAAATTAAAAAGAAATAAACTGTCTGTTTAAAAGTCCCATTACACAAATGAACCTGCTGTTGGAACCATTAACATTAAAGTTTTATGGAACTCGGCAGTACCATTTGGTTTGAGCAGGACAGTTTACATTTTCTCATTGAAGACAATCACAGCTGACATGGGGTTAAGGACTTTCATGCAGCAGTGGAAAGCACTTGAGTAGTTTCCAAAGCAGAGAGCGCCTTTCTCTTTCTTCTTGGGCTCCTGGCTCCTCATAGGAAAGGGAAACTTGGTACCAGAGCTGTATGGTGGTTCTAGCTCAGATGATGTTCCTGAAGGTCAATCTCGTTGTAAAAAATGTGGCTGTGGTGATTCAGTCTTGCCTCAGTGCTACATGTCCAGCCTTGGAAGCTTCACTGTAGTGTAACAGAGTTGTTGCAGTGTTGGCTTAATGCTGCATTTCCATCCAGGAGTCTGGCTGTAGTATCCTAGAGTTGATAGTTATAACTTAGTATTATTTACATTCTCTGATCCTAACAATATTGTTGGGGAGCCTGCTGCTCTAGAGTAATGAAGTAGTACTTGCTTTATTCAAGATGCTTCTGATTGTTTGAGAGCTCTTGGAATCGCTGGTCATTTGATTCAGTTGTGTTGAGGTATAATTTCAGGATCCTGGTGATGCATGATTCCTCGCTGTCTTTTCGAAGTTGTGTCTCAAAATAATTCATGCGGACTTTCCTTTCTTTACCAGGTAGATAGTTCCCTAGTCACATCTCACCTGGATTTTGAGGCTTCAGTCTTTTCTGTCAAAACTTAGGAGTTTGAAGATGATGCTCTTCAGTCTTTCAGATGTCTGAGTTGATAGGCTACTGGAGCCATGACCCCAGGTTCCCTCATTATGGGTGAAATTCACTTCTTCCAATGGACCAGCTCCACTGAAATCCCCTTAGGCCCTATTTTGAAGGCTTTAGTGGTGCACAGGCCTTGTGTTCTGCACAAGGGTGAGTGTCATTCTGTAGGCACAATCTCTCTCTGCACAAGGATAAAGAGGAATATTGAGAATACTGCTGGCTGGGCGGTTTCAGTCTGGGCTCTTCACCCATTCCTCCCTACTTGCTGAACGTGCTGTTTGTGAAAGGTTTGTTCAGTAAGTAGTACCTCTGCAAGCAAACTCCAGAGGAGTAGGAGGCTTTAATAATAAAACCCACCTTCTTTACATAGCTGATATTTTTGCCTTTTGGGAGTTTGTTATATAGCGAAACCAGTGAACTGATTGGGGTCTGATTTGTGTTCTCCCTAATGGACTTTCACAAACAAGGCAAACCTGATAATTAGCAATAGCAAAAAGGGATATTTCATTAATTAGACTGAATGAAAAACCTATAGACTTGAAAATCTGTCAACTTGGCTTTCCCACCTAGTACCAGCAGGGCCGGCTCCAGGCACCAGCCCACCAAGCTGGTGCTTGGGGCGGCACCTGGAGGGGGGCGGCGCGGCGCTCTGGCCCGAGAGCGGGGCCGCGACCAGGCTCGCCGCCCTCCCCCCGGCACTGCCTCTGGCCGCCGGGGAGAGCGGAGCCCCGGCCGGGCTCGCCGCCCTCCCCCCGGCGCTGCCTCTGGCCGTCGCGGAGAGTGGAGCCCCGGTGGGGCTCGCCGCCCTCCCCCTGGCGCTCTGGCCCCCGGGGAGAGCGGAGCCCCGGCGGGGCTCGCCGCCCTCCCCCCGGCGCTGTGGCCGCCGGGGCTCCGCTCTCCCCGGCGGGGCTCGCCGTCCTCCCCTGCCGGGGGGGGGGGGGGGGGGCGGCGGGAGGCTTTTTTGCCTGGGGCAGCAAAAAAGCCAGAGCTGGCCCTGAGTACCAGCACCTATAAGAGCATCTGCAAGAACTTGGTGAGGATACTGAGGTTAGGGCATCCCTCCCCCACTCTTGTAGACGATTCTGATAATCTCAAATGATCAGGGTCTCAATTTTACCTCTTCTTTGAAAGACATCATCTCCTACAGCATAGTGTCTACTGTGATTATTCTGGAATATTAGATTAGTGTTGTTTGAAAAGTGCCAGCTACTCATTCACGAACACCACTTCCTTCAGCACCTAGGTTTTCCTAGATCTCTCACTCAGGTTCTGACCAAACCTGACCGTGCTGAGCTTGTGAGTTCGAACAAGAACACACTGCAGTGTGGCAGAACTGCTGGAAGAGGAAGGACGCACCTGTGATAGTGGGATTTGGATTAACATCTTGGCACTGTGGTCAGATGCTGCTGATGTGATCAATGCAGTTTCAGATCATGACTTTTCCATCGTTGTGTAATGACCCTCCCATCAAGGTTTGTCAGTGGAGACTGAACCCTTAATCGTCAGGGCAAAAGCACAGACAGACCACCACCACCTAAGGCAACAGCACAACTCCAGTAGTTGTAGCACTAATAAACTATTACCTCTATGTAACCCTTCTCCGAGGTGTTGGCACCAACAAAAGTTGCGTTCAGAGAGTTTTAAGAGGAACGCCTAGGTAACAAACACTAGTGGCTCCTCCCACTACCCATAATTTCTGCGATCATTAAATACCTTCCCTGGCAGCCCTTAATAGGCACTACCTTCCCACTCACAAACAATGAGTCTGCATACAAAACAAGGACAAATGTATTGGGGGGGGGAAAGGGAATACAGCATCAACTTGGGAAAACACAACAGCATAATTATATGAATGATAAATAAAACACTCCTCCATGATGATTTTGGCAGTAGTCCATTAACTCTGTTCCCTACGTGCTGCTGTGAACATCCAATAGGCAAATGTTTCCTAACCATGTCACTTTATCTTTTCCCCATCTGCTAAACCCCACTCATGGTTTAGATCAGAGTAGTCCAAGTCGTGCGGTGCACTCAGACGGACACAGACCTGTCTCTAGTCCAGTCCCTTGGGAAGTGCTGCCTGGTCTTGCCCTGAGATGGCTCCACCTAACCCATCTGTAGTAATTTCAGCTTTACTTGGCTGGGTACAAGGGGGTTCTCCAGAGTTCACTCAGCCCTGCTGCTGTCCTCTGCAGCCTCAGCCAGGATCCCTGTCTACATTGCACTGCACTGAAGAGCTGCCTCTTTTATCTGCCATTGAAGAGTTTTCTCAACAGCACAGGATACTCCGTGATGTGGAACCAGTAGTATATGGGACCCCTGAGCAGAGTCCTTGCCACTGGCAATGCACTCCTTGCCACAACACAAGGAATGCTTTCCCCTCTTCTGTCAGTTGTAATACACAACTCTGAGTTTGCATATAGTGACTGTGACTCTCAAACTGGAGGAATTCTGGGTAGAAAGCATATGCAAATGAAGCTCTCTATAGCCATTCTTCCCCCTCTTCATTCATACATTGGATGGAGGAGGGGAGGGGAGGAGGAGAGAGCTCCTTCCTCTCTGGAGCTTCTGGGGTTCTGTGTAGAAAAGCTTATGCAGATGAAGCAGGTCGATGGCCGTTCTTCCCCCTGCTCATCAATAGAAGGGGCAGAGAGCTCCTTACCCTAGAACTTCAGGCCACAGGGCTCACATACATGTAGATTAGCCAGTAGAAGGAGGCATGATGCTTCTCTACAAACCTGGTGAAGAGTATTTGTTTTACTTGCGCACATTGATGCTGTGAGGAATATTGTGTTCCTTGTTAAGGGCAGGTGAATGTGGTCTAAAGGGTATGTCCTGCAGTGCTGAAGTAGCTGATCTGTAACAGATCTTGATTTCCACTAAAAAGGATCACATTTGAAAGTCTTGCTTTCCAAAACTTCATGTCTATTCAGAAACTGGGCGATGGTTCACAACATGCCCTGACCTTTACAATGCAGGATTATGACTGAAATGATGCCGGAACAGAAACACCAGGAATTTCCTCCTTTGTGGTGCAGAAGAGTATGGGTGGAGAGCTTTATAAGATGTTCCCTGATTTGAAAAGCAAAGTCAATGCTCTTTAAATACAGAGCCTTTCTGTTCTCCATGCACTCTCATTGAGTCTGTGATGAATCATGTGCTATCTCAGGGTGACAGGGTTTGATTATATTAGTTGAGTTAAAGCTTCCTCTAGAGAGGAGTGAGGTCTTTCTGCTCTACTAGGTTGTTTCTGGGAGGGAGGGAGAGGTATCAGGTGTGAGTTCCTCGATTCTTCTGGGATTTCAGTTCTGTCTGACCTGGAAGAGAGAAGGAGCCTGGAGAGACAGCAGTGATAGTTCTGCACAGAGATCATGCGTGTAAACAGGGCACTTGAATTCCTCTGACCACTGCTCATCGGGGGAGGGGCAATAATCCTTAACTCAGTGGTCCCCAACCTTTTTCGTCTAGTGGGCGCCAGACGACGAGCCACGGAGGATCGTGGCGGCGAATGAGCATCCACTGAAATGCCGCCGACAAGCGGCAACGTCAATAGGCATCGCCGCCGAAATGCCGCCGAGAAGCAGCGTCATCCAGAAGCGTCGCCGCCGAAATGCCACCAAAAATCTGTGACATTTCTGCTGTGACGCCTCTGGATGCTGCTGCTTCTCGGCGGCATTTCGGCGGATGCTTGTCCTCCGGCCAGTACGCGGGCGCACTTAGACACCCCGGCGGGTGCCATGGTGCCCGTGGGCACTGCGTTGGGGACCCCTGCCTTAACTCCTCCATGTGTCATCCTGAGGGAGGAGAAGCAGCTCTCAGATCCGTCTCCCTCCCATTCCCACAATACTTATGAGCTATACCGGGGAAGGGCATTTTGCTTTCTTCAGTGCGTAGGAGGAATGGCTGTTGGGTCCTCTTTCCCCCTTTCTGGCACCTCCAGAAAAGGAAAGAGCCTCTGGGGCACCTGTCCTGCGGTGGGACTGACACGGGTCTCTGACTTTCTGGGATGCAGTTTTGCAAACACTTCTGAGCACATGTAGCCCTCGAGCGATCTGATTTAATGGGGGCGGGTGAGGTAATGTGCTGTAGTTATGTCCAGAGATCAGACCGCTGACTAGGTGCCTTTGTTTATGCTCATAGATGATTGTGGGTGTATAAAAAAAGTCTAAAAAGGCTAAAGTCTAAAAATAAGGCCTCAAGAATGTGTCTTGTTAGCCTTTGCACTCATAGATGAGTGCAGGAAAAGTTGTTTCCCCATTATTTATTTTGCCTTCCATCTGGGCTGTGTCTCTGTGGCATTAGAATAGATTGTCAGCAGTGTCTGTGCTTTTGGCTGCCAGAGGTGTGGTGGTGGTGGTCGCAGTTGGGGTGTGTGTGTGTCTCTCTCTGAACTGTTCTATCAGGGCAACAAAATCCTTTGGAAGAAGCTGCAAAACCTCATTTATCCACAGAGACTAGAAGATCATATAGCAGATCTCTTCCTATGACCTCTTGGTAAATAATGAATGGGTTCATCCTACCTTTTTTGGAGTCTCTTAATTGAGGCTGACAGCACTTTGTTGTATTACAGGCTCTGGCTTGTCAGGAGACTTCTTACTTATTTATGGATATTTCATTAACCTCTAATGACTGGCTGTATAAAAGCAAGTTCTTGCCAGGCCCCGTCCTGTTGGTGCTGCTTCCAGTGCTAATATTTTCTACTGCAGATCATTTTACACTTTCCCTTCCCGTTTGTCCTGAGCCTAGGAGGTTATTGTTGATGGCAGTCGGAGCATGTGTCCCAAAGGCTGGGAAAACAGGTTTCTGTTTTTTGACCCATGCTAAAGCAATGGTATTCAATGGTGTGTTGCTTTCTGGTTTTCCTTTTGTGATCACTTGCTTTGGTAAGGATAGTGTTGATTGAAGAGGGCCATAGGCACACGTTGCAGGATAAAATGGGAAGGTCTGACCCAGAAGCGCCTGCTTTATTCTTTGCGTTGTGCTCCCTTTCTTTGCTGTAGCAAGAGGGTTTTGTGATGGCTCATTTCATTGGAAAACTTGAGTGCTTCTAAATCAACTCTTCCACAAGCTGTTCTTGGGAAGGGTTTGAGGAACAACAGTGATGACTTCAAGCATCTGCCAGTGTTTCTTGGGAGCCATTGGAAGCCCCTGCTGAGAGAGCTGCTTCTTTCACATAATGCTAATTGGCTTCCCTCCACAATTCCCCGGCTTCCTATAATAGGGAATTCAGAAAACAGGCTGAGTATGGCCCCAGCTCTCCCTCCTTCTTCCAGCCAAGACAGGAGTCAGAAGAGTGCCTCCAGCATAGAGAACACCTGCAAAATTGTGACTGCTGTGTTTGCAGGAATGTGAAAGAGCTTTGCTCAAACTGGCCCCAGTTCTGAGGGGGCTGTATTTGTGTTCAGGGAACCACCTCAGGACGAGATGTGTTTGAAACCTGAATCAAGCACTCAGTCTGCCAACAAGGGCTTCTTAGCTTCCTATGGAATCAAGCAAGGACTGACTTTATCATGCATCTGTCCTGGGAGACACAGCTGAAGCACAGAGCTGGAGTTTAGACTTCTTTCTTTCCCCTTCGTCCTTTCTCCAGGTTAATTAGTTGAAATACATATGCTCATTGACAGTTTTCTTTGACCACTTATTTGATGACTTGCTGGCAAGAAAACTAATATGGAAAAAACTAAAATAAGTGAATAAGTAAGCCACCATCAAATCACAGTTCTTTGGGTGGGATGCATTGGCAGTTCTTCTGTCATTTATTGCTAGGAATAGTGCACGAAATCTATTGGGGCGGAGCAAACTTTGTACACGAGGAGGTGGAATATCTCTGCAGCCTCACTGGTGGTTTTGGTTCTGAATTAGTTACTAGGAGGCCCAATTTTAGCAGACATCCCTGCTCCTTTGAGGGGTTTATCCTATTCTCTTGGGAAAAGCACCCTTTTGCTGCTTTGTCGAAAGCTGGAAGACTTACAATGCACTGGTGCTCCGGACTGCATTAGATGGGATTCTGGCTTACTGACGGCAGAAGCTTTGTCAGGTTCCCTGCAGAGATTGTTATTCAATGTTACGCTGTTCCTAACCAGGGGTAATGGGAAGGAGGTGTCAGCCATTTAAGTCTAATTACTCTGGAGCTTCTTTGCTCTCAGTGGACACCAGCTGTTTTGCTCTCCCTGGCGGGAGGAGCTTTCTGTAATAATTAAAGAAAACAGTCATCTAAAAGCTGGTGAAAGTGGTGGAGCGGGTCTGATAACAGCTGAGAGGATCTGAGCTGATGAACATGGAAATGATCCCCCTGCAGAATGAGCTGTTAGAGGTTGGAAAGGGGGCATTGTTTAGAACCTGGGTTGTTTCACAAGCTTTTGCTGACGCATGCACCGCTGTTGCAGATGGGCTCCATGGTTGGTGCTGGAGGGCAAAAAACATGCAATAGGAGATGGGAGTGCAGCTAAGCAAAGAGGAGAGCGAGGATCCATGTTTGCTCCTGTCTCTAGAAGTGAGAAGAGGGGAATACGAAAGAACATGTATTCATGCCAAGCACTCCGGTCTTATGAATCTCCTTGTGCCCACTTGGCCTAGGCCAACTTCTTCTAGCTCCATGAGGAGGGTGCCCCCTGTGTTTCCTTTTCTCAGGATGTTACTTCTCCCCTGGAAGTTATTTCCTGAATGTCTGATATCAGTTTCCTTCTCCTGGAAACACCCGGTAGTGCTTATCCCTAGGGTTGCCAGGCATCCAGTTTTTGACCGGAACGCCCCGTCGAAAAGGGACCCTGGCAGCTCCGCTCAGTACTGCTGATCGGGCCGTTAAAAGTCCGGTTGGTGGCACAGCGGGGCTAAGACAGGCTCTGCGCAGCTCCTGGAAGCAGCTCGCATGTCCTAGGCGCAGGGGCGATCAGAGAAGCTCTACATGCTGCCTCTGCCCCCAGCGTTGGCTCCACAGCTCCCATTGGCCGGGAACCGCAGTTAGCTCCCTAAGTTGTGGCCAGAATCAGCATGGGTTGTTGTTCATTTGTGTTTTTTTTTTTGCATAACTTCTAAGACTCTGCTTATCATAGTGGTCTGAGGTTTTGTGCCCAAGTATTAAAACTCTTGGACAGCTAGTTTTATGTAACACACATGCATCTCTGTATGTACACGCACTCAATTTTTTCCCAGTGGAATTGCATCTCTCTGTACCAGGGCTGAATTGGGCCTATAAATTTGTTTGCAACTTCACCCAGTATGTGCCTGCAACTTCACAGTGTAGAAGGAGATGTTTTGGGGGAAAAGCCATGGACTGCCTTGCAGATCAGGGGCAAAGAAAGGAGTGGGTGAAAGCTCATTAGGGCTCTCTTGGATTAGATCAGCTAAACTTTATTGGTTCACGTACCACTTTCTTTAAAATTGTGAAATGAATTGGGTGACTATCAAGTGCACGTACCACAGTTTGGGAACCTCTGGATTAGATGAATTAGTTAAAACCTATGCTGTGTTTTGAAAATACAAATGCTATTTCAGTGCTAAGTCTGATTATTATTATAATCTTCCCTTTTGTGAGGTTGCTGGGGGTGGTGGTGGAGTGGTGACGGTGAAGAGTGACCTTGGAGACAAATTTTAGATCACAAAGCTGTGTTTCGTTGCTGGCCGTAACAAAACCCAGCGTTCTCTGTTAGTTCCGAAAAGCAAGGCACAGAGGTAAGGTGCATCTGGGGGGAATGATGATTGCAATCGATAGCTGTTCCTTGACAGCTGAAGTAATTTTGTCATTTGTTTTTTAAGACTGTCCTGGCGGGAGGGGAGGGGTTGCCTCCTAAAAGTGAACAAGCCCTGCTGATGGGATAGATAGAAACTACCTCATAAGCAGGATCCTGGGGGTGGGGACCACATGACAACGAGGGGAGGGGAAGGTGGCTGCTGCAGGCGTCCGGCAGTGACAGCTCCTTCTCCCTTGGCACTTTATTCGCTTGTAGCAAGCGCTCCTAGTAATTACGCCTCTTAATTTAGGAGAGCGAGTGGGAGAAAGGAATATAAATTTGTGTATTAGCTTTAGAGATTGGAAATAGGGCAAGCGAACCTTCTCTCCGGGAGATTATATTTGGAAATGAAATAGAGTGACATTCAGTATAAACTTGAAAAATTGCTCTCTTTAACAGCAACAGGAGGAAAAAAACACCATCCATATTGCATTGGAGAGAAGCTGAAGTCTGTGTGTGTGTGAATAGATATTGCATATATACACATATATTGCATACACACACACACACACTCACATCTGTCTATCTGTGTGTATATAGGCAATTATATAGACATATATATGTTTTTAGGAACCTATCTGTTGGAAGACTATTTACCCTTAGCCCTCCCTTCCCATTGATAAAGGACACTGACTTTGTTGTTACAGACCAATTAGCCTGTATAGACAGTGGGATTCGGGGCATGTCTGATCCAGTTAGCTCTTGTGTTTTTAAAACATTTATAAATGCGTTGTTGTTGTTTTTTGCTTTGTTTCGCTCAAGTGTGAAATAGTTCTAAAGCACCATTATTTGGTCTCCAGTTTTTCTCCATGTGGTCCTCATGCTCAACAATAGCATCAAGGATTAGCTTTCCTAGGAAAAAGCCCTAACTAATCTTGTACCTTTTAGCCCATTTCTCAATGGCAAGTCATGTAGTATTTTTGTAGCCAATACTGCTGTGTTTCTTTGAAGAGGAGTTGGGTCAAAGGTGAGCAACTTGCTGCTCAGCTATTGAGAATCCGGTGCTGCTTGGCTCTTCCCAAATGTTTTCTGCCCCTGATATTTTAGGTGACATTTTCATTCCCCTGTACATTGAGGGTTCATGGTGAAGGTGGTAAGAAGTCTTTTCTTTGTATGGAAAAGCTGATCAGAAGGGATTGAGTCTGGAGTTTAGAGCCCTAGTAGTATTGCCATGTACCCAAATGACTATGGCCAAGGGAGAAGGAGCTGTTACCACCAGACACCTACAGTAGCCACCTTCCTCTCCCTGTCATGTTGTTCCTCACCCCTAGGATCCTGCTTATGTGGCAGTTTCTATCTATCCCATCACTAGGACTTGTTCACTTTTAGGAGGCAACCCCTCCCTTCCTGCCAGGACAGTCTTAAAATGGCTGTCACAAGGGATGTGGGATCTTTGTTCAAACACCACATTTGTTTCTTTGGAGGCAACTTGAGACAGGAGGTCAGACTTGCTGCACTGGCATGTTGGAAGGGAAGTAAATAAAATTCATATTTATTGATGCATCCTTTATAGATGATTACAACTGATGTTACTAGAATAACTGACATCTCAAGTGTCTGTTGGAGAGTGATGCATTTCATTTTCAAAGCTGAGTGTGTGGGCCATATAAGGGCTCTTTAGAACATAAGAATGGCCATACTGGGTTAGATCAATGGTCCATCTAGCCCAGTATCCTGTCTTCTGACAGTGGCCAGTGCCTGGTGCTTCAGAGGGAATGAACAGAACAGGGCAATTATCCCATCCCCTGTTGTCTGATCCCAGTATCGGGCACCCAGAGGCTTAGGGGCACCCAGAACATGGGATTGCTTCCTGGACCATCTTGGCTAATAGCCATTGATGGACCTATCCTCCATGAACTTATCTAATTCTTTTTTGAACCCATTATAGTTTTGGCTTTCACAAAACCCTCTGGCAAGGAGTTCCACAGGTGGACTGTGCATTGTATGAAGAAATACTTCCTTTTGTTTGTTTTAAACCTGCTTCCTATTAATTTCATTGGGTGACCCCTAGTTCTTGTGTTATGTGAAGGAGTAAACACTTCCTTATTCACTTTCTCCAAACCATTCATGATTTTATAGACCTCTATCATATCTAGGGCCCTACGAAATTCACGTTCCATTTTGGTCAATTTCACAGTCATAGGATTTTAAAAATAGTAAATTTCATGATTTCAGCTATTTAAATCTGAAATTTCACAGTGTTGTAATTGTAGGGGTCCTGACCCAAAAAGGAGTGTTGTGTGTGTGCATGTGTGTGTGTGTGTGTGGGGGGGGGGTTGTGGTACTGCTACCCTTACTTCTGCGCTATTGCTGGCAGCAGTGCTGCCTTCAGAGCTGGGCAGCTGGAGAGTGGTAGCTGCTGGCTGGGAGCCAAGCTTTGAAGGCAAAGCCGCCGCCACCAGCAGCAGCGCAGAAGTAAGGATGGATGGCATAACCTTGCGACCCCACCCCCCCGCAACTCTCTTTTGGTTCAGGACCCCCAATTTGAGAAGCACTGGTCTCCCCCGTGAAATCTGTAGAGTATAGGGCAGGGGTCGGCAACGTTTGGCACGCGGCTTGCCAGGGTAAGCACCCTGGCCGGCCGGGCCAGTTTTATTTACCTGCTGACGCGGCAGGTTCGGCCGATCGTGGCCCCCACTGGCCGCGGTTTGCCGTCCCAGGCCAATGGGGGCGGCGAGAAGCGGCGCGGGCGAGCGATGTGGTAGGACCCTAATCATATCCTGTCTTAATCGTCTCTTTTCCAAGCTGAACAGTTTTCTTAATCTCTCCTCATATGGAAGCTGTTCCATACCCATAATCATTTTTGTTGCCCTTCTGATGTCCTTTTTACATTTCTAAAATATTTTTTGAGATTGGGCGACTAGAATTGCATGCCGTATTCAAGGTGTGAGCATACAATGGATTTATATAGTGGCATTATGATATTTTCTGTCCTATTATCTGTTTCTTTCCTAATGGTTCCTAAAAATCTGTTAGCTTTTTTGACTGCTGCTGCACATTGAGCAGATGTTTTCAGAGAACTGTCCACAATCACTCCAAGATCCTTCTTGAGTAGTAACAGCTAATTTAGACCCCATCATATTGTATGTATAGTTGGGATTATGTTTTCCAATGTGCATTACTTTGCATTTACTAACACTGAATTTCATCTGCCATTTTGTTGCCCAGTTTTGGGAGATCCCTTTGTAACTCTTCGCAGTCTGCCTGGGGCTTAACTATCTTGAGTAAATTTTGTATCATCTGCAGACTTTGGCATCTCACTGTTTAACTCTTTTTCAAGATCACTTATGAATATGTTGAACAGCATGAATATGTCCCAGTACAGATCCCCGGGGGACACCACTATTTACGTCTCTCCACTCTGAAAACTGACCATTTATTCCCACTCTTTGATTCCTTTCTTCTAACCAGTTACTGATCCATGAGAGGACCTTCCCTCTTATCCCATGACTGCTTACTTTGCTTAAGAGCTTTTGGTGAGAGACCTTGTCAACGGCTTTCTGAAAGGTCAAATGCACTATATCCACCGGGTTACCGTTGTCCACATTTGTTGACCCCCTCAAAAAATTCTAATAGATTAGTGATGCATGGTTTCCCTTTAGAAAAGCTGTGTTGACTCTTCCCCAACCAAATTATGTTCATCTATGTGTCTGATAATTCTGTTCTTCAGTATAGTTCCGACTACTTTGTCTGGTATGAAGTTTAGGCTTAGTGGCATGCAGTTGCCAGAATCACCCATGGAACCTTTTTTAAAATTTGGCATCACATTAGCTAACGTCCAGTCATCTGGTACAGATGCTGATTTAAGCAATAGGTTATATACCACGATTAGTAGTTCCAGAATTTCATATTTGTGTTCCTTCAGAACTCTTGGGTGAATACTGTCTGCTCCTGGTGACTTATTAGAGTAGAACCTCAGAGTTACAAACACCTCCAGAATGGAGGTTGTTCATAACTCTGAAATGTTTGTAACTCTGAACAAAACTTTTTTGTGGGTCTTCCAAAAATTTACAACTGAACGTTGACTTAATACAGCTTTGAAATCTTACAATGCAGAAGAAAAATGCTGCTTTCCCTTAATTTTTTAGTAGTTTACGTTTAAAACAGTACTGTATTTGCTTCTCTCTCTCGCTCGCTTGCTGCTGCTGCCTGATTGTGTACTTCCAGTTTCAAATGCGGCGTATGATGACTGGTCTGTTTATAACTCTGCAGTTCTGCTGTACTGTTTAATTTATTCCAAAACCACCTCTAAAGACCCCTTAATCTGGGACAGTTCCTCAGGTTTGTCACCTAAAAAGAATGACTCAGGTGTGGGAATCTCCCCTTTGTTTCATTCTAGTCTTCAGGTACAGACTCCTCCCTTCCAAGCCGGCCTGGTTTTGATACATTTAAATATTTATGTATTTGAATAGCTGATTGAATTGTGTTGAGATTTGTGGCAAACACAACCTCTCAGTTCACCTTTCCATACTGTCTCCATAGAAATTCACTTCTTATTTATCTCCGCCTTTTAAATTCACCTCTTTTGCTGAGGAAGGCCTTTCAAAGGATGGTGCCTCACTCAGCCCATTATTTACCATAATAAACTTTAGATGTTGATAATGGATTCACCACTTCCCCCTTTTTTATAATTCCCCAAATGCTGAATTAGAGGCAGAACATCTTCATCTTCAGTATAAAGTTGTTGAATCGGCCCCTCACTGTAACTCGTTCATTTAGATCACATTGATTATTGTAACAGTAACTATGTCTCCAGTCATGTAGTGTTGTATGAAATCTGTGTCCATAAAGTGGGCAAATAAACCCCTGACTCTTTGTTTTCATCACCCAAACAAGTGCTTATTTTAACACTGAACTGAAATATTTTTTTAAACGAAATGCAAAACACAAAGGCTGCTTTGAAATCTGGGATCTTAAAGCTGGGCACAGAAATCTGTATTTCAGTGTGTATAGCTATGTAGCCTGACTTTCACAGGCAAGTTAATATTCAAAAATGTCCCATTTTTTGATTGGGAAATTTAGGAGCTTAAGTCCCATGGGAGTTCCAGAGTTTGTAAGTCACTTTTGAAAATGAGACTTGGACCTAGTCTCCACCTAAAACATAGGTTGAGAGACAGTTAAGCCAAACTAAGCCCTGGTGGAGAGAGGTCGAGGGAAGTTACTGCCTCTCGAGGGAGTGGATTTGCTACTGTGACAGAAAAACCCTTCCATCGCCGTAGCAAGTGTGTGCGTTTCAGTGGTGTCACTGAAGCTCTGCCACTGTAGCACTTGTAATATAGGCTAGGTCTACACTACCCGCCTGAATCGGCGGGTAGAAATCGATCTCTTGGGGATCGACTTATCGCATCTCGTCAGGACGCGACAATCGATCCCCGAATCGACGCGCTTACTCCACCAGTGGAGGTGGGAGTAAGTGCCGTCGACTGGGAGCCACGGCAGTCGATTTTGCCGCCGTCCTCACAACAGGGTAAGTCGGATCTGATACGTCGAATTCAGCTACGCTATTCGCGTAGCTGAATTTGCGTATCTTAAATCGACCCCCCCCTGTAGTGAGGATGTAGCCATAGATACAGCCTTAGATTCCTAGGTCACAGATCATTTTGAAAATAACTGACATGAGCAGCCACACCCCCAGGGAGCTGTGAGGACTTAGCACCCTGAGAATCAGTATTAACTCAGGTTTCAGAGTAGCAGCCCTGTTAGTCTGAATCCGCAAAAAGAACAGGAGTACTTGTGGCACCTTAGAGACTAACAAATTTATTAGAGCATAAGCTTTCGTGGGTCTCATTGGCAGAATATCTGGGGGGATGGAGCTTAAAAGTGACAAATGCCACAAGTGTAACTTGAAACCAAATATCTGAAAATGAAGGATCTGTTTTTCTTACCAGCTAGTAGCCCAGTTCAGAGTTGTGTGTTTTTCCTTCCATCTCTAAGGATCTCAGACACTTCAAGCAGAACAGGGAAATAGAACAGGCTGAATTCCTTTTTTTGCTGTCGGTGTTTGTAAAGTCATCAACACTTTCAGGAGAACCATCTTGAACTCCTGTCCCCTGGCAGGTTCAAAGTGGGGGAATGGGAGGAGAGGAAAAAACCATTCCATTTAATTCTAAACGTATTAGTAATTTCCCCTCTATTCTGTAAATGATAAGGCCTGAGATGTGTTTTCTGTTACTGAAAACATCATGGCAGTACACACCATATAGATAATGGCACCTTTAATGAATGAGTTATTTTAAATGTTGGATGTGCCCTGATCTCATCCAATCAATAGCTCTAAAGTTGGCCAGAAATTGGGGATTATGGACATCAAGAAAGCTGCAAAGGAACTGGATAGAATGGAATGGAGGGAGGGGGAGGAAAAGAGGCTCTGACGTATTCTGGTTAAAAGGCCATTGCATGATCAAAATGTTAAATACCAGTTTATTTTTTCTCACCATTCATGGCCTCTGACATTACTCATGGTTCTGCCCTTTCCCCCGGTGTCATAAAAACCTTGGCTAACTTAAAAAATAGCCTGGCTTCTTCTGGAGCCAGTAATATATTCTTTGGAATGGGGACAAATTAATTAGAGGGCCTAATGCTGAGCAGTTTGAGCTCCTGAAGCGCTCTTGGGAATAGTTTGAGCTTAGCACCTTTCTGGATCAAGCCTGTTATCAGGATAGGAGACACAGTAACATAGGGATGCATACCCACCCTGGGCTGAGATTCCCACCCCTGCTCTGGCCTCCCTGTATGCCAGGTAAAAGGGCTGGAGCAGCATAAAGGAGCTCTGAGAGTACATCTGCACTGCAGAAAAGATATCGTGGCAGCGAGTCTCAGAGCCAGATTCGGGCTTTCTCTAGGATACTAAAAATAGCAATGTAGACGTTCCTAATCAGGCTCCGAGACACACCCCGTCACCAGGCTTAAGAGCTTGCGTGGGAACCTCTACATTGCTGTTTTTAGCCCTGAAGTTCAAGGCCAACTCACCTGTAGAACTGGGTTCTGAGACCTGCTGCCATGTTTGTTTTTTGGATTTTTTTTTTGGGGGGGGGGGGATTCAGTGTAGAGGTAGGTCAGAGGTTTTCAAACTGTGGGGTGCACCCTCCTAGATGGGCATGGAGGCATATTTTAGGGGGACAAGCAGCAACATTAGCCGGCTTGTGCCTGCCCCCATTGCAGGACAGGGAGAGAGTGCCACGTGCACCCCTGGACTCACCTCAGCAGGCCACCCAGATTTCCTCTCCTGGCAGCCTCTGCACCTAGCGCTGGCTCCGCCCCCAGAGACGGTCACACGCGCCACCCCCCACCCTGAAAACCTGAGGGGGGAGGGCAGAGAGGCAGGTATTGGCCCTGCTCTAGGGTGCATCCTGGCTGCAAGGTAGAAGCAGCCTGCTGCTGGGGAAGCCTTGGCTGTGCCGTTATTAAGTATCTGTGTATCTGAAACTTACAGGTGCAGGTAATTTCATTGAAGTCGTGTTAAGGTCTGTGTTAGATTTATGAGCAGGGTATCAAGAATATTTCTGGATGTGTCTATTTTTGGCTGGGGGGGAGGGGGCAACCAAATATTGTAACTCAAAGGGGAGCTCAGCTCAAAAAGTTTAAAAACTGCTGACGTAGACGTACCCAAGAAGCCCCAGATCTAGCTAGAGGAGAATTCCCCTGTTGCAGGCTCTGAATAAGACAGCCAAAAGCTGTCTTCCAAAGACCCCCTTGCAAGCACAGGTGTATGGGGGTGAGGAACATTTTGGGGGTGGGGAGGCAGCACGTAGCACTGTGGAGTTTCTGGCAGCATTGTGGCCCACAAGAAGCCAGGGACAGCTGCTGGGATTTAGGCATCCTCCTCCTCCCCACATCCGTCCAATTTACACCGTGGATTTTTCTGGCCCCTGGAGCAGCTCAGACTTGGGAGGGCACAAAGGTTACTTAAAACCCTCTTACCTCACCCCCCCACAACCCCAGGTTGCTCGTAGAGGCACCGCACGGAATCTCACCCGGGTTCTAATAGAGCTGCCTAGGAGGTAGTCGCTGTATAGTTACTAGAAGTGTGACACTAACTCCTTATCAAATAGGACTTACACTGACACTGTGCCCTCTGGAACAGATATGAGCACATGTGTACACACAGACACATCTCCCCTCTCCTCTTCCCATTATACACTCAAACTCTTTCCCTCTGCACACAACAAACACATGCAACCCCAAACCACAGAAAACAGATTCCTAACCCCCCATCTTCTCCAAAGGAGCCGGCAGTGATTTATTGGTTCATGTCAGGTGGCAGGTGGCAGTTGGACTCAAGGCTGAGGCCGCTTAGCCTTTGATAAATAGCATATTTACCAGTGCTCCATCTTCAAATGCTATCCACATGTGGCCCAGAAAGCAGCACAAAACTATAATAACAAACCTCATCCCAGCCTTCTGCAGAGATGGGAAGCAGAGTGTATAATGAATGTTTCCCTGCTAGAAGTAGGTTGGAACTGAAGTCTGCTGCCAGTACCAGTTCCTTGATTCTCATCCCTGGAATTATCTAGAGTGCTTGCTTTATCCCAGCCATCTGTAATGAACTGAGCTGGGACAGATAAGCTCAGTAATCAGAAAATTGAGGGAAGCATTCCTCGCTGTGATAATCTTGTCAGCCGGCTAATATACATGAACATTTTTACAGCATAATGATGCAGGAGGGCTTTTTGCTTCTTTCTTCTTTCTCTTTGCTTGAAAGGGTTTTGGCAAATAATGGGAGAATATCCACATCTAGTGTTCCAAAAAGGATTTTGGCTAGAACCTCTTCCCCCCTCTTTCTCCTTTGCTTTAGCCCCTGATGTATCCAAAGGGGTGGGGAATCAGGCTAGCCCTGTCCCTAGCTATAATGCTGCCATGTTTTTCATGCCTTTCCTGCAGCATACAGGTGTGCAAAGATACATTACACTGGAACTTTGTTTCTGGCTGAGCAGTGTGACTAGGCATAGCTCTGCGGTTGAATCCATGCTCTTTTTGCCCACCTACCCACTGTCCCCTTCTTGTAAAAGCAAGACACTGATACCAGCTGGCTGCATTTGGACCTAGTACACCAGTGCAGAATTCTGATGCTCTACACGTCTAATCAGTACAGTTGAAGGGTACTGTTTGTTAATGTGTTATCTCCCTGATGTTGAATACTGAGCCCTCTGTGTTCATATGGTTTGCATCTCTAATTAGGGTTGTGTTGCTTATTATTTCCCCTGTAAATGGAAAGCATAGCATCTGGCCATAGATTTATGAGGGGGAGTTAGCGATCAGGAGATACAAGACAGTTGCTGAAGGAAGAGCCAAAGTGTGAGGAGGGGAATAGGTGTACAAGAACAGACAATGAAGAATGAGTGGGGAGGATATCCAGGCTGGGAGGAGACATAACAGGGCCGCAGGGTGTCTGAAAGTTACTTACGCTCAGAATTGGTTGTCTCTGCTTAGAATGCCTGAGGCTTTTAGGATAATAGTTTAATAGCAGGTAAAATATACCATTTCTCCCTCCCCTTTGCGGGGACTTTTGGGCACTGGATGGGGGACACAGATTTGCATAGCCAAAGGAGACCAAAGCGATTGCTACACATTCCTCCCTCTGCTCCCAACCTGACAGTTATAGGGGCTGAGTAAGAGATTCCATGTGCTCAGATTGTGGCTTGGTTTCCCAGCCTAAAGGGAGCTGAGGCAAACTGTTTTCTTAATTCTTCATCCACTGTTTCTTCCCCACCCCACCAGGGCAACTTGTATCTGAAAGGGTTGGAAATTCTCCCCTGTCGGATGGGTGCAGTGTAGAAGCCTCGGACAGAAGTTAGACTGGACAAGGCAATCTGATCAGCTTATTTCCTCTGGGAGTTATTGGTGCTCAATGAGGTTGCATTGCCAGTATAGAACTTCAGGTGCTAGGCAACTCCTAGTTTCGTGCAAAGAGTTCTCTGCCTCGATTTACTCACCAGGGAATGGATGGGGAAATATTCAGAAGAGGAGCAATGGCTCCGCTTGAACAATATGAGTCCTCCCTCCCCCCTCCCTCAGCTGCCCCATACAGCCTTTGAGCAAATGTGGGGCGAGATAATTGGAGGTGTGGCAAGAGAGGGTGTATTAATTGGGGAGCTGGTACTTGGCACATGTAAAACTGTTGTATTTCACAAAGTATATTGGAATGATTTCTATACTGAGATGGAGCTGGCTGTGGAGTATGAAATGGCTGCCTCCCTGCTGTTTCTCAGCATCATATTATGAGGTGAAGTTGGTTTCCATTTCTGTTGTCTCTAAGCTGAAGAACCACATGACACTGGACACAGCTGCCTGATGGAAATGAAGGCACTTATGTGCCAGTGGGATCATAGAATTTGCTGTAGTGGGATGGATTGTGAGCCATCAGGTTGTTGTAAATGCCTGATGCTTCAGAGGAAGGTGAAAAAACCCATAATGCATCTGGCCAGTTGTACCTCCATGAGAAGTAGTAATGATAAATTCCTTACTGCAAACTTATATTAGAAAAATCTGTGCGCCATGGTCCATACTTCAAAATATTGAAGTTCCAGGACTCCTTACTCCCTGAGAGTCCTGGGCATTCAGTAGTGTGATTCAGCAGTGTGCACCCATGTCTGTCATGTCTCTGATAGATGAACTAACCTCCTGTCCTATTCCTGCAGTTGGAAGTGGAGCTAAAGAGCCTGAAGTCTCAGGCATTCACAGCAGCTCAGAGCACCTTCATCACTACTGAGGAAGTGAACGCACTCAGGTGAGCATGTGCTAGGAGCTGTTCCTTCTATTTGTTACACAATTGGGGAGAAGGGAAAGGACCAAGTTGATGTTATAAAAGGAAACAAATGCTGCATCCTCATCATTTATTATTTCTATTGTGGTAGCACCTAGGAGCCCTGGTCATAGCCCGGGACCCCATCTGTAAAAATGTGACACCGACACCCCCCAGTCGTCAGCAGGTGGGATTGAACCTGGGACCTCAGTGCATGAGCCCCTACTGCATGAACTAAAAGCCATCTGACTCTTAGCTAAGGCTGTAGAGCAGACTCATTAATCTCTAAGTGGTCTCGGTGTCACTACATGGGACAGAACACCACACCCAGGTGGTGTGTGGGTTACACAAACACACAACAAAAAGACAGTTCCAGGAAGCTTACAGTAAAAGTAACTAAGCTTTAGGGCTGGTCATTACACTGACCTTTTCCTGATAGGATATTTTCATAGTAGAATCCTTCTTTGTCCACCTACCTTCACCTCATGCTCATGTCACCCACCAAAACCCCATAAGAAATTCCAGGAGCCATGGAAAAGCCCTGGGGTCTCTATCCTTTCTTACACGTTGTCATTTTCAGACCTTGGGTTTCTACATGCTCTGTTTTGGAATCTGCTTGAGTCTCTTGCCCTCTGTTAATTCATGTTGCGGTGGCTCCTTCATCACCCCATTTACTTCCCTCCCTGTGGAACAGCTTTGCTGTTTGTTTTTTATTTTTACTGGATCTGGACTTTAAGTACAGAACCTGTTGGCATCCATGGAGAGAGGCTTAGAAACAGCCTTTTGTAATACTGATGTGCTTCCAGGGCTGGAGAGAAAAGAAAAATGGTTCCCCTAGTGTGCAGTTGCAGATGGCAGAGGGATACATGTTGTGATTCAATGAGAGAGAAGTTACAAAACAGCATTTCAGCAGAGGGATACATAAGCACTTACAAAAGCTACAATGAAACTAGACAACCTTTCAGTGTATTTATTAAAGTATTTACAGCTCCCATTCCAAGGTAGGTGAAACAATAAATACCGAGCGCAGAAAGTTCATCTGTATCCAGAATGTTTTAATAAAGTTCCCTCTTTTTAAACTGAGCCAATCTGTTCGATCTTGACAACTTGCATTTGTGGTTCTGAACTGATGTGAGATTTTGGCTGGATTTCCTTCTCTTAATTCTTTTCTATTTTCAGTTCCATCATTGTAAAAGTATTGCTGCCTCTCAGGAGCGAGAGCCGGATTTTGCAGGAGGCACAAATTATTGGCCTGCATTTTATGGATTTTCTAAATGTCCCCCTCCCTGCCCGGCTTGTTTTACAGCTCTAGAAGGGTTGTTCAGTATTAGAATGGAATGGATTTGAAAATGGCCAGTGTTCAGCTAAGCTGTTCTAATACAATAGAGAGCTCTTAAACTGCCCTTTGGGATGTATTTCTCAGGGACAGCTCCCACAAGATGGAGTGGCAGAATTTTGGAGGCCTCTCTCCACCAAATCATCTTTTAATGAGATGGTACTGTAGGTCACACCGTGGTTTTGTTCCCTCCTCCCATGAGGGTAAATCAGTTCTTCCTAAATCCTTATTCATGATGTGAGTGTTGGTTTGAGACTTAATCTCATTCTGTCTTTTGCTTTCTCTGGGGGGCACACAGGACTAGCCTGAAGCATGGTGTTTGCAGTGCTACAGGGGTGTTCAAAATCTCTCCAGCAGCAATAAAACTCATCCCTTATTCTGATTAATATTATGCTTCTCTATCAGTAAAACCAGCATCCTGTTTGCTGTCTTCTGGGAGCTGGAGGCTTTCAGGATGTTTCTTCAGTAACTCCCCAGTCTCCCCCCTCTCTCCTGGTTAGTATGGACTGCAGCACCCTTTCCATTTAGGAGCAATTCCAGTCTCTCTATTTTCACCTCCAAGATTCATTATTCAGTGTTTATCTTCATTAAACAGCATTTGCCATCTATTAACTGAGCAACTTCAAGGACAGCAGAAAACAAAATGAAACAGCTGGATTTCCACATATTCCAGGACTTCATGAGATTGCCGATGCCTTCCTTACAGTGGAAATGGATCTCATTTCTCACTTTCTCCATTTTTTCCCTGGTTTGCAAACCTAGCCCCTGGACTGAGGCAGATTTCACAAACAGCACCGTCAGGTCCCTTGCAATGATTTTATTACTGAGTGCCAGTAGTGTGCTAGGTGCTCTGCAAGCAGAAGAAGCCCCTGTCCTGCTCTTTAAGGCATGGCAGTCTAAATAGAACTCCAAACTGTGGTGGGTTTTTTTTTTTTAAGTGTGAGTCCATTGCCTGTCAACCCCATAACTCTGCTTCTTTCATTTAAATTGTGCCTGAGAATTCAAATAGAGTGTCCCAGAAGTGGACTCCTCCCCAGCAAAGCCATTTATATTCTGGAACAGATCTCCAGTGAGGAGCAATAAATTGAAGGCAAAATTGAAAGCTGTGTCAAGCTAAGAGGCCAAGTTTCTGGGGTTGCCTCTCATAGCAGCACCGTCCACCTCCCTCCCCCCGCCCCACCACCCACACACCACAAACACTTCCAGGACCACACACTTCTGCAGCTAGGGTCACCTGAGACATTTGACCCTTCAGATCTATTATAAGATTATTTTTGGTAGATTCCCAGTGTAGCTAAACCTTCTTTGTTCAGATGGAAGTCTGTCATTGAGCCATTTTTTGTTGCCAGGGTGGTGCTGGTGTATTTAGTAAAATACAGAACATGTTCCAAACCCTGATGATGGTGATTTGGCGGCTAAGCAGGCCTGAGTGGTGTGGCTTCTGCATGCAAGGATGTGAACCTGGGTTTCTTTCATTTCCTCGTCACAATTTTATGACTCTCTTTGCAAGGTGGATGGAAACGGAATAAAGTTGCTCACTTGGTTTCATCCCTTCCCTTCTTGCTGCTCAGCATGTGCAAGTTTTGTGGGCCATGGGTTTCTAATAGAAAACACACACTGTATGAAGTGTTTTCTTTCAGCTGGAGGCCTCTTCAATCTGGGGCTAGTGGGCAATTTCTCATCCCCTTCTCTACACAAATAGATGGACTGCTCTGCTGCTGTAGTCTATTTTCTTCTCATGAGCAGCCTACTCCAAATATTATTGTCTTCCTTCTACTTTCTGTCCTGCAGAACATGGACTTCTCTTCTCTGCAGAATTAGGGAGAAAGCACTTTGTTTGTGGCTCCAGAGTTACCCAATCTAGGAATGGGGTAGTGTTCCACCTCTCCTGCTTCTGGCATCCCCCATGCACTGGGACTGGGAACCCGTAAAGAGCTCTCTTACTGTAACACAGGTAAACACTTGCTGTCAGGGAATCATGAGACATTTTCACAGGGTTCCCCCTTGTATGGGGACCAGGAATAGTTTGTTGTGGTTGTGACGTTTCCGGAGGTAGCTGCACCTCTGAGCACTTGTGGTCCTCCTTGTGGCCACCTCACTTAGATCTCAGGCCTCTAGTCATCTTTCTTGAGGTGGGATCTCGCTATCCACTCCCTCCTGACTGGGGTCTTAGGCTGCAGACTCCTCCAAATCATTTAGGGTATGTCTACACTACGAGAGTATTTCGATTTTACTTAAATCGAATATGTGGAATCGATATTACAAAGTCGAACGTGTGTATCCACACTAAGGACAGTAATTTGACTTTGTGAGCCCACACTAACGGGGCAAGCGTCGACATTGGAAGCGGTGCACTGTGGGCAGCTTTCCCGCAGTCCCCGCTGCCCATTGGAATTCTGGGTCGAGCCCCCAATGCCTGCTGGGGAAAAAAATGTGTCGAGGGTGGTTCTGGGTAACGGTCATCATCCAACCGTCACTCCCGCCCTCCCTCCCTGAAAGCGCCGGCGGGCAATCAGTTCGCGCACTTTGCTGGTGAATGACAGCGCGGACGCCACAGCACTGCGAGCTTGGAGCCCGCTGCAACCATCGCTGCAGTTATGGCCGTTGTCAACACCTCGCACCTTATTGTCCACCTTTTCCAGAGGCAGATGCTGAGAAATCAGGCGAGGAGGCGACGGCAGCGCGGTGAGGACATGAAGTCTGAGAGTGGCACAGACCTCTCACAAAGCACGGGGCCCCGCGCCGTGAACATCATGGTGGCAATGGGTCATGTTGATGCTGTGGAACGGCGATTCTGGGCCCGGGAAACAAGCACGGACTGGTGGGACCGCATAGTGCTGCAGGTCTGGGATGAATCACAGTGGCTGCGAAACTTTCGGATGCGGAAGGGAACTTTCCTGGAACTTTGTGAGTTGCTGTCCCCTGCCCTGAAGCGCAAGGACACCCGGATGCGAGCAGCCCTGACTGTCCAGAAGCAAGTGGCCATAGCCCTCTGGAAGCTTGCAACGCCAGAAAGCTACTGGTCAGTCGCGAACCACTTTGGTGGTGGGCAAATCTACCGTGGGGGTTGCTGTGATGCAAGTAGCCAACGCAATCGTTGAGCTACTGCTGTCAAAGGTAGTGACCCCTGGAAACGTGCAGGTCATCATAGATGGCTTCGCCGCAATGGGATTCCCAAACTGCGGTGGGGCTATAGATGGAACTCTCATCCCTATCCTGGGCCCGGACCACCAGGCCAGCCAGTACATTAACCGAAAAGGCTACTTTTCAATGGTGCTGCAAGCACTGGTGGACCATAGGGGACGTTTTACAAACATCAACGTCGGATGGCCGGGCAAGGTTCATGACGCTCGTGTTTTCAGGAACTCTGGTGTGTTTAGACGGCTGCAGGAAGGTATATACTTCCCGGACCACAAAATAACTGTTGGGGATGTGGAGATGCCTATAGTGATCCTCGGGGACCCAGCCTACCCGCTAATGCCCTGGCTCATGAAGCCCTATACAGGCGCCCTGGATACTGAAAAAGAACTCTTCAACTACCGGCTGAGCAAGTGCAGAATGGTGGTGGAGTGTGCTTTTGGACGTCTCAAGGGGAGATGGAGAAGCTTACTGACTCGCTCTGATCTCAGCGAAACCAATATCCCCATTGTTATTGCAGCTTGCTGTGTGCTCCACAATCTCTGTGAGAGCAAGGGGGAGACCTGTATGGCGGGGTGGGAGGTTGAGGCAAATAGCCTGGCTGCTGATTACGCCCAGCCAGACAGCCGTGCGATTAGAAGATCCCAGCGGGAGGCTTTGAAAGCTAGGTTCCTCAGTGAGCAGGGTAACCTGTGACTGTTAAGTTTGTTTAAAGAGAAGCTGAACCTGCCCCCGTTTCTTTACCCGGTTAATGTTGACTATCCTCTCCAGCTACATACCCCGTTCACACCGTCCCCCCCCTTCCAACACACGTTTAAAAATAAAATAAATGGAACTTTGTTAATGAACCCCATTTTCTTTCTTACGGGTTTCGCGGTAAAGTGTTGAAACTGGGACGCAGACTGTGGTGGGGAGCGGGCGTAGTGATGGAAAGAACGCTTCTAAACTCGAGGAATGACAGGCTCCTGCTCCTAGAGCAGTCCGCAGTGCTGGACTGGTTGTTTCAATGGAGCCTGCCACCCCTCCTTTTCGGGACTCTGTGTGTGGGGGCTATGTGACTTTGTGGCGGGGGAGGACGGTTACAGATCCTCTGCTGCGTGGCTCTGTGATCCAGGATAAGGACCGCTGCATAAGATCTCTAACCGCCCTCCCCCGCCACAAAGTCACATAGCCCCCCCCCACACACACAGAACATGAAAACCACCTCCCAGACTGACCAGGGTGCCTAGTGACTGCAATGTGTGTGTGACCTGCTGCTGAACCTGCCCCCATGTCTGTACCCTGGTAAAGGTGACTGTCCTCTCCAATTACCAACCCCCTTCTACCCTTCAAACACACTCTCCTCTAAAAGAACATGATGCAAACAGTAATTAACAGAAATGTTTTTTTTATTAGCAACTACACAGTTAGGGGATGAAACTGGGACGGGGGCTTGGGTGAGGCGGGAAGGAAAGGACTTATCAAATTTTTGGGAATGAGAGCCTTCTGGTACTTGAGCAGTCTGCAGGGGTGGAGTGACAGTTTTCACGGCCCCTGCCGCCCCTCCTTCTTGGGACTTTGGGTGAGGGGGGGTATGGGACTTTGTGGCAGGGGAGGGCGGTTACAGAGAGACTGCAGCGGGGCTCTGTCCTCCTGCCTCTGGTCCTGCAGAACATCCACAAGGCGCCGGAGCGTGTCCGTTTGCTCCCTCATTAGTCCAAGCAGCGTTTGAGTCGCCTGCTGGTCTTCCTGCCTCCACCTCTCCTCCCGTTCAATGTGTGATCGATGGATTTGCGACATGTTCTCCTTCCACTGGGTCTGCTGGGCCGCCTCGGCTCGGGAGCAGCCCATAAGTTCTGAGAACATGTCGTCCCGTGTCCTTTTCTTTCTCCGCCTAATCTGCGCCAGCCTCTGGGAGGGGGATGCCAGGGTAGGTCGGGAGACAGTCGCAGCTGTGGGATGGGAAAAAGGGAGTGAATTCCTCAAAAAGATAATTTTTTGTGAACAATGAACATAGTCTTTCTCTGTGAACAAGACCATGCACAGCACCTATCACATGCGCACTCAGGACAAGGTCAAATTTTCGGCCTTCACATTCAGTGCCTGAGGTCTTGCAGTGGAGATCAGACAAGCGGGGCAGGACAGAGGAATTCGGGTAGCAGGCTGACATGGTAAGCCGTAGACTTTTGGCTGCTTAAAACTTAAATTATAGCAGTGCCCTCCTTTCACGTTCAAAGCAATGCTCCTAGCGTTGGCCAGTTCCTGCTGCCGGCAATCCGGCAAGCATGAACTCTGCCCCTGTCCCACCCCGTCGCGGCTGTCCCCGGGAAAGAGCCCTGTATGCTGCCCCTCTCCCGCCTCCACCGCGTGGCTGTAAACCACCGGTTACAGTTCTGTAAAGGAACAGGCAAGCAGTCCCAATAGTAACATTCCCCTAATTCTAAGCAGGTCACCATGAGCGACGTCACTCTGCTGAGGATTTCAGAGACCGAGAAAGAATGCATGCTGCGTGAAAGCCTGCAAAAACCAGGGCCGTATGCCGCCATGCTCTGCAAGGCAATGATCCCAGAGTACTTGATGATAGCCTGGCGCGGAAAAGTTTCCTACCACGGAGGACACAATAAGGCCGCTCTCCCCAGGAAACTCTTGCAAAGGCTTTCCAATTACCTCCAGGAGAGCTTCATGGAGATGTCCCATGAGGATTTCAGCTCTATCCCCGGACATATAGACCTTATTTTCCAGTAGCTGCACTGGCAAGGACTAAAAAGTAGAGCGCCTAGGGCACACTAATTATGATAAACCGGACATTGTTAGATTCTTTTGCAGTAGTTGCACTGCCAAGGACTTAAATGTTAAGCGCCTAGGGCAAACTAATCATGAAAAACCCATTGTTAATATTCCTGTTCTGTTCAAAATAAATGTTTACATGTTTAAAACACTTACCGACTGATCCTTCCCCTGATTCAGGGTCCGGGTTAACGCCTGGGGACAGTTGGTAGGGGATCTCTGTGAGGGTGATGAAGAGATCCTGGCTGTCGGGGAAATCAGCGTTGTAAGCGCTGTCGACTGCCTCGTCCTCCTCATCTCCTTCCTCATCTTCCCCGTCCACTAACATCTCCGAGGAAGCGGCCGTTGACAATATCCCATCCTCAGAGTCCACAGTCAGTGGTGGGGTAGTGGTGGCGGCCGCACCTAGAATGGAATGCAGTGCCTCGTAGAAACGGCATGTCTGGGACTGGGATCCGGAGCGTCCGTTTGCCTCTTTGGTCTTCTGGTACCCTTGTCTCAGCTCCTTGATTTTCACGCGGCACTGCGTTGCATCCCGGCTGTATCCTCTCTCTGTCATGGCTTTTGAGATCTTCTCGTAGATCTTTGCATTCCGTCTTTTCGATCGCAGCTCCGAAAGCACGGACTCATCGCCCCACACAGCGATCAGATCCAAGACTTCCCGATCAGTCCATGCTGGGGCCCTCTTTCTATTCTGAGATTGCATGGTCACCTCTGCTGGAGAGCTCTGCATCGTTGCCAGTGCTGATGAGCTCGCCACGATGTCCAAACAGGAAATGAGATTCAAACTGCCCAGACAGGAAAAGGAATTCAAATTTTCCCGGGGCTTTTCCTGTGTGGCTGGGCAGAGCATCCGAGCTCGGACTGCTGTCCAGAGCGTCAACAGAGTGGTGCACTGTGGGATAGCTCCCGGAGCTATTAGCGTCGATTTCCATCCACACCTACCCTAATTCGACATGGCCATGTCGAATTTAGCGCTACTCCCCTCGTTGGGGAGGAGTACAGAAATCGAATTTAAGAGACCTCTATGTCGAACTAAATAGCTTCGTTGTGTGGACGGGTGCAGGGTTAATTCGATTTAACGCCGCTAAATTCGACATAACCTCCTAGTGTAGACCAGGCCTAAGATTATCACAGCAGGTCTGACTTTAGTTCAGCACCAGTAGTTTTGTTCTTTCGGGGGCAGTGACTGAGTTACTGGTGACCAGCCAGGTGTCCCAAAACCAAGTACTATTTATTCAGAACAGAAGCATTACAGAGAAAAGGCATCTTACAAACAGTAAACATCTAGCTTATCCGTGTCACCATCTTCCACATGGAAACCCTGTCAGTTTCCAAAGTACTGCAGGGCCTGCCCCTCTCTGTCACAGTCTCATGTCCATTCTTGGATTAAATGTGAATGGCCCTCTCCAAGGTCAGGGCTGTTCTTTGTTTACCAGGCCTCTTGAACCAGGTCAGACCTATACATGCTATTTCCCTTAGGGGATGAAATTTCCACAGAGTAGATACCTGCATTAGGAATTTGCTCTAATTACCCCCTGCCCTCCTGATATTAGTTCCTGCAGAAAACCCTTTGGCTCCCCACATTTAGCCAGGAATACAATCACTAGCCAACCCATAAAGATACATATAACATTTGTAAAATCAATATAATAGTTTTTAAATATTCTGTGTGTCCATAGCTTCTCTCGTAGTGGACCATGGCAGAACCCTTCACATGGCTGACAGCAGGTGGGTGGGTGTGATGAGGGAGGGGTTTTGGAGGGTGGGAAGAGGAATCATTGTGCCCTCCCCTCCTTCTCCATTACAGCGTTAAGGTTTTGTCTACACTATCAAGTTTTGTCGACAAAACTTATGTCGACACCCAAAAGTTGACAAAACAAAAATTGCCAAAGGGTGCTCACACTTGCTCCCTCTGTCCACAGATCATGTCCACATTGTGTGAGCAATGCATTGTGGGTATGTATCCCACAGTGCAGTTTTGTGGGAAGGCAGAGCTGATCGCTGCACATCTTGGGAGGATTCCCTCCCAGTTCTCCCACAGCCTCCTCAGCTTCCAGGAGCGGCATCATGAGTAGCTCTGTGAGCTCTCCATGCTGAGGAATGTCAAAGCAGGGCAACAATCTCTCCTTCCTGCCTACCTGCGACAGCAGTCTGCCTGCCCCTGTGTTCCTAGTGCAGGGCAGAACAGGAGCATTCCAATGATTTGCTCTTTGTTCCCCAAAGGGAGCAGCACACTCAGCTGTCAGATCCTTCCCGCAGCTTTGAAAGGGGAGGGGTGCATGCCTGCAGGGCAGCAGAGATCAAAACACTGAGCAGAGCAATCAGGGCAGGCATTGTGGGATACTGGCGGAAGCCAGTTCTGTTGACAAAACAAACAGCAGTGTCTACACTGGCTCTTTGGGCTTGGCTACACTCGAAACTCCAAAGCGCTGCCGCGGGAGCGCTCCTGCGGCAGCGCTTTGAAGTGCGAGTGTGGTCGCGGCGCCAGCGCTGGGAGAGAGCTCTCCCAGCGCTGCAGGTACTCCACCTCCCCGAGGGGATTAGCTTACAGCTTTACAGCGCTGGCGCTTTACAGCTGTTTTTTCACACCCCTGAGTGAGAAAGTTGCAGCGCTGTAAAGCGCCAGTGTAGCCAAGGCCTTAGACAGTAAAGGGAGGGAAAGAGAAAAAAGTCTCTCCTAGGGGTGAAAGTTTTTTGTTGCTGAAACCGGGCGTTTTTCCCGACAAAAGTCACATTGCAGTGTGTGCGCTCTCACTGGTTTGTTGCCAAAAGGCAGTTTTTGGCGACAAAACTTGGTAGTGTAGACTAAGCCCTAGAGGAGCTGTCCCTGTGAGGTTCCACACGACCAGTTCACACTGCTGCTCCTTGTTTGTGGTGTGTCTCTAGTCATTGGAGTCTAATGCCTGCTGCCAGTGGGGATGCAGGAACTAGGAACATGCCTGTACTTACATTCTTTCCCTGTACAATTTGCCATCACAAATTCACTCTGGCAGAAAACAGGTGGAAGAAGAATACAAACTCTCCAAATTGGAAGGTGGGGAAAGAAACCCCACTCCTCATGAGGGAATTATTTTCACTGCTAACGTTTACCATGGGCCTCAGCACATCATTCACCTTCAATCCGATGTGCCCGCTGTCCTGGACTAAGCCCAACCCAACCAGTTATCTGCTCTCCTGAAGGAACCTGAAAAATTGAAGGGAACCATCAGAAGCCAAGGAAAGGACCAGGAAAGGACTGTGTGCCTCCAGGCATTTCCATATAAACTTCACTGTTAAAAGCTAAGTTCTGAAAACAAATGCAGGATAGTCACAAAGGACAAAGAAATCCACATTAATCCCCTAAATCTGTATTCACATCCTGTGAGGGAGTGAAAGCTTTAAAAAAAATCTTTTGTCTCCTTTTTCTTTAGTATGGAAAGTAAATTTTCAGTGAGAAGCTTGAAAGACTTTATCAGTTTTTCTCCTTCTCCTCTCGAGAACAAAGTGCTCTTTCGTCAGCCCGTTTATAGCTCTAAATGTGAAATTCTTTCCCAACTTTATTACTTCCGAGGAGACAATAAAAGCCAATATTAATCCTGTCATTCCACACACCCCTTGTCCCCTATAAATCATATTTGCCATATTCTTCAGATCTCATAATGGGAAAGGGTGGTCGAACAATTTAGTTTGTTGACCACAGGGTATAACAAACCGTGTTTAGTCAGTAATCCGTTTTACTTGGGTTGTGATAAATCTGCAAAGGCTGTTGTTTTAGAACAAATAAATAAAAGTAATACATTAAAAAACAGCTTTAGTAAAGACTTAAGTGGCAACAGCTGAAGGACCTTTTCAACTGGAACAAATCTGAACTTTTTCTTTCCGCTGTCAAACAGAAACTTCAGTAAATCCTAAGTGTTGTCTATGGATTTAGTGAGTAGGTAGAGTTACAGTGATTCAAAAGAAATTCATGTTCTTGCCAATGCCTGTTAGTCACACTTGCTGGAAATCTCTGCTCCATTCCCAACACCATCTCATTGCCATCTGGATCCCTTAATAGTGTCTTCTCCACACATACATTTTCTGTTCCATTCAGTAATTTCCAGTTCAGCAGTAGCTTTTCTACATGGCAGTTCCCTCTTCACAGATGGGGCATACTGTGAGAGATGCCCCTATCAGTGGCAATACTATGCTGCCAGTCACACTGTGCTGTGCTATATCTGCCAACATTTTAATCTTATAAATAAGGACAATAAGGAGTAAAACAGGAGCACCTGTTCGCTCCATTGGACTCTGAGAGTTTTCTGGAAGGAGAGAGTTGGAGAAATACTTCATTTTTTCCTGCTTAAAAAATAGGAATGGTCAGTCTGTCTGCCTCAGGTGTTACTATGGCACCCATCACCATAGCATCTAAGCACTTCCCAGATAAATGAGATTTGCATCCTTTTTCAAACCATGCTTTCTCTGGAGACCCATTTGATATTGGAGGGCAGCAGGAGCCCTCATCTGGTACCACAGTGTAGAGTGCTTGTTCTGTAGGAGGCAAGAGATAAACATAACCCTTTAGTTTTGGAGGGTGGGTGGTGATGAGAGATTTGTCAGAGGTTTTGAGCCAAAATGCAGCATGTTGAATATGATGATGTCATTGACTCTGAACGTCTTGGGTATCTGATTCTGACCTTCAGTAGCTGCTATGTTGTTTCCTTACAGAAAAAATTCTCTCTTCCTTTGGTCTGTCCTGAAGGGTTAAAAGCACTTTTAAACATAGTGTGAGGAGTAACCCTAAGTTACATCTGAAGATGCTGTCATATGGCAACATCTTCTGGAAAAAGTAGGTGCCCAGGACGTTGGTGGTTTATATGTAATGACAGTTGAGAGTGCCTCTCACCCTTTTCACCAACCACTTTTTACCTGAGTGATGTATGACTTTTCAATGTCTAGAATGTTATTAAATAGCTTAATGTGTTTTTTCTCTTTAAAAACCAACCCCACACACTCTGAAAAAACACCCCCTCCCCCGAAAATAAACATTTAGCAAGAACAAAGAGGAACAGAAGGTTATACATGTGTGACATGGCCAAGGTAACATTGGTGTAAGAACTGTAAATATTGAATTTCCTGATGAGTTGGTCTTTTACCTGTGCGTACTTAACGTTACAATAATGGTGTTTTATTCTTTTCATTTAATGTGGTGTCTTACCATTGGAAGAATGTTTTATGACAGGTGTGTGATTTCTGTCTTTGGGTCCTCCTTATTTTACTCTTTCCAGTGGTGGGACTAAAGCAGGGTTAGAGCATTGGGAGTTTCAGTGTATTTCTCCCTCCCCCCCTCTTTACAGGTTAAAAATTGAAGAGTTGGAGGCTGAGCGAGGGCAGCTAGAAGAAGAGAACAAGTCTCTGGAAATGAAATTGGAAAAGCTCACTCTCCAGGTAAGAGGTGGGGCAGGGCCAGAAGGGCTTATTAGCTTGGCACAGTCGAGCCTTGGTGGATGGGTATACTGACAAACTTCCTGAAGCTCCTTTCACAGTCCACAGATCCTTCCCCCACAGTCCCCCGCCAGAAGCCCAAACCGAGCCCATCCCACACACCCTTCTCTGTGTACGATGTTGTCATATTGAGATTTTGGTGGTGTATTCAGGCATGCAAGAACAGATGCTTTTTCCAGTATCCTTGGGTAGAACCTCTTCCGTTTAGATGCCGCCGAACCTTTGTCTGTGCTAGCAAACTTCATAGCCATAACTAACCACTGCTGCAGCTCTAGCAGTACTGGGAGCTGTTGTTTAGACTGTGTTTTCCACTATGATGACAGGTTGGTAAAAATGCCTTGGCGCTGTTTACATTACAGCTTCCCACCATCATTACCATTAGTGCTGAGCAAAGCTTAATAGCTTGCGGCCTTATCTGATAGGAGCTATTCAAGTCCAGAACATGATGATGGGGTATGGAAGGAACAAGTTGTGGTGGCAGTGATCCACACACTCTTCCCAAGAGGAGGAAGATATGAAATATGAAATCTGAGTGAAAGAAAAGCTAAAGTGCTGATTTCACCATGGCACTGCAGGATTTTCCTATCTTTTTGCTGAGGCTGATGCTTCGCCCATCTCATAAGCAAGAGTTTCAACTTTTTTATTCTGGATACAGCAGTGAAGCCTTCCTCTCCCTGAAGCTGGCAGCAATAGAAGGAGTTGTTTACTTGGGCTGCTCTCATCTCTCTAACACTGTTACTCTGTGCAGAGGGAGGGGTGGGAGTGTTGCATTTAAAGCATCTTCTGTTTGAAAGAAGCCGGAGTGAGCGAGAAGCGAAGCCTACTTTGTGTTTAATCAAAGGCCATCCTGCTCTGAGCAGTGTTATCTCTCTCTGATGTGCCGAACAGCCCAGCCTTGTAACATTTCATTCTTTTAATTTTTCTTTCTTTCTCTCTTTTCCCCTTTTTGTGTAAATTGCTTTATGATGGTAGAAAACCTGCAGGTTTGAAATTACCTGAATTTCAGACAGACCATTGATTTTATCTTGACACCTATTAGAGGCAAATCAAATCTCTTTTTTATTACCAATTCCTGGAGACGGGGGAAGTGACAGCTTTGATAAAGCGGGGAGTTGAGAGCTGCTGAGCGCCTCTGCCGAGCCGTGGTTAGCGCGAAACCTGTCACCCAGCTCTCCTTTAATTGGGTTTCTGTCATCAGAAGGAGATGAAAACATTGGGTTTGGTGTTCTGATGCTCCAGTCTCCAAACATACACAACAGCAGCTTTGGTTTCAGAGCAGGTTACAACTCATTCAAATCCTATTTAATCTGTCCCCACTGCCTCAGGGTAGCTGCCAGCTCCCAGCACTGGGGCCATCACCATTCTGGCCAGAGTAATTCCCTGTTTTGTTTGGGATTCTGAGAGATCTAGTGTTTATACTCAGTGTCAGCAGTGCCAGTAGCCCAGCCCTTGAGATGCTAAAAGCACCAAGCTTCTAAGCTCTGTCTGCAGCAGGAAAGGTTCAAAGCCTTTCAGATAGTTTTGCTAATTGTCTTATTTTAGACAGAAGTGGGTGGGTAGGTGTGGTCATTTCGGTAGCTGAGCTCATTTAATGTTGTGAAAATGATGTAATGATAAAGGCTGGGATCAGGACATCAAAGACAAAGCTGAGACAGAGCCTTCATGTTATAATAAAACCACTAGCCCACCATGTAAGCAGACTTAGGTGGCGCAGTGACTGTTGTATTCTTCACAAAATTCACAATTCAAATAGAAGTCGTTTGAACTCATCCCAGACTCTAGTAGTGCATATCACAATAGTACAATTCAGTGGCAGTGCTCAGAACCCCAGAGTTTAACAATGGTGTAGTGCAGATCAGAGCTATGTGAGGGGACTGAAGAGGGACAAAAAAGACCTGGGGATGTAGGGAAAAGGAAAAGATGTGAGGAAGACAAGAGGACAGGCAGGCATAGAGAAGGAGAAGAGGTCATCTGTCTGAGCAGGTTCAAGAAGGAGAAACCAGCCCCATCAGTAGAGGTTAGATGGAGAACCCACCTGAGGAGAACTGGATTAAGTTAACAACATTCTTGGTTCTAGTTTGGGAGGGCTAAGGCTTGGACTTAGTTATTTGTTTAACTTCTCCTTATCTTCCCACTCTTTGTGCATACCTTATAAGCTTGGAGTTCTGGTTCCTTTGAATCAGGAAGTGAATAGCAAGGAAAAGAGAACACTATAAATTAACTCCTTGGGCAACTGAGATTTCTCCAACTGGAGATGGATCTGTGCAAGTCCGAGTGCTGAAAAGATGTGAATTACTGACCAGTACCCACCCAGTTGAGTGGTCAAGAGGTCAGAACTGCCTACAAGGAAAAAACCAGCCTTGTTAACAGGGGTTCTGGTCCTGGAGGTGCAACAGCACCCCCTGGCTTGACGTAATAATAGCAGCCAAATGCACCATTCCACCATATTCTGGGTTTCTGGTTTTGTTCAAAGGCTTTCAGCACCCTCAGTATAAAAATGGCTCAGTGGCCCTGCCTGCTAATGAAGATTCATTATTCATTACTTGAGTGCCAAGTCCCCAGCAGGCCCAGGCTAAGAATTACATCCTGTGTAAACACTTCTGTTGGCTCTAGGCACTGCTGTGGACTGGGTTATCAGCTGCTGAATCCCATTAAATATGGGTTATCCAGTTATTAATCTCTTCAGTCAGATAGTGCAAGGAGAATATGTTGGAAAAAGTTAATTCCGCACTCAAATGGCATCACTGGAACATGCCCAAGTCAGTTTATTATTTGTTGCTCATTCCTCAGGTAGAAATCAAGGAGATGATGTGTTAAAATAATATCTTTGTCAGAAAGAAGAGCAAGAAAGGAGAACAAATGGCAATGTTACAAAATAACTTCTTTAAATGTACTGAAGAAAAAGTTCCCTAGTGAAATTTCAGAAATGGGAAAAACAAAGGATCAGAGAAAATAAGGAAGTAAAAGAGGTAGAAGACAATGAACAGATTAAAAAAAACCTCTGCCAAATCTTAATCTGTAGCACTTCCTTTAAAAATAAATAAATAAGCCATTATTGGAATAAATGACTGCAATAAATAAAAGTTACTTACAAGAGAGTGTATAAAATTTGTTGATGTGTTGGGGAGAGGGGTGTGATAGAAAGTGAGTGAAATCAAACATAACAACTTAAGTGCACCAATCTTTATTTACTAAAGTCTGATCAGTCCATAAAACCATATGCAGTGAATTCAAATCTGAAGGGATATGTCCAGCCTTTAGTAGCCAAGAGTTCAGGACCACCAAGGTTTGACTGTATTGACACATGAAAAAGTTATCTTCAAAAAAATTCTCACATATTGTCACATGCCTGTGTGTCGGAGTATGGTCATTTTGCCTTTGCCTGTCCCTGAATTGTCTGCTGGCACTGATTCTGCATTTCAGTGAACAACTATATGGCACTAGCTGGGCCAGAGGGCAGATATGTGCTTTGAAAGCTATTGTTGTATTAGGAGGTATGTGATTTATCCTCCCCGAGCCTGTATTAGCAAGTGAAGAAATTGATGAATATCTGCAGCAGCGTATATAGTATCTGACGTCTCTTTGTATTCTCTGCTTGCATGGGGACATCTTCAATTATGGCTAGAAGCTCCATCAACCTTCACACCCTTCAATTCCCAATACCCCTTTGGCTCTTGACACCTAGCTGTGGGCTGCATTGATTTTCCTTCACTGGCATAAACACAATAGCATGGATATTACTCGCTGTCCAGATCTTTACTGCTAATAAAAAACCTCAAATTACAAAAAAACAGAAAAAATGTTTGGATAATAGGGAGACGACATCACTCCTTTCCCGTGACACATCTAACTGAAATCTTTTGAACCCAAGGTAGGGGGAGATCAGCTGGTATGAAGGCTGAGAGATCACATACATTTAAGTGTTCACCCATCTGCACCCATTTCTGCTATGGCGACCCCTGCTGGAATGGGAGAGCATATCTGCTGCTGTGACTTGCTTTTGCATATTGTGGGCAGTGTTGCTGCTGTCTCAGAAAGTGGCTTAGTTTGTTAAACAGTCCAGAACACTTCAGGCAATCTGCCCTCTACTCATTGGGAGAAACTGCAACTTGAAGCCAGGAACAAAAGGGACTGATCAAATCAGTGCTTTTTGGATAAAATGGGAGGAAAGACTTCTGAAGAGTGCTCAATTAGCATTTATTACTGCTAGGAGCCTTGTGTTTACAGGCAATGGAGCGGATGGTGAAGTGTTCCTTATGCAAATACCACTCTCCTGCTTTTCCTGCTCTCCTCAGCTCTTCGAGTTGAAGGAGAAGAGATTCTTCAAGTTTGGCTGCTTCAAGGAAGATTGATTAAAATCAGCTGCAGTTTGACTTAATTGGATCCATATGTTTGGAGAGGGAGCTTGACTAGTTAGAACTTCTTGTAATTAGTTCACAGCTGGTTGGTGAGAAAAACAAAACTTCGGTTACAGTTCAGAGAAGTGGATCTGTAAAGATAAAGAACATCTTCCTGTCTTTATATTCGTACTTTTTCAGGCTTTGTAAATTGTCTAGTCCTCTAACCAGGCTAGCAGTCTGATTCCTGTGTGAGACACAAACTGGGGTGTGCAATTTGCTTTTTTGTTTCTGGATGAGAAGAATCAAATAAAGTTGGAATAAAAATAGATGCTGATAGGCAAGGAAATGTGACTAAGCTCATTTGGAAGACAGGAGAGACTCCATGTTGTATAGGGCAGAATCAGGAGTATTTCTGGCTATTTGTGAGTCTTTGGACTAGGTCAAGAGGCTCTGAACAGGATGACTCTGGAACCAGATACTCTTTGATTGAGAGCCTTCTAGGAGTAAGAATTAGAATTGAATTTATTTATCTACCTTCCTCATTAAAATGTAATAGAATAACAAATATATAGTTGTATATTGTACTAATATCCTTATAGATACTTAAAAAACAATTGAGCGTGCAAATTAACCAGGGAGGAGAGATTGAAGGGAGGGTACAAACTAAAGGGCCATCAGTGGGGATTGTGAAACCACTTTTGGGGGGGAAATACCATCATTCAAGGTGCTTTTTAAAAGTGAGGATGAGTAATTTCAGAGGGGCCAGTTCCATACAATAGAACCCTCCTCAGCAAAAGTACCATCACTTACTAGCATCACACACAGTGGAAGGATCTCTAGGCTTGGTCTCCACTAGGAGTTAGGCGTTGTCTATGTGGGGAAACTGACCAGAACAGAATTCTGAAAAGCTGTCCACATGGGGAGGCTATTTCAAATAGCTTAGTCTGAAATAGCTATTCCAGTCAGTTTCCGAGATAGACAAGACCTTTTCGGTTTGTTGGTAGGTGTTAGCTAAAAGATGCTAATGACTGCATTCTAAAAGTCTGATGTAGACAAGGAAGTAGACTCTAAACTGGTCAGTTTCAAGCCTGGATGGAGCCTCAGCTTTAACTTGACGAGCTTAGCACATGTTAAATAATAAACTGCCCTGTCTGGTTTAGACTCTTAGAACATGTATGTTAGCACATGGTAGCTAACACCTTCTAACATGCCTGTACATCGGAGCCTAATCAAAACCTGTCTGATTGGTGGTGGGAGAGCACACACTAACTTATTGTCTTCATGGAGGATGCAGAAGCTGCAGAGGGATGTTTCTCCTCTTTTAAGCATTAATGACTCATTATATAGTTAGGTCTTCACCCTCCAGACAGTAACTAGTTGGGAATTAAGGGCCTCAGGCAAGTTTAGGTCACTTAATAGTCTAACTGCTCATTATGTAAAGAATGGATGAATCATTTACATTGTTATAAAACTTAAAGGGACACTGTCAGCCATTCTAGGTCTCCTAATTGACCTATCAAACATGCATAAATCTTATTCCCTGCCTAATTTGTCCTGGTGACTTCTCTTTCACAAACCACCTCTCTCTCCCCTTTGTCCTTTCTTACATGCCCCCAGTCCACATGAGACTCCACATCACAGCTTGACCTCAGTGAAAACGTTCTCTGTACCCACACTTAAACACCTATTCCTCCTATCCCCCTTTCTTTGGCGAGGGCTTCTTGGATGCAAGAGGATTTATGCAAACTGCGTGCATCTTTTCAACCGGGCATGGCTTTTTGGATGATTTGTCATTGATGGGGCTGATTACGTGTACCCCTGGTTGAGAACCACTGCTCTAATCCTCTGTGTTCCCTTCCCAGCTGGAGTTCTGTTACATTTCTTACATCAGTTATAGGCAAAAATCCTCTTTGGAGCGTGACATATTGCACCACATCCTTCACTGTTGTAAATGGACTTAGGTCCATTGACATCAGTCGAGCTGCACCCATTGACATCAAGCTGTGAGTCTGGCCCTCTGTTTGTGAGACAAAATAAGTTCTCAAAATATTAAGTCACATCTGATTTATACAGCTGTTATTTCCTTGATCAAACTTATGGTATTTGCCATTAAATATTGACCTAATACATCACTTATTGTGCAGGCACCTAGCTGGCAGATCTTTCAGTTCACTGTCTCTGTCACAATGTGTATTCAGGCATTTGCAGCTGCCTTAACCCTGTTTAAAAGTCTCCCTTTGTGACCTGTGTGCCACTCAAGCTTTCTGTAGAAATGTAATCTTAGTTTTATTGGCAGCTGTGTATGACTAATTTGCAAAGGTGTGATGCATCCCCATTTAAAAAAACAAGTCTTTAAACCTGATTTTAGTTTAAACTTGCTTTACTTCCCGGATGATCCACAGAAAGGAAAAACTGTGGCCACACTAGCCTGCATATGGGTGTGTATCACACCAACAGTTTTAGGAGAAAGGATCACTCCTGATTCTGCACTAGGCCTTATTCCACTTGAAGATTCCATTGTCTGCCGGCCCCACTCAGCCCGCTGCCGGTCTTGGGTTCCGTCCGGCCCCTGACAGGCAGGGTCACATCTGCCAGCCCTGCTCAGCCCGCTGCTGGCCTGGGGTTCCATCCATCCAGGCAGGCAGCGGGCTGAGTGGGGCCGGTGGCCGGGACCCCGGCTGGCAGCAGAGTGCCACTAGAAATCAGCTCGCGTGCCGTCTTTGGCACGTGTGCCGCAGGTTGCTGACCCCTGGCATAGGCCATGCAGGAATCACTTGGTGAAATTGTATCAGGGCCCTAATTTCTGGGTGAGATTTTGGAAAGACATTCAGTCTTGACTTGCACTTCAAGCGATGGAGAATCCTCGCTTCTCTAGGTAAGTTGACCCAATGGTTAATTATCCACATTATTTTTTCCACAGTCACCTTCATGGTTTTTTTGCACCTCATCCTGTATATACAAAACATCCTTCTTTGTGTGGTCCACAAAACAACTCAAAGGTAAGCAGAGGTAGTGATCAGGTAGATCTGCCATTTGAACGACAAACTGTTTCTTGGCTTGATGTTGGCCCCGCTGAATGTGATGTGCAAAATGGGTGCCTAATAAAACAGGGACACCTGCAGTACAAACTTGCTAATGTTTGTTAACATCAGGGATTAAAACCAAGTGCAGAGATGCACATTTGTGCAGTGAAGTATTGACATGCACTGCCTTTTTTTTAGAAATATGGACACTGACTATTAAACCCCTGAAGTTCCCAGTTGCACTGCCAGAGCCAGCACTGCATTGTTTATTACATATAGCACCTTTGTGGAATTTCTGCAGGCACTGATTAACATTCACATAATACATTTAACATCACATAACAAAAATACATAATAAATGTCTTAACATTCTTCTAGTGTCTCTGAAGACATCAGCAGTACTGCTACATCACACAGCTCATTTAATGAGCGGAAGGGGAAAGAGTGCACATTGGTTTCCTGAGCAGCTCGCAGACATGAAAAGGTCACTGTACCTACCTGAGCAGAAAGCACTGGCATGGAGAAGTCACCACACTGCACTAGTGCATGTGAGCAGAAAGCAAAGCGCATTGCCAGATCACTGTCTAGTGCACTCTAACAAGTGACCTAAATGTGAAGCAGAGGTGGTTGCACTAGTGCGTGCAAATGGGGTACAGGCACAAATTAAAGGTCACTGCATTGGTGCACATGAAGAGGAGGTAGTTTTGCTAGTGCATCCATACTGGATGCACCGGCACAAAGAAAAGGTCATTGCACTAGCTCACACAAAGAAGTTGCTGCCACAGTGCACATCAACAGGGGTCCCGAGTACAAAAAAAATCACTGCTATATTTATTTATATATATTTATATATATATTTAAAAGTGTGACCTGCAGGAGTGGTGGACTGAGGTTGCTCTTTCTTTTCTGATGCCTAATCACAGGGTATAGATCATGGCTACAAAAAATGTACAGCCTGTCACGTGGCAAGGATCAGTATCTACTAACTCCAGTGACTACTGTGTGCACAATTGCAGTTGTGACTAACAGAAAGCATGGTTATGGAAAGGTACCTTCCCTAGGGCATTTGTACAGGGAGCAGAACCAGGAGAGAAGCAGATAAGAACTAAATATGTTCAGTAAGGCAAGTTACAAATAAAGTACAGAAATGAATATCGTTAGATTTGTAAAATACCCCCAATACACAACCATCAGGTGCGATTACAGTGGCTGTAATATTAATTAATAAATATCAACTGCAAAAGACTCCTACGCCAGAAGAAAGCTGTACCACAAACATCTCCTCAGGGTAAAGCCAAGCTGGAGTAAACAAAATATAGATACAAAACCATTTTGAAAAGAGACTTCACTTTTAAGGGTCTTTGATTTGAGTTGTAACGCAGCTAAAAACAAGCAAAGTTTTAGAAAACAATTCAGAGGTTAACAGTGACTACCCTTCTATGTTTTTTCCGGTTACATAGTCATTTGATTGCAAGAATTACTTCAATTATTGTTCCTTTATTTTCTGTTCTGCTGCTGCTGTTTTGAACTCCATTGTGATGTCACAAACACTAAAAAGAATGTCATTTGGAACCTTAGGGAAAGTAACATTTAGAAAGGTTTTGTTTACTGGGGCTTTGTATTTTTTGTCTTGGTTTCAATGAATAAACACCATGTCCAGAGGAAGCTACAGCTCTCTCCAAACTTGGCTCTTCGTTTTCAGTTCCTTTGATGTCATTTCAGCCTTTGTTTGATGACCCAATTACTTTATGTATTTTTATCAAATAATTCAAAAGGTATCACAATTCCTTCCTGTCGTCGTCAGTGCTGCTGCTTCTGTTAGGTTCTCATTTGATCCCTTATTTATTTTATTTTATTTTATTTTATATTATTTATTTGCCTCTGGTCTATGTGAAATCAGAGGCTTACGGTGATGTTCTCTAATTCTTTTGTTGCTGTGAAAGAAGAGCAGCCAGGATATGCACCAGGGTTATGGGAGAAGAGTCGGCAGGGCCGGCCTTAGGATTTATGGGGCCCTAGGCAGTATTATTAAACTGGTGCCCCTATGCCCGACAGCAGGGCCGGCTTTAAGCCGATTTGGCCGATTCCCCGGAATGCGGCCCCGCGCCTAAGAGGGCCCCGCAACGTCCGAGGCTGCCGGCGGAGCGGGAAAAAAAAAAAAAAAAGCCGCGTCCTGCTTCTCCCCCCTCCCTCCAGCGCTTACGCCACCATACAGCTGATCAGCGCAAGCCTGGGAGGGAGGGGTGAGGAGGAGAAATGCGACGTGCTGGGGAAGAGGCGGGGCCAGGGTGGGGATTTGGGGAGGGATCCAATGGGTCAGAGAGGGGGCGGGGCTGGGGGCGGGGCCAGGATGGGGCTTTGGGGAGGGATCCAATGGGGCAGGGAGGGGGTGGAGTCGGGGCAGGGCCGAGTCGAAGTTGGGGCGGGAGGGGGCGCGAGAAAATTCGCATCCGGCGTGGGGCCCCGCACCTGCTAAAGCCGGCCCTGCCCGACAGCAGCCCGGGCTCGCATGTGTATTTTAGATAAGGGTGGTCTTTTGAAGGATTTATTTTAAAAACTATATGTCTGAAGATCCAAGCATTTAAGGCTAAAGATGAATACTCAGATTGTGCATCTAAAAATCTATGCAAGGATTTTTTAGAGATGTGATTTTTATAATCTTCAGCAACACACTAATGAAATATTTTAAAGCAAATTTTAAACTAAGGTCCTGTAGACTAACATGTTCTGAGTAAATATTACAGTCATGCACAACGGTTTTTGTCAGTAAATTCAGAAACGGACAGTACATACCTGGGGGTTGGCAAATGCCTGTTAAGTGGCTTCATTACCACTTGAATGGCTCTTTAACAGTTTCAGTGTTGTGTTAATAGGGCTGGCAGGCTGGAGGCTTCTTCACTTTTAAGTACTAGATCCCCTCCAGAGGAAGACTCACCAGGCTGCAGCAGTCAGCTGTGGTGGGAGCCTACAGGAAGGGTCAGAACAGGGATAAGAAGAGGCAGGAGGGTGGACACTAGACCTAGGGGTGCCCCCAAATTTTTGGGTGCCCTACGTAGTGGCTCCATATGCCTAAGGACGGCCCTTGGAAGTTGGAGTCTGTCAGGTGGTTCTTAGTGATTGAAAAGGAAGAAAGTCACTGGGTAATTTCCAGTTTCACAGTAAGGGCGGACAGTTAAGAATAGTGTCAGAAGAAGGTGGATGAGAAAATGGGGAGGTACTTTGAACCACCTTCTCCTATACTGAGTTATTGAAGTTTGAATGTTGCATGGTTGGAAGTGAACCCCTGGCTAAGTAAGTGGTGGAGGGTTTAGATTTTGTGGAACATTGATCCACCTTCTATGGGGAAAGCATGCTGTATAGATTAGATCAGTGGTTCTCAAACTTTTTTTTACTGGTGACCCCTTTCACATAGCAAACCTCTGAGTGCGACCCCCTTAAATATATTTAAAAGTGTTTTTAATTTATAAACGCCATTATAAATGCTGGAGGCAAAGTGGGGTTTGGGGTGGAGGCTGACAGCTCGTGACCCCCCATGTAATAACCTCATGACCCCCTGAGGGGTCCCGACCTCCATTTGAGAACCCCTGGATTAGATGGCCTCCATCTCAGTAGAAGGGGAACTGATCTTCTCAGGGACAGGCTAGCCAGATTAGTCAAGAGGACATAAACTAATAACACATGGGGAGAGTAAAAAGAGGGGAGAAATGAGCACACTTTTAGCACAAAATTAAGATGTTGGGAATATAATTATTCAAGTAATCAAAGGACACAGAGAGAAGAATTCTTTGCCTATACACCAGTGTTAGAAGCCTGGGTAACCAGAGGAATTGGAATTATTCATTCGTGAGCATAAACCCGATCTAGTTGGTATTACTGAAACCTGGTGGGATGATTTGCATGACTGGAATGTTAAAATCAATGGTTATAACCTCTTTAGGAAGGACTGAGGGCTTGTCTACACTGACAGTGCTACAGCTGCGCCGCTGTAGCGCTTAGTGAAGACACTACCTAGACTGTCGAGAGAGCTTCCCCTGTCAGCGTAGTTTATCCACCTCCCCGAGAGGCGGTAGCTATGTTGGCAGGAGAAGCCCTCCCATTGACACTGTGCAATCTACACCGGGGGTGGCTTGGGAGAATTACGTCGCTATGGGGTGTGGATTTAAACCAACATAAGTTTGTAGTGTAACCCAGGGCTGAGTGGGCAACAGGGAAAGAGGAGTAGCACTTTGTCAAAAATGACATTACCTGTTTCAGAGTCACTGGCAACTCGGAAGGAAATTATCTTCAATGCTTATGTCCTAACAGATAAAGCATAAGATATATTATTCGTTTTTGTGTGCTCCAGAGCACCAAATCACACTAGGGAACAGGATAATTGGCTCCTTAAACACCTTAACTATCATGTGTTTGGGGGGGGGGGGGGCTGCATGATCCTGGGGGACTTCAATTTGAGTGACATGCTGGAGGTCTCACGCTGCCAGTACTAAAACATCCTTGGACTTTCTAAATATTATAGATGACAATTTCCTCATTCAAAAAGTGTTCCACCTGACACAAGGGAATTCTGTATTCGACCTCGTCTTGACAGATAGAGGATTTGATCACAGAACTAAAAATTAGTGGTAGCTTAGGTACAAGTGATCATGAATTGATCACACACAATTGGGAATTATGTTTAAGAACACTTTACTAGATTGCCCAAAACCTCATAATCCTACAGTTGAGGAAGGAGGCTGTACAGGTTTCAAAAAACAGCCTGACTTAGAGGGTTAGTGAAAGCAGCTATAAAAAACAATAAGTAACAAATGGAAGAAAGGAGCAGTCAGTAGTAATGAATATAAATCAGAAGCTCAGAACTGTGGAAAATTGATAAGTGACACAAAGTAAAATCTATGGTCAGTAAAGTTAAGGATAATAAGGAGGAATCTTGTAAGTATATTAGGAACAAAAAAGAATCCTAACAATGGCATTGGTCCATTATTAGGTGGAAATGGAAGAATTATCAATAATAAAGCAGAAAAGGCAGAATAAATATTTTAGTTCTGTATTTGGGGAAAAGTGAGATGATGTCATATTATATGATGATTATGACTTTCCATTCCAATAGTAACTCATAAGGATGTTCTATAGCAGCTACTAATGTTAGACATTTTAAAATCAGCAGGTTGCAGATAACCTGCATCCAAGAGTTTTACAAGCATGGCTAATGAGATTGCTGGATGGTTAATTTTGATTTTCAATAAGTCCTGGAACACTGGGGAAGTTCCAGAAGACTAGAAGAAAGATAATGTAGTATCAATAATTAAAAAGGATAAACGGTCTGACCCTGATAACTCTAGTCTGGTCAGCCTAACATAGATCCTGGGCAAGATAATCATCAGCTGATAAGGGATTTGATTACTCTTCTTTAATTCTTTATTAATTTCATTAATACCAATCAACATGGGTTTATGGAAAATAGATCCTGTCTTGATATCTTTTTTTTTTTTAATGAGCTTACAAGTTTGATTGATAAAGGTAATAATGTTGATGTAATAGACTTCTGTAAGGCATTTCACTTGGTACCACATGACATTTTGAGTTTTTTTAAAAACCCTTAAAATGACACAAAATTAACATGACACACATTAGATGGATTAAAAATTAGCTCACTGATAGGTCTGAAAATATCATTGTAAATTGTAAATGATGATTATCATTGGGTGGGTGTGTTTCTGGTGGTGTCCTGCAGAATTGGTTCTTGGCCATATGTTGTTTAAAAATTTTATCAGTGACCTGGAGGAGAACATAAAATCATCACTGATAAAGTTTGCAGGTCACTCGAAGACCAGAGAGTGGTAAATAAAGAAGAGGACAGGTCACTATACAAAGCGATCTGGATTGCATGGTAAACTGTGCGCAAGCAAACATTATGTGCTTTAAAACAGCTAAATCCATACATCTAGGAACAAAGAATGTAGGCCATACTTACAGGTTGGAGGACTCTATCCTGGGAAGCAGTGATTGAAAAAGATTTGGGGGTCATGGTGGATAATCAACTGAACATGAGTCCCTGTGTCACGTTGTGGCAGAAAGGGCTAATACGTCCCTTGGATACATAAACAGAAGAATCTTGAGTAGGAATAGTTTATCTCTGCATTTGGCAATGGTGTGACTGTTGCTGGAATGTTGTGTCCAGTTTTGGTGTCTACTGTTCAAGAAGGATGTTGATAAATTGGAGAGGGTTCAGAGAAGAGCCACGCGAATGACTGAAGGATTAGTAAACCTGCTTTACAGTGATAGACTCAAGAAACTCCATCTATTTAGCTTAATAAAGAGAAGGTTAAGGAGTGACTGTATCATAGTCTATAAAAACCTATGAGACAAATAAATATTTGATAAAGGTCTCTTCAATCTAACAGACTAAGTTATAACACACCACAATCCAATGGCTGGAAGTTGAAGCTAGACAGATTCAGACTTGAAATAAAGGGTAAATTTTTAATAGTGAGGTAATTAACCGGTGGAACAATTTACCAAGGATTGTGGTGGATTCTTCCATCACTGACCATTTTTAAATCAAGATTGTTTTTTTAAAGATATGCTCCAATTCAAAAGGATTTATTTTAGGGGAGTTCTGAGGCTTGTGTTATACATGAGGTCAGACTGATCACAGTGGTCTCTTGTGGCCTTGGAATCTATTGTGGGAGTAGTTCACAATTTGGTTGGAACGGTGGGTCACAATTTGGTTGGAGGCAGTTAAGATGCTGCTGTTGGTGTGTGAGGAATTCTGATTTGAGTAAAAACAGTAAAGTTTTAATGTCACCATTTGTATTAGATGACAACATTCTTAATACCTAAGAAATAGACTGGTCTCTCACCTGCCTGAATCCCAGAGAATTCCCCAAAGAAAATGTGCCCCTCTAAAGAATTCTATGTAAATTAAATATGGGGCAATGAACTTGCCTCTCTCAGATGAGCAGTTGGAAACTCAGTGAATCTATACAGCAGCTCTGCTAAGTAACTGGAGCAAAGGTCAAGAATGTATCCGAAACAAATGATGTAGCCGGGCAGTCAATGCTGAGCCAAAACACAGACTAATGCTACATTGATTACATTCACTTCCACACTGGAAGAGCTCTATTATCAGATTGGAATAAAATCTCCATTCAGCATAAACTGCCAATTATGGATCTGCTTTATCTTTGATTTAGTTTGAGGCTCTGGAAAAGCAAAAAGTGGGACCCAGTGCCCCGTCATCCAAAAATGTACATTTGCCGTCCAAAAGACTGCCTATGTTTTATTGCACTGACATTCCCCTGATCCTGTCCCTACTGTCTCTGTGGCAAACGGTGGTGCTGAACTGAAGCTGTGGAATTATTGGCCTACAATGGAGGATTTAAATGATGAAAATATTTAGGTGTCCGATCAGTTTGATTCTATTTTTATTTAAATTTAAAGGGTTAAGTATCCACACAGACCAAAAAAGGTTGTCAGGCTTTTGATAGACATTCTGCCCAGATCTGATTGTCAGCGAGAGAGACAGGAGCAGCAGAATGGACATTGATACTCAGAATCTAAGTAGAAGGACATGGTCCCTTTAAATCAGGATGGATACTCAGGACAGCTGGATCGGGGAATTGCTGTCTAGAGGTTGTCTTTTTTTCTCAATATGTAGTGAAAGATGGTGCCAAGTGTTGAAAAGGAAGGTGGTGTCTTTATAAAATTGCATCCTTAAACATGTATTGGAGGTTCCTGGGTGATCTGACGTGTCTCTGCAATTCACCCAGGCGTGGACTTGGCACATCAAGTTCACCATTTCTCACTGCCAATTAATGTTTAAGCCTTATGGGGCATTAAGTAATGCAGAAGCTGTATCTCTATGGGTTTTTTTGGCAGTACACGCAAAACAGAATAAATGAAAACTCCCTGAAAAATAGTGTACGTGTATTGGACACAACTTAGAACGCTCACTCAAGGTGATGACCCTTCCAAGCAAAGTCGGTATTTCAAACATTAGGTTCGTCATGCTGCGGACTTTAGAGAGATCAGAAACAAACTTGAGACAGCAACAGTGTTAAGGCTCCGTATTGCAGCGTTTGGAGATGTGGAGTGCTGCAGGCAAGTATTCTCCATAAGGGGTTTTCAGCTCTGGAACCACTTTCCCTCTGAACCCCCACAGCTGACATTTGTTGATGGCACTGAAGTGTATTATGCGAGAAAAGGATGGTTAGATATGTGGCGGCCCTTAGGATTGTGATTACAGTGGTAATCATAAATACTGTATTTAAAAAACATGTTTGAAATATACCAGCAGTGTGTTTATTATATATGTGTGTGTGTGTGTATATATATAATTTGTGTGAATATATGAATGTTTTCTTGTTTTAATCTTTTTCAACACACTCAGAGTACAGTCTGCTGCTAGAAATAAGTCTAAATAAATAAACCAGATTAGGGGCTTGTGAATCAAACATGAGTTGTCAGGAGGACTCAGTTAATCACTAACCCTTCCCATCTCTAAGAATTGGATTATCTGGGTCCAGACTCTACGAGATTCTTGTAGACAACAAAAGCCCTTTACACCATTAGAACAACGTAAAGAGGCCCTAGCATAAATCAGAATCAGGCCTTTTGGTTTTTGCTATGTATCATGACATCAAGCAGGCTTTCTGCCATGGCTTAGTCTCTCAAGAATGGTGCTACTTAAGGTTCCTAGATACTGAAATGATGGAATTGATGTCCTCTCACAAACTATATCTGTGTTTCTCTTCAGGGGAGTGGGGGGAAATGGTGATATACAAGCAGAAGAAACATTTCCTCTCCCTAGTTGTTGTTGTTTAGCATTTACATCATAATAGTGTCCAAAGACCAACTTCTAGTGCTGGGTAATTTTAATGGCTGGAAGGTCCTATGTGTTTCCCAGGTCTCTGGGCACTCCTGAGCAATATGATGCTACTAATGCTAACCACTGGGGGATTGATCCCTAGTCCAATCTGCAGGTTTCTGTGGAGTCCTGTTACCACTAGTATAATGCCTAGTGTCGGTTAAAAGAGTTGAGCGCTCAGGATTACAGCTGGCTGGAAATTTTCCAAAGAAACGTAGTTTAGTTGGGAAATACCAGTTTGGTTGTGTGAAATGTTTCTCTGAACTTAGTACAGATTTGACAAAACTTCTGCTGAAACAGAGGCGGGTTTCCTGGCAGGATGCGGGGTACCCATGTCTAGGGTCCTCAGCTCCAGGGCAGTCCCACCATGCAGACTGCCTAGGGACCATTGCGCTGCTAGGCTGCCTGCTCTGCTGCAAACTGGCAGGCCCCGCTGGACGAAACCAAATTCAGAAATAATAGAACATTCTGTGAACTGAAAACCCTGAGTTTCAGCCAGCTGTCCTCAGTCCCATGCGTCCCCTGCTGAATCCCTTCTCCACTAGAGCTGCTGACCACACCCTTGCGTCCCCTCCTCTTCTCACCCCCATCTCCACTCACTTCAATTCAGTAAAACTTTGTTGGCATGGCAAGTTGTCCAAGTGCTTTCAAAGGATAAAAGGGAGACAGACCCCTCATGTATGCATGGGAAATGCAATAGGTGTCCTCCTGCCTGGCCACATGCCCTCTGTAGGACTCCAGCCTGCATGGAAGCTGTGCTCCTGAAGGTTATGTAGCTTACAACGCTGAATTCACTGCTGCTGGTTTGGAACAGTTTACACAACATCCCACGGAAGCTCTTAGGTAGTCTAGCTATGCCCCATAGCCATTCTTCTTATTGTTTCAGTTTATCCATAAATCTCCCTTGTTCTTTTCAGTCCTCAATGAAGATATGACTCTTACCATTTGGCAAGTCATCCATGCTGCTTGGAGTCCTCCTTGCAGTGGCAGGAAGAAAAACAATTGAGCTTGGAGTTTGAACAGGGAGGCAGATAAGATCCCCATTAGATTTTCACAGCGCATGCAGAATACAATCCTCACTAATAGGTTTCTAGCACAGTCTGACAAGTCATTGAATTGCTGAGTGAAAAGGAGGGGAGGGAGAGGGAGAGGGAGAAGCTGATTTTTGTACAGGTCCCAAATTCTTCAAGAGAGTAAGAAGTGAAAGGCTGTTTCAGTGTGTGTGATCCAGGGAGATGTTTGTCAGAGATACAGGGAGCTAATTAAAATGTCACTATATGTACATGAGGGTGACGAGGCGGAAAGGGCTGCTTGCCTCTTTGGTTCAAGGGGCTCGGCTGTGTCTTTGCTCCTATCTACAAATTGTGTAATCTGCTGCAGCAAGTAATTTATGCTTTGGGGGTAGGAACGAGGCCACCGTGAGAGTCTGGCCTGTTCCTCTCTCCTGGGTATGGCAGAAAATAAATTAAATTTTTTCTTGCTCCACTGAAATTAATAGGGCGGTTTCACTCCAGCTGGGCAGTCGCAAGGAGGAATTTTCCTCCTCTCCCCTTGCAGTAAGTAGAGCTGCACTATGCCTTGCCTGGACCAAGTGCTGGCAGAGGCTGGGGCTGGGTTGTCTGTGGACTTCCCACAACTTGCCCTGGAGCTGGAACACACCCTGGGTACTGCAATATATAAGCACATGGATGTAATGAAAGCATCCTTCTCCTTGTAGCTTTGTTTAATAGCACTTGACTTAGCAATAGTGTGACTAAAGGTGATAGAATCATGTACCCTTCAGTAAGTTCTTGTACAAATAGCAGACTTGTTGTTTCAGGTGGCAAAAGGAGTATAACAGTATGGAATCAAATTGGGGGGGGGGGGGAATGTAGGTTGATCATCAGGGAAGTTGCCTTAGTGGTGAGATTAATTAGAATGCAGAATGATTGAAATTGGACTGGACAAAGCATTGGATAGTGAACTGACTTTAAGGTCAGAAGAAACGATCATAATCTAGTCTGACCTCCTGCACATTGCAGGCCACAGAACATCACTCACCCACTCCTCTAATAGACCTATGACCTCTGGCTGAGTTACTGAAGTCTTCAAGTCATGGTTTAAAGACTTCAGGTTAGAGAGAATTCACCATTTACACTAGTTTAAACCTGCAAGTGACCCATGCTGCAGAGGAAGGTGATTCTCCCCCTTTCTCCCCCCCCCCCCCCCCCCCCCCGCCCGCTGTGTCTCTGCCACTCTGACCTATGGTGATCAGTTGGACCCTGAGCATGTGGGCAAGACTCAGCCAGACACTGGGAAAGAATTCTCTGCAGTAACTCAGAGCCCTTCTCATCTAGTGTCCCATCACCGACCGTTCGAGGTATTGCTAGCAGTCGCAGATCGGCTACATGCCTTTGTAGGTAATCTCATCATACCATTCCTTCCAAAAATTTATTAATCTCAGTCTTGACGCAAGTTAGGTTTTTTGCTCCCACTGTTCCCCTGGGAAGGCTGCAATGAACAATCCTGCATTCACAGGGACTGTGCAGGTCAACATATAGGTCTCTTCTGTATCAAATATCTGTTATTTCTGGCATCGTTTGACACTTTGTAGGGATTTTGCAATAGAAACAGACATGGTACTTTGGTAACAGCATGCTTTTCCTCATTTCAGCTTGGCTGGTGGAAGGGACCTATATCATCAACCCATAATCTTCCCCATTCATGCCGCATTGCCTTCAGGCCCTTCATTATTATAATGAACCTCTTCATTGAGGAGGAATAGGTGCTGCTCCACCTTGGGCTCCTTTCATGCTGTTTTGAGTGCTAGGTGAATGCTAACCCCAAAGGGGTTTCTTTCCCTCTGAAGGACTTTGCTGTTACTGGGTAGGTTAGTAACACCTTCCCAGATGATTAAATGTTGGGCTGGGGAAGCCCCAAGGCTGACTGACTTCTAAAGCAAACGCTTGTGTCCCCCCTTGCACCTGAACACTTTAGTTAGTTTCTGGATGTCTAGTGTACAGAAATGGAGCTCCGATATGTAAATACATGAGGAGATGGGTTATCACACTTCCAGCCCTTCTCCAGACACCTCACTCAACTCTGAATTTCTCAAGACTAAGATGATCCAGGAAGCTAGACTTCAGGGGTAAGTTTAATTGCTACTGTTCAGTACATGGCTGGGGTTAAGAAGCCGATCTTCAGGTCCCAAATGACCATTGCAGTAACCTCCCAGTTCTTCTCTGCTACTTGCAGCTAATCAGGAACCGTTCATTTCCCTTCATTGCCAACAGCATCTCTTCTCCATAGGTAATCTTCCCCATTTTGTGCCCACAGCTTCTGTCCATTTTCACTGTTTGCTTCTGGCTAGGGCTATGTTGTTCCTCCAGGACTCTCCCTGTGTTGGCTTTAGGCTGCTGGCTATTGTTTGCCATATAGAATGGGAGATCATGTTAGCACAAGCAGCTTACATTTCCGTGGCTATCACCCAGCTGCTGAACGCTGCAGAGAATCAGGTCACTTGACTGGCAGGTCCTGACAGCAGAGTGGATTAGGCCTGATGAGTAGGGCCCTACCAAATTCACGGCCTTGAAAATGCATCACAGCCCGTGAAATCTGGTCTTTTTTCCGCTTTTACCCTATACTATTCAGATTTCATGGGGGAGACCAGCATTTCTCAAATTGGGGGTCCTGACCCAAAAGGGAGTTACAGAGGGGTCAGAGCTGGGCCCCTGGAGTGCGGTGGCTGCTAGCTGAAGCTCTGAAGGCAGCGCCGCTGCCAGCAGCAGCGCAGAAGTAAGGATGACATGGGATGGTATTGCCACCCTTACTTCTGTGCTGCCTTCAGAGCTGGGCAGCCGCAGAGCGGTGGCTGTTGGCCAGATGCCCAGCTCTGAAGGCAGCGCCTCACCATCAGCAGCACAGAAGTAAGGGTGGCAATACCATACCAGGCCATCCTTACTTCTGCGCTGCTGCTGGCAGCAGCTCTGCCTTCAGAGCTCCAGCCAGCGACCGCCGCCAGCAGCAGGACAGAAGTAATGGTAGCAGTACCGCAAACCCCTACAATAACCTTGGGCATAAGCTTTCATGGCTAAAAACCAACTGAAGTAATGTTTTTTTTACCCACGAAAGCTTATGCCCAAATAAATCTGTTAGTCTTTAAGGTGCCACCAGACTCCTCATTTTTGTGGCTACAGACTAACACAGCTACCCCTCTGATACTTGATACAATAACCTTGTGACCACCCCAAAACTCCTTTTTGGATCAGGACCCCTACAATTACAACACTGTGAAATTTCAGATTTAAATAGCTGAAATCATGAAATTTATGATTTTTAAACTCCTATGACCGGGAAATTGAGCAAAATGAATTTGGTAGGGCCCTACAGATGAGTGCTTTATGGCAAAAAGTTCCCTGACCTCAGCAATGCTATCCCCCACCCCATCCTCACCCCTCTTCTGAGTAAATAACCATTTGATTATTTTTCACAGAGGTGGGGGGGGCATTGTGCCCATTTTCCCTTTGTTTTTATCTCCAGATTGTTGTAAGTAAGCAGGGGGAGTTGCTGTAAGAAAAGGATGAGCCTTGTTACAAAAGAATTGCAGTCACGCAGCTGTGCAGTGAATATGTAAAGATTGTTCTGTGTGGCTTGTATTTCCTGGATTATTTTCTTTCTCCTCCCAACCTGACCTCAAATGAAATTCCTCCACTTCATCTGTTTCTTTGGGCTGGGCAATCAGCAGATACAATCTGGGTCTGTAGGGAATTGCATTGGCCTGGCATACAAAACAGTCGTGCAGAAATGAGGAGCCAAGAGTAGTGGAGAACAATACCAATAATGGAAGCGTAAGTGAAATGACAGGGAAATATGACTCAATAAGATTCATTGGGGATCAGATTCAATAAGTGTTAAAATGATGTGAAGTTTACGATCAAAGGCTTACCTCAAACGTTTTAATGACCGTCATTTAATCCCTTTAACGCAGATAGATAAGGAGTTAAGTGAAATCTACAGCACTCCTTCTCCCTCTGAACTGTTTATGAACCTGTTACTGGACATAGATCACTGGGAAAGGCTCTGGCTGGGTGTCAGCTATAGTAATTATTGAATTCTACATCATGGGCTACCATTCCTTATATACTGATTAGCCTACAAGGTCAGCAAAACTTAATGCAAAGGCCTAGCTCTTATGGGCCTAGGATATGTCTTGGAAGCAATATGTGATGTTGCTCAGAGGTTTTAAATGTGCACATTTCAAGTAAGAGATTGTGCGTGAGAGGTTGTTTGAGGTGGGGGGAAGTCATCAGTATTTTAGGTCCTTGTTTTCAATAGGATGTTGTGTAATTCCCAAAGGGTGCACTCCTCCAGCAGTCCCACCAGTGTAAGCTGTAGCACAGATCAGGCTAAGTTTGGCTCGGGCATTTTAACTACCATGTCATCTAACCCTGACTGAGCCCACCTGAGCCTTGTCCTCCTACAGCTTCCATTGGTGGAACTGCACTTGTTGGGAATTAAGAGATCTGAAAAATCCTAGTGTAGACACAGCAGAACAGTCTTCTCGCACATTCAGTGCTGGCTGCGCTTTACCCCCCTTCATCATCTTCCTTCTTGACTCCACCAAGTTTGGTTCATCTCCTTCCTATTTTTTCCAGCAGAGCTCTGAAAGAGAGCTTTGTGTGTCTGATAGTGGTCGATCAGTCAGTCAACTGCTCGGTGGGGCTGTTTGTGCTGAGATTTCTCTGTCTTTCAGCCATTTGGCCACTTCTGTCTGAGGTACTTGGAGCCAATTGTTCACTCACAGCTGAAGTTCTGAGTGTGTGGGGGTTTTGTATTTTGGAAGTATTTATTCCCCCCCCCCCCATACACACACACACACACACACACTCTGCTCATTATGCAAATGTGAACAATACAGTTGAGTCATCAGGCCCCTGTCCCCCCACACACTTCCTCCGAAAACAGCCACTTTCCTCTCTCATTAAACACTTAGTCTATGTACACATATTTTTCGCAGCTGTAGAGAAACAAGCAGAGGGGGCTCTTTCTCTACTCACTGCTCTAGGCTTGTTGACCTGCTGGAAGCAAAAGAGCTGCTGCTGCTGCATTGTTTAAGGCAGTGTTCCAGCATTGTCAGTGCATGATTCAGACATACTGGCAGAGTTAGTATCAAGCGGGTAGGGAACAGGCAGAATTGCCCAGGGGCTGTGGGACATCTTGTTTTCCTCTTCCACTGAGCATTGCTGTACTGTAGCGGTATTGATCAGTTTGGAAATAGGTAGGTGATAAATGGAGATTTCAGGTTATTTTGGTAGCTGTCACTGCAATGGATGGAACTGTTTAAATCTAGCCTAGAATATTTCACCTTTATTTCTCTGTGTTCTCTCCTACCCTGGGACGAGTCTGTTTCCTTACTGCTAACACACAGTAACAACTGAGCCATGCAAAGGGTCTTATTCCTCACCTCTTGTTCCTAGCGTCCCCTCATACTCTACAGTGGAGCGCTCACCTAGTTATTCACCCCTAAGTTCTCTCTCCCCTGCTAGCTCTCTCTGCCTCATCATCTAATGTGAAAGACTTTTGCCTGTCTTGTACAAAGGGGATTCTCTAGGGTGCATTTCACATCTGCTAAGAATTGTGCAGCTACACGTTTAAGAGAAACCTTGTGAGAAGCTGCCATATCCACAAGAGTTCTGCAGCAGTGCTGAACAAGCTAGTTGGCCTGTCGTGCACAGGCAGTTGCATCTAACCCCCATGACATAGTGGGAAAGTCTCTTTACAATATTAGCACCAGAAGTCAGTATCCCACCTCACCCCAGTTCCCTGTCATTCTTTATTGTCCTGTCATTTTCCTAGTGCCTGTTCTGAGAGCTCAGATGTTGACCGCTTGAGATCTGACTTGTGGTAAATAATGCATAAAAGATGAAGGTAGGGGACGGATTGAAAGCCAAGTTTCTCACTCTTTGGGGTGCCTGCTGCAGTCACTCACTGTTTTATTGCAGGAAGCAGAGAGTGAACAGCTACCCACACTAGAATTGACCATACAGTGACACACACACCTGGGATAGTTTCTCATTTCCAAACCCTCGGCTAGAATGAACAAATTGGTAATGCACTCGCCTGAATCAGAGATTACTCTGTGGGTGTTACTTTAGTTAGGGGCTTTAGAATCTGTGAGAGACCCATCAGCAGCAGATGCACATTCCAGCAAAAACATTCCCATCCATGAGGCATACATTAAGCTGACTCCTCCGGGAGCTTGTGGACAATGATTGGCTCGTGGTGTCTAGTGTCTCTTGTTTGCTTATTTCCCTATGTCTGGGTGAACCAGCTTATTTCTAGACAGTAAAAAGCTTTGCGAGTGCTGATGCAAATAACTGTTCATGGGAGTGTTTGCATCAGAGAGGCTTGGGCTTCTTGGCTCTTTGTGGGTTGGGAGGTGGATGGAGTGAGGTTGTTACAGTGGAGCAGGAGAAAAAGATCTTCAGTAACAAGGAGAAGTGAGTGGGGATGGTGTGTGCTGCCACCGCCACAGTCAGCCCAGCAGCACTTCAGTGCCAGGGATGCACCCGAGTATGAGAGTGTTCCTGGCCAAACTCCATGTGGAGAGGAGGGAGAAAGTTCTTCTGAGACCTGATGACTAGTGGCAGTGAAGAAGAGCCAGAGACTGGGGAAGCTCAATGGACAGGGGGAGTGAGGATGGCAGGCATGTGCTGGGCTGATTGGAGAATATCGCAGGAGCCAAGGTCCAAGGAGTGGAGCAATGGTACCTGGAGAATAGAGCGACAAACCCCATCCTAAAAAAATAGATTACTGTTGAAATTAAGCAAATAGATTTTGTGTCATTGAGTATATGAACCATAGCTGGAGAGGGGAGGAGGGGTGGGAGCGGAGGAACAAGGAGTATTCCATGGCAATAAAATAAATTAATGTTGCCATGGAATTTAGGGGTTGTTGCTACAGAACTTGTTTTCATTGTGCTGCAAGGTAAGCACACGGGGCCCTGATGATAGCAGCTGCTGTGCTAAAATGCTACTTGGAGGAAGTGGTTGAGGGGGACGTATTTGATGTTACACGCGCAGGAAAGGGTTCTGTTTTGACATACATCCACAGCACCGTGTTAGATTTCTGTTTGACCATCCATGAGGCGTACATTAAGCTGACTCCTCCAGGAGCTTGTGGACAATGATTGACAAGCCCAAAGCCCTCTTCTACCAACCCCCAAATTGCCACCATCACCCTGTTGCTGTGCTTCTCTGAATAGCATAACATGGGATTGGAGCCCTGCTGAATACACTCAGCCGCCATATCAGATCATCTTTGCTTCCAGAGGTTTATTTCTTGCTCCTCCTCAGAAAGGGAAAGGTGCCCATGGTATTTTTAAAGCTAGCATCTATGTACTGTGTCACTGCTCTTCACATATTTCTCTGAGATGGTAGTTCCCATCAGTGTGTCTAGCATTTGTGTGCCATTTCTGCATCTGTGCTGTCGTTTTCCTTTTTACCAATAGGCTGTTCATCACATGACCTACCTAAAGCCTGCATCATCTCCACTGATGAGCCTCATTGGGTCGGCAAAGGTCTTGAATTGTGATGTGCTGATAGAAACCCTGTGTGCCACCGTGCTGCTCAAAAAGTCAGTCCAATGTATGGTGTGTGGAATTTTACCTTCACCTGGCAGTAGGGAAGTTTGTGCTTTTACTGAAGATCTCAGTGGACATGACATGCAGTGTAAGACTAGATGATGTGAGTGCAGAGTTTCTGGGACTGTACCTGGAACGCTCCCCCTTTGCACCTCCTTGGAGGAACTCCATCAGCACCAGCCTGCTGCAGCTGCACAGAGGAGGGTATATGTGGGAGATGGCTGTCATGCTCCACCTTCCTTACATTTTCATACCATGAAACCACGGAAGGGAAAGGAAGTTGTCAGCCATGCTCCTGTGACAGCACACAGGTTTTCCAGTGTATTGATTACAGGGTATTGCTTCTCCAGTCCATATGTGAAGAACAAGGGGTGCTGGCTGACCTGTTGTACTGCTGACCCAGGATGCACTAGCAAATGTGTTCACTGGTTTGACCCCTGATCCATGTGGCATGGAGCCATGTCCACTCTAACTGCTTTATGACACTTCAGCAGCACAATGCATCATCCTCTTTGTTTGTTTTAGTCATCTGTTGTCTTGTTGCCTTCTAAGATTGTCCCACTCCCTTCCCCAAAGAGCTTATGACATTTGGGGGGAGGGATAGCTCAGTGGTTTGAGCATTGGCCTGCTAAACCCAGGATTGTGAGTTCAATCCTTGAGGGGGCCATTTAGGGAACTGGGGTAAAAGTCTGACTGGGGATTGGTCCTGCTTTGAGCAGGGGGTTGGACTAGATGACCTTCTGAGGTCCCTTCCAACCCTGATATTCTATGATTTTTGTTACATGTTTACAAAGTGCTTGACTTAGTGGGTCCCCAGTCCCTGGTTGCAGCCTTTTGGTGCTACCACGATCCAAATGAAATTGTTTGCTCTAACAAGTAGCAATATCATGCCATGTATAGAAATAAGATAAGCTCTCTGCCTCAACGAGCTTGCAAATGTAAGTTAAACATACTGTAAGACAAGGGCTGAAAAAAATAACCGCAAACCCACAATCCCTAAGGGGAAAGGACAGTATGCTGGGCATTCGGGGGAGAGGTTATAACATGTTCCAGTATGTGTTTTTGTTTTTGCACCCTTGAGGTTATAGACATTTGAATTCTCATGTTATAGTAACTTGGGGGGGGGGGGGGGGTTGTTTTTGTTTTTTATTGGCACAGGAGATGCAGTTGCCGTCCCATGTATAGATTAGTGGCCAGTGCTTGTTTTCTATGACAATTACCATTTTATGGTCGGCTGCTGGAGCTGGCCTTGGCCAGGGGCCCCCACATACAATTCTAAGGTTCTCCAGGAAGATGGATTTTGAACCAACCGCTAATAATTAATTACTATTTGATCCAAAATTCTGTTTGATATATGTGAAGTACCAAAAGATATCTTGTCATTACTATGGCGTGGTCCTGATAGAACCAAAGTGACCCAAGAATAAAATGGAAAGGTTATGGCTTTTGGACTTCAAGACATTATTCCTAAGAACAATACTATTAGGCCACAAGAGTACATTCTAGAATGATTTGCAATAAAAGAAGAATGTACAGTGCGGGAAAAGCAGGAGCTTGTGGTATACTAATGAGAAGGAAAGTAGGTGAGCGATTAAGTTGGGTATGTGATAAAGACTGGAAAAATACCTTGGAGTACAAGGTGACGAAACAAGATGGAGCGTGATAAGCCTGACAGTTCCCTCTGTGGTTTTGCTCCCCACTCACCAAAAGCCTTTTTTAAACTATAGTTTTCCGACATGCTGAGTGGGGGATTATGTTTGCGTTCATGATGATGCATGTATTTTAGTTGCCATTGGGGTTGTGAAAAAGTTATTTAAAAAAACAAATAAACAAGCCAGTGTATGTATTCAGGATCATTCTGCACTCAAGTTTTTTAACTTCTCTGCCACTCTGAAATATTTAAATGAAGGTAAATACACGTTTGAAAGCATTTTTCTGCTGGAAACATTGGTTTTCATTTAATTTGTGTGTAAATGAAAATTTTGCTACAAAAGGTTAAAATGGATTTGCTGGACCATGTAGGTTATTGTTTTGTCTATTAGGAACCAATAAGAAAGTTATAGAAAACTGTGCTGTCAGAGAGGCGGGTATAACTGATTACTGTTGGGTGTAATCAGATTTCATTGGATATTGAAGAAAGGGGAGTGGGTTGACTTAACAGATTTTAAGGCCAAAAGAGGGACCATTTATTATGATCTGCTGCATAAAACAAGCAACAAAATTCCATAGTGATTCCTGCATCTAGTCCAATAACTTGTGGTTGATCCGGAGAATGACTTTTAGTAAGTCATCAAATATTGATTTAAAGACTCTGGATGGAGTGATTGAGTATTTATCAGTGCCCTTGGTTATCCATCCCCATGGGTAATTACTCTGTTAAATAGTTGTCTTATTTACAGTCTGAACTTTGCTGACTTCAACATCCAGCCATTGGATCTTGTTATGCCTTTGCTCAATTAAAGAGCCCTCTAATATTATATATATCCTCCCTGTGTAGGTAATATATGCCATGATCAAATTGCCTCTTAACCCTCTCTTAGTAAGTTAGGCTGAGTTCCTTTAGTCACTCGTAAAGCATGTTTTATCTTCAAGTGAGAATCCCTAAGGGTATTCACTGTGGGTGCATGGGTGCTGTGTGTGTCAGGGACTGAAAATTCTTCAAGAGCAGTGTCTGTTGGTCCACACCTGTGCCCTGCACCTCCTTGTGCTTTCATTTGAGGGCATAGAGGGCAGTGCAGTGATCATGCCCCAGTTCTTTTTCTGCTGCTCGTAGTCTGGGATGGAACCTGCTGTGTCTGTTTTTGGGATTTCAAGCCCCTTATGGAGCTTTCCTTGAGTTCACATTTAGATCTGAGACCCTACCACTCCACTCCTATTTGTCCGGAACTGCTGGGTGTTGCACTGCCGGTGTCCAGTACTGGTGGTTTGGAGTCTTCCTCCAAACACCAGGACTCTGTGAAGTGGAGACACAGGACAGACAAGGCAAACTTGCCCACAAGAAGAGGGAAAAATCCCCACATAAGTCCTCAAAAAAGAGGCCCACTTCACTCCTTACTCCAGTTCTGTGCCCCGAAATGGACTCATGCAGAGCAAAGTTACTGATGGTACCAGGAGCTCACAGTGCCCCAAAACTGTGCATGGACAGACGGTTAACAACACCTGTGCCTCATGTGGACAGGAGGGACTGTTTCTCCCCTGTGCCAGTGGTACCACCAATGCACAGACAATCTGTCTCTAAGACACAGCCCAGGACAGCAGGCAGTTCGCCTTGGGCAGGCCCTCAATATGCTCTCCTGGAGAATTTAGCTATCTGTCCATTCCTGGAGTCCCCAGTTTTAGTGGTTCAGATACTGTTGCAGGAGGTACCCACTCCCTCAATCCAACATTTGCTGGTGGTAGGACCTAGCCGGAAACTCTTTCCTCACCACCTGCTTCTCGTGATCTCATCGCACTGTACACCCAGCCCCAATGATGGAACAGGTACATTCATCGGACAAACGCCAGCCTGTACAAATGCTTCCTCCAGCTAGCCGATGGAGGTTTATCAATCTAGGCAAGGCTTCCGATCCACTCTACCTCCCCGTCCTCACCAATAGCAACTCTGGCCCAACAGTCAGTGGTACTCTCTGTGGGGGCACCTCCATTCCCCTATGATCCATCACATCAACCTCATTGGAGCCCCTGGGATCCATGCTTCCAGGCATTCCAGTGTGAGGATCCTGAATTCTGCTCCCAGCAGTGGCCATCACTGGTGAAAAAGCAGAGTTTCTGTGGGAGCAGTTGATGGATAAGGATCAACTGGCCTCTCCCTCACCTCCAGATGATTTTAACCAGTACCAGGACCTTCTCAGGAGAATTTCAGATACTCTCCAAATTCCTTTGGCACAGGTCCAGGATTCAACCCACAAACTGATAGACATACTTTAGACAAGTTCATATTAACACCCTCACAGTTCATCGGGGTGGACCTAACTCAGTCACAGCAAGGGCCTACTTACCTCTGGACTAATTCCTAGAAATGAGGGATCTCAACAGTCAGACTCTTTCCAATTTTGCCACATCCTTCTTGTAGTGTGGGGCCCAAAACTGGACACAGTACTCCAGATGAGGCCTCACCAATGTCGAATAGAGGGGAATGATCACGTCTCTCGATCTGTTGGCAATGCCCCTACTTATACAGCCCAAAATGCCGTTAGCCTTCTTGGCAACAAGGGCACACTGTCGACTCATATCCAGCTTCTCATCCACTGTAACCCCTAGGTCTTTTCTTGCATAACTGCTGCCTAGCTATTCGGTCCCTAGTCTGTAGCAGTGCGTGGGATTCTTCTGTCGTAAGTGCAGGACTTGCACTTGTCCTTGTTGAACCTCATCAGGTTTCTTTTGGCCCAATCCTCTAATTTGTCTAGGTCCCTCTGTATCCTATCCCTACCCTCCAGCGTCTCTACCACTCCTCCCAGTTTAGTGTCATCTGCAAACTTGCTGAGAGTGCAGTCCACGCCATCACCAGATCATTAATGAAGATATTGAACAAAACTGGCCCCAGGACCGACCCTTGGGGCACTCCGCTTGATACTGGCTGCCAACTGGACATGGAGCCATTGATCACTACCCGTTGATCCCGACGATCTAGCCAGCTTTCTATCCACCTTATAGTCCATTCATCGAGCCCATACTTCTTTAACTTGCTGGCAAGAATACTGTGGGATACCGTATCAAAAGCTTTGCTAAAGTCAAGGAATAACACATCCACTGCTTTCCCCTCATCCACAGAGCCAGTTATCTCGTCATAGAAGGCAATTAGGTTAGTCAGGCATGACTTGCCCTTGGTGAATCCATGCTGACTGTTCCTGATCACTTTCCTCTCCTCTAAGTGCTTCAGAATTGATTCCTTGAGGAACCAGTCTATGCCTGGGACCTGAACCTCGTCCTTTGTGTCCTCATGGGACCACATTGTGACCTGTTAGCCTCTTGTTCCTTCCTGCAACTGTCCTTCAAAGTCGCCTTTCTGTTAGCTATTCCCCTCTCAGAGATTTGCAGACCAGCCACCTGGGGCTCTGTGCACACTTTCACCAGGCATTATGCTCTAGTCCAAATTTCAGCTGCAGATGCTTCCTTTGGCTCAGAGATTCTCCACTCTGTGGTAGAGCATCCTTCCTCTCACCCTCCTCCTCAATGAGTACTGTTTTGGAGTCGCCCACAGTGAGTATCCATAGGGATGAGTACTTAAAGAAGAAAGGAAGGTTACTTACCTTATAGTAACTGGAGTTCTTCGATATATGTGGTCCCAGTCGGTATTCACGACACATCCTCCTTTCCCTCTGCTCAGGTCAACCTGATTTGTAGTAGAGTTGGGGGGGGGGCTGTTGGTCCATGCCGCTCTTTATGCCCCCGGATGGAAGCACCAGGAGAAACAGGGTTTAGGCGTGGACCAACAGACGCTGTCGTTGAAGATTTTCTGGTCCTGGGTGCACGGAGCATATGCATACCCACAGTGAATAGTCAGAGGGACCACACATCCGACACTTCCATGCTAGTTGGTTATTTCCCGTTAACAATGATCTTTTGATATATATCAATTCACCAGTATTTAATCCACTTAGTATGTGATATATTGATGTTTGTACTGTGCTAATTTTAAAACAGAATGTCTTGTGGTATTAAGCCAAATGCTTTACAGAATTCTAAGTATATTTTGTCAACACCATTACCTTTATCAACAAAATTTGAAATCTTGTCAAAGAACAATATCTAGCTTATTTGCCAAGACCTATTTTCCATGAAACTGTGTTGATCAGTAATAATTATATTTCAGGTCCTTTAATTCTTTGTTCAGATTTATGATCTGGAAAATGGACAGGCACCCGATGACTTGGTTCTGTATAAAGCTGGCTAGCTCATTTTTCATTCTTCACTGTGTTGAACTCACTAGATATAGTGGTTTCTCATTCTAACTGTAGTAAATGTGAAATGTGCTGATCAATACTGCAAATGGGTGATTAGCGATTACCAAACACGGTGTGAATTTGTCTGACTCAACATGTCTAAAGTTAGAGGAGGTGGAAGAAAAGAAGCAATTGAATGGATTGATGTAGTGAAAAGAGATAATTCTTCTAACGCAACATGTAAACATTGTCAAGAGTTGTTAAACAGGAAGATCGTAAGGAGTCATGCTCCTTTCAGAATGGTTAAAACGTTGTTTTCTCTGAATTCTCCAAGATCAAGTCTGCTACTTTTTTGGATCACTTTTTCGATGAAATGAAACTTTGCCCGTTGAAGTGGAAGAGCAGAACATAGATGAGTTTATGCAAGTAAGACATTTTTATGCCATTGTTATGGTCATGCTGTCATGAGTGGCTCATGACCATGAGTGCCAACCTCAGGGCAGACTGTCAAGAAGCAGGGCAGAGATCCCAAATTGGTTCTATGTGCTATAATTAGATTTCACCAACCGGGTAACAAATGTGAACTCCTAAAGCACAACAACGGTCATACCATGGAGTCACAGACAGTCCTCTTGGGCATTCCAGTCTATCTTGGCACCCAAGCAAGCTGGACTTTGTGATAGCTGGTTGCTATACTACACCGAAGATCACAAAATATTCAAGTTGCTCCCAGTCCCACAGACCAGTCACTTCCTCCAGGTCAGTTTGTACCTTAGATCTCTCACCAAAGACAGTGCTTGTAGCCAGTCCTGTAATAAACAAACTAAAGATGTATTTTAAAAAGTGAGAAAGAAATGAGTTATTACAATGTTAAAGCAGGCAAACATATATAGACAAATGAGTTACAGTCAGAGTTGTTGTAATCTGTCAGCTCTGAATGTCTTTTAGGGCTAATCCAGGTTGGCCTTGGGGATCTCTGCTTCTGTTTCGTAGTTCTGGTCCTGTCAGAGTCCAAACAGCAAAAGAGATGAAAAATTTTCTTATCTCAGGTATTTTTATTTCCTTCTTCCAGAATTCAGGCTGATGGGACAAGCCCCTTTGCACGTCATGGGTGTGAAGGGGCAATTAACAAAGTCTGTGTATTATGATGTCCCACAATGGCCCATTTAGTTTTGATAAGGCTTCTTGACGGTTAGAGGGTCCCTCCTGACTGGGTTCACACTTTCAAAGCAAACATTTTTATAGTCGTAAAGCAAAAACTTTAATATTACCTTTTAGCATGTGATAGAAATATTATACCTGAGATTAATGCATGCAGAAACTTACAAGCATTTCATAAAGACTAAACACATTGTTATAAGTTCAGTACCTGTCTTAACCATACTAACATACAGTTGAAACAGACTGGTTTCCAGCAATGAATTTGTCAGTGCCTGGCTGAGGCCTAAAGCCTTGGAGAGAGCTGGTGCCTGGTCTGCCAGCATCACAGTTATTATCATAGCTACATTTCAACTATGGTTTTTAAGTTACTATGTTCTAGGATGCCCAGCAGGTATTCAACATTGGCTTTGTTCAGGAGTTGTTTTTGTTTATCAACAGGAGTTGTTTTTGTTTATCAACACATGTCAAAAATCAGTTAGTGGTTATGCCATTGAAAACAACTGAAAGGCAATGGAACTGAATATAAAAGGATGCAGCCTTCTTTTATGCCAATACCTCCACTTCCAATGTACCACAGAATTAGCAAATAAAATAAATGATTGAAGGACTTTTAACTGGATCTACTTCAAAAAGATTTAAATTCAGTTCCGCTTCTAAATGCTGCAAATGAAGAAGTGGAAGAAAAATTAAGCAACTAAAAGACATTGACATTAAGAAAGGTGGTTGGTCAAACATGAGGAATGACCGTGTAATGGTTACAAAAATCCACAGAGGCAAAAAGGATTTGATCCTACATCCAAAAACATTACTGGAGAGCAATACGTCCTATACTTGAAGATGCCCTCCAAGAATGCACAGTAAAATATGACAAGGAGTGCTTGCCATTTGTGCAGACAACAGAAATAAAATGGAAAATATGAGAGAACTTACATGCAGCAGCCTGAATTTCTGATTTATGGGTGTGCATCTTGTTGGGAGAGAAGTGGTATTTGACACAGTCCAAAAGTATGTTGTAGAAGTTCAGAAACTTTTGCACAACAACCATCTACCTCCTGGTTGGTTAACTAAAAATAATGAATGCCCTTTTTTTCTCATATGCACCACAAGTTGATATCTAGATTGTTCGGCCATCTAACTGCTGCATCATCGAGGGTAGAAAGGTGTTGCAGTCCACCCTCCAATCTTCTAATTGTGCACTACTCAACCTCATATTTGACCATCTGCATTGCTGCTCTGAAGTCACACTGTGAAGATTGGGTTAAGTCAAATTTCCACATCGTGACAGCCTCTTTGGTCATTCCAGTCAGTGGCCCATTAAGCCTAGTCCAGGATTTGCATCCCAGGTGCAAACAGGGTGGATGTAGGTTATAACTTCTGAAATTTCATCAGCAGGCCCATCTCTCTATCCCAGAGGTGCTGCCACTCTGCGAGAACATAGCTGTCAGCATGATATGCCATTGTTCATCTGAGGTTGGCACAGGGCTAGCAGCACTGGACATGAGTGCATGAAGGGATGCTGCCAAAGGACATTGCAAAGTCAGTTGGGGCAAGTCAGCAGGACCTGCAGATTGTAAGTGTTTTCTTCTGGAGGCAGGCAGATCTTCTTATAGGAAGTGTGTGTTGCTTATTTGCACCTATTGGAATCATTGTCAGTCTTGTGTGAGCAGGTTGTTTTTATCCTTCATAGCTCTGAATGCAGTTTTACGGGGAATGGCATCTTGTCAAAGTTTTGAGGGAGCTATATAAGCCAACACATATAAATTAGCTGTTAATGAGTGGCTATGGCATCCACTAATGATATGGCTGGCCGTACTCCATTCTATAGCAACAAGATGTGTGTGCTGACTTCTGCCCTAAACTGCCGCACAATGTTCTGCTGGAGCAAATACCAGAACCAGGCTGAGGTTTGTAAAACATTTGCCTCTGTGAGAGGTGATCTTTTTCTTGAAGTATTCTAGAAAGGACCAGTAAGTTAGACTGCAATCCAGTTTGACTCCTAAATAAGTGACAGCTGGCTGTAAAAGGGAATGGACTATCCTCAACATGACTGTAAGGGGTTGATTGGCCAGGCGATTGTTCAGATGGATGTTGTGGCCACCGTCTTAGGGTACATGTACACTACCCGCCGGTAGACGTGATAAATCGATCCCCGATCGCTCTGCCATCGACTCCTGTACTCCACCGCAGCGAGAGGCGGAAGTGGAGTCGACAGGAGAGAGGCGGCAGTTGACCCCGCGCCCCGAGGACGCGAGGTAAGTTGACCTAAGATGCGTTGACTTCAGCTATGCTATTCTCATAGCTGAAGTTGCGTATGTTAGGTCGATTTCCCCCCCGCCCAGCCCCCCAGTGTAGACCAGGCCTTAGACTCACTTACCTTTGTCAGTGGAGACTTACATTATGTGGCCAGAGCATTCATGTCCTGGCAGAGTGATCCTTGGATATCATGTAGATCCTTACCCACTTTAGCGAGACAGATGTTATCTGCACATACGTACTTATCAACTTTAGTTATTGGTAGGTCACAAGTATATATGTTTAAAAGGATTGGAGCTGGAATAGAACTTTGTTGAAGTTGGTTACAGAGACACCTGAGCTGGCTGATTTGTCTCCAGCTTTCAAGATGAAGCTCCGATACATTATCATTTCCATAATGAATTGCACCATGAGCTTACAATGAATAGTAGCATTAGCCCCACATGCCAGACAGTATCATATGCAACTGACAAATCCATCGGAACAGTGCCATTATGGTCAAATGATGCCCCAGTTTCCTACTAGAGCACCAGGAAGTTTGTCTGTGTATTTGCATCCCCTTACCATAAGTAAGGTGAACTTTAGACTGAAGAGGAAACTTGATGAAATCATAGCCTGCATGTTATACAACAAGGAATTCTTCAGAGAGGCACTGTATTTTGAACGAGGTTTTGGAGGGACGTGATAGATTACATGTTGACTCTACTTTCATGGACTCACTGGAAGCCTGGCTTAATTTATGGTAATTAACAACAAAACTGAAACTACCCAAAGACAAAATGGAAAAAATTATTCAGAGAAACTATGGAACCTTTCCTTTAATTTGCCGATGTGACTGATCCAAAATATAAAAGTCATGGATTGATCCCAGAAAAAAATAGAGGTTTAAAAACATGGCTGCTGAATATAATCCTGAATTCAGTTGTTTGTTTCTAGTATTTAAAATAATAGACTATCCAGATTTCTACTACAAATCTATGTTTGTGAAGATAATTGTTTCACTGTTCACTGCATTCAACACAGTGGAAAATTGTGGAAGTAAAATCATGGAGGACAGGACAGTTGGGAATGAGAATTTTGTCATTTTAAAAAAAAATTGCAGTCTTGTCCACACAACTTCGCATCTGTCAAGCATGTTTTTGAGCATATTCAGGTTCATTTGGTCTAAACTTTGTAATATGCTAGGTGCTGAACAATCAGATACCTTGTTAAAGATGTATTGAGATCTAAGAACAGGTACTGGAGAAGTAGTAACTCTAGTTAGTTAGTAAACTGCGGACTCTGTTGTTGTATTTTTGTGTTTTACTTAAACTTTTCATTTTGGATAATGTGTGCCTTTTTATGTTCAAGGAATAAATACGCTTACACAGTGAATCACGTAATGCGTGTGTTGCATTTCTTTTCATAAGACCTTTGTGCATGTTTTCAGTGTGCCCCCCCCCCCCCTCCAGGGTCTAGGTGAATACAGTCATGTCAGTCTAGGTGAATACAGTACAATTACTCATTGGAAAGGTGGATAGGTAGCTAAGGCCTTGTGGAAGGGTGGACTAGGTCCGGAGGCCTCATGGCCCTGTGTCACCCTGCCCCAGAATAGAGCAGAGAGAAGTCCTCCAGGCAGCCTAGAGTGGCTGCAGAGGAGCAGTCAATCAGAGGGGCTGATGGAGCAGCCAATCTGGGGCCAAAAGGGCCTTTTATAAGACAAGCAGCAGAGCAGAGAAGTTCAGTTGCTGTGTGGAGCTCGAGGCGTGAAGACGTGGTGCCTGGAAGAGCAGCAGTACCATGGACAGCTCACTGTGATGAGCTCACTGAAAACAGGACTGAAGTGCCAGGAAAGCTGCTGAAGACTGGGTGCCTGGCTGGCGGGAAGAGCAGCAGGACCAGTGGAAGATCACTTCGGGCAGGCTGAAGCCCAGAGGGACTGAGTATAGAACCTGTGCAGGCCAGCGAGAGTACCGAGATGCGCCCTGCTGGTCTGGTTGAAGACTGAGCTCAGAGAGGCCTGCTAAAACAGCACCAGCTGCGGGTACTGAGCTAGGCCCCGGCTGGGTGGTTGAAGAAGGCAGTGCTTCAGTGTAGCCTTAGTGCTACAGCCCCATACCAAGTCCATGCTAAGAACTTGGACTGTATACCCCAGAAGGGGGGATAGTGTGTGCTGCTCAGCCAGAGGGCTGAGTTGCCAAAGACCCACTGAGAGAACCATCGGCCAGGGGGCACTCACTAGAGGCAGATGCCACCCCGTTGTAAGACCAAAAACCAAAAGAAAGCTCACCCCCAACCAACCAAAGGGGTCGCCCGCGAGAGTTGGATGCCACCCCAAAAAAAGACTGTGATCGCAGGCATATCCGCCAGAGAAAGGAGGCACTCGCGAGGGCTAACCCTGTTACCGGCTTTGTCTACATGGAAGATTATTTTCAGTATAAGCTAAGATGTGAATCTAACCTGATATAATTTATATTGATACAACCCCTCATGTGGACACTCTTATTTTGGTATGAGAGTGGGGTTCTTTGATTTAGTTTGTCACTTGGGTAGCGAGGTTTAAGCTAAACCAAACTCTTGCAGCAGAATAAGTATAACCCTGGTTTATATTGATATAATTATATTGGTTTAGCTGGTAAAACTTTCCCATGTAGGCAAGGTCCATGTTGTCATCCTTGTTCTGACTGCATAATATAACCCAACACACTTTTCTCTCACTCTCTTTTCCCTTCCATTCTCACTTTTTACATCCTGGTACATTACAGTTGAAATTCCCTTTGTAGCCACCCAGGATTTTTCTCATGTGCTGAGGTTTTCCAGGGTCTCATCAAGATGACAGGTAAAGCAACAGTAAGTTACCAGCTCTTACTTTCTCAAGCTGTACATAGCTAGTAAGGAGGAGTATTGATTTAGTTTTGATGCCATGTATTTTATAAATATGCATGAGGATTTGGGGTTATTTAACTGTGCTTTTTAATTCTCCTTGCATTGCTGACTCTTTCAGTCAAGGATTTCTTTGTATGCACAGCAAGCTGCTGTGTGACAGCCCTGTTCTCACTGGTTGGGACCTTTCCAGTGTTTGTTAATCCCAAGTCTGCAGAAACGTTAGTGTTCAAAGAATAAAAGGATGAAGTATCTCTCTTCTGTGTGAGGAACAGAGCCTGTCGCTCTCAGGAGACTGGAACAAGCAGGCATGGGACCAAGGGGCACCTCCCTCCCTCCAGGGGGAAGGAAGAACAAAGGAGGCACCTGATTCCCTTCCTCCAGGAAGAGGAGAGAGGTTCATTTAGCTGAGGGTTCTTAAAGAGTGCTTAAATGAAGGACATAACCTACAGAAATGGAGAAAAGGACAGAGATTCTTCGGGGAGGGCAGGAAAATGCAGCAGCATCCATTTCCATTGGGAAGGTGGAAGTGGTAGAAGCCTCTGGTCTATGTTTGGAATGGCGATTCACAGTTCCCTTGCTCTGGGAAGAAAAGAGCAGACCAAAGAGGTATCTATATCTTCAACACAGTTAAGTGAAACTAGTGAACAATGCTAGTAAACACTGTAGATAGCTATATGGATAATTACTAAGAACCCATGGTTAAATTGTGTATGTGTCTTGTGTGTGTGTGTGTGTTTGTACACTCTTACAATAATGAGGTGTTTGGAGCCGCCCTCCTGACTTTCCCAGACAAAACAATTCATTATAAGGGGAGTTTATCTCCTCATTAGGAGTGTGTGAGTGGTGGGGGGATGGTGGCTGTGGAAGATCATATCTTCCCACTTGGAAAAGCAAGATTAGTGGTGCTTCACTGACCACAGAAAGTGGCTGCAGCAAAAAAATAAAAAGAGGAATTTGGGATTCCTCTTCATCTTTCTCTCCCCCTCCCCACGTAAGTGATAATTTCTTTTTCTCCCCCCACTCCCTTTGCTCAGCCAGAGCAGAGGAGCAGTGGGAAGTAATAATCCCCTGGCAATGCATCATTTAGCACCTGTCTGATTGGTGGAGTGGCTTCCTTATTAAAGATTAGCTCCATGGAACCTGTTTATATGGCGTGAATGTTTTCTGTAAAGCTCAATAGGAAATTATTCCATTGCTGACAGCGGTTGTCAGAAGTGGGTCCTCCAAACTATTCAGAGTCTGTTGCATTTTCCGCAGTGGTGTTGAAAAAAGGTTAGTCTTTTCTACACTAGAAGTTAAACCCTTTCCAACACTAGTTCAGAGAACCTATTGCTGACAACCACTGTCAGCAGAGGGTTAGTTTCCTAGTATAAATGTGACTTAATGGGAATGAAAGACCATTGAAAGGTACTGAAACAATTCAGGACTTCCACTGCACTTCACTGCCACGCTGTAAGTGTAGACATATCCTGAGTTCAGAGCTCCCTGAGTTCCAAGCATTAGACCACAACCTAGTGAGCCTAAGCAGTATGTGATTTTCTTTTCTTTCTTTTACCCAACCATCCCCACTCTGAATCCTCTTGCCATGTTTGTTTGAACATGTGATTGTTAGCCTGCATTTCACATTCAAATCCCTTCCTCTGTGGGGTTTGTACAAAGTGCATTGCATTCCATAGAGCATATCCAGTTTGGTGCTGGGTACAAAAGAAACACCTGTATTGAAAATGTTTCAGAGTAGCAGCCGTGTTAGTCTGTATCCGCAAAAATAACAGGAGTACTTGTGGTACCTTAGGCTAGGTCTACACTACAGCGGGGGTCCGACCTAAGATACGCAACTTCAGCTACGTGAATACCGTAGCTGAAGTTGCGTATTTTAGGTCGGCTTACCTAGCGGTGAGGACGCGGGAAAGTCGACCGCTGCCGCGCTGCCGCCGACTCCGCTGCCGCCTCCTGCCGAGGTGGATTTCCGGAGTCGACGGCAGAGCGATCAGGGATCGATTTTACCGCGTCTTCACTAGACGCGGTAAGCCGATCCCCGATAAACCGATTGCTACCCGCCGGATCGGCGGGTAGTGAAGACAAAGCCTAAGAGACTAACAAATTTATTAGAGCATAAGCTTTCGTGGGCTACAACCCACTTCTTCGGATGCATATAGAGTGAAACATATATTGAGGAGATATATATACACACATACAGAGAGCATGAACAGGTGGGAGTTGTCTTACCAAGTCTGAGAGGCCAATTAAGTAAGAGAAAAAAAACTTTTGAAGTGATAATCAAGATAGCCCAGTACAGACAGTTTGATAAGAAGCAAGTGTGAGAATGCTTACAAGGGGAGATAGATTCAATGTTTGTAATGGCTCAGCCATTCCCAATCCCTATTTAGCCCTGAGTTGATTGTGTCTAGTTTGCATATCAATTCCAGCTCAGCAGTCTCTCTTTGGAGTCTGTTTTTGAAGTTTTTCTGTTTTAAGATAGCCACCCGCAGGTCTGTCAAAGAATGGCCAGACAGGTTAAAGTGTTCTCCCACTGGTTTTTGAGTATTATGATTCCTGATGTCAGATTTGTGTCCATTAATTCTTTTGCGTAGAGACTGTCCGGTTTGTATTGAAAATGGCATCTGAAGGGCTTCAGCATGTCTGGTAAAATTTAATGTATCATGAATATTACAGCAGTGCTCAAAATGTGCTACATGTTGTACAGCCACATAGGAAGATCTAGTCTGGGGTTAGAGAGATGATAGTCACAGTGCGAAGAGGGGGTGGGGGTGTTGTTTGTGATACATCTAGCTCCAACTGCCTCTTTGCCTAGTTGCTAATTTGCTGTAGGCACTGCAGTACGAGAGCGTCTAGGGAGGAATTTCAATGAGGAGACTCTAGTGTGGCCTTGCAGATCAGCTCAGGAAGGTGAAGGTGCAGAGGACAGAAATGGTTGTGGAAGGAGCGGATGAACAGGGGGTCAAGGGTAGCATCCGTGAGGGGAAGACGTGGTTGGATAAATAAGCAGGGAGGAGTTACGTAGGTCCATGCATGTGAGGTCAAGACTCTTAAACCTGATGTGCTGGAGAAGAGCACTGAGGGGATTTGAAGGAGGTGTGAGACACATAAGTCAGATCAACAAGGTACAAAGAACATCTTAGCAGCTGTGGTTTTTAAGGACTGGAGGGGGGTGATGTGGGTGCTGGGAGGCCAATGAGGAGGAGGATGCAGTAATCAAGGTAGGCAGGAAGAGTGGTCAAGAGTTTATATTGTCTGAACAGAAATAAAAGGCTGGATCTCAATGTTGTGGAGGGGGGAGCAACAGGATTTTAACACAGTCTGGACAAGGGGAGAGGAAGGAGTAAAAGACAACCTAGTCAGATTCTGCTGCCAGTTTCCAGTGTTGTGACCCCTCTAGAGGACTTTCGCCTGAGGGTGATAGGGAGTGGAATTTGGAGAAGAGGGAGGAACATGTATGAAATAGGACTTGAACAAGCATATCTTTTCACGACATTCCATCGGCCGCCTTTTCTCAGCTCTTTCTATTCCAAGTGTGTGCGCTTCTGGCAGAGCAGCAGGGAGCAGGTGGTGTGTGTTTGTGATTGGTTAGTTTCCTTCGTCTCATCTTTGCAGTTCATCTCTGTGAATACAGTTCCTGTTCTGAGGGCTTTAAAGATCTCTTAGTGTGGTTATCTTCTGCAACAGAGGGAGCTGGGGTTTGGTCAGTGTTTTGTGCTTACATACTTTGGGTCTGGAGGGAATTCTTGGATATGGTTTAGTCTGGGTTTTGCTCTAATCACTTTTAACAAGCTTGAGCAGTGAAACAAGAGTAAGAAACTGAAATTGCTTTAAAATGGTGTTTTGTGGGACGGGATAACACTTTATTTTGTGGCTGCCATCTGCTAATATAAAGTGGGCAAACAGGCTTCTTTATCCCCTTGCAGCAGAGAACTAAACAGAGACACTGCCAGAGGAACCACAAGTGGAGACCAAATACTCATGCAAAAGATTAGAGAGAGCCATTTACAGGCAAAACTGCTCACCCACACAGCCAGGCTGACTCGACTCAGTGCAAGAACGTGGGATAATCTACAAAAATGGAAATGAAGACTCCAGATGTAAGCATGAGAGTGCTGAGAAGAAGAAAAGACCATATGTAGGGCAGGGTGTTCAGGAACCCTTTCACTCCTCCCCTCTTGAAAGACCATCCAAGCTTTGTTTTGCCTTTTAGCTCTCCATTTAGAGGTAGTTTTCCCAACCATCGTCCCCTGCAAGTGGATGCAGAGGTCATTTGGGATTTTCTGCCAAGGGGGTATTAAACCATCTTTCCTATCAAGTTGATATAATTTACTAAGCAACGTTAGATTCTCCTGATTCCTGCTTAAGTTCCTTTGACACGGTCCATAGATTGCATACACATCTAATTCCAGAAGCCATATGGATTTCTCTTATAAGAACAGGCTCTTCAGTTGAGAAGAAATGTTGTGTGTTGTTGTTTGTATTCTGGTAGCACCCACAGTGTCCTAGGAACTGTCCACACAATGGAATAGACAGTCCCTTCCTGAAAAGCTTACGATCTTTCTCAGTTGGGAATATTGCCATATGCTCCAGTGCAAGGTAGAAAAGATTAAACTCTGCTGTCCATATGTTGCACCAGAATCTATTGTGCTCCCCAGAAAATCTATTTTTTTTTAAATTTTACTGGCATCAAGGATATAAAAAATATATTCAGTATACTGTGCCACTTGTGATAAGTGCATATCAGATTAATCTGTGGGTGTTGACATGTTTTCTCTCCATGGCAATGGAACATAGTTGCAGTACATGACAGTGTAAAATCAGTTGTTAAAAATCCTTGATAGCTGTGGCAGATGTTGCTTCAAGCCAATCAGAACCTTGATGAAGTGTCTGAGCCTTCTGCAATTTAGTTTCATTAATGAATAACAGACCGACTAATTTGCAGTAGTTGAGACCACTTCCTTTGCTCGCAGACCTCTCTTCTCAGGAACTCTGAATATCTGCAGCATACTTGTAAGATTAAATGCATGTGCTGGGCATTCAGGGTTTGATATAAAAATGAGTCACATTCTTTTAAGTGCTTCATTCACGCCCATACACCCCTCTCAATAATTTGTGAGTAGATATCTTGAGAGAAGCTTTTATGGCTTTAGGAGAAGGGCCTACCTGAGTCAGGAGTTTGTAGCTTCGAAACACTCACACTGAAATGCCAGAACCATCTTCAAGTATAAACACGTTCAAGATGGCGTCACTGGGAGTTCTCTCTCATCTACACTCTTTCTATAGAAGGGATGTCTGGTTTTTTTTAATAGATTTTAAGGATTCTTGCCCTCAATCGTTAGTTCATCAATGGACTTGTAAAGCTAAGGTTTTCCATTATTGCAAGCCAGAACCTCACCCATGAGTAGCTCACCCATGCTGTGGCTGTGTGTCCCTACGACATTTCAGAAGATAGAACCTGTCACTGGTCTTGCCATGACTGTTACTTAAGATGTCTGTGTGGGATCAGGACAGAGATGATATGGTGATTGTAGTTGCTCAGCATTCAGTGAGAAGATTTCTGTGGGAGTCCACCCTTTCCCTCAACTAAATTCCCAGGCAGACCTGTTTGGAAAGCTAAAGGCAGCACATCAAAACAACATGTTATGAGTTGTGGAACATATGAACTTAAGAGGCATCAACTCATCTCTATGGAGAGGCCTGAGCATCATTGAGGCTACCAGAGCTGAGCAATTCATAGAAATGGGTAGAAGATATAGATCCATTTTTGCACAGATATGGTTTTACTGCCTCAAGCACCAAATCAACTAGTTAGCATCTTACTTTCCAAGAATGAATAATTCATGGTACTGCTCAAGTGTCAGCCACACCTGGTGGCAATCAATCAAGTCATTTATCACTTCACTCTAAATTGACAGTCTTTGCACTTCTTTCTGTCACATCTGAATTACCAGTTCAACATTATTCCATGAAGGAAGATCCAGTGAAGGTCATTATTGTGTCTAATTCTTTGTTACTTTCTCATCCCTACACTTCTCAAATTTCAAGGGCACTGAAGGGAACTGAGATAGAAGAAATGTGGCCTGCTGGGGATCCTAGCACTAAGTTCATTGTACCCTTCACCAAGTTTATTGCACTTATTAGCAAAATGTTCAGTACACCTACCCGGTTTGAGTCACAAAATAATGTGCTATTGAGGAGAACAGACCTTCTACCTACACAAATGCCAGATGGACTGAGGAATCCTTATTATGTTTTTCTGTTCTTCCAACAAGAGGATTGTCTGCAGGCCTCACGTAGGATCTCTCTCCAAAACAAGTCTCTCATTTCCCTATAAGAAATGCTCTGAGCCTGGGACGAGCCAGTTGCTTCTGCACATTAATCCCAGTAATCCAAACTCCGAACAAGCTTTTCACAGTTCTCTGGAGACCACAGAACACGTTTTACATCAAACTGAAACATGTAATAAAAAGATGCCTCTTACTCTGCTTTGGTTCAATACAGAAGCAACATCCACAACAGATGGCTCCTGAGTTGCTCGGGATTCCCATCTCTTGTTCAAAGAATCCTGTGTATTGTACACTCTTGAGAGTCCACTCTTTCTCCTCTCCCCGTTGCTTAAGATTAGGTGTGGTTTGCCATACGTGCAACCCTCCAACATTTTGTGTCCCCTACTTCAAAGTCAAAAGAATGAAAAACAGCGTCAGCAATATTTGATAGTATATTGCAGGGGGGGGGAAATCAGTAAATCACGTCCTGTCGAGCTGTTGGGATTCCAGTATGTTGCTTGCCTTTTTCCAGGCCCTTGCTCCTGACCATCATGGGGCTCCAGGCTCCATTTTCCCTTCAAATGGTGCTGGGATTTGGATGCTCCCTTGCAGTCTGGTATCCTTAGCCGCTGCCTACCATGTCTGTGCCTAAAGCCAATCCAGATCATTTCTGGCCTTCTGAAATTTAGAAGAAAACTTCACGTGAAAGGCGTCATGGTACCATTTTTGCGGTCTAATATTAATGTATACACACCTCTGAACCCCTGTTATCTGAAGTTGTGATGTCCCCTACTATGCAAAATTTGCATTGGACAGTTTCCCCATTTGTCTGAAACCCTGGTATTGTAAATAAATTCTAGATTTCCCAAAAGAGCTTCTACTGAGTGCTATACATTATTATATTTTGTATGAGAGGCAGTGTGGTCCAGTGGCCAGGAAGAGGACTAGGATTCGGAAGACCTGGCTCTGTTTCCAGCTCTGTCACCGCCCTGCTGTTTGATCTTGGGCAAGATAACTCAGCTGTCTGTACCTCTTTCTCCTCCCACCCTTAGTCGTCTCGTCTATTTAGATTGTAAACGATTTGGGGAACGGGCAGTCTGTACAGCTCCTAGCACACTGGGACCCCATCTCACTTGGTGCCTCTAGATCAGGCCTGCACAACTCGTTAAGCGGCGAGGGCCATATTACTCCAAAGAAAACAGCTGAGGGCCGAAACCCCCCAGCCCCGCCGAACCCCCCCCCAGCACCGCCCAGCCCCCCCGAAACACAACACACACACCCAGCGCCGCCCGCCCCACGGAAACAAACCCTCCTTCCCCAGCACTGCCCCACCGAAACAGCGGTATTGAACCTTGGTAATATGTTATAGCGGGCCCCTAAGGTAGTATAATTAAGGTAAAAGAAAAATGTCTTTTTGCTAGAAGTAGAATAAGATCTTTCCCCCACTTTGTAATCAATTGCCCTGTTGAATGAATGAGGTGTGAATGAGGAAGGTGTGGAAGGCAGGCACCTCCAGACAGCTGCAACCCTTGGAAAGGGGATGGGAGCCAGACCAGATCAGTAGAACAGGTCAGCCACTGACTCGCCGCTCACCTCCTCAGCCCCCCTCCCCCGGCTCGCCTACTCACCCCCCGCCACTGCCCACCTGCTCGCCTCCTCAGCCCCCCACCCCCCCTGGCTCGCCTACTCAGCCCCCATCCCCCGCCGCTGGCTCACCTGCCCCCCCGCTACGGCCTGCCCGCTCACCTCCTCAGCCCCGCCCCCGACGCCGGCCTGCCCCACCGCCACTCCCTGCCCGCTCACCTCCTCAGCCCCCCACCCCACCCCACCCCACCTCCTCACCCCCTGCCACTGCCTGCCCGCTCACCTCCTCAGCCCCCCTCCCTCACCCACCGCTTGCCTACTCACCCCCTGTGGGCTGCATAGTGAGCTCGCCTACTCACCCGCCATGGGCCGCACAGTGAGCCCACGCGGGCCGCATGCGGCCCCCGGGCCGCATGTTGTGCAGGCCTGCTCTAGATGCTACTACTATATAAAACATATATAATATTTTAGCCCTAGGGGAAAATAGTGATCCGCACTGTATAGAATAAAGAGGAAGCCAGTGTCCCTATCCTGATGCTGGAAGGAACAAAGCAAATACGATAGTGATCTTTCCCAGAAATTTAAAATGAGATTGATTCTATCATGGCCGTAAGATACTGTCTTCATACCACAGCAGGTTTTTAAATGTGTGCCTAGCTGTGAATGAAGTGTAATGTCAGACTAATGAATTCACCAACTATGTCAGGAGAGCTGGTGAGCCCCTAGGACTGAGATTGCGTTCCAGTGCTGATTTAAGAATATGTTCTGGCAAGGGTATGTGTTATAAAGGGAGGGAATCTACTGGGCTGGGAGAGAGAGAAGTTTTGTGACAATGCCTTAGAAAAGCTAGACCTTATTACAGAAAGAAATTGGAGTAAACAAACTAGTGCCTAGCAGGTCAAAGTGGTCTCGACAGGGAAGGTGTCAGTAATCTCCAGTATTGTCTGGTTTTTTCGTATCCAGCACGAGTGTGTGAGAGGAGCTAGGTTAAGGTGCTCAGATACTGCAGTGGTGGATGCAGCATAAAAGCCTAGTTGAAGAGAGTGGGAGCCACACCTTGGATCTTGTAAACATTTTTATGGGATGAGTGTGTCTGGGGATACCAGCGCCCTCTCACCAGCAACCAGTGCGGTTAACTGTGATTTTGAACCTCTTGCCTTTCCTGGAAAGCAAAGTGAGGGCGAAGACTGGGGAGAAAACTGCCTGACTCTGGACCTGCCAGTTAGCCTGCCTGTGTAATAGGGGAGGGGAAGGAGAGTCCTGTGTTCAAATGATCTTGGGTAGGTCGCTGCCTCAGGGAACAATCCACATTCATAGATGCTGATGTGTGGTATGTTTGCCAGGGACAACTTGCCTGATAAGCTGGGGGGTAGGGGGCGGTGGGATGTTCGGGATTCCAGCTCCTGGAGGGTCATGGCCACATGGTGTAGAGTTTGTAAGGCTATTTTCTTCTTCAAGGGTGAGGGAAGGCAGGAAATAGCCTAATCCTCACCAGTGTGCGCCCCTCCCCAACTTTGATTTGTTTGAAAACTTCTGCTCCTCAGTCTGTTCCTCCCCCCAATTCTGAGTAATCTTTACTCTTTGTCTACATGATCACAGGCTTCCCAGCCAGTTCTCAGCACTGGCTGCCTCTCATCCTCTTTAGGAGGCAGCTGCAGGGGGTGGTGCTGGGAGAGGAGTGCATGTTAGTTACAGATCAGACAGCCAGCAGGGGGCCACGGAGGAGCTGTAGGGCACTACAGTACTGCGCTCAGAGTACAGCAGCCTGCCAGCTAGCAGCCTGCCAGCGACAGTGTACGCCCACACACATGCATACCGCTCTCACACCCAATCCCAAGCAGGCTCGCCTTCCCTCACAAACACCCCTGCTGTCACGCACACCCACTTACACAGATACTCTCCCCCTCCTTCCCTGCCAGGACAAAACCTAGCAGCCAACGTTCAGTAGGGAAGTTGCAACTAATTCCTAGAGGGGGAGCAGAGTGCTTTGAGCTGCTGGTCCTTTTCCTGTGGGGAAGGAGCCTCAGAGAGTGAGGAGCATACCTGCCAAGAGCTCCAGGACACCAGGCCTGCCTGGGATGGATGTTCAGAACGTGGCACTTCTATACCCTTTTACTTTGTCTGCAGAGTCCCTGTCACCAACGTGTTTTCCATGTGAATATTACTAAAACAGGGAAGCTGAGTAGCAGTGAGAGCCACTAGAGGGCACTAAATCAACTGTAAGATATTTAACCCTTAAAGTTCTGTTTCCCTCGCTGACATTCTGCTCTAAAAAGAAAGAGGGGAAAATTGGTCTTTTATTTGCCTTTTTTTTCCCCTTACTGACTGATTGTGAGATCAAGGAGGTAGTGTGAATTCTAGCGGGTAAGTGGTGTCAGGAAAATGTCAGGCAACAGGTTGTACGTTATTCAGATGGCTGTAGAATTAGTTAATAAGATGAAATTGGTGTATATAACACACAGCCTTTAGGATCTTCAGTTAATACAGACCAATGTAATTGAAATTGTAGAAAAATCAATGTACATAAGCATAAGAATAAGATAAGTACAGTAAAGTGGGTCCTTGCATTGTTCAGACTTAGTCTTACACTGGGCATATTTAAACCTTATGGAAACCATCAGAAACAAAAATGGAAGAAAAAAAGTAAGTAGAGATCCCCCAAGAGGATGAAGTGTGGGGCCAGACTTCCTCCGTGATTAACCCATGGCGTCATCCCAGTGTCCCACCTCAGGATGGGTTTGACAACCTTTTATACACCTTTCCCTATTCCACCCACATACATCCAGGACCATATTGAATCAAGTCAAGTATCAGCCCTTTATTCATATTTGGTATTCTAGGAGACCAATTGTAGGGTTCTGGTTGTCCATAATTACATTTCCGATTATTAACCCAAGTATTTGCGTCAGTCCCTTTTGCAATAATTTAGGTACATCAATAGTTAGCTCTTACTACAAAAAGCCTCTAAGATGCTACCTCTTTGTTTGTTTTTTACTTATTTATCACCAAATGCATTACTAAACTATCACAAGAGACATATTGTTAAATTTTATAACCTTAGGTCAAGCACATATAATTCCATAACCTTCGGTCAGGCACATAATACTCATGCTATTTTATACCAACTGCCAAATTCCGGAAGGCCTCACTGTAATCCCGCAACATTTAATGCTTAAGACCTATCGCCCAACCTATTGTTAATATATATATTTTGGTTCATGTACTGTTTGTTACAGCTTTGATAACTTCCATATTATTTTACCCAAAATTATAAACCCTCCAATATCAGGTCAGGGTCAATGGTCAACAAGATTAGTAGGTTGAACAGGCTTTTTGGTTAACATGGCCATAGAAGAAGAGTTTTTACTTTTCAGAAATGCAGACATTGGCCACTTTAGTTCCTATTGTTTTACCAGATGAGCCTACAACACAACAGTGTCAAACGAAATCTGGAACAGACTCTATAGCAAGCATCGCAGTATCTGTAGGGAATGTTTCTAGTGGAGAGAAAAAGTTCCTGAGAGTCAGGACCCCTGGGTTCTCTGCCTGGCTTAGCCAGTGAGCTGTTGTATGGTAGTGCTCAAGTCCTTTAGCCTCCCTGTCCCTCAGTTTGCCTGACTGTAAAATGTTTAAACATCTAGCACATTTTTAGTGCTAAATAAAAAATGAAGTTGGGATAATATCTACCATACGCTTGGGTTGAGATTAATTATTGTTTGTAAATTCACTTTTGAAACTCAGATGTAATGGAAATGTAAAATATTATCATGTTAAACACCTTTTTATGCAGTCCATATTTCTGGACTTCAGCTAAGCAGGATGCAATGAGAGCCAGGGTGAGCAGAGGTTTTGCTCATTTTAGAGTTATAAAGCTTTCTGCAGTCCAGGTGAAGATCATGTCTTTGAAACCACAAGTATAATATCAATGTTGCCCTCTCACTTTGAAGGGATATAAATCCATTATTTTAGGATTTGACTCGCTGGTTAAACTGCTATAAATCTAATTCACCTTCAAGAAAAGTGTAAAATGAAATATCTCTACTTGCTTGGGACAGACTGATACAACTCACTAAGGACTCCACCACTGGAGTCCTGTGGACATCACAGACTTGTACTAATAAATTAGGCTGGCACTGTGTGTCCTGCTGTAGTTTAAGGCTTCATTATCAACTCCTGCTATCAGGGGATTTAAAATGCAACGATAAAACTTCATTTCTGGAGTTAAACTTAACAATGAAGGTGTCATCCAGGAGCAAGTTCTGTTCAGTTGAAACAGTGGTTCTCAAACTTTTGTACAGGTGACCCCTTTCACACAGCACACCTCTGTGTGTGACCCCCCCTTATAAATTAAAACACTTTAAAAAATATTTAACACTATCATACATGCTGGAGGTGAAGCAGGGGTTGGAGTGGAGGCTAGAGCTCGCAACGCGCCTCCCCCCCCCCCCAATAACCTCGTGACCCTCTGAGGGGTCATGACCCCCGGTTTGAGAACCCCTGAGTTAAAAGGTTTTTATTGAGGGAAAGCAGCCCCTTCTTTGACTGGTTTTCATTGCTGGAATTGTGACATTAATGCTCTGTAAGTGTACAATGTCCCATGTGTGTCACTGCTGTGTTTTGCCTCCTTGTGCAGTGTGTGGGGACTCGGACCAGTTACACAGTTTGCATACCATGTTTGGATTTTGCAGGGTGACTATGACCGCAGTAAAACCAAAGTGCTTCACTTCAGCATGAATCCAGTAAGCCTGGCCAAGCAGCAGCGAAAGGAGGAGCAGCACCAGCTCCAGGAGGAGTGTGAGAGGCTGAGAGAGCTGGTCAGGGTCCTGGAAGGAGGAGGCTCCATCCCTGGGAATCTGGAGATGGTTGGAAGTTTGCAGTCACCCCAAGAAGTTGCAGGTACTTTGCTGGCCTCTAGCTGTGTGTCTATCTATCTCATATATATATATATACAGTAAATGAAGTGACCTTGGCTGGGGAGTGCTGATAGAGGGCAGAAAGGAAATATCTCCCTCCTTTCATGGCTGGGCTTAGCGCTGGAGGTCTCGTGGATAGCAGAAAATAATTCAGCTGTGGAGAAATAAGTGGCTGAAATCTTTTCTGACCTGGTTTAAAACAAACAAATATTGTTTATCAGTATATATGTGCCCCATTAATCACAGCGAAATTCACTACTCCATGAAAATAGAGTACATCTACATGTCACAGAATCTCAGATCCTCCTGAGGTACAGTCTTTCTTCCATTCAAATACAGGACTGAGACCTTATAATACAGTAGCTGTGAGGTTCAGCACCCTCCCGTACACAGTCAAAAACCTCTGTAAATCAAGGTAACAAAATTAGCAAAGTCTGACTTGTCACCTAAAGCCCTGAGAAGTGACTGGGCAGAGTTGATTCACACTGCAGAACCCAAGAGATCTAACTATTGAAACTCAGACCCATATGTACTTGCCCTCAAAACTTCCTTGCTATAGCTGAAGAGAAAAATAAATCAGTCTACACAACGGAAGGAAGGGCTGTGGGGAGCTAACGTGTTGTGACGCTGGCAGTGCACGTAAGGCTGGTGCCTGCAGGGAATGATGCTCTTTAAGGTGTGTGGCCCAGAAGACGGTGCTTTTCTCTAAGGCTGCATATGTAGGAAATTTGTGACCCGTGAGCAATCTCAGCCTTGGTGTAAAGAAATCCCCGATGGAAGTGGTTCTTATTGTTGTGGCACTGAAGTATTCTGAAAGTAGCCTGCTAGTTTTTCCATTAGCTCAAATGATAGTATTTCATTATTGGCTTTATCCCAACATCTCGGTGGATTATGGCACTAAATAAGTACAAATAATTACACAGAAAATCTAGGTGTCGGAGTGAGGTATGGCATTGACTGCTTCTCTGTGGGGAGGGAGGGTTAAGAGGTCACTGAGGTTTCAGGTACAGACTCAGTCCATCCGCACAGTTGTTTATCTATTCATGGTAGCACCCACTAAGTGCTAGGTGCTTTCCGAACATTTAAGGAGGACGGTTCCCATTCCAAGGAGTTTCCAGTGTAAGGGTCCCAGAGAGAGAGGGAATTCTCAGGGATGGTGTTTGCACTGCAATTCAAATCTGAATTTTACTGTTTAAATTACAATAAGCTTGGCTGTTTAGTGCCTGTCTCCCTTTCTGCTTCTGCATAGTCTAGTGTGTCTAATGCTGCAGATCGATATGTGGGTGTCACTGCTCCCCAAACCCAGAGGGTATTGTTACCATCAGCGGCAGAGAGGATGCAGAGGTGAGGCCATAATATTTGGCTCTGCCACTGCTGAATGAATCTCTGAGGTATAATATAGAGTAATTAGACCATTTCCTCTGGCGGGGGGGTATATTTCTCGTATATGCCCCCTGTGATTTGCTGTTCATTTTTATTCTACATCCCGTCCCTCAGTTTGCTTGTAGCTGTTCGTCAGGCGTCTCTGTGCCAGAATGCTACCAAGTTTGTCTCTAGCTCACAGGGGATACATTTTTAAGTTGTTTTCTATTCTTTCTTTGATTCTGACAGTAAAACAAACAGCTCTCTGGGTTTCAGTTTATTTTCAGCTTGTCATGTCTAGTGTGTTTGTGTCCCTTCTCTCCCAAGCCCTCTGCTACGTCATTCTGACTTTTGTTTGCTGACTTGTATGGAAGAGAGACCGTCAGTTGCAGTGTCTAGCTGGGGTCAGATATGCTTTTGGCTGCAGTCTCTAGTGATTGTTTATCACAGTCACAGAAGGGACCCCTGCAGCCTCCAGTTGTGTCTCAGTGCATAGGGAAGTATTCAGGTAAACAAAATAGAAAAAACAGCTAAGAGCAATGCACCAAGGGGGACCCCTGGACAGACTGTGTGATCAGAGGGAACCGACATACTATTGGTTTGTATAAAGGAGAAAAAGAAGAGACCCCTTTTCTCATGTTTCATGACCATGTGTGAATCATTCTCATGTAGAGACACTGCTGACAACAATGCAGTAATCAGTTTAACGCCTTTATTTTGCTGCAGAACCATGCTTGTTTCTAGTGGCGTATTCTTGTTGCCATTGAAAAGAATGTTAATATTGAGATGTGCCCAGGTATGTTGGGCTATACAGGTGGAGCACTATTTGAAGACATGCATGATACTGTTACATCACTTAGCACTGAAAGGGCTAGTTACGCCTGTTTCTCTCTGTCCTAGGGATGCTTAGAAAACATAGATGAATATGTCACCAAAAAAACCAAGCCCAGGTTTTCCCCAGGTGGGGAATGAGAGATCCTCCTCTTTCTCTTTTCATGGGGATGAAATCATAAGAACATCGCCTACAGGAAATGGTGGTGCAGCAGTCTGCTATTTGCCTTCCAGTGTAGCTTGTATACAAGATGCAACTGAATGGCTTGCTGGGGAAACTCTCTTTGTTCACATTGACTGTCATTAGTGTTACTGGAGCTTATGGTGAACAGTAAGGGGCTGATTTTCACTGAAGCCACAGGGAGCCGATGTTTCCATGCAAAATGTCATGAACTGAATATTTGCATCACTTTTTGGGACAGTTGTTGTATCTACCTGTGCAAGGAGATGGGCAAGTCCAGCACTCTAAACTTTGGAAGTGGGCAAACCCTCCAGGTCAGGGCTGAACTGCATTGGTGGAGTTGGATAGGGGAAAACCTCGGACTGATTTCTCCTCCTACAGGAAAAAAGCGGCTGGGTAGGTCAGGGTCAAAAAGACAATGAGGGGCCATGTATAACTTTGCATTCTAGCGCTTGGCAGGTAGGTAAATATAAACTTTGATTGTCACATTCTGCCAAGCCTTGTCCTTTGGCAGTACCCATATACACTGAATGGGTCACTGTCAGAGATGAGAACTATGGGTGGCCTTTAGCCAATCGTCTTTGCTATGTTCAGCAAGCTTGTCTGATCTGCAATTATGCTTAAGGTTTGAAGGATTATAATTACAGCAACCAAAAAAGACATTAAGGACAATGATGTTGATGGTTTTGATAATAATGTGTTAGCTATTATTAAATTTCCTCTTTGGGCTGGAATGCAGCACGTTTTCTCTGACCACGGTTCCAATTCCTGGAGAGGTAATAAGGAAATTATTATGGTGGACGCTAAAGCTCATTAAATGCGACTCTATTAAAAATCAAGGTTATATTGGACTTTAAATCTCTTTGAGCATAACCACTGGAGGCTGCAGCACAGGTTGGCAACTTGCCATGGAGTTCAGTGGTCCTTTTCTCTCATTTATGCCGTAACAGTCTCTATTAAAATGGATAAGATGGCTATTGCAAAGGAGAATTTTGGACAGTATGAGCTATAACCACTTATTGTCCTCTATCCTGCAGTATAAAAATGGGACACAGGACTATGTAGTATTAATGGGGCAGAGCTGTGGCAGCCCCATTATTGGAATGGGCTATAACTTTATGGGTGGTTTGTTTCTCTCTTGGTGCCTTCTCGGATCTGGATTGTCTAACAGTGGAGTGTGGACCAAGGTCAACCTGCCATCTGGGGAGCTCTAATTTTGCTGTCCCAGAAACAGGAGTGCAAACGATAATAGCTTTGAGAAGGTGGGGGAAGGGAAGCAGTGCCCAGGCTTGGAGTAAACTCCAATCCTTTTCCCTTCTCTGTTTCCTAAATTCCTTCCCACTCCTTTTCCTGTTCCATGCTGTGTCTGCTGCATAGCAGAGGCTTTCCCCATCATCACTGCCAAGGCAGGGCCTTGCAACGGAGATTATTAATTGGAATTAAATTGGGTAATGAATTAATATTAAAATAATCTAATTTTGTTGAAGTGACAAGCCAGGGATGGCAAAATTTATCACTGTCCAGCATTCCTGCGCTGGTGATGAATGTGTCTGACTGCAAAGGAGGCCAGAAAGGGAGCGGGTGGCATTTCAAAGTTGCACCTGTCTGCCCACTGTTGGTCCCCGTGTTTCCTGCTACCTGTTTACATTAGAGGGCCTGCACCTGTAAATTAAAAACAGAATCTGTCTGACAGCAGATAGTTAGCGGATTTTTCTGTGCTTTAGTTTCTTTTGCCTACATCCATATCACGCTGTGCTGTTTTTTCCTCAGATCTTGCTAGCTAAGCAAGGTTGGGCCAGGTGAGTGCTTCAGGAAGTGATGTTGGTGCCTCAGTAGGTGGCACTCTTCCCTCTGAGTCAGTAACCAGCCAATTCCCCATTCTGATGATAGGGAGCGTGGTACTGTTGCAGGTGCCTTCTTTCTAATGAGACCTAACATCAAAGTCCAGGCCACTTGCTGTCACTTAAGGTGTCGTGTCACTTTTTGCAAGAGTAGGTTGTTAACCTCGGTGTCCTGGCCAAATTCCAACCAAAATCTGCTTACCCTAAATCCCCCTGCAGTTTATAGAAGCATTTTGTCACTTTCTGTCTTAAGCTGTTTGTAGTGCTGCTGTACGCTGATAATCCGCTGCTTTCTTCCACTGCAGAGGTGGCTGCGTTTCAGTGTTGGGGAAAATGATCCTGAGCCCTTATCTGCCTCACAGACATGATGCGGCGCTTTAATGTCCAAAGCATTTGGAGAACCCCAGATGAAAGATTCTATAGAAAGGCAGACTGTTGTTAGAATTATTGGAAGGCAGTGTTGCCTAATGGATAGAGTACTGGACTGGGACTCAGGAGACCTGGTTGTGCTACTGGCCTGCTGGATGACCTTGGACCATATGAGGAGAGATTAAAGAGGCTAGGACTCTTCAGCTTGGAAAAGAGGACACTAAAGGGGGATATGATAGAGGTATATAAAATCATGAGTGATGTGGAGAAAGTGGATAAGGAAAAGTTATTTACTTATTCCCATAATACAAGAACTAGGGGTCACCAAATGAAATTAATAGGCAGCAGGTTTAAAACAAATACAAGGAAGTTCTTCTTCACGCAGCACACAGTCAACTTATGGAACTCCTTACCTGAGGAGGTTGTGAAGGCTAGGACTATAACAGCGTTTAAAAGAGAACTGGATAAATTCATGGTGGTTAAGTCCATTAATGGCTATTAGCCAGGATGGGTAAGGAATGGTGTCCCTAGCCTCTGTTTGTCAGAGGATGGAGATGGATGGCAGGAGAGAGATCACTTGATCATTGCCTGTTAGGTCCACTCCCTCTAGGGCACCTGGCATTGGCCACTGTCGGTTGACAGGATACTGGGCTAGATGGACCTTTGGTCTGACCCGGTACTGCCGTTCTTATGTTCTTATGGACAAATCACATCGCCTCTCTGTGCCTGAGTCTCCCCATCTGTAAAATGGGGATAATGATGCTGTTGTCCTCTGTATAGTGCTTTAAGATCTACAGATGAAACGTGCTATACCAGAGCTAAGTGTTATAATTATATTACTTCTTGTGGTGTTAATTTCTCCATTTCAAGCTACATAGCTCCCATGTTGGTGTGAATGAGCCGATAATGGACTGTTCATGAGAGAAAAATCATCCTGATTTCCCTCCCTATCATAACCCTGTCCCATCATTCCAACCCAGGGCTATATATGGCTAGTTGGTATTGCTGTGTGTACCTTCATTTGCCCGACGTGGTTCCTGCATTTCAGTATTGACTAGGTTATAGTTGGTATCTATACATTGCCTGTAAATGCCCTTCACATTATACTGAATGATAATATGTTATAACAGCGGTTCTCAAACTGTGGGTCAGGACTCCATTTTAATGGGGTCGCCAGGGCTGGCTTGGACTTGCTGGGGTGCAGGGCCAAAGCCCGAGTCCCACCCCCCAAGGCTGAAGCTTGAGGATTTCAGCCCTGCGTGTTGGGACTCAGGTTACGGGCCCCCTGCCTGAGGCTGAAACCCTTGGGCTTCAGCTTCTTCTCCCGCCTCCAGATCAGTGGGGCTCGGGCTCAGGCTTTGGTCCCCCCTCTTGGGGTCATGTAGTAATTTTTATTGTCAGAAGGGGGGCGCGCTTCAATGAAGTTTGAGAACCCCTGTGTTAGAATGAAATTGGACAGCCCAGAAATAGGGAAAACATCTTACACAATGAAACCTCAACTCTTTGAGTGCCTTGTGCGTTCCGAGGACCAGCAGCTATATGTCCTTTTAACTGCACATGCTCTGCTCTTCTTTTGCTGGGACACTGAAATTACTGCATGTGCTTATAAGAGCCATATCCCCAGATGTGTATGGAAGCATGCTACTCAGAAGGGGGTAAAAGCCAGACATACTTATGGAAACCTTGCAAGATAAAGAATACATTACCTTTCCGGGATATAAGTCCTCTCCTCCAGATGGATGCCAAAGCTCTTTAAAGACAGCACAGGGATGAAGTCACCCACCACTGAAATACATCTACCTCTTCAGTGGAAACAATGCACCCATTCTATGGCAGCACACCACAGGTCAATGGAAGAATGAAAGAAATGGGATCCAGAGCCTTGCTTAGTCTGTGTGCATTGAAGAACTAGAACCTAGGCAATCCAATGGTAGCCATAGACTGAATAAATCCCAGGGGATGCCTCAGTCTTGCAAGTTGTTGGAACTGTATGAATGATGTGAGGCTCTAGTAAGACACTGAAGGGACTTTAAAAATCCAACAGCTGTCTGGGGAGTCAGAGGTTTGTAATAAATCCTGTAACTTGGTCCTTTTGTATCCACTGAATCTGTAATACTTGGCATCAATCAAAGGTTACCCCATGGAGTGCACTTAGCCTTCCATGGCGAGCAGAGGAGCTGCACGTTTTCTTCCTTCCCCTTCTCTTCAGTAGGGTTCATGTGTGGATTTTTAAAAAGCTAGCGGTCTTTTTGCTCATATGTGGGGGGGGGGGGGGGACATGCCGTGCTGTGTTTATAGAGCTCTAGAGATCCCTCACCCTATATACAGTGTGTTTCTATTTTATGTACTTAATATGTTTTAAAAGCACCTGTCAACATCTCTCTGGGCACTGTATAAAAGTTAAAAACAATAATTAAAATAAAAGTGGAGCCGTTGGCCCAGAGAAAAGCAGCCACGTTGCCAAGAAAAAAAGGCAGCAAACTAGCCCCAAAAGGAAAGGTGATGAAAAAGGAAATATAAAATAGGTGCAGATAAAGCGACCCAAATAAAAAGACCTTGGAGCCATTTACCAAGGGACTGTGATGGGCAGGGAAAGAGTTCCATAGACAGGACCCTGAATCCCTTGCTGTTGATCTAGATGAAACCTCAGAATGGAGACCTTAGCAAACATCCATCAGTCTTTCAGGAACGTACTACGGGGGTGAAATAGTCACTCATTCTCTGTGTAGATACCATTTTAATCACAGTAGACTTATATGACATAGCCTTGTTTTTGTCTCTGAAAGGGAAGGTTTGATGTTTGCCTTGGGTAGGGGGCAGAGGTAGAAGGAACTATTCTGGCTTCTGGGACCATGTAAGTCAAAGGACAGTGGGTGGATATTGCTGGAGAAGCATACACTGGGATAGGCCAGTTTCTGACTTACACCTTGCTACATGTGTTGATGCAGAAGAGACACAATGATAAAAACTCTGCATTTTTACATCTCTGCTCTGTGGAGGCTCACAAGCAGGGCCGGCTCCAGGCACCAGCTTGTCAAGCAGGTGCTTGGGGCAGCCGCTCCGGAGAGGGGCGGCACGTCCAGGTATTCGGCAGCAATTCGGCGGACGGTCCCTCACTCCGCCTGGGAGCGAAGGACCTCCCGCCGAATTGCCGCCGCAGATCGCGATCGCGGCTTTTTTTTGTTTGGTTGGTTTTTTTTGTTTTGGCTGCTTGGGGCGGCCAAAACCCTGGAGCCGGCCCTGCTCACAAGCCAGGACTGATTGTGATTCCTTCCTCCCAGACCAGCAGTAGCTGAGAAAAATGTGTAGGGGGAACAAGTAAGCCCCATTCCTTGCTGTCAAAAGTATCCTTTCAGGCTCCAGGAGTATCCTCATCAGTCTCTCCATCACTGGAGGAAGTAATGCCAAAGAGACGGGGAGAGAAATCATTGAGCAAGGAAGGGATCAAATGGTCCCTTTCCTCATGTTCAAATTCCTCCCTCCCCTCCATATCTGGCACCAGATGCAATCTGCTATATTGTGGACAGGACCCAGGATGTCCATGGTTCTTGTATGTCTGTCTCTGGTGATGGTTTCTTTATAATCCACATACAAGATGTCAGGTGTCAATACATTTAGCCTGTAGGCATCAGTAACTTGGCAGTTCTATTTGCTTAAGAGCTTTGCCTTCTGTGTGTTTGAAACCAGATCCAAATATGCTGATTGTACAGCTCCCGTCTTGGTGTCATTGTTGAATGTCTGGATGCTTCTGCTGGATTCTTCTTTGCAGCCCTGCCGATCCCCTTAAGAAACAGAAATTCATTGTGATCTCAAACTGCCCTTCGGATCCTGTGGGATTGTAATATAAACTGCCTGTTAAAGCAGTTTACATCACAGAGCAGCCTTTGATTAGGAATGATGTGCCATAAGGCCTCTGGTTGTACACAATTGAAAACGCTCTTTCATTCATCAGCAGGAATGAGAAGAAAGGCTTGTGCTGATGTCTCAAATTTGGGCCTACACAAATTCACTGACATTAGAAAAACCAGCCTGCCAATGTGGCAGGATGCTCCAGCAGGGGAGAGTCTTTGATCTTTGCTCTGCGCATTGTCATTGTATTGTTTCTCCTCGAAATCAAAGCTTGTGAACAGGCCCAGAGAGGTGGAAATCTATTAGAGTTTGCTATGGGTGTAAAGTTACAGAAAAATGCGCTGAGACTCATACTGTCAATGAGGGAATGGCTTCTTGGGCGGCGGTTATTCAGATTTTATTAGAGCGAGTGAGGGAAGACAGATAGGAAAGGGAGAATACTTGGTTTATTGAATTTATACAAACTAACTAAATCCAAGATGGTGGTGCTCCTGCACAGCAGAAAAACTTGCTCAATTCACTTTTTATCTCCAGAATCCTGAATTTCAATTTCCAGGTCAGCATTCTTGTTTGGGAGCCGAGATCTGGCTACATTCACGCAGTAGAGGAATCCACAAGCCTGTAATTCCAGATGAGTGGAGGTGGGGAAAAAAGAGCAGCTCTTCTTGCTCCAAAATCGTAAAGGGGATTGAGGTTCAAATAAACTGCATAACCCAAAGGAAAACAAGCCATATGGGCTCGCTGTCTGCTGGGTTTGCTGTGCCTGCCTGTCTGTGAAGCCGTTTCCCCTGGGAAAGAGAGTTTTCATTTGTACGCCCAACATTTTAAAATTCTTGCTCCCATGCTTCAGGGGCTGCACATGAAGTGAAATATAGCTGGGCTCAGTATTCTAGAGGAGCGGCTGTATATAAGAAGTTTATTTTTGACAAGTAAATTGATGACACTGCATTAGGTGAATGTGATGTGCAAACTTGTCACTAAAGTGTAAACATGGTGACAGCAGGACCAACAATTCCCAGCTTAATCAAGTAAACTGAGTAACACATTCTTTGAGCTATGAGGTACTAGAGACTGATTTCCATATTAAATGAGAGAAACACCGTAAATTCAACACTTAAATTCATATTTTAATCACACAAAAGTCAGGAGATTCAAAGCTATGATTCCCACAGCAATTAGGTTGTCCCTCATATGCAAATGTAGCATTTTCAATTACTTTATTTATTTTGAACTTAATGTGCCTTAAAACACATGCAATGTCAGCCAACCTACAGCCGTCATATAGGGTTGCCAACTTTCTAATTGCACAAAACCGAACATCCTAGCCCTGCCCCTTCCCCGAGGCCCTGCCCCCTGCTCACTATATTCCCCCTCCCTCAGTGGCTTGCTCTCCCACACCCTCACTGGGCTGGGGCAGGAGGTTGGGGTGAAGGAGGGGGTGAGGGCGCCATCTGGGGGTGCAGGCTCTGGGGTGGGGCCAGGGATGAGGAGTTTGGGGTGTAGGAGGGGGCAGCAGGGGCTCGGGGTTGGGGCGCGGGTTTACCTCGGGTGGCTCCCGGTCAGCGGCACAGCAGGGGGGCTAAGGCAGGCTTCCTGCCTGTCCTGAGTCTGCGCTGCACCCCAGAAGCAGCCAGCATGTCCGGCTTCTAGGTGGAGGCGTGGCAGGCAGCTCTGCGCACTGCTCTCGCCCACAGGCACCTACTCTGCAGTTCCCATTGGCTGCAGTTTACGGACAATGGGAGTGCAGAGCCGGTGCTCAGGGCGGGGGCAGCACGTGGAGCCCTGTGGCTCCCCCGCCTAGGAGCCGGACCTGCTGGCAGTTTCGGGGCACAGCACAGAGCCAGGACAGGTAGGGACTAGCCTGCCTTAGCTCCGCAGCACTGCCGACCAGACTTTTTAACGGCCCGGTCGGCGGTGCTGACCAGAGCCACCAGGGTCCCTTTTTGTCCAGGTGTTCCAGTTGAAAACCAGACATCTGGTCACCCTACTGTCATAGGAAATATAACTTTGAATATCCTTACTTTGAAACTGGACTGAGACTTTGAGGCAAGCTTAAGAGTTTCTAGTTCTGTTTAAAAATAAAGAATAATATAAACAAGACACAGACAATCTCACCCTTAATGTTGCATTAAGCAGTCAGGCAGGGCCTGATCAAAACCCCACTGAAATCAATGGAAATTTCTCCCATTTATGTCAATAGGCTTTGAATCAGGCCCTTAATCCCCTCCTCTTTTTTTAAAGGAATAAACTTTCTTTAATTGCCAGGTCACACAAACACACTTGCACCATTAAGAAATCCATCAGTCTATGGATTCAATCCTTGCTGTGTATACTGGTTCACCACTAATCATGTATTCAGGTAAACACTCAGTATACAGCTATGATTATCTCTGCATGCTAGTGTGCTGATATATCCGTGCTTGTTCCCTGTACTCACTGAAAACTATTCAAGTGACACGTCTGAAGACTTTTTTAGACTTTGAATTAGATTACAAAAGAATATGTCTGAAAAGTTTGACTGATGGATGCACTTTTCTTCCTAATAATGAATAATAATTCAGACCACTGAAAAATGATCAAGCAGAGTTTTGTTAAGACTTTCCAGATCAAACCTCTTCTGGGCTGAGAACAAACAGGTGGAATTTTAGTTTAAAAGAAAATCTATTTGGAAAGTAATCAGTGTATGTAAATAGAAGATTATAATTACTGTGCCATCTTATCCATGACACTATCATCAGTACCATGATGCTGTATAAATTCATAGTCTTTTGAATCTGGTGCTGAGATAAAATGCATGTTCTTCACTTAATATATTCAGATCTACCCTCCCTCCACTGCTAATGCCAAGATGGACTTGGCAGCTAGTCCAGAAGGTTAACAAATGAGGACCCTAGAGGAGCAGTGGGAGGGGAAGTTAGTTCCAAAGTTATGGACCCTTCCTGGAGAACATCCAGACAGCATCCTCGTCTCTTTTAAACTGAGGGTGTGCTCCAGCTCAAATGCCACTGCTGAGAGCAGCCTCAAATGGGAAAGAAGGCAATCTCTACACGGGTCTGTGCTACAAACTTACGGCAGTATCGCTACATCACTCGGGGTTGTGGAAAATCCACCCCCCTGAGCAACACAGTTATGCCAGCCAAACTCCCGGTGTAGACAGCGCTATGTTGATGGGAGGGCTTCTCCCGTTGACACAGTTGCTGCCTCTCAGGGAGGGGAGGTAGCTACGCCAAAAGGAGAAACTCTCCCGTCGGCATAGGTAGTTTCTTTGCTAAGCGCTACAGCGGCGCAGCTCTAAGTGTAGACAAGCCCTCAGAGACAGAGGTTTAAAACCATCTCAACACCTTTAAATGAAAGCCAGCACCATGAATTCCCCCTGGAAATGTATTGGCAACCAGTGCAGAGTCTAGAGCACTTCTGTTATGAGCTCTCTGTCTGCAACAACCTAATAAGTGGGCGGCTGATTCTGCGCTAGCTTTGGCTTCCATGTGGTCTCATCTTGTATTACAGTGAATAGTCTAATCCCAACGTGACAAAGGTATGGTTTGCTGTGGCAAGGTTCAGCTCAGAGAGCAAAAGTCACACCCATCTCTGTTTGATTGATAAAAAGGCTCTTGACTACAGCTTCCATCTGAGCATCCAGGACAAAACCAAACCCTCCTGATATGATGCATGCGCTCCCTTAGTCAGCAAATGCTGATACAGTCTTCACCAACTCCTCTAGCTGCTCCCCCCAGCTTCTCCACATCACTTCAATGCTGTCTGGACTGAACCTCAGTTTGCTAGCCCTCAACCCGCCCAGACCCATATAGGCAATTGGTCATTCATTCCACTGCACGAGTCTGGTTGGACATAATGGAAGCACAGAGCTGGATGAAATAAGCCTGCAGAATAACAGCAGCTGACTGCAGAATATCCCCTCACTGATTCTCTTAATAGTCTCATACACATATTGAATAAAGGGAGTGGCTAAATGCATCCCTGCAATATCAAGTATAGCAGGTTCCCTGGGCTGGTAACTGCCCAATCTTACCCTGTTAGATGATGAGATAATACCATGATGGGTACACAGTATAAGAACTTAAATAATATAAACTAGAGACCTCCATAAAGAAAGGATCAGAGGCACTCGAGCGACTTCATCCATCCTTGCTAGAGACTGCAGATGTGACATCAAAACTTCATGATTAGTGGCATCAAAGGCAGCTGACAGATCTAAAAGAATCAGCATAGGCACTTTGAATAGGTTGATAATGTTGATGATGTGTAATTCCCTTATTAGACTTTGTTGTATTGTTATCTTTGACTATAATGAAACGAGAGAGAATTTGAAAAATTGTTTTTAAAAGAGCAAACTTTAGCAGAGCAGGGTTTGGAAAGTGTATCTTAAACTGGCAGTAGTGTTCACTAGGTCTTCTCCCACATAATAGGGGTATGCCAAGGTGGCTTCATCCTTGGAGTCCATTTTAGCCAGAAACCTGTGGTGGATGGGGTTGTTTCCCTTGACACGTGAGTCAAGTTCTATCACCTCCCCAAGACATGGGGCATATGCCACAGGGGTTTGTTAGCTCCCCAAAGCATGGGCTCGGGTATCTGTGGTGCTCCTAGATTGGCAATTCTTCCACACCTTCATCCTAAGCCACTGTTTTCTGCTTTAGGATCCTTCCCTTTCCACACCCCCAAAATAGATCATTGGATTTGGGGCAGTGCTAAGTTGGGACTGACAACACCAACTCTTTCCATGAATCTCGTTAGAGTTTTCAGTCAGACCGAAAGTTTGCCAGGTCCCAAGGTTTGGTTCCAGCTGGCGACATTCTAAGCTAAATGCAGAGAACTTGTGCAGTAGCTGGAAATGAATTCAAAATAGTAACTACAGTATCTTGACTACACTTTGGCTAGATAGATGGCCAAGAGTCCCAGCTCTTTAACTCCATATTTGTTAAAAATTGAGACCCATCCATGTCCCAGTCCCTGCAGTATTATAACTATATCAGCAGCTGCCCCCTTTATTATTGTAAGCATAGGTGTTTCTTAATGGTAGGACAAATGAACAGTTAGCAAAGAGTAGGAGAAAAGTGTTTAGAAATCTATACACTTGCACTGAAGGCTTATAAAAATTCTCCCCCTGCTGTGTGCATGGTTTAAAATTGGAATGTTTGACACTTAACAGAACCTGGATAATTCTTTGTTGTTTCCCTTTAATGTTCAGAATGCAAGGGAAGGGTTTCTGTGACAAGCTGGAGAAGTATTGCAATGAAGTTGAGGCTTTTTCTAATTAGAAAGTCCCTCGGATGACTTACTTTCTGGTGGTTGGAGTGCTGGCTGGTTTGTGTGTGTCAGCAGCGCTGGCCAGTACAGCGGAGTCCTGTCAGTTCAGAATCTGTTTTGCCCTTCAGAAATCAAGAGGTGCAGCCTATTTGCTCTAACAAGGAGAGTCTGTGATGGGAGAAATTATAACTGCAGCCAGCCGTGCTAGCGACTTCACCATCTGTTGTGAAGGCTGTGGCTTGAATGCCAGCACTGTCGGTAGCAAGCATAATGATGACAATATTTTGCGCTTCTATAGCACCTTCCCTCCGAGGGTCTCAAAGTACTTTCCAGACGTTAATTAAAGCTTCACAACATCCTTGGGGAGGTAGGTAAGGTTCTCCACACTACCCTTTCCTTGCTTGCGGAGTGGAAGAGAACGTGTCACTAATGTTTGGGAAACAAGTCCTTCCGGCCTTCCATTACCCAGCTCAGGGAACAATAAAGCCTCGGACACTTGGGTTAGTGCAGGTGAATTTAAGTCAGTGATGCAGTTATGAAGAATAGCCTGGCAGGGGTTAACCACATGTTGGAATCTGGTACTGGGAATGATCTTGACATTCCTGCCGTTTCTGCTGGCTCAAACTGGAAGCATCATTGACCCCTGAGCCCAAAGATAGGTTCAGGTCTGACTTTGGAAGGGACTCTTACTCCTGACCTCTGCCTCCTGGAGAGTACTGTGGAAATGGTACTCCAGGCTTGTGAGCAGAGGGAACTTCGTACCTCATTGTCCCACAACAGTGGCAGTTTGTTTTGCATAGTTGTTACTGCCTCTGAGGAGAGAGTTTCCTTTTCCAATAATGGAGGGCGATAGAGTAGTTAGGGGGAATAACACAGTCCAACCTGAGCCAGCCTACCTATCTGAGCAAGTTTCTAGGGAACTGAGTATCCCTTTTGCGGTTGGTTGGACTTGGCAGGGCTACTCCTTCCATTCAGAATTCAAAGTATATAGATATATTCAAAAGGTATTAAAGTAGTACATTCTCTTCAGCACCTCCAAGAGGAAATGCACAGTTATCAAATGACATTATGTGATGGTGGGCAGGGAGGAGGGTGAAAGACAATTATCCTCAAAAGTTTGTAGATAGGCTGAAATAGGGGGAGCCCACGTTGTGCTAAATTATTCATAGAATCATAGAACTGGAAGGGACCTTGAGAGGTCTTCTAGTCCAGGCCTCTGCACTCAAGGCAGGACTAAGTATTATCTAGACCCATCCCTGACAAGTGTTTTTCTAACCTGCTCTCAAAAACTTCCAATGACAGAGATTCCATAACCTATTGCTGGGTACTGTGTGTACATATGTCTGTTATTTACTTAATTTTAAATGCCAGGTGCTAAAGGGCATCGGCATCAATTAACTGTTTAATTGAACTTGTAAAGAAATCATGTAATTTAGTTATCCAGTTACAGATATGCACTTAAGAGAAGCGGAAAACCCCTGGCCTTTCTTTTCAGTCATTCTATTCAGTACTCTTTGTCCATTATTTGCTTTTATTTTACACTAGTGTCTCTCTGGAGCAATGTCTATATGCCGTATTTCTCTCAAATGAAGGAATGCTCTTTCTCGCTTCCCACTACATGCTGCTTCTGTTGCTCTTTATTTTTGGTTGATTTAGCTTCTGCTTTCTTTGTTTCCCTCTAAATTCCTTTAATTGAGTTTGGATGAGATGCCTATGTTGGTCACGGTGCCAGGATTTGGGTACTGCCTGACTGGGATTATGGGCAGAATCCAGCTCATACTCTCTCTCTTCCCAGTCTGCACACCTTTTGATGCATGCTCTGGATGTTTATTCTCTTGACAACAAAATACCTTCCCAAGCTTTCCTCTCCAGTCGGATAATTTTCATCGTCAAATCCGGTAGTACATTGCTACAGTGATATAAATAATAAATGATGATAACCAGTAAAACACACCTTACCAAGAAATTTTGTGGTGAGAGACCTGCTCCCTTCACTACTGATTAACAGTAGGAATTGGTCTTTCTTTAGCCCTTCAGAGCTTGTCTCCCTTCTTCTGTATATAAAGATTTATTCAAAAGTGTTCATTTCTGTTTAATCACATCGTAAAATGTTGTTTTCAAACTTTTCACTTTCTTTCAAGGTGCCTTAAGCAAATAATAGTCACAGTGCCGTATGCTTCTGTGTCCGGTGTGGGTTTTCTTCACAGGCAGAACTTTTTTCTTGACCCTCACTTCTTATCACTGTTCTCACACTGGTATCAGCAACTGTTATGTCACTTAAGTGCTTTTGCAGTTTCCCATGTTTTACACCTCCTGCTTTCTTGTTTAGGTGCTTGAAGCTGTTGACATATTTTTCTCAGATATTCCAATACCTTTCTGAAAACAAGATGTTATTCTGCTTCTGAGCTCGGAGCTTAGTTCTTTCTTCATGCCCATGTTGTCTTTGTCCTCTCTGATAGTAATACTTATCCCTTATGTAGTACTTTACTTCTTCAAAGCACTGTATAAACATTAGCTAATCAAGTATATATAGATCATGCCCTAAAATATGGTAAAGGAAAACTGCAGTGGAATATAAAACAGTTTGCAGTCACTTGATCCAATGTAAAACCTGATTTAATCACTAATAATTTCTTGAAAATGCTGTGCCTAATTACATGTATCAAGACAGGAAGATCAGGACACAGCAACCAGAAGCACTGGAAGCTGCAGACAAACAGATGTAAGTTCTGTATTATTACTAAGGTTGTTTTGGATGTATATACTAAAATAATAAGTAAAACAAAAAACCCTCTCCTGTGTGGCTGCAGCTTTCTGATCTTTCCTGTTTTAATACATATAATCAAGTCTACATTTCCTGTTGGAATTTTCATTAAAGTTGCAGCCCCAGTGATTACACAGCTGCCTAATTCAGATCAGTGGGGTGCCTGAAACATTTTCAGATATTTTTAAATACTGCTGTATAACTTCCTTATTTACAGTATTATGATTAAGTGAAATTTTCTGAAGTCATCTAAGGCATTAGTACATGTGGTTTTCTTTTAATAAATCTTTCTTATTAAACAGCTGCAAACAATACAAACCATAATTCACCTTTTCCTTATCTATTACTTCTCGGTATGGCATGTTTGTAAATTTTTATGGCTAATTAAAATATGCATCCGATTACATGATTTCTTAACAATTTCTATTAAGCCATTGTTTGACTTTTGGTTTCAGAACCTTAGTACAAATAAATAGAATGGAGAGAGCAGCATGACAAAAAGCACTAATAAAGTCCAGCAGATGTCCCTTGTTTTCAGCCCATAGTACACTTTTGGAGGTAATTGTTGATAATGTACATCAGCCAAAATACTTGGAGTATTTAGTCAATATTTACTGACACATGCATAGCCAGAGAAAAGATCAGAATACCCAAAAGATGAAAATGCATTAAGAGATCTCCAGATGATGGTGAGGTCCTCACCTCACCATCCTGTCCTGTTGCACTGGAAGAAAATATATGGATTATATTATTTCCAACTACTTTGGTTTAGAACTTTCATGTGTAGTGTTCAAGTCTGCACACATTATTTTGTTCAGTGATTTAGTCTGTTAATTTTAATTTCTTTACTATTTCAAATCCCTTTTTCTTGCTATTTCGAAGGCACTGACACAATAGTGCAATGTTTGAGTTGCAAACTCTACAGGAAAATATCTAAATCAAAACATTTTGGGAAGGGATGAAGTAGCAGATGTTTTCCATCTCTAACTATCTAGGATTCTCTAAAAAAGCTAACAAGAATGAAAAGGTTTCTATAAATACTAGATATGATAAAAGCTTTTAGTAGTCTTGGTCCTAACCTACTTGATAGTATTCCTTTAATTTTATTTTTCATTAAAAACGCATCTTAGTTCTATTTCTTTAACAATCTAGTTTTCCTGGTGATGGTGGCAGCATGGCTCCAGAGAATAGGGCACTAGACATGGAATCTAGATATACAAGGTCTGTACCTAGGTCTGCAATGGCTCCCCCGTCCCTTTGACTCCCCATATATTTCAGTTTACCCATTCATAAAATTGGGATACCAATATATGCAAAGCCCTTTGACCTCTACAGATGAAACCTGTTAAATAAAGACTGAGTATTATTCATTATTATGTTATTAACATTAGAATAACATCTCACTCATCCAAATCTGAGTAGAGCTGTAGAAGTAGCTTACTGCATATAGAAACAGAAAACTCAATATTATGATATAGGTATTGTTTTCTCTAGGTACCTCAACGTATGCAATTATGGAAAATTAAAATGAGTGCTTTGAATGTGCCATGGAAAGGGAATAGGATAGAAGAAGATGGAAAAGGCAAAGGGCTGCTGAGGCTTGCCCCCCTTATCACAGGAAATTGATTATATGGGACTGCCCTTTGCGTCTTAGTGGGTGATTCCCACTCCGTGCTTCAGAGGGAGAGGACAAATGTGCAGGGCTGTGGATTAGAGTTACAGGATTATTGCAGAGATTACTCGTGTATGAGCAGGCCAGCATATAGCGTGGCCTTTAGTGTTAATTTTTCTTTATGTACAAATTTACTATGCTACATCATTGCGTAAACTTAGCTGGGCAAGTCTACTAGCAGTTATTTACAGATCTTGGGTACAGAGAACTTCTGTGTGTGTCATTGTAACAGACTGTGCTCACCATCATGGCGCCTCCTGCTGGTTGCTCCGGGAATTAGCTCTGTCCATCAGCAGGGCGCCCCCCTCTGGTGGTGTCTCACTCTCCGTCTGCTTCTCCACCGTCTTCACTGTTTGTGAGGACTCCTGGACCGTGGCCTCCTCTTCAGGGCACGGCCCTCCGGCTGTGCCCCAATTCCGTTGTCTCCCCCCTTCCGAGGGAACCGGCACTCCTTCGCCCGGCCTTTCGCCACAGTGGCAAACTGCAGCCCCTAGTCCAGCCCCTCACTCAGGGGCAAACTGCAGTCCTTTGGCTGGCCACTTTCTTCAGCGGCCGGTGGGACAAAGGTGGGGGCCAGGCCCAGGGACCCTATAGCTGGCAGCTGCTCACTGCCTCTCCTTCCCTTCTGCCGATACCTGCTTTCCCTGGGCCACTTCCCCGTAGCCCCAGCACCTACTCGGCCCCTGTATCAAGGCCACAGTCTGGGAGCCAGTCAGGCTGGAGCTCCGCTTGCTCCCCTGACCCTGCCCAGCACTGCTCTGTCCCAGGTACGTGTCTCTACAGGCAGCCAGTCCTTCTCCCTTAAGTTCCAGGGAGAGACTGAGCTCCTCTCTGCCCTGCAGCCCTCCTTATAGGACCCAGCCTGGCCTTGATTGGCTGAGTTCTGCACAGCTGCTCCAAGGGCTGCTATTAACCCTTTGCCAGCCAGTGAGGGGTAACTGCCCCGTCACAGTCATTCTCCCTCTTCTTCTTTGCTCCACCAGTATGATTTTATCTAAAACTCCAGCCGATCAGTTCCAGCATTTGGCTCCATTAACGGTGAGCAGCACTTTGTCCATGATACTCAATTCCATTGACTCCATCTGGAAGAATTCATGGGAGTGCAGAATAAAACCCTTTTTTTAAAAATAACCCCTAGTTTAAATGATTCTTGCTTTTGGAAATCTAGGATACTGAAGAGAGGACCTGTGTGTGTGTGTGTGTGTGTGTGTGTGTGTTTTTCACACCTTCAGTGTGATGATTCTTGGGAACTAAAGAGTCGCAGCTCCATGTACATTACACAACTCCTCTCCTGCACTAGAAAAGAAATACCCTTGTATTGCATAATAGCGCAGGATTATGGAACTCCATGTCTGGGAAGACCTCATTATGTAAAGAATAACCACACCTCTCCCCTCCCAAGTGCCCACCATTGATTTAGAGTAGAGGAGAGTGAGGTGCAGGAGACTGAAGCAACACAAGGGACAAGCAGAAGATCGTCCTAACCAACGATGTGCACAGAAGAGAGGAAGGAAGGCGGAATCAGCAGGATGGATATGGGGAGTGTGAGTTCAGCTGGAAAACGATAACAAAAATATTCTGGGTTAGCTATCCTTGGAGCCTTCTACAACAGCTGTTAGCAGAGCTCGCTGTGATAAGCATCTCAGACTCCCAAGGGATTCCCAAAGTGCTCTGTAAACTTTGCAGCTATGCAAACTCTATACAGGGATTACTTCATCCATCACTGAAATACATTCACTCCTGGAGTGAAATTTAATACCACAGAGCAACACTACATGGTAGTGAGGGCAGGAATTGAGGCATGCCTTTGTTGAGTTGAAACCTCAGTGGGAATTTAAGTAGCCAGAATGTTATTACCTTAGTTGGAATTTGTTTAGGACGTTGTAGTTAACATCCCATCTCTTAACAAAAAATGCCATGGACTCTAATGATCCGGACCTACATTATACATCTCTGAACCTCCAGGAGCAGTGTGGTTGCTAACACCGTGCTGGGACCTTTCGGTTCAGTACTGATTCGGAATCAGAGCGCCATCAATTGAATCACAGGATGAGACTTAGTTAAAAGGTCAGAATTGTGTCTGCTTACTTAAAGGCAAATATAATCTAGTCTCTTCTCCGAAAGTGCTTATACCAGAGATATGAAAGTCCATGCGCCTGAGACACCGATGTAAGGGCTGGGAGGCTAAATAGGCTAGTAGAAAAGCACAGCTTCCCAGTTTGGAAGAATGATACCAACAGGGTTGGGTGAGGTGGATGAAAGCTACAGCTGTGTTCTGGGGTGCATGGGGGGAAGGAATGTTTTCATGACCGCAAGAGCAGAAGAGGAGAAAAGAGAGGTGGTGACTCCCTTTTTCTGCTGGCCTCCAGGTATAACAGAAATGAGACGCTGTTTGTTCCTTGTTCTGAGAAATTCTGCATGTGTCAAGCATCCCAGTGTAATGATTTCCCACTAGCACTTTCCTGATTTTTCAGTCGTCTTCCATGTTCTCTGTGGCCTTCAGCAGTTTTTGAACTAAGTTTGCAATCCTTTGAATTTTTCTCTTCTGCAGTTTGTGATTTAGAAGAGGATTAAAAGGCTCATATCTATAGGGAGAGAAGAGCTTTCCCTTCAAGACATGCATTGGCGTTCATAACTATTCTGTGTGTTAAGAGATTTGAGATGGTATGTTGAATGATTCTGCATCTGCTGTTTGGGATTTCTCCATTGTTACCAAATTCCATCACTCGTCATTAGCAAAGGGATGTTACATTGATACTATCCAGTTTTGTAGGCCCCATATTACTCATTTGCATCTGAATTATGCTGAGCGTAAATTTAATTATAATCAGCTGGGTTGCTTGTGCTCCATCAAACTATTTCTATTGTGTTTGCTTATCGCCAAGGTTTTGCTGCTTTAGAATTCTGCTGTAGATGTGGTTTTAAAGTTGTCAAATTCCAGGGCCAAGGTATGAGTTTTACCAGTAAGCAGAGAGAGATGTGTTGTCATAGTATGAGCACAGGTCTGTAAGCCAGGAGTTCCTGAGTTAGCCCAACTTAATTAATGCTGTAGAATTAAGCCACACATTTGATTTTTCTTCCTCAGTTTCCCCATCTGTAAAATGGGGACAGTACTTACCTCAGATTTTTGTATGGTATAATTGTTTGTCCAGCACTTCAAAGATGAAAAGCACAACATAAGTGTTAAGTATTTTGTTATGTATTTAAATGATTTATGATCTGTGCAAAAATGCTTTATTTTTGCCCCTAACACAAGGTCACCTGGGAGACATTGCAGCTGGAACCAACCAACCAAAGAAAAGATAGAAGAAAAAAAAATTCCACATGGGACCTTGTGTGTTGTTACATAACAGCAAAACTAGCTGTTTCAGGACATTTGGCAAGGGAAACCCTGGGTCAAGAGTTTGGGATACAATGGCATATTTATATGCATGGAGCTAATTTCCTTTAAGTTATTCATTTCACTTAGGGAATTTCCTAGCCTTATGAGAGAGAGTAGGAGCAATGATTCATTTATTCTTTGTCTCATTCAGCCCCAGGCAAGCCTGAAGATTCCCTGCCACTTATAGTTCTGCTTTTTTAACTGATTCCATTAATGGAACTTAAGGATTTTCTTCTAGCATGAAAAGGGTTAAGAATTCTCTCCTCCCCCCCCCCCCTTCCATTCCCTCCCATCCTCTTTATATGGAGAGTTCTTTCTTTCTTTCTTTTTGACATCTCCAGCTGTTTCTACAGTCTTTTCCCCCTAATCTGCCACTATCTGAGGAATTCATTACATTTCAAATCAGAAGACTTGCTGCATACATTAGCAGGTTTTAATAGACTTGCCATGACTCAAAAAGGAGCGGGGGGGTGGGGGGGAGAGAGAGAAGATTGTCTTGCCGAAAGCAGACAGATTGACTCAAAAATGACTCAGTCAATAAAAGATGAGTTTTGAAAAGGCTTCCCTTTGCTCAAAGGGAGCTCATATTCCAGGGAATTAGGTTTTTCTAAGCCCACTGTCAGAAATTAATAATACATACAGCATGTAAAATGGATTTAGCCCTGTACAGCCTTATACAAACATATCTTTGACTTGCTAAATGTGGCATGACTACCAGGATTTCCCAGCCTTTATCCCAGGAGTTTGTCATCTCTCCAGAATGGTGACCTCAGTGGAATTTTTAAGCACATCAAAAAAACCCTAGTAAATGCGCTTTTCATTTAGAATGTGTTCCTGCTCTTCTCCCTGCACCCAACTCCCCCTCTAGGAGCGACTTTTATTTTCAGTGAAGATTAAGCCAAAAGCTCTAGTTAAATTCTCAGGCTGTAGAGACCCCTTTACCTAGTGGCTTTCAGCACCTTTACAACTAAGTCGGAGATATAGAGCTTTCTGTAGTATAACCCAAACCCCCAAGTCTGTACATTTTTTCACTGTGGCTAAAGCCCTATAGGCCATTACAATGTATGTTTCTTGCAGCGGTTGAAGGAAGCTGACCTGTCCTACTAGATCTGCCCATAATGCCCTCCTTGGCTGCAAATACATAGGGTCTTCTGTGGCACAGGCTTTTGTCAGAGCTAGTTTGAACACATAGAGGTCTGATATCATCCTCTTCCCCTTTCCCAGCTTGACCCCAGCTGGAATTAGTACCAATCTTAAAATATTTCATGTTTTGTTGGACATGGGCTAACTTACTTGCGTTGGCTAAAATCCAGCTAGCACGGGTAACGATAGCAGCGAAGATAGTGCAGCATGGGCTTCAGAACACACTGGCTAGCCAAATATGTACCAGGGTCCATGTTGGGATTGTACATGTACACTGCCATGTACACTGGCCAAACAGGACCGTCTCTATGCAAAAGAATAAATGGACCCAAATCTGACATCAGGAATTATAACATTCAAAAACTAGTAGGAGAACACTTCAACCTCCCGGGTCACTCAATAACAGACCTAAAAGTGGCAGTTCTTCAACAACAAAAACTTCAAAAACAGACTCCAACATGAAACTGCAGAACTGGAATTAATTTGCAAACTGGACACCACCAAATTAGGCCTGAATAGCTGGGAGTGGTTGGTTCATTATAAACCTAATTTCCCCCATACTAAGTTCCCCCTTCTGTTACTCTCACCTTCTTGTCAACTGTTTGAAATGGGCCACTCTCATTACCACTACAAAAGTGATTTTTCCTCCCTTGGTATCCTACTGTTAATTGAATTGTCTCATTAGACTGACCTCCCACTTGATATGGCAACTCCCATCTTTTCATGTGCTGTGTATTTATACCTGCTGCTGTATTTTCCACTCCAGGCATCTGATGAAGTGGGTTCTAGCCCACAAAAGCTTACGCCCAAATAAATTTGTTAGTCTCTAAGGTGCCACAAGGACTCCTTGTTGTTTTTGCTGATACAGACTAACATGGCTACCACTCTGAAACATGTTGAGATTGTATTACTTGTGCCGGAAACCACACTGCACTGCATTCATTGCTGTGTCACCCATGCCAGCTGGATTCTGGATTCAAACTAGCTCCATAGGATTAGTCAGTGTTCAGCTTTTGCTATGTTCACATACCCTAAATGCTTAATCTAGACCAGTGGTTTTCAGCCTTTCATTTGTGGACTCCTAAAAAAATTTCAGATGGAGGTGTGGACCCCTTTGGAAATCGTAGACATAGTCTGCAGACCCCCCAGGCTGAAAAACACTGTTCTATGGTAACAACCTTTCGCGGACCCCTTAGACCAGGGGTTCTCAAACTGGGTATCGGGAACCCCTGCGGGGGTCGCAAGGTTATTACATGGGGGGCTGGAAGCTGTCAGCCTCCACCCCAAACCCCGCTTTGCCTCCAGCATTTATAACGGTGTTAACTATATAAAAAAGTGTTTTTAATTTATATGGAGGGGTCACACTCTGAAGCTTGCTATGTGAAATAGGTCACCAGTGCAAAAGTTTGAGAACCACTGCCTTAGACAGAGTCCGTGAACCCACAGGGGTCTGTGGATCACATATTGAAAACCACTGACCTAGACTATCCCTTGCTTCAGCATTGAGAATGGCCCAAGTGAGCTCTGAGTGCCTTCCAGATGTGTTGTCTGTTTTAGTACACCACCTGGTGAGAATGGAGATGTGTAGCTACAGATGGTGGGACTGTAGCAGAAGCTTGCTGTTACTCAGATGTATTTCATTTAATGCATGCTGGGCACCGGAGGGGGGGTGTTTTTTCTGTCTTCCCTCACTTTTCATTCTTTGCAAATCCCAGAGCCCTCCTTTTCACCATTCCAGAGCACTCTACCCACTGTTGCAGTGTCTTCTGCATCCTGTTTATTAGCACAAATCTTCTCCCTGCCCTCTCTCATATATTCTAAATTTCCCACTGCCTATCTCTGTAAGCTGTTTCCAACATCCTCTCCTCCTGTCATGCCCTTTCTTTCATCTGTCTGTATCCTGCTAAGTATTTGCATCGTTGTCCTATGCTCACAAAAGGAGCTGTATGAAATGCATTGCAATGACATGACATCTCTGTAAAAAACGCCACGGTTCCTCAAACACTTGAAATACACCCTCCAGACTGTGTGGAGCATCCTTTTAAAAGAAGAAACAAATATTATGAATGGCTCCATTTTAACTGGTATGCACTGTACAGATATTTCCTTGGTTGGAAGTGTGCAAAACTGGGCATAGTCTCACAGGCGCCGGCTTTTTCCTCTGCCCGGGGGTGCTCAACTCCTGCTCAGCCCCAGGCCCTTCCCCACTCCATCCTTTCACCCAAGCCCCCACCCCCACCCTGCCACTTCTTGCCCCTGCTCTGCCCCAGGCCCCGCCCCCACTCTACCCCTTCCCCTAAGGCCCTGCCCCGCCTCTTCCTGCCCAGTTCCGCGCCCCCCCCCCCCAGCACTCCCTGTCTCGGCTCCCCCCCCCCCCGCCTCCCCGTCCCCCTCCCCCCGCCTCCTGCATGCCCTGGAACAGCTGATCCATGATGGGAGGGAGGGGGAGAACGGGGAGCTGGCTGCCAGTGGGTGCTAAGCACCTGCTAATTTTTTTCCGTGGGTGCTCCAGCCCTGGAGTCAGTGCCTATGCATAGTCTTCATGTGTTCACACATTCCGTAGGGGATTAAACTTCTTAGAAGTGCAGAAATGCACCAGAAGATTGCAGTGTCAGTTCTTTCTCCCACCCACTTTTCCCATCACCACAAACAGCTGGTCGGGATTTCCTTGTGTTACTCTAGGTCCCTCAGCAGAGATTTCTGAATATGGGTGTTGGCAGAGGTGAAAGTAAGCTGGTATGGTCCGGTCTGGCGTACCGGCAAGAGCCAGTACGCTGTGCCAGACCGGACTGGCTTCCCCAGGTTGGCGATTTAAAGGGCTCAGGGCTCCCCGCAGCGGCCGGAGCCCCTGGCCCTTTAAAGTGCCACCCCAACCCCACTGCCGGAGCCCCGGGGTAGCGGCAGCAGGGCTCCAGTGGTGATTTAAAGGGCATGGGGCTCTGGCCATTGCGGGGAGCCCCGGGCCCTTTAAATCACCGCCCGAGCCTCTCTACCGGAGCCCCGGGGTAGCGGCGGCAGGGCTCTGGTGGTTATTTAAAGGGCCAGGGGCTCCGGCCGCTGTGGGGAGCCCCAGGCCCTTTAAAGCGCAGCCCGAGCCCCGCTGCCAGAGCCCCAGGGTAGTGGCGGCAGGGCTCTGTCGGCGATTCAAAGGGCCTGGAGCTCCTGGGCCCTTTAAATCACCCCTGCAGCTGGTATCTCCGGGGGTGATTTAAAGGCCCCAGGGCTCCCAGCCGCAGCTGGAGCCCCTGGTCCTTTAAATCTTGATTTAAAGGGCCTGGGTATTTAAAGGCCCCGCCTCTTCCGGTTGAGGCCACACCTCTTCTGATTGAGGCCACACCCCCTGCTCAGGACTCTGGCGTAAGGGTAAGTCCTTTAAGTTACTTTCTCCCCTGGGTGTTGGTTCATAAGAGGTCTGCATCCAAGACACAGTACCAAAAAGAAATTTTCAAGACTGGTCTCCCTGCAAGCTGGTAGAAAGAACTTGCTGGTTCAGCAACCACAAAACGCTTCAGTCAGCAAGGGCTCCTCCTCAAGTTTTTGTTCCTGAGGTTTGGGAGTGCATTGGTTAGAATAAGGAAAAGAAAGAAATGGTTACACTTAACTGGAAAACAAGCCAGTGCTACAGCATGGGATGTAGAACTTTACTTTCTCTGAGGTCTTCTCTGTAACATTACCAGGTTTCCTTCCAAGAAAAAGCCCCTAAATTCATGTTAGATATATCATCATCTCCTCCCCACCATATAGCCTCCCGCAACTCAGGTGCAGTCAGGAGGGTCAGGTTTCCTACTAAAGACATATTTCTGGTGAAATTACAGAGAAGATCAAAGCCAAAAGAACAAGCTTCATTATTTCTTTTGTTTTGCGTTTGTTTGCATTTCAGTTCATTTTCATTTTCATTTGTTCCATGTTCTCTTGACTTGGGAAGGGAGTTTTCCCAGCGAATATTATGTCACTTTAGCCTCCAGCTGTTGTGCTGGGACATAGTCACCCAATAATCTCGTTGGGGATAATTGCTGGTGTCTTTTCAGATCATTTTTGTGAAAGGTGACAAACTGCTTGCCAGAGTGAGATGTTAATAACACAGAGGTGCCCCTTGTTTGAAAGCCGGTGCAGAAATTACCCAATGCGGTTGTGTGAGAGTCAGAATTGTAATCGTAAGATGTGAAGAACGGATCTGTTCATTTGCATATAATTCCAGGGCTTACGTGTCATCTTTGTGTAAACCATACAATTTCCAGCGCAGTAGGGAATGTGTGCTCATAATATAGAGAGACAGGAAGATGGGCTTTCCCTCAGCATGGATCATGGTTAAAGAACTGTGTCATCTGTTTAAGGAAAATAGAAGGCAAGAGCTGCTAGCGGGGAAACAGACAGCAGTATGTACTGCTCTTGTGTCCAGTTTTGTCCCATCTGAACACTATATTAGGAGAAAGGGAAGAATCTGCTTCTTCGTTGTTTCTATTGCAAATCAGGTATAATATGTTCTCTTAATTCTATCACAGGCCTTTGGGATGTTTTTCTTGTTCTTCTGGTGGACAAAGACCTCTCAGCTGTCTTTAAACTGAGACTGATCTCTGTATGAGACATCTAGGTCAGACACACAGACCCTTTAAACTGAAGGATAGAGACTTTTCAACCTGTTGCAACTACATATGGTTCTTCCATCCTTTTTTAAGAAGGAGAGGGTTTTTGGAAAGTGGGAATGGCCCAATTAGAGGGGGTCGTTATGTGATACTGAGTCAGAGTTCTTTGAGTATTTGATTTTTATTTCTCTCTCTCTAATAAACTAGAAAGCCACTCTGCCTAGCCAATCAGCTGCCAATGATAAACTTAATAATTAGAGCCTTAGTGCCCAACTTCCAAAATTTCTAATAAAATTATATGAATATTTAATGCCCAATTATTAAATATTTAAAAATTTAAAACTGAAATAGTTTGAAAGTTAGCATGTGATGAATAATTCAAAAGTCTGAAAATGAAACTCCGCTTTTGGGCTGAGCATGATGCTACCTTATCTCCCAGCCTAGCAATTAGTTTGGGTCCTACTGCCGGTCTTGGGACAGTTTTTGCAGGATCTGTGGAGACTTCAATTCTGCATTACTAAGGGAAGCAGAATTAGTGCAGTGTGTAGTTATGGGAATAGCCCTTCACATTAACATTAACACTTCAGGATCATGTGATGGAAATACAAGATTCAAAGGCACGATAATATGATTGAAAGTCTGGCTATCCAGAAGATGGCTCTGTTACCAAGCATCTTGTCCACCTCTGGGGAAAACATGATTGTTCAACCTTACATTTTTGTCACATTCCTGCAGTTTTGCTATTTGAAAGGATTTTCCCCTGTTGCTGCTTCGCTGCTCCATGGTGAACCATCATTTTGTTCATCCTCAGCAATATTATCTTTAAAGAATTGTTTTCATAAAGTGGACTGCAGGAAGTAAAGTAGAATATGAAAAATGGACCAATAAAATGGGTCAGCACCTGCTTTTCTTTGAGCTTGAGAGAAGAGGGCAAGGGCATTTTAAAGCGTGCACAAAGGAAATGTCTAGTGTAGTTAATTAGCAGATGGACCCCTTCGGGGCCCGGTTACTAGAGCATGAGGAACAGAGGAGGGTCTGGGGGGAAGTTGAACTGTCTGGTGTAAAGAGGCAGTGCTTCCTTGGTGTGAAATGTGTTTGAGGTGGTGTCACTACTTTTAAATCTCATCAAGGAGTTAAATATAAATAGAGGGATCTAATGGAGGTTGCACCTTCTCGCTGAAAAGTTCAATATGTGAGAATCTCTGTTTAAAAATAAAACAAACAAAAAAGAGTTTGCAGTGGTATTTGTTTCCTGCTGGGAGGGTAAAATGCTATGCATTTTTTCCCTCTCGATCTTCTAGGAACCACTGGCTTGCCTCCTTGCTGCTCACAGCAGAAGCAGTTCCATTAGTCTGGGGGCATGAATACAAACAAAATGCCAGTCTGACCTTTTGGCAAAACTGGCTTACCTGGGGAGTGGAGGGAGTTGTACTGGCTCTGGGAAATGAGTGCTGGAACTCGTAACGATACATAAAGTCCATCAGGGGTCAGAAGGGGGATTAGTCTAATGTCTAGTGTAGCACACTTGTGTATGTCTTCAAAATTTTAATTTTACTGAGGAAAATAGAAAGGAGCATAAATTCTGGCAAGTCAAGTGTAAAAGAATAATTAGGCAGGCAAAAAAAATTGAAGAGCAACTAGCAAAAGACTAACAACAAAAATTAAGAAACAGGAAGCCTAACAATCAATCAGTGGGGCCACTGGACAATCAAAGTGCTAAAGGAGCACACAAGGAAGACAAAGTCATTGTGGAGAAGCTAAATGAATTCTTTGCATCAGTCTTCACTGTAGAGGATGCGAGGGAGATTTCCACACCTGAGCCATGCTTTTGAGGTGACAAATCTGAGGAAGTGTCCTAGATTGAGGTGTTAATAGAGAGGAGGTTTTGGAATACATTGATAAATTAAACTGTAATAAGTAACCAGGACCATAGGGTATTCACCCAAGAGTTCTGAAGGAACTCAAATGTGAAATTGCAGAACTAGTAACTGTGGTATGTAACCTATCCCTTAAGTCTGCTTCAGTACCAGATGACTGGAGGATAGCTAATGTGACAGCAATTTTTAAAAAAAGACTCCAGAGACAATCCTGGGAATTACAGGCGAGTAAGCCTAACTTCAGTACCAGGTAAATTGGTTGAAACTGCAGTAAAGAACAGAATGATCAAACACATAGATGAACAGAATTTTTGGGGAAAAGTTGGGGGAAGTCTAGGTTAGATATTAGGAAAAACTATTTCACTAGGAGGGTGGTGAAGCACTGGAATGGATTACCTAGGTAGGTGGTGGAATCTCCATCCATAGAGGTTTTTAAGGCCCGGCTTTACAAAGCACTGACTGGGATGATTTAGTTGGAGTTGGTCCTGCTTTGAGCAGGGGGTTGGACTAGATGACCTCCTGAGGTCTCTTCCAACCCTAATGTTCTATGATTCTATGAACACGGCTTTTGTAAAGAGAAATCATGCCTCTCCAATCTATTAGAATTATTTGAGTTGGTCAGCAAACATGTGGACATGGGCAACACAGTGGATATAGTGTACTTGGACTTTCAGAAAGCCTTTGACAAGGTCCCTCACCGAAGACTCTTAAGCAAAGTAAGTAGCCATGGGATAAGAGGGAAGGTCCTCTCAAGAATTAGTAACTGGTTAAAAGACAGGAAACAAAGGATAGGAATAAATTATCAGTTTTCAGACTGTGGGGTAGTAATAGCGGGATCCTCCAGGGATTTGTACTGCGACCAGTGCTGTTCAATATATTCATAATGATCTGGAAAAATGGGTTAACAGTGAGGTGGCAAAATTTGCAGATGATACAAAATTACTCGAGATAGTTAAATCCAGAGTAGACTGTGAAGAGTTACAAAGGGATATTACAGCTCTGGGTGACTGGGCAACAAAATGGCAGGTGAAATTCAGTGTTGATAAATGCAAAGTAATATATATTGGAGATCATAATCCCAGGTATACATACAAAATGATGGGGTCTAAATTAATTGTAACCACTCAAGAAAGGTCTTGGAGTCATCTTGGATAGTTCTCTGAAAACATCTGCTTAGTGTGCAGCAGCTGTCAAAAAAACTACCAGGATATTAGGAACCATAAGGAAAGGGATAGATAATAAGACAGTAAATATCATGATGCCACAGTATAAATCCATGGTACCTTGAATACTGCGTGCAGTTCTGGTCGCCCCATCTCAAAAATATATATTAGAAATACAAAAGGTGCAGAGAAGGACAACAAAAATGATGAAGGGTATGGAACAGCTTCCACATGAGGAGAGATTAAAAAGACTGGGACGCAGTTCAGCTTGGAAAAGAGACAACTAAGGGAGGATATGATCAACATCCATACAATCATAAATGGTGTGAAGAAAGTGACTAAGGAAGTGTTATTTACCTCTTCACATAACACAAGAACCAGGCTTAAAACCCAATGAAATTAATAGGCAACAGGTTTAAAACAAACGTAAGAAAGTACTACTTCACACAACGCACAGTCAACCTATGGAACTTGTTGCCGGGGATGTTGTGAAGGCCAAAGATATAACTGGGGGTCAAAGAAGAATTAGATCTGTTCATGGAGGATAGGTCCATCAATGGCTATTAGCCAAGATGGTCAGGTATGCAACCCCATGGTCTTTTGGTATAACTACGTTGTTTAGAGTTATGGAAAATCCACACTCTGTAGCAATATACTTATACCGACCTAACCCTCGGTGTAGACAGTGCTATGTTGACAGGAGCTGGAGTACCCGCACCAACCGGAGAAGCGCTCTCATTGACAAAGGTAGTGCAGCTGTGCCACTGCAGTGCTGTAAGCGTAGAGAACCCCTAAGCCTCTGGCTGCTGGATGCTGGTTCTGGATGACGGGATGGATCACTTGATAATTGCTCAGTTCTGTTCATTCCCTTAGAAGAATCTGGCATTGGCCGCTGTCAGAAGACAGGATACTGGGCTAAATGGACCATTGGTCTGACCCAGTATGGCCGTTCTTATGTTCTAAAATAACAAATATACCGGGTGAGGGTGGGGTTAAAAGTTTTATCAACCTGAGTTTTTGCTAGCTACATCCCAAGTGAGAGCCAGTAATGGCTTTAATCCACCCAGCCCCAACAGGTGTTCAGTATATGCCACATATTTTCCAGAAAAGCTGTTTTAGATTTCTGGGCTTAGAGAGTTGTAAATGTTTGGTTTTGGTACTATTTTTATATCCCTTTGCATATACAGACAGGCTACCTTAGTATCATAGAGTCCAACCATAAACACCGGGGGAAGGAGGGGTTATTGAGAGAAAGGGAGACGTTATAACTTACACAACTTAGAAACCTATAAAAATTATCTAAAATAGCCTTTCCATAAATAGCAATGTCAGGATTTTAATGTCCAGTATCTGGGGAACTTTCTGGAGTAAAAGTAAGAGTTCTTTGCCCCTGTGGGAAGCTAGAAATTGCTCCTTTCCAATGGCATAAAGCTCCCGTCTCTAACCCTGATAAGTGATGAAGCAGTGAACTTTAAACATGCCTCTGGTGCAGGATTGGCTATTGTCCACCCTGCAGCTTGGACGAGTGTGTAATCCCTAGGGGAAATTCCTCGTACGAAGGGTGCCTGTGAGGGAGCCAGAGAAAAAGGGACTAGAGATGTAGAGTGCAGCAAGGTTCTGTAGGGTCTTGAAGAGCAAGATGGGATGAAAGTGATTCTAGAGTATTGTGCGACATGCAGCAGCTGACCAGGGGAAGCAGAGACTTCATACATTAGACTTTGCAGGGACAATGTCTATTCTGCGCAGTCCAGGAGCTTGCAGGGACTCTCCCCCGGCAACTGGAAGGGGGAGAGAAGGGCTGCCTAGCCTCCACTATTGCTTAACTCCTCTATACCTGCTATATGGAGCCATGTCAGTGCGGTATTAATTTGGGAGAGGAGGTTTGGCCTGAATCTGCTCCCACTCCCAGACCTTTATGAATTGGCTGAGAAGCTGAGCAGCCTCCCTTCTCTGCGCTGACCACAGTAGCCTACTGGTCCTCAGCTTTTTCCCTACTGTGACACGCTCTGCCCCTTCCCAGATAGTAACATGGGAAGGGCAGGGTGATCACGATCCTCAGAACCCTTGCAGTAGCCATTCGATCAGGTGTAATTCTTCTGCATAGGTAGAACTCCATTTGCAAAGAGTCTTTAAACCTCTCTGATCTCTGCAACTGGAAATGGAGTTTGAAATCCTCATGTATATTGGTAGGGAAAACACACACAAAATCACTGGACACCTTAGAGTCAGTATTCAGGCAACCCATGGCAGTAGAGATACTTAGTTAATAAATATCAGAGGGGTAGCCGCGTTAGTCTGAATCTGTAAAAAGCAACAGAGGGTCCTGTGGCACCTTTAAGACTAACAAGTATTGGGAGCATAAGCTTTCGTGGGTAAGAACCTCACTTCTTCAGATGCAAGTAATCTACTTGCATCTGAAGAAGTGAGGTTCTTACCCACGAAAGCTTATGCTCCCAATACTTCTGTTAGTCTTAAAGGTGCCGCAGGACCCTCTGTTGCTTTTTAGTTAATAAATGCTATCTTTGAAAATTCTTCCCGAAGTTATGTGAAGGGCTTGGTGGTGGATGGAGATTGTGGGGGCAGTACACAAAGGGAGGTGGAGGCTGAGCCATATAGTATATGCAGTTTAAAAATAAGCTAATGTTGACGGATAAAATAAATACCATTTAGGACTCGATAGCTGCTCTAGTGGAAGTGAGCAGCCAGTGCCGCCTGTTTAGTTTAAAACTTTCTTTTACCTCTAAGAAAAGTTATAATTCATGGTTGTAATGTTACAAATTGCAAGTTTCCAAAGCCTAAATCAAATCCACTAGACCATGTAGTTGTAGAGAGATATAAGCATGGTCTGGAACTGCTATGCCATTCAGATTGCATGTTCTTCCCCTCCCACTTAACCCCACCCCTGTGTGCAAACAGTCCCATAAAATCTAGCAAATTTTATTTCTAGAGAGCTGTGATCATAAACTTGCCTGGATCAGAAAATACTCTGCTCCTGTCCTATTAGCCTTTATTTAATACAGTGCAATTTATTTTTTATATGGCGTCCTTCACACAGTATCACAAACTCTTTACAGAGCGTGTCCATCATAAACTACAGCTGACAAAGGTTTCAGCCCAAGGTTTAAACAAGGGAAATGACTCTAAGGGGTCCAGGTACATGTAGGGTGACCAGACAGCAAGTGTGAAAAATCGAGACAGGAGGTGGGGTGTAATAGGCTTCTATATAAGGAAAAAGCCTCAAATATCGGGACTGTCCCTATAAAATCGGGACATCTGGTCACCCTAGGTACATGGGGCAGCACAAGAGGGTGGCAGAGCATTAAAAGGAGGAGCAGAGTGTAGGTAGATAAGAGTTAGAGAGGAATATTGGGGTAACTCAGCAGCAGCTTTGCAAACTCAGTAGGTTATTATGGAAATGCATAGAGGCAGTCTGGGTAAGTGAGAGAGGAAAAGGCTGGTACAGTCTTGCTTCTTGGAGCCAAGAGAATAGTGCCTCTGCATCTGATCCCAGACCCTGTGAAACTGAGATGGTGCTGACTTCCACTTCTCTATTTCTAGAATTATGAAACTAACTAGTCCTTGTTTAACATAGAATAGGGTTGGTAAGAACTAAGCATCACTCATAGCGACATTAGCAACCCATTCTTAATGCAATCTTGCAAATGGAGTGGCTTAATGGCCTAGAGCAGGAGTGGGCAAGCTTTTTGGCCTGGGGACCACATCTGGGTATGGAAATTGTATGGCGGGCCATGAATGCTCACGAAATTGGGGGATGGGGTGCAGGAAGTAGGGAGGGCTCCAGCTGGGGGTGTGGGCTCTGGGGTGGGGCCAGGGATGAGGGGTTTGGGGTGCAGGAAGGGGCTGCGGGCTGGGGATGGAGCAGAGGGGTTCGGAGTATGGGAGGGAGCTCTGGGCTGAGGTACAGGGTTAGGGTGTGGGAGGGGGTACAAGCTCTGGGATGGGGGCGTGGGTTCCAGGGTGGGGCCAGAAATGAGGGGTTCAGGGTGTGGGAGGGGGCTCCGAGATGGGGCAGAGGGCTGGGGTGTGGGGGGGGGGTTGAGGGCTCCGGCTGGGGATGAGGGGTGCAGGAGGGTGCTCCGGGCTGGGACCGAGGGGTTCGGAGGGTGGGCGGGGGATCAGGGCTGGGGCAGGGGGTTGGGGTACAGAAGGAGGGCAAGGGTGCAGGCTCTGAGTGGCACTTACCTCAAGCAGCTCCCGGAAGCAGCGGCATGTCCCCGCCCTCCGGCTCCTATGCGGAGGCACGGCGGCTCTGCACACCACCGCATCCGTAGGCGCCACCCCGGCAGCTCCCATTGGCCGCGGTTCCTAACCAATAAAAGCTGTAGAGCCAGTGCTTGGGGCAGCAGCAGCATGTGGAGCCCTGTAGCTGCCTCTATGTGTAGGAGCCAGAGGGGGAACATGCCGCTGCTTCTGGGAGCTGCAGCAGGCACAGAGTGGGGCAAGCCCCCGACCCCGCTTCCCCGCAGGAGCTCGAGGGCTGGATTAAAAGGTCTGATGGGCGGACATGGCCCCCGGGCTGTAGTTTGCCCACCCCTGGCCTAGAGAGAGAGAAGGGTGTGGTGTTGAGTGAGATGCGTTTTTCAGTTAGCCTGTTAGAATGAGTGACCCCAGACACTCAGAAACAGAGCAGTGTAACCTTACCCAGAGTTAGTGTGTGGAGTTCAGGCATTTCTAAGCAGCTGTTTAGATCCACTCTGGTGCCTTTCTTGCTGTTCTCCGGTTTCCAGGATACCTGTGTGCTCTTTGGGGTGGGGTCTATAGGCAGCAGAGCCTAAGGCCATGTCTATCGTAGAGAGCTGACAGTGGCGCAGCTGTACGGATGCAGCTGCGCCCTGACGGGAGAGCGCTCTTCCGTCGACATAGACTGACCTAATTGAACTCCTCTCATTTGGGTCCAAAGCCAGAGCCTAAGTGTTTCCATGGTGAATCTGTGGCTCATTTTCAAACTTTGTGAGCATTAAAAGCAATGGAATAAAGAGCAGTGACATTTTCAGTGTGAAAGACAAAAAAACACCCACTCCATAATTTATTTATCCAAAATAGTATGAATTGTTCATTAAAGTTGATGTGAGTGTTTGAAAATACAAGAAGTTTGAAGAGGAGGTATTATTAAGAGGAAGTTAATAATTCGGAGCTATTGATTTCTTAACAAATGAATGTGATTTTTCATAGAGGGTTTTTTTCCGTGGCCCTCTTCAATATAGGCTGGATTTTGTCCCGGAGTTTGCCCTGAATGCCAAGCACTCCCAGCAGTATAATTTTATAACTCATCCCCACGCTCTTTACTCTTCCTCCCTCCTCTTAGTCTTCTCCAACCAAAATAAACTGTGTTTGCAGTGCCTGAATGAAGAAAGAAGCAAGGCTTAGTCCTATCAAATATCCTTCCTTATGTTCTTGCTATCTTGTTGCCCCAGAGCCCTTCTGCACAGGATGGCCTGTTGTCCCCTCTCTGGGACATGAAGTGCATCTACCCAATGTGCCATATCCATTGAAGAGCTCTGCAGAGCACATCTGCAACTTCGTGAAAAAATACAGCAGTCAAACACAGTGACTGTAATGAGTGCTCCAAACATAGGGGTTTGAGTTTTCAAACGCTGTCTTTTAAAGATATAATTAAATGTAATTCTCCAAAAGTTGTGAAGGAACACGAGAGAATCAAGCCATTCACTGTTCTTGTCGGTGGTGGATAGTGTGGGTGGCAGCGGTAATGCTGCCATCTGAAACCTGCTCTACTAATACACCTCCACCCTTCCCTGAATGCAGCCTCCTCTCTTGAACTGTGTCTTGAACCTTGTGCAAATTGTGGTTTAAAGCAATTTTGCCTGCCTATGATAGGGATTTGGCTGGACATCAGTGGCTGAAATCCCCAGTAGCGGCGAGGTCTAAGAATTATATGTGCACCATCGGCTTAAACTCAGGAGCAAAGCATACAATGAGCTGTAGTTTATGTAAACATCTTAACTTGGGGCAGAAAACATTAGAAAAGACGTTAATTAACCCCCTAAAATCTGTTATTTATGAAGCTCCTAGTAGCCTTAGTCATGGACTAGGACCCCATTTTGCTAGGTGCTATGCAAACACAGAACAAAATGACAGGCCTTGCCCCAAAGAGCATAGTCTCAATGATCTGTTCTAGGTGCTTATATGGCTCCCGTTCCTTGGAGCACCTCAGAATGGTTAATGAATGTAATGTGTTTCCCTTCACAGCACCCTGGTGAGGAGGGGAGGTGCTGTTATCCCTGTTTTAGTGATGGGGAACTGAGGCATAGAGATGCTAAGTGACTTGCCCAGGGTCACACAAGAAGTTTGTGGCAGAGCAGAAAATTGAACCTGGGTCTCCCAAGTCCCAGGCTAGCACCCTAACCACTGTAGGAAGGCTTTTACCGACAGAGAATCACCTGGAGGGTGGAGCTATTGCAAATGTGGGTTGGGAGCCCTTGGGACAACCCTTCAAACAAATATGTTTGTTAATATAAAATGCAAAGGTGGGAGAGGAAAACCGGAACTGAAAATGTTTAGAGACAGCACTGAACACAATCCTGAATGAATTTGGGAATCACCCAAGCGAGAGGCACCACTTTGGAAAGCAAGTCATGGCTGACATTAGTTAGCAGCAGCGGACTCAGCTGAACTGATGCTGAATGTGACTTAGCTGCAAGTGTAGAAAAAGGCAAACAGGTTTTAACCCCAGTTTTTGAAACAGTGCTGAACACATTTTGTCTTTGTCTACACTTGCAGCTAAACCACATTCAGCTGCTGTATCAGTTGCTGACACATGTTATCAGCAGTGTGTCATTTTCCTATTGTAGACAAAGCCCTTTGGCAGGGGCCTTAGAAGTGATGATAAGCCAGACCTAATGAAGAAGCCTGAAAGCATAACAAGGCTGTGAAGAGCAGCAGCAGGGAGGGGTCTGACAGGCAGGGTTAGAGGGGGAGAAAAGGAGGCTGCTCTCTAGAAATGTTAGGCTGTTACTGTATTCCGGTTAAACCTGAGATGTACCTACCTAGCTTCAAGTCTTGCTGTGTATGAGACTGGACACATTATGTAAAATGCCTCCTCTGTTTTAATCTCAGAGGTAGCAGAGAAATGGTGTCTGAAGACTACCCTACTCAAGACTCCTGGTCACAAGTTCTGCACTAAGAAGTCTTCTTCCATAAGGTGCCCTGCTTGCAGGGCTGCAGTCCAGGGGGCACCCGGCACATGCATAATGACCATGCTGAGAAATTAGTTTAAAGGACAAAAAGGGACCAAGATCCTAACTGTTCATTATATCAGCGAGTAGCAAGAGACCTCAGTTGTGTACAGAGCCATTTATCTAGTTCATGAATTAGAGCCCTGTCCACCTCCTGAGTTTATAAAATTCAGCCAAGACATACTTTAAGATCTGCAGGAAAGAGGCATATTTACTTCTCCAAGGCTGTCCTGTGTTTATTAGAAATTTTTAATTTTATCCACGTCGGATATCTGAGATATATTAAAGCCAGTGCCGTCTCTGACAGTGGTGAAATATGACCACTGAAATGTGGTCAGTGAATTTTTACTTTCATATGTAGGATTTTATCCTTAACAGTTCTGTTTTAGGAATGCAAAGCTGAATGAAGACTGGGAGAATATTGAGGTCAGAGCTGCCAATTAACCTCTTGATTTCAGAGGCTGATTACTCCATTAATCAAGGGGCCAGAAGCAACAAAGATGATGGGAAGGGTTGTAGCTGCAGAATAACAATCCCACGAAGGACTGATTTATGTCGTACAGTGATGAATGTGGAAGAAAGGGAAGAGCGGGTGGTCAGGGATGCACCGACTTCTCAGGTTCACAAGCAGGTGCAATGTATCAGCAAGAGGGCCTCTTGTGCTTGTGAACAGGGTTTTGTAGTACTTCACTTGCTTTATCTCCCTTCCAGGATCAGTAGTTTCCTTTCATAGCAGTGCCTCAGTGAATAAGTTTTCACAATAAATGTCCCTCCTGGGCAGTTAGATTTGAAGTCGGGTTGGGGCATAGGGGTGGTGGATTAAATAACGTGGCGTCTGAGGGCTCGTCTACATGGGGACATGCAGAAAAGTTAAAACAAAGTAACAAAAAGTGTGACATTAAAGTGCATTAGTGTAAGCACATTATATCCTGTGTGGATGCCCTCAGAAATAAAGTGGACTTAGGCTATGTCTACACGTAAAATGCTACAGTGAAGCTCACAACAGCAACAGGAGGGGTTTTCCCATTGCTATAGTTAATCCACCTCCATGAGAGGCAGTAGTTAGGTCGACAGAAGAATTCTTCCATCTGCCAACACTGTCTACAGTGGGGGCTAGGTCGGCATAGCTACGTCTCTCGGGGATGTGAAAAATCCACACCCCTGAGAGACGAAGCTATGCTGATGTAAGTTTTCAGTGTAGATCAGCCCTTCCTTTGCTTTAGCTTAATTCACTTCTAAATTAAGCAAGACTGAATTAGGGCCATTTTAATTCAGAATAAGTGTGTCCACACAGGGATTTAATGCAGTTTTCAGGGCTTTGGAGCTGTGCTCCGGCTCCGCTCCAGCTCCAGGCAAAAACCTGCAGCTCCACTACTCCGGAGCTGCTCCACACTCCAAAGCCCTGGTTTAACTAATCCACTTTAAATGTTAGTTTGTCTTAACTTTCCTGAGCTGTCCTAATGTAGACCCTTTTGGCCCACCTGAGATGCTTTAATGAAACACTGTAGAATATAAGGGGATGCTGAAGCCCGACGAGGTGTCTGAAGATGATCTCAGGTTCAGGTGAACCTTGGCCCTTCCTAAGCTGTGATTTCTGAACATCAGTGTCAAAGAGAAGGCAGGAGATTTTTGAATGAGTCTATTGGTTTGTTGTTAAAAAGCATGAGCCTTTTCTTAACCCTGGACTGCAGTGTTGATACAACAGGCTGACTTGGAAAGCGTCTCCAGTGTATATTTAAGTAAAGCCAATTCCTGCAATTAATGGGGGATAAATTGAGGTTTAGTTACTCAGAAGACACCTTTGGTGAAAGATTCTTGGTAATTGTTATGTATGTTCTTGAAGGATTCACAGCGGTAGCAGCTCTCTTTGGAGTATTAAAATACATGGGTGAGTGGCAGACAGCCCCTATGGGCCTCTTTTCCAGAGACTAGTCCAGTTAAGGCAGCAAACTGGAAGAGACAATGGTGTTCTTCAGGCATTTTGTAACAATAAAACCCCCTTCCACAAATCTTAAGGGATTGCTAGACAGTTTGACAATTTGAGATCAAAGCACTTACAGTCAAGTCAGGTGTGCACTGGAAAAGATTTCCCCTATTACTGGCTTCCTCCAGACACATTTCTGTACAGTTGTATCTGCAACTGACTAAAGAATAACAGCTTTTCTACTGTCCTGCCTCTCCGAAACTTAAACAGTTGTCTTGGGATCTGTAAAGGAAATAAGAACAGAGGAGGGGAGAGTACGGTATATCTTTGAATTTTTGTAGATCATTGCTAAAAGGTAAACCCAGCAAACCCACCCCACCCCCATGAAAAATGGTCTGTCTCTCAGATCCCAATTTAACTTTTTATAATGACCCTAAAGTACATAGCATATCATCCTTCCTGAGCTGGGAGAGGGCCTCTCAGCTCCTGACTTCTCATACCTTGCTTGCTTGTTCTTTGAGTAATTAACCCTTTCATCTCATTTGGCTTGGCTAACACCCTAATTATAATGCAAGATCCATTTTGTGCTAATGTAACTTATACCAAGATACCCTTTTTTTGCTCTCCTCCGTTTCCTAGAGCTGAAGAAGCAAGTGGAGAGTGCAGAACTGAAAAACCAACGGCTGAAAGAGGTTTTCCAGACCAAGATCCAGGAGTTTCGCAAGGTGTGCTACACACTGACAGGATACCAGATTGACATTACTACTGAGAACCAGTACCGGCTCACCTCCATTTATGCTGAGCACCAAGGGGACTGCTTGCTCTTTAAGGTAGGCCTGTATTTCCCCCACCCCACCTGACTCTTTGGGGTAATTGTGATCAGCATGCCAGAATGCTCTCTCCATTCTAATTGCTGAGAAATGTCAAGTTAGTAGCTCCTCTTTGACTGTTCCTCTTTGACTGTTCCTCTTTGACTGCCTCCTGTATTTGAATACAATGAGAGTGGAGATGCTTCCTCCTTTTAAAGAATTCTGTGAGAAGACTTTGGGTCTAATTCTTCCTCTCACTTATACCAGAGTAAATTGGGAGTAATTTAGGCTATGTCTGTACTTAAAATGCTATAGCGGCACAGCTGCAGCACTGTAGCACTGCAGTGTTGACGTTCATTACAGCGACAAAAGAATCCCCCCGTTTGCTGTGATTAATCTGCCTCCCCTGGAGGTGGCAGGTAGGTGGATGGAAAAATTCTTCCGTCAGCTTAGCACTGTCTACACCAGGGGTTAGGTCAGCAAAGCTAGGTCTCTCGGTGGGGGGGGATGGGTTTTGAGAGACGTAGCTATGCCAATGTATGTTTTCAATGTAGACCAGCCCTCAATCAAAGTCAGTAGAGTTAAATCAGTTTAAAGGAAAGGAGAATATATCTATGCATGATGCTCCAGGAACCTAGCCTCAGAACTCACCATTTTCTACCATCAGAGAGATGTGCCACATCTCCATATCCTCTAACCTGGCCAGAAGGATGTGTGTTTAGCAGTCTACTCTATGTCTAGTTCAGACATCAACAAGTCATTTACGTGCCATTTATTTACCCAAGATTAGTTGGAATGTAAAACCAGCTGCCAAAGCCAGCTACAGAAATACGTTTCTGTATACGTTGTTCCCCTTTTACAAATCTTTATGAAGTACTATGCTGGAATACTGAGGATTTTTTAATTAGCTGGTTTGAACTGGCTGAGCAGTTTTCTGGCAAGAAGGGAGTGGTGGGGAATAGACATAGGCACTGAGGGCTGTTTATATATTCTAGGTTAATAGAAGGTTATTTTGTAGTGCTTTCCAATGGAAATTGTTTATGATGTGGTCTTCCACCACACCACACTCTTCATCGCATCCTTTTCTTCTTACAGTCCTAAAAGTCACTTCTTTAAGGAGTCTTATAAACTGTAGCCTTGTAACAGGGTAGCTGGCTCATTACATGAAACTGGGCTCAGTTCTCCTGTTCCAGTCCAATGCTCCCAGTTGTGCCAGTTAAGAGGGTGGGACAGCACCTGGGGACTATAAAAGGTCAGTCAGAAGTTAGACAGGAGCGGGGCAGGAGATGAGACCTGCCAGAGACGGAATGTGGTTCTTGGGAGAAGGCTGAAGGCAGGAGAGTGGCAAGAGGGGTCTGCTGGCTACTGTCTCCAAGCCACAGAGCTGGGGCAGATGGCTGGAGAAGGCTGAAAGCAGGAGGATCAGCAGAGGGAGATGCCTGCTGGTTCCAAGCTGGAGAGCTGGAACCAAGCAACACAGAGGACTGAAAGAAGGGAGAGCAGGAGAGGGGCTCACCCATAGTCACCTTCTTGCTGAAGAGCTGCACCCAAGGACCAGTAAGAGGGCCAGGGGGAGAGAGTGATCCTCCCCTGGCAAGGATTCTCCCAGCACAGAGACTGTGGGCATTCCTATTGGGAAGAGTGGGATTGCATCCCAGAAAGAAGGTCTGAGGTGGTTGCTGTCTTGGCAGAGTGACGGAAGAGGACGTATAAGGAGCCTAACCATGAGAGAAGACACTAGGCCATGGTGAGAACAAGGACTATATGCACGTGGGTGATAGGGACTATGGTTTGGGACTTTTGTTGTAGACTGTTTGTACAAGGTTGTTGTAATAAACTGGCCCCCGTAGGAGTATTTTTTAAGTAAGTGCCTGAAGCGGAGTCCATTGGGTTACCCAAGAGGGAAACTGAGTAGAGGGTCCACTTGCGAGGCTGCCCTGAGGCCCCGAGAGGGCACCTGGAAGGAGGCCACTCGTTTGCAAGCCTAGATAAATGTATTTTGAGAAATCTCAAAGCAATATAGCACATGAGGTGCATGCAGGACTCCACCATGCAAAGGCAAAGCCTTCTTATGCTTTTCATCCTCCTGCCTGCCCCCGTGTCGTCATCTCCTCTTCTTGTCTTGTCTTACATGGAAATCTCTAGGGCAGGGACTCATCTCTGTTTCTGGGAAGTGCCATGACATCTATAGCACAAATAAGTAATATAACATTCTGATGCCCTTTGATGGGAAGAGCCATAGTGACCTGGCTATATGGCTAAGCTTTGGATACTGTCTTCCATATGAGACTGTTATCTCATAGGCAGCAGTCTTGGGTCGCTATATTAGATAGCTGAGGTGTGTCGTCAGAAGCATCGAACAATTTAGTTACACCCTTACACTGGTTTAATGCGATGGGTTTTATTTGAACATACAGTAAAACGCCTGCATCCTAATCTTCATGCTCCTCCTATCACGATGCATAAGACTCTTACTGCTATTTTTTGTCATTCTGTTCTAAATCGTGAAGTGATATAATTAAAAACAAATCATGAAAAGCAGCCCACATCTCCCCTAGTGTCTCAGTGTTGGTGATAGCGCCTTGCCCATCACAGCAAGTGTTAACAGCCTAAGTTTACAGTGCAAGCGGGAGCGCTTTCTCCCTTATAGAAAGTAGGCAGCGCTAACACATCCTAGACCCGGGAGGTCACAGAGTTTTACAGAGGAGCACTTCCCCCCACCCCATGGCAACTGCAGTTAGCACATAAAATCATATCCACTCCCAGTTGGTCCCATGAAGGCATGTGTCTTGTTTACAGGAAGGAAGAGGATGCTGGAGAAATTCAGTAAGGGAGGAGGAGGTGCAAGCAAAACTTGCAAGGATTCAGCTTCAGCAGACTTCAGGCCAGTGTGTGCAGGGCCTGAGTCTTATTTTGTTTGGTCATGAGATTAATATTTTCCTGTCACTATACATTGGAGCTCCAAAACAAAACCCACCAGTCACAAGGCATTAACAGTGAAAATGAAGACAGAAGTGAGGAACCTGGGGAGGAACTAGGATGAGGCCTAGCAACAGTAAGATGCTTGGCTTCACGGTTTCTGATTTTGTCCTGGACCAGCTGGGGAAGAGAAGCTGCAGAAGGAGAACACTCTGCCTCTAGGAAGAAGCAGCATCTTGTATCACTTTGGAGAAACTATCCTTGGACAACCAAGGAGCAGCCATGTCCCACCCTCCTTGGCTGGAAGGCACTTCACATGCATCAGATCCCTGAGGACACCTTCACCCCTTCCAGAGAACAGTTGGCAGCTAAGACGGAGCAATGAATTCATATAATAACCTTAACACCTCTGGAATCCTATGTTCAAACATGCCTTGTCATAAGTTAAATGAATATGGCTCATCCCGGCTCCTAATGTCTTTGGCCACATTATACCCAGCACCATATAATTTGGTACAACTAACAGCGTTTTCTGTAAAGAGGGCAATGGCTTACTAGCAGAGATGTTACAGGCAGGTCAGGGCTGAGTGCATTAGCAAAGCGGTGTATGGGAAGATTGCACATTGCCCACCTGAATTATAGCGACCCAGTGTCCTCATTCATTTACCTCCAAATTCTTCTTCACGCCGTACCAAATAAACTGGCCAGTTATTGGAAAATACTAAGTGAGCAGAGACTCTTATCACTAAATACTGATCTTGCTTTACTTTCTTCACTTACGGCTTCATTCCCAAGTGTTTCCGTAGAACTAAATTGGATGTCACCAGACATGGCAGGAGAAGTTTAGAGCTCCACCATTTTCAGGAGGCACCCTTCCAGAACAGTCTCCCAGAACGGTTGATTGATTTATAGGGCTTCCCTTGCATGTTGTACCTCACGTCCCAAAGGTGAGGAATGTGTTGCCTTTGTATAAGAAGAGCAGATTTGAAATTCCTGTGACAACAGAAGCCCCGCAACAAAATCTTGGAATGTTTCTCATGTCTTAACCAGTTGCATCCCCAAAATCTATTGTTCAGATTAAGAGCAAAATATATACATCAAATTCTTTCTTGGGTGAGGACAGACTGCTGATGCCCAGATATACAATAAGGCTTGGATCCTGATTATGGCTTCTCAGTGGGGTTGTAAGTTTATGCTGTAGAATCTCTGAGCTGTAACTGACTGTGGGTGTTTGTGTGCATTGCATTAAGCTAGAGAGGTCACAAAGCAGGAAACACAGTTTGTATTTATTTCACTCAGGCAATTTATGGTGCAGGTTCTATATAATTAGGACCAAACAAGTCCCTTCACACTTTACAAGCTTCTGCAGCTTGTCTGTAAACTTTAGGGCACGTTTCAGTAATACAGCTGGTGGCATTTAATTTTCATTGAAACTTGAAGAGTCAGCTATGCAAGAGTAGCTACTGTAATGGATGTAACCCCTTCATAGCAGAATGATGTGTGAGGTATTTCCAGGCAGAATTTTCCTCCGTTGTGGTTGGCCACACTGGCTTGTATGCTGTAACTTTCCAATCAGTTCATGATGTAGAAAGTGGCTGCTGAGGTATGTGTTAGAGCAGCAGTGAACGTGTTAATTCAGAATGACTCGCTATGAGAATAAGAGACTGTCCATAAATGAACACTGAATTCCAATGAATTTTTTATCAATGCATATTGGAGATCCCTATAGACACAACAGATGAGCTCATCAAGATGAAGGATGTTACAATGATTTTCAGAACCCCTGCATGTGTGCGCACATAGGCTGGAGCATCTCAGACTTCACAGCCCTCTCTCTCTCTCTCTCTCTCTCTCTCTCTCTCTCTCTCTCTCTCTCTAATTAAATGCTATGAAAAGTCATGTACAGACTTCTTACCAGTAGTTTAGTTTCAGATGATTTTGCAGAAGGTAATGCATTATAATTATTGGGTTACTTGGCAGTTTCATATTCTGTCACTGTAGCTGGTTCATTAGATACTTTCGTTTGTAATGCATATTCTTTGCTTTCTGCTTCCAGGCAGCCCAACAAGAGCTACACGGGCTGCACTTAGTTTACTTACTGCCTTCATTTTTCCCGCACTAATCAATTTCTATATAACAAATCTGTTCTATCTGATGCCTATTTCTAAACAAACAAATATTAAATGACCAAGAGAAACTGCCAAGAGTAAGCTTAGTTGAATTTTTATTAAGCCGAAGGGTGGGTCACTATAGCTTAATTGAGCACACATATATATATATATATATATATCATGCTGTTTACCCTGTTCGCGGGGTGGATTCTAAACAAGCAGTGGGAACAGGGAGAAAACAGCAGGGGAAATTGTTAGAGGCAAAAAAAAGGCTTTGGTATGAAGAGAGATTGAAAAGATTTTCGGATTGTTTAGAGAAGTGATGAGTCAGAGTGGTCTGAGAGGCGCACACAGTAACGAATGGTACAGAGAAGATAAATTGGGGGCCTTTATTTACCCTTTCTGTATTATGTAAGAGATGGGACTATCAAAAGAAGCTGAAAGGCAATACATTTAAAACTGATGACGGGAAATCCTTTCTTACACAGTGGAACCCGCTGCTACAAGGTACTGTTAAAGCCAAGAGCTCAGTGAGAGTTAGAAAAGCATTAGACATTTATGCAGCCCAAATGAGAACATCGGTCTTTACATTAGGTAAGAAAAAGGGATATATAAACCCTTTTGCTTCAGGGCATAAAGCCATTCCCTAACTGAGGAGGTTAGGCAAAACTTCCAAAATTGTCTGCTACACCATTTCTTGCATCTTCTTCTGAAGCATCTGGCCCTGGCTACTGCTGTTGACGGGGTACTGGCCTAGATGGGCCACTGGGCTGATCCAGTATGACAATTTCCATATTCCTATGTGAAATTTGACAGTGTTTAGAAACCTTGATGGTTTCAGGTTCTCTGCTTACTCAAAAAAGGCCAGACCAAATTACCTAATGATCCTTGTATTAATTATTTGGGCCCTATTTGGTTGACAAGCAAGTTAAAATCTCTCTCATTTTTTTCATTATCACAGTGAGGTTACGTTCCTGATCTGGTAAATATCAGCCTATCAGTTTCTCATTCTCCCTTATTTTCCATATCCTCAGAGTCTAATCCTCTAGGATGGGGAGCTCTACCTGGTTCCACCTCTTAGTTATGAAGTTCTTTGCTGCCAAACTTATCATAAGCGAGCACAGCTCCCCATAATGATTCTTTGGGAAGCATCCCCGAGATGGAGCTTTTATGGGTTTAAAAGGAGACTCCCCAAGATTTTCGAGAGAAAATAAAAACGGAAGCATTGTGACTTCGTATGAGAAGACAGCATGGGGCTGGCACTGCTCGCTGCAAATAAAACCTTTATTCGAGTCCAGGTGGAGTGGGTTTCATGGAGTAATATAAAACCAGCAACTTCTTTGAACCACACTTGTTTAAGTCGTTATTTAAAGGACTGGATTTGCAGATGCATAAAAAGCAGCCAGCCCTACAAAACTTCGTGGCAATCTGAAGAGCTAAAGCTGGCTTCTCATGTGGTTTACTTTTGTTTACTGAAGCAGAGTGAAGGGGGTGTGGAAAGAATAAAAGTCACTTCACTTTGGAGGCTCTTTGATGGAAGAAGGGCAGTCAGTAAGGCCAGACGCAGGCTGTATGCTAATTGTAAATGGGGAATGTTGAAGTGTAGCTGTTACGGTGCTGCTAAGGACTGGGCACGGGGAGCAGCTGTAGGTAGCTTAACAGAAACTTGTTTTGCTGACCTTTACTTCCGTTCTGTCTGTGGTGATCATTGCCCCTCCAACTCCCTTCTCTGAGAGTTTCCCCTCCTTTGCTTACTGCTTATAGCATTTAAGGCTGGTTGATTGATTTAGAGATTGGACAACTGTAAGCAGGATCAGTCCCCTTCCCAATAGTGCTTAATGCTAAATTCTCATCCCTTTTCCGCTCTCAAAATGCATGTGAGTTCTGACGTGCATGCAATAAAGGGATTTTCCCTTGTGTGATGAGGATGAACAGTGTTGATAGCTAGGTAGTTCACCTAAAGTCTTATTGATTGTTTTTGTTTCTATTACCGTCACAGGGTACAACATTCCATGCAAATGTCCCTTTGCAGGGACACACGTGTTACAAAGCCAAAACATAAAACAATCTAACAGTATTAAAATAACCAATAGTAAGATAGGAGACATGATTCAGAGCAGATGTGGACTTGTGTGTATTGAATGGAGAAGCCGTGAGTGAGCTGTGCATTCCCAGAGAGTGCTAATAAAACCTTTATATCGCACCCTCATGCATCCTGTGTGCAATACTAAGTAGATATGCCATGTTACAGAACAGAGAGCAGCATAAAAACCTCAGAAAATGACCTAAATTAGCTGTTCTATGTCTAAAAATGATATGGCGAACAGAGTTGCTGCTTCCTGCCACTTTTCCGCCCCTCACAGCCCACTCGCCCCATGACAGCCCAGCTTCTCTCCCTGAACCCCCAGACTCCCACTCACCCCCTCCATGCCACCTGCTGGCCTAGCCTGCCTTTTTGGAGTCCCCAGAGTTAGGAGTGGTGCGGTGCCCCTGTAGGGCTAATCTTTGGACTAAGGGAAGCAGGCTGAGCACCCTCAGTGAGCAGTAGTAGCATTGTCAGCTTTGGAACTAAATGAGGTTATAGTGAATGAGAAGAATAACGTTGCGGTTAAGTTACATACCATGAAAAGCTGCCCTATGTCTGAGCTGTTACCAGAATGTGTGTGGAGTCGGTGTGACTCTCATGGGTTAGCTAGAGGGATCCAGAAAAACATTAGAATTCAGGGGATGTTTCAAAAAGGGCTCGTTTTTAAATATTTCCTCTGGCAAAGTTATTTAGTCTTTGACCTAGAAATTAGAGTAGAAATTTCAACTAGCCTAGGAAAAAGTAGTGGGTTAAAGTGGGAGACAAAATGCAACCATTTATGTGTGAAATAGACAGTTTTAATCCTTCTTTAAGTACAAATCTCAATGCAGCCTTAACTGTAGAGTAGCTAGGGCCCCTCCATAATTACTGTATATGTCTCAAGATGAGCAGTGTAATAAGTGGATTGTTTTTCCCCATCTGCCCTTCCTCTCTGAGTGTTGTGCTTGCTCGTTATATGTGGGTGACGTGAGCTGTCAGTGGTGTGGAAGCTCTGGGGCTGTGTACATGTGCTTAGCATGCTTGCAAGATCAATTACCTCCACTTTAAACTCACCAATAAGTGTCCTTCAGTAGCATGTCCCCAGCTGTTCCTTTCTTTTTGCATCTCTCTCTTTCCCCTCCTCCTCTCTCCTGGGTGAGTCTCAAGAGTGAAAAGAAGTCACAGTTTTGATAGAGTGCTGTTCTTCCAGCAGCCGTCTCGCACTCTTGCACACACAATCAAAAATAGCAGTGGTGCTCATCGGTGGAGCAGGACAGGCAGAGAGAGATTGATTAGAGATTGCAGGCCTCTATTAACTCCTCATTCTTGTTAATTACACGTTATTTTATTTTTATATTTTGTTTTTCAATTTCCCTGTGTGGTTTCTGAGGATTTAGTTTCTCCTCTGCTCCAGGAGGCACACGCCATTTGTGTGTGAGCGTGATGCGTTAATGCCAAATGTGCTGCAAATTGCAGCAAAGGTCAGCCAGGAATTTTTGTGGTCTCCGAAATCAACAGCTCTAAAACAGAATATAGCAATCAGTCTGTTGGGGTTATATGAGTAAATAGAGTATTTAAACCTATGCGGCATCCCCCATACCTGCCTTCATTCCACATTGGTACATTGCTTTAATTCTTGTCCCTGTCTTCATCTTGCTCCAGTCACTGCGTGGTCCAGTTCCTGCCCCAATCTCGATCTGACTGCATGTGTTTCTTCCTGAAATAATTTCCCTTTCTCCTGACTGAGTCTTAAGTGTGTATTTTTTTCCCCTTTTAAACTAGTCTGATCAACTCAAGAGTCGCAGAATCCAAAGGAGAAACCAACAGAAATAAAGCCTGTTCAGCATAGAGCTCTCAGGAACCACAAGCCCCAGTCACCTTTCGATCTGGTATAGTGTCTGGTCTAAGGGAGTCAGTGAAGAATACCCTCCCTGTCACTCTTTACCATGGCAGAGGGTGGAGAGAAACCCCACTAGGCTGGTAGTCAGTGATAGTTGACCTAGAATTCTTCCAGGTCTCAGTGACTGAGTCTGTGCCTACTGAGAAGAGAAGGGGATGAGTGAGGTTTTCTGAAGGACCTGCATTTTACTTTACGGTGTAATCCAGGGGAGAATGGAGACACATTCAGGTTTGTCTCTCCATGTAGGAAATGGCTGTCATGCTTAAGTACTGATCCAGTTACACAGCCTTTGGCTTTAAAAGCTGAAAGCCATTTTCAGGGGGAGATGTGAGAACTAGGTCGTTAATGTGGAGTCACTCGTGCTCTGTCTCTGTGTTTGCTTTGTAATCTTTGCTGTTAGCCATGGAGCTGCTTTCCCAAGTGCCCTGCCCCATGCTTACTCAGGCCATGATGGCAGGAGCTCACAGATGGGATTGTGGATGCATCATGGATTTCCTTGGGCATCTGGAGCCCTCGCCAAGCAGCTCTGCCAAGTGGTTAACATGAGCTCGTCCCCTCCCTCCATGCTCTCCTCAGGCTGGATTCTCTCTGTCTCTCTCAACAGATGAACCAGTAAAAACTGGGCAGCCTTGAGGTTGTCCCTGTATGTTCTCTGCTCAGCCTGACTGCAGCCGTCCAAGCACAATTCGTGACACTCCCGTTGGCCTCATCTGTGCGAGTGAGCGCTGCAGACATCAGCCGGCCCAGCTGAAGGACCCCTGCCTTGTTCAGCATCTGTCTCCTCCACTCCTGGCATAACAGTAATTAACCTAATTACCAACTTGCCAGTCCTTTGCACGAGTCTGATTCTTCCCCTCCTCCCCCGCCCCCATCTCCATTTTCTCATTAAAATGTCTCTTATTTAGTGAAATGGGCTACGATGGGAGAGGTGGGGAGCATTGTGACTGGGGAGCATCACAGGCAACTGTGGCAGTTGTTCCCCAGGGTGGAAGGTTATACTGAATGGACAGGCATTGGGAGAACGCTACACCAGAGCAGCCAAGACTGGCATGGGGGCCTGCATAGGTGCAGGGGCATTTGAGACTTTTGGGGTGTGATCCCCGGCTCGAGAAGACATACCAGTGCTAGCTCTGATCAAACTAGCATGCTAAAAACGGAGTGTAACCTTGACAGCCAGAACTGCAGGAGGGAATAGCTGCCCTGAGTATGTACCCACCTGAGATGCTAGGCATGCACTTGGGGTGGCTAGCACTTTATGCCGCCGCAGCTACACTCTGTTTGTAGGGTGCTAGCTCTGTCAGAGGTGTGTCTCCTCGAGCTGGGACTCTCACCCCCCGCTCCAAGTGAGACGTACCCTTTGTGATCCTGTGACAACAACAAAGACTGCAGGCCAGGCCAGGGAGTTCCAGGAGCTGAGCTGCCGTCATGTCAATTATAAGTTTGAAAGAAGCATAGTCTGTTCCTATATGAAAATGTGGTCACAATCTAGTTCACCACATGCAAGCCACCACCATAACTGTATCTACCTGGTACCTTGGCTAGCTGTCTCAGCAGAGAACGGTGTCTGTATCTATTCAGTATTGTGCTTGAGCGGGGTGCTCTGTACAGGGTGACCAGACATCCTGTTTTGGCTGGGACAGTCCCTATTTTAAGCCGTATTCCGGCTGTCCCGCCCCCCCCCCTTTTTTTTCTCCGGGTGAGCAGTGATGCCAGCTCCAGCCTTGCGTGGGGTGAGGGTTCGGCAGGGCTTGGGCCAGCCCCATGCGGAGGCGGGGGCTCAGGCTAGCCCACACGGTGTCCACATTTCTCAAAGGGAAAACGGGTCACCCCAAGTCTGTAAAACTCTGTGACGACCCAGGTCTGGCATGTGTTAGTGCTGCATACTTTCTATTCCCATCTCTGCCACTAACTTCCTTTGTGACCTTGGACTAATCACTTAATCTACCCATCTTTCTCCTCTTCTGTAAAATGGGTGCAGAAAAATACCATTCACTTACTTTGTGGGGGGTTGAGAAGCTTAATTAAATGTACAGCGCTTGAAGCAGTGTAGAGATACCAAAGTGCTTGTATTAGCAGTGAGTAGACAGGGCAGACTGCTTCTTAGAGGTGCCTTCAATCCCGCTCGGGGTTGAGGGTCGTTGGTGGGACACTGTGAGGAAGCCTGCGTGGTTGCTGCCCAGGCTGCTCTCTCTTTTCCGTGGATACCCAGCACCTTTCAGCAACACTAAATTCACTGCAAACTCGTTTTTTTAAAATCCTTGGTCTTTTCAAAGATAGTTTTCAGTTGGAGTTTGTGTGATCGGTTCACTTGAGAGGAAAGGAGATGACTCCAAGACGGCGAGTTTGGGGAATACAAAGACCTCATTACAGAACACATGAAGTGGTTGTTTTTAAAAAGCAGCTTTTGATGCCTGCTTCTCGTTTTCCCTGGTGCTGTTGTGAATTTGCAGAACATGCCGAGCCGTGTCACCAAACCATAACCCCACTGTTTCATTCACAGTTCTTTATGTACAAAGCCTCAAATGAAAAGAAGGAGACTTTGATTTAGGAAGCTGAGTTCTCTGATACCAGGGTATCTCCGCAGATTGTCAACTCAGCTGCAAATTCCCTGACTAATTCTCATTTCATTAAGGACTCCTTTGGGGAATGTGCTAAAGGGGAGCTGTGTTGGTAGCCCTTCAAGTCCTGGACTGAAGGAAGTGAGCAAGTGTTTGCTATTAACATACAGGGTAGGACGCCACCGTCTATGTGGACGCTTGAACTCTGTTTCTTCCTTTTGTTGATTTGTCACAACCTTAATATTGCTCAATTATTACAAAACCTTGTTTATTCCAACCTCACTTAACCCACGCAGTTCTGACTGAACATATGTTGTTTTAGGAATAGTCTTATTCACAAGAAGAAGTAATCAATAAAAACTAAGAATAAAGAGAAATTGCACGTTGCCTGTACAGAAAGATTCTCCTGGAAATGGAGGTTAGAGGGAATAGCGCCGACATGTCCCAGCAACAGTGTATTGGAGATAATATGCCAAAGCATCAAAACAGCACTGGCCTGTAGAAAGAATAGATATTTGGACTTCATTATGCATTGATCCCTGCCTGAAACAAGGAGAGCGAAGAGGACAGGTTCTCCCATGACTTGGTGTAGGATAGTGGCAAGCCACTCTGCTTGTGCCAAAAGGCCCTAAAGCCAGTTTAGCCAGCTGCAGCAGGATAACCTGAAGGTAGTGGCTCTTACACCATCCTTTCCTCCTGGCTGCTGATAAAGAATAAATTAGGATTGGATGACAAGGCTTCTGGCCAGTTTTCCCAAGGCCAGCCAGCTCAGCTGGGGTGAATACAAGCAGGGGCACTTGAGAAGTAGAATCAGAATGGAGTGTATGTTCTGGGGAGGAAAGGTACTTTATGGTCACTGTCCATTCAGCCCTTTGGCAGCCCTAGAGAGGCCATACCACTCCAAGGAACAAGAATAGGGTAGGGAGCCCAGATCTCCTGAGTTTTGTTGGGCACTCTGATACTGCTACATTGACCCGGGGTTTCTAAGGATCTAGAGCACATTGCATAAACCAGCCTGTAGGCTTTGGATTCTGCACTTGGGAAAAGGGGCCCATTTAACCCATGCCTCAAAGCCTGTCAACCAGCACATGGTTTATATGAACTTGTGCTTCTCTGAAAGGTGCTGTCCCCTGCGGCCTTTCCCTAACCAGGGTTTACCCTGCATTTCCTTTTTCTGAACCCATCTGAGCAAAAGCAAAAATCCCAAATAGTGCTCTCCTCTGTTACACCATTGCGTCTTCCGCTTTGCTTCCAGGCATCTCCAGTTTATTCCATGCCAGTGATTGCTGAGGATGGTTGGAAGCACACCAAGTGTTCATTCAGGGCACGCCTCAAGATTCGACGCACTTCACAGCGTGGGGATTGTAGGCACAATGTACCATGCTATCTCTTCAGATTCATTTATAGTGTGCCATGTCCGTGTGTCATATGGACCTATTATTCTTTGTGTCACACTGGGTCAAACCAGAGGTCCATCTAGCCCAATATCGGCCAATGCCAGGTGCCCCAGAGGGAGTGAACCTAACAGGTAATGATCAAGTGATCTCTCTCCTGCCATCCATCTCCACCCTCTGACAAACAGAGGCTAGGGACACCATTTCTTACCCATCCTGGCTAATAGCCATTAATGGACTTAAACTCCATGAATTTATCTAGTTCTCTAGTTTTAAACTCCATGAATTTATCTAGTTCTCTGAGGCATTTGTGGATGTGGAGTGTGGTTGCTATAATAGTAACATGAGTCCCAGGCTATGTTACTGACCAACACGCTGTGAAATTTCATTGTTACAAATATTTGTAAAGGATCTCAGTAAATAACTTGGGTGAATTGGAACAGAAATGAGTGTCAGAGTGTAATACGATTTAATACATGTACTTTGGAATTATAGAAAAACTAACCTGTTCCCATATTTCCTTCTTTTCACTGACTCATACGTGAATCAATCCAAAATGCATTTACAAAGGATCTGCATTCAGTAATTCTTTCGGTCTATCTGAGCGTGATTAGTTATAGGAATAGGTGATTTCTCTGTTGACACTATTTTAGGACCTTGTGTTTCATAAGCAGAATTGAGAACTACAGTGCCTCTTGTTTGCCAACCGCATGAAAGCATCTTTAGGGCAAGTAATTCAGGGACTTATTTCTTGTCAAGTCTGTTTGTATAACCATCTTAACTAAAATGTGTACTTCCTTCCACCTCCTTGGGGAAAGTAGGGAAACTGAGAGCTGAGAAAGGCTTCAGACTTTAATAAGTCCCAGGACTATCCTTTGGGGTTGTCCCCAGTTACTAGTTAAAGAAGATGAGCCTGCCTGTGTTTGGGGGGGAATATGTCAGTGTGTACTGAACAATGGTTTGCACAGTATAATGTGCTCTTAATCTATGTTGAACTGAATCATTTGAGTATTAGTGGTAGCACTTCCATGTAACTGGTTAGCTTGGGTCTATTTGAACCTGTTTGGAGGAACTGCCATAAACATCAACTTCAGAGTGAGGGGTTTGCCGCCCTTTGTGGTAGGGCCTGAGTCAGTGTTTTGTTTTATAGCTGTGTCACTTTATGTAGTCAGGAAAGCTGCATCTGGATCTGGAGAGGGAACCTCTGTGTAGATGATATTTACATGTTGGCAGGAAGTGATATTACTGTGTGCAGAATGGAAGCTCAGTGACCCTGCACTCATGTAATCCAGACCGGATGTGGTGAGTTATGTTTAATGAGCATTTCTCCTCACATTTTCTACAACCTATGGTCCTTATCCTGCAGCTGTGATGAACCTTCAGCACAGGCAGGATGCAGAGGTAAGAGGAAGTTTGTGTGCCGCTGGTAAAGCTTTGATGCTTTGGGCGGGGGAGGGGGGGGGTCAGGGTTAAGATGCCAGTTTGCAGACACAGTGAGATGCAGGACAGCTGTCCTTTGTTGTACTTCATATAAGGTCGTTACATCTCCTTTTATTTCTCTTATGGGGGGAATTTTATCACATTGCACTGGGAAAGCAGGGGAGATGTCCTTGGCTTTTGGCAGGAGAGTTGCTGAAGCCCAAAGATGTTTTTCTTTGTGTAATTCCATTAGTGTGATGACAGTTTGGTGTTGGAACAGAAAAAGATCTGATGAAAGGACCACTCTGTAAGAGGGAATGACAGACAGAATGGAAACAGTAACTAGCAAGGTAATAGACTGTGATGGATCTATAATCTCTGAAGCTGCTGTAAGCAATAAATTCCTAAATAGTGTCCTTTCAGCCTTAACCTATTTATTTGCAAAGTGCTAAATTTAATTTTCCTTAGTCTGCAGGAAAGCAGCATCCCAGGAATAAACCTTTGGCCCAGCCAAGCTGCTTGTTCCAGCATTTCCATTTCCTCTTGCATCTGCGCAGAGCAGCACGTCTGTTTCCGTCTTAATGTGCCACGTTTTAAGGTGTGTGTGTGAGTAGCACATAATTGACGTTAACCTTGATATAAGGTAGGGAGTCTCCTGCTCTGGGGTTCCTTCAAAAGAGAGGGGGATTTAACAGCCACCAACACAATGGGCAGTCTCTGTAGAGAGGCCTGAACTGAATGAGAGTGGAGAATGAATGACCCTGTCCTGCAAGTGGCAGGGTTGGCCATGCTGGAAGTGTGTGGGGAAGCTAGCATTGCCATGACTGATGCTGGGTCTGTGCTGTGGCTAGAGGACCATAGTGCTGAGGGCTGTCAGCCCAGAATCCCTTGAGTACTAATCATCACGTAAAGGCCACCTATTCTGCAATTTTTAAAAAGCCAACAACTTCAGGAGAAAAGTGGTGAGTGCGCCAAGCTAAGCAACCGGCATTCTGCACATTTACACCTTAAAGCATCACTAGGCAGGGTTCTGTGTGTTTCCAGTGCTCTGTGGTGTTGCAGCGGGTACTGTATGTCTCATACAACACATAACCCAGCTGGAGGCATCTGAGCCAGACAGGTCCCTGTTTTCTCCAAAAATTCACAGTTTGGTAGAGCTCTTTAAATACAGACTTAGCAAATTCTCCATTGTCTTGAAAGCTGACTCTAGTGTTCAGCAGAACTCCATATTTGGGCATTGCTGTTCCAATCTAGGGCTTGGCTACATGGAGACTTAGTGCATGGCAAGCAGGGGCATAAACCTACAGTACCCTAGCTTGCTGTACACTAAATCATAGGACTGGAAGGGACCTCAAGAGGTCATCTAGTCCAGTCCCCTGCACTCATATCAGGGCTAAGTATTATCTAGACCATCCCTGTTTGTTTAATCTGCTCTTAAATATCTCCAATGATGCAGATTCCACAATCTCCCTAGGCAACTTATTCCAGTGCTTAACCACTCAGAGAGGAAATTTTTCCTAATGTCCATGTAGCAGTGCGCAGACTCACCCCTGCAAAGCCTCCTGCTGGTCGTCTCTGGGAATTAGCTCCTCCAGCATCTGGAGCGCCCTCTACAGGCCAGTGTCCTGCTGCCGCTTGGCCCCCCATGTCCCTCCCGGACCCGGTGCCCCGTTATCTGGGGTGCTGCCCCCTGGCAGGAACCCCTTTCTCTCAGGGCCTCCCCTCTCTGGGGAACCCCCAACCCTCTAATCATAGAATCATAGAATCTCAGGGTTGGAAGGGACCTCAGGTGGTCATCTAGTCCAACCCCCTGCTCAAAGCAGGACCTAATCCCCAACTAAAGCATCCCAGCCAGGGCTTTGTCAAGCCTGACCTTAAAAACTTCTAAGGAAGGAGATTCCACCACCTCCCTAGGTAACCCATTCCAGTGCTTCATCACCCTCCCAGTGAAAAAGTTTTTCCTAATATCCAACCTAAACCTCCCCCACTGCAACTTGAGACCATTGCTCCTTGTTCTGTGATCTAGTACCACTATGAACAGTGTAGATCCATCTTCTTTGGAACCCCCTTTCAGGTAATTGAAATCCGCACCTTGCCTCAGTCGTGGGCTACTGCCAGTCACCAACTAGCCCCCATTCCCGGGGGCAGACTGCAGTATAAGCCACTCATCACTGGCAAAGAGGGTTTGGACCTGCTGCCTCTGCCTACCTGTGGGCTGCCCTCTGCAACCCCCAGTACCCGTTGGCCTTCGGCTAGGCCGCATCCTGGGGCTTTCCAGGCTGGAGCTTCCCCAGCTCCTCTGCCTTTCCCCAGCCCTGCTCCGCTCGGGTCCCTGCAGCCAGGTCCATCTCCCTCTACAGCTAGAGGGCTCACAGCCTTTTTATACAGGCCAGCTGTGGCCTGATTGGGGTGTGGCCCAGCTGCGGCCGCTTCCCCAATCAGCCCAGCTTTTAGAGCTCCCAGCCAGCACCTTGCCCCAGGGCTGTTTTAAGCCCTTCAGGGCAGGAGCGGGGTAACCACCCTGCTACAGTCCAATCTAAACCCCCCTTGCTGCAATTTAAGCCCATTGCGTCTTGACCTATCCTCAGAGGTTAAGAAGAACAATTCTTCTCCCTCCTCCTTTTAGATACTGAAAACTTGAACTTGAAAACTTTATCCCCTCTCAGTCGTCTCTTTTCCAGACTAAACAAACCCAATTTTTTCAATCTTCCCTCATAGGTCATGTTTTCTAGACCTTTAATAATTTTTGTTGCTCTTCTCTGGACTTTCTCCAATTTGTCCACATCTTTCCTGAAATGTGGCGCCCAGAACTGGACACAATACTCCAGTTGAGGCCTAATCAGCGCAGAGTAGAGCGGAAGAATAACTTCTCGTGTCTTTTTCTTACAACACTCCTGCTATTATATCCTAGAATGATGTTCACTTTCTTTGCAACAGTGTTACACTGTTGACTCATATTTATCTTGTGATCCGCTATGACCCCCAAATCCCTTTCCGCAGTACTCCTTCCTAGGTAGTAATTTCTCATTTTGTATGTGTGCAACTGATTTTTCCTTCCTAAGTGTAGTACTTTGCATTTATCCTTATTGAATTTCATCCTATTTATTTCAGACCATTTCTCCAGTTTGTCCAGATCATTTTGAATTATAATCCTGTCCTCCAAAGTACTTGCAACCTTGCTCAGCTCGGTATCGTCTGCAAACTTTATAAGTGTATTCTCTATGCCATTATCTAAATTATTGATGAAGATATTGAACAGAACTGGACCCAGATCTGATCCCTGCGAGTCCCCACTCATTATGCCCTTCTGATAACTACTCTCTGGGAATGGTTTTCCAACCAGCTTTGCACCCACGATATAGTAGCTCCATCTAGGTTGCATTTCCCTAGTTTGTTTATGAGAAGGTCATGCAAGACAGCATCAAAAGCTTTACTAAAGTCAAGATATACGACGTCTACCACTTCTCTCCCGGCCCCCCCTCCCCACCCTACCCCCCGCCGCCCCATCCACAAGGCTTGTTACCCTGTCAAAGAAAGCGATAAGGTTGGTTTGACGCGATTTGTCCTTGACAAATCCATGCTGTTATCACCTTATTATCACTGGCCATTTGGAGTCTGCTGTTCAGCAGTGTGTCAGAGCACACTAGTAACTTTTAGTGCATGGTAGCATTGTCCACACAGCATCCAAACCTGGGAGATAAGTTTTAAGCTATGGGAGATATGGGAGATAAGCTATGGGAGATAAGTTTTAAGTTGTGCGGAGTGCTGCTCTTCTGGGCATGGGAGTAGTTCAGCTCTTACTCCTCCAGTCATTTGGGTGCTTCAAATGTCTTTTCAGCTCATCTAAAAATAAGAATAAAAACAAAAATATCACTTCCACCACCTACCCTTGTGTTGGATGACAGAGAATGTCCTGCCATTGGCCTCACTCACTGAGCCCCAGCATTCCTCCTGGTCCTTAGCTCAGGCTGGCACTGATGCCTGAATGGAGGTATTCCAAACTTCCCAGGGTTGGATTAGTTGGCAGCCTTCTCTCTGTTTTCACTCACACAGAGGTTTAAATCTTTGCAGAGGACTATGGGAAAGGCAGTCTTTTTTTTTTTTTTTTCTCCCCGTTTTATTTCTGCCATTTTTTAGCATCTTAAGAAAGAAAATTGAGTCTGTCTGCTTACTCTTCTGTCTAAATCTGGAAAACTATTCTGAGCTTCTAGGTTCTGCAGTCCTCTGGGAGCTTAGAGAGATTTTTCTCTCTCAAGTTTGTTTTAAAATAAACAAAAGTAACAATGTTGATTATTAGGGAGTCCACTGCAGATAACCAAGCATAATTCCTTGGCCTGCTCATTCCTCTGATACAGGGCTAGGCAGGATAGAGAGTGACGTGACCAATCACAGCTCCTCCAGATCCCAGGGGAAGTCCCACCAGGGCCTCTGCTTTTCTGGGGTGGGGAAAAGTTGCCAGCCTAACCAATGGATACTGTGTGATCTATGCCTCTCTCCCCTAGAAATCCCCAGTACTTTGGTTGTCACTCTGGCCATTGGTGGGCCATTACCTGGTGGGAAGATAGTCCGTTTGAGACTAGAGGCCACTTCTCTCTTATGATGCCATCCGGTGCTCTCATCAATTTAAAAATATAGTGTCATAGAAAATTTCACTTGTTACACTGAAATTCTGTAGGCCTAAAATCAGATTGAAAATGGATAAGCAAGATATCTCATTTACTCATTAATTTTCATGTTGGGATTCTCCCTTGTCTACTGCACAGTGTAAAAAGCCACAAGCGGTTATGCCTGGGAAGACCCAAGGTTATTCCTCTCTGTGGAAAAATCAAGGGTTGATGGGGAAGCACAAGTGAAATAGTTTCTCACACAAAAATAAAACTTGGCTAACTTAAAAACACATTTCCCTTACCAGATCTTCCCCCTTTGAGTTAGATCTATAAGGGAGACTTTACATGCAAGCCTCTATTTGAACAACATGCCAGAGGCCCCCAAATTGCCTGAGCTTCTTCCATCTCTTTGGGACTGAAATTATAACCATTGAATTAATTTTTCAGAAAGCAGTGTGAAAATTTGTCCCACCTGTCAGGCATTCATTATTAATAGAGGGAAGAGAAACATTAGACGAGGAAGGAAAGGCTCTCTGCTTTTCAGCCTGCAGATCTGCCCGAGTCTCTTCCATGCTCTGTCCAGTGAAGTCCGTTTTATTTCCATCCAGGGCATCTTTCGATTATATTTTCCCTTGACTCTGCCTGAATTTATTCCACCCCCCCCCCCCCCCCCGATGAATAGGCGAGACATGAGTCGGCTGGAATGGCTCTTTTGTGTACACACAATCCCAGCCCTCATCTCCAAAGCATCCCTTGGAGAGTTACGGGGGCTTCAGTGCATGTGTCATCTCTGCGCTGACAAACCGCTCTCAGTACCTAGTGGAAAATCGGCAGGCTGCTTGTTCACCTGCTCCATCAGCTTTAAAGGGGACAAGCCCTGAAATGCAGCCAAGATTCCAAGTCTTTCTGCTCCATTGCTGGCTGCTTCCCTCCTCTCACAAAGGGGGTGTGGAATTGTTTTTTAATTAAAGGTATTATATACCAGCAGACTAATTAGAAATTAAAGTGATTTTTCTGCCGTATCAGTGGAACAGACCTATGCCAGGCTACTGCTGAGGGGACCTGGGAGTTCTCCCTTTAACGGATTGCAGGCAATTTGCCTGTGGACAGCTATCTTATACATAATGGATGTTCTCACAAATTTCCCCAATTCTCAGCCAGAGCAGGTGGTCTTTATTTTACCATCCAGAACAAATCAGGAACAGCCGGGCTTTTCCATCCACAGCTGATGTGCAAAGAGGGGCAATTCCTCATCCTAGTCCCCAGATGGACATTTAAGTCTTTCTGTGATTATGGATTATGGGTTTTTTTCCCCACTTTGAGCTCTTCAGAAATCCTGTCAGAGAAATAGGATCATTCTCGACTGTCTCATGGTTGCTGTTGCATAGTCCTGCCTGTGAAGTGTAAACACAGGCATTCAAAGATGGGTAGGCATGTTTGCGCAAGCAGGAAACCTCTCCAGGCTATACAGATGAGCTGGTATTAGCATATGCTCACCAGTGTCGAAAGTGGGACAGGCCCAGATGTGTGCGCATTCACATGGTGACAGAAAAACACCAAGGCCTTCATACTGTCCAGTAAGTAGCATAGTAAGTGGATGATCCTTAGCACCATTATACTAAACTTCAGAAATGAGGATATGGTTCAGTGGATTGTCCTTGCTCCCCAGTGACTATATTAGAAGAGAAATCCTCTCCCAGAAGAAAGCTGCCTTGTATTACAAGCCCATGAGTGGTGCAGAGGTCTTGTACCGACCCTCTGCACAGGTTGGAATTTCACCCTGGATGCAGATGGAAATAGCCTCAGATTTGCCCTACCTACAGTGCCTCTTACCCATCTCATCTTCTCTCTGTTAGAAGTGAAAGCTTGACTGCAAAAAGATCAAGGTGAAATTTCCTAGCTGCAGGGAGTTTCGGCCGGCAACCACCAGGTTCAGCTGGAGAATGGGGATTGGTCCAACAACCTTTTCCACAAGTCTAAATACAGCAGCTAAAGATGCCTTCCACTCAGCGAGAAGAAAACACAATTACTAAACTAGCAATTTGGCTCAATGGGGCGTGGGAGCTTGTCCTACCAGTTTCTTGCTGCTGTCTATTTCCAACAGCTTTTCCAGGCAGGTGAAGTCCAGACTAGGGCTTTTCATTTTAATGACTCCAGCTAAACATACACTGCTCCATGGAAGTCGCAGACCCAAAACACACAGACTAAAGGATGCACATTAGCTCACCAGTACAAAGAGGAGAATGTGCTTGCTCTCTTGAGAAGTGCTGTGTGCCCTACCTTCTCAGCTGGGTACTTGCTGTGAGTAATGTGTAGCAGTGGCCTGTTCTCTTAGAAGCTGTGTTCCCAGTTCAGTGCTGATAGAGGTATATGTGTTTTCATATTGTTTATTAGTCATTGTGTCTTATAATTTAGCTCTGTGCTCTGCAGACTGCACAGAGGTTCCAGGAGAATATTATTTGAGATGATTTTGGGGGCAGAGGCAGGAAGGGGATTGAAGGCATGGTTAGAAATAGCTGAATGTTTGTTTCCAGTTCAGCAAGTTTTACAGTTGTGTGCTGTGATAATTGAAGGTTTGCTGTGAAATCCTACAAGCCTGTGCTAGAGGAGAAAATGTGGTCTGCCTGTCCCCAGCCATGGACTTGTGCAAAGTCTCTTGCTGCCAGTATGAGACCAGGAGCTACTGTTTGGCCTTAAGGCAAGGGAGGAAATGAGAGGAATATTAATGATAGCTTATCAAGACCTGAATGTTTTCAGGGTAAGACATGTTTTGCAAGGCAGAGGTATTGTTCTCTAAGGTCATGGAGGAGACAGCTCCTGAAGGTTCTGGACTTGTATGACAGTTCCCAGGTGTAGTTCTGTAGCAAAGGCTGAAATGGACCTGTTGAGTTCTGCACACCCAGGTGGTTTCTTTGTATATGTAGGAAAAAACCTGCTCAAGAGAATTTTGCAAAGGAAAAGTGTCTCTTTCCCGACATCCACATCCCAGCCCGAGCTTCGCTGTGACCTTGTCCAAAACCCACTCAATGGAACTGAAAAACAAACCAACAGCTCCAACATAATGAGGTCTGTTCAGTCGCAATTTGTGTAGCGAGTGAGAACATGCTAAGAGTAAAGGAAAATTCAGCTGCCAGAGCTAACCGTTGCTCAGCGTTTCTTATTAACTATTTTTAGATATCCCAGTCTTCATCGGTGGGGCTAAAAATTCCCAGGAGTTAAGTGCCCTTGGGTAAGTCCTTCAGCAGGGCATTTACTGTTAGATAGTACCATGCCTTCTCACTGGGGATGAAATGCCCATGTCTTCAGAGACCCAGCACAAGACCTGGGCACCCATATACGTCTTATTTTAAATAGCTTAAGCAAAGGATGTATTAAGCAGTAATTAAGTAAATTTCACCCAGGGTCACCTACATGGGTCCTGCTGGTGTTTTGAACTTAATATGGAGAGTAAACACCAAGAAAGGGAATGGGAGAGCAGTGGAAGAGAACCAAGATGGGCGAATGAAAAAGAGAGAACAAATCTCTTCTGGATGCAACGCAAGATGTTAGCGACAATCCGAGATACTGAATGATCTGAAGCCCAGTTATTTGAAAGGTTGCTTCTCACCCTACTCCCTGGGCTGCTCTAGCTGTTATGGTCTAGATCCTGAAAGCTTTTCTCAGCAAAAGACCTTTGTCTTTGGGACTTGCTGTCCTGGAAATCCAGAAGAGCCAGATTTCAACAAGCCTCAAAGAGGCTTGCTGAAGGGATTTTTACTTAATTTAGCACATGGTTAACTTCACTTTTACCTTACTCCACAATGACAGTGGCAGTACTTGTGCTACTCGTTATGGGGAGCTCTATAGTTCATGTGCTTTATATGAGTTGTTTAGATAACTGCTGAATAAACCATCCAAACAAGGGAGCAAGAAGGAGACAATTGAGTGCAGTCAGTGGATGGTGAAAGAACAACAGAGAAGAAGGGGGACACTTTGATGGTCTGTGAATGGAGAAGAGCTGAGAGGAGAAAGTGAGAAAGACAGAAAACAGGCAAAAGAAGAGAGAATCTGAAGGGGAAGGAAAAGCAAAATGAGAAAAGGGAAAGAGAAACAAGGGAAGGCCTGACACAATATAGAGATTAATGAGATGTGGTTTTATCCATGTTCTTTTGTACATTTGATTGTATCTCTCTGGCAAGCACTGCACAGCTGTGTTAATGAGACGGTGGCGGCAGGCGGTGATAGCAAGAATGAGGTTGCTGATGGGGGACTTGAATCAAATCGCTGTTGTCACTGTTGGACGCATGACTAAATAAACAGTACAAAATATTGCTCTGTATCCAGACTCGTTGCAGTCTTGCAGAGTCACTTGACTAGAGGGGCTTAAGGCACACTGTGCTAGCGCTGAGGCATTCTCTGTGGAACGCCTACAGTGACCTCTGTCACTGAGGTCTGTAAAGCTGCTAATTGTTGATCTAGTCACATTTTCGTACAGCCCGTCACCCAGCCTGGGAGTTGGCTCAGATATCTGTTTGGGAGAGCAGTCCTACAGGCCTTATTTAATTGGTACTCTACAGCTTTCCTCCAAGAGCTTTGTTACTGCTAGCTCATCTTCCAAGCGTGGGGATCAGCAGAGGCAATTTTCAAAGGAAAAAGAGAGGTTATTTACCTGTGATTGGAGCACATTTTCGCCTCAGAGCCGCTCGTCTCCCTGGAGTCTGGGAGTTTTTGCTACACCTTTAACCATAGGCATATGCTCTCCATCTATGATGCAAATGCAAAAATCTCACTGCAGAGGTGGAGTCTTCTGTTCCTGCAGATGTTTCCAGCTTGGTAGGGTTCACTGAAGCATTCCAATGAGATGGGTGTGATTTAGCCTAACCTGAAACCAATTTTTACCTTTCCATCCCCTGTGCTGGAGAAGATCCCTTATATCAAGAATTGTTGCATTTCATGGGCTCCTTATTCATTTCCTTTTTCTTTTCCAAGTTCATTGAACAGTAATGTGCAATTTTCAACAGTGCAGCTTGCACAAGTGTCCTCGGGTTGCTGAACTGACTCTTAATAATCACTAGAGAAAGCAAAAGGGAGGGGATGTTCACAGAGACCCCCAAAAGCTGCCCTTCTCTAGAGTATGACTCAGAGAAGCAGAATGCTGAGATGTCCATACCTCTGCACATTCTGGGTTATTATTGATGGCAGGGGAAAAGCTCTGTGGAATTATACACACTGGCTTCTGGCAGGAGTTCAAAGTCTGGTGGATTATCCACTGAGCTAGCGACAAGGTGAACAATAAGGGTTTATATTAAGGAATGTTTCTCCTGCCTTCAGCACGTCCCCTCCAGATCACACCCCGTTCCTTGATTGCAGTGTAATCTCACTCATTACTCTGTGGCTGTAACCTCCTCTCCCTGTCTCCATGGCTAGGCAGTAGAGAACCAGCAGCCAATTTGTGTCCAGAATGAAGGTTCTGACCCTCTCAGCTTTCCTTTGCTCTGATTGGCTGCTGGAAGTCAAAGGAAATAGACTGGAGGCTTTATACTAGTTGTTAGAAACAAAAAAAAATTCTGATCTCCAAATTGCCTGCTTAGATGTTTTGTTTTCCTGTGGGTATAGAGACAATGCTCAACAAGGATGGAACGGGGTTTGAAGTCTGTTGGATTTGACTGCCTTCAAGGAGGGGAAAGGACTACGATGTTTTCATACATGTTTTGGAAGTGAGGCTAGAGCAATTCTATACTCTCTAGTGTGAGTGAGGTAACTATACCTAGTGGTTTCACCTGCTCTTCGGAGAGAGTGAGAGGTATTCACTGGTGGTTGGAAGTTGATACTAGCAGATTAGTGTTCAAACTTTCAGGTGCAGGGCTCACCAGGGAAGCTAGAATTGTATTTTTTCTTTCAGAGAGGAGGTTGGGAATTTTGTCCCAGCTGAACTGAGCACGTGCTGTTGGGCAGCAATGGATCCAATTGCACCCTAAAAATGTCCAGATGAGTTTTGTAGGAGAAGGCGCAAGCTGTTGTGGGGCATGTTTTTCTAGATGTTTGTCACTTTGGACTGTCAGTTTAAAGGGAAGCTGCAAAGATTCCTTGATGGTGAAAAGACTTGTTTAAGATGCCAAATCAGTAACGGCATATAAATGTAGAAGGCACTGATCTGCTTACCCAATATTACCTGGTGGAAACCAGACCGGACTTCCAGCAGGAACTGGAAGTGATGTAAAAATGGTACACTCATCAGCCGGGGAGAATTCCTCACTCTCCTTAAAAGCAACCCTCATCGTAGCCAGGACCAGCGTGGTGTTGCCTGTCTCTGTCTGAAGGATGGTAGCTGCATCATGGAGCCTTCAAGATGAAATATACGGCATAATCTGGAGGAGCACCCCAGGCTTTAAGAAGGACACCAAGACCCCTCTCATAGTCCTGGGAGTAATAAGAATTTGTTGTATTTGTGGAGTGCAAAATTGCAGGTAATTATATTTTACAATGAAATATAAAAACATCTGTTCCTCTTCCACTCACTTGCCAAGTCCTGAATTCAGGAGTCTCTGTTGTTTCTGCCACAGTCAAATAATCCGGTTGTCACCTAAAATATTGCATAGAGTGCAGGTAGAAAGAAAAAATCTCATGGGGAAAGTACTTGTGATTTAAAAACACGTAACAACATCTGTAAGAAGAAGGGGAATGGGGCGGATGCGAGAAGAAATCATGTTCAAACTCCTGACTTCAGCGGAAGCTGCTGGTGCTCTGCCCCTGTGAAATTCAGGGCACCCGTACTCTAGAGTTGGAGCATTTCATTCATTGAACTGCACCAAGTAAAGAGAAGGTAGATGCTGCAGTAATTTTCCCCTTTGTTGAATTAGGGGAAGATTTCATCCAGTTTTGTTCCAATTTACTGTGCGGTAGCCCTCACATCTGCCCATTTTCCTCATTTGCCACATGTACAGCATCATCATGTTGCGTCTGATTGCTTTAAGGTGTAAAGCTGCAACTGCTGTTTGGGAGTTTTCATGATGCTGGGGAGCCAGGGCAAACAAAAGTTTAACAAGCCAAAGCACTTGGCTCTCCTTTTTTCACCTGCTGCAGTAACTCAGAACAATTTAGAATTGCCCACTAAAAGGGACATTGGCTGAGTACAACTATATTCAGTTGGGTAGCAACTTCATTGGGGTTGCGGTTGTTTGCATCCAGGGTTCACACCCTGCCAGTCCCTCTCACGTCCTACCCCAGTCCATCTCTGTGTCTCTAGTCTGGAGGAGTTTGTTTATATATTTTTAGCATAAATCTCAATGTATGGAGAAGTCCTGAGCTATAAATATTTATCTTAATATTTATCTTTTGTTTATCCCATCGGGGAAGCTCTTGGGTGATGGCAGAGATCCTGTAGCAGCTGCAGCCTTTCTTCTCTTACCAGTCACTGAGAAACTCTAATGATAGTTTAGCATGTTGCAGATAAGAAGAATGTACTCCATTTAGACTAGACTTGCACAGAGTAAATTGAAGTAAAAATAGATTACATTTTTCCATAGTTCAGTAGCAAAAAATCACCCATCATTTGCCTCCTCTTCCTAGACTCATTACAAGAGAGAAATGCTCAATCTCAAAACCCCTTCATTTTTAGAGGGGCTTTGTCCCTCTTCTCTCCCCACTGATTCTTTTAATTCATTCCTTAAGGCAATGCCTTGCACGGGGAATACAGAATCCTGAACACAGGAATTGGTGGTCTCTCACCGTGGCTGGGAATTGGACTGAATGCTGGAAATCCTGACCTCTCCGGAGATGCACTCAGCATGGGCGTTGGGGTTAAGCAATATTAAAGATGCTTTCATTTGGAAGCTATGCCCATCTTTCTCCTCTCCTTCTATTAAGAGGCTTCAGGTTTATTGCTCTCTTGGGAGCTCAGAATAGTTGATTAACTCATTACTCACTAGTTCTTGACACACGGAACAGAAAATGCCACACTGATTAACAATTTTCATTCACCTCTCTCCCCCCACACACACCTTTTCACTCTAGAGACTTTTTCAAGCCTTTAGAGGTTTTAAACTTAAATCCATTTTTAATTTCATTTTTCTGATGGTGAGCGCTAATATGTGAAAACTTTGGGCTGTGTGGTTCAGTGGCAGGATGTGTATCTGACAAAGCATTTGGAAAGTAAGTGTGATCACCTGGAGAGAAGAGAGGTGCTGGCTTGTGGAGGAAGCCAAAGGCTAGCAGCAGGGTCTGCATGACGCAGGAAGGAAGCAAATAAAGGCCAGACTTCACACGTTTGTCCAATGCAGTGCAATGTGCTCTAGCAAAAAGGAGCTAAAATCCACTGCAACTCGCTCGTTGACTGACAGGGGATGTGTCCAACCTCTCAAAGCGCCTCTTACCTGTGTCACTTAGAGAGTGATGGGGGGAGAGCCAAATCTTCCCAGTGCTTGTAGCCAGCTGTGCAGTACAATGGGAGGCTGTCAGATCTGCCCCCGTTGGGCAGCCTTACAGTGTTGTAAATATTCATATTAAAGCAAAAGTCCCAAGCAGATTAGTTGAACGGATGAAATCATTGTCAGTTGTGCTGCCACTTGTAAAGCCATTGTGTAGCACCCAGAGCACTAGGGGTGCAGGATGCAGACCTCCTGTTCTTACTATAGGTTTGTTCTGTATGTATTTGTATTACCATCAAAGGCTTCCACTGCCTTCTCAGCTAAAGCCTCAGCAGAGTCTAGGTGCACTTTATCTGGCAAGCAGAGCTGGCTTTAGGACTGACTTGGTCCAGCGGTTAACACTGGTGCATGGGACACTTTGGGTATGTCTACACTACATCTGAGAGTGAGACCCCCAGCCCGGGTAGACAGATTCTCACTAGCAGGGCTTGAGTTAGTGTGCTACAAATAGCAGTGTGGACCTTGTGGCTCTGGTGGAGACTCAGGCTAGCCCCCTGAGCTCAGACCCATGGGGTCGGGTGAGATTGAAAGCCTGGGCTGCCACCCAAGCCCCAATGTCCACACTGCAATTTTTAGTGTGCTAGCTCGAGCCAAGCTAACGCTAGTCTGTCTGCCCTGGCTGGGAGGCTCGCTTCCAGCCGCAGCGTAGACATACCCTACAGTTCAGTGCCTGGTGTTAGAGTGCCTGGACCCGCAGGGCTATAGGAGAGGTGCTCTTAGCCGTTAAGGCATGGTTTAGCTAATATCCCTCTTCAGGAAACCTTGAGATTGGGAAGCAGATAGGGGCAGGCTCTCAAGCGTGTTCTGTCCAGCTCTCCATGAGGAATTGTGGAGTTGTGGTGTTGGATGTGGGGAGTTGTGGTGGGTCACAACCTCAACATGAGTCAGCAATGCAATGCTGATGCAAAAAAAGCAAATTCAATTTTAGGTTGCATTAACAGAGGCATAGCATTCAAGTCATTAGAGTTGAGAGTACCGCTCTACTCGGCACTGGTTAGGGCTCATCTGGAGTGCTGCATCCAATTTTGGTCACCAATGTACAGAAGGGCTGTAGAGAAACTGGAAAGGACCCAGAGGTGAGCGACAAAGATGATCAGAGGGATGGAATGCAAGGCATATACAGCAGACTCTCGCTAGAACATGCGTCTTTATAGCGCGAATTCAGTTATAGCGCGGGACCATGCATGGATCCCAAATTTAATTACTTTAATTGGAATCCATGGTAACGCAGTCCCCGCGTTAACGCGGGACCACGCATGGATCCAAAACCCCGCGTTCTAGTGGGGGTCCGGTGTAAGCAAAGGCTGAAGGAACTGGGCATGTTTAGTTTGGAAAAGAGGAGATTAAAGAGTGACATGATAGCGGTCTTCAGCTACTGGAAGGACTGCCACAAAATAGAGAAAATTTGTTCTCTCTTGCCACAGAGGGCAGGACAAGAGGCAGAACTACAGCAGAGCAGATTTAAGTTAAACCTCCGGAAAAACTTCTTAACTGTAAGAACAGTAGGACAATGGAAGAGACTGCCTAGAGAGTTTGTGGAAGCTCCTTCACTGGAGGTTTTCAAAAGGAGCCTGGATAGCCATCTGTCTTGGATGGTTTAGACACAACAAATCCAGCATCTTGGCAGGGGGTTAGACGAGATGACCCTTGTGGTCCTTCTAATCCTATGATTCTGTGAGGGGAAGCTGCTGTGATTTGGGGCTGTGAATACAAGGGGGAGATTGAGGTACAGCATTTGAAAACAAGTATAAAAAGAGTTGTTTTTACCTTTGGAGTTAGCACTGCTTCACACTGCATGGCCAACAAAGCAGGCCAGTTAGTCAATGAAAACGTTTCTCCTATTTCTATCCTTCCAGCAGGCCAGCAGTTGTGTTTTTTGTGTGTGTTAAAGTACTAGCTGCCTTACCCTGCCTCTCTGAAATATATATTCAAAGTGTATTCAACTGACCTAAGCACAGGACAAGAATTCAGAAGTTCCTGGATTCTAGTCCCAGCTCTGTCACTGATTGCGTGGCCTTGGGCAAGTCACTTAACCTATTTGTCTCCATTTCCCCATCGGTAAAATGAAAATATTATTTACTCACCTCACATTATGCGACTCTGGGTTTGTCTACACAGTGCCAGCAAAGCATGTTAGAGAGGACTATGTTAATGTGAACTAGGTACCATTTAGAGTGCTCCTACAGGGTCTACGCTGGGCAGTTAGAGTGCAACTCATTAGAGCGCTTTACAAGTCACACCCCTCTGGCGTGTTGCTGTGCCAGGTAGATAAGCCCTTAATGTGTGTTGAGTGCTTTGAACTTATAAGATGCTATTGAAGTGTTGAGTGTTATTGCTAGCAGGATACACTGTAGTATTCATATACAACAAAGAGGTTTAATCTCTGCTTAAGATGCAAATCTCAGTGCAACCTAAACGATGGAGCCACTGTGATACCTTTGTAATTAATTTGTTCTTAGGGTTTGGTAAACCTAGCTACACAATGGAACACCTTGTGAATGTGTAATCCTCCTTTTGAATCTTTCTGAACTCTTGATTTCAGTGCTACCTAGTGGCAATGAGTTCCACAGGTTAGTTATATGTTATGAAAAAAAATTGTTTCTTTTTATCAGTTTTAAATGTATTGTGTTTCAGTTTCATTGGGTATCCGCTTGTTCTGCTATTGTGAAAGAGGGTAAATACTGTAGCTACGCCATTCATTATTTCATTTTCTCATTTAGGCCTGCTCTTCACTGCTGTTTTTACCTGGAGGTAACTGACACCTGTGAGTTATCCCAAGGTAAAAACAAAGTGAATATAAGGCACTTGGTGAGGTCAGCGCTATCCCTGCCTGGTAATGTCATCTGCATAATCTTGCCACCTCTCTGTTCACTCTTTTGTCCATACAGTTCATGAATATATTAAACAAAACTGATTCCCTGGGGCACCCCACTGCGAACTTCTGCTTTGTAGAAAGTTGACTATATATTACACCTCCTCTTTTCCTGTGACTTTTAGCCAATTTCTAGATTACAATAGAATCTCACCTCCTACCCCATGCCTGCTTTGTTTCCTTAATAGTCTTATCTGAGGGGTTTTTGCTCACAGGCTTTTGGAAAATGCAAATAATTAAACCTGCCCTGATTTTACAGCATTACTAGCATCCAAGAGAGAGGTGTCTCTAAATCTCTATTGCTCCTTTAACCTCTGAAGTACTTTCAGTCCCAGACCGATAAATGTCTCTAGACCATCACTGCTCCCCTGTAAACTCCCTCCCTGCCAGTGGACACTTAGGTAAATATCCATGTGTAGACCTACAAATGAAGCTATAATAGCATGTAAGCATTACAGCATGGTAAAGTATTTAAAACCCTATGCCCCAAATAATCCACTCTTTACTTCCTTTGGCAAACCACTTAGAATCTAACCTCATAGTTAGATTATCTTTCATTGTCGTCTCAATCCAAACTGGCTCCTCTGTTCTCCCTGGCTGAAGACAACTAAAGGCTCATTTTACTCTACAAGACCAAGGCCTGTCTAAACCATATTATGAAGATCTGAACAATTTGGATGGTACCATCACTCCCCCACATCTGCCCCATAGCACCAGGAAGCAGGAGCGAAGGAGCAGAGCCCAGATTCCATAATCAGTAGACAGGTTTCAGAGTGGTAGCCATGTTAGTCTGTATCAGCAAAAAGAACAGGAGTACTTGTGGCACCTTAGAGACTAACAAATTTATTTGGGCATAAGCTTTCGTGGGCTAAAAACCACTTCGGCAAAGCAGCACGCTCGAGTTGCCAGGAAGGCTAGACATCAGAGTTAATTTCAGAAATCTACTATGTTTGGCTTCAATGTTTAGGACTATTGTGTTGGAAACGTCTGAGCCCTCCTGTCACATCCAAAGAGCCAGTGATGTTTTGACAGTCAGTGTCTCATATCACAGCAATTAAATGTCACTGGAGGGTGGGGGAACAGCTTGGGCAAGACCATACCAGTTGAACCCACTGAGAACTAGGTTTTCTATTCCCAAAAGACATCTGCTATATATTGATTGTGCCAGAGATGCCCGGGAACATATTAGAGGCTGATGTAGATGGAGGATGGGGGGAGGGATAAAATATGCATTTTATGAAAACATGCAGATTTGGTGAGTTAGCTGAAATTAACCCCTGAGTCACTAATGCCAGATGGGGAGAGCACTTCCTTTTACTGTAAGTGTTGGGTGTTTTTCTGTGTGTCTTCCTCTGGCATCAGAAGACACTTCAGCTCCTCTAATTTAGCTTCTGGGCCAGAGCAAGAGCTTAATCCAGCTCTTGGAGTAATTTCTACCTCCATTCCAGCTGACTAGATTAGACCATAGATAGTACTGGGAGAGAGGCAGAGCCTCAGCTCAGGGGGCGATGGAACGTAATTACAGTAGATGAAGGGCACTCTGCCGCTTTTCCAAGAGTGCTGAGATTAGACTGTAATCACTGTTTGTAAGCAGACAGGAATGAGGGGTAATCAGCCAGGCAGCCTTGACACGTTATTCCAAGAATTAATATTAGCTTCCAGAAGTCGCTCAACAACTCATCCTTGTGTGAAACTGCGGGTCCTGTGTGCTTACAGCTGGAGTCGCTCAGTGGGAAATGGTGTAGGTAGTGTTAGCAGTGAGTGCACAGTTCACTCCAGTCTAAGCTGCTCCCGAGTGGAGCTGCTGTAGTGAATGGTGCAGGAGCACTGACTATGGGAAGTGTGTAGCTACTCCAGGGCCAGTCTCTCCCAGCAGGCGCTGTAAGAAATTGTAGGGGAGTACCGGCTTTGGGGAGACACGCGGCTCTTCCAGTGTGAGCTGTCTGGAGAATTCAGTAGTTACTGGCTTGAAGTTACTGCAGCACTATCCTCTCCCAGTAGGAAGCAGTGTAGGTTGTTATACTGGAATTGCAGCCTTTATTTCTGCTTACAGGAACAGTGGGTTTCTGTGCAGTGAGATGACTCTTCTTGTGATGAGGAGAGGGAGGTGTCTGTTGTTTTCCTAAGCCCCCAAAGACAATGGCAGCTGCAAAATGACCCGCATCGCTCAGAACTGGAGAAATAGCCTTTTAATTTGTAAAAACATCTTTGCAAGTGTGCTTGGTACTGCTTGAAATCCTGTCCCTTAATTATAAAGCCTGCTGGTATCGGTGAGAACAGTCAGTACAGACACAAAGCTAACACCAGGCAGTGAGCGTCTTGATGTTCCTCTGATGTGAAACAAGAAGAAGAGAGGGAATGAAAGAGCTACAAATCTGGCCAGAAACCATTAGGAGAGCAAGAAAGGGTATTCATAAAAGTGCTCCTGTGTGTGAAAAGCAAAAGACAGAATTAGAAACCCCAGAGGAGACCCCGGGAGGGACTGATGAGTAACGAAGTAGATGATGATGTGCCTGTATAACTCCGAGACCCGTGGGGGTCATTTGGGTTTCAGAAAAGCGATCTGTAGGTGTAGCTCAGCTCACTAGCAGGGGCCAGTACAGCGTGAGAATGCTGACCTGCCTCGCTGTTCTGCTTTCAGCAGTTCAGAATGCTCAGCTCCGTTTCGAAATAAATCACCAAGCATCATATTGATTGTGTCTCTTCCAGCGTTTGCCACACATTGGTTTATGTGCGTTGACTTTTTAATTATGCTGCAGGTTTGACAGGTCACTAAATACTACATGGCTTTATGGGCATGATTACTAATGTTTCAAGGGGCAAAGGTTAGCTGCGATTATTGTAATTCACAGTAATATCATTTATGTTACCGTCGCGCCTAAAGGCCCCAATCTGGACTGAGGCTGCATTGTGCTCTGGAGAGCTTGCAGTCTAAAAAATAAGAACAAATGAAGGGTTAAAGATGGAGAATAACATGCAAACCAATGAACAAGGTGGTGACTGGTGCAGTTTTGTTACGTGTTTTGTGGTGGTTGGTTTGTTAACTGGGGTAGAGAGAGGTCGAGGGAGATGGCAGGAATGGGACAGTTAGTAAGGGGGAAGGAAGGAGAAGAGGGGCAGGCCCAGCCTTGATCAGAAGCCAGGGTTTGGTGGGGTTCACGGCCGTGGTGAGTCGTAGAGGGATTTGAAAGAGGACAGGGCAGGGGACGCTCGGATTATATCAGGGTGTTTTCCTTTGCGTAAGGGATAGGCTTGGGAGGAAGCACAGGCATGTTTGAGATCAAAGCTGCCCACGAGCCAGTAAGGGCTGGAATCCTTGGCAGAGCGAAGGTGGCTGTTGATGTCATGGTAAATGAGTAGGCAGCTAGGTAGAGCGGGGCTAAATGGGGAAGAGCCTGTGTGGGAAACAAGAAATTTGTGTTTGACGTGAAGAGGAGGGAGCCAATGGAGCGACTCAAAGAGGGGGTTGAAGTTGGCAGAGCAGCAAGCCACAGCAGCGATCCCCAGCAGCAGCAGCGGCATTCTGAACAGACCCGGAGTGGACAAGGCCACCGTAGTCAAAATCAGAGAGGAGCAGGTGCAAACCCCTGCTCCTTTATGCTGATGATTTCACTTCATGGGATCTGCCCCGGCTGCTAATTGCCATCACTCAGTGTCACTGAACTACCAATGGCGAGGGTGGAGCGAATGACAGGTTTCCAAGGGAGTTTTGAGACAGTGCCAACGCAGGCCTGGTGCAGGCGCACATTGTGCAGTGCTTGAGAGCATTTCATTCCTTGTGGGCTCTCGTCATTCAGATGGCAGGCGGCAGGCACCCTGACCCCTCCTGGGTGTCACTCCATTGATCTGTTTAGTTCCCATAATAGTTACTGTTCAACACTGATAAAACTGGGAGGAGAGGGGCACTATTTTCTCTGGTAGGTGGCCTCTGAGAGAGGGCAAGGGGGTGGGTTTGGTGTTGACTATCAGATTCTAGAAATACATTGTGTTCTCCATCCTGCTGCTGCCTTACTGAGGGCCTGGGACATAGATCTAGTTCTCAGAATCTTTCCACATGATTGTCACGTTTCCCTGAAGACAGGGCAGTAGGAAGAATAAATTCTCAGGGTGGGAGGGAGATTATCTTTGGGTGACATTCTCTCTGTGCATTCACTCCGTGCTCATCTCCGTCATTTTTCAGCGCATAGATGTTGTATCTCAAGTTCCTGGAGATTGGTGTCAGTGTCTTTCCTGATGGATTATTAATACATCCCAAAGCCCTCGTAGCCTATCTAATAAAAGCAATATGTGTCCTGGTACCTAGCTGCACGACTAGAAGATTTATGGCTAAGAACAGCAAAAGAGCAACTGGGGAAGTAAAGGTGTTGCTCAAAGAAACTTTAATATCTCCAGCCCCAACCTTCCATCTCTTCTATCTCATCTTTACCTAGGAATGTGTCAAATTAGGGGCCCCAATGGGAGCAGAGAGGGGATGTTATATCAGTGCTGCTGTAGTTGGGGTTGTCTCCGCACTTCTCATTAGAAACCTCTGTTTTCAGAGGAATATAACTAGTCTGTAAAATCCACTCTGGGCAGAAACTTAACATAAATGATCCCTGCCTGGGATTAAAATATTTAAATTTGAAATGTAAAAATTTTTGCATCTAAATGTTAACATATATGAAATTAAAGGGACAGCAGCATTGCCAATCTCAGGCGTTCAAAAATCATGAGAAGAATCATGAGACTAGTTGAAATATTAGATTTTTTTTTTAATTGGGGTTCATGTTATTTGTCTTCTGGTACCTGAGGTCATGTCTACACCTAAACCCCTACAGTGGCAGTGCTGCAGCTGTGCCGCTGTAGCACTTCAGTGTAGACATGACCTGCCCCAGTGGGAAGGTTTCTCCCATCAGTATAGGTAATCCACCTCCCTGAGAGGCGGTTGCTTGATTGATGGAAGAATCCTTTTGTCAACCTAGCGCTGTCTACACCAGGGGTTAGGTCAGTATAGCCATGTCGCTCAGGTGAGTGGATTTTTCACCTACCCCAAGAGATGTACCTATGCTGATGTAAGTTCCCAATGTAGGCCAGCCCTGAGCGTTTACAGTAAACTCAGGTCACATTTTGGAGGTTTTCTCTGCAACCATGAAGTCTAGCAACTTTCTTTTTAAATGAGAGCTGAGATTCTCACCTAACCACTTGATTTCAGGAGCTGGAACTTTAAGAAAAACACCAAATATTTCAAAACTCAAGATACAATCATGAGAGTTGGTGAAGCTTGGAGAGTTGAGTAATTTAGGTATCTGTTTCTGGGCTTTTTTAAAGGTAGATTGATCAAACAAATTAAATTAACGCATAAAAAAATCTCTAGGAATGTACATTGAAATTGTATGGTTGGACCCTCATAAGTTAGAAAGTTCTAACTAAGCTAAGGTGCTCTGTCTCCAATAACACAATAGAACATCATACCGTTTTTTCTGCACCCTTACATTCACATGTAGCTAAAATAAGCTGTGATCATAAGCTTTTAATATTTAATTTCCTTGGCTGCTTAATAAGGAGAAAAAGAAACTCTCCCCCAGTCTGTAATTAAAAAAGCAATCAGCAAAGAGGAATTGGTGTGTATATATATCTCAATCCCTCGGGCCTGCACGTCGACTACTGTGTATTAGAATTGCAAGCTAAAAGGTAAAGACCCTCCGCTGCAGCTGCATCGTTACGGAGATATACGGGAACAGCTGCAGTTCAGCTGCCCGTATTGGGCAGGATTTATTATTTGTGTTACCATAACACATAGGTGTCCTAGTCATGGAACAGGACCCCAGTGTGCCAGGTGCTGTACAAACAGAACAAAAAAACATTCCCTGCCCCGAGAAACTTAAAATCTAAGGCTAAGGCTATGAGTACACTCAATCCACTACAGCGGCGCAGCACTGAACACAGTAGTTCGCTGTAGTCACTCTCTACAGCGACGGGAGGGGTTCTTTTTGGCACCTTTGTGTCTTCCCCCATTCTGGGTCCAGTGTGGAACCAGCCCAACCCTCAGTATATCAGAGCGGTGTTGAAGCCTCCTGGCTGCTCTAAGCTAAGCCTGGCTGCCTATGGTCCCAAGTGTCTATTCCGCCATCTGCAGTTCACCACAATGTAGACACATGCTGGCTATGCTTATGACCTCTTGTTCCCAGCCACTCCTCTATGCTGGGGGCAGAGTGGTATATGGAGGTTCTAAGCCACCGGGATTCCCCCATCCTGGGAGAATCCTCCACCAGCTGAATAGCCAGCTCTGCATCTGCTTTTCACCATCGGAGTTGCTCAAAGCAGCCATATTGGGCCAAAGATCCACCCCGAAAAGTGTAACTCACCTCTGTAGTTTCACTGTCCAAGCTGAATGAACTGAAAAAGTAAATATAACTATTGAAAAGTAAATCTAAGTTTACTTCACTCAATGTTAATAATCTCTAGTGTGGTTGATAACACCTGTATGGAATTAAAACTGGGAGTTTTATCTTGACAATCTATTTTAAAAACAAAACAGAAATGTCACAAATATCTTTACTTGCCCTCAAACTCGGAAAGTTTCAAGTTACAAAGTTGAAATGTGACCACTAGAGAGCATAGAAATGATAATACAGGAAGCGTCCTAATGGAATAGCCCAGTTGTCTCTCTAGCCCAGTATTCTGTCTCCGACGTTGGGCAGTGCCTGATATTTCCAGTGGGAGGCATTAAAACAACACACTGCTCCTGTTGGTGAAATAATGTTTCATGGGGAGAAATTTCTCCCTGACCCCATTTGTTAATCTGTTTCTGCCCTGGAATGTTGAAATTATGTACAAGATCTTTTGGTCATAGGTACATCTCAGTTATGTAAATACCTAATCTCTAAGTGTTACTAAATATTTTTCCTCGGATATCCTGCAGCAGTGAGTTCCATAGCTTAATTAAATTATATGTGGTGTTAAATATTTGCATTCCCTTTAAATTTTATTTCCTTTCAATCCTGCGTGCCTTTCTGTTCTTTCTTGGACAGGTAAATAAGAACTCCCAGCTAGCCCTCAATATCAGCGCTGTTATTTTATACACGTTTGATGCTTCTCTTACTTTATTCCTTTCCAAACTAAATACTCACTGACTTCTTTGTTTCCTTATATGAAAGCTGCCTTCCCCCTGCCTGTTATCATTTCCATTGCCATTCCCTGGACCTTTCCTACTCCTGTGCCTTAATTAAATGAGGGAATTTTATTTCAAATGAAGAAATACCATTAATTTTTTAAATGGCATTAAAATGTTTTCCACACATTTCTCCATCTCCTGCTTTATACAGCCCAATACCGTCTTTGGTGTTTTTGACCACCAGTGCACATCGACACTTTCATTAAGTCCTCCGCAGGGGTGCCTGTCTCTTTTTTCTGAGAGAGACAATCCCTTGATGTTTCTCCTAAGAGGTTCTAACTATTTTAGAACCCAGGAGTGTGTTCCAGTAGCTTTAAATTGTTACCTCCGCATCCATTATTTTGCACTTACCTGGGTTGAATTCTACCTGCCATCATGATACCCATTTGCCTAATTTAGTGTGGGAACTCTGTGGTTCCACACAATCCTTCCTAGCCTTGACGAGCCCAAAAAATTTAACGTGGGTAGCCATTTTTGCTGCCGAGCCCCTTCATATGAGTAATTAAAGATATACGGGACACCACCAGTCCTAGTGCTGGTCTCTGAGTGCACCACTGCTAACCTCAAACCACACAGGGGACTAGCCTTTTATTCCTGCTCTGTGTTTCCTATTGTTACCCAGTTTTTAATCCACAACAGGACTTTAACTCCTTCTCTGTGATTACTAAATTTTCTTAATAGCCTCTTTGGAGGCACTTTATCCAAAAGCTTTTTGAAAGTCTAAATAAAGTGTCTCCAGCCGTTTTCCTTTATCCACTATTTTCTTAACTCTTCAAAAGAATTCTAACAGATTACAGAGGCACAATTAACCTTTACCCAAAGCCATGCTGGGTTTCCTGATTGTATTATAGTGCTTTAGATGCTTTATATATTTCTTTAATAATTTTCTTCACTACCTTTACTGGCACTTGAGTATGGCTTACTAGTATAAATTGTTAAGCTCTCCCTTAGCGTCCTATTTTAAAAAGCCATTAGCCACTTTGTCTTCTTCTGGCATACTTAGTTGTTGCATGCTTTAATGATGAATTCCATATGTATGTGATGTCTGTTTATGATATAGCCATTTATGGTGTCTAGATACCATGGTGACAGGCACACTAAAAATGCCAACCTCACTTCTGATCTGCAAATCACCGTTGAGTTTTTTTTCTCCCTTGGGTCTTTCCTAAACAGAAAATGTTCCTATTGTGCTGAGTGTTGCCAGCTGATGTAGCAATTTTGGGATGGGGAGAAGTATACGTAAGAGACCACAAAACTGCTTTGCACTTGCTGCCAGGGCTAAAATGTGACCCCACATCCTGAGGTAAAAGACTTGTGTATTAAACAGACTGTGCTACTAAGCCCTGAAAGTTTAGGTTGAATTAAGACTTGCAGCCTAGAGGTTGTTTCCCATTTCACAGTTTAAACTTAAAGAGCTAATGTCTGAAATAAGCAAGTTTAGCTTCACTATTTTGCATATTGTCATCTATCTCATAACAGAACAACACAGGAGGTGACTGACACCAAACTTTTCCTGTAGTAACCACTGGCACTGCATTGTAGAACTAGATTTAGGGGCTGCAATGCAAACTGTTCTCCATTTGCTAACCAATGAATGTTCTTGGTGATCTGTGGTCTTCGGTCTGCCTGCTAGATGCTTACACCGAGTCGTACATTCACAGTCATTAGAAAGCATTACAAGCTCTTGGAGAAGATAAAATAAGACAAATGGCTTGTGTACGAGTCTGTATTTCCCTGGTTACTTCAACACCGAGGCATTTGCATTTGACATCTGCTCCATCAAAAGGTCCTGTTTCCCAGAACTGATAGTAGTTGGTTGCTTGTCAGTAATTTAGATAGTGATGTTTACAGACGCCCGGTGTGTAAAGTCTCAGATGGTGATGTTCCTGTATCTATAAACCCAGCAGTAAAAGACTTGGAAGCCGAGTAGGGGGAGGTTTACATAGTGTGTCTGTAATTAACAAGATCAACTGTGCCGCTTTACAGACTCCCCTCAGCTCATGTTAGAAGTGATGGTGCTAATTGATTATTGTAATTCATTACAAATGTACCTTAATTAAATTACCCATCAGTGGCTGTAAGATTAATGATGATAACCTAGGTGAGCCCACGATTAAATTTAGGCTTGTAAACTTTCTCAGTTATAAAAAAGTTTATTGGGAGCAAAGAAAGGGGAGACTGCAAAGGATGATGAAAAGGATCAGACTGGTTTTCTGGTACACACAGCTAGTCCAGCTATAGGCTGTGTTTCGTGGGGTTCCTTCAGTGTGGGACAGAGAGCTCAGGCCTTGTGAGTAGAGGAACGCCTGTTAGGTTTGTCCCACAGCTATCAATCATACATAGTATCTGAGCACTTCACAGTCTTTAATGTATTTATCCTCACAACACCTCTGTGAGGTAAGGGGTTATCCCCATGTTACAGATGGGAACTGAGGCACAGGGAGGCTAAGTGACTTGTCCAAGATCACACAGGAAGTCTGTGGCGAAGCAGGTACATAAACCCGAGTCTCACGTGGTCCAGGCTAACTCCCTAACCTTCCCCTCCCCCAACCATTTAAGGGCTACTTTGAAGTAGTTTAGCCCCCAAATGAATGGGTTTTATAAAAGGGGAAACATAGGAAACCAAACATCATAGGAATACAAATATTTTGGTGATTTTTCTGTTACTTAATTAAAAAAAAAGTGGGAAGGGTGAGGTTTAAATGTTGTTCTTTGGTGTATGCGGGGTGGGGAAGGGGTTGGTTGGCATGGGGATGAATTTAAAAAATTGTTGCAATGCGAGAAGTCTCAATACAACACTGGGAACCGGAAAAGGAAAGCTGAAATGGAAAGTGAAACTGGCCAGTCTAATAATTAATAATAATAATTAATAGAGATATCCCATCTCCTAGAACTGGAAGGGACCTTGAAAGGTCATCGAGTCCAGCCCCCTGCCTTCACTAGCAGGACCAAGTACTGATTTTGCCCCAGATCCCCAAGTGGCCCCCTCAAGGATTGAACTCACAACCCTGGGTTTAGCAGGCCAATGCTCAAACCACTGAGCTATCCCTCCCCCCAGTCTAGTTTCTCTGCCTAAACTGAGTGCAGTGCAGAAAGTAAACAATCCCTACCAATAGTGAAGAGAGAACTAGATGTTTCAGCTTCTTTCGCTCCTATTTCAGGTGGCAGTAGTAATACAGACAAGTACATTTTTCGAAATATATGATTTTTATCTTGACAATATCTCTTTTCAATAAATTGTGTGTAGTAAGGTGGCATTGCTGTGAATCCTCACTGGGGTGAAGCCAATGCCTGCTGCTAAACACTTATTGATCCCTTGAAAGAATGAATGTTTTCTGATATGGCTCTCCTTTGCGCCTCATATTTTGCATGGATCATTACTTGATGTTTCTGCAGAAATAGCATCCAGAAATTATATCTCCTCATCTACTTCTAATGTGTTAATCACCCTGGTATTGAGGCACCAGATACACAAACTGCAAGTTTCACTCTTGCTCACATAGAATTATCTCCTCTGTTCTCCTTTGGAGATCTTTTATTCTAGGGGTGGTCTTCAGAGGATCTTGTTTGCAGGAGGAAGAAAACTCACCAACCAGTTCAAAGATTCTAAGGCCTAAAGGGACCACTGTGATCATGTAGTCTGATCACCTGCATAATAATAAACTCACCTGAAATAATTCCCATTGGAGCTAGAGCAGTGATACTCCGACTGATGCTTGTGAGCCACAAGTGTCTCTCTAATGTGTCTCCTGTGGCTCTTTGCAGCACATTATATTAAAACACTGTGTGATTTAATTATTAACCAATCTAAGTTATTCACCAATGAGGATGCTTATATGTTGTTAACCAATTGTAGTTGATCAAATAATAATACTTGGTCAGTCATTTTGCTGTGAGGATTATAGCTAGATAAATTAGATAGATATAATTCACATTACTGTGGCACCTTTGAATAATGTTAATTGCTAATTTGGCTCCTGAACCAATGAGGTCTGAGTATCACTGAAGTAGAGCATATCTTCTAGAAAAACATCCAACCTTGATTTAAAAATTTCCAGTTATAAATCTACCAGACCCTTGATAAATTGTTCCAATGATTAGTTATGCTCACTCTTAAAAAAAATTAGGCCTTACTGCCAATGTGAATTTGTCTAGTTTCAACTTCTAGCCATTGGATCTCATTATACCTTTGTCTGCTAGATTGAAGATCCCATTATCAAATATATGTTCCCTGTGTAGGTACTTATAGGCTCCGATCAAGTCAACCCTTAACCTTCTCTTTGTTAAGCTAAATAGATTGAGGTCCTTGATACAGTCTATCACTGTAAGGTATGTATTCTAATCCTTTAATTATTCTAGTGGTTCTTCTCTGAACCCTCTCCAATTATCAACATCCTTGAATTGTGGACACCAGAACTGGACACAGTATTCCAGGAGCAGTCGAACCAATGTGAAATACAGAGGTAAAATAACCTCTCTACTCCTACTTGAGATTCCCCTGTTTATACATCCGTGGATCGTATTAGCTATTTTGGCCACAGCATCACATTGGGAGCTCATGTTCAGTTGATTATCCACCATGATCCTCCAAATCTTTTTCAGTCACTGCTTCCCAGGTTACAGTCCCCTATCTTGTAAGTATGGCCTACGTTCTTTGTTCCAAGATATATAACTTACTTTACATTTAGCCATATTAAATATGTCATGGCTGCTAATGAGGTGAAAGCCTTTGCAAAATGTTTTGAATTCATAGAATCATAGGAGCATAGGACTGGAAAGAACCTCAGTAGGTCATCTAGTCCAGTCCTCTGAACTCAAGGCAGGACTCAGTAATGACTAGACCATTCCTGACAGGTGTTTGTCTAACCTGTTCTTAACAACCTCCAGTGATGGAGATTCCACATCCTCCGTAGGCAATTTGTTCCAGTGCTTTACCACCCTGACAGGAAGTTTTTCCTAATGTCCAACCTAAACTTCCTTGGCTACAATTTAAGTCCATTGCTTCTTGTCCTATTCTCAGAGGTTAAGGAGATCTATTTTTAACCCTCCTCCTTGTAACAACCTTTTATGTACTTGAAAACAGTTATCATGTCAGTTTTCTCTTCTCCAGACTAAACAAACCCAGTTTTTTCAGTCTTCCCTTATAGGTCATATTTTCTAGACCCTTAATAATTTTTGTTGCTCTCCTCTGGACTTTCTCCAATTTGTCTACATTTTTTCTGAAATGTGGCGCAGAACTGGACACTATTCCAGTTGAGGCCTTATGAGCACAGAGCAGAGTGGAAGAATTACTTGTTGTGTCTTGCTTACAAAACTCCTGCTGAGTTTCCTGGTCGAAAAGGTACCCTGGCGGCTCCAGTCAGCACCAGTGACTGGGATGTTAAAGTCCAGTTGGTGGGGCTGGCAGGCTCCCTGCCTGGCTCCACGCAGCTCCCAGGAAGAGGATGGCAAGTCCCTCTGGCTCGTGGGGGGGGGGGTGCAGCCACGAGGGCTCCGCGTGCTGCCCCCACCCCAAGCGCCGACTCCACAGCTCCCATTGGCCAGGAACCTCAGCCAATGGGAGCTGCGGGCAGGGGCAGTGTGCAAAGCCCCCTGGCCGTCCCTCCACCTAGGAGCCAGAAAAACATGTCGCCGCTTCCCGGGAGCTGCCTGAGGTAAGCTCTGCCCGGAGCCCATACCCCAAACCCCCTCCAGTGCCCCAACTCCCTGCCCCAGCCCTGAGCCCCCTCCTGCACCCAAACTTGCTCCCAGAGCCAGCATCCTGCACCCCAACCCCCTGCCCCAGCTCAGAACCCCCTCCCACACCACCTCCCTGAGCCTGCACCCCGAGCCCCCTCCCATGCCCCAACCCCCTACCCCAGCTAGGAAGCCCCTCCTGCACCCAAACTCCCTCCAGGAGCCCACACTCTGCACCCCTGCTCCATCCCAGAGCCCCCTCCTGCACCCCAAATCCCTCATCCCTGTCCCCACCCCAGAGCCCACACCCCCAGCCGGAGTCCTCACCCCCTTCAGCACTCCAACCCACTGCCCCAACCTGGAGCCCCCTCCCACACTCCGAAACCCTTGGCCCCAGCCTGGAGCCCCCTCCTCCACCCCAAACTCCTGATCCCTGGCTGCACCCTTCTCCAGAGCCCTCACCCCCTTCCACACACCAACCCTCTGCCCCAGCCCGGTGAAAATGAGTAATTGAGCAAGGGTGGGGAAGAGCATGTGACGGGGGGTGTGGAGTGAGCGGGGGGCCTTGGAGAAGGGGCATGGCCTCAGGCGGGTCAGGAGTGTTTGGTTTTCTGCAAGTAGAAAGTTGGCAACCTTAGTTACACTGTTGACTCATATTTAGCTTGTGATCCACTATGACCCCCCAGATCCGTTTCCTCAGTCCATGGGCATCAGAAAGAGGTAATGTTCCCACAAAGGAGAATAAAACGAGGTTCACACAGTAGTCAAAGTTTGGCAAGAGATGCCAGACAGTAGAGGACTGTTCCAGGTTTTGTCGTAGAATTTGGACCTTAGTGAATTTTTTCTTCTTGCCGAATACGCTTGCTGGTGGCAACTGTGCCTCAAAAGTCAGAGGGGTGTCTGGAGCGTGCTAATACGGCAAGTGATTCGAGCTAAGAAAGCTATTACCACATTTGTGCTAACACTCTCCAGATTCATGGATTCTGAGGCTAGGTTGTGACACGCAGGCAGCTCTTATTAGCTGTGCAAACTTAATTAGCTCACATCAAAGTTTGTGGAAGACATTTCTCTAGGGAGCCTGTGGTTACCAAGAGGCTCAAACTCTGCTTGGAGGTGGTGCTATTAATATTGAAAGTACCCATCTCAGGGTTTTGATGACCTTGCTTGTGTTGATAAAAAGATGCATTTTCCAGGTTTGGCTGGTTATTTTCAGCAGTTTTGTATATACTACTGAAGTGATTTCTCCAGGGGGGAAAAGAAAGGACGGAGGGCGACAGAGATCTGCTACAAAGACTAGTCCACTGAAGCCATCCATCCCTGCACTGGGGTTTCAAGGCATATGCTATCAAAAGCTAAGATATATAGGCCAGCAATAAGCATTTCTACCAGTGGTATCAATGGATCTGGGGAAAGTAGGATGGGGCTGGGGACTGACTTTTTCCAGAGTCAGTGCAAATCAGTAAGGGGATCGTGTCCAGTTCAGCAGCCTGATGTCGGCTGTCAAATCAATAGGCTCCTCTTGCACGCAGGCAGCACAGTCTGTCGACTCCGCACAGTGTAAAGGTAGCAGGGTAGCCTGCAGCGCACAGTGTCCTGGTCACATGTCATTTTTCCTTCGGAGAGTTTATAGCTGCTTCCCACAATCCAAGCAATGTAAATACCTGTACAAAGCACTGCTCAGCAAAGGATAGCAACCAGCCAGCTCAGCTCACCAATCGCAGGGAGCCTCATCCACAAAGGCTGATCACTGCAGGCGGATTCCGTCGGCTAACATCAGAGCACTGTGTGTTTGGCCCACTTCTTTCTCTTTGCAGAGCCGGCTGACCCTGCTCTGCAGTCTTGCTGCTGCACCTTGATCTGGCTTGTGATTGCCTTACAAAACTAAAGATTTTTAATCAGTTTCCCTTTGTTTGTTTGTTTTTGTTTTTCTCCCCCATTTAGGTCACAAACCTGTGTGTGCACGTGCGTGTGTGTGTGTTACTCTGCTTGTCCTTTGCTTTTTTCCCCAGCCTGCTCCCGCAACAGGGATTGTTAGATTGCGGGGGAGGAGCTGGCTCACATGGGCAATCACTGAGACTGTCCTGTACAGCTGAGCTGCTGAGAAGGGGGGTCAACACATTTGGCTTGAATAGGCACCCTTAGCGGCACACTCAGCAGAGAGGGTAAAGATTTGAACGGGCCATGGAGACTGACCTACTTGGTCAATCAAGGACGGGGTGAGGAACGCTATTGGTTCGTTGTGGGGAAGTTTGCACTGCTGCTTGCACCTTTCCTATGGACTTCTGTCTCCAGAACTGTCAGTCTGGCACCTTTCAGACACACATAGACCAAAGTGGATTGTGGGTGGAGAAGGCACCAGCTTGGATGATTCCACTGGGGCCACTCCGGAAGTGGAAAGGAATCAGACATGGACTCTTCAGAAGCGGGCGGATTCTGGGGGATAGAGCTGCAATTTCACTCTTATAGAGCTGGGTTTTGGCTATTATTTCCCCTCACTGCTCCCTAGGATCATTATTTATGCACCAACTCCGCTGGGCTGGGCATTGTATGTGGATGCCAGATTCTCGCCTCCCAAAACAAGTGTCCTACTCTCAGCTCACCAATGGTCAGAGATCCCGTGGTGGTCAGAGGAAACACTACAAAGACACATAGAAAGCATATCTCAAGAAAACCGATGTGGACATCACAAGCCACCAACCAACCTCAGTGGCACCACATTCTCCATCAGGCAGTGGCACGCTTCGAGGAGAAACGCCTTGCCCTGGAATCTGAAAAGACAGAGAGAAGGAAGGGAAAAGAAGAACTTTCTCCCAGAAGGCAGCTGATACACCAGGAAATGTTTGTACCTACTGTGGGCGGATCTGTGATTCCAGGCTTGGACTCCTGAGTCATTTCAGGACCCATATGTAAATCTGTGATAGAGATCATCCTCGAATCGAGGAATTGCCAATGATGATGATGTTTCCTAGGGCACCGTGCCCAGCTTTGGGATAAATTAAAGATGGCTTCTGGCTATTGGTCAATAGTAATGTCCCCAGTTTTGCCCCTTCCTCCTGCCTGCTGGATGGTTTCTTTTCATTCTGTGTGTTGGCCCCATCAGGGTAGCTGTGGGGACTGGTGAAGGCCTAATCCCTCCATCCTATCTGAGGAGCAAGCAGCAGGGAGAAGGAGTAGCCGATGTGATAAGTAGTCCTGTCTCAGGGCATAGCCAGTGCCTGGAGTCAGATGTTTTTCCCCACATTGGCCTGCAACTAGTGTGACTTCACATGCACTGGAGCCATCCCCACCTCCCCTGCAAGCCTGGCTGAAGTAAACTGAAGTACAGCTTTTCAAGGCAACACGGTACTCTAAACACCATAGGCTATTGAAAGTGAGGGTGCCTCCCATCGAAATGAGACAGCTCTGCGAATGGAGCGCCTGGCAGCCCCTATATTGCGTAGAAAAGCCTTGTGAGGACTGAGCCTGCCAAACTCTCTATACAAAGTCAAGATGTTTTCTTCAAAATAAATAAATAAATCTCTGCCTCAGCTGATGCCTATTTCAGGCTGATTAGCAATCTGAGACAGTAACAAACCCTTGGCATTTGCCTTCACATCACAGGAGATGGTACTCCCTGTAGGGCAGAGCTGAAGTGCTTTGGTTTAGAGCAGCATAGGAGAAGCCTAGGACTGAACAAGCATTGAGACTGAATCCTCCTCTCACCCTATGTGTGCCGGGTCCTGCCAACTTGTAGTTAACGGTTTTTGATTCTGTGGTATGTGATCTGAGCGGTCAGCAGATGGGCAGAGAGTTCAACCTGATTCTGACTGAGCAGGACTAATAATAAAGACTAAGGGGAAGTTGCCTCGTGTCCCATCCCATATGGTGGCTCCTGCTGTTGCTGTTCTCTTGCGGGAAAAGTTGTGAGCGGCCTTCTGGTCTTGAGTCCAGCCCCTGTTCTTCCTACTTGAATGAAAGAGTACACTGGAAACACGTGCTGTATCGCTGTCAAATGCATGTTGCACACAAGTGGGGACATTTGATATTTGGTTCTGCTGATATGTGTGAACTGATGCTTCCTCTTCCCTAGTGGACACTTCCTCACTGTCTGGCAGATGCTAGCCTCTCATCATGGTGATGTAGCCCAGTGCCCTCCACTACTATCCAGTGGCAGTTTTTGCCCTAGATCTCTGGTCCTGAAGGCAAAATAGGTTAGTGAAAATGAATTGTGAACAGATTCTTGCAGGTTAGTTCGGTCATTGAGGAAGGAGCTGAACAACTAAACTGGCCATTTGGGTAGCTCAAGCTTATTCTCCTTATTTTATGTTGGAAGCTGTCACTCAGGATTAATCATATGTATTCACTGTAGCTTCTGAGGGTACATCTACACTGCAGCTGGCAGTGTGCTTCCCAGCTCAGGCAGACAAACACATGCTGGCTCTGCTCGAGTTAACGCACTAAAAATAGGAGTGTAGCCGGGGTAACACAGGTGGTGACTCGGGCTAGCCACCCAAGTATATATCCAGGGGCTTCTGGGCAGGTTTGTACTCAGGAAGCTAGTCTGAGCTGTCACCGGTGTGTGCGCTCGAGCACAGCTGGCGCATCTGTTTACCCGAGCTGAGAAGCACACTTCTCACTGCGGTATAGACATACCTTAGGCTTTCCTCAGCCACAGCTGAGGTACTTGGTAGAATGAGTGATCTTTCAGGTCCTTCTGCGGCACACTTGGCTCACAGGAAAGGGCAGATTTATTTCTGGACTCAGCATGCCAGTGTGGGAGCATGAGGGGCAATGCAGGATGGCCAGTACTCCAGTCTCAGGAGCTTTCCAGTGACTGTCAGCAACGAGTGCGGGTAACACCCAAAATGCTTATGAGCCATCATCCTAACACCACAATGGCCACCTTTTATCTGTAGCATGCCAGAAACCCAAGTTAGATGTGATATGACCGTGAGTGCCTATCTGAAACGCTCATCACCCTCATGCTGTCTCCCTCTCCACCACCCTTCCCGTGCTCCTCTTGTCCTCCTGCATCCTTTTACTTTCTCTGTCCCTTTCTCTGCTTCCCCCTCCTTGTTTCCCAACTCCTCACCACACACACTCTCGCTGTCCTGCCCTAAGCCTGCCCAGTGAGGAGCTCTCCTCATGCTGCTGCCACACATGCTGCACCACTTGTGGCCTCCTGTCCTCCCCAGACTCTGGAAACGTGGGCAGATGCCAGCAGGTTGGCACATGGCTCGCAATCCCATCGATTCATTATTACTGCTCAGACCTATTGAAATGTGAAAGGACACAGCATGCTGTTTTGAAGAGTTCATAGTACCAGGAAACCCTGAATGCAGGAGGTCACACTGGTGGTCCCAAGAGGTTTACAAATAGCCACAACTCCAGTGTTCCTTAGAATAAGATCATGATTTCACTTCCAGCTTGTCCTGCTCTCTCTTCCCCAACGAAGTGACTATTGAAATGCTGTAGAAGCAGGAGCAAAATATTGCAGGAGCTCAGAGCTACCAAGCTCTCCCAGCCAGAATGATCTAGGAGTGCAGGCTGGCTTTGGAGGAAGTCCTGCCTGCTTAAGGCCTAGTTCTCCTAGCAAGGAATCCTTATTGTGATGATTATAGTGCACTAGTTCTGACAGGACTTAAAAAGAACTCTTGTCTTTCCAGGTATCACAGCAAATAGTGGTGTAGGAGCTTTGGGTAAGGGGGAGCTCATACCTCTTCCTCTCCTAGCAAGAGTCCCTGTAGAAAATGTTATTGGAGCGCTATCTTTAGTTGGCAAGTATGAAAGAGGAGGCTTTACCAGGAATGGTGCTGGGTTCTTTGCGAGACTTAGCAGCAGCGACTGTTGTGCCGTTTCCTTCTTTCTCTCAATTTCCCAGAATAACCTTACTGCATCTTCCTTGACAGCAACAGACAGGGAAGGTTACTTGTGCGTGAATGGCTCCTGGTCCTTTGCTGATGAAGGTTTGGAGTTTCTGTTCTCATTCCATCTGGGGAAGCTGGAAGGGAGACAGTTGTCTGAAGCACATCACTGGGTTACCTCATTGTAGATTGACTGGGAACGGAAAGTTCTGAAGAGCACTGTCGGTTGCCCCTGATTCCAGCAGAGGGGATTGTAATGAGTTGTGTTCAGTATTGGACTTTGCAATTCAAGATAACTCTTTAAATAGCAACATTCCTCAGTCTGTAGTCACTGGCTCAAAGCCCAGGGAAAATAGTGGGTTGAAAATACGAACCGCTAACTTTTATTTAGTGCTTTCAAACTGTACATCTGTTTGTTTGAAAACATTAATCAATATAACCACTGGCAAAAAATTACCTGCCGGTACTCCTCAGTCTTACCTGTGTGGCTAACATGGCAGCTGTGAGTTGTTTTCCGTAGGTAATTAAAAAGGCAAAGGGCTGAGGTTCAATTATTTGACTTTTTCTTTTCCTTTATTTGCTTTTCTTCACTTAATATAAAAATTGGCAACAGCTTTATCTGTTCTGGTTAAAAATGGTTTCTCCTTGGACTGTGGTCTTCTCTGATCTCACAAGCTAAGTAGGGTCCGGCTTGGTTAGCACTTTGATGGGAAAACTCCGGATGGTGCAGGAAATGGTGTGGGTGTTTATGTAGCACTCTTCCTTCGGAGTCAGAACTGAGCCCTAGCATGGTATTGAGAAATGCTGTGGTGTTGAAGGTTTTGCACTGTAGAAGAGATAAAAAGTCACTTGTGGTGCTTAAGGTCCCATGGCACTTTTCAAAAGAAATGAGGTGCTAGCCCCAAATTTTAATGTAATTGCATTCTGCCTACCTAAATTCCACCTGTATGTTCATCTGGACATAGATGGTATTCTTTGCTTCCTGTTCTGAACTCTTTTAGTGTTGATGTATGCTGTTAAGCAGGGGCAGAATGGTAAATATCATCAGTGGTATTTCAAAGCGCTTTACAGACAATAACTAATTAACCCAGCTTGATGCTTATGTGGGTGAAGTGATCCCACTGTGCTGTTTGTACATCAGTTTAAGTTTGTACATTGCTCTGAGATCATTTGGAATGAAAGGTCCCATGCACGTGATCATCATTATTATTATTAAAATGTGCACGGTGCCAGCCTCTCTTCTTGGATGCCTATTTTGTGTGAGTTCAGCACAGCTGCCTCCCACATCCCAGATGTTCTGGTTAAAAGTGGCAAAGAAAGGGCATGGGGTCACTGGAGGAGCCTCCTTGAATCGTGCAAGAAGCATATCAGGAAATCACCAGACCCTTCATCGCATAAAGCTTCTTGAACAGCAGGTGTGAGGCCCGTGAGTACTGTAGTTATCTGAAGCAGCTGGAAACATCTGGTTTGGATTTCTGACTGAGGATTACATGGATGACTGAGCTAGCACAAAAGATTCTGACTGGTACAATAGCTCACATAGACTAGATACATAAGTAGTGAAATTCTTGGTCAAATTTTGCTACTATCCTTCACCTTGCATGTTTTGGGAGGGACCATTCCATTTTGCACGTGAAAGCTGCAGCATAAATGGGGGACAGATTCTCAGTCATCTTCCCACCTTTTATTCTGTCTGAGCCAGAAGAAAGGGACAACACTTCTGATCAGTGTAATTTACTCATTGTCACACTTTTGATTGCTCCTTAGGTTGACTTAAATTGTACCCAGTTCTGTTTTCTATTCCTCCAGGGGCTTGTGTTATCTGTTGGAGAAAGTGTATGGGAAGCTGGGAGAGGAGGAAGGAAAGGAATCCGTGGGACATATACTTTTATTTACAACAGTCTCTTCTGATTTTTATACATCATTTTGCCGGACAATGTCATTGCTTTCTGAATGATGCCCCCCATGTGTGTTATCTGTCACTCCTATTGGGTGCATCCAGACATGTCTGTCTTACTACCTGGGTGAGACCTCTTCTCTCCAGCCCATGGCAGGTCTGCGTCTTAGCAGTGTGATGACATAAGAGTGCCCTCCATTGGCTTTTCCTTCCCTCTCAAGTGTTTGCAAAGCAAGCAAGCAAGAAACCTTGGAACGTTTCCTCCATTACTGTGAGCTCTGTTTAAAGACCCTGCAAGCTCTGCTGTCCATAATTGCATAATTTCTTCTGAGTGGTTTCAACAGTCACTGAGCCACTTTGGTAGGTGAAAGCAGGCAGAATAATGCAGTGTGTCAGAGTCTGTAGAGGAGTGCTGCTGAATGGGGAATTGGGATTAAAGAGTAGCAGAGGAGGAGATTAGAATCCAGGAATTGTTGAGAGAATGGGACATAAATCTAGTGGGCAAAAAGGAAGAGTCAGAGTGAAGAAACAGCCAGCCTGTATGTTTTTAACAAGTGCCTCTAATTTGTTCTATTCTTGTGATTCTCCCAGCACTGATGGTTTAGTTGAGGCCCGCAATTTGGAAATAAATTTAACGTTTGTTTTTCAACAGCTCAGTGCCCAGGAAAGCATCAGATAGCTTCAGTTTCAAATCAAAATGAGATTGCTGTGGTTATGCTGTTGTCGTACCCGTTCCGCTGCTGTGGTCTCTGTGAGCAGGAGGCATCTTTGGGGAGCAGGTCCGGCTAGGCTTGGTTGCTATGGTAAAGTCTCTGCTGAAGCCTGTTCTCCATCTGTAATTGCTATTCAGCAGCTGTTTCCAGTAGTCGTCTCAAGGAACTCATGCAAGTTAGGGACATGAAGTCCCTCACGGTATCTCTGCCTTCACCAGGGCTCACCTCTGACAAGTGACATGCATTAGCTTCTAAACTCTCCAGTAATTAAGCTGGTTTGAGACGCATTTTGCTGAAAGTTAAAGCTGCGGGACGGGGGGGAAGTGGCAACTTTAAAAATCAATATTGCAAATGCAATGCAAAACAGTGTAATTAGCATGTTTTGCAGGGCCTATTAATTCCTCTGAAATGCTGTTTATTAGGCAGAAGAACTCGGGAGCCCATCAGTGGATTAAACAGGTTCTGTAATGAAATGTAAATGGTGTAATTGGGCTTGTTCTGAAAGTATTTATTCTTCACCTGCGACCTGCTTGATTGCGGTTTGACAACACGAAGGAGTGTGCATCTCTTCATTAATGACAGCTAATTCCCCAGAGCTAATGGAGTGGGACGCCCAGCCGCCTGGTTCCGGGAACGGCAGGTCGTGTCTGGAGCTCTGCAGTGATTGGCACCAATCCGAGCACAATGTAACTTTAATTACAGTAATTCCAAATCCAAAGCAAGCATTTAGCTGCCGGAGAGAGGCTCTTAATTTTGCAAATAGATGCTGTCTAATAGGCTGACCTTTTATTAGACAAATATTGGTTTAGGTAAGAATGCCATCCTCCAAGAGGCAGGTAACATTGCTGGCTCCCATTAGCTCAGTGAACATGACAGGAGTATAGTCTCACTGCCAGGTTAAGCATATGGATTGGCTCATAAAGTATGACGTACAGAAGCCATGAGGGAAATGTGGTGCTGTGCAGTATTTAAATAGTCTTTACACCGAGGCATGGAATTCCTTTTCCTGGAACAACTGGTCCTTATGAGTGAGTGTTTGTTCTGTAAACTACAGGATTTTGTTTCCTTCCAGCAAAACCATCTTATCTGAGCTGAAAGATGTGGGATACCTCCAGATAGAAAAGAGAGTTCCCTCTGGTCTTGACTCTCTTGGACAGTGTGTGCAAACTGGAGTTAGACACACTGCACTCTTTCATCTTACATTACTGCCATTTCTCTGTAATTACCAACACTTGTGCTTACTGCTATCTACGTCCCACTCACTTCAGCTCAGGTGTGTATGTATATCTATGGATAAGCCACAAAGTCTCCCTTTTACCTTATCATCCAGAACACAGCTGTGTCCTTCAAGGCTACCGTGGAGGTGAGCTCCCCTCTGAGAAGGAACGGGTGGAGACAATGAAGGACTGATGTGGAATAAGGAAAAAAAAATGGGCCTCCTCAAAGCTGATGAGTCAGTAAGGAGAACCTCGCTTCCATACCTCCACCAAACTATGCAGTGTCCAGCCGTGTCTGCTATGCCATTAGCCTCCCTGTAAGCAGCCGCCTTGTTAGAGTAGAAATGAGCCCAAGCAGCGAGGATGATATCCAAACATTCCCAAAGCTAAGAAGGTGGTATGTGGATCCAGGGGTAGGCCTTTGGTTTAGGGCCATCTCTACCTGAGGAAGTGCAGAGTCGTGTGGTCTTTAACGATTGAGAGTGGAAGCAGTACAATGCTATCAATAAGTTGCCTTCTTTTTTTCTCCTCTGAGCTTTCTCCTTAGCCTCCTTCCATCTGTGAGCAGTGTAGGAAAAGGTGGGAGTGAAGCAGCATTAGTAGATCTGTTTGCATTGAGGACCTCTGAATCAGCTGGTGCTGCAATGAGTAGACATATCAAGGACAGTGTGGGAGGGAAGGTTGGAATGCAGTTGTACTCCAGGTAGAGTCCAATGGAAGAAGCTGTGATTGTTCACTATTTGGCTGCCTGAACAAGTGAATGAGAATCAGCAGTCAGGAAGGATTTAATGAATGTCAGAGAGAACTGCTGCGGGATCAGATGCCATTAGGCAGTGGCATCTGATACTTACTAATTGGCTGAAACCAGACCAGCAAAGAGGAGAAGGTTGAAGGCAGAATGGTGAACGGGAGAGGACAGGAGGAAGTAACATAACAGGCCAAGCTTGTAACCTTTTACCAGCAGATGGCTACCACTCCAGACTAATTAATCTTGATACAGAGACCACTATCCCTGGATGAGGTCACACTCCTGTTCATGTTTATAACGTCCTCTGTGCTCCTGAGGACTAATTCTGTGCTTCACAGCAAGTAAATCCACAAGCACACTCCTGATAGCCTTGGGCTGTTACAGCAGCAGAGCCTCTGACTGCATCACAACTGCCATGGAACAGAACTCCACCGCAGGCAAACATGACTCGATGGCTGCTACCCTATTCCCTAACGTATGGAAGATGTAGCTGCCGAGCCCTGGGAAGAAATCTGACTGGAAGGGCCAAGAGCAGAGTTCCGTGGCGAGCGGAGCAGTAGCATGTTCCTGGGTCATCGTTAGGAAGGCCGTAGTCTCCAGGTTTATTGATTCCCTTCATGGGGACATCCACTAAAATGCCAGCCTGCACCATCACAATTCTTTTCTCTTCTAGTCCTGTGGGGTGACTCAATGGCCTGTCCCTGCCTTTTCTGGGTAGTCTCAGCTTTGACCCTGCAGTCAGCAAGGGCTTTGGTGTGCTAAACATTTTCAAATATTTTCTTTAACAGGTAGACTCAGACCATAGGCAAAAACTAGCCAGGACCACATCTGGCCTGTAATACCAACAATAAACCCAAATAGGAGATAGATGTTATTTCTATAAAGAAGCCAAATCTTCAGTGGTGTTATTTAGACTTGCAGCTTCCAAGCTTCTTGCCATCCTACAGAATTTGACTCTCCAAATTCAGTCGCTGTTTGGTACACACCAGTTGTGTGAACATTGGAAGTGTTCAGGTCCTGACTCTGTCTTGTCTGGGTATTTGGGGTTGCCTGAAAGAGAGTTATAGGTCTTATTTTTTTTCAATAACATATGATCAAGCCCTTTGTGCCTAAATTTATGCATAGGCACAGAACCCTTGTGCATGCAGCACAGGAAAATTACTCAAGTGTTTTGCATGCAGAAATCAGAGGAAGCAGCACTGTCCAGTGATTAGACCTGTATTCTGTTCCTGACTTGCTGTGTAAGCTTGGGCAAGTCACTTGACATAATCTGTCTGTGCTTCAAAGCTGTATGTAGAATACAGATAATAAAAATGCCCTGTATCTAAAGGAGATAATGATACTTGCTTGTCTTTTTAAAGCACTTCGCAATCATCAAATGAAAAGCGATATATAACGTCAAAGTATGATCCTCGTACCTGCAGGGTGCAGGACGTGAATGATCAAAAGCCAGAGCCGTTGCCTTCTGGGAATACTGTACCTTGTTAGGACCTGTCTGGCTGCCCTTCCTGACCATTTATTTTTATGATTTAGGAAAAAGGAAGATTAGGACAATCCCTCCAGGAGCTTAGAGTGATCTGCCATCGTTGTAAAATCAGCCAGTCCAAAGCGAGTTGTGTTAGGTTGAGTGGGGCCAAGGCATCAAGAGGGCCTAATGTCCATATTGTGACTCCACCCAAGGAGCCTTGGCTCTTGATGTTTGGACATAGTTGTGGCTAGTCAAACATTTGTAAGGCAGGATGATGAAGCCTCAGATTGCCCTTCTCCCTTCTTATCCCCCTTTCTAATCTCTCTTTTCAAACCCTCTCCCCCCCACAAACACCACCTCTTCTTCCCCTTCTATAGCTCACCCTGCAAAAAAACAAACCACACGCTTCATGACATGTTTTAAGAGTCTGTAATAAGCTGTTTAAAATACCCCTGTAGCCTTGTAGAAGTACAGGGCAATGGAGTGCTTTATCTGTATATGCCCATTCTGCTGGCCTCTACCCTTTGTGCTGGTCTCCCTTCATGCATTTTGTCTATTCCTAGATGGAAAGCTCTTCAAGGAAGGGACTCTGCCTCTCTTACATTCTCGCAAGCGTGCATTGCAATTTGGGCATTAAACAACAAATAAATAATGATGACAGAGAGCCATCAACAGGATTAACTGTTGCTCCCATAAATAAGTGAGACTTCTGGCTTGAGAGGGAGCAAGTTTCTCAGCCTGTCTGCACTCGGGGCGAGCAGCAGTTTCTGGTCATTAATGTGGAACTTTGATCTCTGAAGTAAGAGATTGTTCCCTCGTGCCCCGTTGGCATGAGGCGCCAGTGACAGACTGACAGCAGTAAAGCATGGCCATTTGAGAGGCTCCTCCAGCATTTTACTGAGATTAGAACTCCGACAGGAGCCATTAGAAAGCAAGAAGTGATGGAATGGCAGGTTATGTGACCACTGTGACTCATTAATGTAACAAAATTTATGTCCAGAGTACTGAGCAGTACTGGTGGGAACCAACTCTTAAGAGTTGATTTCTTTCCCTTCCCCATGCTGCTATTGCCTAAAGGCCTCCGTGGGAAACACACTGCTTTCTTTAATTGCCTCCTGCTTTTACAGTGAGCATCCTGGATCCATTTGTAGAGCTCTGGCTATGTTGTTGGGACTGGAGTTAATGTTGTCCTTCTGCACCTGTAAAGTTGTACCTCTTTAAGACCTGGTCTACACTGGGGGGGTGGGGATCGATTAATGATACGCAACTTCAGCTACGAGAATAGCGTAGCTGAAGTCGACGCATCTTAGATTGACTTACTTCACGTCCTCGCGGCGCGGGATCGACGGCCGCCACTCCCCCGTCGACTCCGCTTCCGCCTCTCGCCCTGGTGGAGTTCCGGAGTCGACGGGGAGCGCGTTCGGGGATCGATGTATCGCGTCTAGACGAGACGCGATACATCGATCCCCGATAGATCGATCACTACCCGCCAATCCGGCGGGTAGTGTAGACAAACCCTTTGCACCCACATTTGTGAATGGCAGCCTTCTGTTAAACCAGTAAATTGAAAAAGCAATCACATAGGAATATGTATCTTGCAGTCTCTAATCTGTAGGTTTGTTTGTTGCCAAAGTCCCCTTTGTCGGGGAACCATGGGGGCAAGAGAGAACCACAGAGGGCTGATGGGGGAAGGCTGTTCCTTATTGAATACCAGTCCGCTTCCAGAAAACCCACAGACAACAATTCTAAAGTGAAGGGGGAGAAATGAGCTCCCACTGTTGTTAGCACAGCCGTAGGACTGGTCAGTAGAGACTAGATCCTTTCAGCTGTAGGCCATCAGGTCAAATCTGGCCTAGGTCATTAGTGACAGAAAATCATTCCCATTGGACAGCAGCTTCTCTCTGTGAAAGAAGTTCCCAGAGAGAAGGAACCTACTCAAAACAGAAACCACCACCCTAGTTGGCAGGTTGTCAACACACTACAACCCACCATACTAGCTGTTGGCAGAAAGGTTGGGGATTTGACTGAAGTATCCTTGCTCAGCGCAAGGGTTCAGGCGTGCTGGCAGGGCACTCTGAGAAAGCAGGCACTGCTGCCACCTTGCGGCACTTGTTCTGTGGATTATTAGCGTTGAGTTTCCACTGTTCACAATCAGTTCCTTCCACCAGTGCTAAATTCACTTTAAATTAAACAACCCAGACACTACTTGGAAAGGCGGCCCACATGCTGAGCTTTATGTTTTTCACTGCTGCTGGGGAGAAAAATCTCTGCTCTTTATAACTGGGAAGAAATCCAGAGAAAATGGGCTTTGGAATCCTGCTCTTTAAACAGACTGAGATAGTGTTTTAAATCCTCCATTTCCTGAGCACTGTTAAGTCCTGTTGTGCTAAGTGTCAGTTCAACATTTACAGAAGAACACCTGAAAGACAGAGGAGAGGAAGAAAAGCAGCAGAAGAATTAAGCAAAAAATCCTATTGTTTTTGGTACCATTTTTTGCATTTTATTGACACCAGGCCATGACCTCTGCCTTCCCTCCCACGTCTGCCTCCTTCACATAAAACAGATTAAAATGATACGGGAAGAGCATGGTCCCCTCACAGCACCTTCAGCATGTTTGCTGCATCCCAGTTGTTTCCTCCTTTGCTGCTGTAAAGTTGGATCCTGTTCCTCTTTATCCTGAACTCCATTAATCTGAGATCAGATGCTCGTTAATTGTCCAGTCCCTCCTAATATGAAGTTATAAACTTGCATTGCTAGTTGCTGGACTGGCCTTCCCCTCTCCCCCCCCCCCCCCCCCATATACCTAGTATCGACCCTGGCACCCCCTCCCTTTGTCACTCTACTGACATAACCATAACATGACTGCACAGCCCTGACATAGATGTAATTACAGTCATTTTTGATGTCTGGAACCACCATTACCAGTCAATTTAGAGCAAATCAAAATATGCCTGCGACTGCGCTCCAGTTCACCGAGTGAGGAGAGATGATTAATGATAAATGCAGCCTGCTAGTGCCTACCATGAGCTTCTTGAAAAGTCACACTTTTGCTACCTTGAAGTTGTGCAAATGTGGTAGGAATCAAAGAATCAAGGTGACAGCCCAGCCCAGCTGTTCCCACCCTGCTTGCCTACCCCTTCCAGTGAATAATGGAAGGATGTCACAGGGAAGAGACAGTAGTACCAAGGAGTTGTGCTGCTGTATGGCACTTGCTCCATCACTTGCACACAGGCTATTTCCCTATAAAAACGATGGTGAAACCTAGAAGTACTGAGCAGCTAATGTTGGTGCTAGCAGGCCTGATTGAAAGAACGAAAGAGTAAGAGGGCAGTGTTGAGTTGAGGTCAGAGAAAGCAGGGGTCCCAGGTACCGTGGCAAGGAGGAGAGAGCATGTACTTATGGTGAGCTAGCAGCAGCAGTGAGAGAAGAGAGGACTTGATTAGAGCAGCATTGAATGGAGGGAAAAGATCAGTGCTTGTTAAGAGCAGCATTGGAGAAGAGATGTCCCATGGATAAAGAGGAGCACTGAGGGGAAGGGAGCCTAGATCAATAGTCGTACAGAGGAGCAGTGGGCAGGGAGAGGACATGCTGTAAAAGTAGTGTGTCCAGAAGAGTGCAGGCTTGTCTACACGGTCAGCTAGTGCACGGCAAGCTGGGGTGTGACTGTAAAATGCTCTAGTTAACCAATGATTTACATTTGGAGCTTGGCTCCAGGCCCAGACACAGCATCTTTTCAAAAGAGTTTCAGCCCCTCCATGGATGGGATGGGGGGCAATCAGTGACACACCGGGGAGAATGCTGTTTATTATTGAAAATCCTGCAGTGGGCTTATTGCTTTTGCTCTTTAAGAGGCTGCTTGCTATCTCAACACCTGTCTCCTTCTCTCAAGGCGCTTTGCCAGCTGTTCTCTCCTCCAAGGCAGTTTCGCTTTTTTCTGCCTATCATGCCAATTACCTAAATATAATCATCTCTTCCCCAATGCTAACTGGGTTGCTTCTTCCCAGATCTCTTGGACAGTTCTCTCCTCTTTGCCCAGTTCTCTGTCACATGTGCTGTCCAACGTTGCTAGGCACCTGTGCTTGCTCTCATCCTTGAACAAATTCTCTGCTCTCAGGGCTTGTCTACACTGTCAGTTAGCATGCAGCAAGCTGGGGTGTAAATCTACAGCGCTCTAGCCTGCCACACTGACTGACTGCATGGACACTATTACCATGCACTAAATGCTCCAGAGTGTGCTGTGACATCCTAGCGCGTTACCGAGCTTTTAGTGTGAGGTGGCAGGGTCCACATGGCTAGCATCTCTTTTAGAAACAGACACTCAACCTTGATTTAAAGAGCTAAATATGATCTAAGATGGGGGAGACAGAATAACGTAGAGAACTGATGAGTGATGCAGAGCACACAGCACAACAGTTGGCATTTTGTCTTATTACCATTTTTAACTTGGTGTGTCATGAAAACAATGGGAATTCTTGTTGGGTGGCATCCTTTTCTATTGCCTGCGACTTCAGTGCTAAAAGCAGCGAGAGACTAAAGCTCAATCTATATAGCTTTAAAAAGAGAAGGTGAAGAGGTGACTTGATCACAGTTTATAAGTACTTACATCAGGAGATTTCTGATAGTGAAGGGCTCTTTCATGTAGTCAACAAAGGTTTAACAAGATCCATTGGGCTGGAAGCTGAAACTAAACAAATTCAGATTAGAAATAAGGGGTAATTATTACGTGAGGGTGATTAACCATTGGAACAACTTACCTGGGAATGGGGCGGATTCTCCATTGCTTGACGTCTGTAAATCAGGATTGGTTATCTCTTTCCAAAAGAGCTAAACCAGAAGTTATGGGCTTGATGCACGAATTGCTGGGTTTATTTCAGTGGCCTGTGTTGTGCAGGAAGTCAGACGGGATGGTCATCATGGTCCCTTCTTTAAAAGTGCGGGAACATCACTGGCAGGCAGGGTGCCTGACAATGGAAATATAAATCATGAGAGTGAGACACAGAGAGAAGCATATTCAGGCCCTTTTTTAAAGACTGACTAAACAGAAAGGCACACAGAACTGTAGCCTTTATTAACAGCTAGATAATTCTGCCAGGATGAAAGTGGCTTTGCTCTGCTGTAACAGTGACCCAGCTGCCAGCTTGCCTTCAATGGAGGCAGTCAGAGACGCAGTCTAGCCACATATTCGTCTTAGTGTAAGAGTGAACATTTGTGGTTTTTTGTTCTAAACAGAGCCCGTGTACGGTAGCTTTCATCTTCCAAGCATTTTCCAATCCTAATTAATCTTCAAAACCTCCAAGTGAGATTGGTTAATATTACTATACCTGTTTTACAGATGGGGAAAACAAGGGCCAGGGAAGTGAAGGGACTTGCTCCAGGCCATAGGAAGAGAAATGGTCAGAGCTTAGATTCAAAGCCAGGAATTCCTGGCTCCCAGACCTGGGCTCAGTCCACCAAGCAACATGTCTCTAAATAAATTTAAAGGTAAAACTGGAAAGGAAAAAAAAAAGTGTTGCTGGTGTAGATTGGCTTTTTTCTTCACTAATGATAACACAAAAGTGGGGGCATATCGGGGGGGGGGGGAAGTAGAAGTCTTAAGTCACGACTCTAAAAAGCCTGTTAGTGAATCCTGGCAGCTCCCCCTGTGATTTGTGTCCCCGTCAGCCTGACCATGTGTTGAGGAAAATCTCATGAGGAAAATCAAGTTGAAAATTAAATTTTAGATGTTCAACCAACCAATTAAAAAAGCAATCACATAGAAACATGCATTTTTAAAAAGTTGTTGTTTACTCTGTCGTAATTAATTTATTCAGCAAGTAAACTTTTGTTTGTGCAAAATGGTTGTTAAATTGATCATGAGCAGCTGAGGTGATGGAGATGCACTTCCACCCACAGAGGCATATGGCACCGGCGTTTTCTTTTTGTTAAAGTAACAGACCCCTGCAGTCAAGCTTAAGGTCTGAAGTCTGGTTTCTCTTATGAAGGCTTATGCGAAGGCTTTTAACCCGTCCTGGATGCATAACCTACTCTGGACCAAATACAGTGTGGTTTCATGGTAAGGGTATGTGCCTTGCAATCAGGACTCCTGGGTTCTATTCCTGGCTCAGCCACTAACTTGCTTGCTACGTTAGTTGAGTAATTTTACTTTTTTGCCTCAATTCAGCTATTTATAAAATGGATGTAATAGCACCTATCTGATGGGGTGTTTGACATTTATTTAATAAAAGTTTGCATCGTCTGCTGAGATAGTTGGATAACATAACCATCAAAAGTGATTATCATTTAATTATGGTATTTAGCATCAGCAGAGGGAAAATAAGCAATGATTTCCTGTGTTTTCCTGAAGCCCGTGTCTACATTTCTGTAACTTTTGTGGGTTTTTTTGCTTGGAGCAGATTCCACAGGTCAGTTTTCCTTCTCTTAAGCCATAAATGTGAACTTTTCTTGGTGTTCAATTGTGTCAAATTCCTTCGGAGTTCAGAGGATTTCACTATCTGATCGGTCACATTTTCTTCATGAAATGGTAGGTTCCATGTCTGTCTTTTATTTCCTTTGCATTTTAATGTATCAGTTGCAAAAGCAAGAGGTTTATTTTAGCAGGGAATTTCTGAAAGGTGCTTGACAAAATCTTTCTTCCCACTCTCACCACTTCCAGGCCCTTCCTCCCTCACTGCCATCCTCCCCTTCTCCCCTCCAAAGCAAATGCTAGTAAAAATTTGAAAATAGCAGCCATCATCTGCTATGGAGATTAACAAAGTGATCATGGAGTGTGACACTTCCATAACTATTATTGCTGCATTACATACCATCCCAGCAGCAAGACGGCTGGGCCGGGCAACACTAACACATGGATATTGGTTCTTTAGCCACTCTTGAAATCCCCCTATAGTGAAAATGACGAGTGCAAATTTCTAAAATGAAAGCAAGGAGGAGGAAGCAACTGTTCAAACAGCCTTGCAGAATGTTTTGTCAAACAGGAAATAAGAGGGCTTTAAAAATATATAGATACGCACTAGTCAGCAGCCTAGACCTACCAGCCTGAGGCCAATAGGAAAAATGCAGAAGGTGGGTCACCAGTGAAGTCCAGGGGCAATATATCTAACACCTTGACTGCTGTGTATTGTTTTCTCCAGCAGCAGCATTGTGAAATAATTCACATAATTCTTGTCCACTGCTCCCCATAGGGTTCTAAGTAACAGCAGTGAAACTGGCCGTCGGAAGAAAGCCTCTGAAGTTGCTTATTCAAGGTTTGAGGTTAATGAAATAGCCAGATTGAGTGTAACAAAAAGCTGCGTCGTATTTCTGAAGCCTGGGTAGAAAAAGTTAGTATTAACTTAACATCTTAAGAAATGAGGTTTCCCTTCCATTATCCAGGAGCAGTTAATATGGTGGGGAAGTGTAGGAATTTGGGGTTCAGAGACGAACTTCCACCTGATATTTCTCCCCTCACTCCGTATTTGCTCAGCAGAGCATGGGGACTGGAAGCAGCTATTGTAAGTTTGCAGTTGCCTGAACTTTTCTTTATTAATTAATCCCATCTTTATTCATACAGCGCTTTCTTTGCTACAGACAATGGGTAATAAACACAGATCAAGCAGGCAGCAATGATAAATTATCTATTTAATAATTAACAAATTAGCCCCAACAGGTGGAACCAAAACAAAATCTTCTGTAAATACACATAGCACAAGGCTTGTCTTTCCTGATTTGTCAGCCATGCAGTGTTCCCATGTATTTCAGAATAACTCTATGATTGCAGGTTTGGGTCCTTCACCTTCCATGCTTGCATGGCTGGAGTTTATCTCCAGATCATCTATGGCTGTTTCAAGATAGCATTCTCAGTGTGTTGGGGTGAGAAGGAATGATGTGGAATTGTGGGGGAACAATGGAGATACCTCATGGAGGGAGCAATGATGGAGGGAAGAGGAGATTTTAGAGATTTGCTCTAACTTCGAGATGTAGTGCATAGAAAGGGAACACCTGTCCATTGTGATCAGTAACAGAATGGCAGAAATTCTGGTTCTCAGTAGCACTTCCAGCATTATCCTGCAAAGAATAAAAAGCCAACACACAATCGACTTAAATAAATATAAGGCACTGCAGTCCTATGAACACAGTATGAGCTGACTTCCCATACATTATTTAGCTCCACTTATTATTAATGATCCTTCCCTAAAACCATCATGGTTCCATCGCTTGTGAATTTATAAGGTCATCAATAATGAGTGGAAATTAATAATAGATATTTAGTAAGTCCACTGGATATATTTACGGCTTTCATAATGCATTCAAATAACTGGTTTGAGGTGTAAAAATAAAATCAAAGCTTCTTCTGTGGGCCTTCACCTTTGTTATTTTGAAGTGTTACTATTTTAGTAGATACTCCTCCCTGCTACCACTTCAATGTGGCCATAGTGTCTAATAGCACACCACCTGCCACCATAATGCTCATAAAGGGCTGGATCAGAATAGGAAATACCATTATGTGAAATCTAAAGGTAGATGATCCACAAATGGTTAATTATCAAAAACAGCACCAACAGTTATGCTCTGGTAGGAAAGCACTCCTTTCCAGTCTCCTCTCTTGGTGGTGTTTGTTGGAGACTAAAAGATGACTCATGTGAAAGACAGAGGAAGGGATAAAAGTAACAGTTTGTCTTATTTTTCCTCTTCATTTTAATCGGTAATTGTATGTGGAGCAGTCATCAATGAAAGCTGAAGAAGGGCTGTCCAAAGTCATCCAACATATATGTCAGGACCTGAGACTCATTAGTGCAATGCTGTTCTCCTTTAATGGCTCCAGGGTAGCAGCAAAAGAGTTAAATTTTAAAACCTTAATTAATGATCAGAGATGAGAAGGCATAATTGTATGCAAAGGCCATTGATTAGATCTTTGCGGAGTGTCATACTGTCCCCAGACCTGATGGCAAGCATTCTTCTCCAGATGCCGTGGGAAGGAATCTATTAATTATGAGGTAACTAATTCTAATTTGGGACCATTCTGACATGGAAAGTAAAATAAATAATAATTCTTATTTAATTTAAAAGGGCTCGGGTTCCCATGGTGGGTGTTGTGTCTTTTAAAACTAAAAAAAAGTCTCTGGAACTGCCCAGTCTAAGCGTGGTAGATGGAAAACATCTTCTAAGCACACTGCCTGATATTCAGAGGGATGGCATTTAGATTCTTTAAATTTAGAATTTAAAATACTTAAAATAAAAGCTAGTTTGGTGGCAATGAGGATTTCTATTTTATCCCCCTAATAATATCTCCCAATTAAGCCCAAACTGTAATGTGTGATTGGCTGACTGGATTGGAATCAGAGTTCGCACCCCAAATGGCTGTTCAGGTTCCACCAGGTGGGAGGTACTGAAGCAAGCATTGGGGGCTCAGTATGCTGCATGCATGTTCAGGGAGAGTTTGAAAAGACTTTGAAGCGGTAGGAGAGGGTGGGACTCAAACAGGTGAAGATAATAACATTTTTCCATTGGCTAGAACCAAAGTGTGGTGATGAGGAGTAAAGCTAAGGAGAGCTCTTGCCCTGATGGGCTAATTTCCAGCAGCGCTGAGCTCAGCATGTGGGAGGGAGCCCTGCATTTCCCACTGTCCTTTAGGATAGTTTTATAGAGCATTTGCTCCTCTGTCTTCCCTAGCCTCACACCCCACTATTCCTAGTCATTGTTCTTTCTTTGGGAGTTAAATTAACAGGCTGTGTTGAGTTAAATTCTCTCTCTCTTCCATACTCTCTTGCTCATTTGTTTTGCCCATGTTCAAAGCCCAAGTCTGTTGGCTGCTCTACTTAAGTGGCCTAAGTTAGATGGGAACTTGTGCAACCGCTTTTTCCATTGGACGACGTTGTCAGATCAAGCCTGCCAGTGACTGATGTAGTCTAAAGTCAGCAAGTGTGTATAGTGGATAAATGTGCCTGACGCTTTGTGATAGAGCTGGTAATTACATTTCACAATGAGTGATATTAATAGTGAAAGGAGGCTTTGGCACGCTGCATGAGAATTGGTCATATGCTGTAGGGGGAGAGGGAGTCATTTTTTAACCTGACGAATTACGGAAAAATGGGCTTTCCTCAGAATGCAGAGCGGCTCTCTTGGACGTGAAGCCTTCTGAAGAGCTGTCTGGGCTCTGATGAGTGCTCCTGACATTGAAAACTGCCTGTTTATCCCCGCACAGTGTCCCTGTTACTCTCCCCTCTTGATCTATCACCCTGTGAACGTCATGCTTTGTTTTTGGTAGTTAACCAGACAGTGTTGACAAGAGGTAAGGCTTGGCCAATGACCATGGACCTCAGAAGATCTGATGATCTCCTAAAGCTTTAAAACCAGGATTTGGTGGTAAGGGAGAGAAGGGGACGTTATCCAGGAAGGTTTTGATGTTGGTCCAGTGTGGACTCTTCTTAGACGATGGGGAGATTTGTGGAAGCCAGCACCCTGCTGAACATGGCTGTATCTCAACAGGGACTTGGGAACAGGTGTCTTCCTGTGTGAAGGATGCACTGTAATTCTAGTGGGCTCACTGGAAAGCAGCAGGACCTTTAGAGCCTCAGGTTTGTGATAGGCAGTACTGGCATGGTTGTCACTGCAACTTCCATAAACATAGTTTTTAAAGGGAAAAAATATTTTTTCTCCAAATTCCTTTCTTTATGCTGCTGTGCTCAGTCCCTCCTCCCATCTCTGCTTCCCTCCTTTTCTCCCAAGCAGCATTCTTTAATCTCCTAAAGCCTTTGTCAGCATTTACTGTGCACCCCAACAGTGCTTCCGCTCTAAGGGCCCTGTCTCTGTTTCTTTGCCACCCCCACATTGCTGCTGGGGTGTAGATCTAATTCCATATTTTCCTGTTAGCTCTAGGACAGGATCTAACATGCCTTAGAGCAAAGGCGTAAGTGCTGACATGCTCAACCTACAAAGCCCCCAGGCTGCCTCACTCTCTACCATGTTGTGCAGTCTCTCTTGGGGTTCTTGAAAGGAACAATCTGCCAACCCCAAGAGGGAAGACAACAGAACAATGGAAATAAGCCTTTGCCTGAGAGAATAGCCAAGATATGAAGTTATTAGGAGTGCTCCAGAACCGGAATGATTTAACGGCATGATTACTTCTGAGTGCAACACTTCACGGGGCTTTTTATTAGATTTTCTCCCCTTCTTTCCTTCCAAATGCTGTAGAAGCATGCTAGCTTGGAACAAACACCTGGGGCTGTTATACTTTATATCACGCAGTTTAATTAACTTTTAAATCATATAATGTCACCCAGATACCTTTTTAAATTCCAAATTCTATGAGCTTTGGAGAAAGCAGCAGTGGCTGCAGCTCTATTCAGGATGCTGATCCTGATAAAATTACCTACAAGAGACAATAGTGTTAGCCTCCCTCACTTCCTAGCTGCCAGGAGTGCACGTATTCAAAGAACGGGCTCTAAAAAGATGAGCAGTGGCTTAAGGACTTGAAAATATGGCTTCATCGGGTCAGTATTTGGGTGGGGTCCTTGTGTTCCTGAGCTAACAGGACCGTTCAGTGGAGTCTGACACCAACTTTTATAGTGGGTGTTTTATGACCTCTAATTCTGTTGGTTGTTATGCTCTGCGATTCCTAGAATAACATGCCCAGCAGAAGGTGGACACTCCGCACCTAACAAGGGCCGGCGAGAATGCTCAAGGGTCTCATCGTGGGCAAAACTGGGAACAGGAGAGATTGTTCCTGGAATTTTTTGTCTGAAGTTCAAACATTTTTGGATTTATCTGTTTGTCTTGGTCATAAAAGATCCTATGGCACTATTCTCCCATTTACTAATGTTCTTCCCATCCCCTACCATAAGAAAGGGCATAATATATACTCCCTGCCCCTCCCACCTTTGGAGCAATTAGACCTAGGAAATATATGCAGTAGTATCCATCCCTGGGGCATTTTCCAGCTATTGGGTAAGAATAAAGGGGGGGTCGTCTCTGTCCCACGGTTAAACCATAAGAAGAGGGCTAAGTTTCTATCCCATGCATAAGGTGTACCTCCTAGAGAATTCATAAAATAACTGTGAGGAATAACTCTTTGGAATAAGGTTAATAATCCAGAAGGAGGATTGTGAGTAGCGTGGTTTAGGGGGCAAGATGGTGATGGTAATGGGATTTGCGCAGCACTTTGCATTTTCAAAGTGCAGTAGAAACACTATCAGTTAGGAGAAAATGAGTTTGACATGGCAGAGAGACTTCTAAAAAGAGAGGCCGGGGAGGCAGCAGGAGAGGTGGGGGGAGAGATTTGAGATTAACTTGCAGGGAGAGGTATCAAAAGGGTTAATATGCTGGAGATCCCAAAACAAAGTACTTGTTGGGGATTGGTCCTGCTTATTCTATGATTCTGTGATGAGGGAGAGAGCATGCAATGCTGAAGAATAGAAGGTGGTGGTGAAAGCGAGGTTTGGCCATAGAAATTGGGAAGGTCTTGTTTACAGTAATCTCACCGCGGTCAGTTGAGGCACTGAGCTGATCAGCCTCACATAAGTTTAACTTCATCCTCTTCATCTTCTTTTAAAGTTCCTTCTTTAGTACGTCGGTTCTTTTTACTGATTCAGCGCTGCATGTTAAGGAGAATGTGGTGCACTCTGCTGCAGCTGTTCTGGCCTCCCCTTTAACAGAACATTTCTTTGGACGTACAGAATTAAAGATCCTGGACATAGCCCTCAGCTCATACTGATTCCCAGGGACCCCAAGCACAGCTCTAACTAGTTTTATGTGTGCTCTGCAACTCCCAGATTTTACATACAAGGATTTTCCCTGTCCCAGAAGTCAGAAATCTTCACACAACCTGGTGTGCCAGTCAAACCAAAACATTTCCAAGGCTGCTAGTGTGCAACGTCTTCCCGCATGTGATAGTGAGTGAGATGGTTGTTATAAGGCTCTTGACAGACCGAAGTGATGATAATGCATTTGTGGGACATTAAGCTCCCAGAACCTCTGTGCGCTAGTCAATGTGCAAGTTAAAAAAACGCCAATATCTCTGTGATAGTGAGAGAGGTTGGTGTTTGTGAAGCAAGTTTTTGTGGTGAGCTGCTCTTCGGTGATGCATGAGAATACAATAGATTCAAAACCAGGCAGGACTATTAAATTAGAGCATTGTATTTTGATCCCTCACCGTCAGTGCTTTTCAGGCATTTTTTTTCCATCTTTTTCTCTGTCTGTGAAATAGGAGTGAGCTGACGTGGCTGTTTCCCATCTCTGCGTTGCCGAGCATACACTGACTTTGTCTCTTTATGTTATTAATGGGAAGGTCAGAGGCAGGACTTGGGGGGGTAGTGAGCAGGAGCTCCAAGGAGACAATCAATAGGGGGGATGTGGGGGACAAGAGAGCCGGAGAAGTGCGATAACATCTACCCCATGTTTAATATGAAGGGGAAACAGGCACTGGAGTGGGGGTGGGGAAGCCAAGTCAGGGTGATTCTCTGCATGATAATGAGTACGTGATAGCAAAATGACAAGTCAGCAGAACTGGACTACTTGGTAATGTCCAGCTTTTCAATTCCGGGCAGGTACTGCTGCGTTTGCAGCTGTGACTTCACAGGAGCAGGAGGCGTGCATCTGTGAATACCAAAACTAGGAGGAGAGGGCAGGGTGAAGAGGAGGAGAAGGCTGGGAAATGGTATCTGTTAGCTCTCAGCTGGTTTTAGCTCAGGATAAGCATGAACACAGCAGAGCCCCTTGAACTAGGTCCAAACAGAATGCAGGGAAAGAGGAGTTCCCTGGATGCTGTTCTGGCCATTTGGCTCTGGTTGCAGGCCAACGGAGCTGCAGTTGCAGCAGCAGGAGCCTATTGCTGCAGAGTAACTTCGAAAACGTAGTGCAGTTATCCTGTGTTTTCAATGTGTGCTCCCTGGCTGTATTACAAGCATCCTACAGGCTGGTTATGAATAGGACTATAATGGAACTGTACAGTTTTTTGAGCCAAAAATTAATAGTCTTCTAACAGAGTGTTACAGAAAGAGCTGAATGAGTTTAAGCACACATCATCTAAGGCAGCAGAAAGGGAGGAGGTGCAATGATGTCTGGTGGTAAAGGGTCAGCTAGATAGAGGATTTTCCTGATAATGTGAATGAAACAAAATGATATTCCACACTGATTGGTTGGTGTAACAACAAACTCCCTCTCCCATCACCTTGTTAAACCAGTAACACCCAGGGACACTGAGTCCCACTCCCTCTGCATGCAAACCATTGGAAAACCAAGGAAAACACAAGAAAATCCCCCACTTCGTCACAGTTGGTTAAACAGCCAATTTCATGAATGTGATTTAGGATGCCTTTAAAGAAAAACTGCAGAGATATACCCAATTATCTACCCAATAATCTCTCTGACTGGGCTTTATTCTGATATTCCAAAACCCCTGAGTAGTGTCTAACAGATACTGTTTAAAAAAATCAGTGTCCTCCCATAGAATGTGTAACTCCTTCTCTCCCAACCCTTTGACTGATTTCTCCCAAAAAATTATACCTACCCAAGGCTCAGGACAGCAAGACAAATATTTAAAGGTTTTAACATCTATTATCCTGCAGTCATGCAGGTCTAGAACAGGAGCTTCAACCCATCAGAAAGAGAAGATGAAGAAAAAGATGGCTTTCTACTGAGCCCAAGAACTCACATCCGTCCCTGGAAGTGCCCAATATTGTGACATATATCCCTGTGTAGAAACACTATTTTAGGTCATTTTTAGAGAGCGCTCTCTCTGTCCTATACAGCCCTATACAGTTGGGATCAAGGTAACTAAGAGAGCTTTACTTTTCAAATGGAGGGATGTGAAAAGTAGTTTGAATAAAATTCTGTTGTACTTTAAAACATTCCTAAAGTAGGCTTTGGGAATAGCTAGTGTTTTATGGCTCTTGTTTCCATGTATTCTAGACGTGTGGAATACTGAATTCAGTGGAAGCACAGTTCCACTGTTCAGTGTGGGTGAGAGTTGATCTAACTCTGATTTTGGTGGTCCTTTGTCATGGCTGGCTTGACTGGATGTGTGGCTTCAGGAACTGTCTGAAGACACCATTCTTGGTCAAATGTTTCTGGGTTATCTCTTGATGCTGCAAGGCAGAATCTCTTGGACTTTCTCTTTTCAAGACAAGAAGCTGTTTAACATTAAAACTGATTATCCATTTGCATGTTTCAAGGAGAGTGGTGGCAGCTCCAAGACCTTTGGGGACTTCGTTTTCTTCTGTTTTTGTCAGCACTTACCCAAATCTCTTCAGCACCTTTGCCTTTTCTCACTATCGTTGGCATTTTCCTTCAAAGCACTCCAGAGCTGTTCTGATGGCAATGATTCCACATTGGTCCATGGCTTTTCCCATTCTTTTCACCTCCTCATTCTAAATGTAATTGTGGATTTAAGAAATGTTTGGAATTTCTCTAGGATCTGAATCAACTAGGCAACTGTGAGCTGCATTCATGGAAAAAGTAGATATGTTTGATGATACAGACATATTTGTTTAAGAACCCTTCCTTGATAATAAATTTGGGATGGGGGATTGTGACATATGAAGCATGACTGAGAAAGGATTCCCTCAAAACTGAAAGAATGACTGAGAGATCTATTGTTTTGAGGCACCTACTGCTGCTGATATTTCAACAGAGGGGGAAGATACTTGACAATTTTTTGGGTTTTCATAGAATCATAGAATATCAGGGTTGGAAGGGACCTCAGTAGGTCATCTAGTCCAACCCCCTGCTCAAAGCAGGACCAATCCCCAGATTTTTGCCCCATATCCCTAAATGGCCCCCTCAAGGATTGAACTCACAACTCTGGGTTTAGCAGGCCAATGCTCAAACCACTGAGCTGTCCCTCAGGTTTTATTCAGGCTTGTCTCTGCATATGTGCTCTACACTCCTAAATTCACTTCACGGTTTGTTAAAGAGATTCCCCTGTTTCTTCCAGTTCTGCGCACTAACGGTGTGTTCATTCTGAAAGGGCTTGTTAGTATCTGATTGAACTATTAATCCTTGGAGAAACTGCTGTCCCCAGATTTTAGACAGACACCTGCCTGTGAGAGAGAAGTGACAACTCAGTGTATCAATAGAGGGCACACAATCTGCACTTTCCATAATGTGCATCATTTCAGGGAACATCTTACAGGTTCTACACAAGTGCTGCTTCCAGGGCCGGCTCCAGGCACCAGCGAACGAAGCAGGTGCTTGGGGCGGCCAATGGAAAGGGGCGGCAATTCGGCGGCGGGTCCCTCAATCCCTCTCGGAGCGAAGGACCCGCTGTCGAATTGCCACCGAAGAATGAAGCGGCGCAGCTGAGCTGCCGCCGAAGTGCCGCCGATCACGGCTTTCTTTCTTTTTTTTTTCCGCTTTGCCGCTTGGGGCGGCAAAAAAGCTGGAGCCGGCCCTGGCTGCTTCCTTTCCAGCTGGTTAGTGAGGTGTATGCATGTCAGTTCACACACACTTCTGATCCAATATCCTATAAATAAGAGGAAGATGCAGGCGGTTTGCCTTTTTCTCTTCCTCTTGTGCTTTCTAGTTGCCTCCTCCATTATATTCTTTGCTCATTTGTTCCTCAGACTCCTTCATATCAGTCTCTGAGAATGATGAATGGTAAAATGAGGTATCCAATAGAGATGACTGTCATTCCATCAATGCACAGTGGGATTCCGTGATGATCTCAGTACTTCCCCTCCTTCGTCTCTTACTCAGTGGAGTATTCCTGGAAAAGCAGGCCTACCCCCTTTGATTGGAATGTCATGATTGCATCTCCGCTACTCAGAAACCGGAGTTGGGGCTTTTAAAAATGTTGTGTGTCTGTGCTTTTAAATGTAAACCCTGGCTATTCTTTCTGTCCACTCTGTTCTTTATTTGAAATCTCACCAGGGCCAACTGATTAGAAATGAAAAAGATCTAGCTCTTCTAGCCCACCCCTTGGCCAATTTGGGATTGTTCCTTACAGTATGTTTGCAGATGTTCTGTTCAGTTTCAGGAGAGTCTATCCTGTTGTCAAATAGACATTCATGTTAAGAAATATCTCCAGTATTCGCCTCTCTTTTTTTCCTGCTTAATTTAAATTCCTTAGAACTAGTCATACTCCCTTGGACTAACCTCCATAATTCCCCTCTCCCCTTGAAACAGTTGTAAGGAATCATCCTACCTCCCAAGGCAAAATGCTGAGAGACACGGTTAGCCACCAGCATTCTGGCTGGCACTATTCAGCATTTGTGTGTGTCACACTACCAGAAATGAACTCAGGACAGGGATCAGGAGAATGCAGTCCACATGGACAGGATCCTGTTTCTTTGGGGAAGGAGATTAAATGGATCTAGTGTTTAAAGCATGGTATAAATCACAAAAATATCACCTGGCACCAATTACATTTTTAAACCTAAAACTTCACAAACTTTCGAAATTATTTCCATTCTGAAGAATTCTCTATAAACGTCTCTAAAAAGTCAGCAAGAGAGCCAGGTTATTTATGCAGGACCTATACAAAATCCTTGATGTTTGCCTTTGTCATCCTCCTAATGTTCACTGTGATGATTCGCTTCTAGTTGATGACACTGGTGCATAAGTAAAATAAGCCTTTTTAATTTCAAACTCCTTCAGAAACATATACAGGGAAAAAATGTAAAGCTTACTAACTAAAAAAGGCCAAAATCAGCAGGAAAAGAGAGATTATTTTCAAAGGTGTCCTTTTAATTAGAGCAGTAATTAATTCGCTTTCTGTGACACATACCTACAGATTATTCTTTTAAAATATTCCTAGTTGAAATATTATGACTTCAAGATACATACAGTAGGAGATGGGCGAATAGAATACAAATCACGAGGCTGAAGGAGGAAGTCCAGTGCCAGATATGATTTGAAAATTCTTTTTAAATTAAAGTGGTCATTAGAAATCAGAGTCCTTCTGACTTGGCACAAAAATCTCATTGTAAGGAAAAGAAAATCTCACGGTATAATTCCAGATCCATGTGACAGTGTTGAGAACAAATAGTGGCTCTGTGCAGGCACGTGGGTCTGATGAAGCAGAAAATACAGCTAGCACATTTTGCGTACCCACATTTCAGCAGCTATACTAATTTCACAGGGGAGGCAGCATTTCCTGCTTTTGATATAGGCAGAGTTTTTGTACCTTCTCTGACATTGTGGATTTCAGGGGCTTGTGCAATCAAAGTTGGATATCGCACCAATCCAGGGGCCAGTGTCAGTGGGATCACCATCCCAGTTTTTGTGGCTGCAGTTTGGTGATGGAAGTGCTGGCTTAAGTTGCGCTCCCAGTTTAGATGGAGATGGTGCTGTACGTTTAAGCATCATGGGAATGTGGCTCGGGTACTAAGGTTGGATTGATGCATTCTTGTTCAGCTAATTCCTCTCAAACCAGAATGGGCACTGGCCACTGGCAGAGACAGGATACTGGGCTAGATGGACCTTTGGTCTGACCCAGTATGGCCGTTCTTATGTTCTAAAAGGGCCAGAGCAGCACTTGCAATCATGCCAGTTGTTTGAAAGGTGCATCCTTGATTTAATAGCAGGTTCCAGCAGTGCTCTGTGGGGGCCATGATCACCATCCCAGTTCAGAAAGGGGGCTGGAGGTGGGACGATGGCCCCGCTTCACCCAGGAAAGGATGGAGAGGAGGGCCAAGGCTTCCCAGTTGAGAAGTCAGGAGCTGGAGCAAGGACAGCTTCAGTTCAGACAGTGGAGATTGGCTGGCGGAGAAGGGAGGCAGAGTCATCAGGAGCTAGCAGGGTCTCGGGGGGAAACTAGAGCCAGCCCAGTTCTGGTTATGCGGGTTGGCAGGTATGTGGGGCCTGGGAGAAGGACAGACCGTGGTTCAGGGGAGGTAAGGTTGGCAGGTGTGAGGGGAATAAGGCCGGGGTGGCCCCAGTATTGGTGGCAGGGTCTGAGCAGTGTGAGGGCAGGGGTAATGAAGCAGGGACAAGAGTTGATGAAGAGGGGAGGAATGGCTGGCGTGTGTGTGTGTGGTTGGGGTTGCATAGAGGGGAGTATACATGGTAAATTTGGGGTGAATCCCAGTACCCGTTTCTCCTGTCATTTCGACTAAACTCTCGAACAGTTTCTTTTTAATTCTCTTGGAAGCCCCTGTGTATTGCTCTGTGTGAGAGAGCCCGCAGCAGTTTGATCCACATTAATTTTGTCATAATCCTTCATCGGTGGTTGGAGTTCAGTTTCCTGTTGCCTTGTAAAGCCAACAGAATGGATTCAGAACTGCAGGGGGGCAGCTAATGGTGTCCCTGTAATTAGAAGGGTGAGGATGGGCCTATAGAGGGGGATTTTCCAGAGGGCACATCCTCTGTGCAGGTGAGGCTAGCACTTCAGAGAGGGACTCTGCGGTCACAATTGCATCTCTGAATTCTGCTACCCAAACATCCTTTGATTTCTTGTGGTGGTGATTAAAATTGCTCATTTGGGGATATAAAAGGAGTTGAGTGCTAATTGCAAATACAGATATTTCCAGGCGTAACCTGAAATAGGACCAGGAAGGTACAGTGTGTAACTCGGCAACTCTGTGCAAAGAGGCCATAGTGCTGTGGTGGGGAGATTGGAGGGCAGAAGTGAATAAAAGCTTAAGGAGGTTTTCTTCTCCTCTAAACAAAATAATGGTGAGGAATAGCTACCAAGGCTGAGCCTGAGCTGCTCACAAAATAATCTGCCATCTAGAAGGGAAGTGTGAACATGCAGGAGTGATAAAGAACTCATTTTGTGCTTGATATTTTATATATTTTGTCTGCTCTCTGCACAGACTCCCAAGCCCATGGAAATGCAGTCGACACATCTCACCAGCCTGAGCTCTAGTGGCATTAATTAAGGGAGAGAAAGAAGGACTTCCTTTTCCCCTTCGTCACAGAGAATCCTGCACACGCCTTTAGTCCCTTGTTTTTCCAGGGGGCCAGCAAGCCAGGGAAATTGTTTTGCTTTGTTTGGTGCTGTTAATTAAACTGGACCTGAGAGAGCCTTGGCGAACAGTAGGTGCCACTGAATTTGCAGAGAGCTTTGCGGCACTAAGATAAAGTGCTGTAAACCTAGCAAAGTACTTTAAGGTAAGCCCCTGCAATCTATGAAAACCTCGTTTAGAGGAGACAGGAGAAATCTCACCGAGCCAGGCTCTGTCCAGATGTGCAAAGCAGAAATATTCCCCGTACTTCTCCTGCTCACTAGAGTGGTACAGAAATTCCTTAAAAAAAATTTTTTTTTTTACTTCGTGTGAAAATGTCTCATTTTGTGACCCCCAGAATTGCACATTTTCATGAAATTTTGGTGCACAGGGTAGTCATAGAATCATGTAAAAAATGCAGGAAAACATTTTCTCGTGAAATATTGAGTAAAAGGAAGCAGCCATCTTTGAAATGTTTCTGCTGTGTGGAGGTGAGCGGGAGAATATGAGCACACAGACACACACCTTTTACTGATGGACATGGGAGGAAAGTGAAAAAGAAGCTCTGTGCACAGCTGATGGTCATGCAATAGGGTGTTCTTTAGGAGCTCCCATGCACCATCTACTGCACACCCATTCTTCTCCCTTGTTGCCAACAAACAGCAACCCCTTGTGGTATTAGTGAATTCCTCTTGATCAAAGGGTCCCCAAACTGTGCCTACTCAAGAGTTCCATTGACAAGCTGCCAGAAGGAGGAGGGATGCATGTAATTTGTATAACATGGAGTTGGTGGCCACCAGATGCATATTTAAATGAAGTCACTCAGCATACAATGCTCCATCCTAATGGAAGCTCCTACCTATAGTTTCTGCAAGCTGTACCACTGTATAAAGAGCCCTGGGCCTCAGTGTAGCGTACCCCATGGTTTATAATTTGCCCTCCTCCCACTCCTTGATAAATATGCCTCCTCCTAATTGATACTTGTTAGATTTATTTACACCTTCAGTCCTAGAGTTTCTTCTCCAAGTGACATAGGCAGAGACTAATAGCGTTGTGTCCCACTCCTGTACAGTAATCTTTCTTCTTTTTCTGAATGCAGTTTGAATTTCCTGAGCATTTCTCACATGTTCTCATTCAGCCCATGGTACTGAATCAGTCCAGATTTAACTTTCCTAGGATGACAGCTGTTTTCTGTTAGACAGTCCTTGCCTTTGTTTGGTCTAGAGGGATTGTATCTGTCAAGGAAGTATCCATGCAGATTCTGTATGGGATATAAATGGTTAAATCTGTCCCAGCCTGACCTCAGAACAATTATTCTTTGTTTGATGGTACTTCCAAGTTTTCAGGACAGCTGAAGGTGATGGAGATGGCGGCTTAATTGAAGAAGGTCAGAGAGTTGCATGTCGTCTTTACATTAATATTCTGTGCATATTCCTTACTAAACCCAAAGGCTCTGTCCATTGTTCCTCCTTGGCCTTCAAAGAGAGAGCTCCTTGTAAAATGCTTAACACCAGATATTAAAGGGGGAAAAGAGAACTGAGAGGGGAATTATAAACCCAAAACAAATTGCTATCAAGTAGAAGTAATTAGTTGCATGGGGGCTGAGATTGAGTATGTGGCCAGTTGTGAGATACCTCAGCCATGGAAAGTCTGGAGTGCAGCTCTTTGCTACGTTAATCATCAAAGACAGGCAGAGGACACTCAGCTTCTGAAAGCATAAAGTCAGAGATCTCCTGATATGTACTGCAGTGGTTCTGTCCCTAGTTAGCTTTGGGATACTGGTGGAGCAACAGCTGTAGGGAAATCTCCTGGTGCTTGTTCTGAAACGATCCATGGTTCTGGAAAAAGGATGTTTTTGCAGAAAAGGAGGCAGGCAGACTGATTTGCGATTAGCGCTCCTTGTGTTTGTGTAAGGATCCCACAGGACTGACTCATTCACTTGAGGTGCTAGGATTCAGAGGTAGTGTATTTGGGGACCTCAGGTTATCAGTCAGGTTTGGAGAGCTGGGGATGTTAAGTGAATTTAGTAGTTTTGAAAGATTCTGAATTGATAGCAATGGGTAGCCCTGTGAGTCTTCCCATAGGCCTCAATCATCTTCTAGAGTGCCAGAATTTATGGGGGCATCAGCAAGGTAGCTAATACTCATGGTACTACATGCAATGTGGACGTCTGTCCACTAAGAATTGGATATAGACCATCAACTTGTCACCTTAGATTACCAAACAACAATGATTTTTCATTACTGTTATCCTGCCCTAGATTGAACCCCATGATATAGGGGTGAAATACTCCAATCTCATTGCCAAACAGCTGGCCAGCCAAAGGATGTAACATGTGATTCTGCCTCCACTTCTTTCCTTAAACTCACCAGTATTATGGGCAGAAATGTCTTAGTTTAAACCCATTCTTTCTGTGAATGTTCCGTATATCTATATCCTCCTTCTAAGCAGCAGAGTGGGTGGGCTTGGAAAAAGCATGATGCTGTTGCAACCGCCCTCCATGCAATGTGTATGAAGTGGCTTGTATAGACTTTTTGAAGTTTTTCTAAGATCATCTACCTCCGTTTGGGGTAATTGCTAGTCCCAGGATCTAGTAGTGAGCATCTCGTTGATGGAATATAAAAGTGAGCAAAATGTCAGTTCGGCACTGCATGAAGGCTTCACTGACACACAGGCTGCTTCTGAAATTGCTGGCATTTTTTTCAGTTAATTGCCTTTTTAATCATAATGAAATTGCTCCTATTTGCATGAATATTCCAGCAGCAGGATCAGTTTGCTGTTGTCACAGATTCTCGCAACATATCATATTCATAGTTTTGTTTAATATGCCTCATTTTTGAGAATCAAACTTTTTCTGTTGTTCATTCTGCCTGCCAGAGGATAAGAAGTGCAATTGCTCTCTTATATATTATAATAAATTGTTCTCTTTCCTCTGGCGCCTGGTGCCAGCACGCCTATGGGTGCCTCACAAATTGGAAAACAAAATACATCTTAAAACAAAAACATAGACAACTTGACCTAATACATAAATACCAACACCAGCACAGAAACAAAACACAGGCATGCACACACGCCAACGCCAGCCAGGCAATAACTAAAAAGCCTTCCTTTAAACAGTATAAATCTAAAAAGTGCACAAAAACAACTGGAGTGTCATGCCGAAGGATGCCAGAGATGTACCCTGGTGTACTGTCTCATGTTAGTAGAAGACAGAAGAAATGATACAAGAAGGCAAGCTGTGGGTGATTTGTGATTGTGATTGGCCCTAACGCAGTGAAAAGCACCTTCCACCCCACAGGAATACCCACCGCGTCGGAAACCTGCCCAGCAGGCACACAACTTGTGTAGACAGCTCTACATGTTCCCAGAAGGAGCTCCCGGTGCAGGAGCCAGGCATGGCTGGGGAATTCCTATGCCCTGTCTATGCTATGGAGCCATTGCTCTCAGGGCCGAAAGTTAAGACAGTCCTGGTGGCTATTCTAACCAGCACTGGAGATCTAACTGGCCCCCGCAGCCTGAGAAAAGGGGAGTCCAAACTGCTTCCTTTTTGGCTCCTGTGCCAGGTTTAGCACATTGGGGAGTGGATTTTAAAGGTGTGGGAATCGGCACACACACACACACACACACACACACACACACACACACACACACACACACACACACACACACACACACACACACACACACACACCATGGAATGTTCCAGGTGTCTCAGATGAAAGCTCTAGAGTTTTGGGGGATTTACAATGAAAAAAAATTTTAAATGAAGATTGCTGTGAATGAACACCACGCTGGTACTGACCAATCCAATTCCAAGGGCTTAAAGTACTCCGAAATAGACGAGGCAGGGAGTCGTATTGGGTTGTCCGTTTTCAGGCAGGAAATCTCATTGATTTCCATGAGGAGTGCTCCAATAAAATTTGAACTTGGATGCTTCAGTACCAGCGAATTTTAGTAAAAAGCCATTGTCTGGAAGTAATTTAAAAAGTAATTTGGCTCACTGAATCAAATGCTACTGTTTGAACTCCCCTGATCCTAATTGATCATTGGCAAAATAGCAACTTTACAAACCTGCCGTTAGAGCAGTTGCTGCCCTGGTATCTTCCTGGTACTACATTTAGCACCACAAAGAATAACATCACATTCCCTTATGTTAATTCTAGGGTCCCAGAGCGATGATGAGAGATAGAGTGAGTGAGAAAAATAAATCAAGTGCAGTCACGTGGTTTGTTCAAAGTGAGTCTTTGAGGTTCAAGCATATGAATGAGGAAAGAACATTCTCCCACAAGGAGCAGAAACTGCTAGTCTAAAATTAACTGAACCATTCAGCGCACCAATAGGCGATTGGTGAATCTCTATGGGTTCGTCGCGCTGACAGAGCTATACATACATCTGTAGAGGACTTGGATGTAATCTGCTCTATGCTCTGAATGTATCAAGTGTAATAAGTTCCTGGAATTTGGTGGGTTTTTTGTGAGAGTGATATCATGGGCTGAGCTGTGATGAGGGGCATGAATGGAGAGACTTTTTCTGAAATGTAAAATTTGCCACTTCTTATTTAATTACAGTCATGGCTGTTGCTATGTCGAAATGCTGCTTAAAAAGCCTTTGTGAGTAATTAGTGTCAAAAATATAAGATCTACAAAGCCATAAACTCACAGCTTGGTAATATTACCAAGTACTAATTAAAAAAGAAAAAAGAAAAGTCTCTCTTTCATGATCAGATTTCCAGCATAGCAAAAGATAAAAACGCAATTTGCAGATGATAAAGAACCGGGGGAGACAAGGGGGAAGAGGAAGAAAACAGTCAATACAAACAAGGCTATGGAATTCAAAATGACTTGGTTAGATTAGAAATTGGGGGCTAGAGACCCAAAAAAAAAAAAAAAGATATTCTCTGAGAGGGTCCTAAGCTACAAAACAATGATAAACTGGAAGATCTGGTATTGTGGATGAGTGGGATAAAAACACTCTTATATTTGGGACTAAACACTCTGACACAACTGTCAGCAGCCATAAAATATTACATGAACATTTGACTGGCATAAATGGAGATATCGAACACAAATCAGAGGAAATTATTCTGGCATTTTATGAGGGATGGATGAGATCAGATTTGGATTCCTCCGAGCAGTTCTGGACACTTTATTATAATGATAGTATAGAAGTGGAGGCAGTCCAGCAGAGGACAACCAGAATGATATGCAGGGACTTGGAGAATTTAGTTATACTGAGAGGAGGTGTTTATACCTTAATGAGATCTCTTCTTAATCTCCTGTTTTCCAGAGGATAAAAAAAGCCCTGCTGGGAATAAAGGATCAAGGCTGTTTGGGTTAATGTCAGATATATATGTGTCAAAGGTCATAAAGCTAGTCTAAAGAAGGGCCAGAATCCTATGAAATGTAAGCAAAATTATTGTATGTATATATAGCATATAATAAAGCATTACAGTTGTAATGTTTTGCATTTCTGTGGTGCCTTCCAATTTAAGAGCTTCAAACACTTTACAAACATGAATGAATTAAGCCTCCCAACACCTCTGTGAAGTAAGGCAAGTATTAAGAATCTAGGTGATTTATATAAAGAGACACAGTAAGTCATGGACGTGTTTTGTTTTGGGTCAACTTTGTGTCGCTGCTTATTGATCAGTTGAACATAAGAATGGCCATATTGGGTCAGACCAATAATCCATCTAGCCTAGTATCCCGTCTTCCAAAAGTGGTCAATGCCAGATGCTTCAAAGGAAATGAACAGAACAGGGCAATTATCAAGTGATCCAGCCATCCCCTGTTCTCTAGTCTCAGCATCTCGCAGTCAGAGGCTTAGAGACACCTAGAAAATGGGGTTGCATCCCTGACCATCTTGGCTAATAGCCATTGATGGACCTATCCTCCATGAACTTATCTAATTGTTTTTTGAACCCAGTTATAGTTTTTGCCTGCACAACATCCCCTGGCAACAAGTTCCACAGGTTGACTGCGTTGTATGAAGAAGTACTTCCTTATGTTTGTTTTAAACCTGCTGCCTGTTAATTTCATTGGGTGATCACTGGCTCTTTTGTTATGTGAAGGGGTAAATAGCATTTCCGTATTCACTTTCTCCATACCATTCATGATTTTATAGACCTCTATCATATCCCCTGAGTTGTCTCTTTTCCATACCCCTCATCATTTTTGTTGCCCTTCTCTGTACTATTGCCCTTTCTAATACACCTCTACCCCGATATAACGTGACCCAATGTAACACAAATTCGAATATAACGCAGTAAAGCAGTGCTCTGGGGGGGCGGGGCTGCGCACTCCAGTGGACAGCCCCGAGGACAGCGTTATATCGAGGTAGAGGTGTATATCTGATTTGAAATGGGGCAACCAGAACTGCTCACAGTGTTCCAGCTGTGGGTGTACCATGGATTTATATAGTGGCGTTATGATATTTTTTTGTTTTATCATCTATCCCTTTCTTAATGATTCCTAACATTCTGTTAGCTTTTTTGACAGCCACTGCACATTGAGCGGATATTTTTAGAGAACTATTCACAATGACTCCAACATCTCTTTCTTGAGTGGTAACAGCTAATTTAGACCCTATCATTTTGTATGTATAGCTGGGATTATGTTTTCTAATATGCATTGCTTTGCATTTATCAACATTGAATTTCATCTGCCATTTTGTTGCCCAGTCACCCAGTTTTGTGAGATCCCTATGTAACTCTTTGCAATCTGCTTTGGACTTAACTATCTTGAGTAATTTTGTATCATCTGCAAACTTTGCCACCTCACTGCTTACCCCTGTACTGGTCCCAGTACAGATCGCTGGGGGACCCTGCTATTTACCTCTCTTCAGTCTGAAAACTGAACATTTACTTCTACCCTTTGTTTACTATCTTTTAACCAGTTACTGATCCATGAGAGGACCTTCCCTCTTATCCCATGACTGCTTACTTTGCTGAAGTGAGGGACCTTGTCAAAGGCTTTCTGAAAGTCTAAGTACACTATATCCACTGGATCACCCTTGTCCACATTTTTGTTGACCCCCTCAAAGAATTTTCTAGTAGATTGGTGAGGAATGATTTCCCTTTACAAACGCTATGTTGACACTTCCCCAAAAAATTGTGTTCATCTATGTATCTGTTGACTCTGTTCTTTACAATAGTTTCAACCAATTTGCCTAATACTGAAGTTAGGCTTACTGGCCCATAATTGCCAGGATCACTTCTGGAGCCTTTTTTAAAAATTGGTGTCACAAGCTATCCTCCAGTCATCTGGTACAGAAGCTGATTTAAGCAGTAGGTCACATACTACAGTTAGGGTTCCTTCACAACTTTTGGGTGAATACCTTCTGGTTCTAGGGACATAGTACTGTTTAATTGATAAATTTGTTCTAAAACTTCCTGTATTGACATCTCAGTCTTGAAAAGTTGCTCAGATTTTCACCGCAAAAGAATAGCTTAGGTATGGGAATCTTCGTCTCATCCTCTGAATCATTTAGCTTCTCCACAATGGCCTTGTCTTCCTTGAGTGCTCCTTTAGCACCTCAATCGTCCAGTCGCTCCACTGATTGTTTGGCAGGATTCCTGCTTTTGATGTTCTTTAAAAAAAAATGTTGCTGTTAGTTTTTGAGTCTTTTGCTAGTTGCTCTTCAGATTATTTTTTTGCCCTGCCTAATTATACTTTTACACTTGACTTGCCAGAGTTCATGCTCCTTTCTCATTTCCTCCAGAGGGTACACGTTTGTGGCTGGAGCAGAAATTGTCTCCATCTTTCACTATGCACATTTTTGCCTGGCAAATGTTTATAATTTTCTGACATTTTGACTTTAGATGATCCCGTCAATGTGGCATTTATCAGTTAGTGGAGGGCAGTCCAAAGTCCTTGAGTCAAGCAGGTATAGAAGGAAAAAGGAGAAGTAGAGGGCAGCCATCCAGTGGAGTGCCATGTCATTTGGCAGAAAGGCTCTTTACCTGACGTTAACACATGGTGCTTTCAGCACCTGATGCACTTTCATATTTTAGATGCATTTCCTGGTCCCTTGGCACCAGCAGTTGTAGTTGTATCTCTGTCGCAGTTCTCGGTCCCAATGGAATGTGCGTTAACAGCATCAGAGGAACCTGGGGCAAAGGGAAAATTTTCAGCTCAGGGATTCCTCAGGAAAGGGGAGAATGCTATCAGCACTGCCTTAAGAGCATCTGATGATATCAAAGCACTTTCCAAGGCGGGGAAAAGCCTTTTGCCCCAGCCTGAATCCGCATGAGCGGCTCAGGGAAGGGGGAAGATTTCACTGCCGTAGTGTCTAAGGCCTATCTCTTGGTCTGATTTTCAATTTCCAAATTGTGCAATAAATGTAACTGAAGTTTCTCTAGAGTGGGATGTGCGACTGTGTTGTGAACATGACAGTTACCCAGAATGAAGATGCTGTTTTTTCATGCAAAGCAGGCTGGACCTGTGCTCTGAATTCAGAGGTGTGTGCTGCTGTTTTCACCTTGGCAGTGGTCTTGCAAGGGGACCATTAGTATGGGTGGCAAGTCAGCGCGAGGCAGAATTTTCCTGCCAGTTAACGAGCCAGACCTGCCTGACCTTGAAGACATTGTTTTGTTTCCCTGGCATAGCAAATTAAGTGATATTTGGATTGAGGTGATTCAGGGGGGCAGCTGGACCCTGTAAATTGGTCAGGGTAGTGCTCAAGTAAGTGGATTGGAACATATCCAGTAAGCACTATTATTACACACTCTTTGGTGCTGCAGACTCCCTATGTTTTTGCCTAAATCCTGTTTTTTAAAAACAAGTGAGGCGCCTAATGTTTCTTTGAGATGTTACATCTTCTCTCTATTAGCGTCTCTTATTCACCTACTACCCCTTGCGGGGTTATTAAAATACAGCTTAGCCATGCTTCGACAGGTACGTCTTTAGGCTCCCATGAAGCAGCTCAGGTGCTTGGGAAGTAGGTTTTGCTATATGCTGTCAGTGCATGAGCAGGTAGGTTCTAAGCAAGGGACATGTAGGAGGAGGCTGCATTTATGAAGGAGACAGAGAGCCCTACAGTCGTCAAGTTGGAATCAAAGCAATCCAGTTGAGAGGAGAGTAGGCTGATGTGATCTAAAACCCACTCCCCCTCTGGCCTTCCCCCCCACCTCCCCGTGTGGGGGTGAGCCTGTCTGCTGGTGGTGAGGAGCATGTATTTTATACAAGGCCATCGTGGGATCCACAAGAAGACACAATAGTTATTTTTTTCTGTGCATTGACTTCATCCTTCCTAGAAATGGTTTCAGCTTTTCTGCTGGACTTCACACATCTTATAGCAGCTGCTACAGAACCACTTACTCATAGACTTTAAGGTCAGAAGGGACCAATATGGTCATCTAGTCTGACCTCCCGCATGATGCAGGCCACAAAAGCTGACCCACCCACTTTCCCTTAACTCAGCTGTTGAAGTCTCCAGATCGTGATTTAAAGACTTCAAGTTGCAGAGAATCCTCCAGCTTATGACCCCTGCCCTATGCTGCGGAGGAAGGCAAAAAACCTCCAGGGCCTCTGCCAATCTACCCTGGAGGAAAATTCCTTCCCGACCCCAAATATGGCGATCAGTAGAACCCCGAGCATACAGGCAAGATTCTCCAGTCGGACCCTCATTTTACCAGCTTCTTCTCCCACTCTAAGAGGAGCAGCTGTGCTACAGCCTGGGAATTCCCCGTTGAAGATGCTGTTTTGTTGCTTCACTCCTATTCCATTGGCTATACCGGTGAGGCACATATCTGTTTCCTTGCTCGCTCGTTCTCAGGGGCCCACCTGGACGGTTTGATTATTAATGTGTTTTCATAAGTGAACACAACTCTCATTATCAGAGCCACCCTTGACAGCACACACGCAGTTCAACATACAGCGAATTGGAAAACTGAGAAAAGCACAGTCCCTTTATGTGCACATGTGCGCCTGCACGTTAGTGTGTTTTGTGTATATATAAAAAATATTATTTCTGTCTACGTGCACATTGGGCTATAATTTACATTCTGATCCAAGGCAGTAAACATGAAGGATACAGAATCCACAAATTCAAATCTGTCTTTACTCCTGTGCATGCTTAGATAAAGGGCAAAATGTAACTTCCACTAATGTGAATCCTACAATCATACCATTTCAGCCCAAAGTGTTGGTGGGAGGGTGTGATCTTGTGACTATTTGTGTATTTCTTGATGCTTAGGACAAATCTTATAGAAAATATATCTGCCTTTTTGTCCTGATTGCCAGAACATTGGGGCCATATTGTATTCCTTCCTCTGCACAGCACATCCTAGTGGCTCTGTCTGAAGCTTGAAATGCTTAATTTTAGTTTTTAAATATTTAAAAAAAAAAAAAAAAAGCATTGGCCACAGTCCAGTTAAAACTAAGCCTCAAACATAGTTGTAGGACTTCCTGGGTCAGAGGGGAAGAGTTCAGGATAGTCAGAGAATAACAATCATAGAATATCAGGGTTGGAAGGGACCTCGGGAGGTCATCTAATCCAGTCCCCAACTAAATCATCCCAGCCAGGGCTTTCTTTGTCAAGCCGGGCCTTAAAAACCTCTAAGGAAGGAGATTCTACCACCTCCCTAGGTAACCCATTCCAGTGCTTCACCACACTCCTAGTGAAAAAGTTTTTCCTAATATCCAACCTAAACCGCCCGCACTGCAACTTGAGACCATTACTCCTTGTTCTGTCATCTGCTACCACTGAGAACAGTCTAGATCCATCCTCTTTGGACCCTCCCCCCTTTCAGGCAGTTGAAAGCAACTATCAAGTCCCCCCCCCCCCCATTCTTCTGTTCTGCAGACTAAATAATCCCAGTTCCCTCAGCCTCTCCTCGTAAATCATGTGCTCCAGCCCCCTAATCATTTTTGTTGCCCTCCGCTGGACTCTTTCCAATTTTTCCACATCCTTCTTGTAGTGTGGGGCCCAAAACTGGACACAGTACTCCAGATGAGGCCTCACCAATGTCGAATAGAGGGGAATGATCACGTCCCTCAATCTGCTGGCAATGCTCCTATTTATACAGCCCAAAATGCCATTAGCCTTCTTGACAACAAGAGTACACTGTTGACTCATATCCAGCTTCTCATCCACTGTTAACCACTAGGTCCTTTTCGGCAGAACTGCTGCCTAGCCACTCGGTCCCTAGTCTGTAGCAGTGCATGGGATTCTTCCGTCCTAAGTGCAGGACTCTGCACTTGTCCTTGTTGAACCTCATCAGATTTCTTTTGGCCCAGTCCTCTCATTTGTCATGGGGTATGTCTACACTACGAAATTAGGTCGAATTAATAGAAGCCGGTTTTATAGAAATCGGTTGTATACAGCCGATTGTGTGTGTCCCCACATAAAATGCTCTAAGTGCATTAAGTCGGCGGACCGCGTCCACAGTACTGAGGCTAGCGTCGACTTCCAGCGCATTGCACTATGGGTAGCTATCCCACGGTTCCCGCAGTCTCCGCCGCCCATTGGAATTCTGGGTTGAGATCCCAATGCCCGAATGATGCAAAACAGTGTTGCGGGGGGTTCTGGGTACATGTCGTCAGGCCCCTCCCCCTCCGTCAGAGCAACGGCAGACAATAGATTCGCGCCTTTTTACCTGGGTTACCTGTGCAGACAACATACCACGGCAAGCATGGAGCCCGCTCAGCTCAGCTCACCGTCACCATATGTCATCTGGGTGCCGGCAGACGTGGGACTGCATTGCTACACAGCAGCAGCAGCTAACTGCCTTTTGGCGGTAGACGGTGCAGCATGACTGGTAGCCTTCATCGGCGATCTGGGTGCTGGCAGCTGTGGGGCTGGCAGCCGTAGGGCTGCATTGCACCAGCCCCTTACCTTTTGCCTTTTGGCAGTAGATGGTGTATTACGACTGGTAACCGTCGTCATCGTACAGCAGTGGCTGGAACTCCGTATGTCCCCCAATCCCCCATCCCCCCAGTCATATTCTGCTGCCTTCACAATGACGATGATGGCTATCAGTCGTAGTATGCCATTTTCTGCCAAGCGCCCTGTTGGATCATCGCACATTAGCAGAGTCTTCCCTGAGCAGCAGATCGTGCAATAGGCCTGAAGGCCATCGTCATCATAACTGCCAAGCGCCCAGTATTTGCTGCCAAGCACCCAGAAGATGCCGAGGGCTATCAGTCATGCTGCACCGTCGTCTTAAGATGTAAAAAATAGATTTGTTCTGTATTCATTTGCTTCCCCCTCCCTCCGTCAAATCAACGGCCTGCTAAACCCAGGCTTTTGAGTTCAATCTTTGGGGGGGGCCATTCTGTGTGACAGTTGTTTGTGTTTCTCCCTGATGCACAGCCACCTTTGTTGATTTTAATTCCCTGTACCTGTATGCCATGTCGTCACTCGCCCCTCCCTCCCTCCCTCCTTCCCCTGGTCCGTCAGATACTAGTTTCGCGCCTTTTTTCAGATCAGACGCCATAGCTAGCACTGGGATCATGGAGCCCGCTCAGATCACCGCGGCAATTATGAGCACTATGAACACCACGCGCATTGTCCTGGAGTATATGCAGAGCCAGAACATGCCAAAGCAAAACCAGGACCAGCCGAGGAGGCGATTGCAGCGTGGCGATGAGAGTGATGAGGAAATTGACATGGACATAGACCTCTCACAAGGCACAGGCCCCAGCAATGTGGAAATCATGGTGTTACTGGGGCAGGTTCATGCCGTGGAACGCCGATTCTGGGCCCGGGAAACAAGCACAGACTGGTGGGACCGCATCGTGCTGCAGGTGTGGGACGATTCCCAGTGGCTGCGAAACTTTCGCATGCGTAAGGGCACTTTCATGGAACTTTGTGACTTGCTTTCCCCTGCCCTGAAGCGCCAGAATACCAGGATGAGAGCAGCCCTCACAGTTGAGAAGCAAGTGGCGATAGCCCTGTGGAAGCTTGCAACGCCAGACAGCTACCGGTCAGTCGGGAATCAATTTGGAGTGGGCAAATCTACTGTGGGGGCTGCTGTGATCCAAGTTGCCAGGGCAATGAAAGACCTGGTGATATCAAGGGTAGTGACTCTGGGAAACGTGCAGGCCATAGTGGATGGCTTTGCTGCAATGGGATTCCCAAACTGTGGTGGGGCCATAGATGGAACCCATATCCCTATCTTGTCACCGGAGCACCAAGCCTCGAGTACATAAACCGCAAGGGGTACTTTTCAATGCTGCTGCAAGCCCTGGTGGATCACAAGGGACGTTTCACCAACATCAACGTTGGCTGGCCGGGAAGGGTACATGATGCTCGCGTCTTCAGGCACTCTGCTCTGTTTCGAAAGCTGGAGGAAGGGACTTTCTTCCCGGACCAGAAAATAACCGTTGGGGATGTTGAAATGCCTATCGTGATCCTTGGGGACCCAGCCTACCCCTTAATGCCATGGCTCATGAAGCCGTACACAGGCAGCCTGGACAGGAGTCAGGACCTGTTCAACTACAGGCTGAGCAAGTGCCGAATGGTGGTGGAATGTGCATTTGGACGTTTAAAAGCGCGCTGGCGCAGCTTACTGACTCGCTCAGACCTTAGCGAAAAGAATATCCCCATTGTTATTGCTGCTTGCTGTGCGCTCCACAATATCTGTGAGAGTAAGGGGGAGACATTTATGGCGGGGTGGGAGGTTGAGGCAAATCGCCTGGCCGCTGATTACGCGCAGCCAGACACCAGGGCGGTTAGAGGAGCACACCATGGCGCGGTGCGCATCAGAGAAGCTTTGAAAACGAGTTTTGTGACTGGCCAGGCTACGGTGTGAAACTTCTGTTTGTTCCTCCTTGATGAACCCTCCGCCCCCCCCCCCCCACCCGGTTCACTCTACTTCCCTGTAAGCCAACCACCACACCCTCCCCTTTCCCCTTCGAGCACCGCTTGCAGAGGCAATAAAGTCATTGTTACTTCACATTCATGCATTCTTTATTAATTCATCACACAACTAGGGGGATAATTGCCAAGGTAGCCCGGGATGGGTGGGGGAGGAGGGAAGGAAAAGGACACACTGCAGTTTAAAACTTTAACTCTTATTGAAGGCCAGCCTTCTGATGCTAGGGCAATCATCTGGGGTGGAGTGACTGGGTGGCCGGAGGCCCTCCCACCGTGTTCTTGGGTGTCTGGGTGAGGAGGCTATGGAACTTGGGGAGGAGGGCTGTTGGTTACACAGGGGCTGTAGCGGCGGTCTCTGCTCCTGCTGCCTTTCCTGCAGCTCAACCATACGCTGGAGCATATCAGTTTGATGCTCCAGCAGCCGGAGCATCGACTCTTGCCTTCTGTGTGCAAGCTGACGCCACCTATCATCTTCAGCCCGCAACTTGCTCTGTTCATCCCGCGATTCAGCACGCCACCTCTCCTCTCGTTCATATTGTGCTTTTCTGTAATCAGTCATTGACTGCCTCCACGCATTCTGCTGTGCTCTGTCAGCGTGGGAGGACATCTGTAGCTCTGTAAACATGTCATCACGCGTCCTACGTTTTCTCTTTCTAATCTTCACTAGCCTCTGTGAAGGAGAAACATTTGCAGCTGGTGGAGGAGAAGGGAGAGGTGGTTAAAAAAGACACATTTTAGAGAACAACGGGTACACACTTTCACGTTAAATTTTGCTGTTCACATTACACAGCACATGTGCTTTCGTTACAAGGTCGCATTTTTCCTCTTATATTGAGGGCCTGCCGGTTTGGTGTGAGAGATCACTCACGCAGTGCCAGGCCACAGATTTCAGCTTGCAGGCAGCCATGGTAAGACACAGTCTTTTGGCTTTTTTAACCTTCTTAACATGTGGGAATGGTTTCAAACAGTAGTGCTCTCATTTCCCATACCAAGCACCCGTTGGGTTGGCCATTTAAAATGGGTTTGCAATGTAAAAGGAGGGGCTGCGGTTTCAGGGTTAACATGCAGCACAAACCCAACTAACTCCCCTCCCCCCCACACCCAATTCTCTGGGATGATCACTTCACCCCTCCCCCCCACCGCGTGGCTAACAGCGGGGAATATTTCTGTTCAGCAGAGCAGGAACGGGCACCTCTGAATGTCCCCTTAATAAAATTGCCCCATTTCAACCAGGTGACCGTGAATGATATTACTCTCCTGAGGATAACAAAGAGCGATAAGGAATGGATGTTGTCTGCATGCCAGCAAACACCGGGACCATACGCTGCCATGCTTTGTTATGCAATGATTCCAGACTACGTGCTACTGGCCTGGCGTGGTAAAGTGTCCAACCATGGCGGACGGGATAAGGCAGCCCTCCCCAGAAACCTTTTGCAAAGGCTTTGGGAGTACATGAAGGAGAGCTTTCTGGAGATGTCCCTGGAGGATTTCCGCTCCATCCCCATACACGTTAACAGACTTTTCCAGTAGCTGTACTGGCCGCGATTGCCAGGGCAAATTAATCATTAATCATTAAACACACTTGCTTTTAAACCATGTGTAAGATTTACAAAGGTACACTCACCAGAGGTCCCCTGTGTGCCCTCAGGGTCTTCGGTGAGTTCGGGGGTTACTGGTTCCAGGTCCAGGGTGACAAACATATCCTGGCTGTTGGGGAAACTGGTTTCTCTGCTTCCTTGCGGCTGTGAGCTATCTACATTTTCTCCATCCTCCTCTTCCGAACCCTCTTCCCTGTGTGTTTCTCCAGTGAGGGAGTCATAGCACACGGTTGGGGTAGTGGTGGCTGCACCCCCTAGAATGGCATGCAGCTCCGCGTAGAAGCGGCATGTTTGCGGCTCTGCCCCGGACCTTCCGTTTGCTTCTCTGGCTTTGTGGTAGGCTTGCCTTAGCTCCTTAATTTTCACACGGCACTGCTGTGCGTCCCTGTTATGGCCTCTGTCCTTCATGGCCTTGGAGACCTTTTCTAATATTTTGCCATTTTGTTTACTGCTTCGGAGTTCAGCCAGCACTGATTCATCTCCCCATATGGCGAGCAGATCCCGTACCTCCCGTTCTGTCCATGCTGGAGCTCTTTTGCGATCCTGGAACTCCATCACGGTTACCTGTGCTGATGAGCTCTGCGTGGTCACCTGTGCTCTCCTCACTGAGCAAACAGGAAATGAAATTCAAACGTTCACGGGGCTTTTCCTGTCTACCTGGCCAGTGCATCTGAGTTGAGAGTGCTGTCCAGAGCGGTCACAATGAAGCACTGTGGGATAGCTCCCGGAGGCCAATAACATCGAATTCCGTCCACACTACCCCAATTCCGACCCCCTAAGGCCGATTTTATCGCTAATCCCCTCGTCGGAGGTGGAGTAAAGAAACCGGTTTAAAGGGCCCTTTAAGTCGAAAGAAAGGGCTTCGTCGTGTGAACGTGTCCAGGCTTAATTCGATTTAACGCGGCTAAAGTCGACCTAAACTCGTAGTGTAGACCAGGCCTAGGTCACTCTGTATCCTATCCCTACCCTCCAGCGTATCTACCACTCCTCCCAGTTTAGTGTCATCTACAAACTTGTTGAGGGTGCAGTCCACGCCATCCTCCAGATCATTAATGAAGATATTGAACAAAACCAGCCCCAGGACCGACCCTTGGAGCACTCTGCTTGATACCAGCTGCCAACTAGACATGGAGTCATTGATCACTACCTGTTGAGCCTGATGATCTAGCCAGCTTTCTATCCACCTTATAGTCCATTCATCCAGCTGATACTTCTTTAACTTGCTGGCAAGAATACTGTGGGAGACTGTATCAGAAGCTTTGCTCAAGTCAAGGAATAACACGTCCACTGCTTTCCCCTCATCCACAGAGCCAGTTAATTCTCCCAACCCTTCTGCGATCCTATTAATATTAATTCTAAGAACCGTGTTGGTCTATTACAAGACAGAAATGACAGAATTGTTGTTAATAATGCAGAAAATGCAGTAGTGTTCAATAAATATTTCTGTTCTTTATTTAGGGGGAAAACAGTTGATGTAGCCTTATTATATGATGATGCTCAAACGCGTTCCATTCAAATAGTAACTCAGAATGATGTTAAACAGCAGCTACTAAAATTAGACATTTTTAAATAAGCAGGTCTGGAAAACTTGCATCCAGAGGTCTTAAAAGAGCTGGCTGAGGAGCTCTCTGGACCATTAATGCTGATTTACAATAAGTCTTGGAATACTGGGGAAGTTCCAGAAGACTGGAAGAGAGCTAACGTTGTGCCAATATTTTAAAAAGGGAAATGGGATGACCCACGTAATTATAGATCTGTCAGCCTGACATTGGTCCTGGGCAAAACAATTGAATGGCTTATACAGTACTTGATTAATAAAGGATTAAATGAGGGTAATATAATTAATGCAAGTCAACATGCATTTATGGAATATAGAGCCTGTCAAAGTAATTTATCATTTTTGGAGATTACAAGTTTAGTTGATAAAGTTAATAGTGTTGATGTAATATATTTAGACTTCTATAAGGCATGAGAGTTGGTGCTGCATGACATTTTGATTAAAAAAACTAGAACAATACAAATGCTAAGGCACAAAATGAGTTACACCTGGCAAGGGTAATAAAAGACACCAAGAAAAGGTTCTTTAAATGCATTAGGAGCAAGAGAGAGACAAAGGAAGGCATAGGTCCTCTACTTATCAGGGAAGGAGAGCTAATAACTGATGATATCAAGAAAGCTAAGGTACTTAATGCCTATTTTTCTTCAGTCTTCACTAAAAAGGTTAATGATGGCCGATACTCAACACAATTAATATTGACAACCAGAGGGAAGAAATGCAAGCCAGTATAGGGAAAGAACAGATTAAAGACTATTTAGATAAATTAGATGTATTCAAGTCAACAGGGCCTGATGAAATTCAGCCTAGGGTTCTTAAGAAACTAGCTGATGCAACCTTGGCGCCATTAGCAATTATCTTTGAGAACTCCTGGAGGATGGGAGGCTGGAGAAGGGAAAATATAGCACCTATCTTTAAAAGGGGGAACAAGGAGAACCCAGGGAATTATAGACCAGTTGACCTAACTTCAATACCTGGAAGGATATTGGAGCAAAGTATTAAACAATCAATTTGTAAGCACCTGGAGAATAATAGGGTTATAAGGAATAGCATGGATTTGTCAAGAACAAATCATGCCAAACCAACTTAATTTTCTTCTTTGATAGAATTGCTAATCTAATGGATAGAGGGAAGCAGTAGATGTGATATACCTTGGTTTTAGTAAGGCTTTTGACACATTCCGCATGACATTCTAATAAGCAAACTAGAGAAATGTGGTCTAGATGAATTTACTATAAGGTGGGTTCACAACAGGTTGAAAGACCGTACTCAGAGTAGTTATCAATGGTTTGCTGTCAAATTGGAGTCCTGCCGGGATCAGTCCTGGGTCTGGCACTATTCAATATTTTCATTAATGACTTGGATAATAGAGTGGAGAGGATGCTTATAAAATTTGCAGATGACATCAAGCTGGGAGGGGTTGCAAGCACTTTGGATGACAGGTTTAAAATTCAAAATGACCTTGACAAATTGGAGAATTGGTCTGAATTCAACAAGATTAAATTCAACAAAGACAAGTGCAAAGTACTTCACTTAGGAAGGAAATATCAAATGCACAACTACAATATGGGGAATGGCAGGCTAGGTGGTAGTCCTGCTGAAAAGGATCTGGGGGTTATAGTGGACCACAAACTGAATGAGTCATCAATATGATGCAGCTGCAGAAAAGGCTAATATGATTCTGGGGTATATTAACAGGAGTGTTGTATATAAGACACAGGAGGTAATTGTTCCGCTCTACTCAGCCCCGGTGAGGCCCCAGCTGGAGTATTGTATCTAATTATGGGCATCTCAATTTAGGAAGGATGTGGACAAACTGGAAAGAGTCAGAGGAGAGCAACAAAAATGATAAAAGGTTTAGACAACCTGACCTATGAGGAGAGGTTGAAAAAACTGGACATGTTTAGTCTTGAGAAAAGAAAACTGGGGGGCAACCTAGTAATAGTCTTCCAATATGTTAAAAGCTGTTTTAAACAGGCTAGTGATCAGTTGTTCTCAGTGTCCACTGAAAATAGGACAAGAAATGATGGCTTAATCTGCAAGGGAGATTTAGTTTAGATATTAGGAAAAACTTTCCAACTATAAGGGTTGTTAAGCTCTAGAATGGGCTTTCAAGGGAGGTCGTGGAGTCCCCATCATTGGAAGCTTTTAAAAACAAGTTGGACAAACGCTTGTCAGGGATGGTCTTGGTCAGTAGTCCACCAACTGGTCGATCACGATCTCTGGCAGCGTAGCAGGGCTGCCGCTAAGACAGGCTGCTTGCCTGCCCAGGCCCCACGCCGCTACGGAAGCAGCTAGCGTGGCCCCGGGGGCCGGAGAGCAGGAGTCTCCCTCCATGCGCTGCTCCTGCCTGCAAGCACTGCCCCCTCAGCTCCAATTGGTCAGGACTGGAGAGCTGTGGCCAATGGGAGCTGCGGGGGCGGTGCTTGCAGAGAGGGGCAGCGCGTGGAACCATGTGCCCCCCCCCCCATCCCGGAGGTAAGTGCTGCCTGGTGGGAGGCTGCACCCCAGCCCTGAGCCCCCTCCCGGAGCCAGCACCCCATACCCCCTCCTGCACCCCAAGCCCCAGCCCTGACCCCCCTATGCACCCCAACACTCCGGCCCAGCCCTGACCCCCAACCCAGAGACAGCACTCTGTACCCCCTCCTGCACCCAACCCCCTGCCCCAGGCTCAGCGCCCTCTCCCACACAGCGAACCCCAGCCCGGTGAAAGTGAGTGAGGGTGGAGGAGAGCGAGCGACCGGGGGGGGGGGAGGCAACGGATGGAGTGAACAGGGCGGGGCTTTGAGGAAGGGGCAGGGCCTCGGGGAAGGGGCGGGGTAGATACTGGGTTGCCCTTAAATTTTAAAAGTGATCTTGGGCATAAAAAGGTTGGAGACCACTGGTCTAGGTTTACTTGGTCCTACCATAGCACAGAGCTGGACTTGATGACTTCCTAAGGTCCCTTCCAGCCCTATGTTTCTATGATTCTATGAAAATAAACATGGCACACATTAAATGGATTAAAAACTAGCTAACTCACAGATCTGAAAATGTAACTGTAAATGGGGAATTATTGAGCCGATATGTTTTTAGTGAGATCCCACAGGGATCATTTCTTGGGCCTAGCTATTTAACATTTTTATCAATGACCTGGAAGAAAATAAAATCATCTCTATTAAAGTTTACAGATGACACAAAGATTGGGGAGTGGTAAACAATGAAGAAGAGAAAGTAATCTGGATCGCTTGGTAGGTTGGTTTGCATTTTAGTAGGCCACGTGTAAAGTAGTACATCTTGGCACAAAAAATATAGGCCATTCTTATAGGATGAGATCTTTATCCTGGGAAGCAATGTCTGAAAAAGACTGGGTGTCATGGTAGATAATCAACTGATCATGAGCTCCCAATGTAACACTGTGGCCAGAAGGGCTAATGAGATCCTGGGATGCATAAATAGGAGAATATTGAGTGGGACTAGGAAGATTATATTATCTCTGTATTTGGCACTAGTGCAACCACTACTGGAATAATGAGCTCTTCAGTATAGCAGACAAAGATACAATGGCTGGAAGACAAAGGACCAATAACAAGATCCTATGGTTGGAAATTGAAGCTGTTCAAATTCAGAGTGGAATAAGGTGCACATTTTTAATAGTGACAGGTTTCAGAGGGTAGCCGTGTTAGTCTGTATCAGCAAAAACAGCGAGGAGTCCTTGTGGCACCTTAGAGGCTAACAAATTTATTTGGGCATAAGCTTTCGTGGGCTAGAGCCCACTTCATCAGATGCATGAAGTGAAAAATACAGGAGCAGGTATAAATACATGAAAGGATGGGGTTTGCTTTACTAAGTGTGAGGTCAGTCTAACGAGATAAATCAATTAACAGCAAGAATCATAACATTCAAAAACCAGTAGGAGAACACTTCAGTCTCTCTGGTCACTTAATAACAGACCTAAAAGTGGCAATTCTTCAACAAAAAAACTTCAAAAACAGACTGCCATGTGAAACTGCAGAACTGGAATTAATTTGCAAACTGGATACCATCAGATTAAGCCTGAATAAAGACTGGGAATGGTTGGGTCATTACAAAACCTAAACTTAATTTCCCCATTACTAATTTCTCCCTACTGTTACTCACACCTTCTTGTCAACTGTCTGTAATGGGCCACTCTCTTACCACTTCAAAAGTTATTTTTCCTCCCTTGGTATCCTGCTGTTAATTGATTTATCTCGTTAGACTGACCTCACACTTAGTAAAGCAGCCCCCATTCTTTCATGTATTTATACCTGCTTCTGTATTTTTCACTTCATGCATCTGATGAAGTGGGCTCTAGCCCACGAAAGCTTATGCCCAAATAAATTTGTTTGTCTCTAAGGTGCCACAAGGACTTTTTGTTATTTTTAATAGCGAGGGTAATTAACCATTGGAACAATTTACCAAAGTTTGTGGTGGATTGTCCATCACTGTGAATTTTTAAATCATGATTGGATGGTTTTTTTTTTCTAAAAGATAATGCTCTAGTTCAAACAGGAATTAATTCAGGGAAGTCTTATGTCCTCTGTAATACAGGACATCAGACTGGAGGGTCAGAGTGTTCCCTTCTGGCCTTATCTATGAATAGCACTAGTAGAATACAGTTAGATTGCTTGATTTCTCCAGTGCATCTTACAGAATATATAGTTATTGAATGCTACCATAAAGCAACAGAAAAGAAGGGGAGAGTGGTATTGTCAAAACCACTTGTAGATTTGGTCTAACTGTTTCCATTTAAGTCAATGTGAGCATAGCTGCTATTTAATGGGAAGCCAATACAATGTGGAGCACTGGTGTGATGTGCTCTGTGATGTGCACAGTAGGCTGAATGGTCCATCTGAAGCTTCCACGTGTTGCTACACATTCAACTCCAGGTAGAGTGCATTGAGGGAAACACAAATCACACTGGCTAGGTTCACATCCAGTTGGAGGTTACTACTGCTATGTGAGTGTCTAGCAAAAGAAACCTGTTACTGTTACACCTCTTGAGTAGACAGGGGGCATGTTCCTTTAGTGGAAGATCAGAGCAAAAATTTTTCTAGGTCCTTTCCTTGCCTCCAGCACCTCTGTCTTATCCAGACTGAGCTTGAGCCGGATGCTTTTCATTCCAGGTACTTATCTCAGTCACTGAGGCATCAGACTGATGCCACTGCTTGTGTTTAATGATAGCAGGCGGTAGAGCTGGGTGTCAGCATATTGACAGTGAAGCCTTTGGCACCTCATGGTCTGACATAAATGTTGATTGGGAAGGTGGGAGAGGATAAAAGTCTGCAGGGACCCAGCCAAGTAAGAGTTCTGGGCAGGAGGAACAGCTGCCCATCACATTCTGTGGTGATCTGTCTGAGAGCAATGAGTGGAGCCAGCTTAATGCAGTTTTGTTCACTGCTGCCAGGTTTTGTAGGCCAGCCAGAAGTGTCTCATGGCCAATGGTACCAAAAGCTGCTGAGAGATATAATCATATCCGCATTGATGCTGTGCCTCCCCCAGTGGCGATGGTGTGATCATCTGGCAGTGCTTCCTCCATATGATATTCTGGTCAGTTGCCTGACTGAGTCTTGGGTAAAAGCCGTGGTCAAGTGCTTGTTGCTGCCTTCTCAAGAACATTGCTCAGTAAAGAAGGATGAGAAATAGGGAGCCAGTTGGCAAGATTGTATGGGAGATGGCTTCTTGAGCACTGGCAAGTCTATGGTGTGATTTAGAGTTGCTGGTAGGCAGCTTTCTTTGTGAAGTCAGACTGTTTCATTCAGCAAAGGACATAGGTGCTTCTTTCTGGCTTTCATTTACCTCTGTATAAACAAGTTCATTCACTTTTGGCAGCTCCAGTTTCACCCAACACTTTCAGGACATTTGCTTGCTAAGTGGAGCCAAATTGTGTTCAGGCAAGTCTTTGTCACCAGTATATTTGACTTTCCTTGAATCTTGAGAAAATGTCCTGGATTTGGCTGATCTTTTCTGAAAAGTAGGTTGGAAACCTTTAGCAGTAAGAAGTACTTGGGTCCAGGATGAATTAAAACCAGTCTGGTTTGACTAGTAGACTCGCTGTCTTGAATAGTTCCACCGGTTGGGATTTTACAGACTTTAAGGCAGCAAAAAGAAGGATCTCTAGGACTGTCACAGCCGTGGTGCGGGATAGTAGGAACTCTTTGTGCTGCAGTCATTAGTATTCGGTGTGAGTCTTCCAAGATCAAAATTCTAAGCTCTTGTTTCCGTGATTCAACTGATGTAGGTTATCTCTGAACCAAGGTGACTTGTGAAGGCAAGGGGCCTCCAGGACTCTGTGTAACTGTGGGTGTGGATAGCAGCTGATTTTACTGTTTTAGTAGTCCATCAACTCAGCTTTTGCAGCTAAACGCTGTTCAGTGACAGTGTTCTGGAAGCTTGCTGGGTCTTTGAGTCTCTGGGGAAGGGGAACCAACGCCATCATGACCTCCTTCTCTTGGGAGGAAGGGAACGCCTTGACCTCTCTGTGGAGGAGGTATCATCAGACTTGAGTAAGGGTTCCATCACTCCACTCCCAGTATCTGGGACTGGTGGTCTTCTGGGCTTACTATGCTCAGTATGTTCTGTTTGAGGATTCTGAGGGAACTCTAGCATTTTAGTCATGCTTAGAAGCTCCTCAATAATATTACATGGTTACCTGTTGGTTCCTGTTATTATAGTACTGCTGTCCTTATTATTGCTATAATAATTTTTGTATCATTTTTCTGGATTTCTCTTGGAGGGGCACCAGAAATGTGACACTGTTATTTAGCCCAGCAATGGGCAGGGTTCTGTGCATCACATAGTTTCCAGTAGCTGAGAAAGGATAGTGACTTCTTCCTTGAACCTGCCTTCATCAAAGTCCCCAGCTCAGTTTGAGTTGCATGTTTGTCTGATCCTTTTAAGAGTTGGGAATGGGTGTTTTGAAGTCTCATGTCTGTGAACATGAAAGACTTCCTTTCTACTCACTGTGCAAAGGGCAGGGCCATTCCTGTCTCTCTTAATCAAAAGTGTAATCTAAGATCTCACTTCTCATAAGAAATTTATTAAAAAGAAGAAAGAAAAGATGCAGCATTTTTTGTTTGGCTTCACTGCTGGTTTGCTCCCATTTCTGCTTTTGTGCTGCTTTCACCCCTGCCTTCACCAAAAGAGACCCCACCTTTACTCTCCCTACATCTCTGAAACAGACATTAAAAGTTTAATTGCAAACTGTAGAGCTTTGAGAACAAAAATCATTGTATTTGATTCAAGTGAAATATTGATCGTCCTTGAGCTCCAGCACAGCAGATATTGGCAGTGTTTTGTCAGCCCGGGGACCAAGCAGCAAGATCACAGCAAGGAAATAAATATTCCAATTGAAAAGAAAGGCGCTTAGCCAGGAAAATAACTGCCGCATCTCTCCCTCTCCCACAGCTGCTTCACAAGAAACGGTCTGTTGACCTGATGTTAATGTTGCCAGTTTACAGTAGGCAGCATTTCCCTTAAACAAGCAACTGATGCAGTGAAACTAGGGAATCGAGGGGGTGGAGTGCAGATTTGCAAAACATACTGAGAAAATCAGAACATACCTTATGTGTCTGGGGAATAGGAACATGCCTCAGTATGTGAATAACTCTGAAATGTATAGACATATGCTCTCTATTCTCAAGGACTGTGTGTCTTGAATCACACTGAATTATGGTGTCTTCAATAATACGGTAAAGTAAAAATATGTGCACCTACACAGAGACCACTGCATCTGGCCATACAGAGCACCATCTTCCTGTGGAGCACCATCCTTTTGAAAAAGAGGAGTCCATTAAAGAGCTTGATTCAGGCATTTCTTGAACCAGTGTGCACAGAACTAGTAGTTTAATGAATAGACATAATGCAGTTGGTTTTGTCCATCTTCAAGCCACAGGAGATTAATTCTTAATTAGCAGAGATAATATTTTCATATTACTTCAGTTAAAAAGAAAGACCAAGGAAAGAGAAATCCAGAAAGCATTAGCACAGAATTGTTTGTTCATTGGGTTTTTCATTGTCTTCCATGAGACCCATTCAAACTGTCCTCCTCCTTTCTTTTGTTCCCCTCCCACCACATGTTTCCTTCCTCCTTCTCCCCTCACTTCTCTCATTCAGGCCAGGAAAAGCCACCTCCAAAGAACCAATTTAGCATTAACAGAGATTAGCAGCAGTAGTGAGTCCAACATTTGAATAGATTTCATATGTAGGGACAATGGGGAGTTGTATAAATGCAATATGAACTGCCAGCAATTAATAATGTGAATAATTTTCACATACACATTGTGCTTTACAAACATCAATTAATCCTCACAACACCTCTAGTAGCGGGTAAGTGTTTCCATCCCTATTCTGCAGATGAGGGTATTGAGACAGAGATGAAGTGACTTGTTCAGGGCCATGCTGGGGAATCAGAGAAAGGACTAAAACTCAGGAGCTCCTGACTCGCAGTGCCTAGATCATGTTGTGATTCTTCAGATTATTCTGTAATATATCCATATCCTCTCTAGGAGTGCTTTTCATTAACACCTCAAAGCTAGTCACTCAGGAATGAAGAGATTACCTCATCCTATCAATTCCACTCTCCAGATACATGATCAACAAAGATAATACTACCGCTGCTGGAGTTTCTACATGTATTTCATTACTCTATGATAATAGCTACCTACAGTAGTACCACAGATGGGCCTAAGCCAAAATCCTGGTTGTAGACTGCCATGGGGCGCAACACTCACCACTGGACTGGTGCCTTCTCCTGGTCACTCTTGAGATTAGCTCAAGGATGATGCCCTCTGTCCACGGTTTGCACCCCATCACTCTGTCTCTGCTTCCGCCAGCAGCCTCTCCAGGAACTGCCGCGTCCTCTTCATGACTCAGCCCTCCATCCATGTCACCATCTGTGTTTCCCCCTTCCGGGGGTCAGTACCTCGCAGCCCATTCAGCCAGTCACTTCCCTCAGTGGCAAATGGGGGGGACCCAGGCCTGCCTGCTACTCCAGGTCCTGACCCAGGGACACTGTAGTTTGCAGCTACTTGTTGCGTCCCATCCAACTGTTCAAATACATTTCCCTGGGCCACTTGCTCATGGCCCCAACACCTTCTTCACCCTTACTTCAGGGCCTCTGCTACTCAGTCCCAGCTAGAAGCTCCCTCTCACATCCCCAGTCCCTGCCAGCAACTGCTTTGTCCATGGTGCTAGTGCCTCTTTTATCTGCTAGGATCCCAGTCCTTACCCCTGGAGCCCCAGACTGCAGCAGCCTAACTCTGGCCCCATAGCTCCTTTTATGTGAGCCCTGCTAAGCCTGGATTGGTTGCTCTGAATGGTTGTGGCCCACGCAGCCAGTCTAGACCACTCGGAGGACTCACCTCCACTGCTCCCTGCTGGGGTTAACCCCTCCCATGCCAGTGTGGGGTAGACACCCCATCACATAGACACACACCCTAAACAAGAGGGCACTTTGAATCCAGATCCATACCTGGTGACTCTCACCATGTCAGCTTAGTACAGTTAATAACTTCTGTTTAGCTGAAACCTAAGAATGAACTCTTCACACATGGAGTTAATGAGATGACAACACCTACTTGAAATCCAAATGATCCAGCCAAATGAAATAAGATTCCCCATAGAAATGTATAAACTAGTCTCATGAGTGTGAATTTAAGAATTGTAATACAGGAGTAGAGCAATGCTTCATCTAAGCTAATATCCTGCCCCTGACAGTGATCTATGTTAGGTGCCACAGTGAAGGCATAATAGAACTTTGGGGAAATTTCTTCTGGAAAACAGTTGGTAAACATTTATACCCTAAATTACAAGGATTAATAATGCTTATACTTTTTATTTTAGCTAGTAATGCTTCTCTTATCCATGCACGTTTCTATCCTTTTCTTAAATCCTGCTGAATTACAAATCTCAATAGAAGTGAGTCCCACAGATTAATTATTAGAGCTAGCTGGAAAGATTCAGATGAAAAAGTGTTTCACAGAGATGGTTTGATTTCACTGAAGTTCCAACAGAGCTCTACCTGGTTAGCTGCCAGTTTGGCCACCTGGCTCCTCAGCAGCCTGGATTACCAGGGGACACAGTTCCAGGACCACCCAGGAGGACTGCCTCAGAGCCAGGGGGCGCCCTTCCTTTTTGTAGAGAATTTCAAAAATTTGGGGTCATAATCAGAATGAAAACAAATTCAAAATATCAAACTCTTCCGTTAAATGGAATTAACTTTTCTCCGCCAAGCTGTATTATATATTGTGCAAACATAAATAAACAATTCTATTTGATTTTTGTCATCTTGTATTGGTAAATAGTAGTCTCTGACTGTCCTTAATGTCTTATACCTCTGCTTTATCTCCTTTCATTCTTCTCCATTCCACCATAAATAATCCCAATCACTAATTACTGTTTTTGGAGAGAACCCCCTCTCACCTCATCCTATAGTCATTTTTGTATGCCTTCTCTAAACCTTTTCTGTTACCATTCTGCATTTTTATGAGGAGGTCACCAAAGTGTTCAAGGAGAGGATCCCTATCAACTTCTATAATGACTTGATAATATTTTTCACATTCTTCTTCTGTCCTTTTCTTTAATACGCAGTGGCTGACATATTTGCTGTTTTTAATGCCATTTCCCGTTGAGCAGTTGTCATCTTTAAACTGGCTACAATGACTCCTAGTTCTTGTTCCTGAGAGGTTACATTCATTTCAAAATGCATCAGCATGTTAAAAGTCCTTTAAATTGGCATAACAATGTGCATGACATTGCACTTGTCTATATTGAATTTCACCTGCCCAGTGACCTACTTGTTAGGTCCTTCTGGAGTTCCTTAGAATCCTCCACAGTCTTGACTAACTTAAGTAATTTTCTTGTTTCACAATTCTCCCTCTCTTCAAAGTCATTAATGGTACACTGAAGACAATCAGTCTTAGCCCTCTGATTACTGGTGTCTTCCCCAGAACCTCATAGAACTTAGCAGTAGGCCCAGTCTAGAACAATAGTCCATACCCACCTGATATTGGAAGGGGAAGGAAGAGTTTGAAATCCAGACCTAAACATTTCTCAATTTAGAGTCTAATGCTCTAATGCGCTGAGCTAGAACCCCAATTCAAAACACTCCCACGTTCTGTGCCTGGTGAGGAAAGGGGTACTGGGAAGAACAGTCAAATCTAGACTTGGAGTCCTGATCCAAATTTTGCGACTTGCACCTGTGTCTGATGAAAACAGGATGTGCATTTCTTATGGCAGTCTTAGAGAGCAAAACTTTAACTCACAAACTTAGAGCACTGTTCTGTGAGGCACCCCGCTATGGATTTATTTCCATGCTGAGAATTGGCCATCTATTTTTAATCTTTTTTTCCTCATCTTTTTACCAACTTTTAATTTAAGGCAGGACTGTACTTCTCACTGTGCAGTTACTAAGTTTCCATAATAGGCTTTTGTGAGGGACTTTATCGAAAGCCTTTTGATAATCTAAATAAATTATATCCACTATTTGATTAACTCTTTCAGCTGTTCTGTTTCAGCCTTGTATTATAACTGTACTGATTTTTTTCCTCGGGATTTTTTCCCCCCCTATATACTGAACTTGACCAATCAGGTTCAGGAATAGATTTTTTTTTAAAAGGGAAAACATAGCAACGACAGCATGGCAACAGCAGCTGCTGCACAAAAGCAAAATAGAGAAATCGACTTCCGAAACATGAATTCTCTGTTAAATTATTTTTGTTGGTTGGTGAGTGTGTGGGAGGATTATAACTAAATAAGTGAGAAAATAGCTTACAAATAATTCATAAGATACTTAAATTGAGACGACACCTTAATGATTGCAGCTGCCTTCTGGCTAGCCCTTGTGATGTATTAGTGTCCTCACTCTTGAAGATAAAGGTCACATCAGATCTAAGCTCTTGTACATCAGCATGTATGTAGTATTCCATCCAAGAAATAGCATTAAGGAAGCATTAAGGTTGAGTAATCAAGTCAGAAACATACAGTTGTGGTTGAAAGCACAACAATAATTTTGGTCCCTTGTGCTTCTATCTGGAAGAAAAGGCTCTTCCAAACTCTTGGAGGCAGTGTGACCTGATGTGTGACCTTAAGCAGGTCACGTCACCTCTCTGTGCTGCCTTTCACCCTTTGTCATGTAGGCTGTAAGTGCTTCAGGGCAGGGATTGTCTCTTCTTGTGTGTTTGTGCCCTGCCTAGCTCCATGGGGATCCAGTCTCAGCTGGGACTAGGAGGCAGTACTGTAACCAAAAATGATAATTGGGATTTACTGCCAGCCTGTTGTCCAGACTGCAAAATATTTTGCCACCGGCTCCCCGAAGACCTCTAATTCTAGCCATGAGCAGGAGAATTTTTTTAACCTTAACTTTACCAGAAATAACTACTGATGAAGCTTTGAAAAGCAAGCTTCCATTGGCCTGGAGCAGCGAACTGCGGCCAGGGGGAGCCGCGATCGGCCGAACCTGCGGACGCGGCAGGTAAACAAACCGGCCCAGCCCGCCAGGGGCTTTCCCTGCACAAGCGGCGGAACAAGTTTGGGAACCACTGCCCTAGACACCTAAAATCTGTCTATCAGCTTGTCTAGCAGTGGAACAGTCAGTGGTGACAAGACAACAGCTTCTGGATGAACAGGCTGGTTGCTAATCTATACTGAACCAATAGCTAGGATCTCTGGTTAAAACAATATGGTGACCTTTAAAGGGATACGTCATTTTGTCCCCCATTTGTTGCACTCTCCATAGAACCACTACTGAGATCTGAGATTACAACAGGATGCTAACTTCAAAGGGCCGCCCCATGACATGGCTTATATTGTGTAGTTATGTAAAATCTATTAAACATTATTGTTTGCAAAAATTTACATATTATACATTTTTCACAATCCCCTCCAACCCTACCACCCGATAGTTTAGAAAAACTCTGGGCTAGAGGGTAATTCAGGCAACTGGGAGTCAGGAGTTTTGAGTTGTTTCCATGTTTCTACCACTGACTTGCTGTGTGAGCTATGGCAGGTCATTCCATCTCTCTTCGCCTCTGTTTCCCTGTCTGTAGAATAGGACTAATGCTTACCTACCACACAGAAGTGTTTGGGGATAATTAACTAACAGTTATGAAGAGTTTGAGCTCTTCAGCTTACAAGTGTAGAAGTGCAAATTACTGCTATCATAGTTACACTTGCTGTTGTGTGTTAGTTTATTGTTGCAATTTTGGATATACAAAAAGTAGCAAAAGAAGTTATTGGTGCTCTCCAGAGAACATAAAAACAAAGAAACAACCACTAAAGTGTTTTGGTTGCCTCTAAGGCTTTCAGAAATGATGTTAAAAGCAAGCAAGCGAAACATTGGGCTTAAAACAACTTCACTTTTATCTGTAGTACAATTTCTGTTTTAAAATTACTTCCTCTTAACATCTTTGTTTACAAGTCTCAGAGATAGCCCTTACTTTTGTTTTCTCATGTGTGTTTGTCTTTCACTTGGCGTGCACAAAAGATTGAGAGAGAGAGAAGGCATCTATTCATACACATACAAGCACTCCCAACTTGAATTGTAAAATACGATCCAGTTGGTCAGGATGGGATCATGTGATCTAAAACACTACCCTCTCTTAACTGATTTTGTGCACCAAAAACTGACTAACCAGCTGTTTGCTAAGCTCGGGTTAGGTGACCCTGTGACCTTTTATAGACTATCAGCACGTTAGCTCCGTTTCTGATGTATATTTACAGAAAAAACACTATGAATTTGAGATGACTAAACTTATAACAGCATTTGGGTCACACTGCCTTGTTATTCTCTTTGCTTGTGTGTGTGTGTGTGTGTGTGTGTGTGAGAGAGAGAGAGAGAGAGAGAGAATAGGCATAAAGATCATTGTTAGATATATAGCAACAGGAACACTTCCTGGTGCCTTTTGGGGCATGCAAAGGCATTTTTGTTAGCTTTGATTTTTACATGGTGTTTCAATCCTTTAGTGCTGGAGCTGGTGGTTGTAAAGTAAAACTGCTGCCCCACTGTAGGTCTTACTTTTTGGTCTGGAAAAAAAAAATCACAGGAAATTTGTTTGTAATAGGGTTATGTGACCTCTGTTAGCCAATGACGAGACTGGCCAGTGGTGTGGCAACTAGTGAAAAATGGAAAACTATTTTTAAGCTCAACCATTTGATAGCGTTAGGCCATCCAAGGCAGGTAGACTTAGTACAGAGAGAAAGGATGCTATCCAGGTAACTCGCATAGCATCAAAGAAATTAGAGATAGAAGAGGCCTTTTAGGTCAAGATCCCCCTCTGCCAATGCAGGATTTTGTAACAGTGAGGATTGGTCCTAATGGGGTTGGCCAAAATTTCTCATCCCCCACTGTTGTGCACTGTGCTGTGTGCTAGTTAGTTACCATCTCTCACATCAGTAGTGGCTGCATGTGAATGCTGCTGAACGCACAGTTTGTAGAGTGCAGTTTGTACTCCTTTGGGAACAGATATGCTGTATAACTGTAAAATGCTCGAGTCAGTGCAGTGCTGTCCCTTTAAAAGTGTGGGGGAAACATGAATTGTCATGATGCTTCTGGCGGGTAACATTTTGGATTCATTCTTCAGACAGAACAAATCCATGCTGGCACTTTCCAAGTTTAAAAGCTCCATTTTGGGTTAGAGGCCCAATGCTCAAATACTGCATGCTACTGCAGTTGCAAACACAATCTCCCATGGGCGGGGGACAAATGCAAGATGATGGCTTTTGCAGAGCGAGCCCTACCAAACACTCTGCTTTGCTTCTCTGGGTCAAAACCACAGACTGCCCTCTGTGTATGTGTACATTAATAGTTTTGAATGGGAATTAGTCTTAGCCATAAAGTTCACATCCAGATCAGAAAGGGGGTGGGGGTAAAGAGAAGTGGGTTGTAGCCCACGAAAGCTTATGCTCTAATAAATTTGTTAGTCTCTAAGGTGCCACAAGTACTCCTGTTATTTTTCTTTTATTAGTGTCACCTTTTTTATACTCAAGCTTCAATACCATGGTGATGGGGATCACATATGTACATAGATACCATAGTACTGTCCTTAAATTCAATTAGTACATTAATATTCCACATAACGAGCAAGGCAATATACGAGGCCTTTAGTCTGTGGATTTAAAATGTTTGGAAAATGTTATATTTTCCTCCTGTCTATAGCTGATTTGCTGCCAAAAGAAGATCTGGGTCTACAGTTAATTTTAGAAAGGTTAACTCTAGTTACAAAAATAAACCCAAGCATGGAGAGATGAAAACCAGATGGATGGGGAATAATGGGCTCCTGGTCTGCAGAAGTCATCGTAGAAGCCGATTTGACAGATAAACATGCAAAATATATCCCTTTTTTCATTTAACACTATGCAAAGGGGGTGATGTGCTCTGAAAGCTCAAGTTCTCCTCAAATGACCTTGCCACCTTTACAGCATATGCCACTCCGTCCTCCAAGAGGCAATAGAATGTATATATGTAGATTTGTAGATTGCTAGTGGGTTTTCGGGAAGATTGCTGAAAGACTTGGCACAGGGAAAGGGCAGATTTTAAAGAGCTCCGAGGGCTGGAGAGATTGCTGTTTGAGCGGCTTGGCTGCCTCGAGGTCATTGCTAATTAGTTGCATGTTGCTTAAAGAACTGAACATTAAATTTTAATGCTGGTATGAAAACAGCCACCAATCACGCTGTCTCCCCTTTGTGTCCATGCTGCTGCTTGCTTTGCTGTGGCATCTGGAACAGAGAATAAAGTCACACCAGGGAAGGGAACAGAGCTACCTTAAAGTGTGTTTAAGAACACCGAGGTAGTATCGGCGCTCAGATGACAGAGGCTGTAGCATGACAGCTGTTACTGAATCGTGCATACAGGCCCGCTGGCAAAAGGCATCAATTTGTATGATATCTGGGTGTCTTTTCTTCTGTTTTCATAATTGCCGAGATGATGTCTGCATAAATCTTCTCCTCACTGCACCTCCAGCTACAGGAGCTGAGTGGAGGGTGGCAGACTGTCTGTGGAGAAACACCAGCATTGAGGGAGAGTTAATGAAATGTATGTCAGCCAGAAAGGCTTCCTACCAAAGAGGGTGAAGAGCACAGGCAGATTCTTCGGAGTCTGCTGTAATCACATGAATGCCTGAGAACCGGCAGTGCTGTCCTCCCAAGTCCTTCATTGGTTAGGGACCAAGGACAGTACAAGGAGCCTCTTTGGGTATGTCTACACTTCAAGCTGGGGTATGATTTCCAGTTCAAGGCGACATGCCCATGCTAGTTTTGATCAAGCTTGTGTGCAAACAATACAGTATAGCCATGGCAACACGAGCAGCGAGAGGGGCTAGCTGCCCCGAGTACGTGCCTATGGCCTGGGATGGGCAGTTAGCTCCTCACACTGCTGTGCCTATGCTCTATTTTTAACACACTAGCTCGAAGAGTAGGCATACCCTTTAAGGGAACTTCAGTAAATCTACCTCGGCCCTAACCTGTGTGGGCATCTTTCCAAGGGATGAAATGAAATTTACTTTCCATTTGCGTTCAGTGTTGGGCTTCTCCTGCTATTCCTTCAGAGATTTAACTTCAACTCTTGTTGGGCGGGTGAGATGGGAATTCAACTGCTCTTCAGTCAGCCATGGGCTTCCTTCCATACGTAACTGATCTTAGGTGTATGCTGGAGGAGCCACTGCCTACTGGGTGATAAGGGAATTCCCTCTCTTTGTATTACAGATTCACAGAATCTGTGCTACACCCCAGCTATTAAACAGTCTCTTGGAGGAACCCCTTCAGCTTTATGCAGTGAGTTCTTCCCAGCGAGTCCAAGTGAGATAACTGCTGGTTATAGGCTTGTACACTCTTCAAGGACCGATGCATCTCAGCATGTATTTGCAGTGACACCAGACAGTCTATTCAAAACAGTAGGTTTATTAGTCAACTGGAACAGCCTCCGAAGTCCTTAGCACAGAGAAGTGAAGGTCAAAATAACAGTCCATCTGGCCAAGCCAAAGCAATCCACCAGCCAAGCTGTAATGGATTTCATTTCAGGCTCTGGCTGTCTCTGAACCCTTAGTCCGTTCCAGATGAGAGAAACCAGTTTCTTTTAGAAGCCCAGTCTTTATCCCTTGCTGGTCACCTCCCAGTCCTTTGTCTCCAGGCAAGGCTATGCTGAGTTCACAACCCCACCTGTTGGAGCTTACTGCTGTTGAGTGTTGATTGTTCATTTGTTGGGGCTTCTGTTGTCCATCTGGACCCTCTGTTGATCTGGGTTGGTTTCAGCCAGTTCCTTAGTGACCCATTTGTTGTGGCCCAGACAGCAAGGTGACACACCTCATGTACTGCATGCACTGCCTCCAAGAGCAGACTTAAACCTTTTTCCTGCACTAGGTAGCAATGCAAAGTACAGGGGGAAACTGAGGAACATATAGGAGTCATAAAAATATTGCAGAAAATTCCCACTTCCTCACAGTTTAACTCTAGGCTTCCCAGTACAAGCCCATTCATTTCAGGTCTGACTTTGAGAAAACATACAGTAACTCCTCGCTTAACGTTGTAGTTATGTTCCTGAAAAATGAGAAACGATGTTAAGCGAATCCAATTTCACCATAAGAATTAATGTAAATGGGAGGGCGGGGGGTAGGTTCCAGGAAAAAAAAAATTCACCAGACAAAAGACTATATACACACAGTATAAGTTTTAAACAAACAATTTAATACTGTACACAGCAATGATGACTGTGAAGCTTGGTTGAGGTGGTGAAGTCAGAGGGTGAAAGAGGGTGGGATATTTCCCAGGGAATGCCTTACTGCTAAATGATGAACTAGCACTTGGCTGAGCACTCAAGGGTTAACACATTGTTGTTAACAGTAGCAGGGCCGGCGCAACCCATTAGGCGGTCGCCTAGGGCGCTAATATTTGGGGGGCGGCGACCGCGGCGGCTGGATCTTCGGCTGCCCTGGTCGTTGGCGGTATTTCGGGGGCGGGACCTTCTGCCACCTCTGTCGGGGGTGGCATTTCGGGGGCGGGACCTTCCGCCACCTCTGTCGGGGGCGGCATTTCGGGGGTGGGACCTTCCGCTGCCTAGGGCGGCAAAAAAGCTGGCGGTGCTCCTGAACAGTAGCCTCACACTGTATAAGGCAGCATAAATGGAGGGAGGAGAGACAGCATGGCACACAGAAACAGAGACACACATCGTGTGTGTGTGTGTGTGTGAGAGAGAGAGATGCACATTGCCTCTTTAAGGACACTGACCCCACTCTAAGTACATTGCCTTTTTAAGTAGATCAGCAAGTTGAGACAGCAGCTGCTGCCGGCTCCCTCCGTCCTGAGCCCTGTCATCTACCCCTCCCCCCCCCCTGCTGCTCTATAGAGATGGGGTAAGCGGGGGGCAGGAGCGGGGGGGGACACACCCTGACAGCCCCCTCCCCCTTACCTCCCTCTGCACAGCAAGCAGGAGGCTCCCGGGAGCAGCTCCAAGGCAGAGGGCAGGGGCAGCACATGGCAGTGGGCGGGGGGACAGCTGAACTGCCTGGCAATTGATAGCCTGCTGGGCGGCTGCCACACAGAGAACTTAGGGGAGCGGGGAGCTGATATGGGGGCTGCCGGTCCACCCTGGTTCCAAGCCCCCACCAGCTAGCTGCAATGAGCTGCTCTTCCTGCAAGCGGTAGACAAAGCAGGCGGCTGCCAAACAATGTTAGAAGGGAGCATTGCGCAACTTTAAACAAGCATGATCTCTAATTTATCAGCAGCATAACAATGAAACAACGTTAACCGGGATGACTTTAAGTGAGGAGTTACTGTACTGTATTTTGGGTGGCAAGTTAATTGATCTGCTTAGTGTCCCAGTCCCCAGTTTCTACTGTGCTTGGATTTGCCAGTCTTGGTGAATCATGTCATGAGTAGAGTCACTACTAACACCAACCCCATGTGTTCAAAAACCATGAGATTGGATTAAAAGTACTGAGTGTGTGTGTGTGTGTGTGTGTGTGTTGGGGAGGGGGGTTATTTACGTTCTGGTTTGTGACATTTTAGGAGCAAGCCACCTGCCCCCAAAGTGTGTGTGAGCTTTTCAGGGTCAAAATCCAGCCTCAAATACATATGCAAAACTGAGTCCTCATTGGCTGCTCAGAGTCCCTCTCCCCTTCCCCTCTGCTACCCGCGGGTGGAGGAGCTGTTATTCTATCCCTCTTCCTCTCCCTGCCACTATCTTCTTCACTCCCTCAGTCTCCTCTGCACCACGTTGGTTTCCCTCTGGCTCCTCACACGACATCATCCCTTTAGTCTCCTGCTCCCCCCCATTCTCCTGCTCCCTCCTCAGTCTCCCCATGCATCCTTTTGTAGTGTCACCACTGCTCTCACATTCTCTGTGTCCTATTGGGGTGTCCTGTCTAGCCCCTCCAACCATGGATTGGCAGCCATTTTGCCTCTGGGCATGTCTTTGGTCTCATTGAAAAGGGGGAGGTGGCAGTCTTCTTTATTAGTGATAGTCTCACTGCCTCATGCAGATAGAGTGTAGTGAAATGGCAGCCATCTTGACTGGAGAGGGTGGACGTTTTGAATAAGGTGGACGTTTCGAATAAGTTGTGAGTTGGTGGCTCTTAGTTGTTTTCATGAAACAGGTTAAAAAAAAATCAGAATTTCTAAATTCACAATAAAATGATGAGAGTTGACAACACTGAGCCACAGAAGTTTCAAGAGTAACTGAGGTTACTCTGATGCCAAAATGAAAACTTAGCAATGGTAGACAGCGATTATATAGGAGTCATAAAGCACCAAGATTCAATTCTATGCAAGGACAACTGGTGACAGGTTGAAGTCTGATATTTCATGCCCGGAGCCTCAGAGAGGGTCAGACTCTGAGGCTTTTTTATATCTTCGTGTGGCTATATTTTTCTTTCTCCTCTTTGAACAGTGATTTTACTCTGGGTAGTACAGAATGTGCTGCTCTGCAGTGATTGCATACAAGGGACTACGGGCGTACCATTGCTTTTCTTGATTTTGGGTTTAAACCCAAATTTTGCCCAGGGAGCCAGATTACAACTAAATAAGAACTAGAAGAGGGTAATGAATAAACTTGATGCAAATTACTGATGTAATCTGCCGTCTGGCCCATATGTTACTTCGCCCTGCACAAACCCTACACTGCTTGGATGGATAGGAGCAGGCATACTTTTTATACACCACCCAATCCCATGGTCAAACTCCTAAGGTCTAATATCTGATTGTAGTTAAGTTAATCACAATGGGTTCCCTAGGACAGTGATGGTCACAACATCTTTTGGTTCAGTTCTCTATCCTTTCCCCTTCCCTGCTCATGACAACACATCCATAAGGCTACCAAGGAGATGAGAAAGATAAACGTATTAATCACACACTGGTGTCTGCTGGATAGTAAAGTAACAGTCGCTCCAGTGAGACATGCCTCACAGGCATCTCATATAATCTGCTCATTTAACCATTCCTAGCCCCTCTCTCCCCTGATGTGCAGTCACCCACTGTCTCTGGCAAAGAGAAAAGCCCATCTCCTGAAACGAGAGGAATTTGTTTTTCAGCTGGTAACTAGTGAATCCTGAAGTCTGCACGACCCCCTTGCTCCCTGAGTCACATTTGTCACTGCAGCCACAGGCTTGTGTCTATTTTTCTGCCTATTTGTTATAATTTGGAGAAGGGAAAATAAGGAAACTAGAGGCCCCTGGCAGGAACACAATGCAGAGAGACTGAGCTGAAGAGTGGTGAGTGTCTGTGGAATCAGTGTTAGCACTCAGTGAGTAGTGAAGATGCAGGCAACGTCTTTCTCATTGGTGAGAGTCGTATACTTTCTCTTGAAGCTCAGCAGTTCATTGCACCAGCAGCAAGGTAGTTTATGAAATGTTTCCATATAAATTCACCTTAATACCACTTCCGTCTCTTGCGCTCACACAATATTTTGCAAGCTTTGTTCTACATGTTCTCTCACTTGTTTTAGCATTCAGAACTACAGTTCAGAACAGAATTAAATGGCTCCCTGTTACAGGAAGCAGCAAGCACAGAGACCTATTAATCAGAGCCTATACAGATCATCCTAGTCCACCTTCTTCTTTCTCAGTTGTTAACCTCGTTGTTCCTGGAAGAAGGTATCCTCTTTCCCTTTTTCCTTCCAATTCTCCCAGTGAGGAAGAGAAGAACTTGAAAAATGAATCTGTCTGTTACTGTAGCTAGTTCCTCTTCTAAACTGGGGACTCTCAGTTCTGTTCCAGGCCCTATCACCTCCCTCAAGTTGTCTGCAGTACGGGGTCCATGCTGGTTTTTGGTCTTCTCATAGTGTGCCTTTTGGGGAGCCAGGTGCTGGCTGGCTGGAATTGCAGCCACATTTCTGTCTTAGTCCAGAACCTCATGCTCTGATTTTATCAGAAAGGATGGAGAATCTTATCACTAGTCTCCAGAATACCTTTGGACGGGAGATCTCAGTAGGAGAGTCCACGGCTGCTATTTTCCTTTATTTACATGGAGAGGAGAAATGTAAATTTAGCTAAACAATAGCCCCTAGCATTGCAGTGTAAAAGTGCAGAGTCATTTTAGAGGAAGTAACAAGAGATTTTTCTGTGTCTAATTTGTCTGTCCTACAGTGGGTTGGCATTCCACTTTACAGAGCACATGTGGTAGAGGCTGTTAATGCTTGTTAACCATTCACTCCGCCTTCATAGCTTGTTAGCTATTCACTCCGCAGTCTGACCGTTCCGATATGGTCACTGCACAGGTGGTCAGGAAGTTGCAGCGTGGACATCCTAGCAGTCCAGATATTCAGAAGCTTTTCTTTGACACCATTCATGTTAGGACATGTATGTCCATTTCTCTGTAGGTGTAGTACCAATGGCTGAGAGGTTAGTACCTCTTCCTTGCTTCTAGAACTAAGATACTGTAGCAGCATTGATTTTTTTAAAGGTATCGAACTCTTTACCAAAGGACAAGGAGGAATTTGGTTCAAAGACATAAGTCCCACGTTTGGGATTTTTATTGGTTGGTATTTGAAAAAAATCTGTGGATTCCAAACCTTATTCTCTTAAGCACTCATTTTCTTTTTTGATGGAAGACATTTTTTAATACCTCAGAGGTAGGTCCAAACGTCAGCTATTTCTACTAGCCAGAGGTCTGGTAGGAAGTTATAACATAGAATCTTATGCTTAGCCTTGCTGGGTACGTCTCCACTGCAATAAAAGACCTGCAGCATGGCCACGGCTGGCCCTGGTCATCTGAGTTAGGGTCATGGGGCTCGGGCTACGAGGCTATAAAATTACAGTGTAGACGTTCTACAGAGCCTGAGCTCCAGCCCAAGCCCAAACATCTACATTGCAATTTTTAGCCCCGCAGCGTGAGCACAGGTCAGCTGACACAGTCTCTGAGACTCCGTGCCGCAGGTTTTTTATTGCAGTGTAGGCATACCTGTAGGCTACCAAGAGGATTTTGTTTAGGGGATGTCCCCTGGGTGTATTTTTATCTCATTAGAATATGGTATTTGTCTCTTCCTATCCTAAACTGTTGTGTAGTGTTTCTATGTGCCATTAAATAGTTGCCAAATTCCACCCCAGAGGTGGCTGCCTCAGTGGTGGGGTGAGGTTGTGAAAATAATAGTTTGTAAGTACATCCTTCAGGATCAAAGGTGCTATCTGAATAAACGAATGCAAGAAATCAGTAGTACTTATCAAAGTACTTAAAGCCTGAGACCTTTCCTCTCATTTTTAGGGTGTCACTTTTTACTATCTAAACAGCAGCAATTTGTGGGAGACCTCATGACAGAAGAAAAGTCATCCATCACACACTTTTTCTCTCCCCAGGACTAACATCCACTGGTTTACTCCCCAGGAGAGAAGTGGATACAGTTTGACAAATGTTGGTATTCGTGTTTAAATGTCCCTTTTTGCCATCTCCTGGGGCCTGTGCAGATAAGTCAAAGCGCGTGGTTGTGTGAAGGAACTTGCCCATGTGCAGCGCTCCACTTACTTGTTTCCTTTGACACTGAGTTAGTGTAATAGCCGGTGCTCAGTCAGTTTTATCACTTGTGTATATAAAACCTGGGTCATGTTCCAGATTAAAGATGGAAGTGTGTCAGCTAGATGCCTGTACTGAAGAGACAGGAGTTGTGGTTCATCTCAATATTGAATAATAAGCAAGAGACAGGAAGTGTTTGTCATAAATCTTGACATGTGCATGGGGTTGTTCCTCCCTCACCCTACCCCAGTATTCAATTTTCATCCTGGGATTGCCAGGCACTTGGTCCTCTTCGCTCAGCAGTTAAGAGCAGCTTTTTCATTACGTTCCCTGGAAGGCACTTTATAGAGACGTCCGTCCCCCTCTGCCTCATAAATCCACTTTATATTTCAGGCTTGCAACATGGGGATCAGAGGTCTTTGGCAAGAAGCAATTATTATAAAGAACCAGTTCTCCCTCTTTTAGGTTACAAAGAGAATATTATGGGGAAAGGGAATTTAGCTGAAGACAAGGAGAGGTCATTTTTGTGAAAGGCAGTGTTCCCTGATTGATGGACAACCACACAGCCTTATTAATGCTCGGTCGTTAAGCGTCCCGTAGGGCATGCTAGCATGATGTCACAGGCTAACAAAACCTGCTGGTTACTACAAAAATAAACGAACAGAAGCAATAGACTGGGAGTTCAATAAACTCATAAATATTTCCAGGCACAACCACATCTTGTGGGCAAATTTGTTTTTTGTTTTTTTTAATATTTCTATCATTTTAAATGAACAGCCTCTAATTACAGTGATTTGCTAGCTACCTGGGGACCTGATATTTGAGCAGGGTGTAATGCTTATGAGAGATTGATTAGTGAAGCATAATTCAATTGGGGGATTTTGATAATGATATCGCCACCCAAGAGAGCCAAGTCTGAGCAATTATACGGATCCTCAGAACCCTCCTGATTGAATTGTATAACTTCACTAGTCAGTCTCCCTGTCAACGCCCCCCCACCTCTGTGTGTCTCCATCCTTTAAGCTTTGAAGAGATCTTCTAGAGGCCTGTTTAAAGGGAAAAAGATACTTAGCAAGAATTACCCTCTCTACAGAGTAATCTCATGGTGCAGACACTAAAGAGAAGGCTGTAGTGCACCAACTCCAGGGAGAAAAATGTGGCCATTAAATCCTATCTCTATATCCCACCCTGCCCTGGCCTGAATTTACAACATCAGCCCTAGCTTTGAAGGAGGAATTGATTGTGGTATTTTTAGCTGAGCAGTCAGACTTTGCAAATACTTTTATTTGTGTGTGTTCCTTTGGGAGTATGTGTGCGCGCACACAGACTCTTATACATGAGCTTTGTTTTCAATGTGTACTCTTTGCTGGGCATTGGAAGCCCGAGAACAGGCTTAGGGCCCTCTCTGAGGCTGTACTGCCTCTCTCTCTGACAGCTGCGCGTGGACACTAGGCCTTTGACATTTAGAAAAATCTCAGAATCTAAAGCAAGAGGCAGGAAAAAAAAATATTTTCTTGTTTAAAGGTCAGAGCCGACTGCTTTAAAAAATGGTTTTAAAATTGGTTTGTTGGACTGTGACAAGATTTAACCATACTAATGGATGGAGAGAACATGTGATCTGGGGTAGGCAGAAAAAGAGAAACCCTGCAGTAGACTGGCTGAGGAAGCTATTAAAAGTAAGTCATGCAAACTAAAGAACTTGAATTAGGGTTTTTTTATGGCTGACAAGAGAGCAGGTGTCGTGTCCAGCTAGGGAGCTGGCATGCAGGTTGTGCAGTGGGCTATGATAACACTGCTGAGTGATGCGGTATTAGGTGGGGTAAGAACGTTGCAGAGTTCCTAAGAGATACCCAGGTCGGTGCCAGAGGAGTTTTATAAAGTGAAAAGAGTGCCACAGAGCCCTGATTAAAGGAGGCTAGGTCGTGTGGGGCTCCTCGGCTTAGACACAGCAGAGCTGGGGCCTAGACGTATGAAAGGTAGTGCAGCAGGAGCAGGGGCGGCTCTGTTTTTTGCCACCCCAAGCGTGGCAGTCAGGCGGCCTTCGGCGGCGTTTCTGCAGGTGATCTGCTGGTCCCGCGCCTTCGGCTTACCTGCCGCCAAACCCGCGGGACCGGCGGACCTCCCGCAGGCATGCCGCCGAAGGCTGTCTGATTGCCGCCCTCACGGCGACTGGCACGCCGCCCCCCGCTTGCAGCGCTTGCTTCGCTGGTGCCTGGAGCCGCCCCTGAGTAGGAGGTTCCATCTTGTGAGGAGTGTGTTGCAGGAGCCGAAGGGTCAAAGTTCATACAGTGAATAAAAACGCCTTTGGAGCAAGGAGGTATCAGCAGATGAGTAAGGTACTAGGGGGTGAGGAGAGCAGTGCAGGTGTCTTGGTGGATGAGTCCATAGCACAAGAGGGAACGTGTCCTGGGCTGAAGAGAACGGTATGGAGAGCCATGGGTATTAGGCTTCAGAGTCCTGCCCCCTGCCACATACAGGATTGTTCCCTGCAATGTATTCAGAGTCTTGGTGCGTTAGGAGATCACACAGCAGGTGATCCCATAGAGCGAGAAGAGCAATGCAGACATCTTAGCAGATGAGATGGAGCAGCCCCAGTAGCTTCCCTGAGTAAATGTCACTGGGGCAACAGGTTACTTGTTCATTAAAGCACCTAATAAAACGTAGCCTTGAAAATAAAGGCGCCCCATTCACTTTGGAGTATTGCAGAGTTTCATCTGCACAATAATAGCTTATGCTCTAATAAATTTGTTAGTCTCTAAGGTGCCACAAGTACTCCTGTTATTTTTGCGGATACAGACTAACACGGCTGCTACTCTGAAACCTGCACAATAATAAAGTTCCTCACTGTGTCAAGGGGGTAGAGAGTCACTCTGCCAATCCAGTTCAAGCAGCACATCCTCTTAGGCCTTAACCCTTTGTATGAAAACCGTCACACTGCGAGGACCCGGTAGCACACGCTGCATACACGCGTCTGAATGCTCAGAAGTGTGTTCCTCCTACATCGTGCATCTATTATGTACATCACCCATGGATAGAGCAGTGGATTTTCATATGAAAAGGAGGTGATTGCCCCACTTTGTGGTGAAATCCTGAATTGTATCAAACATCATGATGGGATTGTCTCCTCTTCTCCCTTTCCCCCACCCTTGTTCTTCCCTGCTGCTTCTCCCGCCAGCCAACCTTCTTCTTCTGGGGCCTCTGTAGCCCAGCTTCCCTCTCCCCTCCCTCCTTCTCTTCACAGCATTCCAGGGGTGCAGCTTAGGCAGAGGGCAGTGATGTGTTTAAGGGTCATTCATTTGTCAGACTTTCCCACTGCAAGGTGGGAAACTGAGGCAGAGGACACTGCCCAACACACTATGGGGTCGGATTTGTTTATGGTCTCAAGCTTTTGAATGTGCTTGTGGTGTTTGCCCAAACAATGCTTGGCTCCCTTTCCCATGTGTTGGCCAGCATTCTGTCACTTTGTCTGACCCATGTGTTGTGTGACCTCTTGCCGCCAGCTGGTTGGTCTACTAAGAACCGATGACAGTTCACACCAAGTTTCACTCTATAGATTTTTGTACATTATTTTAATTTTCTAGTTGCAAAAGTGTTCCTGGGGACAGGGGGAGTGTGAATTGCTGTCTCTGTCCCACACATCCGTCCGAACCATTTGAGTGTCTTGTAAACAGCCAAACAAAATGTTATCAGACCTTTAACATCATCATCACCAGGCTGGAGAGAGAAATTTTAGCCCAGAAGATCACTTTTTGGGAAAGTTTATAAGTAACAAAGGCTGAGACAGAAAGTGTAATCTCGACCATACCTATACCAACACTGGCACAGTCTGAACCCATGTATATGTCCTGCTGAAGTGACAACAACAAGCGGTCCTCCTTTGTTCTTCACATGTCGCTGCATCACTTACAAACACCAGCATGGTCCTGGCAACTGCCAGGGGTGACGTCCTAACAAGGAGACACTTTACTTTTTGCAGCATCTAGTGTCCCTAGGTGTTGTGAGCATAGTCTGCTTTAGATCATTATTGTGATGCGTGAGGGTGATCCCTGCTGGAGGTGAGAGGAGCTAATGTTTGCTTTCCTGTGATGCTCACGGTTACAGAGAGACTCTTAGCCTCGCTGTAAGTGCAGCGATTGAATGCATACAGGCATTGCTCTTTTTCCAGGCCTGCAGCAAGACTGATCATCCTGGCATTCATGAGAGGAGTGGGGTGGGAGAGGCTACTCTGCTCCTACCTACCCTTCTCCACTTTCTGTGCCTTTCCGAATGCCAAAATAAATCTGCAGTTTGAAACACAGATATTGACTGAAGTGTTTGGCTGCAGATGGAGTGAGCAGAGTGCGAGACAAATAGAAAGTTTATCCTGTGACTGAAAGGGAGCCAGCAGCTCCCTCGCTGGGCTGCTCACCTCTCTCGGGCATTCACTTTCCATGATTAGCTTTAGATCCCACTCAAGCCTTCATCTCCTGCACAGACAGATAAATAGAGTGGAACAAATGGAAAGGGCACACAAGTTCCAAGGTACCTGGTTCTCTTAAAGGACTGAGTGCTGACACAAGGCTTTATCTGTAATGCAAGTCTCTGCCTTAAAAAAATATATAAAAAACTATAAAGCCTTGAATAATTTACCAATTTCCAGGGTTAAAAGGAAGATTTATGATGTTTTCTTCTGACTGGGAACAGCTAATCTTGTCGCTTATGGAAAAGCAATTGTACTAAAGACTCCTTTCTCTGAGGAGGTTGAAAAGCGACTGCTGGAAGTTCATGTCGCCGCATAGTAGACGGATCCCACTTGTCCCGTTCATACAACATGGCCAAAAAGCTGCTTCTGATTTTGTAATCACTCAATAGGGCAATGCACCCTAGAAGTACAAAGCATAGTGGGGTTCTTGGAACTCCTAGCCTGGGTCATGCACATACCAGTACATAGTAGAGGGTGTTTTGCCCCATTTAAATTGCTTTCCTGAGAAAGATCCTTTATATTTCTGAACGCAGAATGGAGTGATAATGGAAACAGGCCAAAACTGAAATGTCTGTTCCCCAAAATGTTGGTGGGTTGGATAAAATAGAACCTGGATCTGAACCGCCCTGGCTTTGGTTTTGCAAACCCTAAACAAGCCACCTTGATTTGCCCATTAACCAAAAGTGAAAAAACTAGGCCCATAACTTAGGTATCATCTTTGACTCGGCCCTTTCAGTGGACCCACATATTCAGTCCAACTTTAAGTCATGCTGCTTTTTCTTACACGTCTCTAAAAGTAACAACATGCTAACCATACGACTGTGAATAAGACATTTTCGTGGTTTTGGTCCCAGATTAGATTGAGCTGATTTTTAAAGACACATTAGACATTTTTTTCCTCCCATCTGCCATCACTACTGAGCAGATTTAAGGTTCTTTAGGTCCCCTAACTATGCATTTCCTTACCTGACCATATTTGGCCTTTTTTTTTTTTAAAGTTTGGTTTTAACTCTGAATCTCCTGGCTTTTTAATGCTTGATTTGATAATTACATTCCTGTAATGTATTTTACCCTAAATTACTGACGTACTCTCAGCCTCAACGCTATCATAACAGTGTTTTTGTCTGGCAATTTTGCAAAATTCAACTCAGCCTTGACTATAAAGACAAAACTGGTGCCTCCATAATATTTGGACCTTCCTCTCACCAGCCTAAACTTTAGTGTTTCAGGTCACATAGAACCAGATCCAACACCCATGGGCTTGGATTTGCAAAACCAAAATCTGGCCGCCTCGGCACATCTCTGATTGATAGCATCTGGCCTATGGTCTAATTCAAGGCTGTGTGAGAGCTCCACACTGTGCCTGGGCTTGTGCATAGATTGCAAATGCATATCCCTCACTGACCTAGTTCCCTTTCTCCCTGTCATTTGCCAGTTTTTCATCTTTCCCAGTCAGTCTCTTCAATTTGTCCCTGTCTGGCCCAGTTTCACAATGGATGCTCAGAAAGCAAGGCGGGTGGCTCCACTAAACAAAGGATTACGGCTCTAAACTTCACCATCTGGAGTAGTTCATAAAGAGAAATGAACATTAAGCTGAACTGAAGTGGAAGAGCTTTAAACAAACTCTTAATTTACTTTTCCACTATAAAATCTTGTTTAAATCCCCTCCCCGGCATTGATGTGACAGGGGCTTCCTCTGTGCCTTGCACGCTTCACAATCAGAAGTGACATTTACATGAGAAGTTCATAATGAAATTAATCCTGACTCCTGAAGACATGAAATTGGAAACAAACAGATCCCCGGGGCCTTTGGTGCTTCCCTGACATTATTGCTGCCCTTCTAGCAGGCGAAGATACATGCTGCCTGCGCGCACAAACACCCACAGCTCAGGTCATCGATATCCCTTTTGAGAGAGGGCGGTTCCACCTGAGCTGCTTCAGGGTTTCCCTTCTGCTGCATGGACTGTGGATAGGGAACGTCCTGTTACTGAAGCAGGTTGGACTGTTAGGCCGTGCTTGTGTTGCCTCTTGCTTTGCTTCGTTAAGGGGGTAGATGCGGAGCAGTGATCATTCCCGAAAGGGAAATGTCTGGGGAGAAAAAGTTGAATTTCCGTTGTGATAGTTTTGCTGGTTTATTAATAAACAAGCAGATTTTGTGCCGCCTGTGGCATGAGGGGCTCTCAAAACATCCTTTGGCTCCTCTTGCATTTTGCTTCTTTATCCTTTTTATAACCTGTGTTATGACGAGAGGAGATTTTCCCCGTGTATTGGGATTCCACCCTTTTATGTGTGTGTGTCTGGAATAATTTCTCCCATCAGCAAAGCACCTGGGTATGTGAAGCAGGGCTGTCTATACTGTGATAAATAACTCACAGCACCGAGTCTCAGAGCCCAGGCGCTTGGGTTGCAGGCAGGCCCGGCTCTGGCTTTTTGGCCGCCCCAAGCAAAACCGGGGCGGCCAGAATGGCAAAGCAAAAAAAAAAAAAAACCTCCAGCGCGGCCGGAGCCAGGGTGCAGGGAGACTCCCTGCACTGCAGATGTGCCCCGGCTAGCGGGGGTAGGGAGAGAGAAGGGGGGCGGCCAGAGCTTCAGCGGGGTGCTGCCACGCGGCCCCGCCGCCTGCCGGGAGGGCTCTGCGCTGCTCCGGTCGGCTAAGAGAGAAGGACGCGGGCTGCCCTGCCGGGCTTGCTGCAGGGCGCTCCCGTCCTCCACGGCGCCGCCCCCTACAGGGCGGCCAGAGCGGAACACCACCCAAAAAAAAAAAATGCGGCCGTGCCGCCCTAGGATTGGGCGGAATGCCGCCTCCTACAAGCTGCCGCCCCAAGCACCAGCTTGCTCGGCTGGTGCCTGGAGCCGGCCCTGGTTGCAGGGCTATAAAATTGCAGCGTAAACGTTCGGGCTCAGGCTGGAGCCCTGGCTCTGAGACCCCACTAGTTGGCCGGGGGAGGGTCTCAGAGCACGGGCTCAAGCCCAAGTCTGAATGTAGACACTGCAATTTTATAGCTCCACAGCCCAAGCCAGCTGACCCAGGCCAGCTACAGCCATGCTCTCAGTCTGTTATCGCAGTGTAGACATACCCGAACTAAGGGGGCTAGTTAAAGGTAGATCATTGGCTCATTTAAAGGGAATGTTCATTGAAAACATGTCTCCTTATCCTCCAAGAGAGGAGGGGCTTAAGGGCTTTGATTCTTACTGGAGAAAGAGCTCTTTGAATATTTCCTGCCTCCCAAGACCAGGCTATTCAAAGATTTCTCTTCTAAAGCATCCCTGGTTCTGTATTTTCTGCTGTGACTGCATATGTTAATTGTTCAGACCCTTTAAAGTTTGTTTTCAAGATATTTTAAACATTCTCCCTACTGCCTTATAATTCATTATTCATTTGAGGCTCACATGGGGGGTATTGTTCAGAGATTTTGGAAATGCAGAACTTAATAATGGTCCAATTAAATCATGTGTTGAACACCTGCTCTGCAGTAGATAACGTTACTTTGATTAGAATAAGATGCACGCTGAAGGAGACTCCATAGCGAGAGTGCTAGAATTCGTCAGCATTTGGCATGAAATAAAACCCTACTGTATTAACAATTTCTTTTCCTTTTCCCCTCCCTCCACCTCTTCCTTCTCCCCTCAGGCCTCCAGCTCTTCTGGTGGGAAGATGCAACTTCTGGAAACTGAATTCTCTCTCACAATCCGTGAGCTCATTGACCTGCACCTGCTGCACCAGGACAGCATACCAGCATTCCTCAGCGCTGTAACCCTCGAACTCTTCAGCCGTCAGACCTGTGCTTAGCCCTCACTGAATCCCAGCCTTGCACTTTCTGGACGTGGATTGTGAATGGACGTGTGACTATCATTGTTTCACCACTGACCAGCCTAGTGCAGTGGAAAGGGGATCCATGAGCTAGCCATGCCAAGTTCTTTTTGTTTCTTCTGCTGCATTAGGTTGCTTCCAATTTCTTTTGAAGTCCCCTCTCTCCTTTTCTCCCCAAATGCTTCATGGCTGTTTGCAGAGGCAACCAAGGAGTCTGAATGAAGAAGGCATTTCCTGCTTCCTCCGGAGCTGGAGTCACATTCCTTTGGCCCAAAGTCCAGTTACTCCTTGACAATGTTGGTCCAACCCAAAGGCCTCTCTTTTTTTATGTTGATTTTACTAAACAATCTCTCTGACAGCTCTCAGCCCACCATACACATGCAGATTTCCACAGTAATATTTCCAGGGGAGAGCATGTATAACTCCAGGTCAGAGTTTCCTTTTGCCAACTCCCCACCCCCCTATTTATGAACATTGAGACCTTTTTATTAAATTGCCAGCCTCTTATGTGGCCAGTCTCAACAGGAGTCGCTGTCGGGAAGAGCGTGAGAATGCTGGCTTTGGGGAGCTCACAGCTGCTCAAGTCCCAGCTTCTTGCAGGACGATCCTGTTGAATTGGGTCTCAACCTCTCCCAACTGAAAGCTCTTTAAAACAGAGACCACGGGCTCTAGGGGAGATGACAGCTCAAGCTGCCACCAACTAATGAGGACTAAGGGTTGGCTTCTGACATTTGTGGAGGACTGGAGTCATGGATGGATAGTGGGGCCTTCGGATACACCCTGCTCTCATAGATAGCTCGCTGATCAATGAGAGTTGACAATCTTTCAAGACATAAAACTTAGCGAGATCTAGTCCTTCATAACTCCAGATCCTGGTTTGCCAGAACTCAGCACCTGTGTATACCCGTCTCTCTTTCTCCCTCTTGTGCTGTATGTCCATTGCTTAGACGTCACTTGAGTGCTTTTCCTTCCTTGCGCAAGACTCTCGGGCGGTTGCTTGGCTTATCTCAGGAACACAGGGAAAGGAGCAGGGAGTGGATGGCCTCTTCGTGGTGTATTCACTGTATTGTTGTTTTGTAGCCCAGTGTCCATAGCCAGGGTTGTCACCTTCTTGTATTACTGGGTGTAACCCTCACCACCACTACCACCTCTCTCTCCTGACTCTGCGGAGGGATCTTTCTGACAGCTCTGAAATGTTGTACTATGATGGAGGGGGTTGGTTAGTTTGTTTTTCAGAATAAAGTGTCACTTCCCCATCTAGGTGTATGCTTCTTTTATCGAGCGTTTGCACCTTCTGTGGCGTCAATGGTATCCGTTTTGATAACGGATGGTCAATCAGTGATGCTTGGGTTGATTTTACCACAGGAAGGGAGGGCGTATTACGCAGCTCTTTGGTTCTCCAGGCACATCTCATCAGTGCCAGAAACGATACTAGTCTAAGCCATTATACAACAGAGATTCCTGCCAATTCAGTGGCTTCCCCTTGCCATCCCATTATACTCTATTCCATAACCCTGTGGGAAGGCAGTTCCTCGTCCGTTCTCAGCAGGAATCATATAGGAAAGTTAGTTCTCAGGACACTCGCAGCAACTCTAGCCCCAATCTTTCCCCGCTGGAGTAACTATAGCAAACAAAGTTGGCGCTACAAGCACAAGAAGAAGAAAACAGTTGCTCCAGATCCAGCTTATCATAAGTGGTGGAAGGAACAACTGCTATGAAGGGATCACAGCTCTCCCATTCGCACAGTGGTTACAGGCAGTTAGCATAGCCATTTGAGTGAAAACCAATAGCAAAAGTTTGCCATTTTCTCTGCTGCTCGGCGAAGTCCTGGTTGGAGATGGATTGCCTGGCATTCTGTGCCAGGGGAATGCTGTCTGCTTCGTATGCGCACCGTGGAACCGAGAGTCGCCTTCATCAGTCATGGAGAAAATGAATCATGACATCAGCCGCACTCGACTTCTCGGCCAACATAATAGCGGAGCCTGGCTGCTTCTGGAAATCTTTCTCCTGGCTCCTCGCAGGAGAAATGAAGTAATTAATAAGTTTACAATAAACCCACTATCTTAGAGAAACAGAGGTGATGTGAGAAGCAGTGCTGGATACTGGCAAGGGAAGGGAGCCTCCTGCCCATTAGAAAGTTGCCTCGCAAGGGTGAATGGATAATAGGCTGGGTTAGAAGAAATATCTCTCTTCCGAGACTCCCTCAGTGTGGGGGGGAGACATTGAGATGAATTGCTGCTTTGAGCCATGTGTTTCCAAAGAAGGTGGTTTGTTCAACCAGGTTTAATAAACCAGCACTCCAGTGAATCATAGCCTCTGCCCCTTATAGAACAGGGCTTCTCCCGGGCATCCAGGGGGTACTCTGGTGTCTAAGAGTCTGCTCTCTGCAGACAAGAGCTGGTGGCCAGAGGGCAATTCATTTGTACATACACTGCCCCTGCAAGTGGCATGCCTGGCTTCAGAGAGCACATGCCAGTGTATTAGCTCTCCTGTTTTCTTCAAACAGCAGCTCTTGCCTTGGCACACAAGAGGTGCTCTGTTTGGAGGCTCCCCGTGGAGCAGGGCCTTGCAAGTGAGTAGCAATTAGCTCTGCATCAGACAATGACCTTTGGGAAACTCAGTTCCTGTGTGGTTTGCTCACTGGTGCGGGAGTGTTCAACTGAAAGTGTCGACTGCACACAGCTCTACACCGAATGAGAGAGAAGCGTTGTCTAGTGGTTAAGTGTCAGGGATGGGAATTAAGAATTCCGACTGCCTAGTCTTGGCTCTGACACTGATTTGATGTGGAGCCTTGGACAAATCACTTAACCCCCCTGATTTAGTTTCCCCCTGTGTAAAGTGAGGATTATAATGCATACCTATCTCACAAGGGAGTTGGGAGGAATAATTCTGATGCTAAGAATTGCAATGATTATTTATTACACGCTGAGCCACTTGGAGCTAAACTCATCATCTCAGGCTAGGTCTACACTACCCGCCTGAATCGGCGGGTAGAAATCGATCTCTCGGGGATCGAATTATCGCGTCTCGTCGGGACGTGACAATCGATCCCCAAATCGACGCTCTTACTCCACCAGCGGAGGTAGGAGTAAGCGCCGTCGACGGGGAGCCGCGGAGGTCGATTTTGCCGCCGTCCTCACAGCGGGGTAAGTCGGCTCCGATACGTCGAATTCAGCTACGCTATTCGCGTCGCTGAATTTGCGTAGCTTAAATCGACCCCCCCCCTGTAGTGAAGACCTGCCCTAAGAAGCCCCACTGCTGTGAAATCACACGATGGCATTGCCTCTCTCACTGCGTTACTCCTACTAAAAGGGGAGGCAAAATAATCACATAGGCAATAAAAACAGAGGCATGGAATGGGCCCTGATGTACTGTAGCTTTAAACCGCTCCTGGATCTGTCTAAGTGCCATGTGTGTCCGAGTCATCACCAGTGAAACTTGGGTCCTGTTTGGAGAGCAGTCTCAAAAGCCTTGGCTGATCAGTAATAAAAGTACAGTCGGAGGGGAGTGGAGGGAATTTTAACAAGAGTTTATGTATCCCACTTGGGGTTAGGTGCATGCTAGCTGCGTGTATGTGCTATAAACTGTAAAATATGAGTATCAGAGGGGTAGCCGTGTTAGTCTGGATTTGTAAAAAGCAACAAAGAGTCCTGTGGCACCTTAAAGACTAACAGATGTATTGGAGCATAAACTTTCGTGTCGGACGAAGTGGGCATTCACCCACGAAAGCTTATACTCCAATATATCTGTTAGTCTTTAAGATGCCATAGGACTTTTTGTAAAATATGAGTTATTAATGCACGGCGATGGAGCCTCATGTTCAGAACTGATTTGGTGGCAGCTTTGCCTAAAGCTTCTCTCCCTTGAACTGCTTGCAAGACCCTGTGCTTTTCCGCTGATCGACTCCTTCATCCACATACGTGTATAAATATTTGACAGGGAAAAAGAACCTGGAAGTTCTGCCAGAAAGTCCCTGAAAAGCAAGAAGCTCCTAGTAACGCAGCCACTCCAAACTTCATGCATCTCTTAAGAGGGCAAGTTGCACCTGTGGAACTTCAGCCTTAGACTCTGGCTTTGTGTTTCTTTCTGGTTCTTTCTTGGCTTGGGAGTTTTTGCTTTGTTTGTGCATTGGGTGGTTGGCTTTGATAAAAGCGTATGCCAGAGAAAAGAGGAGTCTAAAGACCACTGCTGGAACATTTCAGTTCAGATCACTGGCTCATGAAACCTAATTACAGATCACATTTGTTTGGATGTGTGATGCAGGAGAATATCGGGGTAGGAGAGGGTGGGGAAAGAGGGCAATGATCAGGACCAAAGGAAATGGAGGGAGGTGAGGGAGGCAGCAGTGGGGGAGGTGGTGAAGGGGAAGGTGGGGCAGCACAGCTGGTGAGGATGATGAGGGGGTGGCAGGGTGGGGATGGTGAGGAGCAGGAGGATGGGGCAAGCTGAGGAGGGTGACGGGTGGTGAGGAGTGGGAGAAGCTAAGAGGAATCATAGACTCATAGAATCATAGAATATCAGGGTTGGAAGGGACCTCAGGAGGTCATCTAGTCCAACCCCCTGCTCAAAGCAGGACCAATTCCCAACTAAATCATCCCAGCCAGGGCTTTGTCAAGCCGGGCCTTAAAAACCTCCAAGGAAGGAGACTCCACCACCTCCCTAGGTAATGCATTCCAGTGCTTCACCACCCTCCTAGGGAAATAGTGTTTCCTAATATCCAACCTAGACTTCCCCCACTGCAACTTGAGACCATTGCTCCTTGTTCTGTCATCTGCCACCATTGAGAACAGCCGAGTTCCATCCTCTTTGGAACCCCCCTTCAGGTAGTTGAAGGCTGCTATCAAATCCCCCCTCATTCTTCTCTTCTGGAGACTAAACAATCCCAGTTCCCTCAGCCTCTCCTCATAAGTCATGCGCTCCAGACCCCTAATCATTTTTGTTGCCCTCTGCTGGACTCTTTCCAATTTTTCCACATCCTTCTTGTAGTGTGGGGCCCAAAACTGGACACAGTACTCCAGATGAGGCCTCACCAATGTCGAATAAAGGGGAACGATCACGTCCCTCGATCTGCTGGCAATGCCCCTACTTATACAGCCCAAAATGCCGTTAGCCTTCTTGGCAACAAGGGCACACTGTTGACTCATATCCAGCTTCTCGTCCACTGTGACCCCTAGGTCCTTTTCTGCAGAACTGCTACCTAGCCATTCGGTCCCTAGTCTGTAGCTGTGCATGGGATTCTTCCGTCCTAAGTGCAGGACTCTGCACTTGTCCTTGTTGAACCTCATCAGGTTTCTTTTGGCCCAATCCTCTAATTTGTCTAGGTCCCTCTGTATCCGATCCCTACCCTCTAGTGTATCTACCACGCCTCCTAGTTTAGTGTCATCGGCAAACTTGCTGAGAGTGCAGTCCACACCCTCCTCCAGATCATTAATAAAGATATTAAACAAAACCGGCCCCAGGACCGACCCTTGGGGCACTCCGCTTGAAACTGGCTGCCAACTAGACATGGAGCCATTGATCACTACCCGTTGAGCCCGACGATCTAGCCAGCTTTCTATCCACCTTACAGTCCATTCATCCAGCCCATACTTCTTTAACTTGGCAGCAAGAATACTGTGGGAGACCGTATCAAAAGCTTTGCTAAAGTCAAGGAATAACACATCCACTGCTTCCCCTCATCCACAGAGCCAGTTATCTCATCATAGAAGGCAATTAGGTTAGTCAGGCACGACTTCCCCTTGGTGAATCCATGCTGACTGTTCCTGATCACTTTCCTGGAGGAGCGATGGTGAGGGGCAGGAGAACCTGAGGAGCACAGCAGGTGGGTGAGAGAGGCTGATGAGGGGAGGGGTTGGTGATGAGGGAGGTGTGAGGAGGAGCTGGAGGATAGTGGGGAGGGAAGAGGGGCTGTGGGAGATGGTTAGGAGGAGGGGATGATATTGGGGGCAGCAAGGCAGGGTTGGTGAGTGGGAGAATGGGAGAAGCTGAAGGATGGTGAGGGAGGGGTTGGTCATGAGCAGGGGATGGCGAGAAGACAATGAAGTGGGGAGGTGGGAATGGGACGGTGAGGAGGTGTTGAAGGAGAAGCTGGGGGATGAGGGGGGCATTAGGTCAGGGGTGATGAGGGGAAGGTGGAGGAGGATGGGGTCAGCAGGCCACGGATGGTGACGAGCAGGAGAATGGAAGAAGCTGGGAAAGGATTCATGGATTTGTAAATTAAGAGAAAAAAAACAAACTAAACTAAGGCTGTGTCTACACTTACACTGCTACAGCAGCATGGCTGTAGCTTCAGTACAGGTACTTACAACAGTGACCAGTTCTCCTGTCACTGCCACCTCCCTGAGAGCCGGTAGCTAGGTCAGGGGAAGAATTCTTCCATTGACCGAGCACTGGCTATGCTGGGGGTTAGGTTGGCTTAACTGTGCTGCTCAGGAGTGTAGATTTTTCACGCCCGTGAGAGATGTAACTTTTCAGGGTAGACCAGGCCCTAAATGCTCTCTGTCCTACTGTCGTGGGAGATCTGGGGAAATCAGCCATTCCAGGCTTGGCCTCTCCCAACAGGAGACAGAGTCTGTGTAGGGAACAATGGAGGAATCTTGGCTATGGGGGGGCTTGCTAACTCCAGTCACCGCCTCTCCCAGCAGGGGCCACCAATGAAGATGGTTTGGGATGGGTCACTAGCATTGGGAGAGCTCAGTCATTCTTGCCCAATCCTCTCACCCTACTGCTCTGAGCGTAAGGAAGAGTGCAGGAGTTCCTGGGGAGTTCTCAGCTACTCCTGTCCCAGCCCCTCTCAGCAGAAGTCTCTGAGAGAAGTGGGGTGAAATGCATCAGCCATTGCTGAAGTGCACACAGTGGATGCCAGTCTCCAGCTGCATTCGTTGCCGTAGAGATCGAGTTGGAGAATACTATTTTCTGTGCAGTGGTTGAAACAGCCTGAGTTTTACATCCTGTCTCATTCCCCACCCTAAGAATTTAAAAGTCTCTCTCAGTCTCCGGTTGGGCTAATTCTGCAAAGGGCTCACCACAGAGTGGGGTGGAGAGGACCGGGCAGCAGTCGCTTTATCTTCAGAAGCCAAGAGAAGAGGAAAAAGCTTCCTATTCTCCTTTTATTCTTGTCATACAATACTTGGGAAGGGAGAGGAGGCAGAGCATTGAAAAGCTCTCATTCTGGGGGGTGTTCTTTCTTGTCATTTTGGGTCAGGGCAGTGAAAGATCTTTTTCAGGCTCCAATGCAGCCTCCCCCACTCTATGTGGTAGTGAGAAGCCTTGTTTTCCTGCCTCCATCCTCTCCATATGCAGATTAAAGACCTGCTCTCTGTTGTAAGACTGCTGTTCCAATATTTAGAGCTGATTTGCAATAGGAGCCCAGCCTCTGGCTACAGTTGGGCAGGTGTGTTGCCTGCCTTGGGAGCATGGCACATTGGCCATGGTTGGTGGCAAAATGCCACCACTGAAGGACGTGGTTTAATCCAACACAGTAATTTGGCATATTCCCAAAGAGACAGACACATGACCCGTTGACATCGCATTGAGACGCTCCCAATGATTCAGAGAGGAGCAAAGTCTCTTTAGCTTCTCCTCCATGTAGAAACTATGCTCTACACCACACACCTGCAATGAACACTCCAGTTCCTTTCATTAGAAATATGAGCTCTGAATGCTAAGCTCCTTGAGAACGCCCAGTCTGTGTGCCTGCTGAATTCTAGCATGTCGTTGGCTTTTCATTTGGTTTTGTTTGTTGATATTTATGAGTGGATTCTTAAATCTTTGATAGCAGGGCAGGAGCAAAGCACTGCCACGCCTCTGAACTCCAACTCTGTTGCAGTTAGGGCAGTCTTGTTATCTGAGCAAATTTGATCTGGAAATCATCGAAGGATAGTGCCTACCACACGGGGTGCCCAGATGATATTTGTTCAGACACATTTTTCTGATTGTAACTGCATTTTTAAAAACAGGGCTAGGCTCAAGCACAAGTGACGGGAGTGACTGCTTGGAGCACAGGGACGTAAGAATATTCAAATGGGCTCCCAAGTGCAAATTCAACGTGCACCCCTCTGCAAGCAAACTATGAAGAGCCCTTTTGCCAGTCACCCAAAATGTGTCTTAACTCCCACCACCCTCATCATATGCCAGCAGGCCCTCGGCCAGTGGTGGCGCTGTCTTTCTGCACCCCACCTCCACTACTAAAGACCCTAGTAGTTTTCCTGACTCCCCTAGGACCAGGAGAGGTCTAACCCCTGGTGACTTTGCCCAGGTTTATTGTCACAGCAGCCAGGTCAGTAGCAGACAGATGGGCAGGCAAGCAGCTTCAGGGGAGGAGCAGCAGCCTCTGATGACTGCAGGGCCCTATGGATTCCCGGGGTTTTGGAGCATCGCTGAGGTGGGATTAACACCCACATTGGGGCCACTCTCAGAATCATGGTCTGGCCCAGTCCCTTCCCTGTCCAGCAGAGGGCCTGAAGGAGGAGCAACACCCTACCGCTTACATAGGAAAGGTCATGTGGTTAACCCAGAGATGGGAGATAGGAGATCAGGATTCTGACTCTGGCACAGCCTTGGACAAATCACTTAACCTGTTTCTGTCAAGGTCTCTGTAAAATGAAAATAACACTTCCCTATCTCTCAGGGTTGTTTTAAGACTTAATTAACCAATGTTTGTAGAGTGCTGTGAGCTTCTCAGACTGCAGCTGAGTTGTTTATTAGCATCATCTCATTGTTCCACTAGTGAGATTGAAGGTGAAGGCAATTTGTGGCCTGGATTTCTCCCGCTCTGTCAGCCTGAGCCCTGGCATATTGTAAGAGCTAGCCTCGTGCAAAGGGGATGACAAAATATTGTAGCCAGACATGGGCACAGGTGGCAGCGTTACAGCTGTAGAATCCCTTCCTGGCTCCAGGAGGAGGGACCCTGCATAGAATCATAGACTTTAAAGTCAGAAGGGACCATTATGATCATCTTGTCTGACCTCCTGCACAACGCAGGCCACAGAATCTCACCCACCCACTCCTGTATCAAACCTATGTCTGAGCCATTGAAGTCCTCAAATCATGGTTTAAAGACTTCAAGGTGCAGAAAATCTTCCAGCAAGTGACCCGTGCCCCACGCTGCAGAGGAAGGCAAAAAAATAAATAAATAAATAAAACACCCAGGGCCTCTGCCAATCTGCCCTGGAGGAAAATTCCTTCCCGTCCCCAAATATGGCGATCAGCTAAACCCTAAGCATGTGGGCAAGACTCACCAGCCAGACACCCAGGAAAGAATTCTCTGTAGTAACTCAGATCCCACCCCATCTAACATCCCATCACAGGCCATTGGGCATATTTACCACTAATAGTCAAACACCAATTAATTGCCAAAATTAGGCTATCCCATTATACCATCCCCTCCATAAACTTATCAAGCTTAGTCTTGAAGCCAGATATGTCTTTTGCCCCCACTGCTCCCCTGGGAAGGCTGTTCCAGAACTTCACTCCTCTGATGGTTAGAAACCTTCGTCTAATTTCAAGTCTAAACTTCCTGATGGCCAGTTTATATCCATTTGTTCTTGTGTCCACATTGGTACTCAACTTAAATAATTCCTCTCCCTCCCTGGTATTTATCCCTCGATATATTTATAGAGAGCAATCATATCTCCTCTGCTGATGGCTTTAATTTAGGGAGGGCTCGGGTTTTTAGGGCCATAGCTAGTTCCAGCATGTCAGAGAAACAAGGACAGGAGATGCAACCACAGTCCTTTTCATTTTCACACCCCCTGCTGAGGGCTTGGAGACCACAGAGAACAGCGTGACTTGGGCTGATGGGAGAACACGTTGACGTAAGATGGGAGCAGGGGACTTTGCTTTCTTAGGACATCACCAAGGTAATGCTAGAGCTTGTCAGCCAACAACACATGGTACTGTTGGTGATGCAATGCAGGCAGGTTTGGTTCTGTTACAGCTTTTCACTATTAAAACATGTTAGGATAGTGACTATTATGTCGGATATGAAGCAATTGTAGCTAATAGCTGTAAGTCTCCAGCAAGGGAGCCCAGTGGATTGAGAGGACAGCAGGAAAAGTGTGCTCTGTTTTGGTGTCAATCAATTTGTGCTGTCTGCCATGACGGTGGATTCAGCGACAATGCTGAAAATTGCATGATATTTAAAAGCTACAAAATGCACCCACTCTGACCAGGAAAGGGACATTTAAAAAAAATCAGAAAAGCTTTCTCACTAGATCTTTTTAAAACATTAAAATCCCCTCCTTTCCAATGGAAAAGCTTTTTCGGGCTGAGAGGAACGACTGAACGGTGTATGATGACATCGCATTGACACAAGTGTCTAGAAAAATAGGGTACAAACGTATGATCTGTTCTGAAAAAGAGCCTTGGCTAATATGAAATATGCTGATGCTACTTTTAACTTAGTGACTCAGGTTTGTTACAAAATTGATGGAAATCCGTATTTGAACTTGGTTGCATTATGGGGGGGGCGGGTTCTTCTTTTACATTTTTGTCAGAAGATTTTCGATTACTCTGGAGAATGTCAGAAGTTAGTCTGAAGGGGACAAGGAGTTGCTTTAATTGGTTTTGATCTAAAAACTCTAGCATCCAAAAGAACTGAGGCAGATTTCTCTCCAGAAAGAGACTGAGGGGAAATCATTGGAGAAACCCTCCATTAAGCTGGGCTGCTGGTGTCCTGGGTGGTGGAATGTTGACCCTTTGATAAGCCACAGGCTCTGCAGAGAGATAGGAAGAGAGTGGTGGCCTCTTCCTCGCCAGGCTAGGCGTTCAGTATTGTCACTTCCAGGGCACAAGACAAGACTTGCCTTATTTGTACTACCTTGCCCTCAATGTTGCACGGCAGCCTATCAATGTAGACCCTGAAAGACAACTCCCATGAATGATACCATGTAGGAAAGGAGCTTAAAACAAGGGGCAGAGTGCAGGCTATGGTCTTTCCCTAGACAGAAAGAATGCTGCTCTACATTTTGTATATAATACTTAGATACTGCGGCAATGGGAAATGCCCGGAATCATTACATTAAGTAGTGCTGGATACTGTCCCCCTCCTCTCACTCCCCGTGGTGGTGGAGTGCAGGCACATGACACAGCTCCTAGTGGAGCTGAGGAGGAGGAGTGGGGTATTAAATTGCTTCCTGCTGGTTGACCTTGCTGATTGACCCTTCCGGTGAGACTAGAGAACCTTTGTGGCAAATGGCTCCAAAGGGAGCGTCGGGATATAAAGTAAGCAACATAAGGGTGTTCCTGAAAGTGAGAGCTGGAGAACCTTGGAGAAGCCACATGCTCAGATGACTGGCAGGACAAGCCATCCCCAAAACCTGAGAGAGAGTTGTGGCGGAGTTTCTATCTGGCCCTGTTTCCCACATACTGTATAACACTTGCTGAGGCACATGTCTGCTCAGCACTACTCTACCTCACTCTGTTTCATGGCCCAGGTTCCATCCCTCATAGTTATTAGTGTTACTAATTATATCTGATACTGCTTCCATCTCTTTTTGACACTCTCCCCTTTTGAAGTCTCTGGCTGATTGATTGATTTCTCTTTAATATGTTTTGTTATAATTGATTCCTTCTTTGGTTTGTTTGTTGTTGGGTTGGGGGCGGGGGGTTGGATTCTCCCATCCCCGTCTGTTCTCTCTGCCTCCTTCCCTCTTTCCTCCCCAAGGCTGGAATGATGCCAGAGCCCATCAGGAGGTCATCAACACACAGACGGTAGCTGGGTTTAAATAAGGACTGGATAATTTTATGACCATTAGCAACATTTGCTGCTATGCAAGCTAAAATAATAAGGGCAATGATATCCTATGCTTCAGGGACCAAGCTGATTGCCTGCAGGGACTGAGAAGGTAATTCTTCCCCCCTCTTCCCCCCCCCCCCCAAATATTACACATTTAGCTAAATGCACTGGATGGGCCTGGGGAGGGAGGATGCCAACTTCTTGGGGAAGCATCAGGCACTGGCCACTAATGGAGGCAGGAAAGAAGCCTCATGTTGCAAAGCTGAATCCTTATGTCTAGGAAGAGTGGACTTAATGGTGGCATCTCCCCCCTCAGTGCTCCCATCTAAACTTCTGGCAGGTGAATTTCCCCCCCTCGGTCATTCTCTTTCTCTCTGGCCTCCTCCATCCTGGCTCTCCTCAGTGTGCTTCTCAGTCTCTCTCTCCTCTCCGGTGTGTGCACCTCTCTCCTTGCTGGGCTTGTTTTAGGAGTCACGCTCCAGCCCTTTGTGATACACTTGATCCGCTCTAACTCTGATCGCACTGTTACCAAACAGAGCCACATTTGATTGGCCCGCTCTGAAGCGACAGCGCCCCGGCTATCATTTATTGGAATTCTTCTTTCTTGAAAAGAGGGATGGGAGGGGTGAAACAAGCAAAAGGAAAAACCTGACAGACATGTTGAAGTGAGAAGGGTTGATAAAAGGTCCCCAGATAACATCTCTCTCTCTTGGGTTGATTTAATAAACCTGCAGTTATAGTTTGTCAAATCCTCCTCATGCTGGCTGCCAGGTGGGATTGAAAAAAATAATATACCGAGGGGAGGGCTAGGAGTTCTCCTTTGGATAACAACACTTCCATTTAAATGCCAAGAGCCACCTGATATCACAGGCGCTGGCTTCTGGCCTTTCTGAAATTGACACAGTATCTTTTGTATATTACTCAGTCAAGTGTCTGGCCCTGCGATTCATTCCCCCCGAAAGATATCAGGCTGGATCGGCAGCTAGCTCCATTGCCTGCTGCCCCTTTTTTAGTGCACAACCCTGAGGTGATGCTGAGAGGATTACAGCTCTAACAAATGACTCGTTAACTACACTAACTCATTAGAATATGCCAAATACAGAATAGTTCTTAAGCAGGCTAATGACTGATTTTAAGGGATTATTGCTGTGGCAAACCATAATTAACAGTTTATAACAGCAGTTCTTATATAATTATACTCAGGAAGAGCTGCAAGGTTGTGTAAGGTTGGGGAGTGAATGAAGAGCCATGCACCAGGACACCAATGCCAGGTTCATGCTCCCAGCCTGTGAACGCCGTGGGGGCTGCACGGTGGTATACCGGGGTCCTGCCTCTTGCTGTTACGTTGGTGTGAATCAGGAGTTAATCCCCTGAAGACAATGGATTTACATTGGTGCAAAGTGGCCCTAGGACAGAGAGTATTATAGGATTAGGGCAGTGGCTCTCAAACTTTTGTACTGGTGACCTCTTTCACATAGCAAGCCTCTGAGTGCGACCCCCCTTAAAAATTAAAAACACTTTTTATATATTTAACACCATTATAACTGCTGGAGGCAAAGCGGGGTTTGGAGTGGAGGTTGACAGCTCGCGACCCCCCATGTAATAACCTTGCGACCCCCTGGATTAGGGTGACCATGCGTCCCGTTTTGGCTGAGTTTTAGGCCTGTCCCGGCCGTCCTGACATTTTTTTTTTTTTTTTTGCAAAAGTGGCATTTTTCCCACATACAAATGAGCCAGTTAGCAAGAGCAAATGGGACAAATGCCCACTTTTGTCAAAGAAGTGGGGTGTGGAGGAATGTGGGGGGAGCAGCGATGCCAGCCCCACGCAGGGGGGCAGGCAGGACTCGCGTGAGCAGCAACTCTAGCCCCAGCTTCGCACGGGGGGCTGGCAGCGCTCGGGCCAGCAGCGGGGGGGGCCCTTGGACGAGCAGCTCAGGCCAGCCCCACAGGTGGGGGAGGGCTCGGGCTAGTCCCATGTAGTGTCCCATTTTCCCTTTGGAAATATGGTCACCCTAGATAGGAACCACACACAAAGCACTAGCGCCAGGCCTGGATCCAAAGGTTCTAAGCACCATAGACTGACTGCACTAGTGACACAATTTAAACTCTTGGGCCACACTGGCACAGGGAGGTGTAATTTGCAAGCTGGCAGCTGGTTGATCCTCTCGAATCCCAGGGCACAGTAACCCCCCTGGGGGGGCAGGCACTGGTACCTCCACTTGCCTTTTTTCTGGGTTTCCATCGGGGCAGGGCAGGTTTAAAGCCTGCTCTCAGAAGCTGCTGCAGGCTGTGCTAATGCAGTGCATGCTACGCTGCCCTGGCCACAGCCCTTCCCCGGCCAGCCCCACCTACATTTCGGAGGATGCTGGATCTCAGCCAGTCACCCACCTTTTGCTGTAGCAGCCACGATTGGGGTGGCAGGCTCCGATGTTTTGCACCTGGATGTTCTGCTGGTGGAAATCTTGGCTGACGATGGCTCTTCGGGTATATCTACACAGCAGACTGTCAGAGGGGTGATTGCAGCAAGCGGAGGCATAGCCGAGCTAGCTTTGATCTGGCGAGCTCCAATAACAATGGCAGTGAAGCCGCAACAACTTGGGCCTAGCAACTCACGTCCTGGGTGGGCTTGCACAGCCTGTTCTGCCCGGGCATCATTGCTGCTGTTAGTTGAGCCAGCAAGACCAAAGCTAGATTGCATAAGTCTACAAGTGCAGCACTCATACTGTTGGACTAGCTTGATAACTGGTATATTTCTGATATGGGAAATGTAAGAAAGAGTGACTCCACAGCAGAGCCCGGGATTTGGACTGACCATTAGAAAGGATCATGTCTCTCAGCCTGCTCTCTCAACCGGCTGAGTTTGTGCTAATTGAAACAGGCCTGCCAGTTTGCAAGGTCTGTACTAATTGTAGAAAAACATCCAGAGACAAAGAGTTTGCTGGTACAACTTTGTTTTCCTGAACTCTGGAATAAGATGTATGAACCCCCCCACTCTTGCATGCTTAGCTTGTTCGTTTCCTTTTAGATATAACAAGTGGGATGAATAGACTTATTGAAGTCTGCCATGTCCCAAAAAGAACAGGAGTACTTGTGGCACCTTAGAGACTAACAAATTTATTTGAGCATAAGCTTTCGTGGGCTAAAACCCACTTCATCAGATGCATAGAATGGAACATATAGTAAGAAGATATATATATATATACACATACAGAGAACATGAAAAAGTGGAAGTTGCCATACCAACTCTAAGAGGCTAATATCTTCTTACTATATGTTCCGTTCTATGCATCTGATGAAGTGGGTTTTAGGCCACAAAAGCTTATGCTCAAATAAATGTGTTAGTCTCTAAGGTGCCACAAGTACTCCTGTTCTTTTTGCGGATACAGACTAACAGGGCTGCTACTCTGAAACCTGCCATGTCCCACTGATTTTAGAATGGTTATGTTAAAGGATGGGTAGGTGATTAAAATGCAGATGTGACAGGATATACATTGGAGTGTGATTGTATGTATCTATGATTGAATGAGGAATGAAAGATTAAAGGTTGAGGTGCCAGCCTTAAAATAAGATCTCTGGCTGAAGAAAGCAATGGACGAAAGAGCCCGATAACCCTGAGGGCATACTTGCCCCCAGGACAGGAGGGCTGAAGAACAAGATAACAACATACTGTCATTTCCTCATTGCTGCATGATTGACTATCACCTCAATCGTGAGAACAGTGATTGATTATCACTTCAAACATGAAAACAGCATGATGAAGCAAACCCTATAAACTTGTATGAGGATAAATCCCTATAAGAACAGACCCTGAAGACTTAGGACTTTGAGTCTGATTCTGCAAACCAACCTCCAGGAGCATCGGATGCGCATCTGACAAGGCCCTGCTCCACCCTCGTGTCCAGGCCACCTAGCCAGTGACTTGGCATGAGCAACTCCTAGGCTGGTAACTATAACAACTTTGTAGAACTTGTGTGTGTATGTGAATGAGATGTTATAGCTATAACTGATTGCTTACTCTGATTCTTTCTGTATTCACAATAAACGTGGCATTTGGCCGTATCCCCTTTAATAAGATCCTCCTGGTTTTTATTTTATTGGTATAACAATACCTCTGACTGCGGTGTAGACATCCCCTGTGTGTGGGAGAAACCTCACACCATCACACTAGTGCCAGGATCACAAACTCCCAACCTCTGCTGCACAGGATACCCAGAAACCCACACACAGTCTCAGGAGCTGCACTAGTGCCGATTTCCTGACTTCCCAGTTCACTCTGGACTAAGACTATGTCTACACTATGGAGTTTCGTCGACAAAAGTTACGCCGCTTTAGTTAAACTGCTGTTGCATGTCCACACTATGCTCCTTATGTCGGCGGAGCGCATCCACCCTAGCAGCTCTTGCATCGACACAGAGAGCAGTGCACTGTGGGTAGCTATCCCACTGTGCAATTGGCTGTAGGGTGCTTTGGGAAGGGTTTGCAATACCTCATGGGGCAGGGACAGCGTCACATGATGCATGTTTCTCAATCCCATGGTTCCATGGGCATCCTACTTGATTGCCAGCTGCTTTTCAACTGAAGTGTGTGGGGGGAGAAGGGGGAAGAGTGTATGACAGGGAGCATGTGTGTTGGGGAGGGAGACACAGAAACAATGTGCGTGTTCGGGAAGTGTGTGTGAGACTGTGTGTGGGGGGAGTGTATATGTGAGAGAAACAGTGTGTGTGTTGGGGGAGAGTGTGTTGGCACGTTGTCTCTTTAAGTTCAGACAGCAGCTTGAGCAGTCTCTCCACCCCTTCCCCCATGCTCTGCCTGCAATAGCAACATTCCACAGTAATGGGTCTGATTCCCTCGTTCTCCCACAGCCTCCTCAGCTACCCGGAGCAGCATCCTCAGCAGCTCTGTGAGCTTTCCAGGCCAAGGAATGGCAAAGCTTCCCGGAGCTTTCAAATGGGAGGGGCACATGCCTGCAGGGCAGCCGAGTTCTGAACAATGAGCAGCGCGGTCACGGCAGGCATTGTGGGATACTAGGGGAGGCCAGTTATGTCGACATAATGAATGGCAGCAAAAAGCTTGATGCCTCTCGTCGAGGTATTTGGTCGGCGAAGCAGCAGAGTGGTGCCGCCAAAAGTAGCTTTGTAGTGTAGACACCTCCGCCTTTGCCAACAAAACTGTAGTGTAGACAAGGCCTAAGACAATCACTGTACCCAGTGTTCAATGTAATGAATGATCTTGTCCTCCTTGTTTGTCTCCTCTTTAGTGTAATACTGTAATTAGCTTAATTAGCAACAGATTCATTTTTTGTAACTTAAAATGGAAATTAAATTTTGCACCAGGCTTACAGGCTGTTAACTGGAATCGAATAATCAAGCCCGACTCCAAGTCCTTGAAAATGAGAATTAAAAAAGGTCTGAATTTGCATATTCATGTTTTTAATAGGGTTCAGAAGGTATATTTGCAACTGATGAAAAGGATTAATTAAATCTAATTTGCATGGGAAGAGTTGTTTAACCCTTTGGATCCCAGCAAGACTGACATTAGTATGAACAATGCTGCTGTAGGCTGAAGAGGTATGACTGAACTGCAGTGAATCTCCTAATAAAAATAGCCGTGATTGTGCTCAATGTTTTCCTCCAAGTTGATGAGTTGCCTTCATAGCAACATCTTTGAAGAGTTCAGAGCTCCCAGAATTACCACCACCTCTGGCCATTCCTAGGTGTTCAGTGCCTGATCATCATGGTAGCAATGCTGCAGCTTGTTTTCAAAATCACGTGATGTGTTAGTCTGGAGTTAGCTTCTGTTCGGGAAATTTGGAATAGTGGCAGGTTCACTTCTTCCTATCCTTGTCCATTAACATCAAATACCAGCCCTGGCCTAAGGTCACAGGGCAACCCTGCCAACCTCAAAACCGCAACTTCTGATAGCAAACACAAACGACACACCCTTCTTGGCAATCCCCTGCAGTCATGAGATCAGCAGGTGCTAACCGTGCCAACACTGTCCAATCTTGCCTCTTCTATGAAAACTCAGAGATCTAGTTGCTCGCACACGCACAGAGACTCCTGCACGGAGTGAGACTGTGTCACCTCCCAGGGTGTAATATATGTTATATCTGCCTGAGTTACGGTGACTGCATCAATCACAAGTCTCAGATGAGAGCAGAGCTCTGAGTCAGAGCCTGGGTCATACTAGTAAGTGACAATAAGGCATGCATCTCACTGCAGCAAGCGGTGTGCTGCATTTTCCTGGTAACGTCTTAGCTGCTAATTATTTTTGGGGTGGAAGTTGCTGTACACGGTGCACTGGCTTCATTAAACAGATATGGCTTTGAAGTGGAGTTTGGAATTGATGTCGGCATATGTAAATGTATCTGGTGCCACAGAGAGGATAGGTATAAATGATGCATGAGGTCCAGGGAGTGAGTAGCTTTTTGTTTATACACACCCGTTGGGCTTCGTTATGCCTGAAATCTGCTGAGAAAAATTAGCCGCATATTGTATAGTGCACGGATGAGTTATGCAGCGGCAATGCATGAGCCTTTAGCAGAAGCTAGCATGATGCCATTAACAGCTCTCACCCCAAATGTCCCTGGCTCCTGGAACGTGTGTTTGGAACCAACATGTTTCCTTAACTTACCAGTTCTTAACATCTTTCCACAAACACTCTCACACACAAAGAAGAGCGCACCACGTACAGTAAGTCCTGTCCAAACCCTGCAATCCTAACGCAGGCACAACTCCCATCAGTTAGCGTTTGCCTTGAATAAGATGTGCAGGATTTGCATGCAGGATTTGCTCATGATGCTAAATTCATGGAGGTCGCCATTATGTAGTCTCTGCGTGTGCTTTTAATACAATTAAATATTTCAGGGCCAGGTTGGAGATTTTAAACCCACACATCAGCAAAATCAAATTTACAGTCACTAGGACCTGACCTTTACCTCCTTTGTGTGATTGAGTGTGTTTTTTTCTTATGTAGCACCGGGCAATGTGGCATGCTACAGTACTAGGCAGATATTTTAATTCTAAGTATGGACTGTGTGTGTGGATGCATAGTAATGGGCCATTGATTAGAGAAATGAGGCATTCCTCCAGGGATATTAGAAGGAATGTGTTGTTACAAAGGGACAAATACATTCAAATATGTCTTGTAAGTGCACATGATTCGTCGACGTTAATAGTAAAATGTCTGACATTATTATTGAATCCTGAGTCTCTTCCAATAAATATTTTATCCTGTTGTGAACTGGCTCATTTGTATGTGAGGCACTGTCTTCTACTCGATGAACTCTGCACCGTATCATAGGCCCCATGCTGCTAGTGGCTAACACAGTCTCTGACTCAAGTGGTAAGGGCCTGTCATTTTGGAGTGGGAGGAGCTGGGTTCTGTGGTTGGAATGATCATGGTAGTAGTGACAATCTAAGTTTTTAGGCAAAGCAGAGAGGGCACATCGCTGAGGTGAGGTGACTTTCCTGAGGCAAATGAATCAGTTGCAGGATAGATGTTGGAACTGAGGATTTTCTGACTCTCACATTCATTCCTCTAGGTCACAGTTTCCCTGACCTCGATTTTATATTACCAGGGACTTCTATTGGAAAACTGAATTCATGGGCCTGAATCTCAGGGCTTTTGAGCACAGCTTCCATTGACTTCAACTGATATTGTTGGAGCTCAATTCCTCTGAAAATCAGGCCCTATGCTGTTAAGAGTCCATTGTCTCCTGGCGCTTATTCCCCTCTCTGCAGGTCATAGTCTTTGTCTGCGATGTCTCTCTCAAAACGTTGCCCACTTTTTCCATCCATGTAGTTGTATTCTAACCCTTTTGAGATAAAACTCCAATCTGTGTGTTTTATTATTAAAACCGTTAAAAAAATGTGAAGAGAGTATTATAGAAGAAATAGCGGCTGCCATTTTAGGAAGCATTACATTCCAGGGATCACAACGGGAGCCATTTTGGAAAGCATTCTTTCCCATTGGCTGTCATTTTGGATTAAGGGTGTAAATGAATTTGTTTTTGGTTCTCAGCTATTTCTTCAGGGTAGTATGCACAGGGGAGATGTCAGAGCTGGATGTTGGGTGGTGGGCAATATTGACAGGAGGTGGTTGTTTTGGGGTGGCGTGCACAGTGAATAAAGTAGAGATGAGTTGGTGGGATGGCTGTTGACCTGAGGGAATGAACGTGGGGTAGAAGGCAGAGCTATACAAGGTATTCAGAAGGAATGGCTGCTCACCTAGGATATATGATGGAGGGACTAGACCAGAGTGAATGGTGTGTCATAGGCAATGAGGAGAGGATAGCTATGTTTTGCTTTAACTGCCTTTCAGATCTTTTTCGTCTCTCATTCACGTCTGGTCTCACTAGAACCTTTTGATTGACGTCAGGACCAGCATTAGCACCTGTGCATTGGTCGCTTCCATTAAGCAAGCCTGAGCTAGCGGCTGATAGTCTAGGAACTCACACTCCTCTACCCTTCAGGTTCTTATCTCCGCCTGCTCCACTGCGGCTGTGAAAACAGGCTGGAAATTACTGTGATGAAACTTTGTAGTCCATTTTCTCAGCAACAGTTATGAAACCGCTTGCTCATCAAACATTGCGAGCTGTTTACTTTTTCAATAATACAAACAGAAAATACCTCTGTTTTTTACTGCGGTTTGAAAAGCTGCCCAGTACCTCTGGTTCCTGTGCTTGCCAAGCAGGGGAGAGAAGAAGGCTGCTTAATCAATCCACATCACCAGAGGCTGAATCACTTGTTCCATCCATTACAGGGGATGTAAATACATTTGGACCGGTATTCACTGGACTGCCTAGGAATCCAGCCAACCATCCTCTGTAGCCCACAGCCTGCCAGCAGTGTTCAATTGCCCTTCCTTTTCCTATAGTTTTGTCACCCTTAACCCTGACTGAACGGTACCTCCCCACTCGGTAACATTTCTCCTTCCTCTCTAGTCCTGAAGAAAGGACCCCAGCAGAGTCCAGCTGTCTTCCCCCTTCGCTTTCCTTTTTTTTTAAATAGTGGCTCACACATCCTCACCTGGGGTGAATTTGTGCCGTTCCATTGACTACACCGGTACACAGCAGCTGTGGACCTAACCTTTTCTGGGACTCTTCCTTGAAGCCAGGGCAGCAACAAATACAAGATAACGCCCAACGAGGCATGTGCACACATCACATTGTGTCTAACTTTGTATCCTAAAAAACAGGGGTGAGGGCCACTCCTGTGTCTATGTCGGGCTCCTGAGTAAACTCCACCGTGTGGAAACATGACGACTACAATTGGGTCCCAGAATAAGACACCCTGAACGTTGGGTGTGTCTGAAACCTGGATCTGAAGATTGCAACTCAGGCCTGTCTCGGGTCTCTGATAAGATTAAAGCATCAGATCTGCCACAGGCTTCTGTGTAGTTGACTGGGTCAGGACAGATACTAGGCATGGTCTGGACGTTGCTGTATTGGAGGGTGTGATAGAACGTGCCAGGCTTTCTTCGTTTTTATTCTTCAAAATGTTTATTAGCAAAAGCCATTCTTTTCCTTATGCTTTACTGAGAAGCTATGAAAAAAACAAACCAACCCTCATTATCTTTTGGACAAGCTCAAGAGCAATTAGTTAATGGCTGGCCAGGATTTGACGTTGTAAAGCACACAGTAAGTGCTAAGTAGTATTATTTTCCATGAAAACATTTTTCTGAGTATTTAATTTAAATAACCCCTCCAATTACATGAACTCTTTCCATCAATTCCATCCAAATTAAATGCAATGCCAGTTACAGTTCAGCCATCCCACTTGATTTCTGGCTCTTTTCAATCCTGCCCATCCCTTTTACCTGCAATATTAGGCTGAAGTGGTCCTGGTTCTGTGTCCAGTGTCCACTCTCTCTCTGCTTTTGCTGCTTAAAATCAACCCCGTCCCCATCACAGGTACATGCTGTACTTTGGCGTGGGATTCCTTTTTGCTCTTACATAAATTACCCCCCTAGTTACGCTGTCTCCACTGGCTGGCATCTCGCATCTGTACCTTACACTGTTTTGTTTTCCTCTATTCTGAAAAGGGTGACGCGTCAGCCGCTGAAAGGGTGACTTGTCTGTCCCATGCCCTTTATCGCCTTGGAATCTCACTCCATGTAGGTCAACAGCTCTGCCACTGAACCCAAAACTGCTGGAGATAAAGACAGGACAGCACTGGCTCCTATCTCCTCTCAAGAGTGGAGAATGAATCCAATTAGCCACCCATTCGGCTAGCAGGTGGGAGCTGTACACCATTGATTGATAGATTTTTGTCAAGGGGAAGCTAGGGGGAATTGTTCCTTGGCTCTAAACCTTCAGTAAGAGGGCATATATATTCCCTTCCTCTGTGTGTTCTGTGATTCACACTGTCTTTTGATAAATGGCTAATGACGTGGCATTTCCTGTGGGAGCAGCTTCCAGACCTCTGTGTGGGCTCTCCCAAGCTCCCACACCAAAGCATTGCTCACATCATTCTATGGAAGGCTGGACATTTACCTACTGAATGCTACTTAAATGTATCCTGCCTGTTCCCTGCTCAGTACGTTGCATTCTACCATCGCCAGTCTCCTAGTTAATGTCTTACTCGGTACTTTGGAGTCTGCATGTGAAAGTGGTCTTTTAGGGGCTGTGACCTCCCCTCACAGCTGGGACACACGCGGTGGAACAGCTCAGAAGGCTTGTCAGCTGGCCGCAGTTGAAGTATCTCCTATGCAAATTTGGGAGGGGGGAGATAGTCAAGTTTGAAGTCCCCATCCACCAGTAATGCTACATTTCCCTATAACCCCTTAGGCTGTCCATTCTGCCAGCCACTCTCACCCTGACTGGGAAAAAGTTGGTATGTACTGGGCAGTGGGACGCTCTGAAACGGCCAGCCACCCACTACTACAGATCACATATCTGAGTTAGTACAAGAGTCACCGACCAAGACTGTCTGTCCCCTGGTAGTGGGCCTGCCCCTGTTGTCTGTGATGGGTTCGGTGTGGTGTTTGTGCCTCTCCATTATGATACGTTGTCTCCTGCAGCAGATCCTGTGCTGCATTGTCTCTGTGCATTTTTCACCTGTCTTCACTGGGTAGAACGTCTATACGTGCCTGTTGGTATGTATGTGTGTGCACCCTACCCCCCACTCTGCTGCCTCCTGCCACTCTGGGTGTGGCCTCCTCCGTGGCTGGTCCCTGAGCGCCAGCAGGGGGCTCTGGAGGGTCAGGCTGCATTCAGAGAAGCAGCGTAGGCTTCCGCCGAGGCGTGTAGAAGTGATGGGATTGTTTCCCTACATTGTCATTCCTCGCTCTGATGAGCACTCAGAAATGTCAATAAATTCTGACTCGGGTTTCCAAACTCCTGTTCTGCTGCACTAAAAATAGACCAACGCAGTGCGCGCTGTCTTCAGTCACCCTCATTGATCTGCCTGTTCGTGGGACTGGTCCAGCAGCACAGCTCTCTGCGCCAGGACCGACACTCCCTCACCCTCCACCCACCTCCGCTTTGTGGGATTGGGCCAGAAATCTCTCTCCCCCTGCCCCCTCCTCCCGTGCTAACTTGCTTCTCATTCACACACGGTGATTCATTGCCATGCACACAGTGAACGCGATGTGGAGCCGGGCGAGAGTACCAGCGTGGGCTCTTGCAGCAGTGGATTACTAGGTTTGTCACTGAGATGAGTTTGGTTGCCAGCCCCTCACTTGGCAGTCTCTGCCTATGGAAACCCAGCCCTGGTGCAGTGCAGGGATGGCAGGGTCCAGGAGGCGAGGGCGGAGGTATATTGGCAGAGCTGTAAGAAGCCTCGGAGCTGGAACAGCAGAGTTTGCAAGACTCAGGACAAAAAGATCAGAGGGGACTGCAAGTCAGGGTTGCTGTGAGTGAGAGGATTGCTGGTTCCATGGGCAGAGCACTAGCCTGGGAGTCAGATGACCCAGGTTTAAAGCCCTGCTCTGCCACAGACTTTGTATGTGACCTTGGGCAAGTCACTTGGCACCCCAGTTCCCCGTTTGTAAAACGGAGATAACATTTCCCTACCTTCCAGGCAGGTTGTGAGGCTATGTACATTAAAGATTGTGAGGTGCTCGGATACTAGGGTTATGGGGGCCATATAAGCACCTAAGCTAGCGAGCTAGAAGTGCGTTGCCGAGCGATCTGAACTTCAGGCTAGGAACAGGGGTGCTTCAGGTTCAGAGTCTGATGCATTGGCAGAGCTGTTTTGGGGAAGGCTGCTAGGCCCCTGCCCACCCTATCTTTACCATGTGTGCGTCTACTCAGAGGAAACCAACAATGGGATAGCAAGAGGTGCTGCAGATTGCCCGAAGGCCTTGGCAGAGTCAGGAGGGGAAGAGGGCTCTGTGGTGATCTACATTACAGACCTGTGTTCCCGCCGTGTCTGCACCCTGTCCTTAGCCCCAGCGCAACCGCTTGGGAGGCCCGATCTGGAACAGCTGAGGCTGTATCAGCTGGCCTGTCAGAGATGTGCAAGGGGAAGCTTGAAGAGTAATTCCCACCCTATGGCAGGCTGTAGGCAGCGCTGCTCCACCAGCACTCACGGAAGCCAGAACCTTCTCCAGCTACTAGAGAGAAGCAGTGGCACTCGGCTGTCATCGCAATGGGTGCAATCAAAATACCCAGAGAGTCACTCCCCCTGTGTGAGGTGGGTGAGATGGGGACTTGCTGGGGCGTTACAGAGCTGTCCCCTGGCTTGATTTGATGCAAGTTAGCAGAGTCCAAATATTGCTGGTGTCTGCCTGATCCCTATGCAGCAGCTCTCCATGTGTCCAATGAGTTAGTGACCTTCCTCCATTTCCTAATGGCCATAGCCACTGTCACCATCGCCATCAGCAGACTCAGCTGAGAGGTCAAGGCCATACCTGGAGACTCAACTACTCTCCAGCCCCTGCCCCCACAAGGGTGCTCTCCAGGAAAGGGCTGGCGAAAGACGCTTGTGCTGCTGCTTGCTGTTCTGTGTCATCTATGAATAAAGAGCTGACTTCCCTCTCCAGAGCAACCCAATTCCCTTAACGAAATGAAATGAGAGCGGCAGCTGCTAGCACTGTTTCCTTGGGGACCATGGGTAAACCCCATGGGTCCTCTCTGTTTGCTCTGTGGTGATCGAGGAGTAGTCTCACAAGATAGCATCTGATTGGTAACTCAAACTCCCTAGCCATGTGCACCTTGCTTGCTACTCCCCCTGCTGGCCAGCCTGTAGTTTCAGCCAGGAAATGTTACTTTAGTAACTTACAGTGGGACCCAAACTCCAACTAACAGCCACAACCCATGGTTTGCACATGTATGTTGTGTGATGGAAATGTTTTGCACATGGGTGTGTCTGTGAGGGGCCCGAACAGGGGCTGTGCAAACCAGATAGGCATGCACCTTTTGGAAAAGCTGGCCCTAAATGTGTATCTATATATTTACATTCATTTTGTCTGATTTAGATCCCACTTGAAAATTGTGGGTTCCAGATTTCAAACAGAACTTGAAACCTGTGAGGTTTGAGTTCCTTTTGTCTCTGGTAACATGTGAGTCCTGAGCTGTCGGCTGCAAGGCACGAATTACCTTCAAACAAGAACCTTTGTTGTTTGCCTGGCATGGGATGTCATGCAGTTAGAATGAGGGGACTTTCCATTTATTTCCCTTGAGGAATGATGCCTTAAATGAAAACTGTGTTGTACACATTTTGAAAAAGTTTCACCAAAAGCAAAAACTTGTGAAAGGTTTCGCTGTTTCCCAGCCGCTGCCGGGTTCCGATGATCCTTCCTTTTATTCTTACGGAAACAGAGCAGTTTTATAAAAGCAAAAGACCTCTCAGGAGAATTGGACATCGGGGAACTGGGTTTGGAATAATCTGGGTTAAATAGTAAGATGCAGGACCGGGGGGAGGAGGGGGACGACTGTCTGGTTCAGCCTTTGTGGAATCAGCTGCACTAATGACCTAGCCACCACCAAGATTTGTCCTCGTTTCTCTCTCTCTCTCTCCAGCGTTTCCTCACTCTTCTTTCCGAACCATTCTCTGAAAAGACCCAAAGAATCGAGGACTAGTTTTCCCCTCCTCTTTCCTTTTTTTCTGGCCTCCCACCCCGGCTCGTCTCCCTCACCTCATTCTCTCAAACACGCATTTCATCCCTTGCCCCCGCCCCCCAAATTCTCCCCTCTTCCAGCAGGGGGCTTGATTGTCACAGACCTCACAGCTGTCAGATGTTCCCTTTACCAGCTCCATTGGGACAGAACTCAGGAGGACGTTCTGCTCTGAAAACATGGGCCCTTGCCACATGGGCTAAAGGCTGTGAGCTGTGGAAGAATTAGGGGCTTCTCTCCTGCAGCCTTTAGGGCAGAGGTTCCCAGGCTGTGCCCTGGGGATCACTTTCTCGTCGTTCATGGACAAAATGCCTGGTCTTATCTCAGAAAGGACAAAGTACTGATCACAGCTGAAAATACATTAAATAGTTTCCTGGTGTTACTTTTCCATCAGCCCTATTGCTGTAGTTTCACAGGATGCAGTGAGCTCACCAATTGACGGGGGGTGTCTGTATAGTGGTGAATGGGGGGGTGCAGACAGGCCCATATGGGCGAGAGTTGGCCCGGTGATGGCAAATGCGAGAGCAGAGGAGGGGAGAGGAGCCGGGCGTTAGTAATAGGAAGAAAGGTGGGTTCACAAGACTGCCTCTTTGCTCCAAAGGGGAGGTAATCTCACTCTTGACCACATCTGACATTCTATCCAGTAGGGAGCAGTGTTGCGTTAAACACACCAGCCAGTTCAGTCAGGTGGATGGCTAGAGGATTTGGAACATGGCTTGCACCCCTGCACAAGATTATGGTTGTCACCGATACATTCACATTTCCCTTGCGTGCACACCCTGCTCCCGAGCCGAAGCAGGTAAGGGCGAATCTCGGTTTCATAGCCACACTGGAGACTGTAATTACGTGACGGGCTGTGGTACAGTGAGGGCTGTTGGAACAGGGACATCCTTCCCATTGGTGGCAGAAATAGGTTTGCTTAGCAGGGAAATCTCTGCCCCCTGCAGGCAGCCCAGTACCGGAGCCCCTCAGTGTGGGTGCCTCTGCCCCCACCATTCCTGTCTTCTGCAGCTGGCAGCACATCCAGCGGAAGAGCCCCCTTCCCAGGGTTAGTGATGACTGAAGACAACGCCCTTCAAATTCATCCAGGAGTCAGTATTTCCAAAGAGCAGGCACGAGGCTCTGTCTCTGTCTCTCCCCCTACCTACGCAGGTCAGGAAATTTCATGGGGCCATTCAAGAAAAGCCAGTGATGGGTCCCTCTGCTCCTTTTCTCTGTTTCCTAGCCTCAGGGAAACAACTGCTCACTCATAAAATCTCTCTTTTGACGGCTTTACTCTGTGCCTTCCCCAGCCTCTCAGGAGACTATCTCCTGTCCAGCACACAGGGCACAGCTGTTCTCTCTCGCTTCCTCTGGCTCTCCCTTTGTAACTCCCAGCCTCTCTCTCTATCTCTCATCTCCCTGCTCCTTTCATCTCACTCCCTTGCTCCCTTCATGGCTTTCTTTGCTCTTTCCCTCTCTCCAGTGGCACAGTCAAGACTGCAAAGCGGAGTGACAACGAGCAGGCACCGCCGCATTGTTCTGCTCTCTCCATAGACACTGAGAGGCCATTGTCAATCTGGGGCATCTCTGTGGACGTTTATGCTGCTGTAGCTGGCAGCAGGAGCCGACCTGCTCTGTTTCTGTTTTGATTCGAAGGCCGCTGCTCCCCAGGTCCCCTTCAGGAGAAGCCCAAGCCTGAAGGAGATAGTGGAAGAAGTCCTTCTCCAGGCTCCCTTTCTCCTGGGCCTGTCAGAACTTCCACACCGGGTGGCTGACACCTGCGAATGGGCTATGGGGCTGCAAACCCCTTAGTTGATCTGGCTCCTGACATTCTCCTGCCTTTGCCATTTCTTTCTCCTCTCATTTATTTATGTGTTTATTTTTAAATTAAAGCACTGGAGACATCGTGTGGATTTGGTGTGGGTGGAAGTTACTGTCTATGCTGGAGTCCTTTATTTGTCCACATAGAATCATAGGATTGAAAGGGACCTTGAGAGGTCAGCTAGTCCGGTCCCCTGCACTCATGGCAGGACCAAGTATTATCTAGACCATCCCTGACAGGTGTTTGTCTGACCTGCTCTTAAAAACCTCCAATGACGGAGATTCCACAACCTCCCTGGGCAACTTATTCCAGTGCTTAACTATCCTGACATTTAGGAAGTTTTACCTAATGTCCAACCTTAACCATCCTTGCTGCAGTTTAAGCCATTGCTTCTTGTCCTATCCTCAGAGGTTAAGGAGAACCACTTTTCTCTTTCCTCCTTGTAACAGTCTTTTATGTATTTGAAAACTTATCATGTCCCCTCTCAGTCTATATACATAATATCAGTTTTGGAGCAGCCCTGTAAACTTTGCATACAGACCAGCGGCTGCTAGTCTGCTTCAACCCTGCTCTGGAAGGACATCATCTAGCAGTAAGAGGGGGGCAGACAGATCTGCCTCCTCATTGGTCCATGGAGGGACCCTGACCTCTGTCTCCATTCTAGGAATGGGCTGGGGCCTGGACTTTCTGTGGCTGGGGAGGGGCAGCTATGTAGGTGGACATCTGCACTCCTGTGTGCAGTTGGAGAGTACGGTGCTTGTCTTCTGGCTGGTTTAAGCTGCTTCTCCACTCTGTGACGCCCTCGTACTTCTCGCGCCAGGTCTTGGTCCCTGAAGGCCGTGGGATTCCTCTGGGAGACTGACAGGAAGGATTGCTCACAGGGCCATAAACCTGGATGGGTTTTATCCCATCACAGCCCCTTCAGCATGGAGGCTCCAGGCTCTGTGTTCCCTTGTGTATTAAAACTTGCTCAGGAAAAGCCCCAGTGAGAGGTTCAGGGATCCTGGCCCTTCAGCTTGTGCATTTGCTGTGGACTCTCAAGCCCAGGTGAGGCTGTGTTGTTGGAAGTGCAGGAGAACTAGTTGGGGTTACTACCCCGGGGCACTGCTCTTTCACTCTGAACCTCCCAGGGGAGGAGGAAGGTCAAGTGAGGAGAGGGGGACTTTTAGCTGGAGTCCCCTGTTGGGTCAGTTTGTCTCTGAGACACCTTGTGCTTTGGGGTGAAAGAAAAGCAAGTAAAATGAACGATCGCAAGGGCCATGGAGCAGGCTTGCACCAGGGACCGGGATCCAGCGCATTGCAGGGCAGGGGACTGGCTTATGGATAGACCCACCTGCTGTAGTGGTGGGGAAGTGCACCTTCACGTGCGCCAGAGTCTGAGGAAAGCATTTCTGCTAGCGACATCTCATCTGTGCAAAGAACCAGGAGATGGCGCATGCACATTGTCTACCACCAGAAACGGGAATATGGACTGCACCCAGGCTACTGGCCAGGGAGCGGAATATGGGTCAAATACCTACACTATGGCCATGGAACGGCCTATGGGGCACGTACCTTAATACTGTGGCCAGGGACTGGAATGTGGGACTCAGACCTTTGTGCTGAGGACTGGGCTCCGGGTGGTGGGGAACACCAATGCTTGTGTTGTGGCCGGGTTTGGGGGAGTGTAGCTTGGCTTTTGCTCGGGCCCAAAAGAGAGAAATGGCCCCTTCATTTGTAACACCTACGCTACAGGGAGCTGGGGACAGTGCAACGTGGGGCTTTCTCCTTGGCCCCCGAGTCTTTGAGCCCCATCACTCACTGGCTAGAACTAGAGACTGGGCTGTGAGGAGCCTTCAGACTGCCAAGGCCTGCTATACCCGGAGTGCCAGGGTGTAGGGCACCTGTGTGCACTCACTGGCGCTGGCGTCTGACCTACATTGACTACACCCAGGCAGCTGCAGAGCCTTGGCTTCAGAGCGTTTCCTGCCTTGTAACTGCCTGGCTACCTACAGCTCCTTGACTTGGGTTGTGGCGTGAAGACAGCACATACCCTTAGGCAGTGCTCTCTTCCTTGCCCTGTAATCACAGCTCATCCTGAGCTCCTAGGGCCAACTGAGTCTGTTATAAACTCCCCCGTGACTGAATGCCCCAAATCCATGCACCTCAGGAGATGCTGCAAGCAGGCCAAGGGTGCCCTGCCCTCAATCAGTGTCTCTCTTGTTGATGTATCCCTCTGCAGTCCCAGTTCTCCAGGAGGCCCTCAGTAGATGTGAAAAGGGCGGGAACTTGGGTGACGAACTCGCTTAGTCGTCAGTACTAAAGCAAGGGATGATATTTACTCCCATGGGGAAAAGGGTTGGAGCCAGGGATGGGATTCGGGGGGTGGGTGGTTTCCCTGCCCTACCCCCAGGGCTCACCTCTGTGACAGGTGAATAAGATGCAGGCCCTGGAAGCTGTGTGCCTGGCAGAAGCTCTGGGGCACTTTGAGGAGCTGATGAAACCTGCCTTTATTTATGCTGAGTGAATATATTCCTGGGGAAATTGTCTGTCTTTTATAATGAAACCCCGTTAATGGCTTGTTGTCTACACAAATAACCACGGGGAATGAACTCGTGCACTTCTCAGCCTGCTCTGTGTCTCCCTCGCTCAGCTCACTTTCTGAACAAACATAACCTTTTGCAAGAACGTCTGTCAAAATCACTCTGAAATATTGAAATAAGACAATAGGACACAGCCTGTTCCTGGGCCCTAGTGCCTGCCAGCTTGGGCTAAGTGTCCTCCTGAAAGGTGACTTGACAATGGCAGCCCAGACACACGTTGGGAACAGAACACAGTGGGCTTTGCTTTGGATGCAATACTCAGGCTTTCTCAAATCACTGCGTCACATGGCCGCAGGGCAGTGACTGTGTCAGCAAATGCGATGGCCACTGTAGGCTTAGGCCTGGTCTACACTTTAGGTTGACTTAGCTACTTTGGTCAGCGGTGTGAAATAGCCACCCACCACCCAACCAAGGTAGCTATGCCGACCTAACCACATGTGTAGGCACAGCTAGAGCAATAGAAGAATGCTTTGGTCAACCTAACTACTGCCATTTGGGGAGGTGGTGGTCCTAAACTGATGGGAAAAAACGTCTTCCATCAGTGTAGGCTGTGTCTACACTATGGGGTGATGCCAGTACAGCTACAGTGCCGTAACTATGTTGCTATGGGCCCTGTAGTGTAGATATACCCTCAGAAAGAGCTCACCACGCAACCACCGTCTGTAGAAGCTGTTGTATTGACAGAGGGCACATTGGACAGAGTCCCGGTGTTACTACCTCAGGGATGCCCAAAAGATAACAAGATTGTGTTAATGTCTCATTTGAAGCATGGTGGTGCCTCCATGCAGTACAATCTTATTCTCTGCTGAAATGTCCGTGTCAGGTGTGAGCCCAGTGCTTGGTGTGGGACTTGCACTCACAAGAGGAGCAGAGAGAGAACTAGCCATGTTTTGTATCATGCATGTCGCAGTCCGTCCCCCATGCTTGTCACCATGAAAGATCCTGAGATTATCCACTGCTCTTCTCCTATAAAGGGCAGAACTCATTCCCCACGAGTTACAGCGGGTCTGAATTTACACTCGGAGGCTGCTTTTCCCTTCCAACTCAGCCCCTTCCTCACAACAGGGACTTCTCCATCAGCCCGGCACATGGGCTTAAGCCTCTGCAGTGGTGCCTGTCACTGTGTCCCAAGGTCCAAGCTCGACGTGGTGAGCTCTGTCTCGTGGAGGTTTTCTTGGGGCTGAAGAGATGTTGTTAATGTAGGTCTTGGCTTATTGGACCCACTCGGGTGTTAGATACTGGCCCTGCAGCACCTGTTTTAATGTTAGAGCAATGGCTGGTTGAGACACAGGCTAGCCCCTGTGAAGGGCCACTGGTGCTTTAATTTCCACCTGGACATTGTCTCAGTGCTAGTTTGTCCTGCTGCAACTTGTTCCCGCTGAGCTTCTCAAAGGCTATTACACTCATGTATGAACTGAGCCTCAAAACATGCCCCATACCAAGTAGGGAAAAGTGCAGCCTCATTTTAGAGCTAGGGAAACTGAGGCTCAGAGCTGTTATTCGGGCCCACATTTTCAAAATGGACTGCTGCTTTGGGGTGACTCACTATTTCGAGCTCAGCCAGAGACACCGAGAGCCTGACTTTTCAGAGCTGCTATGAATCTACGGCTCCCGCTCAGCAATTCAAACATGGGCCCCAAGGTGCCGCAGGTCGGGCAGTGAAAAATGAGTGGCCACGTCTGCACTGCAGGGTATGTCTACCCTGCAGCTGGGAGCGAGCCGCCCAGCCCGTGCAGCTGGACGTGTACCGGTGAGGCTTTTGCTAGTGCACTAAAAATAGCTGTGTGGACGGTGCGGCCCTAGTGGATGCTCAAGCGAGCCACTCTAGTTCAAGCCCACCCTAAGCCTGGGTCTGAGCTTGGTAGCTAGCCTGAGCCTCTCCCAGTGCCACAACATCCACACAGCTATTCTCAGCATGCTAGCCTAAGTGACTTCCCCAAGGTCAGCGTCTGAGCTGGGCGTAGACGCCTGGTGTCTTGCCTCCAGGCTCTGTACTAGACCACACGTCGTCGTCTTGCTAATGCCATTGATGTCACCAATGCTGATGCTGCCAAAGTCAGCTGCTCTTCAGAGTGTGAGAGTGACCTTCCAAAGCCACGCGAGAGACTCAGTGGTGCCCATGCCTCTTCCGCCCCAGAGACACCACAGAGGTGCTCTCCTCGCCGAACTCGCCTGGGACGCTGCCCTTTGTGCGGCACAGAGCTCTGGAGAAGAGAGGGCTGTCTATTGCCCTCAAACAGCCAGTGCTGCCTCATGGGGGTGGGCAGGGCTGGGACGTCCCATGTATTGCCCTTCCCATTCATGTCCTTTCAATTTAGCTACCCTAGCCAAGACTGAGACGCCAATACCCATTGGAGCTATGTCATGCACCGGAATAGCAAAAAATGTAAGAGGCAGGGCTGAGGTGGTTAAGGGGTGCACAGGTCTGAGGGCCTGAAGTCACTTTCGCTTGGCACAGGAGCAGGCTCTGAATGTTTAGCACCTTTTCATTCATACTGGGGGAAAACCCACCACCTGACTGCATCTCTCTTGGAGGAGGAGATGGGGAGACCATTCACTTCCACCCCCAGAAGCACGGATGACTACACTACAGAGTAAGGGGGTGAGGCAGGCTGACTCATTCACAATGATCGCTGCCATCCATTAACTATGCAGTACGCTCTCGCTGGGGAATAGCAGATAAGTCATTCCTGCCGCTGCCTCCTCGTAGGCTGTAGACATGCAGGAGGAGTATTTCAACATCACCCAGGGCAGGATCATTCCAACACAACTCGCAGGCTGCAGGAGGGCCAGTAGCAGGGGACAGGGCCCATATCTCTGGGATGGGCCAGTAGCTAGCGGTGCTAAAACATGCTCTGGGTCCATCAAGCTATTGGCTGGATGCAGGAATCACTGGGTGAGATTCTCTGGCCTGTGTAATATGCAGGAGGTCAGAGTAGATGGTGTCATAGTTCCTCCTGGCTTTAAAAAAATCAGTCTATACTCTAGTACCAATGACTTAGCCCTACCCTAACCTACCATTGCCCCTTCCCACAGAGACGGGTTCCATTTTATGTTCAGAATTTCCACTGCCTTCTAAATACATCCAGCTAAAGAGAGAGAAAGAGAGAGAGAGACTGGTGTGTTTATTTGGCAATCAAATGGTGCCTGGTCGGTTGCACCAAATGGGCAGAGAGAGGTCCCTCCACTCCGGTCCCCTTTCCAGCTCCCAGAGGAGGCAGGCTCCCATCCCTTGAATGGAATAACGAGAGGGACGCTGGTTTTCTATTAGAATGTGCCTTTTTTCGTAGTGCACTTGGAATCAATCAGAACTCGAAACACAGACATTCACCGGAGGGAAAAAACAAAACAAACAAAAAACCAACGCCCACCCTCCAAAATCCCACACCAGCATCAACCCCCCCGCCCAAACAAACAAACAAAAACACCCTCCAAATCAAACCCAACCTCTTTGTCTAAAATCCATGATTAAAACCTGGTACAAACAGGTGAATATATATATATATATTTAGTAGATGTAATATTATTTTTTCTCTCTCTTTCTTGTTATACAGCAAACATTGCAAATATAGAAATTTTCTCTGTACAGTAGGACAACTTCGGTTTACAATGCAACATGTGGTAAAACCTCCCAGTGAATAAACACATGAACGAGCCTTCGACTGGATGAAAGTCTAAGCTGGAAGACTCCATTTGCAAAAAGCCCAAAAGAACTTTCTCCTTCTGGTCTCTTTTTGGTTTTTGTTTTGTTTTGTTTTGTTTGGAAGGGAAGGAGAAAGAAGAAGACAAACTGTACACAAAGAATCCACAAAATCACAGAATAGGGAATCATGCGATGCAACATTGGAATACTCCAGACCTCAAATCTCTGCCCAACCGCCACCCCTTTTTATATATTTTTCTTTTTTTTTTCTTTTTTTTTTTTTAAAAAACCAAAAACTTTTTTTCCACTCCATAGGTTTGTTTTTTTTAAGAGTCTTTGTGTTCAAATTTGGTGCGTATCTCATAAACATGAGATCTTTTGTAATCTCTTTCTCTCTCGTATATTATATAGACTAATTATAGATTTTTCTCATAATTTATGGTTGGTTGGTTGGTTTGTTTGAAAGACAGTCTGGATAAAAATAGCTGCTGCGGGTTTCTTTTGGTCCAGTTAGTGTTAAGTCACGAGCTGCGTGAGGACTCAGGACTTGTGCTGGGCAGACACACCTTTCCAGTAGTCTAGGATGTCGTGAAGATCCTCATCTTTGGCAAACTGGACCTTTTTGCGCAGGGCGTGGCCGGCCGCCATATATTCCTCCTCGTCTTTGTGCCGCTTCCGGTTGAGTTTGAAGCGCTCCCAGATGCTGTGCGATGGTTTGCATGTGTACTCTGGGCTGGAGCTGTAGCTCAGGTTGTGATACTGGGGAGAGAGCTGAGAGTAGGCCAGGTCTCTGGGGCGGGGTCTGGTCAAAGGTTCCAGAATGGAGGGCTTACGCCCGCCCATGCTGTCGTGCTGCTCCCCCTGGTGTGAGCCCGGGTAAGAGTGCCGATGTTCGCTGTACTGTCGGATCTTCTCTGCCTCTGCTCGCAGAATGGCCGCCGCCGGTGTCACAGTGAGGATGGTGTCTGCGGTTGGGGATGTCTTCTCAATGTACTTGGCTTCTGACTTGTGGCCGGAGCCCTCAGAGCGGAAGGATCTGGGGCTCCGTATGGAGCCGCTGGAAGAAGTGCTGGAGCGTTTGGGAGGTGCCTCCATGCTGTGATGTCTCTGCAGCGGGTGGCTGTAACTTTCCTTGTACACAGGCGACAGGAAGCCATGTTTGCCAGAGATCTGTTCCGATAAGAGTACCAGCTGAGGCTCAGCGGTGGAAATCGCCCCCGATTTCACCCCCTGGAAGGAGGTGGACTCTGATTTCAAGGCATCAATGCAGTTGTTGATAATCTGGTTCACCTTGTCCACCTCCTTCGTGATGGTGGAGATCTCAGCCACGGAGCTCTGGCTGTCAGGCGGCATGGACAGCTCACACTCTCGTCGCTCGGGCTGCTCTCCTGTCCGCACTTCCATGTAGTTGCCCTTGGTGGCCTTGGGGGTCTCACTGCTGTCTATCAACTTGTACTGCTCGACTTCCCCAGCAGAGGGCAAGTAGGGGATGCGGGTCACTGTCTCCACACCCAGCATCTGCCCCTGGGACAGCTGGGTGATACTGGTTGTTTCTATCTCTGGCCCATACTTTAGCTCGATGATGGTCTTCTTCATGCTGCCAGCTGCCTTCTTGTGCTTCTCCTCCTGCTGACGCCTCTTACGGAGGCAATAGTACACCACCCCCAGAACAATTACCATGCCGAACAGGCAGCCCAGGATGGTCATGATATAGTGGGTGGCAGTGGAGGGAGTGGGCACTGGGTCCTCTCTGCTCATTTTGTTTGGGGAGAGGGTGAGGCAAGTGTGGTTGTACCTTAAGACGTGGTGGAGGGAGACCACACAGTAGGTGTAGTCTCTTTGTGCTACAAGGTTAGTCAGCTCAATGTCCTCCTTCTGTTTCTTCAGCTTGGTGACGATGGAAGAGAAGCCATTCTCGTACTGCGCCAGGATGTACATCTTGCTGAACGGGTACGGGATCTGCACCGTCAGCGTGGCCGAGTTGTGGGTGAGATGCTTCACCCGGATGTTGGGGCGCATCTCCGTCTCACCCATGGGCGTGTGGAGGGAGACCTGGGGTGTCGTGCCATCCCCGGAGAAACACTCTTCATCAGAGCATGGGCTTTCTGACGGAGCTGTGGTCACTTGGTACCTGGGTGGGATAAAGCGAGGTATCATGGTGTAGGAGCTGCCAGTGCAGAGGGTGGAGAGCATGCCCAGAGCATTGCGGTAACCGGTCCGGCCTTGGCCTAGCAAGAAGTAGCCAGTGTAGTCTGGCGGGGAGTCGCACTGCATGCGGTCATAGGTGCGCGTCATGTTGGTGAAGCCTTCCAGCCATTGCAGGAAGCCTAGGAGTTCACAGGAGCAATAGAAGGGGTTGCTGTAGAGTTCACAGACTGAGAGTTTGTTCAGGCCCCTAAAGGTGTTGCTGTCCAGTCTCTGGATCCTGTTCATGGACAAGTCAATGTTCACTATGTTGGGGCACTCCCAGAAGGCATTGGGGGTGACTGCCTCAATGAGGTTAGCCTGGAGGTAGAGGTACTCCAGCTTTCCTAGGCCCCGGAGGATTCCCTCGGTCAGGTTCCTCAGGCGGTTGTAGCCAAGCTGCAGCACCTGGAGGTTAAACTGTCCTGAGAAGGCACCATCCTCGATGTAGGAGATTTCGTTCTTCGTCAAGTTGAGGTATGTCAGGTTACCGAAGCGGCTGAGTGAAGAGTACTGCACGCTTTTGATCTTGTTGTCGTTCAGTCGCAAATCCACAATGGTGCTGTTGATTTGCTGAGGGATGGACTCATAGGGGGGCTGATTCTGGCTGCATATAGCCAGCCAAACGAAGCCCTTGTCGCCCTCGATCAGCCAGCAGTCTGCCCGCACCCCGCCAGCGTGCAGCAGAGAGACGGCCGCCACGCACACACACAGCGCTGACGTCACTGCCCACCGACGACCTGCCATCTGGAAGGGCAACGCGGAGAAGGAGTTCCCTTATCTGCTGGAAGTGGGGAAGGGTGCTGAGTCGGAGAGCAGGGAAGCCTTGGGTTAATGTTCCTTGGGCACCTTTGCTTTTCTCTCCCTTCTCCTCATGGTTTGGATCCAGTGGGAAGTGTCCAAAGGAAAAGGAGAACCTCGTTGTCCAAGCTGCCCAGTGACCACCCACGGGGTGCCACCACCACAGGCTTATGGGGGGCGATCCTATGATATTGGCCCTTCTGGCATCTTGTCGGGCTTCTGCTGAAGTCAGGCGGGGCTGGGTAGGTACTTGGAAGGGGACTCTCTCTGGTTTAGAGACAGGCTTTTCTTTCACTTTCTACAGTGCCTCTCCTTGTTTTCTTTTTGCTGCCCATCTCCAGGTTGGCACCGGGCTTCTTCTCCATCTGCCTCTCCGTGCATCTGTCTGTCTGTCCCTCTCAGCGCCCTTGTCTGGTCAATGGGCTCACCTGCAAAAAAACCAAACAAAACCAAAAAACACAAAAGCGAGACAAAATAATGTTTAAGGGCATTTGTTACACTGCAGCAGCTTCTGGGGCAGCGATGAGACTGGCTTTCCCAGCCCTGCTTTTCCATTAGCACTAGGTGCCAGGTTTTTTAACATGGCGTTCATTATTTATTTATTGGGGGGGGGGCACACATAATTGAGTCTGCAGTTAATTTTAGGCACAGATGCTGGAATTTCGATGTCTAATGATGTGACGTCTGTATGCACAAAGCTGGTAGTTAGCCATCTACGTCCTGGCATTTGTGACCTCAGTTATGGCAGGATTTCACCCACTAATTGGATGCAGGTTGAGGCTTCTTCCAAATTCTGCCTCTCTCTAACTGTGCCTGTAGCCGCTTGGTACCTAGGATAAAACCCAGCACTGGAATCCTAAGCTGTTTCTAGGAACGTGGGTGGTAACTCCAGGATATGTTTGTTTCCAGGGAACATCCGAACCCCACCACTATCTTGATCCTCACCCTCCCCATCATATTTGTCTTTGTGGGGGTGACTTCCAACCCTCCTCCCCCTTTTGCTGTCTCCAGGATCTCCTCCCTTGGATGTTCAGTGTCAGGAGGGGAGGAAATTCCAAGTGGTCACTCCCCCAGTCTTTTAGTAGCCTAACACATATACAAAGGGCAAAGAGAGACCCTTCCTCGCCCACTATAGCTGTCTCTGCTCTAAGGCCGGGGGCAAGCAGCTTCCCTGTAAGACTCAGGAGAGTGGACAGGGAACCCTTTGGGGATCCCGGTAACGTCACACTACTAAGGAAAACCTCAGAATTCCTCGTTAACTTTTGCTACAGAGTTCTGAGTAGCGCTGCTCAGCATTTTCCACTGAAATGTTTTCTGGGTTTTTGAGTAAAGGAAAATGTTTGCAGAAAGTGTCTCTGCTTTCCTCGAAGAATGATGTCTCATTGGAACACGGAAATTGGAACATTTGTTCGGTTTCCGACAGCTTTTGGCCAAAAACATTTAGGTTTTGGCTTTTCAACAAACAGTTGAAATTTCCAGTGGGAAAAAAATCCCATTTTGAAACCAGCTCTACCCCTGAAGGACTCACTAGCTAGTGTGCTGTGCCTTATGGGGGACTAACCGCCTCTGAGCTTACTGCTCTTGAAGGAGAAAGAGGCTTTCCCTTTACTGCTGACCTTTGGTTGAGAAAGCTACTTCCTGGCCTTGAGATTTGGTGGGGCTGAAGCCATGTCTGGAAATCCTCCATTCCAGGAAACAGTAGGAGGAAGAGCAGAATCTACCAGGACCTGGTGAAGCCATAATTGGTAAGTAGTGGGGTGTCCTGGGCCTTAATAGGGGTGGTAGTTTGTGAATTTATCTCCTGTGAATCTTCTTCTGTCACATTTGCAAAATTTAGCAAATCTGGAACCGGGGGCTCAGGTAGGGTGGGCCCGGGGCTCAGAGTGGGGTCAAGGGTTGCTGTGAATATTTGCCAGCTAGAACACTAGTACTCACGCTGCTGTCTGGGAACCCCCCAGTGGCCCATGAAGCACTTCCTGAAACTCCACACAGTGAAATATCTTGAGAACCACGTGGGAGGGAAGGTGGGTCCAGAAGAGAGTCTCTCTCTCCCTTTCACCAAGGGCTCTGCAGAACACATAGGTGGTTGTCCCTAGGAACAGACACGCTCCCAGGATTTCATATGCTCACTTATTATACTCACACCCAGCATTCCGGTAGAGCTCTCATCAAAGCTAGCCTACAGCCTGGGCTTGGCCAGGTCCTCTGCTCCCGGGTGTCAGGAAATGACACCTGGGTCATTTGAAAGCAGCCAACAAACTGGTTCATAACTCACAAGTGGAAAAGAAACCAGCAAGTTGCCTGGATTTCAGACCCCAATCCGATCCGTGCAGGTAGAACCTGGTTGCATGGGAGAGCATGCAAAAGTTGCCTTCTTCCCAGGGTAGCTGCATGCTGCTTGGGCCTGTCCTTTCCCAGATATTAGGAAATAACAGATTGAAAAATTAAGCTGCTATTACTCCCTAGGACTTGTCTGGCAGTGGAGCTGTCGCTCATTAACGTGCACTTTTAACTAATCCAGTCTGTTTTCCCACCTCCCACCCAGCACTGGGGTAGCTACATCACTCTGTGCTGGGTGGGGCAGGTCGATGAGTCGTATGAAACATGGCAACAGTGGGAATTTCAGGCCAGATTCTGCCTCCTCCCATTGAGCAGGACCTCATGCTGAAAGCAGTCCCGCTGAAATCTGGCCCTTATTTTCCATCTCAGACTCACAGAATATGAAACAGAATGTTTTTCAAAGCTGAGGACCCTGTTAACCAGTCACACTTTATAGCCTGGTAAACAGGCCAGTAATAAACAGTTGATTTGTCCTTACTGAATAGCGAACAATGAATATTCCAAAATGGAACAGTTTGTTTTACGTTACATGAATAACAAAATCTGCTCTAACTTCAGCTGTTTGTGACAGGAGACTATCCAGCCACAAGTCCCCCCCAGCTGGAGAGACCTTGATAATGTCTTTGGAGAAAGCCAAAAGCTACTGACCATAGTGTCCCATATGTAGGCCAGGTCTACCCAAGAAACTTTTGTCCGTCTAGTAATGTTAGGGGCGTTTTTGGTGACATTTCTATACCAGCGAAAGCCCTAGAGCGGAGGCAGTTAAACTAGCAAAAAAGGTGCTTTTTCTGGTAAAGCTTATTTTGTTTGGTGCATGGTGGAATAAGTTGAATCTCAACTGGGAGAGTTTGCCAGTATAACTATGTCAGCAACCGTCTTCTAGTGTAGACTAGGCCTTGGACGCAGCATGGAATGGAAAAGGAATTCTGCCCTCGAGCGTTTCAGTGATTAGCCTCAAACACCTTACATCCTCCCTTCGCTAATGGAAGGAGCCAGAGGTTAATGACTACAGCACAGGTCTGGGAGTCACATAGATGATACTCTCAGATATGCCACTGTATCCCTTGTGGCCTTGGGCAAGTCAATTAACCTTTCCATGCCTCCATTTTTTCTTCAATAAAATGAGGACAATGAAACTACTTCCCTGGTTCACCGGGTGGTGGGAGGCTGAAGTAAAGCACTTGGAACCCTTGATGAGAAGATGGGGAGCTCTCACCTGGAGCTCACGTTGTAAACACACGCCACTGAATGTAATCTCTGTTCACATGTCATGTGGGCTCTGAGCTTCCTCTCTGAGTTCATCTCCTGCCCTGTAAGCCCTGCCCCGCCCCTTTGCATCCTCTCCCAAAGCAGACTTGGAAGAGAAGCTCACAGCTTGTTCCCATTAGGGGCAGGCAAGTTAAGTTGGGGTTGGAAGCCATGACTGATGTTCTTTACTCTGTATATGACACCTTTCACCCAAAAGCTCTCGACATGCTTTACAAGCCAATTGGCTGACTAGGCTGAGATTTTTTGCTTACTCGTGTGGTTAGATTTTTGCTGGCCTAAGAGCCTTCTCCGCTCCGTTTATGGACGGCTGCCAGCCACAGCCGCAGCTCCTCGCTTTCCCCTGTCCAGAGATCGCTCACGTGTTCCCTGGGGAGCAAGCCACCCCGAAAACGGTGTGAGAAGTGCACCCCCCGAGCCATGCCACCCCCTAAGGGCTGGTGTGGTGGGTGCTCTCTCCCCACCCCCACCCCCGTGGGCTGGGACCTCCCTGAGACCCAATACCTCCTGGAGCTCCTGCTGCTTTGGTGCACCACAATACTGCCCCCACATGGGCCTGTGCATTAAAGGCACAATCTGACCTTATACACACTGCAAGAATCCCTTCACTCCCCACTGTTTACCCATCACACAGCAGCACCACACAGGACATCAGGGCAGGGAATGAAGAATCCTGGCTAGTTCCTTCCTTCTCTTTGGTGGGCAGAGTCTCTGCCTCCTCAGTCTCCGAGCTCCCACTTTAGCCTCACCCAGCGCTTCTGAGCGGAACCCTCAAACTCTGGGGACGTCTGAGCCTGGATCTATCCCCCAGAGTGGCTCTGAACCCAGCCCTTGAATCTTGGAGCGGTTCAGCTCTGGATCTCCATGTTGGCTTATCTCTCAGCCCCGGGCCACGTGGCCCACGGAGCTGTACTTTGGCTAAAGGAGCAGGAGCTTCCAGGGAAGGAGAAAGTGGAGACAAAACCACAGCGAGGATAACACAGCTGAACCCAAGACGCCTTCTCTTGCAGCCTGCGCTCCTCCCAAGTCTAACCAGGGTGGAGAAGGCTACTCGAACAGGTTCAGAAATGCTCATGCTGGGTGTTTGCTTTTGCTGCCTGTGTGCTGCCTATCCGTTGATTTCTCTCCAACAACAGAAACTGAAAAAGGCATTCTATCAGCAGCAGAGTTTAATTCCAGCTCATTAAAGCAAGCAATTTGCTGGTTTATTTGCTTTGCAAAGTGTGAATAAAATGACAGCATTAAGGAGATGTAACAGAGGAAAGAGGGGCTAAGCTCCCTCTTTATTAGATTGCCGGGACATGACTGGGGAGCTGAGATGCAGGCCTTGTTGTTTTGCACCAAAAAGATAATTGCTCATTTTGTTGGCACTTGGCAGCGTGCTTCCCGGCACTGTCTTTGGGGTGGGACCAATGTCAGGCGAGGGGCTGAGCATCTTGCAGTGCAAGGGAAGCAGTTAAAGGAGACCTGCAAAGGGTTACTAATTTTGTTTTATTATAATGGATAAAGAAGGCGTAGAAGTGTTCAGTTTCTGCTCTGCTCTGGGCCGTACTTCCCACAAAAAGTGTTTCCTTCTGTTTGCTCTTCCTTTAGGAATAGTGGGCTGGATTCTCAGCTGGCGTCAAATGGTGTAAAGTAGCTCATAGTCTAGGCGGCCCCACCAGCTAATAATCAGATCTATTATATCTCACCTGCCCTGTTTTGCTGGAGGTTTCCTTGGAGGCCTGGGGAAGTAAGCTCTCCCTGCCCTCCACTGAAAGGGTATGGGGTTTTGAATCTCACTCGGTGATCTTTGCTCCCTGCTGTTTGAGTTGGTGTTGAGAAAAAACAACAAAATCTCCACAGGTTTATTCAGCCTGACTAATAAGTTCCTCCTCCCCTGACCCTGGACGACTCCTCTTTCACTCTCTTGGTACTCGTGAGGTCATAATTCTACCAGTTCTGCAGTCATCCATAGAGTCTTCCAGAAAAAACAGGGGAGAAAGAACCGTATTTCTAATGTAAAAACCAACCAGAAAAATAAAACATTTCAGATCTTTTTTAATCCATCATAAAGAAACAAAAAAAGGAACAAAGACACTGCTTCCCTATGGTTGGGATAACAATACCCACTGATTTGACATGATTCATTTAATCTACACCAGAGATGTCTTGCCCTTTGGTTTAATATGGCTTCGTTCTGTCAGGTGTACGTTATCAGTGACACCTTGGCTGTCTACTCCTCCCTAGCTAAAACAGCTGAAGCTCTGCTAAGCTTATCTCAGGAGAACTTTACTTATTGCAGGTAACAAAGCATGGATACTGCTGTATTTCCATTTATGAGGGAATATGGTCAATTTCGGTGCTTGAGAAAATGGGATGCTAAAGCCAGGAAACAAGCTCTGTACGTTTCCCTCACACCCTTCTGCTGATGCACCTCACTCCTGACCTGTGATAGCCCTGCTACGCCCTGGATCCACACGCAGCTTTGCTGCTCCTCGGTCCTGATCTGCAACACCCTTATTATTCCATTCCTGGGCCCTTTACACATCCATGTCAATGGCACCTCCTACAACCAGGGACTGCTGTGGTTTGTGGTATCCAGTAGGGACTGGACGGAGAGCATCAAACTCATCACTTCTGATCTCCAAGAGCTCCAGAACCAGATTTCTTGAGACTGAAGGGGCATCACCCAGGCTCCAGAAACAAGCGTCAGGGTGGTTGGGTTTTGTTTCCATCTCTTGACGTATGGCATCAGTAAATTAGACCCGAGTGGCAGCTGCAAGGGAGCCACCACTGAAATAAACAAAGCAAAGAGGGGAGTGGCGGGGAGAGGGATCTGGGCCGCAGATCTAATAACACGCAGTCTCTGGCACTTGATTCTTAATTGTATTATTCTACTGAATGAGTTATTTCAAGCTGTGGATTAGATTTACTGACTAGGGGCAAAGAGCCAGATTAGCACGCACCCTCTCTCTCTTTGGCGTATCCTTTCTTCCATACCTCTGTTTGTCTCCCTACCTTCTGACTCCATCTGGCCATAGGTCAGCTTCTCTTAGATCCTCTTTCACAGTCACACAGGTCAGGTTATCAATAAATGAAGGAGCCGTACTACAAAGAGAGCAATAGCACCGTGGCAGTGATACATTACAAATGATAAATGTTTAATCATGCAAAGAGGTGGAGAGGGAAAATTTGGCTAACAGGGACCAAATGTTAAAATGAACCCAGGCTATTCATTATGTGTAAAATAATACGAGGAGACAGCTCTAAGATGGCAGAGAAAACATTTATTAATGATGAAGTTTCCCCTAAATGGCTTAATGTCCATTCCGTATATGTCAGGTGCAGAAAGAGTGCTCGCAGGCAGGGTTTCTTCTAATTCATATTCCCGGGATCAGTTTACACTCCTCCTGCCTGGTGATATCGGTTATCATTGCCACTCCATCGAATAACAAAGGTGCCCAGGCCAATCAAATCCAGGTTCCTCTTCAGTACAAAGGTAACATTTGGATTCCTCGCTAAGCGCTCAATACGGCACAGCTTGGGTTTGCATCGTTGTAGTAGTAGGATTTTATGTTTGTATTTTGTATAATTTAGAATGAAGGATAAAAAACAAGAAGATAATAATGTAGCGTGTATTGAATGTATTGATTTATGATTTGACCATATCCTGCCAGCCACCCTTTTTGAGTAGCAGAAAGGAATGACCTAACAGCCATCGGTAGAGATGCATCAGCGAGAATTTCTCTGTGTCTGGACGGATTTCAAGGCAGTAACAGACCTTTGGGGGTCACTACTTTGTTGTAGGTTTAGCATTTTAAAAGAATGCCATGATCGTTTTTCTTTTGCATTTCAACTTGATGGTCCGGTTCAAAATGTTCTGTGTAAATTAATTCTGTTTTGTGTGTGAATGAGGAATGGGTGTTAAGAGATAAGTGTGAAGGCCATCACTGAACCAGATGTTCTAGGGAGAAACCAAAGACAGACACAAGGGCGCCAGGAGGTTGCAACACGCCCTTATTGAAATGTCAGAGGAGGGCAGATTGATGACTCTAAAGATGAGACAGGCACCTATCAATGGGGACAAGATAGCTGTGATCAAAACCAGCATGGGGTAACTCCCTGAGACCAGGGCCGCCCAGAGGATTCAGGGGGCCTGGGGTCTTCGGCGGTGGGGGGCCCCCGCCGCCGAATTGCCACTGAAGACCCGGCACTTCGGCGAGGGGCCCGGGGCGGAAGGACCCCCCGCCGCCGAATTGCCGCTGAAGATCCGGAGCAGAAGAAGCTCCGGGGGCCCGGGCCCCACGAGAGTTTTCCGGGGCCCCCAGAGCGAGTGAAGGACCCCGCTCCAGGGGCCCCAAAAAACTCTCGTGGGGGCCCCTGCGGGGCCCGGGGCCTGGGGCAAATTGCCCCACTTGCCCCCCCCCCGGGCGTCCCTGCCTGAGAGATTTGATGAAAGAACAAGGTAAAGGATGAGAAAGACAATTTAAGAAAACGAGCACTCATCAAAGAACAATTGATTACAGCACGATGGTAAAAAACTCATTGGTCCCAATGAAGGAAAATCACTATATAAACGGGGTGCAGTGCCATGAAACTTTGGGTTCGTCCTGCCAAGACGTCCCTGGAGCATTGTGTCATGACCGACAGAACCCGGCTCCTACCTACCCGTGATCAACCTAGCTGGCCACTAGATTGATCTGGACTCTGGACTGGTAACTACACCTCTACCCTGATATAATGCGACCCAATATAACATGAATTCGGATATAACACGGTAAAGCAACGCTCCGGGGGGCGGGGCTGCGCACTCCGGTGGATCAAAGCAAGTTCGATATAACGCGGTTTCACCTATAACGCAGTAAGCTCCCGAGGACAACGTTATATCGGGGTAGAGATGTATAACATCAACTGTGTGTGTGTGTATGTGGTGTGATTGAATGCACATGCTAATTGTTGTATCTTCAATAAACACGGCGTATTGCCTTTTCCCCTGAAAAAGATCCCGTGTGCTTCTTATAAGCATAACCTCGTGGCCTACCGTCTATACTTGATCCCCAAGGCTTTTGGGCCAGGGCTGAGGCCCGGCACCTCAAAGCGTGGCAGTTCAGAGTCCCGGCACCTCTGAGCTTGCTGTGTCGGTTATGAAAGTAAACAGATTGCTTGAGCCCCAGCCCCTTTCATTACAAATTAAGTCCTGTTGATCCCCCAATGCTTCACGGAGTCAGATAATAGCGTTCCCCAGTCAATTTCACTCGCTCTCCCTGCTATTATTTATTATTTAAGAGGCAGAGGCAAGGGAGGAAAGATATGTTTTCAGCTGAGGTTTGAAGGGAGATGAAGAGGCAATGAAGCAGAGAGATGCAGGGAGGCTGATGCATGAGAGAAGGCTTTTAGTGAGACTGTGGGGAGGGGCACAGAAGAGGTAGGGGCTAGAGAGGTGGAGGCAGCAGGGAGGTGGAACAGACAGGCCAGTTCTGTTGCCCTTGGTCTGTCTGCAGAAGTGCCATGAACACAAGCAGGTGCTCTCTGTATAGACTGAGGGCAATATATGGCCCTGTGGGTTATTCCCGTGCAGTGTAAGTTCAGGGGAGCTGGCATTTTGGGCTGTCATTGACACATGTGAAATGAGTGCCGAGCGGAGGTCAAACACTTCCAGTCTGATTTGGTACATTTCACACTCACTTTGGACTGATGGCCATGACTCCACTCTGGGCAGGATGGTGGAGAATCAGGCCTAGCAAATGCCACTTTGTGGAGCTCAAAACTTGTCCCTTTCCACAACGGAGGGTACAGTTCGCAGAAATTTCCATAAAATCAAAATTTTCAGCAGAAAAATTTTGATTTTGCTGAAGTGTTTCTAAACAAAATATTTCATTTTGGGTCAGCGCAACATTAAACTGCATCTGCCTAAAGTGCTGCAGTGCCTTATGGGAGTTGTAGTTCAGATGCTTCATGCCCCCATTCTCTCCAATGGGCCGGACTCCTTGGCTAGACTACAACTCCCATGAGGCACAAAACACCGAAACAAAATATTTCCATTTAGAAATGACTAGACATTTCTGCATGGGCATGTTTCATAACTTTTCATCCCAAATCAGGACGAAAACATGTCAAAATATCGGAGTTTCCCAGACAACGAAAATGCTGATTTTCTCGGCTCACGTCTGCAGTCATTGACGCTGCTGTATTCCACCCCACACTGCTTAGCGTTCCAGGTCTAACAAGATTGCAGCCCTAGATAGTACAGCTGCAAATCACTGAGTAGAATAATATGCAGTGTTCAAGTAAATGCACAGAATATCTTCCTGGGTAACTGACCTTCTAAAACCAGCTGGTTACCTGTGCATTAAACCAACCTCCTGAAATATCACAGTGAGCAGAGTAAATGTCATATCGAGCTTATGGTAGAGCAGTCAGCTCTTAAAGAAGCAACAAACATAACCATAAGAAGAAAAGAATTAGAGGAAGGTGCAAAGTTTTCAGCGGATGAGGAGAAGCCAAGAACTCTAATCAGGGAGATGCAGATATAACATTTACAGAAAGGAAAAATATCTTTCAATAGGGGAGAATTCCCCTAAAATTGACCAGACGTGCCTTGTATTTAGAAATAATGTGCCTGATTTGCCACTTCATTACTCTAAAGTATTACTGCGGTTAAACAGACATAAAACTGGAGTAATGGAGTGGTGAATCGGCCCCAATATTTCCCCCAGAATAACACAATGATAAACATTAAGGCATTTTTACTTACGGTTCCTCCAAGGCCTCAGTACAATGGAGCAAGCTAAGAGGTAAACAAGGGAACAACTGCCCTATTGTTCTTTCATGGTGAAAGACGCTAAACTGTCTCTTTTCTCTGTGCTGTCGTCTTTGCTCAAACCTTTGCTGTTACTTGAATAGTGTTTTTACTGCTTGAATTTTTAAATCTATTCTTTTGTAAAAGGCCCATATGAATCATTCACACTCCTGATAGCAAAGTCTGCTTTTGTTCAGAAGAACAGCTCTGTGTAAGCTCTAAAGCTTGTCTCACTCACCAACAGAAGTTGGTCCAATAAAAGATATTACCTCGCCCACCTTGTCTCTTTGGTCAGAAATGTTTTTGGCAATGGAGCCAAAATATTAAAATAGCTAGTCAATTTTTTAAAAATGAATTTAAAGCAGATTTTGGTCCTATACCTGCCCCTGAGTTGTCCTGCAAATTTGTGTGGCTTTTATAATCACATTTTCCTAGTATTTTACAAAGTGATTCTCCCTCCTCTTTTTTGCTATGTGAACGATCCATATGATATGGGGAAACTGACATAGGTTGTAATCCCACAATTGGATCCCTAGGTGTGGATCCTTGTGACTATACAGGGGAAACCGTGAAACTGATTATAGATGAAGTGTTAGCAAATACACAAAGGAAGTAATCTGAAATATATTAAATCTGCTAATCTCTTTCAGTTCTAGTATTATCAAGGGTTACCTGTAACAAAAGTGTCAGACCGAAGACTGATTTCTAAGTTGATGGTGTCCTTTTAATGTTCTACTTTAAAAGAAAAAAAAAACAACAACAAAAAATCTTGCATCACAAACAGATATATAAATCCTGGACAGAATCTGATACCAAGGTCCAATCTCAGGCACAACTGGGGAAACTAAATTAATTCCTTAAAGGGTTACAGTCACAATAAAAATAATACTTAAGAAAATTCTTTCCTGTGTTACTAATACCTGTGGAGCTTATTATAACTGAAAGAACTGCAGACAGCTAGTTTATTTGTCTCGCTCTTGCTGTCTTTTGTGTGTTTCATTCAGCTTGTGCTAATCTAGTTCACTTTACTATAAGCTGAGGTTTCACTGTCTGGGTTTTGTTTGCTAGCACAGTGCTATTCTGTTTTGTGTTGGACTAAAGCTGCAGAGGTGCTCCTTTACTCCTCTACATAAGTTACCTGCATCCCAGGTTCCAGCATGGAGGAGAGCAGCCAACTGGTGGTGGGGAGTGGATGGGCAGGGGCAGGGAGGTGCCTTGACTCTACCCTCCACCCTACCCACCACACAGGTGCTTGCCAGCACAGAGGGGGAAGTGAATGGTAGTGGGGAGAGGGCTAGCTCAGCTTACTTCCCCTGCTGGAGCAAGTGTGAGCAGGGACCTAGTTGTGACTTTCTGCCGCTGACATGTGACTCTGTCCTGTTCCAAAGGCTGCACAACTGTGCTCTGCCCCTTACTCAGAGCTTGTGGTAGCCCTGTGCTCTTGCCCTAGGTTGGAGCTGCTGGGCAATTGCGTGCCTAGCTTGTAGGAAGGATGCTTAGTTGCACTGGATTGCTCCAGCCCCGTCCTGTTCCATGTGCATACAGGGCTCGTAAGCAGGCAGGGGGTGAGGGGTTTCCAGTCTGCTGACGACACCCAGCTGTGCATCTCTATCTTGTCCGGTTTGGATGTTGAAGTTCAGCGCTTCTGCCAATGTCCTGGATCCTGGATGAGCGCAAGGTGGCTGAGATAGAACATATTTAAGTGTGTGTGTGTGTGTGTGTGTGTGTGTGTGTGTGTGTGTGAGAGAAGCCCACCTTCGCCGATGCAGATTACTTAGCTGTGAACACAGGTGCTGAAGGGTACTCACAGCTTGGCAGCCGCATGCACGGTTCCCCATCTTGAGGGCGCAAACCCAACACACCTGCAAAAAAGTCAGGTTGGAAGCAGTGGCCTGCTGAAAGTGTGGCCATTTGTGTGGCAGATTCCAGCCTGGGGGACACTGGTCTGGTGTGAGTTAGAACTCTGAAAAATGAGGTTGTATAGGAAATGCTCAAGCTACCTCAACCAGAGGTGGGCACGCTGCTACAGGGAGTCAGTGTGGGCCGGTGGGCTGGGATTCAGTTGACTTGAGCGCTATTCCTGCCTCTGCCACATGGTCTTACACAAGTCACTTCACCTCACTGTACTGTGTGTCCCCTCCCACACATTGTCTGCCCTGGCTATTTAGTCAGTGATGAGCTCCCAAAATCCTAATTACCGGGTCCTCAGCGGCACTTCGGCGACGGGGGGGGTCTTCACTCGCTCCGGGTTTTTGGCAGCATTTCGGCGGCGGGTCCTTCACCTGGAGCGAGCGAAGACACCCCCGGCCGCCGAAGACCCAGTAGGGAACCGCGCAGTGAGTACAAGCCCCAGGTGCCTGTCCCCTCCCCCCCACCCCGCATCCGACCCCAACCCACATCCTGCCCCCGACTGCCCCACTCAGAACCCGCAACCCATCAACCCCCCCCCACTCCTTCTCCCCTGACCACCCCCTCCTGAGACCCTCCACCCTAACTGCCCCCCAGGACCGTACCCCCTACCTAACTCACCCCACTCCCTGTCCCTTGACTGCCCCGACCCCCCATCCACCACCACCCCGACAGACCCCCGGAACTCCCACGCCTACCCAACCCCCCTCCCCGTCCCCTGACCGCCTCCCCAAAACCTCTGCCCCCTCCACCCGCACCCTGTCCCTTATCCGACCCCTCCTCCCAGCCCCGGCCCGGCCCCCTTACCATGCTGCTCAAAGCGGCAGGAGCTGCAGAGCTGCCCAGAGCGCTGGCGCGGAGGGGGGGGGAGGAAGCGGGGGAGGGGCCAGAGGAGCCTCCCCAGCTGGGAGCTCAGGCGGGCCGGACAGGACAGTCCCGTGTGCTGGATGTAGCCCGCGGACCGGAGTTTGCCCAGCCGCCGGCCCCTTTAATAACCGGTTCTACTCAGGCTTCTAAATTTAACAACCGGTTCTTGCGAACCGGTGCGAACCGACTCCAGCTCACCACTGTATTTAGTCTGTAATCTCTTGGGCGGCACGGACTGGCTCTTACTGTGTGTATGTACCGTGCCTAGCACACCAAAGCGCGTCTTGGCTGGGGCCTTTACTGTACTACAAAAAATGCATAATAGATAGAGAGTGAGAATCACACTCCATACCTCTTTGCATCCCTGCTGGGTAACAACAACTTCCATAGGCCGTGGAAAGCTAACGGACAAGGCACTGGGATATGCCAGGATGCCTATCATTGGCATAAGCATTTCATATGCAGGTTGCCCAAGATGAAAAAAACCAAGCTAACCCAGAACACTCACCCTCTCTGGAGGAATGGAGTTTATCGTTAATAATCTACTGCTAAAAGGGTAACATCTGTTTTGGACAAATTGTAATGAGATTTCAACCCCAGGTGGAGGGAGGACTCCACAGTAATAAATGACTTGCTGTATGTCTAAATAGTTTTAATTTTTTTTCTGGCAGAAAGAGCTGCTTTTCACCTCAGGCTTCCGTTCGCCAGCTCTTTTTGTTTAATGATTGCTATTAATTTCCAGGGTGGCAGATGGATTCTAGTCTAGTGGTGTTTGAAACGAGAACAGCAGCCCGTGAAGGTGTGTGCTTGCCATGGGTATGTCCGTGCCACGCGTGTCTATCTGGGCATGCCACGTGTGTGTTTGCTTCGGGGAAAAGTTACCGCTGCCTGATGGATGCTCACACATGAGTCTTGATCTCTTTCTCGCCTTTGAAAGGGAAGGAGAATTGAATTCTGTGCTTCCTGTCACTGGGTCTGCTGCTTTAGGCCCTGATTCAGCAAAGTACATTGAGGTCATTGGGACTTCAGGGTGTGCTTAACGTTAAGCACGTACTTAAGTGCTTTGCTGAACTGGCGCTTTAGTGACCTGAGAACAGTCTCATCAGAGTGGGGTAAATGCTCACTACCAATACATTGAACCAGTAGTTCTGCTCTCAGTGGTTTGGTGTTGTCAGGTAGGTTGGGCAGAGAATGTGGTCTTAGCCCATTTGAAAACCATTTCTGTAGCTCCGGGGTGGGAAAACTACGGCCCGTGGGCCGCATCTGGCCCTTCAGATGTTTTAATCCAGCCCTCGAGCTCCCGCTGGGGAGCAGAGTCAGGGGCTTGCCCCGCTCCGCGTATGCCATGGCTCTCGGAAGCAGCGGCAAGTCCCTCCTCCGGCTCCAACACGTAGGGGCAGTCAGGGGGCTCCGCATGCTACCCTTGCCCCAAACACCACCCCCACAGCTCCCATTGGCCAGGAACCATGGCCAATGGGAGCTGCAGGGGTGGCACTTGCGGACACGGCAGCGCACAGAGCCGCCTGACCAGAGCCTGCACCTCTGGCCCCCTCCCGCGCCCCAACCCCCTGCCTCAGCCCTGATCCCCTCCCGCCCTCCGAACCCCTCAGTCCTAGCCCAGAGTACGCTCCTGCACCCCCAACCCCTCATCCCCAGCCCCATCCCCCAGCCGGAGCCCTCACCCCCACACACACACCAACCCCCTGCCCCAGCCCGGAGCCCCTGGGGTGTTGCAACAGGCTGCAATGGTCACGACAAGGCAGCAGATGGGCCAGACCCCCTCCTGCCCTGCCACAGTGCCTCGACCCTGGTCTGGAGTCAGAGGGGAATTCACAGGCCACGTCCCTTTGTCTCCTTACTGTGGCTGTGCCGATTAATGCCAACTGCGTGAGAACTGGATTGAGTCCAATACCCGCCTGTCTGTTTTGGTGCCCATCACTATCTAAGCACCAAACACAGGCCACCCAATAGCCATCAGTCACAGCTTGCGACCACAGTCCACTTGAGCTGGATTTGAACTGGTGACCAAGCGATAAAAGCCTCTGGGTGCTGGCCTCAGTCCCCTGAGTTAGCCAGTCTGCCAAAGCTGGGACCGTCAGTGGGGCTATGTCTACATTACGCAGCTTTTAGCGACATGGCTGTGTCGCTATAAGGCGCGCAGCGTAGCCGCTGTTTGTCAGCTCTCCTGCCGACAAAAATCTTCCACCCCCAACGAGCGGCATTAACGTTCACCCCAGTGCTTGTTGTCGGCAAAACTTTTGTCTTTCAGGGAGCGGGGGGTTAACACCTCTGAAAGACAAAAGTCTTGTCGTTCAGTTGCCAGTGTAGACAGAGCCTGAGTCTTGTAGGGCGTGGGAGATGGGCCCATCAGACTGATCTGGACATGAATGGCAAACCCCGTCGTGGTGAATCATGTGGTCTCACCACTCCCAGTGGCAAGACTTACATTGGGTGGGAGCTTCCCACTGACCAGAGGGAGGGAAAAAAGCCCTAAAGCCCTAAGAATGGAGACTTCTGCTCCAGTCCCACTGCTGCTGCTGGCTCTTTCCTGAGAGATGCTGGAGAGATAATCCTGATTAATGCCAAGATGTGACAGCTGGGTTCTCCCTCGTTTCCCATCCCCCCATTCAGAGCCATTGCACAAGCCCGGCTTCCCGTCAAGCCTGGCATAAAGTGCCGGGTAGTGGACAGATGCCAAGGGCCATGTTGTGTATCGGAGACGGTATGACAAGGAGCCCGGCTTAAGTCTTTTCACTAGCTGCCCGGTGCTAGTGTCAGTCAGTCAGGTGCACGACTATACTAGGATATCAGCTGGCCTAAGGGGGGGGGCAGAGGGAGGGGGCGCGGAGGTTTCTATGTGCTAGTGAGCCAGGCCCTCAGGAACTGATGACAGGGGGCAGAGATAGAAAGTGCAGCATCTCAGGTGATGCAGATAATCTCCTTTAATCTCCTGCTCAAAATAACCCAAAGTCAAGTAAAGGAGGGATTATATGGCCTAACACTGTTATCGCTTGTGTGTGACAGACTTAGCTGCCTCTGAAGGCTTGCGGAGGGGGAAGAGGAGGAGTAGCATTACTGGCCTTTTGGAACTGCTATGTCTATGAATAACCTGCGTTGTGAGCCGCTACCTCAGCGGGGAGTAACTCTGGCTGGTGCAATCCACGGGGCCTGTTCTTGTAGAACGCACAGGAATCGCCCCTCGCAGAGGAACCAGAGTCGGCAGTCAGCTGGCAGAATCTCTGGTCTGCCATATGCCGTCAGAGCCTGCCTCCCTCACTCCCTGGGTCTGCTGGGACCGAGAGCCCAACCACAGCAGTACCTCACCTTGCCTTTGAGAGACCCCCTGGCAGGGCAAGCCAGGGTGGCGTTATGGGGTGAGTGTCAAGAAAAACCTGTGTATTGGGCGAGAGGAACAGCTGGGTATGAACTTCAGTAATTGGAGAGGGAGGAGAGAGGTTCCAGATCAAGACAGGGCTTTCAGACCAACAGCAACATCTGATCCTACATGCCCATTGGCTCAGTGCTACTTACATTAGTTTGTTCTGATTTCCTTAGGGGACAGCAATAGCCCAAAGCTGGGCAGGAATTTTCTGACAAAATATGTTTTCATTGGAAAATGCTGATTTGTCGACAGCGACACTTTTGTGACGCTGTCATTGGAGATGGTGTCTCGGGTCCAGGATGGAATTGCTGAGCGAGAGAGAGAGAGACACCCCCGTCCCAGAATAGCCGTAGGCGTGGTGGTTTGGGCACTCACCTGGGATGTGGAAGACCCAGATGGTTCCTTGCTCTGCCTGATTCAGAGCAGGACCTTGAAGCTGGGTCTCTCACACCCCAGGTTAGAGCCCTCACCACCAATAACTTCAAAAGGGCCTGGTTTTGGCCCAGTGTAGAATGGGCATTTTTCTGACAGCTCAATCCGCTTTTCAGGATGGCGAGACTGTTTCCCACCCAGCATTAATCAACACCCTCAAGGAGAGAGAACTATCAACACTTCCATTTTACAGATGGGACAACTGAGGCACAGAGAGGTTAAATAACAGAGTGAGTGATGGGCAGCATCAGGAACAGAGCCCTGGCTGCTGATTGCTAGTCCCCTGCTCCAACCACTAGCCCATGCTCCTTCCCTGCTCCCTGCCTCCTTTCATCTATCGCGAGCCCCTCTCCTGGCGCTGTCTGTCTCAGTCATTCTTTCTGCATCCCAATCAAGTGCTGGCAGGTGACTTCCTGGCCCTCCCAGCCCTTTGGGGGCATGCCAGCAATGTCCACCTTGGTGTCAATCCCCTCTGTACTCGAGCTGCTGGGAAAAACGCAACCGAGCAGGCTCATTCATAAGCTCTCAGTGCCTCTCAATAATGGCTGCAAGGCAGTGGCAGTGTGGAGCTGGCCTTAAGCAGGTACTGGCAGGGGGGCGGGGGGAGAGCGTCTTCCTTTTAATGAGACTCTCCCTGCTTAAAAGAGAGAGCAGGAGAGCGGCCATGGCAGTTTAATAAACTCCAGCATACAGATTTAATCAGACGGCTCATCGTTCCTCTGCACTGGGATGAATATATTAAAAACGATTCAAACTTTCCCCTTTTGTTTTTCATTTGTATTATGTGCTTCGGTGCGATAAAACATCCCGGGGCCAACGCACGAAACAATAAAGGAGAGATATTAAAGGGAAGGATAACATTCATCTAGCGCAATGCGGCCTTATCCTCCTCAGGAAGGAAGGTTGCACGCAGGCGCAGTATTAGAGGGCACGGCGCTATCAAACCCAGCACCAAGAGCGACGCTCAGCTTGGAGACACGCACAGGGAACGTTCTCGGGGCTGGTGGAAGGCGTCGGCCTACTCGACTTCCAAGAAGTGGATGGCTCCCTTTTGGGGCTCCACCCTTAGGCCTCAGAGGAGGGGAGGGGCCACAAAGACACAGAGGGCATCTTGGGACAACTGAAAATATAATGGATGGGGCTGCGGTGCTGAAGGTGTCTCACGGACAGTGCTGGAGGTGGAAGGCTTGTGTCTAGCTACAGACGGGTTCATGGGAGTAAAGGGCTCCTCACATTGCCCCACGTTACAGCTGCGAGAAATTTTGGGCCAGACCTTCTTTTTTGACAAAGAATGCAGGTTGCGTAACATCAGACCCATTTGTGACTGCATGTGGGTTTTGCCTTCGCAGACAGCAAATTGTTTAAAAAAAAAAATCCAAGTGTTGCCTCGCGACGCTTCCGAAATGAGACTTTTTGATTTTTTTCAGTTTGAAACGACTTTTGGTTTCAAGCTTTTCTTTAGTTTGATTTTTGAAAATCAAAAAAACCTTTTGAAGGGGTCAAAAGTGAAATGAAATGGTTGTGCTCTCAGTCCAAACGAAATGTTTTGTTCGACCCAAAACAATGTTTTGAACTTTTGGATTCCCTGAAAATTTCAAAAATTCTCGTTTTGGGGCTGGCCCCGAATTATTCATTTTCCTGACGTTTTGAAATTGCCAATGAACTAAAAAAAAAAAATGTTATTCACCCAGCTCTATGCCACCCTCCAGACCTGGAGAGGCCCCTCTAGAAGTAGGAGGGGAGAGAGTTGTCTACACAGTTGTGGGCCTCTCTGCTGAGTCTGCCAGCACAGGGGCCAATTTGATGGAGTTTTTTTGGCAAGAGGGGCACCTGCCATCTAGGAAATGAAGCACAGCTCTGAGCTCATTGCCCATGGGCCTCCACACAGTCAGCACATGGTGCCAGCTGGGGCCTTTTCATGAAGATGGAGGAGTTGGCCATGATTTATGCTTATCTGCTAATCAAATCTATTGCAGTGACCTTTCTATTAGACAGGAGTTGAAGCTTCACGCGGGAAAGAAATGCATGTCCTCTTCCTAACCCTGCTCTCTACAGGCGCCTAGCTCCCACCCTGCCCATCTCTGCATGGTTTGGCTTCCTCAGTCAGAATCTCTTCCCTCTTTCTTCCTCCTTCTCCACTTTCATGATCTGACTTGCTGAATAACCAGCTTCCCATCGCTTCAGATCTCTCTCGCCCAAGCTCTCTCCTATCGCCTTTTCCTTCCGTTTGATTTCATTTGCTGTTTGTCCTCCACTCGATTTCTTTGTCTCCCTCCCTTTCACCATGCACCTCTCCTCTGTGACAGCATTTCCTCCTGGTTTCTGCTCTCCGTTAACTCTCTCATTCTCCTGCACTCTCTCCTCTCACTCCTTTCTTCTTCCCATCAGTCGCTCTTCCCCCATCTCCATCACACACTTTCACTTCCTGCTCCCTTGTCAGGCTCTGACTTTGAGCTGGAGCTAGAAACTGGATCCCAGGTGCTGTTTTTTCCTAATTAAGTGGAAATAAATGTCTGCGTTTGCACATTGGAGCTGCAAACCACCCAAACATTCCAGTGAACACTGAGCGTGGGAGTTCTGAACAGGAGGGGGGCGCTTTCGTGCAGCACCCCTTGCTGCCTGGACTGCACACTGTTCTGGGCCTTTCATTGCCTCAGAGAGACTGGCGGTTCAGTGTGTGTGTGATGTTTGTTGTCCGTTCATCATTGTGAAGAGAAAAAATGAACACCACTTTGTAAAAACCACACTTGTGTGTGCTTACATTCTTTGTGTGTGTACCTGGATACATATGTGTGGGCAGATCTTCATGATGTTTGTGTGTCTGAGGCCATCCCTGTGTGTATACATATGTATGCATGTACATCTGTGTGCACACAGCTCTGTTCATGGCTGTTTGTATGCATGAGTCTGTGTGTGGGTTCGTATGAGAGTCCAGGCAGTTCATGGCTGTCTGTCTGTCTATGTGTGCCTGTGTATTTATATCTGCATACATGTTTGTGTGACACTCTGCATGTGTGCATATGTTCATGTGGGAGGGCATCCATGTTCATGTCATCATGCACCCGTGTTTGTGTGTAGGTCAGAGATTAAAGCCGGTTCAGGAAGAACATTTCTGTGCCCACTCCTGGGCACATCACCCGTGCCAAATAACAGAGAGCGGCTGGCGCAGTTTCCAAAGAACGACTCCCCCTCCTTCCCTCTCACTAATGCGCCTTTTCAGGGGGCCTAGAGCTGCCTACATGGAAACCTCACCTGCTCCCCTGTCAGAGAAGCTTGGCTCACCGTGGCCACCGCTCAGCTAGCAGGGTTTGTTTTAAGAAGCTGTAACTCCTCACCCTTTTTCTCTCTTTTCTGCTCACCAGTCGGGCTAAACCTACCCCCACCCCCGAGCAATGTGGATTGAATTCATGTATTGGGCTGTGCGGTTTCCTACGCAGTGCCTGTAAATGTTTTTAGAGTAAGGCTACTCCTCCCACCCCCTCCCCACCAGCCTGGTGCTGTTCTGGATGGGCTGGCTGTGCTTATAGCTTTTAGTGGCACTTTTCCTGTGGGTATACATGTCAAAAGTTGTTCCTACATGAAGAAATAGTGGATGATTTCTGGCTCAGCTATTTGTTCTGCTCCCAGACAAGAGGCGTTGGTTTTAATAGGCCGGGACAAGGCGTTGCAAGGTTGTCTTAATTTTACACAATATCCTAAAACTTAAAGCCATGCCTGCAAGTCAGCTGCCAGTTGCATTAGTGCCGGGTGCATTAGCTCCTGGGAGGAGCTTGTATATGGTCTCTCCAAAGTGCTATGGATGGGCAGGCTGCATGCCCCGGGCTAGCTCTGAAATCAGAATTTTGGCAGACTGCTACAATCCGTCTCCCATCTCAAGGAAGTAGCAACAGCCTGCCCTGACTGAGGCGGACGGCAAGATGGTCTTGTGGCTAACACATGGCATTGGGAGTCAGGAGATGTCAGTTTCACTCCTGGCTCGATCACTGATTTCCTTTGTCATCTTGGGCAAATCACTAAACTTCTTAGTGCCCGAAGGTATGGCCACACTATGTTTGAATACCCGCGGCTGCGAGTCTCAGAGGCTGTGGCTACAGACTCAGGCTTGAAGGGCTCGGGCTAGGACGTTCAGGTTTGGGGTCTGAATTCCACCACCCTCCCTGGCCCGAGAAGGAAAGTTAGTGAGCGGGAGGGGGGTTCTTTCTTTGGAAACAACTCTGAGCCCTATGTCTGCACAGCTGTTTTTTGCACCATGGCACGAGCCCAAATCTGTAGACCTGGGCTCTGAGACTCGCTGCCGCCAGGTCTGAAAACTCAGTGTAGATGTGTCCTCAGTCGCTTCATCTGTAAAATGGGCCCGATGATGACACTTCTTTAAGAGGTGCTATAAAAATTCCAAGGAATTCTTTCCTTTAAATTGGAAAGATGCTTCTAACCTGAGCCATATATTGTCCGCTGTAGGAGCTGTTGCTAGCGTCCATTGGTGGTTAAACAATATTGTCACATTTGGCCTCTAGCACTCACATATATTATTGCATCGTTATTTCTTTGTGTATTTGAGTCAATAATTAATCACGTTTCTGTTCCTATTATTATTTAACTGAGTTGTTAATTGTGTTTTAAATGCTATCTTTAGGTGCTTATGCATGATAGCATCTTCGTGATCCCTTTCTTAGTTGTGATGGATTATGCATTTTAAAAATCAATTAAATGTTTGTACACTAAAAGGTACAGTATTCTTCAGTAATGCTCCTGCACATTACAAGAGTTACTAGAGCATGGTGGCTCATTATCATAGAATGCTGCAGTAGTTCTTATAAAGGTCTATGTAAATATACATGTATGTATGAGTGTGTACATGTGGTTTGTTCTTTGCTTGTGAGTATTGCATAGTGTGTTGGTGTGTATTAGGGGAGGAAGTGTCAGTGTGTTGGTAAAGTGTCAGTCAGTATTCTCCCCCGAGCACAGGAAGTTGTTATTGGTTACTTTCATATTTCAAGAGATGGTTTCTCCTAGATCAGGGAGTCTCAACCTTTTTCTTGCTGAGGCCTCCCTCCATATGCTATAAAAATGCCAGGACTCAGTGGGGATTGGGGGAACTCAGGGCTCTGGGGGACCCTTGGGCATAGGCATAGTTTTACCTCTATTTTGGGGGAACGCAAGAGCTGGCAGGGCTCGAACCAGGTCCGCACAGCGGGGTACAGGGAGGAAGTGCCACCTCCACCCGACTCACTCAGGAGGCCACCCTGCCTGTCTGGGCTGTGGGGGGACGCAACCAAAAATATAACTCAAAGGGGGGACTCAGTTAAAAAAGTTTGAAAACCGCTCAGGGTACAGGGAGGGGGTTAGCTCAGGGTGCAGGGAGGGGGTAGGTAGGGGCTGTGTGTGGGCAGGGGGTAGCTCAGGGTGCAGGGAGGGGGTAGGTAGGGGCTGTGTGCGGGCAGGGGGGTAGCTCAGGGTGCAGGGAGGGGGTAGCTAGGGGCTGTGTGTGGGCAGGGGGGTAGCTCAGGGTGCAGGGAGGGGGTAGGTAGGGGCTGTGTGCGGGCAGGGGGGTAGCTCAGGGTGCAGGGAGGGGGTAGGTAAGGGCTGTGTGCGGGCAGGGGGGTAGCTCAGGGTGCAGGGAGGGCGTAGCTAGGGGCTGTGTGCGGGCAGGGGGTAGCTCAGGGTACAGGGAGGGGGTAGGTAGGGGCTGTGTGCGGGCAGGGGGTAGCTCAGGGTGCAGGGAGGGGGTAGCTAGGGGCTGTGTGCGGGCAGGGGGTAGCTCAGGGTACAGGGAGGGGGTAGCTAGGGGCTGTGTGCGGGCAGGGGGTAGCTCAGGGTGCAGGGAGGGGGTAGCTAGGGGCTGTGTGCGGGCAGGGGGGTAGCTCAGGGTGCAGGGAGGGGTAGCTAGGGGCTGTGTGCGGGCAGGGGGTAGCTCAGGGTGCAGGGAGGAGATAGGTAGGGGCTGTGTGCGGGCAGGGGGTAGCTCAGGGTACAGGGAGGGGGTAGCTATGGGCTGTGTGCGGGCAGGGGGTAGCTCAGGGTGCAGGGAGGGGATAGCTAGGGGCTGTGTGCGGGCAGGGGGTAGCTCAGGGTGCAGGGAGGGGGTAGGTAGGGGTTGTGTGCGGGCAGGGGGTAGCTCAGGGTGCAGGGAGGGGATAGGTAGGGGCTGTGTGCGGGCAGGGGGGTAGCTCAGGGTGCAGGGAGGGGTAGCTAGGGGCTGTGTGCGGGCAGGGGGTAGCTCAGGGTGCAGGGAGGAGATAGGTAGGGGCTGTGTGCGGGCAGGGGGTATCTCAGGGTACAGGGAGGCGGTAGCTATGGGCTGTGTGCGGGCAGGGGGTAGCTCAGGGTGCAGGGAGGGGATAGCTAGGGGCTGTGTGCGGGCAGGGGGTAGCTCAGGGTGCAGGGAGGGGATAGCTAGGGGCTGTGTGCGGGCAGGGAGTTAGCTCAGGGTGCAGGGAGGGGGTAGCTAGGGGCTGGTGCAGGCAGGGGGGGAGCTCAGGGTACAGGCAGGGGGTAGGTAGGGGCTGTGTGCAGGCAGGGGGTAGCTCAGGGTGCAGGCAGGGCGTAGCTAGGGCAGGGGTGGCCAACCTGAGCCTGAGAAGGAGCCAGAATTTACCAATGTACATTGCAAATGAGCCACCGTAATACGTCAGCAGCCCGCTATCAGCCTCCCCCCCCACCATCACCACCCCCAGCACCTCCTGCCCACCGGCAGCCCTGCCGATCAGTGCCTCCTTCTCCCTCCCCGTGCCTCCTACCCACTACCATCAGCTGTTTTACAGTGTACAGGAGGCTCTGGAGTGGAGGGGGGTGGGGGGAGGAGCAAGGGGGCAGCAGGCTCAGGGGAGGAGGTGGGAAGGGGCGGGGGCCTTGGGGTAAGGGGTGGAGTGGGGGCAGGGCCTGGGGTTGAGCAGTGGAAAGTTGCCACGTATAGCTCCAGCCCCTCCTATGCAAGGAGCCGCATATTAACTTCTGAAGAGCCGCATGCGGCTCCGGAGCCACAGGTTGGCCACCCCTGAGCTAGGGGCTGTGTACAGGCAGGGGGGCTCCCAGCTTCAGCGGGGGGTGCTGGGGCTCCTGGCTTCAGCCTCCCTCTGCTCCTGGCTTGGGGGGGGGAAGGTTTGCCAGCTTCAGCTCCACATCGCTCCTGGCTTCGGGTGTTTTGGGGGGTGCTGGCATCAGCCCTGCGCCGCTCCCGGCTGGGCTGGGGTGCCGGCTTCAGTCCCGCACCGCTTCTAGCTGCCGGGGGGGGGGCCCTGCTCCTGGCTGGGGCAAGAGGGGGGACCGCCGGCGTGAGCCCTGCGCTGCTCCCGGTTTCAGTGCTGGGGCTCGGGACATTGGCTTTCAGCCACGAGGCTCCGCGGGCCCCCAGAAAGGGCTTGCGGTTCCCCAGGGGCCCCGGTCCCCTGGCTGAGAACCATTCAGGATTCCTGGATTCCATTTCTGACTCTCCCATTGACCTGCTGTGTGGCCTTCTCTTTAACCGCTGAGGCTAGGTCAAGAAGCAATGGGCTAAAATTGCAGCAAGGGAGATTTAGGTTGGACATTAGGAAAAACTTCCTGTCAGGGTGATTAAGCACTGGAATAAATGGCCTAGGGAGGTTGTGGAATCTCCATCACTGAAGGTTTTTAAGAACAGGTTAAACAAACATTTCTCAGGAATGGTCTAGTTATTATATAGTCCTGCCTTGAGTTCTGGGGACTGGACTAGATGACCTCCTGAGGTCCCTTCCAGTCCTACACTTCTATGCTACCACATAACAGCTCCGTGCCTCTGTTTCCCCATATGTAAAATGGAGATACCTTTCAGGAATGATTTGAAGCTGATGTTTGTATGATGCTTTGAGTGCTGCAGAGGAAAAGTGCTGCAGAATTGCAAAGTATGGCATATATAATTCTGTTCTATTATCTGTATGCATGTGTGTGTGTGTGTGTGTGCACGCGCCTCTGTGTAAACACTGGTATGTGTGGTTAGGGGTTTATGTCTATGCCGTAGGGGTGAGGATTTGTGTGTGTGTGTGTGAGTATACACACACACCTGTGCAGGTGCTGTTGTGTGGAGGCATTGGTTTGCAAGTCTCTGGGTTTTTGTTGGTAGGTGTATTCCTGTGGGGGTACCTGACATGTTTGTCCTGGGCGGCGTGTAGTGTGAGGGCAGGTACAAATACATACGTGTGTTTGTGCAGCTGCTGTGTACGCAGGGAGATGGTGTCCAGGGCCGGCTCCTAGTTTTTTGCCACTCCAAGCAAAAAAAATTTCCCGCGCCCCCTGGCCCCGCCCCAACTCCGCCCCTTCCCTGCCCCATTCCAACCCCTTCCCCAAATCCCCGGCCCCGCCTCCTCCCCCGGGCTCGCCGCATTTCCCCTCCTACCCCTCCCTCCCAGGCTTGCCTGGGAGGGAGGGGGGAGAAGCGGAGCAGCGGCGCGCTCGGGGGAGGAGGCAGAGGTGAGCTGGGGGGGGGAGCGGTTGCCAGGCTTGCCACGCGAATCAGCTGTTTTGCGGCAAGCCTGGGAGGGAGGGGGAGAAGCGGAGCGGCGGCGGTGCGCTCAGGGGAGCAGCTCACCTCTGCTCAGGGCCGGCTCCCGGCTTTTTGTGCCCCAAGCAAAAAAAAAAAGGAGCCGGAGTGCCGCCCCTTGGAAAGGAAAGTGCTGGAAAGTGCTGCCCCAAGCACATGCTTGGAGCGCTGGTGCCTAGAGCCGGCCCTGATGGTGTCAGTAAAACAGCTCTGGAAGGTGCTGGGATTCCTGCAGCCTCATCTGTTCAGAGACATTTGTCACTCACCACCCCCTTCCCCATCCGCTCCATGCAGCATAAAAAGCCCCAGGTGCCCCCAATACAGCTGTTGTGAGCACTCGTTAGGGAAAATCACCAGTCTTGTTAAATGACAGAGGGACTGTTCGTATAAGCACCGGAATAGGTTCATATTAACTCTCCCACTTGCACTGATGTTAATGAAATAAAGAAATATGATGGTTCCAGACTTTTAAACTTCTTATGGCTTGATTTGCATAATGGCCACCGCTACCCTGAGTTAGGAACTGATCTGTCTAAAAATATTGTTTCACTCCTCTATCATTCAGCTCGAGTGGAAGGCACAGATTGGCCCACAGGGTCTGTTTCCTTACTGATGGAATAGAGTTTGCCAAGCACTGAACATAAAAAGCTAAAATTAGGACTCAATCCAACATTGTCAAAAAGAAATTGGTTAAAAGTTATAGATCAATAACTGTTAACGTGACTATATTTTAAAGATAGATCATGTTTACTGCTAATGGTTTAGACGTTCTCTTACTTATTACATACAAGAGGGTTCTTTCTTGCCGGATGAAGCAACGGAATGTTATTTCTACAAAGAAGCATTAGCCCGTGCCAGTTTGCTTGTGATACTGGACGCAAAGGGCTTGAAGTAAACCAAGTCTTGCTCTGACGGAAGGGAGGCAAGAGAAAGAGATCTGGCCAGATACCATTTGAAAAGTCACTTTAATTTTGGGGGGCTGGGGTAAAGATCCTGCCAGACTATTAGGAAAGATTAGACAGATTTTGTGGTGAAGGCATTAAACTAGGACTCTAGGGCTGTGGGTTCAATCCCACCTCTGCTTCAGGCTCCCTGTGGGACTCTTGTCAAATCGCTTAATCTCTCTGTGCCTCCCTCCCCCATCTCTAAAAGGGGGATTATAGCAACACTTCCTCTCTCTGGCTCGTCTGTTTACACTGTGAGCTCTTTGGACCAGGGACTGGCTCGTATTACATGTATGATCAGCACCTCGCACAGTGAAGCCTCAATCCCGATTGTGGTTTTTAGGCTCTACTGTAATATAATTAGGGGGTTTGAGGTATGGAATAGCTTCTGTATGAGGAGAGAATAAAAAGACTGGGACTGTTCCAGTTAGACAAGACAACTAAGGGGGGTGATATATAGAGGTCTATAAAATCATGGATGGTGTGGTGAAAGTGAATAGGGAAATGTTCTTTATCCCTGCACATAACACAAAAACCAGAGGTCACCCAATGAAGTTAATAGGCAGCAGGTTTGAAACAAACACAAGTACTTCTTCTCACAGCGCACAGTCAACCTGTGGAACCAGTTCCCAGGGGATGTTGTGAAGGCCAAAAGTAAAATTGTATTGAAAAGAGAACTAGATCTGTTCATGGAGGACAGGTCCTTCCATGGCTATTAGCCAAGATGGTTAGGAACGCAACCCCATGCTCTGGACATCCCTAAATCTCCAAATGCCAGAAGCTAGGACTGGATGACAAGGGATGGATCGCTCAAAATTGCCCTGTTCTGTTCATTCCCTCTGAAGCATTTGGCATTAGAGCTCCAAAATAGGAGAGCCGCTAGACTGTAAAAAGGGGAGAATCCCCAAGCCCAATCCCGAACCTGCTGAGCTAAATGACAAAATGCTCATTGACGTCACTCAGAGCAAGATCACTTCTGAGAGGAGCGGACACCACAGCCGGTACTAACCAAGCCGTGGTTCTTCACGATATAGAAAATGTATGATGTGAAAATGGCCCCAATTCACATGCTTAAGTGCTTTGCTGAATCAGGGACAATATGAGTGCAGCCTTGGTTATGGGAAAAATAGTAACATGGAAACCCTCTCTATGTAACATCTAGCTGAATGAATTACTGAAAATCTAGCCATTACCCACAAAACTGATAATGACGTAGCTGGCTCTGATGCCGGCTTTATGGCGAATTCTCCCCAGGGACCTGAGATATGTTTGTCATGCTAGAAGGCTGCTGGAATGGGCCACGCCCAGTGCTTAATTTGTGCCAGGCCTTGCCAGGGCTGAGCCCCGGCACCTCCGGGCTTGGCAGTTCATAGCCCCGGCACCTCTGGGCCTGGCAGTTCAGAGCCCTGGCACCTCTGGGCCTGGCAGTTCGGAGCCCCGGCACCTTTGGGCCTGGCAGTTCATAGCCCCGGGACCTCTGGGCTTGCCGCGTCAGTTATGAAAGTAAAAAAAATTGTGTGAGCCCCAGCACCTCTTTCATTATAAATTAAGCACTGGCCATGCTCATCTGCTGTTGGTAAATGGACTTCCCTCTATCTGGGACAATGTAAGGGAGGCTCTGGCCCAGGTAACGCACATCCATGATACGTAACTGACCACATTTCTTGCCTGTATTTGTGTCTTCATTGAAAGCACTTACTGTGCTGTTGCTCACTAGAAGTGAGACAATACTAACAATTCTCATAAACAGCCCTTTTAAATGAAGCCCCTAATGTGCGCTTGCCCTAGCTGAAGTATCTGCCCCGTCCTACTGCTCGTCTACCTTCCCACTGCATCGTCCAGCCTGTTTGTTACCCCTGTTTGCTGCATCACGGCTCAGACATAAGCTCTTTTGGGTAGGGGCCACGGCTTTCTGTTTATGCTGTACAGCGCCCATGGCATGAAAGCACTGTAAAAATAACCAGTGATCATTCTAGTCACATAGAAATGCATGCGATGCCCAACACTAAATATGAGGGCGCACTCGATCCACTGGAAAATGTTTGATTAGCTCTAATGGATATTGTCTCTAGGGAGCCTAAAGAAATAGGCTGTTTCAACACTTATCATCCCTGGATTTGGCAAGGTCAGGGTGTTGTGCCACTGACCAGGCCTGGCTTTGGCTGGGCCTGCATTTGGCAGCATTGGGGTGCTGATTGTGCATAGTTACATTAGTGGGTATTAAGAGAGGCTGTAGTCTCAAGATAAATTAATACTACGCCCGGATTCCAAAGCAATTCTTTATTCTAAAACCTGCCTCCTAATTCATTTGATATTTATCCATAAAAGCTTGGCTTTTGTTTCTGAGAGCCGCAGTCTTCTGTTAAGGCCAAGTTCCACACGGACCTGACTCAGCAGAACACGCTCGACTGAACCTGTGCCTGAGCGAGTGTACACCACTGCTGGGCCTGGATTACAACCGAGACGCTGAAATCAGACTGACCGCCGGCCTTGCATTCTTAACGGCGTCCCAATGGGATGGGAGAGGGGCAGTCAGAGGAACGAATGGAGAGATGGACAGAGAGATTGATGGGGAGAGGAGAGGTGGCGTGCCCAGTGCGTGCCCTGTCTTTTCTGTTTTGTGCCATCCACACTCTGTTGATTTAAAGTTCAGTAAATCTGTGATGGGGGGAAAAGAGCAAAACCTCCCTAAATAAACCCCATAAGCAATTAATTTTCAGCTTCGTTGCTCAGCAAAACTCTGGGGGGGAGGGAGGGTTACTAAAACTCAGCTGATTAAAATATCATCCCTCCAGGATGCTACAGGACAGGTGCGGTTCCCCCCACACCAGAACAGAGGCACTTCTGGTCAGAACTTTGACTAAGTTTATCTTATGCCTTGGTGCACAGCCTGCCTCTGTGCTCCTTTTTCAGGGCTGCCTGCTGCATTGGTTCACCGCCATAGTGGTGTATACAGTGTATCTTAGCTTCTGGGCATTGCTACGTCTGGCCTCAGTGTTTGTGTTCATGGGATAGCTCTGCCCTAGAGTGTCTGTCATTCCAGAGGCCTCTACCCATTGTGAATTTAGCACCTGATCTAAAGTCTATTGAAGCCGCTGAGAATCTTCCCATTGACTCCCATGGGCTTTTAATCGGGCCCTTACTGTTTGGTCCTCCATGAGTGTCTAGGCTGGGCTTTTAATTTCATCTTCCAGTTTGGAAGCCCAATGCTGCTCATTCCTGATTGCCTTATGTGGGATGCTGAGCACGCTCAATCCCAATGAGACCGGGCCCCTGGGCGAATTCAGTACCTCTCAGGATCAGGCCCATGAGGGACGCCTCTCAGGATCAGACCTTATTTATTGATCTGTCTTGTGCTCCTCACTGTATAGTGCTCAGAGTCTGGATCTCCCATTAAAGTCTCAGATGCAGCCAGGTGTGCGAAAAGGCTCCAGAATGACCTGGTCTGCGCTCTGGGGATAGATGAGAGTCTGGCTGACCCGGATGAAATCCCTGCCGATGTAGATGGAGCTGGGTGTTTGAGAAACCCCATTCTAGGGCAAGGTTAATGTCAGAATGAATGGGGGAAAAGAGGGGAGCTGAAAGAACATCACTAGGATTTTGCTAGACACTCTCGCTCTGCAGATGATAACTTTCATCCAGGTTTCACAATAAGCCAGAGGTCCCATGGATCACCTCTAGCCAACAGAGACCTTGCTGGTGATCTGCGGAGAGCTGGCTTCTCCCTATTTTCACCTACTCCAAGTGCACTGACAAACAGTGCAAGAGAGACTCTCCTAATATTCATTTTGCAGATAAGCAACTGCTGCAGTTGCCACAGGGATCGGTGTGGTGTGAATGAGGTGCTCTGTTCAGTCATACATGGGAGTCAGTTATGAAAAAAACAAATCTAACGAGAACACCAGCGACTCCCAACCCTAGCTTTATGTTAGCAGGCAAAGGAATATAAGAGGTGAGGCAATTCACACACCTTGGCAAGAATGGGCAAGCCAAGAGGGATGTCCAGAAGGAAATAATGTCACAAACTGCCAAGGTACCAGCTGCATTCACCAGCTTAAACAAGATTATTTGGCCATTACAGACCAAACTATGAATTTTCAACTCAAATGTTATCTCCACCTCAACATATGGATGTGCACGCTGGAAATCCACCAAAGGTACAGACAGACATCTAATGGCCTTCCAATGCAAATGCCTCCGGAAAGTACTAGACATTAAATTGAATGAATTTATAACGAATGCCAAGGTTGTCAGAAAGTTCAGCAACCCCCTTATCTCTGAGGTCTTGTCTACACTATGGAGTTTTGTCGACAAAAGGCATCTTTTGTTGACAAAACAGTGAATGCAGACACTCTGAGATGCGACTTTTGGTGGCAAAAATGCCCTGTTTTGCGCAAAATTTTTGTCAACAAAAGTGCCAGTGTAGACACCACGCTTGATTTTATTGCTTTAATTGGCCTCCAGAAGGTGTCCCACAATGCCCATCCAGACCGCTCTGGTCAGAAGTTTGAACTCCATTGCCCGGCAGACGGGTAAACAACCATCCGCCCCTCCCCGTTAGAAGCCCTGGGAATTTTTGAAATTTCATTTTTGTTGGCTTGGCATGGAGAGGTCTCATTGCATCTTGCAAGGTGACCATGGCGGCTTATCACAGCAAACGCTCTCCTGCTTGCACCACTGCGGAGCTGCTGGAGCTGCTCAGTATATGAGGAGAAGAGGCTGTGCAGACCCACCTGTGCTTGAGCCATAGGAATTTTGACACCTATAGGCAGATTTCTCTAGGCTTGTGCGAAAAGGGCTATGATCCGGACACGCTGCAGTGCAGAGCAAAGATAAAGGAGGGAGGCAAACTGTTGCTCTGGTGCTGCACCTAAGATCTGCTGGTTCTATAAGGAGCTGGACGCTATCCTTGGTGGCGACCCCACCTCCACCGCCAAGAGCCCCATGGATACTTCAGCGGGCCTAGAGGTGGCGGAAAGAGGACCTAACCCAGAGGATGAAGTCATTGATTAAGAGATGGAGTGAGACGATGATGTGGAACTCCCGGCAGGGTTGCCCAGTGGGGCAGGCAGCCAGGAAGTGTTCACCACTCTGGAGGTGTTTAGCCAGTCTCAGCAGTTGCTCTTCGGCAAGCAAGAAGCAGGAGAGGAGACACCTGGTAAGTGGCTGTGGTTTGTGTAGTGTGGAGATGGGTCCAGGGTATAGAAATGTACATGGCTGGCTGTGTTTTTGTGTGCTGGACATTTCCCTGTGCAGCTAAGCAGTACGGCGGAACAAGTGTTGATGCACACCGGGATCTCACGGGAATCCTCCAGAGAGATCTCCAGGAAAGTTTCCTGGAGGTACTCGGCAGTCCTCTGCAGAAGGTTCCTTGGCAGAACTGCTTTGTTCCTTCCCCCATTGTAGGAAACTTTCCCATGCCATTTGGTAATCACTTGTGCAGGGACCAAAGCGGCAGATAGGCGAGCAGCATAAGGAGCAGGGCGGAAGCCACAAGCATGGAGTAGATGTACCCTCATTTCCCTGCTTACTCTCAGCTCCGTGTGTGTGTTGTTTCTTGTGCATTAAAAGCAAAGTTTTTGAACGGTAACTCATCTTTATTTGTTTCCTACAAATTGAGATAGCAGGCACTACCAATACATACACAGGCAGTTTAATCATTTGTTTACTGGAATGTAAAGCCCCAAATTTCACCATTGCTTCCTAGGAAAACTACATGTAATGTAACATTGCCGCACTCATCACAGAGATATACATTACTGGTTCTCATTGTCAAAGTGTTGCCTCAAAGCCAGCCTCCCTGATTCGAATTGCCCCCCTCTGGGCCTCTTTGATAGCCTTGGTAGCTGACTTCTCAAAATCAGCAGCCAAGTGCTCTGCCTCAACCCTCCACCCCTGAGCAAACCTTTCACCCTTAGCTTCACAAAGTTTATGCAACATACAACACGCAGCTATGGCCATGGGAATATTATCCTCACTGAGGTCTAACCTGCCATAAAGGCATCGCCAGCGCACCTTTAATCTGCCAAAGGCACATTTCACTGCCATCAGGCACCTACTCAGCCTGTTGTTGAACCACTCCTTACCGTTGTCCATGTTTCATGTGCCATGACTGGTAAGGGGTACGCAGGTCTCCCAGGATCACTATGGACATTTCAACATCTCCCACTGTAATCTTCTGGTCTGGAAAGAAAGTCCCCACTCGTAGCTTTCTATATAGGCCGGTGTTCCTGAAGAGGCGTGTGTCATGCACCTTCCCGGACCACCCCGCGTTGATGTTCATGAAATGCCCCCGGTGATCCACAAGCACCTGTAACACCATGGAGAAGTACCCCTTCCTATTGATGTACTCCATTACAAGATGGTCTGGTGCCAAAATTGGAATATGTGTACCATCTATCGCCCCCGCACTGTTAGGGAAACCCATTTCTGCAAAGCCATTCACTATTTCGTGCACATTTCACAGAGTCATGGTCCTTCGTAGCAGGATGCGATTAATTGCCCTGCACACTTGCATTAACGCAGCCCCAACGGTCAACTTCCTGACTCCAAATTGATACGTGACCCGCTGGTAGCAGTCTGGAGTCACCAGCTTCCATGTAGCGATTGCCACGCGCTTCTCTACCGATAGGGCAGCTCTCATTCTGGTGTCCTTACGCCATAGTGCTGGGGCAAGCTCCGCACACAGTTCCAGGAAGGTGGCTTTCTGCATCCAAAAGTTCTGTAGCCACAGCTCATCATCCCAGACCTGCATGACGATACGATCCCACCATTCAGGGCTTGTTTCCCAAGCCCCAAAGCGACGGTCCACTGTCTGCAGCTGTTCTGTGAATGCCAAAAACAATCTAAAATTGCTCCTAGCCATCTCACACAGCATGTCAGGCAACTGGGAATCTTCTTCAGTTAGGAACATTGTGATTAACTGCACGGCCATCCATGATGTCTTAATGACAGTTATCAGAGCATAGGAGAGCAGTGCGGGATCCATCCCTTCTCACAAAGATGCCGGGGTGCACAGGAAACAAGGACAGTTGAAAAATGCTGCGAAAGAAAGCTGGAAGCCCATGGAATGCTGGGACAGAAAACAATGCATGATGGGACATTGAGCCCAGTCCCAAGATGCGCTGCGATCTGCTCCGCCTTCCCACAAGACCTAGCAGCAGAAGGTGTCAACTGTGGGATAGATACCCACAGTGCATTGCTCACACGGTCGATGATAGTGCCCCAACTGTGGACGCTCTCTGCTGACAGAGGGAGCGGGTGTGAACATGCAATGCTGGTTTTTATTATAGCGCTTTTTGAGTGTCGACATAACTTCTGCCGACAAAACTCTGTAGTGTAGACAAGGCCTCAAGAGAAGGTGGAAATAGCTGGGACACGTGTTCAGAATGAAGCCAGAGTATCTGCCATAACAGGCATGCCAGAGGCAGCTGGGAGAACACCTCGGAAGGGCTGAATGAAAGAATTCCTTCATTGACCAGTGCTTAGAGTCAGAAAACTCCTGGAACTGAACACCACAGAGAACATACAAAGAGAGGCCCAGGATAGACAGGGATGACGGAGCCTTCTTTGTGCCCGAAGTGAAGTTTGACAGTGCAGGGAGGATTCAGATCTCCAGGGCTGAGCATCTGCCCTCTGAAAACCAGGACCCTCGAAGGTCTCTGAAGTTGGGCATCCAAAAATTGTGGCACCCCAAATTTTGGCCTAAGAATATAAGCAGAGGCCGTTTAAGAGTGATTGCAGGCAGGGCCCTCCGGTCAGACAACAAGTGAGCTGGATGGAGTCACACAGCCTCTGACACACCGAAATGTGCCCAAGAGCAGCTGCGACTGGTTTTACTGTGATGCTCTGCCATGTGAATGATGCAAAACTTGTTCTTGGAACCCGAGAACAACAGCCCCATAACTCTTCTAGCTCTGTTTTATATCTCAGCCTGCCCTTTCCCACCTGCAACAGGCCATCCCCTCGCCTGGCACCAGCATAGATCAGAAGACAAATTGCTTTCTCTCTGTCCTTTATTTGGGGTGGGGGAGGGGTCTCAAGCCACAAACGTGCCGTGAGTTCCCAAACAAGTTTCATTGTCTTCCTCCTGTTTTAAAGAAGGCCGTAACAATTGCCTCTTTTCCATGTTGACGGGAGTTTCTCCTTCATTATTCCGATCCTTGCGAGAGATAGCCAGTGGCACGTTATCTTTTTCTTGCTGCTTGTACCACTGGCTGAGAAAAGCAGTTACTTTATTTACATGTAGCGATTTGTTTTGGGGGAGACTGTCTATTCTGTATCGGTTCTTATCCAGCCCTTATCTGGGTGCTTTCCGGTCCTGCATTAAGTGACACGACTCACATGCGTTTCATTTTCTCTCATCCGCTCCCCAGGGGCAGAATTGAGTGTGCTCGGTACGGTTTTGTTTTTGTAAATGTTTTGCAAATGGCCCAGATCCTGCGCTCAGCTCCTGGGGGAAGAGGTGCGGGAGAGGAGTGGCCCTTCCCTCAGCTAGAACATTCTGAACAGAAACGAGCCGATATTAACCTGGTGGAACTCTGAGCAGCGCGGAGGTATTATTCATGTAGCGGCTAATGGAGCTCGCTCAATCCATAAAGATTTTAAGTCAGGGGTTTGATGTTAATTACGGATCCAAACATTTAATAGCCTGTTACGCTTCCACCAGGCATTTTTTAAATTAAAAAATGATATATTGTATGGGGGGGGGGGAACAGAGAGGAATAATTGGATATTGTTTTATTCATAACTGTTAGCAATGGGTGCAACATAGGGCAGGGGAGACATTGACGAGATAGCACAGTGGCAAGTGTGGAGAGCTTCCTCACAGCAGTGCCCTGGTGACAAACTATTCTGAGCACATATGTGAACAAAAACAGACACATTAGGGTTGGGAAAACCTGTTAGACCATCTGGCCCATCCTCTGCGAATGCAAGAATTTCCCCTACAGAATATTCATAGAGCTTTCTCCAGTCCAGTTTTAAATGACAGACACTATGGGGCTTCCGAGGGGAGGAGGAAGGTGCGGTTTAAGTGTCAGAGGCGGCTAAGAGCATCTATAAAAGGATACAACTCAGCAGTTCTTGGCGGTGTGGGACCAGCATCTTGGCACCACATACCTTTGGCTGGTTAAAAGTGGTTTAAGTACTTAAAGGACCAGCAGTGATTTCCTTCGGATGCACGTCCTCGTTCTGCCAAGCTACACTGTCACACAGGATAGACTGAGCTGGCCTGGGCCGATGATTCAACCCATGGGTCCCTGAAGTCACAGAAGAGGTGAAGTCTCACTCTGATCTCACCTCCACCAGTTCTACAATGGTGTAATTCTACTGAAGCTACTCACAATTTATGCTGTTGTCTTTTACTCTTATGCCACAATTTTGCTGGAAGGCAGGAAGTATTGCCCAGTGGTTGCAGCGCTAGCCTGGCCTGTGGGAGACCAGGGGTCCATTCCTGCTCTGACATCCTGGGTGACACTAGGCAAGTCACTTAGTCTCTAGATGCTTCACTTTGCCATCTCTAGAATGGGGATAATAATATTTCCCTGCCGCACAGGGATGTTGCAAGGTGCTCCGTTACTATGGTGACAGTGGCTATAGAAGTGCCTAAGATAGCCAGAACAGTACAAATACCGGGCATGGTGTTGGGCAAATAACTTTGCATACTGAGTATACGCAAAATGGGAACACAGTGAGCGCTACGAAAGGACTCAAACTATTTAAAGGGATATACCCAATTCCTATATGCTACGTGCACCCAAGCGTAAAAGAGAGGAGAGTCAGGCCCAAGAGCTAGGACTGCATGAGCAAACACTCCTCATCTACACACCCGTGGGCAAAAGGCCCATTGCCAATACCAGAAAGCAAATGTTCCGAACAACATTGTAACACAAAGTCCCCGCAGATGTTTAGCCGATCGCATTGTTTGACCAGCTGAACGTTCTGATGCCCAGAAGAGAGAGCGTGCCCAGCGCCTCGCTAGTGACGGATTGTTCCTTTGTCTTTGCAGAATGCGCCGCTTGTCTCATGATTTTTTTTTTTTAATTTAGGGGCTTTTTAATTGAAAAATGTCTAACATCTGTGGCTGCTGAATAACACCTGTGCACGACACGGTTGCTTTTCATCGTCGATTGTCAGAGCGCTCTCGGTTTGGGCAGCCCTGGGCTTGCTTTGTGGGCTCCTCTGAACTATTCGTGCGGGGAGGATACTCGGAGGGCATATAATTAACAGGCAACACAAAACAAAATACAGCTTGAAGAAAAAAAAGAAGCTATGAGAGGAAGCCATTCTAACAAGGAAGAGCCCGGAGGCAAGCAAGAGACTACTTTGTGATACTTCTTCCTAAGAAAAACAGGTCTAGATACATATTAAGGGCCTGACTGTCAGATTTATGCACGTGCCACTGAGAACAACGTCTGGCCCATAATCTTTATGGCACCATGCAATAGCAAGGCCAGAGAGGTACCATTCTCTCCTTTACGCCAACCCGTTGTGGGACCAATAGCAGCGTTACCATTTTGGCATTTGCCCCAGAGCTCTCTGGGATCATTGGCTCCATGGATACAACTCCCTTTCTGTCATTTACACGAAATCTCCATGGTAACCATCCGTAACTCAGAGTCACCACTCTAGCATTTGCACAAGGTCTCTGTGGTATCCCCACCCGTTGCAGTAAGTTACTACCACCCCGATGGCTGCAGAGGTACGTGAATGGGCTGCAGGAACTTACGTAGTGAAAGACGAGGTGTAACAAACCCATTTGCTGTGGACAACTGACAAAATTATTAGCTAAATCACAGACAGCCCTGGATGGCAAAGAGCCAGAACCTTGATTTTTCACCTCCCCAAACTACAGCCCTCGAGTACCTGCACTAAGGGGAACCTGGGTAGTTACTACTACTAGTAATAGGGCCCTAATTCTCATCATGGATACAGGCACCAGGCGGCACTGACATTTACTCGCCCACTTCTCTAGTCAATGACAAGAGGCTGCTGCGAACACCCGTCAGCCGGGTCATGTGATGAAACACTAATGATCGTGTCTCAGTTCCCAGTTCTGCATCGCCTGGTTGGCTTTATGGAGGGGGAGACAGACGCTGAACAGCCATTGACTTTCACTGGCAGTCCAAGTCAGGAGCCTAACAGCCCGCAGGGCCTTTGAAATCCCCTCCCCCCAGGAAAGCTGTCTGCTGCCAATCGGTTTTCGGCCAGGGCTCATCTCAGTCGCATTGTCTAGAGGCAGTTCTGCTGAACACCGCTGAGCCTTCTACACCTATGGTTGCAGCTGACATTTACTTACACAGGAACAGAATGACACTGCTTACAGCAGCCGAGGAGATCTCACGCATTTGCATATGGCATTGCCAGTGGCACGAATGAGCAAGAAGTACAGGGAGTGAATAATACTCTGTCTAGCCCAGACACAAGATGAGCAGCTGGGTAGTTGAGAGGTTTGTTGCTGTCAGTAGCCACCTTGCCTACAGCTCTGTAGGTGTTGCATGACTGCTCATGCCTACAGTGTAAGCCTGGAATCCTGTTTGTGTTAGACTGCAAGCCCTGCTGTCGCTGTATCTTGATCCTGCAGTCCCTCCCAGTCAGGGCCCTAACGTAAGATCAGAATCTTACTACCCGCTGTAACAAGAACAGTACTGCTGGCTCTACTAATGACCCATCCCACCCCCCTACCCAGCTTGCCACTCGTGGCATCCCCAGGGAGAACCGGGAGGCTGCAGGCATTTGAGAAGACCAGGGGCACCAAACCAACAACATAGCAGGCAGAACCTCGGCAGCAAGAGCAGCCGGCGGTGATGTTTCTAGCCAGTGCCCCACCTACATGGTGCAGCGAAATGCTAGAGCTTTGCTCGGTCCCCAGGTCGGTGATACCTGCCAGCCTGCCTCAGCTCATCGGCTGCAGCTGGAGCCCAAGTTCTCAGCCATGGGCTGACCCCTGAGGTGTTTCAGCAAGCAAACCCCACTGCCCCCTTCTGGCCTCAGCGTAAACACCCACATCCCACCGCTGCAGCTGCCAGCCCTCCAACGGGCACTGTAAATACAGTGTATATGGGTAACACTGACCCCACCACCAACCCTCAACCAGGCTTCCAAGCACCCTGCCCTGCCCCGGTGGACTTGGACCATCTGCCTCTTCTCTTCTCCCACCACACCGCCCCCCTCGCCGGACCCGTCCCTCTCATACTTTGCAATCTCAGCAGCAGTCCCCCACCTCGCGCTCAGGCTGCGAATTCCCCTCCTCTCTCCGAATACATTAAAAAAAAATCAATCTAATTATACAGCAAACATTAATTATAACTGAAAGACTATTGAAAGGGATTGAGCTGGCGGAGAGTGCTAGTACTCGGTTAGTCACAAAAACTGACTAAATACCAAGCAGCCAGGGCTGGGGCAATGAGGAGGGCGGAGGGGTGGTGAATGGGTCTCCCAAACAGACGGGAGGTGGATGGTAGAGAACTCAGTTTTCATGATGTCTGTGGACAAATTCAGGAACAGATTGTTGAAGGGGCCCATCACTTCAGAGAGCGCGCGTGTGTCTGTATGAATGCCTCACCTCAATGTGCACATGTGGTTGTGTGTAGGAATGCAGCACTTGGGCAGGCATCTGATGAGCGTGGGTAGAAAAATACACTGCTTCACTGGGTGTATGTGAGAGAGCGAGCATATTTGTAGGAATGCATCGCTTCAGGGTGCATGTGTGTGTGAGGGTCTGTGTAGAAATACATCACTCTGGTGTGTGTGTGTGTGTGTGGGATTGCATTGTCTCAGTGTGTGTTGGCACTTGTGTGAGTGCATGTAGGAATGCAGCACTTGGGCATATGTGTGTGTGGTGCATGTGAGTATGGCTGTGTGTAGGTGTAGAAATACATTGCTTCACCATGTGTGTGTGTTGTGGTGCATGTGAGCATGGCTGTGTGTAGGTGTAGAAATACACTGCTTCACCGTGTGTGTGGTGCATGTGAGCATGGTGGAGTATGGGTTTAGAAATCCATTGCTTCACCCTGTGTGTGTGTGGTGCATGTGCGCGTGGATGTGTGTAGGTGTAGAAATACACTGCTTCACCGTGTGTGTGTGTGTGTGTGTGTGTGTTGCATGTGAGCATGGCTGAGTGTGCTTGTAGAAATCCATTGCTTCACTGTGTATGTGTGGTGCATGTGAGCATGGCTGAGTGTGGGTTTAGAAATCCATTGCTTCACCGTGTGTGCATGAGACTGAGGTAATGGTTGATGCATTCTGCAGTTTTTAAAACAACAGTGTCAAACTGTCCCCAATCCCTCACACTGCTGGAGCCCTGCCGCCTCATGGATCAGGGCCCCTGGAGCTTTATTGATTTACAGCTTTGTTCCCTGGCATAGCCTCGTGAGAGTCACTTCTTGTTTGTGGGGGGGGGACCCCAAGCAAACCGACTGTCTCTAATCGCCCTCTCTAGAGCTGCTGATTCTCTGAGCTTTCCCAGTGCACTGGAGGAGGATTTGGGAAAGAGGCTTGTGAAGGACATAAAAAGCCACTTGCTACAAACATGCTGGAGGAGCCTGACCCTAAAGTGTTCCCTGTGCTTCCTAAGGGGCTGCGCACCCTCAGCTCTCACCACTACACTGGGGTTGGGGGTGCTCAGCACCTCTCAGGATCAGGCCCTAAATTTGCAATTTTGCCAGGTGAAATGCAACAGGCGCCCCTTGGATCCTGCCTGCACCTGGTACCCGGGGTTATAACAATAGAATCAGACAGGTTTCTGGAGGCACCCATGGGGTGCTCAGTATTGGGTGGCATGGGCATGCCCTCAGCCTTTCCCATATGTCACATTCTGTAGAGACAACTCAGGCTGGTTATATGCATTGTGTCCAGAGTAGTGCTGCACTCATCTTCCAGACCCCAAGGGCTTTACAGGAGCGCTGTGAGTGAGACAGCTGAAATCACCAGGACCCAGAGGAGTGAAGCCTCAGCTGGAATGTGGTAGTGAACAACAATCACAGGGACCTCTGGAAGGAAAGCAAGACAAGAATCTCAGATGGACAGGCTGGTTCAGGTCATCAGCAAGGAGACAGGAAGCTTTTTTTCCTCTAGGCCACCAGCATGAATGCAAGTTGGGTTGGCCATAACCATCCAGCAGGTGTTCAGTAGCTATCGTGAAACGAATAGCTGGTCTCAGCCTGAGACCCAGTGGACAGGAATACCCCGCATCACAAATGCCATCATCTCCCATGGCCTGTTTACTGGTGGTCCCAGCAGAGAGGCCAGTGAGACTGAAGCCCTGTCTGCACTGCCTTCAGGAGATGTGATTGCAGCAGTTAGATCAAAGCTAGCTCGAGTAACAACATCAGTGAAGCCACAGGGGCACAGGCTAGCGGATCAAGTATGTACCCAGGGTCCTTGGCAGGGCTAGCCTGTGCTACTGCCATTGCTGCCAAAATTAGTTTGGGTGTATCTACATGTGCTGCAATCCCACCTCCAGATTGCAGAGTAGACATACTCTGAGTCAGACTGGAAAGACGACTCTGCTGGTAGCATTAGAGGTGGTTCCTCTGAACCAGGTCTGGACTGGCACATTGGCAGGAATCTTCACCGTCACTGATCTGTGTTGACAAGAGGACTTTAGGCCCCAGGGCTGTCATCCAGCAACTTGTAGCAGCCCTTGCCTTATGGGAAGTGCAAAGATACTGGACAGTCTGCCTGGTAGGCTAGTACTGACGGAGGTGGACATGCTAGCCAACTGAGCATCAAGAACAGTATCAGATGGAAAGAAAGTTTGGAGAGCATGAGGGAAATGTTAATGGGTCCCTGTGATGCTGAAGCATAGTTAACTGCTGTGGTGCACTGGTAGGGCCAGGTGCCTTGGGTTTTTAGTAGATTAAAGCCTTCACCCCTTGACAAGAACCAAGCTACTGATCTGCAAACACACCACTACCTCAGATTGCTTCCCTATGCAAATCAGATGGAGGGAATCCAGGGCCTCATGTATTCAACTCTTCCCATTCACTTCAGGCGATCCTTTCCCTGAGATCTGTCCTGATATCCCAAGCCCTCACTCATGTGGGATACTGTAGTATCAACTCTGCAGACAATCCCAGGCCTTCAGTCATATCTATCCCCGTCACTGCCCCAAGCACCCTTCTTGGGGACATCCAGTCTAAGGAGCAAGTCACTCCTCCCACCCTTCACTTCCATTGTACTATGCAGGCCCCTTGCCCAGGCTATCTCATGGCAGCCCCCTTCCATGGCTCCCCCAGGCCATATAAACCAATCAGCTCCATTGCTCGTTGGTCCGGGGAGTGTTTGAACCAAGTCCACAGTGGTTCTTCCATGGCCCAGTGAGGCGGTGGGCATCCCCACTTCAAGACTGTTCCTGAAACAGAGCAAAGCCAACAACTCCCCAGATGTCCATCTCATCTCTTTTGGGGGGCATGACAAATCTGACTGGAATCTGCCATGACTTGGATGGCTAGGGGAGCCGGGCATGCGGCCTACACGGAGAGGGGAAAGGAAGGAGGGACTTTAAGTCTTGATTACTGCTGTCACATCACAGCCCGGATGTCAGAAAGCTCCATTATTTATAAAGCCTGTAGCTGAGAAAGATGCCTGAAGCGCAGCTCCTGTCCCAGCCATTCTCTGGGGTAGAGCTCTCCTCCTGACACCTCCACTCGGGCCTGTTTATGGAACATGCTAGCCTCCAGCAGGCAGCTGGCTTCAGGGGATAATTACAGACATATGGTTGCTCCCCATGCCTTCCTTTCTTCCCCCCCTTTTTCTCCTGACAGCTCGACAACAACATCCCCAGGGTGAGCTCAGGTTCAGGGAACAATTACCCAGGGGTGGGCAAGCTCTACCTCGCAGACTTTGCAACGGCACCTGCTGCTGAGCAAACGCCTAATAAGTTTCTGCTCTTCCACCTGGGGCAGGGGAGCCAGATCCGCTGGCACTGCTCTCACACCGGTGGAGGATGAGAGGCAGCCGGGAGAAAAACTCTCAGGCTCTGTGGGAAAGAGGCTCGCAAAGACATCGTGCCGTGGGCTGGGTGGCTAATCGGGCTGCACGGCAGCAAAAAAGGACGAGCTGATGAGGCTCAGCACGAAAGGGGCAGCATGGGGTTGAGCCCGCTTCCGGCTGTAGAAACCCACAGGGAAGAGAGCAGGGCGGGTGGGACGATTAAGGGAAGGCCTCAACGGGCCAGAGAGGCTCGCCCTGGCTCTTGACATGCCAATGGTGCAGAGCCAGACACAAGATAAGCCCTGCTCTGCATACCCTTTCAAATCTAAATAGCTTATGAATAATTAATAATCCCTTATTCCCAGTGCCATAATCTATATTTAATTAAGAAAATGACTGAGCAAGGGGGGGAAAGAGAGAAACACTGTGAGATAAGATACAATAACTACTGTAACAAAAGGCAGCTCCCACCATGGCCAACAGCCCTGGGGACCTCCAGTGACCTCAGTGCAGCCAAGCCGACAGCAGTAAAGTTCCCAGCAAGGTCTGGCACAAAAAGCGTCTTCAAAGGGCAGGCATGCTGGGAATTCAATTTGGGGTGGGTGTGGTGTACAGGAGCGTTTGCAGCTAAATGGGATCCCGTGTTACCTGTTGGGCACATTATCCCCAGTTGGGTCACAGGTCGATGCCTATTTCAGATGAAGGGCTGTTGGCTGGGCACTCCGAGTGCTATTGGTTTCCAATGTACCAGAGCAGCAAAGTGTTCCATGCCAGCGTACTAGAGTATTCAGCACCAGCAAACCAGCGCATTCCATGCCACCCCCATCAGCATGTTCCCCTCCAGTGCCCAGAGCATGCTGTGACTCCGTCTGTGTCACGACACCGAACATTTTCACTCCTGCGAGTGAGCACATTCCTTGCCACTAACGAGAGTTATATACCATTGTGCCCCAGCATTCCATGCCATCCCGCTGCAATGTTCCATGCCCGTAAACCAGTGTTCCGTGCCAATGCCCAGGTCAGCACATGGGGCAGCCCATGTTAATGTGCCTGACAATGCTATGCCAACACACCAGAATGGTCCATATTACCATTTAACATTCCTGAGCACCGCGGCACATTACAGCACCCGGCTGGAGCGGTTGCCAACCCAGTGATGAAGTTCTCTAGTGCCAGGCAAGAGACAAATGTTTGATTCGTTCCCTGCTCGCCACCCTCCTGCGTGCACAGGGCTGAGAGTGCTGGGCATGCAGCACATGTCAGTGCTGGACAGGAGAGCTTGTCTTACTCCACGCAAGACCATACCTATAGAGAAATGAGAAGGGGCAGGGTGGAAAGTGGGAAAATGAGGGAATGCAGCAGGTAAGAGAACCCTAAAACGTTTCCAAGTATTTTGCATCTATGCCCCTAGACCGTTCCCACCCACACCCTGGCACACTCCCCACATCCACAGCTGGACTGTTCCAACCTGCACCCCGGCGAGCTCCCGCACTCACCCCTCAACCATTTCGGCCTACGCCCTAGAGTGTTCCCCACCTATGCCCTGGACCGCTGTGACTAGTCCAAAGACTTCCTCTCTGACCATACCAAAGCACTGCCTGTCCCCATCAGAGCACTCAGGTGACATTCAAGTTGGAAGCTGCAGGGTTAAACCCTTCCGGCTGCTTGGTGCTTTGTAGGTGGAGTAGGATGACAGGGTTTTTTTGCCTCTGCTTCCCCAGATTGTCAACAGTGGAATTCAGCGCAGATCTTAAACGTTTGGTTACAGGAAAAAAAATCCCTTAATCCATATGTTATACATTATAAATAGGACTTCTGGTTTTAGGTTGAAAAACAACAATAATCACTGCTAAAAGCCTGCCGAACAAAAGCACCATATTGCTGCTGGGCTAGAGGCCTTTTTTTACCTAAAGAAACCCAAATATTTTTCCAACTGTTCCTGGACTCCTCAAGCTGCCAGCGTCTTGCTGCTTCTAGGCACTTTCATAATGGGAAGCTGTGTGAGGCTGACACGTGTGGGTGGAGGCACCGGGAAAGTTGTGGGGCCACGGTTAAAGCAGATGCAAACAGGAGGGTAGCACTCACTGCACCAGCGGAGGGAGATTAATGCAGGGGCCCAGTTTACCCAAGCTGGGAAGGAGGGGGGACACCCCTCTGCTTTTAGCTGCACTTCCCCCGCTCCTCCTACTGTGACCCCAGATTAGGGCATAGCTACATCTTGACTGGAGCAGCTATGCAGATTCTGGGAGCTGTGTGGAGCTGGTGGCTTGGATGCATGCATAGTGGGAGTGGTGCCAAACTGCAGGTTGGGCTGGGTCAGCTCCACCAGGGAATGGTGTGGGGATGGGGGCCAAGCTGGCTGAGTGACCCAGGAAGTAGCCATACAATGCCACGCTGAATAACGTTTTTCCTTTGGATACAGGAAGAAGAAAACAACTCAAGAAAGAACAAAAGTAAAGTTTATGTGAGAGAGGGCAGTGTGTGTGTGTGTCTCCTCTGTAACATGCTCACACAATGGCAGCTGCCCCTTCAGACAGCAGACTCCGAGAACTTGAAAGGGGCAGTTCAGAGAAATTTGATTCTTCACAGTTATATAGTTAAAATAAAATATATGCAATGTCTTGGCCTTGCTACAGGTGCAACTGGATGAAAATCTTTGGCCTGTGTTATATAGGAAGTCAGACTGAATAGCTACATATACAAGGCACTGCAGATACAGAGCGGTCCAGACATGCGCAATACAAATGATCAGAGGCCTGGAAAGACTTCTGTGTGCAGAGGGATTGAAGACGACGGCTGTTTAGAGAGGAAATGAATAGGTGGGGACATGAGCGAGAAGGTAAATCACAAGGAAAGCAGCGTAGGCTGCTGAATGGGACAGGTGCATGTGCATTGGGCCAGCGGAGAGCTGGGAACCTGGCTAAGTGCATGCAGACTGGGGAGACGGGCCAGTGGTGCAGGGCCCTGTGTATTTTGCAGTTCTGTGGGCATGGTGTTTGCACTGTGCTCCAGGACCTAAACTTACCTGGAGGCAGGTGTCTAGCACTGATCATGCTATACATATTTAAACGTGACTTACCTGTGTACACAAGGTGCAAAGCCGTGTCTATAGTAATGCTAGTTAGAATGTCTTAACTAAAACAGCCATTTCCCCTTGTCTAGACATGCCCAGATGGTGTGAGGGTCTGTGGCCAGGCTGGGTTCACACTCACCAGGGACAATGTGGGGGGCTGGTGGCTAGGAGCAAAGATACACTGAACACTAGACTTTTCATGTCATTTCTGGGCAATCCCTCCTTTCCCTGCTTTGTTCCCACAGCCTAAATGACCACACACTAGCAAATACACCTCTACCCCGATATAACGCGCCCCGATATAAAACGAATTCGGATATAATGCGATAAAGCAGTGCTCGGGGGGGGGGGCGGGGCTGCGCACTCTGGTGGATCAAAGCAAGTTCGATATAATGCGGTTTCACCTATAACGTGGTAAGATTTTTTGGCTCCCGAGGACAGTGTTATATCGGGGTAGAGGTGTATTAGCAAGCAATCCCCAGGCCTCCTACTCCCACCTGCCTCCACCCCCAAGAGCCAGTGCAGCAGAATGAGGCATGAGATGGCTGAGCCCCGCAGCCTTCCGAACTCCCTCCCGTGCCAGGGCAAGCGAAGGCCACCGATGCACTGGCAGATAATGGGGAACCCAGTTTGCCCTGGGAAGAACTCACAGCATGAAGGCTGGCTGGGTGTATAAGGCCCTGATTCTTAGTTACACTTTGATGCCACTCTGGCATTGTAAAGGGGACTTAAAGTGGGCAGAAATGGCTCTCTGAGAATACCGCCGTGCACAAGGCTTCTGTGGCTGGTGTAGAATTGGTGTAAGGGCCCTACTTCAGTCTGCTCCCCAGCCCCCGGCATATGGGATTAGAGGTGTGGTCACTATAGCTGGTATCTGCTTCCCAGGGCCTGATGGGGACTCTGGGAAGCAAAGTGTAAGTCAGAGCAGCCTCAGAGGCCAGGGCAGGGCCTGGCGAAGCTCAGAACACAGGGAGTGCATAGGTGGCTTCAAGCCATATTAACTCTTCTTCCCTTCCAGCCTTGCACAGGAGCAGAGTAAAGGAGACCCAGGCCCCTCGGAGAGTGCCAGTCGCTCTCATGGCCTGACAGCACATGCCATATTTGTCACACCGGGATTGTAGAAATACCCCGAAAACAAACAGCAACTTGGTTCCCGGTCAGGAAGCTGCACAGACAGACAGCAAAGCCAGAGGGTGCCTGGCAGAGCCATCCCAGTGACCAGAGGAAAGGGACTGCCTGGCCATGTGTCACCCCCTCCCCGAGGAGTTCTCCCCCAACCTTGCCTTGGTTTCACTCACCCCGGTGTTGTCTGACAGGGAGGAGAGTGAATGCCTGGGCTTGACTGCCCCCAGGAATCTGCAGGCATCTGTCTCTGGGCTTCGCAGGGAGCGCTGGGATCTGCCAGGCAGGCACCAGGCAGATTGATTTTTCACACAAGTGTCAAAAATAGAAAAAAAAATAAGTAACATTTTGAAACTTCCAAGTAAAGCTGATAAATTACAGGGCCCCAAGGCATCGCTTCTAATTTCCTCCATTGCCAGGACATTGTACGGCACTCTTCCAAGGAGCCCGGAGCCCGCCGGCTGGCTGCTCCATCTCATCTGTCATGTCCTTAATAAAATGATCATTTCCTATATAGCACTTTTCATCAGTAGATCTCAATGCGCTTCACACTTGTTAATGTATTTCTCAGCACAGACCCCTGTGAGGTAGAGGAGCGCTATTATCCCCATTGTACAGATGGGGAACTAAGGCACAAAGGGGCTAAGTGACTTACTCGGTGTCACACAGGAAGTCCAGGGAAGATCAGGGAATTGAATTTGGGTTTTCCACATCCAGGGCCAGTGCCCTGACCCCTGGACCATCCTACAGGCACAGCACAGCACCCTGGAACCAAACAAGGGCAAGCAAATGACTCAAGCAGATTGGATGCTGGAGCTGGTGGAGCTGATGTTGTTTTATCAAACTCTGAGTCTAGGAGTTTTAGTCCATGAGTCACAGGGCTGGCCAGTGTTACACAAAACTAATCTGGAGCCAGAATCCGAATTACTGCAGAAGCGGCTCCTGATGCTGGATTCCTACCTGGGTGCTGTTTCAGGAACTGCCGTAAGGAAGCTCCTGCTCTAAGCCTGCATCAAAAGCAGGTTTTCATGATGTGGTGCTGAAAATATTCTGCACTCCTGTCCATACCAGTGTCCACACCATTGTTTGCACTGGGTTCCTGGTCTGAGTGGAGATGCATCTTTGCAGTTTTGCCTGACACTGGCTGGGCACTGCTGGAGTCTTAGCATGGCACTGCTGGGAGGAAATTCACACCAGTGAAGACTTATCTAGCACTGAGTGCTGAATATTCCATGCCGGTAGTTGTTATGGAGCAATAACAAAGGAGGAGCTTTGGAGGAGGGGAAGGGAAAGAAACGAAACCAATTTAATAATGAATATATTGTATAGACCTGCCATGCCACTTGCCTGCTGGCATGGATTAATATCCATAAATCAAAGAAGAAGGGACCATTCTTAACGCTGGAGATGGAGGCTGGTCCTCAGAAAATGGCTAAGGGGGTATTAATAAGGAGAGACATCTGGGAACAGCTTCAGGTGCATTGGCTACATGCATGGGAAATTCTGCAGAACTGCTGTCAGCTAAAATTTATTCCTGTGCTATGAAGTACACATGGTCTGAAGAACTAGAGCTGTGAAATCAAGGATCCAGATATAAAGGACCTCATCTGGATCAAATGTGGCCCCAAGGAGAAGGAACCGGATGGCTCATTCTCTGCTTCACAAGGAACGTCTAGCCTTCCTTTATCAGGGCAGTTGCTGTTGAGCTGGTGGGTCAATTCATGAGAGTGAAAGTTGGCCCATCCTATTGACTTTTTCCATATCCTCAGCGGTAGGAGCATTCTGGGTAAGTGGCAGGAGAATCTAAACCTCATCCTTAGGAGGATGCTAGTTGGGTGCACGTGGGATACTCTACCGACCGTCTCCCCCTATTGAACAGGGTATGCAGCAAATAAATAGATTGACATTATGCATAACCTGAGTCGTCCAAACCCCAGCTAGTCATTATGCCCACAATTGGAAAACAGAGATCCAACATTATTCCCACTCAGATACCTGATATCTTAGCTTACTGCTCAGTGCAGTTTACAAAGCCAGGTTTTCATGCACTAGCCAAAAGGTTGTGGTTGTGTTTCTAACAATGCAGGGGATGGCTCAGTGCAGACTAGAATTCAACATCATCAGGATCTGGACACTTGCGCTACAAATCAACACATGGCAGCTCTACAAGACCCGGCGCTTTATGCACAGATCCTGTCATGGAGCTGGGTGCAATGTTCCCGTTTTCTGTTCTAGGTTGCTGAATCAGACGACTAAAGGGACAATGTTAAGTCATGTAGGCCCCAAAGCCAAGTTTTGTTTAACAAGGGGTTGCTGGGGGAGGTAGAGGCTGCAGAACCCAGTGTGACTAGGGTGGTTGTGGTATTGGGAAGACACTGCAGTGATCATTGCATTTCTAAAGACTTGTATCCCGCCCCAGCATGGAAGAACAAGGTGTCACCCCATGAAACGGGCAGACGGTGCATTTAAAGAGAAAATGCTTATTAACACAGCACAGCATCAACGGGCTGATTTCACTGCTACAGAGGGGCACTGAGGGCCAAGCTATGTCAGGCTTTTTTTCTTAAGGGCTGGAGAATTGTATGAATGTTATTAACATCTGCCACTGTCACTAATGACAGGGAAATCAAACCTCATGCTTCAGGGAGTGGGCTGGTTGCAGGCAGGAATAGCCCCCTCCCCAACTGCATTGTGGGATGTTTTCAGCTTTGAGTACTGACCATTGATAGGTCAATGGGCTGATCCACTACAACGTTTGCTGTAACCTAATTCCGGCCCAAGATTTTCAAAAGTGACTAGTAATTTTATGTGCCTCATTTTGGGGGGGGGGGGTGTGCCCAACTTAAGAGACCAGTTTTCAAAGGGGTGTGGGTTGGCTATTTAAACACTGAAGCACCCCACACCCCTAGTCACTTTAATCCCTACATGACTGGGCTCTGATGAGATGCTCACAATGTTCCTACTGAAACACAAGCATTCCATACCTGTGGCTGGTACAGACAGACATTCCTTATAGTACATCTGCTGAGTAGCACCTGTAACTTCTACAGACTGTAAGTTGGTTTTCTTTCTCTGTAAATACTTGTCATTAGAAAGGAGATATCCAGGCTACCTTCTCCTAACTTGCTGTTACTAGCAACAGAGAACAGGAGCACTGATAAGGATGAAAGAAAGTTCAACTGTCCCACCCTGCAGATGCTGGATATCAGCCATATACTACTACCAAAGTCTTTAGATTGCACCATTAATTCATCTTCCATTAGAGATTGGAGGCCAACATCAGTGCCCAGGCATTAGGGTTCTATATAGCCTAGAAATAAAGTAGGCTGGGTTCTCAAGCCTTTTGATAGCACAGACCACATCTGAACAGCAACAGTGTGTCTTGAATTTTCTCCCCTCCCATTCACGCAGACAAGGTCCTCTCCAGGGCTGGCCTTAACATCAGGCAAACTGAGGTGGCCGCCTCAGGTGCCAGACTGTAGGGGAACGCCACTAGGGTTACCATATTTTAATTTAAAAAAAGGAGGACACTCCGGCCCCGCCCCAACTCCGCCCCTTCTCTGCCCCCAGCCCTGCCCCAACTCCGCCCCTTCCCTGGCCCCGCCCCTTCCCCAAAGTCCCCGCCCCAACTCTGCCCCCTCCCCTGAATGCTCCGCCCCCCTGCTCCTCCCCCTCCCCTGCTTCCCGCGAACATTTGATTTGCGGGAAGCCTGAAACAGGGAGGCAGCAGGTAAGCTGGGGCTGGGGCTGGGGCTGGGGCGAGGCGCAGCGCGGCCCAGTCCGGCCCCCCCGGCCGAGCGGCTCCCTCTGGCAGCCGGCCGGCCCAGGCCAAGAGGCTCTGGCCCCGGCGTCTCCCGCCCGGCTCGGCTCGGGCCCTGGGGCGCCGGCCCTGGTTTCAGCCCACCCTGGCCCCGGCGGCCCCAGCGGAGCCGGCCCCCGACCGAGCACCGCTGGCCCCAGCGGCTCTGGCCTCCGGCCGAGCACCGCCGGCCCCAGCGGCTCCGGCCCCCGGCCGAGCACCGCCGGCCCCTGACCGAGCACCGCCGGCCCCAGTGGCTCCGGCCCCCGGCCGAGCACCGCCAGCCCCCAGCCGAGCACCGCCGGCCCCAGCGGCTCCGGCCCCCGGCCGAGCAGTGCCGGCCCCAGGTTCCAGCTCGGACCCAAGCCCCACGACCCCTCCCTCCCTATTTTCCCGGACATGTCCGGCTTTTTGGGATTTCCTCCCGGACGGGGATTTGAGGCCCAAAAAGCCGGACATGTCCGGGAAAATCCGGACGTATGGTAACCCTAGACACCACTAGGACCCAGAGTGTAGAAAATTGTGTCTGCTGCTGGTGCATATGTATTCTCTCTGCTCTAGATGCACAGAGATGGTGGAGCGCTGTGCTGGAGGAAGGAGGGCACAAGAGACATAACAGGCAGGCAGGAGAAAAGGTGAGAGGGAATAACAGAAAGCAGCAGGAACTGCAGGGAGCGAGAGGAGGAGGAGGAGCCTCTTATGTACCTCTCTAGCACCCCCAGGAGCCTGGACTGATTAACACCAGCTTCTCAGGGAGCTTCCTGTTTCCTGCTGCTTCCCTGAACCCAGTTGAGGAGAACAGGCAGTCAACTGACGTAATAGGAGCCAGTTAGGCCCTTAACATGCTGATATCTTCCCTCACTCAGGCCCTGCTATCAGCCTGCTTATTTGTCCCCTTCAATTGAATGTTGAGAGCCGCTCTAGCTGGCACAGAACAGCAGTCATGAGTGAAAGAAGAAAACGCCCCTCTGGGGCAGCATTCAGAAAAAGAAAGAAAGCAAAGGAAGCTTTTCTATCTAAGCAGGAAGGAGCTCTCCTGAGATACATAGACACAAATGTTCACGGTGAGCCTTCTGGCCCCAGTGAGGATGTGAGTGGTGAGGAGATGCCTGATCTTCCAGTTAGTCAGAGTGCAGGTGACCTGGCAGCTACTGCAGCATCCATATCTCCATCTCAAATGGATGTAACCATGCACATTCCTGAAGAAAAGTGTAGATCAGAGAAGAGTGTGGTGGAGGCGCAAGAAACAGCTGCTGCTGAGTTTAGTTCTTTAAGTCTAGATGATCCAGGACTGTGGACCCACTTGAGCAGTAGCCTGAAGGACTTCCTTGTATTGCATGGGCCACAGCAAGTGAAAAACTTCATGTTCCCCAAAGACAATGAAAATAGAAGTTTCCATCCAACACATTACTGGCGTGAAATTCCCAGGTGACAAAGTGGAGAGGCCATGGCTTATGTACTCAAAAACCCAGAATGCTGCATACTGTTTTTATTGCAAACTCTTCCAGTCTAATGTTCCAGCCGCATTGGGTTCTACAGGAACAAAGGACTGGAAAAATCTGGCTAGAAATCTGGCATGCCATGAGAAGGCAGCAAATCACCAGAGAGCATTCCATAGGTGGAAAAGCTTGAGATGAGACTAAGGTTAAAGGCCACCATAGGTGATCAGCATCAAGAGAAGATTGCATCAGAGTCTCTTTACTGGCAAAATGTTCTGAAAAGGCTCATTGCCATTGTGAGAATGCTTGCTACCCAAAACCTAGCACTGTGTGGCACTTCAGATCAGCTGTATGTGCCAAACAATGGAAACTTCCTTAAAATTGTGGAGCTGATGGCTGAGTTTGATGCTGTACTCCAGGAGCATCTAAGAAGAGTCACCACCCAAGAAATGTACACAGGCCACTACCTTGGAAAAACAATTCAAAATGAGATCATACAGTTACTGGCACCAAAAGTCAAACAGAAGATTGTGGCAGACCTGAAGTCAGCAATATATTACTCTGTTATTCTGGACTGCACACCTGACATCAGCCATATGGAACAAATGACTTAAGGGTGCGTTTTGTAACAACAACAGAACCTAGTGAAAATGCCCCTGCAATGGTGACTGTCAGAGAGCATTTTCTACAATTTATTGACATTGATGATACTACGGGAACTGGTGTGACAAATGTGCTTCTTAAAAAGCTGGAAGATACGGGAATTGCGATAGCTGACATGAGAGGTCAGGGCTACGATAATGGTGCCAACATGAGAGGAAAGAACAGAGGAGTGCAGACACGGATCCGAGAGTTAAACCCTCGAGCTTTTTTTGTCCCATGCAGTTCTCATTCATTGAACTTGGTGGTCAGTGATGCAGCATCAACTTCTAGTGAGGCTGCTGAATTTTTTAATGTGATTCAAAGCATCTATGTATTTTTCTCTGCATCAACTCATCAATGGAAAATTTTGAAGCAACATCTGGGAACATCCTCTCTGACACTGAAACCACTGAGTGACACACGATGGGAAAGTCAAGTGGAGGCAATAAAGCCTATCAAACACCAAATCGGGAGGATAGATGATGCCATAGTTGCCATTATGGAGGATAATGCTATGACAGGAACTGTTCGTGGGAGGGAAATGGAATCACCAGAAACATACATAACTTCAAATTTCTGTGTGGCTTAGTGTTGTGGCATGACATACTGTTTGAAATAAATGCTGTAAGCAAGAGACTCCAAGGTATTGACCTTGATATATCTGGAGCAATGGAACAACTAGACAAAGCAAAGTCATACCTACAGTCTTACCGGTCAGATGAGGGATTTCAAAACGTTCTGAAGAGTGCACAGAAGTTAGTAGAGGAACTTTACACTGAAGCTATTTCCCCACCCATTCAAGAATACAAGAGTCACCGAAGAAGAAGACATTTTGATTACAAGGCACGGGATAATCCCATAAGAGACCCCAAACAACAATTCAAAGTTGAATTCTTTAACCAGGTGCTAGATTGTGCAATACAGTCAGTTGAAGAACGTTTCATGCAGCTCAAGGAACACAGCAGTATATTTGGGATGTTGTATGATATTCCAAAACTCCTCACTATACCTGAAGAAGACCTACACCAGCAATGCAGGACACTAGAGACAGTGTTGACACATGATGACATGCGCTATATTGATGCGAATGATTTAAGTGATGAACTGAAAGCCCTTTCAAGATACATTTCAGCAGGATCAACTCCAAATGCTGTTCTGTAATATATGTGCTCAAATAAGATGACCACCCTCTTTCCAAATGCTTTTGTTGCTCTGCGCATACTTCTAACACTTCCTGTAACAGTTGCCAGTGGAGAATGCAGCTTCTCCAAGCTGAAGTTAATAAAAACACATCTACGCTCCACAATGACACAGGAGAGGCTGGTCAGCCTTGCTACCATCTCAATAGAGCATGAGCTGGCCCAGACTGTGGACCTTCAGGAAGCAGTTCAAATCTTTGCAACCAAGAAGGCACGGAAAGCACCACTTTGATTATTCAAACAGATAAAAATGCCAGTGTTTACTATGCAGACAAGAAAAGTTACATTTGCTGTTCAGGCGTTTGAAAGTTAAGTGTTACTTAAAATTTTTGAACAATGTATTTTAAGTTGTTAGTTCTCCTTTATTGGGGTAGGTAGCAGAGCAGTACCATGAGAGGAGTAGAACAGGAAGAAGGCAGAATTGAGACCTTTCAAAGTTTTGGCTCAAGCGAGAGGGCAGGGGGGAGCGTCATTTGAGCTCCCCGCCTCAGGTGCCAAAATGTTGTGGGCCGGCCCTGGTCCTCTCTCATTCACTGTCATGTAGACTACCTCCTCTCCCTTCTGCATCAGCCACCTTCTCCTTGTCACAATCATGCCCTCCCATTTACAATTACCTAACCTCCCAGTGGATAGTGCAGCAATTGCCTGCATGCAAAAGTAATATTAGAATCATGATTTAGCAACTGAGCCCAGGAACGAGGAGGAGGGGCCAGAACCATGTTCTCAGCTAGCTTTCCACAATCTCGCAGCAAGGGACATCAGCCCAGACAATTCCACTGGGATCAAAATCAGATATTTACAACTCAGAGGATTCAAGTATCAGGGCTGAATCTCGGTCTCAGCTACACCCAGTGTAAATCTGGAATGACACTCAGTGGAACGACTCTGGATTTAAACTGGTGTAACTGAGAGAAGAACCTGGCCTTCTGTAGCCATGTCATAAAAATGCTCAATACCCCAACTGCCCACCCAAAACATCCAAAGATGTTCTTATGTTCAAAGAGCAGGAACTGTATCCAAAACCATGGCCACTATGCCCTAGCCACCCTTCCCTGGCGTTACGTCACATCTGCCAAGTCTGCAGCTCAGCTTCAGAAGAGGAACCCTCTGAAGGGACTCCAAGGAGAACGAGCAGAACATCCTCAGAACCATGAAAACCACCCAGTCATTATGCTGGAGCCTCTGTACATAAATCTCTCTTCCCAAATACCAAGGAAACAGCACTGGGGGTAAAAGAAGTGGGTGGCCTAGGGCTAGAAATTCAATTCAGAGACAGCCTTCCACCCCCCAGTCCCTTGCCAGGGCACAGTGCCCCCTTAGCTAGGCCACCCGACCCTTTTTCATTATCGAACCACCCTCTGTATGGCAACGCAGGACTAGTCCTGCACCCCTCTCCCTTAGGAATCAGAGGGGACTAGGGTTAGAAGCATGGAGTTGACCCACTGCCACAGTAGGACACCTGAGGATAAGGTGTATGGAGACAGCCCTTCTCAATGTGGCTGGATAGCAGCCTGACCTGGAGACAGCCAGCTTGCAGTGTGAGACCAGGAGCCTGAGCATTAACACCAGGCATTGCCCTCTCCAGCAGGTTTTCTTGATGTAGAGATTTCCCAGTGACACTAACCTCCAATAACATGACACAGCCCCACCTTTCAATAGCCCTTGGAATGCTTTGTACCTAGGGCTGATGTTATGCCAAGGGTCAGAGCTGTTCTCTCCATTGCAGCTAAGAAGAGGGCCCCGAGTGCCAGGATTTCATTAATCGTAGTTAGTACAGTTGTTGTTTTTTTTAAAAACCCTTGAAATCTTCACTTTCAGAACATCCTCATCTCACTCCCCTTCTCTTTTCCCTCCCCTCAGCTCACGCTGTAACGTGCCAGTCGCCATCTCTTGCATTTGCTTCCTGTCTCTATTCCCTGGGCCGCCTCCCTGCATACTCACTGACCCACTTTAACTGTCAGATGTACAGTCGAGCGGCTCGCTGGAGGGCAGGGATGGATTCACAGAATACATTTACAGAGCCAGGGAGCCAGTCAGAGAGGAGGGAAGTGAAACAGTGTCAGAGAGAGACACCCACACCCACGAGGGAAGAAAGGGGAGGAAAAGGAGCGAGAGATGGAAGTGAAAGGAAGGGTATGTTAGTGTTAGTGATACAAATGGAGCTGGGGATATAGGAAAAAGGACAACAGCGAGGAAGAGAACGACAGATGAGGCGGAGGGGGCAAGCTAACGAAGGAGAGGCTGGGTTAGTACAGAGTCCTTCAGAGAGGCCAGCCACACAGGCGAAGATGAGGGAACAACACTCACAAGGGAAAGCTGCCATTTTGGGTGTTGTGCAGGTGGGGGTAGACGGTTCTGGCACCCACACGGGAGTTGGGGGGGGGGGAGAAGGGAAGGTGCAAACATACTCTATCTCAAGGGCCTGGGGCTGAGCAGGTCACAGTAAAAAGTCCTCGTCATGTTCTACAGAGTGACTTTGACCAATGCATTTTTCTTGTTCTTTCCACAGGACATGCACAGTGCTTGGCTATTCATCTGGAGTAGCTGGAGTGGCCTGGTACCCTATATATCTCCTTACCGCAGCAGTGCCTGCTCCATACACCTTTCCCTCTGGGCCCTCCTAACTCCACCCCGTGTTTCAGACTAGGCTCAGCCAGCTTCTGTCTGCAAATCTTGTAAACTCTGGGGTTGTGAGGTGAGGGGACACCATGCATTCTGGCCTGTCTCTGACCACGGGGGAAGGCTCTGGGAAATGCAAAGTTTGGAACAGAGCATCTGCCCTGATCCCAGCAGGGAGTGGGAAACCTGGAAGCCCTTGACAGGATGACAACAAAGGCAGGGAGTTGGTTGGGGTAGCGGTGAGGGAGTCAAGGTGGATGCCTGCTTAAAATTAGGAAGAGACAGTTGAGGGGCTAAGGAAACCAGTTGGGTGTCTGGAAAAGGAATCTGAGGGGGAAAAAAAGGAGAGAGCTGTGAATCAGAAGAAGGAAAGGCTCAGGATGGTACCATATATGGTGAAGGGAAAAATGGAGAGAGAGAAATGGAACGATTATAGGAGCGTCCAAACATCTTAGGGCTTGTCTGACTGAAACCACTGAACTATTTGAGGTTTGCCCTCACTAGATGGAACAGCCACAGGTTCAGGCAGTAAAGCTGGCAGGAAAGGGAACTACTGCACCAGGGTCCCGGTGGAATGAGTTAAATTCAGTCAAGAGATGCAGACGGTTCGTAAGAGCAAACCTGAGCAATGTGAGCAGGCTGTGCCAGGACTGCACTCAGAGCTAGAGACAGACAGAGCCTTTGGAGAGCGGGAAATTGCTACTTGCCTGTGTCGCTTTCTGGTTTCCCTGGTTTTATTCTGTTTTGTTTAATTAAGTCACACGAATGTGGTGTAAGTTCTATAAGGAAATGAAAAGGTAAATTAACATTCCAGAGGAGGCAATGCCAGCAGCACGTGTGACGCTGAAACAGCAGAGGGACGCAGAGAAAGCTGGGACAGGAGGAGGGAGGAAGAGAAGAAGCAAAGAGAGAAAGTGGAAAGAGGGAGCAAAGGGTAGGGGGAAAAGGGAGAAGAAACCTGCAGGGTGGGCATAGAAAGATAAAAATCAGGAAAGGGAAGAGGAGGCGAGAGGAGGATTGTGCAACGGAAAAGGGGAAGAGAAAACAAACCGAGAGAGAAGGAGAGAGAGGCAAGGGGAGGAGGAAGGACTGAAGGGGAAGAGAAAGAGTCTGAGGGAGAAATTGTTATCATTGCTATTTCTACAGCACTCATGTCCTTACTGTCCAGGGTTCTTTCCAACCAGAGAGGCAACTATAGTCCCTGCCCCGATGATCTCACATTCCCGCGGTAGCCATGGCACAAGAAGTGAGCACTACGCCAGGTGTGGAGAGATGGGGGTAGGGGGGTGGATGGAGAAGAGATATAAACACGAAGTCATGGGGTTACTTAGCTGTTACCCAATGTCCGGTTACAATCAATGTTCCCTAAGATGTACAAAACTCCACCCCCTCACTCACCCACTAAAGGCCCCTGCCAGGGCACAGTGCCCCCTTAGCTAGCCAGCCCACCCTACCTTTTTTCATTATCGAACCACCCTCTGTATGGCAATGCAGGACTAGTCCTGCACCTCTCTCCCTTAGCAATCAGTCCCTCTCTCTGTTACGTTCCCGGCATATGCACAGACAAGTTATATAAAAACATAAAATATTCTTGCTGGAAGGATGCAAAGCAGCCCTCCTTTATTTCTTAGAATTCAGAACAACAACACTCAAGCACTCCAAAACAGAGAGAGACAAAACAGGCTGCTCCCCAAAGAAGCCCAATTCACCCACTTCGTGCTATGCTGGCTTTCTGCAGACCAACTGCTCTAGCAATGCCCAGATCACATTCCCCCTAGCCTGCAAGCGGGACCAGAAAACCCATTACAATTTAAAATTATAATTTGTAATTTTAAACACACTTTTGGCTGGGCTAGTCTCCCCTGGGCCACACTGGAGTAATCACTGTGACTGGTGCTATTTCTGGCTCTTAGGAGGCTGTTCTCCTCTCCACCCCCAGAGCAGTCCCTTCTCCATCTGACAGAGGATGTTAGACACGCAGCCCAGAGATATTCATATGTGATGTAGGGTTGCCAATTTTGGCTGGACGTATTCCTGGAGGTTTCATTACATGACATAATCTTTAATTAAAGATTAATCTTTAATTCCGGGAAACTCCAGGATAATCCTGGAGGGTTGGCAACCCTAATGGATATTTAAGAATGTTTGTGACAATGTGAAAGAGACTGTGAACAGACTTGCCAATCAGGGTCAGCTGGAGTAGCTTGGAGAAGCTGATCAGTGTCTGGGATTTCCTTTCCAAGGACTGCATTCCCAGCAGCCACAGGCTGTGATAGAGGAAATACCCCTGCCCAATTTTCAGGCTCCTCTTCCCTTGTTTACACACAATGCTGGGCTGCTCAGATAGATCCCCAAGAAGGTCCTGTTGAGGCTAACCTTCACCCTTAACTAGAGACTTGGCCTGGATTTTCTCCTGTGCCTCCGCTCTACTTGGGGCAGGATGGGAGCAGGAGCTGGTGCCAACTCCCTGATTCTCACACCCTCCTGAGAGCCTGAGCTGCTTCCTAGCAGTTTCGACTTGCCTCATGGATGTCGGGGATCTAATACACTGCACCTGTGGAGGATAGCATGCCAACCCGCTCCGTCATGCCCCTTCCAGGGTTTTGACCTGGCACATCTGCACTGCCAGAGAGTTTCCCTCTGACAGGAGAATTTTCTGCTGGCTTACTGCAGCCAGTTTCTCGCCTTCTGGGTGGCACAAAGGCAATGGATCTGTGTAGAAAGCCTGTTCCTTAATCTCGTGGCGACAATCGATGGGTCTTCCAGAAAATTTGTTTTAACAAGCAAAGTTTACCCCACTCTAGATGTAGACAGGGAGGACAAGGCATAGAGCTGGGCGTGGGAGGGGGGGAGAGGGCGGCGGGAATGGCTTCTGCCACTGTGTCCCTACCCTTGTGGGCTCACTTTTTGAGGGATGGAGTTTCACTAGCACCAGTGTTCATGGACACCCAACTTTAAATTTGCACGTGTGTGCATTCGCGTTGGGAGTGCCGCGGGCTCATTCAGGCAGGGAACAGAAATGATACCATGTGATTTGTCTGACCAATCACAAACAAACAATGCTGCTGGCATTTGGACTGTTGTGTATCCTATGCGCCCAGCGAACTGTTTGCCAGCAATCCACGGAGTGAAACAAGTTAGGGGGGGAAAGTGTCCAGTGACTGTGACTAATGAAACCTGCTCACGGAGTTCCCAAAAGGTGCCGAGCACCTGCAACTCTCACTGAAGTCAGAGAGGTAAATTCGGAGGTCCTCACTCAGGCAGGGCTCATCATCTCTCCGGATCAGGCCCTCGATGACTATTCCTTTCCTGACTATGGGATACGCAATTATGAACCTCAGCCATTGGCATGCAGAAAGTCTGAAGTACAGCTTTGCCAGTGGTGGCTAGAACAGTAGGCATGAAGGCAGGGGATCCAAAGGAAGGTTTGGAATATCTTGTATAATTGTGGAAAAACAGAGCAGGTGACATTAGAGGACGATGGCAGGCCCATTTCAAAGAGGGAGGCTTGGATCCATGTGAAAGGCTTGACTGCAGCTCTCTGGCCTCGGTTTGTCTCCCCCCAGCTCATAGTCCCTGTCGAGAAGGTTGATCAGGAGACAGCATTGCCTAGATTCCACCTGGTGAGACATGGCAATGTCTGTTCAAGGGATTAACCAAATGCTCCAGATTGGTCTGTGAACAAACCGAAGGTGAATGCTGAGCAGCAGTTTGTAAGACTAAATCTCTTTTAATGCTGGTAAGTGAGAGGTTATAGGACATTTGTATCCAGGGCGGGCTGCCTTTCACAGGGCTTACAAATGCTGAGTCACAGCAACCTATGACACCACTGTGGTAACCAAGACAGTTATTAAAGTGAGCATGAGAATCGCACGCACATCAGGCTGTGTGAAGGAGAACTTCAAAAGGGCTGACAGTCAGGGAGCCCAGCAGTAACCTTTTGCTAATTAGCTGTCTTGATTTCCCTGCAGTTTATTTTTATACATCTCAGGCTCCAAAACGCATTTACAGTAATGTCATAAAGGTCACGGTAAATAAAAAGCTTCCTGACAATTATCACCACCAATCCCACAGGCCTTTCAGGAATGACGTGGCCATGGTTCACTCAGGACAGGGAGACTGATGATACCACGATCACATCTTTGTCCTGCAAGAGGATTTGCCGAGGCTGTGGCGATGGTGAGGGCAAAGAATGACTATTCCTGTCAAGCAGCAAAGTCAGAGAAGATGAGAACTTGTTAAGGGCGTGGTGAAGGTAGAGGAGGAGACATCAGGCCGCGGAAGGAACAGCAGCACAAGGCGGGTGTAAAGTTGTGAGATGCAGGAGGGGGATGGTCAGAGAAAGGAAAGGACCGGAAAAGATAAACTTACTAACTATAGACTTGAGTCCTGACAGACAGAGAGAGACAGAGAGACAGAGAGAGAGAGCGCCGAAGGGAAGGGCAGGGCGATAGAAGAAGACCAGTCATTACAAACCCATGAGGAAGGACATATGTAGAAGACAACACATGGGAAAGGAAGAACGTACATGGAGATTGATTTTGTGGCTCCAGGCATATGGGGGAGCATGGAAGAAGCCACAGAGATGAGAGTGGGGCAAGGGAGGAGAGGCAGGAGTGACTTTTGGGGGGACGGCTCTTGGAGGAGTTTAAGGAAGAGATAATGTCAGGGGTCCAGTTCTGAAGAGCCTTAAGCTGTGTCTACACTACACACTAAGCGCAGGCTCTGGCTCCGGTTTGAGCTCAAGGCCCCCTTCTGTCCACACATAACTCAGCCTGACTCGGGTCAGCAAGCACTCGGGACCTGGGTCTTAGGATCCTGGCGGAGAGTCAAACCCTGAGTCCCACTGTGACTCAAGTCCAAGCCCTGTCATTTTGCAGTGCAGACCTGAGTCAGAAGGTCCGCATAGTGCAGCATGGATGCACTAGCACACCGGTGAGACCTGGGTCCAGCAATCCAGGGTTACAATGCAGTGTGGATGCTCACGCATGGGCGTGGAAACACGGAGTCCACAAGCCTGGGCCCCACAGTGCAGACGTACCCGTAGAGGCACAGAGCTGATGCTGAATCTTCATCCAGGAAAAGATGGAACACCATGTGGTGGAGCCACTTGTGAAGTCAAGTTGGGATCTGAGTGTCATTACAGTGCCTAGCCACCCCGCCTCCCTGTGCTATTCTCGCCAATCCAAGCAGTCTGGTTTTGCATCTTCTTTGAGCCAACCTTACCCCTCGTTCTACCCACTGTTACCACTGAGATCCCAGTTCTCTCTTTACGTTCATGGACCATGACTTACGAGAGTACCACAAGGTGGTTGGTTTGCTGTGATGTTTCTCCCATTGGCATAATTAAACCACACCCAATGAGCGGCGATAGAAACTCTCCTGCCAACAGAGCGCTGTGCACACCACCACTTATGCCAGCGTAACTTAGATTTTTTTCAAACCCCTGAGCAACGTAACTATTGCCGACATAAGTGGTAGTGTAGACATGGCCTTAATGTTCCCTGCTATCTGAATCTATTCCTAGAGAGTCCTCTGAGATACAGCATTAACTGGGGTGCTGGGCCAAACCCCAGGCCAGAAGTTTAAAGACATGAACTTTGACCTCAATTACACCAGTGTAACTCCATTGACTTCAGTGCAGTTATTCCTGATTTACACTGAGTGACAGCTGCTGCTTCAGGCCCTTTATCTTTGAGAAGACTCTTCATCTTGTGAGTCTAATGACTAATGGTCCTGGGCAGGCACTTAGCTGGTGGAACTGACAACCAGTGACCTGGGATCAAATGACTAAGGCCCACAGTTTAAAAAAACAGTGCACAGAAATGTGCATAGGCTTTTGAGATTTTCTTTTTTTTTAAATTGGCCCCGAGTCTTTCTCCTCTGAGCATCTAGAGTTAGATACTAATAGAAAAGGAGGAGGCTGGAAATTTTGCCTTTCAATCCTAGATGTTATTTGAAATCCCAGAAAAAACTGGGAGATCATCGAGATGGAAGATGGCTGTGGAAATTACATTGGCTTCACTCATTGTTCTGTTCACCCAGGCGCGCGCGCACACACACACACACACACACACACACACACACACGATTGCATGATCTCATACAGATTGTTCTGATCTCTTTGGCTCCTTTCTCACTCCTACCCTGCAGCACAAAGAACCGTTTGTACCTACTCGGGGCTCGGTGGCTGCTAGGGACAGGCAAGAGAAGTGAAGATGGGATGTGCAGTTATCAGAAGAAAATACAAAGGGTAGGAAAACAACTTCATTATTACCGTGCTGTTCTTTCAAGCACAAACCACTCAATATTGGGTCCCAATGGATCCCAAGCACAGAAGATTAGTTGAAGAGAATTCAGAGTTGAAAGGAGAGCTGTGCTTGTTGTATTAAGGATAAGAACCTGAGCAACGCTCATCTGCCCCCAGGATCACTAATATTTTATTCAGGATGTCTCCAAATAGCTGTAGAGGGGTGGCAGGCACCTGAGGTGAGCCCCAAAACACTTCAAGCAGAACTCTCCCTCCTTGTCTTCTGCTCTCCAAACCTGTCTTCCTTGGTAACGGTGCGAAGGGCTGCCCTGAGAACTTGTCAGAGAACTCACTGCCAACTAAACTCCAGGCTGTTATTTTCTTTGAACTGGAATGAAAAAAGCCCCTTGAATTTGACCTTTGACTCTTTTTTTCAAAACAAGTGTCTTGAATTGAACAGACAGATCAACATGAAGTGCAATTTCAGCAGAAAAGCTTTCGCCTGCTTCATTGTACTGCTTTGGTCCTGCTGGCAGCAGCTGGGTCTTGGAGTTCTGAATCCCAGCTGCTTAGCTCTAGACACCTAGTTCTAAGGGTCACACCATGACATCCTTACTCAAGCAACGTCAATAGGAATTTTACCTGTCTAAGGGCTGAATAAACATGAGCGAGACGTCCCAATTGACTCTACAGTGCTAAACCCTCTAAGCTCACTTTCCAAATACCCTTTCCTAAAAGGCTAGATCCTGATATTTTCAGTTCTCAATCCCATTCTTACAATTAAAGGTCACTGTACTTTGGATTCTAGATTCATTGCTCTTAGCCCTGGTCTACACTGGGGGCGGGGGCGGGGGAGGGTCGACCTAAGATACGCAACTTCAGCTACACGAATAGCGTATAGCGAATAGCGTAGCTGAAGTCGGAGTATCTTAGGTTGACTTACCTGGCCGTGAGGACGGCGGTGAGTCGACCGCTGTCGCTCCCCCATCGACTCCGCTTCTGCCTCTCGCGAGCTGGAGTTCCAGAGTCGACAGGGAGCGTGTTCGGCGATCGATTTATCCGCATCTACACGAGACGTGAAAAATCGATCCCCGATAGATCGATCACTACCCGCCGATCCAGCGGGTAGTGAAGCCCTGCCCTGCGATTATATTTGATCATGAACTGGATCGGTAATGAGATACAGGGCCTCGTTTCCAGCCTGACCTTAACTAGACCTCAGATTTTACTCTCACAATTTTGCTGGTGTGCTGTAGGTCATTTAGGGACCAATTTTCTGGAGCAACCTGCAATTCTGCTCCTGCATCTTTGCACCTGCAAATAACTGCAGATGCATTTTATGACACTGAGGTATCCAACTGATCTGGATTGCACCAGCAAATCAGCTACACTGACACCCCAAGTGTTATCAAATGTATCTGCAGTTATTTGTGCCCACCAAACTGCAGCAGTAGCGGAAGAATCACATGGCTATAACGTAGCCATGGCCTGGCACAGAATGGACTTCCACCTCAATGGTCCTTTACAAGTCTTCCTTCGTCAGGAGTCAGTATGAGAGGATTTAGGCTTCTTAAATCCCACCAAACTGCACCCATCTTTATTTGCAGGAGCAGTGTCTCGAGACACTGGATTTATGGCTTATTACAACAACTATAACTCGCTAACAACTCCCCACAGCTGCCTTCCCCCTCCCACTTCCTTTCCCCCTATGACCGGAGGAGTGTTAACGGGCCACTTCACCTTGAGTGGTCCCTTGAAATATGTGTTAACTATTTACTCTAACCAATCTGTTCCACTTGGTATTGAGCTGTGACACTGTATGTTCCCCAGACCTGAAGAAGAGCGCTGCATAACCTCAAAAGCTTCTCTCTCTCACCAACAGAAGTTGGTCCAATAACAGATATCACCTCCCTCAGTTGGTCTCTCTAATATCCTGGGACCAACACGGCTACAACAACACTGCATTGTCATCTGATGGCTGTTTATTGGCTTATGTGAAATAATTAATTGTCTCACTTCAGATCCCAGCAATTAAGTAAACACCTCCGAAAACATACCATCCCACATGGCCCCCTTGTTGGCATTCTCCTAGGACCAGGCATGGAGACTGAACAGAATCAAGACTGGAGGTTTTTCTAAAAGACGTGCTCTAGCAAAGCCCAAAGTTACAGGCCAGATGCAGGAATCATTGGCTGGGTTCTGTGGCCTGGTACCAGTCAGGAAGGGCTGTTTCTGAGATCCAAGGTTATATGTACAGTATTACTAAGCACATAATGGCTGCTGCATATGTCTATCCAATCGCTGCACCACCGCCTGTATGAATCATTACTATGTGAAGATCGTTGGGAGACTGAAGTATGAGAGACGCTATAAAATCCCCAACTCAATCCTATTTTAATAGTCAGAGGAGAGTGGTTATCAGACAGACAGGGTCGGCTCCAGGCACCAGCTTAACAAGCAGGTGCTTGGGGCGGCCAAGGGAGAGGGGCAGCACCTGCGGCAATTCGGGGGTGGCAGGTCCCTCACTCCCTCTAGGAGCGAAGGACCTGCCACTGAACTGCCGCCGCTGATCACGGCTTTTTTTTTCCCCCCAATTGCCGCCGCCGATCACGATCGCGGCTTTTTTTTTTTTTTTTTTTTTTGCGCTTGGGGCGGCAGAAATGCTGGAGCCGGCCCTGCAGACAGACAAAGAACAGTTGTTTCCATTGAATTTCAGGGGTGGGGAAGATAACCAATGCCTTCTTTCTATGGTGCAGTAGAGATACAAGCAACACACACAGAGTCTATTACCTTTGTGTCTGTGCGCCTGCATCGCTTAAACAATCGATTAGCTGCCTGAGCACCGCAATGGCTGCCATCGGCTCCAGATCAGACAGGTGTAAACCGTAGTGCTCAGCAGAGAGATGGTGGGTGGCCAAGAGTGGGATTTTCTGCCTGCACTGAGAGCTGTGACAATTCTTCGCACATGCCTGACTGCATAACTCACTCTTCATTTGGCTGACACTCCAAAAAAAAAAAGACGTTTGGAGGATGTTCCATCTAAATGATGTGAAATGGTCCCGGTGTATCCGAAGGGGCTGGCCGTATTGAATCTGACACCATGACACAGTGCTGTGGAAAGCAGAGAAGGTTCACTGGGAAAGTGTCAGCCCGGTGCACCTCCATCGCACTTCCCCTTTCCTGACAGGTTCCCCTCTCTCGTTACCGCCTCGGTTATTTTCTCCAGGACTGACTTTCCCCTGCTCTGAGATTGCTGCCAGTTTGGCTTCCGAAGATACACGGGTGATACAGGAACACCTTGACGGATACAATACAACAACCATTACTGACAATGGAGGATTAATGAGGCAGAAGCATCCGACCTGCTGCTATGGCTCCAACTCCTCTCTCTGAGCATGCCTCACTCCTTTCTCTTTGCCATCCAGGAGGGCAGCAAACACCCTCAATAAAGGACAGATTCTAGACTTTACACCACTGTTTTGACTAGTTATCTAGACTGCATGGGAGTTCCCCCAGGACCTATCCCTCAACATCTCATTTGGAAGGAGACAGCACATTGGTAGCATGGTGGAGCACCCTGCGGAGCTGGCATTCTGTACAGTCTGAAACCTCCATGGAGCACCGCCTGCTGGCTAACATGTAAGATGGCACTGGAAGAACTTAGCTGCTTTTTCACCCTCCCCCAACTCTGCCTACCCCTTCAGTTCAGGGTCGGATACTGTGCCTCCAAGTGTTTCCCACTTGTCTCACTGCATGTATGGCAGGAGAGAGCCAGGCAGTGGCACCAAGAACTTCAGGGACTTGTTTAACATCCAGTGGTCAAGACTCAAAGTAGCCAATGCACAAAACGCACAATGCACAAAACGCCCCCCCCCCACCCCGGTCTCCCCTGTACATCCATGCAACACTGCCAGTGTCCTCAGACCTTGGAAGGAGTGGGTTTGCGGGGCTTCCCTCGTCATTTGCTCATCCACAGGCAGTGACCTGCCTCTAGTGGTATTGAATTAATGCATTTCATACACAGCGCATCTGTTGTGCTGGGTGGGGACGGGGGTGGGGAGGAATGCTATTCAGTATTAATTTCATGGAGCAGCATGTGGGACTTTGCCATGAGCTAGATGATGGAGGACAAGTCTGCTCCATCCAATTCCCATTTCTCCCTCTCTAGGCCTGCTGGTCCCACCCATTCCAATTTGTTCTATTCAGCCATTAGCATGAGGCCATTTCCTGTCAGGGAGGGGACACAACCAAAGGCAAAAAGAATAATAATATCTCACCTTTATATAATCCCTGCCATCTCCGAGCAGTTTGTTTTACTAATACATACACAGAGTTAATTACCATTACCACGGTATTGCAGGTATTCCTAGACTCAGTAAAGGGAATACCATGTAATACCATGGCAAGCACATCGCTTCCACCTTTTCTGTTATTTCTACAGAGTCGTAAGTGCCAGGCACTTTACAGAGAAATAAAAGACACCATCCCTGCTGACAGACATAAATTTCAAAACAGGGGGTAGGTAGCGTTTTACTTTCCGGCATTAAGGCTGAGCATTTCAAAACTGCCTCTGGGATTTGCCATTAAAGTTAATCAGGACTGGGTATCTGATTCTCCACGGTGGCTCTGAAAAATCTCAACCTCAAAGTCAGCCTAAACGTTTTAACGGCCCTCACTGTGCATGTGTAGAGATCACTCCACTCACCACAGACATGCGGCCACCTCGAGGTGGAACACAGCAGCTGTTTACCAGTGAACAGCCACACCATACATAGAATAGTGTCCTATTAAAATGGGAGGGGAATATCAATAAACAAGAAGCAATTTACTCAAGTTGTGATGGGGCCAAAACGGAGGTTAATATTGCCATGGTTGCGTTAATGGCTACAAGTGATAAGGATCTGCTAGATTTTATATATCCTCCAACAGGCAGCACCTTCCTGCAGCACCATGCACCACAACCCAGTGCTGGAGACTTAGTTCAGTCCAGACTCAGAGGAAAGACTGCACTTCCAGACACAACACTTCCGGTAGCATCTGATTTTCTCTTGGCATTCTCCCATCCAAGCACTGCCCATCATCTCTGCTGAGATGATGGGAGGGCTTTTTAAAGCTCCTAGGCATCAGAATCCCACTTTGAAAAATTGCTCTAATGGCTGTAAGGTGGGAGGGAAGAATGGGGAAGAAAGAAGATAGGTGGAAATATAGAAGGGATGAGACAGGAAGACACGAAAAGAGAGGGAGGAATTGTAGAGGAAGACTGACTTCTTTAATAAGGCTTATTTACTTCCCCCAAAGAGGGGTAAAAATAGCACCATTTAAAGGCAAACTAGCAATAATAATCATTGTCATTATAATCATAATCTCAAACTGTTAGCTCTTTATGTACTAACGAGCTTAATGGAAAATGCTTTCCACACATCAAACCATTTTGCATTTACTTAGGGCAAATGTGCCTCTTTAATATCACTTGGTAGTTAGCGCCAATTTCTTCTTAAAAAAAGAAAAAAAAAAAAGGAGGCCAAAATTTTCAAAAGTGACTAGTGATTTTGGATGCCCAACGTGAGGCACCCTAAAAGGGTCCAATTTTCAGAAAGTTAAGGTGTCTCATATTGGGCACCCCAAACCACTCTTTACAGCTGCATGTTATATACCATGATTGGTTACATATAGAGAATTTAATACCAACTAGAAACCGCCATAGCCTTGCCCCCAGGCAACGCATCAATGTTTAAACTGGCCCCACCAAGGACCTATAATTTCTGGTCAAGTGAAGTTGCACTTGGTGCAGGACAAGTGACTTTATAGCATGTTTGCAGTGCCCAGGACCTGGGCCCAGCCTGGGGCTAGCTCAGTCCCCAGCACGAGTTAGAGCAGCCTCAATTGCTCAACCATGGAAGTCTTTAGAAGATGTATCTCTTTTAAAAGGGGGCAAATCTGTGGCACTTTGCTCTCAGAAGAGGAAGAGGAGACTCAGGAGAGCATATGACAAGCCTGCAGCTGAAGAAGCCAAGATACAAGTGCTCTCTACAAGCCTTTCGAACAAGGCGCGTCATTCCCTCCAATCCAAGCAGGCAAGATAGAACGCAGGGTATCAGCAAGGTGGTAAAGCAGGGGCTGATCCTGCAGCCTATATTCAACCCGATCAATGAGTGTAGGCAACTCCCCTAGGACAGCTAATAGGATCACGTCTAGGCCAGGGGCATGTTTAGTTCTTATATCTCAGGACAGTCTCAGAAGAGGTTTCAGCATCGTCAATTCTGGCGCTACATGATTGTCAGGTACTGCATCAGGCTGTAAATAAATAAATATCCTCTTCTGCCTGGGGACACCTTTTAATCTTCCTGTTATATTTTATACACTGTCCCCGCGTCTCAGCTGGGTTACACTGTATCTAATTTGAACATCTGACATATGGGGTTGTATTAAACCAAGGCCTTCATTTTATATTAATCATCAGATATAAAAATACTGCTAGCTCAATCCTGCTTCTCAGGCACCAGGCCAGAGCTGCTCTTGCTGCTTCCACCTCCCTACACCAGCCTGAGCGCTGCACCATAGGGGAGAGGCTCCCACTACCAGAGGGCAGCTGTGTTTCCCAGCTCCACCTACCCTCTGGGTTTCTGCATCATATGGGGGCTCCACAATAGCCCAGATGGTGGAGGCTGCAGCAGACATTAGCCGAATCAATCACGCCCCCACTCCTGGCTGGCCCCACTCACTTAGCAGGCCTTGCTGGCCCCTTATGGGCTGTCTGGTGGAAGGACAGTTGCAGATTTGTGCCACCACAACCTTTCTCCAGTAGACTTTCTGCCCCCAAGAGCCCTATGTCAGGGTCTACACTGGCAGAAGCTGCCATACGTGAATCTGGCTCTGTATCCACAGTCAAGATCAAGGGTAGTCAATTATTTTTTGTCAAGGTCCAAATCTCTTGGTCAAAGTATAGTCAAGGTCCAGTCTCCAGAGAAAATAAATAATCATAATCATAATGAAAACAACAAGTAAATAAAAAGATTTCAGGGTCTTTTCAAAAGCATCTGGCAGTCTGGATTTGGCGGTCCGCCTATTGATTACCCTGGTCTAGATGTTAGACTAAGGTAGATATTCAAGTGTGAGTGTGATGGGAGAGATGATAGATGAGATAGACTATTTCTCTATCACCATATGTATCTTTCTGTCTATCTGACAGGCAAGCCAATGTACATGTTTTATAGCCACATTTCCAGGAGGCTCATTTTCAGCTGCTGCGTGCTGCCTTTCACACTGGTTTATTAATGTAGGCCTGCATGGGGTTATTAAAATCCATTCAAATCCAATGCAGGCATTCCGATGTTAATGTCAATGGCTGAGAGGCACAGAGGATGGGAGTGGGAGGGAAAGGTGCTTTGATGGCTAATTTCCAAACAGGCTGGTTTAACAAATAACTCAAAAAAGCTCAGAGGAAGATTCAGGCCGTGGGGAAGAGGTGAGCTATGGATGGTGCCCTTCTGGGTCATGATGCCGCACCGAAATCCCCACAAATTCTCCGTCTCGTTGCGGGTCTCAATGTGAGACCATGTGCTTCTCCTTCTCCAGGTGGGAGCTGCAGTTTAATCCGATCAGCCAAACCATTCTGTCTGAATTTTACTTGTCAGCATTGACTCTTTGCCTTTTGTTTCAGAGGCACTTTCGCAGCCAGGCTCAGGCTCTCTGTCGGTGAATCTGCTGGAGTGGTTGGCTCCGGTATGATGGTTACACCCTTCTTGTCCAGGTTTGATTCACAGGACCAGAATGTCAGGAGGGATTGGGTTACTGCACTGCGAAGCTTCCCATCGCAGACATTTAAGATTTCACACATCTCCTCCTCTTTTACTGGTGCAGGGAGGTAAACATCCTCTTGCGGGAAGGGACTGTGTTTACCTGTGTGTCTGTGCAGGGGCTTCTAGGGGCCAGGTCATAATAATAAAGGCAGCTGTAGAATTTGCTCCCATGGGAGGTCAGTGAGTTCAATAGCATGGCTGCATTTTTAAAAGCTCTGGGTAATTTTAGGAGCTATGAGTAGTTACCGTTAGGCAGGCTAAGATAAAAGCAATCAGAGCTTCAGGCTGTAAGCCGATTCCTTGTGAGTATCAGGAAGGAATTATCCCCCTCTCCCATATACACTATTTGAATATTTGGCTACATGCATCATCGGAGATTTCATGTTCCTATTTGGCATCAGGTACTGCCTGCTTGCTAGACACAGGGGAACAAAAGTCTGATCCGGACAGCACAGAAAGTCTGACTGCAGAATATGAGGGGTGTGCATCGGAATCTGAAACCCTAACACTCGGTGAGGGTGGTTGTGGAGCAGCAAGTCCAGTTTCTGCTGTTCTCTACCTATGATGCCCCAGTAGCAGATATTTGCCCTAATACTTTACATATGGATGTCAGATCACAGACTCATTCAAGTTATAGAGGAGAAAACTGAGTTCATCTCCCTTCCCCACCCCTGGCAATGCAGGGTTGTCCCTTTCAGCACATCTTTGTCCAGGCAGGTTTTAAATGTCTCTAACAGTAGAGTTTCCACGGTTTGGTCAGAGATTAATCCCACACTCTAATAGATCTCTGTAGCTGGAAGTTTTCCTGATGCATACAGTAGTGGCCTAATTTCATACTAAAGAAGTGCATGGGACACAATTAGGTCTATATATGTGTGTATATATATATATATATATATAGGGCATGTATGACTTAAATAATACTAATTTAGTATTTGTCACTTCATAGAATTTTAGGCCATGCGGGACCCTTATGACTAGGGCCCTACCAAATTCCTGGTCCATTTTGGTCAATTTCACGGTCATGGGATTTAAAAAATAATAAATTTCATGATTTCAGCTATTTAAATCTGAAATGTCATGGTGTTGTAATTGTAGGGGTCCTGATCCAAAAAGGAGTTGGGGTGGGGGGTTTGCAAGGATATTGTAGGGGGGGTTGCGGAATTCCTACCCTTACTTCTGCGCTGCTGCTGGCGGCGATGCTGCCTTCAGAGCTGAGCAGCTGGAGAGCAGTGGCTACGGGCAGGCCAGGAGCCCAGCTCTGAAGGCAGAGCCGCTGCCAGCAGCTGCGCAGAAGTAAGGATGGCCTGGGATGGTATTGCCACCCTTACTTCTGCGCTGCTGCCTGCAGAGTTGGGTGGCCGGACAGAGGTGGCTGCTGACTGAGGGCCCAACTCTGAAGGCAGCAGCGCAGAAGTAAGGATGGCAGGTATGGTATTGCCGCCCTTACTTCTGTGCTGCTGGTGGTGGGGTGCTGCCTTCAGAGCTGGGCGCCCGGCTAACAGCCGCTGCTCTCCGGCTGCCCAGTTCTGAAGTCAGCGCAGAAGTAAGGGTGGCATTACCATGACCCCCCTAAAATAACCTTGTGACTCCCCTGAAACTCCCTTTTGGGTCAGGACTCCCAATTTGAGAAATGCTGGTCTCCCCCGTGAAACCCACGATGTTTTTGACATAGGGACATCTGGACTGAGCCCATCATCTCATTTCCCACTACAGGCTAGCAAGCTGCTGTCAGAGGGCAATGATTTTTAGCCAGCCCTTTTTATTCCTCTAATAAAAATGAAGATAACAAGTCTGACTGCTCTCCAGGACACCTACGTGGTTCAGAACCTCCATCAGCCAATCACATGCCTCCTTCCTTCCAGCCCATTAGATAAAGAGGTTATATTCTGAGGGCCCAGCATTAACTGGTGCTATAACCTTCCCTTTACTAATGTCACTTAGCAGATGGAGTCATTGAGAGATCCTTCAGTTTAAATGAACCGCTTGCACCAGAAGGGCCAGAGTCTGGGCTACTGGCAGGGTTTTCACGGCTGATGGCCTGGAAAAAGCGGGGGAAGAAGAGGTTGGCAGTGAGATTTCATGGATGTGGCGCCGGTACCCTATGCCAGCAAAATTACCAGGCTGAAATCCTGGAGCTAGAAAGGGCAAAGCTGTTCATAGCAAACAATTTAATTGATGAATGTAGCAAATTCCCCACAAGAAGGCTTCGACTTTTACTAATCTGTTCATTGCGTGAAATCATTTGGCAAACGGTTTATGCAAACGTGTCAGCCTAGGGGTTACTCCTCAGCCTCCCGTACTTGCTATCCAAAATTCACCTGCTTGTGCTGTGCAATATTCTTGCTGTTTTCTGATGGGATGACTCCCAAGTCACTGACTGCTCTCAGGGTGGCTCTGCTAATACTTGTGTAAATACTTATCTGTGCAAATATTCGTGGCACTTTCCCTTCCTGCTGCAAAGAGCCTGTGAATACAAACTTGCTTGCACGAATGTTTGCGGGAAATGGTAAGAGAGACCACAAATTCTCCCAAAGCCAATGCGTGGCTTTCATTGGAAGGTATGTTCCCAGACATTGGGTTGACAGCATTTGGCCAGCTCTGCTAGCCACAGTTGCTGCCTAGGTTGGGGCAGAAGGGAGGTGGAACAGACAGAGGGAGAGGAAGGCCATTCATCATAATTAACCATTCTGCAGTGAGCAAAATCCATCTCTTGTTGTGTCCAAAGAGACCCATCCCAACCTATTCAGCTTAATAATTCTCAAATCGCTCGTTTTCTCCTATTTTGTGGCAGGAAGAAAGCCCTTATCCTGCTCTTGCTGCAAGTTCTATTTTACATCCTTGATAACTCAACATTAGACTTTATAACAGTCAATTGAGAAAGCCCTGCGGGAGTCTTTGATATAAATGCCTTCAAGATGCAGGGCTTATAAACTGAGATAACAAAACTGTCTTTTGTCCTTCCTGCCCCAGGCCTGCTGTCTTAGCAATGATGTTTGTAATTCACTGCCAGGGTCTGGATCTGTCTCCGTCAATACACAGATTGCTGTCTGTCTGTCATGCCTTGCCAGTAGCCATGTGTTTGTGACTGGGGGTAAATTTTCAAAAGCACCTAATGGGATTTAAGTGCTGAGATCCCACTGACTTTCAATTAAACAGAGCCTAAGCCCTGGTCTACACTGTGGGGAGGAAAGGGGGGGGAATCGATCTAAGTTACACAACTTCAGCTACGTTATTCACGTAGCTGAAGTTGATGTACTTAGACCTACTCACCGCGGTGTCTTCACAGCGGTGAGTCAACTGCTGCTGCTCCCCTGTTGACTCTGCCTGTGCCTCTCGTGCCGCTGGAGTACAGGAGTCAACGGGAGAGCACTCAGAGGTCGATTTATCGCATCTAGACTAGACACGATAAATCGATCCCCACTGGATCGATCGCTGCCCGCCGATCCGGCGGGTAGTGTAGACATACCCTAAGTGGCTAAGTCACTTTTGAAAATGGGACTTAGGTGCTTTTGAAAATTTTGCCCCTGGATTAGGAATTTTCCTATCTTTTCCTGCCTACCCTCCCTGACTGTTACCTCTTTGTTCCATCTGGCCTCTACCTCTGTCTGTGTGTTTCCAGGACTTCTGTTTGTCTGTCCCTAGGACTGCTGACTGTATAACCATCTCTCAGGGTTTGTCTATAGCACTAATCTAGACACTTGCTATGGCAAGGGAAAGGCTTTCTTCGTCCCTGTAGTAAATCCACTCCCGAGAGAGGCGGTAGCTAGGTCAATGGAAGAATTCTTCCATTAACCTAGTGGTGTCTCTACCGGGGCTTAGTCAGCTTAACTACGTCTCTGAGGGATGTGCATTTTTCACAGTCCTGAGCAATGTAACTAAGGTGACCTATGTTTTAGGTGTAAACCAGGCCTGTCTCCAGGGCTGCTGATGCAACACCTTTCACCAGTGCTCAGTTTACTTAAAAGAATAAAAAAGTGGAGTTTGGTAAAATAAGGTAGTTGCCATAAACCTGACTCTACTGGAAATGGCGGCTCTAAGCAAAGCTTATTCCTGAAGTTGTTATTCTTTTCAGTCTCAACAACCCATTTAAGTAATGTTTAAACTCACTTTTTAATTCCATCCTTGCTCAAATTCGTCTGTCTTCCCAAGCAATAATGCAAAAAAATCTTTTTATCCAGCTGTGCATTTTCCTATACAAATTTGTTTCCATTAAATTGTTCCCTTTTGTCCTCTTAAAAAGCATATTTTAAATAACAGTGCAAAAAAAAATTACACGCTGCCAAAAAAAGAGTACTTCACTGGGCGCCTTTATACAACAGTTATCTCTCTCAATGGATGGATGAAAACCTTTAAAATGGTCTTGAGGTGGAGACAAGAAACACAAAAATTCCTAGAGCTCCCCACAGCCAGACATTTCAACAGCCAACACATGGCATAGACTAATCTTAGAAAACTAAATTATAGAGGTGATGTGAACCTAATGTTCTCTTTCTGCTTTGTAAAAAACCACAGTTTTGTGCAAGTTGGGGTGAAGGCACATACTGCACTTCGGTTTTGGAAAAATCATTTGTTCCGTAATCCCTAAATTCAATGAAAGAATGTAAATTCAATCTTAAAAAAAGCCCACCCAACTTTCTCCCCAAAAGGCACATTTTAGATAGAAGGGTCATAATTCACGAGTCAAGATGTTTCCACCATTACTGCACAGCAGAGCTGTTTGAATAGTGTGTGTGTGTGTGTGTGTGTGTATGTGTGTGTGTGTGTGTGTGTGTGTGTGTGTGTGTGTGTGTGTGTGTGTGTGTGTGTGTGAGAGAGAGAGAGAGAGAGAGAGGAGGAGGAGGAGGAGGAAAATGAATGAGTATTTCAAGAATTCACTTTGATCTGTCCATTTTCTAGCCGCTTCATACTCAGTGAATACACGTACTTGACCCCAAACTAACGTATGTATTGTAGGCCATGTGCAGCTACCTATTATCCAACTGGAATGACCAGTTTGGAAGCTTGCAGACTGGCCACCTTCATGTATAATGCATATGCTGCCTCTTCTTCACTTGTGATTTCCTGTAAGTGCAGTTGAATACCAAAGAGAATTGCAAATAACAAAGGCAAAATTTGCCAAATGCGTTTCTCGACTGCTATTTCAACTAGCTGCAGCTCATAGGAAGGCGGGGGAGTCTGCAGTGTTTCCCTAAACTCATCATAGACAATAATTTTGAGATCTCCGCCACTCTTTTGTTAACTATGGGCATGGCTGACTTCGTAAAAGTGGCCACTGTATCTGGCCTTCAATTGAAGATTGGCTCAGAGTTTGAATATAGAACACCGTCGAACTTGTGGGGTGTATGGATTGAGGGCTGAGGTTTGGGCCATCTCTGATACTCTGTGGATGTGGTTCCCTTGGTGAGTAGAGATAGATGCAGTGATTATGAGGGTGGGTTAGAGGGTAGCACACAGCATGCTTTTGAAAGTGCTTTGTTTAATTCTCCTTGAGGTTCCACACTGGGCTGGCCCAGTAGATGCCACCCAGTTTTCAGCCAATGTGGCCAAGTACAGGGGTTACGATGTTATTGTCACCATGACACTGTCCACTCCTAGCAGGCCCAAGAAGAGTACACAGCTAATCATCTCACCCTTTCATTGCTTCCCTGTGGATGTGAGCATGGTCCATAGTTAGACTGCACACACAGAAACGAGGCCTTCTGGGAACAATCCCAGGCTCTAAGGGTTTTCAGAAAGGAGTGGGAGAGAAACATATCTGGGTTGCTGCCTGCATCTGTGCCAGGATACAAACTAGCCCAAGGTTTCTCTTTTGGAATCACCCTCAGGCTCTGTTTCCATGTCCCTGACCTCTACCAAGAATGGATTTGGCCTTTCTGGTTTGTTATATCTGCATGATCCCCTTACACTGCTTCCCCTTCTTCCCCAGATGTTCCACATCTGCCTGTTCATTGCAGTTCACTCCTTTCTCCTTTGGAGTGATTGAAAAAGTCTCCTCTTACCTTTGTGCCTGTGTCTCACTGCTGGTTCCTGACATCAGAAAGCTGCGGCTCAGTGGATTTTTCCCGGCTGATGTCATGAATGTTGCCTAATCATCACGTGGATTTGCTGACGGGCTCAGGGGACTCAACATTAGGGATCCTTGAGGATGCATCACCACGCCCAATATTTGAACTACAAGAAAAAAAAATATGAGAGGGAGATACATCAGGGACATACAGGAGTGCCAATGAAAGCAATGGATCAGTCACTGCAGAGAGATCAGAGCTATCAAACAGTGGTTTGCACAATGGCAAAGACATCCGACATGAAACAACATAAGACAGAGAGGACATCAATTAGCAAAAAGATCAGCTGTTGGACCTGGTAAATTAACAGGAAAGCAAGCCAGCCCCTAGAGGAGGAAGAAATCGAAAGAGACCTTTGGAGCTAAAAGGAGACCTGGGACAGACATAAAAACAGGAAATATTTCAGAAAGAAAAACAAATTCTGTGCAGGATTTAGGAAAACAGGGCAGTGAATTAAACATCAGAGCAATGGCTAGACCTGGGGCAGATCGACAGAGAGATCAACAGACATAGAACAAATATCAGAGAGATGGACAACCTGAGACAGGCAGCGAGAGACAGACAGACAGATCTGGGACAAGTACTAGGCCATATCCAGTGGTGTCAGAAGCATGCTAGTTACAAGCATGTTTAAATACAGTTGTTGCTCACAGAGTTCTGGCACAGTTCCTCTGACCTGTCTGGATAGTGATTTTTTCCTGTGAATTCTGCCCACCAAACCATGCCATTGACCAGATAGTCTGCAGTATGATTTTATTGTATACAGCCATAAAATCCACATCCAGACTTGTCAGAGAAATTGGGCTAGAACCCCGTTAGAAACAACTGTGTTTTAAACATGGTTTTAACTAGCACATTCCTGATCCCATTGAGGACAGGGCTTTAGAGAGATAACATACCTCCCCTCCTCCCGAAGGAGAAAAGACAAAAGAAAGGCATCTGTGAGATGGATAGACCTGTGACAGATCAGGGACATGGGACAGAGGCTGGAAGACACTAGAGACTTGTGAAAGACCAAGAGCTAACATTACAGAGCAGGAGCAGGCCAGTGACATATACCAGGCAAACTGCAAGTCATCAGAACAATGGAGAACACAATTGGCTAATCAATCAGAAAGACAAGGTTGAGAGGTATCAGGAAAGGCAACAGATACTTGGAGGTCAGTTATGAAGTCTAGTATCGAAACAGGAAGGGAGGACAATAACTCAAAAGCAATGACTGCTTTTTAACAGTGGAACCAATATTGGAGAGACGAGGCAGGTATTTGAATGCAGGATCAGTGTTTGGAGTGTAGCAAATGTCAGTGCGGAAAATCATAGCGAGATGAGAACGACTCTGGAATAATGAATCTAGTATCTGAGAGACAGATACACCTTACGTGGAAAAAAAGCTGAACAAGAGAAACTTTAAAGAGTGGCTCCGTTTTGGAAACAGCCCATAAAAATGACCCAGGGGAATTCCACGTTAATTACCTCTCAGGGATTCCATACCAAGTTTGCTTAGGAGAGAGGGACAAAGATTTGCAGGCCTTGCAAATTCCACCAGGATCTGAAAGTAAAGCTGGGTATTTTCCAGCTCGTGCTTCATCATCAGTAACCTTGACTCAAGAGAGGCCTAATCTAGGTGTAATTAAGGTGCAATGGAAGTGCATACCTCTATATACCTCAACATCTAGATTCTGCAAGTGGAACCCTAATTCTGTTGAAGACGTGCAAGCCAGAATAGGATTTATTTCCAGCTCACTCTCCCACAGCGGGATGGGCGCAACAGAGACGGTAAGAGTTCAAGGTAGTACAATTTATTACTGGTACTAAACTAAGCAGAATACACCCAGGGAGCAGATCTGTTGAGCACAAAGTCATTGGTATGATCACTATACGGAACTTAACTGCACTTTACAAAGACTTCGCATAGTCTTTTTAACAATGGTTAGATCTGAGCAATTGGAGCTGAATGAACAATTCACAGTGAATATCTATGTCAGTTTTCCCCTCTTTTTCAATCCATGGGATGTTCACACTTAGATTGCAAAGTCCTCATATTTATTTATTGTTAGAACTAATTTGCAATTTCCCCCCTGTGCAAATATCGCTCTAGCACAGAGGTGGGCAAACTACGGCCCACGGGTCACATCCAGCTTGCGGGACCGTCCTGCCCGGCTCTTGAACTCCCGGCCAGGGAGGCTAGCCCCCGGCCCCTCCCTTGCTGTCCCCCCTCCCCTGCAGCCTCAGCTCGCCATGCCGCCAGTGCTCTGGGTGGCGGGGCTGCGAGCTCCTGCCGGGCAGGCTGCCAGACATGCTGCTCTGAGCGGCATGATAAGGGGGCGGGGAGCTTGGATAAGGGGCAGGGGGTTACGGGGGGCAGTCAGGGGACAGGGGGCGGTTTGATAGGGCGGAGATTCGGGGGGGGCGGTCAGGGACAGGGAACACGGGGGGTTGGATAGGCGTGGGAGTCCTGGGGGGCCTGTCAGGAGGCGGGAGTGTAGATAGGGGTCAGGTAGCCGGGGGGTTGGATGGGGGTGGGGTCCCGGGGGATGGTTAGGCATGGGGGGTCCCAGGAGGGGGTGGTCAGGGGACAAGGAGCAGGGGGGGTTGGATGGGTGGGAGGTTCTGAGGGGGGCAGTCAGGGGGCGAAAAGTGGGAGGGGTCGGATGGGGGCTGGGGCCAGGCTGTTTGTGGGGGCACAGCCTTCCCTACCCGGCCCTCCATACCGTTTTGGAACCCCGATGTGGGCCTGGGGCCAAAAAGTTTGCTCACCCCTGCTCTAGCATTTCATTGGAAATATTCTTTATTTGAAATTCACGCCCTGTTGATTAGTTACATCACCCAGGTGGTACAGTTTCTGTTCCCCCGTCGGATGATTTATGAAATGGACTGGTACGGCACTGTGAATTTCAAATCTGGCAATCAAATATCCAATTTGAAATTTGCTTTTGGCGAGCAGGTCAGCATCTGAGCGTCATGTTTGTTTTTCCGGCATAGCAGTGCTAGTAAAGCTTGGCAGTTGGACCATGCATGGAAGGCAAACATGAGGAGGCCATAAGTGTGACTGAAATTAAATTCATTTTCAAATTTGAATGAACATCCACAGATCATTGCCCACCTCCTCCCCCACTCCACGATTTGCTTAGCTCTGCCACTGACATGGCAAAAACGGGCAGTGAAACAAGGGGCTTGGCATCCTAACAATGGATTAAACTAAAATGACAGGCATTTTAACGGGACGAGCCATGCCTTCTTCCCAAGAGTCCCTGGGAGTGGGGCTCTTGCTGGAGGCCTGGATGGGCATGGCTCCTTCCGGCCTTAAACTCTTCATAGTTCTATGGGATCATCTAGGTCCAAGTTCACCCCAGAGTCTATCACACACAGCACCTGCTGCAAGGCCACTGTGGTAACTCCACCCACCCTCACTGGGACACGAGGCACTAGGCTGGCCCAGGGAAGTGTGGTTTACCTCTCACTGCACCAGCTTCAGGGATCTACCCCACCGCCCAGGAATACAGCAATGCCAGATTCAACCAACGGTGTCCTGTCTTGGGCAGTGGTGTATGCCAGATTCTTCAGAGGAAGGTGAACTCCCACCCCTCATATAATGCACCTTGTGCAATGCTGTACCCGGGGCAGTGAGAACTTCCTGCCTGACTGCTGACGGAGACCAGAACAATGGGTTGTAGGACGGAATGAGACACAAGGCATAAGGCAGAGATAAGAAAGCCAGAGGGAGAGAGAAGCACCAGAGCAATACATCAGGCTGTTGAGGCAGAGCACATAGGAGATCGATGGGACGGACATTAGACTAAGGGAGCCAGCAGCAAAGAGACAGGATCCTTTCCATTCCTCTCTCTATCTGGACAGTGGTAAAGAATGTTTTTTTTTCATTTAATAACACCTTATTGTTTTAAAATGAGCCACCAAGCTATCGGAGTTCCCCTGGCATTAGCGATGTATTTGTGAAGGGAAATGCTGGTGCTGAAGACTGACTCCTAGCAGGATTTTATGAAAGCCTCTTCAGGCTCCTAGTAATTTGCAGCTGTGGAAAACAAACACAGACTGATACAAACACAGAGAGAGGCAGAAAGAGCGCGCTCTCTCTCTCTCTCACACACACACAGAGCAATTCATCAGACCAAGTGAACTCGAAGGGCTTGACAAACTCTACATGGATTCAATTATTTTTTAAAAGTCTATAGATGAATAATACTCCGTGAGACTGAGAGAACCAGACTAATTTTGTGACTCTCCAGTTTCAGCCTGGGGAGGATGGGAGCTGTTGCCCTTAGTATGTTAGTGGGAGAAGGCTGAGGGAGAGAAGGCCGACCAAATTGCTCTTGCTCTTTCAAGGTGACATGAAAAGGAAAAAAAAATGGGTGTGTCCTTTTTTATTCCTGCCTGTGTGATGCAATTAGAAGGCCCGAAGGGTTTCTTTTTCCTTCTTCTTTACAAGGTTTTTCCCCTGCTTGCTTTCTTAGATTAGAAATTCAGCTCTTCTCTGCCTTGGAAAACTCTCTGGCTGTTTTGCTACTAGCATTTTTGAGACTGTCTCCCACTGCTGCATCACCAGCAGTGCAGCTCCACCACTGGGAAATGACTTGGCAGCTGCAAAGCCAGTGGCTGGTGCATGCTAGCGCTTTCAACATGGAGCAGTGTGGTGACAGTGCAATGGTGGGAGAAATTAAGGAAAACCCTAGTGTGAACAAGAGCGATGGAAGCTGGATAATTAGTGAAATGATAACATCATGAGAGTGGAGGGAGAGCTCAGCTGCTGAGAGGCTGCTGAAAACAATCTGTTGCTTGTTTTTGTTAAAACCTATTTCTTTTCAATGCCTAATTAACAACGGAAATGATGTCTTTGGGAAAGATTGAATACTCCCAAGCCTTTCAGTGAGGTCTGAGAGCTCCCAATACTCATCTCTGAGACATCCACAAAGACCAGGGAAGACCATCCTTGACATTTCTGAGGTGAAAAACCTGCAGATGAGAACCTAACTCCCCAATCCTCCATCCCATTCCCACCATTCCAAAATGTGCGCACGCACCCTAGGGTGACCAGAAGTCCTGATTTTATAGGGGCTTTGTCTTGTATAGGCACTTATTACCCCCCACCCCATCCCGATTTTTCACACTTGTTGTCTGGTCACCCTAACAAACACACACTCTCCTTTCAAGCCTTCTTTAGCCATTAGAAAGAAGCCAAAAACGGCACACCCGATTTTTCAAAACTCTTAGCAGGTCTCCATGGCTGCCCTGAATGCTGTTAGCGGACTGGTCTGGAATGAGCCCAGACTTCAGTACCGAGAAGGGCTCATCCTGTCTTCTTCTCTACCTTGTTTATCTTCTGGAGGGGCTGGGACAATGCAAATGGATGGAGGTGCGAGCCTCATTTCTGGAACACTTCCGTTCAGCAGCAGGAAGAGCCACTTCAATCATCAATTGCCCCAAAGGCTCAGTACGCTGCCACCATCTCTCTCTCTTTTTAGCCTTACTGGGAGGAGAACTGAGCCCCTCGTTCCTTCCTGGACGCCTGCCTCTCTCAGCTGCTGCCCGAGGCCTCCTCCCAAGAAGGCAGGAATTGCTCACATGCTGGCTGGCTATTGCTGAGCCACGAGGCTGACTCCAAACCATTTAAAAGCACAGCAGGAATTTTAATTATGCCCATGCAGTGGGCCCTGATCATTACATACACCATAGAGATGTAGTTACTGGCTTGCGGGTGATAAGAACCCCGTGACACACTCCCTCTTGGTCAGGAATGGTTTGTGCTCAAGGGGTTAAGACTGGGGCCTGAGAAATTAGAAAATTAAAACTAAGCATCATCATTCAGGAGTCAAAGGGCAAAACCAGCATTTAGATTCTCACATGGTGGGCGCTAAAGACAAGAGATACCTAGGTAGATATTCACCTCGAGCTCTCGGCAGAAACCACCCTGTGAATACAAGGCTACCCTGGGCTCCTGTGATGACGTTTCTATTATACATGCCTCCTCCAGCAGTTTCAGGCCTGAAGTATCTGTCTAATGTTTGTGTAATGCTGAGCAGCTCCACTACCCCATGCAGTTAGATTAGCTATCATTATGTCTTGAGAGCACTGGAATTACCAAGTTGCAAAGTAATAGATTGGTACTTATAAGGCACAGCTGGACAGCTTTGGATTAAGTAAAAAATTGGGATGTCTTGTTCTTAACTGCCTTGAACTATCCTGAGCCTGACATATGAACAGCAGATTGTGAAACTGAGCCCTGTCCCTAAATCAGTAGAACATCCCCTTCCCCATCTTCTCCCCTCCCCACCCCCAATGCCCCAGCCATTGCTTCAAATCTACTACCATCACCTAACCTCTTCTGGAGGGTAACCAGATGACTCCAAAAAACAACCAATCACCCAACGAGACAAATTCAGCCCTGCTGACTGACACCAGGCATTAACTTGGCCCAAGATAACCAGCTCACTTTCTGAGGGAAGAAATCACTACCAAAAAAAATAAAAAAACAGCAACCTCCAGACATGCTTGGAAAATAGAAAGCTGCTATTTAATTGAGCTTTGCTTATGTCAGGCTGAATGAGCCAAACCCATTGCAGTTTCTGTTATTCGGCATCTATCAAAGTGCAATTGTGAGTCAGAGGAGAATATTCCACATGGCTGAAAGGTCAATGGGTTTTGGCTTTTTCCACCTTGACATAAGCAAGGCTCCATTACATACGAGCTCCCTTTTTGAAAACATCGCAGCGGTTTTGATTTTCTTTCCGAGGTGATTCTTTTCCTTGCAAGGCTGCTCTAGGTGGTTATTTGTTTATTTCTGACACTTCTTAAATGGCTGTTCTGCCAACCTACTCAACTACGGCTCGGCTGTCGGGTACACTGAGACAGAGCTGGAGTAATTCCAGCTAAATCTGCAGTGACACCAACCGTGAGCAGAATCTGGCCCAGCATCCTGAAGAATATTTAGGACCAAATCCTGCTCCTGTAAGACACTTTTTCAATCACACCAAAGGAGAAAGGCGTGAACTGCAATGAACAGGCAGGTGTCCTGTTGAAGTCAAGGGGAGTTTTTGATTGATTTCAGTAGGACCAATGCTTGGTGCTTAGACCCCTTGACCCATGAGCCTATGCAGATCCCTATCAATGGTATGTTGTATAGGCACAAATTGCAGGGCTGAGGCCTTAATTACAACTTGGCTGGGGAGTGGCAGGTGTTTCGAGCCAGCCTCTGTCTTTATAGGATTGTATATTTTCCAATACTGATTTCCATCACATGCCTGACTTGAAACTGTAATAATGAACAATTGCTTTCTCCCTTCCCTTCTGATCTCAGTCGTGGAGTCAGGGTCCGCTGGCACTAAACTCAAATGCAAAACGGAAATCACTGCACAGTGACATGTCTGTGTAGCTTCGCTGTCCATTTATTTGCCTTTTCAAAGAGCTGCTGTGTTAAGCAAACATCTTTGCCTGGATCCTATCTGGAGGAGTTTGTCTGGTACAGCATGGTTCCTGTTGGGGCCGGGGAGAGTGACTGAGTGTGTGTGTGAGATGGTGGCGGGTGTGTACCATTCTTCTGCTGCGTGTGTGTGTGCGCGTGCAAGTGTGTGTGTAAAATAGCCAGAGCTGGGAGAATACCTCAACCTTTTCTTGAATATTTGCTTGAATTACAGCAGGGAGGGTACACGTGGTGGCTGCCATACTGACATACCAGCGATTGAAAGGGTGACTTCCAAAGCTCAAAGCACAAACTGCTACAATTTGAACTAAAGAGTCAAAGTTGAGGCTATAACAGACTCAGATTTCTGCAGACTGGAAGCAGAGGGGCACCTGTAACACACTCACCCGTGGCTAACACTCACTGTCGTGTTGGCTTTCAACAAATAATTGAACATTCCTGCCAGTGAACCCATTTTGCTAGAGTAAAGAGCAAATTTGAAGCGAATCATTTCAGACCATGAAATCTGAATTGTAAACGTGAGTATTTGCACTTGATGAGCCTAAGCACTGAGCTCACCCATTCAGGGAACAGAAACCTTCCACTCAAAACTAACCAACACAGCTCAGAACTTGACTATCAACGCCACACAACAAGCTGCTCATAAGGATGCTGCACAGCAAGATTTAACAGTGAAAATTGGTCAGCAAATAATTGTCGATAAAAATATATTTTTGAGACCATCATAAACTGCTCCTGGACAATTCCCAAATGAGAAAGAAGCTAAATCAATCTATTTATTTAACTATCTATGCTAGAAGTTATTCACTGATAGTAATATTTTCAAAAGCACCTTGGGGCCGGATTTTTAAAGGTATGTGGGCACCCAAATATGCAGATGGGTGCCTAGCAGGATTTTCAGAAGTGCCTAGGCCCATGGGAGTTAGGCACTTACATGCTTCTGAAAATCCCACTAGCCATCTATCTGCACCTCTGGGTATCTAAATACCTTTGAAAATCTGGCCCTTAGAGTCTAAGGGCTGGTCCACACTAAGCCCCCAGTTCGAACTAAGATACGCAACTTCAGCTACGTGAATAACGTAGCTGAAGTCGAAGTATCTTAGTTCGAACTTAAAGGTACTTACCACGGGTCCACACGCGGTAGGCAGGCTCCCCCGTCGACTCCGCCTACTCCTCTTGCGGAGCAGGATTACCGGCGTCGACGGCGAGCACTTCCGGGATCGATTTATCGCATCTAGACAAGACGCGATAAATCAATCCCAGAAGATCGATTGCTTGCCACCGAACCAGCGGGTAAGTATAGACATACCCTTGGTCTCATTTCAAAAGTGACAGACTCCTAAGTGCCTAAGTCATTTTGAAAATAGGACTTTGCTTCCTAAGTCACTTTCAGAACTTTTACCTTTACCGCTAGTGAAAACTCACCATCTTTCCAGAGCATCCTAGGAAATGGCTGTACAATGTCAGAACTGTTTGCAATTCTCCCCAGCATGTCAGAGTACTTTGGCCAGGTTCTCCAATACTTTACAATGAACTGGCACAAGGGAGACAGAATAGAATTTAAAATATCTGTCAGACAAGAGGCCGAGATACAGAAATTCTTTATCTCCCCTCTCCTCTCTCACACACATTTACAGTTGTGGTCTGAGCATCTGAGTGAGAGCCGGGAACTCCTGGCACCTGATTGTCTCATCTGATCCACAGCATTCTCATTCGACACAAAACTGCATCTAATCCTCTCCAAAAGAGAGTAAATTATACCAAGATAGTTGCTACTTCATAATCCCGGGGGAGAAAGGGAAGAAATAATGCAGTGCACAGGTCTTGCCTGTTTTTCAAGTGTCCTCTAGGGAAAGTGGGTGTGGCCATTCATTAAGGAGGTGTGGCCAGGGCCAAGCCTCTTACTAAGTATAACCCTTTCCAGTATTGCCAACCCCAAGCATTCAAAAATCCTGGGTCAGGCCCACCCTAATCATGAGATCTAAAAAATAATAAATGTTGGGTTCTTTTTATTTGTTGTCTATCTTTTGAGCCATTAGGGGCCATGTTTTCATACTTTTCTCTGCAGCCATGAGGGCTAGAGACTTACTTTTTTTTTTTAATGAAAGCTGAGATTCTCACATACTCAAATGATTCCAGGAACAGAGCCCTTATGAAAAACACCAATTAATGCAACACTTGTGCTAAACATCACAAGAGTTGGCAGTTCTGCCTTCCAAGAGCAGTATAAAAAGGGGAACAAGTTACAGTGGCTCAGGGCAGTGTTTCTCAACCAGGCGTATGCATTCCTCTGGGGGTACGCAGAGGTCTTCCAGGGGGTACTCAACTCATCTAGATTGTTTTTCAACCTGAGGGTTGCAGCCCACAGGGGGGTCACAGGGCAGGTTTAGGAGGGGTCGCAAGTGCAGGGCTGGCATTGGGGGAGACAAGCAGTGCAATTGCCCAGTGCCCCATGCTAGGGGGGTGCCGCAAAGCTAAGTTACATGCTTCAGCCCTGGCTCGCAGGACTTCGGTGTCAGCCCCGCTGCCTGGGGCTCGGATTTCAGACAAGGCTCCCAAGTGATAAACAGGCTCAACTATCACTCTGAAATATAAGTACAATAGTTATAGTCCAATCGATTTATTTTATAATTATGTGGTAAAAATGAGAAATTAAGCAATTTGCCAGTAATACTATAGTGTGCTGTGATACTTTTGTATTTTTAGGTCTGATTTTGTAAGCGCATAGTTTTTAAGTGAGGTAAAACTTGGGGTGCGCAAGACAAATCAGACTCCTGAAAGGGGTACAGTAGTCCGGAAAGGTTGAGAACCACTGGCTCAGGGCACTTTGACACCCCACAGGGGAGATGGTGTGGGCCAGGGGCACTGGACTACCACTCAGAAGACATGAGTTCAAGTCTTACCTTTGCCATTGCTTTGTTACATGACCTTGGGCAAGCTGCTTCCCTCCTGGAGCCTCAGTTTCCCCATCTGTAAAATGGGGATAATGATACTGCCCTCCTTTATAAAGTGCTTTGAGATCTATGGCTGGAACGAGCTAGGTATTATTATTCACACATAACCTGTCCTAGATCAAGTGTAGTCAATTAGTTTTTGTCGAGGTCCAAATTTCTTGGTCAAGGTATAGTCAAGGTTCAGACCCAGAGAAAATAATTAAAAAAATTAATAATAATAATGATAGTTCATTCAAAAGCATCTGGCGGTCTGGATTTGGCTCACGGTCTGCCTATTGACTACCCCGGCCTAGAGATTGGGACTGGCACCTTTAATACATCAAAATAAGACAGGCATAAATAGAGAAGAAGTCATACTGCATGGGTCACATGATCCAGGATGGCGTACAGAAGATAACTAAGTAGCTCTGCTTACCAGGACATGGGGTGAAATCTTAGCCCTATTGAAGCCAATGGGAGTTTTGCAACTGTCATTGGTGGGGGCCAAATGTTTGTCACCAGGACACATTGAATTTCTAGTACCCCTGCTAGATCAAGAACATGGTAACCTCTCAGAGCCCAGGGAGCAGAGCTGGAAGCACAAAGTTTCTATGGGGTCTGCTGCCAGGAAGAATTGCCCCATTGTAGCCTGCTCATGGCCCAGGCCTATAATGGCAAGGACCTCATGGGAAACCCTAAGCTGCAATGCTGAAAATCCCAAAAGACATGCAAAAAGGTATAAGCCTGGTTAGAGAACAGCCTACTTCTGAGCACAGAAGAGCAAATGATATTCCAAATGGTGTGGAGAACTTCCAAGAAAGGCGTTGCCACATTAGGGGCACAAGGACAAAGAAACTCCAGCTCAAATCAACAGACAGCAACCTGAAATTGTAAAGGTGCAGGAAAAACTGGGCACTATGGAAAAAAGAGTGAGAAGATTGAGGCTAGTAGGTCTGCCTGAGAGGGGAAGGAAGAGGACATAGGTTACCTTTTATAAATAGCTTTTTAAAGGTTTCAGAGTAGCAGCCGTGTTAGTCTGTATCCGCAAAAAGAACAGGAGTACTTGTGGCACCTTAGAGACTAACAAATTTATTAGAGCATAAGCTTTCGTGGGCTACAACCCACTTCTTCGGATGCATATAGAATGGAACATATATTGAGGAGATATATATACACACATACAGAGAGCATGAACAGGTGGGAGTTGTCTTACCAACTCTGAGGGTATGTCTACACTACGAGGGTAGTTCGATTTCACTTAAATCGAATATGTGGAATCGATATTGCAAAGTCGAACGTGTGTGTCTACACTAAGGACAGTAATTCGACTTTGTGTGTCCACACTAACGGGGAAAGCGTCGACATTGGAAGCGGTGCACTGTGGGCAGCTATCCCACAGTTCCCGCAGTCCCCGCTGCCCATTGGAATTCTGGGTCGAGCCGCCAATGCCTTCTGGGTAAAAAAAATGTGTCGAGGGTGCTTTTGGGTAATTGTCGTCATCCGTCCGTCACTACCGCCCTCCCTCCCTCCCTGAAAGCGCCGGCGGGAAATCAGTTCGCGCACTTTTCTGGTCAGTGACAGCGCGGACGACACAGCCCTGCGAGCATGGATCCCGCTGCGACCATCGCTGCAGTTGTGGCCGTTGTCAACGCCTCGCAGCTTATCATCCACCTTTCCCAGAGGCAGATGCAGATAAACCAGGCGAGGAGGCTACGGCACCGCGGTGAGGGCCTGAAGTCTGAGAGTAGCACAGGCCTGTCAGAAAGCACGGGACCCAGCGCCGAGGACATCACGGTGACAATGGGTCATGTGGATGTTGTGGAACGGCGATTCTGGGCACGGGAAACAAGCACGGACTGGTGGGACCGCATAGTGCTGCAGGTCTGGGATGAATCCCAGTGGCTGCGAAACTTTCGCATGCGGAAGGGGACTTTCCTTGAACTTTGTGAGTTGCTGTCCCCTGCCCTGAAGCGCAATGACACCCGGATGCGAGCAGCCCTGACTGTCCAGAAGCGAGTGGCCATAGCCCTCTGGAAGCTTGCAACGCCAGACAGCTACCGGTCAGTCGCGAACCACTTTGGCGTGGGCAAATCTACCATGGGGGTTGTTGTGATGCAAGTAGCCAACGCAATCGTTAAGGTACTGCTCTCAAAGGTAGTGACCCTGGGAAACGTGGAGGTCATCATAGATGGCTTTGCCGCGATGGGATTCCCAAACTGCGGTGGGGCTATAGATGGAACTCACATCCCTATCCTGGGACCGGACCACCAGGCCAGCCAGTACATCAACCGAAAGGGCTACTTTTCAATGGTGCTGCAAGCACTGGTGGACCACAGGGGACGTTTTACCAACATCAACGTCGGATGGCCGGGCAAGGTTCATGACGATCGCGTCTTCAGGAACTCTGGTCTGTTTAGACGGCTGCAGGAAGGTATTTACTTCCCGGACCACAAAATAACTCTTGGGGATGTGGAGATGCCTACAGTGATCCTCGGGGACCCAGCCTACCCGCTAATGCCCTGGCTCATGAAGCCCTATACTGGCGCCCTGGACACTGAAAAAGAACTGTTCAACTACCGGCTGAGCAAGTGCAGAATGGTGGTGGAGTGTGCTTTTGGCCGTCTCAAGGGGAGATGGAGAAGCTTACTGACTCGCTGTGATCTCAGCGAAACCAATATCCCCATTGTTATAGCAGCTTGCTGTGTGCTCCACAATCTCTGTGAGAGCAAGGGGGAGACCTTTATGGCGGGGTGGGAGGTTGAGGCAAATAGCCTGGCTTCTGATTACGCCCAGCCAGACAGCCGGGCGATTAGAAGAGCCCAGCGGGACGCGCTATGCATCCGGGAGGCTTTGAAAGCTAGGTTCCAGAGTGAGCACGGTTACCAGTGACTTTTCAGTTTCTGTACAGAGAAGCTGAACCTGCCCCCGTTTCTTTACCCAGTTAATGTTGACTATCCTCTCCAGTTACATACCCCCTTCACCCCCTTCCAAAAAAATAAAATCAGTTTTATTTTGTTAATGAACACCGTTGTCTTTATTACTGTTTTCGCGGGAATGTTTTAAACCTGGGATGCAGACTGTGGTGGGGAGCGGGTGTAGTGTACTGATGCAAATGATGCTTCTAAACTCCAGGAATGACAGGATTCGCAGTGGTGGACTGGTTGTTTCAACGGAGCCTGCCAGCCCTCCTGAGCGGGACTGCGTGTATGTGGGGGCTATGTGACTTTATGGCAGGGGGAGGAGGGTTACAGATCCCCTGCTGCGTGGCTCTGTGATCCAGGAAAAGGACCGCTGCATAAGATCTGTAACTGCCCTCCCCCGCCACAAAGTCACAGAGCAACCCCCCCACCCCCCACAGAACATGAAAACCACCTCCCAGACTGACCAGGATAACTAGTCACTGCACTGTGTATGTGCCCTGCTGCTGGACCTGCCCCCGCCTCTGTACCCTGCTAAAGGTGACTGTCCTGTCCAATTACCAAGCCCCTTCCCCCCCTTCAGACAGACTCTCCTCCAAAAGAACATGATGGAAACAGTAATGAACAGAAACGTATTTTTTATTAACAACCACACATGAAACTGGGGGGTGAAACTTGGACGGGGGCTTGGGTGAGGCGGGAAGGAAAGGACTTTTCAAATTTTGGGGAATGACAGCCTTCTGGTGCTTGAGCAGTCTGCAGGGGTGGAGTGAGAGTTTTCACGGACTCTGCCGCCCCTCCTTCTTTGGACTTTGGGCGAGGGGGGTATGGGACTTGGTGGCGGGGGAGGGCGGTTACTGATAGACTGCAGCGGGGCTCTGTCCTCCTGCCTCCGTTCCTGCAGAACATCAACAAGGCGCCGGAGCGTGTCCGTTTGCTCCCTCATAAGTCCAAGCAGCGTTTGAGTCGCCTGCTGGTCTTCCTGCCACCACCTCTCCTCACGTTCCATGTGTGTCTGGTGCATTTGGGACAAATTCTCCCTCCAATGGTTCTGCTGTGCTGCCTGGGCTCAGGAGCAGCCCATTAGTTCTGAGAACATGTCCTCTCGCGTCTTCTTCTTCCTCCGCCTAATCTGCGCTAGCCTCTGGGAGTGTGATGCCAGGCTGGGTTGGGAGACAGTCGCAGATGTGGCTGTGGGAATGAGAAAAAGGTAGTGAATTCCTCCGAAAGATAAATGTAGTTGTGAACAAAGAACATAGTGTTTCTCTGTGAACAAGACCATGCACCGCACCTATCACATGCGCACTCAGGACAAGGTCGAATTTTCGGACCTCGCCTTCAGTGCCTGGGGTCTTGCACTGCCGATCTGGGAAGCGGGGCAGGACACCGGAATTTCTGTAGCAGGCAGACATGGTAAGCCGTAGACTTGTGGCTGCTTAAAACTTTAATAGTAGCACTGGCCTCCTTTCACATTGAAAGCAATGCCAGTCTCTGCTGCCAGCAATCGGCCAAGCATGAACTCTGCCCCTGTCCCACCCCCTCGCGGCTGTCCAAGGGAAAGATCCCTGTATGCTGCCCCTCTCCCGCCTCCACCGCGTGGCTGTAAACCGGCGGTTACAGTTCTGTAAAGGAACGGGCAAGCAGTCCCAATACTAACAGTCCCCTACCTAATTCAAAGCAGGTCATCATGAACGACATCACAATCATGAGGATCTCAGACAGCGATAAAGAACGAATGCTTCGGGAAAGCCTGCAAAGACCAGGGCCGTATGCCGCCATGCTGTGCAAGGCTATGATCCCGGAGTACTTGATGATCTCCTGGCGCGGAAACGTCTCCTACTTCGGAGGACACAATAAGGCCGCTCTCCCCAGGAACCTGATGCACAGGCTTTCGAATTACCACCAGGAGAGCTTCCTCGAGATGTCCCTGGAGGATTGCAGCTCTATCCCCGGACATATAGACCGCATTTTAATATAGCTGCACTGGCAGGGACTAAAGAGTGGAGCGGCTTGGGCAGCAGAATCATGCAAAACCGGACATTGTTAGATTTTTTTTAAATAGTTGGGACTGAATAGTTAAGTGCCTAGGGCAAACAAATCATGAAAAACACATTGTTGTTATTGTTAATATTCCAGTTCTGTTAAAAATAAATGTTTAGATGTTTAAAACACTTACTGCTTGATCCTTCCCCTGAATCTGTGTCCGGGTTAACGGCTGGGGACGGTTGGTAGGGGATCTCTGTAAGGGTGATGAAGAGATCCTGGCTGTCGGGGAAATCAGCTTGGTAAGCGCTGTCGACTGCCTCGTCCTCCTCATCTCCTTCCTCATCTTCCCCGTCCGCTAACAGGTCCGAGGAACCGGCCGTGGACAATATCCCATCCTCAGAGTCCACGGTCAGTGGTGGGGTAGTGGTGGCGGCCGCACCTAAGATGGAATGCAGTGCCTCGTAGAAACGGGATGTGTGGGGCTGGGATCCGGATCGTCCGTTTGCCTCTTTGGTCTTCTGGTAGCCTTGTCTCAGCTCCTTGATTTTCACGCGGCACTGCGTTGCATCCCGGCTGTATCCTCTCTCTGCCATGGCTTTAGAGATCTTCTCATAGATCTTTGCATTCCGTCTTTTGGAGCGCAGCTCGGAAAGCACGGACTCATCGCCCCACACAGCGATCAGATCCAAGACTTCCCGATCAGTCCATGCTGGGGCCCTCTTTCTATTCTGGGATTGCACGGCCATCTCTGCTGGAGAGCTCTGCATCGTTGCCAGTGCTGCTGAGCTCGCCACGATGTCCAAACAGGAAATGAGATTCAAACTGCCCAGACAGGAAAAGGAATTCAAATTTTCCCGGGGCTTTTCCTGTGTGGCTGGTCAGAGCATCCGAGCTCGGACTGCTGTCCAGAGCGTCAACAGAGTGGTGCACTGTGGGATAGCTCCCGGAGCTATTAGCATCGATTTCCATCCACACCAAGCCTAATTCGATATGGCCATGTCGAATTTAGCGCTACTCCCCTCGTTGGGGAGGAGTACAGAAGTCGAATTTAAGAGACCTCTATGTCGAACTAAATAGCCTCGTGGTGTGGACGGGTGCAGGGTTAATTCGATGTAACGGCGCTAAATTCGACATAAACGCTTAGTGTAGACCAGGCCTGAGAGGCCAATTAAGTAAGAGAAAAAAAACTTTTGAAGTGATAATCAAGATAGCTCAGTACAGACAGTTTGATAAGAAGACTGGGAATGGCTGAGCCATTACAAACATTGAATCTATCTCCCCTTGTAAGTATTTTCACACTTGCTTCTTATCAAACTGTCTGTACTGAGCTATCTTGATTATCACTTCAAAAGTTTTTTTTCTCTTACTTAATTGGCCTCTCAGAGTTGGTAAGACAAGTCCCACCTGTTCATGCTCTCTGTATGTGTGTATATATATCTCCTCAATATATGTTTCACTCTATATGCATCCGAAGAAGTGGGTTGTAGCCCACGAAAGCTTATGCTCTAATAAATTTGTTAGTCTCTAAGGTGCCACAAGTACTCCTGAGCTTTTTAAAGGAAATCTTTGCCATAGACAGGGCCGCCCAGAGGATTCAGGGGGCCTGGGGTCTTCGGCAGCGAGGTGCCCCCGCCGCCAAATTGCCGCCAAAGACCCGGCACTTCGGCGGCGGGTCCCGGAGCGGAAGGATCCCCCGCCGCGGGTCATCGGGGCACTTCGGCGGCAGGTCCCAGAGCAGAAGGACCCCCCGCCGCGGGTCTTCAGGGCACTTCGGTGGTGGGTCCCGGGGCAGAAGGACCCCCCGCCGCCAAATTGCCCCCGAAGACCCGGAGTGGAAGAAGCTCCGGGGGCCCGGGCCCCGCAAGAGTTTTCCGGGGCTCCCGGAGCGAGTGAAGGACCCCGTTCCAGGAGCCCCGAAAAACTCTCATGGGGGCCCCTGCGGGGCCTGGGGCCTGGGGCAAATTGCCCCACTTGCCCCCCCTCTGGGCGGCCCTGGCCATAGAGGCCTCTGAGCTTGTATTTGAATGAGAAAGAGCACACCACAGCCTTTTGCTAAAACCACCTGATGACAAACCGCCACGAGAGGTGGTAACAAAGTGTGTGAAATTCCAAGATAAAGAGGCAGGTTTTCAAATTAACCACAGTAGCGGACGCTAATTTACAAGACGGGTGGCGGCGGAATCCTATTCTTCCCTGCTGTCTGGGGTGCCACTTAGAGACAAAGGATGCAGTTTATTCCTGTAAAATGATAACTGAAAGACAAAGGATCTTCCTTTGCTTCATGTTCTCCTACAAGACTCTCACAACTCTGCTTCTCTGGCGCAATGGCACTCTCCACTGGGGAGGGATAGCTCAGTGGTTTTGACATTATCCTGCTAAACCCAGGGTTGTGAGTTCAATCCTTGAAGGGGCCACTTAGGGATCTGGGGTAAAATCAGTACTTGGTCCTGCTAGTGAAGGCAGGGGGCTGGACTCAATGACCTTTTGGGGTCCCTTCTAGGAGATAGGATCTCTATCTCTCTCTCTCTCTCTCTCTCTCTCTATATATATATATATAGGCAAAGTTTGTCTGTGCAGGAAACAGAACCTTCTCAGGGGCTGGTATAGGATACTGGGATGAACTCCCCAAGTAGCTAAGGACCATCCCAAATCTCAACACCTTCTACCCCAAGTGCAAACCTCATTTCTTTGTCCTAACTATAAATACATAGCAACATGTACATTTAAAACAAGCAACCCCTTCCCTCCCCAAAACCTAAGCCCCTACCTAAACAAGACACGCCACTGTACATGTTTCTCCCATTTGGGAGGGGATGAGAGAACAAATATGTGACAGTTGTGTAATCACATTCCTTAATGCGCTACTGGAAGATGCTCAGATGCTATGGTGTTGAGCACAATGTAAGAACCTAGATAGAATGGAATAAAATTCTATTTAGGGATCTTTTGAAATTCTTCAGAAGCTGCTATGGTTTCCCGGATCTTCTGGAAAATAAAGATGAATTTAATTCATCCATGGTAAATCCAGTAGATCTCCACTACATAGAGAACCCAGAGGACGGGAACAGAGGTGAACTCCACGGATGGAATTTTCAAAAATGCTCAATATTAGCTTCATTCTACTCCCATTGAATTCAGTTTTAATAGGAGCAGAGGAAGGCCAATGGTGAATGCTTCTGAAAATCTCACCCTAAAATCTTGGTCATATATTCTCTGTATATTCCAGGTCAAGTAGGGATTTTTTTAAAAGAAAAGATAGCAGTGTCACCGAAAAGCTGTTGGATGAGAATGTGCTGCGAGTTTATAATTCTACTATTCTTGTATATTGAGATATGTTAATGCATGGGGAAGACAAATTTGTTCCCTTTCCTTTATCATCTATACAAAATTTGCATTGGATCAGTAACGAACATCTGAAATAGGGCTACTGGTATGAAAATGTTGGGTACTGTTCCAAGTTACTGTTCCAAGTTACTGTTCCAAGTTACTATTATAATATCCCTAGTAGCGAGTGAAAGGAACTGGCTAGTTGGCCAGCTGCAAAAATTTTGTATTGTTTAAGAGTGGGCAATATATCTGATAGGCTGGGCCACTAGCACTGCCTATAATTAAGGTTCCCTTACAACTCATTACAAGATCCTCTTTCAGTTACTTATAACTGACAAATGTTAACCGTTTGGATTTCAATCAAAACAGTTCAACCATTTCTGAGAACAAGGCTAAGAACAAAAATGGTGTTTTGCCCATGTTAAAAAAATTCTGGTGACCCTTTCTTTGAACTGCTCTAATGCCCCCATGCTTTGGAACAGGGGCTTGAAATTTGTCAGGGGAGTGATCTTTGGGTTAGGGAAGTGTCTTTTTGCCGTTCTCATGAAAATCTGCCCAAATTTGGCCAATTTATAAGCCTTGAAAAAGCACCATTCACCCATTCTTAGAGAGTTTAACAGCTAAAACCGCCATAGATTCCATCCCTACGGAGCACGCTCCAGCCTGTTAGAGCTCCTATTGCTGACCAGCCCCACAGGGCAACTGAATCATAGAATATCAGGGTTGGAAGGGATCTCAGGAGGTCATCTAGTCCAACCCCCTGCTCAAAGCAAGACCAATCCCCAGACAGATTTTTGCCCCAAATCCCTAAATGGCCCCCACAAGGATTGAGCTCGCAACCCTGGGTTTAGCAGGCCAATGCTCAAACCACTGAGCTATCCCTCCCCCCAACTGAAAATGCTCCAGCCCAGATCTACAGGGGTGAAGCTGAGTTTTCCCTGCAATGGCTGTTTTCAGCTGCTCCAGACTGGGGTGGGGCTGGGCACTGGAACCAAGAGCAGGGAGCCTGTGTCAGCTGGGCTCTCACTAGCCCTCTCTGCTGGCATCTAGGCAGCATGGAGGAGGAAGTTAAGCCAGGCCAGGGAGAGAGAAAGGAGAAGATGTGGACAAGGAGGCTGGTGGGACTGGAGGAGGAGGAAGAAAAACTAGGACTGGCTGGGAAAAGAAACCGGCAATGGGAGCTGGGGGTGCAGGAAGAGGAGGTTTGGACTGGGAGCTGGTGAGAGAAACGGGGTGAGTGGGAGCCATTTGGCTGGAGGGAACACACTGAAATCAGATGAGGGGCTGAAGGCAGGGGGAGAACTGAGACAAGGAAGTGGTGGGGGGGAAGGTGGGCATGACTGAGATTGGATGAGGAACCTGAGGATGGAGACTAGAAACCAATAGGCAAGGGAGAAGGGAAAGACCAATTGGAAGAGGAACCAGGAGTGGGGAACTGGTGTTACCTAGGGTTTTCGGAATCCAAAGCAGTGGTAACTTAACTGTTTCACTCCGCAGTGTCAGGAATAAATCAATGGGAACACAGAGCTTCCAGCTGATGAAAGATTGATACCAGTAAGCGTGCTCTTATCTAAAACTACTATTTATTAGATTTAAGCACACACAGACATAAGCAATAGGTTTAGAACATCCCAAATAATTACCTAGAATCCGAGATGGTATTGAGTAATTAGCAGCAGGTCAGTGATGGCCAGTCACTTCCCTGCCGGGGAGTATGGTGTCAGGAAAAAGCTTCTCAGGATAGCTTCAGAGAACAGTGCCAAAGTACTCTCTAGTGTCTAGTCTTTTTATAAATATTTTTTACAAAACACACAGCTCATAGTGACCCTTACTGGGTCATCACCTCTCCTAACTTCAATAAATTACTTATCAACAAAACATTCCTAATAATCTTAGTCATAATAAGCTTCTATATTAAAGGCACCCCAAATCAAGGTCTCCATCCACTTATTTTCTTTCAGTCTCAATTTGTTGACTCTTTTCTCCCCTCCTCCCATTCTAATTAGCAGAAACTGCAAGCCTGCAGCTAGTATTTGACCTTGCCGCCAGAAGCCCTGCTTGTCCAAATTAACCCTGAACTGTGTGGTATTCTATTTGATTAATTCATGGTGGCTGAATGCACAAATATGGTTGCTTGATCCAATTCTGGGGTAACATCCCTCTCAATTCCAAGGCAACACTGGGACTGGCTGGACATGGAGACTGGGACCTTGATGAGAAGCCTGGAGAGTGGAGACTGGGACATGAAGCCAGGGGTGGAGAAGAGACAGGGACAGGTTAGAAGAGTGGGAAGGAAGGGGTCAGGCTTGGGGGAATGAGCAGAAAAGTCTGTGCCTACAAGGGAACACTTCCCACCACAACCTCAAATGGCACTGGAGATTCCTGGGTCTCACCATTCCTCTGCTGTCAGAAAATATCTGTGAAACCCACTTACAAAGTATGTATCTCATCCTCCTCTAGTACTGGTCCACAGAGAGGATGACAACCTACTGTTGCTATCATTGACTACATTAGCTCAAGTGGCAGAGGTCTGTATGGTGGATCTAAAGATTCCAACTCAGCTGATGGACCATATGAATGTCAATACCAAGTCACATAAATTAGGCAAAAAAAACAACAACCCATGTTAAAATTGAAAGTTAGGAAATGCCAGAATTAAAGTGGCACAGGCAACATTGTCTGCATACATTATGATACAGTCTTTAATTACATGATCACATACTGAGTGCTTGACTTTGCAACCTTAGTAGTGTTCTATTAACATAGTTGTTTTATGTCTATGTGTGTGTGTGTATATATATATATATAAAATATTATTTAATCCTACCTACTCACGAAAAAACAAAAAATACCAAAACCCACCCTTAAAAAAGAAAATTATTGTACAGCTGGGCAACTAGCCAGATCCATTTGTTCACCACCAGGGATATTCTATCTTTGGCAAGAACCCAACTATTCCATCCCAGTAGCATGATCTCAGGATGGATAGATAGATATTGCTTATATATAATGCTGTCTCCACTGACAAGCACTTATTTGGGAACAGGTATTCTTTCTATCTGTTTGGCCTGATATTCATTAATAGCAGGCACACAATTCTGGTGTTAGCGACTCATAATATTGACTCTCATATATATATATTCATTAAGCAACACTGCCTCTGTTAATTAAGTCTATTAATTAGAATTCCAAGAGACTATTTTATAAGTATATGGTTCCAATAATACTTATAAAATAGTCTCTTGGAATTCTAATTAATAGACTTAATTAACAGAGGCAGTGTTGCTTAGTGGATAGAGCACTGGAGTGGGACACTGAAGAGCTGAGTTCTATTCTTGGTTCGGCCACTGACCTGCTGTGTGACCTTGAACAAGTCACTTTACCTCTGTGTGCCTCAGTTTCCCATCTGTAAAATGGGGATGATAGTGACCTCCTTTGTAAAGCTCTTTGAAATCTACTGATGAAAAGCAGTATATAAGAGTGTAGGACTTTCCTTATTTTAAAATATAATGAGTACTAGTCAAAAGGAAGCTCTGAAATGCAGCTGGTAGATATATGGACAGAATTAAATTCTGGAGAAAGACTCCACAATTTCATTCAATATCCAATATTAATCTTCCATAACAGAGATTAAGTATGTCGATTGAAAACATTCATATAAAAGTTTATAAAACTTACAAAGACAATATTATTTTTTCAGACAATCCCATGTAGGCTATTGAACACAATATAAAGGAGGAAAAGCAAAGAATGCACTAGATATTAAATGGTGCCCTAATACAGAACACAAAGCTACTGTCACAGATTTATAAAGATGTTCTGGAATATATGAAATTAAATGATTCAGGGTTAGTAGTGATGCCACTGTATAGAAAGCACTGAAGGCTGTAATTACAGGGAGATTTCTAGGAGTTCAGAAAAACAATTGTAGAGGATTGCCTTCCTTGAGAAAGAAATAAAAAGACTGGAAGCTCTACATAAGGGCACAGGAAAACAAAAGCAACATAGAACACTAATACGTGTAAAAGGAGATCTTAATATATTGCTGAGTAAAATGGCAAAGCTGCAAATAAAACTTGTCCAAAGATTTTTCTATGAAAAGGGCATTAAGATAAAAGAGGATTGGCTTACTTTCTAAGAAGGATGCACCTAGGAAAGTTATCTGTCAAATTAAATTCAAACGGATATGGCAAATACATAAATAAATAAATAATCTGAGAACTGTGAAATCAGGTTTTGAGGATTTCTATGCTAATTTATATATATCACAACATGTAAATTCTTCAGAAGAGATACATTATTTAGAAAAGAAGATGCAATTAGGTCAGAGAAAATGCTATTCCAAACTAAAATTGAAAGGGCTACAAATAGCTTAAAACTAGGCAAACACCTGGGACCAGATGGCTTCACTGATAAGTAGAGCTGGTCAAAAAAATTTCAGAAAAAATGTTTTTCTGGTCAGAAAATACTGGTTTGTCAAAACCAAAACTTCCTGTGAGAACAAATTAATTCTGATGAAATTCCATTTTGAAAAGAAAAAAATAGAAAAAATAGTGTTTTGATACAGTCAAAACATTCCTCTGATAATTTTGGAACAGAACATTTCAATTTTTGTTTCCATTTTTTCTTTATAGAATATATTTTGTTTTAAAAAAGTAAATGTCATAACCAAAATGAAACATTTTGATTGATCCCAAATAATTGTATTTAAAAAAATTCTATTTCATGGGAAATTTTTAAATACATTGTTTTCATTCCAATTCACAATAAAAACAAAAATTGAAATAATGGAATTTCCTGCAAAATGGAAATTCTGGTTCCTGCATAGTTCTAGTGCTAAGTTTTAAAAAATGTTTTCCAGGAATAAAGCTCCTTATTGAATAGGGTTTGTAAAGAAATACAAAAAAGGGCAGACTCCTGGAAACTTAGAAGCATGCTACCATTTCTCTGATACACAAAGAAGGAAAACCAACAAACAAGCATAGGTTCTTTTGGCTGATTTCACTTCTAAACATAGACATTAAAATTTAGGACAAAATATTGACACAGAAATTAGATACCATAAACAAACAATTGATACATAAAGACAGGTTATATTTCTGGAAGACAGCCTTCAGAGAATTTACAATGCATAATGGTTTACATCCACTCATCCTGGATAAAGAAACAGCAACTTGTCAGTATCTGCAGATACACAGAAAGCCTTTGACTGGGTTGAGTGGTTTTCCTAATGCGCTCTCAAATTATTTGGATTTGGTCTCAAATTTAGAAACTAAATAAATACCATATACTTTATCCAAAGACCTAACGTGTTGGTAGATGGTTCCCTCACCAAATAAACACTCCCCAAGAGGACACTTCTATTTGCCTGTGCAATGGTGCTACTTGCAAAGAAAATCAGAGCAAATGAGAATACTACAGGGACCTGTATTTTAAACCAGATATATAAAGGTGCATCTGTTCTCTTGCACATCTACAAAATATAACTTTTACTGATATATTTAACTCATTCAACAGATTAATTCCATAAGCCTCTCTCACAAAAAATTTGGGATGAACTAGATATATCCCAGAATCAAATGTATGTTACCTGGCTAAGTGGATGATGTGTCATTTGTATGAACTGGCTTCTAACTCTTTTCTACTAGTGTTAGATGCTACCTATAAAAATACCTAAGATCTTCTTCAATAAGTTAGAAAAAACTTCAAGTAGAATTTTACAGGCCTTTAAAATACAAAGTCTTTGAGTCAACAAGAATTGATATGGCTGCCTGTGGGGCAGGTTGGTATTAGGCTTCCCAAACTTAAATATTAGTATTGAGCAGCAAATTTAAGAACAATAGCTGACTGGCATAAAGATGAAAAAGGATGCACATTAATCCAAAAGGAGAATCTCCAAATCTCCCCAGACTTTACCATGACCAAGCGTAAGGAGTCTAGTCTTGAGAAGCATCCTTTATCTCTGGGAGCACTAGAGATCTGACACCTGATTCCCTGTTGCCCGGTGTGGAGTCAATTACAGCAGTGTAGAGTGGGTATAAAATGCCACCAAAACAGAACGGTAGTGTGTTACACCCACTTTGTACTGGGGCAAATGACTTCACAAAGTGCAGGGCAATGGAGAGTTAGGCGCTTGAACTCTCATACAAAATGAAACTGGAATAATACACAAGGTAAGACCAGTTACCACAATTAGAGAGCCTCCAATTTTTGCCCCAAAAGGCCTCAACAATTGGGAAAGTAGCCTAGCTGAGAAAAGTATACTATATTAATTCTTATTTGTATGGTGATAGTGTCTGGGAGCCACAGTCATGGACCAGGAGCCCAATGTGCTAGGTGCTGTCTAAACACAGAACAAACATCTTACAATCCAAGTATAAAACAAACAACAACAGAAGAATAAAGACAGACAGGCAAGTACAAGAAAACAATGAGACAATATTGGTCAGCATGATAGGCAGTGGTCTCAGCACACTAGCAGCCTGACCACTGTCAAGATGTTTGTAGGCATCAGAAAAATATTTTAAAAATAAATTAAAAAACAAACAAATGAGAAGGCTCTTCACAACTCCCTTTTGGACCTCTCTCTCGCTGTATAGTTTGTAACAGAAAAAAATAAAAATAAAATGGAAATATCTCAAAATCTAGCTGATTTGAAGACAATTTTACTCCAGGGTTGTCAGTGGAAAGGACCCACAGGTAGAATTTATAAATGCATAGAGAGTTTGAGCAGAATTAACAGAATAAGCCATCAAGATAAATGTGGGGAAAGCAATTGACTTCCAAATGGAAGAGGAAGAATGGAGTGAGACAATAACATGCGCCAGCAGCAGTGCTATTGCATGTAATTTGATAGCAATACAGAATAAGCCTTAATATAGCTTCTATTATACTCTTTCAGATTATGGGCCTTGATGTTACTGACTCATAAGTAGCGCTGGAGAAACAGCAATGGAGAAGGGAGCTTAGAACATGTAATTTGGTTCTGTCCTAAAATACAGATGTATTGTCAGAAAATAGTAACGGTTACAAAAAAATATTACTGGAATGAAAAGTATTCAGTTCTCTCTGATGGAAATAATCTAAGGAATAAGTGATACTGAAATAGCAAATGCTAAAACACAAAGTTTTATAGAGATGTTGTCCCTGTCAGGGGAACATGCCCTGATTCAGAAAAATTAAGCACTTTCTTAAATTTAAGTACATGTCCCATTCAGTAAACCACTTAAGCACATGTGTAAATTTAAGCATGTGCTTATACCCCAGTGAAGTCAATGGTGTGTGTGTGTGTGTGTGTGTGTGTGTGTGTGTGTGTGTGTGTGTGTGTGTGTGTGTGTGTTCTGCTGACTCGGATCCACGGTAAGGACATGGAAGGCTTTGCCTTCCTGCCGTGATTTATGGAACACTGTGCAGCAAGTTGTGGAAATGGAGCATTGGACTTAATTTCAAAACAAACTGCAGAACTTTAAAACTCGATGGTCTCCTTTCTTGGGTTACATGACAAAATATCCTCACACCCTCTGGCAGCGATGAAGGGAGACGTGGATGAATGGACAGTTTAAGATGAAATTGGGCTGAGTCAAAAAGTCTGCCCGTGTGCACTTGTAGAGATTCCTTGGGTGCCTTTCTGTCAGTGGAGTAAGGTGTAGCATTCTTTTGTACACAGGATAAGGATATTAAAAGCTGCATAGGGTGAAAGTCCCTCCACATACGTCGGGTCCATGTATTCAGGCTTATGTGGGTGGAGCATGGGGAGACAGTTGCAATTCCAGTCTATGGGCAGCTGGAGTATTAGGGTCAACGGATCTGAGTAAACACGGATATGTGGGCCCCCCCTTCCCAGCGTGGCCTTTCTTGCTGGCCCATGTGGGACCATCCTGCATGGAGACTCTTTCTGTGGTGTGCAGCTGCTTAGCCAGCACATCCTTTCATGTGTCCCCTCAGCAGTGCTCAGGTGATGTAGGGGGCCTTGCCCCTGCCCGCCACATGAGAGCGGAATTGCACCCACACTGAATCCCAGCTATTAAGAGGGGCTATCGAGCATTTATACTCTCTGGGTTCAATTCACATCGTTTGATCTTTTTTTCACTTTACCTCTTCTTTGTTTTTAGCTCCATCTCACAGCTGCTGTGTACATGTGTTAAACCTAAAATGACAGTAGCTAGGGATGGGATTTTCTAAAGCACTCAGTGTTGCCCTGACTCTGTTATCTTTGAAGTCAATGGGACTTTTATTTTGACTTCAAGGGGAGCAGTTAGGCCAAGACAGAGCATTTCTGACTATAGCAAATGTACATATTCAGGCAGCTAATGATATCTGCTAACAGTACAAGAATGGGATGTATTGATAAGACTTCAGTGAAAAAGTTACATTAAAAACATTTAGCTTTGAACAGAGAAGTGGGCTTCAAACCAGTTAAACAGCCAGATACCATGAGACTGTCTACTCCGGAATTCTGAGGATCTCAGAAATGTAAAGAGAAGAGGGATTAGTAAGGGAAGAGGATGAAACAAGGGATTCTCCGCAGGAGACGACACTGGGAAACTGACAGATTTATTAATGTACCAGGCACTCTTGGAAAGTAGAGATTTTTAAAAGTGACTAGTGATTTTGGGAGCCCGTTTTTGGGAGCCCAACTTGAAAGACTTTCAAGGGAGCTGACTTCCAGAGTGGAGGCTCAGCACCTCCCAAAAATCAGGCCCTCTTGACATGTCTTAAGTTGGGTGCATCAAAGTACATAATGCATCCAAAATTACTAGTCACTTTTGAAAATCTTGCCCTCCTTGTACCGTACCATCAGAAGCAGCACAGCGGGAGGATATGGGAAGAAGGATACGCTCGCCAAACTCCTTTTACTGGTACACTGACAGAGAGACACCCCACTCCACAGAAGCAGTCAGCTTTCCTGTCATGTGCTTAAACACAATGGCACCACCAGAGGCTTAAGAGGCAGGCAGACAGCAGGATCATTTCTCTTTTCCATGTCCCGGTTTCCACATCACTGACAACACAGAAAACAACTTAAGAGGGAATTCAGAGAATCTGCTGAAATGTACACAGAGGAAAAGGCCCGTTTAGGTGAGTGAGTATGTAAATAGAAAGAACGAGTGGCTCATAATCACTGCAAATTGTTACTTAGCAAGGGATGTAAACAACTAAAAATATGTAGAGAGGGAAAATGGTGATGAATTAGTACTAATTACTTAAACCTAATTAAAATAAGAATGGTTCAAATTGAAATATGTTAATAGCACTGAACCTGCCGCTTATGAGGGAATTTAAATACAAATAGGTAGAATACTAATGTAGCTTCAGCCCTCACCAGATGGGGGTAGAAAGTCAGTGTTTTCTTGTGGGTATTGACTGCAAGGATGTATTATTTATGATTTCTCCTGGAGATGGAATTCCTAGCAGGCTCCGGTCTCCTGGTCACAGGTAGAAATAGATTGGCTTGGATAATGGACATGAAGTGGAGACAATAATGAAACAAACACGGCTATATCCCTCAAAGCCAGATGGATCCTGAGATCTTTCCTCTGACTGGAAAGCAGCTGAACTGGGAGAGAGAGTAAGACAGAGGGCATAGAGTGAGGCTCAGCCAGACTGAAAGCATGAGCAAGAGAAGGGAGAAGTGAGAATCAGAGAGAGCAGGAGAAGCGGGGAGGGATTAAATGAAATAGACGGAAAGAGATGGAGAGACAAAGAGGGCCTGTGGCCTTGACAAGGCATGGTTGGCTCCAGTTACATGAATCTGCTGGGGTATGAAATCTGCCAAAGGTCACTGGATTGCTGTCTTTGCAATTAAGATAAGAGCAAGCCTCGAGTTCCAACCTAGGGCCTGGTCTTCCAGAGCATGTGTATTAGGAGCCCGGAGCAATGCTAGTGGTTATAACTGTTCAGATTCAACACCTGAACCTAGAGCGAGGCACTGACTAGTCAGTCTCTGTAGTGGGATGAGGACTCAAACACGCGGGGTCTCAGTCTGTGACTACTGACTAAGGCTCACTGTCTGAACAGCCTCCCAACACATTGCGATTCACAAGCTCATGAGTGTCAGGTGCACAACAGTCACCAATTCCCAAGTGTCGGGAGCTTGCGTCTTTCCTGGTACACCAACAACCAATCATCTCCTCAGTGTATCCCAAATTGTACCTCACAACCACTCAGTAAACAACCATGTGTCACTGCACAAGGGTCACAACTCCAACTCTCAGATGCAAAATGCACACCTGATTGTCAGCTCAGTGAAACTGTTGCTACGATTGGGTACCAATTTTGGAGACCTTGCCTTTCTATATGACAGGTCGTGCACACTGGAGTTCTGGGTGCTCAGCGCTTCTGGAGATCAGATCCAAAGAGTCTCAAGTTGGGTATCTGAAAACGGAGCCAACCAATGCGAGAAGCCCCATCTCATAATATTTGCCTAAGGCAATGAGGTTTTTCCATCACATGGGTTTTGTACTGGTATAATTATGCTGCTTAGGGTGGGACTTGCTGCCTGTAGTAACAGAATTTGCTGTGTGTTTCTCTCTGTATTTCACAGGATCTCTGCTGAGTGGGAGGTGAATGCATTCTGCTGGGACTGCAGGACGCGAAGCAGTTGGTTGTGTTTACTTCCTCTTTCTGCCTGGTCCCCAGGCTCACACTCCTGTTGGTGATAATCCCTGGTACGGTCTTTAAAGCATGAGATCCCAACCCTAGAAAGCGCATTAAGAGGAGAGAATTTGCTCAGGAGACACAAGGTGGGACATAGCTGCATGGAAGCCTGAATAATGACACAGTCTTCACTTTCACTATAACTGCAGGGTAATCCATTGAGGCCGATCAGACCTGCAGCGCCAGGTCCCAGATGGCATGCCTCCAGTTTATGCATCCAGCAGATTAGTATTGGGAATGCAGTTACTGGGAGCTCCTAAAATCAAGGCACTGATGTCCTTCCAAAGTCAGGGACATAACTACGAACTCTAGCAACTATATAGTCTACACTAGCCTTGAGTGTAAAAACGCCTTACTGGGAGGGGCGGGAAGGGCCTAGTGCACATGCTGCTCAAAGGGCCCTGCCTTTTTAACTCCTGTGTCCCCTAACCCTGCTCAGAGTAGGTTTACATGACACAGAGGTAAAAGTGGTGGCAGTTGTGGGAGCTCTGTCTATAGCAGCACTCCTGAGGCGGAGCCGCGGGTAGCTACGGTGGGAAATTTTAGGCAAGAATCTCTAGGGTAAAAGAAGGCCCAAAAAACTGACTAAACTCCCCAAGTCCCATCCCAGTGAGCGCTGGGCTCAGGAGAAAACCTGCAATGGATTTCCTGGGGCAGGGACTGAACTATGGCGATGGTGATAGATTAGGTTGCTGAATTGGTTGTTCCAAAATCCTGATCACGGGCATGGATGGAGGATCCCTGGCATATAACCACTAACACACCCGAGCACTGCTGTAAGGACTCACACACCCTGCAAAGCCCACAGATCAGCGTGCCAGTAACATGATTTTAAGTCTCAACCCTCCAGCACAGAAACAGTCACCTTCCAGTGAACTAGTGCTTGCTTTAAAACTCCCTGCCTTTCCCCCTGCACATTGGAGCTGTAAGTGACAGGTCCCTGTGAACCCATTACATGGGTCCTGGCACTGTCAGCTCCACTCTGCCTGACCCCATGACTCCTAATGAGGGGAAGTCCTGAGCATGGTTGTGAAGGAGATTCCCTCTACAGACATAAAGCAGTCAAGTGAAAGACATTTCCTCTGTTTTTCTGCTGCGCTGTAATGAATCCTTCCTCCCACTCAGGTCGGCTAAGTAAGAGAAGTTACTGTGAGTAATCCCTCTCCAGCATCTCTTGCTGTAGTCGCAAAGAAATCACATTATCTTTTTTTTTTTCCCCTTGGACAAGAAGGAACTCATCAAATTGCAAACAGTAGGGAAAAAAACCCCAACAAAACCACCAAGAAATGCATAACAACCCCCCCCACCACTTGACATTTGCATTTCAAACGCTTATATCAGCTAAACAAATAACAGTAATTATACTATTTGCATATTTTGTTAAATAATTGTCTAAGTTAGGTGAAGAGTGTGTGTGCGTGTGTGGAAGAGGAAAGAGCTGACGCTAGCAAGCCTGATGAAGCAAAACAGCTGTTTCTTCTCTCCTTAGGTCCTGTGCTTGTTTCACAAAATGGTGATGAGATTTAAAAAAAAAAATAGCCCTTCCTGTATAGGGAGTGACATGAGAGAGTGCGGAGTCAGCTGGGAAGTCTGGGGGATGGGGAGTGCGTGGCTGTGCAGGTTCAGAGGTGATTTAATAAGCCATTACACTCCTAGCTGTTTATTCAATTTACCAATGGAAATCAAATGTAGCAAATAGCAAACTCAGAATAGGTGGGAGGCTCTTCGACATGCCTCCTTCTACCAGGAGCTCCTGGGGTGAATGTCATTTCCCTCCCTCCTCAGGCTCCAGAGGCTCAGGGTCTGTTGTGAGCTCACCCCAGTTACACTGGTTACTGAAAATTTTCCCTGGTGGGTTTGCTAAATATTGCACCGAGAATAGAAAACGTTTAGCAATTCCCATTACGTAGAACCTTTGTGGTGCGCAAAGCATACTGGAAAAGTGTGCCTGGGGGAGGGCGATTCCTGCTGGAAACAGCGTGGGATCTGCCATGCACTCACACATACTCACCACTGACTCATCCAGTTGTGTATTCACCTGTACTCCACGCGCACGTACACACACACACACACACACGTGCAAACACAGACTTGCCTTTCCATTCATTCTGTCCTTACTCGTGGTAAGTTCTGAACATCAGTTCTAACGCTTTCTTAAACACCTGGGGCCAGATTCTGTACTGGCTATCCACTGTGCCGCTCCACTGAAGTGGGTCAGTGCAGACTTTGGCCATAGGGCACTGGAACACCCTTTGCACAAAAAATATTCTACAGCCCAGGTCCACAACACAGCAGTGCCCCTATTGCAAGCTGTGGTGTTTTGCACCATTGCTGAAGAACTCAGTGGGACATTATAGTGTAGCTCAGCATCTGAAGACTATAGGTAAGGGAAATACCATCATTTTGGGGATCCCTTCTTAAGAGAAAGACCCTCAGAACCCCCCACTCCTCAAAACATCCCAATCCTCATTACTTAGGCCCCAAAATATGTCATCCTGGGGGTCACCAGGAAGGGATGCCTAGAGCCCTTGTGGCCCATGGACCCCAATCTGAGAAGCACGATGAGAGAAAGAGATTATTGTAATATTTGCATTTGTCCAGGCTGTGAGGAATCTGCTTTCATGGCATGTTTTGCCAGATTTGTAAGTACCCATTGTAACCCTTAATCTTACGTCCCTATTCTCTGGCTTTCTACTATGTCCCATGATATTCTGTGAATTCACATGAAGGGGACATGACTGAATCTCTCCGGAGAAGAAAAGTGGTAGCTTCTGAAGAGGTCTAGTTGCCTCTTGGGACTGGGCACTTAATAAAAGTCTTGGCCCAAAGCAGCTTTGGTTCCCAGTTGTCAGGTGAGCAGGATAGCTCCTTGTTAACCATTACAGGACCACAAGGTCTTGCTCAGGCAAACTTCCATTGAGTGAATCCTGATTAAGGACTTCAGGATCTGGTCCACAATGAGATGGAAGGGAGATTAATACCAGGAGACAATGGGAAGGTGAAAGGGTGAGTTTAAGGTTCCTACCATCCCCACAGCAAAGCCCCGTGACTTTCTGGAACATCACACTCAGGCTGTCCAAGTAGCTCGGTGGATTTTTGTTTTCAGCCAAACACATTCTTTTCTGTCTATCTGATGATGCCGCCTGGAACCAGAGCCCATGAGTCCCTTTGCTGCCAGTTATTTTTTCATCTCCATATCCCCTGGAATTGTGCAAAGCCCTCTCAGCTGTCATCCACCTTCCTGCTCAAGTCCAAAGGCAGATGGCTAATTGAAGGGGTTTTCTCTAGTTCCTAGTACAGAATGCCCTGTGAATGCTTTTTAATCGGCAGAGCTCTCCTCCTGACGGGCTCTCTCTTCTATCCTCTATCCACCGACACCCTCTTTTTATTTATTTATTTTGTAAATCGATGGACATGAATTAAGTGAACTAGTGGAGAGGTGAAGAACCTTCTGCATCTCCTCACAGGGTTTAAAAAGGTGGAATTGAGCCAGAGCCAGTGAATCTTTTCACACCTGGCTGGAACCAGGTCAGGCAGTTAATGTGTTTCTCAAGCTCAGCGGCTACTTGCTGGAAACACACAAACACTGCTCAGCTATTTAAGCGCTGGAGGCAGGGAGAAGAAATTCCAACAAGAGACATATGTGTAGGAAAGCAGACAGGGATATGATGCATGGAAAACTAAAAGCAATGCAAGTGTGGAAAGCAATAAAAAACAGACAGCGCAATAAAAATAGTTGTGGATTAATAGGCGAGCCCAGGAGAATCTCACCGACTTTCAAACTGTCACTCACAGCCCCAGCCAGGGTGAGTGGTTTTATTAACCAAAGGGGTGAGCATTTGTGCCCTTCGGAAATAAGAAATTGCAAATCTGGAGCCTAAAATGATCCACATGCGTCCAGTGTACTGGGAGGGAAAGCAACACCAACTCAAACTCCAGTTCCATATCACCCCGCACCCCGTTTGTTTCCAGAGCACAGAGCAGACCATCTCCGAGAAGCTACAAAAGAGGCTCTGAAATATTCTGTGGTTGAGATCTCTTTCAGGTTACACCTTTTTATTATGGGGCTGGGGGTGGCTATCCCACTTGAAAATGAGTAGAACTGGTCAAAAATAGTCATTTTTGCTTTTGGCAATTTTCACAGGAAATTAAACAATGTTTGCTTCATTCAAATCTTTACTGAATTGATTTTTCAGGGAACTGAATGTTTTTGGTTTCATTTCAATTTGAATTCTAATGGAAATGAAAAATTATCAGGTTTTGGGGGAGGGGGAGATGATTCCTTATCTCCACCCCCTTTCTTTCCCTTCCAATAGAAAAATGGGGGACGGGTGGTAGAAAAAAGGAGGAAATGAAAAAATGCATTTAGATTCAAATCTAATCTAAACAAAATGTTTCATTTTGATGAAAAATACTGACTGATCCCCCAGCAAAAAAACTTCCAGCAAAAATCTTCAGATAGTTCAATATGTCCTTTTTGTAGGAAAATACCTATTAGATGAAAAAAATTTAGTCCAGCTCTAAAAATAAGCTACCTTTGTGGTGAAGGCCTTTCCCTGACTAACTGCACAATGGCCTGGTCCTCCACAGCCTTGCACCATCCTTTACACCTGTGGGAAGTGAGTGCAAAGCAGGGGTGATATGCCAAACACCCAGAGCGGCACTGTGAAAAGCAGTGGTGAATTAAAACAGAGTAACCACTGCAGTCAATGGACACTGACCCATGTCATGTTGCCATACGTGTTACCTTTTGTAACGCTGACCCAGGGCAGACGACTGGGGCCAGAAAATGAAGTTTGCTGCCAGCGCTCCTATGCGTCACTCTTTTCTTCGAGAGAATCAGACCCCTGGTGGTTTTGGAACCGCTCCTCTGCAATAGATCTGATTTAGCTACTTAAATCCGGAGGATCTCATCAAGAAAAACAAAGGGCAGCTGAAAGTCATTTTAATGGGGTGGCCTTGACCTGGCATGTTGCACTTTGCAGAATGAGTGCAATGAAATGGAGTGAAGGGAGTCCTGGTGAATGCAGTACTGGCAAGCTACAAGCTAGAGACAGTGAAGGAAAGTAAAGATAAGCACAGAGTGCATGTGCTGTGATTGAAGAGGGTGCCTAGACAGAATGGCTGAGACTGCCAATGATCTCAACAGGAGGAGGATTGGGCCCTGTTTGGGGACTTCTAGGGTGGCAGTATGGCTAACCAAGCATCCAAAAATCGTGAGATTGCTTTAAAAATCAGGAGATGGTAAAAATATACAAAGGTTGGGTTCTTTATATGTGTTTTCTGGTTTTAGAGCCTTTATCTACCTTTCCCCCATAGCCACAAAGGTTATAAAACGGGGGGTTGTGGAAGCAGAGCAAGGCCTGACAGGAATTGGAAGGGAATTTCAAATGCAAATAGTCTTTGTTAGCAAGAGTCAGGCTAACTGTAACCCTAATAACGCGAGATTTGTAGAAGTGAGGATTGTGTGAGGCAAGTGGGAAAGAACTGTGTGAGAAGTTGTTGCAACCTTGTGTAGATAATGTGTAGCCAACATGGTAGACTAGAGTCTAAATAAGTGAGAAAAATAAGATATCAGGATGACCTATGTATAAACAAAATGCAGCTGTTGCTCATTATTGTCTGTAACAAAAGGTATAAATGCTTGCTGTAATTGTTTACCTGGGAGAGACCTGCCTAGGAGGGGGAGACCCTGTGTCCTAGTGCACTCTCTCCCTCTATGCAATTGATAGAGAGAGAATAAAGTATCTGATTTTGCTGTACCCAACCAAAAGAGTGAGAACTCTGTTATTCTCCGACATATACTAATCAGCATAGATGGCTCTTGCAATTCAGTGATGAATCTTGTGATAGTTGGTGTTCTTCTCAAAAGCCCCAGCTCCTGGAATCATGTGATTAAGTGAGAATCTCAGCTTTTCTTTAGAAACTTACGTTTGTTTTTAGCACTCATAGACATGGAGGAAAGCTTGAAAGCATGACATGACCTGAGTGCACTTTCAAGGTGCAAAAGCCTGAAGGCAAATAAAAAGAATCCCACATTTATTTATTTTTTAAAATTCATTGATTTTAATCCAATTTCGTGTTCTTTTGGGGGTCTGACTCGCTATTTTTTTTAACACTTGGTGTTGGCAATTCTGAAACTTATTTTTTAAACTGAAAGCTGAGATTCTCACATATTCACGTGACTCCAGGAACTAGGGCTTTAAAAAAAATGTCCTGTGTGTGTGAAATGTAAGGATCCAGGGTAGAGTGAGTGGCAAGTATCAAACACATGGCTCTGGCGAATCCAGTGCCTGTAGCATGCAGTGCAGTGAACTCAGCCTGCATGAGTTCAGTGCTTGTATAACAAGCAGGTCTGCTGGGCAGAGCGAGTGCAGAGTGACTGGCCATGGCGACTACGCAGCGTGTACGGTCGCCGCAGTGAGCAAGTGACAACTGGACTGACAAGCGTGAGTAGAGCCGGCTCAGCGCGCGGCGGCAGAACAAGGGACTGTGGAGAGTGGGAGTGACCCCTGCCGCGGCAGAGGCAGCGACTGGTGCCAGTGTAGAGGCACTGGGCCAAACTCTGCTCTCAGGAACACCAGGGTAAACCGGGGAGGACTCCCCTGAAGTTAATGGGGTTACCCCAGGGTGAAAGAGGCATGAGGTCAGAGTCACGCCTAAGGCACCGAGTGAACAGAGTAACTGCAGTGCTGAGGCTGCAGTCCTGGCAAGTGTGTGTGCGTACTGTGTACACAGTAACAAGACTTTGGCTTCGAGCACGTTGGTCTTCTGCAGTTCATAGTAAAGCCAGTCCTTTTGGGGGAGGTCAAGCTGAACATAGCTGTCTGGGGGTCGGGCTAATATAGCCATGTTTTAGGGACGGGATGTAGGGAAGGTAGATTTGAGGAATTCCTGAGGCCTCGAATAGAAACAATGACATTGTTACAACAAAAGGTTTATTCCCAGGTGCTTGGGAGCTGTCGCTTCCACAGACGATGAGCCATTTAAGAAGAGCTGATATCTTTAGAAATATTTGAGGAAATCAGATTTCATTCAACGCCCCCTATGAATAATGAATCAAATATTTGACTCTTGAACACTGACCTCAACAAAATGATTCAAAGGGGAAGAAGGTCATAGAACTGGTGACCCCATCTCCAGTGGTTCTTCAACTAGATGAGCATGTTGCTGCGACAGAGGGCTTTGTGCTCAGGCAGCTGAGGGCTGGGGGAACGAACTGATGTCAAAGGGTCCCTAACGCAGCAATGGCTCTGCCGACTCAGCCGGGGAGTAGCAGAGACACAATCTGGCTCGGAAGCATATCCAGCTGGGTTGTCTCTCCAGTGAGTTCTGAGTTTAACAGCACTGTGCTGTTCCCCACCCCCCGCCCGCCAAGCAGGGAGGAGAACGAGGAGAAGAGAGAGAGGCACAGCGACAGAGAAGGTGAGACAGAGAGAGGAGAATAGACCGAAGGAGAGAAAGGCAGCGTTAGAATTAGGCCAAGGTCTGACGGGCTGAGTCCACGTACTTCTGATGACTGGAGAGCAGATGACATGACAGTGTGCACTTGAGTTATGACAGCTGAAACCTGGCACTGGGAAGAGCATCAGAAATGGGGCTATTTGCCGAAGGAGGTGTCATTGTTCTGTTCCGCCGGTTCAAATGCTGCTCTCGGTTACAGTTACACCTCTACCCTGATATAACGCGACCCGATATAACACGAATTTGGATATAACACGGTAAAGCAGCGCTCCGGGGGGGGGGGGGGGGAGAAGGGGCTGCGCACTCCGGCGGATCAAAGCAAGTTCGATATAACGCGGTTTCACCTATAACGCGGTAAGATTTTTTGGCTCCCGAGGACAGCGTTCTATCGGGGTAGAGGTGTACCAAAGTCAATGAAGTTACTCTGGATTTACACGGGAGTCACCAAGAGCCGACTTTTACCCAGTTTCTTTAAATCAAAGAGAACTCTTTCTTCTCCCAATTAAGGTTTGATAGACGAGGCAAGCTCCTAAATTTCACCTAGACAGGATCAGCCTGCACAAGCGCAGCCTCTAGAAAACACCCAAACACCCTTTGATAGAATGGGCCATTCAACACCAGCCCATGCACACACAGCCAGTCACTGACAAACTGAGAGGGAGGCAAGACTTAAGTGAGCAGCAGCTTGGTGGCTAGATCAGGAAGGCAGGAAGACACACTGGTAACGAAACACCCCTGTGATCTTATGCTGACAGACACAAAGATCTGTTCCTGCAGAGCCTACAGGCAATGTGGGATCTGAACAGATCAAATCTCCCAAGCCAGATCAGTGACCTCTGTGCAACTCCAAACTAATTGAGGTCTCTTTTTCAGCTACATGTGCAATGCGTCTCTCCTTCATGCACGTAGAGAAACGTGTGCGAACAGAAAGCATGGCTATTTTCACACGTACGTGGCTGCCACCCTTTCACAAATTCCAACATATTTTCCTTCCTGCTCAACCAAGAGTTTCCCAGCTCGAAATGAATTCTATTCAGTTCAGCCTGTCAATCTCTTTTCAAGGAGCCATTCTAGCTTGTGGTGGGATTAATCCTGACAGATACCCAGGAAAACGTTATTGCATCTGGGTAGGGGAAGGGTTGCCTGTGGAGATGTAGGATTGGCAGATTGAGTGAAGTGCAGGTATGCTGGAGAATACAAATGTTCTCCTTTTGTGTCGGGACCTAGCACATCAGTACTGAGAGCTGTGCATACATGGGCCTATGCATGTGTTTGTTGAAGGTATGTGAGTATGCAAACGGGCATGCACACTTGTTTGTGTGTGAATTTGCGTGTGAGCACAAATGTATACTTCTGAATGAGGCTGTTTGCCCGCCTTTGTGTTTAAGTGTGAGCATGTGCATTGTTAATGTGTGCAAATGCTGCACTCTCTTCTAAACAGGACTGGAAAATCCGCTGTCAGGAGTGAGTGCACGTCGCCTGGACTATGTCAAGACACTAAAACATGCATAGAGAGGGGACAACAGAGGAAGAAGGACTTGATGATGAAACTCATTTGGGATGGAGAGGCTAATCTGACCTGACCCTCTACACTTTCATAATCCCCAAGCACAAGCCCTAATAATATTTCTTTCATAATTCCCCTTGTAAATCCATGTCTATCTTTTCTCCTTTTAATTCTTAATAAGTTCTAACTGGCTGAACACCTGCTTTAGCTGGGAAGAGGCAGGAGTTTTTGTGAGTGATGAGATGAAAAGTGCTGAGCTGGAATAGCCAGCCGATGAAGGACTGTTAGTACTATAGGCAAAAAAACCACACTTTGTCCTGCTTCCGAGACTCTGCTGTGGTTTCACACTGAAACAGAGTCTCTGGAAAGGGCATTCAGTGGAAGGAGGAGTCCTTGTCAGCTGAACGCCTCATGACAACAGGGAGGGCCATAGTTCAGAAAAAGACATGTTTGATGCAATGGATTCCACAGGGCATTGCATGGGTGAGATGGAAGAACACAATTCAAGGGCTTAGGCTGGAGATCGCAGTGTGATGTAGAGATGACATTTTGGCTACATTTCTTTTTCTTCACAGCTGACTGCCCAATTCATGTTCTAATGACAGCGCTAACTCCGCAGGGAGCTGTGTGCTCCACGGACCAGCAGCCCACATGGAGTTGCGGAGAGGGCTAATATGGGAGGCAGAATACAGAAGTGAAGAGGCTCAGAAGACAGGTCAGGGTGGCTACCATATCAATACTCCTCTCAGATCATCACGACAGAAGGAGCAATCCTGCAGGCCTTACTTGGTGAAATTCTTATTAGAACTGGTCGAATATTAAAAAAAATGATTTGTTTCTATTTTGTATTTAAAGTGCTGAGTTCAGCTAACTTTTATCAATGGGACCCTATCATTTGTTATTCATGCATATTTACATAATCACCTGGCATGTGTCAAATTGATGGTGGATAGGGCTAAATGTTTCACAGCTTCTAGCTGCTATGAATGAATCCTCTGATCACTAGGACTGGTGGGAGGGTGGCATTTGCTTTTCCACTCTTGTGTGCTGTTCACTATTCATTTTTCCCTAGATAAAAAAGTTTCAGTCTTCCAATCAGCGATGAGAAACAATACCACATGACTTGCATTCCCTACCACATGCCCCAAATAATGCGCAGAGAACAGGTCTCCATAGGCTGCACCAGTTGTTCTGCAGACATTTGGGAAGAAAAAAAAGTGCTAAGTTGGTGACGAGTATCATTGACCATGTGACTTCAGTGAGTTTTGACTACCACGTCTTGTACTACTGAAACCAATGGGAGTTTTGCCATTAAATTTGATGGAAGCAGGATCAGGCCCTCCAGGAGTAAGGATTGCAAAACTGGGCCTGGTATCTATATCAGAGAGCAAGGGATATAGATGGGGAAAAGCAAAGGATGCAGAAAACGAAGAGAATGTAGGAACATGAACTCTCCTCTAAAACAATCTGTGGCAAAGTCTTCCTATGCTGCTTTGTGCTTTTAAGTGAATGAGGCTAATTAACTAATTGCTTAAATTATTAGGACTGTTTTTACCCTGGCATGAGAAGTTGGCATTGTCGCTAATTTCTTAAGACTCAGCGACAAACTCTTGCTTATCAGAAAATTAGTGAATCAAACTCATTGAAGAGAGAAAATGTGAACAGGAGAAGCAGTTGACATAAGAAGACTGGAGAAGGAGTGTGGGGGAAGGGATCTTTGTTACAGGGATAGCTAAGAGCAGGAGTAGTCAATAGCGGACCATGGGCCAAATCCGGACTGCCAGAAACTTTTGAACGGACCATGAAATCTTTTTATTTACTTATTACTATCATTATATGGCTTAACCAGGAGATCTTCAATGATCTAAAAATAAAAAATGAGTCCTATAAAAAGTGGAAACTAGGTCAAATTACAAAGAATGAATATAAACAAATAACACAAGTATGTAGGGACAAAATTAGAAAGGCCAAGGCACAAAACGAGACCAAACTAGCTAGAGACATAAAGGGTAACAAGAGAACATTCTCCAAATACATTAGAAGCAAGAGGAAGACCGAGCACAGGGTAGGACCGTTACTCAACGAAGGGGGGGAAACAATAACAGAAAATGTGGAAATGGCAGAGGTGCTTAATGACTTTTTGTTTTGGTTTTCACCAAGAAAGTTGTTGGTGATTGGACATCTAACATAGTGAATACCAGTGAAAATGAGGTAAGATCAGAAGACCTTGACAAAAAATAATTGACTACCCCTGGCCAAGAGCATCTCTGACTGAAGGATCTGCATTTGGTTTTTGCCACTGACCAAAGAGCGCTACCTGCAAGTATCCCGGTGCTGAAATCCCCCACTACCCAAATCTGCCCACAGGCTAAAACCAGAAGACCTCTGTTGGATGGATATCAGTGACTGATCAGTAACAAGAGCATTTCCTATTGGATCACCATTACCAGGCACATAAACAGTGTCCCCGACAATCCCACTCTGTACAATGCTGCCAATTGTGTATGTCAGATGCTTTCCTGGGATCCTATACAAAACATGTTGTGCAGGGCTCCATCCACCTATGACTGCCCCCTTCTTTGGATACCCACAAATGCTCACCCTCCCCAGACAACATCCTGCCTGGTAGCAGTCCTCCTAGGACTGTGATACCGCCTTGTGGCCCAGGAGCAGACTGAGCATCCATCTTGCTTCCCTGACCTGGGACAGAGGCTGATTTGGGAGCAAAGGTGAATATTGGAGAAGAAGGATTAAGTTTAAAGGTTAAGTCAATTTTCCGAGCTCAGATCTCTTGAACCAACATCAACAAAAGAAGGACCCTCTCAATGTAAAGAGTGCCAGCCCTCTTAGAAGGAGATATGTCCTGCATACCTAGACACAGCAAAGGCTGTGCACTCTGCATCAGACCATGAAAACAACCCATTTTCAAGCCTTGTTTCCTTGCTGTTGCCTTGGGGAGTGAAATAACTGCAAGCTCAATCCTGCGTGTGCGGCTTCCAGAACTAATTGGCGTTTGCTGTGTTACAAACACTCAGTCTTGCAGAGCTTGTGAAAGTGAACAAGAACCTAACTAACCAAAACACGATAGCCCTTATTATCGCCCTAGTGAGCTAAAGGAAGCACATGGTCAGGAACACAGGCCCAGACACTGACCTGGCTGTGACTATATTTATCACAGTGCGCCCATCAGAGACGCTCTGGATTCATGTGCAATATATACAACAATACAATAGAACTTGTCAGCCCAAACGGTCTCCCCTGAATGACAGCCTCAATTTGACCTCAAGAGTCAGAGCAAACAGATGAGCCTTGCACCGGGCCCTCTAGGCCAGTACAATTGTTTTTGTTTTGCTAGACCAAAAGGGGAAGTGAATTCCAGACCAAAAGGCTCTCTGTGAAGAATACATTGAGTGTTCAGTCCCGCACAGTAAAATACCTAGGCTTGTTAACAGAAGCGTCCCTGCTGGACTCAGTGGTATGGAGGGAGAGAGATGATCAGCCAGGAGCTGACAATGTGGGGATTTATGAATGAAGATCAGCACCTTGACTTGCAAATTGAAAATCAGATGTTATATGGCTCATGTGGCTAATAATGTTAAGCACACAATTATCTGTGTTCCACACACACACACGTCTCACGTCACTTGGGTCTGTCTTCCTGCAAGTGCCAATCTGTTTGGCATGACAAAGACAGACAAAATATGCCACCGTATCCATAGGCAGCCTTAAGCTTCCCCTTCCAGAGGGGAGCCAAAGCTAGTTCCCAAGTGGATATTCCAGTAGACTCCATTAGAGTCCGCCAACTGATGTCTGTTAGCCCTGGTCTACACTGGAAGGGGAGAGGGGGGATCAATCTAAGTTACGCAACTTCAGCTACGTGAATAGTGTAGCTGAAGTCGACATACTTAGATCTACTCACCGCGGTGTCTTCACTACGGTGAGTCGACTGCTGCCGCTCCCCCGTCGACTCCGCCTGTGCCTCTCGCTAAGCTGGAGTACAGGAGTCGACGGGAGAGTGCCCGGGGATCGATTTATCGCATCTAGATTAGACGCGATAAATCAATCCCCGCTGGATCGATCGCTGCCCGCCGATCCGGCCGGTAGTGAAGACATACCCTTCGTTTCTCCTGAAGGACCAGTACCCTCAGGAAAGCTCCTTGTACTGTGTACACATAGTAAGATAGCTGAGTTTTGGAAAAGAGCAGCAGGCCTATCAACTGTAACCAGATGGAATCCTGCTAAGACAGTGGTTCCTAACCGGGGTGCACGCACCCCCTGGGGGTGCGAGATGCCCTTTCTGGGGGTGTGAGACATGCCAGATTTTTTTAGAAGGTAAATCATCGAAAACAAAAATTTAGCACAGGCACGTAAGTACAACTACTTTGTTTCATCAAACCTATGTATTTATTAACATTATACATGTTTTAACGATTACTGCGTTAAATTTTAACGGCAAAATTAAAATAAATATATAATTCTCTCTTTCATTCTATAGTTATGATATATTTAGGTTTAAAGAACTGACCTACTTCAGCGATTTTTTATGAGGGGTGCGAGAACATATTTTTGAGAACCAAAGGGGTGCAGGCTGCAGTAAAGGTTAAGAACCACTGCGTTAAGGCTTCCTGCTCAACCAACACATGCCCAAAGTTTGGGCCTCATTGGTCTGTTCTGGGGCGTGACTGAGGGTAAAAGCTTTTATTTTGGAAGTACGGGTGTGCTCACTTCTGGAGCTGCGAACACTGAAATGGAGCATGCAGAGGATTAAATAAGATATAGTCCAGTGTCCCAGCCACCAGCTCGGTGGGCAGTCAGAGGAGACTTATGGCACACAATATATGGGCTTAGACAATTGGAGACTTGGGGGAGATTTAGACAACCCCCCCCCCCAAAATTAAGAAATTGCATTAATAAATAATGTAAGCACCAAGTTTGGAATAGAAGCTCATTTATTTCACTTTATTAAAAGTGGACAAATGTAGTCATGGCACAAAGCTACTCCTTAAAGGTATATTCAACAGCTATTATTTTATTAATTTTTAACTCTAGCTTCCCCCCAAAATAAAAATTGTTGTCTCCAAGCCTGCTGTAGTTCCCAAATACAAGTTGGTGTGATTCGTTAGTGGAACTACAAAGCTCCAATGTAATATATGGATCTATGGGCCAGACCCTTAGCTACAGTAAATAGACATAGCCCCATTAACCCCAATGGATCTGGCCCAATATATACCCTTGCAAAATTTCTGCTACACCATGCACCAAAACAGACCCTTGCCCACCCCCCAGCAGACTGTGGAGCAAGGCACAGCCTTCTTTGGGCCAAGGTTCTGCCCAGAACATTTGCCCCTCCTGCAATCTCAGAGGGAGTCTTTCCATTGACTTCATTGGGCTTTGGAGTGTGTCCTTAGAAATATGAGCTCTTGGGGGCAGGGACTGTATCTGACTATGTGTGTGCAGCACAAGGAGCCTTGATCTTAGCTGGGGCCTCTAGGCACTCCTGGAATAACCAATAAGTGCGTAAAGCACAGAACTGAGTGTCAGGAAACCTGGAGTCTAGTGCCAATGTGTGACTTTGGGCAAGCCATGTTACTTCTTTGTCCCAGAGTTTTCTGCGCTGCCCAATGGAAATAGCAATATCCCCGTTAGACAAAAGAACTTAGTTCAATGTTTGTGAAGTGCTTTGAGATTCTTTACTCCATCAGGACTGTTCTTATTGTTTCTGAAACTGGCGACCTAGCAAAGAAATTCTAGTCCAGATCTGATCTGCCCAGCCAAAAGGGCCGCAGCCAAGCCTACCCCGTCAATGCCATCCTTTGCCACAGCACTCAAAGCAAAAAAGAATGCACTGCCAGATATGCCACTGGGGCTGCCCACTGCCCTTGCACTCAATGCAAAAGCAAGGAAACTATATTACCAAGGCTGCTCCACCCTTTGCCCCATAGCAAAGAACCAGCACCCTACATCTAATATTGCCTGCTCTGCATGCATCTGGTGACCCTGCAGAGAAATAAGGACCACAATGGGGCTTTGAAGACCACTTGAGCAGAACCTTATCATCAGCAGCTGCAGACATTGTAACCCCACATGCTGCATGCCTCTGAAGGCACCAGGGGTAGAAACTGCAGCATCCTTTAAAATGGTGCAGCTTGCTCTCCTCCTGAGTGACAGCCAAACCCTCAGCTGGTGTAGAAAGGGGCCCACCTTCGCCCCCTGTTGTATGGCTATTGGCTCTAGCACACATGCTTACACACCTCCACAAGGGAGCCAGGATCTACTCCAACATCCATATGGTCAGAGCCGTCCTCTGCACCTGCAGTAAGGTGGCAGAGAGGCTGGAGAGGCATTGGTGTCACCTAGCAGAGAGGATGCCAGGAAGGTCTGTCACCGTTTCGGGCTAATGAGGACAGGGACTCTGCTATCGCCCACCCTGCAACAGGCACGTGCACGGCCACTCCATTTGGGAGTTGATTGTTATTTGTGTGCGTTTCCCGACAGTAACCCCACTGCAGGTGTCACGGTGAGGTGACGGTAGGGAGGGAAGATGCCTCGGATTCAATTTACCAAGTGCCACTCTCCAGCGCTGTTGCAAGTCGGAATCGATTTCCCAGAGCTGCCCTTTGCATATTTTAGCCAGAGGCAGATTTACATATATTTAAATACAATACAAATCCACCCAGTCACCGTCAGAAGAGGCCAAGAGCACCTCTCTTTTTCGTAGTGAATGTAATGCTCATGAAAGGTGCCAGAGCAGGAGCAGCGGAGAGGTCTGCTTATCCCCAGACCGGATACAGCCCAGGCAGGGGCAATGCATGCAGCCCCCACACTGCCCACCAGTGTGCCTGAACCTTGACCTGGCAGCTCCATGGGTTGTGTTAGGATTGTGCTCTAAGCAGGCACAATCCCGCAGGGAGCTGGGCGGTGAGGGTAGGGCAACCACACCATCCTTGGAAAGGGTGGAGTGTACACTCCCCACCACCTAAGATCAGTTCCATTAGCCAGTGCAGAGGAAGGCTCTGATCCTCCCCGCTCTGTGGAGGCTTGCACCGCTGTAAGCAGCATCTCGGAGCAGTCCTTGCATTCACAGTTGTGCAAGGATTACCCTTGCACGGTTTCCCCACACCCTTGTGCAGGGCTGGGAGTGCATTTTCTTCAGAGCACCAGGCAACACCGATGGTATTGCAGGAAAAGGATTTAATAGATCAGACTCCAGCCCAGTGCTGACTGAGAAAGCAGAACTTCAGCTCAAATCCAGGCACAACATGCCTCTAGAGCAGGGAAATCCCTTAGATATTGCAGAAGTTTCATGGGAATACCCTGCTGGGTAAAAAATAGGGCATTGGGAGATCTCTGTGCAGATACAGGAGAACAATGCAACACTTTCAAACACGCGCTTGACAAAAAGAAGCACCGTGTTACGTGATTAAATCCCCCAAGTACCTGCAGGAAGTGGGAAATACATTCTGCTCGTCAGAGGTGTAAAACGTATTCACCTGTTGAAGGAATTAATCCTTTTTCTGCGAACAGAGAGTGGCAGAGCTGGGCACGAGGAAATCCTGTCTGAAATGAATCCCTGATAAAGAGGAAACCAAGTTAAAAGGAGAGTGTTCCTGCCCGCCAAGGCTTTAGGTTTTTAAAAGGACTCCAGTGGAATTACTGTCTTAGCCAGCTATTGTGAGCCGGGATTTCAGAGAAACCACTACTCGCGGCAGCAGACCAAGACTAAAACGACCCGCATCTAGAAATTGAGGAGAGGGGAACAGAGGAAGAGAATGGAGGAGGTGGAAAAGAGAAAGAGAGACAGAGAGATGCAGAGGAGTAAAAGGGAGAGGGCAGGATATGTAGACAAGGAAAGCAATTGGGGGAAAAGAAGGGAATAGAAAGATTTAAAGACCACCCGATAGTTGGCAATTGCATCACAGAGAAGAGTAAGATTGATTTCTGGAGATTTATGGATGAACGCACAGACAGGAGATGAAAGGTGGCTATCAACCTGTCAAGGCTGTATCCCCACTTTGAACTTTAGGGTACAAGTGTGGGGGCCTGCATGAGGACTTCTAAGCTTAACTACCAGCTTAGTTCTGGTCCGCTGCCACCATTCCCTTCCCTGGGAAGCTTTGAGAAATTTTTCACCAATTCCCTGGTGAATACAGATCCAAATCCCTTGGATCTTAAAACAAGGAGAAATTGACCCTTCCCCCCTCCTTCCTTTCACCAACTCCTGGTGAATACAGATCCAAACCCCTTGGATCTTAAAACAAGGAGAAATTGACCCTTCCCCCCTCCTTCCTTTCACCAACTCCTGGTGAATACAGATCCAACTCCTTGGATCTTAAAACAAGGAGAAATTGACCCTTCCCCCCTCCTTCCTTTCACCAACTCCTGGTGAATACAGATCCAACTCCCTTGGATCTAAAAACAAGGAAAAATCAATCAGGTTCTTAAAAAGAAGGCTTTTAATTAAAGAAAAAGGTAAAAATCATCTCTGTAAAATCAGTATGGAAAATAGCTTTACAGGGTAATCAAACTAAAAGAGCTCAGAGGACCCCCCTCTAGCCCAGGCTCAAAGTATAGCAAACAAAGATAAACACTCTAGTAAAAGGTACATTTACAAGTTGAGAAAACAAAGTAAAACTAAGACGCCTTGCCTGGCTTTTTACTTACAAGTTTGAAATATGAGAGACTTGTTTAGAAAGATGGGGAGAACCTGGATTGATGTCTGGTCCCTCTCAGTCCCAAGAGTGAACAACCCCTTAAACAAAGAGCACACACAAAAGCCTTTCCCCCCCCAAGATTTGAAAGTATTTTGTCCCCTTATTGGTCCTTTGGGTCAGGTGTCAGCCAGGTTACCCGAGCTTCTTAACCCTTTACAGGTAAAAGGATTTTGGAGTCTCTGGCCAGGAGGGATTTTATAGTACTGTACACAGGAGAGCTGTTACCCTTCCCTTTATAGTTATGACACAACCCATCTATGAATAGCCCTAAACCCCGGCACTCTCGGACACGTGTCCAAAGAGCACACAACAGGCGGTACAACAGGAGGGCAAAAGGAACGCAGGCAGAGAACGGGCCCTGCCAGGTCTCCAGACACACAGAGGGGCAGCCCAGCCAATGGAGCGCAGCAAAGGGAAAGGAAAATGTGTGTGCATGGCTGTGATAAACCTGTGAGGATGGGGAGCTCCTTGGAGAACAGGTGGACACTTTGCTTCTCTCTAGCAGATCCCATTGCTAAAGATTACCCTCCCCCAAGCCCCCTTCCCCCAGCATGTCCTCCTGATTTCTCTTCCTATTGCTTTTCAGGCCCTGAATGCCATTTATTTTTGCTTGCTTGATTCACTCATTCATTGAATAAAGGCATCATCATTATTATTATTATCCTCGTCATCGTCCTCCTCATCACACATTATATTATTTGCATTGCAGAGCTGGAAGATTTCAGGTTGAGGCAGGAAATTTGTGCAAGTTGTTATTACTGCAATCAGATGAAGTGAGAATTGGATCTGCGAGGGGCTGCCAGAGTGCATCTCTCCCAGCGGGAGGTGGAGGCTCTGGCCAATCACGGGAGGCCGCGGCTACACTGTGCAGGGCCTCTCGTCAGTCTCAGACATGTCTTAGGCATCCCTCCCCCCTCCCCACTCAAAGCTCCCAGCAGAGAATGGGGAATGTGTAAATGGGGGGAGGCTTCAGAAAAGGCTTGGCGAGATTGCACATTTTCTGCCTTTCTGATGGTATTTATTAGGCAACGGAAAATAGCTATTTTACCATCTGCCTTGTAAAAAAAAAAAAAAAAACCAACAACCACCCTCATTAAATTAATGGAATGTGCAGCTGCTGTGTGCAGCGTTCTTCTTCCTGCCATTGCCCCCGGAGAATCCCTGCTCTTGGAATCACACCGACTGGAGCCGCTGACGGTAGCTGAGTCTAGCTGGGGGCTGCTGGCTCCGAAGCCAGGTCACACATACTTGGGGAGCTGGAACTAGAACGCTGGTCCACTCCAAGGCCACAGGCCTCTACTCCCACCCACTGAAGGAGAACTCTATTAGCTCTCTCTAACGGAAGGCCCCTGGTCTTCTCAGTAAGCCCAGTCACTTGATGGTAACATCTCTCCCTCACGGATACACACAAAGGGCCTGGTTCCCTCACAGGCTCCCGCTGCTTCATGCCACTCCAGCAACACGCCGCAGGTGTCAACTAATGCCAAGTGGCATTGCTCTCGCTTTAACTGACCAGCTCAGCGGGGTGTGCAATCTTTTTGCATCACCAGAACAGTACAAAGCAATCGCAGCCTGACGCTACGGCGGTTGTCATTCTTTGGGGGCAAGGACCGTCTCTCTGTTCTGTACTGGTACAGAACCTAGCACAGTGGGTTCCTGATTTGTAACGGGGGCTTCTAGGTGTTACAGCAATGCAAATTATAACAACAACAACATTACACATTGCACACTCCTCCCCCACAACACAATTGTCCAGTTCTTTCACGTGGGACTGGTTTCACTAGGCTAAAAGAAGTCTCTTCTTTGGAGCTAAGTCTGGTTTTAGTGTTTTTCACTTCACATCTGATCCTCTGAGGCGCTGAGCACTCTCAACCTCTCCCAGAAGCCAATGGGAGTTAAGGGTGCTCACCAGCACCTCACCTGACTTCATCCACAAAAGTGGCTGCGCCTCTCTCTGCGCCATGCACCCAGGAGCTTTCGTGAAGTCCAAGGTGGCATACGTTGTATATATCACTTTTGAAGGAATAATCAGCTGTGTGTGCAAAAGTGAGCATGAAAATTTGGAGGCTGGCTGAGAAATATGTTCCAAAACGTCCTTCACAGATGAGCCTTCCCTCTGCGTTCTGTGTCTGGGAGAGTTACCATTATTATTATTTGGCATATGCAAACCTTTCAGCCAAAGGATCTGAGCCATCTTCTCACTTGCCTCCTCAAGCCCAGGAAGATTTGGCTTATACCAATCCTAACTTCTGGAGAATTTTTTCATGGCACTGAGTAATGCACCCCTGCTGCCACCAGACCTATCAACTCAATCCTACTTGGCACCAACCACCTGCTTCAACACTGACTGGTTTAAAATCAGCTTTTCATTTTGACTGTCTGTGGAGTCTGAAAGGGGGGGAAAATATTTGACTATGAGGAATGGTTCCAGAAATCCCTGTATCTGAGGACACAGGGGAGCAGTTCCAAATTTTCTGCATCTCTGAAGGCTTCTAGGAGTTACTGATGCCACTAAGCGCTTTCCTAATACAAAATGACTTGATGTGACAAAATGGTGTGGCTCTTGACACAAGATGCACACCTGGATGTTAATACTTCCTGATTCTTATTTGGTTCCAGCAATTCATTCAGCACCAAGGACAGTGGCCAACTGGTTATTCTTCATCTGAACCAATAAATCCAGCTCAACATGATACCTCAGTGCTGATACAGCATATTGCTCATGTGCATCTCCTGGTGCTGTAAACCCTCTTGCTTCCTCAAAGATCTTCTGGGCATTTGGGTTCCTTCTTCAAGGCTGTGATCAATCCCTCGAGTCCTCCCCCAACACCTATATGTGAGGGTCTCTTGCTTCCTATAGGTAGATCCTTGACCAATATGGTCCTTTATGTGCCTTCCTGGGTTTGACGACTTGGGGGGAGGGTGGTCTTATCTGTATGGCTTCTGAACTGTAGATGGTTTTATGAACTTGTATCATGAAATTACTGTGTTGTGGAAAGTCTGTATCTATGTGGACCCACTTTTAGTTAACAGGGTTGCGTCATGTCTCTGCCAGGCCAGACAGAATGGTGAGTCATCAGCACTCAATGATGGTCTATTCAAAATTAAACACCTTTGGACAATGGTTTTGCTCTAGCTGGGAGAAAACACTTCCTCCTCTGGTCTGAAGGGAGAGGGGGTTGGAGGTAATGGAACATCATCGGGCGGGGGGGAGAGGGGAGGAGGAGACAAAAGAAGCCGGTGACCCCAGCAGCAGTCTATAAAGGGAGGAACTAAATGTAGGGGGGAAGCCATTTTGCACCAGAAAAGAGGAGGGAAGCTGCTGCAGGGACAGGCTAGGCAAGGGGGTGGAGGATTCTGCTTGCCTGATGGAACACAGAGGATCTCCCAAAGGAAGGGTGAGCTAGTGATAGGCTTTGCATTTAGCATGTTTGATTGTTTTCTATGATCTGTGCTCTTCTGTGCTTTATGTGATTAAATACAGAGGAGCATAAAGATGTTAGCCTGGCAACATGGGTGTGTTTGGACTGCTTCACAACTGCTGCGTGCCCCTAAGGGAGTTACACTGTCAACCAGAAACTTCCCTCCTTAGGGGTGGAGTTCTGGGAGAGGGGGGTGTTTAAGTACCGGGGTGTGTGAAGGGTCAGCACTGTGCCCAGAGGGGCTAAGTGGCTGGAGGTGGGTTCTGACACTTCGCGAGGGGTGGGAGGCCAGAAAGGGGAGCTTGCTAGGATCTGAGACCCTGAGAGACATCGTTAAGCCAACTTAAGCCCCCCCTATAGACACTGCTAGGTTGACGGAAGAGGTGATGGATTTATTACAGTGATGGGAAACCCCCTTCCCTTGCTGTAGTAAGTATCTGCACTACAGCGGCACAGCTGCAGCTGTGTCACTGTGGTGTTTGTAGCACAAACATGCCCCGAGGAGCCTCCTGCTTCTAAACCTACTGCAACATCCGTGAGGGAACCTGGGAAAACCTGTTTGGAAGATCTAGCCCCGAGACAGTGAACAGACACCATCTTGGTAGGCTTGGCCTGTTGGAGAGACGCTGCCTCAGAATCAGCAACAGAGAAAACTAAAAGGGAAATGGCCTCTTGTATTTCACTTTAGCAGAATGAAACGGTGCCAGTTATACGCCTGCAATGTGGTCCAATTACTTTGTGCCTAAATAAATCCTGACATAATAAACCCTAACACCGCCAAAGAAGCTATTACTATCCATCATAAAAATAATCCACATTGAAAAGCAGAGATAAACACCTCTCCCCAGCCGAATAACATGGCTCTAGAGGATCAGTTCCAGTCAAGGACCATAATTTCATGTTTACCCAATCGATGAAGGCAGCTCCAAAAGGAAACTCTCTAGTTCCAGGCAACTTGCTTGTTTCAGTTGTTTTTTTCTCCCTTTCCTTTATGTAGTTTCCTGAGACAACCATGATTGGGAAAGAGACAAAGAAAGACCCACCCTAAAAACCGGAGATCAAACTGAAAATTCAGTAGGACGCTCTCTCGTCTTGATTTACACCCGTGCGTCATTCCACCCTTAAATGGCATGAGCGAAGGTCAGAGTGGCAACCTGGCTCTTTCACCGCAACTCCGCATTCCCTGGGCTGTTGCGTGTTAATAGCAGAACTTCATTGCAACTTTCCTGTCATTGGTAACATAAGCTTTTTTGACAGTTGTGTGTAGGTTTTGTAACTGCCTGGGGCGGCTGCAGGCACCAGCAAAGGAAGCAGGTGCCTGGGTTGGCCAATAGAAAGGGGCGGCACGTCCGGGTGTTTGGCGGCACTTCGGCGGCAGCTCAAGCGCTCCGCTTTAGCCTTCGGCGGCAATTCGGCAGCGGGTCCTTCACTCCATTTCTTCCTCGGCGGCACTTCAGCGGCAGCTCAATCGGGGTTTTTCTTTTCTTTTTTTCTTCGCTGCTTGGGGTGGCAAAAAAGCTGGAGCCGGCCCTGGTAACTGCATATATATGTACAAGCATGTGTGTATGTAATACACAGGCACACATGTGTGTGTCCATCCATGTGTATAGGTTTCTAGTAGAGCTGATCAACATTTTTTGTTGAAAAGACCAAAAATGGCTTTTCAGGGAGAAAACAAAACCTGGAATTTTTCTAAAAATGTTCAGGTGTTTTGGTAAAAAAGTTCAGTTGGTGGATTTTGAAAAACTAAACATTGCTTCCCACACTGAAAATCCAAAAAATGTAAGGGGAAATTTAGAAGTGTCTCACTCACATGCTCGCATAAATAAATTAATAAATGCTTTTTAAAATGTCATCTTTTAACCAGCTCTTGTTTCTTGTATGCAAGTACATGGCAAATACAAATGTAAGTATGTATTTGTGTGTGTGCCCACACATGTGCATTTTGGCTGTTGTGTGTGCAGAAGGACATGTTTCATGGCCCGGCATGCAGATGCATGTTGGCAACTGTATGACTGTTTTTCATGTCTGCATTTGAATATATCGCATGTTCATATGTTTTATATGCATATCATTACTGGTTTCAGAGTAGCAGCTGTGTTAGTCTGTATCCTCAAAAATAACAGGAGTACTTGTGGCACCTTAGAGACTAACAAATTTATTAGAGCATAAGCTTTCGTGGGCTACAACCCACTTCTTCGGATGCATATCATTACTGTGCACATATATGATAGTGACTATGCATTATATATATTGTAGCTGTGTGTGTACACATATGTATGTATTGTCAATTATGGATGCGGGTGCATGTTGTACATGTACCTAATGTTTTCAGAGGCAGTTGGATGTGGACACACTCAGTCTGTGTGTGCATGCGCACATGGGCCTGGCTCTGTGTGAATGAGTCAGTGCTCGGTGATTGTATGTATGAGTAGGTATTGTGAACACAGGAGTGTGTTTTCACATATGTTTGAGCATATGGCAGCTAGCTGAGGGAGTGAAAGGCAAGGCACATCTCACAGATTTCAGGTGACTTGCTAGCTCTGGGAGGATTGGTGGAGTAGAGGTCTTATGTAGTAACTAGAATTCTCTGACGCCTTCTCCAGTAATCAGGTCATAGTCATCGGCTGCCTCTGTTCAGAAGAATGTTTCCACTTAGTGCTCCAGAGGCATTAGCCAAGGATGAGCTCCAGTGATTAGTCAGTTTATAAACTTTGCATACATCATCTCGGAGCTTCTTAACCTTCTGTGGGCTCTGTCCAGTCAGGCAGGATCCTGTGTCCACCCCCTTTCATCTGAAGAGGCAGTAAACTAAAGGCCTCCTTCTTCACATCCCCCTGTAGGCTGAGACACGATAGCGGTGATGAAACGTGGAGCTAACAGTGATGACCCCGATGACCCCGCTGCTGGGCCTACAAATAAATAATGGAAGGGCTAAGGAGCTATTTCCTTTCATTACCGTGCTCCGATTAAGCTTCCTTTCCCGTGGAGATAGCTTATGTGCGTAGGGGCCTATATGCGTAGGGATGTGTGTGATTCTCCACAGATTTGGCAACGCTAACAAATGTGAGTGCCTGCCGATGATTAAAGGAAACTTTCCCTTTTAAATTGCTTTGATTGGGGTTGATGGCTTTGTGAAGTCGGACACTCAGCTCTAATGATCTGTGAAAGTCTCCCTGCTGTGACCGCCGCTTCCTGGCTGCAGTGAGAAAAATTCCACAGAGAGACCCAGATCAGAGAGAGAAGCACGTCATTTGCAATGAGACCTCACATGCTCAGGAGTTTGTCTGTCTGAAAGACGAAGCCCTTGGTCTGTAATAGGAATGGGGGAAAAGATCATTTTCTGCTGGCTTTTGTCTCTCTGCTGAGGGGATGAAAGGAATCAAGCTTGCTTCTTCAGCTGGTTGGCTTGGTTACTGGGAGGATCAAAGGGACTAAGTGATGGCAGACAGTCTGCAACAGTTGCAGACTTCATAGATGGCATCTGTCTATCCTCCAGGTACATCCCTCCTGATGCTTGTGACATGTCCTCTCCTAGCACTCTTTTCAAATGCAGGGATTATTTGTTTATTATTTGTTACTGCAATACCATGGCCCTTTGCAATGCAGACATGATACATGTAGTTACATTGCAGTAGCTCCCATAAACTACATTCAGGATTGAACGAGGCACTGTGCACACTCATGTGAAGACACGGTCCTTGCCCAGAGCAGTCTACAGCTGGAGCAGAGATGAAAATACTAGCATAGCAGCGGGAGCAGAGTTGGATCAGATCTGAGCACTAAGAGACAAACAGGTAAAGGACTGATTTGGAGACCATTCATTCACATGGAGAAAGAGACAACGAGACACGTATTGAAACAAACAAAATCATTACAACACATGTATGCATGGTAGCTGTTCCCCATCAAATATCTGCAGAGCCACCATGCTGTCCTCCTCTCAGATCCCTCCTCAGCTCTGCCATGATGCCTCCAAACAACTCACTGATGGTAGGCGGCTGGTTTGCTGTGACCACTGCTTATCATGCTGATCACAACTGTCTTATCGGTGCCTTGTGCCCCCTCATCTCTTGTTATAGCTCGTCTTATATTGTAAGCTTTTCAGGGTTGTATCAGAAAGCTGTACTCACCCCTGGACAGCGCTGCCTCCTGGTGGCTCTGGGGATTAGCCCTCTCCCAGGCTGATGCCCCTTCTGGCAGTGGCACTCCATCTTTTCCTCTCTCTCTATGCCTCCCCCCCCCCATTGCAGGAACTGCAGCCTCCTCTTCATGACTCTGCCCTCTGGCAGGGTCACTATGCGGTTTCCCCCTCTGGGGGTGTCAAAGTCCTTCCACATGAATAGTCTCAGGCAGTCTTCCAGGGGTGGCTCTATGGTTTTTGCCGCCCCAAGCACGTCAGTCAGGCGGCTTTCGGCGGCACGCCTGCGTGCGGTCCGCTGGCCATACAGATTCAGCGGCATGCCTGCGGGAGGTCCGCCGGTGCCGCGCCATCGGCGTCCCCGCCGCTGAATTACCGCCGAAGCCGCGGGACCTGCGGACCTCCTGCAGGCATGCCGCCGAAGGCAGCCTGACGGCTGCCCTCACAGCAACTGGCAGGCCATCCCCCATGGCTTGCCGCCCCAGGCACGCGCTTGCTGCGCTGGTGCCTGGAGCCACCGCTGCAGTCTTCTCTGTCACTGCCTTAATGGTACCACTTCCCCAGTGGGTGGTAGGGGAACCCAGGCCTGCCCATTACTCCGGGTTCTAGTCCAGGCACCTTATACCTGGCAACTGAGGGCTGTTTTCCCTCAGACCCTGTTGCTCCTTCCTGGACTCCTTCTGGTTCCTCCCACTCTCTGGTTGTACCAGCTCAGACTCCCTCCTGCCAGGGAGTAACTACAAATTATAAACTCTGTAGCCTCATACACATCTCCCAGGGAGTAACTGCAGACTACTTCCCTGCAGCCCCCTTCTGTTGCCAGCTTCCTGGCTTTATAAACCTGGCCCAGCTCCTCCCACAGCCAGGGCCGACAAGAGGGGGGGGGGGGGGAGCCAGTACAAATTACCGGGGCTCGGCGGTCCGGAAGGGGGTCTGGGGCCCGGCTCCCCCCCCTCTCGTCAGCCCTGTTTAGCCAGTCTGCCCTTGCTGGGGGGCCAGAAAAATTTTTTCACCTTGCTCTCGGCGGCCCTGCCCACAGCTGTACTTCATCAGCCAATTAGACCATAGCCCCCCCGGCTGTCCTCTAAGTGTAGCCTATAGGTTAAGTGGACTAATTTCCCCCTTCAGGCCTTGTTTGGGGTGGACACCCCATCACTGGGGCAAGGATCACCACTTTGTTATCTGATTGTATAACAGCTAGCACAATGGGGCCGGGGCCTCTAAGTGCTACGGCAAAACAAATAGATAATAGTAGGATCTGGATGCCCCGTCTCTCAGAATAGACACTGTACACCTTCCAAGTCACATGATGTTATTGATATACACTTCTTCATCACTGTTGCTGATAGTCTGTTCTTACTGGCAGGGCTACAGAAACACCCACCTTCTGGTATGAATGGGACTCAAATGGAAGCAGCTACATTTATTGACTCCTTTATTCACCACCTTCTCCCTGTCATTACGTTTCCAACAATGCCTGAATTCAAAGCAAATGTGAAACATACACCGACAGTTCAATCCCTCCCCTCAGGCCAATTACCTTTTCTGGGCTCCTGTTTGTGAGGTCTGAGATTTGCCTCAGCAGCGGAAGAGTGAAAGATCCATTGGGGGTCTAAAATGGGATGACCAAGCAGCATTGGCACAAAACTCTGGACAGTGGGCCTGAGGAATCCTATGGAGAATGACCCTCAATATGACATTGTTGGCTCTTAATTCTTAAGCCTGCTTTGGAAGGATTTCAGCAGATCCTATTTAATCACTGCAGTCCCTTCATCTCCTCTGTCTCTGTGGTGTGTAGTGTTATGAATTTTCCTCAGCCCTCTCATCAGCTAGTGTACGGCACCCACCCAAGTATCTCCTTCTAAGAACTGGAATGCTCTCACAGGTTCTTTTCCTCTACGGTGCCCAATAAGCAATAGAACATGGGTGCTTGCTCCCTCTGTTTCAAACCAGCAGCCGCACAGACACAGAGAGAGACACATGAATCCACAGAAAGCGCTCGCTCTGCTGTTTAACTACAGCAGTGGGCTGAAGAGATGCACTTTCAGTTCTCAGTGCTTTTAACTCACAATGCCTGGAGTGCTTGTTTACTAACGAGTAGCTCAAATATCATTTGCTTAATTTTCACCCTATGTACACAAGGGGACTCTATTTCTTCTTAACAAAGGGCACAGCTTCCTGCAGCCATTGGGTTTCACTATGCATAGCATTAAATATTTAAGCGCTTGTCAAAATGGTATAACAATTTTTGTAGTTTTGTTCCATTAGCTGTGTTTCCAAAAGCCACCACTGGAACTAGCGAACATTTATTTCTGTTGAATCCAGCTTAGAAGTTATGATCTGAGAAGCTGTGAGATAGGACAGTAAGTTCTGCTGCGGTGTCTATTTTTCCCTGTTACTGCTTGGGTGAGACACTGCTGGCTTTGAAATATTGTTTTTATTCCTCACTTAGAAAAAATAAAATAAGAGGATTGATTCTGCTGTCTGCTTGATTCTCTATTGCCTGCTAAAGAAGTTACACAGGGAAGCCAAATAACTGATTTTTATGTAAGTTTGGGGTTTGTCATTTTAGATGTCTCACTTAATTTGTGTTAGTCAGTTGCTAGATCCATTCTTTCTCTCCTGATTTGCCCTGAAGTGTGAAATGAGGTATTGTCCTAAAGTCATTTTCATGTCAGCTGGGAATGTGTATATGGCATTACATTATTTTTAATACTATAACATAAGACAACAAACACTAAAGAAAGCAAGGAATGAATATATTTGTTCACATTACAAGATGGGACAATGTGAATAAGCGGTTAGATCAGGGGAATGGAGATTGGAACTCCTGGATTCCTATGTTTATTATTAATACTACAGCACTCCCAAGCAATATCGGGAGCCCGCTGCGCTAGGTGCTGTACAAATACATAGAAAGAGACAGTCCCTGCCCTAAAGAATTTACAATCTAAATAGGCAACTTAAACAAGGAGGGATGAGGAACGGAGGAGGTAAGTGACTTCCCCTAGGTCACACAGCAGGTCAGGGGCAGAGCGGAACCCAGATCTCCTGAGTGCCAGTCCAGTGCCCTAGCCCGGGACCATGCTGCCTCGCTACAGCAGGCTGACGTGTCACTATGGGTACGTCACCACTGCAGTAAAACACCCGTGCCTGGCCCATGTCAGCTGACTCGGGGTCACAGGGTCAGGCTGCAGGGCTATAAAATTGGAGTGTAGATATCCAGGCTCCATCCCAAGCCCCAACATCTACACCACTGCTTGATAGCTCCGCAGCCCAAACCCCATGACCCTCAGTCAGCTGACATGGGCCAGCCGCGGGTGTTTTATTGCAGTATAGATATACCATCCTGAGGTCACTACGGGTAAGAACCAAGGGGAGCTTTTCAAAGGCACCAATAGCAATAGGGGGCTTAACTCCCATTCACTGCCACTCTTCCAGTTCATTCTTTGCTATGCTTATCTTAAATCTATGTGACATGCCTGGATAATGCAGTGACTGGAGACCTAAAAATACCAAAGACAGATAAACCTCAGGAAAGTCACTTTCCCATCCCGTGCCTCAATTTACCTGCTCTGTAAAGCAGAGACCATGCTGCTTATCCAGAGGCTTGGAAGGATTAGATTTGTATTGTCAAATGTCCGTAAATGCTGATTTCACCACACACGCACACAAATGTCCATCAATAATCATCGAAATTTGAAGCTAGGCAAAGTAAGAAACATGCTGCTTGAGAACTTACTACCATGTGATTTAAGGATATTTACTTGGCGTAGTTTGACATGTGATGTTGACAATTTGTGTTTCAACAGGTATAAGGCTTTAACTTTTTGAATCTCAAGGTCTGCTGTAATTAAAGGATTATTGCAGGACACCCACTATTGTCTGACCACCCCCATCATTTCCTGCAACGGTGACAATTTAAATGGATAAAAATAAAAACTGCTTAAACCCCAGGATTTTGCACAACTGTGAAAACTAATACAAGCATTAAAAATAAACCAATATTAAATGATAAAAAACGAAAAATAAAACTCTGCCAAGCCTGCTTATCCACAATGCAGGGGTATTAGGAGGTGTAATTATATTGTTTTTAAAAAGTGCTCGGAGATGCTCAGACAAAAGGGTCTATGAGCTTGATCCTGCAGTCCTGATCCACTGGAATCCAGGAGACCTTGTTATCTGTATTCATGAAAAACTCCCACTAGCTCTCAGGTGACAAGAGATCTAGACGGATTCCGCCACCTGATGAAATTAACAGCTGGTCTGAATGGAATACAAAGGTCTTTTCCTGGGCCTCACATAGAACCATTTATTGGTCTAACTTAGGGGAAAGAGGAACATTAAAAGAGCAATTTATTTTCCCAGGAACTTTCAGAATTCTCAGTTCTCTCCCTTTCTCACTCCTTATTTCAATATATCTGTGTGAGAATAAAAAAGTGTTTCATCCTCCCAGCCCCCTTGTCTTTGCTTTGATCCTCCGGCAAAGTTGTAATCCCCTGTTTGTGACATCACAGTCAGTTGCTATGGGAATGTCACAAACTCAGCATTATGACTTCACAGCTGGATTATCTAGGAGAAGATGGAGTGCAAGGGAGACAGCACTTGTTTAAACAAAACGTCTTGGGTAATTAGCAAAACTGGCAAGGAAAATTGTGATAAAAACACAAGATAGGAGCATAAATCCATTTTATAAGTATGATCCATTTGAAAGTGATCCCGAGTGAGAAAGAACTCTTTAATGGCTCTTGCATTCTTAAGTAAACTGAAAAAGTCAGGGAATACAAGTATGAAATTATAGTGATTTGTTTTATTGAGCTTTTCACTGGATAATTAAGGAGAGGATTATAAATTGGAACATTAAAGGGCATTGGAACGCTCAGCCCTGGTCTCCATTTTAGTGATTCCACTTTTGGATCGGCAACTGATTGCACCTAATTTGTGTGTGCAAACAAGAGGTTTCCATGTGCATGTCTGATGCACACCTACGCTTGTGGATGCTAGCTGGTGCACACATGAAGCGAGGTGCACCAAGCCAGGTGCGCAGGGGCTGAAAATGTGCCCCTGGGTGTACACAGACAACAAGAATGGTAACCAGTGGAAGGTGAAATCTGGTGGCGGTGGTGATTAAGGGTGGTTAGAACCTGACATCACAACATCTGATGACATACAAACTGTCTCGCTGCTTTTTGTCACTGGCATTTCATCATGCCACATTTAATTAAAGAGGTTGCATGTTGCATGTGCTCATGAGTGGGTTGGATGGAGAAAACTAAAACCAGCTCTGGCTGTCTAAGGGTACATCTACGCTGAAATAAATCACCCTGCAACAGAGAGTCTCAGACCCTACATCAACTGACTTGGGCTCACGGGTCTTGCGCTATAGGGCTAAAAATAGCAGTGTAGATGTTCAGGCTCAGGCTGAAGCCCAGGCTCTGGGACCCGCCCACCTCACCAGGTTTCACAGCCCGGGCTCCAGCCCAAGCAGGAATGTTTACACAGTTATTTTTACCCTCTGAGACTCGCGGCTGCAGTGTGGACGTACCCTTAAAGTATGAGGGGGGAAAGTGCTGTGAGGAGAACATGTCATGGATGAAATACCTGGTGATGGACCATCACTGCCCTGTGGCTACTATAGAGGAGAACAGTGGGAGAGAACTGAAGAGCAGATCAAACCCAGAGGCGGTAGACATGCCCCCTCTCTAGCGGGGAACAATGAAAGTATTGCTCATTATTCCAGCTCTAATTCCCCCTTCTCACGCTCTCAGAAATTATGCACATGCATATCCATAAACAGTAAAGAAACATCCACATAGACAGTCACCCCCCTGCATATTGAAGACATTAATAAATAATGTATTTCAGAACTTTATTACCAGTGAGGAGATTACTTTATGTAGTTGCTGGGTGGAAAGCCCCATCCCCAAAGAAAAAAAAATCTCCTCTGTACACAGCCAACATGCTCTCCTTCCAAATCACACTAAAACGAAACATGGTAGAATGAGCCACACATGTAAACCGAGATGCAATTGGAAGGAGACAGGTCAGGGAAAGGAGTAAACAAAAAGAGGTCTGCAACTAGAGTCCTTGATTTCAAAAGGGCAGACTTAAAAAAATTATGGGACTTACTTAGAGAAGTGGACTGGTCTGAAGAACTCAAGGATCTGAATGTGGAGGAGGCTTAGAATTACTATAAGTCAAAGTTGCAGAAGCTAGCTGAAGCCATCATCCCAAGCAATGGAAAAAATGTGTGGGGAAGGGTTGCAGACCAAGCTGGATGAGCAAGCATCTCAAACGGGTGATTAAGAGAAAGCAGAAAGCCTACAAGGAATGGAAAAGGAGAGGGATCAGTAAGGAGAGCTACCTCTTGGAGGTCAGAAAGTGGAGGGATAAAGTAAGAACTGCCAAAAGCCAAGCAGAGTTGGACCTTACAAAGGGAATTAAAACCAATTGCAAAAGGCTCTATAGCAGGGATTCCCAAACTTGGTTCGCGACTTGTTCAGGGTAAGCCCCTGGTGGGCCGCGAGACGCTTTGTTTACCTAAGCGTCCACAGGTACGGCCGCTCGCAGCTCCCAGTGGCCACAGTTCGCCGTTCCCGGCCAATGGGAGCTGAGAGAAGCGGCGCGGGCCTGGCCACCGCTTCCTGCAGCTCCCATTGGCCGGGAATGGCAAACCGCGGCCACTGTGAGCTGCGAGCGGCCGTACCTGTGGACGCTCAGGTAAACAAAGCATCTCGCGGTCCGCCAGAGGCTTTCCCTGAACAAGCTGCGAACCAAGTTTGGGAACCCCTGTTCTATAGTCATATAAATCAAAGGAAAACAAGGAAAGAAGAAGCATTCAGGATGAGATGGAGATTAAAGTTAATTTGGGCATGGCCCAACACCTAAACAAATACCTCAGGAGAGGTATTTCCAGCAGCGATACGGAAGTGTTGGCACCATTATACAAGACACCGATGAGACCTCATCTGGAATACTGTGTGCAATTCTGATCTCCCAGGTTTAAGAAAGATGAATTCAAACTGGATGAGGTGCAGGGAAGGGGTACTAGGAGGATCTGAGGAATGGAAAACCTGCCTTATGAGAGGAGACTCACAGAGCTTGGCTTGTTTAGCCTAACCAAATGAAGGCTGAGGGGAGGTATGATTGTTCTCTGTAAATACATTAGAGGGATAAATACCAGGGAAAGAGAGGAGTTATTTAAGCTAAGTGCTAATGTTGACACAAGAACAAATGGCTATAAACTGTTTAGGCTTGAAATGAGACGAAGGTTTCTAACCATCAGAGGGGTGAAGTTCTGGAACTGCCTTTCAAGGGGAGCAGTGGGGGCAAAAAAACCCCTAACTGGCGTAAAGGCTGAGCTTGATAAACGTATGGAGGGGAGGGGATGATGGGACTGCCTATGATTTGTGGCCCATTAGCAACTGCCAGTAGCAAAAATCCCCAACAGCCAGAGATGGGACACTAGATGAGGAGGGCTCTGAGTTACCACAGAGAATTCTTTTCTAGGTTTCCGGTTGGTGGGTCCTGCCCACCTGCTCAAATGATCACCATATTTGGGATTGGGAAGGAATTTCCCCCTGGGTCAGATTGGCAGAGACCCTGGGAGTTTATTGCCTTCCTCTGCAGCCTGGGGCAGGGGTCACTTGCAGGTTTAAAGTACAGTAAATGGCGGATTCTTGGTCTTTAAATCATGATTTGAGGAGTTTAGTAATTTAGACCAGGGTGAGGGGTCTATTACAGGAGTGAGTTGGAGAGGTACTGTGGCCTGCGATGTGCAGGAGGTCAGACTAGAAGATCACAATGGTCCCTTCTGGCTTTAAAGTCTATGAGTGTCACAGCAAAGTTTAGCCCACTTTCAGCTTAACCCATTTCCTTTCAAGTTCTGCCAACTGCCCCACTCACTAAAACAAAGAGCCTGTTTTGCTGCTCACCATCATGAATTCTTCATGCACCTGTGTGTATCTATGGGGCTGTGTTTGAGTTGATCTCAAGCAGCAAAATCCACAGCTGGATTTCAAACCCCCAACGTTTTCCCAAATTAATCTATAGATTTGGTTCAGAGCCATCTATTACACGTTACGCACACTCACAGCCTCCTCCACCAATTCTCAAACATGGATATCTTAATAGGTTGTTCAAATCCCACATTCGGATGCTGAAATTCAGCACTCACGGAAGAACACTTTACTTATCTGGGTGTTGATTTGGGTTTCTATATGTGGGATTTACATGTCCTACTAAGCAGCCCAAGTTTGAAAATTGGGCCGACTGGTGGAATCCACGTAGAGTACATGCAGATATAGGGAACTCTGTTTATAGAAAGGCCAGGAACGTTTCAATGCATTTCAGTGACCAGATCACAATTCCAGTCAGCGATAGTAATCTACAGTTGAGAGTGATACTGCTCAGTGAAAATTACTTTCAGAGATGGAATTCCACTGTATGAGTGTTCACACAGACAGACCAACAGAGAAGCCTAAAGGAAACAAACTAAAGCATTACGTATTACCTACAAACCATTTGTCCGAGAGATTAAAAAACAAACACACACAAAACCAGGTAAAAGTTTGTCTAACAGAAACCTGATTCTCTTTGACATTTCAATTAGCAGTTCTGACCATCTTCAGGGAATAAAGCAGCTTGAAGCTGTCAGTTCAATCTGGGGCCCACCTAGCTGATTAGAGAAGGGAAAGTAAAGAGTCCTGGTCAGTACAGAAATACGTTTGTTTGTTTTAAGCAAACTGGTATGACTGTATTATAAGGAAGGGAAAGTAAAGAGTCCTGGTCAGTACAGAAATACGTTTGTTTGTTTTAAGCAAACTGGTATGACTGTATTATAAGGCTGACACCATCCTCAGCTTGAGATATTTGCTGACGTGCCAGTTTGCCTTATGTTACCTATCTCCAAGAGATGAGGCAGATCATAGGCATCATCCAAATATCATTGTAGGGGTTTCTTGCAGGAGTTAATGGCCAAAAACATTCAAAGCTAGAACCTTAAAGCTGGACACCTAAATCCAGATTTGGGTACCTACAGGAAAGTGGCGTGGTTGTGAAAGGTAGCTGCAGCTCCCAGTTGAAGCTGAATGCTCAGCTTTTCTGAAGAAATAGGATGCTTTTATTTAGGTGCCTCCATGTGAATCTAAGCTGTGATTTTAAAGGGCCTGGAGAGTCTGCGTGAGTTTTAATGCATCTAACTCATTTAGGTCCCTTTTGAAAATGCCAGCTTTAGGCACCTGTGTTTGAAAATGTAGTTCAATGAGAGCGGCATGCATAGCTCTGTCCATTTAACCTTTACCAGAAACTGTAAGTGGTTTCTAGGTCAGAGGGGGCAGCAATTTTAGATGGGATGTTCCATTTGACCTCAGGAAGGTGGAAATGGCAGGGAATGTGCATTGTTTGATAATGATGCTGCAGGGAGTAAAGGTAAAGCAGTATCAGGCTTTGGTCTAGAATGGAATTTTCAGAAATGGTCAGCCTTGGTCTACCTCAGGTCCTCCTAGATAAGCACAATGGTCCCTCCTGGTCTTACAATCTATGAAATTCTGCCTCTATTGTCATCAATGGGAGTTTTACTATAAATTCAATTAGAGCAGATTAGGCCAATATTGAACGCTTGTGAAAATTTTGCCATTAGTTTATATTGTCATTCAGAAATGACAGATACATAAGAACAGCCATATTGGGTCAGACCAATGGTCCATCTAGCCCAGTATCCTGTCTTCCAACAATGGCCAATGCCAGGTGCTTCAGAGGGAATGAACTGAACAGGCAATCAAATGACTCATCCCCTGTCATCCACTCCCAGCTTCTGGCAAACAGAGAACAGGGACATGGTGTTGCATCCCTGCCCATCCTGGCTAACAGCCATTGATGGACCTATCCTCCATGAACTTATCTACTTCTTTTTTGAACCCTGTTTAGTTTTTTTCCAGGGGATGTTGTGAAGGCCAAGACTTCCACAGGTTGACTGTGCGTTGTGTGAAGAAGTACTTCCATTTGTTTGCTTTAAATCTTCTGCCTGTTAATATCATTGGGTGACCCCTAGTTCTTGTGTTCTGTGAAGGAGTAAATATCACTTCCTTATTCATTTTCTCTACCTCCGTCAAGATTTTATAGACCTTTATCATATCCCCCTTTAGTTCTCTCTTTTCCAAGCTGAAAAGTCCTAGTCTTTTTAATCTCTCCTCATACAGAAGTTGTTCCATACCCATAATCATTTTAGTTGCCCTTCTCTGTACCTTTTCCAATGCCAATATATTTTTTTGAGATGGGGTGTCCAGATCTGCACACAGTATTCAAGATGTGGGCATACAATGGATTTATATAGAGGCATTATTATATTTTCTGTCTTGTTGTCTATCCCTTTCCTAACATTGTGTTAGCTTTTTTGACTACTGCTGCACATTGAGCAGATGTTTTCAGAGAACTATCCACAATGACTCCAAGATCTCTTTCTTGAGTGGTAACAGCTAATTTAGACCCCATCATTTTGTACGTATAGTTGGGATTATGTTTTCCAATGTGCATTACTTTGCATTTATCAATATACAGAAGAAAGAGCAGCTATGTTCCCATTGGAGCAGTACTGGTCAAAGTGCTTCCCAGGTATTTTCAATGGTCCATTGTCTTTCCCATGAAGAGTGACCAGGTTTGCTTACATGTTGTATAAGCCAGTTTTAGAGATTCTCTTCAGCGTTTGTTCATGCTGCTATGAACAGCCTCTTTTTGTTGTTGTTGCACCTAGCAGGCTTTGTTCCTCAGAGAGGAGGAACGTAGGGTTGGACAACACATAACAGTTTGTACCTGAAGCTGCATCCTTCCTTTCACACCCAGTGGTTGTGAGTATGTGGCAGTCTCTCAGTAACTTTCCAACATCCTGTAGCTGTGGACAGATTTATGTACTGATCATGGTTGGAGCAGCTGATCGAAACAGTGGAGAGAAACAGGATTTTTAAGATTGACTTTTGGATGTTTTTTATCCTGATTTTGCCTTCTTTCTTTTTAAATTTGCGTCTACATTTGTATAAATTTGGCTCTCTTCCCTTCTGGTGATATTGTCTTTATTAGAGGCAACTAGTCTAATCCCATACAAATGTCAGGAGGATTCCTGAATCTTTCAACACCCGGGCTGCACTGGCAGTTTGCTGGGACTCAGAGGGCCGTACCCAATTTCCAAACAAATTTGCACGTTATTAAAAAAAAACTGCAATGGACCCATTTTCTCCTCCCCCATAAAGTGAAGTCACAGGACACGTTAGCACCTCAGAACTAGGATGATTGGAGCTGTAGAAGCATCCAAGATAGGCAGACAGACTGACCTATTCCTCATGGCACATTTTAGAACTCAATGGGCTGTGCTCATTTATCAGGCCCCGCTTTGACCAGCTCGTTGTTAGAAGGGCGAGACGATGCCTTTTTCCCTTTAGCATCGCGAACTCTTTCCCTGGCGAAAACGAAGCTGCGAAAGTCTGCAGTGTTGCATTGTTACCGCGAATTGTCGACTGATGATTTTGTGTCTCACGTATACACTGAGAAAGAGGAGCTAATATAATGCAATTTTCCATGTTTAGTGCATTATTACAGTGGCTGCCTCTGCTGATTAGTTCCTATTTTTCTTGCCATCTCTTCCTGCACAGCCCTTTTATTCTGGCCTGTTTATCTGCATAGCAAGCCACCTAACCATACGGCTGGCGTAGCCGCAAGCAGGCTCAGAACTATAAATTCTCTTCCCTTCGGAACTAAATTTTGCAAACCTCAATCTCACTGGTATCACTATTATTTGACTGTATCTGATTTAACAGGAACCAGCCATTATTTTTGTCAGACTTTCTGCCTCAAAAGATAGAGAAAACTAATCTGACTGGAGGATAATGATGGCCCTTGCACTAATGATCCTCGTCATATTTTCTTGTAATGAAGCCAGTGTTAAAACAGGGACTTTTTGTTTACCTGATTCTCTACGGAATTGCAAAACCCTGACCCTTCGGCACATGAGGCTCCCCGCCAGTAAACAATATTTTACTGATCTCCTTAGGGATTCATTTCACTGCCAAATAGCTCAGCACGCTTCCTCATTGTCTTAACTTATTACCCAAACAGCGAATAAACAGCCGGAGCAGAGTCAGTGGCTCTCCAGTAACATGACTTTAACTGATTCTTGCATTCAATATACCCCTATAAATCAGGAACGTACTCTCTCATTCATAATTATTATTAACTGAAAGGCTTCCAGGAAAGAAATTACCTATCTCATATATATGTTTCTAATCATCCTAAAATATGAGACTGCAACAAATATTTCTTGCTGTGCAGTTCTCTTAATACAGTGACAAGGTATTTTCCCCATCTCTAACATCTATGATTTCCATTTTAACTCCCATTTTCCTGCCTCTGAGTGAGCTATTTCACCAGCTAGAAATCATTCACAAAAGCACCACGCAAAATACGATAAACTCATGGCAAGCAGACCATCAAGCAGCAATTTATTTGTAGGGGTTATGGGGAACTGAGCCTAGGAAATCCCCTCCCCTCTAAGCTATGTCTTCCCTGGTTCTAAATATCCAACCGTTTCCTAGGCAGGGAATGTATTTTTCCTTCCTCCGCTCTCTATTTTCCTGCGGTTTGCATTATCGTTATTTGTTTAACATATTATGACGTGCTATTTGCCTTGATCTGTGGCTCGGAGACCTTTGAGTGCCTTCATCCACCCAGTTAGGAATTTCATAAATAAAATTACCAGGCCAAATTCTGCTCTCAGTTACACCAGTGTAAATTCAGAGTAATTGTACTGAAGTCCATGGAGCTGCTCCAAATGAATACCACTGCTGCTGGGAACAGAATTTGGTTCACTCTTTTCAAGATCTGAAAGACATATTCAGACACTCCAATATCCCCTTTTTTATGGATTTTTTTTTGTCCATTACAAAACATAACCCCACATTTCAAAACTCATGCATCATTGCCCTGGTTATAGGCACTTACACAGAAGAGACTCATAGAAATCTAAACAAAATGCTATTGAGGATATGGAGCGTCTGCTACTCTGGGATTAATAGAGACAATAGTCATAGCTTTGATCAATAAGGTTTGGCAGTATTTGTAGAGCCTCTGAGTTCACCGCCTTCTGATATCTGTCCACAGTTCCCATTCAGCCCAGCATGAGTTGCATGCAAGTACCCATGGTCAAAATTTAGACTGCATATACCAAGTAGATGAAGTGGGAGAGATTTGGTACTTTTTGTACTAAGGAACAAACCACAAAATGGTCCCCACTCAAAGCCAAGATATTTAGAGTTATGGATGGAGTGACCCTTTGTTTATGGGGTCTCAGAGGAGAGGGGCAGGTTGAGGTTAAGCTCCTCAGGGAAGGGACTGTCTACTACTCTGTGTTTTGTACAGTGTCTATAATGGGGCCCCATTCTTGGTTGGTCTTAAGGCACTATTGTAATCAATATGATTAATACATAAAATAATCTGTCCCTAACTCCGCTCATTAGGCCTCGGTCTTGCAGTGTTTTTAAAAATAGGCCTGACACAAAATCCTAGATATGAGCACCTCAGAACTTTGGATGTGCTCAATTCTGAAACCAAACTCTGCAGTTCATGGCCATGGCCATGTTCCATTCTTAGAGAAGATCCCTTGTTCAACTTCTTAATATATGAATAGCAGTAGGGAGGCAGGGCAGGGAGGTAATAAAAATGATTCTCTGTCTTCAGCCTCAGTGAAGAAAGGGACCAGATCTGTATGTATGTCCCGTTTAAATTATTTATCACTTGTATTGGTCAGCAGCTATCTTACTGGGCTTATGCAATGGCCTACATTTTCAACAGTGATTAGTGGTTTTGGGTGTCCAACCTGTGATACCTAAAAGGAGCCTGATTTTCAGAAACTGCTCAGCACCCCTGGAAATCAACCCTTATAGAGTGTTTCAAGATGGACACCCTAACAATTGAGGTTCCCAAAATCACTAGTCACTTTTGAAAATTTAGGCCATTAGTATCATCAATGCAATATGACCGAGTGTCAGCAAAAGCACATTTAATTTAGTACAGAGCGTGTCCATTCACTTGAATGGGATTTTGCAAGGTTAAAACAACAACACTTATTAGAAGTAGTAGAAAGAGAAGGTGGGTGAGGTAATATCTTGCCTTTCTCACCAACAGAAGTTGGTCCAATAAAAGATATTACCTCCTCCACCCTGTCTCTCTAATATCCTGGGGCCGACATGGCTACAACAACATTGCCTTAGAAGTATTCCAGTAGCACCAGTTGAGATTGGGGGTCTATTAGGCACTTTTAGGCACTGGCCAATACCTATAGTGAGAGAGGGTTCCTGCCCTGAACATTTTAGAATCAAGAGAGAGGTAGACTCGAGAGAGACAAAGGAAGAGCTCGTATCCCCATTTTACAGATGAGAATCTGTGACTAGTCCAAGCTCAGCCAGGGAGTCAGTGGCAGGAGCCAGGAACTGACCTCAGAACTCCCCAGTCCCCATTCACTAGGCTATCCATCCCATCCCATCCCATCCCATCCCAAACACCATAGACTCATAGACTTTAAGGTCAGAAGGGACCATTATGATCATCTGCACAATGCAGGCCACTCCTGAACAACGCAGACCACTGAATCTTACCCACCCACTCCTGTAATAAACCCCTAACCTATGTCTGAGCTATTGAAGTCCTCAAATCATGGTTTAAAGACTTCAAGGTGCAGAGAATCCTCCAGCAAGTGACCCGTGCCCCACGCTGCAGAGGACAGCGAAAAACCCCCAGGGCCTCTGCCAATCTGCCCCAGAGGAAAATTCCTTCCCAACCCCAAATATGGCGATCAGCTAAACCCTGAGCATGTGGGCAAGACTCACCAGCCAGACACCCAGGAAAGAATTCTCTGTAGTAACTCAGATCCCACCCCATCTAACATCCCATCACAAGCCATTGGGTATATTTACCGCTAATAGTCAAAGATCAATTAATTGCCAAAATTAGGCTATCCCATCATACCATCCCCTCCATAAACTTATCAAGCTTAGTCTTGAAGCCAGATATGTCTTTTGCCCCCACTGCTCCCCTTGGAAGGCTGTTCCAGAACTTCACTCCTCAAGCACATCTATTAACGATGCAAAATAGACCAAAGCCCATAAATACAGGGTAAAACCGACACCGTCTAATGCTGCAGCGTCATTGCAAAGCACGAAGCACTGCGTTTGCTTGCACACACGTTTTCTTCCCAAACACCCCAAGACCTGACCTGACATCTGAGTGCCAATTCATTTGGCCCAGTGCTCAGAGAGAGAAATCGGAACCAGGGTGAAATATGCGCATTTGTGCTGCTCTTTCTGAACCCAGCAGAAATGCAGGAGCGCCGCCAGCTTTTTTGCCGCCCTAGGCGGCGGAAGGTCCCGCCCCCAAAATGCCGCCCCCGACAGAGGCAGCGGAAGGTCCCGCCCCCGAAATGCCGCCCCCGACGAGGCGGTGGAAGGTCCCGCCCCCGAAAAACCACCGATGACTGGGGTGGTCGCCGCCCCCCAAATATTAGTGCCCTAGGCGACCGCCTAGGTCGCCTAATGGGTTGCGCCGGCGCTGCAGAACTGTAAGTGTTTAGAACAATGGTCGGCGAGGAAATGATATGCTAAGTGTCAGCTCACTGAGATTTGAAATGGCTAAACCCTTAAGCCCTGAAAGTTAAGGTTAGTACAAGGGGGAAAAGGAATAGAGCCCTTCGGCAGCTGCTCTTCAAATGTCAGTATCTCTGCATTCTTAGAACATGTTGGTTTTCATTATATCCAGGGAAAAACTCAGACTGAGAGTCACCCCCTCTCCATAAAAAACACTGCGGGGCTAACCTTTGGGGTGTGCCTCCTCCGGCCCCTTCCCCTCCGCCTCATGCATAGGTAATATGGAGTGGCAGGAATTCACTGTATGACGCCAGGCCTAATGCTGAGATCATGGTGGTCAGACCTGGGCATGCACAGGGTCATGGTGGCACATGGTCTGACCATCACCACCCCTGCATGGTAGGAGCATGTCTGGATGCTGTCAGCAGCAAGCTGGCGCCATGGCGATGCTGGTGATCCTAGAGGCGGTCGTATATTTACAGTGTTCGGGGCTCGCAAATTCCAACCCGGGGTGGTTTTAAATCAATCCAGAGAACTGGGAGTTCCAACAGAAATCAGAAAAGGGGAGAAATAGAAAATATCTAGTCAGCAGGGAAAATAACCAGTCCCTCTTGTTGCCAGTGCAGGACTGAAGCTCTGGGGCTTCCACTCTCTTCCTGTTACACGGACAACAAAGCTCACTATCAGGAATTCTATTCTGCCTTCGTGTGTCCTTTCTGAATCCCATCCCATCCCACTCTGTTATTGCCCCCCTCCCCCACCATATACCACGCTGAGTGAGTCCTTTCAATCCCTGGCATTTACAGCCTTCAAACATTTCTAGACTGTTGTCACATCCCCCTACGTCGGCCGAACTATAGCCAGTTAGTACTTTTAGTCTTCCCTCATAAATCACACTCAGCAGCCTCCTGATCCTTTCTCCAGCTCTTTGATCCCCAGCTCTGTTTACGTGGTGCCAGAATTGAATGCAATGGGCCAAATTCATCCCTCAAGTAACTCCACTGAAATCAGTGGATTTACACGGACAAATTTGGCCCACCGTGTAGGCATCGGGGTGAAATCCTATGTGCATCGGGGCAAAACTCCCATTGACTTCAACGGGACCAGGATTTTACCCCAGATCTGATAGCTTTTCTCTATTACCTCCCTGCTCCGTGAAATGATGCCTTCTGATTATGCAGTCCCAAGTTATTTGGGCCTTTTCTGCTTCCTAGTCAACCTGCAAATGCAGGTCGAATTAGGGTGACCAGCTAGCAACTGTGAAAAAACGGTGGGGGGGGGGGGGAGTAATAGGCGCCTATATAAGAAAAAGTCCCAAAAAACAGGACTGTCCCTATAAAAATGGGACATCTGGTCTCCCTAGTTCTAATATGCTGTCTACTATCACCCAGAGGCCTTTCCCAGAACTGCTGCTTCCTATGTATCTCCCTGTCGTTAAGGGGATGTCAGCACTGCACAGTTAACTTGGGCTCTTATCCAGGTTTTAGCCTCAACCCCTCTACCATCCACATAGAAAAACCTCTGACCTACGTTTGCAGGTGCTATAAACCTAGGGTAGCTTACAAGGCTGCGGGAGGTGTGTGTGGGTGCTAGAACCCAGGCTCCATTTTAACTCAGGCTGGAACCCACCCACTTTGCAGTGAGGATGCAGCTAAATCACTCAAGTGTTGATAGTCCTCTAATTATTATACCTTCCCACAATTCCCCCGAATGACAGACAAGTTCTCCGGCAAAGGACACAACTAACTAGGAAAGAATCCTAGAGCATCTCAGCACGAACAACCATGGAATATGCCCCCAGACATACATGAGTGAGTGCAGAAACAGTAAGGACACACTAACACAGGTAGGGCGTTGCAAGGTGGCTGCTCACACCCAGGCTAAGCTAACCCAGGCGCCAGTCACTCAGGCTAACAGTGCAGTGTAGACTTAGCCTAGGGTGACCAGATGTCCCAATTTTATAGGGACAGTCCCAATTTTTGGGTCTTTTTCTTATATAGGTTCCTATTACCCCCCACCCCGTCCGGATTTTTCACATTTGCTGTCTGGTCACCCTAACTTAGCCTAAGTAAACGTGTTGCAGATTATTTCCCCACAGATTCGCTACCTTCATTTTTTGTAGCTGTCTCTCACTTGGTTCTTTTCTGTTGTTTCTAATCTCTCAAAATTCCTTTGCATTGTTTCTCTGTCCAAACGGGTATTTGCAACTCACCCCAGTGTTGCAGCATCTGCAAATTCAATTCAATGTCCTGTTTATTTCCTCTCATCCGTACTGAAGATGTTCAATCAGAGCTACGTAACACTGAGCCTGTCTTGGCCCCCACTCCAGACACTTCCCCACAATTCAGTACATTGCTAGTCATCATTGCTCTTTGTTTAGGGTCATTTAGCCAGTTTTCAATCTGCACAGCAGTGCTTCTACACAAGCCAATTTGAATTGATTTTTCATGCAAGATTTCATGAGACACAATCTCAAATGCTTTACTAAAATCCATATCTATGATGACAGACCTCATGGCTGCAGTGCCACAGAGCGCTAATACAATGACAACCTAAATAGTGCTTGTTTCTGCTACTCTGGGCTGAGACAACAGGTGTGACAGGACTGAGACAGTATCATTCTCCCAGGTGTGGACATATAGAGATGACCACTGTGAAGTGTCTGCTATTAGAGAAGTACTTAGAAGTGAAAGATCCCTTCTGGGAAGATTTTTGATCATGGAGATTCCGTTGGGCCACATTTAAAACAAAAGCTAGGAAAACCTCATTTCCCTGCCAATACTCTCATCCATTCGCATCTCCACAAAGAGGAAGTGCATCTTCGTCTCCTGATAAGGCCGTTGCTTATCCTATTCCATGCTTTGACTCTGCGTCAGTCTGGTGCCATAATAAATTGGGATAAATAACAGTGGGACAAAACCTAGTCTCCTTGAAGCTCTCTGCATTTTTTTTTTTTTTTGACAGGGTAGGAGGAAGACAGAAGAGATTTTGAAGCCCTGGTTCCGAACCAGCCCCTGTGCTTTTTGGTTCCAGGAGACCCTGATTTCTGGTCCTTGTTTGTTTGCAGATGGAAATCTCCTGGGATTAACTGTTCTCTAAGTATTTCAGCTCCCCCAAGGCCAAGCAACAACTAACTCTGAAACAGTCATCCACAAGCAGAAGAGCATGGAAGATCCAAGCAAATCACTCCAGTCATTTCTGCTGTGCTTACTGTAGACCTGCAGCCTTTTTCTGCCTGCATAGCCATTGAATTGGGTGACGGGTTCAAGGTTACTACGCCCCATAATCAACTGCAACTAGGAAGCATTTCTCACCACAAACTGCTGTATGACAACACAAGCATTGAGGTGGTCAAGTGCCAGTCAAATGGTACAGATAGAGAGAAACGACAGTCACTGCACAGTGGGTACCACTTGTCACTTTTGTACCTTCCCCCACAGGTAGTTTGCTGCTGGGGTCTCACAGACCTTTCGGAGGTGTGATCATCATTAGTGCTAATTAGTGTTATGAGATCACAGCCCCCACCGTGCTAGGCACTGTACACACACAGCAAGTGAATCTAACAGAGTGGGAGGGGAAACAAAGTCAGGGAAAGTAATTTGCCCAAGTTCACTCAGCAGTTCAGTGGCAGAGTTGGGAATGTCTAGGGAACTTGTAATGATAATGGAATGATAAATTATCATGTTATTGCAAGAGTCAAGGAGAATGCTGTCACAAAAGGGAGGAAAGGGGGATTTATTTAGGCTCTAGGCACCCTGACACATCATTATTGATCCAATAAAATACCACCAGCTTTAAAAAAATCATTTCACACCTGCAGAACTTCTTTTCCATCCCTTCATCATTATGGGAAGCATCGCCTTAGGCCTCTCCATAAACCGTATGGAACAGATTTTGCAGCATGCTGAGCAGGTCATCAAATCTGGGCTATTTTAGACCAAGTTGGGGAGCAAGTCCCAAAGTCCTGGAGCTCTCCCACAGAATGACTTGCCTGCCACCCAGGTTCTTTTAAAACATGGGGGAGGGGACAGGAAATCCATCTCAGTCACCCTCTGCCGGTCACAGGGCAACCACTCCATTTACGGTATCGCCAGTGGAGATATGGTTCAATCCGAGGAACTTAGAACAGGTTTACTTAGAACATTGAAATTATCAAGCCTTCTAAACTGCAAGTCCAATCAGAGACTTCATTGCTAATTTAAGGGACGTTATCGTCATCTCCTGAGTCTAAGACGAGCTCATGTGACAGGTACCACCTCATTCCCCATAGCCTCTGGCCTCAACATCAGGAAAGCCGCTAACCCTGGAATAAACTGAAGCCCAGAATCTTGTTTTTATACCAATTGCTATACAAGGCTAGGACGTGCAGAGAAGCTTAAGGGCGTTAGGAGCAAGAGGATGATCTAGTGATTAGGATCATAAACTAGGACTCAGGTTCAATTCTTTGCTTGGCAGCAGACTCCCTGTGTGTCCTTGGACAAGTCACTTAATCTCTCTGTGCCTCAATTCTCCATCTGTACAATGGGGATTATAGCATTTCCCTACCTCATAGGGGTGTTGTGAGGAGAAATACATTAAAGACTGGGGGGCACTCAGATACTACAGTAATGGGACCATATTAATACCATAGCTAGTTAGCTAGGTTCCCAACTCCCACTGAATTTCAACGGTATTTGGGCATCTCACTCCCTTTGGATCCTTTCTGGTTTTTAAACATATCTTTGTTTTTTAAATGATTTCCAAGGAGAGCGAATGGAATCCATGGAAATCACAGGGTTAGCTCTTTACAGGATATTATCAGGCACACAAACCAGGTGCATCTTTTCTTCTTCCTTTTATCGTAAGTGCCAAATTCTCAAAAAAACAATGCTCTTTGTAAAAATTGCAGCTACTATAAAAAAAATGTACCTGCCGCAGTAGGGCAAAACAAATGAACAGAGGGTGAAAATAAATAGGCTCCTCTGGTGTCTATAGGCAGGAGATGTTGTCTCCCTTAGTACTTCATTATTTTATGGCATATACGGAAAGTATTGGCGTTTCACCACCTTGGACAGCTCCATAAAATATGAGCACAGAGGCTAAGGCAACCCTGGAGGACAAGTGAAGACCATTCCTGCCCCCTCTTGATTTACATGCATGTTGGCCGGTGTTCTCTGCTGGATGTATATTTCCCCTGGTGAGAGGCTGCTGAGCACGTCAACACATCAGAACAGATTTGCCTCTAAGAAGGCTTTCAGTGTCACCAATGGGATCCCAGGGAAACAACTCTTTTCATTGTGGTTATTATTACTTCCCTGTGTTGTGATAGTGCCAGTCACGGACTGGGATTCCACTGGGCTAGGCACTGCACAAACACTGATCAAAAAAGACGGTCCCTGCCCCAAAGATCTTACAATCTAAGTAACCTAATTGGCTACCTCTCCATTCCTTATGTTCCCTGGGCGTATTGCAGCAGAAGTCCAAAGAAATGAGAGTGGTTTCCCATGGGTCGTTATAGGGCGGGTACTATGTTGGCATATTTTCCCTAAAATTTTAGAAAACTCCTTGCCAAATGATTACTCACCTAGACATGAAGTATAACCAAAATTTTGTAATTGCAAAAACAATGTACAATGGCCATTTCAAAGGCAAATTGGTTTAATCCATAGCATTGTACCTCTTCCTGAGTGTATCAAATATCACAGGCCAGATGTTCAGCCATTCTGAGCCATTCTGTAGTGCAATGGGCACTTAAAGCTGCCTTTAGCAGCCAGCTGATTATACCTCAGCACAAGGCGCCTGGAGGGTGTGGCCATGAGTGGGAGGGACAAGGCCAGAGTGCACAGTGCTCTGCACAATCCTCAGCCAGTGGAGAGGTTCGTAGAGAACTGCTCTAACCAGTGCAACTGGAGCAGTCTTTAGGCTGCTCTAAGCTATGCTGAAGGTTGTTTTGGTCTCCAGTAAGGCCAAAGATCAGGGGAAATATAAATGTGGCGTATGGCACAAGTATGCGTTTAGATCAAGGGTGAGCTTAAGCACAGCTCAGGACTGAGATCCACATATTGTCTAATATACATCATATAGGGCTGGATTCTGCAAGGTACTTGGCTCACATGCTTAAAATTAGGCCTGTGATTATCACATGACTCACATGCTTATGTACTGACCTGAATTGGGGCCGCTGACTGTCTGCTTATCATAGCCAGGGCTCTCAAAACATTTTTTCTACATTTTCAAATCCCCCCCCCCTCCTTTCTTTCCCCCCCAGGACAAACAGCCAGCGTTTTTCAGCATGTCAAATTGGACCTACGGTTGTAGTCAGTTAATGCAATTGATGGTAGGTCACATCCTTTTCAACCACTTTTTTGTAGCAAGAACAGGTGTATTATAATACACATGTTCTTACCCACCAATGTCTTCCAACTATGTTACAGTCATGTACCTGTGAGGTTCATAACTGGTGGCATAATGGTCATTTTTAAAGAACCACTGATAATCACATTCGGCATCTTTGTCAGGATCACTTGCAAAACAAAAAACACTGATCTAGACAACTTTACAGAAGAGATATTTAATCCCAGTGGTGCACATTATATGATGAATATACTAGAAATCCTAAACCATGTATCAGCGAGCAGCGGTCGGCAAACAGGGCGGCTAACAGGGGAGTTTAAGTGGGAGTTTACAGGGGGAGGTGGAAGGGGAGGCAGGAGGGCGCGGTGGTCGGTGTGCTTTGTTCCCTCAGAGACTGCAGGCAGAGACCATAGCAGCCATGAGCCAGGCAGCAGGGGACACAATGCAGATGAAAGCATGTAGCAGCTGCGGTATGTATATAGTCCTACCAGGTGCAACAGATCAGAGGTATGTTTGTATGAAATGCCGCCTACTTGCTCTGTTAGAGGAAAAGGTTCGGGGGTTGGAGATGCAGGTAGAGACCCTGGTAGAGTTTAGAAGGGGGTTTGAACAGCTAATGGAGCAAAGGCAAGGGGTAATTGAGGGGGAATGCTCAGGGGTGCAGGTGGAAGCGGGGGCTAGGGTCTGTGAGGGGGAAATGTCGGGGGGAGAACAAGAGCAGTGGAAACATGTGACCGTGAGAAGCAGGCCAAGGAAAAGGAGAGCTAGTGAGGGGGAAATAGAACTCAGGAACAGGTTTGGGTGTTTGGCTAACGAGGAGGGGACACAGCAGGTGGTAACTGATGGTGGGAGGCAAAGGAAGAAAAGAAGGGCGGCTAGTCCAATAGACAGGGGGGAGGAGTTGATGGAGACGGCATCAATACTCGGCCCCGGGAGGATACAGGATGGCAATAGGGGGACTATAAGGGTAAATGGAGACAGACAGGAGTTACGGCCGCAGGGAACAGGGGATAGACTGGTAGATTGCGCTGCCCCTAGGCAAAGGCAGGTGTATGTGATTGGGGACTCTTTACTGAGGAGGTTAGACAGGCCAGTGACCAGGGCGGACCCAGAAAACAGAAGGGTGTGCTGTCTGCCGGGCGCTAAGATACGGGATGTGGACCTGCGGTTGAAAAGGATCCTAAAGGGAGCAGGTAAGAACCCCTTGATCATCCTTCATGTAGGAACGAATGACACAGCTAGGTTCTCGCTAGAGAGAATCAAGGGAGATTATGCCAGGCTGGGGAAGACGCTTAAGGAAGTTGAGGCTCAGATTATCTTCAGTGGGATTCTGCCTGTTCCTAGAGAAGGACAGCAAAGGGCAGACAGAATTGTGAGGATAAATAGCTGGCTGAGGGAGTGGTGCTATAAGGAGGGCTTTGGGATGTATGGCCACTGGGAGGCGTTCGGGGACAGACAGCTGTTCTCGCGGGATGGACTTCACCTGAGTAGGGAAGGAAATAGACTTCTGGGAGGGAGGCTGGCTCATCTCATCAAAAGGGCTTTAAACTAGGAACTTGGGGGAGAAGGTTGGGAGATGTCCAGTTAATCTCCACGCCAGATTCCAACACTGAAAATGAGGGAAAAGAGATAAGCACAGATATAGATAGGGGTAGGGAATTGGACATTAGAAGGAGGGGGCGGATGGACACTAGGGGGTCCGTACCAAAGTGCATAACTAATGGGAGAAAGGATAGACAGCATACGGTAAGATGTTTATACACCAATGCGAGAAGCCTAGGTAACAAAATGGAGGAACTGGAGCTCCTGGTCCAAGAAATGAAACCTGATATCGTAGGAATAACCGAAACATGGTGGAACGGTAGTCATGACTGGAGTACAGGTATGGAAGGGTATGTGCTGTTTAGGAATGACCGGAAAAAAGGTAAAGGTGGGGGTGTGGCACTGTATGTGAATAATGAACTAAAATGTAAAGAAATAATAAGTGATGGAATGGATAAGACAGAGACTGTCTGGGCAATGATTACACTGGGTAAAAGAACTACTAGAGCCTCCCCTGAGATACTGCTTGGGGTGTGTTATAGACCGCCGGGATCTAGCCTGGATGCGGACAAAGAACTATTTAATGTTTTTAAGGAAGTAAAAACTAATAAGAGCTGTGTGATCATGGGGGACTTTAACTTCCCGGACATAGATTGGGGAACAAATGCTAGTAACAATAATAGGGCTCAGATGTTCCTAGACGTGCTAGCAGATGAATTCCTTCAGCAAGTAGTAGCTGAACCGACGAGGGGGGATGCCATTTTAGATTTGGTGCTGGTGAGTAGTGAGGACCTAGTTGAGGAAATGATAGTAGGGGATAACCTTGGCTCGAGTGACCATGAGCTGATTCGGTTTAAACTAAATGGAAGGATTAACAGAAATAAAACTGTGACTAAGGTTTACGATTTCAAAAAGGCCAACTTTAATAAATTAAGGCAACTACTTAGGGAAATGGATTGGGCTAACATACTTAGAGAGCTAAAGGCAGATGAGGCCTGGGATTATTTCAAGCTGAAGTTGCACGAGCTGTCTGAGGCCTGGATCCCGAGAAAGGGGAAACGGTTAGTGGGCAGGAGAATTAGACCTAGCTGGATGAGCGGGAGTCTCAAAGGGGAGATTAAGAAAAAACAGAAAGCGTACAAAGAATGGAAGAGGGGGCAGATGGGCAAGGAAACCTACCTTATTGAGGTCAGAGCATGTAGGGATGCGGTGAGAAAGGCCAAAAGCCGTGTAGAGTTGGACCTCGCGAGGGGAATTAAATCCAATAGTAAGAGGTTTTATAGCCATATAAATAGGAAGAAAACAAAGAAAGAGGAAGTGGGACCGCTGAAGCATGTAAATGGAGTGGAGATTAAGGATAATCTAGGCATGGCACAATATCTAAATGAATATTTTGCGTCGGTGTTTAATAAGGCTAATGAAGGGCTTAGGAATAGAGGGAGCGGGACACAGGGGAATAAAGGAGGGGTGATTGACATTACAGTATCAGAGGTGGAAGCCAAACTTGACCAGCTAAATGGGACTAAATCGGGCGGACCGGATGATCTCCATCCTAGAATATTGAAGGAGCTGGCGCGAGAAATTGCAAGCCCCTTGGCGATAATTTTTAATAAATCTGTAAACTCGGGGGTGGTACCGATGGACTGGAAAATAGCTAATGTGGTTCCTATTTTTAAGAAGGGGAAAAAAAGTGACCCGGGTAACTACAGACCTGTTAGTTTAACTTCTGTAGTATGCAAGGTCTTGGAAAAAATTTTGAAGGAAAAAGTAGTTAAGGACCTTGAGGTGAATGGCAATTGGGACAAATTACAACATGGGTTTACGAAAGGCAGATCGTGCCAAACCAACTTGATCTCCTTCTTTGAGAAAGTAACAGACCTTCTAGATAAAGGAAATGCGGTGGATCTAATTTACCTCGATTTTAGTAAAGCGTTTGATACTGTGCCGCACGAGGAATTATTGGTTAAATTGGAAAAGATGGGGATCGATATGAAATTCCAGAGGTGGATAAAAAACTGGTTAAAGGGGAGACTGCAGCGGGTAGTACTGAAAGGTGAACTGTCGGGTTGGACGGAGGTCACCAGTGGGGTTCCTCAAGGTTCGGTTTTGGGTCCGATTTTATTTAATCTATTCATTACTGACCTCGGAACCGAATGTAGGAGTGGGCTGATAAAGTTTGCGGATGACACAAAGTTGGGAGGTATTGCCAATTCGGAGAAGGATCGGGATATTCTGCAGAGAGACTTGGATGACCTTGTAAATTGGAGTAAAAATAATAGGATGAGATTTAATAGTGAGAAGTGTAAGGTGATGCATTTAGGGATGACTAATAAGAATTTTAGTTATAAGTTAGGGACGCATAGGTTGGAAGTGACGGAGGAGGAGAAGGACCTCGGAGTCCTGGTTGATCGCAGGATGACTATGAGTCAGCAATGTGACGTGGCTGTGAAAAAAGCTAATGCGATTTTGGGATGCGTTAGGCGAGGTATTTCTAGTAGGGACAGGGAGGTGCTCCTTCCGTTATACAAGGCGCTGGTGAGACCTCATTTGGAATACTGTGTGCAGTTCTGGTCTCCTATGTTTAAAAAGGATGAACTCAAACTGGAACGGGTACAGAGAAGGGCCACTAGGATGATCCGAGGAATGGAAAACCTTTCCTATGAAAGGAGACTCGAGGAGCTCGGTTTGTTTAGCCTAACCAAAAGAAGGCTGAGGGGGGATATGATTGCTATCTTTAAATATATCAAAGGGATTAATACCAAGGAGGGAGAGGAATTATTTCAGCTCAGTAGTAATGTGGACACGAAAACGAATGGATATAAACTGGCCGTGGGGAAGTTTAGGCTTGAAATTAGAAGAAGGTTTCTAACCGTCAGAGGGGTGAAATTTTGGAACAGCCTTCCGAGGGAAACGGTGGGGGCGAAAGACCTTTCTGGCTTCAAGATTAGGCTTGATAAGTTTATGGAGGGAATGGTTTGAAGGGATAACGTGATTAGAGTCAATTAGGCATTAACGTGCAATCGCGGGTAAAATGAGGGTCCGGCTGTAGAATCTTGCCTGTATGCTCGGGGTACTGCTGATCGCCATATTTGGGGTCGGGAAGGAATTTTCCTCCAGGGTAGATTGGCAGAGGCCCTGGAGGTTTTTCGCCTTCCTCCGCAGCATAGGGCAGGGGTCGCAGGCTGGAAGATTCTGTTGTGGGTGGGTCAGCTTTTGTGGCCTGCATCATGCGGGAGGTCAGACTAGATGACCATATTGGTCCCTTCTGACCTTAAAGTCTATGAGTCTATGAGCTTCACTGGGATTAAATATCGCTTCAATCAATGCTGCTATTCACTGTACAATGCAATAGATGGTTTCCCTAAGTAATGCTGGAGTGGAGTATTGTTTTACTATTAATCAATAGCTACATGCAGGGCATCTGAATTCTATGGCAATTTCCGAGATGGGGGGTAGAGAATTTTGAGGGCGATATGTATAGTAAATAAAGCATGTTTTGTAATGCTAATACTGGCCACAGAACCCACTATGAGGTAGAGAATTCCAGTGATCCTGGATGCTCACAGTAAGCACAAAGGGTATGATATTACACAGCGCTAGGCTGGACATACCAGTAAGCTATAGACTCATTTCTGAAATGATGCTGTGTACTGGTTGAAGGAAACCATATCATCATTTATAAAGCAATAGAGGCATAAATGGTGCTTTACACGCATGTAGGAAGAAATGATGCCTGCCTCAAGGAGCTTACGAACTACGTGAAAGTGATTATGCGATCTAAGAGTGAAACACTCACCCTACTGAAGTCAATGGTAGCTTTGCTGTTGACTTCAATGGGGCCAAGATTTCACCCCAAGTGTTTTAATCCCATGGCAATAATTGACTGATGCTGCCCTCAGATCCAGGCGGGGGGTTATTGCTTGACCCGAGAGATGAGATGAGGGTTGTGTTGGGACCCAGCAGGAGTCAAATGAGGCACAGAGGAACATGGATAGTGGTAAGGGGTAGAACGTTGCTGTCTGTATGGGCACTATTGACCAGGTACAGTGAAGAGCACTGGGACCAGATCCTGCAAACTGGAGTATGGAGCTACATTGTGTACAAATAGTGTGAAAAATCACATACACACATATTATATTGGGCTCTCTCTCACCCATTAGCTGGGTGGCACATGAGTGTGGTTTGAGGGAGAGGCTGAGGGAACAGGATTGAACCATTATGTTCTTTTGGTGGACGCTGGTCCACCAGCCATAGGGGAGGCAGGTGCTACTGGATTACAGCTCTGGCTCCATTCAAAGTTTGGCGTTTTAGATGACATGCCCTGACTTCATTCCACTGATGCGCCAGTGTATATTTAACAATGGGGCTCTGGCCACAACCCACTGTATTGAAGGTGTGTATATGGGAAAGAGATGAATATGTGTACATATGCGGGTGTCTGGCTAATAAGAGTGAGGCAGTATGATGATCTAGTGAGCAGAATAAGAACCAGGAACCCTTGAGCTCTCAGCCTAGCTAGTGGCCAAGCCATTCAGTTTCTCTGTTCCCTTAAGGGGACTGAGAAGATTAAAATTTGAAATAAATATGGCCTGGTGTAGCTCCAGCTCAAACGTACTCAGTTTACGAGTCAAGAGAGGGTTTTTCCTAACCATCACCCCTGCAAACTGACTCTGGGCTCTGCCAGTCACGCTGGCTTCGTTTGAGTGAGCGATGACTAGTCTGCAAGCCAAACCCCTGTCCTCGATTACAGCTGGGTGTCCCCCAACATTTTCCATAGGGTCACTCAAGTGTAAGCAAGGATAGGGCTTGACCGGTGGTTGGAACATACCTAAAATTTCTGTTGATGATGTATGAGCCAGAGGAGAATTCAGTTCTCCCTCCCAAAGTGGCATTTGCTGTTTGGGGTTAACAGCCATAAAAAGTACCAACAACTTACTTTTGTTACCAGAGTAAGCAATTTAGACTCTACTCAACAGATCTGCCTTTGTGTATAAGGAGGTATCATTTTTAGACAGTCCCTCATCAGAACAGAATCACACTTTAAATGAGTTTGTATCTGTAACATGCTATAAAGGTGCTAAGTGTTATTATTAAGCAAGCTGTGCCGCTATCTGGCTCCTTATAACAAAGAAACCTTAAAGGCAATAAACAATAGCTCAGTCTTATTTATGATCTTTATATTTCCTTCAGTGTGTACCCACTACCAGCACTAATTTGGAGGGTATTCCCTAACTTTATTGGTCTGCCCTGGCATATAGCCAATCTATTTTAAGTATATATATATATATATAGCCACTGTTGCCATAGTATCTTACTGCCTGGCAATCTTTAAAGCATTTATCCTCACAACCCCCTTGTGAGGGAGGGAAGTGTTGTTATCCCCATTGTACAGATGAGGAACAGAGGCACAGAGAAGCCTACGGTCACACAAAGTCTGTGGGAGATCAGGGAACCACGGTCTCAGAGTTCCATAGGCTGGACCATCTTTCCTCTCATATATATAGTATATGGCTGTGACAGTCTGGGGAATGTGTGTGTGCAATTATGGATTCCATGTGGTTTTATGAACACTATTTGTACTTGTAACGGTCATTCTGAATTAGATCATCCATTTGGTAGCAGGAGCCTGGCATGTAGTGAGGAGCTAAGTCTGGAAAGGTGTGACAAAGCAATCAAAGGCTCCTCAGCCTTGAATGGCTCTCACCTGCTTCAACAAGGAGATTTCTGCTAGCAGGGCCTTTGTGTAGACTAGCTTTTCACATAAACCTGGCTGGAGAGTAGCTGGGGTGGGGGGAGGACTTGGAATCCTTTTATGCCTGAGCACATGCCTGGAAGAGCTGGTGCAATTTTTCTCCAGCTGACAAGGTGTCAGAGCCTGCTTTAAAAAGAGACGTGCTGTAAGCCAGGAGAGCCATTCCAAAGCTGGAGGAGTGGGGGCAGGAGGGGCTTTGGCACCCCAACCCCCAAAGACACTAACCAAACCCAAGGACTCTGAGGAGTGGTGAAGACTCAGAGGGGAGTTAACTTGTAAACTGTGCAGAAGAATTAAGTGTGTGGGTTTAAGAAGTTCCTTTGCAAAGTCTGTGTTCAATACTTTACCTGACACGTGTCCCCAGAGAGTTTAACTGTAAAGCAGAAGGCCCACTAGGGTGGAGCCCTGGGGAAGAGTATGCATAAGCTACTGGGGAGACTTAGGACATTCAGCACTGGTCTTGGGGCTTAAGGTAGTTGGACTGCAGAGAATCATATCCCAAGGAAGAAGGCCAGACAGAGAATCTGCATGCCAGGAGTGTGCCTCAGAGGCCAGGCTAGAGACAGAGTCTGGACTCTGCCCAGACCCGGCTGGCTTGGAAGCACATGGGATCCAATGGTTGGGTCCAATATAGCAGACTGGTGACTGTCCACACACTGGACTTAGCCAGCTGACTATCCGGAAAAGTCATTAGACCCATAGATAAAACATATATTTAATCAAACCAAATTTAGTGTCAAGCTGTGCATTCAGTTATGAGACTAAATGTTTGAAGCCAAATCTTCAGTCTAGGTAAATCAGCATAGCTTCATTGATTCATTGACCCTGATTTATACCTACTAAGAAGAACCCCCCTTGATTTGAAATCATAGCACACAAGAATAGCGTGTTCCTTGAGTGAACTTCCTTCTTTTTCTTCGTTTCCCTTTCACTTTCTGATGATTGGCAGAGCACGTCTAGCTTATTTACACTGCAGATATTGACTTATGCAGCTTTTTCCCCTGTGGTAGATTTTGGGGATGAGTTAATTTACTCAAGAGAACAATTTAAATATCCCCATCACGTAGGTTTGCCAGGAAGCCTTAGACACCTGTTGGGTATCTAAGGGCAGGATTGCACATGGAATGTATCATTGTATACAGGCAGGTTTCTGAAGCATGAAATCCATATTTAAATTTTGCACATGGGTTTCTGACTTCTTATAGCTCTTAGTAAGAGCCGTATCTCAGTATTTGCAGCTGGAGACACCTTTAACAAAAATCTTCAGCTCCTATTGATCTGGAAAAATTCATGCATTTTTACTCTCATGTAAGTATAGGCCTGGTATTCACAGCACTTCCCACTAAAGTGCAATACAGTAGGTGATAAGCCCTGAATCACTCATTGCTAGGAACCCTACACTTCAGTAAGAATGGACAGAATTAGGATAAAAAAATACCCTTAGACCCTAACTAACCACTTTAGCTGCTGAAGATTACAGAATCCCATTTTAGTGATATCAGAGTGCATTTTCCACAGCAGAAATGGGAAACATCTATTTAATCCTGGCTATAGAAAACCAGTAAAACTAAAATAACAGGAGTACTTGTGGCACCTTAGAGACTAACAAATTTATTAGAGCATAAGCTTTCGTGGGCTACAACCCACTTCTTCGGATGCATATAGAGTGAACCATATATTGAGGAGATCTATATACACACACATACAGAGAGCATGAACAGGTGGGAGTTGTCTTACCAACTCTGAGAGGCCAATTAAGTAAGAGAAAAAAAACTTTTGAAGTGATAATCAAGATGGTTCAGTACAGACAGTTTGATAAGAAGCAAGTGTGAAAATACTTACAAGGGGAGATAGATTCAATGTTTGTAATGGCTCAGCCATTCCCAATCCCTATTTAGCCCTGAGTTGATTGTGTCTAGTTTGCATATCAATTCCAGCTCAGCAGTCTCTCGTTGGAGTCTGTTTTTGAAGTTTTTCTGTTTTAAGATAGCCACCCGCAGGTCTGTCAAAGAATGGCCAGACAGGTTAAAGTGTTCTCCCACTGGTTTTTGAGTATTATGATTCCTGATGTCAGATTTGTGTCCATTAATTCTTTTGCGTAGAGACTGTCCGGTTTGGCCAATGTACATGGCAGAGGGGCATTGCTGGCACATGATGGCATATATCACATTGGTAGATATAATTAAAAGCCTTCTTTTAATTATAAGAGGGGTTGTTCGCTCTTGGGACTGAGAGGGACCAGACATCAATCCAGGTTCTCCCCATCTTTCTAAACAAGTCTCTCTTATTTCAAAATTGTAAGTAAAAGCCAGGCAAGGCGTCTTAGATTTACTTTGTTTTCTCAACTTGTAAATGTACCTTTTACTAGAGTGCTTATCTTGTTTGCTATACTTTGAACCTAAGACAGAGGGGATTCCTCTGAGCTCTTTAAGTTTGATTACCCTGTAAAGTTATTTTCCATACTGATTTTGCAGAGATGATTTTTACCTTTTGCTTTAATTAAAAGCCTTCTTTTTAAGAACCTGATTGATTTCTCCTTGTTTTAAGATCCAAAGGGGGTTTGGATCTGTATTCACCAGGAGTTGGTGAAAGGAAGGAGGGGGGAAGGGTCAATCTCTCCTTGTTTAAGATCCAAGCAGTTTGGATCTGTATTCACCAGGGAATTGGTGAAAGGTTTCTCAAGGCTTCCCAGGGAGGGAATCCATCGAGAATGGTGGCAGCGGGACCAGAGCTAAGCTGGTAGATAAGCTTAGCAGTTTTCATGCAGGCCCCTACATTTGTACCCTTTTGGAGAGATTGACCCTTCCCCCCTCCTTCCTTTCACCAACTCCTGGTGAATACAGATCCAAACCCCCTTTGGATCTTAAAACAAGGAGAAATCAATCAGGTTCTTAAAAAGAAGGCTTTTAATTATATCTACCAATGAGATATCATGGCCCCTCTGCCATGTACATTGGCCAAACCGGACAGTCTCTACGCAAAAGAATTAATGGACACAAATCTGACATCAGGAATCATAATACTCAAAAACCAGTGGGAGAACACTTTAACCTGTCTGGCCATTCTTTGACAGACCTGCGGGTGGCTATCTTAAAACAGAAAAACTTCAAAAACAGACTCCAACGAGAGACTGCTGAGCTGGAATTGATATGCAAACTAGACACAATCAACTCAGGGCTAAATAGGGATTGGGAATGGCTGAGCCATTACAAACATTGAATCTATCTCCCCTTGTAAGTATTTTCACACTTGCTTCTTATCAAACTGTCTGTACTGAACCATCTTGATTATCACTTCAAAAGTTTTTTTTCTCTTACTTAATTGGCCTCTCAGAGTTGGTAAGACAACTCCCACCTGTTCATGCTCTCTGTATGTGTGTGTATATAGATCTCCTCAATATATGGTTCACTCTATATGCATCCGAAGAAGTGGGTTGTAGCCCACGAAAGCTTATGCTCTAATAAATTTGTTAGTCTCTAAGGTGCCACAAGTACTCCTGTTATTTTTGCGGATACAGACTAACACGGCTGCTACTCTGAAACCAGTAAAACTAAGTATTTTAGGAGCAAGAAGGAATCTGTGCAGTTTCTATATCCATTTTGTTTTAGACTTATAAGTAAGTGTGTTTTATAAAGGTAGATTTTATCATCTAAATATATAGATGTACACACACTAGGCCAAATTCTCCCCCATTTATACCAGAGTGACCTTATTAATCCCAATGGGGTTGCACTGGTGTGGCAGAAAGAATTTGGCCCATTTATTGTACCTTGTTGGTTCACTTTTGAATCCAGGAGTTTGCTTAATATAAAAGCTTTCTCTGCCATAAAATTTGCATCTCATCAGCCTGCATCACCAACAGCTCCCCAGAAACAAATAAAAAGAATCATTGTAATTAAATGCCAACAGAATGCTCAATGCCGTACAGACCATGGTGGATGACACAGTCCCTGCCCACACCGAAGGACCGAATCCTGTGATGTTCGGAACACCTCCAACCAGGTGGTGGGCAACATCAACCCCCATTGACTTCAGGGTACTCAGCACCTCTCAGGATTGGGCACAAAGGGCCGCATCCTTTAGGGGACTAAGCTCCTAATGAGAACCTGCAACTCCCATTGAAATCAACGATGCAAGATGTTGAGCATCATTTTTTGAGTGACGCCAAGCACCCTCATCTCCCACTGAACTCCGTGGGAGCTGAGGGCACTCAGCATCTCAGTCAGTGCCGCTCGGGAGTGTATGCTAGTTAGTCAGACAAACCATTTCAGACACAAAATGACACAGGGGAGGAGGGGAGAGGAGGGAGGGTGACCTCTTAGAGCACAGCAAGTTGGTTTGTTTTGTCTATTAGGTCCATCAGAGCCTGTTTACTGAGGCGGGCAGGCATTGATGGGCTTGGTAGAAGACCTGAATTTTAAGGAGGAGGGATCTGGATGCATAGAGCTGTGCAGGCCAGCAGTAGGAGGAGAACACAAAGAGAGGGAACTGGGCAGAGCAAAAAGGGCAAGAAGGGGAGGTGGGAGATACAAAGGCAGAGATAGAGGGTCTGAGTATGACTACACTGAAAAAAAGCTATGTTCTAAACTCGGGTTAGCAGCAGGAGTTCAAGCCTATAAGGCAGCTGGGGTCAAACTCAAGCTTCTGACCCAAATCAAAAGCCCAGTTGCTCTGTCTTCACTGCTATTTTAACTCCAGGTAGCGAATATGGGTGAGCTAAGCCCAGTTAGTACACACTTTTTTTTGCAGTCTAGACATACCCATAAGCAAAAGAGTAGCACAGGGCCTTGAACAGGAGATGAGGCGCTGGAACCAGATGATGTGGAAGAAGAGAAGAAACCAGTGGAGGGATCTGAAGAGGAGACAGACATGTCCTAGCCAAGGAACCAGTCATTCAGTGGGTCACCCGGCTTTTGTTCTTCACTATGAATACAGTGGATTGGATTAAAACAAAAAGTTACTTTTGCTAGTGCACCATATCCACAGAACGCTTTGCCATTTGCTCATCACATATGCATGCATATTACGATTTTCATTCTGGGCTCCTCCGCGGATGAAATATTTAAATGGTTTATACATAACTATCCATTCTCATTTAAATGAGTCATAGTCACACATAAATCTGACTTCATTTTACTTTATCTTCCTTCCTTTTTTTTTTTTTTTTTTTTTTTAATTATTACTCTTCTGTCCTACAGTCTCACCACTATGGGCTCTGATGAGATGTCATAGGCTAAGCAGCATGGCCCAGTCAGTATGCGGATGGGAGACCTCAGAGGAAACCCAGATGCTGCAAAATAATGAAATGGCTCTCTCCTCTGTGTCAGTATTGAACCAGTGCCCAGTTTGGGGGCACTGGTGTGATTGAAGGTGCCATCATGTGGAAGGGGTGTAATGCCACGAGTAGTCATTTAAGAGCCCATGACAATTTTAGCAAAGGCATCCTGACCAAATTTCAGTGTAGGAAACTATATTTTCCATGCCTAAAAATTACCCTGCAGTTTCAATCAGTAAAGTATTCTTTACCACATGCCCTGATCCACTGGTATTGTCACTGAACAATGTTATACAGCTCCTACATTCCACCCCACAAGAGAGTAGCTGCATTTTAGTGGTTAGTGACATTGTTATAAGAGCAAGTGCAGGAGAAAGCGCCAGTCTGTAGAGTGCTTTAGGATGTGAGGTGCTGTATAAGTGTCTGTTTTCCTTCGCTAAATGTTATTAACTGATATAAGGAGGAGAGGAGGTGGACTCATACTAGAGTCATGGAGTACAAGGCTGGAAGGAATCACCCAGATCATTTGGTCCAACACCCTGTATCTAATGGGAAGGGCCCCAGAAAATTTCCCACCCCCCATCTTCACCGTGATGCTTAGACCTAGATGTTCCAATGAAGGCTACACTGACTTCATTACACGTACCCTGATCTAAGATTATTTTCTGTTAAGCAGCCCTGGCTGAATCCCACAATAGCAAACAATTCCCCAGAAATGTTACTGACTTGTAAGTACTTTTATTGCTATGGTTTCAGTGATGCATTTATGGGCACAAAGCCCAGCTGTATACAACTTAGGGTTTTGAATGCAGAAAACCCACTATTTCTGAATAATGCCAATTTGTGGTTTACGCAGCATAATTCTCCTTATGTCAGCAGAAAGGAAGCTCTTTACCATTTCTAACCTCGTGCCTTAGAAAACCTAGGGGATTCTTTACAGGACTTCTTGCTTTATAGCTTCATTTTCTAAACCTTCTTCAAAATGCAGATCAGATTAAAGGAGTACAGTAAGGCAATGAGCACGTATAGATCACTCGAGTCAGCTAGAAGTGACATGAGCAAAGCACTGGAGAACGTGTTGTAGGAAATAATCATAAATTGGCAAAAGGATTCATCAGAGGAGCGAGCGGGTCCATTCAGCTCTAATTTCTGTTATTCTGCATAGCACTGCATAGGTTCTGACATTAGATCCATGGATGACCAAGGCAGACGGAGAATGCAGAGTATTGGGTGGGGAGGGGAAGATCTCTTGCTCACTGGTCTGAAGAGCCACTGTAATAGTGCCCATGTTAGTATGTGTACATATAGGCTCTCTCTACACAGCTCACAGTACCAAGCTACGTAGCCTGTGTCGACAGGCTCCTGGTAGTGGTCTAAAAATGGCTGGGTAGACAGCGCTCTGACGTTGTGGCTTGATCTGGTGCTTGGGCACTGAAGCCTCCCTCCCTCCGTAGGCTTCAGAACCAGAGCCACAACTTCAAAGCGCCGTCTACACAGCTATTTGTAGTGCTCGTGTGAGCTCTGCAAGCCTAACTCTATCGACCTGGGCTGGGAGGTTTGCTCCCACGCGGGCTGTGTAGACATATCCATATCGGCCTCAGTTTAACCCGTACTTAAATCCCATTGAAGTGAATGCAGTGTTCTGCAGAATCAGAGACAAAGAAAGGAAGTATATTTGGTGGTTAAAGTGCAGAAGTGGGAGTCACGAGATCTGGGTTCTAGCCCCAGCTCTGTTACTGGTTCACTGCATAACACTGGCCAAGTCACTGCTCCTCTCAGTTTCCTGTCTGTAAAATGGGAACAGCTGTTCCTACATCACAGGGGGCGATGAGGCTCAATTCACTATTGTGAGCCACTGAGACTCTCAGAGAAGGGACGATAGAACTTAAAGGCTACTTCTAAACTCTTCCCTCTGGCAGGCCATTTCTGCACTACTTAATGAGCAGGCTAACCAGTAGAGGAGGGGCTATTCCATATGCAGCTTTGGGTTGCATTTGAATATCTGTCTTCATATTATTCTGTGGCATATGATCAGGCTTTACAACAATACACAGGAATTTCCCCTACAGAAAATAGAAGCCACAACATTGAATGGTGGGGAGGGGAAGAACAAGACCATGAGTGTGCTTGGTTCCAACTCATCCTGAACTAATTAAAATGAAAAGTGTATTACTCTGCTCACCCTAGCAAATTAGATTTAGAGTGCACCAGAGGGTGCGTTCTCAAAGCAGCTAGGGGGTATGTAAACATGTTAGTATTTTTATAGCTGTTCCTGTTATTACGATAATGGTTGGGGGGGAAATCAAAACAGGATGGGACACAACCAGTAAATCTTCACAGGAAAATAAAATCTCCAAGTTTTTTCTTAAAATCAGTAGGGAGGAAACAAGCTACAAATGATTTTGCAACTAAACAGAGAGAAGAGAGGTTAGTGGAGGTGACCTTCCCCAGAAAACTATTAGCAAAATTTAGGCTTATCAAACCGATACTAATAGCAAGTAATGTTAAAAACACCTCCAGTGTTTGGTCTCTGTGGTGTCATTGGTTTTGCTTATGACTGGTTTGCTTGGAAGTTTTAAGAATTCCAGCCCACTCTGATTTCTTTTAATGTGAATCACTTATGCAAACCCTGTGTTCTGTTTTGGGTACTTTGTGAATTAGGAAAGCTGACGAAATGTGATGATTTATTGATGTTTCCTTTTATTTCTCACACTCCAGACTTCAGAACACTAATCTCTGTGGCTCATGAGAAATGTTAAAACAAGGGAATAGTAAATAGGAACCAGGTCAGGCACCCTAAATTTTCCACCCCACTTCAGCAGGAAGAAGGGAGCAAACCAACAGATCCAGGGGCAAGGAGTACAGAAGGGAGAAGCCCCTCTATGGGCATCAGATTGCATGGCAATCATGGTTTAGGTTTAGGTTGCAGTGGGGGAGGTTTAGGTTGGATATTAGGATAAACTTTTTCACTAGGAGGGTGGTGAAGCACTGGAATGGGTTACCTCGGGAGGTGGTGGAATCTTCTTCCTTAGATGTTTTTAAGGTCAGGCTTGACAAAGCCCTGGCTGGGATGATTTAGTTGGTGTTGGTCCTGCTTTGAGCAGGGGGTTGGACTAGATGACCTCCTTGCAACCCTGATATTCTGTGATTCTATGTATAAAAATAGCCAGTGAAATATACAATCAGGTGACAGAGGGTATTAGCCTTTGGAACCCTCACGTCTATCATCTGTCTGGGGCCAGGACAGCAAGTTTCAGGATCCTATATTCATCTGGCATAATTGGGTGCGACCACACTTCATATTATATCGCGATTACATGTATGCAGTCAAATAAAGTGTTAGTCTAAGTGTCTGAACCATCCAACAGCTGAGGGAAGAGCACTGTGCAAGTCCATGAGGAAACCAGGCAGCACTCACTGATGGGTGCAGCCTGCCATATATGACCTACATCTTCTAACTGACCACAGCGGCAAAGGGAGGGAGACACAAAAGCCCCAGTTACAGTCATTGGATCACTCCACATCTGAAGCGATTGAGCTTTACCCAAAGATGGCGTGGACGATCAAAGCCCAGGGGCTGGGCTGTTGGATCTGTCACGAGATGGGGATTGGCTAGTACACCATCTGGCGGTGACAGCAAGGTTCCTTGGAGGAATTGTCTAAACAGGGTGCCTTGAGCTAAGATGGCGGCTCGGTGGATTCAATACATCTTGAAAACAGGGCTAGAGGCAGCACATTTTACATGGGGACTTGTCACTTGATGTCAGGAGGAGCGATGTTGGACAGAACTGGCAGCCCGGCCAGGTTGATTGGTCAGCACCTGTTATTATATGCATGGTTTCATTCAGCTGAGCATCTACTAGTCCTGTGTAAAAAGAGCTGAGGCACACTGGGGAGCAGTATAGCAAAAGGCAAGCTCAGAATTTCTTAGGGCCTGTGCGTTGGCTCAGATAGAACCAGCTAGTTTGCTGATCAGGCTGGTTTTTTTGCCTTTATTTTCAGTGAGGTCTTGGTAGTTTCAGTGAAGTGTTCCATGAAAGTCAAGGAACGGTCCAAAGTAACTCCTAGCTACACAGGCTACAGGCCATGGTCCGGCCCGTGTCCATTCAGGAAGATGTTAAACTGTTTGTTAGTATAATGCAGCTACATTCCCGTTGGACACGCTGCAAGTATCAAAGCTGCAACTAGCAGGCCACATCTTTCAGATCCTGGCCAGCACAGACTCTCAAGCAACCATTAAAGTCCTTGGAGCAGCACCCATTTACACTGGCTAAGGATCTGGCTTGCCTGCACTCCTGTATGCCGGGCACATAACCAGCAGGGATGGATCGAGGAGAGGACAGAGATGGTTGCTTTCTGTAGTATCATTTCCAACGCTGCCAGGGGATTCCAGCTGAACGTTAATGCTGACCCTGTCTGTATTTCATTCTGTTGGTTCCCTTACCACAGTGTGCAACCCTTTCCCAAAATGGGGGCTGGGGAGCGTTGACAGCTATGTAACTCAATGGCCTTAGCAGATGAATTCAGGCAACGTTAAAAGTTCAAGGGTTGGAGTTGCATAAAAGGCAAGAGGTTATATTTTATGTATTGGTTTTAAACAGAACCTGTAGCGCTACCATCGAGGAGCTGAGAGGCATCTCCTCTTCCACTGCCTGCTGGATGTGGGATTTGCTGTCCCGCACAGCTTCCCTGAGAGAAGATGAAGCTCAAAGCAGCACTATCTCAGTGCCTTTTTCTCCCACTTTTTGTAGGAGTTAATCTGTTCAGTGACAGCAGCATGAGCAGCTCTGTTCCTTTAACCTCTGACGGACGCACTACCTGCTTTTAGGATGACCAGATAGCAAGTGTGAAAAATCGGGACAGGAGGTGGGGGGTAATAGGTGCCTGTATAAGCAAAAGCCCCAAAAATCAGGACTGTCCCTATAAAATCCGGACATCCGGTCACCCTACCTGCTTTCCGTGCCACAGCTGGGTATGATTCCATAAGAGACGTCTTGCCTGTACTTTGGAGGCAGAGGGGATATGGAGTAAGTGCCTTTTTTTTTTTAAGTGTCATTTGGGTTTAAGGTGAAGCTGTAATAGGCACTCTTCTAACCCAGATTTTCTGTTCAATAATGCCAGCAGTAGCCAACAGAGTTGCTCTATTTCGTATCAAAGTCCCTCTCGTGATGCTCAGCCTTACCTAGATTAGACATTTTAGCAGATTTTGGGGATGGCTTCTTTTGTGCTCCAGGAAGAGTAACCACATTTGCTTAGGAGCTGATTTAGGATTCGCCTTGGACGGTCACTATGCTGGTGACACACTTGCTTTTCCTCACCAGTGCAGCCAACAAACTCATCTACCTGGGTGTCAGGTGGGTGAACACTAAAGAGATCCCAGCCCTGTAGCCATGGGCACACACAGAAATAAAAAAGGTCGGAATGTTGATAAACTGACTGAACTAGCTGCCTCGTTGGGAGATAGACTAGATACATAATAATGTTAATGGACTAGAACATGGGTCACAGGTTTACGGTTGCCCGCTAAACATCTTGGCGAACCGGCGGCATTTAACAGAAACCAGCGCTGAGGTGAAGCCAAGACATTTATCCTGTGACAATATTCTATTGCAGTGACTTTATTTTGAGGAGCCCACATGATTGATGATTACAGCTGCTGTCATTTGGTTTGATGGATTTTTAGTGCTGTAGAGTGACATTTGCTCAATGTAGCATTCTTGAAAAGCCGTATTCTGATTAGCATACAGAAGAGACTTGCTCTGTGGGGTCGGCCAATCAGACGCCAGCTGATGCATAAAATGTACACAATCCAGAAAGTTTCTAGTGCTTTGAGGAATACAGGGCTAGGAGCCAGATTCTGTTTGTGGAAACTTTTTTTAATGGTAAAGCTGGGTGAATAAAGACTACGACGCTAATATCATAAGATATATGGAATTTCAACTGTTTACATTAGCTGGCAGGGAAATGGATTGCTGGTTAAAGCACAGGACGGGGAGGCTAGAGACCTTGGTTCTAGACTTGGCCCTGCCACAGACTTGCTGTGAGACCTTGGTCAAGTCCCTTAAACATAAATCTTCAAAGTTTTCTGCTATTTTGGGGTACCTAAATGTTGGGATGCCCAACTTGAGAGACTTTGGGCAGACTTTTGGACATACTGAGAAGCCACACCTTAAATCAGCACACCTGAAATCAGCACACCTTAAGAAAAAAAGAAAGAAAGAAACAATCGAGCCCCAGTCAAGCATCTTAATTGGGCATCTAGCTTGAAATTGTTGGCCTTAGCTTAGATCAGTGGTCCCCAACGCGGGCCATGGCGCCCGCTGGGGCATCTATGTGTGCCCGCGTACTGGCCAGCGGACGAGCATCCGCCGAAATGCTGCGGACAAGCAGCGTCATCCAGAGGCATCGCTGCCGAAATGCCGCCGATTTTCGGCAGCATTTCAGCGGCGACACCTCTGGATGACGCTGCTTGTCGGCGGCATTTCGGCGGCGACGCCTATTGATGTTGCCGCTTCTCGGCGGCATTTCGGCGGATGCTCGTCCGCCGGCCATGGTCCGCGGTGGCTCGTCGTCTGGCGCCCGCCGGATAAAAAAGGTTGGGGACCACTGGCTTAGATACATAGAGGTTATCTCCATCTGTAAAATGAAGATAACAACAATTATCTACCTCACAAGGGTGTTGTAAGGTTTTCTTTACATTAATTAATAAGTTGATTAATTAAAGTGGTTTCAGATCTTCAGATAGAAGGCTTTATAAACTTGAAAGTTATTCTTCTAGTCAAGGGCTTGGTAAATTACATCTGCCCTCCAACTTCACTGAGGGCCTCTCTGTTTCCCCATACGTACAGGAAAGTTGCCAGAACTACATCACAGAGAGACACGTATCTTCACAAGAGAGGGTCACCACAACATTTGTGTCTAGTGTGGGCCCCAAGAGGGATCCCCAACTCAGTGCTGGTCAGTTCCTGCTCTTCACTATACTTATTATAGATTTGAATTTCATTTTGCCATATTTGAAAACTGTCTCTGGAGTTTAATGATTTGAAATTCACTCGCCACTGAAGTCAGTTGAATCACTGCTGCTGCTAGTTTCTACCAACAGCAGGCTGTGATGGTCTTTGGAGATGGCCTTTCTTTCCTGACACCGACTTGGAGGAAGATGATGGGGGAAGAAAACCAGAGGAAGGATGTGAAAAGGAGGAGATGGGGGAGAATACAAAAGATGATCAGGAAGAGAGGCGCAATCGTCTCACAACTGAATTATGTACGTGCAGCGTGAACATTTATATGGCTATGTTGCATGTATGCCAGATATATAGCTATCTCAAGCTATTTTTCCTCATAGGAGGGATATATAGAGCAAAAATATAATAGCATGTCTCTGGAGGACATTTTTTCTTCAGGAACAAGTGGGTAAGGGATAATTCCTGAGTGATGTAGGTACTTGTGATATTTATCTCCACTTGGGAGGAGAGGAGGGATAACTCACAACAGAAATGAGCTACAGTGTATTATGCATGCACAATGCACTGTTCTTTTCTCCCACTCTTTTTTCAGGACTCAAAAAGCTTCAGGTGACAGTTATGGAGAGAGAGAGAGAAAGAGAGAGAGAGAGAGAGAGAGAGAGAAACACATTTCTGGCTGAAGTAGGAATGAAAGGGTTTGATAAACTGAAAGTGAAGCAAACCGCTTTGAGAGACCTTTGCGGGTAAGTGAACGTCGGCGTCAGAAGAGCCAGAGTTAGTGACATTGCACAGGGCTTTGCTTTTTAATGGAGCAATGACTAGGCCGATTTTCAATTGGTCTCCAAATCCGCACCTGCGAGTCACAAATATCCCTCTGGTCTTGCACATGTAAAATGTGCATTGCTGCAAGCACAGAACTGGCGGTTGCAGCCAAAAATTTGGCCCAAGCTTATAACTTGCAAGCGGTCTTCATCAATAACAAAGGGGTATGGTATACTAGAGAAAAAATAGCACATGAAACTCCCTCTAGCTGAGAATCTGGCCCACAGGGTTTCATCTCTCTGTTCCTCATGCTCTCAGAGCACAATCCTGCAAGGTGCTGAGTGGCTCCTGGGAGCTGCAGAGCACCCTCGTCTCATTGAGCTCTGTGGGAGTTAAGGAGGAGACATTCAGAATCTTGGAAGACTGGGCTGTCTCTCTAATGATTGGCTTTGCTTCATGCTGTATAGCCTGCTAGCATAGAAATATTCATAGCACATCACTCAGATACTATCAAAGAAATGGCAGTTCATGTTTTGCACATCACAGCTGTGTATTACGAGTCTCACTAAGCAAGGAGAAAAACTGGAAACAAAATCCACAAACCAAGCAAAATAAATATAAAAAGGCAGTAAAAGTAAGTTGATGGTGTTGCTCTAATTTGAGCAAACATTAATTTTAAATGTGTAATTGAATTAATGCATTTTAAAAAAAACCCAGCAAATCCTGACCATGGATATAAATACATTATAGGGTTCTCCTGTGACATCACATCTCTTTCACGGTTTACTACTCACAATTTATTTTAATGTCACCAGAATCCCAAGGAATTATTTATGTCCTTGTCACTCACCATTGTTTTTTTTTATTTATCCTCTATATCTATATCCTCTCTCCACAATTACACTCCCCCATATGTAGACATCACTTCCACGTGATAAATTACCGAGCTGTGTAATAAATTAATTTAGCATGTGCCTTTGACTGCCTTGCAACACTAGGCCAACGAACCTAGCTCCACAGGACTTATTCTATGAATCCAGACGTCTGAACAGCTTCAGATGCTTCTTTTTTAAAACATTAAATCATGCTACCACAAATGTATTTCCTTTCTCCACCCCCTCCCTGCAAAAAATGTGAATCACCCCCCAGAACTCTGGCGCTGGGCCCATAACAGGTAATATCCAAGTCTGAACCAGAGCAGTTCAAGGACCAGTGTCTTGGGACTCGCCAGTGGCTTCAGGTTCCTATTTCTAGGACAGTAATGGGAGATTCCTAGCTACCCAACAGCACGCACAACAGTTGCTTCTACCCTTGGAAGGTCCAGAGATAGCAGTCTTTGTGTCTGTGACATTTTTAGGCCTAGAAAAACTACTTCAAGCTATTTAAGGAGGGGCTTCACATGTATTACCTGTCTCTGAGTACTTTGGAGTTGGGCTCATGGCAACTAAAATACACCATGCTCTGGAGGAGGAGAGTCCCAATTAAAATTGTTTAAAACTTCTTCCACTTGCAAGGTAATGTGGCAGAAGCAAAATAATGTATTATTTATATATGCACACACACACACACGCAAAGTGTATGACAAAATACATAGACAATGCCAATGCCTCCTACTGTTATGTACATGAATATACACATATACTATACCAATTTATGAACATAGTTTATAAAAGGATATTGGGAACCTTTGCCATGAACGATGCCACCAAGTGCAAAATTTTATTATCGCCACCTGCCCATTTTACAAAGGTATAGAGAGAAACCAGGTGCCAAATATGCCTGTGGTTTAACTCAATTTAATTGGATGAATGAATGAATCTGGCACAAGAAATCTATGCATTTACTGTAATAAACCTAAAAGCGGATAGAAGCCGATACAGTACATCACATACATTTCCATATACTTATTACCATTGATTTTTAAAATGACGTAGCTCCAAAAGATTACACTTGTCCAACTCCTAGATTTAAATGCTATAATAGGATGCAAACTATGTAAATATTTTTCAGAAGTATTGGGTCGTACCTGATCCTCAGCATGTGTAAATTGGCATAATTGCATTGAATTCAATAGAGCTACGTTGATTTATACTTGCTGAGGCTTTGCTCACTAAGTGTTATTATGAACACTGGACAAATCTATAGTGTATTTAAAATGTTGCACGTGTGTATTATGTTCTGTGAAGCATTAGCCATAGGTCCTACAGTCCTTACCACCATGTTAGTCCGATTGCCTTCAGTAAGACTATTCATGATGTGCACCAGCAACTATTCACATGTGTAAAGGCTGCAGGATTTGGGTCTATCAAATGCATATTCTTCAGAGAGTCATTCTGGTCTACGCCAAGACAACTTCTCCTCCCTCGGTCACCAGTATTGCAGATTGTCCATCTCTTTTTACACCTCTGTCTTCAGTTCTTCCCTGATGCTATCCAAAGCTAGAGATACCATTCAGCCGTGTCGAAGTGAGGAGCTATTCTGACAAATGCAGTTCGCCGTGAGTGATTTCATTTCCACAAAGGGCTTTCAGAATATTTTTTCAGGCTGCTGTATCCTCTTGAATGTTACATTTAACTCCCATGTTGGGGATCATGCCAGAAGGGTATTACAGAAGGTGCTGTCTTAGCCAGGCTAAACTGAAATGGCAGATTGAGAACCTCCAGCTGATTTGGTAGATTTTTTTATATGCAGATTGACATGGATACTCTACCTACAGCTCCTTCACCTGCCCCTGTTTTCTCCTGATCTCCTTGCCCCACTTAACCTCTCATTCCCTTCTGGCTTCTTCCCCACCCCATACCATGCATATTCCAGTATCTCCAACCTCAAAAAGCTAACCCTTGGTCCCTCACCTGCCTCTCCAGCTACCATCCACTTCCTTTCTTCCCGTTTATTTGTGTTACAGTAGCATGGAGCCCCAGTCATGGAGCGGGACTCCATTGTGCTAGGTGCTGTACACACATTCACTTCCACACTCACCAAATGAGCGCCCATCTTCCCCCTCTACTCCACCCCCTCTACTCCTCTGAAACTGTTCACACCAAGATGTGTAATGCTCTCTTCCTGGCTAAGTCTCAGGGTCAGTGCGCCGTCATTCTCCTTGATTCCTAGCTGTTGTTAACACTGTTGGTCATGCTCGACCTCTTGCCCTGCCTTAGTTTCCCACAGCTCTGCTCCTCTGTCTCTCCCCTACCTTTCCTCCATCCTCCTTCACTGTCTTTTTGGTGGGTCGTCCTCCTCCTGCTGCTGCTGCTTTCAGTGGCAATCTGCTCTTAGATTTCTCTTCCCCCTCACCACCCTTTCCCTGGGTGAGCTCTCTGTTCACACACATATCGATTGGCCATCCCAAAGCAGATGACTCCCAAGCCTACCTCTCTCTTTCATTCTCCCATTGACATCTCCTTCTGGGAGTTTCACCATCAGCTCACACTTGATGTAGACAAACCCTGAACTCCCAGTTTTTCCCCTTCCGACCCCCGACTTCGTGCTCTGTCGCTGTTGATCACACCTCTGCTATCCCTGTCACTCAGGTTCTTAACCCTGTGGCCAGCTCAGACTCCTCCTCTAGTTCACTCTTCCCATGGGGTGGTGTCTAAATCCTGCCGCTTCTTCCATCAAAACCTCTTCTTTCTGTTCAGATAGCTAAAACTCTCATTTCCTGTCTTGATCACAGGAATTTCCTCTCCTTCCCCCTTCCAGTCTGTACAATATGCCGTCACCAGGATGATGTACCTGGCCCCTCCGTCCATGTCACATACACACACCTTTGAATCCCTACACTGGCTTCTCCTTCTCCATTGCAAATTCAACTTCCTTGTCCTTGACCTCAAAGCCCTACCGACCCCTGCCTCTCCCCGCTTCTCTGAGTTTATCTCACTGCATAGTCCACTCATTCTCTAAATTCCACTAGGGATGCTACCCAGGTCACCCTATTTGTCTGCTTTTCACACAGGCCCAATCAATGGGATTTCCTTCCCTTCGCTCCACATGGAGCAGCTTTCCTGAGCTGACACATCAGACCATTATCCTCTCATTTCAATGCCAGGACACCTACCCAAAATGGCTCTGCTAAGACATTTCTAGTATATTTAATATTTGAAGTCTCTTTGTTCCAGCCTGTTATGCACTGACTAGCCTTTGCTGGTAACCACATAATCCCAGGCCTTGTCCGTCCTTGGGATTAGCCTCAATTCAGTAGCTGGTGTCCAGCAAAGGCTAGTGCTGGTGGAGCAGAGGGATTTAAAAAGAGACTCCCCCAGGAGTTTGCACTGATGCAGCTGTATGGATTGCTGGTCACCAAACCCTACAGCCCAGGGACAGACAAGACTTTATTGATGTTGCTTTGTTACCCTCCCCACACTGCGGTATCACATCCAGATTTAGATTATACAAAGCTTTGGAGCTGTGACCAGAGGGCTTTTGTTTGTTTGCTTGTTTCTGCTTGGACTAGGGAACAAATAAATAATCCCCAACGTTCAGAATAATACTCCTCACACATCAAATGAGCACGAAATCTGACCTTTCCTAGTTAATCCTTCCTGGTGAGGCGTTAGATCTTGTGCTGCCTGATGATCAAACAGGATTGCGTTAAGCAGACATGGAGAACAAGCTCTTATCTAGATACGATTTCTCTCCCCTCCAGGGGATCCTGTTCTCTCTCTCTCTGACTCCTCCCTCCCCCAGTTGCATGAAATCAGCCCAATCCATAATCTAATCTGGCTGGGACTCGAAGGTGGAAAAAATCAAATCCTAATGCAGTGACTGCTCTGAGTGGAGAATGAAGCCACTCTCAGGGCACCTCAGGTGCCACTTCTCAGGGCACCTCATTGAGGGAGGGGCAGGAAGCTTCTCACCAGCAAGCAGCGGTACTCACTGAGCTCCTGCACATTGATTGCCACAGCCTCAGCCCGGGGCTTTGGCTGGAGAAATAGCAGGGCCTCGGAGGGGTTGGGAAGGTGACCCCTTCTCGCGCATATCCCCTTAGTCTGTGTTCATGTTACTTTAAAAGGCTCCGTGGTTACACAAAGGGGTAGGAGTATGTATTTCAGTGTCACAGGGTGTTTGAATGTGAGACAGTCGGGTTGTGCATGCCAGTGTCACGTTGTTTTGGAGTGTGAGAGAGTAGGGGTGTGTGTGTTAGTGTCATAGTGTGGGTGTGTCAGTGTGAAGGTGTGCTGGAGTTTGAGAGTCTGGGTGTGTATACCAATGTCACGTTGTGTTGGATTGTGAGAGAATCGGTGTGTGTCAGTGGCACAGTGTGTGGGTGAGAGAGTGTCCAGGTGTGTGTGTCAGTGTCACGGTGTGTGTAAGGAAGAGAGTCCAGGTGTGTGTGTCAGTGTCACAGTGTGTGTGTGTGAGAGAGAGAGAATCCAGGTGTGCATATCAGTGTCACAGTGGGCGTGTGAGAGAGAGAGTCCAGGTGTGCCTATCAGTGTCACAGCGTGTGTGTGTGTGTGAGAGAGTCCAGGTGTGTGTGTCAGTGTCACAGTGTGTGTGTGTGTGTGTGGGTGGGTGTGAGAGAGTCCAGGTGTGCGTGTCATTGTCACACTGTGTGTGAGAGAGAGTCCATGTGTGTGTGTCAGTGTCAGAGAGAGAGAGTCCAGGTGTGCATGTCCATGTCACTGTGTGTGTGTGAGAGTCCAGGTGTGCATGTCAGTGTCACAGTGTGTGTGAGAGAGAGTCAGGGTGTGTGTGTCAGTGTCACGGTGTGTGTGAGAGAGTCCAGGTGTGTGTGTCAGTGTCACGGTGTGTGTGTGTGTGTGTGAGAGAGAGTCCAGGTGTGCATGTCCGTGTCACAGTGTGTGTGTCAGTGTCATGGTGTGTGTGTGTGAGAGAGAGTCCAGGTGTGTGTGTCAGTGTCCCGGTGTGTGTGTGAGAGAGAGAATCCAGGTGTGTGTGTCAGTGTCACCGTGTGTGTGTCAGTGTCACCGTGTGTGTGTGAGAGTCCAGGTGTGTGTGTCAGTGTCACAGTGTGTGTGTGTGTGAGAGAGTCCAGGTGTGTGTGTCAGTGTCACTGTATGTCTGAGCGTGAGACAGTCGGTGAGTGTGTCTGAGGCACAGAGAGTGTCTGTGGCTACAGAAGCCAGAAAGTGCAAACCAAACACTGCTGCGAGCACCACTGGCTGCAGAGAAGGAGAGAGAAACAGAGGGAGCCCGGGGGAGGCGGGGAAAGCCTCTCAGGGCCGGGCTGCGTTACAACCTTCCCCGGCTCCATGAGTTCTTCCCGGGTACAACAGGGGGCTCGCAAGGCGCCAGCTCTGCCCAGACCCCGCGCGGTGCTCACAGCCCAGGCTGCAAACTGGGACTGGCAAAATCACACTGGTCCATAGCTGTCCCCCTACACACGCCTTTTCCTGCCCTAACCTGGGGGAGACGTGGCTGCCAACGTGGGGCTGGCGGGGTAACAATACAGTGCGGCTGCACAGGTCTCTGGCCCCACTCCGCAAATGGCAGGGGCGAGCTGGAAGCTGGAGGGAGCCGTCGGGGGAGAAATTGCAAAGCCGGGGCCCGGAGCTGCGGGCCAGGGGGCACTGCTGTCTCGCCAAGGCCGAGCACGGGCCTCCCAAAGAAGGTATCATCCGCCTGGGGTTAGGGAGAGCTCCCTTTCCATCCCGCTAGCCAGCTCCGCCTGGCATCTGGGGCCTGGCCATGGGATCCCCCCTTCCCCTCAGCCACCAATCTTCGCTATGCAGGAAGCGGCCGGCTCGCTAAGTCCCGGCAGGGTCCGGAACCCAGCAGGTGTCTGGCCGGAGCAGCTTCCTCTTTCTGCTTCCTGGCCGCCCAGTGATCCCAGCCCCTCAGCCCTACAGATTAGCGCCGTCGGAGAGGAGACAGCCGGGGGCCCTGCTCCCAAACGCCGGCCTGCAGCCAGGCGAGGAATAAGCGCCTTTCCTCCAGCTCTCCCAGCCTTTGCGCTGCGAGCCCAGGGAACCACAAATCTGCGCCCTGGAGTGTAATGAAGATGCAGCGAGTTACAAGCGCAGATCAATGCCTTTGGGGAGCCTTCGGGGCTGTTTTCTTCGATTTCGCATGGTAATGAGATTTCGCATTTCAGATCAGTACAAATGGTTTCCCCCTTCAGAAGGGAATGAGCTGCCTGCTTATGGCTTCGTGTGAAAGCTCCAGCGACTTGTCCCTTCGCCTTTGTGTCGCCAAAGGTGCAAACACGCGAATACAGCGCCGGGAAGCCTGCTCCCCATAACCCCCCTGGATTATTACTGAGAATCCACCGTGGGGTCCCGCTCACGTGTCGGAAGGAGGGAAGAGAGCCCCCCAGATCTGAGCGCCGCTGGCGAAAGCAGCCTCCGCTCCCAAGCAAGTCCAGGGACTTGCACCCCTGTGGGAACTACCTGTGTGAGTGAGGACAGCCCTGCGCTTCCTCCTCCACAGAGAGCCCTACTCCCTGGCTGGGTGTCTCCCCCCCTGGGGCTTTGCCCTGCCAGGCAAGGGGAGACTTCCTGCCCTGCCGGCACTGCCCGAGTGCCTGAAAGGTGACGCCGCTGAGACAGGCTCTGTCCGTGCCCGGCACATAGCACTCAAATAACGATGGCTCTAGACACACACGCACCCCGTGCACCCTGGAGCTCACCCCCTGCAAAGCCACTTCCATGCCGGACGGGTAGAAAGAGATTGTTCCGCCCTCAGAGTTAAAGCCACTAGCCTCCTTGCTCGTCCACTTCGTCTCCCCCTGCTTTGTCTTTCTAGCTTAAACAAAGCCCCCCGGAAAGGCCACGAGGGAACGGAAGGCGGCAGGGAGAAGGGAGCGAGCCAGTGGAGAAACTTCCTGGGAAGTTTTTGCAATTCCACATTTTGAAGGAGGAACCCCACCACCAGCACCTCTATAGGGCCTGGCTTTGCACAAAGCCCAGCAGCTCCCGTTGGGAGCAATGCAAACCTGCGGCGAGCCCCCGGGGTCTGGCCAATATCCACCATCAGCCCCGGGGACACCCACGCACCTGTTGCCTTCGCCTCCCTTCCCCCCGGGTGTGTGCGAGGAGCTGCCCCGGGGTGGAACGGGAGTGGACCTGCGCTGGCAGCAGGAGTTACCCGCCCTGGAGCCGTCTCCTTACCTGCGCTCCCCGCCAGCCCAGGTTTGCTGCCAGCTCTGCCTCCTCCGCTCTCTAACTCCCGCTCGGGGCTCTTTATGGAGATTCATTCATTCATTGCGTTCCCATCGGGCCCTCGGCCGGTCCCTGCCTCTCGGAGGCAGAGCGAATGAGGCCTCGCCCATTTGGAGCGACTTTCTCATTAGAATGAAGAACGCGCTCACAGCCCCGCGCCGGAGAGGGGGGGACACGCCGGCCAGGGAGCAAGGATTAGCCCCCCCCAGGAATCCCCCCGGAGAGGAAATGGGGGAGGGGAGGTCAGCAGAGACCGGGATGCTGGGTATGGAGGCTACCCCGGGGGGCATTAGCCGGCGGTGACCTGTCCCGATAGACCTGGGAAGGATGGGGAGTGTCTCTGCAGCACAAGGACCAGCTCTGGAGCAGATTCTCTCCCCAGCTGATAAGCCCCTGTCCTGTTCTCATCCTTCGCTGTCCATCTCTCTCGTTTCTTCATACTGCGCCCATCACCGCGGTCGCCCTAACCCGGATTTGCCTCTGCCTTCCCCCAGCGGTTCCCAACCACCCCCCTGATGAGCACACCTCGGGGGCTCTGAATACAGCTCCGCACAGCCCCGACCCTCCCCTGGGAGCCCCTAGCGCTGGCCATGGAGAAGGGGCTGCTCCTGTGAGTCAGTGGCACTCGCCTTTCCAGGGCCAGTGGGTCTGTCAGTCTGCCCCTGGGCTAGGGAGGGACACCCTCCTTTGCAGCCCCTCTCTCTGCGCCGGGAGCCATCTGGCCGGCTCGCCAGCCAGCTCCCCAGAGAGCTCTTCTTCCCTCGCTCTTTACTCTTTGTTTTCCTTCCCGAGCTCATGCTTCCTGTCCCGTTTTCATCCCAGGCTTTGATTTTTCTCTTTCTCTGTACCCACAGCACGATCTCAGCCTCTCTCTACAAAGCAGCTGGCCAATTCAAGCGGCATACAAAGGAGCTGAGTCAATCCCAGAGACCGCGAATGGAGATAAATCCTTATGCATGGGGGAGAGAGGGCGAGCCGGAGGAAGAACAGCCCCCAGAAGAAAAGCACTGCAACGGGGGGGGGGGGAGGGAAGGGGGCAGCAATCATTAGGCATCCTACCCCAGATCTGCACAGGCACAGCGATGCGTTCACACCCCTCATCCCTGTTCCGGGCGCAAAGGCAGAGCAGCTTACCCTGGTCCCCTACTTACACAGCGCTCAGTGCCCGCCACCAGAGTTTCTTGTAGGGCTTTGAGCGGCCGGTCAGAGAGTAAAGGGTCCAAGCAAGATCATTTCCAGGTTCAACAGAGCTGGGGTGTGTGTGTGTGTGAGAGAGAGAGAGTGGGTGTGGAGGGGGAAGGAGGGAACAGGGATATGCGGCCAGTACAGTGTGGGAGAGACAACGCTGTAAAGTGTCTGTCTGGCGGGTACCCCGGTCCGTTTCCACGTGGCTCCCTGATTCCCGGCCTTTGGCCTTTCCCTGCGAAGTCTGGACAGTGTTGTGTCCTGTCGGATGCTCACTGCCTTGTCACCTCGTTTATGTGACGGTTCTTGGCTGCAGTCCCTGCCTTTGGAAATCCACTAGATGCGGCTATAAAGATTTTAAGACAAGCCAACGCGGCCGGACCGTTCGACTAATATTCCCTTTTCTTTCCTTCCCCTCGCTTCCTGATACAGGCCCTTCTCCCAGCGCCGCGCCCCAAGTATTGGACCGAAAGCCTCTGCTGTTCTCTGGGTGTGGCTGGGGGCAGAGGGGGTCAGCTGGACCCCGCTTTCCCTGCAGACCTAGCCAGACGCGGATCAGCTACGCACCCCGGTTCGGTCCTGGGCATGCAGCTTCCTCCTAAGATTGTGGGAGCGAGGTAAAAATGCGGCCTAATTATTTATACAGTAAATGTAAGGTGAGCTGAGGAACCTCTAAAACAAGACTGCCGCCTGCAATCCCTTCAAGGCGTCTTGATTCCCCCCACCCCCGCTTCACAGCGTCTGGGTTTTGGCGCTGCCGGAGACTTCAGAGCGACAACCCATTAATTTGGGAACATTCTGAAATAATTCGAAATTCACCTCGCCAGGCACCGACTGCTCACTCTACGGCTCCCTTAATAGATGTCATTTATATATACGGCGGCACCCCCTTTGAAACCCTGGAATCAATTTATATTAATGATCTCTTTATTCACCACGGCAAACTTTTAAATGTTTAATACAGTGCAAACTGGCAATGAAACGCATCAAACTAACAGAAGGAGGTTGGTCCCGGTGCAGAGGGAAGGTGTCTGCAGCTGAATCTTGAGTACCGTAATTACAGAAAGGGCAAGTAAAGTGTACTCTAATGAAGAGTGAGCTAAAAGGTCACTATCCTCTGAGTTGCTGTTTGTACCTTCCCCCCACTGGGAGAGCCTGTTGATAGCAGAAATTGAAAACCTGACAAAAGCACCTTTTTATGAGTGGAAATCAAGAGACGGAAAGCCGTCCAGCTGGGAGTAACACAGCTGAACCCCTGGGCTGGGTGATCTCAGACTACTCGAAGATATGTATTAGGAAAAGCGATAGCTAGCTAGATTGAGCCGGCGTGGCTAATGCAGCAATGATCAGCTTAGAACTCGATGAGGGCGAGTAATTGATACAGCGTTTAATCAGGAGCAAAATACCAAGCAGAGCTGGAGAGAGATGGACGATGGAAGGAGATGGGGATCCAAGTCTGGATGCTGTCTAGCCCTCCTAGGAAAGTGACTACAACAGCAGAGTGACATCACCACAACATAAACGTCGGTGTGTTCTGTGACATCACTGTATGCCAAACCTTGGGCTCAGGTCTTTAGGAAGCTGGGCGCGACTGACAGGCTAAAAACTTTGGGTCAGGCTGATTTGTGAGAGGGGGCCCAAGGCCCTGAGAAATAGAGGGAAACCTCTGGCCATTTGGAAATCCCCACATTACAAGAGAAAGAACAGACTGGATCATCTTTGACACTCCAAATCCAAACCTCCCTGCCACGGAGCAATGCTTTAGGAAGAGAGAGATTTTCTCGCAGGTGGATTTGGGTGTGTGGTAGGCCGGGGGAGAAAGCCCAGACTAACAGTAGGCGGTAAGGAGCAGTGGCGTAGTTTGGAAGGTCAGTGGTAGCAGCTTCCCGACAGCTCGGAGTAGGAGCAGAGCCGGAGAAAATCAGCGCGCAGCGCGCTGCGTTTGGGAACGGGAGAAGTTCATCATTAACTCCCGAGTCCCCAAGATTCCTACTCCCGAGTCCCTGGCACTTGTCCCCGCAGTGTGACCCACCAGTTCAACAGGGCGCACCTAACAAACACTTCGGCCCGCCTAAATGAGCCCCCTGGCCGGACCCAGGGCAGCTGTGAGCGCTGGAGACAGGAGCAGTCCGGTTATTTAGTCAAACCGGGCAAGTTACAGGCCCGGAGCGCTGGTGTTGGACTCTGCCCCTGGGGGGAGTGCAAATGGAGCAATGCAAAGTTTGGCGAATGCGAGGCCGGCTGATAATCAGGCTGGAAGGAGAAGGCGAGGGAGGCCCTGACAAGCCAGGGAAGGGGTAAGCGACTCGCGCAGCCAGTCAAGGACGTTGGACAGCAGCAAATGCTGCTCTCCCAGCGATTCCTTCCGGAGAAGGGGGACTCGGAGCGCCCAGAAGGAACGTATCTGCACCATCCGCTGCGAAATGGCCCAGCCCCCGGAGCTGGAGCAGCGGGGGATACAGCCCCGTCCAGGGCTGGAATGAATTGGATGCGGGCTGGGGAGAGAATTACTACGTGAAAGGGCTGGGTTTGCATCCGTGCATAGATGTCGCTCCCCTGCTCCTCGCGGGAGCAGGTGGCAAGCTGGTCGCAGGGAAGCTGACATTTCCAGGGGGAAGAAAACAGCAACCTGCGAGTCAACCGGTTCTATTTTTGCCGAGGATGGGAGGCGTTATTCAACCGAAGGCAGCCCCGAAGTGAGGTGTTATTCCAGTGAAACGGAGTGTGAAGGAGAGTAACAGTAACAGCACCGCGGCCTCTTCCTCCCCATCCCCCCAAGATCAGCGAGGCCGACCAGGGACGAGCGGCCTTCACCGCACAACAAGGAAACACAAGCTTTAAATAAATAAAGAGCAGAACCGGCATGACTCGTTTATTGCATCAAGTACAGCAACTCTGGGGCTATCAAGCTGTAAAGCAACCGAGATTTTAAATGGACTGGAAGAGATTTCAAGGGTCCATCCGTGTGCATCGCCTGTCCAATAGTCTCCTAGCGCCCAGCCTGAGCGGGGTGTTTGTGTGTGTGTCAAGGCCCAGTTTAAAGATCCAGTTCACGCTGAGGTGGGTTCTGGGCACTGGGCTAAGGGGGGACTGGCCTGGCTTCATTCAAATGCATCATGAACATTATTTGGCAACTCTGGTTGCGGCTTAACAATGGGCTCCCTGATTGGCAAGCTACTCGGCCCTCGGTGTTTATCATTAATTCTGTTACGGAGATGGAACTTTGCAGCAACATCTGTCATTATAATTAAAGCCGCAATGCATTCATCGGATAGCAACGAAATCTCTTGTACAACCCGAAACTACACAATCTAATAGAGGAGAAAACCCACTGGAGACCAATCAAAGAGATGGACTGTCCATCTGTCCAGCCTGGCTTTTATTATTATTTTAAAACTTAGCCAATCCAGGGGACTCTTTTAGGGGACAGGATGAGATGCCAAGAAGAGAGGAGCATTTAGGTTCAATAGTAACGTTTTTCCTTTAACAAGGTTATAACTCTCTGCAGTCCTCATTTCAATTAGAGTCACATATTGTTGGACCGGGGATAAGAGGTGATTAAAATCCAAGCCCACATTTGCGAGAGAGTTCCCCCCCCCGCTTGTTCGTTTAATTAAAACTATATGTGTGGCACGTTTTTGGCTGCAAAAATAGAATTCATATTAAAGAGGACATGTGGGGAGCTAGAGCGGAGCGCCGCCAACTCAGAAGCAAATTAGCAACGTGTGATTTAAAGAAATCTATTGATAAAACACACACACACACGCCGAGAAAGCCGAATTTTAAAACCCAAGCAAAGCCCTCCTGATTTGCAGGACTAACAAGCGCTGAGTTGCATTCTCTCAGGAATAGTAACCGTCAGGTCATTAGTCATTTTCGACAAGTTCCAAAGCGATCAGTAAACAGCTTTATCTGAGCACAAGTTAACCTGTCAGGAAGATTTCAATCGGCTGTTAAGAAACATTTGGGCATATCGCTATTATCCACCCACCCTTACAGCGCGCGTCCGCACACACACACACTCACGCGCCCACACACACACAGAGGCGCACACACTCACGCGCGTACACACATACACACACACACACTTTAGTGGAGGTTGCAAAACTCTTCCCTCCTCTGCCGGCAGACAGTGAGCCCCGCGAAGCCGTGCGAGCTTCCGCCTCCAAAGGGCTACAACTTTCCCCCCTCCCCACCCAGCACTGGGCGCCGGATCGCACTTAGCTCCGGATCACCAGACCTCGCTGAAGGCAACAGTTGCATTAACCTTCCTAGGGGCGAGGCCTCCGGGAGCTACTTTAAGGCTGACTAAAGTGCAGGGAGATGCAGGCGGAACCATTAGCTTCACCGAGGCTAGGGAGAAACCTAACTCCGGCTAGGAGCGAAGCGGAGCGGGGACAGCCTCTGGGGGAGTAAGAGGAGGGCTGCAGGCAGCGGCTTCCCAGTTCTTTATACTCCACAGCCTCCGGAACTGGGGAGCCCTGTTAGCTGCTGGGGGGGGGCGATCCCCTCTGCCCCTGGCTTGGGCTCCTGGCTTTTGCCAGGGCGCCGGAGTTCCGCGCGGAGGTAGGGGCGCTGGGCCCTGTCCGCCGGTGCTGAAACCTGCCCGCTCGCTCCGGAGCCAGGACCCAGGTAGCCGCCAGGGACGCCGCAGAGCCCCGGGGACTTCAGGCGGGGAGCGAGCGGAGGGCAAGCCGAGTTCAGCCCGCAGCTCGCCCCGCCAGCCGGGCCGGGCTTCGGAAAGTTGGGCGGGTCGGTGCGGCCACTCGCGGGCTGGGCGTTCGCAGCGTCCCTGCCGGCAAAGGGGGCGAGCTCGGGAGGGGGGCAGTCCGGCGGCTGGGCGCCTCTCCCAGGGCGCAGGAGCGGCTCAGGCTGGCTCGGCAGGCGGAGTGCTCGCCTGGGAGAGCCCCGGGAGACAGGGCTTATCTCCGGCAACATCTGCCGCGGGATGGGGCGGGGAAGGGGGAAGGAGGCAGCGCTGGCCACGAAAGGGGGCGAGCTGCAAAGGGAGCGCGGAGTTGGGTGGGCGGGCACCGGGGCTGGCTGCTCCCGGCGCACCGTACGGAGCGGCCCCTTTTGCCAGCCGACCCCGGAGCCGCCGGGGGAAGGCAAGCGAGCGCCCGCTGCCCCGGTACTGCGGCAGGGGAGGGACGGGAAGGGAAGCCAGGGACACGGCGTCGGCTGCTGGCCCCGCTCCCCTCCCTCGCAATCCCATCCAGCCCGGCTCACCTACCTGCCTGTGACATGGGGGGAGGGGTCCCTCGGCCGGGCCGGATGGTCCTTGATCTCCGCCCGGCGGGGACACGTTCTCCGGCCGATCCACACACCCCGCGCCGGCAGCTCCCACTCCAGACGGCAAATTTCAAAGAGACAAATCCCAGGGCTGGACTCGGCCTGAGAACGGAGCGGGCTGCAGCTCCTCACTGCGTCAAGCAAGGAACCTCCAAGATCCAGGAAACGCAACGGGATTCATGCCAGGCGAGCCTCGGTTGACAGCGCTAGGCTCCGCTGTTTGGGGGGTTTAATTCGATCTATTCCAAGGCGGTCTGGGGCTGGAGAGGGGCCATCCAGCAGCGGCGATGCCCTGCGCTTAGGTAGTAGCACATTCTTGCCGAGCGTGATCAAAGGTTTAATGTAGGAGTCCGAGTGGGGGGGAGGGGCTGGGAGCGGGGCGGGGGAGGAGGGGGGGAAGGGGGTGTGTAACTTCAGCACAAGGCGCGGGTTGATCCAATGGAGCGTTAGGTGAAGTTGAAGCATCAAAGCTTCTAATCAGATTGTTTGGCCAAGGCTGTCTGTAAATGAGAAGGGAGGGAAGAGCTCCCCACGGGGAAAGCCTCCTCCCCCCAGTCCCCAGCCGGAGGCTCCCTCCCCTGCCCAAAACTTCTCTGCCTCTGCTGGCTGGGTTTGGATTCCTCACGGGGCCTTACCCTGCATCTCGCTCGCTCGCTCTAGTAAAAATCCCACGTTAGGAGGGAGGGAGATTAACATCGGGCCGGGCCGGGTTTGGGAGAGGCACAGACACGGTCCTCAAGCCGCAGCACAGGCTCTGGGCTCCCGGCAAACTTTTCGGGTAACTTTTTCGGGCTGCTGTTTCCTTTCCGTTCCGACCCTGGCTGGGACCGGGGAGTAATTAGCGACCCACCCCACTCCTCCGGCAGGCGCAGGCTGGAAGAGATGCCAGGCTGAAGCAGCTGCTCGTTAATTGTCCGGGAGAGAAGGGGATTAGCCGGAGAGAGAGGAAAGGGATCACCAGCTTTACGCAGCTGGGGATTGGCCAGGGGCGCGGCGTCGGGGGTGGATCTGGCCTGGCAAAGGGTGGGCTGGGTGTTAGGAAGGGGCAACCTTGGCTAGGGAAGTCTTCGGGTGCAGAGCCAGAGCCTTGGGCTGTATCAGTGTCTCGGCCCCTCCTGTCCTTTTCGGAGTCCCAGCGCCATCCCGGGTCCCGCTAGCAAACGAGCTGCCGGCCGGCATAACCCAGCCCAGGCTGGGGGATGTCTCCAGTCCCCAGCGTGGGGGCGGAAGTTTCGCCGCACACGGAGGAGCAAATGACACTGCAGGGATGTTGCCCAGCCCGCTGCAAAGCCCGGCGGGACCCGCGTAGCCCACAGCAAGCCCGGGGGAGGGAGGGTGATTTGTCCCCGCGCTGGGTCGGAGGGGAGCGCGGCTCGCAATGGTCCGTCTGGGAAAGGGAACAGCTGGGATAACAGGATGATTGATCCCCTGCCCCCGTGTCTCTAATAACTCCTGGGGTGCGGCGGGGGGGGGGAGTAAACACATATCCCCCCCCGGAGGAATCTTGCCCTCCCCCCTTCACTGCCTGCTGGAAATGCTGCCTGCTTCTGTCCCACGCGCTTCAACAGGTGTTGGGCTCCGAGAGCCGCTTTTCCAGCTCGGGGCAGATCTCTGCTGATGAAGCTCTTGGCCTCTCCCAGCCCTCCTCTCTTTCTGTACCCCCTCCAATGCAAAGTCACCGGGCCCCTTCCCCTTCTCGGTGTGATGAAGTGACAAAGGGCCTCTTTAATAACCAATGGCCGAAATAAAACCGGGATTAGCCAAGAACAATTCACCCCGCCGCCGCGGATCAGACACGTTCATTGAGACTTACTAGTTGCGAGAACCAAATAAACAGATACACCTTTAGCTGAGAGAAAATGCATCCCCCATTGACAGGGGCTCTTGGCTTTCCTAGGAGTACAAGAGCAGCTTTCCTCTCCATTACTCCTCTCATTTCCGGAAATTAATGAGCTGGAGAACTTGTCTCTATCGCAGAGAGGCCTCCACACACATCAAAAACGCTCAACTCATTTGCCACACAAGCCTTTGAGTCAGGCATGTTGCAGCATTAGCCCTGGAAGGGGTGGGGGGATGCAAAGAGATAGGCGAGATAGTGAAGAGCTGGGCTCTTCATTTCTTTCGGCTCAATAATAATAATAATCAAAATACAGCCAAGAAATGAGGCAAAATGTAATAAAGCTGGGAGACAGCCTGGGAACAAGCGAGATGGTGGCGCGTCTCCAAATGACAGCTGGCAACCTGGCTTGCTACTTAGTCAAGTTAAAAACACGGGTTTCTAAAGGCAGCAGCCAAACAAAGGGAAGCAAATTGTATGGAAAGCAGAGGGGGTGATGGACAGGGGCAAGGCTGAGTCTGTCCAGCCAGTGGTTCTCAACCTATTTACCATTGTGGGGCCCCTACGTGGCTCACAATGTGTTATGTGGGCTGCATCCAATACTACCTGTCTGGCCCTGAAGATGTCACATGGGCCGCAGCTCTGTGCTGATTAGGCCACAAGTGGCCGGCAGGCCACAGGTTGAGAACCACTGGTCCAGGAAGATGCACCCTGCCCTATTCTACTTGAGAGGGCTTCTCTGCTCCTGGGCCCTGGCTTGACCTTCTGGCCCTATTGGAAGCCTGCTCCTTGTATTGATATTTGATATCTTTGGGCTTTGGTGTTTCTTCTCTCGAATTCATGTGTTACTGAAACTACTAGAGGAATAGAATTAACCATTACTGTTTGTATTGCAGCAGCACCTGCAGGGCCAAGGGCCTTTTGGGCTGAGCATTGTACAGACCTGCCTTTATAGGCCCCTTTTCAGCTCCAAGCATTTCACAGAGCTGGGCAGCTATAATTATCCCCTTTTTGCGAGTATGGGGGAGGGAGACAGAGATGAAGTAACTTGCCTAAGGTCTCATGGCATGTCAATGGTAGAGGCAAGAGTAGAACTCAGCTCATACCCATGGGATCATGTTGTTCAGCCAGAGGCCTGAAAGTACTTTACAGATGGGGTGGGCCCCACCTTTAATCTATTAGCCTCATTTTACAGAGGGAAGAAACCAAGGCCCAGAGGAGTTCAGGGTTCTTCCTTTTCCCCAGTTAAGTCAATAGAAACCCCCCAATCAACCCAATGGGCAACGGATCCAGCCCCTAAGTAACTTGCCCATAACCTTTCTTCAAGGCAACATAAGCAGGTGAGCTAATTTTGGCCTTTGGCTTGGATCCACAGATCTCTGAGGCATTTGATAAATGCCTTGGTCAGGGACTGGGGGAAAGTTAAATGAAGTAGAGTGAAACCCGTTAATAATGGCTGCCATTGGGATTCCACCTGGACTGGCCATCAAAAGATGGCTGCACAAGCCCCTGTTCACCAACTAACCTTTCTGAGTCAAGTTCACGACTCAGTCTTCAAGGCGTTCCAGGTTTGCGTGTGCGCACTGGGGGATAGAAGGCTGGTTTTAGTCTGCACGGGGAAGGGGGAACAGAAAAGGGTAGATGGAGATGTGGATCCCTGCATTCTGGACTCTATGTTCTAAGGAGGTGCCCAGATACCTGTGCGGTTTTAGCCGGCCAGGCTGCTGCTCAGTACACTGTCCTGTGCCTCTCTTGCTTTACCTGCTCTTAGAGAGGTCTGTGGATCCAGGCCTCCTTTTAGTCAGATCCCACCTCTGGATACAGTATTATGTGAACTAATGTTTTCACTGTACCATGCGCACTCCCCCATTGAGCACTTTTTCTTTGGCATGGTCCTCTTTTGGTCGTCGTCCCCCCCCCCCCACTGTGATATAGTGCCGGCTAATCAAAGCCTAGTTTGGTACAGCAGCTTCCCTTCCAGCAGCATTAGTGGGTGGCATAATACACCAGTGATGCTTATGGGACTACTCAGGTGAGTAAGGGCAGGCAGGATCAGGCCCTCAAATGGGAGATCTGTGAAAGCCCATGGGAGGCTGCCACTGGGAGATGACCGTAAGCACAGGTATTACTCTATTGCCATGCTGGAGATCAACAGGCTGCAAGGCCCATCTTTTCTCCCAGCCCTTTGAAGAAGTAGGTGGGCTGGGGAGTTTCAGCTACGGTCGGTGTTTAACATTCACCTTATTTATCCCTGGACACGATCAGTTTGTTAGGGGTGGGATTTCCAAAAGGTCAGGTTTGTACCTAGCTCCCATTGGCTTTCAATGCTTCAACCCCTATAGGGCATTTTTGAAAAACCCACCCCACGTTCCCCTAGATAAATGAAAACGTTTTACAAGGACATCATTTGTAAGCGTTGCGAGGGTGGCAGGGGCACAGAACAGGGCCTGTTGGTAGAACGTAGTGACAAACTGAGATAAATGAAGAAAGAAAAAGAAATGGGAACTTCTAAATAAGCTGCTCCAAATGCATTCATCCAACAGGAACTGACTACTGTACAGCCTCTAGCCCTATATTTAGTAAGATCTAAATCAGACACTGATAATATTATTAAAGACAGGAAGAGGTAAAAGATATAGTCTGGTTCAGATGACTGATCTATTTACACTCGCAGAGGGGAGGAAAGAGATGGTACAATGAAGATATCAGGGGCCAGAAAAAGCTGGATTGACAGTTTCCCCTTAACAGCAGAATAGACACACTGTTGACACAGCAGGTTCTAAAGAGTCCTAACCCAATTTAGCAAGCAATAACCAATAGACGGTGATTAATAAAACATTTGCTGTTTCACCCGATTATGTGGAGGTGGAGTAGCAATGAGAGAGCTATTTGTCACAGCTCTCATGCTGGCCTCTGCACATCAATTGGTCCACGTGAGACTGGATAAAGTAATTGGCAAAAGATGTACATGATAGACCAGTGGCTAGTCAGTGGCCCACTTACCTGTGCAAAGTGGGTTTTGGATAATAAATTGGGTAGAATAATGAAATTGATCTGTAGTGCGACCTTGGGCACCGCTCTGTGCTTCTGTTTCTTTTCCCATCCTTTGTTTGTCTTGTCTGTTTAGACTGTAAGCTCTTCAGGGCAGAGACGGTCTATTACCCTGTGTTTATGCTGCACCTAGCACCCTGCCCTTCCCAGCCCCTGATCCAGATTGGTTGGGATCAAGGTGCTACCATAATAATAAAACAACCTCTGTACTCAAAGAAAAATTAAAATGGTTAAAAGTTGACATAGACAAGACTAAAAAGGGGACATTTGTATTCCTTATATTTTTGTCTGCAGCATTCAATCTCTTATGCTCTCAAACTGGAACTAACCTAGTCTGGCTACCACTGTAAATCAGCAGAATAGCTGTGTACCTTCAAGTTGGGTGAACCTCACACTCCATTACAGAAGAGTTTCCCCCCAGAAGCAAATGCTTCAAGTAATTTAAAATAATAAATGTCAAAAGGCAGCGCTGGTGGGACCCATAGCAAACCATTATATGGTCCCAGCAAAGGAAAGTCAAATTGGCCTTGACGCAGATTTTAGTTTCAAGAGGCTAATGCATAAAACTACTGATTGTGTGTGTGTTCAAATAATAAAATATCTTGACAATGTGCTTTAAATAAAAAATGGAAAACGCTGCTTGTGACATAATAGTATACACCAGCTCTAGAGCAAACAACAATACAGTGGACTAGATCCTCAGCTCTTGTAAATTGACAGAGCGCCAATGATGGATGCTGATGGAGCAGTGTCTATTTACACCAGCTGAAGATCTGGCCTTGCATCTCGAATCTCCACCAGTCACTTCCTTCTAAGAAAAACTGGGAATAGAAACTTTTCTTTCAGTGGAAAGAGTGAATGAGCCCATGTTCTGAAGCCAATTCTCCGTGTGTGTGTGTGTGTGTGTGTGTGTGTGTGTGTGTGTGTGTGTGTGTGTGAGAGAGAGAGAGAGATTTAGGCTCCATCTTAAAATCATCAGCTTAATTGGAAAACAAAAGATGACATTTTACAGGCTTTTAGTCTTCTGAGTGGACTAGAGCCTTACAGAGCCAAGCTATTTCTGTTGGGGAAAAGAGTTACCATGTCTTCACAAAAACTATATTTTAAGATGCTCAGTCTTTGTGAGGATAAATATTTCTGCACATCATTACTCCATTTTTTCAGCATGCTAATATCGCACCCAGGGCAAATCACATCTGCTGGAAACTTGGCAGCCTGGATGCATTTGTATAGATTTTAATGGGGTTTGATTTTATTGTCCATTGTGTCTTCAAAAAAATTTTAAAGTCAGTTTGGTGCCAGTGAAAGAGGCCAGGTGTGGCAACTGAGCGTCTCTGTTTAAGCACACCATGGGCAAAGACAGGGCATGCTTTAGCACACTGGCCTGCCAATGTGCCCAACCATGACCTGGAAGGCTGGTTAGAGGATGATTCAGTCTCTACGGATATAGCTACACTTAAAACTGCACAGTGGAACAGCTGCAGCATTGTAGACACTCATTACAGCCATTGGAGTGGGTCTCCCATCCTGTAGTTCATCCACCTTCCTGAGAGGTAGTAGTTGGATGAATTCATCCATCAACCTTGCACTGTATATACCAGGGGTTAGGCCAGCATTGCTGTGTCTCTCAGGGTGTGTGGCTTTTTCACATCCCATGAGAGATGTAGCTCTGCAGATATAAGTTTTCAGTGTACACCAGCCCTAGGCCCATTCTCTTGGTCTGATAGCAGAGGCCTGGTCTACACCTCAAACTTACGCTGACCTAGCTGTGTCACTAAGGGGTGTGAAAAAATCCACACCCCTGAGAAACGTAGTTAAGCCAACCTAAGACCCAGTGTGAACAGCACTAGGTCGCCAGAAGAATTCTTCTTTCGATCTAGTTACCACCTCTCGGAAAGGTGGATTTAGTTCATCTCAGACGAACCCTTTTCATCTCTGTAATACGTGTCTATGCTACAGTGGTAGAGCTGTGCTGCTGTGGTGTAGACACATCCTGAGACTGCCAGCAAGAGTGGAAGTTGGCACCAATTGCAGTAGTGGTTTAGGGCTGGTCTACACGGGGAGCTTACATTGGCATAGCTACATCTCTCTGGGGTGTGAAAAAGCCACACCCCGGAGACGGATCTATGCCGACCTAGCCCCCACTGTAGTCAGTGCTAGGTCGAAAGAAGAATTCTTCCATTGACCTAACTTCCGCCTCTTGGGATACTACAGAGATGGAAGAACCGCTCCCAGTGGGTGAGGTGGTGTCTACTCTGAAGCACTACAGTCTCCAGTTGTATGGACACTGGTTTCACTAGAAACTGGATTGAGACCACTAAACTTATTGCACCTAGGACACTGAGCAACCAGATGATGGTAAAAACTGTCCGTATCTACCAACCCAGGCTCTAGAGATGGAAGACTCTTACCAGTGCCCTGAGCTAGCCCATCCCCCTCTCTTCCATTGTTTGCAACGCACTCTTTGAAGTGTGGAAATAAAATGTCACAGGCTCGATTTGGGTTTGTTCAGCTTGGAAGGTGTTGATTGCCATCTCCCTGCCATACCCATATTCTTACCCTAGCCCAAGCCAATGTGGCACTGTTGCCTTACTTCAGATTTTGGCAACAGGATTGTCCGTTATGTCACCCTCAATGTTAACATGGTTCCAGGGGTGATTTATCCCATACCCATTGATTTCAATGCTACGGCTTCCAGTGATTTCAGGGGACATTTTATGAGGCCCGAAGATGGGAGTTTGTTAGCTGATAAACCCACTACCACTCTACAATGGCAGCCATAGAACTATGATCATTTACTACCAGAACCACAGTTTCAAGTTGTGGGTTTTTCTAAAGTTTGAGTGACAGAATGATGAATTTAAAAAGATTCTGAGTCCAGGGCACACGAGAGTCACATAATGCATTACATTATGGGCCTAAACAACATGTTAATATTACAGAGATGGCATAGCACCTTCCACCTGAGGACCATCAAACAAGTAGCTGAGTGAACAATTCACAGTGAATAATTTAATCAATGAATTTTGCCCTTTTTCCTGTTTGAAAATTGTCTGTGAAGAGAATGCAAAGTTCTCAAATGTATTTGTTGCTCAGAATTATTCACAAGTTCCTTCAGTGAATAATTTTGGTTCGCAAGACCTCTCAAACTGTGAATGTTACAAGCAAATATACAATTCAAAATGTGTTCTGTAGCTAATCATCATGGCACAAATTTCAAATTGTCTATTTGGATGCAATGTTCACAAGTTACCAGGCTGGTTTGTTATGGACTGCAAATCAGCCAATCAGGAAACAGGAACAATATCAGCTCCCCATTTGACAGCTGGAGAAACTGAGGCATGGCGAGACTAAGGCCTACATTTTCAAAAGTGGCCACTGATTTTGGGTGCCTGGTCCGAGACACCTAGGACCTGTTTGTATGAGGTGCTGAGGACACGCTGCTGCTGAGTACCTATAACTTGTCCTCAGGTGGGGTTCTAAACTCCACCTCTGCAAATTAGACTCTAGGGCTCTCACTTTGGGGACACAAACATTGAGGCTCCCAAATGTAGCGGCCACTTTTGAAAATTTAGGCCTAGATGCCGTGCAGCAAGCCAGTGTCACAGATGGAATCCTCTGTCCTATGCTTTCACCATAAAACCCAGACTGTCTTCCATAATAAAGTCCCTTTGCTATCTCAGTTGTCACCCATTGTAGCAAGCAGATACCTGGCTGGAAGCCTGCCAGACAAGAATCACATTTTTTATTATGGAAATGCACGTGGAAAGCGATTTTTTATTTACACAGCATCAAGTCATAAATTTCTTAGGCGCTCAGATTCACCCCTTCCCAAACCTTAGAACAAATAATCAAAACTCAGCCTACGGGGCTCTCAGGGCTTTAAAAGAAAGCAGGCAAAGCCATTACCCTCACTTTGCATAGTAAAAATGATATGCATAAAGCTGCATAGAACAATCCTGCAAAGCTCAAAGGAAACAAATGGGTGACTTACTCCATGAATTTCAATGGGCCTTTGTGCAGTTGGAATAATAGCCAGTAAGACAGTGAAGCATTGCATAGAAAGATACTGAGCAGTTACACACACACCCACCCTCACTAATGCAGTGTAACATTGTGCAATATTGTGTAGAAAGAGATTGCACAGAAATTATGCAGTGGAAGCCGGAGTCATGCTGTGAGATAAGGCTCTCTTCATGGAGTTGGCTTGGGCATGTTACAGTAATAATGATTTGTTTTTTAACGAGGAGGAATTACCCTATAACTTCCCAGGAAAGTTGGCTTGGCCATCTATTTATCCAGGACGTTTGGCTCAGACGCAGCATCTGGTTTGCAGTCAATTTCCTGCTCTCTACCCAATTTTTCAGCTGGGTTGGCTAAAGCACAAGGAGGTCCCATGACTTGCCTGAGGCCAAAGAATGAGTCAGTAGCTCAGCTGGGATTAGAACTCGGGCCTTGAGTGAATACTGTAACCAAGTTTCTTATTAGTCCTAATAGCTGCCTTCCGATTGCAGCCATGGCTACAAAACCAGGAAAAAACCAATCTCGCTTCAGGTTCCTTTAGATAATGGGCACAGCTGAAGGATAAATGCAATCAATTGGCGATCACTGCCTTGTCAGGAGACAGGGCCTAAGGTATGTGCTGACCCCCTTTCACATACACACTTTCCAATCCACATGCTCAATCTCACGTAGACCCTTCTTTCTTCCTATATCCAGTTCTAAATAAACCCACACCTACACCCGGTACCCTGTTCCATGGAGCTGACCTCCAACATAGCATCACATTTCCCACCAACACCCGCCTGCCCCTAAAGTCTTGTCCCCCAAGCAGCCTCAAACTGAGACATAAACATGGACTACTCCTCCACAGCCCTATAAATCCTTTCTCCAGTGACAACCTCCATATGGCCTCCCACACATTCCTGCTTGCAGAGCTGTACCCAACACTGCCACAACCCTCAAATCCCCCTGAAACATGCACTCTCCCTCCTCCCACCCACACAATTACACTAGCATATACTAGGTAAGAATATCCGCTCGTGGCTAGTTGTTACAAGGAAGACAGTTTGCATACAGTACATGATAGGCACTACAGAATAGACTATGATAGATCAAGACGATCTGATACTAGCAACTGGCTCCTTTGGGGACATTCTGCAATGCAAATTCAAGCTCTTCTCTGCAGTTTCACCACCTTGTCTTGGCTTCTCTGTGTATTTTCATAAAAGTCTAATGTGAAATGGAAAGATTATTTGTGAACAGTCAACGTCGGCCTTAAATGTCACCTCCAAGGATACGGCTGGAGGACAAGTGTCGTTCTGACAGTGAGGGATGGATCCTAACCTCCTGAGTATTTGTTGTCTGTCATGTTAACCTGGTTGGTAGAATGGAATTCAGGCGGTCCTAGAAGGAAGTATGCATGCTCAGTGTACCAGAATGGCTGGCGTTTTCCAGAGACGATTGTTTGGAGAATATCTGCTTTACTAAAAGCATCATAGTGAGAAAGAGAGCACGCTAAATAATTATCTGTCTCCTTCCCTCTCCCCCCCCATTTTCTGAGCAATTCTATTCATAAGGCCCAACCAATGCTAACTGGCCCCAAATCTGCATCAGTAGTTTCTGACAAGACCACTTTTATCTCCTCCCTGGACTTGAATGACCTGAATGCATGGGCTACCTATGAAGGTAACTGTTCTAGCTAACGTGTGCAGTCCAAAATTGAACACATTCTCAAGAAATCATTTGTAGAAGAATGGCAGGTGGTGATAATACTGTCGGCCCAACTTTCAAACTTGGACACCTTCACAGGACAGCCAAATCCTGCATTCCCGTGCTAAAATGGACACCTTGGTGGAAAACACCTCTTGCTTATGCCTAGATATCCATCTGAACATACTAAGGTAGCATTTGAATGTCCAGTTCAGGAACCTGAGTTTGAAAATTGCCTTCCCCATATGCAGGTCTCAGTTCCTCCCCCTCCTCCTGGCATTTGCCAATCAGCAATGCTATGGCTTTCCTGACTGATGCAGCAACCAGCATGGGAGACCCTATCACCATCCCAAACCTGTAGCTGGATGGATCGCCTAGCCCTGGGAAACTGGAGTGAGATGAAGGTAGAAGTGTGGATGCTTGAGAGGTGTGACAAAACGAGCGTTACCACATAAGGGAGGTCCCAGTAGAAGGCAGTACCCACCATCATCTAACGGGAATGTTCAGGGGTTTCCTTTTTCTCCCCTGGCTCACAGTTACCCAGCTCTTCTTTAGGGAGCTCTACACAACCTTGAATTCCAACCTGTGGCAGCGTCAGTATAATCACTGTTACGGAATGGAATGCCTGTTGGCAAGGTTAGACAGAATCATCTCACCCTATCCATGCTAACGGGAGACTCTATAAAGCTCAGAAATACCACCCAGTGCTGAAGATGCATTTTAACAGCTGAATTAAAGGAAAGAATGGAATTAGTTAACGTGTTAATGCTTCTTGTATAGCAGAGGAGCTTTTGACATTGGCAATTGGCAAACACTGTCAAAGGCATACAGCAAGAGACTTGTTACCATCATAAAGGCTTAAAACACTGGCGGGGGAGCCGGAGGGAGGGGAATAGCAGAGACACTGGCCCCACGCAGGTTGTGGGGAGAACTGTGAGCAAGGAACTGTGGATGGCAGGTATAGCAGTGTGGTAGGCTGGGGTGGAGTGGGGGTTATGGCAGGTGTTGGAATGGACCTAGGCAGGAGCTGGGCTGTGTTAGGCTGGATCCAGATGGCAGTAGTGGTGGGGCAGTCCGGAGGTCATTGCAGGCTGCTAGGGCAATACATGATAGGGAGGTTGTGGAAGCACCTTCACTGGAGGTTTTCAACAAGAGGCTGGATGTCTTGGATGGTTTAGACATCATAAACCCTGCATCTTGGCAGGGGGTTACACTAGACGACCTTTGCAGTCCCTTTTAACCCGGTGATTGCAGAGGTTTGCAATGAGATTGTCATTTGGCTCCTATATTCTGAAACATCATCATCTTGCTTCTGCTATGCCCTGCCCCTTCCCATGTGGAAGAGGGCAACATTAATGCTGCTACATGGATTGGAAGTTGGACAATAGAGCTGCCTTCTTTATCACCTGACTGAGCAAGCCCACCAAAATCCTTATCAGCATCTATCCTAGGTCCCTTCCTTTCTTAGTCCCTAGGACTTTCATTATCTTCAGGTAGGGTTAAGAAAATAAATACCAGACATGGGTGGTTTCGTATTTTTTAAAATACATTTGGCTTTTTTTTTTTTTTTTTTGCTTAAAAGCATCCCACACTTTGCCTTTACCAATAGGTCTGTGAACTATTCCCTCTGAACCCATTCCCACTGAGTCCACCCCAAATCAGAGCAGCTACATGCAAACCATCAGCCCAAGTCTACAAACCTGCCACAGACCTGAGTTGATGCTGTTGGCACAGCCTTGCAGAAGCTGGACAAGATCTGCTAGGTCATCGGCTCCCTTTCCCTGCCCCTGCAGGATTGTTCCTTGTGACACATTTTCTAGTATCTAGACCAGTCTAGGGTTAAAAGCCCCAAGCAAAGGGGCTTCTAGCACTGCTTCTCTGGGGTGATGTAACAGGGTCAGCACCCACCCCTCACGAGCACCCCCTTTTCTCTGGGCAATACAATACACCTGCAATCACAGTGTTTTTCGGGGCAGCATCCACCTCTTGTGGGTAGCTCTCTTTGGTTGGTTGAGTATGAGCTTGATTTCAGTTTTAGTTTTTATACCAGGGTGGCACCCACCTCTCACAACCCCCTCCCCACCCCCAGCTGATGGTTCTCTTGGCAGGTCTTCAACGACTCAGCCCCCTGGCCGAGCCAAATACACTGTCCCCCCTTCTGGGGTATACAGTCCAAGTTCTTATCTCATCCCTGGTTTGGGGCTGTAGCTCTAAGGCTGCTCCCAGAGGCACTGCCTTCTTCAACTACCCAGCCAGGGCCCATCTCAGTACCTGCAGCTGGCGGTGTTTTAGCAGGCCTCCCTGGGCTCAGTCATCAACCAGACCAGCAGGGCCCATCTTGGTACCCTCGCTGGCCTGCACAGGTTCTATGCTCAGTCCCCCTGGGCTTCTGCCTGCCTGCACTGACCTCCGCTGGTTCTGCTGCTCTTCCCGCCCGCCAGGCACCTGGTCTTCAGCAGCCTTCCCTGGGCTTAAGTCCTGTCTGCAGTGAGCTGTCCATGGTACTGTTGCTCTTTCTTCCAGCCAGTCTTCACTTCTCTGCTCTGCTGCTTGTCTTATATAGGGCCCTTCTGGCCCCGGATTGGCTACTCCATCAGCCCCTCTGATTGGCTGCTCCTCTACAGCCACTCTAGGCTGTCTGAAGGACTCCTCGCTGCTCTATTCTGGGACAGGGTGTTGCAGGGCCATGAGGCCTCCAGCAGAGGGCCTCTGGACCTAGCCCACCCTGCCACAGGTGACTATTCCAAGGATGCTGAGTTACTAGAACTGCTAGGTTCTTAACTCAGGACTCCTGGGCTCCACGCTTGGCTACCCTCATTGTATGACCATAGGTAAATTACAACTTTCTGGGCTCACTTTAGTCATATATAGTATGCTAGAATAATGATATGTACCTGCATGAATTCATGTTAGTAAAATGCTTAGAGATCCTTGGAAGAAAGGGGCTATATAAACACAATGTAGAATAAGAATAGAATTACTTTGCACCTATGTAGTATTTTTCATCTTCAAAAGGCCTTTCTAAACACTAACTGATGAATCCTCAGCAATCTGTAAATCAGTACTCCTGTATGCATTATTAGCCCCATTCACAGAAGGGAAAAATGGAGGCATGGAATGTTTAAATGACTTGCATAAAGCCACAGAGGGAATCGTGTAAGAGCTGGGTTTAGAATTAAGGAGTTGCTTCCCAACTCTGGGTTCAAAGCAACACCTCCCCAAGAATTATGATTATACTCAGTTCAATAAATACGTGAACTGCTTGTCAACAGCTGCGGGGAGAGTGAAAGGACAAAGAAAATCCCCCCAGCGAAAATGGTATTTCTTTGAGATAGGGAAAAAAACAAGCCAGCTGATGCACATTGGCAATAGGAACAGTTATTCCACTAGATATGCAAACTCTTCAGACCTAGCAATCCCCTTGGGTGCACTGAGCATTTATAGATTGCTGATTATAAAAGCAGTAAATGAAAGGACACCTTTGAGTGAGTGTTCATGAATTAAACTGTCTCTGGGTTTGTCTCCATACAAAATAAAGTAGCACAATACCAACTAAGGCCATGTAACTATACAGCTAATAAAACACGCCAGAGATGCCAACTCCTGGAAGATAAGCCCCAGTGGGGTCTTTAGACTTGATTTTCAAAGCATCTGAAAGCTAAGAGCCACATGGAAAAATGCACATGCAATGACACACTCAGTTTTCATGACTGATTACCACAATTGTGCATGCAAGTTGGATATTTGTGTTTGCAAATGGCCAACTGGACATCTAATGACCATTTGTGCACACAGTGCTGGAAATTTGCACACAAATTGGGCGTGCAATTGCAAGCAGACTTTTGCCCACAACCTTGGATTTATGATGCTCTGATGTTTAGAAAAAATCAGGCCCTTTGAGTCTGCAAAGCAAGAGACTGTGACAGCAGTAAACAACATGAGCAGAGTACAGATCATAACTGGAGATGGGCCCAGGCCAGAAATTCAGATGGAAATCCAGACTTCTAACACCCCAAACTTCACATTAAGGGATTTGGTTCAGGCCCAGCTCTTATTTTAACATTGACTAGAGAAATAGTCTAATCATTAGTACACCCAGAAGGGTTAGTAGGAAATCTGGATTGACCTTTATCCACAAGACAGGCCATTTTCCCTCCCAAGCACCTTGGAGTGGAAATCTCCAGAACATTAATCTTTTCAATTGTACTTAAACCAATCTGACTGCGGCTTTTAAATAAGAGTCCCGGGAGTAACACCGACACAAAAACAAAGCACTAGGCCTCTGAGTGCGTCGCTTTGGTCATTTTCTTTTAATTGACACCGCGGTGTTCAAAACTTTGCAGTACAATGCGGTGCAACGTGCCACTGTCGAGAGCAAACACATCCAGCTAATTCCAATAAAAAAGAGTTGACACAGACTAATTCGGTGTTGTAGAGAAAATTGGCTACATCTGCTGAGTTCGTCTAATACTATATAACCAAAGCAAACCAGCAAGAGCAACAAACCAACCAAACAAAAACAGCAGCTTCTCTGCTTAGACCGGTAAATCAGTCACTATTAGCATTGGAGAAGCCTTCATCTACCATTGCAATCAGACCCTTGCAGAATATTGCTCAGATCATGGGGGGGGGGGGGGGATTGGAGGGATTCTGTATCCTCAATTCCAAAATCTGATTTACCTGCCCAAATGAGGACAGGCATGCAGGGAAAGCTATGGGAAGAGAAAAAAGGGAAGAGAGAAATCACTCAGAAACCATTACTCTTGGTAACTAAGACTCAGGATTGTTGATGAAGATGGCGAAACCCATTTTACTGTGGTCTTCCACTTCCAGGGGGATAATGGGACAAGAATCATCGGCAGGGCAATGGAACTATCATGCTATAAAATAGTTGTTTTCTACCCCGGATCTGCATGCGCTATTCCTATTGACATAATTGGGAGTCCCACTAGCAGGCCAAGTGCAGTATAGGCAGAAGTGACAATACCATGGGACATTGAGAAGCACTGATTTGTATTGCCTAATCTATCTGTCCAAGGTATTTATAGGACTGTAAGCATTAGGTAAACTTTGTGAGATGTGGGTTAAGGAAGGATCCCCATACAGCCAAATTTATCTTTTAAACCTCGGTAACCATAAATAGCTGGAGCCAGAGTGATAATTGGTGGTTCCTCCAGCCAAACCAGTAAAATTGATCTTCAAGCCAAGAACAGACTCTTGTTAATTCACAGTCTGTGCTCTCTCAGTACGGTCTAACCTAGACAAAGCTGGGTCTGCTGTCATAGTTATTAGCCTCCTGGGAATCCACACCCCTTTCTCTGTGCCACAACTTATTTATTTCATCAAATCACCGGCAGCAACCACCTTTAAGACACACCTGTGTCCTAACTAGAAGCATCTCAGCCTATTGGCTGGGAGCAAGACACCAGAGAAATACCTGGAACACTTGCAGTCTGGAAGAAAAGGACAAGTGGTTCATGCCAGAGACTGCCTATGGTGGGCAGATAGGTCCCACACTGGTAACGAGAGGGTTAATGATAGGACATGGACCCAGTTGGTCCTGCCCCACTAACCTGCAGCAAAGGTCAGGCATGGAGAGGGGAGTTAAAAGGAGAAGAACTAGCCCAGGCCTGACCAGGGAGGAGAGGAGAGCTCGGCTTCTCTTGATGGGAGGGAAGCTTGATTGCAGCCCAGAGGCTGAGCTAGCTTGCCGGCAGGATGAACCCCTGCTAGAAGGAACGACCAGATCCTGGGGGCTGCATGGACTGTTTGGAGACAAGCCCTGGATAGAAAGGCAGGATCCCACCGAGGGTTCGTCAGATGACTCTGTTACCTGGAAGGGGTAGGACCGAACTGTGCCTTGGCTGGAAGGCAAAAGCACTACTGCCTCAGATCTCACAGAGACAGCGACCTACCGGCAGAGACCCACAGCTGGGTGAGTCATGCCCTGAGGGGCCACAAAGGGGGCGTCAGAGAGGCAACCAGGTCACACTGCCAGACGGGCATGTTCCATCTCATTATCTCACTCAGACCCAATGCCCTTATGGGGGTATCCCCTCTGCCTGAAGGAGGAAGTGGTACACATTTCAAACCCACCCAGCAAAGAATACAGCATCTTTCCATCTGGGGCATGGCTAGTGTCAGATCTTGCAAAAGAAATCCTATCAGGTTATGGATCCCAGTTTTATTATCTAGTAGAGAAACCAACGACTGAATGCCCCATAGAGGCAGTTACTCTCACCTTTAGTGGTAGTTCCTCTGGGTAAGGTTTGAGACAAGTTAGCAGGGCATTATGGGGAACGCTTGTGTACCTGCTCTGGTGATAAATCGAAGGCTTCAGTTTCCAGGGATGCTAGTCTAAGAACCTTCAGTAGCACGGCAATTCTCTTACAGAACTATGGGCCTGATTCTCCACTCTCAGCAGTGTCAAGTCAGGAGTAATTCCACTGAAGGCAACTGAGGTACATTAATGTACATAATCAGGCCAGATGGAGAGTATGTAATTGGCTCATGGTGAGGAAAAGAGGAAGGGGAGAGGTAACAGAATCAATTTTAATACATAGGCTGAGAGACCTCCAATTTTGGCGTAGCTGCCAATAAAGGATCTACTTCGCTGATCATGTAGGGAAATCTCTTTGGAATCAAATTAAATATTCTTAATTTAATTCTCTCAGAGGAAGAAACAAAAGGTTTATGATCAGCTGTCAAATGGTCTGCAGCTACAGCACCAACAAAGTATGACAGAAGCAAGATATAAAAAGCCTCGGAGGTTTCCTTTTATTGACTGGAAATTCTGTATCTCATGTCCTATTTATCTTTCAAACTAGCCAGCTACAAGCCATACAATAAGGGAATTGAATATGATCATTGGCAGAAAGCATCTACCCACTAAGTGCATGCCAGTCACAGATACCTGAAAAGACCCATTGCTCACACAAAATGGGATTTAACAAAACAAAACACCTGATGTCAGACCTCCTAACCCACTCGACTAGAGGTGAGCGAGATTCAGATTTCCTGCGTTGCTAAATGAATTATCTTTCTATAATCCAGCATTTAGGTCACATGGAGTCAGACCTCTGATTTATAATCACATACTTGAGGATCACAGGCTATGAAAATTATTGCTGTGTTGGCAAGAATAAATTATGCAAAGCAATGAGTTATCTGGAAGCCCACAACACGCACGCACCTCGGTGATCTATCGCTCTCAGTGCAGATGTTCTGCTGCAAAGACATTTTAATTAATACATCGAAAATACATTTCCTGGCTTGTGTGAGATGGAGATGAGCAGGGAAGTGACGCTGAGGGGGGAAAAAAATGTCCCTCCAACAAAAATCAAAAGGGAAATGTAATGACTCAGAACTGATCTGAACCAAGTGGGAGACGATCATGCCCTGCTATTGCACTTGCACTGAACTACGTGCAGTAATTGGAATGTTGGGAGGTGGTGAATGAAAATGGTTCAGCTCTACCACAAACGTGGCAAAGTACTTACATTTTATTTGTTCCACGCTAGGAGGGAGTGCTCTCAAATCCTCTATCTGGCTTCTCCAAGCTCTCCTGGCCTCAGCCTTGGAAGCGTTCATGCATGTGCGATAGAGATGGGCACAAAGGTTAGCTCAGGATCCAAATGTCCTCAACGTCAGAGACGTTTGGACCCAGGGGTTTGGTCCTGGTCCATCTCGGTTTTCAGAAAAACAAGGGGGAAGATCCCTAGGTGGCACAAATTGTCACAGCTCCATTGAAATCCAATGTGTCCCAATAAGTCCCGATGGCCTAGCATTCCCTCCAAGGGATAGCTTCCTGCCCAACCAACTGTCATTTAAAGCAGAAACTAAAACATCAATCCTGAAGATTTATTTGGGCAGATCTTCCGGAAGTTACAATTAAATGGAAAGATGGAGTAGAAAGGCTGTCTACTTGGACGACTGCTGGATAAAACATTTTTTTTCACTTTTTCTTCTGAAAAGTTAATTTGAAGAAAACAATCTTTAGGCCTCAAAGCAGACTAGAAGGAATAGGACATTCAGCTTAATTAAGAGAAGGATTTCTCCCCCCCCCCGAATATCTGAAACTGCTGCTTGGATGAGGAGAGCCTCCCATATGGACCAAATCAAAGACTGTAGAGGCAGTAATTAATAAAAATGGGTAATGATTGACCATCTGTCCACAGTGTTTGTTCTCTAGCACAGGACCAGCTTCTAGTCCTCATTAGGTATTCATCCTCTGAGATGCTACAGATGTTAGAGGTGGCATATCCCATTGGATCACAAAGCAAAGGAGGAAATTACCCCATCAGAAGGTAGTTTAATGACCTACAGAGGGTGGGGGAGCACAATGAGGGGGGGGTCATATACCAAAATACTGATGTTAATTGAGGTTTACAGTATGAATGTTCAGGTCAGTTTAATCAGTTCTGTGGAAAGGGGAGGATGGAGGGAGGAGGAGGAGGAGGAAGACAGGAGACACAAAGGAAAGGCATGAGAGAGAAAAGATACAAGCCACACAAAGGAGAGACGCCCACCGAGTTACAAGGAGCACCTCCAGATGACTGACTCAGGGCCAGATTTCACTTTCGCAACCTGTTTACATGGGAGTAACTCCTCTGAAGTCACTGCTGTGGATTTGGTGTGAGTGTACAGAGAATGAGGCCCACAGAGCTGGAAGTTTCCCTCTCCTCACTGAGTCACTCCAGGATGGACGGGTAGGAGGAATCTGCCTCTCTTTGCCTCTTCAGAGGAGCAGAAGCAGGGTCACATTTTCCAACAGAAACACGATCCCTTTCATTTTTCAAACCCGAAGGAAATGAACTGTGAGAAGGAAAGATTCTGGGCTCTGCATGGGCCTTTTAAACCAAAGCCCCTTCTTTCCCCCAGAGCTAAGGGCAGAAGATTGGGCTAATGCTCTGGCACCTCAGCTACCGAGAACAGCCTTGGATATAGGTACAGCCTGTCTGTTGCAGGCATTTCTAGTGCTCCATCTCTGGCCTAGGCACCAAGACACTACAGAAATGAGGCTTGTGCTAAGTGTGTCCCTAAAGGCTTCGGTACCTCATCACTGCTAGCTGCCACCATTCGTACTCAGAATGTTGCTTATCCCCTTCCTTCCATCCCCACACACAAGTGAGAAGAGTTTGGCTTCATTCTTAGCGGATAATTGTTACAGCAGAAAAACCACAAAGGTAATTTGGCCCAGTTTTGTCTGACTGGGGATTTCGGTTAGACACACACAGACACACACAGACACACACACACACACACACACACACACACACACACACACACGGTACTGAACTAGCAAGGGCGGCTGTAAACAGGATTACAGTGCATTGATAAAGCCGTGTGGGGGCCCCATCAGGGGAATAGCACAGGGTGTTGCAGGCCAGGACTGAGATACACCGGCAGAGCTGCTTGGACTAGAGCAACAGGTGCTGCTTCAGGTCAGGATTGAGTTACACTGTGTCATTAGAGGTAACCGGTAAAGATTAAAAAAAGAGAGCGGGGTTTACTGCGTCTGAGGCCCTTGTGTGCATTACAGGCACTAGCCTCTAGCACACTGACACTGGGGAGCACTGGCACTCTGCCTCGGGCCAGGAGCCTTGTCAATGCCTCATAGGCACCATTCCAATGTAGGTAGCAAGAAAGCAGGCTCCCTCTACTGGCACTTTCTGGAGAACATCAGGCAGATGGAGCTAAAGATGGTGGGATTTCAAACAGAAAAGCAATCGATGGTAGAGGAGAGGAAAAGCACTTCTCTCCATTGAACTCCTACTCTCAGGAGTCCTTGCTCACTGGTCCAGAAGGCTGTGCCAAGTGGGAGCCCTGATTCAAACCATGCCTCATTCTCTCAGGGGCTGACCCAGTTTTATTCATTTCTAGTTTCCAGCCCTCCAGCTGGAAGCAGAAATGATGATGAGAAAGGCTTGTTTGCTCAGTCTTTCCAGCAAGGAACCTCCTGAGATCTCCCACTCATGAGATTCCCAGCCCAATTTTGTAGAGTCATGAGCTGCCCATAAAACCCAAACACGGAACCTTTGAAAGCTCACCCTTTAGTGACACTCCAAACCAAGCCTTCCATTGCAACCAGAACTCCCATCTCCTACCCAATCGGGAGACCTGCTCCTCCGGCGTGGGCTTAGTGAGGCAGACATTGCCACATGAGCAGAATGATTTCATGCCGTCGCCCATGATGACATCAATGCCCAAACCAGAGTCCTGCCTGGAGGGCGTTGGCAAGTGCCTGGACAGTGTCCAGTTAACACAGGAACGAGACAGCAGGAAAATGTCAGCTGGTGATCCTGACGTTGGGGCTGCTATTCAAGAAACAGCATAGTCACTGGGAGAGCTGGACTGTTTCCATTCTGATTAAGGCACTGGTGACTCAGACAACTTCTTCCACAAAGCATTTACTATCAAATGTTTGAATTATATTGTCCAGCAGCAATTACCATGACAAGTACTTCCTGCTTGGAGGCGGTGGGTGGGCTGGTCCCTGAAGTGTCCTTCAGAGCCACTTGGTATGTGGAGGAGGTAGGAGGAAGTTGTGATATGTGATTCACTGCTAGTTGGTATCTGCAGGGCTGTGGTGGGTGTCAACCTCCTTTTGGCTGTAGCTGGGATTTGCTTATTAGGGAGGAGGTTATGAAAACAGAGTCTGTTTGGGAGGCATTGCATAAAATACAAGATGCCACACCTAGACTCTGACCCAGGAGCTAAACTGAGCTGGTGCAGGTAGGTCGGGTGAGAAGCAATTCTGTAAGATAATTGTTACCTACAAGATCCCTAGAATGAGAGACCGGAGCACTGAGCTACAGGTCTAGCCAGCAGTCTTGACAAGTGCTCAGAAGTTACCATGGTGCAGGCTCCCTCATTATAGGAAGCAGAATCTATGATCTAGCAGAAACAGGACAGAGGCTGAGCTATCAGAAAGAAAGGCACCTTAGCAATACCTGTGGTCTGACAGATGATATCCAGGATCGCTTCGTTCCACTACAGGCCTTTCATTGCTGACCTCTGGGCATGGCAGCAGCTCACCATGTCCATCCAGTAGTGTGACATGTGGCTGGGGACATGACATTCCCAGTATTTATTATGGGCCCGAATTAGGAATTGTAAATCCAGACCTCTGTCTATTTCACCCTGGGAATGATGTCATGCCCGCAGAGGAAAGTCACGCTACAAGAAGAGTGCGATAAGATGAAATGAGACAAGCTGCCACCACACCCACAAGTCTGCAGGGAAAAGTCCTTGACAAGGTGATATGTACCCAGGTATCCCTGGAGAATGCATTACAACTCAATCCCTTTAATACAAAAAAAAAAATCACAAAATGCTTTACAGAGGACTTTAACACAGCCCAGATGACCCTAACCAGCCACTGTGCCACCCTTAAACAGGAAACAGGGCCTGTGCTAGAACCTGGATATATCCATGGGGGGTAGGGGGGTGAAATATATCTGGGATTAACCTAAATAGCTAAGGTACCACTTTTAAATTGTAACAGAAGAGCTGGAGAGAGAGCCCTGCTTTCCACAGGAAATTCTCCTGTCCTTGGGAGGAGCAGGTGAGCCCTTCTGTTACCTTTAATAAGGGAGTTTAGTGATTTTATCTGTTTATAGAGCAGGGGTAGGCAACCTGTGGCACGCGTGCCGAAGGCGGTATGCAAGCTGATTTTCAGTGGCACTCACACTGCCAGGGTCCTGGTCATCGGTTACTTTACATACAACAATAGTTTAGTTATATATTATAGACTTATAGAAAGAGACCTTCTAAAAACGTTAAAATTTATTACTGGCACGTGAATCCTTAAATTAGAGTGAATAAATGAAAACTCAGCACACCACTTCTGAAAGGTTGCCGACCCCTGTTATAGAGCATCTTTCAAACCAAAGGATTCCAAAAATGACTTCTGACCACTTCCGGACAGAATCACTGAAATGCAGCCTCCTTGGGGGCAGGGGTAGGGGTTGGGGTGGGGGGCAAGAAACCAGCAAACACCACACTTTGTTATCCTGAGGGAAGGGAAGTTTGATGAGAGCAACAGGTTTCTGCAGAAAGTACCCTAGGATCTGACATGGCCCCACAAAGTATGACCTTGGGAATATTTTTATGGTCGTACCTAAAAGACTCACACACTGTAAACTGAGCTCAGTGTCTCTACCTTGGAAGGAGGATGAGATGCATTGATAGGATTTGAACTTGTAGCTCCAGGAAATGCATTACTCTGGCTCCACCACTGGAGTCTTGCAGAAAGTTGCTCAAGGAACAAAGCTCTGAGGTATTTCCATAATCTCCATTCAAAAACCTTTCTTTCCTGCCAGTGTCCCGGTGTGGGGGAAAAGCTATGTCAGAGATAACAGGGAGGAGACAGATGGGAAAGAAGGGAAGAGACAGGGGAGGGGGAAAGAGTTACTTGGTGAATAAAGGGCAGGAAGGTTGCTGAGAGGCCAGAAACGCATTTCTCCTGCTTATCCTCTGCCACAAGAGGAGAGTCAGTGTATTGGGTAGGCCAGGGCTGGAGCCGGGCTGTTGAAGAATGAGTGTGATGCGTATCTCCCAGGGGATCTTTTCCCCTGCCAAAGCTGTAGTGTAGATAGCAGCTGTAGCAGCATAAGATGAAATGAAAGCCCCCCTCAGCCAGCTGCAGAAATTTCTGCGATTCTCGCTGAAATTGAGTCTGTGAGGCTCAGGTGTTTGTAGCCGTTCTCCTGCTCCCGGCTCAAAATGAGAAGATTAATCAGAGTAAAGGTCTCTGTTTCCTGTGATGAAAAGCAGGGTCTCATTATCGCGTTTAGACACGAGATTGATCAGCCTTCTCATGGAGTAATTGATGGCGCAGTGGCCAGGGGATTTGGAGACTGGCGGGGAGAGAGGGTGAGTGGAGGAGGGATTTATAGTCACTAGAATAGGGGTGGGCAAACTTTTTGGCCCAAGGACCACATCGGGATTGCAAAACTGTATGGAGGGCCGGGTAGGGAAGGCTGGGCCTCCCCAAACAGCCTTGCCCCCACCCCCTATCTGCCCCCTCCCACTTCCTGCCCCCTGACTGCCACCCTCAGAACTCATGACCCATCCAACTGCCCCTGCTCCTTGTCCCCTGACCGCCCCCTCCCAGGACCCCCGACCCCTAACCACCCTCCGAGACACTGCCCCCTATCCAACCCCCCCTGCTCCCTGTCCCCTGACTGCACCAACCCCTATCCACACCCCCGCCCCCTGACAGGCCCCCCGGGACTCCCACGCCTAGCCAACCCCCCCGTTCACCATCCCCTGACCAGCCCCCCCCCCTGAACCTCTGGCCCATCCAACCGCCCCCTGCTCCCTGACTGACCCCCAGAACCCCCTGCCCCTTATCCAACTCCCCCACCCCCTTACCATGCCGCTCAGAGCAGCATGTCTGGCAGCCACGCCGCCCAGCCGGAGCCAGCCATGCCGCCACGCTCCCTGGCAGGAGCTCGCAGCCCCGCTGCCCAGAGCACCGGCGGTGCGGCGAGCTGAGGTTGCAGGGGAGAGGGGACAGCAGTGGAGGGGACAGCTGCTAGCCTCCCCAGCCAGGAGCTCAAGAGCTGGGCAGGATGGTCCCTGGGCCGGATGTGGACCGCAGGCCGTAGTTTGCCCACCTCTGCACTAGAGAAAGGAACAAAGCCCCTATTGGAAAGCACAGGGCGGCTGAAGATTGGAAGGCTTGCTTGCGTTACAATGATCCCCAAACCCTGCAGCACCCAGATTACACATACCAGGGGGACACGATAGAAATCAGCTGGAAAGAAGGATGTCTCCATTTCAATCGAGAGCCTACCCAAGGGACACGGGTCCCAGCCCTGCAAACCTTTTAGGCTATGTCTTCACTGCAGAGTTAACTTGGGTTCTGACCTGGGTCTTACTCCCGTTACCCTTAGCCCCCTCCAATCCGCACACAAAACCTTCTCACCTGAGTTTACTGGTGGAATAAACCATAGGTGCCGACTTTCTCTTTACCCGGGGGGTACTTGACCCCTGCTCTGCCCCAGGCCCCGCCTCCACTCCACTCCTTCCCCCAGACCCCACCCTGCCCCACCTCTTCCTGCCCCTGCTCCACCTCTTCCCCACCCTGTTCCAACCCCTTCCCCAAGCGCGCCCTGTCCCCACTCCTCCCCCTCGCCCCAGCACCTCCTACACGCTGCGGAACAGCTGATTGCAGCAGGCAGGAGGGCTGGGAGGGAGAAGGAGAAGTTGATCAGCAGGGCCACCGGCGGGTGAGAGGTGCTGGGGGGAGGAGCGGCAGCTTGGCTGCTGGTGGGTGCTAAGCACCCGCTATTTTTTTCGGCGCCTATGGAATAAACCCAGGCTAGCTGTCCTGGCTGGGGGCAGAGGCTACAGCTCGGGTGCTCCTTTCACTCAGGATGGGAACCTGCCCACTTTGTGCCGAGGACTACGGTTAAATAACCTGAGGGCTGGTAGTCCTCCAGTGCCTTCCCACAATTCCCTCTGTGTGCCTAGAAGGACATATTCTCCCATAATTCACTGGAAAGGAATCCTAGAGTTGCTCATCTTACTGCAGCACAAAGAATCCTAGTGACACACACCGGGGGGAGGGCAGCACCAGGGAGGACACATCAACTCAGGTACTGCATTTCTAGGCTAACCTGAGTGCTCAGACTTGGGCACCAAATACCCGAGTTAAAACTCTGCAGTGAAGCCATCCCCTTAGGCACGTGTATGACTTTCCTCACGCATGGAGTTTTATTGAAGTCAATGGTGACTATTTGCATGAGTAAAGCGATGCACCTTCTTATGTGCTGCGGGATGGGGGCCATGAGGGGTGCGTGTTACATGGGGAGAGGGGCATGGGCCACAATGGAGGCTGAAGACACCGGAGAGTAAGTTTACAAAACTGATATGCCAAAAGGTTTGTACAGAGCGAGTTACAGCAGCGGGCAGATCTCACACTGCAACTGATTCAAAACAGGGTAGGCAAAGGCAGTCTGATGAACCCACCACCGAGGCATTGAAATCAGCTTGCAGGGGTAGAGTGCTTAGATAGAAGATTGCATGCAAATATGGAAACAGCTTTGATGGGGAGGTCAGGGTGAGGAAACAAAAGACTGCAAGAATTCCAGCTTGATCGCACCGGACAGTCAGGGCAGGGAAGATCAAGGATGTATTTCTGTGCCTGCCACTGGGCAGCCATGTACAGAAATCTGATGATGTATTACGACTTGCGTGGATGTGATATGCGTGGATTTGGCCATGAGGAGTGATTAATTCCTCTTTCCATGCCTCTTAACTCACCCTCTCAAATTACTTTTGACAAAGCCTAGTCCTGCATATACAGAGGGGATGGGAGAGAGCTATTATTTGAAAGTTGAGAAAGAAAGAAAGAAAGAAAGAAAGAAAGAAAGAAAGAAAGAAAGAAAGAAAGAAAGAAAGAAAGAAAAGAAAAGAAATCTTGTCAGAACTTTACAGAGCTACTTCCATCCTTAAAAATAAACTTGCAATTCTTCTCTCTGTGGCTACTTTGTGATCCAATCAACTGGGAACTCACACGGACCGGACCGTAAGAAATGTTGCACAGAGGCGGGATCTCGGAGCTCCATGCTGGGAATCTCATTGGGTAGCCAAGTGATTTTATTTGCAGCTCCCTCACCCCTTGATTGACACACTGTAATAAAGAGACTTGCCACATAATTACTATGCATTTGGGATGCAGTGCCACTATTTTTTTAACCCAGTGACAGCTTTAAACAGCAGTGGAGATATGTGTTTATATTAATGCCATTAGTTATTTTTATGCATTTTGCTGAAAAGGCTTTTCCATAAAATGATGATACTACACACAGCAGCTAGGGCATCTATTAGACGTTTCTGTCTGGACTTTTAATATGAATGACGTAGGTGCACAGGCGAAGGCTGAGTGGCTGATCCTGCATCAGACAAGTAGCCCTACTGGCTTCGCCGTGGCTGCTTTTGGGAGTAAGAGATGCAGGGTCAGGTATCACTACCTTAGATGTTATATACCTCTTCAAATGGCAGCGGGACGGAGCCGTCAGATGAATGGAGGCTGGACGGTCCCTAAGTGGGTACCGAGTTGCTCATCTGTAGCTTTTCTGATCACCTCGGAATGAGTTTTCATGCTTGTAAAGGTGAGGGACTAACAGAGCCAGGTAAAAGGTGGGCAGGTGCACTGCAAACTTCTGCCATGCCGCTCTGCCAATGCACCCCAGCCTGCATCAGCCCTGCTGCTCCTGTCCTGGAGTCCTCATGCAGCTCTGCTAATGCATCTCAGTCCCGACCTACAACACCCTCCGCTATTGTATAATAGGCAATCCCAGAGCACGGGAAGGCTTCACCCGTTGGCTCACTCAGCGTCACCATCATGAAGGTGATTGCTGCGGATGTGAGAGAGGGGTGACTGGTCCAGATGTTGGGAAGCGCTGGAAGCCTTATGCGTGTACAACGTAAGTGGCCACAGAGGGCCCCATTCGTGCAGCAACCCTATAGCACAGGGGTAGGCACATGTGCCGAAGGCAGCACGTGAGCTGATTTTCAGTGGCACTCACACTGCCCGGGTCCTGGCCACCAGTCCGGGGGGCTCTGCATTTTAATTTAATTTTAAATGAAGCTTCTTAAACATTTTAATAACCTTATTTACTTTACATACAACAATAGTTTAGTTATATATTATAGACTAGAAAGAGACCTTCTAAAAACGTTAAAATGTATTACTGCACGTGAAACCTTAAATTAGAGTGACTAAATGAAGACTCGGCACACCATGTCTGAAAGGTTGCTGACCCCTGCTATAGCATGTGTGTACATGCACACACACAGAGTCCACCACTATCCAAAGCACTATCTGTCCATCCTCAGTCCTGGTTGGCAGCAGGAGGAGATTTGATTCCCTCCCTCTCTCTCTCTGCTTGGACCGTTGCACTTTGATTCCACCTCCTGGCTCCCCAATCTAGTGGGAGGAAAGAGAGGTCAGAGCTTCACCAACAGGTCTCTGAGGTTAGGAGCTGGCACTGCTGCCTGAGAGGAGGGTAACAGACAGGCAATGGCTGAGGGTGTGGGTGCTCTGGGTAGACACAGGAGGGAGGGATCCCCAAAGGTGGGAGGTAGCCTAAAAAGGCCTCTCAAGACCAATGGCCAGGATGGGTTAGTGAGACTTAGCTGTAGAATAGGGCTATCAAGAGCACAAGTATATACAGAGTCAGGGACAATCTACCTCTGGACAGATGCACTAGCTCGCTCAAGAGATATTTTGCATCTCTAGTCTAATATTCTGTGAGCATGATGGGAGCAAGGAGCTGGGACCTTACACACACACACACACACACACACACACACACACACACACACACACACACCTTGACTTTGCGACAGTCCCCATGGCAGGGTGTCTGTAAGTCCGGGCCTCACCTCAGAAAGCACAAACACAATTTCAGCCAGAGTTGGCACAGTCCCTCTCATATTCCACTCCCAGCTCAGAGAAGGCACTAAACTAGGTTTATAACAAATCAGACGAGGAGGATGACATTTAGTAGCAAAGAAAAATAATCATAAATGATGTTTTTTATTAAAAAACATTACCAGGAAAGTTTATAGTTATTTTAAAAGCTGCCCCCTCCCCATCCCCAAAAAAGAGGTAGAAATGCAATAAGGGGGAAAAGGAGACAGGGATATGAAAATTAAAATAAAGAAAATGATCAAATAACTACATATAAATATGTGCCTCAAGTCAATAACATCCAGGCTTCATGCTTGGTTTTGTTTTTTCGAATGTTCGCATATCATAAACTGATACATATTATCCTGGAATCAAAATGAAAATGGGAGATGGTGAAGATGAGGTGAAAAATGATCAGTCAAGTATGGCAAAAAGGGCCATTCCATCATTGTCACTGAAAACTGCCTGGGCCCTGAGACTGAGAAGAATTCGTCTCCTCAGACGTGAGGGAGCCGGCTCTTTTAGCAAGCCCCAGGAGAAACGGGCTATCATGAGACTGGCAGGACTCACTAGGTTTTGCGCCATTTTTGAGAAGCAAAAGAGTGAAGTGTGACCACTGTGTTCACAAAAGGGAATTGAACTGTGGGATGAAATCTTGCCTTCAGATGCACAGCACAATCCCCCGGACTCCCCGTGTGGCTGAGGGCAGAATGTGCTCCAGGGTTTGGCTGGCCAGCATAGTCTGAAAACTTTACAAACAAGAAGTTCAGGCCTAGGTTAGTTGTTAGACTTGAACGTGGTCGTAGAAACAGGGCTTCCTCCCCTGGCCACCAAAACCGTGTCTGAAAGGGTTTTCACTGGACCCGAGTTTCATCAGAGTGTGAAGTTCCACCCAACACCAAAGAATGGTGCAGAGTCCAATGTACACAGAGCCAAAGGCCGAGAGGAACATGGCTGAAGAGTGACAGAGACAAGGCTCTACATTGGCTGTCTGCCATAGCCGCATCTGAGCTCAGTGGGAAGCCTTACTGCCCGGGGAGTGGAAACTGTCGTCTTCCTACTCACACCAGTCTCCCGTCCCCTCCACGAAATCCACCCTCCCTGATCTGCCGTGAGTCAGGCAAGACAAGCGGACTCACTGAGGCAAGAGAAGGAGCTCAATCAGAGTCCAAGTGAGCTCTTTGCTGCAAGGCCAGCCTTTGATGTAGGCCTGCTTCAATTATCCCTTCCCCCTGCTCTGAATCCCCAGTGGAACTGATCCCTCCCGCACCATCTCCCTGGCTGCTCCGCAGTGCGAGCAACCTCCGTCTCCCTTGGCGGGCTAAGGAGGGAGTCAATCCGCTGGTTCTCCAAGGGGATTGACAGCTGTTAATTATAGACATTCCTGCAGAAGTCTGAGGATCAGGTTTCTGCAAAAAGAGAGCAATTAGAGCCAAGGGAGAGATTGTCTTTGAGGGGAACCGGGGAGTTCGTTTTGTTGGACTGTCTCAGGGTGACATGCCCAGAAAGGGAAACAGCGAGCAGACGGCAGGGCTGTTTCCTTGTCCAAAGGGAGCAAAAAGAGAAATCAAATAAATAAATAAATAAAAGAGGCTTAAAGAGCCGGAGAAACAAAGGAATAGATTTAGCTGGATTCTGTAGGCTCAGCTCCAGGCAGGGGAAATAGGGAAGGGGATTACTGCACAAAAGTTCACAGCTTCAGTCTGTCTGACAAGTATTATAAAATGCTGGAAAATGCAGAGAAGCAAATTGAGCTGTGGTTTCCTTGATGTTAGGCAGTGGCGGCCTACTTGCTGAGAGAAGGAGCATGGCCAGGGTTTGAATGGCAGCCTCTCCCCCAGCTCAGAACTCTCTCTGCTTCTCAGTTCCCCAGTGTCAGTTCCCAGGGCTTGGGAAATAAGGCTGCGGAAATAATCACACATGCTCCCTGCCCACAGAGCAATTCCAAGCCTTTCTTTCAGGCCTATTAGAACGTGTGCCCCTCTGGAGGCGGTGGCGGGGGGGGGGGGGGGCACAGCAGCAGCTGAGCCTCAAAAGCCCATCCTGAACGGTGACTGGATTGCAGCCTCTGGGTAGCTCTCCAGCTTGTGAACCATGAGGAGATCAGTGAGAACTCTTGCAAGTCAGTTCATTTCCTGCCCCAGGCCGTGCACCACACTGTAGAGTGGGGGTGAGAGGGAGAGCGTGGTCACCTGATAGCTATTGATGCAAGAACATGGAGGTTGGTGTCAACCAATATCTTTGTTCAATTACCTTCCAGGTCTGTGCTCTTAAAAAGTGCAAGACAGCCAGACTTTCCCTTCGGAGACGTTGCCAGCCTCGCTACTTATGGCTTCATATTTGTATTGTGGTATGTAGGGGCAAGGTTGCGGAAGATTGGCGAGGAGCTAAGTGGGGGACCGAGTACGTGACTGAATGTGAGCGGAGGATGGAGGCCGTCCAGTGAACTTTGTCCGACAGACCCTGCCAAGATATAGTTTAGTGTAGTTCAGCAAATTTTTGTCTGTAAACATGTTAGTTTATATAATAAGTATGAATGTAACCAGCTGTTACAGCTGTTGACCCCACATAACCTCGAGACAAGCACGGAGGATATAACACCACAGAGGACTCTCCCCAGTGGAATCCTGCCTGGCCAGCTGTCCCGGATGGTCAGAGTCCCCTGCAGCCCCTCGGCGCGCCCTACGGACTCCTCGCGCAGATTGGAGCATAAGTTCTTCCTTCAGTAAAGCGTTGCTTGCTATGCTCAGGCTTGAGTGTCCTTCTTCCGCCGGTATCTCGGCCCCTTGGGGGCACATGGTAGCACCCACCCTAGACCCCAGCCAGGCCCAGGGCCCCATTTTGCTCAGCCTTGCACAGGCCCCTGTCCTGAATTACTTACACAGGTGCAGGAGATGAGGGGAAGGAAGATCAATCTATTGTTTTGTATAACGACTGAGGCAAAAAGAGACCAGACCATGCCTTTCATTTGGGCTCATTTATTTCCAATGAGACTGCATTGTCTCTGCCACTGCACTGCATAAAAAACACTGCAGCACAGAGGACTTAATCTTGTCTCTCTTTACCACGTAGCTCATCATTTGCACGGCTCCTTCATTAACAACCCCCCCCCACACACACAACCTCTGTGCTTCCTATTTATACCTGCCAGCTTCCCAATAAGCACTCCATTAAGCAGCTCATCTGCAGTGGCTTCATCCTCAGACAACTGCGTTCACGGTTGTTGTTAACCCTTTGATGCACCAACACACTAGCAAGTTGCAATGCGATCAACTGCAGCGAAGTAGGGGTAAGTGGCAGCCGTCTTACGGCTCGGACGAGGCGGTCGTGCAATACATTCTATTTCTTCAACATGAAGAATTGTTAAGATGTATTGGGGAGTTATTTATTGTGCTACCTTGGAAATGCAGCCACTGGCTTTCTCTAAGGGCTTCTGCGCATCCCCAGAAACACTTACCATTCTAAATGAGCTGTTATAAATGAGAAATAGGCTTTCCTTTTTCAAAAGCCATGCTCACATCTCAGGCCCTTGTCTATATACAAAAGTTGTACTGGTCTAGTTAAGCAACACAACCTCCCTAATATGGATGTTATGCAGTTATAGCTGTATAAAGAAGCTTTATACCATGATAGTTATTTACATAGAGGAAGAGGAATAAACTATATCAGGTCTAAAGCATCTCTATACTGGTATAATTGCATGCACATTACTGGTCTAATTGTTTCTGTAAAATATCACCCCTCCAACTGGCATAGTTCTACCGGTACAAAAACTGTGTAAACCAGGGACAAATGTTGCCTCTGAAAACGGAATCACTAAGACGCCTATCAGACACCCCAATGGTGCAGGTGTTATTGCAAGCAGAGGATGGAGCTAGCAAACGTTCCCTGGGGTCATCCATCCCCAGGTCTTGACTCTGCTTCCCCAGTATTTAATGTACTGTTCTCTCTGCACTATCTAGCCTCACCCGCTGCAGAATTTTGAAGGGATCCTTTCTAAAAAACCCACTTCCGGCATAAACCCTCAGCCAAGCTGCCCGAGAAAGCCCATGGCAGGAGGCATGTAAAACGGGGGCCAAACAAGAGCATTACTCTGTAAAATACTCACCAGTGCTGTATTTCATTGAAGGACTTAAAAGACTGTAACTACCTGTAGGAAGCATGTAATTAAGCGGGCAAGGACGGGAGCCTTGATCCCCTTTTAAATACTTTGTGAGCCCTCTAGTGGTGCTCACCAGCTTCTGTGTTTTAGAAGCTGCGAGAAACCAGTCAGAGCAGCAATACGCGTGTAGCTAGGTCTTGCATGTTTGTGTATATTTACCAAACACAGTTATTTGGGATACAACTGTGCCCTTCACATTGTTTTTGCTGAATAAAAAGCAAAACAGACAACACTATCTTGTTCTTTGTAATGCAATGTTATGACAGCAGGGAAGAAGTTCAAATGCAGTGTTTCCACAGCAACCCGAACATGGCCATACCGCAAATCGAAACTAAAGCTCATATTATCCTATGGGCTGTATGCCACACAGCATGGGCAAGGTTGCTAGGCAGGGAGGGTGAACATGTGGAAAGTCCTATGTGTAACACACAATAAACCAGGGGCATTTTTGTCTCCCTCTAGTGGCTGGATCACAAAAGAAGGTTTATCAGCTGGGCGGCTTGTGGAGTCAGCTGAAAACAAACAACGTTGGGCGTTGCATTTTGTTTAAGCACGGTGAGGTTTGGGGGTAGTTGCGGCCCATTGCTTTTTTCTGCTTATTTAAATGGGCTGCTTTTGGTTTGTCTGCACTAGCTAGTGAAAAATGCCCTGCACGTGGCAGCGGAGTGCTAGGTGATACCTGCAGAACTACCAGAACAGCTCAACGATGGATGTGGTAGAGTCTCCATCAATGGAAGTCTTTCTGGGGGAAGTGGATGTCTTTCTAAGAGATATGCTCGAGCGCCACCAAAGCTCTTGGGCTGAATGTAGGAAGTTCTCTGGCTTGTGTTGGGCAGGGGAGGTCAAACTAGATGATCACAGCGGTCCCCTTCTGCCTTAAAAATCTATGACTCTAGTATAGCCGCACGTATGCATGGCCGATGTTAGTGACATGTCTCCATTCCCTTTGGTGATGTGTCCAACATGTCTGAGCTACTTGGTCAAGCAGAGGTTTCTTCCCATGGAACTACAGGGTGGATTTTTTCTGAACCCAATCCCCCAAATCTCTCAGACTAAGCAGCCTTTTTCATTGAGGGAAGGCCTGCACACAGAGGAGCATTGTGCATCATGTGCTGAATGGGCAAGCGTGGTCTCCCACCCTCCCGTGACATGAATGCCCACATCCCGTCATGTCCTGCTGCTGGTACCTGGGGGATACGCCCTCAGTTCCAAGAGCTTCACCATCCCTGCTGATTGCCCTGCTCTCAAGAGGTGGGACAGAGGCAGCCCTAGATGGATCATGGCTCTCAAGATAAGGATCAGAGTCTGACCAGCTTTAAGAAATGCTGCAAAACCTTACCCTTTCAAAAAGCCTTTCTGTCATCAGAATGACAAACACCGTCACCCCCTTCTATCCACCAAGCCTACCAAAACCCCAAAGCCTGCCCCATGCAGAGTTTTACCCTGGAAAGGGAGAAATGTCAGAGGGCCATAAGTCACGTAGCGGACTTCATTGTTACTCTTGATTTTACATGGAAGGTGCTCAGATACTAGTGAGGGGTGGCAGTAAGAAAAGAAAAGAAAGATCCAGACCACAAAGCAGATGCAGGACTGAATGGAGCAGTAATAACCAGTCCCATCGTCCATGAGTCGCTGTTGAGAGGCAAAGCGGTAAGATGGTCAATTCATGTGCCCAAGTGGCCCATAATCAAGCTCTTCCCCTAAGTCAAGTGACATTCAAGCCATGTGAGATGTTACTACTGTCATTGCTCCTTCTTCTGCATTTCTTTGTGTGACTACGTGACCCCCCCATCTAAAACTTTCAGCATCAGATAAACAACTCCCAAGGGTCAATTAAGATGTCTTGAGATGATTAGAGCCTGACACTGATGAAACCCAGCCGTAATTCGCAAATTAAAAAAAAAAAAAAAAAACTTTTGATTAGTACTCAGCATAATTCCCTCCAATTATTCAAAGTTCATGACTACAGGGGGTGGAATATCTCCAGGAATATTTATTTATATCCCTATTTTTTTCCAATCAACTTTGTGAATCTAGTTAATCATCAGCACTTGAACTTGTTAACTTGGAGAGTTTTGCAGAGCTGTCACTCTGCCTGATTGCTAGTGGCAGTTCAGAGTGTGGGGAGCAAAGAGAATCCAAATTTGAGCCGCAAACAGCCCACCCCCTTCCAAAATATCCCAGAAAGGAAAAAAAAAAACCCAGTTGTTTTCTCCATCTTAGTTCAGCACCGAATCACAGCTTGGTTGCCTGCATGTTCTACATTAATCTGTCAGGCAAGGCTTGGCAAAGACATGAATACTGACCATCTACTGTAAAAGGGATGAAATCATTTGTTCCAGAAAAGAAACTTCTGTCTGCAAGTTTCCAATTATCTGGGCAGAAACAGCCCAGGCAATGCAGATCAATCTGAAAACATGCCCCAAAATAATGCAAGCAATGAGTGGCCTCGAGCAAACAAGCAGGCTTGCTGGCTGCTGGAGTTAGTAACCCAGAACCCCTGCCTGCCTCCATAGCCTGTCCTGTTCCTGTTGTGTCTGGAATGATCCTGCCTGAGCAGTTTATGGCCTCTATGGACTGCAAGCAGAGGCAAGTCATAAGCCTTGAGTAGCTCTGCAAGCCACTGTTACCAGGGCCACCCAGAGGATTCAGGGGGTCTGGGGCAAAGCAATTTCGGGGGCCCCTTCCATAAAAAAAGGTTGCAATACTATAGAATACTATATTCCTGTGGGGCCCCGGGGCAAATTGCCCCACTTGCCCCCCCCCCCGCCCCCGGGCAGCCCTGACTGTTACATGTACGTAAGCTTTGCCCAAATGCACAGATAGTATGAGAACAACTCTTCTTCCCTAAATTCTTGTGGTGTCATTAGCCGGAGGAGTAGAACCTAGAGTCACTTTCACTATCATATTATCCACTGAGTCACCTAACATTCAGCTGCTTAAAAAGAGAGCATGACCTGCTTCCAAAGCTGCCGAAATCAGAAGCAATCTGGGCATCCGACACCAATCCTTGTAATAACCTGTCCAAGTTGTTTTCCATTAGCCACGCCTGTCTAACATCCACATCTTGAGTGCAGGAAGGTTGCCCGTCTTGGACCAGCTACATTTGCCTTATAGGACACAGCCACAACCGTGTCACTTCTTGCTTCCACCCTGCTGCACCTTGATTTTGAATGGGCCTAGTCACTGAGCGATGAAGGGAACGGTTCTGTAACAGAGATCAGTGGGAGCTGAGGGTATTCAGCCCCTCAAAAGATCAAGCCCCAACTGTGGGCCTAATCCTGCAGTCCTTACTCTAGCAAAATTCTCACTGAAGACAATGCAATTTTTTCCTGAGTTAAGACAAAGGTAAAAGTGGAGAAACATCTCAGGATTTGGCCCTGTGTTATTAATTACTGGCCACAAGTGATTTTAGGGAGGCACACACACTGTGTTGCTTAGAGGCCTGCACTGTTGTGTCCTCACACACTCTAAGGGCCTGCCCTGGTGTCATTTTGTCCCACGTAAGCTGCATTGCTGGAGGGCCCGCCAGTTTTGGTGAAGGTGGTGGAATGGTCATCACCTTCCTGCTGATTAAGGAGAAATGCCGAGGCGTTCCCGACTTGAGAGAGCAGGTTCGCTAGGTTAGGAGCCGCAGCTCAGCAATGGACTCTCCTCCTTCTACTTCATTAAAATGTTCTTACCCACAGGAGACAGTCCTTAGGGATGGAAGGAGTCAGTCCCAGCTCAAAAGCTGCATGCTTAAACCTTTCAAAGCCATTTTTCATTGGACTTTTCTAAATTCATCACCGCAGACTAACGGAGAATTTCCCTCTAGTTTTCATATGGTTTTTTTTTTTTTAAATTTAATCCTTCCCAGCTAGAGCCCTCTAGGAAGCTCCTAACCCTGCTTTAATAACATGCTCATTAGCAAGGTTATTCAGGGAGTGGTTTCTATTTGACACTCCAACTTCTTTCCAATTAATGTTGCCTTAAAACAAGCAAACCTTAAAAAAAGAATATCAAACAGCTCAGAGTCAGCGCTGCGGAAAGCCAGCAATTTCCCCTGGATTTTCATCTGCTTTCGCTCTGAAATTTGGTTCTTATTTCTTGCTGAGACAGAGCTAAATTAGAAGACTCTGAGGATGTAGGGACCCCAAAACAACATTTAATGGCTAAGGGGACACTTCAGAGATGCTATTTTGTATTATTGTTACAAGGACCACGGGAATGGAGCACCCTCTCTCCAGCTCAACCATTAAGTCAGCTCTGCTTCTTGGCCTCTTGTCTATGCTGCAGCAGGAAGCGAGCCTCCCAACCCGGGTAGACAGACTCACGCTAGCTCTGCTCAAGCTGGCATGCTAAAAATAGCAGCATGCACATTGGCCCTCGAGTGGAAACTCAGGCCTGGTCTACAATGCGGGGGTGGTCGATGTAAGGTACGCAACTTCAGCTACGGGAATAGCGTAGCTGAAGTCGACGTATCTTATTTCGACTTACCTCCCGTCCTCACGGCGCGGGATCGACGGCCGCGGCTCCCCCGTCGACTCCGCTACCGCCGCTCGCCCTGGTGGAGTTCCGGAGTTGACGGGAGCATGTTCGGGGATCGATATATCGCGTCTAGATGAGACGCGATATATCGATCCCCGATAGATCGATCGCTACCCGCCGATCCGGCAGGTAGTCTGGACGTACCCTTAGGCTAGCCACCCGAGCTCAGACCCTGGGGGTCAGATGGGCTTGAGAGCCTGAGTGGCTGCCCGAGCCGCAACGTCCACACTGCTATTTTTAGTGTGCTAGTTCAAGCCAAACTAATGTGAACCTGTCTACTCTGGCTGGGAGGAGACAAGGAGACTGGAGAGAACCACCCACAGCCACAGAGGGTGGAGGGAGACCAGACCCCTCTGTATCTTAGAAAGTGGATCCATCCTGCCTACTTTCCATGGGACCTCCCTATGGATCTCTGGGGAAAGGAATACTTTCCATCTGACTGCAGAAAGGGAGGGGAAAAGACCTACAGGCAGGAGCGCCGCCAGCTTTTTTGCCTCCCTAGGTGGCGGAAGGTCCCGCCCCCACAATGCCGCCCCCAACAGAGGTGGTGGAAGGTCCCGCCCCCTAAATGCCGACCCCAACAGAAGCGGCGGAAGGTCCGGCCGCCGCGGTCGCCGCCCCCCAAATGTTAGTGCCCTAGGTGACCGCCTAGGTCGCCTAATGGGTTGCGCTGGCCCTGCCTACAGGCTGAAGGGCCGCTGGAGAGGCACAATGGAAGGTTTCATTCCTGTCATTCCACTAGGATATACTGCCTCCTGATTGGTTAAAAGCTGGGGGAATATCCTGGTTCCTCTCCATGGGCTGGATCTACTTTTTAATGTCAATTTTTTCCTGAACTGCATGGAACAGAGATGGTGCATCTCCTTTAGCAACAGCGTATTGCCTCATAAGGAGGCAGTTTTACCCTTTGTGCCACTTTTGGAACAAGATGTTACAGTAAAGAATTGTGTGTACACTTAATGGGCCACATTCATGGCTGGTGTAACTCCACTGTCTTCCTTCAATGGACGGGCTCTGAGAAGGGATTGATTCCAGTATTTTTAATTCAAACTGAGCTCATTTAACCTTTCTATCCATGGTCCCGCATCCCCTCCTCATTGTTCAGATGGAGTTTCAAACAGCTAAAGGGCCCATTGATAAGTAACTAAATGGTTTGAGTCCCAATCCATAATTTCTGGAATCACAAACCTTTCCCGGGCACCCTTAATCATGGAACCACAGAAAGGTAGGGCTGAAAGGGACCTCAAGAGGTCATCCAGTCTAGTTCCCTGCATTGAGGCAGGACCAAGTATACCTAGATCATCCCTGACAGATGTTTGTCCACCCTGTTCTTAAAATCTCCAATGATGGGGATTCCACACCCTTTTGGTAACCTGTTCCGGTATTTAACTATCCTTATAGTTGGAAAGTTTTTCCTAACATCTAACCTAAATCTCCCCTGCTGGTAATTAAGCCAATTATTTTTGTCCTATCTTCAGTCGACATGGAGAACAATTAATCATCATCCTCTCTGTAACTGCCCTTAACATATCTGAATGCTGTTATCAGGTTCCCCCCCCCCCCCCCCCCCCCGTCTTCTTTTCTCACGACTAAACATGCCTAGTTTTTTCTAACCTTTTCTCTTAGGTCACTTTTTCTAAAGCTTTGAATCATTTTTGTTGCTCTCCTCTGAACTCTCTCCAGTTTGATCACATCTTTTATCAGTGTGGTGCCCAAAACTGGACACCATACTGCAGCTAAGGCCTCACCAAGGCTGAGTAGAGCAGGACAATTACCTCCCATGTCTTACATGTGACTCTCCAGTTATTACACCCCCAAAATATTAGCCTTTTTTGAAACTGCATCACACTGTTGGCTCATCTTCACTTTGTGATCCACTATAACCTCCCACCCCCCCCGATCCTTTTCAGCAGTACTACCGCCTAGCCAGTTACTAGCCATTTTGTAGCTGCACATTTGATTTTTCCTTCCTAAGAGAAGTACTTTGCACTTGTCTTTATTGAATTTCATCTTGTTGATTTCAGACCAATTCTCCAATTATCAAGTTCATTGTGAATTTTAATCCTATCCTCCAAAGTGCCTGCAATCCCTCCCAGCATGATGTCATCTGCAAATGTTATAAGCTTACTCTCCACTTCATTATCCAAGGCATTAATGAAAATATTGAATAGTACCAGAACTAGGACAGGCCTCTGTGGGAACCCAGTAGATACGTCTTTTCAGTTTGAAGGCAAGCCATTGATAACTACTCTTGGAGTACTGTTTTTCAACTAGTTGTGTACCCACCTTACAGTAATTTCACTTAAACCACTTTTCCCTAGTTTGCTTATGAGAACGTCATATGGGACTATGTCAAAAGTGTTACTAAAATAAAGATAGATCAAACCCACTGCTTCCATCCAACCACTAGGCCAGTAACTCTCTCAAAAGAAGGAATTTAGGTTGGTTTGGCATGATTTGTTCTTAATAAATCCATGTTGGCTATCACCCTATCTTCTTCTAGGTGCTTACAAATTGATTGTTTTATCGTTTGTTCTGGTATCTTTCCAGATGGTCAAAGTTAGGCTGATTTGTCTATAATTCCCCCCTTTTTAAAGATAGGTATATGCTTGCCCTTCTCCAGTCCTATAGGACCTCCCCCATCCTCTATGAGTTCTTGGAGCTAATCACTAATGTTTTTGTGCAAGCACTATGTCTGTATGAAACCAGGAAAAGGGGACACACCATTGACTTGGGAAAACACAGCAACAATAAGTCTATATGAATGATAAATAAAACACACACACCCAAGTAACTTTGGCAGTAGTCCATTAACTTGATCCTCAATCTACCAGTTAGAACATCCAATAGGTGAATACCCGTTAACGTGCCCCCTCCTTCTCCACTAAATCCCACTCATAACAGCACAGGCATAGGCGCCAACTTCTCCTGGCGCCAGTGAGTGCTCATGTCCCTCGGCCCCGCCCCGACTCCACTCCTGTCCCGCCCCCATTCCAACCTGTGAGGGAAAATTAACAGGACGTAAAACATTAGTCAAGGCCCCGACTTTGGTCAAGCTTGCTTGCAGGCCCTAAACTAAGATCCTGCTTGCTTCTGTGTGTCAAGGGGTCGAAGGAGTCACAGTGGAAAGTTCCCAAAAGGGAACTATGGCTCTCTGTGCATAAAGGGCATGAAAGAAAGAGTGGAAAAATCTCCAAGCAGTACAATTTGTAATTTTCCAGACTTATGAAATATATAACCGCAACAGTTGTGTTAAAAAGGTTGCTGACCGCAAAAGAACAAACAGTGAGTAACAGAAGGGGCCTAGAGGGGGAGACACTTGTTTTTGGCCTGTATTGATTTTGCAATGTATTCCAAATAGGGTAATTCATATGGAAGTATGTGTAATTTGTCCGTGGTTTTAACCTTTATAAGCTGGTTAAAGTTTAAGGAGGGCAGAGCAGCTTGCCACCTTGCATGGGGCTATGCTGACTCTCCTTGCATATATGCTCGCATAAATAGAGGAGCCTCAGGCATGATCTGATCCAAACTCAGCGTGTGGTCAATTTTCCACAACAAACCCCTTCCCCAAAGTCCCCGCCCCAACTCCGCCCCCTCCCTGCCCCTATTGGACTCCTTCCCCAAATCCCCGCCCCGGCCCCACCTCCTCCCCTGAGCACACCGCATTCCCGCTCCTCCCCCTTCCCTCCCACAGCTTGTTATGCCGCAAAAGTTGTTTCACGGCAGCAAGCGCTGGGAGGAGAAGCGGGGACGGCATGCTCAAGGGAGGAGGCAGAGGTGAGCTGGGGCAGGGAGCTGGCAGTGGGTGCAGAGCACCCACCAATTTTTCCCCGTGAAGCACCCACGGAGTCCGTGCCTATGAGCACAGGATCCTCGGGGGAGAGTCAGTGTATGTAGCACTCTTGAGCAGATTCCTTGGCACTGGAGATCTACCTTGTGAAAAGAGTGTGAGCCTTTTTCCTCTGTTTAGTTTAGTCCCACTATCCAACCACTTCTGAGTTTGTGTTCAGTTACAGTGGTTCCCATAGTGATGGAGGAATTCTGGGTAGAAAGCTTATGCAAATGAAGCTGTCTCTGTAACCACCCTTCCTCCTGTTCACCAATAGATGGGAGCAGAGCATTTCTTACCTTCTAGCACTTCAGGCCACAGAGCTTACATAGATCTACATACTTACTATTCCCTTCCCTTCTACACTACAGTTTATTGCTTTATGGGATGGTCTGGAGATTAGGGTTCCACTCCCATCTCCATCCAGTGCTTAATTTGTGCCAGGGTTTGCCAGGACTGAGCCCTGGAACCTCTAAGCTTGGCAGTTCATAGCCCCAGCACCTCTGGGTTTGCTGCATCAGTTATCAATGTAAAAAAATTGCTTGAGCCCCAGCGCCTCTTTCATTACAAATTAAGCACTGCCTCCATCACAGTCATTTCCCTCCATGTGCCTCAGTTTCCCCATCTGTAAAACTGGGATCATGATATTGACCTCACACGGAAGTTTCAAGGCTTCATTCATTTGTGTTTACGAAGTGCTTTAAGATGCTCAGTTTGAAAGTATTTGTATTATTACACTGGGGAACTAGTTACTGAAAAACAGTTTAGAAACATGGTCAATTTCCCAGCATGGCTAGGACCAAGATGCTTCACTGCCTCCCACTTCTCCTGCTGCAGTAATGAGCCTGTTAATTTCATTTTAGCTGTAGAAAAAATCCAAGTCGGAAGCAGGAGGCACTTAAGATACTTGGTCCAAATGAAAAGAAATATTATTGTTGGCAAGTGGTTAGCTGCAGAAGGAGGACTGGTGGGCCAAATTCTGCCTTGCTGTAGGCAGGCACCACTTAATTGGAATAAACAGAGCTGCAGCCACTTATAGCAAGTCTGAATTTGGCCCTACACATCTAATAGAAAATGTTGCATTTCTACTTGGGCCATAAATAAATTGAAGCTAATAAAATTGCAGGAGAAAAAGTTAAAAGGCAGAGAATTTCTAATGCAGGTAACAATATTGAGAGGCAAACTGTACAGGGGTTTCCTCTATGTTCCCCTAAAGTTAGTCCCCACCATTTGGGCAGAATCAGAGAATTGTGTTGCCTATCCCTGCTTGCCTAGAACCTGATAGCGCTTGTGACACTGAGCTCAGTGTCTGCCTAGCCATTTGTATGAATAGTGAAAGCCAGAATAACAACTTAGTTGTGGTCATCTTGTTATTCTCACGAGTCTCCCTTAGGCTCTTCTCTTTTCCTGTCTCATGCAGAAATTTTGGCTCCTTCCTCGTTAATTAAATGACAACTCTCTGCAGCCACCGAGTGAATTATCCAATCTCACCTGCTTAAAGTGATTGCCGTTGAGTGGAACACGCATATCATCTGAATGCAAAGATTGCTAGCCAGGTTGAAATGAGCAGAAAGCAAAGGCATGTGCAAAATGTTCTTACCAGCACTGGGAAATTTTGTTCTCCGATGTTTACCCCATCCCTCCCCCACCCCACAGCTCCCCGCTGGAAGGGCTGGAGAACAGGGCTGGCGCAGAACAAGCTCTTTCCAAAGCAGTTACGTTTTAGTGTTGCAAAATGACATGGGTTTGGAATGTGTGCAGCGGGAGACCCTGGCCTCTATGTGGGAGCCACAGCTCGCTCAAACCCAGACCTGCCAGGGGGTGATTATTTCTTTTTTACATTAAGAGCTCAATCCCAGCCCTTTCCTCCCTTGCTTTCCTGCTGTGCTGGAATAATGGAAAATAATGACAGGGATAGAACAAAAATAGCGTAATTTACACCCAAGCACAGAAGATGAAAGAGATGAAAGCAGTGCAGGTTTATTCATGGTCTTCTCAGCAAGGTGCCTGCTGGAATTTCCTCTGGCCTGTTTCTTTCTGTCCTATGCTACACTGTTAATGAGTTTCTGCCAATCTACCCCTTTCTCCGTCTCACACAACTCAATCAGCCCTGTCCTTTCTGTTTATCGTGGAAGATCATCCCAGGTGAAGTCCCAACCCAGCATGAAACATAACCTGTGAAGTTAAACATGAATTCCCCCAGGGCTGGGGAGGTGTTTGGCAGCCTCCTTTCTAAGAAAGCTGAACCTTCATAACCACCTGGGAGAGTCTTGGGACAGGGCCTGCAAAGCAGGGTGGTGACAAAGGGGTCTACACTGAGGAATCATCAGAGTCCAAACAAATCCTCCCTACATTCCTTTCATTGTAGTGGACAGCAGACCAATAAGAATCTTTCCTTCCCACCTCCAGTGGCTCTTTACTCTTTCAGCAGCACTGTATGTGTTAGAAAGGCTCCCTCCTTCTGCTGGGTCCTGCGACAATTCTATATGTACAGCACCCCTGTTTATGGCCACAGAAACAGCTGTGATGCCATCCGGACAGGACTAGGAGTTAGTTGCAGGTGCTGGGGTGGGGGAAGAGCAGGTAGCTCATAAAGAAGCAAAAACCTCATTCCAAAAAACAAACTCCTTCCGCCCCCATAAGATAAACTGCAAAGAAGAAGGTGAACGGCCTGAGGGAAGACGAACCCATTTGTGGCCCTGTGAGATACATTTAAAGCTTTCCCCCACCGAACATTGAAAAGTTACATTTTTTTGGATGCTGGAAATAGACTCTCAGATGTATTTGTTTGGCACAACAATGACATCCAGTGGCTGGTTAGCTCATTCCTCGGGTGAATGCTTTAGGAATATCCCAGGGGGATCTACAGCAGGGTCCTGTTTCCTGGTGCTAAAGTGGGTGGGACTAATTGCTGGTGTACAGTCATTTGTAGGGAAAGTCCTGGCCTTGTTTCATATTTGGGAAGTAATCCATCTAGAGTGACCATATGTCCTGATTTTATAGGGACAGGACCAATTTGGGGGGCTTTTTCTTATACAGGCACCTATTACCCCCCCCCATCCCGTCCCAATTTTTTACACTTACTATCTGGTCACCCTAAATCCATCAGCTGGTTAGGGTTAGCCCAGATCATGTGCCAATAGCCAAGGACTCTACCTCAAGGATTCAAGATACTGGGAATCTCTCGTCAAGGCCCGCTCAGGCTCCTATTGAAGTAAACAGCCAAACTCCCATTGACTTCAATGGGAGCAGGATCAGCCCCTAAGGCTATACCTCCCCTGACTCCCCCGGGAGCGTGGCACTGTTACATGCCTGCAGAAGCAGGAGTCACACTATTCACACACACTGAAGTTAAGTTTGTGGCATAAAGTGACAGAACCGTCGGCACGCGTGGAAGCCATGTTTATCACCACAGGAGGGAACTCTCGGATACCGAGACAGAGCAGGGCAAGCTAGGCCGAGACCTGGAGGGTATTTGAACTTCCAGCCACATCCAACCTCTCACAGTAGAGAAATGGCAGCCCTCACTAGGGAGTCAACAACATACCAGCAAGCACATCCCAGCTGCCGGGGATTTGCTGCTTGCAGGCCCGAGGAGGATGCTTTGGAGACACCAGGGCTGATTCTGCTCTCATGCTGGGGTAAACAGGGTGTAACACTGCCAAAGGCAGTGAAGTACCACTGGGTAAAGCTAGCGCAATAGGGACCCACCAAAGGCTCAAGATGATTTTAGTTGCTCCCCTGCTCTGAGGAGCTTTTCACTTGCCTCACAATCACAACCCAGCAACGAGGAAGGAGAAAGAACTAACCCAGCCTACAGCAGAGAGGGTTAGTGGGCTGGCTCGGGAAAAACTAAGGCAGTTTTACCCCAGCAGTGTCTTCAGCCTGGCCTTTCAGATTCCCCACCAGGTTCTGCTTCTCCTCTCCCTTGAGGGCTCCCTCGTCAGCAGCTGCCCTGAAGGAAAGACAGCCAGGAGGAAGAGAAGCCTGGCTGCTAGCCTGCAGAGCTAGGGCCACAGGAAATGCTGAATGTTACAGACCCTGGATCCCGCTGTTCTCGTTTTAGGTTAGTAAAGAAGTGGAAGTCAGACACTTTCCTACCCCTGTTCTTTAATCTCACCCCGCCATGGAGACGCTTCACCAGGTCCCTGTTCAGCCTACAGCAAACGCAACAGCTAAAGGGAAAGGAGAGAAATCTCTGATGCCCTCCAGTGGGCTGCCCATTCATTTGGTCGGTAACAGCTGAAGGGGCTTCTGGAGAACTCCCTATCCCCACGAGAGCCAAATGCTGCTCTTAGTAGAGTTACACCAGGGGTAAAGGAAGGCAAAATTTGGCCCACTGATTCTACCAGCTCTGATGGTATAAACAGATTCCTGAGTGTTGGCATGATTTAGGCTGTAGTCACTCTGCTGGTATAAATGCTTTGTAAGGAGTTGGGGATAGGATGGACACACCTTTTCCTTCGGCGGGCTGGCTGCAGAACTGTGCGTCACAGCTCCCATGCTACTAAACGCTAGTGGAGAGTCTCCTTCAGTGGAAGTGGTAGGGATCTGTGCTGATAGGCCAGAGGATCTGGGATCCATCCCTGCTGCTGGGAAGTTCCAAGTGGCCCCAGCCTACAGCACCAGGACAGAGAGGAGGGTCCTGGTCAGGTGGGTTTGTCCCAGTAGCTGGGAAGCAGGCTGTCCCTGCTGGAATGGTGGCAGCGTATCTGTGAAAAACAAATTGCCTGTGTTTTGGAAGCTGGTGAAAAGCAAGCCTAGGGGGGCCATGCCTGAGGCCCCTTTGAATGCTGTGGGAGCTTAGAGCATGCATTGGGTAGAGGGCTGGGTGCACAGGGCCGAGTTCAGCGTTGCACAGTGAGCTGCTGCTGTGAAGTAGCCAGAGAGACTCCAGTGGAATTTCATCCCTGTCTGGAACGGCCATGGCAACAGCCTCCACTGGATGATAGGAATACCTTGGTCGTATCCCACCCTATGCCACTGCCTGTATGTCTGCAAGTCTGGGCAGCCCTCACGGATGCTCTAACCCTGACTGGGGCTGATCTAGCCCTGGCAGCTTCAGCACAGAGGAGGTGCAAAGCCACCTGCATGGATACACTCCCTGAGACTTCACACAGAGCTCTGCTCACGTGCAGGAATGATTTGGCCCTTTAACATCTCAACAACCTACCTACCCCAGCCACAGGCTCCAGCCAGATTGGGCGGCCTTTGCAGAGTCAGGCTGCTTCCTGCATCCCCTCCCTCTGCCACAGCATCAGGTGCACTAAAGCAGAGAACGTTGACCCATCACATACCCTAGCAGCGCTCAGGGAGACTTGCAATGAGTGTGGGCTGGATACCGATCTCATTTACCCCACTCGGATCTGCCACACAGCTGCTGCACACATCTGTGTAAATCTCAGTGAACCTGAGACAAGGATCTGCCCTTTGCTTTGAAAACACTACCGGAATCAGGAATCGGTTATTTCCAACAGATGGTGTGGCACAGCTTATTACCCTGCTGCACAGTCAGTATCAGATGAAATTGAAGACATGTTATTTAGTATCTGACAAATCCAAAAAACCAGTGGATACATCACGCCCTAAGTAGAAGTGACAGTAAAAACAATTAACATAAAATGATGAATCAGCAGTTGGTCAGGTCCCTTTAAGGTCTCTAACCCTCCCTCCCCTCCTACATGCGATGGATATCGGAGACACTCACGAGCGGATGCTCCTGCTCTCCCCTGCCACTAATTGCTGGGTCAGGCAGAGCTTTCGCTGTGGAACTGAAGGATTTACATGCTTGGATGTCCCTGCTTTCCCTCAGGGCCCCTGTTGCAAATGAGGCTCGGTTCACGTAGGCTTGCTGGCAACAGGAAAAACTGAGACCCCTAAACAAGTCACGGACATGTGACAAATGCAATTATGCAACTGGAGCAGGGGGTATTAGTGCTTGTCTTGGTAGCTTGGGACAGAAGCTGGCCCCAACCAGGGGTGAAGAGTGCTTGGTTAGGAGGAAGCTCTCCAGATGGACTACACTTCCCCACTGATAACTGGAGGAAGGAAAAGCAATAGAGGTCTTTAGAAAAGCTACTCTAGTATCTTCTATTACAATAGTATTCTACAGCAATGCTCCCAAATCCTGCCCTGATACTGTTGTAAACTGGAGCACTTAAGACCAGTCCTGTAGTTTATGGAAGAGGGGACAGGAAATGAACCTGATCCTGCCTTCCTTGTGCACCCCAAGCTCCCAGTGAAGGCCAAGGGAGTTCTGGCTTTGCAAGCTTGACAGGAAAACTTGCGAGAGCCAAGAACACAAGGATTGAGAGGCTCCTGTTTCAATGCAAATTGTGGAATGTAGCTTTAAAAGGGAGTTTTCTATTGCTCTCCCCTTTGTGAGTTACCACCACCACCACCAAAGGCCCTCAAAGTCAGGTGCTAAAGAATAAGGTTCATTTGGTATCAGCTTCTGGACTGCTCAGCTATCCCCTACAGGACAGCCTCTGACCAGCAGCTCTCTCTCCTCTCCGCTGGACCAGCGACTGGACTCATGCAGTTGGTACGTGAGGCTGAGACGATAATGAAATTGAGCCAGTGGTATGAATTGTACAGGATCAAAATGCCCCTCCTTTGCCCTGGGAAGGGTGTAAAGGACTTGAACTGGGTGGGTGGCCCTGTCAGAACAGTCAATTTAGGGAACTGGCTGTTAAATCAACAACTGCCCTGTAAACACCGTCACACACTTAGTCCAAAAATAAGGTCAACTGCCATATCAGTCGATCTGTGTACTTGCTGTCAGCCTACATTCCCCATGGGGCTGATTGTAAAGGTTTCTATTTTAGTTCACAAGGCTTTGAGCAGTCACACACCTTCATATTTCACTGAGCCAATTACCCCCTGACGCCCTTGTTCACACTCATTCTTCAGAGACGGGATTGCTTCAGGTGCCAGGGATCCAATTATGATTGCGTGGAGAAAGTGCATTCTGCCATTACACAGGCGGATGAAGTCCACGGGTTAGCAATTGTATCAGTGCTAGAATCTGCGTTAGTTTCCTCAGCTCACCTAGGGAAATCAGAGTTTGTCGATATGGTGGCTTTTACACCGTACGTTTCATGGTGTTTCTGCTGATTGATTAATGGGTTTGTTGTTGAATTTTTTTTTGTTACATTAATATGAAGTGCGCAGAGATGTGTCTCCACAAAAGAAGCCCTGTAGAGTTAAATGAGACTTGTTCTTGCTGTGTTTTATCAGGTATTCAATACTTTAGCACTTTGGAGCCTTCAAAGGCCATAGTACTTTGAGGGAGAAGTGTGGGAAAACCCAGGCTGAAGTGAGGCAGGAAGTTAGAGTAACATTCTCTACCCTCTCTCTCCAGGATTCCGGTCTATCCTAGTGCTGGAAGTCTTCTGGGATGACCTCCACACTATTCTATTAACTGGCCTACGAAAGGGAGAACCCTCTCCTTTCCAGTCTCTTGCCCAGACATTTGAGTGGGCCTAGGAACTGGGGACTCCTTGTATCTGGCATTCTCAGACACCTCCATTTGGACTGGCACTGGTGAGTGGAAGGTTGGAGACTCTGCCAATGTGGTGCCCCAGGGCCAGATCACCTCTTCGGCAAGGAGCAGAAGACAGACTGCCGCACTGCAGAGATTTTTTGGGAAATATTCTTTACAAGGCTTGGTGGCCTGTGGCGTTTTCGGGGGGGGAGGAGAGGAAGTGTACTCCAAAATAGTGTGTTCTACTGGGCAGAGCACTGAATTAGGACTTAGGATCTTTGGTTCTAGCCCCAACTCAACCATGTAGGGTATGTCTACACTGCAGCTGGGAGGGTGCTTCCCAGCATGGGCAGACAGACATCAGCTAGCTATGCTCAAAATAGCATGCTCCCAATAGCAGCCTGGCCACAGCCGCATAGGCAGTGGCTCAGGCTAGCCACCCACACAGGAACCAAGGCAGGTTTGGGTAGCTAGCCCAAGCTGCTGCCGTAGCCACACTGTTATTTTTAATGTGCCAGCTGGAGCAGAGCTAGCGCATGTCAGCCTAGCCCTGCTAGGAAGCACGGTCCCAGATGCAGTGTAGACAAAACCTAACTGGCTGTGTGACTTTAGGCAAGTCCTGCCTGTGCCTCCATTTCCCACTTTTTGCAATCTGATTTTGTGCAGAAGCCTTTCCAAGCCTCTAATAATTTTTGTTGTTCTGATCTCTAGCTCTGAGAAGCGATTACAAAAACAGACGGACACCTTAAGAGCATGAAGTGTGCTCCAAGTTATTCTGTATATTAATGCTACATATTACAACTCTTCAGTGCAAGAGTATTTCCCTCCAGGATACAGTGGTGTCTTGGAGCATATTTAAGTAGCTCTACCAGACACATTATTGCATTATTGAAGATTCAGGGAGTAACAATGTCCTGCACTTAATCTTCAATGGTCACTGTGCTGCTGGACATGCTAGCTTTTGGGTAAGACGTAAGACTAAGGTCCTGACCATTTGTGGTCACCGTAGATCCCACGGTAATTTTTTCAAAGAATTAGGGATGTGAAGCCCAGCTTCCTGGCCAAATTCCAAGTATTTCTGCCTTCTTACATTCTTTTAATAATAAATCAGCAGACAAAAAGGGTGTCATCGTTGTTCTCCACAGTGATTACATTAACGAGGCCAACCAACAACTCTGACACCACCTATTATAAAGAACTCAGAGAAGACCCCACACCACAATTAACCCAAGAATATCATCAAATCCTACCTCAAACAACTCCAAGAGAAACTCTAACCTTATCCTCACAAACACCAGAGACCTTTGATAGACTTCTAGAGATACACAAACAAGGGAACCCAAGCAGACCCATCATCTGTGGCCATGGCACTCTTACTGAAAGAATATTAGGATTCCTAGAAACCATCCTCAAACTGCACACCACACAAAGAGGCAGCTTCCTCCAGGACACAACCAACTTCTCCAGAAACTCCACAATATTAACAGCCCCTCTCAGAACACAATCCTTGCCACCTCGCTGCGTATGAATATCCCTCACAATGATGGCATCCCTGCCTGCCCCAGATATCTTTGAAACAATGGACAACACTCATAGATCCACCCCAAATCCATGGCCACACTTATTCATTTCATCCACATCCATAACAATTTTACATTTAACACTTTGTCAAAACCATGGGAGCAGCCATAGGTATTAGGATGGCGCCACAACAGGCTGACCTCTTCATGGGCCATCTTGAGGAAGAATTTCTGGACAAATGAGCCATGAATCCAATGAGATACCCGTGGTATCTCAATGGTATTTTCATTCTCTGGACAGATGACCTAAACTCCCTCATAGATTTCCTCCACAATTTCAGCAACAACCACCCATCCAACAAACTCCCTCTAGAACATTCCTGCACCAGTGTGAACTTCCTGGACACCACAATCAGCTTTAACAATGGAACCTAGGACAACAATATACAAGAAACCCACAGATCCCCACACTTACCTTCACAGATCCCGTAAACCATCCCAAACACATCAAGAACTCTGTTATCTACAGCCAAGCACGCAGATGCAACAAAATATGCTCCGAGGAGAAAGTCCAGGATACATACCTTAACACACTTTAAACCGCCTTCACCAAACAAGGACACTACACCAGTAAAGTAGATCACATAATGGAACAGGCCACCCAAATACCCCGAGAGTACCTGCTTCAATACAGGACACCCCTAGCTGACACCTGCCACCCCACACTGGAACCCATACAGTGCATCATTAAACAATAGCAACCCATACTCAATGGGGACCACATTCTGAAAGAAATCTTTCCCAAACCCCCTCTTCTGGCTTTCAAACAACCCCCCCAACCTTGCCAAGCTCATCATCAGAAGCAAGCTCCCCACAGATCAGGATCCGCCTACTCAAAGTGGCACCAGATCCTGCCATAACAACAAATACAAAACCTGCAGACATATCTCCACTGCTACGATGATCAATACACCCTCTCCCCTGCAACACACCTTTCAAGATCAATGGGTCCTACAATACCTATTACGACATATGGTGTACCACATCCAGTGCACTAAATACTCCAACAACAACTGTTGGACACTCAACCAGACAATCACTATGCTCTCGAATGAGCTCACACACACACAAAAATGGACACCATCTCACCCGCAAGTGAACACTTTTCACTCATGACCACTTTATATCTGATCTCTCAGGGCATGTCTAGGCTGCAATAAAACATCGGCAGCTAGCACCAGTCAGCTGATTTGGGCTCGCAGGGATTGGGCTGTGAGGCTATATTTCAGTGTAGACTTTCGTACGGGGGTCTGGAGCCCAGGCTCTGAGACTTCTTGGGGTGGGGGGAGAAGGTCCCCAAAGCCCAGGCTCCAACCAAAGTGTCTATGCTGCAATTTTATAGCCCCACAGCTCGAGCCCCGTGAGCCCAAGTCCACTGACCCAGGCCAGACAGGTGTTTTATCGCAGCAGAGACATACCCTCAGTCCTCTACCTCAAAGGACCCCTTCCAAAGACAAGCCTGGAAGCTTAAATTTATACCTTTACTAGACTAAAAATCATAGTCCTAATAAAAGGCACTGGATTTATGGTTTATTACAACAATCTGTAACCCACTGACTCCCCCTTTTTGTCCTATGACTGCAGAGGTGTTAATTGGCCATTTCACCTTGAATGGTCCTGTACAATATGTTAACTACTTATGCTAAACAATCTGTTCCACCTTGCACTTAGCTGTGCTGCTCTGCATACCTTTCCCAGAGCAGCTCTGTGTGGGCAGGTCTGCACAACAAAGTTCCATCGGTGCAGCTGCACCGGCGGCTCTCCCATCAGTTTAATAACTCCACCTCCTTGAGAGGCGGTCGCTATGCCGGTGGGAGAAGCTGTCCTGCTGACATAGCGCTGTCTACATGGGGGGTTAAGTTTTGTATAACTACACCGCTCCTGGGTGTGGATTTTTCACACCCCTTAGTGATGTAGTTCTACTGAAGTATGTAGTGTCGACCAAGCCTACAGTTGGAAAGCTTGTCTCTTTCATCAGCAGAAGTTGGTCCAATAAAAGAGACCACCTCCCCTACCAAGTCTCTTTAATAATTCACTTTGATGAGATATTCACCTTCATTTTACTTCCTGAAGGGCTGTATAGTATTGTGGCCACTGCTAAACAGCTGCCACTTCCACCAGAGAGAGAACTGTAGAGCAGTGCTGAAGAAGTTAAACCCTCTGCATAGCTTGTAAAGTGCTTTGGGAGCATTGTATGAAAACACAGAAGCAATGTCAGTCACTGATTCGTATCATCTTTTGACCATCTCCACTACATGCTGAACAAGCCGTAAGTGGCGCATTTCTAGTGATTTTGATTCCACTGCTTATTTCTAAAGCTGGCTCCAATCCCTGGTTGATCTTACCATTAAAAAGGGCTTTTCTGTTACTTAAATTGAATTTTTCCTCTTCCAGTTTAGGTCCTTATCTCTAGCCTTATCAGTTGCTAATTAAGGAGAACAATTTCTCCATCTCCTCTCTGTAGCATTCCTTTATATACATATATCTCAGGATTGTATCCCCCTCCTCCGACTCCTCCTCACCCCCCATCTCCACGTTCCCAGGCTGCATATATTTAATTCTCTTGAATCTCTCTTCTAGTAGCTCTTTATTGTCTCCGTTTTTGCACTATTCTGTCGGTCGTACAGCCAGGGTCCCAAACTGTATGCAGTTCAGCAATGATCTATCTAATGCTGTGTAAAGGGGAAAGTTATCTCCTGGGGTAACATGCAATATCACTAGTTGTATATCCCATGACTGCATTTGCCTTTTAACCCACATCATTGCATTGAATACGCTAAGCAATTACATCCACAGGTTTTTCAGCATTGCTACCAGCTATGACTGGTTGCCCATTTTGTACTTGCATTCTTTCTTTCAGATCAACTTACATAGATGAGAGGATGGATCTCTCTGTGTTTAAGGCACCATTCTCAGGAGCTGTAGGTTTAATTCCTGGCACTACCACATTGACAGTTTGTACAGTGAGGTGCTAAGATACCATAACTGTGAATGCCATAGAAAAGCCTTCCAGGGCTTATTTATAGAACTGTCAGATAGCATGGAGCATCTGAGGTCACGATGCCTCCAGGTGCAGACATGATAAATCCTGTATTCTCTTCGATCCTGTGGCTCTCTCTTCTCCTGGTACACCTCTACCCCAATAGAACGCTGTCCTCGGGAGCCAAAAAAAATCTTACCACGTTATAGGTGAAACCGCGTTATATCGAACTTGCTTTGATCCATCGGAGTGCACATCCCTCCCCCCCCCCCCCCCGGAGCACTGCTTTACCGCGTTATATCCGAATTCGTGTTATATCAGGTCGCGTTATATTGGGGTAGAGGTGTAGTTTATAAACTCTGCATATTCCCCAGCCCTGGCATTACCGAGTGCCGTAAATACTCAGACAATTACCTACCATAAATATTCATGCTAATATTACCAAACGTGTGCTACAGGATTATTTTTTTTAAATAATGGATTTTAAATTTCCTTAACTCTTGTGTGTATTTGAACTAAATCACTGGAGAAGGCTAACAGAGGAGAGTCTGTCATTTTGATACGTCAGCTGGGTGATGTGGTAGTTCATATGCCAATCAGCTTAAACATGGGTACAGATGAAGAAATTGGCTAGGAGGAGGAAATATTTACCAGAGCCCAATCTCCAGCTTTGGCATTAGAGAAACTAATCCTGCTACATTAAACAGCAATGGTGATAGCAGAACAGTCACAGCTTCTGTTACACAGAGGAACTTTCTCTTGCCAAAAATATAGAACATGTTTTTAAAGTGTGGAATACCTGGGTTAACATGACCAGCAGGAGGTGTGGTTCCAGAACAGGATGTGGGATTGTAAGAAGAGAAATCATTCTGGAAGGGAGCAGGCTAGATAAGTAACACCATACTTAGCATGCAACTTGCACTAAATCCAGACTATCTGCAGGGCATTAGAACATCAATCCCATTATCGCCAGGCACCATGGACAGCTTATTGCTATTAATTATGTTAGAAAAATAAAGGCTCGTTTCTGGCTGGACTGGCTGGACAATGCTAAGCCATGCCCGAAAAGCTGGATAAACCTCTTTACAGAGAATTTGGCAGGGGACAGATAAGAGTTTAGCAATTGCAGAAGTCAGACAATTTTAGGGGGGGGGGGGAAGGGTCCACAGCAATTGACTTTTCAGGCATCAGACCATGACTTTGTATCTTCCTTGTACTATGGGCCAAATGATATTGTAGGATGAGGTGCATTGTACTAGCTTAAGGGGGAAAGGGCTCTGGAAACCCGCTTTTGCCCTCGTTAGCTATGCTCTATATTAGCCACTGTACTGCAGCCTTGATGCTTCTTAAAATCAACCCAATGGTTTGTATGTTTTGTTGGGTTATGATGTTTGGTCTCTGTTCTGAATAGCGAAGAGCAATGTTTTTGGGCTTGTCTACACTTACAGTGCAGCATTGGTGCAGTTGCACTGCTGTAGTGCTTAGTGAAGATGCTACCTACGCTGACCGGAGAGCTTCTCCCACTGGCATAGGTACTCCATCTCTCCTAGAGGCAGTAGCTATGGCAACGGGAGAAGGCCTCCCATGGATGTAGCGCTGTCTACACTAGGGATTAGGTCAGTATAACTACATCACACAGAGGCGTGGACAATCCACACCCCGAGCAACATAGCTATACTGACATAAGTTGGTAGTATAGACCAAGCCTTAGCTCCAGACCACATGGTGGGTCTCACACTGCTCTCATTGAAGTAGGTGGCAGATCTCTCAGTGGGAGCAGGACTGGGCCTGGTTGGAGGATCCCCCTTTCTTGGCAAGAGTGAGGACTGCTTACAGCCTTTGTCACCTTGCTATGTGGTACCTTCAGCACTGAGGCCGTCAAGCTATTCCAGGAGAGGCAGTCAAGGAAAGGTATACAGAAGAGACTGGATGTTTATCCTAGTAGAGATGGGGGCCAAACACACATTCCGGACCTGAACATTTCCAAGCTCTAGGAAGGTCAGATCCAGATCTTCAGACGAAGTTTGCAGCTCACACCCATTTTAGTTTTCCAGAATATTAGGTAGATCACTGCAGCATCAAATCATTGACACCCTGGCTACTGTGACAATGGGTCCAGATCTGATAGAAATGGTCCCCTCGTGCAAATGGGCTGCTCAGTCGTTTATGTGGGCCTTAAACTTGCAGCAAGAGCAGATTTGCTACTCCCCAGTCGTAGAGTTTCTCCTTTTGGAGAGCCTTTCGCCTAGTGTCTGTGTGGGCAGCGCTGGCTCCTGTTTCCAGTGTAACCAGAGCTGCTCTGAACGTTGGGAAGATGTAATTGAGGTTATTTTTGAATAAAGTATTGAACAGAAAGAGAGATGGCAAAGTTCCAGTTTCAAAAATAACCGTTTCCAATAGAGCAGGGAGAGGCATTCAAAGAGTCTTTTGAAAAACCTATTAAGGCCCCCATCAAAACAAGGAGCTTTTCATGATGACAGGGACCTAGCAGCCTCTTTAAGCTCATTCACGGTAGTAGGAGAGTCAAGTATTTCCCTCCTCATTTCCTTCATTCAGATTCAGCCCTTCCAGAAAATCATTAAATATTCCACAGCCTCACAGGTTCAGAAGAATGCAGCGATCGTTAAAGTTTAACCAATTCCCCACTGATGAGCCTCCAATCCGCTGTACATGCTATTCAGCCATTTCCAGCTGTATCTCCTCGCTTGACTGTTGAGAGCAAGCTCAGCTCTGTGGCCCTCATTCACACATTCCAGATCTTTAATGTCTAGAACTCCATTGAGCCTTCTCAGTGGTTAAAAGGTCTGTGCTTTTGCCTTTCTGCCTGGAGTCTTTAAACACCGCTGGGCCTTTTGTAACAGCAGCTTCTGCTCCAGATCTTTAATTGCAATTTCTGCACGAGTTACAGCTTCCCTGGTATATTTCCTCTCAGCACGCTGCCTTGGAGGGAAGATTTCATAGTATCCCACAGCACAGACTGAGAAACCTCAGGCAGCAGAGTCCCATCCAGAAAATATTGAAGCTTATCTCTGACAAAGGGGAAAAAAGGGAAAAGAGCTGGGCCCTGTAATAACAGAGTTCTTAAGAGACCAGACTCCAGCTACCAGGGCTGGCTCCAGGCAACAGCCGAGCAAGCTGGTGCTTAGGGCGGCAGATTGAACGAGGCGGCATTCCGCCCAATCCTAGGGCGGCACGGCCGCTACTTCTTTTTTGTTGTTGTTACGCTCCGGCCGCCCTGTAGGGGGCGGCGGCGCAGAGGACGGGAGCGCCCTGCAGCAAGCCCGGCAGGGCAGTCCTCGTCCTTCCCTCCCTGCCAACTGCAGCGGAGCCCTCCCGGCAGGCGGCGCGGCGGGAGGGGCCGCGTGGCAGCGCCCCGCTGTAGCCCTGGCCGCCCCCCTTCTCTCTCTCTCCCGCCCGTTCCCTCCCCCTCCCCCCCGCTAGCCGGTCCCCCTGCACCCGTGCTCTGGCCGCGCCGCAGGTGGTTGTTGTTGTTGTTGTTGCTGCTGCTGCTTGGGGCGGCCAAAAAGCCAGAGCTGGCCCTGCCAGCTACTAGAGGAAGCCAGATTAAAATCCCACCGTTTTCCCTGCAGTAAGCTTTTCTGATCTTAAATCTGGCCACCACTTCAAACTTGTGAATGTGAGTGAGAATCCAGAGTTAAACGCCACACATATTGCACATCTAGAGTGCTTTAATCTGAGGCTCTCAAAGTACTTTACAAACATTAGTTAAGTAATCCCCACAATGCCTTCTGCAAGGTAGATTTTTTTTAAATCCTAATTTTACTGATAACCTCTGTGCATGTCAGCTTGCACAAGAGCTGGGTTTTCAAAGGGGTGCATCTCTCAGGCACCAAAATACATGTTCCAACTTTCAGAACAGCTCAGCATGTAGGGTGACGCACTCTTTTGAATATCAGGCTGTCTCGGTCACAATGGAAGCGGTTGGATTCTGAGTAGTTCGGAAAGTCAGCCCCTTATTTAAGCATGTGAATGAGAGCTCAGCCCTTTTCAGAACATGGCCCCAGCTGTGGGTAGTGAGAACTTGGGGGTGGGGGGAAATCTAGCCTTAAGTGTCTTACTCAAGATCACACAGCAAAGGTAGCTACCAAAGTATCCTGCCTGGACATACTACAGCTCTGTACCCAATGCAATTTGTGCACAGATGTTCGGAAGAAATCAGATTGATATACAGTGTATTCTATACTTACTGCAGCAATGCAATCACATCTGCCCAGAGGAAAAGGAGCTAGGTGGTTGTTGTCAGATCCTGGAGAAAGGCTGGGCCGACTCAATTAGAAGAGGTGCACAAGTATTGATTAATGTCAAATAGAAATGGTCTGTCTCTCAACTATGGTGCAGTGGTAGATTTTCACCTCCTCTGGGTTATTCTTAATTTCAAACAAGCATGATCCTTGTTGTTCCAAATGTACAATACAACCTGGTAATATAGCATAGCTTGTATTTCCTGGCAGATCCACAGCTCCTACTTGATAAGTCAGTAATTCGTACATTCAGCTTGCTCATTTTATTTTCTTAGCACTTCCAGTTTCCCTCCTTCTTGCCCCCAAATATATTTTCTTGTTCATGTTTCAAGCAAACCTCTCCCTCTACAGCTGGCTGCCGTATGGATTTTGATTGCCTTTAAGCTACACTGTTAAGATTACAGGTTCTGCTCCAAAGATCTCCTCCTCCATGCACAGCCCTCATGTATGTTTCATTCCTTTATGTGATTTGCTGGCTGCTCTGTACTATTTAGGCATTGGCCTGTGTTGAGGGCAGTAGAGATCCACCACCCCAGGAGTGCGCTGGGAAGGCTAGTCCCTGAGGTGACACCATTGCTCCCTGGTAGAAACAGGAACGTGTACCATGCTCCATCCAACATACTCAGCTCTGCAAGCCATTGCAAAAGAGAAGGTGAGGATGTGGCCCAGCCTATGCCTTGGGTCACCATGCTCCTTTAGGGAGAACTAGTAGGAAGGACTTGGGCAGGGACTACAGTTATGCCTGTGCCGTGCATGGCGGCTGTGTCCTTACAACTTCCTGCCTCCACGTATCTTCCTGTACAAGGGCTGAGCTCAAATTGGCCTAAGTAAGCAGGAGGTGGCTTCAGAGAATCATAGGACTGATGCCATAGTTTCCATTATGGAGGATAATGCTAGGACAGGAACTGTTTGTGGGAAAACAGTGGCAGAGGGAAATGGAATCACCAGAAACATACATAACTTCAAATTTCTGTGTGGCTTAGTGTTGTGGCATGACATACTGTTTGAAATAAATGTTGTAAGCAAGAGTCTCCAAGGTGTTGACCTTGATATATCTGGAGTAATGGAACAACTAGACAAAGCAAAGTCATACCTACAGTCTTACCGGTCAGATGAGGGATTTCAAAACATTCTGAAGAGTGCACAGAAGTTGGCAGAGGAACTTCACACTGAAGCTATTTTCCCACCCATTCAAGAATACAAGAGTCACCGAAGAAGACAACATTTTGATTACAAGGCACGGGATGATCCCATGAGAGACCCCAAACAACAATTCAAAGTTGAATTCTTTAACCAGGTGCTAGATTGTGCAATACAGTCAGTTGAAGAACGTTTCATGCAGCTCAAGGAATACAGCAGTATATTTGGGATGTTGTATGATATTCCAAAACTCCTCACTATACCTGAAGAAGACCTACACCAGCAATGCAGGGCACCAGATACAGTGTTGACACATGCGCTATATTGATACGAATGATTTAAGTGATGAACTGAAAGCCCTTTCAAGATACATTTCAGCAGGATCAACTCCAAAGGCTGTTCTGGAATATATGTGCACAAATAAGAGGACCACCCTCTTTCCAAATGCTTTTGTTGCTCTGCGCATACTTCTAACACTTCCTGTAACAGTTGCCAGTGGAGAACGCAGCTTCTTCAAGCTGAAGTTAATAAAAACACATCTACGCTCCACAATGACACAGGAGAGGCTGGTCGGCCTTGCAACCATTTCAATAGAGCATGAGCTGGCCCAGACTGTGGACCTTCAGCAGGAAGCAGTTCAAATCTTTGCAACCAAGAAGGCATGGAAAGCACCACTTTGATTATTCAAACAGATAAAAATGCCAGTGTTTACTATGCAGACAAGAAAAGTTACATTTGCTGTTCAGGCCTTTGAAAGTTAAGTGTTACTTAAAATTTTTGAACAAGGCATTTTAATTTGTTAGTTCTCCTTTATTGGGGTAGGGAGCAGAGCAGTACCATGAGAGTAGAACAGGAAGAAGGCAGAATTGAGACCTTTCAAAGTTTTGGCCCAAGCGAGGGGGCATTTGAGCTCCCCGCCTCAGGTGTCAGGCCCTGCCTCGGTCTTCTCTTCTCCAGACTAAACAAACCCAATTGTTTCCAATCTTCCCTCATAGGTCATGTTTTCTAGACCTTTAGTCATTTTTGTTGCTCTCCTCTGGACTTTCTGAAATGTGGCACCCAGAACTGGACACAAAACTCCAGTTGAGACCATATCAGCACAGAGTAGAGCAGAAGAATTACCTCTTGTGTCTTGCTTACAATACTCCTGCTAATACATCCCAGAATGATCTTTGCTATTTTTGCCACAGCGTAACACTGCTGACTCAAATTTAGCTTGTGATCCACTATGATCCCCAGATCCCTTTCCGCAGTACTCCTTCCTATGCAGTCATTTCCCATTTTGTACATGGGCAATTGATTGTTCCTTCCTAAGTGGAGTACTTTGCATTTGTCCTTATTGAATTTCATCCTATTTTATTTCAGATCATTTCTCCAATTTGTCCAGATCATTTTGAATTTTAATCCTATCCTCCAATGCACTTGCAACCTCTCCCATCTTGGTAGTGTCTGCAAACTTCATCCTAGTGCCCCCCAGAAGAAATTCAGAGCGTCCAGGGAAACGAATCAGCTGTTGACTGAGCAGATAAGCTTTGCAAAGGAACAGATGCCTAATTGGAGTTCTGGGTGCCCACCACTCCCAGAAGTCAGCCCATGCATTTGGGTACCTAATTAGAGACATGAGTAACTACAGTCACCCAAGGGTGGAAGTGCTGACCTAGCAGTCGAGAGATCCTGCTGCTGAGCATGGACAACCAGAACTCATCAACTGAGTAAGGCCTTCATTGACCCACTGGCAGCTTTCCCCTCAGAGCACGCCCCCTGCCCTTTTCCACAATCAGTGCAGACTGGGATTCTCCCCTACTCCATATCTGCAGTCTCCTCTATGAATCTGCAAATGCTTGCCTACTCACCAGCTGTGCAGGACAAGATTTAGGACATGGACGCCCCATTATATCACCAAAAGGATATTAAAAACCTCCATCTTCCTCTTGCCTGGTGGAAGAGAGTCAAACTGATTTCATGCAACAGCTGGAAATTAAACCATTTCAAATCTAGAGGGTCTGTTGAGCTCTTGAGGGGAAAGCTGGTACAAAGCAAAGCAAGGTCCAAATTTTCTTCTGATACATGGTGTGTGACTCTAGTGGGATTGTACAGGAGAATTTGGTCTTATATTTATGGCATCAACATATTTTTTATTGGAAAGATATTTTGCATCCCTTTCCTGGTAGGATTTGACTGAATTCCAGAGTTTAGGGGTTTTTTTGTTTTGTTTTGTTTTTTTGGAGTGCAAGATTTTCTTTACCCAGGAGATACAAGATTCCATTTTAATGTACTTAATTCTTTATTTAATTGAATAACATGGAAAAGATTGTGGCAAGACTGATGAAAAAGTGGAGGGGGGTCAGAAAGGAGAAGAGGGAAATGTTTCCCACGTCACACAATTGACCCAGCCTGAAATATACAAATAGAGGGAAAAAAGAAATCTTCCAAGTACTTTAGGGACTGGAATCCATTTGTAAAAGTGCCTGTGAATTCTGCATTGGCTGAACATGCTCTGTGGGACATCATCATCTCAACTGTGTCCGAATGCTAGAGCAGCTTTGACTGCCTGATACCCTGTGATGTGCCAACAGTCAGTGGAAGGACAGCGCTTTAATCTTTCCTGTTCTAAATGGCTGCTCTATTTCCTATTCAGTGTGTCTGCATCACCAATTTTCAGAGCTCTGAGCTCAGTGATTGATGAGCATTTTCATACCTTACAGACACATTCCTCAAACCAGCTTAGCCCTCCATCATTAACGAGCAGGATTTAAAACTCAAAGCTCTGAGCAGAATCTCATTGTTTCTGCCTATGCATACAGGGCTACCTGCCAATGTTACCCGCTTCCATTCCTCCAGGAGCCACCTGCCTCCTTTACCTTGAGGGCTTCTTACCAAAGGGGGTTGCTTCCATTCCTCTGAGAGTTACCTGCCAGTTGTTCCTGCTTCCCTTCTTTGGAGGGTTACCATCCAGATGTCTTGTCCTCCCTTCCTCTCAGGAAGGCCTTCAGAGGCCTTTCCCTTCCTAACAGCTGCCTGCTATGAGTGAACTAACACTGAATGGAGACTAGCTCCCTAGTTAGACTAGAGAGAGCTCGAAGAGCAGAGAACAGGGCATGTAACAGTCTACTCTGGTCTGCTAAAGCCACATGGGAAGTCCCATGGAACCCAATACCCTGGGACTGGGATTCAAGCAGCTGTGGTTATTCTGCCCTACTAATTAATCTTGCTTCCCTTCTCTAAAGGCAAATTGCAGAGAGCTTGCCATCCATAAAGGCTAACTACCAAGAATGCTTTCCCTGGAAGCTACCCACCAAATAGGGCTTCTTTGTCCCTTTAAGCTACCTGTCAAGGACACCAGCCAGCCTTCCCTAAGGACTAATTGTACAGGGTGCCAGCTTCCCCTAAGGTTAAACGCCAAGATCTTCTGCTTCTTACATGGTCCCTGCCAAGGATTCCTGACTTTTTGAGGGTACAACGGTGGCAGCATGCTTTCGCTAAGGACTCATGGGTGTGCTGGCTAGACAGCTGTGAACACACTGCAGTACAAGACACCTATATCTGTTCCTATGCAAAAGGAAGAGCTTCTGAGCCAGCCCCTTGGGCATGGTGCTACCACTTTGCATTGCACTGCCAAGGCCATTTAACCAGCCCAGGAAGATCAGCAACAGTGTTCTTTCTTTCAGCAACACAGAGCCAACATAGGAGTATATCTCCCACACACACCCCCTGCAAATATTGGGGCATCCCACCCTTGCCCCTATGCCATACCAATCCTGGACTACATAAGTTTCATAGTAGCCTGAAGGCTGCTCTAATACTGCACCAGGGGAAGGCCATGTACCCCGCAGCACATAGATCAGAGCTGTTCCAAGGAAGGTTTTAAACCAGCTTTGCCTCCACCACACACTGATTTGCTCTCTCAATTTTGGCTGTGACCAAGGCTCTGGCCCTCCATGTATAAGACGGTTTACATGGGCATAGGGGGATATTTATGAGTGTTGGTTTATACCTGTAGATATCGGTTTGTATTTGTCTGGCATTGTATGTGAGATGATATTGTATGTATCTATGCACAGTGCATGTGATCTTGTGTTTGATGATACTGGACATAGCAGGAAGGTGTGTGTGAAAGGATATATGACTAAATTCAGTATGGCTGTATGATATACATATGCAAACACTGATTATGCATGAGGTGGACATTCTGTAAGCACATACCATGTGTGTAAAATGATGCTAAGCCTGCACATCACATGCTTAATTCTGTTCCTAATTACACAGTCTAGCTTCCATTAACTCATCATGGACATAACTGACTGCAAATTTCCGCCTGCTCGGTCTCTGTGGGCACAGCACAAGGTCATATTTGTCCCTAGTGTATTTCTAGTGGAGTTACATGAGGAATGAATTTGGCCCATTGTGCCTGATGCAGATTATGTCTGTGTAGTAATAGGTCTGATCCTCTATGCGAGTCCATCTGTTTCTCCACAGATAAATGCAATCTGTGATCATTTCCATGTTTGCTGCTTTTTAAAAATCCAGAATGATAACAGAGCCCCACAACAGAAGAGAAAAGGTGAAAGTGGTTTATTTAAAAGTTTAACCAGTCAGAGGAAAGTTAGAGGAAACTTTGAGAATCCCAGGTGCAGCTTAACCTACAAATGAAAAATTATGAAGACAGGGAAGAGGAATATTAAATGAAGTGAATTCTTAGGGGAATCAAAATTTAGCTCATACACAAGCCAGAGATGCTGCAGAAGAGGAATGGAAGGCTGGGCTGGAGGAAAAGGAGAGGATCAGTAGCTCCCACAGTAAAAGAAGAAGAATCTAGGAAGTCTCTGGCTCCAAATAGGATGGGTAATAGCTTCATTTATTAGACAGCCTGGGCCAAATACATCTCTAGGGTAACTGCAGTGAAATCCATGGGGTTAAAACCAGGGTGGATTTTGCCCTCTACTTTAGAGAGGAGCAGCAAAATAAACTTCATCAACGAGCTCCCTGGTGTAGCTTCATAAATAGGGGAGGGGTGTGTAGGTTCTTCGTAAGCATTCCCTCTTGCACAAACACACCAATGCCCTCCTAGTTAGTCCAGGTGTCCATCTTGCTTTCCTGCTCCTTTCTCACTGCCAGGGATGTTCTAGCCCAAGAGCAGAGTAGAGTTCAGGGATGCAGTGGGGCTCCTACCCTGGCCTTTCACCTCTGGAGACCTGGCTTCAGATCAGGCTGCAGGTTTGGTGGTCTCAGCCTAGACTCTAGTGATCATCTCAGCACAAATCACATCACATGCTGGTGTGATTAGTAGGGGTGGTTCACCGCTTGGAGCCTCTGCCAATTCAACTCAGTGGCAAAACCAGACTCTTCCACAGCTAGGAAGATTTAGGTCAGGATTGTGTAAGGGCCTAAGAGGGAAACAGCAAGGTGTGGCAGAGATCAGAGCTGAGATACAGTCACAGAGTAACATGGGAAGGCTTGTCAGAGCCCCTCATTTCCAGGGAGTTTTCACAAAAGGGAGCGGATGACTCAGGACTGATACTGAAAATGGAGCTTTGCACCTTTAGCTCACCAAATCCAGTCCAGCACAGAGAGTTGTTGATCAGGTGGTCTCTGTGAAGTGGATTGTTGGTCTCAGTCCAGTAGTTCATAAAAGTCTCCCTAACAAAAATCCATCACCACAGTTAGCAGCCTAGTTGCAATCTCACCAGAGAGGTCAGCACTTATAGTGGTGATTGTAGCAGGAACCTACCTGCAGGTAGCACTCCTCTGGCTTTTTAACTCTAGAGCTAAGGAAAAACACCCTCATTGGTCACAGGCTGCCCTTTATAACTCCCAGCAGGCCTGACACTGAGTCACCTGCTCCCATCACGTGATCCCTGGTCTCATTCCATTCACCTGGGAAGGTGCACTAAGTCTGGCATAGGTGCAGCTGAGTCCCAACCCTTACCCCCTCCCCCGCAAAGGGCCAGCTTCTTACTTTGGCCAGGTCTACACTACCGCGGTAGTTCGACGGCTGGCAATCGAAGTTCCGGGTTCGATTTATCGCGTCTGGTCTGGACGCGATAAATCGATCCCGGAAGCGCTCGCCGTCGACTGCGGTACTCCAGCTCGGCGAGAGGAGTACCGCGGAGTCGACGGGGAGCCTGCCTGCCGCGTGTGGACCGCTTCTGAACCGCGGTAAGTTCGAACTAAGGTATGTCGACTTCAGCTACGTTATTCACGTAGCTGAAGTTGCGTACCTTAGTTCGAATTTGGGGGTTAGTGTAGACCAGGCCTGAGTGACAAAGATGGACGCTGCACTATCCTCTTTCCTCCTGCTCAGGGAAGCTTGTACTGCAGATGCCAAAAGATATACTTGTCCTGGAAACAAATAGAAATTTCCTTTCACAAGCACTAACTTGGCTTCCAAACCAATAACAAATAAACTTTCTAAAAAGCAGGCTGAGTTGTAATGTGGATCCCAGCTGCTTTCTGGAGCATTGTTCTGTTTGAAACCATATTTCACGGTGTGTAGCCGCGACAGTGTTTTCTGAAGGAGGCCAAACGTGAGGGAACATTTCTCACTCCTTGAAAGCTAATGACTGATCCTCAACACAGCTTTACAATTTAATTGAAAAATGGAGAGAAAGAGAAGATATGATGATGAATAATGTCATTAATCATCAGGACTGCTCGCAGCAGTATCTAGGGCCTGTGCTACTGCTTGATGGTGTCAGCCTGACCAGCCAGTAACACAGATACTCGAGGATTGATAGGAAAAAGACATTGGGAAAAAAATAGACAGGAGGCCAAATTGTGTTCTCGTTTACATTGGGGTAAATCTGGAGTTCATGCATTGACATCAACACAATTACTCCACCCTAGTGTCAGTGCAAGCAGAATCTGACCCAGGGCCTTCTCTATAATGCACACTTGTCCCACCAGTCGATTCCTAAGCCCCTCTCCCACAAGCTACATAAAAGTGAATCTGTCGGCCTTTACTTGCAGTGTTTGCATTGTATGTTTGGGAGACATAATCACAATATTTTCTGTAGAACTATGAACTAATCAGGGGGGTGCTTTTCTTTTCTTCAGGGTCTGTTAGTGATTCAAGAGGTGGCACTCTTTCCTCTAAAGATCTGACTCTGGTCCATTGAAGACAACAGCAAAATTCCCTGACTCATCTCTGAACCAATGTCCCATCATGATAATGGGAGGGTTGTGTTGCTAGGGGAGCTTGCTTTTGGAATAAAACCTACATCCAAGGTTACCCAAACACTTGTAATTGAGTGACACATTTTGCAAGAGTTAATCCACATTCCACATTCCAATGTGAGCAATGACATTCTGCCAACCTGAATTCCTCCAGCGGTTTCAGCTAGCTGCAGTATTCTCCTTCAGTTTTGTCCTAAATGTGTGTGCAGTATTGCTGTGCACTATTAAACAGCTACTATGTTCCACCCCAGAAGTGACTGCATTTCACTGGTGGATAAAGTGATCCCTAAATCACCATGGGAGTCTTTGAGACGAAAGGCGCTATACAAGCCTACGTTATTAATAAATTGCTTGTATAGGTTATTTGCTTTTACTTTTTTCAACTATGCTCTCAGTTTCAAATGTAGAGCTAGAAAATGACTGAGGTTTCTCAGGCTATTGGTGAGACTTTCTCAGCCAATCAACATACAGAAGTGTGTTTTTGCTATAATCAATGCACAATAGCCAACGGCATCCATTTATGATACAAATGAAAGTGGAAAGCTGTAAGGATTCCTCCCACTAGAGAGAGCTCTGACAGCCAGTCACTGGACCGAAAGGGAGAAGTGATCCAGATGGAATCTCTGTCACACTAATGAAGCTGTCTCATAACTGTAATGGAGACCTCATGTATCTAATGTGACACTTAGCAAATCCGGGCATGAATAAATAACTGAAGTCCAATTGAACTAACCTCCAGCTGATCAGCACAACTAAACAAATTATCCTAAACTCGGAAGAAGATTAGAAGGACTGGAGCAAGCCACAATCATTTGGTGGGAGGCTTAATTCAATTTAACAAGTTTAAATCTAATGCCCCAGTGTTCTTCTCTGATCTCAGGGTTTAGGTCAAACCTCTTCTAAAGTGCTCTTGTGGGACCTGGAAAGGAGGGTCACATCATATTAGTAACAACAGCAGCAGTGCACCCCAGAGTTGCCCAGAGAAACAAAGTGACATGTAAGCATAGAGTAGGGGTGAGGGGTCACTTTTTACAGGCACAGAAGAGAAAATAAAAACATGCTATTGATTTCCTGGTGGGGAATTCAAACCTAATTTCCAAGAAAATGTTTAACAAGATGGCATCACATCGACCTTCCTTTCTCCAGTGAGCACAAACAGAGACACCCTCCAATTCACATGTGCGTAAACGGTCATGGTTACACGAAGACCTCAATATTGCTAACCTGGAATCCTGGCCCCATGGAGGTCAATGGCAGTTTTGCCATTGACTTTCATGGAGCCAGGATTTTGCCACTAGAACGTATCCTCCAGGTGGGTTCCCTGTACCCAAGTTGGATCCTGTATGTGCTACCAAGTCAAATCAATGCCAGGGCCCATCACCCCACGTTAGATGCCTGTGGGATTTACTGTGCCATTTGGCCACTATCGTTGAGAAACGAAACACTGGGGCAGCCTTGTGCCTATGCAACCTGTGTGACCACATGAGGTGCCACATCACACACACACAACTCACCGGCCAGTGCCAGCCCAATTCCTCTTCCACAGTCCCATTTGACCCTGGCCTCAGTGGGCCCTGACAGAGCTTGAATTCTACCAGCTCTCTTCTCCTGGTCCTTGTAGGGGCCTAGGTCACCAGATGCCTCAGTGACACAAAGGGCCTATTCCTCCACACTTGGACCTCCCACTGGCTCCAGGTGGTTGCCATCCTCTGTGCATGGCATGTGTAGAGTGCTCCATTGCCCCAGGGAGACATGACCAGTTGGGCTGGGGGTATGGCAGGGCCCCACTCTCCACATGCCTGCTAGCCTCTGGCAGTAGATGCCATGAAGCGTGCCCTCCACTACTTTCCTCAGCAGGTGAAGGGAGTGCTATGAGGTATACTCACCATGTCTGCCCCACACCAATAGCCTCCGGCCAGCTTCACTTGGTTATCACAGCTCTGCTGCCCTCCAGCACTGTTCACAGTAGAAAGGGCATAGTTGGGCCCAAAATGAGAAAAATAAGGGGATCCCTGTTTGCTCAGCAATAGTGATGGTCACAAGCTGTTATTTAAAAGGAAGAAGGCGGCCCTTAGGCTTTGTTTGCACTCCCAGATCAGAAAAATACCATACCCACAACACAAACTAACGGCTGGAGAATGAATCATCTTGGAAAAATCATTGGGCCCGCTCCTTGGCTTCTCCGCAGTGCTCAGGCAGCATGGGGTAGCCAGAAAGCTTCCTAACTGGGAAGCGGGGGATTCCCCCAGCCTAAGGGAATCTCTCAGTGATATCAAGCTGATGAACAGAGCACTTGGGCACTCCTTGGCCAGCAGAGTGGTATCACAGGAGTGTTCCACCCATTAACTTATCTATGCCAGGGGCCCAAACCACCCCCAACAGCCTCAGGATCATGGGGGCAGAGTAATTCCTCTCCCCACTCTTCTGTTTTGCAGAGGTTCTGGCCCATAGTCTTTATTCTGCAGCACAGAAGTACAAGACAGAAATCTAAACCACAGAAGTAATAACCTGTAAACTAATAAACCGTAAACTAATAAACCAACCAGATGCTTTGATAGCGAGGCTCCCCCAAGAGCGGAGATTATTAATGGTTGTCCTGAAACATCAAGTGCATAGTTTTCTAGTGAAGGGGGAATAAACGTTAGGGTGCTCTGGAGCCTGGGTGTCTGCTCCATGAGGTTGCATACCACTTCATATAAATAGAGAGATGATCATCAAGGGCTCCGAGGCACTACAGTAATACAAACAATAAATAATAATCAAAAGCAGCCCTCTTCCAATCTAAAAGCACACAGACGCTTAATTGTTTTTAAAAGAATTATCCTGAGAAGAAATGATTCAGATAAATAATAACAAATATGTAAAACTGCAATATGGTGGGCAGCTTTCCCTGGGGGAGTATGGGGCAGCAGTCTCACCAATTCTCTGCAGTCTCTGAGACAGTGGTTCATATTTCTTGAGTAATTAGAGCAGGAAACTGGGAGGAGGGAAGGACTCCTGGATTCTATCTTAGCCTCTGTAAATGACTTATGTGAATTGCTGAATGTCTCTGTGCTTTGGTTTCCCTCTCTGTACAATGGGGGTACTAATTTCCTGCCTCATAGGGTGCTTCTGAAGGCTAATTCACTAATGTTCATGAAGTGGTTGGAAATTTTTGGATGAAAAGTGATATACAAATGCAAAGTATTATCTGTGGAGACAAGTATCCCTGTCAGCACCAAAGCTATCCAAGTACAGGCAGAATGAGAGGCAAAGAGCCAGAGAAAGCTCACAATTGTCTCCCAACACTCGCTTGGTGTATGTTATGTCTCCTGTAGTGGCTGGCTCACATCAAGTATAAGAGCCTGCTACTTACTGACAGGTACTTCTTTAGGATACACGACAAGGGATTATGGGGTTTTGGTGCTGAAGATGCAAGGTTCAAACACCTGCTGGTGTCTGCCAGTATGTGGTCACAGGTTGTTATACTCGGAGACTTTCCACAGGCCCTTGACAGGGTGGCATTAGCATTTGATTCAAGGGGTAAATGTTTCCCTACTTCCTAAAGTCATGCTTGTCCCTCAGGTGCAGGTCGGAGTGGTTTCCCTATGACCTGAGATCAAATGGATCCCCCTGTCCTCCAGTCATTTACAAAGGAGACCGGAGAGGTTAGCAGGGACACAGCAAAAAAAGGATGCCAGGAAGGATCTGGCCCTTTATTTTCATAAGATGAAATTCTCCTCCAAGGAAGGTATAGTGGAAATAAACTTCATTCTTGAGGTGGCAGAGGGATTTATTGACAGCATCTGCCATTATCTCAGTCACACAGGCAACCCCTTGAATGCTTGTAGTAAACAGGAGAGAAATGTCGGTTCTTCACAGGGCTGGAAAACAGGAGATTTGCCAGATGATAAGGTATCAAGACTCCCCCTTCTGTGTATCAAGCAAAGGCAGCAACTTTAGTCTGTTCGGAGCCTTTCCATGGAACTCTGTTGCCCTCTAGAGTTCTATTAAGGCACTCTCAACGTTATGACTAACAGTTAACTTCATTTAAAGTTTCATTTCAACTTTTCATACAAAAACACTTCAGAACACTGGGCCTTTAAAAAGAAGATGATTGGACAGATTATCTGAAATTCAGAATTCTTGTTGCCAAGATTGGTGTGTGTGGTGGGAGGGCAGGATGTGAGGGGGGAAATTGAAATAAAGGTTTGGGGACATTTATTTTAGCATTATATATAGCTTTATATAATTAATAGTATTACATACAGCATTGCTGAAGGTTGCACTGGGTATTCTTTAAGAAATCCTAATTTTTAGGGATGTGTATCTGGGCCAAAAATGTTATTCCGGGCTTAGCAAAGGTCAAGAATTTGGGGAAAACAAAAAAACTGAAGTTTTAAAGATATTTATTATATATATATTACATTTTTAGTATTTCTTTTTTTGAACTGTCAAACAGATGTCTGTTTTCTATCACGAAATCTGTGTGCGGTAGCTGTCAATCAGTAATACCCCACTCTTATATAGTGCTTTTCATCAGTAGATCTCAAAGCCCTTTACAAAGGAGATTAAATCATATACCCATTTTACAGATGGGGAAACTGAGGCACGGAGTGCTGATGTAAGTTGCCCAAGGTCACCTGTTGGGCCTGGGAATAGAACCAGTCCAGGGCTCTACCCATTAGACCACACTGCCACTTTAGACAAGCTACTTTAAATTACATTTTTGATTAAAAAATGAATTAGGGCATACGAAGAACGTGGAACTGCTGAAAAGGATGTACAGTAACTGTTTGCATTACAAGATCATACACTGAGACCTGTAGGCACTAGAATAATGCAAATAATACATAATTATAACATCAGCCATGCTGCCTACCATGACAAGCCAAAAGGCAGGATTTACCCAATTTGTGGCCTGATCCCACACTCTGCCCAGCATCCTATATCTGAAAACATTCCCAAAGAGTTCAATGGCCAAAAGAGAGACCCTGCCATCTAGAATGATCCCAATGACTCATTCAAATCTACAGGATTACAATGTACTCGGCCAAGGATGCAAACACTATGAAGCATTGGACTTATAACCAAGAAGAGTCCCTTCCACTCAAATATGACAGGCCTGGTTTTGAGTTCCTTCTTGTTTGCCAGTTTCAGTCAGGCCTTTAACATTTTGGGTACCAACATGCTGAGAGAAGCGCCGGGGATGCTCAGAACCACATATGGAAACAGGGAACCAAGCCATTTCTGAACTGCTATTCTCTGCTTTGGGGCTAAGATTCACCTTATCCCAACCTCCATCTCTCCACACAGACCTTCACATTCTGGTCACAGATGGGAAGCTGGGATTCTTTGGAGAGAGCGGGTGACTTTTCTGCAGCATGAATTTTGCTCTAGCTGGTGAATAGATGGAAACATCCCAAGAGAACAATTAAAGAATTTAAAACATGCAGACGGTAGCTCAAAAGGAAGTCAAGGCCATTTCAGAATGTCCTTGGAGTTTATACAGTCGATGCCTTAGAGATGTTTAAATGACTAGGAACATCAGCATTTCAACAGTTGGGTCAAGGCGGCTACCAAAACTGGCTTGCCAGGGTGGAAAGCAGGCTCTGAGGGCCCCCAATGCACTCCCAGAGGGAACGCTTTCAATTTAAAAAATTTATTAAGATGATGTTTAAAAAAAAAGTGAATGGTACAGAGTTTAAGCACAGTAGTTTCTGGTTATCAGGGAATAACATACAGATTATCGAGGGGTGCGAAGTTCGGTTTAAGATCGGGTGTTGTAAGGAATACATAATCTGCAATATCCCCATTGGGGGTAAAAGGTTGATGGGTCAAAGTACAGACATTGAGATATGAGGGTATGATATTCATATAATGGCTATGTTCAGGTGTGGAGTATAATGAGTGGATATGATGAGGAGGATGGATTGACCCTCATTCGGTGAGATTTAATGTTCAGGGAGTTTATGGTTCCAGTTCACATGATCCAACGGAGAAAGTCTCTTGGTCCCTTTCTCGTAGTTGAAGAATGATGTTACTAAACCTGGAGAAAGTGCTGTGCCTATATTCAGAGGGATTGAATCTGTTAGCTCAGAGACCTCTTCCTTCTCACCACCCTCCCTCATAGGCACTGGGCAAGGCGAGCCAGAGATGGGGCTATGGCTGTCAGGTTAGCTGGGGTTCCTCCCCATTTGCCTTGGGGTATGATGAGTGTCCATAATGGTCTGTAGGACTGTGGGAAGTAAGGAGTGGGCTGGTTGAAAGGGGGACTACCTAGTTCTGTAGGGCAGGGGTGTGGAAGGGTCTCCCCTGCTCAGTGAGGCCATGGGGAATGGGGTGAGCAGGGTTCTGGAGGACCGTCCCTGTGTATGGGGCTGGTGGGACCTGGAGGAAGTGCGGTGTGCAGGGGACTCCTACTCTGTGGGGACAGCGGGTGTGTGGGGAGCAGCGTGCGGAGGGGACTTCCCTGCTCTGCGAGGCTGGGAGGGATAAGTGAGGGGGCTAGGGTGAGCTGGGTGTATGGACATCTTCCCCGCTCTGTGTAGCTGGGGAGAGATGGGATTGGGAAGTACAGGGCCAGGATGGGAGTGAGGGGCACTCTCTGCTTATTGGGGCCAGGATGCTGGGGAGACCGGAGAGGATGGGGGGCTCCCTGCTCGGATGGAGCCTGGATGCAGGAGGGGCTCCCCGTTTGGTGGGGTCGGAGAGATGCGGGGGGACTCCCATCTCGGTGGGGCTGGAGAGGCGCCGGGGAGGGTACGGGGGGGAGCTGCCCGCTCGGAGGGGGCCGCATAGGGTGACCAGATGTCCCGATTTTATAGGGACAGTCCCGATTTTTGGGTGTTTTTCTTATATAGGCTCCTATTACCCCACACCCCCGTCCCGATTTTTCACATTTGCTCTCTGGTCACCCTAGGGCCGCATGGGGTGCGGGGGAGGCTCCCCGCTCCGTGGGACCGCATGGGGTGTGGGGGAGGCTCCCCGCTCGGAGGGGCCCGGATGCAGGGGGGGCTCCCCGCTCCGTGGGGCCGCACGGGGGAGGCTCCCCGCTCGGAGGGGCCTGGGGTGGGCCCGGGGTGACGCCCAGGCCGGGGCGGGCTCAGAGTGACTCAGCGGCGGCGCCCAGTGCGGAGAGCGGGCTCGGCTGGACCAGCGGCGGCCGATGACCGAGGGAGCCGCCGGGCAGGAGAGGGGAGGACGCGGCGGAACTGCCAGGGTGAGGCCGGTGCGGGCTAGGCCCTGGTCTCGGTCGCCGCCTTCTCCCGGGCGGGCCCCGGGCTGGTCTCGCCTCCCAGGCGGGCCCGGCCCAGGCCCCTACTATGGCGCCCGGTTTCCTGGGCCTGGAGGCGGGGCGAGAGCTGGAGCTGGTTGGGCCCATGGCGGGCGCGACCCTGCCCAGGGTTCCACGGCCAGGCCTCGGGGCAGGATCTTGGTGTGACTCTGACTCTGCCCTGAGTCTGGGGGTGGGATCACGGTGTGAGCCTGCGCCTGGCTCCAGGGTCTAGTCGGGGGTTGGGATCGGGGTGTGATCCCGACCCAGCCTCGGTCGGTCGGTCGGTCGGTCCGCGGGGGGGGATGGGTGTTAGGAGGACAGAGGAGACACTGGGCGAATGGTGGCTCTGAGTGATCAGCCCAAGTCTTCCCCCGGGATTTCGGTCAAGGTAAAACGGATGCAGAATGGGAATCACTGGCCCGGGAACGCCAGGCTCCAAAGAAGGGGTGTCCTTAAGCACAAGCCGGGTGGTTCTACTAGCCCCGTTTTATCCCAATCCTCAACATTTGGGTAGGGAAGTTTGGCAAAATGGTTCTGGATTTGGCCCATCTTGAGAGCAGGGGTGTAGACACTTAGCCCACGCACTTAACATTCAGGACCCCCCCGCCCCCCAGCTCTGCTCTGGCCCCACCGCTTGCCCCACTCCGCCCACCTGCCCTACACTCCTGTCAAGGTTGGGGCACGGGTCTTGCTCCACTCTGCCTGCCTGGCACTCCTGCCGGGGCTGGGTAGAACGGGGAAAGCCCTGGTGTTCCCATCCCGCTCCCTGGCAAGAGCGTCGGATGGGCAGAGTGGATGGGGGCACGGGAGCACCCATTTTTCCGGGGGCCTGGGTTGGCCCAGTGGCTAATCCGCCAATGGGAGGAGGGCAAACGAGCGGGCGTCCGGCAGCGGTAGAAGAGATCTTCAAAAAAGGTAGGCCCACTGCCTGGGGGAGCCAGGCCTGGCAGTGGGACCTGGAAGGGAGCCGGGAGCTGTGCGCGCTGGAGAGCGGAGCTGGGTGTGTCCCCGGGGAGCCCCTGGCCAAAGGTCCATCCATCACCCAGCTGCAGGGGGTGAGGGAAGGTGGGCCCCCATCCCTCATGCCCTCCCTGTCCCCCTCTCTCCCATAATTGCCCTCCCCACCCGAAATCGGGGCCCACCCAAATATCGCATGCTGGCTACACCACTGCTTGAGAGAAACCATGCTCTAGTGGGGACCAGGAACCAGGAGACCTCGCTCTGGGAGTCAGGACCCAAGCCTAATAGGACTATATGATCTGCTGTATGTGACACAAAAACAGTTGTAATCAGTGTCAAACTATGAATGGCATAAAAACCTATAAATAGCAACTTGTATGTGTAGCCTAAGTGTAGCTCTCTAATGATGGGCAGTTAAAATTCACTTCTGAGTCAGATACACCCAGGCTTCAGATGTTCCTGATTATTTATATACAGCTGCACCTGTTGCTTACATCTCTGGGCATATTTATATCATTAAAACAACTTAACAGGTATTTTAAATTTAATGAAAATATTAAGCCTTTTTATGGCCCTTAGTTACTGTTTTTATATCTAATACTAATATATTATTTTACTCAGCAATTAAGACCTCTGCCATGGCAGCAAAACCTATTGTGACTTCGAAGCAGAGAGAGGAGGTGGTGAGGGGTGTCCCAACAGAGGTGGTGTGCACGGCCTTCTCCAACTCCATTCTTGTGGTGGTGACGCAGTATGGGAAGATGGGAACGCTTGTCTCTGTGGACCCCAGCACAATAGCCAATGACATCAGCAAACCTTCACTCACCACAAAAGTGCTGCTGGGCACAGATGAGGTACAAAGCAGAGCATGTGGTCCTGAAGATTGAAGGGGAATTCAAAATTCGAGCCCGCTGAGGCTGCTAAGCAGCTGATGTGTAGTTGTGCAGTGGTAAGATTAAAGAATCCTGTACTAGGAGAGGAGTGGTTCATCAATAAAGCTTGGGCATTCAACTGGCATTTAACATAACAAATGTCTAATTGAATCTACACTGAAGGCATATATGGGATCTGTCACTTCATACCTGGTTATTCTTATGGTGCTTTGCAGCTCCCATTGACTTCAGTGGTGCAGGAGCAAGTGTAATGGCCTTCACTAACCTTTCTCAGGTGCTTGTCCCAGTCAGTTTTCCCATCCCACCACTTCTTTTTCTCCAAACCTTTGCCTCTCCCATAATCGACTTCAGCTTCCCACCCACCCCCCAGCTGTGCTTGCCACCAGTTGCCCTAGATAAGTCAGGTTTCAGAGTAGCAGCCGTGTTAGTCTGTATCCGCAAAAAGAACAGGAGTACTTGTGGCACCTTAGAGACTAACAAATTTATTAGAGCATAAGCTTTCGTTGTAGCCCACAAAAGCTTATGCTCTAATAAATTTGTTAGTCTCTAAGGTGCCACAAGTACTCCTGTTCTTTTTGCGGATACAGACTAACACGGCTGCTACTCTGAAACCTGTCATTATGCAAGGCACTGCATTTAGCCGTATGGAGTGGAAATCCATCAACTTCATGAAAAAACTCGTACGAGAAGTGGGTTGTAGCCCACGAAAGCTTATGCTCTAATAAATTTGTTAGTCTCTAAGGTGCCACAAGTACTCCTGTTCTTTTTGCTAGATAAGTCAGTTATGCAATTCATTTTGGCTTAAAATGAGTTCTCATTGACTATTTTACAGAAACAAGAGAAAACAATAATATATTTTGGAAAACATCAATTAGACAGGCACTAAATATAAAGTTACAGAATACTGCAAGATTACCTGGTTTTACAGTGCAGTTAGAACTGTCGTGTGTTGCTTGCTAACCCCAAACAGGAAAAAACAAAAACAAAAAAACCTCAGCAATGTGACAGGTTCCTGATCCTCTTAGCAGCTCATCTTTATGTAGTTCTCACCCTTCAATAATAGGCTTTCTTTCCTACATGTGGGATGTGTCGTGTCTGCCTGTAGACAGGATGGTTACAGCCTTGGTGTGATTTGCACTTGTCAAAATGGAGCAGAAGAGCATATTCAGTTTCTGATATTACCTTTTGTTAATTAGTGGCTCTTCCTGTTACATATGGGAGAAATCATTTCCCCGAGTCTTGCATGTATGTCCATTATCTGCTCCTTTGTATTGTATGTTAATTAATTAATCTAAACAACCTTGAGGAAAACTTTGATTAACATGAGAACGAAGTACTTCCTGTCTAGCCTTTCCTGGTGATGCATGCTGCCAAAACCCACAAACCAGTGTTGAAACAAAACCAAACAAAAATAAACTTCAGATAAATATATGTAGCAAGATGGTTGTAAGTAAAATCTGGACAAATTGGGCATACTTGTTAGAGAAACCCCAATTAAAGGGAATTATATCCCTTTTCTCCTGCTAATACCCTTAGCCTCACCTTTTTTTTTTAAAGTCTACATTATTCTATCAAAATCACTATGTGGCTTTAACCAAGGGCTAAAATACCATTTCAAAGTCTGTGGTGAATGTAAAGACCTGGCTGTCTTTACATTTACATGTCAGCAAATCCAGTTTCAGTCCAGTATAGATAAATCCTTAATATGCTTAGTAAAAAGATACTCCAGGAGCATTCCATTAGTAGTGAATGAATAGGGTGGGAAGATTCTCTGAACTGAAGGACTGTGTTTTTTTGCTTTTCAGCCCCTCATCCATGTTTGTGCTAAAAACCTGGTGACATTTGTGTCTCAGGAAGCTGGGAACAAACCTGTTCTCCTGGCTATAGCTTTGAAGGACAAGAGCATGGAAGGAATAAAAGCGCTGCAGGAGTTGATCCGAAGTTGCCAAGTGTGGTGAAGCTGTGCTGTCTGGATGCAAGGAAGGGATCCTGGGTCAGTGACCTACCACTGTTTATTTAAAAGGACAAAACATGCTTTTATGCTGGTTTTGGATCCTGTTGAAGATTTCATGAATTTTCTCTACCATGTAGAACTTTGGGAGATTTTGCTGTTGTTGTTGGGTTTGGAGCCCATGCAGTTAAGCAGTGAAGTTAGAACATTTTTTCTCAATACAAAATGAAATTTCATTTCCATCACATTGGGTGGGGGATGTATATTTGGAAAACTGCCCGTGGCTTTGCAGCAGTGTCCAGAGAAGTGAATGGCTTCAAGCAACGTAACAATGAAACGCTGTGCTGCAAAGTGTAAAATGTGATGTAGAATGAATAAAAATACACATTGGCAAATGCTTAATGTTACCTGTTTATTCCCCATGATGATCAGTTTAAATTAAATATTTGGAGTCAGAATAAAGTCAGTGGTAATTGTATGCAGTTTAAAATAGGGATAAATTTTGACACTTGACTAGGGTCCCTGGGAAAGAGTTGTAAGTGTTGACAGTGTGAGTGAGTTAATACCATGGTGGGGTACCCTGTCTTCTGCCACTAAAGAGAAACCATCAACTTGAAAATTATACTTGTTTGAAATAAAGTACCCACTGTAGTGACGGGTAACACTTAACATCGCTGTCGCTGAAAGAAATTATCAAACCAAAATATTAGTCTCTTTTTTTCAGTTTGTTTATTTTGTGATGATGAGCTTCACTGAATAGGTCAAGCCCTGATCCTGCAGTTGGATCCTCACTGGTGAATGCTTGTGTCTGCTTGAAGCCCCATTGACTTCAGTCGGGCTCCATACAGGCACAAGGGCTTACCTACCTAGATCCAGTTGCAAGAGAGGGGCTCTAGTCTGTTTCTCCCTGGCTGAAAGTACCCTTATAAATATAAACATCAGTAGAGGAGTAGGAAAACCTTACACATTTTTAATATTTTTTTTCAAATATCAGGACATACTATTGAAAGGATTGTGTATCAGAAAGTGTAATTTTAAAAGTTAGGTTTAAAAGCTTCAGGCTTGTAGTGTCCCCTTCAGAATTTTATTTCCCAGAGCCATGGGGTTTGCATCTGTGTCACAATCCTAAAATTTCCCCCCACCCCCATTTTACATTCCCCACTCGCATTCCCTTCCTATTGTTCTGACCAAGGAGGACTGGAAGATCTGCTAAAGTCTGTCAGTATTATTTCTGTATTGATTTAGGGATTTCCACTGAAAAATACAAATCAATTCCCAGTAGTGAACATTTGAACATTGTGCCCCTACTGTATTTGCAGCCCCTACCAGCTCAGAGAATAAAGACATCATGCAAATTGAACCTGAATTGCACCACCAACCATGACAATACACAATAGTACCACTATCCTTTGAAGAGAATCAGTTCTAATTGCCTAGAAGCTACAAGGGCCAACCACCATAGGTATTAAGAGATGCTGTTTATCACCACATCTGCACCTCTGCAGGCAGACCGAAGCTGGAAGCCAACTGGCTAGTCCTTAGAGCGGCAGTCCACTAGGCTGGTATTTTACCATCTCCCTACATGTTTTAAGTTAGAGACAGGTGACCGGTGTGAACAAATCCATGGGGGCTTTATGCACCGCTGTGACTCAAAGGCAGGTGTGTACCCCAATAAACTGAGCAATGGCCCTGGCCCTTTCGGCAAGGCAGGCTCCCTGCTTGTCATTCCATTCCCTGCGAGGGCCAAGAATTGTGCTTCTCCAAACGAATTCCAACTTTTCCAAGCCATATTGCCAGCCTACGGAGTGAAGATGGTGTTTATTCGTTGGCCCCTATGCAAGTGGCACTTCCGTTTGGTTTCCTAGGTAGTAGCCAGAGGATTCGGTAGCTATCATGCACTGCTCTACTACGAGATCCCAACTGGTGCAAAATACGGTAGGCGAGCATGGGAACAACGAAGGGGCAGTCCTAGGCTGGGGTTGCTGGGTGTAGTAACCGTGGGGCTGGGCAGGGATGATGATTGCCTAGGTGTTTGGGGGGGAGGAGCTGTGAGCCAGGAGTGAAATGAAACAGCAGGGAAGCGTGGCAGAGTGAAACGTAAGTTCTGCAACTCTGTAAATAGGAGTCTGGAAATCAAACCTGCCTTGGCTGCTATCAAGGGATCCGGGCGCGGAAGGAGAGGGGAACGAGCAGCGATAACAGGGGGGCTTTGTCTCAGTATGGGGCAAGGCAGGCGGGAGCCCGGCCAGGATCTGTGCACGGCTGGAGTTTCTGGAAGGCTGCAGGCACCGGGGGAGCGAAGTTGGGGGGCTGGAGGAGACACCGCCGAACTTCCCCGAAAGTGCCGCGAAGAGGAGAAGCTGAGCGGGAGGGCAGAGGGCGGTGACCGGACCCGGGGGGAGGAGTCTCCGGGGGAAGGCAGGTGGAGGTGGCGGAGAGGGAGGTGCTCAGTGGGATGGGGAGGCAGGTGCCAAGGGACCCCGCAGGGCGAGTCCGAAGAGCATCGGTTCCCGGAGCAAGGCGCTGGGCGGGCGCGTGGGGGCTCGGGCGGGGTAAGTGGAGGCGCCAGGCTCAGGTGGAGCCCTGGCCCGGCGGGGGGCGGGAGCAGCAGCAGCAGCTGGCACGGTGAGTCCCCTTCCCCCTCCCGGATCTAGCGCGCATGGCGGAGGGAAGCGCTGCCCCGAGATAGTGCAGGCTGGCAGGGGCTGCGGAGCGCCATTGAAAGGGGGGGGGGCACAGATTCCACACACACACACCCCGACCAGCGCCTGACCCTCCTCTTCCTCCTTCAGGGCCCTGCCCCAGCAGCCTGGCCCGTGAGCCCCAAAGCCCAGTGAGTGGCGTTGTGAGCTGGGGCACAGCGCCCCTCAGGTGTGGACCAGCCAAAAAGTGGTTGGGCCATGGCATAGCTGGACGCCCTGGCTCTGCGGCCTAGGGGTGGGGACCTGTGTGCAGTCTGGCCTGAGCTGGATGCCTCTGGGGCCTGGAAACTAACCACCTGGGGGATGCAGGGAGCCCGTACCCTGATAGCAGAGACCTTCCATCCTGACTTGCAGCGCTCTCCAGCTCCTCAGGGCTGCATGGAGCTCCGCCAATGCCCCTGGGGCCAGACCTGTACCCGGACCCTATGTCCAGCTCCGCCAATGCCCCTGGGGCCAGACCTGTACCCGGACCCTATGTCCAGCTCCGCCAATGCCCCTTGCTTCTAATCTGCAGCAACCTTCTCCACAACTCCATTGCAGGGCCCCTCATACAGATCTGTCTACAGTCCCCACCCAGCTCTATGATGCACCCAGTCCTGAGAGCTGGCTTCCTTTTGGATGATGATCCCCGTGGCTGAGATGAATTTGCCTCTGCAATCAGCACTTTGGGGAAGACAATCCCCTAAAATCTTATGCCATTCACCAGTCAAGCATGGGATCTGTTTAGGGATGAAGACGTGGCGGGCTGCCCTGAAAATGATGGCAGAGACTCTAGCATGGAAACCCAGCTAACTTGACCTGTGTGCTAAGAGGAGAGATCTGTGCTTCTGCTGGTGACTGGCTTGATAGGAGCTTTCCAATCCTATCCTATAGCAAACATAGGCTTGGGGTGGGGCATATCTAGTGCCTCACTTATATTGGTGTTTGTCTAGTAGTAGGTTAAAGGGCACTTCCTTCTAGGTCATGTGACGGCAGTGTAGCAAGACTAATGCAGGTGAATGGCATGTTCTTTTTCATCAGTGGAAAGTGTCTGCTTTGTTCCGTGGGAAGTAGGACTGGTTTTTCTCCATTCAGCGGTAGGATACGTTGTAAAAAGTGCCTGCTTGAGCGAGGAACAGCTCAGTTGTCAGAGTAGCAGCCGTGTTAGTCTGTATCCGCAAAAAGAACAGGAGTACTTGTGGCACCTTAGAGACTAACAAATTTATTAGAGCATAAGCTTTCGTGGGCTACAACCCACTTCTTCGGATGCATATAGAGTGAACCATATATTGAGGAGATATATATACACACACATACAGAGAGCCTCTCAGAGTTGGTAAGACAACTCCCACCTGTTCATGCTCTCTGTATGTGTGTGTATATATATCTCCTCAATATATGGTTCACTCTATATGCATCCGAAGAAGTGGGTTGTAGCCCACGAAAGCTTATGCTCTAATAAATTTGTTAGTCTCTAGCTCAGTTGTGCGATGCTTATTGATGGGAGTTCTGTTATCCTTCCCAACTCTGAAGGGTGCAATTAAGGTGCAAGCTGCAGGCACGAGTAATATCCTGCCTTGATATGCTGTGTTCCATGTAGACTTCATTTTAATGTACAGTATAAAAGAGATAGAAATTTCAAAGCTGAAACTCAGTTGCACTGACTCATCAGAACCAGAAGGTATCTATGGGGTGACTTTGAATAATACGTCATACTTCCTTTTGGAGTGTCTCAAACCCTAACTTTGCCTCACAGCAGCCTGGTGAGGTAGGTGAAACCTGTATTATAATCATCTTACAGATGATCAAGGCCATGTGAGTTAGAAGCAGAGCTGGGAATGGAACCCATAAACCCTGGCTCACAATCCCATGTTCAAGATACTAGACCACACTTCAAGGAGCGCCTCCTAGTTAGGATTAAGAGAAAATTCTGTCCTTGGGTCACCCCAGTAATTGAAGTTACCTGTATTTTGGATTTGTTTGTTCTGGGATGAGTTAGCTGCCGTGTGATATTAGTTGTGATTGAACACCGGGGTGTGCAGTATCATCATCTCCTGCTTTCCATAAAGTGGTGGTCTTACACTGAAGGAATTTTTGATTCAGTGTAACATAGCTTGACATGTTTAAGCTCTAGCCTCCATTAGATGTAGGCTTTAATATGGTCTGTCAAGGGTATGAGTTGCTTAGTTGCTGTATCAGTTCTCTTCTTCCCAAACTCTCCTGCTGTTCTGTGTTCTGTTTTGGAAGCAAATGGGTCTTTAGCTGCTTGGAAATGACCAGTTACCCAGCACAGCTGGTATTTAATTACATTCCGGAGCTGGGAATTCTAACTCAGCACTATGCAGAGGTTTTTGTTTTTAATGAGTGTTGTTATAAACTGTTAATTAAGTCCTACAACAGCAGTAATCTCAGCAGGATTGACGGCTATGTAATCATAGCTATTCCTGATTGTCGCTCCTACTCCTTTTCAGCCTGGGCTAGGAAAGCTAATAAAACCTATTGATAACATTTTCCATCAGCTGGCTAAGATCAAAGCCAGAGAGCTGCTGATGTGTCAGGGTGCAGCTGCTAAGAATAGGGATTGGGGGAGAATAGGGAAAGGGCCAAGAAGTGATGTATGTTTTGTGGGGTGGTAGAGAAACGTTTCCTGTTAAAGCGGGGGAGCAGGAATCTACAATAGGCTCCAGTGAGGGCTGAATACAAGGGAGAGTTGGCCTGATGCCTCAGGGGTATGTACTACTATCTCCACAGAGCTCAGTTCATGCTCCACAGCCTGTGGCACTGGGGCGTGAGCACTAAATATCATGTTGCCATTTCAGCCTGTTGTTGGATGAAACTTCTGAGGCAGGGGCCTCCTGTGGCTTCCATTTGGCTCCATGGCCTGGGCCAGCCTTCGGTTTAGGAAAGAAAAATTGGAAGTGAGTGAATGGAGGAATGGACTTGACACAGTGGATGTAGATAGGGGCTGGCCTGTGGTGATGGAGTTGGGACTAGAGGCCTGTCTGCTTTGGAGATTTGCCCTGATTCAAGCAATGGATAGCAGAGGCACCAAGGGGATTGCTTCAGTGCAGGCCCTCAGGGCAGACGGAAAGCTGCCACTCGCACTGGGTATTTCAGTCCTGAGGCGCAGTCTGCTAATTGTGTCAAATCAGTTGTGAGGTGTGTGCAGATGGTTAGTAGGATGAGACCAAACACATTTTACTTATAACCTAACCATCCTTGAAGGGCTGAAAAGGCCACTGCATTTATGTAGGCCTTAATTATTTTACTGATGCTGGGGGCTGGAGCAAGAGCTGTATCCTCTGAAAGTGTGATTCTGCTCTAAGTATCTGTTAAAATGGAATGGGGTGTGTGGGGGGGTCCCATTGTTGTCACATGTCAACGATTCCAAATCTTTTTTTCTCATCTTACAAGTGAAAAGTGCCTCCTTCACCTCCCCTCCCCCAATCCCTTCACTACCAACCCAATGAACCCAGGATCTGATAGTCTTACCCAGATCACTTTGACATACGGCAGGCTGGGTTCTTTCCTTCTCACCCATCCTTGCCCGTGATGCTGATAATACAGGTCCAATTCTGCTCCGTTACTCCTCTGTAGCCATGCTTCACCTATGCACCTGTAACGAAGACTAATTGGGGCAGCAGAGGTTGCAAAGGTGTGAACACAGGATGTGATCTGCATAATGTTTGTTAAAGGAGGTGATTCATGAGCAGGAAATAACCCAGCTGGACTGCCTGGGCCTTGGATGAGTTTGTGGTACTGGCTGTTAGAAAAATAAAGTGATCAGATTTGATTGAGATACAAGTATGGAGCCCCTCCATGCCATTTTGAGAGTTGTTTTTCAGAGTAGAAACACATCTGGAGTTTAGCTCTGATTGAAGTGTGCCAATCTCCTTTTTTTGTCCATGTGTTAATTGCTCTCATACCTACAGCTTTGCCTCCCAAATGTTCTTGAGGATTGGGAGGGGCATGTTGTGTTGTCTAGAGGCCTGGCAGCAACATTTTCCTCTACTATTTTCTTAGAGTCTCTTGTTGTGTTTTGTCTCTTCTTCAGGCCGCACATGGTGCTATTCCTTCCCTGCTTGCTGGGGAGATGCATCTCTCTTGATTAATTGTGTTATCAGAATGAGTCATCTTGGCTTTTAATAAGAAGCTTCAGAAGTTTTCCTCGCTCTCCCTAGGAGTCTGATGAACTGTGATGGAATGTGCACCCATGTGCTCCGTGTTATGGTGCTCTTCAGATTGAACGGTAGAACTCTCTTCATTTGTATGGCCCTACATGGGTGCCCAGTCATCTATTAGAAAGGATTCCATTATCCTGAAAGGTCTGTGGGCCTGAGCCAAAGACAATGGGAAGACGCCCCCTGACTTCAGTTGGCTCTGGATCAATAAAGAGCAGAATCGAAGAAGCTGAGTGTTTGGAGAACAGGCAGGAAGATGGAAGCCCAGAGTCTCAAAAGTATTTAGGCTCCTACCTTCCATTGATCTCAATGGAAGGTAGGAGCCTAAATGCCTTAAGGATCTGGGCCAAAGTGCCTAGTGTCAGTTGGCCTTAAAGGTAGCATCCTGTTTAGTTTTGGAGAGTGGAGGTTTTTTCCCCTCTCCTCTGAGTGTGCGACTCAGTGACCAAAGTAAAAACGCTATAGAGCAGCCCTGAGACTCTCTAACGGTGCGCAGTTTTCAAATAAATAGGTGGAAACTCACCAGCACAATTGGTGGAGCAGGCGCTCTCTGTGCCTCAAGACTGCTTTTAGCATCCGCACGTGTCTGGCAAAGCTTTCAGCACCGTGCTTGGTGGAGCTGAGGCTGTCCATACAGATTCCCAGCAGGCATGGGGTTGTGAAATGGCTCTCCATCCTGTATGGCCTTCCTGCCTCAGACATGTGTTCACGTAAAGGGGTGGGAGCTGTTCCGGAGCTGCTTAGGGGAGAGAATCTGTGCACACTGCCATTCTTGCTCTGTGTTTGTACAGCGCTTAGCACGCTGGGGTCCTGGCCCTTGAATGGGGCTCCTAGGTACTACAATACAGTCCATAAATCATTACCATTTTGTCCTTCCCCTGACACAGCTTTAGTGGGCACATCTTCTGGGTCGAGATATCTACGGTGCATCTCCTCCTTTGACTCACTGCAGATAGAAGAAACAGGACTAGTTAGTAATATGGCTCTCTTGCTTCCCTGTGTCATCACAACCTGCTAGATATACCAATGCCTCATAGATTAGGCACTAAGGCTTTCCCTCCCTGAGGTGGAATATTGTCTGCGTTTGGATTGCTTCATAAAACTGCTTCACTCCTTCCCAGAGGAAGCAGGAGGGGTTGGACCCAGCCTGGTCACCACCAGCTGTCCAAGCACTAACACACAGCTACTGTACCAGGCTGTTCCAGGGCTGATCACAAAGCAAATAAGGAAGGGCATAGCTGTTAAAAACCAAACACAATCTTTACTCCCTCCTCCCCGTTTCCACGAACCCCGTGCTATCTGTGCCATCCTGTTAATGTTTATATGGCAGGGTCTCTGGTGTATCAGTTTGTCCAAAGGACAGCTCCCTGCTCTCCCTTGAATCCTACTTCCTGGACCCTGGGGGCTAGAAATGAGCTGTGACTCCAACAATGTATTTGTTACACAGAGAAAGCTGGCAGTCAGGTGACTGCTTGGTAACTTGATTTTCTCCTTCACTCCACCTGTCTTTCTTTCCCTCTCCCAGGTACAGATGTTCTGGGCGTGAACTCTGAGCCTTTGCCAACGTGAGTGGCAACACCGCCTGCAGTTGGGACCTCTCGACTTACATGTGAATTCTTCTCACCCAGCCCTTCCCCTGTCAATGGGGGGGAAGAGATATTTTTAGTCACTGGTGCATGTGGCTGTTGGCTTGACACCATCTGAATTTCCTCTCCTGCAAGGTAGGAATTGTGCGGGGAGCGGAAAAGGAGTTGCGTGGAGAATTCTTGCTTTTATCATTATTTAAATAGTTATTAATAGCGGGGATCAACCTCTAACACGGAACCTTCCTCCCACTAGCCTGTGGGAGTTCGGGCAAACAAAACTTCTGGGTTAGCTTCAGGGAGATGCAGTTAGTTAATGGGGAAAATGGAGAAATCTATTAATTTATCCATTTACAGGAGAAACTTGTTAAAGACTTTTTAAAAAGCTAAGTGTTGTTAAACTATTTGGATTCCTGGAATACAGGGTGCTACACAAGCAGTTTAGCTGAAGAAATGAAAGGCCAAAGATGGCAGCTGGGGTGTCTGGAGACCTTTGGGTCTGAGGCCCCACTATAAATAGAAGTGTATTGTGAGATCGGTCCTCTCTGTGTGACCAGACATGAGAGACGTGGTGCCCAGAACATGCTGACCATTGTTTGCTCTGGAAATACGTTGTTCTTTGCCTTTATGAGATCTGGCTTGAGAAGGGGAACCCTACCAGACACAGCAGTGACTCTATTGTGGTGACTGGTGGTGGTGGAGATTTCCTAAAGGGCTGATAGGCCCCAACTGGACTGCAGGACTCTAGTCTTGAGAGATTTCTGCTATGCTTCAGGGTTGGCAAAATAGAATTTTTACATGCATCCCAAAGTGCTTGGCAAGCTATGAGATGCAGCACCACTGAAATGCAGCTGCCTCTGCGTTGGAGGACATTGGCTGGTGCATGGTACACTGACCACGCAGCTAGGTAGAACAGCTATTTTAAGTGTTAAAAATGAGACATGGATTCCAGTTTGATCTTGGATACATAGCCACAGTGGGAATTGCAGCCAAGGGCAGAATCAAGGTGCCCTTTGTGTCTTAGAACTGTAGTGGAATGAGGCCACTTCGCTTTCCCTGAGGTTTTTCTATGCGTCACCTGGCCCTAAGGCTGCTGTCTTGAAACCATCTGAGATGGGCAGAGATTGAACAGAGAGCTCATGTCAGCTCCCTGATCGTCTGTGCCCTCTGAATCTTGCAGGAAATGGTTGGTAGTTTGCCAGAGATTCCTGTTCTCACATCCTACCATGAAATGGTTGCAGCTTTTATTCTTGCTTGTCTTGTGGCTCTGGGAGCCGTGGGCAGCGCTAGTCCTCTGGCTTCTAGGGTAGCACCAGTGTTCGCTCCTGGCGCTAGACCACCGAGGAGAAGGGAAGCCAAAATTTCAGGCAGCCACAAGTCTGTGCATTCCCAAGGCAACGGTGATATGTGCACAGCATGTAAGCGGGAATTTCTGCCTGGGCAATCGGTGCCTTTATGATTTATTGGCAAGGTTCTACCTCTGTCTCTGAGTGGGAAAGGGTTGAGGTTCTATTGATTGACTGAGACGAGTCATTGCTCCCTCCCTTAAATCGCTGATCCTGACTGGCAAGGGAAATGGATCATAGGGGACCCTGAGCAGCAGGTCAGAGACTAATTCCTGTGGGCACAGGTGCAAGGAGACCTTTTTCCTTCCTTAATGTGTGACAAGCCCCTGCCGGGGAAGAGTAGGAGGAAAGGCCAGGAAGTGTGCGCATGAAGCAGGGATGGACAGACAGGGAACCAAGCTGACTCTTGCGTACAGGAGGCTCCGCTCTTGAAGGTGGTTCTACTGAGCTCATGGGGGTTTTGTGGGCATCTTCCCCAGTAGGAATGAAGAAGCAGATGATGTAGTGATTGGTTGTTTTTTTTAAGAGACACTTGAGTGATGGTGGGTGACCCTCCATGTTGGAGAAGAACCCAAAAGCCGCTGCTTCTCTGGGCCACATGGGCCTGTGCAATGGGCCTGACAGTCTGATGGGAACCAGTTTTCTTGTAAGAGCCCCGGGATGCCCATGAGAGTCTGTCTGGAAGTGCCCAGAGAACTGCCTTGTGGGCAATATTTACCCCTTCCCATGGGCAGAGCCTAGGAAAGACGCTCCCAGAGCTTCTTGTGCATTTCAGTAAATCCCTGCTTCGAGAGGAAGGCTACTGGGAAAAGGTTCTAATGTTAGCCCAACCTGTCTGCCCATCGCGGCTTCTAGGGCTAACGCCTGAGACCTTGTCGGGGATCAAAACATCTATTCGTCTGCTGAGCATTTCCCTTTGTGCTTCCCCTGCTGTTTCCCTCTCTCCTCTCCTTGTGCTTCCCCGCCCCTTGCTCCCCCAGCCCCTCTGTGCTCAGTTCATACTGACTCCTGGTATTCCTCCTCCTGCTGCTGCTCACTGCTCTACCTTTGCTCATTGCCCCCTCTCTGTCTGCTGCTTTGTTCTCGAACCGCCTTCCTTGCTGTATTTACCTTTGCTCTCTCCTCTCTGCCAGATGAGCAATACCACGCACGCCGACCTGTCCTCTTCCACCGAGGGTGGGGTAGGCGTGACCAGCATGGCTGGCAGCACGCTGCAGACCGGGATCTTCCCTCTGACAGACTCCAGCCATCTCTCCCCTGAAGACGACTCCCCACTGAGGGCCCTCCAGAACTACTCCCGAGATGGCCAGCAAATTTTCCTGACCACTTCGGCAGCGCAGGTGATCTCCGGAATCTTTGTGTGGTCAGCACTGATTCTCACCATCCACCAGGTAAGGGCAGGGCTCTGCAGGGAGAGGGGTGTTCCCCTGGATCTGGGTGTGCGCTGTCACCTGGGTGCATGCACACATTGGGGTGGGTGGGGGAGGTAGGGAAGGGGAGCTGCTGAGCATTGCTCAGGGCCTCAACTGAATCTCAGGATTCTTGAATGCCTCCATGCCTGAGCTAGTTACAGACTATTTCCTTGTCTCTAACTGCTTCCCTTACTTCCAGCCAACATCTCCATCTCCTGGCTGTGGCCTCCCACCTATTATAGTGTCTAGGGCAGGTGCCTCTGCCAATTTCAGACCAGCATGTTACAGGGAGGGATGAGTCCAGCCTTTTCAAACCTGATGCTAACAGCTTGATAGAGCAGACTTTGTCCTTCAGCTCCCCGGAGCGGCTGCCTGCACGCCCTTCCTCGCTGTGTTTATCTGAAGTGCTTACCCCAGAGGGGAGCTGTAACAGTTCCTAGAGCGTCAGCAGTTCTGAGGTTAAGGGAGTGTCCTCCATTCTCCTTTCTGGGGAGTCTGAATTTCCTAATGTCCCCATTCCCCACTTAACACGTGAAACCGGCTGGCTGAGGCCGTGTCTCCTCTGTGGGTTTAACTGAAATATTTGTCCGCAGAGCCCAATTCTCGGTATGCAGGTGTAAATCTGGAGTAACTCCACTGAAACCAGTAGAATTATGCCAGATTTACACTGGTGTGGCTGAAAGCAGAATGAATTAGCCCAGCGTTAGTATTCGTATGGCAGTTAACTCCTGGGCCAGGTGGTGCAGTGGGGTAGACACACTGACTCTTCACCCTGAAGACCCAAATTTAAAATTTGGTTGGGGTCACAAATTAAATGAGTTATTTGATCTCAGCCCACTTGTTTTGTGGTGTGGAATCCTCCCCCTCCCCCCCTCCCTATGTAACAGCAAAGTTCTTGTACTCTTGGTAATTGTTGCTTAGAAGTCCCAAGCTGAAAGAGTAGGAGATGTGCTCCAACCCTAAACTTCTATATTCTATGTGACAGGTCAGGACTTAAAATGCATTGGCAAAGCTGTAGAGGGCCTGGGACGGGAATAGCAGGGTGCTTGGTGGTAGGACTGAAGTGTGGGCAGTACTTTGTGTGGAGATTTTATGCCTCTAGCCAATGGGATTAATCCTCCCACGCTTGCACTTGCTCCCTGCAGGAATGCTAGTCTCTGATTTCCTCGGCATGATGTCTTGGCAGCATGTGTTATGTGCTTCCTGCAGGTTGCAAGGACCATGTGGTGGCGGGTGGAGTCTGGCAGGGTATCTGGATGGATTCTGATTCAGGTGTCAAGAGATCTTGCTCCCTGAAACAGATCTACAGTCAGAAGTGAGCAGGAGGGAGATGAAGACTGGAAAACCGCCTAGGGATGCTCCTTTCTGCCCCCGCAAAGCGGAGGCCTGATGGCCTGTTGCCAGGTCTGCTTCTATGCTTCTCTTTGGCAGGTATCTCTTAATGTCGCTACATTGCCCGGACTCTCTCCCTTTCCCCAGATCTACATGCACCTGAGGAACTACACCATTCCTAAAGAGCAGCGCTACATCATCCGCATCCTCTTCATTGTGCCTATCTACGCCTTCGACTCCTGGCTCAGCCTCCTCCTCATTGGAAGTCACCAGTATTACGTGTACTTCAACTCTGTGCGTGACTGCTATGAAGGTGAGCAAGGCGGGGAGGCGTCTATGGTAGAGGTGGGGAGGAGAATGGTGCAGGAGGAACCTGTGATGGAGGGCACAAGGATTTTGTCTGTGTCTTCTCCCTTCCAGTGGAAGCTAGACAAGATGCCACATCAGCGTGACTCGGCATCTCCCCCTCCACCCCACCCACAAATCAGATCACAGTGTTTCAGGGTCCGAGAGGGAACCCAGGGAGAATTTTCAGGTTGCAGGTTGCCTGATAGCAACTCTGGGGTTTGTCGTCATAGAGACCAATGGAAACAATCAACATCCACTCCTCACCCTGTCACCAAAACTGATGCTGAATGGAGATGGGCCCTTAAGCTGCAGTGATGCACTGGAGAAGGCTCTTGAGAGTGGGGGTGGGAAAATGAATGTTCCTGGGAAACCCTGGTAAAATTCCATCACCAAACTGAAGGGGAGGGTTGAGGTGACTACTTGCCTCTGGAGTCCCACCTGGGGCAGCTAGCAGTACCTTGCCAGAGATGGCTAAGAGTAAAACGGAATAAAACGGCCATAGCCCCCATTATCCCTGTGGCTCAAATACTTCAGAAGAACAGAATTTTTGTCTCTGGATTGCGCTAGGTTTCATCAAACAGCAAATATTTCCAATCCTTTTCCAAGGGTGGATACCGCCAGCCGCCCCCCTTCATGTCAAATCCCAGAGGTCAGACTCCCTGCAATGCAATCAATATGTCAAGAGCAAAGTCTGTGTTTCCAGCAGTTTAATAGATGTTTGCCTGGGGGTGGGGGGACGCTGCCTCCCTCTTCAGTGATCAGTTTCAACAGGAGTATACTGTGCAGTCCCTCCCAGGTTAGCTGACTGGCCTGATTAGATGAGCTGCTAGGGTCTTTCTCATCTGCAACGTCTGAGATACCCAGTCACGCTGCATGTGCTTGTTAGCTGGCTGGCTCTGCCAGGGGAGGGGGGTTGAGGTTTTTAAGTTGCTTGGCTCACTGGAAATGGGTTATGTTAAATGGTACTGCTGCACTTACGGGCTTTGGGGATTTTGTGTATGATAATTTAAATACAACGGCACCCGGTGTGTATGACAGGCACCGTCTTTTAGCATTTGCATGAATCTAAATAAAATAAAATCCCAGGTGGAGAGAGCCCAATGGAAGTCCAGCCAGGGAGCAAAGAGGCCTATGAACAGGGACCGATCACACCTCGCAGAGCTATAGTTTGTCTGCAGGCTCAGGAACACATAGGGTGACCAGATGTCCCGATTTCTGGTTCTTTTTCTTATATAGGCTCCTATTAGCCCCCACCCCCTGTCCTGATTTTTCACACTTGCTGTCTGGTCACCCTAGGAACACAGCACTGTCTCTCCACATTGTATTGGGAAGGAATTTTTTTTTTTTTTTAATCCAACCATTTGTGGCAGAAATGCAATATTTTGAAAGTGAAGGTTTGAGTCGTTCAGAAACGGATGGACCCAGCCAAGAAGTAGGTGACACTGGGTCGTTTTGAGCCCTAAGCCCACTGGAGTTCAAGTGGTTGGTTGGTTGACACCATTGCATTTTATACTGTTTGGAGTAAGAGTCTGAAGGTGAATGAGGAAAAATAACGAATTGGGTTTGTTAATGAAACTTAATTCAACTAGATGATCAAGCTGCCAAGGAAATGAGCTGATTACAGGTCAGACTAGTTCAGGAAGCTCCACCCACAGAGCTCTCCCACTGCGATTGTTACACCATCAGAACAAACTCTCCCTGACTCCTCCCCAGAAGGCAGGACATGGTTAACTACCAGAAAGCAACTAATAATACTTATGTGTAGCATGTACGTAGCCCTTCCATGAGTCCCTCCCTGCCTTGTCAATCCACTGTTCACGTGCCCATCTCTGTCTGGTCAGCATTTGTAATCTACAGCTTCCTGAGCCTCTGCTTTGAGTACCTTGGAGGGGAGAGCACCATCATGTCTGAGATCCGGGGGAAGCCCATCGCGTAAGTCCGAGTCCCTATCCCGTTCTTTGGCCCCCTTCACTGGCTTTCTCTCTAGGCCCAACATCACCAATTCTCATTGTGTTCTGATTCTAGGTCCAGTTGCCTTTATGGGACCTGCTGCCTGCAAGGAATGTCCTATTCCATTGGGTTCCTCAGATTCTGCAAGCAGGTTGGTCTCTGGCCTGGACTGTTTAGCTCCTAGCTTAAGGCTAAACGAGAGCCCTGGTCCATCAAATTGCAGGGGTCTTTCTTGGGCAGGCTGTTCTCCCCTGTTCTCCCCCTCCCCTTTTGGAGGCGTTCATGCTTCCCTCCTGCTCCTGAGTTCTTGATTTTTTTCCCCTCCAAGGTGAGGCAGCGTATCCAGTCCAATAGGCACCTAGCCAGCAGCAATCAGCTCTGCTTGATGTCATGTGCTCTGCCTCTTGACTCATTGCTGAGTCAGGGTCCCCTCCCACTGGGGTGCCTAGATCCTGTTTTAATCCTCCCAGTCTCCTTTAGCCATTGGTACTGATTACCCAAGGCGCCTACCACCAGGCAAGTTCTGGCACGTATCTGTACAGGTGCTGTCCTGGGCTGGAGGGGAGGGTAACTTCAGTTATGTATCCTAAATGGGTTTGCTGCTATTCATGACAATCCCATGGGGCTACAGCCCTGCTTCCTTACTGCGCTGCTCATGAATGAGCCCAGGGGGAAGCTCCTTAAGAACACTTAACCTCTGGGCTAGGGGCCCTGTGCAAAGTACGGCGTGTACAGCACAGACAGACTTGCCAAAGCTGCAGAGCACCTGGAGGGTGGTATTGGGTGGGGAGGGGCAGGCTTTAGCTGACAGGACTGGATTTCTTGGCACAGGAAGGCCACAGAGAGACCTGGCAGGTGGGGGGAGGATTGGTTGGGTTGGAGCACTTCATTGGGATGCCAGGGAAGGCTGGATGCACGTGGGGAAGGGATCCTGCCAGTAAGGCGCACTGTGGCTGCAGACATGCCACTTGCTCAGGGCTGGTCTATTTCACTCCGTATCGCTGGCCGTCCCTTGCTAGTGGTGTAAGTGCTTGCTCCGTAGGGAGGAATCTCTTTCTTTCTTCCCCCCCCGAATGCCAGAGCTCCTTGCTCTCCATCCTGGGGGCGGCGGGGGCCGGTTCACACTCAGTTCTTTTCTCTTGGGATCAGGTGGAGTGGGAATGTGCGTATTGCAGTCCCAGCAGCCCTTGGGAGGACAGTGAATGCCTCCGGTGGGAGCAGGGTGGGATCTCTCTCCAACACAGAGCTGGAAATAGCGCGGTGTCTTCTCCTCTCTTGCTACAGGCAACGCTGCAGTTCTGCATTGTGAAGCCCCTCATGGCGATCGTCACCATTGTCCTGCAGGCATTCGGGAAATACCATGACGGCGACTTCAAGTGAGACTGCGAGGACTATGGGACAGCCCATTCCCCCTGGGCTGAGATGGCTGCATCAGTCCTCTCCTCTAAGAACAGGCAGAGGCATTTCCCCTCCCCCTCCCAAATCCCCAGGGCACTCTTCCTCAAAGGGAGCTGCTCTGAGAGTGGTGGGGACAAGAAAACCAGATATGGGGAAATTAAATGCTCTTCCTTGGGGCTGCTGGATCAGCACTGTTCTCTACTGGGGACCCCCCACCCCGCTCTTCCATTGCGCTCTTCCTAGCACAGCCCATGCTCAAGGGGGTTGTAGTCTATGGTAATCTTAGCTCCCAGGAGCAACAGGGCCCAGACAAGCCTTGGAATGGGGAGAGATGGGCTGTTGCCCTTTCCGGTGCGTGAACTTGAAATGGTATGACTAAGGGCTCTAAGCCCTGTGATTGTAACCATGGCCATGGGTGGGGGGTGTACTGGGGTGAGGAGGGCTTTGCATGCCTTCCACAGATCTGCAATAGGGGGCGAGGCCTCAGAATCAAGGGAAGATACACAAACTTTGGCCTTTACCATTCTTCCTCTAACTCCAGGGCTAGACTGTGGCTGGTTTCCACCCACTGTATTTGTTCTAGCTGTGCACTTTAATTTTTGGACCAAGATCTTTCTGGGCCTCTAACCTCCCAGCCTGATACCAAGGAGCCCTTAGCCTAGTGAGCCACCATGGTAGCAATTTCCTGTATACTGTATACTACTTGTCACCTGGCCAAACGCAGCCCCTTGCAATAGGGCTGCAGGTGCCTTTATCCGAAGTGGGGAGGAGATGCTGCAGCTGGAGAGAATAAGTTCCAGTATGTAACACTCCCTCTTGATCTGGGTCTCTGTAGGCTCCATGGAGCCTCTGTGTTGCAGATGAGGAGTGGCTGCAGCCTGTTCCATTTAGGTTCCTGGCGACTTGCCAGTGTGATCTCTGGTTGGGCGTAGTTCCAGCAGCCCAGCTTAGTAACTCCCTCTCTTCAGCATTCACAGCGGATACCTCTACATCACCATCATCTACAACTTCTCTGTCAGCATGGCCCTCTACGCGCTCTTCCTCTTCTACTTTGCCACCCTGGAGCTCCTGCGCCCCTTTGAGCCAGTCCTCAAGTTCCTCACCATCAAGGCCGTCATCTTCCTCTCCTTCTGGCAAGGTGGGTCCTAGGGCTTGGGGTTTCCGGGAGAACGGCCCTTCTTCTCTCCCAGCACCTGATCCCTCCACCCAACGAGTTGGGAGTCGGCAGAAGGACCCATGGTAGCCATACAACCTACTGGATGCCTTGAATCAGAACTGACCCCCTTTCTGCGTCTCTTTACAGGGATGCTGTTGGCCATCCTGGAGAAGTGTGGGGTGATCCCTGAGGTCCAGATCATTGATGGGAAGGAGGTGGGAGCTGGGACGGTAGCTGCCGGCTACCAGAACTTCATAATCTGCATTGAGATGCTATTTGCCGCCATTGCTCTGCGCTATGCCTTTACCTGCCAGGTATACAGAGAGAAGAAGGAAAACTCAACAGGTGATTACCCTCTGAAGCCATCTACATTTCAGGGTCCCCAGGCATGTAAGCAATGAGGGGATCCTGTTCTCAGTCGAACAGTAAAGAGCCTTAAAAGCCACTTGGCTCTCTGCTGTTAAATCCTCCCTTTAGGCTCTTTTCCCCATGGTGCCTTCAGGCAGCTGCTAATGGCTGGGAAGAGCCCTCTCAGGAGGGATTGCTGGGACAGAGGATTGCCAATATTACAGCTAATGTTGTCAGGAAACACCCGGTGTCAAAAAGGATCCAGAACCGTCCAGTTGTGCATGTAGCTGACCTCTTGAAATGTGTCGTGGAGTCCCTCTCCCATTCCCTCCCACTGCTCGTTGTCCTGGCTTCTTGCCTTGAACTAGGCTGCCCGCTCTTGTGTTATGAAGACCTGGTTGCTGCTCACAACAGAGCCCTGATATAGAGTGTGGCCCCTGGGTGCTGCTGTAATCATGCTGACAGTTGTTCTCTGTAATAGCATCCTCTTTATAAAGGATATTTCATCCAAGCTGGTGAGTTATCTCCTGCCAAGCACCAAATTTCACTTCAAATCCCATGACTGGCCTCTGTCTCCAGAGATGGGAATGTTGCAGTTACTACACTGGGTTCCCATGGGAACAGGGAAGCCTTGTGTTACTCCAGTAAGGACCGGCATTGCTGATGGAGGAGCAGCATGGCCTTAGAAGACTTCCCATCCAGCCCTTGCTGTTGGAGCAGGGTCTCCGTGCCCTGGGGTCCTGTGGTGTAGGTGGCAGTGGTTTCAAGGAGTTGGACTCTTTATAATGGGGAGGTATCTGGCTGGTCCTTCGTGTGCTCTGTGGCCTTGGGTCCTTTGCAAACTCCAAAGGCTGAATGTGCAAGAGAATGAAAAGGGGGGGAGTTGGGGAAGGGACTAGTTTGGCCTCTTGTTCCTCTCCCCCAGGAATGGCAAACAAAACCCTTCACCTAAATGGTGTGGTGGGATGTGCATCCTGCAGGGATGGCCTCCCTAGGAAACTTAGAGAAAGGTTTACTCTGCTCAGAGCATCCTTTTCTCTCACTGGCTATTGACCTGCCTGTGATCTCTGGGCTCCTGAGAGTCAGAGCAGTTGGCTCGGTGTGGGCAGCATGCAAGGAGATGGATTTTATCCCTTTGTTGGAAAAGGTGTTTCACCCTTCGTATCTGGACCGCGCTGTATCTCTGCATGCTGCCCACTTGCTAGCTTCCACGTAGGCTGTACTTGCTCATGGCTTGAAGAAAAGCACTAAGCTTTAATTTTTTGCTAGGATTGGAGTATAGAGCAGGGGTGGGAAATCTTGGTCCACATTTCTAGTTGTCCATTTAACATGACACAGAACTTTTCATCTGTGAATGGATTTAGATGGCAATGGATTTCTGTTGCGTGTTACCCACTCACTCATCTCAAATTCTACAGGAGCATATCAAAACGTAACCACTCAAAAAATCAAACGTGTCCAATGTGCTTTGATTGCCTTGTCTAGCGAGGCACTTCCTTTTAAAAGTGGATCACTCATAACAATTCTCTCTGCTTTCAGCAAACGTGGCCCCAATGCAGAGCATCTCTAGTGGGCTGAAGGAGACAATGAGCCCTCAGGACATTGTCCAGGATGCCATCCACAACTTCTCCCCCACATACCAGCAGTACACCCAGCAGTCCATGCAGGAGGCGGAGAGAAAAACTCCTGGGCAGATTGGGCACCCGGCACCCAAAGCTGACGGGCAAAATAGCAAAAGAAGCAAAAACATTGAGAAAAGAGTGCTGATGCTCTCAGACGATGAACTGTAGGTGAGAGCTGAGAGGACAGCGGTTTGGTTTCAAAACTCATTGTTTTGAAGATGGTTTCAAAACTCATTGTCTCTGCAATCTGACTGGAGCCAAGAGAGAGCAACAGATCTGGACCAGAGAAGCTAAGACCAGCTGTTGCTTTGGAAGGAAAGAAGCAAGAACCAGAGAGGGGTGGGATGCTGAACTGTGCTTGACTTCTGCTGCCCTGTCCCTGCTGATGTTGGAGATTGGTTCTTCTCTATTCCCATTAGGCCCCTATACTTTTGTCATTCAGTGGTTCCTGTCCACCAACCTGCCCCACTGCCAGTGTTCTGATGCGCGACTACTGTGGGAATGATGTGACAGGAAGCAACCCGGACTCCTGAGAGTTCCTACCAGTGCTGCAAGATGGAGGCTGGAGTCCAGCTCGTCCTCTCACCTATGAACAAGGGCAAGGAGGGGAAGAGAACGGCTCTGCGTATCATGACTCTGCTCTAGTGACTCTTGGCCTAAGTAAAAAGATGAACAGCTCTCAAGCTGAGAAGAGCAGACTGGGAAGTCAGCTGGACATCGCCTCCTGCTCTGACATTTTGAAAGTTACCAAAGGTTTTTTTGGTTAAAACGTAGGGAGAAAAAAATCTCAGGGATCTTGTAGGAAAGGGAGGGAGGGAGAATTAATGAGCTATTTTCTGGTACCTACCTGCCTAAAATTTAATAATCCGCAAGGAAGGGGCTAAAATGAAATTAAACTGCTGCTACCTGTACTGCTTCTGGGAGGGGGAACCTCTTTATTTGTGTCGTAAAAGGACTATGATCCACCTTGGAGTGGATCAAAAATTGAAATGGAATCCAATTGGCTTATTAAATTGCTTTTCAGGGAATTGAACTGTCACGACTGTGACTGGCAGGGTTAGGAATTCACTTACTGGAAACTATTCTTCTTGAAAACATTTGCTATTAAGCAACCCTCCTTAAATGTAAGAAACAGCTTTATGTTAATGCCTAGCACTTGGCTTCATTTAGACGGGAGAGAACCAGGACTATTTTAAAAAAATTAAATACCACAAACCCAAGTTCATAAGTGGGAAGTGTGTGTGCAAACCCCTGCCCTGCTGGGGTTACACTGATCACATACCGATCTATTGCTAGGGTCACATGTGCACCTTTTTAAAAGAGGCCATGTCCTCTATGTGAACAGAGGTGGGAACCTAAAATGACAGAGGGGCTCTGTTCTAGGATAGCTGGTGAGGGAAATATAAATAGGCCTGTGCCCTTTTGCTGTTGACCTGCACAATGCCATTTCTGGGAGACAAATGTCCTAATATGGGATCAGCTGGATTAATTCCCCTCTGTTGAACACCAGTGGATAGTGCACCTCATTCTGTGAACCTTCCTATAACATCCCACCAGACCTGTATTTTAGATCTTTGAAGAGAACCGTACTAATTTCTGTCCATACCCGGTCTCTCCTACCAGAATGCCTGCTGGAAACTCATTTGGGTGTTGGCATCGCTTTGTCTTAGTTCAAGGGGGGCAGGGGGCAGTTTGTGTGTCTTAAAAGGACCTATAGTGCCTCAAAGTTGCTGCCATGTAATAAATGTACAGTTAACGCTCATGGTTCTGTTTAGAAGTGGACCCTTTTTTAAAAATCCAGCCGTTTTCCCAGCTCTGAGATCCCTTGAGCCTGAGAAGTGGAAATTGTAACTTAACAATCCCACATTTTACTATTTATAAGGTGGTTGTTTTTCCTAATAAATGGATGTTTCTATTACCGCTCCAATGAGCACTTCATTTGGCAAAGCCTTGTTACCCATCCGGCGGGGAGGGCCTCTGATGTGATCCAGCAGCTCTCTGCCATCCAACACTGACACTCGTAAATTCAGAAGCACCACATTGGCCTCTTGACACTATGGCAGCTGGGGCACCAGGAACGCCTGCATGGACGAAATGTACCATGATGCCCTGGCTCTGCTGGGGAGTCCTCCCATCTCGCTGGTTTTCACACCACCTCTTCTAGGCTGGAAGAACACAGTGCTCTCCTCTGCAGCCCTTCTACCTCCTTTCTTGTGCTGTGGAGTTTTCAGAGAGGTTACACCCACCTCGAGGCCAGCCTCAAACTGGGCTGAGTGTTTTGCAGCAGTGCCAGGACAGTAGTAAGCAGACTTGAGAAGCTTCCCCGTCTCACTGAAAGCCTGTGATAGCAATACTCTTAACAGCAGCGTGTAGCTGAGACAGTCTGGTGCCTCCCTCCGATTATCTCCAGCACTGCTTCTGCCTGCTCAGCTGGAGAAGTAGCTGCCCGCAGGCTGCCTGTGTGGAGGTATAACTAGAGCCCTATGCAGGACTCATGCATGCAGCAAATCTAGTCTTGGGAGGGGCAGGAGCATTCTGCTGCCTGGCTAGGTCTATCTCCATGACAAGAGCGCAGCTGCCAAGCATGACAAGGTGCCCTGTGCAGATACTGACAAAGCTTTACAGCACAGGCATCAAAGAAGCAACATGAGCAACGAAGTCACTTGAGCTGAACACATTGGTCTTTATTCCCCAGGCAGCTGGGGTAGGAATCATGTCAGAGCTGGGACAGAGGTTGCTTCAACCACTGGGGTGAGGACAGATAGCAAAGGTGACTATAGCACAGCTGTTAAAGCACTTGCCTAATGTGCTAGGATAAAGACTTGCACAAGAATATAAACTTAATGTAACTTACATCCCTGCATGGAGTCTGAACTTCAGGGCATTCGTCTCTATTGACAGCAGGTGCAAGTCCCGCCACAGACAATGACAACTGTCTACTGTGGCTAAGCCCTCGTTTATTAGATGTAGGCCAGCTTTTGTTCTCAAAGAAGTCACTCTGATGTACCACCACAGGCAAGAGTGTGCCAGCAGCCCTGTGTGTAAGACTGAATGCTAGTGGCTGCTGTGCCCTTAAACAGCAGGCATGACCCACTGCTTACAAGGCTTGGGGTCTGTCTGGACTCTTTGCTGCTCTTTCATTAGGGTGACCTAATGTCAGTGGTGAACATGCATGGAGAACAAAGAGCTAGGAAATATCTTAAACAGAAAGCTGCCTCTGCTCACAAATGAGTCCTAGGCTCTTATGCTAATCAACAACCCCTCTCTTGGGGTGGCCAACCTGAGCCTGAGAAGGAGCCAGAATTTACCAATGTACATTGCCAAAGAGCCACAGTAATATGTCAGCAGCCCCCCATCAGCTCCCAGAGCCTCCTGCCCACCAACAGCCCAGCTGATCAGTGCCTCCCCCTCCATCCCCACACCTCCCAATCAGCTGTTTCGTGGCATGCAGGAGGCTCAGAGGGGGAGTGGGAGGAGTGAGGGCCTGGCAGGCTCAGGGGAGGGAAGGGGTGAAGAGGGGTCAGGGCCTGTGGCAGAGCCAGGGGTTGAGCAGTGAGCACCCCCTGGCACGTTGGAAAGTTGGCGCCTGTAGCTCCAGCCCCAGAGTCGGTGCCTATGCAAGGAGCTGCATATTAACTTCTGAAGAGCCGCATGTGGCTCCGGACCACAGGTTGGCCACCCCTGCCCTAAATGAATCTAGAGCTGAACCACAGGCTTGGCCAATGTGTCAGTTTGTCTTGGGGACTGGAAGAAAGCCAGAGGCAGGTTCCAGGGAGGGCACCAGAGCTGCAAGACTTGTTTCCTCCTAGCTTTTGGGGTACCTTTACTGCCTCTTCCAAAAGAAGAGGTGGACTACAGCTCAGTCTGCTGGTGTTTTACCCACCAGGGCTAGGTATCAACACAATCAGAGCCGTGTGTGGATATTCTCTACAGCAGACCTCATTAAGAGCTACCCCCTTTTTCAAGTCCTATGGGGTATTTGCCTATCACTTTATACATCACAGTTTTGATAGTGGAATCCCCCCAGGTGCATAGTGAGAAGTGTGGTTACAGCTCCAGCACAGCCAAGATGGGTTGGTCCCTTATGCTCTCCCATTCCTGGCTCCATCTATTGTCTCACCTCTATTTAGACTGTATGCTCTTCAGGGCAGGGACATAGTTTTGCTCTGTTTGTTCAGTGCCTAGCACATAGAAGTGCTAGTCATGGACCAGGAGCCTAGGGTGCTACCACAATATTAAGAGAATTAAGGGAGGTTTTTAAGTGTGGCTTTGTATGATTGGACTACCACAGTGGGGCAGAGAGAGAGCTACACTCCACTAAAAGCCAGAGTGGTCCCTACAGAGCAGGGCGGCCACCTTTCATCCCTGTTCTACTTAAGCTTCTCTCCTGCAGGTTGCAGCAGTTTCCCTGTAATCCTCAGGGGAATGGGCTAGTCTATCTTTTGCAGGAGCCGGACTTCTGACTGGTACTCTAGCGGCGAGTTAGGGCCTCTAAAGTCTAACTCCTTGAATGTCACAGCCATCCTCTCAGGCTTGCATCCTCCTCCTCCACTGAACTGTCACTGAATCTAGTCCTTGTCTTCGCAACGTAACAGTTGGGTCAGAAGAAGAGCGGTTTGGGGGGGGGGGGGGGGGCGGGGAATCTACTTTTACATCAACCACCACAGCCACTCTGGCTCCTCCAGTGCTCCTATTGGTCTTACCAAAAACTAAGCTTTGCTCATTCAGGCCACATCACACGTCTCTCAGCCACACCACTGAAGTACCTTTACCCACTAGCATGTTTAACCTGCTTATCCTGGCCTAAAGCCCCTATGCAGCTTTACCCTCCTTGATTCCTCTAATCAAGTCAGAAGGAAACTGAAGCAATCTCCCCTCTTTAATTAATGCCCTGTGTCTATTAAACATGTGCCTAAGCCCCATGCAATGAGTGCCTAACCTCCATTCAACTCTCTCCTAAGGCTACCTACAAATAATTAAGTAAGGGATTAAATGTACCGCCTCAGTCACCCTGTTTTCTGTAACTGCAGTTCCTAAAATGTGGTCTGTGACCCATGGCAGCTAGTGCTTAGGGTACCAGCTCTGTTTCAAGCTGAGAGAAACAGACAGGAAAGGGGAAAAGAAAGCACACACACAACATCATATTGAAGTTTAAAACATTCATCAATATTTTCCCCGTGTGCAAGTGCTGCCATTACATGATCACAAACAGACAGGGAAGGTGGGACACACGCACTTTTGAGGAAAAACCGTTCTACGGTATAAGCTCTCCAGGATAGGAGCTGTCTTGTAGAGTAGCTAACGTACTGTCAGCACTTTAATTGGGTCCCTGTTGACTGAGACAGAAGAATACAGCCTACTGCAGTGCTAGCACATGCTGGTTCCAGGGGGGCTTCCCATCAAAGTACAAACAATGCCTATTGACTATAGTAGAGACTGCCTGGCTAGAGACCACTGTGAATATGCAAAAAGTGAAGCTTGGTGTAGAGCAGGGGTCGGCAATGTTCAGCAAGCTTACCCTGGCGGGCCGGGCCAGTTTTATTTACCTGCTGACGCGGCAGGTTCGGCCGATCGCGGCCCTCACTGGCCGCGGTTCGCCGTCCCGGGCCAATGGGGGCGGCGAGAAGCCGCGGCCAGCACATCGCTCGCCCGCGCCGCTTCTCGCCGCCCCCATTGGCCCGGGACGGCGAACCGCGGCCAGTGGGGGCCGCGATCGGCCGAACCTGCCGCGTCAGCAGGTAAATAAAACTGGCCCGGCCCGCCAGGGTGCTTACCCTGGCGAGCCGCGTGCCGAACATTGCCGACCCCTGGTGTAGAGGAATATATATACACACACACACACACACACACACTCTCTCTCTCTCTCTTTAGGCACAGTCAATTCCAGATGAATCATGAAAGTAGAAGCAAGTGGGCCAGGGAAGATGCTGAACCACTGAACAAGCAGATGCCACTTCAAAATGACTAGGGCACCAAAAATTGTCAGTGAGGAAGGCTGTTATGAAGGGAGTGGAGTTCACGCTAGCTCCCTGCAGCACCTAAATCAAGGCTTTGAGATGGGGTGAGTTGACTACCCCTGTGCTAAGCTGCTGTTTTAACAGTTTGCTGCTACATGGCCAAGAAACCCTGCTCTCTTGCAGCTCCTCACCAGGCCTTAGCAGAGTAACACCTGCACATGCCCAGCCTGCCTTTTAAAGACACAGGGTTTTTTTGTTTTTAATAGCAGGCCCCAATGAGCCATATAATGTACAGGCTGAAATAAAAGATTCGGTTAAGGAAAGTGCTCTACTGAAGATTAATTCAGGCTCCAAAATGCTGACCATACACCAGCACAACTCTGAAACCAGAAAATGCTTTATTGGAAAGGTACAAAAAACCAGTCACTGCAGCTAAATTTACAGCAATAAATTACGTTGTGGCTGTCAAGAGAAAGTGATGGACACATACACAGGGCTATACGCCTTACAAACAGGAATCCACATTACTCGGTATATCAATAATTTATTTTATAATAAAAAAAGCAGCACAAAAATAAATATTGAAATGAAATTACTGAATAACCACGGAGGATAGCATGAGTTGGTGATAAAAACTTAACAGAAGATCTACCATTAAAAAAAAAAAAGAAAGCAAAAGATCCACCATCTACGGAAACACCCCAGCAGACTGAAATACAGATGACAAAGGAAAACAAACCCACATTACAAAAGTTTTTTTTCTTTAAATGAAAACAATCATGACAAAGTTTAAATGATCTGAGAGAGAAAAAATGCCTCCTCCTCCTTGGGCTTTGAGTCGCACAGTAGCTTGAATGCCCCACGATCCCAGCAATACATAAACTTGCCACTCACTCTCCTCTCCCACCCATTATTCATTTTGCCTGCCGCTCTCCCTCACTTGTCCCAGAGAGATGTGGCATTACAAAACACGCAAACCTTTTGCTCGTTATATGTTGTTTCCTCAGGCAGAGGATATAGCTGGGCAAGGTCAGAGACATTAACTTGCTTCAAAGGGCTCTGAAGCTTCCCTAGTGGGAAACTATTCCCAGTCAGGACCACAACAAATGCACATACAGGAGCACAGAGAAGCCCCTGATCAGAAGGACCTGTTATTGCCCCATGTAAACATCCCACAATGCCCCAATTGTGGGTCAGGGGACATACCGCTGGCTGCTTCTAATGTCCCCACCTTCATACCGTGGTTCCTATGCACAGGGTGGGTATCAGAGGAAAATGCTGGACCTGGGGTTCAGAAGTGGAGCCTAATCCTCATGAAATTAAGACTCACTGCTTCCCTCTAGCGGTGGTGTGACAAGATAAGAGGGGAGAGAAAGGAGCCCTAGTTACTGCAGTAAGGAGAGACAAGAGGGAGTAGGAGGAGGGTTGGAAGAGAGATAAGCACTCATTTTCAAAAGGGCTCCCCTAGTGATTCTGCAAGCAGTGGCCCAATTCCCCTCACGCGGCTTTTGCCCTGGGCATCAGATTTGCAAGTGCAGGACGGAACAGAAACAAACCCCAGAGGAAGAAGGGAGAGGGAGTTGTCTCTCCAATGTGGTGAGCAGCTTTCAGATTGTTCCTCCCTCTGTATTACCTTGCAATTCTGACCCACCAGTTGAAGTTAGCCAGCATGCCTCCTTTCCCCCCAAATCACCACCCAAGGAGCCCTGGACTGGCAATTTCTTTTAGTAAAGATTTACAGTATCAAACTTGGAAAAAAAAATTACGAAAAATCTATATGATAAAATGTATATAATATATTTATTTCTCTTTTTAAATATTTCCACGTGGTCCTTATGGATATCCAATATGGATTACCTACCATGGTTATGGTATCAACAGCTTTAATAACACCCAGGCCTCATTCTTGATTGAGTAATCAGAGACTACGCGCCTTCTAGCACTAAACCAGCAATCACTTGGACAAGCCTTTGGCACACTTCTGAGAACTGGAAAATGCTCAGCCACAATGGAAGTACTAGTAAAGAACTCAGATCTATTCCTCATCTCATTCCAACAGCAACTGAACCCCACAGAATTACGTTTAAATTCCCCATTACACTCCTGTCTAGTTGATCTCATTTCCTTGGTGCAGCGAAGGATTCCTCGGGTGGAGGGGGTGGTCTTATCTGTTCAGGAATGTCAAGACTTCCATGGAGCTATTTTAGAAATGGGGAACATTCAGTCATTTCCAAGTCCACTGGATATTTTTCTGTTTCTCTTTTAAAGTCCCAACAGTGCTAGGAATCTAGACATTGCCTGTGTTAATGGTGGCACCTTAGAGATCTGGGAAGATTTCCAAGTACTTTTGAGTTACAGAACATGAAAAGGGATTAGGGTCTTCTCTTCCTCAGCTTCTGCTGGGGGAGCCAATAACTGGTACTGATACGCAGGACATCAATCTGCCTGTTAGGAGATGGTAAGGAAGTGGAGGAGAAGTGGAGCTAAATACCTCCAAACTATATTTGTTGGTAACTTCCTGTTTGCCTCCTCCAGGAGGAGATGAATCTGGTGGGGTAAAAGCCATCAAGGAAGCATTACTCTTACACATCCTATGGCTCAGGAAAGTCATCAATGTAGAGGTTTAGGACTGAATGAGAATCAGGTTCTGCCTCTCCAACTACTTGACTTAAGTACCTTCTTGGGAAACCAAGAGACTCCAGTGACTGGGAAAAAGTGAGCCAACAACAACTTGTGTTTGTCTTTAGAAGAAAGACAGGGCTTCACTAAACTTGTGCATTCTTCTTGCAATTCAAGACACAAGATAACTTCACAAACAATATCTTACACTGGCCTAGGATGCTAATTTTCTGTCCTCTTCAATGATAGGAGCATCTTCCTTTATCCTTTTCAGTTAAACTAGACCACCAGTCATTCTTCTCCATCTTCTCCTTTGTACCTTACTCTGGAACACCAGACTACCAAACTCTTCTGAATATGAACATTAGCCATCTCCTCCAGTCATCTTGAACTTCAGGAGTCTCAACCTCTTCTCACCTGCTTTAGAGCAGGCATCTGACAGCCCACAAATCTTTGACCTACTCTGGAACACCAGGCAATCCCTTTTCTTTCCTACTTCAAACACACAAACATGAACATAGCTATTTTTACTCAGACCTGGAAACTTAGAATGTCTTTTCAGTCCTGTTAAAGAATAGACTCTTCTCCCTTTGGCTTCCCCTTTCCTGCCCACTGCTGAGCCACGGTTACCTCTTCCCAACTATCCTTCAGAACCATAAGCCCTACTTATCGACCCCAATTTTATCATCCCCCAAAAGCCACCGATTCCAATCCTGCCCTCCATGCATCTCTAGGGATAATTCACACCCCCAAGAAATGTTGAGTTTCAGGGTTGTCGTCAGACAGGTTCTCTCAACCCTCTCAACACAAAACACTATAGGTTTTTCTACTCTTTGGAACCCAGCTTTAATGACTGAGATTGGGTTAAGAATCTTTCTTCCCTTTTTCAGCTTCCACCCAGCATCCCATACCCTATCTCTTGTTGGCAAAGATCAGCGTACATGGCCCCTGAGGTTGGGATGGCCACTGTTCTAACAGGCAAAGGCTTTAACCACCACTACCTCTGTTATCCAGGAGTTTCTGCTGGCTTTGATCTTCTTGCACATACACTATCGGCCCTCTTGTTACTTCAGTGCTTTTAACACATCTTTCTAACATGCTCTACAGAAACACCTTTTCACAGTGCTGATTTCCAGAACAACAACTTCCCACCATGGCAACCAATTCTGCCTCAGTCCAGTAATACTTCTAGTATTTCTCTCTATGCCCCGCAACATACCTCCCTTCTTGAATTTTACTGTGCCTTCCTCCCTTGAGCTTCAAAGAACCCTGAATAAGCCGCTATTACAAACCTGTGGATCATCTGGAAGAAATAAACTGCATAAATATACCCAATTTACGGGCACATCTTGGGGAAGGAGCTCTTGGTAGACTTAGCTTTGTATAAGGGAGGCTGCAATTTAGCTTTATAGGCCACACAGGTATGGGGTGTATTAAAACATGTAAACTGGTAACCGGTATGGGCTGAAGACAGGAAGGTTTTTCCTAGCTGGTGTGGTCTGACCCAAACATATTCCCTCTCTGTATGACCAACCCTCCTCTCCTCCCCACCAGTGCATGGCGGAATGGACTCTGCTTCAGAGTTTATTTCTCTGCCACTGCTATGACAGTGGAATGTGGTGGTGGGGTGAGGTAACTTCATAATGGGAGTTGGATGCCACTGAAGGAAACTTCTCTATACATTCATCTCACATGATTTCGACAGTCCATCTGTTACCTGGCTCTTGAACATTATTCACAAAGGCTCCTCCGGTATCTTCTCCCAATTGGGAAGCTGCCCACAGCCTAAAGGGGGTTGGGGAGGCAGGGGGAGGAGGAAGAGAAAGCTCATACTAGGTACAGAGCTCAAATCCCAGCCACAAGAGCTTCATGGAACCACTAAGTTCACAGAGGAGCAGCCAGTTACGTTCCCTTTGTAGATTTTTTTTTTTTTTTTTTGCACTTTTGAAAGAGAAGGAATTGTTAAAATGCCAATTCTTGAAGTGACCAAGGACTCTGGAACGGTGCATAAGAGCCCTTTCCCCATCCCTCCGAAAGGCTGTAGTTCCCCCATCTAGGGCACTAGGATGCTGCTGAAAATGGCACAGAACTGGATGAGATTTCAGCTGATTTCACAATGGTGATGACACTAGTGGTGGCGACTTTGGTTGGGGTAATAGGCCCCCGTGCAACGGTACGAGCAAAGGTCTGCAATGCCTCGTACTTGGAGCGCAGGGCGTCCAGCTCTAGCTTCATGCTGCTGTTTTCTCGGGCCAGCTTCTCCACCTCTTGCTGCAGCTCAACCCGCTGCCTCTCCAGCTCCTCCTTCTGTGTCACACGCTTGATGCGGCAGCTGGCAGCATAGCCCCGGTTCTTGAGCGTGCGCCTCCGCTGCTTCAGGCGGATGACCTCTTCTTTCGTGAGACCTCTCAGGTGCTGGTTCAGCTCCCGGACGGACATTGACACGAGTTCATCGTCACTCAGCACTGGGGCGTTCTCTCCTGACTCCTCCTTTACCTACAAGTATCAATGTCAGAGAGATAACAGTCAACAACAACAACGTGAACAGGTACTGAGTAGCCATCCTGGCTAAAGCAAGAAAGCAACTATGCTACCCTGCAGTAATGTAACTATATTCATATAGCGCCTCTCCGACAGAACGATTCCAAAGCACTTTACAGGCTATGCATGCCACAGAAATGCAGCCACCTCTGGGTGGTGCATGGCAGATATTTCGGCATAGTATCTTCAGGATACTACAAGGAGAATTTTAAGGAGACTGGAGTAAAATTGTTTGAGCTGAAACATGCCATGGGATCTTTATCGCAAGGGGTCAGGACCATAGCTTTTCATCTCATCTCCAGCAGCACAGTGCCTTGTGGGATTACGCTGAGGCATTGGTTCAGTACTGATCCAAAAGAAACACCACCACGTCCTGCATCTTGTGCATTTCTTTTCTGAAGGTCTCTCACCCATGTACTGTCCAAACCCAACACTACTTAGCTCATAAGACCACATCCTGAAGTGGTAAGGCTGCAGGCCCATTTATTGGGCCACAGTACAGGGAGGTTAGATGGGGCAGACAGAGGAACTCTCCCTCTCTCAACCTTTAAGAGGTTATTTGTTTGGTCTCTAGCCACAGTTATTTGCAGAACTTTGAAGGGGTAAAAAGAACATCTACAGAGAATGCAGGACACCTGGAGGAGAGACCCAAGACACTAGAAGGGATTTCTAACAGGCTCATCAGCAAAATGTGCCATCAAAGCCATGAGGCAAGGGTGTCTATGAAGAGTTCACTGCCTACACAGATCTATAGGTAAGACATCTGCAAATCTGTGTCTTCCTTATCTAAGTGCATATGCCCTTAGTAGCAGCAATCTCTCACACCCGCATATCTGTCAATACACCTCAACCCCCACCTGTTTAGAAGTGTCTCCTTAATACCAACAGGGATACTCTAATCTATGCACAATCCCAGAGACTCTGCTCTTCCCCCCCATTATGTCATCAGTGCCCCTCTATCCTTTCTTCACAAGTGCTTCCCAGCGGATACCAGAGAAGCATTCTGACACACTAATTTGCAAACAGAACCCCTCAGAGAATAAATGGCTTTTGGCACTACTGGTGCGGCTCCTTGACCCATCCCATTTACCCAGAATCAGATCAGTCAGGCTCCCACCACAGCCTTACCTTTAATGCCTTGTTCGGTTTGGGATTAGTCGTCATAACCTGGGCACAGTCTCCTGGACAGAACTGGTCAGAAATTGCAACTGGAAAAAACAACACAACAAGATTTTCAAAGGGAATGGGGAAGGAAACAGACCCAACATTCAAGACATAGTGACCCATTCTCTACAGCACCATGCGACGTTTTGGGGCTATGTAACCACTCACTAACAAAAACCATCAACCTTTAGGACCACCAAAAGGATTCAGAGAGGAGTGTCTTCCTTTAGCCACATATGGGAGGGTCTTTGTATTGCCAGCAAGTGCCACATGTAAATATAGCTTGTTTGGATTTTTTGAAGTTAAATGGGGCTTGTTTTAAATTCTTGATATTATTTTTGCTGAGAAAAAGTGCGAGGAAGTGGATCAATACTGGATTCCATCCTCAATTAGCAATTGTGCTGGCTACCATATACTACTGTGGCAATGTGCTATTTCACCTCTAAGGGCTAGAGGGGAGTTCAGTCTCCATGAGCCAGTCAGTTTTTCATCTGCCCTGTGGAGGATTTTGAGATATACAGATCCAGCCGGTAGGGACTGGACTAAGACTATCAACTCATTTCACAAAAGACACGGAAAAGCCACCAGACAGTAATGCTGCCGCCGCTCCCCTCCCATTTTGGTCATTACTGACCTGGACTGGCTTTGAACCAGCAGCCTGGGGAAGAAAGGTATTCCATTACTAACCCTTAGCCACAGACACCGTAAATATATCACTTTTGAAAAAGCAGGCAAAACCGATTATTAAGACACAGGGCGAGTTTCTGTGCCTCCCGGTAGATCAGGACTGTTGCTTCACGTCTCACCCTAAGGCTGCGAGAAGTCACCTGTCTGATATTCCTAGAGGAGTATCCATTGACATAAAGAATGTCCTCTGCTGGGAAGCTGCCCTTCACTCTCACCTTCGCTGCTAACTTCTCCCCTTCAATCAGCACTTTAGAGAATCCGTCCAGGGGGACCTTGTTCCAGAACCTTCACACCCACCAAGTTGGAGAGATGACATTGCCAGAGTGATTGTTCGTGATGTACCTACCACAGAAGAGGGCACTGCAGCTGTGACATCACAGCATCTGCCTATACTTTCCCCAGCATCTTGGCTACACAAGCTGGGGAGGGTGCGAGGGCTCCAGCTCTGACACAGAGTCTGTCCCTCCCAAGGAGCGGCTGTAGTGGATTTCAAAGGCTGCAGTGGTGCTGGGTGACAGAACACACAGACTGTCTGGCGGGAGTTCTGCCCCCCTCCCCATCCCATTTCCACGTCTGCATCGTGTCACACATTCTAATCATTCATGAAAAATACAGCCAAAGCATCCCAAGCATGATTCCCTTCTGATAGTTGCCATGGTGACCTTGGGAAAGTAGCCAACCCTGAGCCAGTAACCATGGAAACAGAGAAGCCCAAAAGCAATAATGACTTCAGGTCATGTCTGTGCAAAGACATCATGAGGTCGTCAGAGAGTAAACAAACTCATTCATATCTGCAAACAACCCTGGAGGTGGGAGGTCCAAGGGCATATGAAAGTGGGATGCAGGGGGTGACAGGGAGTTGTGTGGGTAAAGGAGGCTGGCTCAGTTCAGGCTGCTTTTACTTTAATTGTACCAGTCAAGATACTTCATCATGTGACATGCACACAATTGAGGTAGAGGAAAGACAAAGAACAGAATCACAAAGTAAAGGCATTTCCCTGGATTGCAGAATGTCCTCAATAATGCACCTCATCTCTTTGTCAGCCTGAGACAGAGATAGTAGCTTTCCATCTCTCCATCTGCATGTCTCGCCCCCACCCGACTGCTTCCTATCACGCAGTACACGAGCCAGACCAGCGAGAGATGCTTCATGATGAATGGGCCACTTAAAGCGACTGGTACGCAGTGTCTTTTGTGCGGCACCACACAGGGTGGTGCATTGTGTCGTATTACACCCCATCCTCACAGCAGTGCCAGCTACCCTCACCTCCTCCCCGGCAGCAGGAGCAGACTCAGCTAAGCCCACTAAAATGCCATGGACAAATGGTCATTATTCATCACAGTCTGAGTAGCACAAACCCACCTGGGAGGGCACCTCACCACTTACTGAGGGGGAAAAGGGATGGGTGTGGAGCTGGAGTCTGACCTCTCTTCTATGTGAAATACAAAACTTGCAGCACAACTAAGAAGCCTGAGACACACACAGACATCTGTCCAGACATCACTTCTCCCCCTTTGCAGTTCTCCTCTCCCTCACTTCCCAGTCACACTTGGTATTCACTAACTACGTCTAGGAGCATGCTCCTGCTCAAGTCAGAGGCACAAACACACATCATAAGCACAGACAGGAAGAAGAAAGGGCTCCTAGCCCTGGCCAAACGGTCCCAATGAGTACAAGGAGCAGCAAGTCGCCCGTGTATAAAGGAAACACACTGCACCCCCCTCCCTTCGTGTGCACACACATACACACACAGAGCCTCAGGCCTGGCAGTCAGTTGGTGCCATAGCTATGTAGTGAGTCACCAGCTGTTTACAGAGTTGGAGAGCTAGAGCTCAGATTCCCATAGACCCAGAAACCCTTCCTTCCTTCCCTCCGCATCCCCCCCATCCCCCCCCATCCCTGCAGGGAAAGGGGCACACCACAGTCCTGCTGTCGGCACCTGGCCCAGTGAAAACGGAAAAGGGAAGTCAAGAAAGGAAGGGGGGGTGGGAGGGAGAGAACATGACTCGGTCACACCCACCGATTACACAAAAAGGCTTTTGATCCTCACCCAGTGAGTCTTCAAAGCACTTTCTACACCAGTCGATGGAAAAACTGAACACTCCGCTGGCTGCTCAGAGAGGGGAAGAAATGTGGAATATTGTGGAAAGCAAGTGCTGAGGGTGGAGACTCCCTCGGGGGTTACTGTCGGGGGTAATCTGCCACCCAAAGTAACTCTGCTTATTTTTAAAAGCTTCCTGCGACTCTGTGTGATGAACCCCCCTTCTGGTCACCTGTTGCTTTGTGCTCTGATGTCTGCTGAAGGGATGTCTATTTACATTCCACACTGCTCAGAGGAAGGTCCTAGACTCCTCCATGTTTGGTACCAGACCAGGCACACAACAATTTAACAAGGGCCCAGGTTGTTACAAGTGTTATAGAAATTAGAGATGTAGGAGCTCTAACATGCCATCCTTCATAGTTGGGGGTCAGTATTAACACAGGATGCCTCCTGTTCATTAAATAAATGGCAGCTTGGCTTATAAATTGGTATATTCTAGAAGAAACCAGCATGTCCTCTGAAGTCTTTTAGGATCAGCTCCCATTATAGGGGTCCAGGCACAAAGACAGGCAGAACACCAGAGTCACTAGTGGGATTAAGATGAAGGGCTGGGGGTGGGGAGAACTCAATACACAGGTGGTGGTCACTAAATTAGCTGTAAATACTGAGCAAAATCAGCATCTGGAAGAAGACCCCATGCAGGAATTTGGTTGTTGCATAAGCATCAATTCTCAAATACTGGTTCACGCACAGACATTGGAGTCAAGGTCCACTGCTATTTGAGAACAGACTCCTACTCCAGAGTTTAATATAGTACTGTTAAAACCACCAAGATAAGATCACTCAAGTGACTGAATATCCCATGATAAATTTATTTTATGCCATGGATCATCATGTGGTGTGGTCTGAGCAAGACTTAGTACCATGAATTTGGTTGTAATCCTGACAGACAATTATGCACTCTTAGGCCTTGAGCAAGTTACTTAACTTCTGACTCAATTTCCCCATCTGTAAGGTGGGGATAAAAATACTTACACAGTTGGTGCTGTTTATGACTATCCATTTACCACCTACAAGTGGTTAAATATACTACAGTATGTGGCATTTCCTGTACACAGACTGCAAAAAAACAGAACCCCCCTAAGTAAAAAGGTACACAGTGCTGCATTCAATTTTTAATGGTGCCCAGTGCACATACCTTATAGGGGTGTCTGCAAGGCTCTATATAAATGTGTGATCTATAAACATTTTCTTTCCCTATTCCTTGTTAACTGCATTTGCAGCCTCATGTCTAAAGCTAGACTGCAAGCTTTTTGGAGCAGGGACTATGTTACTTTTATTCTGTAAGCCACATGGCACATTGCTGAGTGATAGATAAATATGTACTAAGTATTATTATGCCCCTGGTAAAGGAACAAGTGTTTCTATAAGGTTGTGTTTCCCATTTATATTTAAAACAAGTGTTTTTATTGGAAGGATACAAAGAACCCTAGTGCTAGTGTTTTTATAAGGTTATCCGACACCACTTCTGTCCAGGGCCGGATTTACACCTTACGTGCTCCTCGGCACAGCATCTTCAGCGCCCCCCGCCTACAGCTGACCTTTGTCTTGCACACAGTTTTAGAGAGGTAAGTTGCCTCCAGAATGCCTGTGCCCTTAGGCACGTGCCTACTGTGCCTAATTGGAAATCCGGCCCTGCTTCTGTCAACACCCTTGCAGTTGACCCCCAGATGGCTCCTATCTGACTTATAGCATCCTCATGAGAGCTTGAAGCACTCTGCTTATTCAGCCCAGGATCACAAGTTTGATGGTTTCAGTTTGGCAGATACAGCACTACCCACTATTTTTCTTTGGGGCTCTCCTCTTCCCCACCCACTCAGCCAAGACAACCCTTACTAGTGGGATGAGGTGGGGCAGCACTGCTGTGTGAGAAGAAAAGAGCACAGCAGAGGAGATCAGAATTTGGTTTTAGTAGCACTTTTCACACTCCAGTGCTCCCAAAGCACTTTACAGAGGACAGTGTTAGATACCAGCAGCCATGGATGCACTTGTTTGTAGTTCATACACAGCCTTGGATGTTAAAACTCATTTTACTACAAAAGGAAACATTGGCAAGGACATAAATTATCCAGTAGGAAGCACCACAGTTCTTTAGCTTCCATTCACACATGAAGCAGCATGTACAGTAACCTGAGACTATATGACCATCTCCCCAAGCAAGCCTGCAACAACTTTTCCCCTCCTAAGGAGGGGACAGAGGAGTGCAGTTTAAGCAGGAAGGAATTCTCAATTTTATCTGACTATTAATCATCAATAGTCTCAATTAAGCACAGAAGATTATGCTAGGAATACACCCTGTCCAGCCATACTAAAATCCAGCTAGATCATTTCCAATGAAATTGTTCTGTCACTTACCCAAACTTTCTGTTTATCCACAAGCTATTTTCAACTCTTGGTACCCTTTTTCCTGCTTCTGCCTGTAAGTTTCCTTTAAGATTTAAAAGGCTGGCTCCTTGAAGCTGCAGTGTGGCTGGTCACCATGAATGAGTAATCCATAGCCAACAGCCTACCCTTATGTCAGAGGCCAGACAGACTGCCCTGGCTGCTGCTGTGAGAAACGGAATAGCCACGCTATTCCTGGCCCCTGCAGAGCATTTCAATTTGACAACTGTTCTCATCCGGTGAGAAGCGCACACTTACTTACCCAATCCCTATCGTCACACCTCCACATGCCATACGTGAGACACCTGCAAGACGGTCAAGTCAGTTAACCATGCCTACAAAGCTGGCCACATGACACGTCCACCAAGGAGGACATCAGGTCTGACAGATGAGGGAACGGCAAATGCTTAAACCCTAAGCTCTGTGCCTCTGTCCCTTGGAGACACAGCATGGATTCCCAAGACACTGCAGTGTGGAATGCAGAGAATATCTTCCCTTCCATCATTCACAAGTCCTCCTCCTGCTCTAACAATCCTCACACACACTGAGAGGCAGACTGACACTTGTCATTCATCTGTAACAGAGAAGGGGGGAAGGATACCCCGATGATGTGAATCACACAGAGAGCAAGCATACGTGAGGCAATAACTTCTACGTGAATGGAGAGAAGACACAGAGGAGGGGTGAGTCACTGTGTGTACTGTTCTAGAGAGAAGCTATACACAGAACACTCACCCAGCTAGCCAGCTTTCCATTTCTCTTATGGATCAGAACCAGCATCCAGCAGCAAAGAACAGATTCAGAAACCTTCGGACTGAATCAGAATGCTGTCAGGACAGGACTCTGAGGCTCTCTCTGGGGAAGCCTGGACAGGGATCAGACAGTCTTCAGTGGTTTAGTAAACAACTGAGTCAGATGCTGCAGAGCCCTTGTGGTTACAGAGCAGAGGATTCAGGGGATCATGAGTGCATGCCTGTGTGTCACACTACAGAGACCTTGGAGTTTCAGGAAGGGGAGACTGGGAGCTACTGACGTACTGCAGACAGCTTCTGATATAAAGAGGGTACAGAGCTCTGATCTCATGTGCATTTATAAAATATAGTGATAAACAATGTTATACTAATATCAGTTAAATCTCACACCAGCTCCAGTGGCAAATAAAGATTCCATTTTACAGACACTGAAACTGAGGCCCTGCACAGTGAAGTGATTTGCGCACAGCCACACTGGGATTTAATGGCAGAACTGGGATTAGGATTTATGAATTCATAGCTCTTAGTCATCCTATGCTCCAACTATTATATCACATCTTTCTCAGCTTATATAGTTATAGTTATTAAGGAGGAAAGATAACAGTACTGTTATGCAGTGTCCCATATGTTGGGAGCCAGTGGAATTTGCCACAGATCTACCCCTTGCTTCAGAACCAAGCAGCAGGATCATTGCTTTCATTACGGAGAATTTCTAGGCTTTACAGTCACAAGAATATCGTCCAAACATGAACCAATGGAGTATTACCTGCCTGAGTCTTTAGACAGCCTGAAACAATAGCTTAGCAAAAAGTGTGAGAGGCTTGTTCATCTCAATAGGGTGCTGAGCTTGGGATTTCTTGAGAACGTAGAGAGTTAGCACTGTTCCAGTATTTCACAGCTAGATGCCTGCTAAAAGTACAGGTGTGTTTGTGGGATTAAAAACTGCACACCATGCCACCTCAGCAGCCAAAGCCCCAGGCGTCCCACCTTCAGTTCTCAAACCTCCAATATAGTTGCATGTTTTCAATAGAGCACCTGAACACTGACTGACAATGTATACTGAACCGGTCATTTACAGTTAATTCAATAAAGACATAGACATTACAAAATGTCTAAGACTTCCAATCTGTTTCAGAAACAATGGAGACTAAGGCACCGAATCTAGGGAAACTTGCAAAGTGCACGGCCTTCAGATACTAGAAACTGAGTTTGCGGATTTCTGCTTCCATATTTTTTAGACGCTGTACTTTTGCAGTGGGGTCTGAGTTAACCCTAATGTTTCAAAGAACATTTAACACAATTAAACTAAAGTGTGAGTGCAAAGCCCTGACAAATTTTGCCAAGTGTCCTGCTAATGGGATTCAGCACAGCCCCTGCACTCTGTAACCATATCCTCATCAATAATTATCCTCCACATTCTCTCTGAGAGTCTCTTAGGTACAAACAGGGTTAATTCTCCCTCCCCCTTGGTCCTGCCTATTCTATGCACTGTCATTGGATCATAAAAGTGTCCATCATGTTTAGGCAGAGACGAGAGGAGGCAGGCTTCTCTGCATTAGTTTACACACGGAAGGGGAGAGAAAGAGACCAGGCGACAAGCACGCTCCATCAGTGCGAAAGCAGCAAGGTAAATAAATTAAATACTAAACCATGGCAGCTGCATAACGGAACATACTGGCTGGGCTGGTGTTGGGAGCAGGACTGCACCTTTTCCAAAGACACAGGGCCCCAAATCCCACAAAATGGGATGCAGTTTTCCACTGTGTGGGACAGGAGCATTTGCTCACTACCTCTCTGTTCTTCTTCCCAGACCCAGCTTTGCTCTAGTGAGGAGCTACCCAGGGGGCAGACAGGTCAAGTCAGTTAATGGAGCCCTTTCCATTTTCTGCAAAGCCCCTTTGCCCAAAAGTGTTTGTTCACAATTTGAGATTTCATGGCCTGTATTCTGCTGGGATCCACAGAACAGGGCCCCTCCTCCACTGAGCAACACACAGGGGAATGGGTGTGTGTCTGGGGGGGTGGAAATAGAGAAACGGCCCTTTGCAGCAGCAACAGATCTCTCTAAAGTTGACTATGAAATGTTTTTTAAGGTTTAGAGACACCTCCATTCCCCCTCCTTTGTCTCCCCCAGCGGGGATGTTTCTCTAGCTTGTGCCATCTCCTTCCCTGTCTGAAGAAGATAGAGGAATAAGGTTTCCCCACCCTTATCTCGGTCTAAAAATCCAAAGTGATCAGTATCCTGCACAGTCACCAGGCAAATCTACCCGCAGAGCAGACGCTCTGAATGTTAAAGCCCCCTCCCCCCTCACTTTTCATCAAGGGTGTGGTCTCTGAACTGCTGGAGACCCATCTAACCATTTTCAGATGTTTCCCCCTTCCAGGTGTAGCCCCTCCTCACATGAGACTATGCACACCTCTATGTATCTAAAGAAGGATTGTGGGGTTTGTCAATAAACATCTCCTTCCCCTCAGAAGGGAAACATTTTGTCTCCTCAGAATTCCCATTCTCAGCCAGTCTAGGAAAAGAGTGGACCAGGAAACCAAACCTGCATTTCTCACATCAGCACAGAACGTTACTGTTAGTCCAGAAAAACTCTTTTCTAAGCAAACTAGTGTATTTTGTAGGGAGGATAAAGGCCACTGAGATGCAAACTGCCAGTAGTAGGGATGCCTGCTTATCAGTGTTTCCAGAACCTCAGTGCTCCACTCAGAACTGTGGACCCATACTGATTTTATCCAGAATTCTCAAGGCTCTCTTTACACTTCAAAGTCAGTCATATTTAGAACTGAGTCACAGGGCACAGGTTTGCTAGAACTGTTTTCAAGAACCATTCAAAACTAGACACAATCTGTATGCTTGTCCTATAGCACAAGCTAATGAGAACCACCACTACGATGTGGGTTCAGGGTCCCCTCCTCCACCATCTTAAGCTTTTGGCCTTCCCGGTGATAGAAAACATGCCAGTGTCTGTAGCAAGGACTGCTGGCCGTTCTGATTCAAAATGCAAGGCATCTTACGTTACCAAGACCATGTTTAAACCAGGAGGCTCTTTCAGTCTCATGGGTGGCCATGTGGAGCAGGTGATTAAGCAACATGTGCCTTACACAGGGTTTCAACACCCCAGGATGTCATATGAAGGTGTGTCCATTTGTCATGGCTAACACAATGCAAAGAATTACAAAAAAAAATCTAGGGATATGCAATTTCCTTTAATATCATAGTAGAAGGGTTTGCAGGAGCGTCTGAATTCTAGCAGTCGCCCTTCCTCAGGTACTTGCTGTGTGCCACCAACATGCATGCATACAGATTCCTCTGCATGTTATTCGAATGCTTGGTGATGGGGCTGCATGGATTCTTTAAGGGGACAGAATAAAATCATTCAGAGAGGAGCTATGCACAAATGCTAAATTCAGAAAAAGCATCACAACTTGGAGACATTACACCAGCAGCGCTATCTAAATTCAGAAGGATTTAACTGAAAAGTTGCTTTGCTGAATCATACAGCTTGCTACACTACACCTTGTTCTAGTGGATGCAATCCTTCCAGCCCAACCATTAACTCCCTTCAGGCTATCCATGTTCACTCAGGATATGTCTACACTGCGCACCTTACAATGGCGCGCTGTTGTAAGGTACACAGTGTAGCCGCTCTTTGTCGCCAGGAGAGAGCTCTCCGGAGGACAGGATAAAACCATCACCAACGAGGGGTGGTAGTGTGGTCGGCAGGCAGGAGACGTTCTCCCTCTGACAAAGCGTTTTCTCCACACTGGTGCTTTTCACACCCCTGAGCTACAAAAGTTTTAATGCCGAAAGTGCAGTGTAGACATAGCCTCACTCCCAACCACCATCCCTCTCTACTCTCCTTCATGCCTGCCCAGGCTCTCATTCCATACTGGAGAGGATAGGCAGAGGATTGGGGTCTCTGGCCTAGTTAATGCCCATACCTCCTCTCCACTCAAGCCTCCTGTCCCAATGCCCCTTTGGTAGGCACCCTCTCCTCAGTTAAAAGACCATTCCAGACTCCGCTATTCATCTTGCCTGAAACTCTGGTCCTAAGACCCTCCCAACCTTTCTGATCCATTGCATTTACCTCTCCTCTCTGCTCAGATTTCCTGCTCCAATGCACCATTGACAGAGTCCCACCAGGTGAGTGCTAATCCCATATACTTCTGCACTCTTCTCCCCAAGGGGGTTGGACTAGATGACCTCCTGAGGTCCCTTCCAACCCTGATATTCTATGATTCTAAGACCCTTATGCCATCTGCAGTGTAGGAGCCATTCCTGCCCCTCAGATCCCCAGTGCTCCTTGTACCTCTCCACGGTCACTCAGCTTAATCTCTGGCCTTCTCGTCTCACCGCCTATCCCCAAGAGATGTGGGCAGCATCCCCGACTCCTCACCAAGCCTCCTTATTAATGGCCCAGATCCCGCTTCTCTCCCTCATGCCACACTCCAGGCACCCAGCCCCTCTAGTTCCTGCTTCTCATCCCAATGCCAAGCCTGCCAGCTCCGCTTCTCGCACCCCGCCCTGAGCCCCACTGCCCTCTGATCAGAACCACCCCGGCTCCCGCCCCTCACAGCCTGCGCGCCCCATGGCAGTGCCCCACACCGCTCCCTGCCCCCGCGCGCGGGCCAGCCCCAGCGGCCCCCCCCGTCAGTCCCCTCCATCCCGAGCGGGTCCCCCGGATTTGCCATTCTCCGAGCCGCAGCGCCCCCCACCTGCTCCTCAGCCAGCCCAGCCGCCCGCCGGCGCCGAGCGCGTGGTGGGGCCCCCGTCCGGGGCAGCCACGTGTGTGAGCGCCGCCCCCCCCTCCCGGCGCGGAGCCGGCCGCGGCATCACCCCCCGGTCCGGTCCGGGAGGGGGTGGACACCACGTGTCCCACGCGATGGTGACTCAGCAAATTTCCAGCCCCTGCTACAAAGTGCCCGGCCCCTCCTTGCCCGGCTCGGGGGCTCCGCGCGGGCCGGACCCTGCCCCACCCCGCCGAGCAGGACCCAACTGCCGCACCCCGGGGGCTGCGTCTTACCTGGGCCTGTCAGGAGCGCGCGGGGGGGAGGTGGCGGTGGAGGCGGGGACGCGCGCGGCGCGGGGGAATGGTGGCGGGGACGCGCTTCTCAGCCTCCCTCCCTGTGTGTGCGAGTCCCGGGAACAACAACAAGCGCGGGCCCCCCCCGCCCCGGAGCCGACCAACCAGGGGCCGGGCCGCTTCCGGGATCGCGCATCACTCCACGCGTCACGTGGCCACGCCCTCTCGGCATAACGCGTCATCTGGTCACGCCCACCGTGTTCATTCATGGAGCGCAGACACGGTAGGGGGAGGAGGCGGGGGCGCACAGGGAAGGGGCCGGAGGATGGGGGAGGGGCCGAGGGGGCCGGGCAGGAGAATGGGGGAGTGGCCGGGGGGCCGGGCAAGAGGATGAGGGCGGGGCCGGGCAGGAGGAGGCGGAAGTGCAGTTGGTACAGGAGGGGCAGTGGAGACAGGAGAGTGGGGAGGGGCATCCATTCCTTCCCGTAGTAGTGTGGGGCATAATGAGTGTGCTGTTTGACTACCCAACATCTATCTTGTATTGCTCACCCCCATGAGCAACATCCCTGACCCTCTACACATCCCTCACTGCTGAGGTGCAGCCACCTCTGGGGTGGGGGGTAGCAGCTTTACAGGGTGGTCAGAGACAAGCAATTGCTTCAAACTCTGTCTTGTACAAAAAAAATGCCCTGGGCACCCTAACGTTCTGGCAGAACCCGGGTATACAAGGTCTTGCCTGAAAAGCCCCCACACAGTAAACTGCAGGGTGCCTGCTCTACCTAACTTCTTTCAGACTCCAGGGAGCTTGGGATATTTCAGATGCAACGTTTAGAGTGCTGATCATCATCCCCTTTGGCAGCCTAGAGGGGCTGTGTTCAAGATACCTACCTTGTCGTGCCCGTAAAGCTAAGTGGTGCCAAAGGGAGGCTACAATTTCAAGAATCTAGGATACAGCTGCACAGCAGTATTGGGCTTCTGTAAAATATTTAGGAGCACTGTTCATTTCTAAAGTAGTGGCTGATTGTCATATGTTGTGAAGCTGTTTTCACCATCTCGTTTTCCACAATACCAATAAGTGAGTTTACCTTCAGTATGGAGAAGGGGGTTCCCTTTAAATTATTCCCATCTGGGTTTTCCAATGCCTCTTGTCATCTATCTTTTAGACTGTAAGGTCCAGAAGGAACAGACTGTCTTTATTTTTGTGTTTTGTACAGCACCAAGCACCTAGTCAAATAATAATAATAATATCTTTCACCTCTTTTAGAATTAAGCAATTTTTCTTCCTTGCTTTTTAATAGAAGTTTCTCATATTATTTCTGATATCTTGTGATGTACATTATATTTATATTTTTGGCAGTGGAATAGAAAATGGCTTTCAGTTTCAATTTTTTCTCAGTCACGTGGATTTCAAAGTACTTCTTCCTTGAGTTTCAGTGTGACTTTAATGTAATGCTAAAGTCCACAAGAGGAGAATGCAAGTGTCCAATTACCATATAACACTATATTTAGGCTTGGAAGGATTATATTTTTTATCAGTTAGTGTTGGTAAACATCGATATCATGGTACAAACACTGACAAAAAAAAATTCCACAAGTAATTGAAATGTACAGATCGGCAAAGGAAGAAAAATGCTGCTTGAGAATTTAGAGTTTGATTTAAGGATATTTACTTCATATAGTTTGACATTTGATGTTGACAATTTGTGTTTTAATAGTTATAAAGCTTTAACTTTTTGAATGTCAGTGCTTACTGTCATTAGATAATTGTCTTACTCTGCCTGAATTTCTCACAACTGGGAAAATTTAAATTGATAACATTTGAAACAAAAAGCATGAAACCCACAATTTTGTGCTACTGTGAAAATTAAGCTAATAAAAAGATTTTAAAATGCTTAAAAATAAATATTGATATTATCAGTTGAAATTATATTAAAAACATTGAATTCTGTCAAGCCTAACTACGTATATATCAGAGTCTAGTCAGAGAAAATGAGATCTTAGTTTACATAGTTCTTAGAAAACTTTAAGTTCCCTCCTCTTATGAGCAACTACTGCAGCAGAGAGAGACAAGATACAATCTGGGACAGCAATAATAGAAAGGAGTGAAATTTTACAATCGATTGTTTTCTTTATTTGCTAGAGTCAAGAGACTCTGAAAAGCCGATGGTGGCCAGCAGGGTTAATCCAGTTATCCTGTAGCAATGTCATCAATATTGCCAATTCCTAGTGTTCAAAAAATTATAAATCAAGTCTCAAAAATCATGAGATTTTTAATATATAATAAATGTTGGGTTCTTTTGATTTGCCTTCTGCTTTTTGAACCGTTAGGATTCATGTTAAGTTTTTCTTTGTAACCATGAGGGCTAGAAACAGCTTTCATTTTAAAGAAGCGAGAGTCTCATGTAGTCAATGCCTTAAAGAACGAGGAATACTTGTGGCACCTTAGAGACTATTAAGCTTGAATAAAGACTGGGAGTGGATGAGTCATTACACAAACTAAAAACAGGTTTCAGAGTAGCAGCCGTGTTAGTCTGTATCCGCAAAAATAACAGGAGTACTTGTGGCACCTTAGAGACTAACAAATTTATTAGAGCATAAGCTTTCGTGGGCTACAACCCACTTCTTCGGATGCATATAGAGTGAACCATATATTGAGGAGATATATATACACACACATACAGAGAGCATGAACAGGTGGGAGTTGTCTTACCAACTCTGAGAGGCCAATTAAGTAAGAGAAAAAAAACTTTTGAAGTGATAATCAAGATGGTTCAGTACAGACAGTTTGATAAGAAGCAAGTGTGAAAATACTTACAAGGGGAGATAGATTCAATGTTTGTAATGGCTCAGCCATTTACAAAAACTAGACAAGCCATTTACAAGACAAACTTTGCCTCTCTACAAAGGAAAAAGGACACTAAACTATCTAAACTGCTACATGCCACAAGGAGCCACAACAGTAGTTCCCTTAACCCACCCAGCAATATTGTTAACCTTTCCAGCTATACTCTTAGCCCAGCAGAAGAGTCTGTCCTATCTCGGGGCCTCTCCTTTTGTCCCTCCAGACCCACGAACATGATACAGTTCTGCGGTGACCTAGAATCCTACTTTCGACGTCTCCGACTCAAAGAATATTTCCAACATACCTCTGAACAGCATACTAACCCACAGAATCCCCCCTACCAGCACTACAAACAAAAGGATTCTGCGTGGACTCCTCCGGACGGTCGAAACAACAGACTGGATTTCTACATAGATTGCTTCCGTCAACGTGCAAAGGCTGAAATTGTGGATAAGCAACATCACTTGCCCCATAACCTCAGCCATGCTGAACACAACGCCATCTACAGCCTCAGAAACAACCCTGACATCATTATCAAAAAGGCTGACAAAGGAGGTGCTGTCGTCATCATGAATAAATTGGAATATGACCAAGAGGCTGCTAGACAGCTCTCTAACACCACATTCTACAGGCCATTATCCTCTGATCCCACTGAGGATTACCTAAAGAAACTACACCATCTGCTAAAAAAACTCCCTGACAAAGCACAGGAACAAATCTGTACAGACACATGCCTAGAACCCCGACCAGGGACATTCTATTTGCTACCCAAGATCCATAAACCTGGAAATCCTGGACGCCCCATCATCTCAGGCATTGGCACCCTAACATCAGGCTTGTCTGGTTATGTGGACTCTCTCCTCAGACCCTACGCTACCAGCACTCCTAGCTATCTTCGAGATACTACTGACTTCCTGAGGAAACTAGAATCCATCGGTGATCTTCCAGAAAACACCATCCTGGCCACTATGGACGTAGAAGCCCTCTACACCAATATTCCACACACAGATGGACTACAAGCTATCAGGAACAGTATCCCCGATAATGTCACAGCTAACCTAGTGGCTGAACTCTGTGACTTTGTCCTCACCCACAACTATTTCACATTTGGGGACAATATATACCTTCAAGTCAGCGGCACTGCTATGGGTACCCGCATGGCCCCGCAGTATGCCAACATTTTTATGGCTGACTTAGAACAACGCTTCCTTAGCTCTCGTCCCCTAACGCCCCTACTCTACTTGCGCTACATTGATGACATCTTCATCATCTGGACCCATGGAAAAGAAGCCCTTGAGGAATTCCACCATGATTTCAATAATTTCCATCCCACCATCAACCTCAGCCTAGATCAATCCACACAAGCGGTCCATTTCCTGGACACTACTGTGCTAATAAGCGATGGTCACATAAATACCACCCTGTACCGGAAACCTACTGACCGCTACACTTACCTACATGCCTCCAGCTTCCATCCAGGACACACCACACGATCCATTGTCTACAGCCAAGCTCTAAGATATAACCGCATTTGCTCCAATCCCTCAGATAGAGACAAGCACCTACAAGATCTCTATCAAGCATTCTTAAAACTACAATACCCACCTGCTGAAGTGAAAAAACAGATTGACAGAGCCAGACGAGTACCCAGAAGTCACCTCCTACAAGACAGGGCCAACAAAGAAAATAACAGAACACCACTAGCTGTCACCTTCAGCCCCCAACTAAAACCTCTCCAGCGCATCATCAGAGATCTACAACCTATCCTGAAAGATGATCCTTTACTCTCACAGATCTTGGGAGACAGACCTGTCCTCGCTTACAGACAACCCCCCAACCTAAAGCAAATACTCACCAGCAACCACACATCACTGAACAAAAACACTGACCCAGGAACCTATCCTTGTAACAAAGCCCGATGCCAACTCTGTCCACATATCTATTCAAGTGACATCATCACAGGGCCTAATCACATCAGCTATACCATCAGTGGCTCGTTCACCTGCACATCTACCAATGTGATATATGCCATCATGTGCCAGCAATGCCCCTCTGCCATGTACATTGGCCAAACCGGACAGTCTCTACGCAAAAGAATTAATGGACACAAATCTGACATCAGGAATCATAATACTCAAAAACCAGTGGGAGAACACTTTAACCTGTCTGGCCATTCTTTGACAGACCTGCGGGTGGCTATCTTACAACAGAAAAACTTCAAAAACAGACTCCAACGAGAGACTGCTGAGCTGGAATTGAATGCAAACTAGACACAATCAACTCAGGGCTAAATAGGGATTGGGAATGGCTGAGCCATTACAAACATTGAATCTATCTCCCCTTGTAAGTATTTTCACACTTGCTTCTTATCAAACTGTCTGTACTGAACCATCTTGATTATCACTTCAAAAGTTTTTTTTCTCTTACTTAATTGGCCTCTCAGAGTTGGTAAGACAACTCCCACCTGTTCATGCTCTCTGTATGTGTGTGTATATATATCTCCTCAATATATGGTTCACTCTATATGCATCCGAAGAAGTGGGTTGTAGCCCACGAAAGCTTATGCTCTAATAAATTTGTTAGTCTCTAAGGTGCCACAAGTACTCCTGTTATTTTTACAAACTAAAAACGATTTCCGCATGCTAATTTTCCCCTACTGTTACTCACACCTTCTTGTCAACTGTTTGAAATGGGCCATCCTGATTATCACTACAAAAGTTTTTTTTCTCCTGCTGATAATAGCCCACCTTAATCGATTAGTTTCGTTAGAGTTGATAAGGCAACCCCCATTTTTTCATGTTCTCTCTCTCTCTCTCTCTCTCTCTCTCTGTGTGTGTGTGTGTGTGTGTGTGTGTGTGTGTATATATGTATTTTATATATATATAAAATCTTCCTACTGTATTTTCCACTGCATGCATCTGATGAAGTGGGCTTTAGCCCATGAAAGCTTATGCTCAAATAAACTTGTTAGTCTCTAAGGTGCCACAAGTACTCCTCCTTCTTTTTGCTGATACAGACTAACACGGCTACCACTCTGAAACCAGTCACCATGCAAGATCAATGACTTAAGAAGCTAGAGCTTTAAGGCTGCAGCTCAATAAAATCCTGAGATTTGGCAACACTGTGCCCTAACTGAACCTAATATCAACAATGTACTCAACCTTTGAGACCCCAATAGCAATACATCTACTTAGTTTTAGACCATGATGATGAAATACTATGGACTGTTAACTAGAACAGTGGTTCTCAACCAGGGATCTGGAGCCCCCTAGGGGGCCGCGAGCAGGTTTCAGGGGGTGCAACCAAGCAGGGCCAGAATTAGACTCACTGTGGCCCAGGGCAGAAAGCAGAAGCCCCACCACCTGGGGCTGAAGCCCAGGGCCCTCAGCCCCGTCACTCAGAGCTGAAGCCGAAGCTTGAGCGATGTAGTTTTGTGTGGGGCCCTGTGGCAAGGGGCCCCAGGCAACTGCCTTGCTTGCTATCCCTTAACACTGGCGCTGGCTTTTGAATGCAGAAAAGCAGTTGTTGTGGCACGGGTGGGCCATGGAGTTTTTATTGCATGTTGTGCGGGGCCTTAGAACAAAAAAGGCTGAGAACCCCTGAACTAGAACATAGGAAAGGCTGAGTGTTTTAAAACCAGACTTTAAATCTGTCTCTGCACTTGGTCTTGTAACTATGTTTAAAACTGTCTGTCTGTCTAAGCTAGTGATATTAATCCTTTTCAACCTGCAGGCCAAACATATTATTTCAAAAAAAGATCAAGGGGCTGCAATCAATATTTTAAGCCAGACTCTTTGCTTTGTGCCACTCCCTTTGCGCTACCCAGGCGGTGCAAAGGAGCACCTGCAAGTTTCCTGTTGGGGGATTCCTCTGGTGCAGAGCCAGCGTACCCAGCTCCTACATCTCCCCTCCTCACAGCCCTATTTTAGGGGACATATTGAGAGCAGGGTGGGGAAATGGCTGGACCACACAGTGCTCTGGCTATCCCCCTGCTAATATGTGGTCCCTATGGAACCATAGTCAGGAAGTACAAGTTACAGTATCCCTAGGCTACTCTAACCTTTGCTGAGGCAGAAAAATCAGGGAGCTGGTTCTCAGCTTCTCCTCTTCTCCTCTCCTGGGTATACCATGACTTTAAGAATCACATCCTTTTTGAACTGACTTAGCTAGGCTGGCTAAAGCTGCAGTACTACTAAAATAAAGCTACTGTCTAACAGGATCAGTGCTGCTTTCTGTCAAACCTCAGAAATTTACAAAGCGTGTTCAAAAACTGCAATAGACTAACTACCATGCTACGGACCATGGTCCAAGGGCACACATACAGCTAAAGAGGTCTAAAGAGCCAACATACAGCTCGAGATGAGGGTTCAAAGGCAGGTTTTTAGTCATCTTTGTGCTCCCACATCATGGGGCCATTGAGTGTTGGGTCATCCCCAGCCACAACATGGCCGATCTAAATTATGCTGACTTCCAGAGACCCGTGGGTAGGGTGACCAGATGTTCTGATTTTATAGGGACAGTCCTGATTTTTGGATCTTTTTCTTATATAGGTTCCTATTACCCTCCACCCCCGTCCCAATTTTTCACATTTGCTGTCTGGTCACCCTACTTGTGGGGCCATAATGACCAGCAAATTATGAGTTTTTAAATGAAACCTCACAAGGATGATTACAGTAGTGCGTGGGGTGTGGACACACACAGGTATATTCTGTCACAGTCTATATCTGTCTATCTTATTTATATAGGGGAGGCAGCAGGGTCCTATGGATAAGATGTTGGACTAGGAGTCAGGAAACCTGGATTCTATTCCTGGTATTGTCACTCACTATGTGGCCTTGGGCAAGCCACGACTTCTCTGTGAAATGCGGATAATAATTCCTAGCCATTTTTGTAATGGGCTTTGAAATCCTTTCTAGAAACTCCCACTGAACTCAGACAAGGGAAAAGCTCCTAATAAACGTTGGTATGACATAATTGATAAGAATATGGCTTTATTTCTACTGAATGCTTTTTGTTTATATTCAAAGTTCTAATAATCTAACTTTCTTAGGTACCCAAGGAATGTACAGGAAGTTAGGACTCTTGCGCTGCTAATAGACTGAAGTGGTAGAAACCATGTGCAGGGCTTATTTTAGGAGGTTTATGGTACAGCAGGCATGAAGTGCTGCAAGCTGGGAGACCTTACTGTCTTCCTGAAACCACAATGTCAAGAGGAGACAGGTGTATGTAAGCTTCTTAGCTCTCACCGGATCAGAGGCGGGGAGAGCAAAATAGCTAAGTATGTTCAGCAGAGATTTCCAGAGAGAGAAATGGTGGCCCAGTGCATTGGCAGGGGGGATTTTTAATACCAAATGTTCATAGTGATCCGTTCAAATAACAATTTGGGGTCCTGTGTTCCACCAGCCTCCACTGAGGTGGCAGGCAAAGTCTGTTTGCACCTGTGAACCCCTGCGCTTATACATGTCCAGGGGCATTTGGTGCATGGATCAGCTTACAGCATTTTAGCAACCTGTTTGTTCATGCAAATATCTGCACGTGCAGCTGCAGAGTTTTGCATTGGCATATGACTATTAACGGAGTCAATAGACAAGGTGGTCCTGAGTGTCTTGGGGAATATGCATTAAATAAAGCTGCTTAGCTTTATGGGGCAGGGACTGTCTTTTATTATACGGTTGTACAGCACCTAGCAAACTGGGGCCCGACTTGATTGAGGCATCTTGGTGCTACTGCAGTGTATATATTAAATAAAATATTTGATTGTACATCAAGAAAAGTAATTTCTCCATGCTTTTGTTTTGCCTGCAGAATGCAGATTTGGTGTGAAAAGCGTTTGAATTAGTATATATGCATATCTACGGTTTAGAGAAATAATGGCTGTAGTTTAAGGTGTTGGGAGATCTCTCCCTTTCCTGCAGTGGCAGTAGCAGCTCAGAAAAGCCCTTTGTTTGCAAGGAGGCCCCAGAGAAGATGTTTGTATGCGAGATTTCCAAAATAGTTCTTTAGTCATTTATAATGGGATGGAGCTAAGGCCCGTTCCCTGCCCCAAAGATTTTACAATGTAAAGGTCCAGTACTCCAGGTGGCTGGAGATCCTCAACGCCAATTGTTTTCAGTAAGAGCTGAGCATGCTTAGCACCTCACAAGGATCTCATGTGGCTCAGAAACCACAGCTGTGGTAGGGTGGGTGGAGCTGGGCTCAGCCCATATAACAGATCCTGGAAACATTATGGCTCCCTAAACTCAGAAATAGCCGGAATATCTCTGGAGAGCTCACATTGGAGTAACAGCTGCAACATCCTTAGAAAGGCTTGTGTGTGTGTGTGTGTGTGTGTGTGTGTATCTCCCGCCACTTCTCTGGCTTTGGTCTGTCAGCTTATGCAGGAGGCTAGCTACCTCTGCTGGTAGTGCTCAAGGTGCTCCGTGAGAATGCGGACTTAAACAGCAGCTGTTCCTTGTACAATGTGTACGGGAGAGCTCTTGGCAGATTCTCCCAACCCTGTGAACCTGTGCAGGGCCTGGCCCTATATTAGGCAGAGCACTGAGCAGCAGATCAAGTAGGGCAGGGTCCTGTTTTCCACCTTCAAACCCGTCTCCAGAGTCAAGAGTTATTCTGTATGTTCCGCACAATACAAGTATTACGGCAAAGGGACCAATGACCAGAGCTGCTGTGATTGTATGTTGCACTAACATTATTGTGAAAAACAGTGAGCAGGTAGCAAGACAAGGCAGGGAAATTCAACCTCAGGGCTATGGCATGGTCTGATATCGCTTATACTTCATGATGATTATTCTCCTGTGGAAGAATCTCCTCATCAGTAGGGTAGGATTTTCTTTGCCAGTTCCTTCATTTGGTGCTTTATTCCCTCCCTCATTTTAGCACATGGAAGATGAAGTCCTACCAAAAGCTGGCAACAGACATCCCACAGCCTACAGAATCCTATGCTGAAGAAGAGAGCATTGATGGGAAGCCGCCCTGCCTTCGGAAGTTGTCCACTTGGTGGCTGGGTGTTGGCCTGCTGATGATTGTAGCTGTCCTGCTGAGTGGAGTCACCATGTGGATGCTCAGACAGGTGTCTGGGAGCCAGCATGGACAGACGCCCCTGGAGAAATGCAGCGCTGTCCCTGAGCCTCTCCGCTTTGACTGCTACCCTGAGAGGAACGTGGTGGTGACAAAAGAGCTCTGTGAGAGCAGGGGGTGCTGCTTTATTGAACGTGACCAGCCTTTGGGGAGCAGGAGCGGAGAGCCCTGGTGCTTTTACCCCCCTGACTTCCCCAGCTACACTCTGGAGAGCCTGAACCAGACTGAGCTGGGAATGGTGGGTTTGCTGAGGAGGAAGGTGAAGGCCTATTATCCCAGAGACATTGAGAGGCTGCAGCTGAGCGTGGAGTTTGAAACAGACACTCGGTTACACATCAAGGTGAGCTGCCTTCTCTGGTCTGTGTCCCTTCCCGCCAAGGCCTCCATGCCTAGAAGGGTCCCAGGTAGGGCCTCTCAGTCCGGCTAACTAAATCCCCTGGTCTCTGCTGGCTGACACTAGCCCCTGACAAGCAGTAGAACCCATCTTATGTCTCAGTCTAGGGTCCCATCATGTCAAGCCAGACACGGCAGCCGTATCCCCCTGGCACTAGCTGTTGCTGAGCTTAGCTTGCTGTCAGGTCGCCCCTCTGAGGCAATTAAACACTCCTTTGCCTCCTGCTTTGCTGTTTTTAAGACATGTTTTCTTCCTTTTGTAGATCACAGATTCCACAAGCCCTCGATTTGAAGTCCCCCTGGAGGTTCCTCAGGCAATGAAGAAAGCAGAGAATCCCGTATACAGCCTGGAGTTCTCCAAGGAGCCTTTTGGTCTGCTGCTGAGGCGGAGAGCCTCTGGCGCTGTGCTGTAAGAGTTCACCCTCCTCTTCTCTCTCTCCAACTTCAGCAGCTGACCCCGCCCATTAGCTCCACCTGTGGGGGCACCACAGAGCTGAAGCTAGGAGGGAGGAGGGAACTGTCTCTCTCCTCTCCTAAGCCCAAGTCTCCCACCTGCTTGGTTTATTCACCTGGGTTTGGGCGGGAAGAGCATGAGCTTTGCTGTGTCAGCATGCCCTGTAGGCTGGGGGAGACAGCTGTTCTCCCTCTTCCTCCTTCCTCAAGAACTGAGGTTTCAGATACCGTGGGGATGGGCACTTCCTGGGCCTGGGTAGAAAGAATGCAGGGTTGACTCTGGGAACTTGGTCAATGTGGTCTTGATGTGGCTTGGCACAGAGAGGAGAAGAGTCTGTCCTTCTGCATTTACAATGTGCTTATTTGCGTAATGTGTTAATGACTTAGTGATTGTCTGGTGCCTTCCAAGTGCAAAGCATTGTGTAAGTGCTAAGTGGTATTGTTTTTACACTGCACACCAGATGGCATGTGGGGTGCAAGTTTGGACTGGGGCCAAATATTCTGGGGAAGAAATCAGTGTGAGGGCTGTAAATTTGGCTCTTTTCTCTCACACTCACACAGGATTTGCCGGGGGAAGGGCCAAATGCCGTCCCGGTGTAAGTATGTACAGATCCATTCAGTGGCATTGTGCCCACACCCTTAAGCATGTAGCCAGTTCTAGTAGGATGGGGTATGTAGAGAAGAGCTCAGATGCATCACCCTTTCCTTATTTTACTGTTGTTTAAAACTTTGTGCGTTTGCTAACCCGGTCCTCTTGGGAGTAGTTTGCTGGTGATTAGACAATCAGGAAATCTCACCCCTGTGTTGTTTCTGTTGCGTAGAGGGTTACATATAATCTCTGAGGAGACTTTTGTTGGCACCTTGACTTGAAACCTAACCTCTGGATCAGACTAAAGTCATGCTGACCTTTGGGCCAGGTTGTGCCCTGGCTCTGCATTTGGCTGGGATAGGAGAGTTCACTCAAATTGCTGAGCCATGGGATTTGTAACAGAATCTAGGAGTCTGTGCGCCAGGGGTGGGTGATCTCTAGTTTGTGCAGAAGTTTGAGATCCTGGAAGGAAGGTGCCGTGATTGCTATTAGCAGCAGCAGAGGAGCAGACTGACATTGTTTTAATGATATTTGTCCTCTCTTGCTCTGTCCTTCCCTTGCTCCTGCTCTGTCCCTCACCCTGCTTCTTGCCCACTTTTGTATCTTCTCTCACTCCCCTCCCGCCACCCGTCCAGGTTAAACACGACCGTGGCTCCCTTGATCTTCGCTGACCAGTTTCTCCAGATTTCGACCATCCTCCCTTCCAAATTCCTCTATGGCCTTGGGGAGCATCGGAGTAGCTTCCTGCACAGCCTGGACTGGAGCACCCTGACGCTGTGGGCCCGGGATGTCCCTCCCACGGTACCATTGTCCCCTCGGTGATGCGTGCAGGGCCAGAGTCTTGCTATTTCAACTCCACTGTTGCCCGTCAAAGGTTCCCCTTAGTGTAACAGGTCCAACCTGCACAGCTGCCTTACATACAAGAACTGCGTTTGCTTCCTTCCATAGCCCAGCTCAGAACCCGGCATCAGGTTACTTCTGAGCAGACACATGACCCCTCTGTGCTCTGGTGTAGCGAGTCCCCTCCTGTGCTGGTTTGGCAGCCCATCCTCTCCCCTCTAGAGCAGAGAATGCCCCTCTTCTGGGAATGGCTCTGTGCCACTCTGGTGCACAGAGGTTTTACCTCTTCCCAGTTCCCTTGGGAGTGTGATGGGTGGAGTCTGACTACTGGCAACTCCTTCAGCAGAGCTGGGTGAGTCTCGGAGGAAGACAGAGCTCTGATGAGTGTTTTAGACCCCGAGTAACTGAGATGTGGGCAGGCCAAGAATGTTATGGTGTCTGCTAAGTCTTTAACATGCAAAGGAAGCCCTCGGTACATGGGCTTCCCCCTGCCCCTCTCTGTGGTTAACATGAGGGGTTACAGGAAGGCCATGCTGGGATATGAAATCTTCTTTACCTTTGATCAGGTTCAAAGGCGACCTCTCCACTCAGCAGCAGAGGACTCTTGAATCCCCACAGGCTATTGAAACACCTCACCAGCTTAGTCTGGGGTCTGTGTTAACAGACACTCCCCATCTGAGCAGAGTTCCTTTCGGTGTGGGACACGGGCCGTTGGGGATGGAGCTGAGACCCAGCAAACTTGGGTTACATAGGAAGGAAACATCTCTTCCCTTTGGGTTTCTCTTGCCCTGTTTTACCTTTGTGTCCTTCACTCCCCTCTAGCTCTGTTTAAAGATGACTGTGTCCCATACATGGATTTATTTAATCTGTTGCATGGGCTCACATGGCAGCCATTTGTATCTTTGCCACTTTGAGAGAAGTATGGTAGTTGTGCCTGGCTGCCCTACTTATGCATAATTCCCTTGCTTTAAGATGCCTTCTAGAAGGCCCTTTGTAGCTCATCCTGTCCCACTCCATCACCGATCCCTTCTATTACAGTAGCTTCCGTTTTTTTTTTTTTTTTTTTTTTGCTCTTCTTTGCTGAGAATACGCCAAGCCCCTTTGGCCTTCAGATGCAAACTCTGCAATGATCCTGGCTGCCCATTGCCCCTCTCTCTCCAGGCTGATCACAACTGTCCTACATATTGGTGACCAGAACTGACATGCCTAGCCAAGATAGATCTAAATTACACTGAGCCAAGAGGGTCCAGAAGGCATCTGTCAACTGCTCCCCATGGCTCATAACTCTCCTTCCTTAGACACCTTCCTTGTTATCCATTCCGCTTTCCTTTGGGTGACCCTGACGTATTGAAAACAAGTCTCTTATCAGACAACTTCTGTTTGCAGGAGTCATACAACCTCTATGGAGCTCACCCATTTTACCTGCTGATGGAGGAAGAGGGAGCTGCTCATGGTGTTTTCCTCCTGAATAGCAATGCAATGGGTACGTGCTTTCTTATGCTACATTGGGGTGGAGCTGGTGTTCAGGGCCTGCCGAGGGAAGCCCCCTGCTTCACCAGCCTGCATGCCCTGACGGTGGCATCTCATAGATTTTGGTGCTATTCCTAATCACTAGAAAAGGGGCCTGCTGGCTTTGGGAGCTGGCCGGGTGTGGGGGACTGACCTGAAGTGGCAGTTCAGGAACTCGTGGCAAAGAGAAGCAGTAAAAGAGAAAGATGTGGTTTCGTGGCCCCTTTATTGAGCCAGACATCTGTTTCCTGGCTAAACTTAGGCTCTTTAGCAACTGTCAAGCGGTTTAACCACACAGGCAGCTGCTGAATTGTAGTCTGAAAAGCCAGCTTCTCTCATGCCCCTGGTCCAGCCCGGTTCTCCTCTGATATCTCTGCCCTTTAACTATGGAGAGTGCGACTTCTGGTGCAGCAGGGATATAAATCTGCTGGCTGCTTTTCTCACAGTTGTACCCTGCTGATGCCAGCTGTGGCTTCCATGGGGAGCTGCTATAAAGCAGCAGCCTGTTGATGCCAGCTGGGACTCCAGAACTGTGAGCATCCTCTCACTGATGGCATATTGGTACAGCCAGGACTCCAGCAGGGTGAGCTTCCTGATGGTAGTGCCAGGCCAATGTCAGCAAGGACACAGACACCGTGAGGTTCTTTACACCAGTGCCCTGTTAGTGCCATCTGGGACCCTGATGTTATGAGGCTCCTCACGCCAGTGCCATGTTCGTTCCAGCTGTGTACGTTTTATTGCAATAAAACTCCCAAGAATAACTGTGCAGGGAAGTGCTGTGAAAACGCGCCAACTGCATCGGAGGTGTGAGAACTCACACATACAATGCACCCTTTCCAGCAAAGCCCTTAGTCCAACAGAAACTCGCTCTCACGTTCAGCTCTTCATTTATCATTCAGTTCTGTGGGCTCTGGAATGGGTTCTACACTACAGAGACAGAAAGCACTATTGGGCTTAGTTCTGGAATGGAAACGGTGAGAACGCCACACTTGTCAGGTCTAGAAAACAGATTTTGTAATAATCCTTTGCACGTCTGTTGCACCTGAAATCCAGTGATATCAAATCACGCTGTAGCCTTTAAGCCTTCAGAACCCCTGTGCAATACGGAGGTGCTATTACTCCCACTTTACAGATGGGGAATTGAGGCACAGGGCTATAGACATATATTTTTGCCTATGGTCACATTTGTCTGTGGGAGAGCCATGATTTGAAGTCAGGACTTCTGACCCCGTTTCATGCTTTAGCCATTGGACCACAGTTTCATTGTCTCTATTCTGTCACTTCCCAAAGAGGTGGCTCTGCAGCCAGCTCCTGCCTTGACCTGGAGAACCATTGGAGGAGTTCTGGATTTTTACATCTTCTTGGGTCCAGATCCCAACATGGTCATCCAACAGTACCAGCAGGTGATAGGTAAATATCAGTACCCCAGCCATTCTCTGTGCATCTCACCCCTAAGACAGCCCGTTGAATAACCGTTCCTTTGTATGCTTAAACATGCCCAGCATCTCCATCCACTGCCATCACCCTCACATTTATACATTAGCACCTGTCTCACCAGATTCATTGTGATGTCCTCCGCCACCAGGGGTGTTGCCTCTTCTTCATCTCCACCAGATCCTCCCTCTCATTCAGAATTGCCCTAGTCATTACCGCCTCCATCAGGGTTGCCAAGTTCGTCATTGTCTCCATTCCAATTGTGTTGTTCCAGGTTTCCCTGCCATGCCACCTTTCTGGGGGCTGGGGTTCCATCTGTGCCGCTGGGGCTATGGGACAAGCAATGCAACCTGGCAGATTGTGAAAGCCATGAGGAATTATCAGATACCACAGGTAAAATAAATACCTGCTGTCCAGAGGAGGCTAGGCGGCTCCGCAGAAGCATTTCCACACCATGCAATTCTGCATCTCTTCTTTGCAGGATGCTCAGTGGAATGATATTGATTACATGGAAGGGTACCGGGACTTCACCTTTGATCCCGAGAAGTTTGACACCCTCCCGCAGTTGGTTGAAGACCTTCACAAGCATGGCCAGTACTACGTCATGATCCTGGTATACTGACTTCTCTGACCTTCTTCTTGAATTATATGCTAGGGCTGTTTTCGTTTCTAAAACTTCAGGCAGATGCATCCAGTCAGTATGTGAGACGTGTTCACTGTGCAAATACAAACAAGAGCAGGAGCTACTCGCTGCTCCATGAGGTGTCAGGCTCCCCACCATACGAGTTGCTTCTGTCTATTTCAGTGAGAAACATTTTGGCACAGAGCCTCAGCTGGTGCGGATGCCAACAGAGCTATGCTGATTTACACCCGCTGAGGATATAGCCCTTTGGTTTTTAGCATATGCCTTACCCTCCGAACAACTATGATGCTTGGCTTTGAGCAATAGCCTGAAAGAGCATCAGGTACTTTTGTGACCTTCTCTTTATCCCCTCCCCCACCCCCTTATCCCTCTCTGCTTTGGCCTCACAGGCCTCTGCTTGGGAGGAGTGGCTAGGACCCCTGCTGGAATCCATGAGCACGGCCTTTGGAATTTCCCCCTTTTCTGCAGGGGAGCTCTAGCGACAGGTCCAGCGTTATCCCGCTGCCTTGCTGTCTGCTCTGCGTGTAAACCTCCCCATGTCTCAATCACACAAGGAGAAACCGATGCAGTTATCTGTCAATCAGTCTGATTCATGGGTTCTCAACCTTGGGTTTGTGACCAGGTCATCGCCTCCCTGCCCCTCCTATACTGGTAAAGGGGAGGCAGGTTCCATCTAGACCCCAGCTTGATGGAAGAGGAGGTCCTGGAATGGAAAAGGTTGAGAACCCCTGGTCTAATGGAGTGATTCCACTCATTGCTGTTCCATTGGCCATATACTCAGCATTGCTGTGAGATGATGCTTCCTGTCCTTGGACTTCTGGGGCCTTCCCCCTCTTTTCCTCCCTTCCCCCCTCCCCCCACAAAAAAAATCTATCTCTAACCCAACCCTTGATCCTTGGAGAAGTGACACTTTATACAACATTCTTTCTCACAAGTGGAAATGCTGCAGCAAGTTTCTGTTCCTCTTGGTCAATTTGACAGTAACATGTGAGCTTTAGTCAACCCTAGTTTGGTGGGCCAGGGGTCCCAGGGCCAGTAAGCTGTTCTCTGAGTTACTCTGGGGTATATTGGTGAGGCTTCATGGACATGGAGGGGAGAATGTAACCTGTCCCATATGTTTCCAGGATCCTGGGATCAGCAGCACTAATCCTCCTGGTTCTTATTGGCCTTACGATGAAGGCTTGAGACGTGGCATATTCATAAATACCACTCAGGGGCAAACGCTGATTGGACAGGTAAGAGGGGGAGCAACTCGGGTGAAATCCTGACCCCACAGAAATCTGTGGGAGTTTTGCCATTGGCTTCGGTGAGACCAAGATTTCACCCCTAGAGTTGTTAAGGGGAAAATAATAAAAATAATGGTCAAGTGACCTTTCTGTCCTGTGTGCTCTGGGCCTGAGTCTCTCCTTAAGTGCACTGGGAATTTCATTTCTGAAAAGAGGGCTGAATAGGCTGTGTGGGGAAAATACTGAGCCGGATTCTGATCTCACCCCTGTGTGACTCCAGAGTGACCTCTTGGGATCAGTGGAGTCACGTGAACACAAGTGAAGTCAGAATCTGTCAGTCTGATTCTCTGAATTTCTCCCTATTTCCGGAATGATGAAAAATAGCCCCCAGTGAGCAAATCTGTGGAGTTGCTCCATTTATTACCCACAATCCACTGTGATTTCTGATCCAACTCACCCTAGGCTTCTAAATTATGGGCTCCTACGGCACACCTCTCAGTCTCTCTTCAATACTTCAAGAAAGTTTGAAAAGCACTGGGAAAAACAGATGATCGTTATGCTAAAAATTATGGGCCTGATTCCCCATGGGTGTAAAGTGCTGTGAAATCCAGACCCTTCCCTCCCTCTGAGCAGGGTGGTACTTTACACCTGGTTTGTGCTTGCTCTGCACATGTGTAAAGAATTACCCAGGGTGCAAGGCAGGGAAGAATCGGGCCCCATATTTAAAGAACCATCGGTCCCATTGTTACTACTGGCACCTTAGAATATTCAAGCTGAACTGGAAAAATCAAATGGGCTTTTCAGCAGCAGTGCTGCCCGTTCACCATCTGCATTTTAAATTCCACCTTCTGTACAGGAGAGAAGGTGGAATTTCAAAAGTGGACCAGGCTAAGTCTCCAGCTCCAGCCACCAGTGACAGATAGGAAGGTCAGTGGTGCGTTAACAGGTGGAGGGCGGCTGGACTGCCAGCTTTGCAGGTGTCCAATAGGCTGTGATTCCCTGAACGCGCTCTGTTCCTTGGTGCAGTAGGCCAATGAGAGGTTCACAGAATGTGTTATTTTCTGGCCTTTCCATAGGTGTGGCCTGGCCTCACTGCTTTCCCTGACTTCTCCAACCCAGACACTTACCAGTGGTGGCTGGAGAATCTGAACTGGTTCCATGCTCGCGTCCCCTTTGATGGGCTTTGGATCGTAAGTTCCGCCTTACCTCTGCTGGGTCTGAGCTACAAAGGCAGGGGCTCTCCAAGCTACTCCCTCATGTTCCCCCCAGCATAGTGTATATCTCACTTATCCCTGAAGCTTTTGTACCTCTCTGAGCTCCTGTTTTTCCAGTTTCCTCGTCCTTGACAAGCTCTGTGTCCCTGAAGGCACGTATACACTGGGAGACACGTGTCATGTGCGTCCAGTGTAAGCTTTCACTACGCGGGATAAAAGGGCGCTAGGCTGCACGTTGTTCCAGGTACTGAACATGCTGGAGTTTAACAGGTCAGGACCAACGATGCAGTTAGCTTCCCAAGTCCAGGGGTGGATTAGGACTCCAGCTCTGAATGGCTCAAGAAGCAAAGACAACCATGGAGCGGTCCCACTGGGTCCTTGTGGCTTTGGCCACATGGTTGGTCCCATGGGGGTGTAGGTGAGCAGCGTCTGGTCTCTGAGAAGAGATCAGCTCCCAGCTTGATAATCACCAAAACCCTATGAATGAAATTTCAACTTGACTTTCTCTGTCTAGGACATGAATGAACCATCCGACTTCAAGGACGGGTCAGTGGATGGCTGTTCCCCAGGGGAACTTGATAACCCTCCCTACGTGCCTGGTAAGAAGGGAAATAAAATATAGGCTGTGCTGGTGTAAGCAGGTGTAATTTCCTTTGGTGCCACTGGGAGCTGGGCCTACCTACACCATGGCTTCATCTGACCCATAGGTTTTAGCCTCTGTATATGTGTACAGGTGTGTAAGTGTACGTATGCGTGTGTGCTGTCTGTTCTCTGACATGCCTTTAGCACGGCATTCCCAGCACTCGGGGTTGTGCACATGGGCTCAGGTTTCAATCACAGGAACCTAACTGTGTATTCAGACACCTGCATGACCAGTTTTAGCCCTTAAGTGTTGACTAAGGAACCTAACCATTGATATACCCGCCCAGGGGGACAGCTGGCACAGGAACCATTACTAGCTCTGTCGGCTTTGTGCTAGTGCGCGGCTCCTCACTGGCTGCTGATGGCCAGAATCTAGCCCCTTTGTACCGTATGAGCAGCCTGGAGATCTGGCCCCGAGGCTACTGAATAGTGTGTGAGGCGCAGGTAACTGTGTCTGGGTGCAGGTGTTCGCTGGCTTCCGTGCTGCACAACACTTCTTCTCACAGCCTCTCTCCCTCCCCATCAGCCGTGCTGGGCGGGTCCCTCTCTGCAAAGACCGTGTGTGCCTCGGCGAAGCAGAGCGCCTCCATGCACTACAACCTCCACAACCTCTACGGGCTGATGGAAGCCAAAGCCACAGCTAGGTAATGGCCAGCGCTTGCTGGGCGCGCGTCGGCCCATCGCCTCCAGTGAGCAGGTTCAAGCCCCGCGTCAATGAACGGCTCCACAGAACTGTGTCCGAGACACCAGCGTGAGGCATCCCGCCCGCAAGGGGCTGGTCTGTCCCCAACGCAATGGCTCCAAGCTGGGGTTTGAACCCCTGATCCGGGTTCCCTCGCCTTGCCAAGCTGTGGCTGGGTCTCAGAGCTGCACTGGGTGTGGAGCAGGGGCTGGCTGCTGCCCTGAGTCACTGCACTGGCTATGCCCTTGGTTTTGAGTCTCACAGCTGCCCCCGCCTGGTCCCGGTGCCCAAGTCTCCTCCTTGTCTTCCAGCGCCTTGATCCAGATCCGAGGGAAACGCCCGCTTGTGATTTCTCGCTCCACCTTCCCCAGCCAGGGCAGGTACTCGGGACACTGGCTTGGTGACAACAGGAGCAAGTGGAAGGACATGTACTGGTCAGTCCCAGGTGAGTGGCTCTCCCAGCAACAGGCAGGCCTCTCACAGATACTAACCTTCACCCGCTGGGGACAGGATCACCCTCAGAGACTGGCCTGCGTCTTCCCTGGTCATGATGGCTCCTCCCTTCCCACGTGCTGGGCAGCGGCTCCTCCATTAAAGAGCCACGGGAAATTGCACCTTATTGCTGGCCTGTAATTGAGATGGGGCCTTTCCCTGTTACTGTCTGGGAGGGCAGCCGAGGGTCTGGAGCCTGCTCCCAGCTCCAGGACTGGCTGTGATGGGAGCCGGCTGCCAGCTCGCAGGCATCGTGGCAGCTGTTTGGTCCTGTGGTGGGTGAGATGTAGCCCCCCCCCCCTCCCAGGCATGTCCCCAGGCGTGTACGTGTCACAGTCTGTACAAGGGAACAGCACGGGGCATTGGTCTGAGTGTTGTCCCGAGGAGAATCAGGGGAGATCCTTTCCAGGTGTCCCTGGCTGCTTCTGGACTCCATGCCTCTGTGTTTGCAGGGGTGCTGAGCTTCAATCTCTTTGGGATCCCGCTGGTTGGGGCGGACATCTGTGGGTTCTCAGGCACCACCTCGGAGGAGCTATGCACCCGCTGGATGCAGCTTGGAGCCTTCTACCCCTTCTCCCGAAACCACAACACCCAGAATGAAAAGGTAACAGGGAGGCCCCTCCCAAGGGACGGCAGCACACGTGGGGGCTCCAGGGCTGATGCTGTCCCCAGAGGGCTGCATTCAAATGGGGGAAGGGCCCAGAGCAGTACGGAGAGGTCACTGCTAGGTGGAGACAGGGGGATGGTTGCCGCTGGGAGCGGGCAAGGGTTGTTCTCCGCAGCTCCCTGGGACAGACTCTTGGTAGAGCCCGTTTGTGCATCTGTCCTGCCTGTTTACACTCTGGTTGTCTGGCCTGCCCAGGCCCAGGATCCGGTGGCGTTCGGCTCGGTGGCGCGGACGGCCATGAAGGAGGTGCTGCTGACGCGCTACGCCCTGCTGCCCTTCCTCTACACGCTCTTCCACCGGGCACACCTGCAGGGCCACACCGTCGCTCGAGCCTTGTTCTTTGAGTAAGAAACTCCTCTTACAGCTATGGATAGTTTCCTGCCCCACGGGCGATCCACGGGGGGGCATGGCCCCCAGACCCCTGGTGGGCATGCCTGGCTCCCTCCCCTCCCCCAGGGGAGCACAGCCCGCCTCCCTTCCCCTGGCGGGCACCCTCTGACCCATGGGCCCCTCCACTCCTTTCTGTGCGTGGGCCTGGCCCCTGCCCTTCTGACCCACAGGCAGGATCCATGAGAGCTGATGCCATGGATCTACAAGCAGGCATGAAGTCACAGACCATGGTGCCACTAATCTACAGGCAGGTGCCACCCTGTTGGTGCTGAGGTGCAGGCAGCGAGTGGAAAGTGACTGGGCTGTGGCTTGAATGCCAGTTTGGGGGCATTGGCCCAGTTCAGACTGCAGGGCCCAGAGGTCAGTGGCATCAGCAGCTCAGCTCCGAGGTGCCCTCTTCCCATTGTAGGTTTCCACAGGACGTGATCACGTACTCGATTGACAAGCAGTTTCTGTGGGGGCAGAGCCTGTTGGTGACGCCCGTGCTGGAGCCCGGAGTGGACTCTGTGATTGGCTACTTCCCCAGAGGGGTTTGGTACGATTACTACACGGTAAGGAGCAGTGCATGCTGGGAGGCGGGACAAGGTGGATTTGTGCATTCCCCTACCCAAGGGGTATGGAGACCCCGGCTGCAAAGGGCCCCTCACCTAACAGAGCCCTGCAGCCTGTGAAAGCAACCGGGGTGCCGTCTGCGTCAGAAATCAGAGCAGGCATGGGTCCCTGTGCCAGAGGGGATGGGGTGGGCTGTGGGGAGGGAGCGGGGCAGGAGTGGCCAGTGCACCTCCGACCTGCCCTGCCTGTCGATCTGCTCTTCCCTGGGATGGGAGCTCACAATAGCCTCCTGTCCTGTCCTCTGGGCTTGGCCATTGAGGAGAGCAGGAATCAGAGGGTCAGAAAAGGTTCTTCCCAGACAGTCACCCGCAGACGAGCAGGTGGGCACCATTGCCACCATCAGAGACTGCAGGAAACGGTTATGGCCACAGCCTTGTTTCTGAGCATGCCCTCCTGCCCTGTGTGTGTCTGTGCTCCCGCCTCTGCGCTGCCTCTGCCCCGTGCGCCTCTGTGCTTCTGCCTCCACGCTTCCGCCTCTGCATTCCGGCCTCTGCGCTCTCCCAGCCCTGTGTGTGTCTGAGCCCCGGGCTGGTGCCCATGGTCTGCGCTCCCCCTGCTCTGCATGCCCGTGTCTGTGCTCCCCTGGATTGGTGCCCATGCCCTGTGCTGTCCATGCCCTGTGTGTGGTGGGTGTGGGATGCGCCAGTGCCCATGGCCTGTGCTGTGTATGAGTCCCAGGGCCTGTGGCCTGCTCTCCCCCTGCCACCTGTGTGTGGTGGATATGGACCTGGCTGGTGCCCGTGGCCTCGGGGGGAGGGGGGTGGTTCTCCAGACCCGTGGGCAGACGGCCTCTCCCTCTTGCCCACCCTGCTGCCCACACACACCCCGTGTGTCTGTCGCTGCCTCCGCAGGGCTCCTCTGTGAACAGCAGTGGGGAGAGCCTGAAGATGGCTGCTCCGCTGGACCACATCAACCTGCACGTCCGGGAGGGCGCCATTCTCCCCACCCAGGTGAGGCTGCTCTCCCTGCTGCATCTGGAGCACAGGAATAACCCTTGTCCCACACTCCAGATCCCTGCATCTGGCTGCCTGCTGCCCAGCTCTGGGGCACGTCAGGAGAGTGGCTCGACGTGCCTCCTGGGCGGGTCGAGCGGGACCGTCTGCAGCACCGGAAGGCTGCCCTGACAGGGCTGGTCTCCGTGCTGCAGCCGAGGAGGTGACGCTCCTCAGGGGTCCGGGTCAGGAGCTTTCCTGAGGCGCCTGCCTTGGCACAAACTGGTGGGAGGGCAGGGGCAGGATCTGTGCTGTCTGGGCCATTGTCTCCACTCCATGGTGTATTCACTGCCATGGCCTGCCCCATGCCCGGTCCTCTACACCTGGAGCCCTCAGCGGAGTGCCTGGTCTCAGCAGTTGCTCTCTTGAACCCCAGAAACCCGGGAGCACCAGCTGGGTGAGCAGCGGGAACCCCCTGCGCCTGATCGCGGCCCTGTCCCAGAATGCCAGCGCCTGGGGGGACCTCTTCTGGGATGACGGCGAGAGCCTGGACACCTTCGAGAAGGGTGACTACTCCTATCTGGTGTTCAACGTCACGCAGGTAGGGGGCCCCCGCCTCGGGGGTGGAATGCGCTGCCCCCTCCTCCCCCCCGAGCCACAGGCCTGCTCTGGCCCCAGACAGCTGGAGCTGCCTGGCCCATTGTGGGGGTGCAGATGGTACAGCATCCTCCTGCCTGAATGGGGCTATGGTGTGGACTCGGGTCTCTGGACCTGGCCAGCCGGGGGAGCTGGGATCGGGGCCTGTGGCCGGTGCCCTCTGCTGGAGAGTGCTGGGCTCAGTGCCCGAGGGGCTGGGGGCCAGAGCAGCCGGAATTGCACACGTGGGGGTGGGGACTATGTGATAGCCAGGCCGTGGCCAACAGGAGCAGTGGAGGGCTGGGGCTGCCCTTGGGCGTGGGGGCGGGTGCTGTAGCCGTGGCTACCGGTGCCCACGTAGTCTGGGCGACAGCAGGCCCCACCTTTCGGCATCTCGCCTAGAACGTCTTCACCTCCACTGTCCTTCACGCCAACGTGGAAGCCACCTACATCACTGTGGACGTGCTGAGTGTCTATGGGGTCCGGGAGAAGCCCAGCAGGGTCACTGTCAACGGCGAAGAGAATCCCTTCTCCTACCTGGACAACCAGGTAACCCAGCCCCCGCCAGCGCCTGGTATGCCCCTCCCCCGCCCAGCGATGACCGGCTCCTTCCCCAAGCCACACGCTCGGCTCTGGCAGGGTCACGGCTCTGTCCTGCGGTCGTGAGTTTGTTGCTCTCAGGCTCTCTGGCTGGGCCGTGCAGAAGGGCAGGCACTCCAGCCTCCTCCTCTGCCGCCCATTGGCAGCTGGCTTCGCCCCGCCCTCCGAGCCCCCAGTCTGGGAGTTACCCAGAGAGCGCCTCGTGCTGCTCCCTGCTCTGCACTGGGCCTGTGCGCCGAGCGGAGGGACCTGGGAGAGGGGAAGGGCTGTTAGTGGTTAGAGCAGGGCCGTGGGAGTCAGGACGCCTGGGTTCCATTCCCGTGCCCCAGGGGGCTAGTTGCATGGGCCCCTCTCCAGCAGAGCTGTGAGCTCAGCTCGTTGTTTGCACCGCACTTGGAGGTGCTCACTGAGTGGGCAGGTGCAGATGCTGAAGGTTGTTCTAGCCCATTGCCCTGCCCTGCCCTGCCCCTTAGCTCGGGGCTCCCCTTAGCGCCAGTCTGCTCTGCCCCCCTCCCCAGACCATCGGCTGTCACGTCATGGGGCAGCACGGAGCGTGCTCCAGCTGTGATGGGGGTGTGCGCCCAGCCCAGCCCGGCGCTGTGTGCTGCATGGGGCCCCCGCGTCCCACTTTGAGCTTGAGTTTCTCCCTCTACTGCAGGTTCTCACGGTGAGCGACCTCAACCTCAACCTCAGCCAGGGATTTTCCATCCGCTGGCTGTGACCGCCGCACGCGCCTGGGATGGCTGAGCTGGGGCTGGGCTCTGGAGGCTTCTCCATCCGTCCACGTGTGTCTGTGTGGGGCGTGGGGATAGAGGTGTGCTTCTGTGCATCTGTGTGCGTGCGCACACACATACACCAAGGCCCCGGCTGCGGGGTGCCGCTCTGGGCCACTGCTGGCTGGCTCTGTGTCCCAGCTCAGGGCTGCCTGATCGGTTTGGACATAGACTCTGGATTCCACAGCTGCTTCGTGCCCGAGCTCAGCCGGGCTGCACAGCCTGCCTTTCCTGGCTCTCCCTGTCCTGCCTTCGCCTTTCCCCACGGGACTACACCTGCAGGGCAGCGAGAGCCAAAAACTCTGCCCTGCTAATGCCCCCGAGCTCCGCTGAAGATGCTCTCTGCCTTGGCCCTTGACACAGGATTTATGTTTAAAGACTCGGCTGTCCCATGCCCAGGACTGTGGCTCTGGGGGGCTGGTGAGAGGCTCTGGTCAGCGAGTCTGTTCGCCTGTCTCCCGACCCCAGCACACCAATGTCTCCCGTGACCCGGCTTTCACAACCTGCTGGCATGGTGCATCCCAGAGGGCGTCAGCATGCTGGGGGGTGGGGGTGGTGCTGTGCTACACAACCATCAGGCTGTGTCAGCGCTGACCTTTCCCGAGCCACATGTCCCTGCATCACAGACAGTACTGCAGCACATGGGGGGTGGGGAAGGAAGCACTGCTGGCAGTGCCAGCGTACACAGTTCTCCATGGGGGTCCTGGGTCTCCACCCCTCGGCCCACCAGACCCACATGACACCATGGGAGCAGCCTCAGCGCTAGCGACAGTAGTGGGATTTTCAGAAGGAAGCTGAGAGCCACCCAGAGCCGTGGTGGTGGTGGGAGAGGTTAGGGAAAGGCCCCTGACCGCTCCTCTTGGTGCTGCTCTGTCTGAGATGAATAAAGGCAAGTGAGGTGGCTGCTGTCTGGCTGTTGTTTCTGGGGCAGGGTGAGTCTGTCCTGGCATTCACTGCGCACACTACCTGCCTGCAGTGTCCATCCCATGATGGAGACCTATTCACTTCCCTGTTCCCGTGGCCTCCCCTCCTGCCCCCTTTGGTGTGTCCCCTCTGCCTGTTGTGTGTTGTCATCATGCAGACGGTGCATTCCCTGGGGCAGGGCTGTCTCCAGTGCAGGTCCGGCTGGTGCCAGCACAATGGGGCCTGATCCTCGACGGGGGTCTTGGTAGGACCTTGATACCAATAATAATGAAACCTCCCTGAGCCAGTGGGGCTGCCCTGGCCTGAGGCTGCATGTCACAGACTCTGCCGTGTGCAACATGTGCCAGAATCAGAGCAGGGGAAATGACGGGAGAAGCAGATTCATTCAGCAGTACTGTGCAATGCACCCTAGCAAGCTCCCCTGCCAGCCCCACTGCTGCAGGGAAAGGCTGGTCCTAGGCCAGACTGCTCTCACACAATCCCTGAGTGATCCTGGGTAAGTCATTTAGGGTATGGCCGCTCTGCAGCGGAGAGGCGCAATTCCTCGTGGGAGCAGGTGTACACATGAGAGCACTGCTCCTGCTCGCCCACTAAAAGCAGCAGCAGGGCCAGGGCAGCCTGGTTAGCCACAGGAGTACGTCCCGACCGGGGATGGGATTGTAGTCGGGGAGAGCCCAAGCCCCCTCCCCTGTCACACTGCTATTTTTAGCCCGCTCCCTGGAGCAGAGCTAGCACCTGTAGGTCTACCAGAGCTGGGAATGACACCCCGGCCCACCCCATCGCTGAGCCCCTCTGTAAACTGGGGACAACAGCGCTGTCCTGCCTCCCGGTGGGGAGGGGGACTGAGGATTGAGCATCTCACAGTGGCTAATGCGTCTACTATTTCAGGGGCGGGCTCTGGCCACGGTGCCGCTGGTGCTGGGCCATGCATGGGCTCCCTGGCCCCGGCTGCTGTCCTGTCCAGGTCCTGTGGGTTGGAGCTGCCCAGCAGCAGGGGGCGGTTCCTCCTGTTGCCCACCAGGTGGCGCTGCAGAGCTGGCGGGTGGGCGCTGTCCTGGGCTCGCGGCCCGGCGAGGTGTAGGTCAGGTGGCCTCACCTACGGGCAGCCCTTGTGACGGGTGGGGGACGGTTAGTGGCTGCGGATGCAGTTCCCGCTGCTGGACGCTGGATGGCGACGCGCGGGTACCGTTCCCCCGTCACGCCACCAGGCGGCGCCCAGCCCTCCCCGGAGCCTTTGAGTCGTCGGACAGGGGCAGGCTCCGTTTTGGTTCCGGGTCAATCACAGGGCGACAGTAGCAGTTTCTGGTTCCGGTGTAAGCGGGCCCGGCTTTGAGTGGTAGGTGGGTGCGACCCGGGTCCCCCTCTCCCCCTACGGGGAGCAGCGTGGGGCTGGGGGGGCGATGAATGCCGGGGTTACCGGGGGGTTGGATGAATGGCGGGGGGAGGGGTCGGGTTACCGGGGGGGCGATGAATGCCGGGGTTACCGGGGGGCTGGGTGAGTAGCGGGGGGAGGGGCGGTGAATGCCGGGGTTACCGGGGGGTTGGATGAATGGCGGGGGGAGGGGTCGGGTTACCGGGGAGGTGGGGCGGGGGGGGGCTGGGTGAGTAGCGGGGGGAGGGGTCGGGTTACCGGGGGGGCGGTGAATGCCGGGGTTACCGGGGGGCTGGATGAGTGGCGTGGGGGTGGCGAATGGCGGGGGGGTGTGGTGGGTTAGCTGGGGGTGATTGGGTGAGTGACGAGGGGCCAGGGTTTGCGGAGGGGCGCGGGGGGGGGGGGACAGGTTAGCTGGGGGGGTGGTGAGGCTGTATCAGGCACGGCCTCGCTCCCTGCCCATCCCATGTCTCCTCTCCCGGACCCTGCAGGTGACGCTGCGGCGCGGAGACCCCGGCGGCATGAATCGCCCGAAGCCGGCCACGGTTCGCCGCCCCAGCGCGGTGGCGAAGCCCTCGGGTGAGTCCCAGCCCCTGGCAGTGGAGGGCTGCGAGAGGGGTCAGGCAGACCTTGCTCCCCCCGGGGCAGCCTGGGAAGAGCCTCGGGGTCCCAGTATAGTGGGTCCCATCAGGGCAGCCTGGGTTGAGCGGAACCACTGGCCACTAGCTTGAGAGGGAGAAGGGGAGGGTCTTATAGTGCCCTGAGCCTGGCCAGTTGGCTGGTGCTCAGTGGGGCTGTTGGTGCCCATCCCCCAGGCCACCCAGTAGGGCTGGCAGCTGCTTGTGAGCCCTGCCCCCTGGTGCCAGCCTCCAAGTGAAATCTGCCTTGGCTTTGTCTCTGCATTGTTTTGTCCTAAGGCCTGGGGTGCCCAGGGCACTGGGTGGGTTTGTGGCTCAAGGGAGGGGATGGAGACTTCTGACTTTGTGGTCTTATCTCTGTTTTCTTTTCGTAGCTCATCCTCCGCCGGGAGATTTTATTGCCTTGGGGTCGAAAGGCCAGACCAATGATTCTAAAGCTGCCGTCACACTGCTCAAGCCAGCGCCAGCTGGATTGCCCTCTGAGCGTAAACGGGAGGGGTCCGCTGCTTTATCTAGTGCATCCAGCCTGACGGGATTGACCAAACGCCCCAAACTCTGCTCCACGCCTCCCCTGAGTGCCCTGGGACGTCTGGCAGAGGCCGCAGTGGCTGAGAAACGGGCCATTTCACCCTCCATAAAGGAACCGTCTGTGATTCCAATTGAAGGTAAAGCAACATTCTGGTTTCTGCTCTGAGTTGTGTGATTGTGTGAGAGGGGGTATAGTAGCATCCAGCTCTTCTACGCAGCATTTGAGCTGAGGAGCCTTTTCTCTGGGGTCTGTATGCTGGTGCTTGGGGAATTCCGTGTGCTTCCCCAGTAATTCCACTGTTGGCATAAGGCTCATGGGGAGTGTAACACTAGCATCCTCCTGTGTTCAGTGCAAAGCAGGCACACTTTCTCCGCAGGCTTCCCACCTTGACATTGTAGTGCCAGGCGGGATTCCCTCTCCTGAACACTCTCTCATCCTTCCCCTCTCGTCCGGGCATAGTGTTTTGCTTTTGGCCCTCCTCCTTTTCCCTCTCTCTACTGCTCCATCTAGTTTTTCCCTTCAGGTGGATGTCCAATACCAGCACTTGAAAGGTCTCTTCCTTGGGAAGTCATTGTCCCCATGTTAAAGCTCTTTACCTCTTTGTTGTGTAAGTAATGTGTGGGGGTGGGGGCAACTGTGCATTTTAATGAAAGCTCTGGGGGCCTGCATGTTGCATGCCGTTTTGTAGAATGTCTTTCCGCTCCTTGGTGTTCGATATAATAATGGGATTAAATTCTAGCAGAAAGAAAGAGAGACAAAGGGTATATCTACACTACCTCCCGAATCGGCGGGCAGCGATCAATCCAGCGGGGATCAATTTATCGCGTCTAGTCTAGACGCGATAAATCGACCCCCGAGTGCTCTCCCGTCGACTCCTGTACTCCACTGCTGCCAGAGGCACTGGCAGAGTCGATGGGGGAGCGGCAGCCGTCGACTCACCGCGGTGAAGACACCACGATAACGAGATTTAAGTACGTCGACGCTGAAGTTGCGTAACTTAGATCGATCCACAGTGAGAGAGATCAAGGAATACAAGCAAAAGGGGACAGGAGTCTTCAGCAGAGCTTTCATGGGTGGGGAAAAGCAACCAGGGTGCCGTTCCACTCTGTTCAAGTCTCCCAGGGCACGTCTTTGCTGCATGGGGATCAGTATTGACAGCTGTTTGTCTGTGATTGCAGTTGTCCCCACTGTGCTGGTGGATGAGATTGAAGCAGCTGAGGCAGAGGGGAATGACGACCGCATTGAGGGGGTACTGTGTGGAGCTGCGAAGCAGCTGAAAATGAACAGAGCCAAGCCTGACCCCACGTTGTACTTGAGTCTGATGTATCTGGCAAAAATCAAGCCCAATATATTTGCCACCGAGGGGGTTATTGAGGTGAGACTGTGTTTGTTTTGATTAACAAGTGTGATGAGATGTCACCTCACTGTGCTGTCAACTTCTGAGCACCATGGGCTCCCGACACTGACATACTAGTGCTGGGATTGGCTCTGCGAGCCTCTGAGCACAGTGGCATTTGCCCTGGTGCCAGGAATTGGGCTGAATTAATACAGCTGTAACTGTGACCTTTATGGTGGGTTCCTCTGTGCCTTCCTTCTCTCAACTCTTTACTGTGACTGGGTTCTGGGGGGATGCCACCTGGAACTGAGGTACAGCTGAGCCCTCTGTCTCACCAATCTAGGTTCCCTCTTGCACTGTGACGTTGTAACAAACTGCAAAGCCCTCCAAGCGTGCACTCATACCAACCTCCACAGGCAGGGACCACACCCAGCTGTGTTCATGAATGCTCTGGCCAGCCACTCATGAACCCACAATAGAGAGGCTACAGCCAAAATACTCCCAGCTCCCCAGCCTAAGACCCCAGAGCTCTACCATCCTGCCCTGGTCAAAACCCAGCCAGTATGAATTTATAACTCAGTCTGCCACTTCTGCAAAGGAAAGTGGATGTGCACCAACTCTTGTTCCTGAGCTGAGATTTATCCTCTCTGCACTTCAAGCACCACACAGTGTTTTGGGTAAAATATATAATAGATTTAGTAACTAGAGAAGGATAGCTTTTCAGTGATTATAAATTATAAATGATAGCAAACAGATCAAAGTAGATTACCAGAAGAAATAACACAAAACGCAAACTAAGTCTGCAGTATTAGATAGGGTCTGAATCAGTAATCTCTCATCCTGACTGATGATACAAGCCATCCACCAAGTTTCTATACACAGGCTAGAAATCCCTTTAGCCTGGGACTAGCACTTCCCCCTGCAGTTCAGTCCTTTTTCCTCCGGTACTTTCAGGTGTGTTGTTGTAGGGAGAGTGAAGTGCAGTCATGAGATCATTTCCCTCTTTAATATCTTCTTCCAATTTGGTGGAAAGCTCTTTTGCTGTGACCTGGGTCAAACAGTTCCCGTTGTGTAGTGTGCTGTCTCTGAGAGGTTTCTGTGGTACACAGTTCCTGGGGTAATCCTTGTGCTTGTGTGTATTTCCTCAATAAGCCATTAACGTTGTTTGGACTTTCTGTTGTTCTACCTGAAAGGCTACTTGTGGGTGTTCTCTACCTCACAACATGTTTCAGTAGCACATACAGAGCCAAACCTCATAACTTCACATACAGTGATAGCACGTACAATCCAACGAGACATTGTCTAGTAGATCAAGACTTTTAGACTGATACCTAACAAGGCATACTTTGTACTAAACATAGCCTAGTTGTAGGACAGTGGTGAATAAGGGGGTGCCAGGGTGTTGCACCTCCCCCCTTAGTTTACTGCAGGAGTGTTAGTCACTGACTAATACAGAGGCAGTGGCCTAAGGTTCTCTTTAGGTTTTGACTATACAACTCCCAAGTGTTACCGAACATTGTAGTGTCACCCACAGGTGTTCCCTTGTCTTCATCTTTTGAGGGATTGATTCTTGTCTGACATCTTCCAGGCACTGTGCAGCCTCCTCCGGAGAGATGCCTCCATCAACTTCAAAGCCAAAGGGAACAGCCTGGTGTCCGTCTTGGCCTGTAACCTTCTTATGGCGGCTTACGAGGAGGATGAGAACTGGCCGGAGATCTTTGTCAAGGTACATGGTAGCTATGGGGAGAGCGCTCCCACTGGGTGATGCCATGGTGGGCGGGGCAAGAGGAGCTGGCCAACGTCATCGTGCTTGTCACCATGTAGGGGAGGGCAAGGTGACGTTGGAGAGGAGCAGAGGCCTTGTTGCTGCTACCCTGTGATGCTGTAGAGGGGAGAGTGGGTCATTGCTGTGGGGAGATTTGGAAAAAAGGAGGTCGCTGTCTGAGGTGGGGGCAGATATGCAACAGGACCAGTGGCTGTGTTGGAAGATTGTGGGAGATGAAGTCGCTGTTTCTCAAACGAAGGTCTGCAGCTTGGTTTTCATTCAACACTGAGATGCTGCTGCCTCCTGTGCCTCTCTCTAGCCTTCCTATTCTTCCTTCTGAGATGCGCAATCAGGAGGCAGCGTATCCTTGTGCAGTGGTGTTCCTGGATGGTTCATCTGTGGGGCTTGATCTCTGGGTCTAAAAGCATGAGATTCTGCTGCTAGAGCTACAGAGCCAGGTTTGTTAGTTCAGCAGCAGTAGCTGACTTAAATATTTTTAAGTGATCTAGCTATGAAAGGGGGGAGACCCACAGTTTTGGGGAAGAAGGATTTCCCAGTGGTTAGGATACTAGCCTGGGGTTCGGGATACCTGGATTCAGTTCCCTGCCCCCTCAGAAGTTCCCTGTGTGACCTTGAGCGAGTCTCTCTGGGCCTCAGTTCCCCATCATGCAACAGGGATAATAGCCCTGCCCTACTTTACAGGGCTGTGGGGAGGATAAATACGTGAAAGATTGTGATGTGCGCAAGTGTCTCAGTGACTGGGCCACGTAAGTACCGAAGATGGATAGATGTCAGCATTGCTCCCATTTATACTCTGCTTGTTGCCCTCCGGCAGGTTTACATTGAGGACTCGCTTGGAGAGCGCATCTGGGTGGACAGCCCTCACTGCAAGACGTTTGTGGATAACATCCAGACAGCCTTCAGTACAAAGATGCCCCCGAAGAGCATGCTGTTACATGGGGAAGTTGGCCGCAGTGGAGGTGATCTTAGTGCAGGTAAGGAGGTGCCTGGGCAATGGAGCCAAGGTGGTTGAGAAGAGGATCGGAGCCTAGAGATATTTTTAGCCTGATAGTCTAGTAACAGCTCATCAGAGGGGATCCCAGTTAGGGCTTATACGGTTTGGGAAGCACGCTCCTGTTTGGTGAGATGGGGCACCTCTCATTGCTCTCTAGTGCCCACTCCTCCCCTTGAGAGATGCAAGGACCACCGGGGAAGAAGGTCACTTTTCGGGAGGAATGGATGGGATTTGAGTGCTCCTCTAAGTACTGCAACGCCCTGAAAGGTCCACCTAGAAGATTGTGGGGGAAGCAGTGACAAGGTGTGGCTGAACACCAGTGCAGGGGCGCTGGAAAGAGGACTTCTGGGGAGGAGGCTGTTGCAGGGAGCTATGTGAAGCAGAATCCCTCGGTGCTAGTGAAGGGTCTCTTGGAAGGCGTGTTGCTGAGGAGTTGTTACATCCATTCATGATTGTGTGTTGGTCTATCTGTAGGGAGCAGCCCCCACCCCGCCATGGCAGAGGAGGAAGACAGCCAGAGTGAGCTGCTGATTGCAGAGGAGAAGATGAGTCCAGAGCAGGAGGGACAGCTTATGCCCAGGTACAGTGCCCCTTCCCTCCCCAATTACAGAGCCTTTTGGCATTGCAGCTCTCTGTGCAGACTCCTAATCCAGAAACCACTCTCGCAAAGCTTATAGCGTCCCCCAACCAGCTCTCCTATGGCACACCCTAGAGAGAGAGTCTCCCCTAGATACAGCCCAGTGACGTTGGAATGGTTTGTGCCAACTCCTGGAGACCAGAGTGGTTTGTTGTCCGTGCTGTTGAGTGGCCTGTGCTCTCCAGGGCTTGGTTATGTGTGGGAGGTGTTTCAGCAGATACTAGGTAAAAGAAGAGTTTGGACGTGAGCAAACATGGGATTACTGTGCCTCAGATATGAAGACCTCGCAGAGAGTGTGGAAGAGTATGTCTTGGACATGCTACGGGACCAGCTCAACCGGCGCCAGCCAATGGATAACGTCTCCAGGAACCTCCTTCGACTGCTGACAGCTACTTGTGGCTATAAAGAGGTCCGGCTGATGGCTGTTCAGAGGCTTGAGATGTGGTTGCAGAACCCAAAGGTAAGAGTGTTGGAGGCATTTTCTCCTGACCATCGAGGCTGTAATTGCACTGTAACTTGTCTGGAGGCCAGGCCAGTAGGACCAGGAATTTCTGACTTTGTCTGTGATAGCGGTTGGTTGTTGACTCTTCCTGGTCTTATTGTGTAGCTGACCAGACCAGCCCAGGACTTGCTAATGTCAGTCTGTATGAACTGCAACACACATGGCTCTGAGGACATGGAGGTCATTTCCAACCTGATCAAAATCCGTCTCAAACCCAAAGTCCTTCTCAACCACTACATGCTGTGTGTCAGGTAAGCAAGTTAATGGGAGCGTGTGACAGTCTGAATGCAGTGCAGTGTTTTCAAAGGGGCCCAGCTTCTGTTTAAAGAACTGGAAGGGAGGGCTGGTTGAATGCAGTCTCTCAGAATCCCCTCTTGAGGGCATGTGGAGTTCTGAGTGTCACCGAGTGATTGATTGGCAGACAGTCCTTTCTCTCTGCTGGAGGACATGGTGTCTTCCCTTCTTGTCTTTGTTACATGAGCTCAGAGACTAGAACTGTATGCCCAATAGTAAGAAATCCCTGGTCCATGGGATGCTCTGCTAACTCTGGATTCCCCTTGCAGGGAGCTGCTGAATGCTCACAGGGACAACCTGGGCACCATGGTCAAGTTTGTGATTTTCAATGAACTTTCAAATGCAAGAAACCCCAACAACATGCAGATTCTCTACACAGTGCTACAGCACAGCTCCGAGCTAGCACCCAAGGTAGGGACCGTGGCCTTGCAGGTGTTGTGTGTGTGATCAGTACATACCTGCGGGGGGGAGTGGCTGAACTCGATCTTTATTTTTATGGAGTCTCCCCAACTGCACGGGTATTTCCTTTGGTTTGGAAATCTGTGTACAGTGTTTGTCTGAAACAAACGTGCACGGGCATTGCCAGACTCCCGAACCCTTTGGGTATGTGCCTTTGTAATCGGTGGTGCTGTCGTCTTCAGGAGAACCCCCCCCCCCCCCCCCCCCCGACTGTGGCTCTCCCATTAGAGCTCCCCAGTGAATTCATTCAGGCCTCGGTGTGGCGATAACGCCAGCAGGGACTCGGTGTGTCTAGTCTCTGTCCATGGATGTTGGTGCTGAATATTGGGCGCTAAAGGGCTTCTCTTTTGTGGCCTCAGTTCCTGGCCATGGTGTTCCAGGATCTGCTGACTAATAAGGATGATTATCTGCGGGCCTCACGGGCGCTGCTGCGAGAGATCATCAAACAGACAAAACATGAGATCAACTTCCAGGCTTTCTGTTTGGGGCTCATGCAGGAGCGGAAGGAGGCCCAATATACAGACATGGAATTCAAGGTACCACCTCATCTTGCCGTACCACCTCTGCTTCTCATCCCAGCACTCCAACTGGTATCCTGAGGGACTCTGTGGCATTCTGCCTTCTCTGATGGCTTGACCCCTCCATGCAGTGCTCTCTTGCTCTCCCTTCTATTCTATGTGGCTTACCTGCTCTCTTTTCTTGCTTATTTCCTCCATGACATTGCTCAGGGGGACATGCTTCATCCCCTTTCCTCCTTGTCTGTATGGCTTGGCTATTGCTCCTTGCAGTTTAGTGGCCATGTTCCAGTCCCTCTTCCCTGTCCACACTGTTTGGACTTATGAGCCCTCCTGCCTGTCTCCTGTCCCAATACCCCCTCACTGGCACCCCTGCGTTACCTCTGCACCCTGCATGATTTTACAGGCATCTCTGGCAGCGGGTGCACCTTTGGATGATGGGCACTCCTCCTCCAGATGCAGCTGGGATATCAACTGTAGTGATCTTTTTTTAGGAGCGGTTTGTCATCCACATAACTGACCTGCTGGCTGTCTCCATGATGCTCGGCATCACGGCTCAGGTGAAGGAGGCTGGGATTGCATGGGACAAAGGAGAGAAAAAGAGTAAGCCTCCTAACCTGGATTCCTTTGAACATCGGACATGTAGGGTAGAGAACATCGGGGGAACATTGCAGCTGGGAGTAGTGAGGCTGAGTCTCGGAGAGGATCCCTAGAATCCTGTCTGGTGGTGTTGGGGTGTGATGGGCCACATCTTAATAAATCTACCAGCTGGATGCACAGTCAACATTGAGAATCACTCAGAGCAGAGGTGCTTGTAATAGCCATAGAAAACAGTGGCTGGGAGACCTGTACTAGGAGGGGGAAACGGGGACTGAGTTGGGATGTGGGGGACAGTTCAGAAACTTGGCTTTTGTATGGTGGAGCAGCTGTGAGAATTATAAAATACCTGAGAGCCAAGTATTTGGACTAATAGGAAAGCTGCTGCCTGTGTGTGTCCTTGTCTCAGCTTTGCATTTCCGCTAAAATGTCCCAGGGTTTATTCTAGTTCCCAAGGGTGGTGCCAGAAAGCCCCCTCTGCTACCAAATGTGTGTGCTGTTCGTAGCGGTGGGTGTGGATGGTTAGCTGGTCTAGTGTGCTGGGCCTCTCTTCAGGTTAGTCACTGCTGACTCCCTGGAGTCATCTGCTTGTGAGATGGCTGTTCATAACAGCCACCTTCCCAGGGGGCTGTGAAATATGTGCAGAGTTCCTGACCTGAGTGTATGTCTGTTTCAGACTTGGAGGTGCTGCGTTCCTTCCAGAACCAGATTGCCGCCATCCAGCGCGATGCTGTCTGGTGGCTCCACACGGTGGTTCCATCTATCAGCAAACTGGCTCCGAAGGACTACGTGCACTGGTATGAGGTTCAGTTGAATGGAGTTGTTCCTAGCAAACCTGCTCTGGAAACCCCCCCACCCCTCCCAGTCACATCACTGACTCTACTAAACATGCTACGTAGAGACAGTGCGTGTGCTCTTGAGAGCAACTGGAGTGTCTCCCCTCCCAACAGCCAAGCAGCAGGAACGCTCTGCCCTAGCGGTAGGGAGGTGGTTTTGCTTTCCCTTCGGGATTTCACATGCACTTCTGTACAAACTTTAATGCCAAAGGCTTTAGATAGTATTTCCACAGTATTCACATCCCAATTATGCTGTCAAGGAAACAGCCCCTTTGGACCTGTGTTTTGATCTGATCTGATAATGGAGGGAAAGGTCCCTAGATAGGGAAGTTCTTGTACAGAGTGGAGACCAGATAGAGCTCTGTCTCCGAGACTTTCTGCCCTTGGAGGCAAGAGTATACTACAGGGGATTAGATGGTTTGAGGCATTGGTAATGGGACCAAAAGGTCAGTCAGATCAACCGAGGTCGGTAATAACTGAAATCTGTTCCCACCTGATGGCTATTGGGGTCTCCTTGGAAGTACTGAAGACGGCGGGCATATCGCACCACCCATCGCCATTGCAATTGGTACTAGCTGTTCCCCTGGTTAGTCTTGGCAGAACTTTCCTCTTGCCTGAGGAGGGAGTCCTTCTGGGTCAGGGTTGGGGCATGTTAGCAGTGTGGGGAGGCTCACCTGGCTGCTGCCTGTATCGTATATTCTTCTGTGGATTGTATTGCGCTCCAGTCTCCGGGGCTCTCAGTTCACACACCGGGGAAAGATGCACTGGGTTTCAATGAGAGTTAAGAGTTTAGTATTGTTTCTCTCTGCAGTCTCCACAAGGTGCTGTTCACAGAGCAGCCAGAGACCTACTACAAATGGGACAACTGGCCCCCTGAGAGCGACCGCAAGTAAGTGCATGCACCTCGCTTGCCATTGGGTTTCCATGGGCAGAGCTGTGGCAGAAGGAGAGGAGAAGTCAGACATTTCTGGTGCTTAACTAAGCTCCCCATAAGGGTGTTTTATACCTCTGTGTTGGAGACATCTGCTCTGCTGAGGTTTTCATTGTCCCTGTCGGTTCTCCCAGAAGATTGGGTTTCTCCAGTCTTCACCTGCCCCTCTTCCTCCTCCCCCCATCCCCACACCGGTTGGTGCTGTGGCTGCAGGGAGAATGGGCCTGCATTGTGTGTGGTGCTGGGGAGCTGAAGCCTGCCTGTCTGAGTCTGTAAAATTCAATTGCAGGGGTCGAACTAACCCATGTTCTGGAAGGGGGCTTGTTCTTGTATGTGACTAAGCTGGGGGATGCGAGCATTTTCCTTGGCTTTAACGTGGGCTCTCCTGGCTCTCCTCTGCTCGCACTGGTTCCATGTCCAAGCAACACGAGCCCAGCCCCAGGCTGCAATCCGGAAAGGTTCCCCTTCCTTTGGGCAGTGGGTCACGGCCTTCTCTCTCTTTCCTATTCCCAGCTTCTTCCTGCGCCTCTGCTCGGAGGTGCCTATCCTTGAAGACACGCTCATGCGGATCCTTGTCATTGGTTTGTCACGGTCACCCCTTGGCCCTGCCGACGCCATGGAGCTTGCTGACCACTTGGTGAAGCGGGCGGCGGCTGTGCAAGCAGACGGTAGGAATGCTGCGCAGGGCTGCGTGAAAATGATTTGGCGACGTAGCAATTCCTGCCCTGTTGAGAGCGGGTAGCCTGTCGCACTCCTGTCTCTCCTCCACGCGGCTCCGAGAGAGTCTCCAGTGCATGTGTACCACTGCTCCCCCGATATACCTCAGAATGGTTGGAGCAGTTAGTAAGTCCATCTGCATTAGACTGGGGAAGAGCGTTTTGATCTAGTTGTTGAAGCACACGACTAGGAGCCAGGAACTTTCTGCCACTGGCTCTCTCTCTGTCTTTGGGCAAGTCACTCATCTCCCTGCCACCGCGAAATTGAGCTAAATACACCTGCACAGTGGGTTATTATTTGCTAATTACTGGCTGTATAAGGGCTAAGTAGTGCGATCATTATTACCCAGAGAAAACTAATGTTTTTACAGTCAGTAATTTAACACTTACGTAGAGCATAAAAGTCAATTAAAAATATTCTACGCCCTAAAAAAAATGAGTTAAGGTGATTGACTAAAGTATTCTTTTGGCCTTACAGCTTATATTCAATATTGACTTGTGACAGATCACCTTCACAAATCACCTGGCCAACCAGGTGTAGTTATGAACTCTGTCAGTGTGGCTGTCACTCAGACGAATATAACCATGTGATTTGAGCTGTATGTGTTGATTGTTTATAAGTGTGTCTGGGGCAGAGTTCAGGGTGGTGTTAAAGCATGTCTCTAAAGCACATAGCATACTCTGGGCATTGAGCAGTAAACACACAAATCTAAAAAGTGAAAAAACTAGACTCTGTTGTTAGATACACCAGTGAAAATGTGGTATTAATGCTCTAAATGCTGCATTATTTCAAGTGTTGAAATAGTTTGTAAGTTATAGGGGCCCAGAAGGGTTAGACAGTAGACCTGGACTGAAAAAGGGCATTTTTCACGTCTCTGAAACTCCTAAACTACTGAATGGATTTACTGCTAATTTTCTTCTAAACCTGTTCCCTAGAAGTAAATAGTGTAGTGCTTGTTAGGTTTGAAAAATGTTTTCCCTAATCAAAGAACTTTAAAACTCATCTTTAGCTGAAAAACTCAATATATATTTAATTATAGAGCTGTTCCTGATCCTGATTTCTCCATAAACATTATGATTGTTCCCAAAGCCTGTGATAGTAGAATCATTTGAGGTTAGCCTTTCAGTACAGCTTATTAGCATGTTTCCTTAAGAACTATCAGCCAAGTACCCATGTCTATAACCTGTTTGTTCTCTTCCCACTTTAGATGTAGAGGTCCTGAGGGTGGAGAGAATCCAACTGATTGATGCAGTCTTAAATCTGTGTACTTATCATCATCCGGAGAACATCCAGCTTCCCCCAGGGTAAGGCTTGTAGATGCAAAACTCTTAGTTGCAAAGTTCTAGCCCCTGCTCACCTTGTTTCCGAGAGTACTGGAACCCTTCCCTAGAGTAAGCTTGTAATAATGTCTTGATCTGGTGGGAATTTCTGGGGAGCAGAGGGTGGGATCTGTACCCTGGAGCTGATTCCCAGTGACTGGGCTTGGTAGGGACTTTCTTCTGGTCTGTGTGGGTATTTGCGGCTGATCCTTCCAGGTCTCTGTGCACACTCACTTGAGAAGGGTATTCACCTGATATATCTGCAGGACTCTGACAATGCTGAATGCAAACAACGAAAAACTAAGCAGAGAAGCAGTGTGTCCAGTGCAGCGGTTCTCAACCCTCATGCGGCCCAATTAGCACATAACTGTGGCCCAGCTCAGCTGTGTGCTAAAGGCCCACCAGGGGTCCTCCAGGTTCCTGGTTGCCCCGCCTCCCGGCAGGGTCAGTGTCAGGGCAGTCGGCCCACCACGCCGGTTCTGGGGTCAGGGCTGCTGGCTGGCCAGCCCCACGGGGTCCAGGGTCGGGATCCGGGCTGCCGCTTCCCTGCCACCTGGCCCCTGCTGCCCAGGTAACACATTGTGAGCCACATATGCGGCCCACAATGTGTAATAAGTTGAGAACCACTGGTCTAGTGGTTAGAACAGGCAACTCTGAATACAAATAACTTGGTTCTGCCAATGGCTTTTTCAGGTATCAGCCTCCAAATCTAGCCATCTCTACCCTCTACTGGAAGGCTTGGCCTCTCCTCCTGGTAGTGGCCGCATTCAACCCGGAAAACATTGGTGAGTTATGAGCACTTCTCAGAGCACCAGCGCAGCTGAAGTGTGTCACAAGAGGGGGCTCTGCTGTCTCAGCTGAAGATGCACATGAGGCTGGCTAGATTTTGTTGTTGCATGACTCCACGCTGATGCATATGCGCTACGTAAGCAGAGCTCTGCAGGTTGGGGGTGTGTCTAGAAGGAATTTGGATCAGGTGGAGCATAGTGTGAGCAGGGGGACTAGTTGTGAGTGCCCCTGTTCTGTTTGTGTGTGTGAGGGAACGAGTCTGAGGGGGATGGGGAGGGAGTGTGGTATGCTCCGTGCACACACATCTAGGCAAATATCCTGACTGGGTGTCTAATCCTCTGACTGCCCTTTTCTCCTGGGTTGCAGGGTTGGCTGCCTGGGAGGAGTATCCCACGCTAAAGATGCTCATGGAAATGGTCATGACTAAGTGAGTGTTGTTCAGCTCTTTCCGTTTCATCCCACTCCTGAAGAGAACGGATTTCTGAACCGAGTTTGCACCTGATGGCTTCTTCCTTTCTCTGTCTGAGGGGTGGGGAGAGATGAGGTTTGGCACAAAGCTTACGGAAGTGAAACTAGCTGGCCAGCAGCTGTGGCTGAGCCTAGAAAGAACGAGGCCACCTCCCTCCGCTGTCACTGATGGGCAGTAAAGCCAGGCTCTGTAAGAGCAAGGGATGCATGGGACATGGTTTGTTGGAAAGGGCCTGGCTTTTCATCCACATTCAGAAGGTCCATTAGTATTTTCATGCTGTCTGGCTGAACCAAGAAATGCCGTCTGGCATTTTGACTCTTTGCTGAGTGCAGAATTTATAGCACCGAAGGTCAAATAATTGTTGTGCCTCTTCTTCGCAGTAATTACTCCTATCCCCCCTGCACTCTGACGGATGAGGAGACCCGCACAGAGATGATTAATCGTGAGCTCCAAATATCCCAGCGGGAAAAGCAGGAGATTCTTGCATTTGAGGGTCATCTGGCTGCTGCATCTACAAAGCAGACTATTACAGAGAGCAGCAGCCTCTTGCTGTCCCAGCTCACCAGTCTGGACCCCCAGTGAGTAGTCTTCTCCACTCTGGTACAATCAGGGAGTTCCCACCCTTGTATGGGCATCCTCAGACAGGAAGAAACAAGGCTGAAGATCTCACTTGGCGGAAGAGAGCCCCAGGCAGAGGCCTTCAGGTGGGCGAAGGTAGGGTAGTGGTGACTGGCCGAGGTGAGAGAGGATTCAGTGGCCTTGTAACACAAATGAGATGTGCCCTCTCCATTTGGACCACTTCCTACCCCTTCGGTCACACGTGTGGCTTTTATGCACTGTTGAGTCAGTGCATGTCTGTATCTTTGTGAGGGTGGGATTAGCTGTGTGTAAAGCCTCCTTGTTTCTCTGGCAGGGGCCCCCCACGCAGACCTCCGCCACATGTCCTGGAGCAGGTGAAAAGCCTAAATCAGTCCCTCCGCTTAGGACACCTCCTATGCCGCAGCCGCCACCCAGACTTTCTACTCAACATCATTCAGAGGCAGGTGGGTTTCCTGAGGATGTGGGAGACTGGAATTGGCCTCTCTGTAGCTTGGAGGGAGCATGGGAGCTTCTGCAGGGAGGTATCCCAGTAATGCAGGGGCCTGAAGCCTGGGTTTATGGGACCTGTGGGGGCAGAAAGCAGGAGATGAATCAGATACAAGGAAAAGTGGCTTATTTCTCTCCCCCGGAGGGGCAGGGGGGGTTGCCTTCTGCTGCTTGAGAACTAATGGGAGACCCTCACCAGTCAGTGCAATGGTAAACGTGCAGGAGATCCTGGATTTTCCAGCCCTTCATTGTATCTGTCCTGTTCCCTAGGCCTCGTCCCAATCAATGCCATGGCTAGCAGACCTGGTTCAGTCCAGTGAGGGCTCCTTGGATGTTCTTCCGGTGCAATGTCTTTGTGAGTTCCTGCTGCATGATGCTGCTGATGAATCTGCCTCAGGCGAGGAAGAGGAGGAGGGAGAAAGTAAAGAGCAGCGTGCCAAGAAACGCCAGGTAAGTGGCCTCCTGGGTTGGTTGCTTCAGGTATTTGAGTGGCCTGGTTCTGATATGATCTCATTGGACGGATACCTTCTCTTTCCAGAGACAGCAGAAGCAGAGGCAGCTGCTTGGGCGCCTGCAGGACTTGCTCTTGGGCCCCGGAGCTGATGAGCAGACCACATGTGAGGTGCTGGACTACTTCCTGCGGCGCCTCAGTTCCTCTCAGGTGGCCTCCCGAGTGCTGGCCATGAAGGTAAGAAGAACAGATAGTAACTGGTTTGGGTTTTCCAGGAATGATGGGCAGAGTCTCTCACTTACATGGCTTCAGACAGCCCTTGGACTTGGAGGGGCTTTTGAATGTGGCTGCTGTTCCTCATTTTCTGCTTTAGCTAAAGGCAAGAACCTTGCTCCATCCTCGTTTGTCCATTTGAACTCTTCCCTCCTGTTTCCTGGTCCTCACAAATGACACTGGCGCTTTGCTATCACCTTTGCTCAGGCAGGGCTGCAGAGTCCTGTCCTTCCAAGTGAGCAGATTGTCCAGGTGCAATACAGTAAAATGTATATTGGAGGCCACCCTTGCTGGGTAGCCTACCTCAAGGTCTCCCTAAATGTACCAACTTGATCGTCGCTCTTTGCTGTTAAAACACCACCTCTGTTCGGAAGCTGGTTTTTCTTTTTATGTCCTTTTGAGTATGTTCACTTAAGCTGGGATTAAGGTGCAGATCCTATGCATGCAGAATCCAGACTGCAGATCCTGGGGCTCTTGGGGAAATCATCAGTTGTTGTCCTTGGGGTACTCCCAATAGAATGTAAATGGGGAAACTGCTATTGACTGCAGACTTCTCTGAACATACATGGTACCACGAGGACACTAGAGAGGTGCTCTCCTCGCCTGTGTTCCATTTTGATTGTTATGACGCTGTACAGTAGTCTGAAACCTCTCCCGGGGTAATTGTTAAGTAGAGAGTTCTTTTGGTTGCTGCTAAAACACAAATGGCCAGTCCCAGTGACCCGGAGTCCATGTTTCTTTCTGTGATGCAGACACATCACCTTCAGGTTGTTAGTGGATGGAATTTGAAGCTCTGTTTCCATTTTGGGGTTCTTGGTTTATGGTTCAGTATGAAAATGCTGACCCAGCTGTTGCTTTATATACATGGGCTTTGTCCATTGTACATCTCCCTGCAGGGTCTGTCCTTGGTGCTGTCGGAAGGGGGATTGCGTGATAGAGAGGAAAAAGAGCACCCTATGGAGGAAGATTCTGGTGACTCTGAACTCCTGCAGGGATACCAGTGGCTGCTAAGAGACCTGCCGAGGCTGCCGTTGTTTGACAGTGTTAGGGCAACTACATCTATTGCCTTGCAACAGGTAAAGTTGACTAGGAGCAACTGGAGGTATTGGGGAGGTGGGGCAGGGATAGGAATGGCCTGCTCTGAAGGCAGAGTGTTCTCTGCCCTATTGATGCTAAACTGAACCAAATGGATGTGTGTATATATTGGGATAAGGGATGTTCCCTAACTTGTTGCTATCGTCTAATGATCACTAACCGGAAAACCTCTCGTTCCAGGCCATCCACATGGAGACCGATCCTCAGACCATCAGTGCTTATTTGGTGTACCTATCCCAGCACGCCCCCATAGAGGATCAGGGGCAGCACAATGACCTCTCTCTGGTAAGAGAAGGGATTGAGGGATCACATGGAAACACTGTAGCTCACACCTCCCTGCACTGTAACGACCACAGGCTCATAACTTAGAGATCTGTTATAACTGAGCCAGAGGCTTGCTGTACAAACTAGCCACCTGTTAATGAGTTTACAAGCCACACGCGGGGGTGTCTTGTTTCTTTCATGTGTCTCACATTGGAAGTCAGACTGCACATGACTTTCGGAGGTGGGTAGCCATCCGCAATAGGATGGTGAATTTGAGAATATAGATTGGTTTAAAAAAAAAAACAATCCCCACCCTGATAGAGTGTGCAGTCTCTGGACCCAGCTGGAGAGTGTTTGCCATTAATACCTAGGTATATGATAAACGTTGGGAAATTGGGAGTGAGGCATAACAGCATGACAAGTCGGGCACATTTTGTAGTAATCAAAGAGGAGTTCTGAATTTTTTAAAATATCCTTTGGGCCATCTTGGGTACTTGACATCTTCCATTGTTCACAGATGTTAAAGGGTGCCTTGCCAGCACTTTCTTGCATTTCGTGGGGGTTCTATTCTGCCTTGGTGATTGCCCAGTGATGGGGCGTGGGTCTCATGGAGAATCTATTGAATCGTTCTTTGCCTCCTGGGAGTCACGTGGCCTGGTCTCCAGGCTCTGTGCGCGCGCGTGCTCAGGTGTCTTAAGTTACGATTGTTGTTAAAATATAACAAACATCATGGGATCGCTGAGTCCTCTAACAACCATGACCAATCTTCCACCTGACTTAAACCCGGTGACACTTCCTGTGCTATAGGTGTATGGAAATTGGGATATGCCATAGCAGAGGGGGCATTGTCAGTTGTAAGGAAGGAAGATGGTTTGTGCTACACCTGCTCCAGTGTTGCGCACCTATCCAAAGATTGCAGTTCCATCCATAACATCCTCGTGGCCCTTATGTGGCAAGATGGACAGTGGACTGATCCAGGGCAGGGCCCGGTGGGCAAATAGCTTTTCCAGCAATCAAAGCTGGAGGGGGCTAGGGAGTGAAGCAGGAGTGCCAGTGTGAGCCCGTGTGAAGATTTTCACAGGTCTCTTCTCCCTGCAGGACGTGGCCAGGCTCATAGTGGAACGCTCCACCATCATGTCTCATCTCTTCTCGAAACTCTCGTACTCTGCTGAGTCAGAGGCAGTGCTGGTTGCTCTGCTCTCCATCTTCTCTTGCTACGTTAAGCGCATGCGCCAGAGCAAGGAAGGGGAGGAGGTGTACAGCTGGGTAAGCATCTCCCTCTATCTTCTTTGGGTCCTTCTCTTCCCTCCGGCTGTCTGCGTCTCTCTAGCTCTCCTAGCATTCATATTTCTGTGCTTTCTTTCATGGTTACTTATTTTGCTTTCCCCTCCTGTAGTCTGAGTCCCAGGATCAGGTGTTCCTTCGCTGGACTAGTGGGGAAACAGCCACTATGCACATTCTTGTGGTCCATGCGATGGTCATTCTGCTGACGCTGGGACCACCTCAAGGTTAGTAATGTGCATTGAAACCGCTGCTCTGAGTCATGGATGTAACTTCCTCCAGCCTCCACCATCCTGGAGAAGGAGGCAGTTGGGTCCTCACCCTGCACTGCTCAGGAAGCCAGGACACTTAGACTCGTAGACTTTAAAGTCAGAACCATCGTGATCATCTAGTGTGACTTCCCACACTTTGCAGGCCACAGAATCTTACTCACTCCTGAAATAGACCCCTCACCTGTGGCTGAGTTACTGAAATCCTCAAATCATGGTTTAAAGTCTTCAAGTTACAGAGAATCCACCATTTACACTAGTTTAAACCTGCAAGCGACCTGTGCCCCATGCTTGAGGAATTCCCTTCTTGTGAGGCATCTCTGATATTGATTGGTACCCCCTGCAGAGTCCTCAGCTGTCTGTATCAAAGCCGATAACAAAACCCACCTCTCTTCAAAATTCTGCATACTGCTTTTACATCTTTACTAGACGCTCCAAATACCTGGCTATGTGGCATATGTGTGGAAGTAACTTGCATCCAACCCTGGTTCATTGCCTCTCGGTCATGTCTAGCTCACTGCTTGCTGTGAAACCAAGGAGAATGGACTAAGAAGTGTGACGTAGAGTTTAACATAAGAATATAAGAACAGCCATACTGGGTCAGACCAAAGGTCCATCAAGCCCAGTATCCTGTCTCTGACAGTGGCCAATGCCAGATGCCCCAAAGGGAATGAACAGACAGGTTATCATCAAGTGTTCCATGCCCTGTCACCCAATACCAGCTTCTGGCAAACAGAGGCTAGGGACACCATTCCTGCCCATCCTGGCTAATAGCCATTGATGGACCTATCTTCCATGAATCTATCTAGCTCCCTTTTGAACCCTGTTATAGTATTGGCCTTCACAACAACCTCTGGCAAGGAGTTCCAGAGGTTGACAGTGGATTGCGTGCAAAAATACTTCCTTGTGTTTGTTTTAAACCTGCTACCTATTAATTTCATGTGGTGGCTCCTTGTTCTTGTATTATGAGAAGGAATAAATAACACTTACTTGTTTACTTTCTCTATACCACTCATGATTTTATAGTTTGCCTCTCTTCTTGTTTTTTTCCACTTCCCCTCCACTCTGCCAGCCATGATGATCTATTTGTTGTCCTCTCTTCCTCCCATCTGGGTTCTTTTAGCCACTCCAAATGCTGTGGGAAGTTTCAAAGAGGGAGGGAGGTGCCCATTGACTAGCTCTCCCTTTGGGCCTTTGAAAGTTATCCGGGCTCAAATCCCAGTGTGTCCCACCTTTCTCCATTCCTGTCTCTTTGCCTGTAAGCACTTTTGGGGCCAGGAATGTCTGTATTCTTCTCTGCTGCTGTTTGTTATAACTGGAGTGCCCAGCAGTGTACAAGATACCTCGCAAACAAGGCATGTATCTCCCCCAAAGAGCTTGCATTCTAAATACTAGACTAGACAACAATTCAGTGCAGCAACCAGAGGAGATTTACGGGGCAGGGAGTGCAGGGCTTACAAATACATGTTTTTCTGGACATGTTGCGAGCCTGTTAAGATTACAAAGAAATGTATGTTACTTTTTTCTCTATTTGATTTAAGCACCTTGTCTCTGCTCAGCAAGTAACACAAAATATCCTAGGAGCTGTTGGGCACATTTCAAATCCATTGTTCAGTTCAGCGGGTTATGTTTGAACATTGTTTTTATTGGCAGCATCCAATTTTAAAGATTCTGATGGGAACTCTCTTCCCCAGTGTAGCGTGAGAGCCAGGCCATTTGGCATATGGCTCACATTCCTCTTACCAAATTTAAGCTTGTCTTTCGTTGCTGAAACAGAATGGTTGTTTGTGGCCTCTCAGCAAGGAAGTGACCTGGTTTATGCTGAGAAGGGTGGGGTATATCAGCAAGTATAATATGCATGTGGAATAACTTTTGTAACTGTTCTGCTATGCAGGGGAAGGTGACTTTTGCGCCTTGCTGGACATTTGGTTCCCAGAGAAGAAGCCCCTCCCCACTGCCTTTCTTGTTGACACTTCAGAGGAGGCCCTGCTGCTTCCTGACTGGCTGAAGCTGCGCATGATCCGCTCGGAGGTCCCTCGCCTAGTGGATGCAGGTGAGTGGGGCCCAAGGGATACGTGCTGGGGGTTGGGTTGCCAAAGCCATTGAAAGATTTGGAAATGCTGCATTGAAAAATTAGCCCAGCTCCTTTGAGAGCTCAGCAGTCTTCATCCCATAGGTGCTGTAGATACCTCTGTTGGGGGCTCAAGAGATGAGTGGAGGGATAGAGGGGTGTGTCTGTTGTTAGGAGATTTGAATTTTTCTTTTCAGCAGAGAGGCTCCAAGCACAGGCCTCTTGCCTTTGTTCACTAGGCTGTTTGCTAAAGGGCTTCCACTGCCCTCCAACAGAGACTTACGGACTTTGGGCCAGTCCAAGTGGGGACATGTGTGTAGACCAGTGGTTCTCAGGCCGCGGGGGGCCCAATCGTCACACAGCTGCGGCCCATGTGATATCCTCAGGGCCGTACAGGTAGTATATATATTGTGTTGGATGCAGCCCACATAACACAGAGAGAACTGCATTATGCGGCCCACAATGGTAAATAGGTTGAGAACCACTGGTGTAAACTCTTCACTTACCCCTTATATGCTAGTCTGTGTTGTCTACCTACAATCTCTTTCTCTTCCGGGGGAGGGGTGCACTGGTACCTGGAGATTAGTATAAAGCATTTAAGGACTGGGGCCAACTAGTGTCAAGCTCCTGCAATTCAATCCAAGTGGAAGGTGAATAAACAGCAGCATTCAATCGAGGGGGATGGGGGGAGCCTTCTCTAGGCAGCTCTCCACTCCGTCATCAAGGGTCCTGGCACAATGCAGGCTGTTCTTTCTGCTTACCTCTGAGCTCTGTCCAGGCCTGTCTTGCACTGACTGTGGTTTTGGCATTTGCACCAGGCCGGGGAACTGTTCGGCCTCTAAAGTCTTCTTAGGATTGTACTGCCAGCTTGACTATTGAGCCCTACCATTTATTTTAAAGGGGGCAAGGGATGTGGAATTAGAGGACCTTCCTTTTACTTAAACCAAATCCATTTCTAGTCCTTCGACTGAATTAAGCTGCTGAAAACATACCTCTGACCACTCGGGCGAGTGCATATCACAGCTTGCATAGCACATGATAACGCCTACAATGTCAGTAGCAGTGCCTGAATAATATAACGGATAGCTGCATCTTTTAGCATCAGGTGGCTCTTCGTTGCCGTCTGTGCTTTGCATTCAGAGGTTTTGTCCCTTCCTTACTAATTAAATGACAGCTCTCACTCACCAGTGATTGAATTATTCAATAATTCCTGCCTGCGGCCATCAACAGAGAGGGTGGCAGTTATTTTTAATACAAATGATTTGGTTCCTGAGGTTTTGATCAAATTAAATGGAGGATCAAATTAACCCTGGAGTGAATTAACTGGAGAATGCAATAAGAAGGAAAATATGTGCAGAGTCTGTATAGGGCAAAGAGAAACCCATAAGCAGCTGTCAGTGTTGGCTTGAGGTCCTGTGCAGCCCTGTTAGTAAAGGTGTCACTGGTGGCATGTCCAAAACCCCATGGACCTGCTAACGAACATGTCGTCCTATATGTGAGTGACTCAGAAACCTGAGGATTCTGATTGGCCATGTGTGTGTTTCAGCGTTGCAGGATCTGGAACCGCAGCAACTGCTTCTCTTTGTTCAGTCCTTTGGGATCCCAGTCTCCAGTATGAGTAAACTCCTGCAGTACCTGGATCAGGCAGTGTCCCACGACCCACAAACGCTGGAGCAGAACATCATGGACAAGAGTAAGATCTTAAGATTAGTCTGTCTAGGAATCTGTCTCTTTGTAGACCTGCTGTTTAAAAACTCCTTTGTTAGCTTGAATCATTTTGCAGCTTCCTTGTAGGATCCAAGATAGCTCAGCCTGACCTCTGTCAAGGCCACCTTAGCAGCCATTGCTGTCCATGGGGACCTGTCTGAGTAGGCTTGGAATGTGTTTCTCAAGGGTGTAGCATTTTCTAGCTTGGCTCGTGAGAGATTGGGGATTGTTTGGGGGTGATTTCTGGTTGTCCTGGAAACAGGGTTTGTTCTTGCTGGGGTTTCTCTGCTTACTCGGAATGCAGAGGGGTGTGTAAATTCCCTGCAGAATGGGAGCTGTCCACATGGCAGCATCTTGTATCTAGCTTCATATTTTGTTCTTTTTCAGATTACATGGCTCATCTCGTAGAGGTTCAGCATGAGAGAGGAGCTACGGGGGGGCAGACCTTCCACTCCCTGCTCACCACCTCCCTGCCAACACGTCGAGGTATTGCACAACATACACTAATCACTCTCACAACAAAGAACTGACCAATCCTCCACCTCAGCCTGTGTCAGACCCAGACCCAGTCTGTCTTTCCGAAGTGTGGGTTGCTTTGTTGTCCTTCAGGCTGCTCCCAGGCTGAAAGAGGAGATCAGTCCCCTTCCTACAAACTGCTCCACCAATGGACACGAGCCCCAGCTAGAACTTCCTTATCTCCACTCCTGGGCTAGGCGAGGAATTCTGGTTTCTCTGGAGGATTTTATTACAACAAATTCTACCCTTGGATTTTTCTCCATGTTGTTTAGCTCCTCATGTTTGCTCTAAGGAGAAAAGGCTGCTGTTTACCTTTCTACTGGTTTGGGGTCTGTAAAACTGGGACAAATCTCTTCATTTGGGCCCCAATTGGTAACACTTCCCTATAACAGTGTTCCTTTAATCTCTCTGCAGACAGTGCTGACACTCCAAAGCCCAAAACTAGTCCTGAGACCCCACAAGGACAGAGCAGGATCCGGGCCTTGACTCAGATCCGGGTTCTAGGTCCTGAGGATGACCTGGCGGGCATGTTTCTTCAGGTATTGCTACTGCATCTGTTATTTAGAGAATAGGTTTGTCTGCAGCTGCTCCCCTTCTGTATCCCTGGGCCCAACAGCTGCAGTGCCTTTTCCAGACCCAACACCTACATTCTAAGCCTGGTTTAATGAACTCTGACCACTTGCTTTCACAGTGCTTGGGGGGAGGGAGTTATAAGTCTTTGGTGGTGGGGGCCATGCTGTTTTAAAGATAATGGAATTACTGATGGAAAGATCTTCTGGTTAGAGCATGAGGTTGAGACCTAGTTCTTCCACTAGTAGTTTTGTGGGGAAGTCACTTAACTGCTCTGTGCCTCAGTTTCCCTATCTGTGTGGCTCTACAGGCTTAATTTGGTAATATTTATGAAGTGCTTGTGGATCCTTGGACAATAGTTGCTGTGTAAATGCAGGGTATTAGTACCAGTAGTCTTATTTGATCTATGTAGACACTGCTTTGCCTGTTCCTCCCTAGGTCTCTAAAATATTTGGAAAGAAGGGACCGTTTGGTGTACACGGTCAGAGCCAAGTGTGATTTCTCCATTTCAGGGAACAACCCTATGTAACCAGTCCCCTGAGGCAGTGGCTGTTGTTGTGCAGATGGTCCTTTTGTTTTTGTTCTCATACAAGCCTGCTGTCTTTCAATATTCTGTCAGCTGTTCCCACTGAACCCGGATCCCCGGTGGCAGAATTCGAACCCGCGCCCGATCTCCCTGGCGTTACAGCAGGCACTGGGTCAGGAATTGGCTCGCATCCGCCAAGGGAACACACAGTTGACAGGGATTTCAGTGCGTCTTCTCCAGGCAGTGGCAGCCTTGATGAACTCTCCACATAGCGGGGCTCTCGTGATGGCCATGCACCGAAACCACTTTATCTCCTGCCCGCTGATGCGTCAGCTGTGCCAGTACCAGGTGAGTCATCTTCGTACAAACACTCCCCACCACCAGGACTCCCAGCTGCACCTTCCTTAGCTTTAGAACTGTAACTTTTGGTGTTCTCTCCCCAGCGCTGCGTACCCCAGGACACCGCCTTCTCCTCGCTCTTCTTTAAAGTCCTCATGCAGATGCTGCAGTGGCTGGAGAATCCTGCTGTGGAAGATGGACCTCTGCGTGCTCAGCTCAAGTCCTTTGCTGTGCAGTACTCTTCAAGGCATAGGATCAGTGATGGTAAGAGGCATTAAGCAGAGTGTGCATCCCGGAGTGGACAAAGTGGGACAGAGAAGGGTCAAAATCAGAACCTGATCCTGAGTCCAATGTGGCTGTTTTTCCACCCCCTTTCTGAGAATGAAATGGCGTGGATTGTCATTGTTTCAGCATGTGGTGAGCAATATAGAAACTCCCCAGACTGAAAAAGAAAGGGGGAGATTAGGTTGTGCTCGTGTCCACGTGTTGTTCGAGCGGCATTAATAGGGACAGGACACAGCCAAAACGATTCATCATTAGGATGATTTGCGATGAAGGCCCATCAGCTGATGGCTTCTTAGAGCATAGGCCAGTGGGATTGGAGGGAATCTCAGGACTGTGGAAATCAGAGTTGCTGATGTGTAAGTAGTTGTCCTTGATTGAACACTGGCAAGAGACTGCAAGGTGACACAGTTCCACCCCATTGTTTGTTTTGCTGTCCATCATCTGGCCAGAGTTCCAAGGCTGGGGGATCTGGAGAGCACAATAGAAAGTACAAGCTTGAGGTTTGGACTTAGCTGCCTTTGGGTTGACCATAGGGTCTCCTAGACATATATGCTTGTGACGCTGGCACCAGCACTCTCAGTGGAGGGGGTGGAGGGGGGGGGGGGGGGGTTGATGGGCTGAAAGTGCTAGTGTGTGCAGGTTTCAGATGTTAAGCTCTTAGAAAGAGGAGTCATGTGAAGTGTTTGTATGAAAGAAGCCACGGCAAGGCTGGCTGACTGATTAAAGGAGGACCCTGGTGTGGCTTAGTGGTACTGATGCTGTGATTCCCTGCAGTTCGAGGTGGGTTCCTGCACCTGGCAGAAGCACTGGCATTCCGTCGTGATCCTGATGTGATCAGCTCCACTGTACGAGCCATCATTGCAACCCTGAAATCTGGAGAGAAGTGTAATGTGGAGCCAGAACTCATCAGCAAAGGTATGGCTACCCTTCCGCCCTGCCTTCTGGAACTGCCATCGGTCTTGGGGACAGAACAGAGATGTGCATGCTTGCTCCACTGCTTGGTGGGAGTGCAGAGCTGGGGAGACTGCCTTTGCTCTCCTGGATCAAGGGTTCTGACCTACTGGAAGGTTGCTCCTGTCTCATTTTACCTCCTTTTGTTGCATTCTGTCATACTGGTTTATAAGCTGCTTGGGACAGGGACAGGAACTGAGGAACACCACATACTGCTGGGTGCTGCTTCCATAGTGAATAGTAGAGTATCCATAACTTCTGTAGAAAGAAGGCAGTTCCAAGACTGCCTTGTCTCCCACTGAGATTCACTCTAAGGGAGTGCAATACTAACTGGGTTCATGAAAGGTACAATCATCTGGCTCACCAACTCCCTGCTGCCTCCCAAAGCCTCTGAGAGAAGTCTCTCTTTCTCCCTCTGTTAGTCCTTCAGGGTCTGATTGAAACACGCTCTCCTTATCTGGAGGAGCTTCTGACTGTCCTCTTCTCGGTTACGATTGAGACCACAGCCAGGTTCCCTGCCATGAGACCAATTGCTGTGGTGAGCTCTCTGCTGCTCCAGGAGAAAGAGGAGACACCTGTGAAGAAGGAGTTGGATAGCAGCAGGTAAGTCTTGGGGTGGTTGGTATTGGTCACTCTGTCTGGTTTTGTGGCACCTTTCCTGATATTTGTACTGTGCTCTTAGTGCTGAAGCTGCTCGTCTAGGGCCCTCCTCAGGCCTTCTCAATGACTGGCTGGAGATGCTGGACCCTGAAGTAATCAGCAGCTGCCCAGACCTCCAGCAAAAGTTGCTGTTCTCCTGGAACAAGGTAAGAATCTCTCGGCCAGGAATTAATCTTAAACAGAAGCCCCTTTCTTGAGTCGCAGCCTTCAAGTCTCTTCCACTGGACTAGCTAGTGGGAGAAATGGTCTGTTCTGCTCCACTGATAAGAGCACTCCGTACACCAGTGGTCACCTGGTTAATCACGATCGAATGGTCGATCCTAGAGGATCTCCCTAGTGGGAGGGCCCTCGGGGAAGGGGCGGGATAGATCCTGGGTTGCCCTTAAATTCAAAAAGTGATCTTGGGCATAAAAAGGTTGGAGCCCACTGCTATACACAGTGATGCCAATTCCAGAGCAGGACAGTCTGTCTCTGAGGGCCTGTAGTGAATTCTTCTCTGGGTGGGATTTTGCACTCCATATCACTGCCATCCTGGAATCTTGGCATTTCTGTAGCCCCCTTCTGCCAGGCTCTCACAGCACTGTACAGATATCAGTTACTTAACTTAGCCACAGGTCTGTTGTGGACTTTCTCACCATTTTACAGATGGGCAAACAGGTTTGGAGAGGATTACTTGCCCAGGAACATGCAGGGCCAGAGTCAAGACTGGAACCCATCAGTCGTGGCTTCTGATCACTTGCTCTAACTGTTAGGCTTCACTGCCTCTCTAGTCCTCATTTTCCATGTTCCATGCACAGTCTGTATCCTCTGTTCTAAGTGTATCTGAGCCCTCCTGTGCTACTCCTACCCCCTCTACCTAAGTGTCCTAAAATAGATTCATATTTCCATCTCTCCCTGTTCTCTCCAGACTAAAGGTTATTCTGGGTCTCAGGTGCCCTCTTTTCGCCCATATCTGTTGGCTCTCCTCACTCACCAGTCCAGCTGGACAACACTGCACCAGTGCATCAGGATTCTGCTTTGCAAAAACCGGGAGCAAAGGTGAGTCTTTCAGGTACCAATATTGTATTCTTCCAAAGCACTAGTGATTTGTAGAATCTATCGACTCAGGGCTATAGTGTCTCTAATCTCAAACTTGCTCTTGTACCCATTGACATTTTTCTGTCTTTTGGCAGGTTTGACCCGACTGCATCCTTAGATTTCTTGTGGGCCTGTATTCACATCCCTCGGATCTGGCAGGGAAGGGACCAGAGAACTCCTCAGGTAGTGGTTTAAATCCTGCACAGTCCCTCTCAGGATGGGCGAAGGGAAGGTGCTTTTCATACTGCCTGATTTTTCCATGGTGTTTTGGGGGACCCAGGTGTATAATAGCAGATTTGCTGCCTGCTCCCCAGCACATTTGTAATCTGCTGTGCTACAGTTACATATGGAGATGGTGATTCACAGTTTTGGTTCAGAACTGATGCAAATAAATGTAACTTTGCCCAGAGGTAAAACTTTCACTGCAGCAAAACAAGTGTCTGGTTGTAGCTCTTGCAGAGACTGTTAGAAGTTTAGTGAAAATGTAGCCACATAGCTATACCTTTGCAGAACTAACTGCCCGGCAGGCAAGTACAGATGGAGTGAAAGAATAATTCCCCCTTTGGGTTGAGGAGTGCAAGCCACCCCCAATGGGGAGCTCTTTGTCCCAGTTTGGGTAGTGGATGAATTGTCAGTTCTTTCCTAGCCAGATGCCAAGGGATGGAAGTAGATGCATTGTGAAAAATTGGGGTACGGAAGGGAGGTGCAAAGCCCCTCATTTTTTGGGGTGGGTGAGGGATTATATTTTGCCTGGTTTCCCAGCCCTGGGCATGGTGCAATTTTTAAGGTACAAAGGGAGTTTTTGTCATGTAAAAGATTATCTTCCTGTTTGAGAGCATGTGACTAAAGTTATTAGCCAGCCCTTGCCCCGGGACTCACCTTGAGAGTGTCTGTGCTGTGTTACAGAAACGTCGAGAGGAGTTTGTGCTTCAGTTAAAGGCGTCAGAGTTGATCAGTTTGGTTGAGCTGATCTTGGCTGAGTCGGAAACCAGAAGCCAGAATACAGAGGAAGCCTCCTGCACGCTCATCCAATCACGGCTACCCCTGTTGCTCAGCTGTTGTCATGGAGACCTAGAGAGTATTAAAAAAGTAACAGAGTATCTGACAGGCTGTATCCAGCAGTGGGGCAGCAGGTGAGGATGCAAAAATGAATGGCAGCTTGGCAGTTATTTAGGTGGCTATTTGGGCAGCCAGGTGACCCAAATGAGACTTGCCAAGGCTGCTTTGCTAGGATTGCTGCATTTCGGATTGCATCTAGAAACTGCCTGATATGTTACCTTCGTGTCAGCTTGGAAACCTTTTGACTCTGAATGTGACACTATGGGCATCTGTATTTCTCTCTTCTATAATTCAAGATCAGATTGCTCCATTTTACAAATCAAAAAGTGTGTTTCTAGCTGCCAGCCCTACAAGTCAAGTGATGTTCTCTCTACCTGGTACATTGTCACTGGTAATCCGTTCTGCAGCTGGAACTGAGCTGACTGTTTTGATGATTGTGCTGAAGGCAGAATGGAGCCCAGCCTGCTCTCTGTAGCTATATGGCCTCTGCAGTGCTAACAGGAAGAGAGCACATATACGTCAGTAAATCTAGCCGATCTAAATCCTGGACTCCTCTATGGTAGAGCTGGGAAAGACTTTTCCAGGTTATCTGGTCTGTCCCCCTGCTGATGCAGAATGCGACTCAGCCACGTGGAGAGCAGGTGTGCTGAGTCAGAATGGGCCATTTTGTATAATGACTTTTGACTACAATTACTTTTTAAATGAGGGATTCACTCTTTGATGGTAGGATTTGCATTTTTAACACTGATGTTGTGCGGAAACTCTGCTTTCTGGGATTTTAAGAGGGACTTACTGGTTGCCATATGCCCAGTGGCAGCTTTACAATTGCAGTGCTTTCTGCTAGAGAATCGGAGGCAGTCTTACTGAAAAGCTCCATGGAATTGCTCTGAAAAGCAGGCAGCTCTAAGAAGGCTATCGAAGAGTGCAGTGCTATTAAGACAGCAGCACGGTGGTGGTTGTCGTTATTTGCCAGTATGTGCAGCTGGGGAGGAGCTGAGTGTGGATATTAAGGCCTCTGATACGCGTCAGACACTCTCTCCTGGGCCTAGGGATGTAACCGTGTATTGTCATCTCTTTCTCTTTCAGCTCAGTGGGAAAACGCTGCCAGGACCTTCTCCTGCAGATCTACCTACAGCTGCCAGAGCTCCTCGTGCCCATGCCTGAGACACTGCTGGCCAGGGAAGGGGCTGCAGACAGCAGTACCTGCAAAGTAAGGAGTAAAGGGACATAGAGGCAACAGAGTATGCTTCTCCGTTCTTTAAGTCTATGTGACGAGCATGGGAGCTGAGTTGATAGGCAGGTGGCAAAAAGAACGAACACACTGCCTTGGACTGTAGCCGCCTTCACCGTGATCCCATGTGGAGCTCCCACCTTCCGCTTGCCTCAACTCCAGAACACACTGGACTTTTAACATTTTGTCCTTGTCTAAACCCCGGCAATATAAAGACTGCAGGTTTTTTCCTGTGTGTGAAAGGCTTAATTAACATGCCTGCATTCTCCCAGATTATGTTAGGCACCTTGTTATCTGAGAAGGAGAAATGTGCAGCCTTCAGTCCCTGCTTTCATGCCGTTGGGGACTTGGGACCGTAGATCCCTTGCTGGTTGGAAGGTTGATGGCTTATCCCAAGTTTTACCTGAAAATCAAATTTAATTTGTTTTAACCCTCTCCCTACTTAAAAGGAGACTTGGAACCCCACCAATAGGCTGAAGACTTGCTCCTCCACTGAACTTTGTTTTCTTAACTGTGATTCTTTCTAGCTTGATGCCCTGGTTCACAGATTTATCACCCTCCTCGCAGAAACCAGCGATTCCAAGTCCGCTGAGAGCCGTGTGTGGGATGCCAACATGGCCTGCAGGAAGCTAGCTGTGGCTCACCCCATCCTTCTGCTTAGGTACTGCCCTTCTGGCCCTTCTCTTCACCAGACCTGTGGCTGGAGCCTTTTCAGCTGTGTCAGTATTAGCAATCACTCCAGAACGAGAATGACATTCCCACTGCAAACCTGTTTATAGCCCTGGAGCATGCTCCTGTGTATAGGAGAAATGATATGGGCAGCAGACCCACTCAAGCCATTTGCTGGCTCTCTCTCCTGATGAGGTGATGCCTCTGCTAGTAAAGGAGTCCCTTGGAGGTGGGCAGCAGAGAAGAGAAATGTAGTGGGAAGTGGGATTTGTCTGGTCGTGGACATAGGGATCAGAGCATGAAATCTTGCAGAGGAGAGAAATGTAGTGGGAAGGGGGATTTGTCTGGTCGTGGACGTAGGGATCAGAGCATGAAATCTTGCAGAGGGTGAGGAGAGGGATGAGCTGAATATCTTACGGTTGATTCTGTTACCCAGTTGCTCTGGGAGGGCTTTGGAATTTAATGCTTTACTTTTGCATTTCAGACACTTGCCAATGATCGCAGCTCTGCTTCATGGGCGGGTACATCTCAATTTCCAGGAGTTTCGACAACAGAACCACCTGACTTTCTTCATCCATGTCCTGGGGATCCTGGAGCTGCTTCAGCCACAGGTGTTCCAGAGTGAGCACCAGGGGGCGCTATGGGATTGTCTTCTCTCCTTCATTCGCCTGCTGCTGGTAGGAGAACATTGCCTTTTACAGACTACATACAGCCAGCCAACCACTAGGGAGAGAAGTTGGTATCTGACCATCTCAGAGTGCTGTGTCAGTTTACATGTGTGTGCCTGTACAAATACATGGCAGTGTGCATGAACGGGGAGGGGAAGGACAGCGCATGGACTTTCAGGCTTCCCGTGGGTGTTAGTGCTTTTGGTTAAGTGTGGTTTCCCTCCATCCCTCCAGAATTACAGGAAGTCCTCACGTCATCTGGCTGCCTTCATCACCAAGTTCGTCCAGTTCATTCACAAGTACATCACGTGCAATGCCCAGGCAGCTGTGTCTTTCCTGCAGAAACATTCTGACCCGCTCCAGTAAGTGTTCTGTTCTGACCTTACTCCCATTGCGCTGGTGCCTCCCAGCTGGGCCTGCCCAGCTACCTGGCATTAATTGTCTGCCAGCAAATTCAGTCATTTTTGCTGATGCACAGGCAAAGGGCCATCTGTTGGGATTGCTGTCCACCTTAACAATAAATAAATTGCTGGAGTCACAGTCTCCTAACCAGATAGGAAACAACACGCGCAAAGTTACTATTTAGCTTTTATTGCAGTGCTTTTCCCCTGGAGATTTCCATGTGCTTTTAAAAGGTACATGAGCAATAGTGTCCCTTTTACAGATGGGGAAAAATGAGGGACAGGACAGTTAAGAGACTGGCTGCAGCTCACACAGACTCCAGGAATAGCACCTAGGTTTCCTAACTCTCACACCTAGGACACTGCATGTTTCCAGGCAGGCAGCAGCAGAGTTCTCCCTCAGACTAGTGGATACAGGGTCCCATCTGCAAGTACACGGGACAATATATTTTAGCCCCCCTTGGAGTGAGGGAACTGGAGTTGCCATAGCTGCTTCAGCAGTTCTGGCTACTGTCTGTTTTCTGTCTCGTCGGCTGACACCTCTTTGTCCACTGCTTGATTCTGTCTTCTCTACCCTTTATTCTCCTTCCCCCACAGTTACTTTGCTCCTCTTCCCCACGCGTTCACATTCATACATGTACCCTCAGCTTGTTCCTTCTCCTCACACCCGGATGTTGAGCTGATTGTTGCTGTTTTATGCCAGAGATGCCTTTTCTTTCACCTTAGTGACCTGTCATCAGATAACAGTGACCTAGTCATGCTGAAATCGCTCTTGGCTGGACTGAGCTTGCCCAGTAAGAGTGGGGTCTTGGACAGAGGCTCTGAAGAAGAAAAGGATGGTGAGTGTGTGTAACTCTTTGGGCTAGATCAGTGAGTCCTACCCCTGTGCTATGCTTTGGAGCTCTGTTGCTTCTATGTGGACTTAATCCTGAGCTCTGCACTCCCAGCCCTAATAGAACAGTGAAGGGGGAAGGAAAGGAACTGAGAGTGAAGGTTGTGTCCTCATAGACATTCTTGTGAGGAACTGGTCAGCAGTAGTAAAACCAGTTCCTGGGAAGGGGTAAATGCTGACTTCTCACTTGTCATAACTCTCGGAGCTTCCCAATGCAGTGGAATAGCAGCACCAAAGGTATAAATAGCTAGGGAGTCTGCTCTCCTCTGCATGTCTTTAGGCTAGTCCTTCAGGAAGATCTCCTAAGGATACATCTGCTCCTTCCCTGCTCATAGATGACATCCCGACTTCAGATAGGATTGTCCCTTAGGAAATTCTGTGGATGTTACAGGTGCTAAGGATAGTTATCTCTCCCTTCCCTCTCTGAGCAGATGCCATGGTAAGGGGACAGTAGGCAGTGATGTAATCCATTGGCTGGGAATGCCAGATTCGCCTTCATTTTAAATGTGCTGAGAATGACTGGGAGATAACTATTTCTCTCTCTCCCAGATGAAGCAGCCACCGGCTCTCTGCCCCTGGTCAGTGTGTCCCTCTTCACTCCCCTCACTCCAGCGGAAATGGCCCCATACATGAAGAGACTCTCCAGGGGCCAGGCTGTGGAGGGTAAGTGGGGGCCGCTTTCCCAGAGCACCTCATGACTTTACAGACAGGAATCACTCTACTCACCTCCCCTTGGCTGGAACATGGTAGCTGCTCCCAGCCACACTTCCTGAGAATGTTAGACCAGAACTACAGGGAGCATATAGACAAAAATCACCTGAACTGGTATTTGGCTGGGACAGGAGAAGCTGGCTTGCAGCCATGAGCCCTGTGCAGGGTAGCCGCCCACAGCCAGACAAGTTCATCTAGAATTGAAACCATAGCCTATGGTTTTCGAAACCATGTGGTCCCTGTAAGAGAAGCTGCAAGTCTCCTAAAGCCACTATGATGAAACGTGATCTTGTTGCATCTCATGAGCTAAACAAGGTTGAATCTGTTCTGTGTTTGGATGGGAGACCTCCCAGGACAATTTAAGTGCTCTGGGAAGTGATGTGGTTGATTCACTGGGTGGTACTTTGCTACGGGTCAGTACTGAACCAGTGTGCCAACACTGCATTTGGGGTGCGGTGTTGCTGGAAGTACCATCTTTTGGGTGAGATGTAAAACTTTAAGTTCCAGCTCCCCCATTTTTGGTTATCAAAAATCCCCTTGTGCTCTCCACAGAAGTTCAGGGTGTTAGCATAGTATCCTAGGGAGCTACAGTTTGCTTCTCTAAGGTTCTTTTAATATCATTTACATCCAGTATTCTCACTATCCTGATCTGTGACATTACTGTGTGGGGTTAGCCCACTGCTGGCCAACTTGGAAATAGGGGAAGTGAACCTTGCGTGTGCATGGTTTGCAGATTCGCTTGTCAAGATGTTGGGGTATGAGGCCTTATATAAAGATCACTCACTGTTACAATAGAAATTGATCCAGAACTGAAACTTGCTACAGACAGCAATGCTAGCAGCTAATGTGGCCTCTGCTGGGGCAGTTCTGGAGGTGTTGATCCATAGTACAGAGCATCCTTCTAAGATCCTCTTTGAAGCATCATCTCTGTCTTTTAGCTTTGTATGCCAGGTTGAAAGACTTTATAGCTCAGCAGAGGACTCTTGTGTTTGAGACAGATGTTCCTTTGGGGCTTTGCTGACTCCACTGTGTTGGTTGGATCAGTGAAGGAAGGTTACCCTTTTCCATCTGTGGCTTTCCCCCCAGATATCCTGGAGGTGCTGAGTGACATTGATGAGATGTCCAGACGGAGACCAGAAATTCTCTCCTTTTTTGCTGTGAGTATATGTAGCCCAGAAGTTGCATTGGAAGTTCACTTGCTGTGATGGGGGATTCCTTGCAGCAGAGTCTACCTTGCACAGTTTATTCAGGTGTTACCTTCTCTCTGCTTTATCAGGTCATTATCATGGTGTCTCTGGATAGGCCAGTTCTGAGGAATTACCTTCTCAATTAGTTTAGGCCTTCAACTGCCACATGAGTGTGTGCACTAAGCATTTTACACACGTGTGTGCTCACACACATACATGAACACACACACACACACACGCTTCCCCTCTCCTTCTCTTCATTACGCTGGGTCCCTGTCACCCCATAATATCAGTCTAGAGAGAAAGGGGAACAGTTCTGCAAGAAAAACTTAGTGAGGGACCAGGGAAATGGATGTAGATCCAATTGCCCTGTGTAGAGTAAGAGAAAAAACACTCTGGATGCTTAAAGCATTCACAACTGACTGATCTTACAGATAGAAATCCACTGCATGTGACCCTGGCTCAGCATTAACCTGCAAGATAGATGGGTAGCGGGCTGGAGCAATGCCGCACGGGTGGTAATGTGAGGCTGAAGGGCTTGTTCTCAGTGTCACCATGGGATCTCTTTCTGATCAGCCTTGTCTCTTCTCAGACTAACCTGCAAAAGTTGATGAGCTCTTCAGAAGAGTCCTGCCGGAATCTGGCCTTCAGCCTGGCTCTGCGCTCAATTCAGAACAATCCCAGGTGAGAAATGGAGGTATCCATGAATGCCAGGCTTCTCCTGAGTCACTTCCTCCTCTGTCAGCCATGTGCCCTACGGTGTCCTGTGTACGGCTCTGACTTTTTCTTGCGCCCTTGATGCTAAGAGTGGGGATTGTAGTGACGGTGCTATGTTTTGTTCCCAGCATTGCTGCTGACTTCCTCCCCACTTTCATGTACTGCCTTGGCAGCCGAGACTTTGAGGTGGTGCAGACAGCGCTGAGAAACCTGCCTGAATACACCCTTCTCTGCCAAGGTAGGTCTAGGCTTCTGCGTTTACTGCTGCACGCTCAGCTGTGAGAGGCTGGAAACTGATTTCCCAGAGGATCTCCTTCAACTGCTTTCAGTGTCAGATTTATTTTTGTCTGTGTTGGAAACTGGAATTTCCTGGGAAGTTCTCGCTAGACATTGGTGCTTGGTTCGGTGCTATTTGCTAGCCTGCCCAGTGGCAGCTTTGCTCTGAACGCCACGGAAGGGATTTATTGCAGGGAGTCCTCGTGTTGCCAGCATTGGCTTCTCTCTCAAATAGTTCTGATCATGTAGCAATTTTCCTCTTTGAGTTAAGGTGCTTTGTATCCATCAGATACTTGTCTGGAGTGTTAATTGTATGCCTGGGGGTGATGGCGTGTAGTTCCTGCCTTTCCCCATCTGGAGAGTTTAAAACTTAGTTTCACTGCACTGATGTTTCTCTTGCTGGGACTAGTCCTAGCACTTCCTCTGTGCCGTATGATTGTTACTGGTAAATCAGGGCTGGTTAGACCAGTTCTCTTACCCTTCTCTTTTCCCCTTCGCAGAGCATGCAGCAGTATTATTGCACAGGGCCTTTCTGGTTGGGATGTATGGACAGATAGACACCAGCTCGCAGATTTCAGAGGCCTTGAAGGTTCTGCATATGGAAGCCATGATGTGAACATCGATGCCCTGGGAACTGATTTGTCCGGTTGACTTGAATCGCTGTGAGGAAGCACTTGTATTCCAGCCCGCGGGCTGGGGGGACAAGAGAGAGAGTGACCATGGAAGGCCAGCCTAAGCAGAAGAAGGAGAGCGCATGCCCGGGGTCTGATTGAAGGAATACAGGGATAGATCCTACTTAGGACATCACTTCGGTGGGAGCAAAAAGGCTTCTATGCACAGCGTATTACAGGGGACCACGTCCTTCTTGGAATCTCTGATGGCATTTAGCACTTCCTGTTGGGCAGTGGCTATGACTTCAATCACCACCTCACATCCAGGAGGCCATAGCATTTGGCATAGGGGAAGGGAGAGTTGCCATGGGGCTCTCTAAGCTTGGACCTCTGGATTGTCCTTTGCATGTTGGAGGGAACACAGAAATCTGTACAGAGCAAGAGACTCATTGTTACTGTTTGTGATTCCTTTTTAAATTAAAACTCTTCTAATTCCCATTAGGCTCCCTTTCTCTGCTCCCTGCTGGCATTACTGCTTCTCGGCGTTAGGCTCGGTCCTTCTCTGAGTCCTTCTCTAGGCTCTCTCACTGTCTTTCCTTTGGACGGCTGTTCCGCAAGACAGGACTTTTACAGAAAACCTACTTGCAGCCCTCTACAGCCAAAGCGGACTCTTCCTCTTTGCCAGAAGGATTTGTTTGCTCCTTGTTCCTTCTGCTGCACAAACAGAAAACTGTTCTGGAGGATATGGAGGTGGGCCCAGCATCTGCTGGATCGGTCTTCCGTGCTTGGGCCGTGGCAGCCAGAGCTACCACATTAGGGATTACTGTTTATTATTATTTTTGTATGTCAACAAAGGGTGCCTTGCTGCACCCACAGAAACACCTCCATGGCAGCAGAGTATACACAGAAAGCATCTTTGATGACCCAACAACCATTTCCCCTTGGACTCTGCCATTTACTCAGTGCACCAGTACCCCTGCAGACAGACTCCTTATCTCCAGGTGGGAGGACAGGCCATGTGGCTTGGTCCTTCAGTGTGGATACCTGTGACAGCAGGAGTGTGGGAGAAGCAGAGACTAGTAGGTTCCCCCCTCCCCTTTCAATTAAACACATCTCCTTAGTCTCTGCTTAATAGGCCGGCTGTCCTATTTCCTTCCCCTGGTCTCTTGCTGTACCCCAGGAATGGTGTTAGTGCAGTTTGGCTTAATGCAGTGTAATCAATAAATCAGTAATGACTAAAGTATGCCTCCTTTCACCTCTAGGTCTGCAGGTTGTAGAGACGGTCATTGCGCCCTGGTTGCTGTTGGGCAGTGAAATGCGCTGGTGGGAGAAGTATGTTCCTCATTGACAAGGATGCACATCACAATTGGCTCATTTGTTAGTATTCTCAGCAGAGAAGCCAAGACCTGAGGGTATGTCTACACTGCAGAAAAAAAGTGTGTTCTTAACCCAAGTGAGCTAACCAGAGTTAAGAACACTTTTTTGCAGTGTAGACAGCGTCTAAACTACTCTCCCTCTGTCAGGGCTGAGGCAGCAGTGGGGAAGCCTGTACTGCCACTGCCTTTTCTCTACCTGTTCTGAGGATAAGTAGAAGACTTCGCTCTCCACTGCTGTTAGTCTGGCATCTTTTCATGTGCCCTGGGAAAAAATGTGAGGCACCTTTGGTGTCTTTCCCCCAACTCTCTTCACTGGTTGGAGTTCACAGGGAAGGGGAACCCACTAAGAGAAGGATAAAGGGGGAGTATCTAAAACCCCAAACAACTCTAACCACAGCCCATCATTCTCTTACCTGGCCTTTTAAATAAAGAGATTAGAGCCATCAAATAATGATGCAATGCACTCCTGTCTTCCAGAGCATCTGCTTTACAACCAATGAACAGGCTGTAATGGTTAGCTAGAAATAAATTAAGTGAAGAAACAGCTGAAGAAGATCAAGTCAATAAAGTAGTTTGTTTTTTTCCGGAGGGTCTCAGTGACAGTGGGATTAATGCCCTGAGTTCGCATCTGAAAGGTTACAGATGAAATCTGTTGGCTATTCTGAATTTAGTCCTTTTATTGAGCATCATTGAAACCTCTACACAGTTCATCACACTAAGCAGGTGTCTCCCCCAGTGGTATAGGTCAGGAATAGACAGGAGGCTGCAGGGCAGGATTTGAGCAGCCGTTGCAGAGTGGTTTGTGTCAGGTGGAGTGGGAATGTCTGGGGACGGTGACAGCAAGAGGGAGAGGAGGTGAGTATGAAGTGCACTGGCCGAGCTCTGGGGCAGCTTGTACCCTGCTCCTGAACCCCCCCGCAGAAAGGAAATTTCACTGGAAATCCCAGATGCAGGGTTGGATCTCCAAGTCTTTGTTCAAATGCATTAAACATTGAAATGGGCGAAACCAACCATGTTGTTGGTCGCGTTTGCTAGTTTGCTTCTGTTCAAGAAACAAGGTGTCTCCCAGGTGTGTTTGGTAAACAGCCATGTTGCAGGCGTCCCAGTCTGGAATAGCAGAAGGTGTTTCCTGGCCACACTCTGGGTTCATTGGCAGAGATGGGTGCGTGGACTTGGTGCTGTGGACAAGCAAGATTGCTGGTAGAGTGCAGTGGGGGCAGCTGCGCTGCATGTGCCTGGCTTTGAACCATTCCCTTTCGAGACCGGCAAGTTAGTTCAGAGGTGGAGGGAGTGTGAGAGGAGACGTGGGTGGCCAGGATGTGAATGGTGCAGTCACTTGATCTGGCAGGACAGTGGCAGCCCCTGTAGCCTAGCTGGAGTTGGTTTTATCTCACTGAATAAGAGGCATCACTTACGACTTGCTGCCTTCTGTGCATTCCATTGAATCAACCCCTCCCGTGCCTCGATCCTACGGTGATGGACACATTATAAATACTTGGAGCCTACTAGAATTACTGAGTTAGATGTTCCAGCTGCGCTCCGTCGTTGAGGCTGGGAATGCAGCGCGGCTGCTGCGGCAGAGACTAATAGGATCACTAATGCATGCCAGTATTAATTTTCAGGTTGAGTTCCCGGTGCTTTTAATTTGGGAGCTTTTGTGTGAGAGGTTTGAAGGCGAGGCACCTTGAAGTGCCGAGACAGCTCGAGGCGGAGAGTATGTTGCCGCTGGAGTGGAATGCAGGGATGATGGGCCTGGAGCCCAACCCCTCTTATCTGGGATGGGAGAAGTGACAGTTCTAAAACGGTTAGCGGTGGCGTTACTGATGGAATGACACTGGCCCGCCTTTTAATCAGTGCTTGTTTATAACTGTGTTTCATCTCCGTCCGGCTGAGCTGGTTCTCTCCTCCCCTCCTCCAAGAGGGAGTAGCACAGCTGAGCTAAACTGACAGCGCTATCCACTGCAGGCCTTGTAAACCCCTCCTCTGCTTTGGAGGAGAGTGAGCGAAAAGCTCCCTTGGTAGAGAAGTGAGGGGAGAGGTTTATAAATGGTTTCATTTGTTGGGAATGGGGTAGATAGGTGGTTACTGGAGGAGCCCAGGGTGGCCACAGTGGAATCACGACCATGGTTCATCTGCCTTGGGCTGCGGGTCTCTTCTGAGCAAAAATGCTAGAGAGGCATAGGTGCCAGCATCCTTGAGCCTTTGCTCTGTGGCACTGAGCTTGTACGGAGGCACTGCCACAGGATTGGATGGCTCCCATGAGAGTCCATTGGTGCTCTGTGGCATAGACAATCTTGTCCCAAGAGCTGAGTTTGCTGCCTCCTGAGTGTTGCCCGCCTGGAGAGAGGTGTCTGAGCTACAGAAGGGAACTCTCCCACGTGGGGCAGCCACTAGACACGCAGGGCTAGAGAGAGATGCTCAATGTCTTACAGACCGCTAGCATTTTACCTGGTATATCCCAGCTCTGTACACATTAACGCTTCACTAGAAACTGCATCTGAACCATACGTTTGTTCAGTAGATAAATCCTTCCGAGCCCGTCCTGTGAGAGGCAATCCAAGCTGGATTGCTTTCCCCGGGAAAGCAGGGGTGTTTGGTGTCTGCCCATGTCTGTTATGTCCAGCCCGTCGCTGGGTGCTATGGTACCAGTGACGTGTAAACTGCTGGTTAACAGGTGACTAGGAGGCTTTTAACTGGCCCAGTTGCTTAACGGGTGATTCTGAGCAAACCAGCTGCCTCCTGACAGGGGAGAAGTTGCTGGGTATTGTGTGTGTCCTTCTGCACACCTGCCTGCTTTGTCTCATGCTGCCTTAGCTCTGCTCCATCAGGGGTGAGCTGCTCTGGTGCTGCTGGAGGTGAGCTCCCCTTGCTGGCTGTGTTTCCTGCTTTGAAGTCTGATGCCTGAGTGATTTGGGCTCCCTCCTCCCAGTCGGTTTTTGAAGGGATGTTTCAACTTTACTCTGCAAATGATCCGGGACTGAATGCAGACAATCCGGTGGAGGGGGATCCAGTTACAGACAGTCTGAGAACACACAACTGGGAGTGCTTCCCTGTCTCCAAGAGCTATGACTATCTGTTACCCAGGGACCCGTCGAGAAGAGCCCCACGCTGGATCTGATATGGAAGTGGATAAGGATCTTTCCTAGGGCTCCCTGCTGCAGTGAATTAATGCATTAAACTTCCATCCGATCTGGGGTCTGGGTTTAACTGTGGAACTGTTGTAAAAGCCTAAGGAGGGTGATGGTCTTGTTTTAGTCTCTGCCATTGCAAATGCTTTGCAGAACTGGCAGTGTCCTAAGGAGAGCCCCCGGACTGGAATAGCAGGGGCTGAAGCAGATCAGGCGTGAGGAGCAGCAGTAGGGCTGGGGGTCCAGACTGGCAGAGCTGGGGTGCTTCAGGCCAGGACTGAGGTGCATTGGTGGCAGGGAGGGGGATACCAGTCTCGGGGGCCAACAGGACTATTGCCCAAAGGGGAAGGGCCAAGAAACACCTCAGCCTCCCCCCGACTGCTTCCCCGAGGATCTCAGCAGGGACTGGAACCAAGGTGCAGGTCTCCAGTCTCCTCCCACACCACCAAAAGGTAGAGGAAGAGGAAAGAGCTTCACTCTCCTGCCTCTAAGCACTGGGGAGAGCTGCTGCTGCTCAGTTCCTGCTCTGCCTTGGGGCTGGAGCTCAATTCTTGCGTTAGCCCCAAGTGCCCTGGGGAAACACTCAGTTCCCACTCCCTCACTGACACACAAGCACGGCCCTCCAGGGTTCAGGGCTCCCGGGGACAGGATTCGCCCACTCACCAGCCTGAGTAGCTAGGATTGCATGTGCCCAGAGGATTTCCAGATGGATTGGGAGGACGTGGTCAGTCAGGACCAACGGGCAATGGTGGGAAAAGAGGATGCAGGTCCAGACGTTCCGTGTGCCTTTCCTGTCTGAGGAGCGAGACTCTGTGTTGAGAGAGCCCTCTCCCGTCTTCCCTGCAGGTCTCCCACTGCACATCCTCCCCCAGCCCCCTTTCCAGCCTGGGGTTTCTGGTCCTTGCATCCATGCCTGTGATTTCAGGACACCAGCCCCGTCCTTCATGCTGTCGCTCTGGGCTGAGCAGCCTGCACCTCTCTTGGGCAGCGCTCCAGTTTACTCGTGTACCTAGGCTTGGTTGTGTGTCTGCTCCAGGACAAGGGTCTCGGTGTGTGGTCCTGTAACCTCCTTGTTTGCAGTTGGCAGAAATCCCATAAAAGCCTGCAGGCCTTTTTGCTTTCGCAGGTTAGTGGGAAGAGACAGTCTAGTGTACCCATTAAGCAGGGAGGGTGAGCGCTTTCTCATTGTCCTCTAGGACACACACCAGCCTGGCTTCCGTGCCAGCTGCTTTCCCTCGGGGGATAGGTAATGTTACAGAAATCTGCCCCATCGTTGTTCTGCCTATACCCCTTTGATAGGGGCAAGGACAGCCCGTAGCTATCGTTACACCTCGTTATACAGATGCTCTTGGCCATTTACTAAGATCAGGTGGAGTCAAGCTGGTCTACACGGAAAACTTACATTGGCAAAGCTCCGATGTAAAATATCCACACCCCGCAGAGCTGTAGCTCTGCTGACCTAACCCCCCCATGTAGACAGTGCTAGGTTGACGGAATTCTTCCATTGACCCAGCGACAGCAGTGGGAGACGCCCTCTCGTCACTGTAGTGTCTGCACTGAAGCGCTGATGTACTGCTGTAGACATAGCCTTAGAAGGAGGATGTGAGAGAAACTGACCTGGAAACAGCAGCAGGTTTGATGATAGACTCTGAGGCAGGCACAGCCGGGGTTGGGTCTTGTCCCTCTCCTCTCTCTTTTAAAGCCTCTTAGAGCTGTGGTGTGAGGGGCTGCAGCCAGGGTGGTAGGGAAAGTCAGGTGCAAATTCTCTGCCCCTCAACTCTTCCTCTAGTCCTGTTCCGTGCCTAGCACATCAAGTTCTGCCCCAGCTCTGCTCATCCACCTCAGTCCTGTCCTGCAGCACCCTCCCCCGCCCCAGCCCTGCCCCTCTTGTGCATTTAGTGGGCTGGTTTCAGATACAGGCTGGGGCCTAGGTGGGGTGTCCAAAGCTCACTGTGGTGTGGTGCTCCAGAGTGGAAAAGCTCATGTAGGAAGCCTGCTCTCCCTCCCTGTTCTGTGGCATGTGGAGGGCAGAGGGGGGTTGAAAGAGCAGCAGGTTTGAGATGCATCCCCTCACGCATTCTCACAGGTCCATTGAAGCCTGGTGCTTGGCCCTGAGAGGCAGTGGGAGAGGCCAGGGCCCCTGCCAGAGGAGAAGAGGCAGGATCACTGCTGGCAGATGTCCTACTGTACTTCTGTAGTAGCCACACGAACAACAAACCAGACCTATGCCATGGCACTCGGCTCTGCCATAGCAGAGATTTCATGCGGAGGCTGGCAGTGCCTCTATTAGAGACACTCTCTCCACAGGGACTCACTTCCCCCCCATGGCCTCCCAGTCAATAGGACACAGGCTGCTAAGAGAAGTGCGAGGCCCACAGGCCAGTGCCAGTCCATGCACACTCCCCGCAGTCTCTCTCACACACACACACTCACTCACTCTCTCCTTCCTCTGCTCCTTTTCTCTCCTCTTCCCCACCCATTTCTCCTAGCTCTGTCCTTTCCAGTCTGCCATGGCCTCCTTCTTGCTGTATCCCCCCCTTCCGCCCGACTGTCTTGCCCTCTGTTCCCCCCATTCCTGCTCCCTTTGTCTAGTGTTTCTAAAGCCTCACCAATTAGCAGGACTCCCTGTTGCCCAGCTCAGCTTTCAGCCTGTGTCCTTTCAAAGAAAGGCAAATTCCTCCTCCAGGAGACCAGGTATCGCTCCTTCACCGTTGGAGCAATGACGGGGTTACAAATCCTCCTCCAAACAGCAGGCGGCTTCAGCAAAGGCTTCCCATGACAGTGATTATTTCTCTCTCGAGAAAACTAACAGTAGTTTTTATTAGATTGTTCACTCCCACTGCAGCTTCAGAGTGAGATGTTAGTGCCCATAATAGGATCCAAACAAAATCCAGGGCTAATCATTCAGGCATTGCCCTGGACAGTGTTACTTCAGACTGTGCTGGTGACTGAGCATCCGTACAAGCCTGTGCCCCAGTTACTGCCCTCCAACCGGTTCCAAAGCCCAATGGGTGGAGTGTGATCCCTCAAGCTATAAAGATTTACTGGCTTCAAAGCAGAGCTTTCTCTGCACCTTCCCTGCGCTTTCAGCTGACTGAAAGCACCCATGTGGAGTTAGGGTGTCGCAGTATGGTGCATGCTCAGCACTTACATCCATTGCAGTGTGGTTGTAGCCATGGTGGTCCCAGGACATGAGAGGAGACCAGCTGGGTGAAGTTATATCTTCTGTTGGCCCAACTTCTGGTGGTGGAAGAGACCAAAGCTCAAAAGCTTGTCTCTTCCACCCACTTGTGTCCATGTCATTCAGGGCCACCGCTTTGGGAGGCAGTTACTTTCTGCTCTTTGGTGTTCTCTCACACCTATCTCGCCTTTGCTTTGCCTTCTGCATTCAGGGTTTGTTTCTGCTAGAGCTGGGATCCCTTCCTGCTTGAAGAAGGCACCTGTCCTAGCAGAGAGAAGGCTCATGAGGGGGAACAAGGAGCTAAACTGCAATCAGTCCAGTGGCCTGACCTAGTGGCTGCAGAGAATATAGTATGTATTCCCCGCATTGGAGCGCTGTTACAGCTCCTCCCTTCTCCAGGCTGCACTGGCTTCTGGGATTTGCCCATAGAAGGGAAGAAGAAATCATCCATTGTTCTGATTTTATCAGTGAAATCTCAAAGTTCTCCATCTCCTAGCCATGGGAAATGGCAACAATCCACTAGGTCACCTGGCCCCTCCTCCTCCTGCTGCTGCAGGATCCTTTGCTACAGAACATACCCAAGTTCATTCTCTAACTGCTTGGAAACCTCCCAGATGAGGAAGCTCCCAATGCTTCCCTTGGGAGACTATTCTATGGGCTAATTAGTCCAGGAATGGTATCCAACCTTCACTCCCCTCCCCAATCCTGTATGTGGTACAACATTAATCACCCCATGGCCAGAAGTGGATTGTTTAGACCTACTGGGAGGCTGATAGCACAACTATGTGCCTATGGTGTCCGGGAAAACAGATGTTGCTCTGAATACAGTGGAAGATGTGGGGGAGCTAAGTGGGGTGAACAACCGGGGGAATAGGCCAAGAGATGGGGAGGGGAGATCTCTGTAGTCAAGAGCTCTTGCATTAACAACCTGGCGTGTGCCAACGTCTCAGGCCACCACACACATTTCCTCTAGTCGGATGGGGTGGATCAATTGTTCCCTGGCTGTTTAGCACCTAGCATGTTTGAAGCCCTGCAGCTGTGCTCAGAGTGGGCAAGTGACCAGCTTCCTTTGGTCAGCTGAGAGCTGTCATTCGTTCCTTGGCAACTGGACTGGAATGGGGGGAGGAGGAAGGTGCTCTAAGCAGGTACTGTCTTGTACTGCTCTGAGATGGCCTGGAGTTAGCAAGACAGAGAAAGGCCATCCGTCTGTCAGCAGTGGGGTGTCCATGCTGGGGAGGGGGAGGGGAGGCAGCAATTTGGTAAATGGAAGTAATTGAATTAGTTGCTCTCAGCTGTGTGCCGCTTGGGATGCGGTTACAGTTCAAACTCCGCCCCAGCGCGAGGGCACTCTCTGAGCTCCAGGGAAGTGACCCAAGCACATTCAAAGGCTGGCAGGAAGGGACCCTGAAGGGAGGTGGGGTGGCGTGGGAGTTCAGAAAGGGACAGCTACAAGAGACAGACAGACCCTTGTGCTTCCCCGTGACTAGGGGACTCTCTGGGGAAAGGCTCCCAAGCTGCTTGCTGGCTCTGAGGCCCGTGTTCAGTTCTGGAGAGACTCTCTAGCTCAGCGGAGCCAGCTGAGAGAGATAAGCCTGAGTCACCGCAGAGCCTCATCTTTCCCTGAGAACAGCCCTTGCCATAAAAGGAAGGGGCAATTCTTTGTATGATAATCAATCAAACCTGAACTGCCGGCCCCTGGACCCAGCCCTCTCTAGAACGCTGGGAGCCCCAGAAGTCCAGGTAGCTATGGCACGTCGTCATAGCAGCGTGAAGATTGATACCAGACAGCCCCCAAGGCTCTCCTGTGCTCCCTAAGGTGCAAAGACCTAGTTCCTCAGGCTCAAGACACTGTATTCCTTAGCTATAGCCATCCCAGCATTTTGAAGTGTTTCCACAGGCTTTGTTTTCCTGGTCACATTCCCATTCCTTTGTCTCCAGATGTGTCTGCCCCATAGATTTGGGCTGCATCTGGGTCTTAGGCCCTAGCCAGCCTAAACCACATTCTCTACTGCTTGCTGCTTTTTGGTCTCCCATCTCTAGTCACAAACACCTCGGGGGCTGTAGCTGCACCCACGCCCTGGCCTCTAACTGCTCCCAGGCCTTTGCCTCTGTAATCCAGTGACCTCTGTTCTCAGCTTCTGGTTCCTCTAGCCAACCATGCTCTCGGTCCTCTATTCCAATGAGCTCTGGTCTCCGCTGTCTCTTGTCTTCATTTCTAGTCACTAATAGTTCTTTCTTGTTGGACACACTGTTAGTTGCTTTTTTAATTCTTCCTGCAAATCCACAAGAGCAAAATTAATACCGTAGCTGTTGGAGAAGCTGAGCAAAATCCAACTGGAAATAAACAGTAGGAGAAATGCCCAGTAATTTTAGGCATGGGATAATTCTGGAAGGCAGAATATCCTGGCTTTGTGGGATTTCATTCCCTTGCTCCATGTTCCCAACAGAGAAATTTAGAGTAATCTGTGCAAAAGGAGGGACAGCGATGGAGACAGGAGAGCAGCAGGAGAATCTGTTCATGACTGGAAAGCTTGGGGCTCTCCCTCCATAGTGAACATGATACCATGTAAAGTGGAGGTAGCTTCAGATGTCTCATTTGGCTCAGCTGGAATCTTGGTGGCAGTTCTTCCTGTCTCCTGTTTAGAGAGAGCTCTGTGAACTCCTCTTGCAGGTGAGACAGCTTTTCCGGGTCACTGCTAGGGAGCCATTAGTGGGAATATTTACTTGGAAATTCAATCCCGGCTCACGCTCCCCTCTAATTGATTGAAGAGTTTCTTTGAAGTGAAGAAGTTAATTTAGTGTCTGAATGGGGGAGGGGAAAGGAGGGCCTTGGAAAAGAGGCTTCAGGTAAGAAGTTTCTTTATTTCACACCTGCTGGAGACAAGTGGGTGATCAGAGACTCTGTCTGCAGTTCGCCTCCTACATGGACACACCTGGGAAAGTCCAGACCAGCTCTAGGTTTCACTGGACGCGTCTGGGTCAGCAGAGACCCCTCCCTGACCACCACAGTAATTTAATTGGAATCTCACATTAGTTTTTGGTGCGGGAAAGAGGGCAGTGCGAGGACCAGTCTCCACTTTGTTCCTGGACATACCTGGATTAACAGAGACCGCTCAAATCCTCCAGTACACCTGAACTCACCTGTCCAAGACTCAGCCATCTCTGCAGATCTCTGAATCACTCCGTGCAGGTAAGATGGGAAGGATTTCAGTGGGGAAAAGGTGCTCCGAGAATGGGGGTGATGCTGGGGTGGGGGGGAGAGGGAGCATTCCCAGTGTTCACAATGTTCTGCCCATTGAAATGCATCTTCCTCTACAGCTTCTGTGACTTCGGACCCGTCTGGAGCAGAGTCTGGTACAAATTGTGTCAAGATTGCCATGTTCCTAATGGTTGTTCCCTCCTTTGGGGCTGATGTAGCCTCTTAAAAAGGGGGTTTTCTGTGCAGTGCTAAGGGGAGAGGGAAACCTATTGGTTCTGAAGTGGGACTTGACTCTCCTCAGCATAGTAAATGTTCAGGACTATCAATGTACTCTTAATGCTGAGGAGTGAAGGGGTGAAATTAGCTTTGGGGAGGGGCATTTCCTTTCCCCGTCTGTGCAGACGAACTCATTTGTCTCTTTCTCTTCCCCCCTCCATCTTCTCAGCTGGTAACTTATCCTCCCTGAATTCCATGTCTTTGGGGTTGCTGGAGGGTGGAGTTTGGGCTCCTTTGTGGTCACAGTGTAAACTATTGAGTGACTATTTGTAGTCACCTAGCCCACTGTAGGAGCTATGTAAGTAACAAACAAAAATTGGCATGGTTTTCTTTAGGGATGGGCAAGGTGGTTTGGAGAGAGAACCGGCCTGTCTGTCTCTCCCTCCTAGAAATCTTGAATTGACCCCAGAAGTGCTCTGATGTTGAAGAGATCTCTCTTCCGCTTTAATATTCCATGTGTACTGGCTTTGGCTGGGCCCTGAATACTGCAGTATCATGAGTCTATTTTGACGTCTCCTCCGAGCCAACAAACAAGCAGGGTGTAGTGCAGCCATGATTCTCTGGCAACCGTGAGCTGAACAGGATTACGCTTCCTCCACAGGAGTTTCAGGTGAGCAAGGTCTGGATCATTGTGGCTGCATCTGACCATCAGCCTTTGAAGTCTGGTTGTCCCAACTATCAAGAGCCAGCTATGGCTTCCCCAGCAGAGCCAGCCAGCTCACCAGGACGTCAGTATGAGCCATATGCTGCAATCTCAATCCTTCATTCAAGTCCTGGGTGCTGTAATCCTGCTCAGCCCGCCGGCCCTGCTGAAGGTGGCTGGTGCTCTTGCTTGGGGGAGTGGGAAATCAGACAGCAGGCTCTGAAGTCTCCTTCAGGAGCAAGAAAGCCTGTGGTCTTCAGGCTTCTAAGCCAGCTCTCCCCATTATCCAACCCCCCCCAACAAAAGACAACCCCCCCCTCCTGCTTCAGAGCACGACCCACCTCTAGCTGATGGAGGTCAGGGAGATACTTGCCCATGGGGAATGTCATTCCAGAGTGTCTTTGTTTGGGGCTTCTCACTCCTTTCTCTGCAGCATCTGGCTACTGGAACAGTGTCTCCCTGGTTAATCTGGACTGCAGCTCTTTCACATTTCCCTTCCCCGCTGCTGGATGAGTGGGATTCTCATGGGCCAGAAGGTCAGGAATCCTCCACCTGTCTCCTTTCCACCCAGGTGCAGCAGCTCTGCTCGTGTCCCTAGTGGAGGATGTTCGGCTCAGAATACATGCTGTCCTCGCTCCCGGCTGCGTCTCACTTCTACAGCCCTGCTTTCTCGGCCCAGCTCGCATCCGCTCCTGTCTGCAGCCTCTTCCTCCCAGCTCCCCTTTTCAGCTACCAGCTCTTCCAGCCCTGCAGCCCTCCGGAGCCCTGCAAACAAGCATTGCTGCTGGCGAGCCAAGGCGCAGGTTTGGGGGAGCTGGGGGACTTCTCAGGTAAGCTAGACAAAGGGACCCCAGGGGATAGGGGTAAATTCCCCAGTTTCCAGCAGGATGCACAGTCCTTGCTTTGAGCCCCTGGAAGGTCCCGAGATACCAGAATTTAAAATCATTGTGATGCGATTGTGTAGGAGAAGGGTTCAGTTTAGAAACTTCTAAAATGTATTGGTTTGTTATCCCCTCCCTCTAGACCTTACCCAGCTCGACCCCGGGTACTGTGGCAAGTGGAAGGATACAAAAAATAGTCCTAATAAACCCCACCCTGTCTTAAAAGATTTCTTCACTATGTATCGTATGCAAAGCACATGATGGAGCGGGATGGGGTGAAGATGTAACTGGCCCCAGGAACCTTCTGTGCTCACTGGTGGTGTTAGGTGCCCATCTGTCCCTGGGCCAGCCCTTCTGCCCAGCCCCAGAGCACACGCTGCCATGCCCAGGCTTTTCAAGGGGGGTTATTTCCTTAACAGAGGTTAGCGAACAACCAGAAAACAGCCTTTTAACTCATTTTAGCCTCAGGCTGTCTTGCTCCTGGCAGTTTCCCAGTCTCAGTCAGTTTTGCTGGAGCAACAGCCCCAGGGCCGCTTCCATGAGCCCCTGGCTCTGGGGACCCACCACAGGAGTTAGCTCCACTCTGGTGTGGATTTCCTTCCCCAAGGCGCAGCCTGTCTTGGTCCATCTTCCCCAGCTACCACTAGCAGCCCTTGATAGGCCCAGGCGTAGTTTAGCCTCTTTAATTGGCTGGATTGGGCGCATCTGTTCTGGCCAGGGGAACTGGGTTCAGTGTATCCATGGGAACCAGCTACCCTGTGACACCCGCCCAAGTGCAAGCAGGCCGTCTTTTTGTTCTGTGTTTGTGCAGCCCTTAGCACGGTGGGGTCTTGGTCCCTGGCTGGGGTTCCAGGGCACTACCTCAATGCCACCCATCCCATCCTAAATGCGTTCGAGATCGTGAAGCACTCAGACGCTACCATGAAATGGCCCAGACGAAATCAGCTGAATGAAATCTAGATACTGAAGAGTGAAGGCTTTTTAGACTTAAAATAAAATGAACAGCAAGTCTCTTGAGGGATCTCCTCTCCTCATGTGGTTGACTGAAAGGTCTCGGTCTCGATGATGAGAGACAAAGGCCCTGGTAAGGGGACAGGCTGTGCATGGGAGGGCGGTGAAGATAGGGGTGGACAGTGCCCAGTGGAGTGTGCTGCCCACTCTTTGTGCCCCTAAGCTGGTCTGGTGAGTGGTACAAGCTCATTTGGGGTCACTGTGGCTTTTCTCCAGAGGAAGCTCGCCCGCAGAAGCAGAGACGAGCCCGAGCCAATTACAGCAGCTGGCAGCTGGAGGAGCTGGAATCAGCCTTTGAGACCACGCACTACCCTGACGTCTTCATGAGGGAGGCCCTAGCCCTCCGGCTAGACCTGATAGAGGCCAGGGTTCAGGTACCGGACGCTCAGGCTAGTGTTTGGCAATAGCTCCTTCCCCTGGTCTGCAGAGCTTACAATGAACTCCTCTCCCCGACCCCCTGGCCGGGAGGGCAGCTCATTGTACCCAGCCTCTGAGGCTGCTGTCTAGGGGGCTAGCACTCTGCAGGAGGCTCTGTCACCTCCTGTTTGCTCTGATTGTCGCTGTGCTTATTCCCAGCCCTGTCAATGTTTCAGCCCCATTGGCACTGGTGCCCGAGGAACCCGCCTCGGGCCGGGGAAGGTAAGAGGCAGGAGGGAACCTTTAGATGGTGGGCTCAGCTCTGCCTGCCTGTTGGCTCTGGAGGCAGTAACTCTGCAGCCACAGGTCATGGGGGAGAGCTGGAGTAAGGATCAGCCTCCTCTCAGGGTTGGGAAATGGCTGAAGTGGGGAGGTCGCCCAGCTGCATGGTGGGGCAAGTGCGAGTTTGTGGGATCTACCCAGCATGGCCCCCACTCTCTATCCTGTTTTTCCCCTCTCCTCATCTCTGACACCTTTGACAGCTGCCCCGCTCTGAGCTGGGCTGCTGTTTGCCAGGTCTCCGGAGAACAAGGGTGGTGGATCCCTCCCATTTCTGGTGGGCCTGGGGTGGGGACATGAGGCTTGAGACCCATTGTCAGGCTCAGAGTGAGAGAGCTGCTCTTGTCCCCCTGTTTCTCTGCAGCCCCAGCTCACGAGGGAGGGAGTGGTGTGCTGGGAGCCCATGTGAAAGTGTCCGGTTCCCCGGTGGAGGGTATAAAAGGGATTAGGATTCTCCCTCTAGAACTGGCTGAGGGAGGGTGTGTGTGTGTGTGTGTGTGTGTGTGTGTGTGTGAGAGAGAGTGAGAGTGAGAGACATCCTTCCTTCCTTCTGCAATGAGATTTTCCCCCATTACATGACCTGACCTGAAATGTCTCTTGTGGTGTAAAACCTTCACTTGTGTAACCATCTTTCTGGATTCCTGGAGCTACAGCTCCCCCAGAGGAGCCTGGGGAGACAGATGCAGGACGGATGCTTTATAAACCCCCATGCTTTCCAGTTTGCCAGCAGCACGTGAGAGTGCAGGCAGGCAAAAGGATGGTTTGTTAATGCCTGTTTTCCTTTGGGTTTCCCTAGGTTTGGTTCCAGAACCGCAGAGCGAAGCTGAGGAGACAACTGAAACTGCAGGGTCGAGCTCTGGACCGAGCCCTCACTAGGGACTCGTCTGCCTCAGGACACAAGAAGCCCCAAGCCCCCCAGGAAATCGAAGGTTCAAGTAAGAGCTCTAGAGTTGGAACACTGGAAGGAGACCCGGAACACTGGTCAAGCACTGGCCCCAAAGGACAGTCTCCTCCTGGACCTCCCCTGTATAGGGGAGCTGAGGCCACCGGGGGAGCCAAGGCCAGAGGAAATTTAGTCCTACAGGACCCCCAGCTTGTGGGTCAAGGCACAAGAGCATGAGGCTGAAATTGACCTCCCCCCCCCACCCCCCTGAAGTTCAGGAGCAGCCTGACTCAGAACCAGACCCAGCAGGGCTCTGGGCACACACAGATAGATAGTGCCTGAAACTGATCCTGACATCAGTCCCCCCTTCCCGTACCTCTCCAGCCTCTGGGCCTTGGACCTTCGCTCCCAAACAAAGACTGTAACCATTTCTTCAGGGGGCTATAGTCACCGTGAATGGAGCAGGGAACATCAGAGGCATTATAGGGGTGTCCCAAGCCCACTGAAGGCTGTTGTCCAGCCTTGTCCATCTCTGAGCACCCTTGGTGCCTCCCTGTTTAGTAGCTGTTGCCTGAATTCCTTTTCTCTGATTGGCGTCTGCATTACACTTCCAAGCACCTGCACTCAACGAGGACAACAGCCTGTCAGAGACTTTGGATCTAAGATACCCTGGTTAAAATCCTTCCATATTTGAGCAGGGACAGACCCATCCCCGGCTCCAGGCTTATTTCTCAGGATCCCTTCACTAGAACACATGCATGAGCGCATCCTTAGCAGGGGGATGTCACCGCTCTACTCTGGGTTGTCTTCTTCAAATTAGGCTATTTTTGTCATAGGCTCTGGTCCAATGAGCCTGTGTTTGGGATGGTTGCCAATTTTGATTGGACGTATTCTTGGAGGTTTCATCACATGACATAATCTTTAATTAAAGATTAATTCCAGGGGACTCCAGGGCAATCCTGGATGATTGGCTTAGCTGGGGCCTTGGAGCCCCTAGGCAATAGAACTGGGCCCCTGAGCTGTGTGACAGTGCAGAAGTATGAAGCAGGCAGACTCCTGATCTTCACACTATAGCATGGCTTTTGGGACTGTGGGGAGTTCTCACCCGCTATCCAGAGCCAGGGAGGGTAACCAGATATCCTCATATTATCAGGCCTGTCCCATTATTAGGGGCTTTGTCTTGTATACGCAACCATACCTCCCCCTGAAAAAAGGTGTCCCGATTTTTCACACTTGCTATCTGGTCACCCTAGAGCTAGGGATCCTTCTCCATTGTTCAACTCCGTGCTTTGTGGCTTCCTGGCTATTCCCTCCACTCTATACCTCCCATGACCACTAGAGGGCCTTGAGGTTCTGCAGGTGTTACAGCTCCTTAGAAGGTGCCTGGGCTGTGTGTGCTGGAGGAGGCCACGATTCCTAAATTCACCTGCGGCTGGACATTTGTTTCTAGTCAAACCCTGTGAGGTGCTGGGTCAAACCCAATCAGCCCACTGTCTGCAAAGGGTTGGGGGGAGTATCTGAAGCATCTTCTGAGGGTGAGGAAGGGAAACAAAAGTCTAACTTCTCTGCGGTCTGGCTGAGCCAATGTCATTGGTCCTAGCATAGGGCTAGCGGGTGGGGGGAAGGTGAGCCCCTTTGTTCCCATCAATTCTTTCCCATCAGTCTGGTCAAAATGCTCCACGTAGCCACAGACAGAGGAGACAGACTGTATTGTGAGGGCCAATTCTGCATTGGCTGTGAGGACCAGGTGACCGTTCCACCCCCTAGAAGCCTTTGCATCTCTAATACTCACGATCCTGTGATGAATGGAAAGGGGCAGGGGAAGTAAAGTAAGATGAAAGAGGAAGCACAATGCATGCTCAACCAGACTCAATGAGCTGGCACTCTTCCCTCTACCACCAGCTTTCTGGTGTCAGATGCGGAGCAGAAGTATTGGATTATTAGAGATACTGCTGCATTTAAAGTGATTTGCTTTTTCTTCCTGTTGGATGACGATCAGATAAGTCCTAGAAAAGAAACTAGTTCATAGAACTGTTCTAGAGTCACAGGGTGTATTGTGGAAACTCCCTCTCTGTCCCCCACTGATCAGAGAGCAAAGACACTAAGCCAGGAATATGAGTCAGACGTGGGCTAAGAATCATGTGTTCCCATCTCAAGTTGCCCAGCGCGCAGAAGTGAAGAAATGCGTTTCCAAAGGCAGAGTTGGTGGGAGAAAGGAAAGTTTTGAGCTGAGCAATGACAACAGAGCAGCCAGTAACACTAGTTGCAGGATACACATGCTGATTTTACACATGCTGTATATGAGTGGCATTCAGTGCCTGCAGTCCAAGAGCCAGGTGGCTGAATGATAACCGAGCTCATTATCTGTGCACATGTAAATGCCTGTGTGTGCATGTATAGGGGAGTGTCTGTCAGCATGCATGTACTCGTATGTTTGCAGGCAGGCACACACATGTAAGCATATGAGCATGCTTCTCCTTTCAGGGCCTGAAAGTATGGGGGAAATCTGTGTGCTGGGGAAAAGATCCACACCAGGTTTTACTGCTATTATGGCCCGGCCTGTATGAATCTCTTCCCAGTGCTTAGATTCCCAGTCCAAAGGCTGCTGTTGGACAATCGGCCGGGCGGGGACTGTCTCTTGGTTGTGTGTTTGTACAGTGCCTAGCACAGTGGAGTCCGGGGGGGGGGGCACTATCTCCATACAGCTAATAAATAATAGGAACCACTGCTTCAGCTTCAGTCCTTTTCTTTCATCTCCTATCTCTCTTTCCCCCATCTCTTCCTGCCCTTGGATTACCAGTGCTACTATGTAGCTGTTCTGGTGTATTTGCTTCTTCGCACTCAGGCCAGCTACGTTTGCTGCTGTAAAACTGCAGGGGAGATCCCATCAGCTCCATTGTCTCTGGACCGACCGTTTGAAGGGTGTTTCCGTCTGATTAGTTGTCCATTGGCCAAATATTCAAATTCTGACCTCCCTTTGTGCCCAGGCAGTCACTTGCATGTGTGAGGGCAAGGGCAGGCAAATCCCACTTGTGCATACTCATCCGGCGCAGATGGGTTTTACAAATGGAAATTCTGCTGATTGTGTGTGTGAGAGCGAATACACAACCAAAATGTTCACGTTGGTGATGATGTGCAAAAGTAGAGACTGGGCTGAGGCTCCCTTGAAAGCTGTGCTCGGAGTCATTCTCTTTCCCATACAAGCTTGTTCCATAGAAAGCTCTATAGGCACAGGAGAAGAGTATATACTACTGGGGGGGGGGGTGTTACATTTTGTAGTGTTGCCAACTCTCATGATTTTATTGCAAATCTCATGATATTTGCTGTTTTTCCTAAAGCTCCAGCTCCTAGGCTCATGGGATTACATGAGAAGTGTTGCCAGCTCCTGTGATTTGATTGCAAGTTGTGTGATACTTGATACTTTTCTTAAAGCCCCATCTCCTGGAGTCATGTTATTACATGAGATTCTCAGCTTTTCTTTTTTTAAAAATTAAGTGTCTAGCCTGTGGAGAAAAGCTTGAAAACACGACCCCGAAAGGCTCAAACACCAAGAGATAAGCACAACAAACCTCAAATTTATTTATTTATTTATTTAAAAATTCTCTCTTTTTTGGGAGGGGGGGACTTGACTCTCAGTTTTTTAACCCTTGGGGTTGGCAATACTGATATTGTATATTTTGTAGAGTATACGTGTTGTGTGCTGTGTCATTCTCAGCATTGTGTATGTTGGGGTGACTCTTGCGTGTGATGTTTGTGCGTCTCTCTTCGCATGTGTATCTGGCAAGGGGTGTCTCTTGTGCTCACTCTCTGAGGTGTGTATTTGGGGTTTGTCTCTTCACAGCAAGTGGATTTTAGCCTAGGATTGGCAGCTTAGGGGACTAGTTTCCAAAACTTGTTGCTGCACAAGCAAGTGGACTTTAGCCTAGGAGGGGCTCCAGATAATGAGCTGTAGGGGAACCGTGGATGGGGAATGAGTAACTCATGAGCTGTGTCTGTGTCTTTGTGATTCAGAGCGCAGCTGTCTCTGAAGCATACGTTCTGATAGGGGAACTAGAACACAGTGCTATCAGTGATACAGGCTACAGATGTAATGCGATGAAGTGGAAAGTAAAGGCTGCTCTCGGAACCTGGTACTGGTAACCGTCAGCAACCTGGGATTTCATGTTTAAAGGCACCAACATTTTCATTCTAACCCTAAGGAAGAAAAAAAGAGACTTGTGTGCATGGAAAGGGGATGAGAGACCCCTCTCTTTCATTTCCTATCTGCCCCATATATATATATTCTCACGGGTCTGTTCACCGCCTGCCATAGCCTAGTGTGATGATATCAAAGCTCAAGGCAGCTTGGCTGGCACAGTGAATCACATCTATTCACTGTGGGCTACCACTGTAAATACTTTTGCCAGTATTGGGCACATGAACCAGCCCAAGTCCCTCCTTAACATATTTTCCACCTGCGTCACCTGACAGCAACGTTTTCCTAGGATGACGCCCTTTGAAAGTGAAAACAGGAAGATGGATTTTAGGGGATGGGAAAGAGTTAAGTTGATCCTAAAGCAGCTAAGTCCAAAGGTTTCATTTTCTCCCTTTTTATAAGAACTCCCTTCTGCCTCGGCACAGTAGCCGCTCTCGTCTCCCCTTTATCCTCGCCTTGGTCATGTGAACAGCGTCTCTAATGGAAAAAGAGATTGGACAAAAGAACCTCGGGACCCCCAGCAACAATTAAGAGTTTCATTAAAATACAATAGGCCAGTTATTGCTGGCTCATTATTAAGCTATAATAATTGCTAATTGTCTTATTAGCATTTAACAATTATGCAAATAATGAAAAACATTTCATAAAAGTAATAAAATTGCCCTTTTTTACATCAATAGTTTTAAAAGCTAAAGTGATGATGATTTTGCTCTCCGGGGTTTATTGGAAATGCCTTTAAAGGGGAGATAAACCTCTAATGATGCCATCCACAGAGCAGGGTTGAGATTGTGTAGGGCACACAGAGGTCTGGTCTACACTACAGACCTATATCGGTATAACTCAGGGGTGTGAAAAATCCATCCCCCGAGTGACATCGTTATACCGACCTAACCGCCTGCATAGGTGGAAAAGCTCTTGGGGTGGTGGATTAACTATGCTGATGGGGAAAGCGCTCTCCCGTCGGCTTAGAGCGTCTTCATTAAGTGCTACAGCGGCGCAGCTGCAGCCGTACAGCGGTGCTGATGCAGCGTTTGAAGTATAGACGTGTCCTGAGCTATGTGAATTTCCGCTCTCAGTGCAAGGACTCAGACTGTTTCCCTTTCACTTGCAAAGGAGCTGTCTGCACATGTTGGTAAAATGTCATTTTTCCTTTTTGGAGACCAAGAGAGAGGATATGGGCACTAGCCTAGGACTTGGGGCAATGGCATTCAGGCTACTGCTCCACCACAGGCTTCCCCCCGTGTGACACTGGGCCTTCTCTAAGCTGAGGTGAGCGCTTAGTGAAGACCAGGAGGTTGGTAGTTTCCACATGAGTTAGCTGGTTGATGTAAAGGCTGGGGGCCTGATTTTAAAAGGTATTTAGGTGCCTAAGTATCCAGGATTTTACCGTGGGTTATGAACACGCCTTTCTTTCATAGTGAAGACAAGGTCTGAGTAGGGTTGCCAACTTTGCAATATTTAAAAACCAGACATTCCAGCAGGAGTACCAGAACTTCTCCTTCCCACCTAGGGTGACTAGCTGTCCCAATTTTATAGGGACAGTACCGATATTCCGGGCTTTGTCTTATATAGGTGCCTATTACCCCCCATCCCTTGTCCTGGTTTTTCACACTTGCTGTCTGGTCACCCTATTCTCACCCCTGCCCTGCCCCTTCCCCTGAGGCCCTGTCCCCGTTCGCTTCTCTTTTCCCCTCCCCTCATTGCTTGCTGCTCTTCCCCTCTCTTCCCCCACCTCTGTCTGGGTTGGGAGGGACTTGCCTGCGAAGCCGGAGCTGGAAGATGCATCTACCCGACGCAGGTAGGAGGTGGCCCTGGCTGAGTAGGGGCTGGCGAGGGTGATGACTTGGTGCCTCCCTGCCCGCAGTAACCGGACTTCGGGTGTCTGGTCAGTAGATCTGACTGGACACCATCAGGTCCCCTTTTGACCAGACTCCTGACTACCCTAGGCCTGAGGCTCAGATCCTTAGGTGTATAGCTCCCATAACTAATGGGAGAAAGGATAGACAGCATACAGTAAGATGTTTATACACCAATGCGAGAAGCCTAGGTAACAAAATGGAGGAATTGGAGCTCCTGGTCCAAAAAATGAAACCTGATATCGTAGGAATAACCGAAACGTGGTGGAACGGTAGTCATGACTGGAGTACAGGTATGGAAGGGTATGTGCTGTTTAGGAATGACCGGAAAAAAGGTAAAGGTGGGGGAGTGGCATTGTATGTCAATAATGAGCTAAAATGTAAAGAAATAATAAGTGATGGAATGGATAAGACGGAGTCTGTATGGGCAATAATTACACTGGGTAAAAGAACTACTAGAGCCTCCCCTGAGATAGTGCTTGGGGTGTGCTATAGACCGCCAGGATCTAGCCTGGATGCGGACAGAGAACTATTTAATGTTTTTAGGGAAGTAAAAACTGATAAGAACTGTGTAATCATGGGGGACTTTAACTTCCCAGATATAGATTGGGGAACAAATGCTAGTAACAATAATAGGGCTCAGATGTTCCTAGACGTGCTAGCAGATGAATTCCTTCATCAAGTAGTACCTGAACCGACGAGGGGGGATGCCATTTTAGATTTGGTGCTGGTGAGTAGTGAGGACCTCATTGAGGAAATGGTTGTAGGGGACAACCTTGGCTCGAGTGACCATGAGCTAATTCACTTTAAACTAAATGGAAGGATTAACAGAAATAAAACTGTGACTAAGGTTTACAATTTCAAAAAGGCCAACTTTAATAAATTAAGGCAACTACTTAGGGAAGTGGATTGGGCTAACATACTTAGGGATCTAAAGGCAGATGACGCCTGGGATTATTTCAAGCTGAAGTTGCACGAGCTGTCCGAGGCCTGTATCCCAAGAAAGGGAAAACGGTTACTAGGCAGGAGATTTAGACCTAGCTGGATGAGCGGGCATCTCAAAGGGGCGATTAAGAAAAAACAGAAAGCGTACAAAGAATGGAAAAGGGGAGGGATCAGCAAGGAAACCTACCTTATTGAGGTCAGAGCATGTAGGGATGCAGTGAGAAAGGCCAAAAGCCGTGTAGAGTTGGACCTCGCGAGGGGAATTAAATCCAATAGTAAGAGGTTTTATAGCCATATAAATAGGAAGAAAACAAAGAGAGAGGAAGTGGGACCGCTGAAGAATGTAGATGGAGTGGAGATTAAGGATAATCTAGGCATGGCACAATATCTAAATGAATATTTTGCATCGGTCTTTAATAAGGCTAATGAAGGGCTTAGGAATAGAGGGAGCAGGACAGAGGGGAATAAAGGAGGGGGGATTGACATTACAGTATCAGAGGTGGAAGCCAAACTTGACCAGCTAAACGGGACTAAATCGGGCGGACCGGATGATCTTCATCCTAGAATATTGAAGGAACTGGCGCAAGAAATTGCAAGCCCCTTAGCAATAATTTTTAATGAATCTGTAAACTCGGGGGTGGTACCGTTGGACTGGAAAATAGCGAATGTGGTTCCTATTTTCAAGAAGGGGAAAAAAAGTGACCCGGGTAACTACAGGCCTGTTAGTTTAACTTCTGTAGTATGCAAGGTCTTGGAAAAAATTTTGAAGGAGAAAGTAGTTAAGGACCTTGAGGTGAATGGCAATTGGGACAAATTACAACATGGGTTTACGAAAGGCAGATAGTGCCAAACCAACCTGATCTCCTTCTTTGAGAAAGTAACAGACCTTCTAGATAAAGGAAATGCGGTGGATCTAATATACCTCGATTTTAGTAAAGCGTTTGATACTGTACCGCATGAGGAATTATTGGTTAAATTGGAAAAAATGGGGATCGATATGAAAATCCAGAGGTGGATAAAGAACTGGTTAAAGGGGAGACTGCAGCGGGTAGTACTGAAAGGTGAACTGTCAGGTTGGAGGGAGGTCACCAGTGGGTTCCTCAAGGTTCGGTTTTGGGTCCGATTTTATTTAATCTATTCATTACTGACCTCGGAACCGAATGTAGGAGTGGGCTGATAAAGTTTGCGGATGACACAAAGTTGGGAGGTATTGCCAATTCGGAGAAGGATCGGGATATTCTGCAGGGAGACTTGGATGACCTTGTAAATTGGAGTAATAATAATAGGATGAGATTTAATAGTGAGAAGTGTAAGGTGATGCATTTAGGGATGACTAACAAGAATTTTAGTTATAAGCTGGGGACGCATCGGTTGGAAGTGACGGAGGAGGAGAAGGACCTCGGAGTCCTGGTTGATCGCAGGATGACTATGAGTCGGCAATGTGACGTGGCTGTAAAAAAAGCTAATGCGATCTTGGGATGCGTTAGGCGAGGTATTTCTAGTAGGGACAAGGAGGTGCTGCTTCCGTTATACAAGGCGCTGGTGAGACCTCATTTGGAGTACTGTGTGCAGTTCTGGTCTCCTATGTTTAAAAAGGATGAACTCAAACTGGAACGGGTACAGAGAAGGGCCACTAGGATGATCCGAGGAATGGAAAACCTTTCCTATGAAAGGAGACTCGAGGAGCTCGGTTTGTTTAGCCTAACCAAAAGAAGGCTGAGGGGGGATATGATTGCTCTCTTTAAATATATCAAAGGGATAAATACCAGGGAGGGAGAGGAATTATTTCAGCTCAGTACTAATGTGGACACGAGAACAAATGGATATAAACTGGCCGTGGGGAAGTTTAGGCTTGAAATTAGACGAAGGTTTCTAACCGTCAGAGGGGTGAAATTTTGGAACAGCCTTCCGAGGGAAACGGTGGGGGCAAAAGACCTCTCTGGCTTCAAGATTAGGCTAGATAAGTTTATGGAGGGAATGGTTTGATGGGATAACGTGATTTTAGTCAATTAGGCAATAACGTGCCATCGCTGGTAAAATGAGGGTCCGGCTGGAGAATCTTGCCTGTATGCTCGGGGTTCTACTGATAGCCATATTTGGGGTCGGGAAGGAATTTTCCTCCAGGGTAGATTGGCAGAGGCCCTGGAGGTTTTTCACCTTCCTCCGCAGCATAGGGCAGGGGTCGTAAGCTGGAGGATTCTCTGCAACTTGAAGTCTTTAAATCACGATCTGGAGACTTCAACAGCTGAGTTAAGGGAAAGTGGGTGGGTCAGCTTTTGTGGCCTGCATCATGCGGGAGGTCAGACTTGATGACCATATTGGTCCCTTCTGACCTTAAAGTCTATGAGTCTATGAGCTCCCATTTAGGTGCCCTAGATACCATTGAGGATCTGGGCCTAAGTGCATCTGTGCCTCTGATCTCCATCTGTACAATGGAGATAATAGCATTTCCCCACCTCACCAGGGGATCCTGAGGATAAATACCTTACAGGGTGCTCAGAGATAACGGGGCCAGATAAATTGATAGATGTCCCTTGGGTTTTTCCCTGCCAGGAAAGACAGGACTTCCCTAGAAAGTTCTGGAAATGTAACAGCCCTAGCTCTAAACTACAAGGTACTGGCTCTGATCTCTTGCTAGTTGTGTGTGTTGGGGATTTATCCATCTATTAAATGCAATAGACTGAAAGAGGTCAATAGAAAAAGTCTTATTGAGCAGACCTCAACTCCAGGGCTTTCTGTTATACTTGTCTTTCTAAATGATAGACTGTAGCTTGACAGAGTTATGGGCTGGATGCAGGAACCACTTGGTGACATCTTATGACCTGGCAGGAGGTCAGACTGGAGGATTGTAACGGGCCCTTCTGGTCTTAAACATTCATGAATCTATGATTTGTCATCATTGCATTGTGATTCTGTGGTCTGGCTATTTTTGGCTTGGATTTGCTGATGTTCTGATGTGATATATTTTTCCATTAATCATCTAGATGACGCCTGGATATTTAAATCTGAATAAAAATGTCAAAATCATGCTTGTTTGCAATGTTGTTGTAGCCGGGTTGGTCCCAGGATAGGGAGAGAAAAGGTGGGGGAGGTGAAATCTTTTATTGGACCAAACTTCTGTTGGTGGAAGAGACAAGCTTTCGAGCTCCAGGGAGCTGAAGAAGTCCAGAAAAAGAGCTCTGTGAATCTCAAAAGCTTCTCTCTTTCACCAACAGGAGCTGGTCCAATAAAAAATAATACCTCACCCACCTTGTCTTTCTAAAATCATGCTTTGCATTGGACAGGACCCAAGATAACGGCAGTTCCTGCCTTGAAGTGTTGACAATCGAATATCCAGTAAATGAAATTTAACTTGAATATCTCTGCACTTGGCTCATTTTCCTTCCCCGGTCTATTTCCACAACGCAGAGTTCCCAGCTGGAAAAGCAAAATGGATAATTCATTCTAAAGCTGGTGTCAATGCTGCTAGATTAATGCATCAGGGGCACGTGGCATTTGTAAAGAGGTAAGTTTTGCTAGTTCTTCTAGAGGTTGTCAGTCTGCTCTTCCTGGCACCTGTGCTACTGGCACAGTGCTAGGTTTAGAAATAATTCGTTTCATACTTTGGCTTCCAACTTGGAGGTTTGTAGAGAAAAGAATGTGGAAAAAATAGCTAAAGCTGGTATTGTGCCGACTACATGATGGTCTCCTAAGCAGCCGCAGACTGGAGACCAAGAAATCCTGATTTCTAACTCTGCTGCTGACGTGCTGGGAGAGAGACAAGGTGTGGGAGGTGATATCTTTTATTGGACCAACTTCTGTTGGTGAGCGAGACAAGCTTTTGAGCCACACAGAGCTTTTCTGGGAAAGGTACTGCTACCGTCACAGCTAAATGCAGGGTGAAACAGATTGTTTAGCATAAGTAGTTAGCACATATCTAAGGGACCATTCACGATCGAGTCGCCTGTTAATACCTCTGCAGTCATAGGACATAAAGAGGGGGTTGGCGGATTATAGGTTGTTGTAATAAGCCATAACCTGAAATTCTGTGTCAGTTAACTTCTGCCTCAGGCTAACATTTATGTCGGTATAACTTATGTCGCTCAGGGGTGTGAATAAGCCACCCTCCGGAGCGACATAAGTTACACTGACCTAAGCGCTGGTGTGGACAGCACTATGTCTGCAGGAGGGCTTGTCCTGCTGAGATAGCTGCTGCTGCTGCTCGGTGGGGGACGGATTAATTAATTGGCTTAGAGCAGCTACACTAGAGGTCTTACAGTGGCACAACTGTGCTGCTGTAAGCTCTCTAGTGTAGCCATAGTTAGTTTTTCCAGTATGTAAATCAAGGATAACACCCATTTACCCACATGGCCTGGGCTTGTGAGGGTTAATTTGTTAATGTCTGTAGTATGGCTTGAAGAGGGAAAGTGCTATCTAATCACTGACAAACATGATCAGCTCAGTTCACCAGACTTTAATCTCTGCTCCACTGATAACAGGTGAAAAAATCAAAGGATGGCAATGGCAAACAAGTTTGAAGGAAAGAGTAAAACTGGGAGGGGCGTGTTCCCATGGTGATCCATGATAAGGAGAGGGTACCGCACCCAACCTAGCATGTTCTGGTTTGAAAACCCAAGCTTCATTTTCGGTTTCAGTGATGCGCAGTGGTAAGATCTCTGAATGATCATGTAACTGGAGTGTTATTTCTGTTTATGGCGGTGCAAAGATCACTGTCTGTTTGAAAACCCAAGCTTCATTTTCGGTTTCAGTGATACGCAGTGGTAAGATCTCTGAATGATCATGTAACTGGAGTGTTATTTCTGTTTATGACGGTGCAAAGATCACTGTTTAAGTCTGATCCGTCGGTGAGGGACCTTAATGCCTTTGGTCTGGGCTTGTCACCTTCTAAAATAAATTGTCCTGTGTGTCAAACTTGTTGCATTGAGTCATGACCCAGCATAATCCTGTGGCAGCCCCACCATATATTTCTGGATCCTTTTAATGTCCTGCTTACCTCATTTGCAGGACACCTGATACTTTAGGACTCTCCTATCCTAGAGAATTGGAATAGGTGACTGTCTCGTCTGCAACAGTTGAAGTTTCTTGACTCCATGTGTGGGAAAAGAGGCAATGGTATTAGAGGAGTGGAGACAGACCCATTCACCATGAGGGGCAGAGACCCGCCCCCACATATGAGATCCTTTTATTTATTTATTTTGATGGGAAATCACTCTATGTACCAGGATAACTGGATGTCACTTGCTCCTGATGCTCAAGATTCCTTACTCCAAGGTTGGGGGATGGATTTCCTCTTGAGAAGCGTCCCCAATGCACCCAGCGTAGGGATTTGCAGGTTGACACAAGTGCATCCTGTGGCTGTAGCTTATTTCACTTTCAGCTTCCTTAAATGTGAAGTCATGTTTGAACTTGAATTTTATATTTTTCTCCAGGCACTTTACAGGTAAAACCACAAACTGGCCTCAATCATGGGTGATTGGTGTAGTTTGAAAGCATTTTTGAGTGGCATGTGGAGCTATGAAATTGTTCTTTGTTTTCTCTGACCTGGGCCTTTTAAATATCTGAGGAATCAGCCTGGCTGCCTTTTGGTACGGCACAGATGATTCAGCATGTTACAGAGGAAAGAGACACACACGCTCTGATCTCTCATGGATACTTCCTTCCTGTTTTGAGTCCTTAATCTAAACTAAGTCATTAATTTTGAAAGCATAAGAAAAACATGCCCCACTAGTGTTGGGAGAAATAACAGCCATATATATAAACCAACGGAGAGAAGACAGTTTTGTTAAATGCCAAGTAATTTCACAACATGGGTAGGATAAGATTTTCCTGTCCTTGAGATAGCTTCCTCTTACCCATGTCAGCAAATTGTAATCTTCACCCTGGCTCCAAAGGTCTTGAAATATTTTGAGATATCGGTATTGCTAACCCTGAGTGTTCAAAAATAAGGAATCAGGACCCTCATGGAATCATGAGATGGGCATAAAAATCATGATTTTTTTAAAAAAATGGGGTTCTTTTTAGTAGCCTTGTGTTTTAGTGCCTTTAGGATGCACTCAGGTCACATTTCCAAGGTTTCATCCACAACAAAGAGGACTAGAAACGTATGTTTTGTGATGAAAGCTGAGGTTCTCAGGTAATCACAGGATTCCAGACCTAGGGCTTTTAAAAAAGCACCAAATATTGCAAGACTAATGATAAAATCAGGAGAGTAAAGTGTATGGAAACTGGGATGAGTTTAAGAAGTGACAGCAGACAGTAGTGCCTGGAGCTGATGTCAGTAACAGCGGGGTACAGTCAGGGTATGCTTGGCACATGCTCACCAGATCATGCTGTTATTTAGAACTAAGGAGATGATGAGTTAAAAGTGAAGCATTTTTGGTCAATAATGACAGCAGATATATAGCTTTGTGCTTGTGGCTGGCTGCTGTTGATCAGCCAGCCAGCCAGCAATGTTTCCAAGTCTTCCAAACTGTGTATGGGCATGTGGTAGGAAAGAATCTCGGCAGGTGTTTATTGTGCTTGTGGAATGAACTCCATCGCATTCGAGAAGTCAGGCACCACTGGACTTTCAGAGCAGGGACAAATGAAATTTACAAAGGTCTGGCATTAAATCCAGGAAAACGGAACTTAGACCGAAAGAGCACATGGAGAAAAATAAGACCCAGAGCAAAGTAGTTGTTGCTTGTATTTTGAAATGTTACACAATATTATTGAGTCGTTAGTAAGCTCATACCATATTATTACTATCTCTCATATGTCATTACCATCACCTTTTACCATGTAATGGGAACCAAATGCCTATAGTGTACCAATGAGTGTCTCCCACCTGAATTTTGCTCAGTGCACACAGCCTAGAACCAACTACCAAGGGAAGTGGTGGATTTTCCATCTCTTGAAATCTTCAGATCAGGACTGAATGACTTTACAGAAGATTATATGCTTTAGTCAAACACAAATTATTGGGCTCAGCACTGGGGTAACTGGGTGAGATTTAAGGGCCTGTGTGATAGAGGAGGTTAGACCAGGTGATGAAGGAGATGTCTACACTGCAGTTAAACACCTGCAGCTGACCTGCGTCAGCTGACTTGAGCTGTGGGGCTATATAATTGCAGGGTAGATGTTTGGGCTCGACTGGTCCTGGGGTCGCAGGGCTAAATTCAGAGCCGCTATCATTTTCACATTCCCAATGCTGCAATAGTTGTACAGCAAACACTGCAGGGGAATGCTTACCTCCACAAAACCCTGTTTTCACTGAATTAAAAAAAAGAAATCCCACAAGTGAATTTTTTAAATCTGTCGCCTCCCTCCTCCTCATTTCGGCAGAACCTGCACTTCCTAAACTCCCTGAAGAGGACTGAGTATGATGCCCTAATGTCCACAGTAATGAGACCATTGCCTTTTGCAGATTTGCAAGAAAATGGAGGTTAAGAATTGGTTTGGGTAATCTAGTTTTGACTGGGCCAGAATTCTCTGCCGTGGAAGTTTCTGTTAACATTTGCCCAGAAACTGCACCTTCGTTTGCCACACACCTGTCCAATGGGGTGAAACAATTCGGGTTTTATGCTGCATTTCTTCTGACTGACCTCATCGAGGGTTGATTCATTTCTAGCATAACCTGAGCAGAAACAGATGTTTGCCTTCTGCTCCTTTGCTGAAGCCACACAGCACTAGAAAGCTGGCTCAGAGGGTGCAATATTTCCTATCAGCACCAACTTTCTATTGATTGTTTTTGTTGTAGAGCAACATATGCTAAGGCCTTATTACAAGGGATTCCTATAAATGGCACACAGGATTAATAATGTATTTATAACACAACTTTGTTTTAGTATAAAATGATCTATAAACGTGTAATAAATGTTTTATAATGTTTTTGTAGCCTGTTATAAATGATAAATGGGAGACTATAGATGCCACATCAAATATTGATGCTGTATTGTGTGCATCTTTGTGCTGTTACTGTTCAGGAAGCCATTAATAATAAAGTGAATGGAGATGTAAAAGTTGCTGACATGCCCAGCAAGCCATTTATAATGAAATGTATAATCCTTCCGATAAAGTAAATACATTGGCTGGTGATTGTTGATGAAATGGAAACACACTGTGAATTATTTGTAAGGTATTTATATATTAATGTATATTATCCATATCATGTCATAGAAATGCCATTAATATATTATATTGGATGTATTAATTCTTTATACCTAATTTATAGGCAGCTCTTAGAAGAAAGCATTATTTTGTGTCCTTTGCTGCTTTGTCAACTATACCAATACGTTTCTGGTGAGTTCCTTGCTTTTCCAGCTGTTTCTTTTAAGTTGATAATGTTAATTGAGGCTAACGGTCATGATCCCTTCCTCCTGCCTACCCCTGGTGTAACTCACTGGGGTAGAGGCTCAGCTGAAGATGTGCCCTTCTGCGTCTGACCAAGGCCCAGATTCACAAAGGGACTTCGGTATTGCAAGGCCGAGCGGTGTGGTGCCTAACTTTTACACATGTAGAAAATCACAGGACCGCCACGGCGCTCCTAAAAACCTGAATTAGGTGCCTAGGCATCTCTACAATGAAGTAGGAGAGAGAGGTGCCTGAGAATGTGCTCCACCAAAGCCAGCATGCTATGCAGGGCGATGCCTAAACTAGCCAACGGGAGAGGCCAAGGTAGTGGAATGTACTAAGCCCTGTCCTCTCACCGAGGCGCCTAAGTCTGGACTGCAGCGAAGTGCCTCTCTCTGCTTGAAGATCCACAAACAGGAACTTGTCTGCTGGAGTCAAGCTCCTAGGGCATTTCTTGTGGGAATGATTTAGGCACCTGCCTCATGCCCCATAAAATGGACGGAGTAGGAAGTGGTCGTTATAACTTTTAGCCCGTTGGTTATAGAACACGTTCCTGGGATTTGAGAGACCTGGATTCAATTCCCCCCTTAGCCAGAGGAGGAGAAAGGATTGGAACAGGGACCTGCCCTGTCTCAGGAGGGTGCTCTAACCACGGAGCCAGGGGATATTCTAATGTAGGAGGGTCCCTCAGTCTCTCCTGTTGAAGTTGTTCCCCATGGATATATAATGAAATAGGGATTGGAGCAGGGGGACCAGACCAGAACCAGGATTGCCCACCTTCCAGGGGTGTGTCCCAACATTGGGCTGTAGAGCCGTTCTGTCTCTCTGGCCCAGTATTTATCTTCAGGGGAAGAGGCACTGAGAAAATGGCTCTGTAGTCCAGTGGTTGGGGCTAACAGCTATAGGGTGGCACCACCACTTCTTCCTCCTCTGACCAGTATTTGAATGGGACCCAATCAGGTAGGTGGCCTCTGAGCACATCCAGCCAGTTGGGTCCCACATGTGACCAGGGCCGGCTCCAGCTCTTTTGCCGCCCCAAGCGGCAAAGTGAAAAAAAGATAAAGCCCCGATCGGCGGCAGCTCAGCCACACCCCTTCATTCTTCGGCGGCAGGTCCTTCGCTCCGAGAGGGACTGAGGGACCCGCTGCCGAAGACCCGGACGTGCCACCCCTTTCCATTGGCCGCCCCAAGCACCTCCTTCCTTCACTGGTGCCTGCAGCCGGTCCTGGCTGCCACTCAGGTCCAGGTTTTCAAGTCTGAACTCCAGAGGGGGACGCTAACTAAGCAATGGATCACTTGGAGAGGGATGCTGATCATTTGATGAGGCTGATTAGAGGATCACTGAACAAAGGGGACAGGAGGTTATAAAAGAGAGGGTCTTTCACCATTTTGAGAGCACGAGTGGAAGGGCATTGACTATAGGGTCAGAGTGAGAGACTCCGTCATTCAGAGGAGAAGCAATGAACTGGGGGAAAAGGATCCTAGACACCCGCCAGGACTCTGACCTAAGCCCAAAGAGTGCTCACAGGAAGAGTGGTGAGGAAACTGAGGCTGGGAAATGCATGTAGGCATCTCTTATTTTTGTCTGGATCTGTTTATTTATTTATTTTTGTACTATCTAAAGTAAAGAGTAATTGTGTTCAGAACCTCTGCAAAGCCCACGTGTGGGCCTGTTTGCTTTACCTCTCATGGGCCCCTGAAGAGTTAATTGCAAAGTGCCCATACAGTTGGAGCCTGAGGAGAGGGTGTGCTCAAGCTACTGGGGAATCTAAGGGGTCAGCACTGGTCCTGGGGCAGGGCTGATGAGAGGGGGAGAAATAGGGGACAACTGTAGTGAGGCCCCAGTTCAGGCCCCCACCATGTCTATAATGTCTGTGTAAATACAGTGAAATGGGAGGGGAGGCCCTGTGAACATGAGGTACTACGGTCTCAGATTTCTCTCAATAGGCCTGCCTGGGAGCCTAGAACAGCTGGGCTGTGGATCCCAATTTCCTTGAAGGGGTAACAGACAGAAAGCCTGTGCCTATGTGCCAGAGAAGCCAGGGTAAAGATAGTGCTGCAGTCTAAGGGAAGGTTAGGAGCGTGCCGGACTAGCGTATGGGACCCGAACAACAGCCTGGTGAGTGTCCACAAAGGGAGCTCTGCTAAGGCTGTGCATGCCAGTGGTCAAGCCATGCCAACAAGTTTAGTAGCTTTCACAGCCTCTGAAAACGTGGAGTACTATGTGACATAGGCAGCCAAATGCTTGTCTTCCCCCAGTTTGTGAATCGCTCTGAGGCTGAAGCAGGAGTTAGGCATCTGGACGCCTAGAGTGAGGCAGTAGGGTGCGTGCCCAAAGGCAGAAACATAGGCAGCTAGAGAACTTTTACCCTGAAAACTTAGGTGCCAAGAGCATTTAGATACTGATGGGGATGAAAGGAGTTTTGTGGATAATAGTGGAGCCAAAACTGGGACTTTGGGATCTCAGTACCTTTGGGGAAGGGGGCTCAAGTCACTAACTGCTGACTGAGTGTAAACAATGGCCTAAATTCAGATGCAACGACCCCTTGTCAAATTCTCTTTCAGGCGCTAGCCTTTACGTTCTGGATCCAAGATTCCTGGGAATTGCTTCCTCCAGCAGCTCCTCCTCTTCTGTGCTCCGATTCGCTGTCAGCTGCGCTTGTGTGCAGCTGTGTCTGGGAAGCAGCAAACCCACTTTGTCCCCACACCCTCCTTTCATTCGAGCTCCCTATGCCTGATCTAGGCTCTGTGTTAGCAGAGAAGGCTCTGCTCATTCAGTTGTGGGGAAGCATGAGAGAGACATACCATGTTCCCGAAGATGGGGCTGGAGCTGCTGTCTTGCATATGCCTCATTCTCCATTTGGATGGCTGGTTTGAGACCTCCAGGCCCGGTTTGCTGAGCCTTGTGTACTCATTTATTTACACCAATGCAAAGGAGATAGAAGAAGTCACTTTACATCCACTCTGCACTGGCGGAAATGACAACACAAAGGGCAGGGTAACAATGAAGGGACCCTAGAGCTGTTTATCATGGCATGTTTTTACAGCATTCCATCAGCTCCCCTGCTATCTATTCTAGACCCTACCCCCTAAATCCAATTGTATGGTGCAGTGGAAGCAGTAGCTTCCCAGCTCTAATATAAATTGCTTCTGTTTGCTACATCCTCTTCCCTAAATTTCCTGCCCTGATCCTGCATCACCCAGTACCACCAGCAGCTTCCATTTTACTAGAGTTTTGTAGGATGAACAAACCCAGAGAGCAAGGACGTGCACGTAGTGTTTGGAAGAGAGTGTTTGCTCTTCAACTAGACATGCAGGCTGCCTCTACCTGCTGAACTAGCAACGCCACCCTGGTAACTCAGCAAACATGTACATGAATTTCAGCATGCTAAGGAAATGATACACATACACCCTAGAGAGGGGCTGGAGAAAAATTTAGTTTGAGCCAAACATTTCTAAAGGGAGGAAGTGTTCAGATTTGCAGCTTTGGTTGAGGCTCCTTTCTGATGCACACCAGTCAGGTTTCTGCAGTGGGGCTGTTCAGGGTGTGCATGCTTATATGGAACTGTGACATGCCTTTTCATTGGAAACATGCATGGAGTGAACAGGTGTCAGTCTGCTGAAAAATCAGGAGGTGGGGGATACATAAATGTATGGGCAGATGGGTTATTGTATGAACAGGGGACAGATGAGGAAAATGGCTTCAAGATGTTTCTTCACTCAGCTAACTTGTCTTGCCACCTTTAAACCCCTAACATTGTCATCCAAACAGACGAGGATTCAATTATGGCAAACGAGTAGATAATAACCCTGTAGTCTATGTGCTCCAGCTCCCACTAGTCGATCTGCTGCCTACCACCCGGTGCACATCAGCTGTAGACTATATGGCATTGCCTTCATCAACTCTGCCCCAGAGTTGGAGACAGGATAATCAAGTGGGGCTACATCACTGGCCCAAATGCCTGTGACTGTGGAAGAAAGCTTCAAAATATGGGTGCATCTCCCGTGATGCCAGCTGCTTAAGCATCAATTTTCTGGCAATCACATGTGCAGGGAGGTGGTGGGAAGCAGCATGAGGACAGGACAAGGAGAAGACTCAATGATTCTGAACCATCATCTGAATGATTCCCCACATCTGTCTAGATGCACAATTGCCCCTAGCAGCTTTGAAGCAGAGATGTCCTCTGCACTCACATATGAGGGGAGAGAGGAGGGATACATGGGTGGAAATCTCCCTGAGTCCTGTTATCTCCACCCCAGAGGATGTTCTACACTTGACCCAAACCAGGCTAGAAAAAGCCCAGCTCAGCGGGTGTGCTAGCTCCAGGATCGGCTGAGCTATCTCCCTGACCTTTCCACACCCAGGGTTATGAGCCAGAGGAAAGCACCTTCTCTTGGCTAGGTCGGTTCACCTGGCTCCCCAGGGGCTGGTTCTGCAGCTCCATCGTCTCCACCTGGCTTGGGCAAGGGCCCGCACCCAGCGCTCTCTGGGTGTCTCCCAAGGCAGCAAAGGAGCAGAGCCAGAGCCCCTAGGCAGCGCCTCCCCCAGCAGGGCTTGGCCTGCACAGATGGATTAAGGTTTCCTGGGGCCCTGGGCCAGAGCAAGTGGGGCCCGTGGGGGACCCTTCCCCACCCTTGTTTGCGGTCCTGCCCCCGTTCAGCTCCTTTCAGACCCTTACTGGGGCACTGCCCCTGTTTGGCCCCCTCCCCCTCACTGCAGCCACTTCTGCGGGGGGCCAGGGTCAGGGCACTGGGGCTTCTCCCGCCCCGCCCGCAAGGCGCTTCTGCTGGAGAGCGGGATCGGGGAGCTGGCGGCTTCTGCCGGCCACACGGTCTAGGGCGCTGGGCTGGAGCTTCCCCCCGGCGCGGGTACGTGCCCCGGGACCCTGCTCACCCGCGCCGGGGCGGAGCGGGGCCGGATCCCTGCCCCAGGGAAGGGGCCTCTCTCCCGGTGGGGGGCGCCCGGTTCCCTGATCCCTCCTCCCGCCCCTCCCCTGCGCTCTCCCCGCCTCTTCCCCACAGATCCGGCCGCGGCGCGGCTCCTGACCGCACACCCAGCAGGCTGCAGCCGGGACCCGCTGGCGGGGGAGGGCAGCGAGCCGCGGGCACCCGAGCGGGGCTGCAGGACGAGCTGCGCCTTGGGCGGCGAGCGGGACTCGGCGGCGGCGGCTCCCCGCGTCCGGGGCTGGGAGTCGGGACGCCCCTGATACCCTCTGGGGCTGCTGCGGGCTCCCTCCGCTAGACACAGCCGGGCTGGGGCCAGCTTCGTCGGCACCCCCCAGCAGTGAAGGGGGGAGGGAGTTTTGTACCAGCATCGCCTGCATCCCCCTCCAGCAGTGACCGGGGGGTCTTGCACCAGTATCACCTGCACCCCCTAGCAGTGACTGGGGGAAGGTCTTGCACCAGCATCGCCAGCAGTGGCGGGGGCTGGTTGCAGCCTTCCTTTTCTTGCCTGCAGAAGCGGCCTGGGAGGTTGGTAGCAAAAGCACTTTGCAGCAGGTGGAGGATCTGGGTCTATAAGGGAACCAAGCTGGTGGAGTTTGGGGCTCTTCAGTTCCTGGCATTGCCAAGTGCTGCTCTGGATGTCAGATTTTCCACTGGGATCATCGCTGCAGGGATCTGCCTTGCTTCTTCTGTACTTGCCTAACCCCTGTCTCTGACTGCTCCCCCTACGCAGAATGGCAGCCATCAAAAACTTGCAGCTGTGGTGCAAGCAGCAGTGTGAAGGCTACCGGGATGTCAGCATCACCAACATGACCACCTCTTTCCGGGACGGCCTGGCATTCTGTGCCATCCTTCATCGGCACAAACCAGACCTCATGTGAGTAACCGGGAGCTTCAGGTGCTCCTGCTCCTGTGTGTTGGTTCCTTCTAGTATCTTACATTATGAGTTCTCCTGCATTAGATCCAAATTCTGTCTCCCATGTAAATCTGGTGGCCTGCTTGTAAATTATTTAGGCCAGAAACACTGAGGAGTCATGGAACTGAGGTTATAGAAATTGTTGCTCATTTTAAAGCAACTAAGAGTCATTTAAAACTTGACTGGAAAAAAACACCACAGAAAATCCTGGCAGGACCATGCACTGAATGACTTAATAGCCGCTTCAGGCTTCCCATGAACAATTATGTTTCTGAACACTCAGTACTGGATCTCTCTTCTGTTGCACAGGGGGTTTGGTTGGCTGGACTGTTGGACAGGGAGCGGCAGGGAAGTATTTCTGTGCTAGGTATCATGGCCTTTCATGTGGAACTTCAGTGCATAGTACCCACCTGAGTGCCACCTGGGCTGTTGGAAGAAATCAGGCTGTGAGTTAATTCTCTGTCCTGCCCTATTGCACGGGGGCAAGGGAGACTGGGTTGGCATGTGAGTCTGGGTCCCGAGGACCATGGCAACGGGGGAAGAGTCAGAGTGTAGTGTCCCGAAGCATTAACTGTGACTTAGGCTGCGCGTGAGTATTGTGGCCTTTACAGGGTGGGAGCACTGTCCTGAATGCCATCTCTTTCAGCTCCTTGAGGTGCTCTCTGGTGCTAGCAGCTATTTTAGCTCAGTCCAGGTGTGTGATAAACTAAATGCCAAGTTTTGCCTAGCGCGGGAGATTCAGTGTGTAGTTAATGGCAGCGCCTGGTCTTGTCCAGTTGGGCCTGCTGCCTCATGTTCGGGGGGGCCTGTGTGGCTGGGGGCTTGCTGCATTAGAGTAATAGAATGCTCAAGCTGTATGCCCTGTTGGTCCCAGGCTATGAGGGAGACAAGGTGGGGGAGGTGAAATTTTCTGTTGGTGAGGGAGACAAGCTTTCGAGCTTACAGAGAGCTCGTCTTCAGACGTGAAGCTGGTCTCTCTCACCAACAGAAGTTGGTCCAATAAAAGAGATCACCTCCCCCACCTTGTCTGTCTATAATGCTCAAGTGTAATGGATGGCACTGGGTCTCCACTCCCTTCCCGCCCTGGTTAGATGGCAGTCCTTTCACTGAATTAGTTGTGCTGTCCTGCAAGCAGAAAAGCTCCAAGCCAATGGCTTGTTTCTCCCCATACACACTCCTTTCTTTTCCTCCGCCCGCGGTGAAAGTCTGGGGCTGGGCTGTAAACAGTTAAAATATGTCCGTTCTGTTGCTAAACACGTTGAAACACCAGTTGGGAAATGTTTCCTTCTTTGCAGTGAATGTTTGTTTAGGCTCCACTTTCCATGCTGTGCCAAATGGCAATTTCATCAATTATTAGCTGGCCACTAAATGCTAGTTAAATAACAACAACAACAACAAAAACCCGGGAATTTCCAGGCAGGATTCCATGCTGGGGAGCTTAAAGGAGCCACGCTGGAAGGAAACTACTCGTTCCATTGACTGCCTCTTCTCCCTCCCCCGTCCCACTGCCTCTTCCATGGAAACACAGACTGAGTGGCTGCTTTTAGAAGAGCTCTTTGTCAACCCACAGACAGCGCTCAGTAGCTGCCTGCTTGTCACCAATTGCTGGTTTGCCGTTTAGAGCCCAATGGTGTGAGGGAATGGGAGCCCTCAACTCCTAGTGACCTCATTATGCACCAAGGGCATCTCCAGGAGGCCAGGCTGCTCAGCCTGTCCCATAGGATTTAGGTCTTGCCTTGCCCTGCTGCTGGTGGTGTCTGACTCAACAGCTGCGTTCTGAATGGAAGTGCTGAATGCTGCCCCTGAAGTTGCGTTCTGGGTTCTTTTCACTGTGTAACTTTAGCTTGAAGGCTAGTAACACAAGAAGTGTGAGAACAAAGCAGGGGGGCAGGGAGAGAATTTCTCTGTCCGGTTGATTGGAGTACTTGGGTCCTCTGTGGTAGGACATGTCAGTCTGGCAAGGAATTAGGTTGTCTCTTCTATTCTGGGGCTCCTCTCCAATTCCTTGGACTGTGCCCTCCTGCCTAGGCTGTCCTGTGTGGTCTGTTCAGTTTTCTGTGGGGCAGCCTCTCTTACAGAAAGCAACAGAGGGTCCTGTGACACCTCTCTTACAGGTGTCTCACTTCTTGCTTAAACCTAAGAAAGTGGCCGTCTATCCCCTCTCACCTCTGGCTGTGGGTTTCCTTGAACTTAGCCTCTTTAAAGCACGGAAGCAGTCACCCGCGAATGAATGGCGTGTTTGATCGGCAGGAGCAGCCACCCAGTCCAGGGCAGTCTTTCTGAAACTCGTTTCTCCTCCCTTATTTGATCAGGTGCCATTGCCTTGCTCTGTTTGCTTCTTGCCACGTCACCATGTTTACTTTCTTGGAGGTTCTCTGCAGGACTCTAAATGTTCCCCTGCTTGCCTTTAACCCAGAGTCAGTAACACAGTAAATGCCTGGGGCAGCGTGTTGTGTGGCCCTGGCTGGCCTTGTATTGAATGTGTGTCACGCCGTATCAAACATGGACGCTTGGGCAGGGGCTTGGCTACCTGAGCTCCAGGGAAATGTCCCTGTTGGCCAGTCCAGTGGGTGGGTATAATGCTTAGGCTGCATGTCTAGAGCAGGGGATAGACACACTTTTTAAATAAATCTCTCTCTTCGCTAGAGCTGCAAACACTTGTTGTGATTTCTCTCTTTTTGTTGTTGTTGAATTCTGCCCCAGATCCTTTCAGGTGCAGCCGTGCTCAGACAGACACATGCAGGTGAAATTATGACAAGGCCTTTGGGTCTGGTCTCCCAGTTCATGTTAACAATAGCAGAGTCCCACAACAAAGCAGCTAGTGTACGATTGGCAGGTTGAGGTGCTGCTGGGTGGAGATGATACCTTTACACGCTTGCTGTTGGAAGTTGCAGGAGGCCATGGGAAGTTCCAGTAGCTTGGATTTTCTTTTAAATTCCTGCGAATCTGTGAGCTCGGTACCCTTGCAACAGAGCTAATTTGTGTCTATAAATCAGGGATTGAGTGTTGATCTGGAAATCTGCAGGGATTGTTTTGCAACATTCTTCTCTTGGCTTAGGCAGATGACATTTTAGCTCTGGGGGCATGCTATGGAGAGGGTGTTTCTTGCTCCGGGAGGCATGGGGAGTAGCAGGAGACTTCAGGCAGTCAGCAAACTGCAATGTTGTTAAAGGTTTTCTATTCTGGGGTTTGCAGTCCATAGGTCAGGGGGGAGGCTGGTATCATGTCTTTTCCCTCTTCCTTTTTCCGGCCAGAAAACATGTGAAGGGAAGGATAACTTCTTCCAAATTTAGCTGAGGTCAGGCAGCAGTGGCAAGAGGTTCTATGCGCCCTGTGCACAGGGCAGCCTGCATACAACTAGAACTGCATTCCCCACGTGCTCTCGGAGGCTAGGGCACGTTGGACTCTGTTAGGGAAGAAACCCAGGACTGAATGAATTTGGAATTAAATTCCCCTTTCACTCCAATAGATTAAGATTTCTTAACGTCCCGCATCCATAGTGCATACACCGCTCCAGGAAGCTTTGTGTCCATGGTGGGTGGGGAACGAATACAGAGCATTAATTTATTCTTCTCAGAAGAAGGTGACGCTTCCCAGCAGGGGGATCCGAGATGTGAACTCTGCAGTGTTCTCACCTTGGCATCAGCTTGGGGTGTGTGTGTGTGCTGTTGCTAGCCCTGTTAGTGGGTTTTGAGTCTGTACCGATCAGTGAGTCTGGAAAAGCAGAGAAACTGTGCTCTGTCGTTCGCTCTCTCTGGTATTAGTTCCAGATGTTTTAGGGACGTTTTGGTGGAAAGGTTTTGATTAAGCTCTGTCTTCTTTCCTTCCCTCTTCCCCGCTGCCCATGGGTGATATTCTTTCCTAGGTTGCTGACTGTTAATAGGTCAGCATATAGGAATTTAGAGGGGGTATGAAATCCCCTGGCAGGCTGGGTAGAGGTGGATGGCTGGAACTGGTGAGCTGTGAACAGTAGCTGTCTGCTCTTATTCTCTAGGAGACCTTAGCATGGTTGTTATCAGCTAGCTGGAATGAGAGCAGCCAGGCAAGATTGCTCTGTAGGGGACAGCAAGGCTTGGAGGCAGACAGGAATGGAGTGGGTAGGGCAAGGAGAGCCCAATCAGACTGCAGCAGCGAATTTGCATATAAATGCAGAGTCATAAAATTTGCTTGCTTTGTCTTCCTTGTTACCTGGAAAATCAACAAACCAGAGCAGTGGTCCCCAACCTTTTTTGTCTGGTAGGCGCCAGACGACGAGCTACTGTGGACTGTGGCCGGCGGACGAACATCCGCCGAAATGCCGCCGAGAAGCGACAACGTCAATAGGTGTCGCCGCCGAAATGCCACCGACAAGCGGTGTCATCCAGAGGCGTCGCCGCCGAAATGCCACCGTAAATCGGTGGCATTTCGGCGGTGACGCCTCTGGATGACGCTGCTTGTTGGCGGTATTTCGGCGGATGCTCGTCCGCCGGCCAGTACGCAGGCGCACATAGATGCCCCGGTGGGCACCATGGCGCCCGCGGGCACCGCATTGGGGACCACTGAACCAGAGCATTCTTGGAGCCACTACACTAGAGAGGCTAACCGCCTCTGTCCTCGCAGAAGCAGTTTCACTGGGCTGCGCCAATAGAAGATATTACCTCACCCACACTTGTCTCTCTATACATAGCAAACTAGAGGATGGGCATGGATTGCACTTCAGCACCGTTCAGGTTGCGCTTTGTTGGTTAGTTGCATTTTAGGTGCTGCTGCTTAGGGCTGACCCAAGGCCGCACCGAGCTCTAGGCAAAGTAAGACTTGTTGGGCTGCACCCATGTCTTTTTATCTGTAACCGATTCTCCATGACCATATCCATGGCCTTTGAGCTGGTCTGCCAGTAGCTTGGTGGTTGATCGGTCCAGTGTGTGTGTGTGAGTGCGTGCATGGGCATAAACCTAGGGCTCCACTGCCCTCGCTGTAGCCAGGACAAGCATGTCATATGTGGAAGAGCTGGCTGCAAAGAGATGGTCCCATTTGTGCAGGGACAGGTCAGGTTTCTCCTATGCGAGGTCTGTGCTGTCATAGGGCCTTTACTACCTTTGCACTGGGAAGGTTTCACTGTTCCTAGGGAACCCCATGTAGAGACATACAGCCAGACAACGCCCCCTTCTCCACAGGCAGCCTTTGGATTGCTTCCTGGTCTCAGTCACAGGGTGAGCAGCTGCGGAATCCCATTGTGCTGTTGCATCCTATGGCTGGCTTGCAGGAGCAGACAGGATCTTCCCTGTGGAAACACCTGTGACAAACGCTGCAGCTCTGTGCAGATGGTAGGGCTGGAGTAGCGGCGTGCTGTCGAGCTCCTTGGGAACGGGCCATCTCAGCCAGCTGAATGAAAACTTGGTTTAGGGGCTCAAAACAGCACTTTCCTGAGCGAACAAAGTCCATTCTTCCCCACTGCCCCAAGCCTTCCACCAGGGTCTGGTAAATGCATCTCTTCACTTCCCAATGAACTGAGTTCCCCTTTGCCTTCTCAGTGGAGAAATCTTGGGCTCTGATTTAGTTCTCCCTTTGTATTAATGTTGTTCCTGTAGGATTATAGATAAATTGATCCAGAGAGCAACTGATACTACAGACTAGAAAGAGCATTAACAAGATCAACTCCCTAGGGAAAAAATTCGATGTAATCTTGTTAATAAGACTAGCCATTAAGATGACTAGCCAATGAGGGAAACGGCATTTGGGGTACATGGCACGAAGAGGATCTCTAGGTGGAACAATCGCCAAACAGCCTGGCTGTGTACATTCGCTTCAGAGAGAACTGCAAGCAGATTTCTCAATTATCCTTCAGCAGAGAGAAACCCAAATTCTTCCCTCTAGGCACCATCCCACATAGCCTTGATGTTGTCTCCACTTTCACTGGTGTAAATGGAATTCAGAAATGCAGCCTCGTGAGATGGAGGTGATGGGGAATGTGACTGATGCCAAATCAATGGGTCCGGCGTTATTTTAAACCTCTGGCACTGATATTTTTTTTTGCATTTCCCACATCTGTGCTTTGGCAGGTTGAAAGCTACAGAGCAAAGCCTGGGCTTGGCCTGGCTCTGTGGTGCCTTTCCGTTGCTCAGTGCAGTCTTATTGGACTTGCTGTGAGAGGGCACGTTCCTTGAGCTGCTGCTCTCTCTCTCCTCAGCACTATGTCAAGCTTCCTTGAAATCAGAGAAGCTGGAGATGTAAAACAATTGCTAGGTTATCTTGTCCAACTCCTGCCTGTGCTGGGGTTTTTCTCTACAGTATATTCTTAAGTGCTTTGTCCAGCCTGGCTTTAAATGACTCAAGTGATGCGTCCCTTTGGCAGATCATTCCACAGTCTAACAGATTTGGACGTTCATCTTACATTTATCTTTGCAGTTCGTGGGGGTGTGAGCAGCAAACAGCCTGCAGTGAGGGGAGAGTTGGCTGTGCATGGCACAGAGCTGCCTGTTGTTTTCATAGGCATTTTGCATGTTAGTTGTACCGACTGGCGTGATCCAAGCTCTCGCTTGGGATGTGAGTGAGAGAAGGGCTTGTAACTGACTGGCTCCCTGGGCTGGGGGTAGGAGGGACCCATATGGTTTGTCTGAGGTGAAGCAGGATGATTTTAATTGTTGTCTCGATGATGCAGTCAGCTTCCTTAATAATGCAGAATAATAAATAAAATACTCCTTTTAAGCCACTATCGTAAGGCAGGAAAATCCCCACCCAGGAGCCCACTGGGACAAAGAATGAATGGGATGGTTTGGCAAGTCTTTCTCCATTCTCCAGACTGGCGGGTGGAGGATTCTGGGTTGCTCCTTGACTTTATGCACTTCTTGGGGGCGTTCAGAAGTGGGATTTCGCCATCAAGTCCCAGCGCATTCTCCATCTGCCGAGCTCACCAGTTTCCATGGGTGAACTCTCAGTTCTGCATGGAAGGTGGGACTCTGGATCCAGATGGGAGAAATAGAGAAGAGGTGGCAGTTTGTGCCTTGGATGAAAGGAAATTACTTAAAAGACAACACACTCTGATCTGTTTGAAATCTGAAATCAGCAACTGGCATTTGTAAAACCCCTCTGTTAGTGAAGGACAAATCTCACTGTAAGTTTGGAGCAGGGTGATTGTCCTTCACGTATTTTAATGTTCGTGTCTTGTATTAAGTACACCTCTACCCCGATATAACGCTGTCCTCGGGAGCCAAAAAATCTTACCTCGTTATAGGTGAAACCGCGTTATATTGAACTTGCTTTGATCTGCCAGAGTGCGCAGCCCTGCCTCCCCGGAGCGCTGCTTTACCACATTATATCCAAATTCGTGTTATATTGGGTCGCTTTATGTTGGGGTAGAGGTGTATATAAAGGACACACTTTGTCCCATATTTTCAGTAGCAGTCATGCAAACGATCCTGTGTGTGATATAAACTCATGCATTTTTGCTATGAATAGAACTGTGTGTGACAGCTTTATCCTGGATTTTTCATATAATTGTCCTTTATTCCCTTTAAATAGAAATGTTTGGCTGAGTTTGGGGGTTGAATTGGTGTATATTAAGGGGGGGCTGTTTAAGAACATAAGAAAACCCAAGTTTTTGGCCCACATTTTTGCAAAACGTCATGTGAATAATTCTTTATCTTGTAATTAATGAGAAGTTCCCCTTCATGCTATAAACATTCTACTGCAGTTTCCAACCCCAAAACTGTAGCATGGTGATAACTGGAGAGAAACTGACTAGCAATAAAAATGGCACTGGCTAGTTTGGTGCCACTGTCCAGGTTGAGAAGAGCAACAGCATCATTGGTAGAAAGCGAACTCGATTTCTAAAATGATTTCTGCTTGCTTGATCTGCGTGTTGTACATCAGGTGAAAATATTTCTTGCTCAGGCCCGAGTCTGGTACAGCATGTAACAGCAGAGAAGGGGTGGGAGTGGGGAGCAGGATTTGAATCCAGAACTTGGACCTGCTGCTCCCTGAGATCACAGGAGGTGGATGTCTCCTAGAAGTGCATGATAGTCACAGCTTTCCAGGAGGAGGGGATGACTCTTGCTGCCAAGGCTGCTGGAGGAAGAGAGCACCGGAGCCAAGGTTCTTCTGATGTTGGAAGTGTGCTCTGTCTGACAACAGCGATCCCTGGGGGTGTGGGGAAGGAGCAAGGATTTCATGAAGGCAGGAGGTAAAAGCCTTCACCTCTCCCGCACTGCAGAAGCCATGAATCTGTGCAGTATGTTTAGCAGATGTGGCATAGCCCACTCTGAGGGTGAGGAGGCCAGCACTGGAAGATGGGGAGCTGAAACGGTGCTCCAGTCTCAGATGGCAGGAAAGTCCCAGCTGTGCTGGTGAAGTCTCCTATGCTGAGCTCATACCTTTGTCCCCAGAGGTACGGCAGTGCCTTTACCGACAGGAGTCTCAGGGCTTGTCTTTAGTGCAGATGCTACCCCCGTCGGCATAGGTGGATTATATCAATGGGGGACGCCATCCTGTCAGCATAGCGCTGTCTACGCTGGGGGTTAGGTTGGTATAACTACGTCGCTCAGGGGTGTGGATTTTTCACACCCATGAGCAATGTGGCGACCCTGATATAAGTCTGTAGTGTGGACCTGGCCTCCAAGGGAATTTCTGGTGTATGTTTGGTGGCAGTCAAAGTGGGAAGGAAGCTGCCACTCTCCTCCCAAAGAGCCAGGCTGCGAGGGTCTCGGGGAGCTGGAATGGAAGCAGCGTGCTCTGGATTACCAACGCCAAGCTAAACTCTTTCTCATCTTCTGTGTTTCAGAGACTTCAACGTCCTGAGTAAGGAAAACATTTATGAGAACAACGCTTTGGTAAGTGGGATTTGCAGTTCTGCTTTCTGCTGTTAATCATGGTGTGCTGTGCCCGGGGCAGCCCCAGTTCCCCTGTGGTGTGGTGTGCTCTGCATGGTGCACGACTTGTCCATGCCTGGAGCGGATCACAGTTAACCAGTGGTAACTCACTGAATGGAGCATGTTTATACAGCACGCTCAAACCCGCTGGCGTATTCTGGTGACTCTAGCAATAGTTTTCCAGCTTCCCCTGCTATCGTAAAGCACCGTAAGGCCGTTCAGCTTTCTTAACTGGCTGTGCACTGTCACCTCTGTTCAGACGGGGGTCCCCAGACAGGGGCTTTGTCATCTTCTGTGTCTTGTACAGCACGGAGCGCTCTGCCAGCTCGCAATGAAAAGCGGGGCAGCTTGTGCAATGGAACAGCCTATGGATTGCTCCATCCTCACTGGCTTCTCAGTGAAGGGGGTTTCTTTTATGGAGCCAGCAGAGCCGAAAGGCACTTTGGAAAGGCCGTGTGGTGGTCAGCTCTCCGCATTTGAAGTGCTCATAGATACTATTGCAAGGAGTAGAGAAGGCAGACGCTTGAATGCTAGAGAGAGAGAGAGAGGCCTGGCTGGTGGTGGAATGGCAGCATGTGTTCCTGCTCCCCAAGTCAGCACGTTTTAAGGATGTGCTCTGTGCCTTGGGCAGCCAGGGCTGGGAGCGTCTCTCCTGTAACCCAGCCAGTGCTCAAGCTTCAAGTGGAGACTAGCCATGCCACAGTGGGGCCTTTGGAGGAGGCGGTGCAGGAGGTACTCTGCCGTGGGGAGTGGGCTGGGGTATGGGAACAGAGAACTAAGAGCTCCCCTCTGCCACAGGCTCTTCAATAAAGGTACTGGTAGGAGGGCTCCTGTTCCTGTCCTCTCTGGGAGCTCCCCCCACATCCGTCTCGGACAGGCTGGGGGGTTGATGTGTGCTCTGTGTAACGAAGGAGCGAGCCCACGTTTCCCCATTGCCCCTGGTGTGTCTATGGGGCGGGTGTGGATGTGGACTCCCTTACTGGGAGTCAGAAAGTCCCCCTTGCCCTCTGCCTGCCCGAGCGGGGACACCACAGAGGCTGGGGGGGTCGAAGGAGGGAGAAACCCCCAGGAAGGAGATGCATTAATGTACTGGCCGTGTGCTGCTTTCAAGAGATCAGAGGGGGACTTGGCAAGTAGCTTGAGGCAAGTGAGGGTAAGGGGGTCCCCCCGCCCTTCCCCCTGCAGAGTTAAGTGCTGAGAGAAAGTGGGGCAGTTCTAGAGCCTTTGTCCCTGCTGGATTTGCTGCTCCAGCTTGGGACCAGGTCAGGCTGGGGCTGCGGTTTCCCTCCTTCCTCCAGGAAGGGGTAGAGCTCAGCTCACCCACCCACTCCCTGCGCTAGCTCCACAAGCCAAGCGTGGGATGAGCCCTTGAAGAAAGGAATTCTTTCCTGCCTTCCTCCATAAAAGATGGGCTGCGGATACAGCTGCTGTTCGCTTCAGAGCTGGCACTGGCCCATGCTCGCTTCACTGCTGCTTGGAGTGAGTCTGGGATGTGAACAAACACATCTCTTGTTCTCTTCTGAGTCCAAACAGCTACCTCCTTTTCGGGTGATGCCTGGCCCTGCAGCCAGGACAGCAGAGGTGTTGGTCAGTGGCCCCCCATAGTGTATAGTTGATCCTACTCCCCTGGGAATTGTCTCCTGATGTCCTTGGCCACCTTTACTCCAGGTTTCTCCGACATCCAGGTGTGATATGAGCTGCTGGGTTGGGGACAAGCACTGTGTGTGTGTGTGTGTGAGACACACTCAGGATCATGAGGGAGCGTGGCGGCATGGGGCGAAGGTTTCCATGGGGCGGAGGAATTAGTAAGGGTGTTTAAATTATGATTTAGCAGCAGCATTGTGCCTGTGATGAGGGGGCCTCTCCTTAAAACTCGGGGCTCACGTGGGGTTGGAAGTCATGTCTGAGTCTTTCGATTCCACCATCTCAACCCTTCACACCCTGTATCTCCCTCCATCAAACCATCACCCTCTGTTCCTCTCTGTCTCCACTCCTGTACGTTAGGATGTGTCCCGCAGGGGAGGTCAGGTAATTCTCTTGTTTCTGTGAGGGTGCTGTGCAGTACCTTCGCAGGGTTTCCTGGGCACCAGCCGCTGGCTTATAGCGGTGCCAGGCTGACGAAGTCGCTCCTCCCATTTAGTATTCGCATCAAGCTGCGTTTACAGATGGGGCTGAGCAAGGATGCTCTGAAGTTCTGGAGGGCTGTTCGCTTCCTGTGCATGGCTGATGGCTTCCCTTCCACAGAGCAACTTGGCTGTTTTCTGTCTGTCTTTCTGTGAAATGAACTGTTCAGGCTGCCTCAGCTGGTTTTATTAATGAAAATGTCTGTATGCTCACTGGGTCCATATTGTCTCTTCTCCCCCTTGTCTGTCTCCCCCTCTGTGTCTTTCTTCATGTCCTTTATTTTTCAGTCTCTCCTCCCTCCTTCCCCTGCTGCTATAAGGTACCCTGTCCCTGTGCTAATAGGACACTGAGGGGGTGGGCAGCCCATGCCCCTCTCCACCACCAGACTGGCTCTCTTTGAGCTTGTGACTGTCTTGGGACACGTATGGGACTAACTTCTCCCACAGCTGTTGACTCTGCTATTGTTCAGATCTTGCTGCTGCCTCGCTGCTCACAGGCTTCTTTTCAGGGGCTTTATTACAAAACTGAAAAAATCTGTTCCAGGCTGAAACTCTCCATACAAGGTCTTGAGGCAAGGAAGAATGTGGCTTTCACCAGATGCCAAAAATGATCTGTTGGGCTGTTTTTGTTACTAGAAGTGAAGTATATAAATAAGGGGAAGATGTTTGTTCATTTTCCTTCACTACTACTGGGAGGCAGTGCGGCCTAGTGGGGAGTGAGCGCGCACTAGACTGGGACTCAGGAGACCTATTCCTGGCTCTGCCACTGGCCTGCTGGGTGACCTTGGGCAAGTCACGTCACCTCTCTGGGCCTCAGTTTCCCCATCTCTAAAATGATACTTCTCTCCTCTCTAAAGCACTTTGAGATCTACTGGTGAAAAGTGCTATATAAATATTATTAAACCCCTCATTTTCCAGGCAGTTAGTTGGAATAGTGGCAACTCACCTTGGGTTGTGATCTTGTTCGATCTCAGTATTAGGAAGGGAGAGGGCCAAGGAACCGCCCCCCGTGCTGCAGGCAGTGATGACACAGCAGAAGGCCCTTCTTCTTCAATCCCCCCGCATTAGGGATCTTCAATGGGTTCCAATGGAATGAGCTGGGACCAGCCTGTCTGGCTGGATTTTGGGCTGTCAGCCTGAATTTCCCAATCTTGTGGCTGGAAGTCATGACTGTCAGAGTTCCTGTAACAGCTGTAAGATATAGGAGCTGAATTAGCCCAGCTGTTCCCTGGGGAGCAAGAACCCCCTTCTTCAATCCCCCCTCTTAGGCCCCATCTCCACGAAGTACAGCTGTCTTTGTGTATCTCTTTGTAACGCTCTGAGCTGATCTAGTTCCAACAAACACTGCTGTGTCCCCACAGCATCTTTTTGTTTCCCGGCACGAGCGTGCACCAGCAGTGTTGACGCACCTATCGCACGGCCTATCTGTATCAGTGTGTCCTTGGACAAGCTAGGCAATTACCCCAAACAGCCCCAGCAGGAGGACAGTGTGTCTAGAGGACCTCCTCAGGCATGTCCTGCTGCACCAAGATGTGGAGTAAGTAGGATTGGCCAAACCAGTTACACAGACAGGGCTAGTGGAGGCCAGGCCAAACAGCATATTAACTGTATTCCTACCTGGTTACAGGAAGACAACCATGTACCAGGCTGGGCTGCTAGCCAGGGTGACGCTGCCACAGCTACTTGGCTGTAAGCATGTGTTATGTCCACCCAGTTACAGATTTTTGGAAAGACCCAATGAAAAAAGGGCAGTTGGCTCGTTAAAAAGTCGATTGTCTCTCCTAAACAGGAACAGTTGGCTTGTAGGTCAGATCCATTATATTATTGTGCCAGACAGGAAGGGCTCTTGTAGAGTTAGACTCTGTGTTTAAGACTTTCATCCTTTGTTTCTGCTGTAGCCCTGTGTCTGGCGCTTTGAAGTGCTGATATCTCATTGGGTTGTTGGCATTATGAAGGGGATGTTCCAACAGAGAGGGTCCGTGAGCTCTCTCTGTAAGCCAGGCAGAAGGAGGGATGGAGAAGGTCCTTGGCAAAAGCTCTGTGGGGAAGCAGAGACAGACAGTAGCTGCAGGGATATCGCTCTTTTCCTTGGGCCAATTAAGTCTCTTGTTCGGTGTTGGAAGAAAGTCGCTCAGTATTTCTTTACCTTACTTCTGTCCCCGTAGCACCAGTACACAGGGCAGCACTGGAGAGCAAATGTTTGCCCTGAGTACCTGGTATGTTAGGCAGCACCGAAGTAGTTAATCTGAATTAGAAATGCATGATTTGAGCAGCGGCTTGGGAGCCAGGAAGTCTTTGATTATAATTTTGCCTCTGATCCCTCTGCGGCCTTGGCTTCATTTTACTGCCGTAGCTTGCCTGTCGGTCAGATAGGGAACGATGTTCACCTTGCGGGGGGATTGTGAAGCTTAATGTTTGTAAAGGTTTTGGAGTGAGAAGCGGTGTATAAACACCAAGGGCTTGTTGATGTGGCAAGTTAGTGCGCGGCAAACCAGGGTGTGAATCTCCAACACGCCAGCTTGCTGTGCGCTAACTTGCAATGTAGACAAGACCCAAGTATCACTACCTACCAAAACCCCACTAACGGGAGCATTAAGAGTGGGACTGAAACCTGCAAGCCAGGCCTGTAGGTCCGGACCATAACATCCGGCTCAGCGGGGCCGCAACCCCTCTATCTACAAATGGGCACATGCACATATACAGAGAATGAAACAGTCCCAAGGAAGAGCAGGGAAACCTAGCTGAGTTCCAATGGAATGAGCTGGGACCAGCCTGTCTGGCTGGATTTTGGGCTGTCAGCCTGAATTTCCCAATCTTGTGGCTGGAAGTCATGACTGTCAGAGTTCCTGTAACAGCTGTAAGATCTAGGAGCTGAATTAGCCCAGCTGTTCCCTGGGGAGCAAGAGGGGCCTGTGTGCTGCATTGCTTCCTTACCTTAAGTCTGTTTCTCCTAATGGATGGCTGCCCGCTTCGGTCACTGGGCTAGCACAGACCTTTCCCTTCTGTTCCCGCTGCAGGCATTTCGAGTGGCTGAAGAACAGCTGGGCATTCCTGCCTTGCTGGATGCTGAGGATATGGTGGCGCTGAGGGTGCCAGACAGGCTAAGCATCCTCACCTACGTCTCCCAGTATTATAACTATTTCCATGGACGGTCACCAAGTAAGTAGCCCATGGAATTCCACCTGGTCCTCCATTCTGCAGTGGGGAAGCCGTCAACCTTTAAGCAAATCAGATCGCTGTTACAATCTCCTGTGTGCATGCACCCCACCGTCCCCAGGCACACAGGAAACTGGCTTATATTAAACGTGGAGACTGAAATTTAGTGTTGACACTCCTAGGCAAAAAGCTCCTGCGGGAGCCGAGTGTATAGGCTATACCCATGTAAGCACAGTTATACCGGCATCATTGCATCTACACTAGGGCGTTTGCCAATTTAGCTATGTCAGTAAAAAATCACACCCCTGGCTCACACAGTTCCACAGTAAAACTTTTAAGCGTAGACTCGGCCCAAGGGCTTCAGAGAATATTCTACTCGCGTAACTGAGTGTGTATGAAATACCATCCATCAGGATTTACATGCACATTATGATAGATCTGGTTTGTATCTGGCTTTAAACTATTACAAATGAAAGAATACAACAAGCCAAACTCATGGGTTGTCCAAAGGACGTTTTGGAGAGGTGACATTTGGGGCGTGAATAGCTAGGCAGGTAGAGTTCCAGCTGGAGAATGTGGATCCGGATTATAAAACCAGGCTTGTTTGTTTTTTCAAATAGCTGAAAGTTCTCTCGCCCCTTTTCCTCTCCGCCCTCCACTTCGTTCTTTGTCTTGTGTTTTTAAATCCATGTCAAAAAGTGAACGACAGCCAGATTCCGGTGGGCTTTGTGCCAGGTTGGGGGTCTCTCCTCCCAGCCCCAGAGGAACTCGCCTACCACATCTTTAAACACACCACATTTTTGTACCCTCCAGCGTCCTACAAAATGTTTCAGTTGCGCTGAGAACACTGGGGTAAGTGTGTGTGTCCAAACCCACAGGCCTGCGAGGAATGTGCCCTCTGACATGCAGCAGACTCTGAAGTCCAGCGGCAGTGACCTCTTGACTTCTACGTCTTGTTTATTGCATATTCCTTACTGACGCCAGTCATTCTTTGCAGTCCCAAGACCAAGGAATGGCTGATATGTACTGAGGTTGCGCACTGACATTAGAGCAGGACTGAAGTTCCCTTTGCTTGCACTGGGTTCTGGGAGTGGGAAGTTTGAATCTAGACTTTCGCTGTGGCCCTGCTGGTCCCTGCGGTGAAATAGCACTTGCTATTTGTTTGGATAGCTTGCCGGAGTCTCCTCTGCAGGAGGCCGCTTTCATACTGCTCCATGAATCGCTCTCCCTCTTTCTTGCCCCGTTCTTTCTTGTGGCGTATTTACAGCTCACTCAGGAATCTTTTTTTTTAGAGGGCTGTTCCTTCACGTGGGTATTAAAACCAAAATTGCAGCTAGAATAATTCTTTGCTGAGTTCTACATGCAGAACTCTATGGTTCGAAAAGGGGTGGGGGTGTGGAGGGAAAAGAACACACTCGCAGGATGGACTAAATGGCTGAGCAGCCGTACCACTTGGAGTCAGGCTCTGTCATAACCATGCTGGAAAGCTAATTTAGGGAGATTCTTTCCCTGCCCTTCCCGGGGGCTGTCATGCAGTTGTTCCCTGTTCCTGATTGGCGTTCTGGGGGCATTTGGCTGTTCTCTTTTCTCCTCCCTGCTTATTGCAACCTTAGGAAGTCCTTCCCACCCCCAAACAAGGAAGAGAGGAAATTGCGCTCATATCTATCGAAGGCGTCCCAAGTCTTTGAGTATTAAATCCTGTTTGTTTCTGCTTAGGGGCTCCCATGGTGCCTCCCAGTTCTGTTCACACTCTCATGGAAAAGCCTGTTGACTTTATGAGGAAGGCTGGGCTAATGATTAGGGGCCTACCCTAGGACTTGTGAGACCCCGGTTCAAGTCTCAGCTCTGCCACAGGCTTCCTGTGTGACCATGGGCAGGTGACTCAGCCTCTCTGGGCCTCAGTTCCCCATCTGTACAATGGGGATAACAGCACTGCCCTATCTCACAGGGGAAATGCATTAAAGATCGTGAGGCACTCAGATATTTTGGTAACAGGGGTTCTATGAGTACCCAAGATAGATATGCTGAAGGCCACTAACTTCCCCAGCCTGGGGGAGAGGTGTTTTTTATATTCCTTCCATTAAATTTCCCAAGAGAAATGGCCCCTTAAGAAAGTCCCAGCCTCTTCCAAGAAGGAGAGGATCAGCAGCTACCACGGCCGGACGCACCTCCTTCTCCTCTGTTCACTCACTCGTTGCATCTTGCCCCGAATTCAGGTGCAAGCTTGTGGAGAAGCCCAGGTTTCCTTGTGTGTTTGTATAGTACCTAGTGTGGCCTGCTGGGGACCTTCAGACATTACTGTAATACAGATCACTTCCAGGCCTGTGTTTCTGGCTTATGCTCCCTTGTCCTTTCTTCCAGTTGGAGGCCTGTCTGGAATCAAGCGTCCCACTTCGGAATCGAGCGAGGCGCCACCTGGGAAAAAGGCCATTTCGGAACCTATCAAGCCGACCCCTGTAAGTTCAGCAGCACACCCACCAGCTGCAGCCAAGATAAACCCAGCACGTCCAGGGCAGGATCTGCCAAAGGAAAATTCTCCAGTGACATCGGTAAGGAAACAGGATTCCCTTACTCTGAACCATCTGGTAGGAGTTGGAGACACTCATGAGTCTGTGAGGCCTCAGTCAGCTGGGGATTGAATCCTGACCCACTGTTTATGATCCACCAACTCTCCCATTATGGGATTAAACCCAGAGGCCCTACTTACCGCTGGCGAGAGAGCGTCTGTATGGTTACCAACAAGCTCACATTCAATCAGATGGCAATTGGACTTGGGTCTCTCCTTGCTTGTCTAGGGGCTATGCCACCCAACTGATAGAGCCAGGCTCTGTGCCCTGAGTTAGATGCTCTTTGTGCTGATGACTCTCTCCCCATTCGGGATCAACACCAGACTTAGTTGACCTGGATTAGCCCAAGGAGGTCTGTGTGCTGCCTGGTGGCAAGAAAGGGGAGCATAAAATATCTTAACACTGATGTGTTTCTGCCCTTAGGGTAATGCTATATGTCCTAATACATTAATTTGTACCGAGAGTCCGTGGTAGTGACAAATGCTACAGTCTATACAAGAGCAAACTTGGGGGGATACTAGAGGCTTGCCAAAATGATGCCAAGCACTAGAATGTGGTGGTATAGACCCCAATCATGCTAACATTGCATGCAGCATTGCAACAGGTGTGCTAGAGACACAGAGATTTATTACACTGGAGAGAGAGAGAGAATTCGCCTCCTCTTATCTTTTAACAGAAGAAGCAAAACATGCAATAACCAAGTTCCCCAGGGTGCACCCGGTCCTTGGTGTTGCTGGTGAGATTGTCAGCAAGGATCCTGATTAGTCCTGGTTGTGGCGGTGGGTTTGTTAAATGGCATTAGCACCTCTAGGAACATAATTGAGACCACTTACATCGTTTTATATTTGCCACCAAACAGTGTTCAGATGGCAGTGGCTTCTGGCTGCTGTCAATCTGGGCTGGATTTGTTCCAGGGACCTGGTGCTAAAAGGCTCCTTGTCCCATTGCCTGAACCGTCCAGTGCCCCCCCAATAGATCATTTTTGTCCAATTTGGTTGCTGCTGTTGAATGTTCCGGTTTCGACAAGACTGTCTGGTATGTTTTCGGCTTCGTACTGGGCTGAGGGCTGTCACTGCTGCTGTTGTTTTCTCTCCCCCCAGAAAAGGGTCCTGACAGACAGTGGTAATCTTCGGAGCAGTAGCTGTGCCATCTGTGGGAGTCACGTGCACTTGGTTCAGCGACACTTGGTCGATGGGAAGCTCTACCATAGGAACTGTTTCAGGTAGAGTTCCAAGGGAGGGGAGGCAGGGGTTCATGCCCACTAGAGGGTCAGCCGAGCCTCTTTCTGGACAGAAGAGCCTTGAACAGCTGCTGTGTAGTTTTTCCCTTTGCCCAGCTGCCTGTTAACCTCGGTGACTTGCTGTGTTTCACCTACAGTGAACTTCTGGAGACTAGGATGGCTGCTTCTTGGACAATAAAAAGGCTCTTCAGAGCCGGCTTGGTGGGGTATGCCTGACTTGCAGCATTAGGGAACGTACACTGCTCCTTGTTCAGATGTTACTGGCAGCCTCCTCTTGGGGCCTAGGTTATGACACTGACGTGGTAAAACCATCCATGTCTAGGGGAAGCCCATTGCACTGGCTCACTGTCATCAGCACCTCTCAGACAGGCGGTGATCGGAGTGGGTCACTCTTATTGGTGTTTATGGGTGTGTATTTCAGCGTGGCACCCGGGGGCAGCCTGGCATGCACACTGCTCCCTTCGGCAGCAGTCTGGTTTTTACGTGGAGCTCCTTGCACTGATGGCCCTTCCCAATACTGTGTGTCCATGTCTCCCCTGTGTTGGCTGTAATGTTGTCCCTGCAGTTGACTGCTGAGTTCATCTCGGTGGCACCCAACTCTCTGGAGAACGTTTTCTAATAGTTTGGGTTTTTTTGCGACTGTCCATAGGTGCAAACAGTGTTCCAACACTCTACTGTCTGGGGCCTACAAAACCGGGACCGAACCTGGTACTTACATCTGTACCAGCCACCAACAGCCAGCCAGTCTCTGGAATTCCGGACCGCGTAGCATAGAGAACAAACCTACCAGTACCTCCACGACCTCAGGAGATCCCCAGAAGGTGTTGGTGAAATCAAGTCAGTTAAACAAAGGCACCAATTCCACCTCCGATCCCCCCAGTTCCACCATGCCATCCAGGTCACCTGCTGGCAGCAATTCCAGCTCTGGTCCCAAAAGCCCAAATGCTCCATGGTCATCATCAGCTGGGAATAAATCAGATTACCGTGAAGGTACCACTTCACCTTCTTGGACAGCATCAGGAGCAAAAACGCAGCAAGCCCGAAAGAAGTTCTTCGAGTCCAGTGAGGGTACTTCAGGGGCTTTGACTGACAAATCACCGGCTACTAAAGATCAAGTCCTTCCTTCTCTTCCCTCTCAGGCAGCTAGTAATAACACCTCTGGCATACGCTTTTCTGGGGCAAACTCGGGTGGCACTGAGAAGGATAAAGCACGTCAACATCTCACGCAGGCTCTTCCTGCATCAAATGCCACTACAAACAGACCAGGAGGGGTCAGTTCCAGTAGCTCCCCGCTGCCCAGCAGGTAAGAACCTCTGTCTTTCAATCATCTGTTCTTGTGAAGGAGGGGAGGCTGGGAGAAGCAATGGGAGTAGCTAGAGCAGGTCTCTTTCCATCGTCCTTTCCATCGACTGTGCGGGGCACATAGGAGACAGTCTGTTATTAGGACCTTCAGAGGATCTTTGGAATGGAGGCCAGTAAAGCTGACTTTCTCTGTAAAGGCTCACGAGACTCTTCCTGTTTGCTTTGGCAGCTTTTCTTCCACCATCTCCCCCAGGGACAGTCCTGATCACAAAACACAGGCCAACAAACCAGGCCATGCAAAAAAAACAGAGCATGCTGCATGGAGACCGGTATCTTCACCCAAAAGTCCAGGAAAAAAGTTAGGCGTTTGGGCTGCCACACAGAATGGAGAGAAGGACCCGGCCACCCTCAGACCTGCTGACACAGGGCGTAAGCCTGACTGGAAGGACACCAGGGGTGAGAGCGACTTGTTACGCGGTTGTGGGGGCTAGGTTATGTGTTACACACACGTTGTGAATTTCACCTCGTACCAGAAATGTGGCTCCAGGGCTCTGCTCTCTGAGATCTAGACAATAAATGGACCATCAAGCCTGGCGCTTTCATCTGTACCAGTCACCAACACACACTCAAGTGTCTGAGCTCTGGGACAGCTAGTACAACATGGATCCATCTGTCCCGGGAGAACAGTAGCTGTGATGTCCCTCCAAGGCAGGCCTGTGGAGAAGTCTCTCTCATTGAGGAGTCGTGTCTTGGGGTGTGAAGTGTCCCAGCTATCCTACTAAACAGGCTTGTGATTTTGTCAGATCTCACAAGTTAGTTGGGCACAGGAGACCTCCCAGGAACCCCTGTGATGATTTTGGGGTCTAGAAGGTGGCACTTGGTCCTCCGAGTCAGTATTGAACCAGCAACTCAGCATGGTGTCTTAAGCCCAGTTCTGCTGCAGGTGTCATCCTCTGGATGAAACATAAAATCGATATCCTGACCCCTTATGATTGCATGTCTCTCTTTGGAAGTGTTACCTGTATTTTGACCCTCTCCCTGAGTAATTATATGCCACCTACATATAGTTTCCCCTGAAGTTTCAAGTGGGATACCATATTTTTCACATCCTGCTTTAAGTGGTTGGTGTTGCATTACTGTAGACTGTTAAACGGCTGCCCAGTTAATCTCCTGTGTAGCTGCATTTCTGCATGGATGAAGAGGTTTCTGTATAGGTTTTGAAGTGCTTTGGGATCAAAGGTGCTATATGCTTTACGGGTTATTTCTCACCTGTGGGGCCCAGGCAGCTGGCGTAAACGGAGTAGGAACAAGAGCACCAAGTTAATCTCCAACTATGTGGTCTTGTCCTGGGCTCATCTCATCACAGCAGCCAGCTCAGGGTTATAATGTCCTAAGATCCACAAGGAGCTTGGAATTCCCTTATTCTGGGTCTGCCAAGGGAGGGATCTGGATTGTAAATTTGTAGCAGATCAGCTGGTTGGGTCAATTGAAGGTTTCTTTACTTGCTGTTTCTCTTCCAACAGGAGGAGTGAACACCACTGAAGATAAGTCTGAGAACCCAGCAGGCTGGCGATCCAAATTAAAGCCAGTGGCCAACAAGTGAGTGTCCCAGAGCCATCATTTTTCAGTGGTGAGCGTATGAGGGTGTGTGAACGTCTTAGCTCCGCTGAACTCTGACGTTAAACTCTTCTGGATTTAAATCCTTACTGGGACAGAGTGAGGGAATCAGTGGGAAGAGCTGCTTGGCTTTTGCTTCTACGGGCAGGACTGAGGGGAAGGAGAGCTTCTTCCAACTCACTGCACCTGGAATGGGTGAATCTTTCGTTTTACTGCTTTGAGGGACCCGAGCCCTGATTCTGTTGGAAGGTGACTGACAATGGAGTCAGGAGGTTTGCTGAGGATCGAATCCCAGCAGATATACGACTTTCTAAGTTGTATCTTTCTCCCTTGCAGAGACTCCAACCAGGGTGGTCTTAAGAAACCGATGGACAGCTCCAAGGTGACGAGCCCAGCACGGGGGGAGGAGAAGTCGGCTTCATCCATTGCCACGCCAGCAAATAAGGACACTGGTAAGATGGGTTATAAACCTAGTACGGAGGGAGCTTTGACCACCATTTCTCCAGCCGTCCAGGGCAGTGCCATGATGGGTTGGAGACACAGCCAGAGTGTGGGATACCAGAAATACAAAGGAAGAATTCAGTCCTGGGTTTTCCCTCCTCCACCCCAGGCTGGGTGGGTCCCAATCTTCACTTGGCAGGACCAGCCTCAACTGAGGAAGAGGAGCCAGTCTTCATGTAATCTCTCTCGCTCCTAGCTGGGTAGGAGGCAAGGTTTTGGCTACTGTCTAGTTGTATAATTGTATGCGTGGGATGATGAGGCCACTTGACCACTGTCGTCCTCCCTTCATGGTCCCATGGCTTCTCTGGTGTGTCTTTGCTGTGGGTGGTGGGTTTTAATCTGTTTTCGTGGGGGTTATGCCCTTTGCTTTGGAGTCACGTTCACGTTGGCCCTAGCGTCCGGGGTTGTAATGCCCTGACTATCTGCAGCCGTGGTGCTAGTGAGAGACGATAGTGCGCGGAGCTGGGGCATGGCAGGAGTTTACTGTAAACCCTCTCGTGCTCTGAAGAAGACTCTCTGGGACTCTGCTGGGATGTACCCTTCATTCCTCAAGAGCCAGGTTCCATCACTTTCTTTTCCCTGCTGCACTGTTACTTTTTTCTCCCCTTCCCCATCTTGCTGTCCCTGGGATTGGAAAAATGGAGGGATGCATGGAACACATGAGACCAGGAGGCACGGACTCCTTAGAAACGCGTGTGCTGCTAAAAAACCACCCGTGGAGAGAAGACAGCTACCAAAACACCCGCCCGTCTGTAGGGAATTGAATGGCAGGCACCGTTCTGTGGCTGGTGGGTGAGACTAGCTCTCCTAGCTATCGTCACAGTCAGCATAATGGAGTAGGAAAGGGTGCCCCGTACTGCTGGGAGCTCACGTCGTACGCTGATAGCTTGCTAGCCCATTCCCTACACCATCGGCACGGACGGTTTTGACTTGCCATGTCTCCCTCTGCATGTTCCAGGAACGGGCGTTAGTCATCTGAATTGGTTTGTGATTGATTAGTTGCCATCTCCGCCCCCACCCTTTGCACGTGCCAAGGGATCTGGCTTCTTAGTTGGGGGCGGGTGTTCAAATGTTGACAAATGTGTCCTGTTGTTTTGAAGTGTGCACTGGGGTGGGGTAGAAGAAGGAACGCTTGCTGCCAGTGACCCTGTGGGTTTGTCTTGATTGCAATTGAAGACGTGATTGCACCCACACTAGCTTTCATCTAGCTAGCATGGCTTAAACGTAGCAGCGCAGACAAGGTGGTACAGGCTTCAGCGCAGGCTGTACAAGCCTGTCCAGAGCTTTTTCGTAAAATAAATAAATACATAAATTGCAAAGCACTGTAAGTAATTGGCAGGGCCTGGGGCATAGAAAATGTCAGATTTTGAATTTTTTGAACATGGGTCTAACTCCCAGACTGGGTTCTTTCCTTGGCCTTGCCAGGATCAGAGTTCAGTATTGGGGTTGAAGTGAATGAAGGCTGAGGTTTCAAGTGGGTTTTTATGGCTCAACATTTTGGGGGATGGGAACTGGTGGTGAGATTAGGCATTGGGGTTTAATAGAATCTCTTGCTATTTTCAAGCAAGAACCCTACAGTACCAGGTTCAAATACCTGAGTGGGTCTGGCATTTCTGACCTTGCAATGAGCTACGTTTGTCTGGTGGTTTTGTTGACGTGCCCGGCAGTGCAGCATCTGGGTCTGGGACATTATTACATCTACCGTTATTCCGAAGCAAACACTGGGTGTGCATAGCATAGGAGCCCAACGCTGACACCGCCTTGTGGGGATCCAGCTATTGGGGAGAAAAGTTCAATTGCAGAACCGGATCTATCATGGAAACTAGATGGAGGGTCGTTCAGGAGTCTGTAGCTCTTCAGATTGTGAGGAGTGTATCCAGTATTGCTGTTGATCTGGGATGGCATTAGAGCTAAGAGCGGAGGAGGGGGTTACCGGTAGGGTTTAGTTGGAGGTTAGAGGTGGGGATTGATGGTGACTGGCTCATTTTGCTGGGTGAGGGTTGAAGCCTGGTGCATTTCACACCCAGAACCGGGTTTGTGCTTTTTAATGTAGCTCCATCTGCTGTGCTGCCTCAGAAGAAGAAACTGATCCCTGACAAGGATCTTCGCAGTGACTGGCTAAAACGGGGAGAGCCTGCCAAGGAGAAAGAGTCAGGCCAGTCAAAGCAGGTGTCTTCTCCAGGTAAGAGCCCTTCTCAAGAAAGCCATTTTCTCCTCTAACCATGCTCAGGGCGGCCTGTCGGCAGCGCTTGTGGGTGCGATACTGATTCCCTGCTGTATCCAGAGATCTCTGCTGTCAAGCCTGCCTCCCTAGCCTTGTCTTCGCTACGAAAAAAGCTGTGTCTCTAATGCGTTAGGGAACACAAGCCAGCTAACGTGTTCGAATCCTTTAGCATGCGGTAGCTGGTTGCGGGAAACCCCGGCTCCAGGGTTGACCTCGCTGGCTATCCTGCATTAAAACTACAACTGCCCTGTCTTCATTAGGATTTTAACATATATCCGCTAGCACCTGTTTAACATACTGTTCTTGTTCAGTGTAGACGGGCTCATCTGTTTAAGCTTTCATGTCCAGACACACCTTGGTGGCCACTACTCCCACTTTCCAAACCCATTCCTCCCACTTGCCTACACGGTGATTTCCGACGCAGAGCTTAAAGCCAGAAAGGACCAGATCATCTAGTCTGACCTGCGCATCACAGGCCACTAAAGCCCTCCCATTGAGCCCAATAACCTGAGCTGGCCATGCTTCTTACAGAGGCTCCGATGATGAATAGCTGCCTTTCAATAGCTCACTGACCCGTCTCGGAGATATGCCAGTCTACAGGCCTCTGCTCCGGCCACTTTCTGTTTTGTCCTTTCAAAAAGGCAGCTGGCATTTTCCTGTACCACCACCTGCCACGCTTCTTTTCCATTGTCCTGAGCTATGAATTAGGGAAGAGGTTTAAACCTCCTTTCTAGAGGCTAGATAAAGAGTCCCTTTAGAACTTCCAAATCGCTCAATTCAAAGAGAGCTGACTGGTCTCAAATGCTAACTTTATTACCTCTTCATTAATCTTGTCTGTCTAGCCCAGTATTCTAGGTATCCATTCTGTGGTTGATACTAGAGAAGACTAGCTCCTTTGTTGTAGGTAATGTTTTCTCTAATGATTAGAACACGGGGCTACGAGTCAGAATTCCTGGGTTCTGTTTCCAGCATTGCCACTAACTCTCTATGGGCAGTCATTTAACTTTCCTCTGCCTCAGTCTCCCTGTCTGTAACATGGACATAAACCTTGCATCACAGTCAGATTGTGACCCTGAATGAATGTGCTTTGGGATCCTGGGATGGAAGTTTTGCCTCAAGCGTGTACAGTACTATTAGCTAGCCAAGCTAACCGGATGCTGTGTCTTCCTGCGACCTGCTGCAATGCACTGGCTTGGGCTCCAAGCACCTTGTGCCGCCTGTAGGCAGAGGTGATTTTGTGGGGCTCTCCCCCTAACAGGAGGTGCTGCAGAGGCTGCACAAAGGGGGCTGCTTGGGAGATGTTTTTCTCGCTAAGCTAGGTCACCTCATTTGTGGAGCGCCCCTGTCAGGCTGCCCAGGGCAGGACATTCCCCACAGGAGGAACTTTCATAAAGGGGTGAGGGCCAGGCAGTGCACGGGGCCAGGCCAGCCAGGCCCAGAAGGGAAGACCGCCTGATGTGAGGCCGTGTCAGAATGCTGCTCCAGGGTGAGCAGTGGTGCAGAGACAGCAGAGGGTCAGTTACCGCCTCCTTCCACCCTGACTCCGAAGAAGCAGTAGAACCAGGAAACCCACGACACTGAGGGTCAGGCTGGGCTGAGAGCTGCCGTTGAGCTCCTCCCTAGCTTGTGGTCTCAGGCCTGTGTGTTTGGGGCTCCAGTAATGGGCTCTGTGGCTGCTCCTGGGGGGGGCTCCCCTAGGCTATTTTATTGTGTCTCTTCCGTCAGTCTCCTTGTGCATTTGCCAATCTCGCACTCCTCCCCCGCTTGTGGGCATCTTTTTATAGGTCACTCTGTCTTTGCATGCGCTGTCTGGTTAGGTATTTAGATGTTCCCCAGCACCATGGCATGTGAGGGTGGAGACGGCAACTAATCAATCACAAACAAGTTAGGATGACTAATGCCCTTTCCTGGAACATGCAAGGGGAGACATGGCAAGTCAAAACTGGGCTAGCAAGCTATCGGCGTATGACGTGAGCTCCCAGCAGTACGGGGCACCCTTTCCTACTCCATTGTGCTGACTGTGACCATAGCAATTTCCTACAGACAGGCGGGTGTTTTGGTAGCTGTCTTCTCTCCACGGGTGGATTTTTAGCAGCACAGCACAGGGCCCAAGTCTGTAGATCCAGGCTTTGAGCCTTGCTGCTGCAGGTGTCTTGCTGTGTAAACACACCCAAATGACTTGTCCGAGGTCATGCAACGTATGGAACCCAGGTCTCCTGACGACCAGATTAATACCACTGGGCCATCTGTCCCGTCCTGGTCTCTGCTGCACCCTCCTTGTGCGTGCACTGATCTGAGCTTGGCTTTCTTTGTTAAACGCCAGTAAGATGGCTACAGTGAATCCTAGAATCTTAGAATATCAGGGTTGGAAGGGACCTCAGGAGGTCATCTAGTCCAACCCCCTGCTCAAAGCAGGACCAATTCCCAACTAAATCATCCCAGCCAGGGCTTTGTCAAGCCTGACCTTAAAAACCTCTAAGGAAGGAGATTCCACCACCTCCCTAGGTAACCCATTCCAGTGCTTCACCACCCTCCTAGTGAAAAAGTTTTTCCTAATATCCAACCTAAACCTCCCCAACTGCAACTTGAGACCATTACTCCTTGTTCTGTCATCAGGTACCACTGAGAACAGTCTAGATCCATCCTCTTTGGAACCCCCTTTCAGGTAGTTGAAAGCAGCTATCAAATCCCCCCTCATTCTTCTCTTCTGCAGACTAAACAATCCCAGTTCCCTCAGCCTCTCCTCATAAGTCATGTGCTCCAGCCCCCTAATCATTTTTGTTGCCCTCCGCTGGACTCTTTCCAATTTTTCCACATCCTTCTTGTAGAGTGGGGCCCAAAACTGGACACAGTACTCCAGATGAGGCCTCACCAATGTCGAATAGAGGGGAACGATCACGTCCCTCGATCTGCTGGCAGTGCCCCTACTTATACAGCCCAGAATGCCGTTAGCCTTCTTGGCAACAAGGGCACACTGTTGACTCATATCCAGCTTCTCGTCCACTGTAACCCCTAGGTCCTTTTCTGCAGAACTGCTTCCTAGCCATTCGGTCCCTAGTCTGTAACAGTGCATGGTATTCTTCCGTCCTAAGTGCAGGACTCTGCACTTGTCCTTGTTGAACCTCATCAGGTTTCTTTTGGCCCAATCCTCTCATTTGTCTAGGTCCTTCTGTATCCTGTCCCTACCCTCCAGCGTCTCTACCACTCCTCCCAGTTTAGTGTCATCTGCAAACTTGCTGAGAGTGCAGTCCACGCCATCCTCCAGATCATTAATGAAGATATTGAACAGGACCAACCCCTGGAGCACTCCACTTGAAACCAGCTGCCAACTAGACATGGAGCCGTTGAGCACTACCCAGTGGCACGTGCATGGCTGAGATCCCCCGTGGCAAGAGTCCAATATTTCTGACCAGCCCTTTGATAATTCTTTGTCACTATAAATATTCTGGCGACTCCAAGGCTGAGGGAAAATTTGTTTTGGTTTTGCTTAGAACTGAGCTTGGCACTCATTCCAGAGCAGCGCTTTTATAAAGTCCCGGGCCAGGGCTGTCCTGGGCCCCTTTAGAACCACGTCAGGTTTAGCTCCAGATGACTGGGTGTCTACTGGCTACCGAGGGAGCGTGCTGCAGTGTAGGATGAGTTGACGGACTGAGAGAAGGGAATTAATAGGGGGCTCGTGGATTCCAGTGTAGAGAAACGGATGACCCCAGTAGGGGATGGACAATAGCAAGAAGCAGCTTGTTGCACTGTCCTGGCTGAAGTGTGTGTGTCGTCGCTGCCCTCTGTTGGATGGAATTGGATCTGCTCCCGTCTCTGATCGTCTATAGCTGTTTGCAGCATTGCTGTAGCTGTGTTGGTCCCAGGATAAGAGCGAGAAGGTAGCAGAGTTAATATCTTTTATTGGACAGACACAAGTGAGTCCAATAAAAGGTATTATCTCACCTACCTTGTCTCTCTCTCTCTCTCTCTCTAATCACCTAGTGGCTCCTCTACAGAGATGATATCATGTGTGTGTTTGTTTGTTTTTAATTTCTAGTTAAACCGCCAGCTCCAAAAATCTTCCAGAGCCTTGTGAGCGATGAAGTGGCATCCCTGACCAAGGTATGGTTTGAGTGGCAAAACAAGGCTATCATAATGATCCTTTCCCAGAGACCGCCCTTATGGTTCTGTTCAGTCTGGGGCATCCTCCTCCTCACTGCTGATCTTATGGCTGAGATCGTCTCGCATCGGCCGGGTTACAGATGAGTGGGAGGGGCTGCACCACGACTGGTAGATGCTGCCGCTGGTGATGGCTGTGCCATGCCAATCTATGTGACTTCCTAGTGTGGCCCATTGTGTTGCGAATTACCAGCGCCACATCTTCTCTGACTTTGGTGCCTCCAGGATGTGGTCCCAGGGGGAGATGGTCCATTCCAGCCCGTCTCTTTTTGTTGTTTCCCAGCTCCACCCAGGCTAATGGGTGGCATGCGGGAAGCAGGTAGTATTCGTTTCTAGCCTCCTGTGACTTTGTCCCTCAGCTCCAAGAAGACTACATCCCTGAGGAAGAAATCCAGGAGAAGGTGCGAGAGATCGAAAAGCAGCTGGATGAGCTGGAGCTCAAGGGAGTTGATATGGAGAAGCATCTGCGTGACTGTGAGGAAGGTAAGGGAGGCCACAGGGACCATCTCAACTAGAGTCAGGAGGCATGAGTCTAGAGGCCCATGGTCAGTGTCCCGTCTACAGACGCATTTGGGCTGGTAGCTTTGATCCTAGGAGTTCACACAGTGTGTAGGACCCTTGAGATGGCTTAGATGTGAGACCAGATAAAATCCTGGGATGAAGAACTTCCAAATGGCTCTATCCATTTCCTGGCACACTGTTCCAGGAACTCGCTGCTCTATTGCCAAGTGATCGAGGGTCAGTGAAGTTCAGGAACTGAAAGGCTGCTCCTGACCTGTCTTAGGGAATCCAGACTGGACTGTCTGTCTTGGACTTTGCCCAGGACCATCCCTGTTGTCCGAATACTTGATAAGCTTGTTCAGGTTGGCACAGAGGGGCAGATTGCATGGAAGGTGAAGTGGGCAGCCTATGAGGAGAGTCCTTGGCCAGTTTACCTGCATCTGCCCATGATGCTCGCTGTCCATAGCCTGAGTAACCGGAGCAATCTGTGATGGAAACAATACATAGCCAACTATCTGAGGCTACTTTTGACTAGTGTGGGTTATCTGGAGCTGTCCTATGTGGACAGTCACTGACGGCTCTTGTAGTCAGTGCATTGTGAGTGGTCGTATTGTTTGTCTTGTCTGCAGATGATTCAGAGGATGCTCTCATGGTGGATTGGTTCAAACTGATCCACGAGAAACAGCTGCTGCTGAGGCTGGAGTCCGAGCTGATGTACAAGTGAGTACAACCAGAAAGCCAGGCAGTCTGCCCTGCCCGTAGACAGTGAGCTGACCCCTGCCGGGGGCTGAGAATGGGAGTCAGACTTACTGGGCAAGGGGGAGGGACACGGAAAGCTTGAAGGAATCTCTGGTATATCTGCCAGCAGCTGGGGGTACTAGCTGATGGGGCATCATTACAGTAGAAGCAATCAGGACCATAGCTTGCTCACAGGTGGGGAAGGTTGATGGCCCCCTCTAGCCCCATGTCTGGGTGTTAGGAGAGAGAGCGCTTATCTGAGTGACATGGAGCAGCCCAGGAGCCCCCTTGCCCTGGCTGGTTCCTCTGCTGAGTCCTGCCGGGTAGTTTGGAGAGCAGCCTCCCAGCTCCAAAGCGACGTGTGATTGTCCTGCTTCGGGGTGAGGCGGGAGAATCACCTATTGCCTCTCTGGGATCTCACAGATCAAAACAGCAGAAGCTGGAGGAGAAGCAGTGGAATATCGAGAGCGAGCTGCGGCGCCTAATGAGCATACCAGGTAAGCAAGGCCATCACAGCAAGGTGGCCATCCCCCACGTGAGCAGCCCTGTCTCTGCAGAGCCCTTGTCTCTGCATCTTGCTGGGATTCTACTCTGCAGAAGGCTGTCACGGCCCCCTGTCCTCCCCTCCACCTAACCCAGCCCAAGGGGGAGAGCAGTGCCTCGGGGGGAAGGGACCAGGGGGGTTGTGAGGAACCTATTGCTTTTGTAGGTAGGCCTGTGTCTTGCTTGTAGCACAGAGGCAGGGTGTCTGGCACAACAAGCATGCAAGTAATGTAGCGCTCGTTGCATGGACAGAGCCAGAGTAGCGTTGCTGTGACCCATTCCCCTTGTGTTGCACAGAGGAGAAGAAGACCTACATGGAGAAGAAGCGGGAGAAGGAGCTGCTGGACTCGTACGTGAACACCGTCAATGACAGAAACGATATCGTGGAATGCTTGGACGAGGACAGACTCAGGTACAGGACCCCGGGGCAGTGGGGGGAAGGGAAGGCGAGACGGAGGCTGCTTGTATCCTACTACTCCTCGTTCCCTGGCAAATAGGATCTGAAGGTTCGAAAGTGTCGGGTTTGAGGGTGCGTGGTTCCCCTTTCCGGTGTGGCGCAGGAGGGGGAAAGGCATGGGGCAGTGAACAGAACGGATGCAGGAAGCCATTGATAGCGAGGGATGGGAGCAGTGGAGCCAGGGGAAGGATTTGGCGGGGATGGGATAGGGAGCTGAGCTGTTGGGAATCCTCCATTTACTATAGTGAGCAAAGAGCGTGGCCCACGCTATAAAGTTTAGCTTGAGAGCTGGACTATCCCCGAGCTTGGGAGAGACACGGCAGGGTGGGTTTGAGATTTTGATTTGTGCCCATCTCTACTGAGAAAAGCCCCCACGTCTCACTTGGCAACGCTCCCCAGGAGCCCTCGGTGGCGCCAGACCCTGTAACTCTCACTCAGTTGTCTCGCGTTGATTTGTAATTTATGCCACCGGCACCTCACCAATAGGACAACGGGCCACGAGTCTCTTCTACAGAGACCTCCACCCCAGAATGCACCGAGCCTGGATGATCTAACCCCCACCCACACTTGCATCCCCCTCCCAGGCTGGGCAGCACCTGAGTGGGAGCTGCAGGATCCTCAACCCTTTGTGCTGGTGCAGATTCAAAGGGCTGCTGGTGGGGTGTGTTAATAACTGGGGCACCTCCATCTCTGGGCTGCAGAGGGGGCAGGGTTTTGGTCAGGGAGAAGATTTCTCAGGGAGGTGAGGGGGGTTCAAACACCCTGGCCTCCGCCCCCAACCGGCTGGGGGCAGGGGGGGCTTTCTCTGGAACTTTAGAGCGACAGGTTAAAATGCTGTTGCCGGATGTTTTTGCTCTGGCAAGTCCAGAGTGGTTTTGAGCAGCGCCACGGTGGAGTTGGAAGGAAACCGAATATTCTGGGGAAGGGGCTGTTCTGGGGGAGGACAGAGGAAGAGCATCTCCCTTGAGCCTTCTGAGCACCCCTCTAGTGGGTGCCTGATGGAGGCTGGGTTGTGGGCAGACGCTGGAGCTGATGGGAGCCCTGCTCTGCGCAGAGGAGCTGCTTTATGCAGGCCCTACCACCTCCCCACTCCCCTGTGGCTGGTGGTTGGCTGTGAAGCATTGGCATGATGGGTGGCTCTCTGCCTGGAGCGCACCCCTCTCCTGCACAGGGGAAGGGCTGAGAGGTTAATCTGGTGCTTGCCTTGCTGGCTTTAATATTTCTGTGTACACTCCTCTGCGGCCACATCTCCTACTGCCCAAGTGCTGGGCTCCACATGCAGACTGGAGGCCCTGTCTGCTCTCCGGCCCTTCCCTGGCTTGGCCAAGGAGCCCTCCGGCGTGTGTTAGCAGCTTCCTCTGCCACCCAGAGCTCACAGACACGCTGGGACCCGGACAATTACAGAACTGCCCGTTTCTGTCTGCTCACTGCTGCCTACCAGGGTGTCTCCCCCTGTCAGGCTGGGTGGCAGTGCAGAGCATACCCTTGGGGGCATGTGAGGGCACTCCTCTGAGGGTGTCACCCCTGGCCTACAGAGGGAGCAGCCCTCGGTGGCTTGCTGTGGAGTTTTCCCTGTCCTGCTGGAAGCGCAGGGTACTGGCTCACTGCGTTCCTGGTGCCCGTCTCTAACACAGTCCTCTTCCTTCCCAGGGAGCTAGAGGAGGATCAGGTGCTGGCAGACATGCTCCGGAAGCTGGGTAAGGGCTCTCTCTGTTGTAACTGACCAGCTCTCTGCTGCGGTAAGGACCGGGAACTCATGCTCTGTGCTCTCTCTTCTCCCGCAGATGCGTCTCCTGAGAGCCCAGAGCCCAACAAGAGGAAAAACAAGTTCCGCTGGTCCAAAATATGGAAGCAGAAAAGCAAGAAGAAAGTGCAGCAGTGAAGTTCCCTGCACGGCAGCGTTGGAGGGCCATGGAGTCCAGGAGATGGTCCCTCCCCCGCGCTGCTTCTCTGGAGTCAGACAGTGCTCCTCTGCCCTGAGAAAGGGGGATTCAGGGCATGAGGACTGCTGGGGCAGTGAGATTCCCCTCTCCTCCCAGAAGGAGCTCAAGGTGTTACCCACCCAGCTGAGTGAGAACTGCAGCCTCTGCCAGGAGACTGGGACTTGGGAGCTCTTGCTTGAATTCTGCGCTGTGCCTTGCACTGAGCCAGCACTGGCCTGGCTGCCACTCTGCTGAGCAGAGCTGATCTGCTCTCTGGCTGCTAGCTCTCTGGTCACACCAGTTCTGATGCCCCCTGCCACTAAACGGGCTGCACGCCTGCCCAGGATGGGTACGTGAAGGGGGAGCTGTTCCTCAGCCTCCCTCCCTGCACACGTTTGCTCCATGAACATTTGGAAGCTCGGAGGGTATGTCTACATTGCAATAAAACACCTGCTGTTGGCCTGTGTCAGCTGACACGGGCTCATGGGCTATAAAACTCCAGTGTAGATGTTCAGGCTTGGGCTGGAGCCCAGGCTCTGAGACCCCGTGACGGGGGAGGGTCCCAGAGCCCGGGCTCCAGGCTGAGCCTAAACGTCAACATGGCAATTTTAGAGCCCCCGCAATCCCGAGTTAGCTGCCACGGGTCAGCCGGGGGTGTCTTATTGCAGAGCCAGGAGTCGCCGTGGGCCACCAGGGACAGAGGACTTCTCAGCATTGGGAGCTGCAGGCCCCAGCATGAACAGACTAGGAAGGGAGGGCGGGCACAGAGCTGGGGACCTGGCTCACGTGGGGAGACGGTTAGGGATGGGAAGGACCTCGCTGGGCTTTGAGGAGAGAGGCTGCTGCAGGGACATTCAGCAGCACTTCGGCTTGCCAAACCACAGGGTGCTTGTCTGTCTGGGCCAGGCGTCTCCGTGACATGATGCTCCCTGCCCCTCTCTGCAGGAGGAGACAGGACTGCGCTTGCTGTCCTGGAGACTGGGCTGGAAAGTGGAGCTCTCGCCGCCTGTGGCCCGTCACTCTGAAGGTGGCAGCAGAACCTCTTACAATGAGCTGGTAACTCGGGAGCCCAAGTGGACGATGGGGGGTGAACCGCCCACCCTTCCCCCAACCACATTTTCTTAGTGGGGTAAACAGTCATCTGCTGAGGCTCCTTTAATGGTGAGCCAGCTGCCCCCGGGGTCCGAATCTATGCATTCAGGCTGGGATGGGGAAGTTCTTTGCTGGGCTGAAGGAGTCTCAAGTCGAGGCCTCTCTCCTCACCCCTCCTCCCTGCACATACAGAAAAGGACTGGAGCCATGTGTCTGATCCGACGTGCATGCACACGGCCTATAGCTCTGTCACTTGGCGCTGGGCACCGCGGATGAAGACTGGGAGCAGGGGTTACAAATCTTACTTTGATCCCCTCTAGCACTTGCAAGCTGTGGAATCTCCCTGCATTTATTCCCTTACTCCAACACAATGGATCTCCTTAGGATCTCGCTGGATGCTCTGCTCCTGCATGAGAGAGACTTTCTCATTGGAAGGTGGTCACCGCCTCACTCTCAGGATGGAGGTCTGCAGCCTGATACCTGTGCCTAGAAGTATGTTGGTGTAATGTTCTCCTTCTCCGCCAGGTGGCAGTATGGTCCTCTGCCCAAGTTGCTTTGCCCAGGGCAGTGAACAGCTGATTTGCTCAGGAAGTAGGAATGCTTTTTCTGTACAGTATGTACAGTGTGTGCTGGGTCTGTATAGTCAGCGCCGGCATATGGGGATTCACTTTATATTTGCATACGTTTCTATTCAATACATAATAAAATTTTAGAGGAAAATCTGGAGCCCTGTGATGTGAATGCCCTGGAGCTGCTGGACATGGGACTGCGTCCTTATCAGCAAGGACTGGACAGCCTGTGACGATTGAACTTGGCCCTCCTGCCCAGGATGGGGGTACAGTGTGCTGGTGGGGGATTGAGAATTAGCCCTTGCCTCTGTCTGTTTTGTGCAGAGAGGGTTCCCTCCCTCTAGCACCTTTCACAGGCACTAGGGTAACTTTAAACAGGAGGGAGGGGGTGGAGAAGAGCTGTTTTGTTGCATGGGCTGCATTGTCTGAAGCGATTGTCTGAAATTCACACTGAAACAAGTGAGCGCGAAGGCATTGCCTGAGACACTTGCTCTTCAGGAATCAGCCAGTCCACTTAGTGAATCTGTACATCGCCCAACGCAGCCTTTATAACTCGCTCCTCGCGTCAGGGCTGGAGTGTGTTTTGCTGCTCTTTAATAAATGGGGTGAGCACATCTCTGTAGCCTTCATTCTTCACCATCTCCCTCTTCTCCACCCCCAGACTGAAAGCTACACCTGCTCTCTTGCTGCTTCTCCCCTTATCCCCAAACCCAAGCTCTGGGAAATCAGAATGTAGCTGGTGCTTTGGCTGATGGAGCATGAGGCAAAATTGGATCCAACTTGTTGGACCAGAGATGTATTATGTCTGTTGTAACCACAGTAGCCAAATGATGGTTACATCAAACGAAGCAGATCTGGTAAGTGTAACCCTGTAGATCCATTTCTAGCCATGTTTCTTGCCCTGTAGCCTGTGCTCCCACAGAAGCGGAGATAAAATGAATCTGCTGGGTCAGCTAACCACAGGGGCTTGAAGGGTTAATCTAGAAAAGTGCCATAATTCTCTTTCCTGGAGAATGAAAGTTGCTTGTGTGAATACTCATTAAAGACTAGGCTGGTCCTTGGGGTAGGAGACTGCTCTAGGAGCACAGTAAGGCACAAGAATCCCAACAGCCTGCCCACAGCTGTGACTTTTGTCCCACTACCCAGATCCTACAATCCACAGTACAGACACTGGCTCTGACCCTGCAAAGAACTAGGCATGTACTTTACAGGGTTGAGTAGTGCCAGTGTTTAATAGTTCCCAATAGGCTCACAGCACATACAATTAAGCGTCTGCCTAAGTCTTTGTAGGGTTGAGGCCTGTGCAAGCCACAGAAAGGAGAGTTGGAGAGAGACGGAGGGAGAGGTAATATCTTTTATTGGACTGGTTTCATTCACACTTAGCTATACTGGAGGATAGAAATACCCCAGCTGCTGGCATGGTCTCACCTGCTCAACTCCTACTGAGCTATCGCTCGTGGTCAGCTTTTGCCTTCTGCAAATCATCAATTAAAGACAAAAATCCTCGGTCCCGTTACAGCCCTGGAAAAGTTTAACCCCATAAGGGGGCTTGCCTGTGGCACTATTATAAGAACCCCAAGCCCTTACCTCTCTCCTGGGATGGGGAGAGGGCACACATGCAGAATCCCTTCAAAGTCCGTCCTGCTCCTTTCTGGCCTTGACTAACCTACAGAATTTTGGGGCCTCTGCAAGCGTTGCCATTTTACGGCTCACGCCCCCTTCTCCAGAAAATTCATCAATAGGTCAGGCTGGGATTTTCAAAGGAGTTCATCATCCAGGGACTTGGGCAACTGCCTCCTTCAGCCCGCCTTGGACCATCCCTGCCTTCACCACCGCCTGCTACAGCACAGACCTGAGTCGCTGTTAATCCTCTGCCATGTTGAAAACGGACAATAGTTGAGCTGGGGAGGAGAATGGAGACATGAGGCAGCTGAAGTAGGACCCCCGCTCCCCCCGGGTCATTAAACAAAAGGGTGCTGCTGCTTCAACGCTTAGCCGCACAGTGGGCCGTAGTGGTCGTTCGCCATATGGTCTGTTCCTGTGCAGCCGCAAGGGATTGACAGCCCAAGAGTCCAACGTCGGAACAGACTTCATGCACCCATGTAATAGCGCGGCTGCCTCTGGGCCGCCTCCACCCCTCGCTTGGTGGAATTTTATCCTGGATGTTACGAGCCTCCGGAGAACGGCGTTCGCGAGAACGTCTGGTGCCATTCTCGCGACTTGTCCGAAAAGCGTAAGGCGCCGTCTGCTGACAATGGCCCCAGTAATCTGTAGACTGGAGCAACTATAAACATCTGAATGACAGATGAAGTCATTCCACTTTATGCCCAATATATGACTGGCATTTTGTGTGGCAAGTCTCCAGCTTTGCCCAGTCTGAGCAGCGTAGGGTGCGTGTTTCGCAGCCATACAACAGTACGGGGAGGATACAGCTGCTGATCCTACAGTGATTTGTCATATGTTCTGTCTCACACAGCCCAGATAGGGCTCCCCCTGGGTGGACTCTCTCCAGGCGCTTGTGTTTGGGGCCCAGCTTGGGTGCTTTAAATCTGCAGACTCTCGACAGGGTCCAGGCACGGGCCCTGGCTTGGGGTCTCTCAGCACACTTTGGAGTGCAGATGCTTTGTCTATCACCCTGCCCCCCCACCTTCGAGTGCTGATACCCTGTGGTTCAACTCCCCAGCCCCTGGGACGAGTGCTGACCCCTCAGGTTCCCCTATAGCCCTGCGCTTACAGGTCACCTTTTCAGGGGAATATACCTGTACCTGTTTCCCTGCCTCAGTTTCCTCACTACGCTGGAGAGTTTTGTGTTTAGGTCAGAGTATTCTGGTGGGTCCAGGATTCCCCCACCCTCCATGTGCTCATGGCTTCTCTCCAGCATCATGGAGTCTCTCTCACTCTGGCCTCTGCAGGCAGTGCCCTTTCACTCCCCTGCCCGAAGCTGCCTGGACTGGATACTGTACCAGAGCAGAGGCCAGCTTCCAGACTTGATGTGCCATTGCTCCGGCAAACGCTATGTGCTGGATTCAGACTCTAGCAATGGTCCTACTCTATCTACACCACATGCCTGGCTGGATGGTCTAGGGCTAGGCTGAATAGGGCAGGAGACAATGGACCATCCTGTCTGTTTCTCCAAAGCATGGTGTGGCAGGAGGGACACGCAGACCTCCATCTTTACCCAGTGGCAGTTACAGAAGCAAGTGAAAAGGCTGGCTGTATGGAATTCCAGATCATCGAGCAGCTGGTCCCAAAGCTAGTTCCTTTAGGACTGCTGGCACGTGTCCATTCTACTCTGGGGCTAGTGATGGGGCAACGGCTGGAGTGTTTGGCTGGCTGAGCTGTAACTCTCTGCTAACGTTATCCCAGGCCATTCTTCCCCTTACAAATCCCACGCGATGGACATGACTGATCTCCAGCCACAGGGATTTAGTTTCAGCTCCTAAATCTGGTGCCAGCGCAGGCTGCGCTATCACTTCTGGAGAACCTGGATCTCATTCCAGCTTGTGCTTGAGTGAGTGGTGCCAGTGGTTTGAGCATTGGCCTGCTAAACCCAGGGTTGTGAGTTCAATCCTTGAGGGGGCCTCTTAGGGATCTGGGGCAAAATCAGTACTTGGTCCTGCTAGTGAAGGCAGGGGGCTGGACTCGATGACCTTTCAAGGTCCCTTCCAGTTCTAGGAGATAGGATATCTCCATTAATTTAATTTATTTAAGCGATGTGGCCTCTGCAGTGGTGGTACTAGACTGCGGTGATGAATTCTGCCATTCTGCACCTGCGGTGGGTTTGCTGGGGGGGATATGAACACATTAGTCCTGTCCCCAGCACCATAGAGCAATCTAGATTGTGCTCAGCGGGACCCAGGCAACTGGCTAAAGGATGGGATGGTGAAATGGTACATAAGTGCTATGACCACCATAGAAATCCGGGAGCGAGAACCCCACTGAGTGTGAGCAGCTCTTCCACAGGACACAGATGTTCTTTGCTTTCCAGACTGTAGATGCTGGAGCCTTAGTTTCAATAACACAGGGGTGGGGGAGTAGGCTGGCTGCCAGGGGCACTGCCTGAGCTATCTGCATCTTGTCAGAGCTACACTGCATGCTTTCAAAGAACAGTGGGGGGGACCCAGTTACCAGCTCTTGTGCTCATCCTGCAGACTCTTGTGCCTTTTTACCTTCAAGCCCCTCCGCTGCCTCCTGGAGTTCCACAATAGAAGTGTCCGCAGGAGCAGGGCCCTAGTTTGTGGGCAGTACGGAGCCAGGGCCCTGTCGGGTCTGGTCAGTATCAGGCACGCTTCTGCTGCGCTAGAACTAACTTTACATCCGCCAAAGGTGAGTGGGGAAACTTTGCCTGTGTTTGTAGTAGTGATTCAGCTAGGTCAGGCCGCATTAAAACCGACTGCAATTCAGTGGTGTATCCTCCCCAGCGGTGACTGGCCAGGCCCTGCTAACGCGCACACCTGCAGTTTTACATTTTAAAAACAGGAGAGTTGCAGACTGATTCCTCTTCCTACCTTGCCTGAGTTCAGGGCTTTGCAGGTCCCCTGCTCTGATTAATCAAGGGCTGAGCTCCAGCCCAAGGAAAACCAAACAGGCGAAGGTGAAAAAAGGACACCGCTTTATTCCAGTTAGAAGCTTATGCTGAGAAAATCCCAGGGGTGAACCCTGCGGGCCTGTCTGATGGGAGCGGTTCTACTGTCTGCAGTAGAACTGGGCGTGGGAGTAAAGTGAGCAGGATACAGCCTCAGGCCTGCTGGTGCAAGGTAGGGAATTCCTACTCTCCCGCGACTCCCTGCCCCCAGCTCTCACCCCCTAAATAATTATATAACCCAACATCCCCTCCTATCATCTGCTGCAAAGCAAGTTACCCTTTAGTTCTCCCTTGTGAATCATTAGAATGCTGAGGGGAAATTTCCTGCAAACTCTGCTCTGGGATACCTACCATCAAGCACAGAGCTCTGAGCTCAGGCATTGGCTTGTAAGGGAGAGGGAGTGTGAAATACTCCAGAGAGAGAGAGAATGTGTGTGTACATGTACGCGTACATTTCCTCCCAGAGCCATGACGGGGGGGTGGAGGGGAAAGGTTAATTTTTTTTTTTTTTTGAAGTTTTGCTGCTCTTTCAGGAGCTGATTGGAACTCGTTTCCTGTGGGCTCCTGCTGAGGTGTGTTGCCATGTTGGTTCACATGTAACCAGCGTGCAGCAGCTCATTTTTCCGTAGCTAGATGTAAAGGGGAGCGCCGGTCGGGCTGTTCTGCATCCCTTATTTGCTGTGTCCCTGGGCCCCTGCACTGGTGTGTGCCTCCAGTAGGCTCAGGCCAGGAGTTCTGGAGGGGAGGTGTGGGGCTGACGGCCCATGCTAGCCAATCATGACTTAGAGATGGAGCCCTCACTCTGTCTGTCTCCTCTCCCCCACCCCTCCCCGCAGGTTTCTTTAATTACAATCTCAGAGGTAATTTTTGACGGATCATTAACGGTTCAGAGTAAACAAGGGGAATTCTCTGAATTATTCGCCATGAGCACAAAGGGAAATTGACTTTCATCTTCCCCCTGTTCTTCCAGTGAAGATCTGGGATCAAAGCCACGTGGAAGGAGGGAGCCCGCTGGCTGCTGTCTTGCACCCTGAATCAGCTTGAGATGGAGAAGCCGAGCACTCCAGTTTATCTGGCTGTTACCCAGCAGCGGCAGGACCTCAACAGGGAGGTCCCCTCTCTTCTTATCCTGGTGGTGGGGGCCTGTTGTTCAGCTGGGATCAACATGGGGAAAGAATCTCACGTACACGGGGCCTGAGCAATACACCAGCTCCTCTCCCCTCCCCCTTGGGCCTGGGCTGCGATCTCTCCCGGAAAGCCGGGTGAAGGATGAGGGACTCCTCTGCGTTCACGCACACACATGCACACATCGAATCCCTGGACAAATCAGCTTCGCTTTTGAGGGTGTTGCTGGCCAGGAGCACTTTGGTCCTGAAGACTAAACCCAGAGTCCAGCATTGTGGACGTTCCTGTGATGGGAGATCGGGACCTGAGAGCTGGGTCCATTCTAAATGCCAGGCCATTGCTCTTCAGGACTATTCTGGTGTCAGGGAGACTGACTAGCAAGGGCTCTTTGCCCGGGGAATCACCCCAACCATCCTTTCTATGGGAAGGTGGAATTTTCTCAGGGGCCTGGCATAGGCCTCGGGAGAATGGGGCTGAATTAAAGGGGTAGCTGTGGGGCTAATGCCAGGTGCCCCCACAGTTTGGTGAAACACACCCATAAACCCCTCCCCTCCACACACACACACACACACCCCTACTCTCTGTCCATGTCACACCCTACGTGGCAAGCTTCCCTAACCCACACAGCCCCCCAGGCTCGACTCACGCACAGGGTCACAGCATGCCTGGTAGCAAACGACCGAGGGAAGGTTATTGACAGCCATGTTGTGGCTCCTTCTAGCCGGGACTTTGTTATCTGCCAGGCATGAATATTATTTGAATACCAAGTTTGTCGTGGCTATTCTTCCAAGTGAGAGGAGGGATTTCGGGAGCCCTCCCTCCAGCTGTCAGTCATCAAGCGTTTCCTTTTCCTGGCTCTTTGGAGACAGCAGCCCCAGCAAGGTGAGACAGTGGACACTTTTCCTCTTAATAGCCATGTGTAATCTCCCCACAGAGGGACCCTTTGTCCTAGACGCTAGCCACCAGGAGTCATTCAGGGACAGATGAGAAGCTATAATTAGCCTGTGACAAATTAAACCATTTTTCCTTTGGAGCTGAGAGCAGGACTGCGGTGTGGGCCTGGCACCCATCACGGGAAAGGGAGCAGTGGTCGGAATAAGCGCCTCGCAAATTATCACCAGATACGCATTAACGGCTGAAATTAAACTCCAGCTTGGCTCGTATCACCTTGGTTGGGCGCTGCTGGCAGGGGAGGGGGGGAGAAGGAGGAGGAGGTGCTGGTCGATGCAGAGCAAAGGGATGCGGTTTTGCATTTTTCACTGTAGCTGCCCTTTGGGGTTGGATGTGAGCAGCTGGGGTGCAAGGGGGGTGAGCCAGGACAGGCTGAGTCAGTGAGCTGCAGGAGGGCTGAGGGAAGGGGCCTGCTAAAAAGCTGGGGCTGTGTGTTTCCCTCTTTCTTCATCATCTAAGCCCCAAGGCTCAGATGCTCAGAGGTAATGCGGCTCCTAAATACATTTTGACGAGCTGAGCCCCAATGCCTATTTCTTCTCCTCCTCCTCCTCTGTATCGACACCACCAGTGCTTTATAACACGCTAAAGGAAAGGTCCCCGGCTCCATGGAACCTGCAGCCTGGTGCAGATCAAACCCTCGCTTCGGAGATGTTCTTAACCGATCACCGTGTCTGGGAAACAGCTCCAGGGCCAGGAGGCACAGGGGGGGGGGAGCTGAGGAGAGGTGGCTGGTTAAATCGCCTTTCATGGATCCCTGACCCAGGAGCTGACACTAATTTTGGACCTGATGGATAAGAAGATGGCAGGGAAGGGCAGAGGAGGGAGGACAGGGATCCCAGCCCTAAGCTGATGTGGCTGATCAGTGAGACTCATGCGCAGTGTGACGGAGCACAGGGCAGGAGAGAAATGGAGCTCAGATCTCATTTGGGAGATGAATGGAGAATGAATGAGAAGACCAATAATCATCAGGTCTGTGGAAGAAGAGGGCCTTCAGGAGAGATTTGAAAGAGGCGAGGGGAGCGGCTTTGGGGACCAGACCAGGCAGGGTGATCCACACATAGGGACCGATGGTGAAGAAGGCACAGAGCTGGTAGTGGGTGAAGCAGATGAATGGGGGGTCAAGGCTAGCAGTGTGTGGCTGACGTGATGAGGAACTAGATCAGCTGCGTGAGTCTGGGGCAGAGTTATACGAGGCCTTGAAGTTTGAACTTAAAAACAAGAAGGTTCTACTTGGTCCAGCAGAGAAAGAGGGGGTGACATGGTTGCATGAATGGGCTAGGACCTTGGCCAGCTGCATTTTGTATGGACAGCAGGGGGAGGTTGCATACATCAACAGGGGAGATGATGAAGGTCTGGGTGAGAGCTGGACACACAAAATCAGACCTTAGTGATGATGTGTGGGAAGAAATGTAAGAGTCCGGATATGAGGGGGCAGGAAGAGACAAAGATGACCCCCCAGGTTACAAGGCCTGGATGACAGTAGGGTGATGATAGGAGTGGGATGAGCTTGGGAGAAAGATTAGGAGCTCAGGTTTGGCCATTTCAATTTGATGGTGAGAAACTCAGGAGGAGACATCAGAGGGACAGGTTGGGATGTGGAATTGGCTGGAGGGTGATAGGTTTGCGCATCACCAGCATAAAGAGGGCTGCTGAAGTAATGTGCGTGGATGACATCCTCCAGAGAAAGGGTGTAGAGACCTGAAACAGAGCTTGTGGGATCCCCATGGAAATGGGAAGGAAGAGGACCTGCCAAAAGGGGACACTCGTGGGCTGGCCAGAGAAGTAGGAGAACAAGGAGCAAGCAGTATTACAAAGGCCAAGGGAAAACAAGTTGTCAAGCTGCAGAGAGAAAGCAATGGTGCCAAAGGCAGTGTTGAGGCAGAGGAGGATGAGGTGAGGCATTGGAGCACAGGATCTGAGATTTGGTGAAAAGAAACCACTGGAGAACCTTAGTCGGAGAGGTTTCAGTGGCAGAAGCCAGGCTGGAGAGGATCTAGGATGTGGCTGGAGGTGGGGAACTGTTGTAAAGTGCTTAATCAGTGCATCTGAAGGTGAAGGGAGATGGAGTGATAGTTACAGATGCCTCTGGTCTCCCATGCCCCAAAGTGCCAAAATATCACAAAAAAAGCTTCTCTTGTTCTCGTGGGATTTCCAGCCCAGGTTTTTACACCCAGGAGGACAGCATAGTTCAGAGCACGAGCTGTATTTCGGGGTGGTTAGCTGAACCTAACTATCGAGCTCTTTGATGTTCCCCCCTGGTTATTTAAAATGTCCTGTGTGAAGAAGCAATTCTGATGTAAGCATCCCAACAATCATCTCCTAGGCATTTATATTTCAATACTTATAGCTGCTGGATCTCAAAGGTATCCGTCTGTGAGACAAGGCACTGTTACTGCTTCACGCTTATTCTCATTATGTCCATGGGGTTGTTTTTTTGTTTGGTGAATGACAAATGAAAGCAGGGTTAAGCACAGACTGAATCTCTAAATGCCCTGAACTCACAAGGCTGGGATGGGGGGGGAGCAGTTAGCACAGAGAGTCTGTAACTAACTTTTCGAAACATTCTTTCCCAGCCACTCGCTGAAATCCTCATGGTGCCTTCCCGTTTGCTGCCAATATTCCCGACTGCATCATTCTGGGACAACACAGATACCAACGACCTCCCAGAACAAGGGCTTTTGGTATGCGTGCTGTCCCAGAATGATGCATCAGGAATATTTGTAAAGAACCAGGCAGTGCCAGGAGAATTTCACAAGGGGAGGGCAAAATAGTTAAACAAATGTGCTGAATACCCCTCATAGACTAAACTAAAATTCATAGGCAGAACTAAAATTCATTTGCAAATTTAACACCATTAATTTGGGCTTGAATAGGGACTGGGAGTGGCTGGCTCACTACAAAAGCAACTTTCCCTCTCCTGGAATTGACACCTCCTCATCAGTTATTGGGAGTGGACCACATCCACCCTGAATGAATTGGCCCGGTCAACACTGGTTCTCCACTTGTGAGGTAACTCCCTTCTCTTCATGTGTCAGTATAATAATCCCTGCAGCTGTAATTTTCACTCCATGCATCTGAAGAAGTGGGTTTTTTACCCACGAAAGCTTATGCCCAAATAAATCTGTTAGTCTTTAAGGTGCCACGGACTCCTTGTTGTCCTCATAGACTGGGTAATGGAGCCTACAGCACATACGTTTGTTCTTGACTCAACTTTCATTTTATTGTTCAGCTTTAGCTTTGCTCTCTTTTCCTAGAAGTTATACTGCACTCCCAATATTAGGAAAGCACTAGTTGGTCTTGGCGCAATAAAGTTGTGACATTCAGGCATGAAAGTGATGGGGAGATATAAATATTTAGCTTCCTTTCCACGCTCTTTATAAAATGATTCAATATAGCAGGTGATATTTAAAAAACATGACGTTTTTTTAACCACAAGGGTTACTAAAGATAAACTCTGATGGAAAGAAGCCATTGGGCCAATTTCACCCCAGATGTAATTCTGTTTACTTCAGTGATGTCACAGAAGGCATACATTTGGTTCTCAGAATGGTCCTTTAACATGTAAGTACCTACAAGTAATAGCCCTTGACATGTGATAGGTGAAACCGGGTAGCCTAGTTGTGAATCTATAAAAACTCAGTGATTATGGTCTGGGAAGCTTACAGGATGCATATCAAAGCCAATATGTGAATTGCGTAAGTGTGATGTAGGTCTGGAGCTAAAATGATAAGAGTCCTATCAAGGGACTAACTTAATTAACTGGTCTTGATCAAAGAACTATATGAATGCAATAGCCCAGTTTCAAGAGCTAAATGATGAAGTTTAAAGAAACTGTACTTGACTGAATTATCAATTTTCCTGTCTAAGGAGCTTTGAAGTAGCATTTAGAAGGGACAGTCTATTGTTCCAGTTAGGACAATTTCCTCCCTCCCCCAAACGATCAGAGAGGTGGGGTGAGAGCTTTTCTTTCAAACACTCCTCTTAGGCAGGGGCATGAGTCAGACAATAGTGGTAAACAAAGGGTACCAAGGAAAATTGTCTCTCTGCCCTCCCAAGTTAATGGTCTCTAGTGGAGTAACTGGGAGTGATGAGCTGCCAACTGCTGACTTTGTCGGCTACTGGAGTCAGGGTTTGCATCTATTTTAACCAGTGGTTATGAGCTAGTGAAGCACTTTCCAGAATGATATGAGCAGAGGTGTCCCCCTCAACAGCTCATTCAAGACATAAAAACCAGGTGGAATTTTACCTTCTACATGACTGGACGTATTCTTGATCACAAAGTAGTAGTTACTGAATGCAATTAGTACAATGAGACAGGAAGAGGGTATTGTGCTTCATTTTACCCAACAGACCAGCCTGTCACCACTTCCATATCTCAAAACCCTGGCTGATCATTGCTGGGTCCAATAGCGGAGAGAAATGTTGATGCCTTATGTTCAGAGCCAATCTTCCCCGCAAGTCAAGGGGCAACACCCACAACCAAAGGACACCAACCTGGAAATGTTATCTACTATATTGTTTGTTGTACCATTGTTCCTAAAGAAAATGTATTATAAAAAGAAGAAACCAAATGGTCCCAAAGTGGAACTCTGTCTATTAACCTAAACTGTCTTTGGGCTCCCTCAGAACCTCATCTCTGAATACAAATTTCATATTGGTTCAAGGGGCCTGAGCCTTTTAATGTGCATCTATCAATGACTGTGATAGATGAAAAGGCCTGCCATTTCCTCCCTTCTACAGATAGGGTGACCAGATGAGATGAAGAAAATATCGGGACACCGGTGGGGGGCAAAAAAAAAAAAAAAGCTGAGTGATCCCGGCGGCGCAAAATATCAGGACAAAAATTGCGTCCCGACCAGAGATCAGTCGGGACGCGGGACAAACAGCTCAAAATCGGGACAGTCCCAATTTTATCGGGACATCTGGTCACCCTATCTACAGACTAGTATAGGGCTGATTTCTCTCCTCTGTCTTATCCCCCTCCCCCTTCACTGGCTGTATCACTTTCTTTCCACCAGCCAGCACTCAACAGCAAACTTCTCTTTCCTTCTCCCACCCTAAGGGTGATGTCCAGCAAGCTCTAGAAGCCCAGCCCAGGGCAAAAGATCCTTGGGAAGGTTAGAATTAGTTCCATTTCTCACTCGCCCCAGGATTTTCGCTGTCAGTGACTGTAGGTCAACCTCAAGTTCGCTCTGTGAAATTAGGTAGCTCCTTCTCCTGTGCAGAGCCAGGAAATGGTCTCTGTTGAAGAGACCAACCCTAGGTCCACCAGTTGGTGAGTCCTGTGTGTTTTATGACTTCCCATGGTGTGTGTGTGTTTAGATTTGGGTGTATTTACTCTCTGAGCAGCCCCAGTGGTTTTCCTTTTGAGGAGGAGGGTGCTACCAGCTAGTAGCCAAGGCAGTGGTTGGCCATGTGGCATCTGAACAGCCAGGGCCATCTGGGATCAGAAGGGCTGGGGTGGCTTCCTACAGTCACTTTCCCCACTGCCATTCTGGAGGTGATAATATAATTCATATCAGAAGAGTTAGTGGGCTGAAAATGAATTGGAGAAATCAATCCAGAGGGTATAAATGAATTAGCATGTAAATGAGGACACTTGCTCTACATAGTTTAATATTGCCTGCAGCTGTAAATAATTCCAGGGACGGAATCAAAAGCCGCAAACAACTTCATTTTTGCGCTCCTCCCCCGTGCAGGAGCACCTGCAGCAACGACCAACTGATGCTTCCCTCACAGAAATGTAGCGTTGCAGGGAATCCGTGTCACAGGGGGATTTAAGGAGGATATTTTTCCCCCCTGACTGCACATTATTTACAAGGCTGCTGGCTCGTGGCTTCTTGCATCGACACATTGTGCGCATGCATGCCACCGCTGCAGGAGTAGTTGGGAAAGCTGTGAAAGGGAGGGAGGGGGGGAGGTTTTGAACCAGTGCTGGGGGAAGGTGAGTGTGAAATAGTCACCCACCTCTCCCCTGACCTTGCAACATGAAAAGGCCTCGGATGGGGCAGAGGGCTGCGGAAGGGAATGCAGGAGAGGGAGGTTCTACCCAGAACTTAGGGAGGGATGGCGGTCACACGTACATAGCATAGCTAATAGGCCCCGATGCTGCTGTCTGTCCCTATTCAGCAAAGCACTTAAGCGCGCCTCTAAGTTCTATTGGTTTCAATTGCACTTAAACATTTGCTCATGCGCTTTGCTGAGCTGAGGGCTACGGAAGGTTCCAGAAAGACGTGGGGGAGTGGAGATAACAGCCATCCTCCCTGGCTGCCTGGGGAGCAGGAGGTAAAGGATAGGTGTAGGTGTAGTAACTTGGTAAGGACATGGGGAAATGGGGCTGCCCTGGGTGACTGGTGGAGAGCAGCATTAGGGGCAGCTATAGAAAAGCTTGATGTTCTCTCCAGTGCTGGGTGATGACCTTGGAAGCAGGCGGGCATCCACACCACACGCAGCAGGTCTGGGAATAGGAAGGCTGCACGACAAAGGGATGTGACAGCAGGAGGTATGGCCCATCTTGGCCTAGAGGGGTTTTGAAAGGCTATGGTAAGCCTATGGTTTTATCTGCCTCTTTCTCTTGTTTATGGCCAGCTTTAACTCTCTGAGCATGTTCTTTACACCCTGGTTCTCTACAGCTCCCTCTCCCTGGGAACATTCCTGTTTCCTATGCTTAGTAATGGACCTGCACCCTGTTAATATGGGAACAAGGTGGGGCCGTGCTGGTAGAGACTATCCCATTGATTACTAATGGCACTGAGACACCAAGGCGCTAGGTAGTGATACAGCCTCAGTGTCCCATTGCTGATCATTAACACTTCGGGAGGCCTTATTACCCTAACCCATATACCTCACAGAGGAAGAGATGAGGAGTTAGTGCAGGTGGCCTAGACTCAGAATGGAAGTCCCTGTTCTTTTCACTGTGGCTCAGCAGTGGTACCAAAGTCCTGCTGGAGATAGCCCTCCATTATTATTATTGCTGTAGTACATGCTGGCCCCAGAGTGCCAGGCACTGTACAAACACAGGCGGCCCCTGATCTGAAAAGTTTGTAATTCAAATAGCAAAGACAGAGAAAAGATGGGGAGGACATTGGTCTAATGTCCTGGTACAAGTTGGGAGGTACCTTTCACAGGTAATTGGTTTGGAATGTAGGATCCAAACCAGAGATCCAGAAAGGTACACCCTGGTACCAGAAAACCAAGGTAAAAGACTGGTAAATTTTTGCTTGTAAACAGCTCTGATATAAATATAGGCAGTTTTGGGGGTGTATTTCAAAGCACGCCTTCTCTGCAAGGTGACCTGGCACTGCAAAAGAGAGAGAACCACTTCCCATTGGTATGGTATTAACTCTTTCCTTTCTGTATTGTACAGCTTTGTCTTAAGACAATAAACTGGGCTAAGCTTGGCTATCTGGTGTCTTAAACGTTTTTAATATTGAACCACAAGACTAGTTGTGCAATTGGCTATACTTTTAGCAATCAAACACATATCTTCTGATCATCCTCCTTCCCTGAAATGATAGAAGGCTTGAGGGAGCCCAGCTGCAGAGTCCCTGCAGACAAAAAACCCTAGCGAGTATCCGGATTTGAAGTCCACTTACTACCCACTAGTCTCTGCGATGCTAGAAATTCCTGGTGAGAAAGTTGGACCATGGGATTCCTGTTGCTGTCATGGGGCCCTGTAATATTCTAGCACCAGGGGCGGCTCTAGCTTTTTTGACGCCCCAAGCACGGCAGGCAGGCTGTCTTCGGCGGCATGCTTGCGGGAGGTCTGCCAGTCCTGCGGCTTCGGCAGCATGCCTGTGGGACGTCCGCCAGTCCCATGGCTTCGGCGTATCCCCCGCCGAAGCCGCGGGACCGGCAGACCTCCCGCAGGCATGCCGCCGAAGGTTGCCTGACCGCCGCCCTCGCAGGGGCTGGCAGGGCGCCCCTCGTGGCTTGCCACCCCAGGCACGCGCTTGGAGCGCTGGTGCCTGGAGCTGCCCCTGTCTAGCACTGGAAAAGGCTTGGTTGGGGAGTCCTTTGTAGTTCACAAAGGCCTTGGCCTTCAGGCATTTCATAACATCATGGAGTGGCACTGTGGCAGCCTGGGTTTGGATCTCCTTGGGAGGCTCCGAGAAGTTCTATTGAGAAGTTTTTGAACTGGCAGTGCTGACAAGAGCAGAAAGATAGACCTCCACACTCTTTTATCAGTGGTTCTCTCTTGTTTTTGACACTGACGGATCATTGAGTTCCTCTTTCATCAGGTCGGAGTTTCAGGTTCTGCACTAACTAGATCTCCCAGGTGGAGTGGAAACACTGATTAAGACAGATAGAGTGAAAGCAAGTCCATTAAATTGTTAATAAAGAATATTACACACATACCTTAATCTGCAGCTAGCCTGACACTTTATAAAAGTACATTAGGATGTAATCCAATTGAAGCCACAATATCGAGAACATCTTATCTCATCACAAATTGAAATTATATCATATTCCTCATTTCTTAAATTAAAAAGCTAAAACCTTTTAGTTTGCTCTCATATGCTTGTGTAAAACTTAATCAGTGGTTTTAACAACATTATTTTTCAATATGGGCCATTTCTGCTCTCATTTATTTACAAGAGAGAACTTCCTGGTAGGAGAAGTGATTCAATTTGCAGGAGGATACATCAAGCACTTAAGGATTTTGCACGGATTGATTGATTATTTATCGTGTTATCTTGCCTGGAGTCCTCTGATATGGCTGTGCTCTCGCTATCTCTCATTCCACCTAATGCTCTTCCTTTTCGTCTCCTTCCCTTTCAGCGCTTGGGGCCTTCTCTTATGTGTCTGTGTGCATGTTGGAGGAGGAGGGGGTCAGGGGAGGCAGGGCTTTTGCAGCCTCTGCTGGGATGAAGATGTTGGAAGGAATGAAGTGAGATATTAGTATAACTGGGAGAGATTGGGGGCTGAGGGGAGGGTGAGGGATGGCTGGAGACTCTACCAATGTTCCTTCTGTGTTAATCATGCTGCTAATATGTACTGTTTCTCTATAGTATGCTTTCATCCTTAGCTCACCAAGCACTTTACAGAGGCCCCTCGCTTACAGAAGAGGAAACTGAGGCACAGAGAGGTCGTATGATGTACTGAAAGTCATATGGTGGGTCCAGGGCAGAGCTGGGAATAGAAAGCAGGTCTCTGGAGTAGCAGCTCTGTGCTGCGTGCAATAGAGTGCATAACGGCCCCTGAGCCCAGTCCTCCAGGCCTGGCCTCCTTAGAGCAGCACTACTACCCCCGTGCTGTGCTCCTACCCTGGGGGTGCAAGAGGGCAGATCTGCCTCCACTGGAAAGGAAGCTGTCTCAGCGATGGCAGTATTTGAACAAGGGGCTCCACAAAATTGCCCCTGCCCCCCATGTTCCAGTGAGCATTGTGCTTGCAGAGAAGGGAGAGGGACCGTGAAATCTATTCTAATTTCAAGGGAAACCCTTTCTCCTAACCATCGCCTTACAGGGCAGCAGGGCACTTACATAAGAACGACCCTGCTGGGTCAGACCAAAGGTCCATCTAGCCCAGTATCCTGTTTTCTGACAGTGGCCAGTGCCAGGTGCCCCAGAGGGAATGAACAGAACAGGTAATCATCAAGTGATCCATCCCTTGTCGCTCATTCCCAGCTTCTGGCAAACAGAGGCTAGAGACACCATCCCTGCCCACCCTGGCTAATAGCCATTGATGGACCTATCCTCCCTGATTTTTTCTAGTTCTTTTTTGATTCCTGTTATGGTTTTGGCCTTCACAACATCCTCTGGCAAGGAGTTCCACAGGTTGACTGTGCGTTGTGTGAAGAAATACTTCCTTTTGTTTTGTTTTAAACCTGCTGCCCATTAATTTCATTTGGTGACCCCTAGTTCTTGTGTTATGAGAAGTAGTAAACAAGACTTCCTTATCTACTTTCTCTACACCAGTCATGATTTTATAGACCTCTATCATATCTCCCCTTAGCCGTCTCTTTTCCAAGCTGAAAAGTCCCAGTCTTATTAATCTTTTCTCATATGGAAGCTGTTCCATACCCACTGCTGCTAACCCGCCAGGTTGGTGGGTGCTGGAATCCTGCTGGGAAGGGTTGGCTAATTGGCTCCTGCTGTCTTCTGGTGGCAGGTGTGGCTCGTTATCTCCACCCTGAAGGAAGGTCTTAATGACAGCTAGAAAGGAGGTGTATGAGGCAACGAGGGTATGGGACTGAGCCGTGCTAAGGGGGAAGAACCTTGAGGACGGTCAGTCCTTGGGCTCATGTTAACCCAGCCAACCCGCAGGAAGGGGTGCTGAGTTTTGACCCTACTCGGTGTGTGCTGGCTGCCTTTTGGAATGCCAGTGTCTCTCACCTAGCCAAGGAAGCACCACTGGGCATGCTCAGATCTTGGCTCAGGCCCTTCTCAGATCTTGGGGAGGATGTGCTGGTCTGGGAGTTTGAAACACACCTTTCCTCAGTAAAGTGATTGCCTGGGATATGGGGTCACTGAGTAAGGGTATGTCTACACTACAGGATTAATCCGAATTTATATAATTCGAATTTAGGAAACCGATTTTATAAATTCGAATGTATTCGGCCACACTAGGCACCATTAATTCGGTGGTGTGCGTCCAAGCTACCGTAGTAGCATCGATTTCCAGAGCGTTGCATTGTGGGTAGCCAATAACATCTAATTGCCAATAACATCTAATTGCCAATAACATCGAATTGCGGCCACACTAACCTTAATTCGGATTAACAATACCGATTTTGACGCTACTCCTCTCGTCGAGGAGGAGTACAGAAATCGAATTAAAGGGCTCTTTAATTCGAATTAAATGGCTTCGTTGTGTGGACGGGTCAAGCGTTAATTCGAATTAAAGCAGCTAAATCCGAATTAAAGTCGTAGTGTAGACCAGGCCTAACAATAGCTACGCATGCTGCCCCTGGCCCCGCCTCCCATGCCAATCTGGTGGAGGTGCTTTCTGAAGCAGAATGGCTAGTTCTCAAATGTTACCATTAAAAAAGGCCACTCAAGCGCTTGGCCCAGTGCCTTTTAGCACCGAGAGATTATGGCTGTGTGGGTAAGGCACTGGATGGGGAATTTGCAGAGCTGAGGTCAGTCTACCTCTGCTACAGTCTACCTGTGTGACTCTTGGCAAATCATTTAATCTCTCTGTGGCTCAGGCCCCTATCTATACAGTGGGGATGATGATCCTTCCTTCCTCTGTATTGTCTATTTAGATTGTGGGTGTTTGGGGGTGAGAACTCTCTCTAACGTATTTCTACAATACTTAAGATTGTGGGGCCCTGATCTTGGTGGGGCCTTTAGAAGCTACCATAATTCAAATAATAATAATGATGATCCCCATTTGCTTCTCCTGCTGGTGAATTGTGCACCGGGGAGATAGCCAATATATGTGATTGCACCGTGAAAAACCCCCTCATTCAAAAGAAGCCACATATCTTTGATCCCTGGTGTCATCCCTGAAGAACTCTTCCCACACACTTTGCTAGGCACTGTTGTTTAGGAGGCAGAGCAAAGGAGTGAGAATTGTGACACATGGGATTAATTCTTTGCACTTTTACTGATTTATAGTGTGACCTGAGGCAAGTCACTTTCTGTTCCTCAGTTGACACGTCTCTAAAATGGAGATAACAATTGCTATCCTCAGAGTGTTATCCTTACATGCATATTTGATAGACAATATTGCCAACCTCAAGTGCTAAAAAAATCATGAGTCAGGCCCCAAAAATCATGAAATTGGCTTTAAAATCATAAGAATTTAAAAAATAGGGGTTTTTTTTATTTTCCTTTTGGTTCCTGAGGCTTTAGGGTTCATGTCTTCAGGCATTTCTCTGCAACCATGAAGGTTAGAAACATTTTTTTAATGAAAGCTGAGCTTCCCATGTAAATCCTATGACTCCAGGCACTTTAAGAAAAACATCAACCATTGTGCAATTCATGATAAAATCCCGAGCATTGGGAACATTAGATGACTCTCTGAGGTGCTCAGTTATTCTGGGGCTAAACACCTTCAACCAATGGCTGCACTCCTGCAGCTAGTTACACATAGTCCCATTGATTTCAATTAAACACAACTCGTGTCAGACGAAGTGTGCGTCTGAAGTATTGTGACCGATGTTTGCAAAGCACTTTGAGATGCGTGGATGAAAGGGGCCATAGACGTACAAAGCACTACTTTATGATCCTTACTATCGTTGGGAAGGTTGCAGTGGCTTTGTGCAAAGTAAAAATATAAACCCACTTTTGCACCCTTTGGTTTTTTTCAGTTGTGATAAATAGAAATGCAGGAAAAGAAAAAAATCCACTCCTGACAGCTAGAGAAGGACAACAGCCCCCGTGCAATTTGTTACATGTCTAGGATGTTTTGGCTGCTAGCTTTACAGGTATTTATAAAGACTATTGAGCCTCCCTGGCAAACAGCCTCTAGATTCCAGGCTTCTGCTTTGGTGCCTGGTCCATGCTTGGCTGAGCCTTTATAGCAACTTCCTGGTTTTTCAATGTTTGTAGCAGAAGCTTTGATTTTTGAGGCTGCCAATTGCCCAGAGTGGGGATGAGACGATTAATCAAATTATTTGAATGGAATTCAACAGAGTTGGGAAGTGACCAGTCTTCCTCCTAATCTTCCAATTGAGATGTCAAACAGGGCTCCAGCACTGAGGGCCAGTGACACAATTCTGGCATTCAGCGGGGGCAGCGTGTGGAACCACAGCTCAGGCAGTGCCCAAAGCGGCCAGGTTGTAAGTAGCAAGAAGGGCTGCTGATGGTCAAGGGACTTGGATTATTAACATTAAAAGTGCTGGGCCGGATCCTAGGTCCCCTTCTGGGCCCTCTGCACCATCAGATGGTAAAGTCCTAGGTGGGCAACTAAGCATCTGGAATCCCCACTGGCACAGAGTGGGCACAGCTGGTTCTAAATCTACACCCCGATCCCTGCCCCCCACCAACTCCGACACAGTGGAAGGTGCGGGAGGGATGGGACTGGAATGTGCTGTGCTCCAGCAATCCCCAGGCAGCGTCAGTCAGCCAGCTCCCAGGATCAGGATCTCTTGCTCTGGTGTGTGCTGGCACTCTGAGAACCTGCCATTCACTAATGTGTGTCTTAAATAATTGAATCATGATCTTGTAAATGTCCCCAGGCGTAATCCTCCTTATTATCAGTAAAGCACCCGAGAGGGCCTAGGCAAGCATAAAAACGAGGGGCTTGAATCTGAACTCTCTTGTACCCGGGTAACTCTGTTGTCTTCAGTAGTCGCTCCTGATTTATACCAGTCTGAGATCAGAATTGGGCCCATGTTCCCTGCCCCAAAGATCTTACAATCTAAATAGGCAGTTGAGTAGCAATGGAAACCAAGAGCCCGCGCAGAGGAGTTTAACGCTTGTCTAGAAGATGCCGCAGTTCATATTGTGAATTTTTATAAATATCGTAACTGCTTTTGCTCACACTACTTTGAAGCAAGCTTTAGGGGTTAAAGGCATCCCCAGAGACAAGTAGTTTGAGAAGTGACTTGGAGGAGGAGAGGAAGGGGCCTGGGAGAACCAGTTGCCTGCTTCGATTGGAAGGAGGAGCAGAGACCAGGAAAGAAGGGGGTGGCTAGTTTTTCTTGCTGTATTTTGACTCTTCCTCTTCCAGATCTGGGCAGATCCTGGGGGAAACAGTGTGTGTGTGTGCGTGTGTGTGTGTGCACGTGCGCATGGGAGAGACATTTATACAACTAAACAAACCCAGAAGAAGTGAATGGAGCCTCTTTGCACCAAACCGCTCAACAGCTGGGTCTGCAGTGATGAGTTTGGGTGCTTTGCCAATCTCCAGTGTGAATGTGACTTGAGTCCTACACACTGTGTATTATCACAGCCAGGTCAGACCTGTTGGGACTGGGATAAAGTGAGCCCAACCTCCATCGCAGGCCAGGGTGTTGCTATATGTGCCTTGCCGGCCATTGGCCGGCAGGCTGTGAAGGAGAGCACCTTGGTGGCCCTACCCGCTCTCCGGGCCCCGGGAGCCTCTGTGGGCGTGTGTGTGTGGAGGAAGGCAAATGGCTGGTGGCATCCCACTAGCAGAGCTCTCTGGGGGTGGCTGCTGGTAGCCCATTTCTTCCCTCCCCTCAGCAGCAATGCCACTTAGACACCATCAGCTCTGGCCACAAAGTGAGGCTGCCATTGACCCATTCCCCTGCTGGTAGAGAACGTCTTCACCGGGAGATGGCTGCTGGCCCACGTTTCCTCCTGCAGCATAAGGGATCTGAGAGAGGGCGTGGTGGGTGGCATGCTCTCTCCCTCAGAGGGGGTTGTTTGGCAGCCTTCCCAGGTGTTCCCAAGGCCCTCACGCACTTCCTGATTGGCTCATCCTTCCACTGCCAGCAGCAGATCTTATTTCACTATCCAGGAGCCAGGGGACAAGTTCAGCAGTGATGTAAATGAGTTGGTAAGTCACACATCAGGTGTGAGCGTGTCTCTGTCACTTCCCCCCATGCGGGCACATAGCGAGGGTCCAATTCACCCACACAGCAAGCCCTCTGTAGTAAAGAGGTCACCAAGGGGTTAACTACTGGGTCACTCAAAGCTTTATGGATTGGATCAACACTGCATCCCTCCCTTACTTCCTGTGTAGTTAGTGGGAGTTCTCCCCTTCCTCCAACATCTCAGTTCTGAGGCAGTTAAAGCAGCAAGTTCCCAGCCTGCAGTCCTGTGAGTAAATGTTTTTTTTTTTAATTCAGTGAGTGATCCCTTTACAAGCTCTCCTCTTTGTAAAGCCATGGGCATTTAGCACTATGGGTTTTTGGCAGTCTGTGCATTGACTGAGGTTAGTCTCTGCTCCTTTCATGGGTAGCTAGGTATTTGGGGAGGAGGTGTTCCTTTTCGCTGAAGCCTTTATTACAAAGTTCTTGGGATCTGGTGCTAGGGAAAGGGATCCAAGTGCTGAGGGTGCAAGAATCCGCTGACTGTTGGAGGCCTCCATTAGCTCAAGCAGGGCCAAACACTTGGTGGTCTTGCTGCAGGGCAGCCACGGTCCCCTATATATCAATCTCTTTGGTGATCACCTGGGCTTGCTTCCACTTCATGTGCTCGTTTCACCTGCTGCAACCCGGGTAATTCTGTTCTGATCTATGTTAAACATGAAGCTGGTTCAATTAAAAATGTCAAGCTGCCCAATTTAAGGGAGGAGGAGGGAGAGGAAATTCCCGGTCAGGCTCATTTCCAAATTGAAAGGTGCACACGGGTTAAATCAAATTTCAACCCTTAATAAATTGACTGTTGTGTCCCTTTAAGGCTGCCAGGCAGCGGCTACCTAAGAGCCCTGGCACTGCTGGGAAGGGGCAGCCAGGCCCTGTGGGGGCTGTTGTGGAGTGTGAAGTGTCTCTGAGCTCTCTGCCGGCTAGATAGGGCTGGCCCAATGTGTGTGCTGCATTCACATCCCACGAGAGCAGACAGATTGCAGATGAATGAGCTTCACTTTTATGCATGGAGAGCAAGGTGCTTCCAAGATATTGGTCTTTTAGGAACGGCGTATTACAGCAGCCACTGGCAAATGCCAGCTCCATGCTCCGGCCCTCTGGCTTAATGGAGAACCCAGAGACCAGTAAAGAGCTGACTGGCTCCTGCATCTCGCTGCAGTCTTTGCGTCTCCTCTGCCTTGGCTCCCTAGCACAATGATGGCTCCAGAAGTCGCTGGGTTTGCTGCTTGCTATAGAGAATATGCAGAAGAGACTACGGTGCCTGTGTCTCTGCTTTGTGCAGAATGGCAGTGGGCTCGGAGGAACCCAGAGCGGCTGCCCTCCGGGAAGGGACAGTCTTTTCGTGATGTTTGTACAGAGCTTAGCACAATGGGGCTGGGGCTTTTAGGTGCCACTGCAACACAAATAATACTCCCTGGCCTCTCTGCTTTGCTGGGCCCCTGTTGCTGATCTTCCTGGCCTTGCTCACTGAAGCAGTGGTTCTCTGGTTAAAAGAAAATGCGTGCTGCGCTTGTCCAGCAGCGTTTCAGCTGAGAACCGAGGAACTCATTCTATGCATGTCACCTGGCTAGGGAGAAACCCTGGGTCCGGTTCGGATGGTATTTACCCACCATCTGTGCACGAAGCACCGAGCGGCTGGCTTAGCTGCTTATGCATGTATGAGGCGTCGTGCTGGAGGCTGGCTCGGCTCCAGATGAAGGCAGGTAGATCCGTCGATTCCGTTAACAACCTCGAGACGCTCGCCTATGGCCCCGAGCCCTCTGCTCGGAGACGCCGCAGTCACCTGACCCGTCAGCTGACAAAAGAGGATGACTCAGCCAGCAGCTGTCAGGCCCCTAAAATAATGACAAAAACAATTAGCAGTCCAAGCAGTAGCCTCTCCTTAATTATCTCCTCCGAGTTTAATTAACTAGCTAAATTATCAGCAGTAATGTAGGCATTAATTATGTCAAATTACAGTGTAAAAATCACAAAGTGTGGAAAATGTCAATTCAGCTGTGCTCACCTGCCGGGCTGAGATGAACGCGTGTGACAGAGGCGCAGCCAAGCGCCAGGGAAAGGGGCCACTTCCTCTTTGCAGGTGAAGAGCGCGCCCTTCTGACAGCACTGGAAGAGGGGGAGGGAAGGGGCAGTTACATGGCGAACAGTCGAGGGTAGCTGTGGCGGGGGGGGAGCCAGGGCCATATTTTTGATTCAGAGCCACTGGGGTTGCTCTTGACTCGGCGAGGATGGACTGTTTTGGCTCTGGCAGAGGGAGGGGAAGGAGTTTGGATCCCCAAACCAGATGGCTTGGATGCTGAATTATTAAATTATGAATATTAATACAAATCAGACACGGAAGAGGTAATAATTTTGCTGCCCTACAGAAATAATTAACATAATTTTGATAAATTACATGATAAGAGAATCTCAAAATTGAGGTAGATTTATCTCAATTAATATCTTGGACCTGCTCCGTAAGGTAAATTGTTCCACTGGGAGTGGGGAAGGGTGAGGAAAGGCCCCCCTGTCTCTGAGGTTCAGACCCGTTCCAAGGTTTATCTCACAGTCGGTGTGTGTGTGGCGGGGGGGTGGAGGGGGGGAGACGCAGCCCAGCTCTGGAGTGCAAGCAGTGTCCTACGCCCTCAGCACAGCAGGGTTCAGGCTTGGAAGCAGCTCTCCCCACCCTTCCGGGGCATGTGGCTCCCATGGGAAGTGCTTCTGGCAAACAGAGCAAAACCCTCAAATAGGGGCAGGGTTGCAGGCATAGAAGCATAGCACTCACCCGGGGACACAGCCACTGGGGTGGATTCCTGCAGAAACTCACTTCCATCCAGACAGCAGCTTTTTGGGGAACTGGTGTGTACTCAAACCCAAACACACCTGCTTGCAAACACCTACCTGTGTCTATAATCAAACACCCGTGCATACTTGCATAACAAACACCTGCACCCACACATACTCATATTCATCCATGGGGGTACTTATTTACATATAAACAAACACATGTGTGCATACCTGTGCATACTCATGACCTAAGCAAACATCTGTCTGGCTATCTATCTGGGCTCCATTATTATAGCATCCGATCATCTAACAATCTTGTCATGTATTCATTCTCCTGGCACCCCTATGAGGTAGGGAAGTAGTGTTATCCCCTTTTTACAGATGGGGAAAGGAGGCAGAGATTAAATGACTTGCCCAAGGTCACACATGAAATCTGTGGCAGAGCTCCTGAGTTCCACGTAGACTCATAGGGTAAGTCCACACTACCCGCCGGATCGGCGGGTAGCGATCGATCTATCGGGGATCGATTTATCGCGTCTCGTCTGGACGCGATAAATCGATCCCCGAACGCGCTCCCCCGTCGACTCCGGAACACCACCAGAGCGAGCGGCGGAAGCGGAGTCGACGGGGGAGCCGCGGACATCAATCCCGCGCCGTGAGGACGGGAGGTAAGTCGATCTAAGATACGTCGACTTCAGCTACGTTAGTCTCATAGCTGATCCCCCCCCCCCCCCCCAGTGTAGACCAGCCCATAGAAATGTAGGGAGGGAAGGGACCTTGAGAGGTCACCTAGTCCAGCCCCCTCCACTGAGGCAGAACCAAGTACACCTAGACCATCCCTGACAGGTGTTCATCCAACTTGTTCTTATAAAGCTCCAGTGATAGGAAGTCCTGAACCTCCCTTGGAAGCCCATTCCAGAGCTTAAATACCTTAAATATCTAATCCAAATCTCCTGTGCTGCAGTTTAAACCCATTACTTCTTGTCCCTCCTTCAGTGGGCATAGAGACCAACTGATCAACATCCTCTTTCTAACTGCCCTTAACATATTTGAAGACTGTTATAGGTCCCCCCTTAGTCTTCTTTTCTCCAGACTAAACATGTCTAGTTTTTGTAACCTGTCATCATAGGTCAGGTTTTCTAAACCTTTTATCAGTTTTTGTGGCTCTCCTCTGGACTCTCTCCAGTTTAACCACGTCTTTCCTAAAGCGTGGTGCCCACAGTTGGACACAGTACTCCAGCTGAGGTCTCACCAGAGCAGAGTGAGACAATCACCTCCCATGTCTTACATATGACACTCCTGTTAATACACCCCAGAGTGATGTTAGCCTTTCTCTCAGCTGCATCACATTGTTGACTCCTATTCAATTTGTGACTCACTATAACCCCCAGATCCTTTTCAGCAGTACTGCCACCTAGCCAGTTATTCCCCATTTTGTAGCTGTCCATTTCACTTTTCTTTCCTAAGTGAAGTACTTTGCACTTGTCTTCATTGTATTTCTTCTTGTTGATTTCAGATCAATTTGCCAGTTATCAAGGTGTTTTCAATTTTAATCCTATCCTCTAACCCCTTCCATCTTGGTGTCCGCAGATTTTATAAGCATACTCTCCACTCCATTATCCAAGTCATTAATGACAATATTGAATAGTGCCGGACCCAGGAATGACCCCTCTGGGACCCCACAGATACATCCTCCCAGTTTGACAGCGAACCATTGATAACAACTCTTTGAGAATGATCTTTCAACCAGTCGTGCACCCACCTTATAGTAATTTCATTTAGACTACATTTCCCTAGTTTGCTTATGAGAATGCCATGCAGAACTGTCAAAAGCCTTATTAAAATCAAGATATATCACATCTACTGCTTCCTTCCATCCACCAGCCCAGTAACCCTGTCAAAGAAGGAAATTGGGTTGTTTTGGCGTGATTTGTTCTTGGCAAATCCATACTGGCTATTCCTTATAATGTACAAGGCCCCAGACAGCTTCTGAACTTAATGGGAGTTTTGCCATTTTGTTTCACTGGGAGCAGGATTGGGCCCCTAGACTTGGACATACTGTGTGAAATCCTGGCCCTGTTGAAGTCTATGGCAAAACTCCCATTTGACTTAAATAGGGTCAGGATTTCACCCAGTGTATATATTCATGTGCATACGCACATGGCAGTATCCACACACAAGCTTCTGTGCATAGTTGTATATGTTCACCTGCAAATACACACTTGTGTATTTGTTTGCATGCTCACTTTCACCTCTTGTGTGCATTCACTCCTGTCCATGCTCTCCCACACACGTTGTGTGTTTCTGTGTGTATTCACGTCCCGCCAAAACATTATTTTTGTGGGTACACCTGTGTATGCTTCTTTGTGTACACACTCAGAGTTTTGTATCTACTTGTGAATTCTCTCCTGTACCTGGATAATCTCACACCCACAGAGCTGACTGTATGCTGTTCTGCATCTAATCAAATAAAAACATGGGCCTACACATGCATTAAAAGACACACAGCATTAAAAACCATACAAAGATGGGTAGGGTCAAATGTATTCCTGCAGTCAATGGAGTTCCATCATGTGTGTGATTATACCAGTAGAGGAGGACTCTGTGTGTATCTGTGTATATACCTGAAATGTATATTTTTATGATGCAGGTGAATATACAGCGAAATACACACACCTGAATGAGCATATGAAATCAATGGAGTTTATGCCAGGGATGAAGCTAGCTTGAAGCAAGAGGCAATGTACAGGTGTAATCTGGTTTTATTCAATGCCCATCATCCTGTTCTTTTGGCATTATCTGTTCTTGCACTGTATTGCACAGCTGGCTTTCTTCAAACCCGTAGCATAACCAGCATGGCTCAGTGGATTCCCCAGAGTGTCCCACTCTGAGCGTATCTGCTTTGAGTGAGGCAGCTTCTTTCTCCTTTCCTGAAGCGTGGTTACTGCCACATTGGTTGGGTCAGCGCTACATTGGTGTTTCAGTTCAGCTTGCATAGATCAGCCATGAGAGATGTATATGTATATACAGTGTATGTATGTACAGTGTAAATTAGTTTAAATTTAAGAAAACAATGTGTTGTACTATTAGGTCAAATTCTGCCCTCAATACCTGGAGTACAGCTAGTGTAACTTTGCTGAAGTCAGCTTCAGTGCAGGTGTATCCCAGAGCACAATTTGGACCATTGACTTCATCCACTTACACAGCTCGTGCTGATCATCAGAGGCCTGGGCGCATGGAACCCCAGTAACGAGCGAGTGTTGAGAGAATGCGGAATTGGTCAGCGCTATGCTCAGCTGATGTGGCAACTCCCGGTGCCGGACGCAATCAGGTGGTCGAGGGACATCTACATAGAACACATCACTGGACATCAGCAATATCAGGAGGCGTGAGCTGGAGTGCCAATGAGACGTGCAGTTGGGAAAGTAACTGAAATACTTTCCTCATGGCTTGTATTTTCTAAATGGACAGCCTACCCTAAATTCTCAATTACTGAGGGACAATCTTCACTCATTGATATATTTGCTTTCCACAACCAGCCCTCTGTATAAATTTTCATGAGTGATGTAAACAGATACTTGGATGCTAATATCTAAATTATTCTTAAATTTATTCACCTACATTTGGGTTATTGCTGATTATGCACTATATGTATCTTTTTACTTTAAAAACAAACATTTTGTATTTGTGGATAATCTAAGCACTATACCCAGATGTACAGACACTCTTTTCTCAACCTATTTTTAACATTGGCTTTAATAAAAAAATTAAATCTACCCCCTGCCAAAAAAAGTCCTGTGTTTCCCAGCATATACCCATATGCTTGTGCTGTCAAAGTAACAGGTCAAATCAAAAAGCTTACTGCAAACAAGAAAATTACTTTGGCAATGACATATGGCAGGACCTGCCACTCCTAACAGTCTAGCTCTAGGAGGGGATTGTGTTTGCATATGAATACCGGCCATTTGGACCGTCCAAAAGAGATCCATTACCAATGTATTCTGCAAGAACATTTGTAAACTGTATATGGTATATGTGTGCAGTGGCTCAGCTGCTTGACAAATTTGGAAGTTGGGAGAACAAGAAATCTTGGGAGAGAGGCTATTCGTGTGAGATTTCCATCTTGGTCTCTAGCTCATAGAAGCGTTAGGTGGGTTAATTGGGAAGTATCTGACAAACATTCAGAATCTAGTTGATATGTTCCCAATAATAATATTTAGTACATAAAGCACTTTATATGTTCCAAGTGCTGTACAAACATTAACTAAGATGTTCTCAATTAAGCATGATCCCCATTTTACGGATGAGGAAACTGAGTCAGAGAGGCTAAGTGCCACGAGTGTTAAAGCTAGGACTGAAATCCAGGAATTCCTGGCTCCCAGTCCAGTGCTTAATTCCAAAAGGTAGAAGGCAGCGTGATCAAGTCTGGCTGCTTACGTAACTAGCTGAACCTCCTGGTCTTCGGTCTGCAAAACGGTGCTGGGAGTTCCGTGAGGTTTTCTCATGGGATTTCTGGTCTTTCTTGTGTCTGGCTAAGCTAGAAATACCAGTGGGGAAAGCCTGACTCCACTGAAATCAATGGCAAAATGATGACAATGGATCCCGGGGGAACAGCCTCATCATGGTGTTTCAGTTGGAGGCTGGAGGCAGAGAAATGCGTGAGAGAGAAAATTAATGGGAAAATAGTTATCGAGACTCCCGGAAATTCAGCAAAGGCTCTCCTTGCTTCTTGGTTTAGTCATATCGCTTTACCCTGTATCCCTTAGGCTTTCTCTGAGCATGTGGCTCTTTTAATGTTTACCAATCGTTAACTACAATAAGGACAGATTTCCAGGTAGATTTTTCTATAGTGTGGCAAGTGCCAGACCCGGCATATACCCAGGGCAGGGCAATATTCTTGGCTTGGATAAATTTCTATTAAAATTAAACCAGGGCTACACACCCTAAAAACGGAGAGCCCTTCCATTTCTCAGGGAGACCACGGAGGAAGATCCAAGAGGATGAATATTCTCAGAGGCATGGAGTAACCCAGGAGCCGTGAGGCTATGGGGGAGCAGCAGGAACTTCTATGAGGTGCACCCTTTGCATTTTGGGAAAGTTTTACCAGCATACTTGCTGCCTCGCAGAGATACCGGAGGGGCTGCACTTTTGGTATGGTGGATGCAACGTGGCTCTTTAAGGAGTTGCCACAATGGCCAGTGTGTTATTGCCGAGTGGAGACCCAGCCAGTGTTTGCTCTGAGATGTTCATACTCCATCCTACTGGGGAGCTAGGTTTGTTACCTGTCCTGCTAGCGGTTTGGAAAAGGGGAGGAGAATAGAGGCAGGTGAAAGGAGGAGTTGGTTCTTTCCTGGCTGCGTGTCTCTCCTTTGGATCCAGACACAATAAACATGTGACCCATGCCAAGATCTGCTTAGTAGTCTGCAAACAGTCTCTGTTGTGTGGAGAAGATCAACGTAGAAGGATGTGAAACTACATGTCTGGGCGGTGCTGAAAATAATGTTAAAACAAGGGGAACCCCACTGAGGAATAATTAATGTGGCTCCGTTCCACCAGCTTCCCCCAGCTGGGCCCTGCCAGGACTTGCCCAGGTTCATGTGCCTCAGAGTGACCTGCAACAGCCAGCTGTGCAGCCCAGCCTCACATGCATACTGATCGGAGCCATGTTCTGGGAGAGCCCAGGGGAAGAGCAGTGGTGTCCGGCTCCCACACTCACTGAGCAGCGCAGGGACGGAAGGAGGGGATTTTCTTTGCAATTAAGTCTGACAAAAAGTGAGAGTGTTGGTTCAGTCCTTTTAGGACATCTCCCATTTGGATTCCACCAAATAGTCCTGAGTGCCCAGTACCGTGCAGCAGATTCTGCTGCGTCTGAGGATTCTGCTTGAATTCAGCCTTAACTACTTCACCGCTGCAGTAAGCCCGTTAGCCTCCAGGGTCCCAGAGCTCCTGGCTTGCCATGTTGCAGCCAAGTGGGCAATAGTGGTCAATAAAAGTGGCTCCTGAGTGCTGACCCCCCGAGCACCAGCGGGCTGGGCATGGGGATAAAGAGCTGGGTTATTGCACAGTGTTCATTCCCTGAATTTATCCGTGTTAATACTAGTATTGAAACAGAGCTACAATTGAATGACTAGAGCCCAGTGCCTGGTTTGGGTGGAAACCCAGACTTGTGATCTGGCCATGTTGGCTTCTGCCAGAGCAGATCAGTGTGAGTTTGCTCTGGCAGAGAGGAACCTGCCCTGCAGGAACCGGGGAGAAGATGCTCCCCTGCTGTTTCCCCTGCTCCAGGAGCCCATCCCTAGCAGTCAGGACACGAACCGCACCACAACTACAGTCAGGACACAAGCAACACGGCAACTGCACCAACAGGGATGAAAGCACCACACACACAAACAGTGGTAAAAGATTTTGGAGCAGACGCCTTCTGTCTGCAGAGGTTGGCAGCTGTTTTGTTCTCTGAGCTGCTGCAGCCTGTGACAGAGGAGATGCACATACCGGGCTCTCTCACGGAGTCTTTATGTTTGTTCCGAAAGTCACTTTAGACTGAAGAGACACATTTTGTTCTCTGTGTTTGGAACCATAAATAAGGACTATCCAGCCATGCAGAGCATCCTTCAGAATGTGTCTATTCAGAGGCAGCATGGATAGGCCACAGGACTGGGGCTCAAGAAACCTAGAGGCTATTCCCAGCTCTGCTACTGACCTGCTGGATGACCTTGGTCAAGTCATTTCCCCTCTCTGTCCCTGTCTTTTCCCCTCCCACCATTTATCTGTCTTGTCTATTTAGATCAGTGGTTTTTAACCTGAGGTGCACGCACCCCTTGGGGGTGCGAGACATGCCAGATTTTTTTAGAAAGTAAATAATCGAAAACACAAATTAAGCACAGGCAAGTAAGTACAACTACTTTGTTTCATCAAACCTATGTATTATTAACATTATACATGTTTTAACGATTACTGTAATATACAAACAAAAAATATATCTAGGTTTAAAGAACTGACCTACTTCAACGATTTTTGATAAGGGGTGTGAGAACATTTTGAGAACCAAAGGGGTGCAGGCTGCAGTAAAGGTTAGGAACCACTGATTTAGATTGTGAACTCTTTAGGGAAGGGACTGCTTTTCACCATGTGAATGTACAGAGCTGAGCATGGCAGGGCCCTGATCTTGAGTGGGGCTACGGTAATAAAAAATAATAATACAGAGGACAATTGCAATCAGTACAGCGCTTAGCAACACACCAGAACCTGCATGTGCACAGATACCCATACCCTACGGAAATGCACAGCACGCCCTGGACTGTACCCCGAGCCCTACTGAAATGCAAAGCACACCTCACACTACACAAACACCAAGGACACAATAGGGAAGAGTATCCTATCAACACCCCTGCACCCAGGTGAATAGTACCTGCACACACAGCTGAGCACATCTCACATAGCTGGGGAAACCCCTATTCTTCTCAGCCCTGGGAAAATAGGGTCTGGTAGGTGAGGGTCCGTCCTCCTTCCCTATCCCCATTTTCTTAGGCGAAGGGGGTGCTTTTTCTCCAGCCCGGTGATCTGATCTGCTTCTGCCTTTTGCAGTGTGTTATTTCCACTTTGTTTCAGTTTCTCCTCTGTTGGGACTCTGGGCCTTTCCATTCCCTAGTAATTATATAATTACTTCACAACATGCTGCAGGAATATTCAGGGAGATGGCTAAGGCTAGCACAACAATAGTGACAAGTAAAACATTAATTTCTGGAGTTCTTTTAATTAATTCATCAGGAATCGTGCTGTGTGGGATGATTACGTTAAAGTGTTTAATTACAAATTTATATGTAATGATGCACTTTAATTACTTTGGACTGGTACAATATTGTTGGGCCCTTTTCCCAAGATTCCTGGCACTGGATCTGGACTGCACACAAGCATGCCATGGATGCTTGTGCTTCTAAATTATTTACATGGCATGGGAGAAATCCGGTTCTGATTGAGGAGGGGAAATTCCCACCGAAACTAATGGAAACGTATTCCCCAGGGGATATGGAAAAGGAGGGCTGGAGGGGGCTGTGTGGATGTCAGGTGGAGCATCGGTCAGGACATGTTTGTTGGAAGAATGGAGGTTAATCTGAAGTATTAGAGAGCCAGGCATGATAAATATTTATCAGAGAGACTGGCGTCAGGATTCTGGTTCTCAGAGAAAACTGGGTCTGGTTCAAAGCTCACAAAAGATTTAAAAAACGGTAGTGCGAACAGCTCTCCCTAGGTGTGTGTGGGTTTCTTTCTTTCTTTCTTTCTTTCTTTCTTTCTTTCTTTCTTTCTTTCTTTCTTTCTTTCTTTCTTCCTTCCTTCTACGCGTGTGGAGCATCTGTGATTCTTTTTTCTCTTTTTGATATTTTTATCTCAGGTGAGATGTATCGCGTAGGCGTTTTGATGTATATTTTTATAAAGGCCTGTGTGTTAAAGAGCTTGGACTTAGTTTAGGGCTAAGTACTTCACTTGGGAAGGAAAAAATCAAATGCACAGCTACAAACTGGGGAATAATTGGCTAGGTGGTAGTAATACTGAAAAGGGATCTGGGAGTTATAGTGGATCACAAATTGAATATGAGTCAACAATGTGATGCAGCTTCAAAAAAGGCTAATATCATTCTGGGGTGTATTAACAGGAGTGTTGTATGTCAGACATGGGAAGTAATTGTCCTTCTCTACTCTGCGCTGGTGAGGCTTCCGCTGGAGTACTGTGTACAGTTCTGGGTGCCACATTTTAGGAAAAATGTGGAGAAATTGGAGAGAGTCCAGAGGACAGCAACAAAAATGATAAAGGATTTAGAAAACCTGATCTCTGCGGAAAGGTTAAAAAATCTGAGCATGTGTAGTCTTGAGAAAAGAAGACTGAGGGGAGATCTGATAACAGTCTTCATATAGGTTAAGGGCTGTTAGGACTGGGATCAATTGTTCTCTGTGTCCACTGAAGGTAGGACAAGAAGTGATGGGCTTAATCTGCAGAAAGGGAGATTTTGGTTAGATGTTAGGAAAAACTTTCTGCCTATGAGGGGAGTTAAGCTCTGGAATAGGCTTCTAAGGGAGCTTGTGGAATCCCCATCATGGGAGGTTTGTAAGAATAGGTTGGACAAACACCTGTCAGGGGTGGTCTAAGTCTACTTGGTCCTACCTTAGTGCAGGGGGCTGGATTTGATGACCTCTTGAGTCCCTTCCAGCCCTACATTTCTATGATTCTATGTGTCTGTGCGTGTGTGCATGCGAAATAACGGAAGGCACCTGGTTATATAGTACACAGTACTATGTATGCTATGAAATATTTTATAGGTACATTAGATACAGCTAACAACCCAATACCAGCCATATAGCTCTAGTGAAATATTCACATCATCAAGTGTTAACCGCAGTTGTACTTAGATTGTTACTTAGATTTTAAGATCTTCAGATCAAGGACTATCTTTTGTTCTGTGTTTGTCCAGTGCCTTGCATAATAGGGCTTGGGTTTCCTAGATGCTACTGAAATATAAGTAGGCTTGAAGGATGAGATTTTTATTGGTAAATGTCAATAAACATCAATTTCACTGCACACTCCCAAATTAATGAAAAAATATTGTCAGTGATGATCATCTAAATTTACAGAAGGGCAAAGTAAGAAAAATGCGGCTTGAGAACTTACTAAAATTCGATTTAAGGATATTAACTTTGTATATTTTGACATGCGATGTTGACAACTTGTGTTTTAACAGTTACAAAGCTTTAACTTTTTGAATCTCAACGTCTCCTGTCATTAAATAATTATTGTCTAATCCCCTCCCATGATTTTCCACCACTGTGAACAGGTAAATCGGTAAAAATGTAAAAAATGCTTAAAAATAAACATGAATTTTATCAGTTGGAATTATAAAAATTGAATTCTGCCAAGTCTAAATATTAGTAATAAGGGTTTTGTTTTGCCTAAGTATGAATTGCAGGATTTGGCAAAGAACAAATAGAATACTTTAGTTAGACAAAAACATCTCATGAGGAATAAACCAGATTCTGATCTCAGTTACACGTGTGTAAATCTAGAGTAAATCCATTGGGTGTACACTTCCTCTGGATTGATACTGGTGTAACTGAGACCAGGATTTAGACCCTATACAATGTCATTTTAAATGCTCTTCTTACTGCGCTACAATTTCATGAGAAGTGAATGTGACTAGTACAGGGGTCGGCAACGTTTGGCACGCGGCTCGCCAGGGTAAGCACCCTGGCGGGCCGGGCCAGTTTTATTTACCGGCTGACGCGGCAGGTTCGGCCGATCGCAGCCCCCACTCGCCGCAGTTCGCTGTCCCGGGCCAATGGGGGCGGCGAGAAGCGGCGCGGGCGAGGGATGTGCTGGCCGCGGCTTCTCGCCGCCCCCATTGGCCCGGGACGGCGAACCGCGGCCAGTGGGGGCCGCGATCGGCCGAACCTGCCGCGTCAGCAGGTAAATAAACTGGCCTGGCCCGCCAGGGTGCTTACCTAGTGCCAAACGTTGCCGACCCCTGGACTAGTATTTAAGACGTCAGGCTTCAGGCTCCTGAGGGATCAAGTGCTTTGAGTGCTTTTTGCTCCCCTGCCAGGCACAAGAGTCACCTGCAGCGGCTGTTTCTAGCGCTGTCCTGCCACATGGCTGTGAGTTACCCTGTGGCTGGAGCCCATTTGGGTTAGACGTGGCTGTGGAGGAAATCTAAGGGCTGGTATATACTGGGGGCTTGCCTACTCTTGAAATGCTACAGTGGCACAGCTGCACTGCTATAGAGCGTCGGCGTAGACACTACCTACGCCAACGGGAGGGGTTCTCCCATTGGTGTAGGTAACTCATCTCCCCAAGAGGCGGTAGCTCTTCCATTGACCTAGCACTGTCTATACTGGGAGTGTAATCCACCTCTTTGAGAGGAGGTAGCGAAGTTGACAGAAGAATTCTTCCATCAACCTACTGCTGTCTACACTGGGAGTTAGGTCGGCTTAACTACATCACTCAGGGGTGTGGATTTTTCAACCTTATTTTTTAGTATAGACCAGGCCTGAGAATTTACATTGGCATAGCCGTGTCTCTCAGGGGGTGTGAAAAATCCACACCCGAGAGACATAGCTAGACCAACTTAACTCCCAATGTAGACAACACTAGGTTGATGGAAGGATTCTTCTGTCAACTTTGCTACCTCCTCTCAAAGGGTACGTCCACACTACCCGCCGGATCAGCGGGTAGCGATCGATCTATCTGGGATCGATTTATCGGATCTCGTCTAGACGCGATAAATCGATCCCCGAACGCGCTCCCGTCGACTCCGGAACTCCACCAGGGTGAGAGGCGGAAGCGGAATCAACGGGGGAGCTGCGGCCGTCGATCCCACGCCGTGAGGATGGGAGGTAAATCGAAATAAGATACGTCGACTTCAGCTATGCTATTCCCGTAGCTGAAGTTGCGTACCTGACATCGACCACCCCCTCAAGTGTAGACCAGCCCAAAGAGGTGGATTACCCACAGCAATGGGAGAACCACTCCCATCTCTGGAATGGGTGTCTACCCTGAAGCACTACAGCAGTGCAGCTGGGTCGCTGTAGCGTTTAAATGTAGACATAACCTAACTCTTCATAAAAAAGACCGAGGCTGGAGTTGTGACAGTCGCCATGTTGGCCAGCACCAGTGATTGCACAAGGGACCTGCAGAGCTCAAAAGCACAAGTCTCTACAGCTTGAACTAATGAGCCAGGCTCGCAAGGTGGATCAGTCACCAAGTGGGGCGTGTACCACACACACTGACCAGCAGGTTACATAACCTTTTAAAGCTCACTCTGGGCTTCCTGATAGGGCAGCAGATTGGAGCAACTTCATGAGCTGTAGCTTCTCAGTTTGTTGCTGCTATTACAGAGGCCAAATGGAGGGAGGGGTTATAACCCTGAGATGGGGAGCGATGCATTACAGACCTCGCCAGCATGTGTTTTCTCAGAGCTTTATGAATTCGCTGCCAGCTGCCACTGCCGTCCATTTCCAAACTCCGTCGGTGTTTCAGAGCCACTTGTGCCATCTCCACTTCCCCCCGTTGTTCTCCTCTTCTAGTTTCCCATCTTCCCTGTCTCTTCTTCTCTGTCCCTTCTGCCCTTCTTCATCTTGTCACTCTCTCATTTTTAACTAGAGTGTCTTTACAGACTTTTCTGTTGCTTCCGTCGACCACCACTGGCCCAACCCCAGTGTCCCTGTTCCGCAGAGCCAGCCACAAGAGGGCTAGACTTGGATGGGTAACTCTCAGACGAAGGGAATGCTCTAGACATGAGAGAGGGAAGGTCAGTGTGCAGGGGTCAGGGGAAAGCCATTAGCTAAAAGAGGAATGAGATTTTTGCAGAGTGGTGTGGGATTGTGTGTCCATCCGGGCGCTGGCACTAAACCATCCTGCAACTAGCCGGCATCCAGGAACTGAGTGCAATAGACGAGTGCTCAATTAAATTATTCTCTGGGCTGCAGGTGAGTTTGAGGCACGTGGACCAATTGCAACCCAATAACCCAGTGAACATGGACTGAAACTCAGGGTACAGCCAGGGGAGCCTCTAGGAAAGAACAAAGAAGCCATATAAAGACGGGCAGAGCTGTTCTTTGGCTTCTGCTAGGTTAACACAGTTTAGACTGGGAGGAAAACTCAGTGCGGAGGTGAGTGCAACGTGAAACGAAAGGTGCAGTCTGGGAGTCCCGTTCAAGGCTATTGATATTAATCTGTGGGATTATCAGATTGTCAAACCCCTGTGAACTGATATGTGTGAAGACAGTAGCAAAATGGGAAACCCTAAAAACTCATTTCCTACTAAGTTTCCAATGTGAGATATATCATTCTGCACTGCAAGTGCTTTTATTGTCAGCTGGATGTAACTACCAAGGATATTACATTATCTTCTGAAAGGTGTTAGAGATATCGCAGCAGAGGTTTAGCTCCTTTGCCATTAGCTGGGATCATAGAAGGTTTTAAATGTCCTCCTGACGCAGCAGGTTGTCTGGTACAGGTCTCGTGTGGTATGAATCTTTGACAAAGGTCTGCAGCTCTGGTGGGAGAGCAGCAGGAGAGAGAACAAGGGGTGGACCCGAACATGAGATCTGAACATTCTCTAATGTTAGGAAATGTGTATCCAGATCCATATCTGAACTTCACAGCCCTGGCCTTTCTCTCGCCTGAGCTGAACCCAATCCCTGGATCCAAACACCCTTGAGTAGAGGGGCTCTTCAGACTTGGATCCAATTCCAGCTCCCAACTTTGGCTGTGTTCACACTAGGAAAGAAGGTGTACTCTTCCCTTGTGTTTGCTAATACATGGGAACTAACAGCACATCAAATCCTAGTGAAGACAAAGCAGTTTGTAGTTTTCACATGAGCTAGCTCAGTGGTTTTCAACCTTTTTTTCATTTGTGGAGCCCCTAAAAAATTTCAAATGGAGGTGCAGACCCCTTTGGAAATCTTAAACATAGTCTGTGGACCCCCAGGTTGAAAATTACTGAGCTAGTAGGTCAAGGTAAAAGGCTGTGGGGGCGGGGGAGAACCCAGGGTTTCCCTGGACCTGCTAACTCATGTTAATGCTACAAACTACTGTGTCTTCACTGGGGTTTGACCTCCAGTTCGTGACCACATCTTAGCTGACACAAAGTAAGAACACACTGTTCTACTGAAGGCAACATGTTTGTGAGTCGGGCCCATTTCTGGAGAGGGCTATTGGACTCTCTCGCGTTGGACGGTCTCCATTGCTGGGTGTGACAAATGATGTCACACTTCAGCAAGGCAATTGTCACAAGCAGCTTTCAAAAGCTAAGTGTCAGATACATGTGGGAGGGGAGACACATTCACAAGAGGAGCTCCCCGGGTAAGCTTTCTGAGTGCTGCCAGTAAAACAATCAATACATTTCTCCTTTACGTTTCTAAAATTCAATTAAAACAGGTTATTTTTTAAAGAAATTGGGTGGTGGGCTGGGTACCTCCTGCCTTTCTGTGTTATCCGACAACAGCCCCTTACAAAAATCTAGTTCAAGTTGTACAGGCCAAACCCATATCTAAAAGGGTCTGAAAGATGCATAATATGGAACAGTGGGTCTTTCCGATGGTCTGCAGTCTGGCATATTTTGAGAACAAATCAAAGGGGGTGTTGGGAGGGGAACATCTCATAAAGGAGAGAAGGGAGATGAAGGAATATCAGAGTTTTTTTAGACGCACAAACTGCAAATGCAGAGATCAGGAAGACCAATCCCAAATGTACTGGCGTTAGTTGCAAGACCCAAACACTCAGGTAGGGGGAACATCGTACTGGTGCTGGTACTGTCCCTAGAATCTGAACGATCAAGTTTGAGGCGCACACTTGCAATAAGTCTGCAGGCTGAATACACCCAGTTTTTGTCCCCAGGTTAATCCAGACAAGGGGCACATTGCATTTGATGTGGCACGCGCCCCGAGAGGGGAAGGGTTAAGGCCAATAAAACTGCAGCAGTGATGCATAGAGAGGAGCCATATACCTGAACTGAATAAAAGGCCTAATAAAATGCAAAGCAAAACCAGGCCTTGTCTCAGGCAAACTTAGCTCTGAGGTGGGTAAAGTACCGTACCATGCCCCATGGCACTGCACAGGCTCAGATTTCCATTAACACGGCAGAGAAGGCGAGGCACAGGTCAACAAGTGGTCAGAATGGCAGTGAAAAATAGGAAATGAAAAAAATGAAGCCTATTTTTTTTCAGTTTTCTGTAATACAGTGAAATTTGGGCGGAGGCTGTTAGGGAAGGGAAGGCTCAGGGTGATGAATGAAGGGGTGCGGGTTTGTGCGGGGGAGCAATCCCAGCAGCCTTTGCACACTTCCAGAGCAGGGGCACGTCTTGGCCATTTGCGTAAGGAACGGCTCGTTGAGGGATCCAGATAAACAGGGCTCCGACGGGAAGGCAAAGTGTCCTCTTTTGGATGAGGAATTCCCATTCCTCTCAGGCATGTGCTTCAGAGAGCACTGCAGGGCGCTGAGCCCAAGAGAACATGGCCCCGTGGGGCAGGAGGATGGTTGGGTGTTTCCCAAGGGAGATCTCAACGAGTGCGTGATTATTATTTTGCTCCCAATAAATCAGGGTTTGAATTTGGCCCCTTCCTATTGCCTGAAATCCATTGACTTAGAAATCGGGCTCAGGGGCCCAGCTCTGCCTTTATTTTAACCTGTTATGCTAGAGTCCAGGACCTATCATCTGAAACCTCCTCCTGCTAATGAAGGTTGTCAACAGCTGTAACCTAGGAGTCTCTCCCTCTAAAGTAGGGGTTCTCAAACTGTGGAGTGGGACCCCAAAGTGGGTCACGACCCCATTTTAATAGGGTCACTGGCGTTAGACCTGCTGGGGCCGAAGCTGAAGCCCAAGTGCCCCTGGGGTCATGTAATTGTTGTTGTCTGAAGGGGGTCGTGGTGCGATGATGTTTGAGAACCTCTGCTCTAGAGAGTGGTGTCCAGACAAGCATCCAAGCATTTGTTCCCGTGGCCTGGGATTCCATCTCCTATGAAACTGTCCCAGTGTCTGAGCAGACGTCGCACCAGGGAATGCAGAAGGGTTGCGAAGGAACCTAGGGAGATGAGCTGTCCTGTAAATGAGCAGCAGGCACTGGAATGAAGCATGGCTGAAAGGAGGCCAACCTGTCTTCCTTAACCCCAGTGAGCTGACATGGGTCAGGGCTGTAAAAGGTTAATACCCCGGTCAGACAAGTGGGGTCAACATCCACTCACTCCAGTTGCAGCTGCCCTGAGTTACTGGAGCCTTGGCAAGGAACATCTCCTTTGGCTTTCAGCCCAAGTAACCTGTCGGCATTGCAGCATCTTCAGACTGTAGGGAAAACCCACGTTATACCGCTAAGAGGGGCCCTGTGGGGGCTGCTGCATGCAGTTACAGCGCTGAGCTGCGAGGCGCTCCCATCTGCCTAGCCGCCTATTCGGGTAATGGTTCCACTGGTGCCAGCCTGCCAATGCCAGATGGTGTTTGTGAGCGGTGCCAGGTCCCAGCTGAGTGCTGCCCTGGGAGACACTAACAGAAGCTGGCTCTGCAGCAAGCCCTGCCAAACCAATGGCATATGCTCCACTCTGCCCTGCACCTGCCGACGGGTAGAATTCACACACGGCTCTTGTGGCACGGACTTGAAGGAAGGAGGAAAATCTCAGCCCCATCTGGAGTGAATTTAATGGATAAACAACAGTGAAGCGAAGAAAGAGATGGAGGGGCCGGTGACCACTGCTGATAGGATAGAGGCTGGTGAGCAAAGGGACCTAGCAGAGGGAGAGTGGGTTAAGAGGGAGGTGTGGGAGAGATGGGAGCTACGGAAAGCCAGAGGAAAGGGCAGGGAAAGGAAAGACCATAGGAAAGAGTGTGTGTGTGTGTGTGTGTGTGTGTATGTGAGAGCAATTGCACGGCTCCTGGGTGTGAAGGGATTCCTGTATTTTACCCTCCACAAGAAAATGGGATTAGCACACATTTGCAGTAGCTGTAATGGAGAATAGAACCATTTCTCTGTGATCAGATGTCAAGCTCCAAGGACAGGCTGCGGTGATACTCTAGGAATCGTCCCATATGGGTTCCTAGTTTTCGCCATGGGGACACAAACAAACTGGGGAGCAGCAACCAATTTCCATATTTGTTTATTATTTATTTTTTAAATGTACAAATCTGGCGCTCTGCTCAGCAGTGCAATGATGCTGTGTCAGTGCCGTGCAATGGAGCCATACAAAACTGATCAAGAGAAGCACCGATTCGGTTCCCCAGAAATGCCTGCCATAAAATAACCTAAATGTTTAGGGCCAGATCCTCACCTGGCATATAGCGGTGTAGCTCCACCAGCCTTAGTGGAGCGATGCTGATTTACACCAGCTGAGTCATACGTTAAAAGATGAGATGTACACAACTAACACATTTTGCAGGTCCAAAGGGAACTTGCGCAGGCAAAATACAAAGTCTAACAACCTTATTTGTGCACATAAATCCAACTTGTGTGTGCAAATTATAGACTTGATCTGGTGAAATGCTGATTACCTTGCAAGAGAGTTGCTCTTCACTTCAAAGGATATGGCCCAGTTTTGATGGGGCAAGCAAATGATTGTGCATGCAGAATTCAAGGGCATTATTGACACAGCCTGTTGCACACTGAAATTGTGCACGTACACCAATTTGGGTCTGCAAATGGGGTGACAGTGGGTCTAACTACTCAGTTTGCACACAGAACGTGGACTTAGGTTTAATTTTGGAGACAAGCTGGAAATACGTAAGGGCTTAAAGTAATAACTAAGAGAGGCTAAATAAGAGCCAAAAAATGCAAGCCCAGTTTATGGGAGAATATACTTGTGGGCTCCTTTTTGGTAAAAATATAAGTGAAAACAGATTCATATTTGAATAATTGTTTCCATCACCATAATCTGTCATTGAGAGACAGGGCACTTTGTTTCTCTGAAAAATTATTTTTATTGCTGGTTTAGTTACAAAAAGAATAAGAATAAGAATCATTATTACTAATAATGGCTTCTAGAGATCCTGTCATCTGGATCTCAAAGCACTTACAAAGGTAAGTAAGTGTTAGCTGCGTCTTACACAAGAGAAAACGGAGGCACAAAAAGGTTAAGTAACTTGCTCAGGGTCACTCAGGGAGTCACTTTCAGAGTGAGAATAAAAAGGAAGGCTTCCTGACTCCCAGGTCCCAGTTTTAACTACTAGACACCACTGCCATCTCTCTAGTTATAATAACCTGAAATTCTGGGCAGTGACAGAGGTTCAGGACAGATAAGCAGTTCCGTTTGAAGGATGGCTGACAACTAAAACCACTCTATTTTTTTTTCAAAAGGATTCATCCACCCCCCAGTATCTGGCCTATATTGCATGATATATCCCTGATCCTTCAGTCTATCGCTGGTTTCAATGAAACCTTTGGAAAGCAGGATGAGGCCCTAGGTAAGATTGTGTGATGGCTATAATCCAGATGAAGCCTGCTGAGATGGTTTGGAATATCCATGTGACGTCAAACCAGAGCCATCGATAGCCACAGAATGTGAGCGACACTAAGCTTTCTAGGTCAAAACTCACATCCTCTTCATATTAAACAGCCCATTGCTGTTTCTTTGTGAGTGGAAAAGAATTCCAGCTATCCAAAGAGAACAGCACAGAACAGCTGTATGCAAGTGACACACATGGGGGAACATATGATATAACCCAATTTTGGAACATTGAGGTTTTTGGTTAAGAGGGGTTTGGATGAGTAGGGTCTGGTCTAGAAATGTCATTCTGGATCTCTCCAGCACTCTTGACTTCAGGCCACAGAAAACAAAATGTAGCTGGTTTTCTATTTTTGTATAAATTTCAATTAATTGTAATTCAGCGAGTGCTACTGCTCTAGGTGCTAATTGCTTCTATCCCTGAAAACTGTTTAAACTTCTTAAGAATCCAGTGCCCTCCTGCTCAAGATGCTCTATTTTATCAGTAAAGCGAGTGCTTCATTTGAACTGTATCCCCGTCACCTCTCATTTCTTGCTTTGGTGTAATAACAATAATATGTAGCATTTATAGAGCACTTTGCTACTTCAAAGCCCATTTGCAGCCATTAACTAATGAAGCCTCATGACCTCCCCTGTGATGGGAGTGGGTAAGCAAGTACTGTACTATCCTCCTTTTGCAGATGGGGAAGTTGAGACAGAGAGGAGTCTGCCGGAGTGGGATTAGAATTTGGGAATTTCTGGCTATCCCCAGGCTCTACTGAGACCCTGCAACTCCTAGGCAAATCGACCTCTTTGGACTCTCACAATCATCCTTTTAGGATTAGCTCCAGTACTAATTAAAGCTGGTTTTAATTTTTCGTAGTTGAAAGATTATATCAATGAAAAGTGGCTTTTTCACCAAAACAAAAATATTCAGTTTGGTTGAAATTTTCCAATTTTTTCATCAAAATCTGATTTTTTCTGCCCATTTAAAAAAATCCCTTTTCATCTGCTTTTTCCAGTGGAAAAAATGGAGGGGAATGGGTGATGCAAGGGGTTGGGGGTGGGGAAACAATTTTCTTTTGATTTCCATTTTACTGAAGAATCAGAAGAAAACCACAACCTAGCCCACAAATTTTCGAATGAAATAAAAATGCTTCATTCCATTCGAAATTTTGCACAGAAAATACATTGCATTTTGGAAGCAGCTTGAGCAATGATACAATCCACATTTATAGAGAGCCTTTCGTCCTGAAATATCCCAGAGCACTTCCACTGATATGCAAACAATGCACAGAGAGAAGCCCAGGCACAACTTAAAAGCAGTCACTTTTGGGTAAAATACAGCAACCCAGCAAGGTTGCCCAGCCCTTCAGAGTAGGAATGCTCATTGTTTGGGCCACATGCATGTCTTAAAAAGGCTGTTAGAAGAGAACAAGCATCATCCAGTTACACGAGAGCCCTGTGGGAATGGGAAGTATCATGGCGCTCCTGACAGTTGGAGAAACTGAGGTGCAGAGAAGAGAAATGAGTTGCCCCCGATCACGCACAGAGTGGTAAAGAAGGGATTGTTAGAATTTAGGAGCCCACTAGACAATGCTACTTTACTATTTATGATTCAGACTTTACTGAAATTGCCCAGCTGTCAAACACTACATCCAGCTCTGCACACATAACCCACATTCCCTAGGCACAACCAAACATTAACTATGCGAAAGTGGGTCGGAACCAGCCCAGAGTGAGGGTAATGGAGCCATAGAAAGAAATAGGGAAGCTGGTCTCCCATATTCAACCCCTTATGGAAAGCTCACTGACTGGGAGATGCCAGAGTAAGGAAAGGACGTTCCCATCACATGTCATCTGGAAAAGGGAGGGTAGGAAATTGAAGGGCAAAGGCAGCACTTCTCCTTGGCCTTTATCTGCTTCCCAGAGCTTTCTCCTGAGGAAAGTTTCACTCCATTGGCTAAGGAGAGACAGCCAACAGATGGCGCTGTGCTGTTTCCAAAAGCAGTGGCTCTCAACCTTCCCAGATGACTGTACCCCTTTCAGGAGGCTGATTTGTCTTGTGTACCCCCAATTTTCACTTCACTTAAATACTACTTGCTTACAAAATCAGACATAAAAATACAAAAGTCTCACAGCACACTATTACTGACATTTTGCGCACTTTCTCATTTTTACCATATTAACCCTGAAATAAATCAATTGGAATATAAATACTGTACTTACCTTTCAGCGTCTAGTACATAGAGCAGTATAAACAAATCATTGGCTGTATCTTTTAGCTTGTACTGACTTCGCTAGAGCTTTTTATGTAGCCTGTTGTAATTCTAGGCAAATGTCTAGATGAGTTGATGTGCCCGCTGGAAGACCTCTGCATACCCCCAGGGGTACACGTACCCCTGGTTGAGAACCACTGAGGAGTCAGTACTACTATGGGCCAGGGCACATGCTAAACTACAAACATACCTCTGTGGGATGTTTAAAACACTTTATTATGGGAGATTTCAGTGCTGTGTGGAATCTTCTTGTCTGCCATGTGCACAAGTTCCTCCATGCAACTGAGCCAACTCAGCTAGAGCAGCCAGACCGATCGATGGCCCATGAGGACAGCGTTCAGGCTGTGTTGGTGATGGTAGCGCAGGGTGTAGAACCGTCAGGGAAGTGGTTGTACTCACAAGGGGTATGACATGCATTACTTAGGCAATCCCTCTAATGATCATTTATTTTGGGTAGTCGGAGGTGTCTGCTCCCAAAATTGCAGGACAGTGTTCGCTAACACAGCAGCTAGCCTGGTGTCAGGGACCTGCGCAGGTGGGGGATGGAATATTCCTCCCCAGTTTGGAGCTAGGGCATAGAGAAACAACTTAGCTATTCTCCTTCGGAATGAAGTAGGGCCACGGCCTGCTACGACACAGAGAATTTGGCTAGTAGATCAACATAGTTTGCTGCTCTCTAGCTTTTCTGCAAACCCGCCCCCGATGGCATTCGGAAGGCGGCCGTGTGGAAAAGTGCAGAGTACCCCAGGCCATGCAGCTTCCCATGGCCTGTCCCCCTTCCTCCGCTATGCAGAACTGCATCAGTTGTGCTTTGGGGTCCTCATGCACCCTTTTAAGGAAAGGCAGAATGCAATCATCGGTGTGTTGTTTCACTTGAAATGTTAATGGTTAAAGCAAAGGGCCACAGTAAAACCATGTTGGGATACAAAAATCTTCCTTCCGTCTGCTCAGGCCTGTCCATTGACAGCGGGCGTCAAACCCAGACTAGAAAAATTTGCTCCTAATCTGTCCTTCCTAAAATTAAATGCTAACACAGCAACACCCCTGGTGCTGCATCTGTGTCTGCCCCAAGAAATCGATTGCAATCAATCACTCACAATCGATCAGTTTGGCAGGAAGTACTGTAGATTCCTATGGGAAGGCAATCCAATCAGCTGATGGTCACCATCTTCAGCTTGTCTTCAGCCCCAGGGATCTGTGCTGTGCTGTTTTGAGCAGTGGGTTTCCCATTCTTTGAGAACAGGGAGAGTTCAGGCAAGGGATGGGGTAAGGCTACAGATGGCTCGTAGATGTTAGAGATAGGGAAGTCCTACTAGCTCATCTAGTCCTTCCCTATCAAGGCGGGACTGTTCCTTATTTCACAGCTACTAGTGCTTCGTCCGGTGTAGCATTCAATATTCCAAGAGATGGTAGACTGTCTAGCGCAGCCTGCAGTAATAAGTGGGTGATGCATACCAGAATCACATTGGCATTTTTGGATGATTTATCCCCAAATCTTGCATTTTTCCAAACTGTTGTTTTCTTTCTTTCTTTCTTTCTTTCTTTCTTTCTTTCTTTCTTTCTTTCTTTCTGAAGTTTTAACAAGTGTACAAACCCTTGCCATGTAAATATCAGAAACAAAACAATCATGACAGCAGTTATCTTTTGTTCAAAAAAGACATTATACAGGAATATAGTCATCAGATCTTTCTATTTTACAGGATGTTACTACATTCCACAGTAAGCATTATTACAACACCTATGTAGTGTCTAGTGATTTTATTAAATTGAGTGACCTCTTGATATACACATATTTAACAGACTAGGTATGTCTAGCAAATGTTAATGTTCAAAATAATTGGACAGGGGTGCTTCCCCCGCCCCCAAATAAATGGACTTTCTCGGAGCACTGAATAAAAGGTAATCAAATACCTAAGTATCTATCTGTCCTCTCTCTATTTTGCTGCATAGGTAATTGGTGTGTTAATTTTTCCATAACCACAACCTCCCATATATTTGAACCGTTCCTCAATGATTGGTGTTTGCCCATATTTCTGACTCCTCCAGGTCTCTTGGAGTTATTCCTCTGTCCTCAGTGGTGTGTACAACTCCACCCCATTTCAGATCACCTGCAGATTCCCTCACTGTGCTGCTTCCCTCTCTTCCAGACCACTAATGAAGATGTTAAATATTAAGCTTGGACCTAACTCAGCTCCCTGCGCTATCCTGTACTTGATACCACTTTGGACATGTGGCCATTGACCAGCAAGTGGCTCCGGTGGGAAGGACTGGAGAAAGGCAGAACGTACATGAGTTCATGCAGTAATTCTGTCTCAACAAATCAGTGACAGTGCTCAGCTGGGGGCTGGCGCTCCTATCTCATCAGCCAAATGCCAGGTTGATGAGATATACTCCGATATATGAACTGATTGTCTTACCTTCATTAGCAATGCTCCTGATGCCCCAGTGGGTCTAGTGCTGGGTACAGAACATTAGTCTGAGTAGTTAATGGATGGGCAGTGCTGATTTGTATACTCCTCGTCTGCTCACAGCTCTGTGCCCCTTGTACCTTATACTCTTTCTTCTAGTCCATCTAACCCTCGACTCCCATTGTGGGCATGCGGATCCTCTCAAGAAGTGTTAAGCACTTATCCTCCCTATTCTACCTGGCTAGAGCAGGTGACTGCAGTGATTTCATTCTTGTAACTGGTGTGTTGTAGACCATTCACTCCTTACCTTCCCACATCAGGCCTGGCATCAGCATATATATATCTTGACATCACTCCAATCCGACACCTCCATTTAGATTACTAAAGTCAAATTAGGGTAGGTAGCTGTATGAGGATGACCCATACCCTGTCAATCTTTACATCATTCAAAGCCAATTTAACCTATTCAGTCATAACAGGGTCAAATTGATTGAATAATTCTGCTGCTAATGCTGGGGTAGATCTGCTCTTTGTTTTATTTTATCATTTCTTTTAGCCACTTCTGTTTTGTCCTTCTGTGTCTGTGTCTAAGGCTTGGTCTACACTTACCCCCCAATTCGAACTAAGGTACGCAACTTCAGCTACGTGAATAACGTAGCTGAAGTTCGAAGTACCTTAGTTTGAACTTACCTCGGTCCACATGCGGCAGGCAGGCTCCCCCGTCGACGCCGCGGTTCCCCCGTCGACGCCGCGGTACTCCTCTCGTCTAGCTGGAGTACCGCAGTCGACGGCGATCACTTCCTGGTTCGACTTATCGCGTCCAGACAAGACGCGATAAGTCGAACCCAGAACTTCGATTCCCAGCCGCCGAACTAGCGGCTGGGTGTAGACATACCCTAAAAGTAAAGAGAATAAAAAGATACTCAATTAAGCCTTCCAAGATTATTACAAATAAGGCCTTGTTTTGAATGCTTATTTTCAGAAGAAATAGCATAAAGAAGTGTGCACGTGTGACTTCTTAGAATTTGCAAGCACAATATATCTTTGCATGTCAATAGCTCTTATTGTCTGCTCTGCCAAGTTGTTCAAACATCTATAATGCTCTCAAAACATTGCTTAATTAGATTCTAGAGAACATTGACACACAAACAAAAAATATTAATATCAAGCATTCCAGCATCATTTGGAGTTTACATAGATCAAAAATCATTTTTGGTGCAGAGAGGTTATGCATGTGACAGGTTGCTACTCTGCAAGTTAAGAATGTGAATCACATGACATGACAGAGAAACCACGATCAGAGAACTGAACACAAAGAGGAAGGAATGACTCAGGAGGGATATGCAGAAGATCAAAACAGCATTCAATAGAAATGGAGGAAAAAGAAAGATCCCCCAAAATATTGCTTTTGTAGGATGTGCAGTTATGGATCAATACTGTAGAAGGACAGTACTTTTTATAAGGGTTGGATCTGTAGAAGACTCTGGGCAAAGTCTTAACGTTCTTTTTCAGGCAAAATACTCATTGAAGTCAATAGGAATTTTGACGGAGTAAGGAGTGAGTGAAAACTAAGCAAGGTCTTCAGATTATGGCCCTCTCTTCTTTCAGCCAGCTGATACAGGGAGTGCAATTTTAAAGCAGGTGATATAATGAAGAGAAGAATCAAACCTGGGAGATTCGGAAGGGCAGGCTCCCTTATAAAGGGCAGGTCCCTCTTTGGGTGTAGACCAGTGGTGTCAAAAATCTTTTTTGGTAATAAAGGGCATGTTTACCCAGCCTGCGGCAGTGAGGCGCCTCCCTCCACCCCCAGGTTGAAAGACTTGGGGTTGTGGGACCATGCTGAAAATAGCTGCGTAGATGTTGCAGATCAGGCTGGAGCTCTGGCTCTGAAGCCTAGGGAGAGGGAGGGCTTTCAGAGCTTGAACTCCAGCCTGAGCCACAACGTCAAAACACGGTCTAGACAGCTATATGGAGTGCAGTAGCATGAGCCCTGTGAGCCTGAGTCTGCTGGCCATGAGGCTCGCTGCTGTGGGCTGTGTAGACATACCCTTTATGACCAAAAAGATTTTTGACATCACTGGTCTACATCAGAAGCACTCAGCCTGTGGGTTGTGACTCCAGGCAGGTTGTGAACAGGTGTCAGAAGTAGCAACCACCCTGCTAATCCCATATTGCTAACTGGGTGTGGGGGGGATCCCAGCTAGATCCTAGTTAGATAGGAGAGAGATCTCAGAGGGCGCTGGTGTGGAAAAACAGGGTCACGGTATGGTAAAGATTAACCATCCTGGATGATGTAATGATCCTCCTAGTGGATATAGGAGATAGGTGACATATCTGCATATACAGGATGTAGAAGGAGACGGTGGGTCCCTTGCAACATCCATAGATGTCCCACTCCTCCTTCTTGGGACAGTTCTGGAGAGCTGTAGTAGTCGCATGGCAGCCTGGACGGCTCTGGGATAAGTAAAACTGGCCTGTGAGTGGATTGGGCTTGGTTTGGACTAATTTTCAGTTTGGTTAAAGGGATCTTACAAATGCTGGCTTCCATGGCACTTGGAAGAGCAAGGTGGGGCCTCCCCAGGCACACTGAGCAGAAGCCAAGAGCTGAAGAGTGAACCATAGTGAGATGTATGTGAGCTTGGTATAACGTAGCAAGAGAACCGTGAAGCAGGTAAAGGGCAAACCAAGGGGAAGTTAATAAATTCCAGTTAAAATATATATTAATTTAAAAAATATTAATAAGCCAAAGCTGTATTTAATGTCAATGTTATTGTACTAGAATGAGGAATCATGAATAAATAAAACCAGATGGCAGATTGATAATGCAACCTAAAGAAACGCACTTGTGGGGTGTATTTTCTTCTCGATGTGTAGAGATTTATATGTATATTTCTCATTAGCTTTCATGGGAATTGTGTTTGTAAATCCCTGTATATCAAGAAATAGATGTACCTCAATGGCTAAGGTTTGTTTGAACACACACAATTATCTCCTTATATTAGATATATTCGTTTCAAAAGTGCTTTGTCTGTATTTCATTGTAGATCACAGAGACCTGCCCAAACCATCGTAAATAATTCAAAAAATACGCAGCCAGAATCGAGGGCCAGTGTTTTAAAATGTGGGCAACTTGTGGCATTGTTTAAGTGCACTCTGCCTTTCCCCTTCAACTTTTTCCCAGGACATCCAACACTAGATGCACACAATGGTTCTAGCATGTGCCACTAGAAACATTACCAACCTCCAATGCTCAGAGTAGTACCAGCAATGGGTCTTGATTGCTGGTAACACGTCTAGCATTGACAGCTGCTAAAGCTACTAGGACCTGATCCCACTGGATGCTGAATGCTCTCACAGCCCATTGAAGTCAATTGGAGTTGAAGGTTCTCTGCATCTTGCAAAATTTGCCTTTTGTTGATTTCCCACATGGGCAAAGTGTCATGTTGTCCCATTAGAAAAAAGGTGGGGAGAGGGGAAATGCATCAAAAGAACTAAATACTTCTAATGTTGGGAGTTTCATGCTAAGGCCCCAATTCAGCAAAGCATTTGAACATGTGCTTCATTGTAAGCACATGTTTAAATACTTTGTGGAATCAGGGCCTAAGTGTGTGAATTGGCGATTTTTGAAAAAACTAACTTTAAATAGGCCCTTAGTCATACCACAATTGTAAAGCTCTCTCTCTCTCCATTCTCCCTAGTACCTAGCCTCTATAGGCTGAAATAATCTGTTTTAAATCCACATGAAAGTATGTTGTTATTTTTATTCCATTTTAACTGGTACCATTAAAATAAAAGCAAGGGCCATCGTTTCCGAGCGTACAGATGTGACTGTTTAATCAAAAAGTCTTTTAAGTATGTTGAATTATATGCCATTTTTTAGAACAATGTTAGTTTTCTGCACCAAAAGGAAGCTTCTTGAGCTTCTTTCAGTAGTCTTGAAGACAAATTGAAACAGTGCAAAAGAAGTTAGTAAGTGGCACACTGCTCTGTATTTCAGGAGGTATGTAATAGCCTTCACATGTGTGTGGGAATCTGCCTCATACCATTCCAAGCAGCACAAATTTCCCTGACAGCTTCGTGGTTTGGGAAGAGGTCCTATGTAAAGCAAGACACATCAAAGAAATTTCCTAGAAATGAATTGTTTAAAGCAGGGGTTCTCAAACTTCATTGCATCGTGGCCCCCTTCTGACCACAAAAATTACTACACGACCTCGGGTGACCAGATGAGAGACGTGAAATATCGGGATGTGGGGGAGGGGGGAGGGTGCCGGCAGAGCAAAAACAAAAACAAAAAACCCAGGAGCCAGCGACTGAGGGAAAAACAAAAAAGAAAGCAAAAAACAAACAAACAAAAAACAACAACAAGAGCCGCCGGAGCATAGGAAAAACTGGTGGGGGCTAAACACCCACCGGCAGCTCCATGCCCCGCCCCAGCTCGCCTCCGCTCCGCCTCCCCTGAGCGGGCTGCCGCGTCCTGCTTCTCCCCCTCCCTCCAGCACTTGTGCCGCCATACAGCTGATTAGCGCAAGCCTGGGAGGGAGGGGGGAGGAGGAGGAATGCAGAGTGCTTGGGGAAGAGGCGGGGCCAGGGTGGGGATTTGGGGAGGGATCCAATGGGGCAGTGAGGGGGCGGGGCAAGGGCAGGAATTTGGGGAGGGATCCAATGGGGGAGGGAGGGAGCGGAATCGGGGCGGGGCCGGGGCAGAGTTGGGGCGGGGGGCGCGAGCCCCCTCCGCCTGTGCACCGGAGGGCAAAATATCGGGATAATTCGCGTCCCGACCGAACATCGGTCGGGACGCGGGACAAACAAGTAAATATCGGGACAGTCCCGATAAAATCAGGACGTCTGGTCACCCTAACATGACCCCAGGAGTCGGGACCAAAGCCAGAGCTCACCAAAGCCCCTCTGCCTGGGGGTGTGGGGGGCAAAGCCCAAGCCCAGTGGGGCCAAAGCAGCCTGTAACCTGAGCCCCACTACTCAGGGCTGAAGCCCTTGGGCTTCAGCTTTGGCCCCAGGCGGTGGGGCTCGGGCTTCAGGCCTGGACCCCAGCACCCAGCAAGCCTAATGCCAGTCCTGGCGACCTCATTAAAACGGGGTCACGACCTACTTTGGGGTCCCAACCCACAGTTTGAGAACGGCTGGTTTAAAGCATAAAAGCACTGCAGGGTCATGAAGTCACAAGCATATGGTGACAGAAAATTCTTTCCCAATGTACATGTTTACAGACTATGAACCAAACTTCTGAGGCCTCGGCTTATTCTGCTCATGTCTGTCTTCTGAGAAGTGACCACCTATTAAAACATTAGTGACATCTGAATCCTGGGATTGGCTCTGACATCCTGGATAAGAGACCTATGATAGCACAAGCCCAGGCTTCAAAGCTACAGAATGTCTCAGAGAAGCACAGGTAGATGCGTACAAGGACTGCATTCTCTGGTAAAGGAACAGGGATAAAGAGTTCCTTCCAAGGTTAGCTTTGCAGAGATAGTGAGGTTAGTCTCTTGGACTTTCCTTTTACCGAGGAGTTTGTCAAACGAACAGTGGAGGAATGACAGAACAAAAAACATTTTATTCTTGGATTGCCCCTTCTATATGAGGATATTCCTTAGATAACATCTTGAATATTGCCTTCTATATGAAGACCTCACATCACTTTATCAACCTTAGTGCATTGAGCAAGCGTGTCTCTTTCACCAACAGAGGTTGGTCCAGTAAAAGACATTTCCTCACCCACCTTGTCCCTGTGAAATAGGCATTAATCCCAGTTTAACCGATGAAGAAACTGAAGTCAGAGAAGTGAAGTTGCCCAAGGTCACACAATAAGTCTGGGAACAGAATCGAGTTCTCCTAACTGGGACGTGGTTTTCCACCCCATTGAATTCAAGCTTTTTTCCCTCATACTGAAGGCCTTTCACAACTCTGCCTTTCCATACGTATCCACCCTTGTCTCTTATCACATCACCCACTCCACTTCCTTTCCTCCACCAATGATGGCAACCTTGAACACCTGCTTCTTCCACAGTGCTCCTCATGCATGGAACATCATCCCTGAATTAATCCACAAAGCCATTTCCCTCCACGGACCCTTTTCTGTCTATCCAAGGTACTTAGAGGATCCCTATTATCCAAGTATGTGAGTGCCCCACAACATTTACCATATTTATCCTCACAACCCCCCTGGACTTCTAGTATCCTCATTTTACAAATGGGAAACTGAGGCACAAAGGGCAAAGTGACTATCCCAGGTCACACAGCAGGTCTGTGGCAGAGCAGGGAATTGAACCTTGGTTTCCTGAGTCTAAGGCAAGTGCCCTAAGCGTTCTTCTTCCTGGTTCTGCTGTGAGGCCTACAAGAAGTCAGCCAGGTGATGCAGCTGATTGGAGACAGCTGATTGTATTTATTTTTTAACAAAACCTTCAATGACTTCGAACCATACCATTGTGCACAGCTTGTCTATGTAACTGAGTGATGCTATTTTGGTTATCCTTATCTTTCCACCTTCTGTTGGTTGTCGTGATCACTAGCTGCTCTTGTTTCAAATCACATTGCAAGTTCCTCAGAGCATGGGCCATGATTTACTCTGTGTCGCACAGTGCCCATCGCAATGGGATCCCATTTATGGATTACATTCCTTCCACGTTTGATGGTTCTAGCTGATACACACCAGAGGTTTGCCCTTTGAATGATTTGGAGGTTATGAGTTTCTCTGAGTACCAAAAGAAATTGTTCAGAAGAGCATCATTGGTCTCTAAACAGTTAATTATGAGAATTTGTATTAGTGATGTAGCACCAAATTTTTCAGAATGGTGATTGGAAATGATCTCGAGGATCCTGTTAGGGGAAATTACCTACAACATTAGCAGCCAGATTTGCACTGGGCTTTAACCCAGATTATCAATATGCACATTCAGTGTGCACCATGCACATACTAATCAGGTAGCTAGGAACCTAACTATCGATCTGATCATACAAGGGTAATTTGCAATGGCAGATTCAGGGGCTTGTGGCTGAAGAACTGTGGGTGCAGTAAGGGTATGTCTACACTACCCGCTGGATCGCTCTCCCGTCGACTCCTGTACTCCACCGCCGCGAGACATCATGGTAAGTCGATCTAAGTACGTCGACTTCAGCTACGTTATTCACGTAGCTGAAGTTGCATAACTTAGATATATCCCCTCCGCCAGTGTAGACCAGGGCTAAGAAGATATGGTCTCTTTGCCTGGATTTAAGAGTGTGCAGAACATTCTATTACATTTGAAATCGGAGCAAACCGCTATAAAACACAGGTACACCCTGGCTGTAAGAGCATCAACCCTGGGAATTCTGAATACAACTCTAAAAGGCTTCCTATGTATTTATTTGCATTAAAGGGGTGCTGTTGACTTGAAGTAATGAATCATGGAAAATGCTGGACCGACTGTAGTTACAGTCACTGTCACTGAAAGACGTTAAATCATTGGATAGCACTTTGTCTCTGGTCAGCTTCACTGGTCAGTAGATGGTTATTTGTATCACCCATGCACTGCTCTACAAGAGGGGGTTTACCAATGACAGCAGCAGCAGCCAAGCTGAAATGGAAGAGGTTGCTGCTGGGTGTGTGTATATTAAAAAGGGGGAGGGAAGGTTAGCCTGAGCATGTCCAGTGTTGTTCTTGGGCTGGCCCGAAACACCTTTACAGACCCAGCAGTGGAACATTTTAAAAAAAATATCTACTTCAAGAGCCCTCTCCTAGAAAGTCGGATTTGTAAATGAGTCACTTAAAAAAAGTTGACAGTGTCCCTCTGAGTTCATTGTTCTCAGTGGCAATGGCTTACTTTGTGATCTGTTCACACATGCATTGGTTTTTCAGGAAGCCATAGACCCAAGGATAAATTTAGTACAGTGTTACATGCATAGTAGCGCCAATCAAAATACAGCTCACGTGGAGTTTCCAGTGGGTCATGGTCTCACAAAAGTACATAATGCCCAGCACCCTGGCTTCTAAAATTGCTACCTCCCCAATGGGAGAGTGTATTTGCACATGTCATTGGGTACACATGTGAGTGTGTACGTGCGCACATGCCCATTCACAGAACATATAGAATAGTGGTTTTCAACCTGTGGTCTACGGACCCCTAGGGGTCCGCAGACTATGTCTAAGATTTCCAAAGGGGTCAGCACCTCCTTCAAAAAATGTTGGGGGTTTGCAAATGAAAAAAGGTTGAAAACGACTGATATAGAAAACAGCAAGGCAGAGAAGGAGGAAATAAGTTTTTCACTAATGAGAAAAAGGAAAGATCATCCATGTTGAGACACTGAGATCTAAGCATTCAACAGGCATAGATTTATAGAGCTAATACATATACTGCAATGTACAGATAGAATACAAGCATACGGATCTGTAGAGATAGTACTGACACCAGGTCTGCAGAAATAATAGACGACTCGATGATATTCAGTGTACAGGATTTATTGTAGCTAAGTGATGGAGCAGCAGTTCTCCAAGGTTCAGTTTTGGCGATCAAGTGTGTGGAATCCAGACCCCAATGCTTTGTCTCTTCATAATCCTCAGCAGCGGTTTTATGGGGCCCCCATCCAATGTTTATATCTTCCCTTTATGAGTCCCAGCGATGACAGTTGCCAAGGGAGTACCTCGCTGTTACTGTGCAAGATGCATGGATCAATTAACTCAGTTGCTGGGTTTCCCTTTTGAATCAATTAACTGGAACTGAAATTAACTAAAAATATCCTTTGCTTATTAACAGACTGAACTAATTGCAATAAAAGGTAAAAAAAAACAACCAACCCCAACACAGATTCTGTTTGTCACAGGGAATTTCTACCCTCCTTTTTATCTCAAATATTCCTCATTTACTAAATGGGCTAATGACTACAACCTCCAAATCAATACTGTCATTTTTTGATAAGGAGGCTCCTTTCTTATTGTGCCATCACCCAGGCATTCCAGCAGCGTGGGGACTGGGAGGGGAAGCAGGCTAATGAACTGGCCAGAATGGAGTGGGGTTTCCACAGGTGTACCCATTCCAGACTGGTGTCCACATGGCACTGGCAAAACAGATATGCCTCTTTGTGTGTAAACCTTTCATCCCTCCCCCTTTTTTCCTTTCATTCTCCCTCTCCTCCTTATCCCTCTTCATGTCTCTCTCCACCACTTTCTCCTGGTTATTGTCATCCCCCTTGGCTTTTGGCCACCATTCTCCCCTTCCCTTCCTCTGTCTCCATCACTACCCTGTTCCTTTCCTTTCCCTGGCTGTCTCTCCCTCTCCCTCCCTGGCAACAATTAGAGCTAATCAGATACCTGAGCTGCTCTGCAAAGCTATTAGCAGCCCCCCCCCCCCCCATACCCCTCCCCTGGGAAATCAGCAGTGCTGGACAATTAGACTTTTAGTTGCAGCTCAGATTCTGATACAAACCATAAACAACCTGAGCCCTGGATGCTGTTCTCCAGCAAGGTGGGTGCTGCAGAGACCTTCCCCTCCTCCAGGAGGAGGTTCAGGTAGATGTACACCTGGCTGCACAGGTTGTTGCCACAGTTGGTTCCATTCAGCAAGAGGGCTCCTTGTGGACTGAACAGTTATGGAGCACCATGAGACTAGCACAGCCTGGCTTAGAGGAGGAGAAGGGAAGGAGCTGCCCGTGTGTCTGCCGTGTTCAGTTCAGGCTCCTTTCCATACCCTGCTGTTTCCACACCCCCTGTTTTGGAGGAGGGGGCGCAGCCCCTCCTGAAGGACTGCAGGGGAAGGTTTGTGTTGTTTGTTTCAGAGAATTCGCTCTCTTGCTCTGGTAGCAGAGCACACCCCTCCTGCTGCTGGATCTATGAGCTGTGTGTGTGTTTTGTAATTAAGCAGTTAATTGCACTGGAGTTTTTGATTAGCTTTGGGGGATGGTGATGTTCTAGCAGGATGAGATGTTGTGTACAGTTCAGAATCATTTACAGAAATTGGAGCTAATTTTGCTGTCTGTGCTTATTACTGCATTAATTTAATTTGGGTTGCTTTTAGCTCATTAACACATCTAATTAATTCGTTGACATCACTATTAAGATGTCTCTGAAATTGGCGTCTCCAGATAATCAGGATGGAAGAGGCTGACAGATCAGGCGCGAAGCTGACTGGGAAAATGGGAGAAAAAAAAAGACGACTAATGAATTTTCCATCAGAATCGCATGGTTTGTCAGAGTTGCTATGAGAGAGACAGAGCTAGCGAGACAGAGGGGGTGTGTGAGAGCAAGACAGACTTTGGTTATTTAAAAATATGATATTTGTTATGAAAGCAAGCAAGACACACCGGGCCAATAAATATTCTTCAATGAATGCACATCAAGACTTCATATTCTATAGTTAATTTTCTAATCTTCTCTCCTCGTTTTTCTATGGCACTGCTTTTGGCCGTAACTTTTTTTTCTCATCAGTATCATTTTTGTAATAAGGACGCTTGGTGTTTTCGGCAGACAGATTGCCTGGAATGGCTTACTCGATCCCCCTTTCTGATTGCAAGTTGACACCCTGATTACAGATCCCCGGTTGATTGAGGCTGCTCAGTTCTATGCTACATTGCTTGGCAAGTTTGATTTTAGTTGTAACTACATTGGAAAATAAACGTCTGGTGTAAGATGTGATCTGGCCTAGTAGTCCCATGACTGGGTCATGAATGAAGGGTAATGATCAGTGACCATGCACTGAATTGGCAGTGGGGTTTTGTAGCTGCTGGAGGAGCCCAGATACTACAGTGAGAGGCACAGGATAAGAATCGAGGCATAAATCAGTGTTGCGCCCAGTGGAATTTCACCTCTTTGTTATTGATCTGTAAAAGAAGGAAAATGACTTTTCAATAAGCTTCACAGGTGGTAGTAAATTGGGAGGAGTTGGGGACAGAGAAATAATGCAAAGGACGGTAAGAAATGTGAGCAGAAATAGCTAACCGGATTCAGCAGGGAACCATGGAACTGAACACATCTTGGAGAGAGTAATCCAGACCAGGTGTGAGGACAATGAGAGGGACGAGCCAGTTGGGCACGAGTTTCCAGTGCAAACGTGGGCAATGCAATTTGGGGCTGCATCTGCCGAGATATCAGTTCCATGGGGGGACAGGGAAATAATGGTGCCTCTGTATGTGGCTGTGTCCGTGCTAGACAGCTCAGTATTAGAAATATGGAGTCAAATGGGATGGAGTTCAAGGATGGAGACAAAGTGGGTGGAGAAGAGCAACCAACCTGATTCAGGCCGGAGGTCAAGGGGACACGGTCAAGGGGACACAAACACATGCTTAAAATGAACCCTATGCATTAAGTGCTGCTTCCCTGAGTTAGGGCCGCTGTTAGGGAGCCAGAGAAGAGATTTATGAGGAAAGGGGTTGCTAAGCAGGGACATAACCATCTATACATTCAAACACCAGAGAAGGAGATAAATTGTTGAAGGTGGCACAAGAAGGGTGGGGGTAAGCAGGAAGGCTAGACATGGAAGTTCAGGTTGATTATCAGGAATATGGGATCTGTTGGATTGAGGCCTGGTCATTCAGGGGAAGTGGTGGAAGCTCCAGTGTTTGGGATTTAAAACCAGACTGAACAGAACATGATGACTGCTGACACATGGGAGATTGAATCAGGGACTTCCTGAGCTAAAACCATGAGCTGCTACAGCTTGAACGACAGAATGAATCCTCGTCCACTGGGAGCTATACCAACGTAGACCCTCTGGGGATAAGCAACCCACATTCACCAGTGGGTTACAAAAGCACTAGGAAATAACATAGGCCCCTCTCTGCATAGGCAGGAGGAGGATGACCTATGCGGCCTAATAAAACATTTCCATCTCAGAGGCCCACTCCTGCGAGGTGCTGAGTAAACCAGCTCCCGCGGATGTCAGCAGAGGTTCAGAGCCCTCAGGAGGCAGACCCCAATATCTATCGTTCTCTTGTTATTTAATTTGGATTTTCAAAAAGGTCCCCATCCGGTGCTCGGCATTGCTATCTTGTGTTTTGCTCCCACTCCTGCTGCCTTGCTCTCAAGCCAGCCTGGATCTGGGACAGCTGCAGCAGCAATATGATCTGCCATCAGCATCCCTTGGAATGATCGTAACAGAGTTCAGCTTTAAGAGGTGTGGGGGTGTGCGCGTCACAGATTATCCCTAAATAACAGAAAGCAAATACACCCTCCCTTCCCATCCACATGCTCTGTCACGGGGGGATCGATACAGGGGACAAACCAGTCTTCCTAACCCCCATCTAATCAATTCAATACAGATGTTTTATTGGCTTTGGTGGAGAGTATCTTTATTTCCAGGAAGCATGTTCTGGGCATGAAGGATGTGCATGAAGGCTCTAAAAAGGGACAAAGCCCTCCTGGCAGGGGTAGAATTAGAACGGAGAAAACAGGGGATTTTTGCTTGTAGTGACTGACCTGATGTGTCTACACTGATTCCTAAGATCACAGATTTTTTTTTTTTTAAATCATTTCTCAAGTTGTGGCAGAAGAGCTTGCTCTGGAGACAGAGGTAATTTCAGAACAGCCCTGGACAGACTCTGATTCCATGGTTAAACTTGGAGGGCAGTGCTTTTGTTCTTATTTTCTAAGCATCTGATGTAAAAATCAGCTCATTGCCTGATTGCTGAACCCTGACAGACCCTCCGGCTCTAGGGAAATCCCATGGCCTCATCAGAGTCATTGTCCATTTGCCCTTTTCAGAATGCAAAATCCAAACAGAGCAAGCAATTTCCTATCTAGGTCCTTCTTCCACACAAAGGACTGCAGGCCAGCATTTCCTTGTTCATAGTATAGGGCTGCTGAATGGAAACTGGGGAGCTGAGAGCTCCGCGTGTAGAATGGGGGAACTGGAAGCTCCATGCTCATGATATTAGGTGTGGGGGACTGAAATGGGGATGTGAGAGGTCAGGTGTAGGGGGAGGATAGCAGAGCAAGGGCTGAGGATGTGACAAGGACAAGGGAGGTGAGCGCATTTACAATATTTGGGGGTGGGATGGTGCGGTGGGGAGATGACAGGAGAGGTGAGACCTCCATGCTCCAGAGATTGGGAGGATTGAGCGCCCACTCAATCCTACTGACCTCAGTCCGACTGACCTTTGAAAATCAGACAGCTGCCCAAATATGGACGTAGGAGTCTGACTTTAGGCTCCAAGGATTGAAAACCTTGGCCACAGCCCACGGCATCCCTGCTTGATATGCACATACCAATCTTATCCTGCCCCATATGCAGTGAGGACTGAATAAACATGGAGAGCGAATTACCCTGGTGCTCCAGAAGAGGATTCTCCCTCCCGACTAGCTATGTTCAAGTGGAGGGGGAGGAGGAGAAATTTCCTGAGAACAGCAATATGAGAGAAAAATAGGAGTTTTACCAAATCCTCACCGCAAGTAAAAACGTCAACAGATCTTTCAGTTTTAGCACCCCTCAGCCGGTCTCACCGGTTGGGACAGCTTAGCCTAATACTAAACTGAAATTTCCATCCCGGAAAAAGAAGTTTGTTCTTTTTATTCAATTTCATTCAAAGGAAGAATATTAGAAACTCCGCTCTTTAGCACTTCATTAAACACTTTAGTTTAATAACATCCTCCAGGGAATTCCAATTCGGATCACGTGAGCCAGGAGTAAACAGCTGCATCAATTAACCCCATAGTCTCTAAGGTGCTATTAGAAGGTGAGATACCCTTAGAAAGTGCATATGCCTGCAATTAGGCTTAAAATACTTATGTGTCAATAGCTTCACTTATTTGTGTTCTCTCCTATTGATCTTGCTTATGTTTTCCACATTAAATGGTCTTTCTTACTTCATCAATAAATTAGGTGCTGTTTAGATTTATTAACTTTTTTTTTCTATTATGCTGCATAAACTGCTGGGCTTCTGCCCCTTCCCCTTCCCCTGGCTACAGCCCCAACTGAGATTTGGGGGCTCCAACCTTCTCGACTGGTAAATCTGTCTCACTGCTATTACCGGAACAGGGTTAAACAGCAGTGAGGAGTCAGGGAAATCCAAGGCCTAGATTAATTTTGTTAGCATTCATCCAAAAAGGCAGTTCGGTGTCCAGAGCTGGGTTTGCTTGATGTGCTTCCTTGTTAATCGCTTCACTATTTTCTTCAGAGTCCAGATCTGGGGAGGGCTTGTTTTTGGAACCTGCAAACTTAACAGAAAAACGGTGTTGTGAAATTCCTGGCTTTGAGAGCATGTTGCTCAGTTGAGAAAGTTTGCTTGGGCCTGCATGTGGTGTTAATCCTCAGGCCTGGAATATGGGGTACGTTAGTGCAGTGTTTCTCAACAACCAGTCTCTGGGCTGGCACCGGTCCCTGAGATCTTCCCAACACAGTTTAGGAACAAGGCAGCTAGCCGGTTTCTGGTATCAAAAGGTCAGAAACACTGTGTTAGTGCACATCAATCAGAATGCCCACCTAACTCTTATTCCATGGGATGGCCCTTATTTGCTGCTGTATTGCCCACATCCCATATGAAGTCAATACAGGACACGCTTTCTCCCAAAGACTTCAGCAGCAATCACGCAAAGGGGTTATACGTTGGATACAGGTGTGTGATTGTGGACAACACACACAACTCTGTGCAGGGCACTGTCCCTCAGATATAGACTTGGTCCTGTATTTTTCATCGTATTGTCCTATATTCCTGGCAAACGGTCACCCTATGACGTTTACTGGAAAATAAGGTGATACCATTTCCCCAGGGTTGACATAAAGCTCTCTCTCTCTCAACCAAAATAGCTCCAGCTCATGAACGAGGCTGTGATCTATGGAAGAATTTTTGGGAGTTGATGATACAGCGCAGAAGGCTTTTATCTTCCCTCTTTGTTATGTCTCCTGGGAGAGTCTGTAAGACACGAGGTCCCTTGGAATCATTACAGAAAGCTGCTGTTTGCAGCTGGAAGCTGTCACTACTACTGTAGGATATACGCTGTGGGTGATTCAGAAAGGAGTGCTGGGAGGTTCTCTCACCCACGCATTTGGTTTCCTCCCTTCTGTTGTAGAAAGACATGAAGTTTCAGGAGGAACATCGGTGTCATAAACATGAAGACAGAGCTGGTTGGGGGGGAAAGGGGAGACATTTTGGGGGGAGAAATCATTTCCCCCCCCCGTTTTTTCAAAATTTTATATTTCAAACCTTTTAAATCCAAATTATTATTATTTATTGTGGTAACATTTAGGCGCTCCGGTCATGGACCGGGACCCCGTTGTGCCAGGTGCTGTACAAACACAGAACAAAGAGACGCTCCCCGCCCCTGAAGCACCGAGGAAGACATTTTGTGAAAATTTCATGGAAATGTTTCCTCAATTGCTTTTTATTTTGAAATTTCATTGACATTTGAAAAATTTTCACCAGCTCTGCTTGAAGACTTGCTGACACCTCATGTGAAAGGTTTTACATTCTATTCCATTTAGAAACAATTCAACCAATAATTCACATCCATTTTTCATTTCTCATCCTTGATTTTTCCATACAAAATTAAGGGACCTCTGGGATATAATTAGGAATAATGGCTGAAATCAAGTAAAGGAAAATTTAGGATGATTACCATGAAAAGCTTCCCGTTAGATTCTCAAACTGGGCTACAGAGACACCCCGATTTAGGCTTAATTTGGTTTTACAGGTAGAGGGTACAACAACTCATACAAAGTTTCATCTCTAAGCAGGCTCTTCTGACCACTAGGAGCATGGCAGGCACATGTCAGTACATTTAAGTCATGTGCTACATTCCATAACTCATTAACCCTTTAGTTTCTGGATCACGTCAATGTGCAAATAACATCATAAAATTGAGTATTACAACTCCTAGCAAGGAGTAAGCAGCAGCAAAATTGGAACTCTGTGTCTAGGTCAGGGGTCGGCAACGTTCGGCACGCGGCTCGCCAGGGTAAGCACCCTGGAGGGCCGGGCCAGTTTTATTTACCTGCTGACGTGGCAGGTTCGGCCGATCGCGGCCCCCACTGGCCGCGGTTCGCCGTCCCGGGCCAATGGGGGCAGCGAGAAGCCGCGGCCAGCACATCGCTTGCCCGCGCCGCTTCTCGCCGCCCCCATTGGCCCGGGACGGCGAACCGCGGCCAGTGGGGGCCGCGATCGGCCGAACCTGCCACGTCAGCAGGTAAATAAAACTGGCCCAGCCCTCCAGGGTGCTTACCCTGGCGAGCCGCGTGCCGAACGTTGCCGACCCCTGGTCTAGGTTGTTGTATATACAAAAACTGTGATTTGTACACCACCACAATTGCATAGTTAACTGCCTAACTACTCTCCTGCTATTTATAAATACTGTTTGCTCAGGTAACAACATAGTTATAAAACAAACTGTGCACCGTTTTCAAAGGGGCCTCTTTTGGACTTCCAATTTTGTGCCTGCAAACAAATTTGGCAGTAATCAGTTACTGGGACAAACAATAGCTTAACCATCTGATTGCACCGGCAGGTAGTTAGACTCCTCTATTATATCATTTGTCGGCCATTGATTTTTTTGCCTGCAATTTTGTGTCTGTGATTGATTGGGGATGCAAAAATTATGGGGCTAGTATTTGAAGCTTGTGTGATGGTTAAACCCCCCAGAGCCACTCTATTGCCGGCAACACCATTCAGTGACATGTTCCCCAGAAAGGCCCCAGGCCTACAACTGAATCCATGCAGTAAGGCCTTTGCACTGGCTTGGTACCCCATTGAAGTGAATGGGTCTCCACACAGGCACAAGAGTTGCTCCCGTGGCTCTGATTATGGGATTGGGGCCCAGGGCAGGCCAGGGTTAATCCAGACCTTTAACCTGAAACACATTGGTGGTTTCTAAGCGGTAAGAATGGCTCCTTGCCATGAGAACTTTCAGGATGTTGTGGAGCAAAATGGGTGCTGCTTTCTTTCAATGCGCTGAAGTGGAGGCAAATTTTAATCTAATAATGTAAAGCAGCAATAACCATGATAATTAATTTATACAAAAGACATTATAAAATTACACTTGATGCATTCAAATCCCATCCAGGAGCGGTGCTCGTTTTCCAGTTAAGCTATGGTCTGGGCTAAGACAGACGGGGAAAGAGGTATTTCAATATTTCTTATAATTTTATATTCTTTCTAATATCTCTCATGCTAATTTCATTACGCAACACATTCAGTGCCGTGATGTAATTATCGAAAAGTAATTTTGCAATAAATGGATTTAAATGTGTTCAGGTCCATTGTAAATTCAATCTCTTGGTAAAGGTGGATTGAGCAGGCGGGAAGAAGGGTGCAGGGATGTTGCTGGGTGAAAGCTGAGAAGTCCTGTACATCCCATGTCAGGGATCTAATTACACCAACTAATAACATCCACTTCAGATGGAAACTGATCACAGAGCTGTCCTCCCTCCCCCTGTACGTGCAAAGGAACTTCCTTCAGAGTGCACTCCAAACCCTCACGGCAGCACCTGCTCAGGGGTAACTGAGCCACGTTGGCAAATGCATTTTAGCTCTGGTCCTGCAATCAGAATCTCTCGCTCCATGGACTTCAATGGGATTCTACATGGGTACCAGGGTCCCCCCCCCACCACCATCCAGATCCAATTGCAAGGTCAAGGCCTTTGATGGCGAGCAATATGGGGGAAGGGCATGTGCCTTGCAGTGTGTATCTCCAGTTCCTAGTACAATGGAGTGCTGATCCTGATTGGGGAGAAGGATGTTCTCAAGCGTAAGACATGGAGCTGAGCCCTGGGAGATGGGTGCTCTATTCCTGGCTCTGCCAGAGATTTCCTGTGTGGGCTGGGGCAAGTCCTCCCTTTGCCCGACTTTCTACATCTGTACACTAAGGATAAAAATGCTTCTCCAGTTCATCAGCAAAACGAAGGGAGATCAATGCACTTTACATCCATTGCCAAGATGGAAGGTGCCATTGTAATCATAATATAAAATTATTATGGAAAATGACCCTACCATGTGGTCACCCAGCATTTCACAAGATCCACAAGATCCAAGCAGCATTTCATTAGAAAACACTAGGCTTCAGATGGGAAAGTGCCCCATTTCACAAAGCAGGACTTGCAGTGTCCGTTAAATGGAGGACAAAATCATTGGAGGGTTCATGACCTAGAAAGCTGCCTCTTCTGCACCTGTTTATCAGATGCCACAATCCATCCCAAGGGAGGAGGCTGGGAGAAAATAAAAGCGACTTTCTTTTGGTGACAGCGCTTTCCCTAAGGAAAGAACCAGCTCAAATGCAAAGAGAAAAGGAGTCGGGAATGCTCACGGGGCAAGGAAATCAGAGATAAAGGAAGAGTATTTGATGCATCTGGACATTAACTGATATGCTGTAGATGGCAGAAAATAGATGGTGTGTGTGTCTTTATGTCTGCTGCAATTCCCAAAAGACCACTTCTCTTCCTTGTTACCCCTCGTCCAGCCCTCACTCTAGTCTCCACAGCTATTCTTGTAGCACTCACTTGTGCCATACTATTGGAATGTGAGCTCTTTGGGGCAGAGATGGAGGCTTCCTCTGGGTTTGGAAAGATCCGAGTACCACTCCCGTATTAATAATAATAATAATGTTGCCTGACAGTGAGTTCTGTGTTTGTGCAGAGGAGTGAATATTTAGAGACGAGGAAATTCACAAGTGTTTTCCCCGGGTGGAGAGACGAATTTGCATCTGACACCTTCATTTCATTTGTAGGCAGGGTCCCAGTTTAGGCTGAGAAGAAGTTGTCTTTAGCTTACCGAGGAAGCTGACCTCACTGGAGACTTGACTCATAAACTCTGCGGCACAAGTCTGTTCTGGAGCAGCCATCTCTGCCCAGCACCAAATTCTCAATTATAGACCAAATTGAATTTACAATTTGCTTTTGGGCAATGTGTAAATTGGCACTTCATTGATTATTAATGAAGTGCTAATTGCTCTCTGCAACCAATTTTCATGCAAATGATACTAGTGGTATTTGCACAATCTTGCAATTTACAGTTTTACATTTGCAGTGCCCCAGTGTAAGGATGAAAAGAGATGGCCGCGTGTTCAAAAAGAAAAGAAAAAAAGAAAAATGTTAAAACTTTCAGTAGCAAAATAGCACTATTTCTTTTTGCCAAATGCTTTCTTTCTATTGATTGCGACCACATCAGCGTTGACAGGGTTTGTTCTGAATTTAACAGGATCCCACAGCAGACGTAAACAAGACTAGAGGCATTTGCAGCGGTTTTCACTGGTGAGGCAAGTGTATAAATTTGCCTGTGAAGCCACTGGTGCTAAGGCTGTCTGCATTACCAATTCAAGAAGTGGATGCTTTTCTCAGTGACAAATGATGCTGTGTTGGGTTGCGAATCAAGAGTGGGCAGCTACTGAACTGTTTTGGCTCAAAGCTCCTCTTTGAAATAATACCTCCTGTATGTGCACAGGGTTAGGGCCTGAACACACGTTCATCTCCTTGCAGTTCTTGTGAATCCACAGTGCTTCTACCCTCCTGTGCTAAACTCATGTGGTAAAACTACTGTTTCCTTAAACAGGCCCTTGTTAGCCAATACATAAGCATAGTGCATGCCACATTAATATTGTATTATAACCAGCATGTGGGCAGTTATGTTAATCAAATTATATTAGGTCTTTCCCACAATGCTGTTCACTCACGTCAAGATATATATCCCAAAGAACCCTGCAAAGATGAAGTCAGCTTTGGCACTGGAATATATGAAACCTGTCAAAGACAAGATACATTTGTTCTATGTCCAGGCACAAGTTAGGAGGTGCCTTTACTGGTTTGGAATGTAGTATCCAAACCAGAGATCCGGAAAGGTACACCATGGTACCAGAAAACCAAGGTAAAAGACTGGTAAATGTTAGTCTTGGGTGATGTACAGAGTGCTTTTAGCTTGTAAACAGCTCTGATATAAATATTGGTAGTTGGGAGGGAAAGGGTGTTTTGAAGCATACTTTCTGTGGATGGTAAACTGCATGAGAAACAAGCTTCCTAGAGGATTGGTAAAATATTAACTCTTTTCTTTCTGCACTGTACTGCTTTGTCTCTAATTAGTGACTATGGCTAAGTTTGGTTATTTGGTCTCTTGAACACCTTTAATATTGAACCACAGATGTGACTGAGCAATTGGCTATACATTATACAATGTCCCACAGTGCCTCTGCTTCACGCTAGTGTCACTTGCGCCGTCTCCCATGGTTATATCTGGGCTGATGCTTCAGGGGTGCTGGAACAATTTGTATAGTGGGGGTGCTGAGAGCCATTGAACCAAACTGTAAACCCTGTATATGATGGAAACCACTTCAAGCAGGCTAAAAATAGTGTCGCTGTAGTCACGTGGGATGCGATGAGCGGCGGGCTAGCTGTTTTGTGTACATACGCATGGTGGGTTTGCACTCCGCACAGCTAACCTAGCTACCGCTCAAGGCTGTCCATGCTACTGCGGCTAAACTACTATTTTTAGCCATTAGCTCAATGAGAGCTAGTGCAGATCTGTCTGTGAGAGCTCGGAATGACACCCCCAGCTTATAGTGAGCTGTAGCCTGTGTGAGGAGAAACGAAGGAAGAGTTTATTGCTGACCTGCTGCCACTGTAGGTTTTATTTTATAATTTATTTGAGAGGCTATTTAAGTTAATAGATTCCTAGATTCTTAAGACCACACGGGACTATTAGATCATCTAGTCTGGCCTGTGTAACACAGGACACAGAATTTCACCTAGTCACCTAGGTACTGAGCCCAGTCATTTGTGTTTAGCTAAAGCAGATCTTCCAGAAAGGCATCCAAACTGGAACTGAAGACATCAAAAGATGGACAATCCACCACTTCCCTTGGCAGTTTGTTTCAATGGTTAATCACCCTGACTGGTAAACAAAAAATTGTGCCTCATTTCTAAATTGAATGTGCCTGGCTTCGGTTTCCAGTGTCCAGATCTGTCTTTCTCCGCTACAGTAAAGAGTGCTGTAGGACCTGATATTTTCTCCCCATGAAGGGAAGGCACTTACACATTGGCATGAAGTGACTTCTCAATTTTCTTTTTTATAAGCAAATCCGATTGAGCTTTTTCAGCATCTCACTGTCGGGTATTTGCTCCAGTGCTCAAATCATTTTTGTGGTTCTTTTCTGCACCCTCTCCAATTTTTCAGCATCTTTTTAAAAATGTGGACGCCAGAACTGTATGCGGCATTCCAGTGCTGGGCTCACCGACGCTGTGTACAAAGTGAAATCACCTCCCTGCTCCTTCTCGCTACTCCGGTTTATACATCCCAGGGTTGCATAAGCCCCTTTTGCCACAGCATTGCTCTGAAAGCTTAGGTTCAGGTGCTTGTCCACTCTGACCCCTACATCTTTTTCAGCGTCACTGCTTTCTAGGATACACTCCTTTATTCTGTAGGTCTGGCCTGCATCCCTTGTTGCTGCATGTATGATCTTACATTTGGCTGCATTAAAACACATCTTGGTTGAAAGGGCCCAGGTTACCAAACAATCCGGATCACTCTGTGGGACTGCCCTGTCCTCAGCATTATTTATCACATCACCAATGAGTAGTGATTTTGTATTTACTTCCAGGTCATTGACAAAAATACGGAATAGCAGCGGGCCTAGTACCATTCCCAAGTTAAGCTAGTAGCAGGGGAGAGAGAAATGACTCATGGTCCAAACATACGCAGTGTAGTTCATATTTGTATTGGGATTATGGGACACAATCACATCTGGATATGGGTCTTAGTGCACAGAGCTCTTGTCAGTGGTGGGTTTGTTCTTGCAGGGCTGGGAGTGTTTCTCTTGCTGATATAAGTGAAGGTATTGCAGATGCTTGCTGCTGGTTCTATGGTTGTGTGTGTGGGTTTTACAGCTGTTTGTAAGTGATGGTGCTTGGGGAGTTGTCACAGTCATGCCGGTTGTGTCTATTGTTGCTGTGACTGCAGCTGTTGCTGAGATGCTGTGGTTGTTGCTGGTATTTCCCTGGCAATTGTGCTACAGCGGCAGAGATCTCTGCAGGCTTGTTTTGCTGGTATTGGGATCCCTGCAAGTTTTGCTCCATTGTAGGTTGCCACATGCACTGCTGTTGCTTCTGTAGCACACAGTTGCTGTTTCTACATGGTGCCGCTGTTGATGCGGCAGAAAGTGCAGGATCCCTTCCACCAGTCCTTTCCTACCAACGATGTCCTGAGAACTCAGAATTAAAAGTGCTGATGGCTGTGACTAGAGAGACTCCTGGGGAAAGCAGGAGAAAAGGAGCGTACTAAGACACCAGGTCACTCTAGGGAGGAGCAGAGAAGTGGGAAGGCAGGTGAAGCCTGTTTACCCTTTCCCCATAAAAAGCAGAAGTCAATATGGTCTAACAGGGATGCTGAAGAATCCAGGAGAGGAAAATGTTGTGAAAGCAGCACCAATGAGAGGTTTTCCCAGGGGATCTGCCGGTGCTGCTGTCAGACCTCGCACAGCCACAGTGTGGCAGCCTTTTCAAGTGCACTACACTTTCACTCTCAACCATGAAGGGAACCTATCCCCAAGGCCGACCCTGGAATCTAGTGTCATGCCGTGACCGCTGACCCTAACTCACCAATAGTGTGCAATATAAGCAAAACCTCTGGATCTCAGTCAAACACAGCTCCCACGGCAGCCCTGGTAACCTCATAGCTCATGCCCAGAAATGCAATTGACAGTTCCCCTGGAAATGATGGTGACAGCACCACAGCTTCCCTCCACCCAGTGCATCCTCTTTCCAGGCTGTCTGTACCCCTGTTACCAAACCCCAGGGGAAGAAACCTGAATTGCTTTCTGTGGCCATTCTGTAGCATGTTGCATTTTTCATACTGTACCTCCCATTACAGGTTTATGATTCTTCCAGTGACAGTCTCCGGGTCTCCCACTGGAGCGTTGCTCGGCTCCCACGTCCCTATACCTGATTTATTTATAATGCTTCTCGGCCTGATCCGCAGGCCCTTTGGGTTTTGCCTAGAGCTTCTTTCAACTTCGAGCTTCTCTGGCCAGTCAGCGGCATCCTCTGACTCAGAAACCAGCTCTATGCTTAGAGCCCATCTGAACCATCCCGAGAGCTCAGACTGAGGGGAGATTTTCTCTCCTCAGAACTTGGGAAATGTTTAGACGGGAACACGGCTTAGGTGGGGTGTTGCCCACTTATAGTGTTTGACTGAGGAAGTGCAGAGAGAGCGAGAGAATAGAAAGGGGTAATTGTTAAAAGAAGGCATAGTTGTTTCTAAAGGTTACAGCAGGAGCCTGGAAGCCGGGGCACCTGGATTCTGCTCCTGACCCTGTCACTGGTTTGCCGTGTGACCTTGGGTGCATCACCTAACTTCTCTGAGTCAGTGCATCGATTTGGCAGGCCAATGTTGTTATACCCATCTTGCCTTTGTTGTTGTGGGGTGGGGAAGAGGCTTAATTAATTTATGCTTCCAAAATGCTTTGATCCCCTTGTATGAAAAGAGCTATACAGCTGGAAAGTGTTATTATAAATTATATCAGATGTCAGTGTCTTATGAAAAACTTGGTCCTTCCCAGCTGGGTTGGTGAATTCTACAAACTAGATTTTGTACGAAACTACCACTGAAGTCAAGGATGGAGTCAGGCACAGAAAGGAAGGATGGTACAGTGGTTAGAGCACTAGCCTGGGACTTGGGAGACCTGGCTTCAGTTCTCAGCTGTGCCACAGACTTCCTGTGTGACCTTGGGCAAGTCAAATAGGGTATGTCTACATCACAGCTGGGAACCAACCTCCCAGCCCAGCTAGACAGACTCCTGCTACCCGGGCTCGAGCAAGGGCTGTGAAAATAGCCATGTGAATGTTGTGGTTTGGGCTGGAGGTCAGGCTCACAAGCCCACCCAACCCATGGGCTTGAGAGGCCAAGCTGCGATGGCCACACGGCTACTTTCAAAGTGCTAGCTTGACTCCATTGTGCTAGGCAGTGTCCAAACACGGACAGTTCTTCCAAAGCGCTTACAGTCTAATTAGCGAGGATGGACAACGCGTTGGGGAAAGGGATCTAACACACAAGGATACGAGACCAGATGGCCCCTGGGCTGACTCAGTATGGCAATTCCTGCCGGGCCCTCATCTCTGGCTCGGAAGATCTGTCTGCTCATCAGCATGTATCACTGACATGTTATTTATCATCTTTATCAGTAAGGTTGTGGGTGCAAAGGGCTGTGGAAACTGATTTCCATGGGACTCTGACCCTAGGAGTGTCCGTTCAGTTAGTCCTTGGCATTTGCCTGCCTCTCTGGAAGGATTTGGTGTTCCCTGACTTGAGATATTCCCCCCTGCCCCTCCAACAGACTCCACGGGAACTTCTATAGGGGAGACGTCACCAGGGCTCTTCCCTAACCCCCGCCCCCCCCACCTCCCGCAGGAAGAGTTGAGCTTAGATTTAAATAATTGTTGCCTAGGTTTCCAGTGGTGACCTCATTAGTCTCCAAGACAGGAGTCCCTTGTTAGTAGGGCTGATATCCAGGGAATGTCCCTCCCCTGTGTTGCCAAGGCACCTAAACCAGAGGGAGTTCCTGCACCTCCTGCTCTTCCTTACTTGCTGGATCTTGTTTTGCAAAACACAGGCAGTGTGTTTGCTGGGCCCCTGCAGAACTGGCCCATACATCCAGGCCACTTACATGTGTGTCGGGGTGTGTGTGTGTGTGTGTGTGTGTGGCATGCATGGGAGCAGAGGGGGGCTTAAGTTCTTCTTTCCAGGCTTGTTCAATGCTTAGTCTGACACACACACACACACACACACACACACACACACACACACACACACACACACACACAGAGGCAAGGCCACTGCCAGGAGCGGATGCTTGCCTTTGTTGGAGTGGAGGGGGTGTGGGCAGGGCCTGACTTCCCTGCTCTTTGTTTTAGCAGCTGGAGGAGGACGGACAGGGCAGAGGGTGATTTGCTCCGCCTGCTCCTTTCCAGGAGCGGCTATTCCCCCTGTCCTGTTTCAGCTGAGATAAGGGCCAGTGGAAGAAAGTCAGGTTGATCTGAGCATGAATTTCACTGGTTTCAAAGCTGCCCCTTTCCCCTGCACTAGCTGGGCTCTCTGCTCTGGGCCGGGGGCGGGGGGCAGCAGGGCATGTGGGGGTGGGGAGGAGGCTGAGCCCATGAGTTCGCGTGACTCCATTTCCCCTCATTGCAGTTCAAAGTACTTGGGCAGCACTGCAGGGGAGAACCCTGCTGGTGTCCGTCCCACTCTCATGGCATGGGAAAGGCAGGCTGAGACGGGACTCGCTGGTCATTCAGCTGGGGCACAAAGACCTATTCAGAACTGTTGGGGGCCAGTTCCCATCTCTCACCTGCCTCACTGGGATCCTCCTCGGGGTGGCCAGGTATAGGCAACTGCAGTTTGGAGCCAGGGGCATCATGTTATTGGGGCTTTTTGGAGCCACATGGTAACCTTGGTGATGGGCACGTTATGGATAGGTGGAGAGCTGAGAAAAGAATAAACATCCCGCCTGTGCCCACTGTGTATGAATGCTCAGGGCCTGCTCCATGGTCTACTGAGGTTGATCAAAAGACTCCCAGTGACTTCAGTGGGCTTTGGATCTGGTCCCCAGTTCCCTTAACTTCTGCCCAGTGTCACTAGCACCATCCCATTTGAACCCACTGCTTCCCCCCCTCCCCCTCGCAAGCACTCAACCCATCGGTCTCCTCAGCGGGGCAATTCCACCTGAGCCCAGCATCCTTGGTGACTCCTTACTCCCACCCAGTGCAATCCCATCTGTACCCAGTTCCCTGCCACACTCTCTCCACATCCCGTGTCCTCTGTCCCCTCCCATCTTTTCCCTCCGCTTCTGAGCACGTCACCTACACAGGCACGGTTTCAGGAGCACATCACCTCATCTGCACCTAAATTAGCAGCTGGTTCAATGCAGGGCAAAAGGCTTGGGTGGAACACACTCTGGTCACCCTGCCTGGCCTGCAGCCATATGGTGCTGCAGCTTTGGTGCTGGTCCGAGGTTTCTTATTCCTCAGAGTTTGAGGGAGTTCCCCTTCCTTCAGCTGCATGGTGCCTTCCTAGCTGATTGCACTGGATGGCATGCACATCTTGTCAATGGGCCTAGCCCATATGCACTGTCGGGGGCAGCGGGGAGGGGGGGGGGTTGCTCAACCCACGCTCAGAGCCCAGGAGAAATGCAAGGAATGCTAAGGAGATGGAGGAGGGAACCTGTTCAGGACCCCCACAGAAGCCCATAATCCAATAGCCCCACCACCCCTATTCTCTGTCTCTCTTGTAATTAAGCCACATCCCTCCCCACTCAGCTAAACAAAACAAAAATAACTCATAGGACCCATTTTCGGGACCACAGTCCTACCGAGAAGCTCATTTTAAATCCTGAAAATTTGCAGAATATGTATTTTAAATACAATGCTGTAAAAATGTAATAAATGTTTAATTTTATTTTTATTAAATACTAAATTGATGACGACTGACACTTTATTAAAGTGTCAAAGTGAGTGTTCCTACATTCTAATTACTTATTCTAACAAGGTGGCCAATTCTTCGGGAGCTGTGCAGGCTGGCGTGCGTGGATGAGGGGCACTCCCGTTAAGTAACACCTATTAAACTATCATTTGCACCTAGAGGCATCTCATTAATATCGCAACTGGTGAGATCGCGCTGCCTGCGCCTACCTGACCTGGGGCGTTGACAGAAGAAATGGTTCCTGGATTCCATTCCGCACTCCAGCCTCCCCCGTACAAATAATTCCCATAAAATTAATAACGACTATTCCACTTAATTGAATTCCTGATAAATGAAGATTCCTCCAGCCCCCGGTTAAATGCATCCCAGTGCTTCAGGGTGTGCTGCAGCAGTGTTTGGTGAAATCTTCTCTTTCTCTCTCCCTTTGTCTTTTTCTCCATCCCCCCCGGCCTTCTCTCCTGTTTTGCCATCTGGCTTCCCCCATCCGTCTCACCCATGGCCACCTTTGTATCATTCTCTTCCTCCTCCAGCTCCCTTTGCCACCCACCTGTTTGCTGTCTCCCACTTCGCTCTGCAATTCGTTCCCCTCCAACTCCTTGCTCACTCTCTCCTGCCCCCTCCCCTCTCCCTCTTCCCCTCTGAATCACTCTCTTCTCCATCGCCGTTATTTACTTTCTTCTTTCCACCTTTCCTCCTGTCTCTCCTTCCCCTTCTGCTTCTTCCATCTCTCTCTCACACACTCTGTCCCGTCCACCTCCTCCTTTCATCATTCCCTTCCATTCCTCTCTTTAACTCAACAGTAATGGCTGTGCTTCTAATGCCATGATTTTCAACCCGTGGTCTGCAGATCCCTGGGGTCTGCAGACTATATCTAAGGGGTCCACGGAATGTTCTTGTTACCATATATCCAGTGCTTAATTTGTAATGGAAGAGATGCCAAGGCTCAACCCAAGCAAGCCCCGGCACAAATTAAGCTCTGGCAGGGTGGCTGGAGAGCGGCGGCTGCTGGCTGGGCACCCAGCTCTGAAGGCAGTGCTGCTGCCAGCAGCAGCGGCAAAGTAAGGGTGGCCTGGTATGGTGTATTGCCACCCTTACTTCTGCGCTGCTGCTGATGGTGGCATTGCCTTCAGCGCTGGGCAGCTGGAGAGCGGTGGCTGTTGGCTGGGAGCCCAGAGGTGCTGGGCCTATGAACTGCCAAGCCTAGAGCTCAGCCCTGGCGAGTCCCAGCACAAATTAAGCCCTGCATACATCCGTGGTTTTCAATCTGGGGTTTGCAGACTAGGGCTAAGATTTCCAAAGGGATCCGTACCTCCAGTCGAAATTTTTTAGGGGCCCGTAAATGGAAAAAAAGGTTGAAAACCACTGATCTAATGTATTGTTTCAGCCCCCTTGGCATTATCTGGAGCCCCTCACGTGAAGGATCCTGAGGAGTGGGCGGTATTCTGTGGGACTGATCCAGGATAGAAGTCTATGGGGTGAGGATTTAGAACCACATCCTCAGAGTGTCCAGTGATTGGATCAGAAACAGAAGGTGGGCTCCCCCCCCAGAGGGATGGAATGCCCCTTCCAAAAATTGATGGCACACTGAAACCTTTTCATCACGTTCTTCCCCTACCAACAGTCTCATTTTTCCAGCCAGCAGCAATGAGAAGTAAGCGTAGGGCATCATTCCCCATTCACCCCCACCCCACCCCGCCACTGCAGCTCCAGCATTGTAGCTGTCTCTGGATAAGGGTTGAGGTATGGAACCATGTGGAATGCACAACTCTCCATAGGGAGAGCGTTCTGCAGAGAACCAAATTCACTGCAAGGTGGCAGGTCGCCGTTGTCTGTTGGGTGGGTAAAGTATTACTGCAATCTATGGGGTTGGCTGTTTTGATATCTATGCAGAGTGTAACTGAGACATTTCAACTGTCCCTGGGATGAGGGGTAGCTTTGTATGAAGGAAGAGGTGTTTTCAGCCTAGCCTGGATGCTAAGTCATTACCAAGGAGATTATAGGGGTGCTTCAAGGGACAGCCTGGAACATGAGCTGTAGATAGGGTTGTCTTTGATATCAATTCCTATACACCCTGTGGTGAAAATGCTGCTTTCTTGCCACTATCCTGTTCAATTCACATTACGAGGCTGTGGTTTTTTGAATGCCAATGTATAAAAACTCCCATTAAAAAATTCCACTCTCTTTTTAATTCATTCCAATTAGAAAAACAAACTAGAATCTATAATAAATATTAAAAACCTAAACTCTATATTCAGTACAAGCCACTTTAAAATAAATACATAATGGAAAAAATATCATTAAATAACACATGAATATCAAGTAATGGGATTTTAATCTTCTCGCTAGTGGAGGCTACTCCTTCTGCACTAAAGGTGACTTACAAACAAAAGCACTCCAGCAGAGTTAAAGGAGATAATTCAATGAGACTCCAGGATTGTGGTTCTCAAAGAGGTACAAGGCAGCCTCATCGCAGACTCTCTTTCCACTAACTCCTAGAGATGAAGGAAACTGAAAAGTGGCAAATTCAAAGGTGATAAAAGAAAACACTTATTCACCTATTGCCCAGTTAGCTTATGGAACTTATTGCCACATGCTACTTAAAAAGAACAAACGAACAAAACAACCTCCCAAGCATTTTGAAAGGGATATAAATCGTCATGCTTCAGGGTTCAGCCAACCTATGACTATTGCAGGTTAAGAGGAAAACTTTCCCCCCAGTGGGAGTTACCCCACAGCTATCTGCTGAAGAGTTTCTTGTACCGTCTTCTGAAGCATCTGGTGGCCACTGTCAGAGACAGGCTACTGGACTGGATCGGCCGCTGGTCTGGCCCAGTCTGGCAATTCCTGTGTTTCCTGTCATCACTCCAAAGGGAATTGTCCATGCATTTGAAAATGCTGGAAGAACACTCATTCAAACAGACATTAGAGGGGACTCTTGTGGGAGCTATCTCAGTATAGTATTCTATCACTAGGAGTTTAGGAGAGTCACAAAAGTTGGGTGGCAGACATCTGTTTGTCTATAATATAAACACTTTGGTGAGGATACTAGAAAGCCCTGTTATTTCACTGAAGCTTCCCGTTAGGAAGGTGCAAATGGACTGTTCTCTGATGTACCATAGCCCCGTCACTGCGAAGAAAGTCCCTCTACATTCACAGCTACTTGCCGCACAGAATGTGACGTGAACTGTCGTGAGCCATCCCCTCTTCTATGCTGGAAGCTTAGTACCTTGAGACTCAAACACAGAGACAAGAGAAAGCTGCCCACCTCTGCTGTCCTACTCCCATAGGCTCTGTAATAAACAGGCCTGAATGCAAGGGTCCAGCCTGCTTTGCCTAGCAGTAGATGTTGCTGTTGCTATGTTCAGAGTCACTGAGGGGAGCTGTCCAACAGAGAATGGCTCCTGAAGAAGAAACATGTCCTGTGTATCCGAAAGCAACATCCACACCGAATGGCAAAAACTTCCCTAAGTTAATGTCTGACAGGTAGGGCCTTCCCCACCTTGGTTTTGTTGATGTGTCCAAAGCTTTCTACTAATTAAATGAGTGGTGCATCTCCTGTCAAGTATCACGTAGGGACATGGCGTCCATTTTCAATATGCTGGTGGTTGCCAGTGGGAGAAAATTGTATATCAACTGAGGGAACATTACCAAGGTCCTTATAGCCTCTCCTCCTCTCCTCCTCCACAGGAAGGATATTAGGGGGAGAGTTTCAAAGGCACAAAAAGCAGCTAGGTGACCAACTCTCATTGAAAGCCAACAGGAGTTGACTTGGGAAGAGTCCGGCTGCCTTAATGCCTCAAGCAGGGCAATAAAAAACAGATTATCTAGGGTAATATGGTGCTGACTTGATGTTTGGGGTATAAAACTTGACTAGGTAGGTGGAGAGTTTTAGCTACAAGGAAGAGTTAAGGAAATTGGACTTCTTATCAGAACAAGGAAAACTTTGGTATGAGGCTAAGAGAGTTTTACAAAATCCTTAAAGGGGAGATAAAATCATTGGTCGGGGGGTAATTTTCATACTTGTTTCAAAGTAGGCGGTATAACCTAAAACCGTGGAAGCTAGAAGACATGCCTCCATGGCAGCCCTTTACCTAGGGTGCTAAGAAGGAAGAAACATGACAGAGTCCATAGTTTAAAGAAAAACAGACAAATTCTGCTCTCTGTTATCCTATTGCAACCACAGGGGTGTAACTGAAGGCAGAATCTGGCCCATCTTGTGTCTTGCGCTTTCAGTTCCTCCCGTGATTTTAATTAGCTCATCATGGAGCTTTAAATCACTGTTGTTGGCTGGGGGTCACCGTTTTTACTCTGGTTTGTTGGGTGTCACCGTTTTTACTCTGGTTGGTTAGGGGTCATTTACATTTCTCTGCTTAGAGGTGTGACTTTTTTACTGCCTTTATATGGGATGGGAACAGTGCAGCTGCCCTCTTTCATTTTGGGGCAGCCTGTTACCCTCATTTGCTAGAGGGGTGGTGCCTTGACTACTTAATTGAAGTGTGATGTAGGGTTTGTGAGGGGGGACAGTGCTGTGTTACCCTCTGATGAGGCGGTAAATGTTGAGGCTTTTTATTTAAGGGGGTATTTAATTGCTCCTACTTTCTGTTAAGGGCAAAGCCCAGCCCATCAGAAGATGTGGGTGAGATGAGAGTTTGCACCCTACGGGGTCAGTGCTGTTACTCTGGTGAGTTAGGGCATTGCTGTGATCACTCCCCTTGCTTAGCGGGCAGCACTGTTGCTCTGTCTGCTTTGAGAGCCCTGCTTCTTACTGTTCTGATTTAGATGCTGGTGCTATTATTCTGTGGTTAGGACTCACAGGAGTCAGTGCATTTGGTCTGAGTGGCGGTACCATGGCTGCGTGTGATTTAGGATTCTGCCACTTATTAGGATCTAGGGTTATTAACTAAATAATATTCCTCTAGCAACTGTGGCATGAGCCGTGTGGCTGGGTGTGTTTTCCCTGCTCCAGTTAGGAGGCAGTAGTGTTTCTTCTGTGGTTGTGAATGGGACAGCGCTGCTGCCCTCAGAAAGGGCAGAGGTATAGCTAGAAAGCTTGCCTTGCTCCTCTGCCTGGATCAAGGCTGGTATTTCTGTGAAAGCCTGAAAGGAAACCTGTGATCCCCAAACCCCCCTGCATTTAGACCGAAATCACTAATTCGCTTTCCAGGGATGGCCATGTCAGCACTGCCCCTTTGTCTCTCGTGAGCGATTTGCTTTGAATCTGAAAAGATTGGGTGCAGATTTCAAGGGATGTACAGACAAAGGCTGTTTGAACAGCACTTGTGTAAATACTCCATGAAAACTCTTTGAATAACCTCAATGAAATTTTCTCTGAATTTGTCTTTATATTTTCCAGAGGCAGAAAGAAGAAGTAGGGGGGAAAGAGGGAGGGATGGTAGAGGAGGAAGAAATTTTAGTACTTTTTTCTCTCTGCCAACTTCACTGAATGCCAAGAAGCAGCTTGGCTTTAAAAAATCTCTTTTTTGTTATTTTCAGTTTTAGGAATAATCTCAGATGGGACTTCTTTGCTCCCAAACTGCTCCATACATTAAATATAAGGGGACAGTTAGTGTATTCAACAGAGCAAGGACATTGTCAAGCCAGTTAATTATTAGCTGTATGTTTTTCATGTTCACTTGCTATACATATGTAAAGCAGATGTGAAACAATTCCTCTTTAGCACATCATTTAGTTTGTATTAAAACAGAGCTAATTGTTTTGAATCAAAATGATATTTCCCCAATTTCTCTCATTTCTGCAAGTTACATCCTTAACTAAGAGGGATAAAAACCCCTTTAATTGGATTTCTTTTGGAGATATCTAGAATTTAACTCCTGTCCATAGCTTAGGACAAGGCTAGACTGTATGAAGGATAACAATTCTGCCTTGCCTCGTGCAGGGGAAAGAATGAAGTGTGATGTGATACATCTGTTCCATCTTTAACGTCTCAAACCTGTGAGCATTTTAGGAAGGACCTACACCCTCCTCGCAGAAGTGACATCCAGGATCTGAGAGGTAATATCTTCTATTGGACTGAATTCTGCTGGTGAGAGAGAGAAGCTTTCGAGCTTACAGAGAGCTCTTCTTCAGACCCGGGATCTGAGTCAGAGAAACTGACCTCAGAGGATGGAAATGAAGGACTCTGGAGCAGTTCGGAGGTGCTTCCTCTGTTGTCCAGAAGGTGGAGCAGTGTTCCTGCTCTGGCCTCTGCTTCCCCTGCCCCTAACGAGCCAGTCTGTCTGAACTCGGAATGAATTTTGTTCTCTTTTCATCACTCTCTGATGTCCAGCTGCTCCTGTCAACACCTTCTTATAGCATGTAATTCATCGCTCAGACTGACAGCTGGGGCCATGGGCCTGGGACCAGCTTCTCCTGCCATCGGCTGCACCCTGCGAGAGTCCCTGGCTTAAACAAGGGGCTTCCCTCTTCCTCTCTCTCTTGCACCTGAGGCTAATGAACTCTCTGAAGGATTCTCCAGAAACAAAACCGAGAGCAGCCCTGTTCTCTCTCACTCTCTCTGGATAAACTTTATGAGCAGTACTGAAATTGTTCTTCTGTGGTCATAGGCTCTTTAAAGCATTCCCTGGAGCAGAGACGAAAAGCATTTATGCCGGGGACGGAATGGCTTTTAAAGCGCTTTGCAAGGCACAGATGGGTGTTGTGAAATAGTCTCATTATTAGGAATAGTCAATGGATAGGATCCAGGTGGGGGCTGGAAGGGTGATGTATGGGGCAGGCAGAGAGGCTGCCCCTGGCTGTTTTGGGACTGACTCCTCAGGAAGCACCGTCGACCGGGATTCAGGAGCTCGGGCCTTTTGTTCCAGTGCTCATGCTTACTTTGATTGGAATTTATGGGCCAAAGAAGGAGTAAACGTGTCCCAAAATTTCTGGCCACTCGCCACCAAGAAAAGAACAGAGCATCTGCCCCACCCCCCTCGGTAGTTTGGAGTCTTATGTGATAGTGTTTACTAACTTTACCAAACAAAACTGTGCAGCTACCAACCAGCAGATCGAGTGGGGTGTCGAATTTGCTAGTATCCAAGCTAGATTCCCCCAGCCCATCAGTTCCCTTTGGTCTACCAGCCAATTTCTGAGAATTATCCTTTTAACTCAGTACTTCTGCTTCAGTTCTCCTCTTGCACCTTCTTTCCTTCCCATAATTCATTCGATATTTCCACTCATTCCTCTTCCTCATTTATAATTCTTCTTTATTTTATTACTTTGCGTAATTTTCCTTTAGGATTTGCCATAAAATAAATTCTACCACCTTTAACTTCCCATTTATATTACCAGGCGTGAATATGTTCTGCTGGTGCACCTCTCCTTGCTCCTGCTGCGTCTCCCCCTTTTCTCACTTGCACCCCAAGAAACCAACAAGGTTTCAGAAGATACGAGATGCCCCCTGCATCCTCTCACTAGCTGGGGTGTAAGGTAGAAGGTCCAAATGTTGACAGACAGCCACTGGCCTTGACAACTGGAGTAGGTGATTGGGTTCAGAAGAATTTGCTTCCCTAAGAAACTGAGGCTACTGCAGTCCAGTGGGAGAGGGGTAGGGATAGTGGCTTGGAAGCAAAGATTGGTGAACAAGGCAGTTTGTAGAATCTGTGGAGTGCTTTCTTGTTTTGCCTGCGAATGGGGTGAGAAAGCTGGAAGTAACTGACCCATAGAAAGTAGCTCATGGATAAGACATGTATCTGTGCCCCACCCTGCGCAGAGTATTCCCGATGGGTGGTTCACGAGTGCTTTGTTCAGCCTGATTCTGAATGTCTCCAACCAGCTGGGATTCTACCACTTTTCTTGGGCAACTGAGGGCTGATTGCAGAGATGCCAGTGCACAGAGAGGTATTGTTTACACTTCCAGCACCTCCTGGGGTTTTACCCCAGGGGAGAGGAGCTGGTGACACCATTGTGAGTCTATCTCAGGAGTCTGGCTCCCTGGGAGTTGGAAAAAATTCCCTTACCGTGTTGGCATCACCCCTTTTTTTCAAGTACACTGCCGGAAGCTCTCCGGCTGTGATTTCTAGAAGATGGTCCTGTGACATTACAGCCACCATCCTGTCTGGCTAATGGACTGTCCCACACATGTTGCCCCCAGTCACTGGCACTTGGAGAGGAAGGACTGGTGATCCTGACTCCAGAAGAACGTTCCAAACCTAACCATTTGCTCATGGAATGTCAGGTGCATTTGACAGAGTTTTGTAATTTGACCCACAGCCAGATTTTGCCATCTCCACCGGGGTTTTTTTTTTATTTGATGAATTTTTTCTGCAGCAAGAACCATGAGTCTTCCCAAACTTGGGCTAAAAGTCCCATTTGGGATGTAAAGAGAACCTGGAAAGAAAGGCCATATACATGCTTATATGGCCCCATCAATGTAATGTTCGAGCACCTTACAATCTTTAACGTATTTACCCTCAGAACACTGGGGAAGTTGGTGGCGCTATTAGCCCCACGGAGAACGGCAGTACAGAGAGATGAAGTGACTTGCCCTAGGTCATACAGGAAGCCTCTGAGTAGAGCAGGGAATTGAAGGTGGATCCTCTGAGTCTCAAGCCAGCACCATAACCACTGGACTGTCCTTCCTCTGACCTTATTTTAGAGTGTAGGATTTGGTGTCAGAGTGGTTTAATTTAGGGGTCATATTCACCCTTTATTGAGGGGGATGGGCCGTCCAAATGCTGCTATCACGATGACCGGGGGAAGTTTCTCATTATGTGAGGAGAGGATTATTGGCGATAACTTCTGGTTTAATTCCATCTCTGTGAAGATCTGTGGCCACCCTGTTGCAATTCCTTTCTTCTCTTCTGGGGGAAGGACTGGTGATGTGATGTTGGCTGACACAAAGCTGGTTCTGTCCATTGCATAATTGCTTTTCCAGCCCATGTGCCAGGCTGGTGGAAAGGAGGCAAAGGGAAGCTCTTGGGAAGGGCAGCTGTAAAATGGGGTGGGATTATTTTCCTCTTAGCTCTGAGTGTCGCAAGGTGAGGCAGAGCTGAAGGCAAAGAGGTGCTTGCCTGAATCTGAATACACCTCAACCACTGAGCAAAATAAGAAGAAATTCCATTGGGAGATGGTGGCTCTTCAATTACTCTGAAAACATTATTGCAGGCTATTAAGGCTCCTGAAGGAAAACATAGACCTACTGTATACATGCAACAGACCAAGGATTTGGAACTCACATGCACATCTATGGAGGAGAAGGTTAAACTTTCCATAGCTACTGCTCTCCAGGAGTGAAAGGGCTCGGTGCAGCTACAGGAACGCTGATTAAAGAAAAAACCATGTTGCACAGATATATGGAACAGTTGGAAAAATAGCTCACAATGCTGACGTCCAAGAGGAATTGGGCAGGAAAAAAACAAAGGGAGGAATCTCACTGGAGAAGGTGGCAGAACTTTTGTGCAAAGCAGAAATTCTGAGCTGCTGTTTTATATCCAAGATGGGGTGGGGGAGGAAACCCAACCCCCAAATGGGGTACTTTGGGATTCTGTGCCCAAGTAGATAGCACCATCCCCTCCTTGGAAACAGCTCTCTGCCTGTAAGTACTGGGAGAGGCCTTTGCAACGGACACTTAAAGCTAAGGTTTAAGCTCTTCTCGAGGCAGTTCTGAACGCAGATATTCTTGGCTTGTTCCATTCTTGAATGAGAGCGTCCTGAAAGTAGAAAATGGAAGCACACGTGAAGAGCTCTTCTGTGCCAGATGTTGGCAACGAAACCCCAGACTGCATAGATCTCACCTGGTTTTGTCTTTCATTACAAATCGGAAGCTTAGGCCAGGTGAGGAATCCCAGGCCTAGTTTTGAGTGAACCCAGGCCAAATTAGGGCTTTGTGTCAAAGCCACATGGTTTAAACTGAAGTTTCCTTGGACTTTTGGGCTCTGATTGAACCTGAAGCTCAAAGCAAAACCTGGGAGATCAGACTCAGGTGTGTCAGACCAAAGAAAATAGTCTCTGGGTAACAAAAGCACCTGGCTTGGTCCTACAACAAACATGTTTTTACTAATACGGAGAAAGCCTTGTCTGATTTGAGTTTAAGAGGCTGATTTTCCCCCTCATGTGCTGCCACAACAGTTGAGATTAGCTGGGGGACTCCAGTGAACAGAGCCTAGGTTTAATGCTCTGGGGGCTGGTAGCCAGACTTTCTCAGAAGAGGGTCCTCTAGCCTGGATTTCACTTCCACCTCACTCTGACAGAGCCTGGCTCTGTTAACCATTAGTGCTCCACGCAAGGCCCGTCATTTCACTATGGCTTTTGCCTGTAATGGGGGGGCTGGTGAGTTGGAATGTACTTTGTTCCAGGGGAAGAATTTTTTGGTTCAGTGTTGTGCAAACTGAGTCAAGCCAATCTTTGTTGTCACTCCATTGACTCCAAGGGACATATACCCAGGGTGAATTTGGCCCCCTCTGCTTTTTAAATGTTTCTTTCAAATTTGGTACTTGTGCCTCAAGTTTTGCTCGTTAGGCACATTGCACAATGTAAAACCAAAACTAACGATGCGTGTTTTTCCCCAAGTCAGAGCTGATGACACAAGCCTGACACCATTGCTCCAGACTGAAATTTATTCTGATTAAAGTGGATCTTAGATTATTGCATCCTTGTGAAACCCTGGTTAATTTATGGCAGTGTAAAATCCATTTTTTTAAATGACTGTGATGCTGCCAAAATCTTTGCAGATGTAGAAACAGCTTCACGGGAGAATTTCAATCTAACATCAACAGGAGATTTGGAAGATGAATTGTGTGAGGATCCCGCTCCTCCAAAGATGCTGCTTTGTTTTCCTGTTTAGCATGTGGCTTGGCTCTCATATTGTCTGTTTTATTATGTTTTAATTATTGTTGTTTATTTATTGTAATCATATTTTAATTGTTTGGATAGTGCTTTGAGTGCCTTGGCAGGGGGGCCCATTATAAATTAAATTATTATTAAAAAGTTGTTATTATGTGTACCTGCTCCGAACTGAGACTGAGCAGGGAGCCCACTCAAGTGCCTGGAATTAATTTCCTCCTTTTCTTTCCCTTTGTTTTTCTCTCTCTCCATGCAGGCGCAAAGTTTGGATGGTTAGGATATGGGAATGAAAGATGGTCTGGTGCCTCCCTTTGCATCTCTGCAAGGAATGGGAGTTTGGCTGTTGGCTTCAATGGGAGCAGGACTGGGCCTTTTACAGATCCTTTGTGAAATAGGATGCTATGCATTTCCCCACCTGCTCGCCATCCCTCTTAGAAAGGGGCAGCTTGTAGAGTCCAGTGGGTGTTTGACACAGTATAATGTGCTCAGTCGAGGACTGGCTCATGTGACTAATTCTTGAGAGGAAACCCTTAGGCAGGTGCTCATCTGTATGTATTTGTGAAGCTGCTCTGAGGTATGTCCACCCAGGCTCTTGGGCATGTGTCTGAACTGAGCTGCACTGAACAAAAGGATCTTTACCCATCACTGGCCACAAGAACCTCCTCAGCTGTTGCTTACAAGGCAGAGAATCTGATTGTTCTGATGCTAAGGGGATAACAGCACTTCCCTACCTCACAGGAGTGCTGTGCAGATAAATACATTAAAGACTATGAGGTGCTGAGATACTACGGTGATGGGGCCCTGTAAATTCCTTAGTCAGATAGATTAGGGATGACACTAAGGCTCTAGTTACCTCAGCTGGTTGCTAGGGATGTTTCAAGAGAGAGGTCATCTCAGCCCTTCAGAGCTGGTGGCAAACTTCACACCTGCACCTCTCATAACAAGACCGAATATTCCATCTCTCAGCACCCTCCAAACTGCTATTGTAGCTAAACCTATAGGGTCATTTCATTCGTCCTTATATAGGCTCCCTTGATTGGTATACGCTGGGGGGCGAAGGGATTACCCAAGCAACAGTGCAGTTCAGCAATTGTTGTTCTTCCTGCTGTCTAGGAGGAGAATAAAGAAACACAGGAGTTGGGTTTGCATAGCACAGGGCACTCTCCGGTAAATTCAAAGGTGAGGTACTAGTAGGATAATGACTGTGGAGGGAAATGTAGCTGCCAGGCTCACAGCTGCCTTGAACTTTAGGGAATCAATCCTGAATTCCCGCACTTGGGCAAAATGACCACTGACTTCTGTGAAAGGAGTTTAGGGTTGGGCCAGAGAAGAAATCCTGCATTCCCTGTTCTGGCTAAAATCACCAGGAGACCTTCATGTCCAGGCTGGTCAGCCCCCACTGTATGGCTAAAGCCATTGAGTATGTCTACATAGCAGCTGGGATGCGCTTCCCAGCATGGGTAGACAGACAGGCGCTAGCTCTGCTTGAGCTAGTGCACTAAAAATAGCAACGTGGCAGCGGCAGCACAATCTTGCCTGACCTCCTGCATAGATACTCGGGTGGCTAGCCCAAGACACAACCCATGCTAGCTCGAGCAGAACTAGTGCTTGTCTATCTACCCTCCCTGGGACGGCTGGGACGCACTCTCCCAGCTGCGGTGTAGACATGCCCTGCATCTCAACTTTAGGGAGTGAAGCTTGATTATACTGTGATTGTTTCCTGGAGGCTACTTTTTCCCATTTTCTATTCAGTGGGGGCTGTCGCTCATACAAATGCTTCTCCATTCCTGTTAATGCATTACTGTTCATTAGTATTAATACTTAGATGACTGGTTACTGCAATTTTAGGTTGGAATTTGGAAACCTCTGCTCCTCTTATTCTTTATAGATTTTTACATTCACCACCTCCTCTCTGGCTGTTATTGCCTTCCTGCCTGTTAGCCATTATCTGCCTATTGTGTCATCACTTGGACCCCCTTCTCTGCTCCAGCCTCGCAGCATGGGCAATTGGGTCACTTTTGCTTCTTGTGTTCCTCTCTTGGGTCCTTCCTTGCTCGGATTTTAATCAGTGATGGAGCTGGGCAAAACAAGATGATCATTCTGAGAAATTAAAATGTTCACCACTTTGGCATGCAAGTTCCATTGAAAGTCAGCAGGATGTGTGCTCCTAACCCCCTTAGGAAGATTTTGAAAATCATCCCCATAAGTCCTGATTCTGATCTCATGCTGGTGTAAACCAGGAGTCAGGAGTTACACTGATTGTAAAACTGGTGTAAACAGATACAGAATAAGGATCTCCATTTGTTTCATGAAATGACGTCAAAAACGTGCAAAATTTCAAATTCTTCTTATTGTCAAGACAAACTGATTTTCCTGTCCAAAGGAAAACTTCCAAAGTTGGGAAATTTTGCTTAGAAGGACTGTTCGGAGTGAAAATGGGCTTGTTTTCATAGGAGAATTGGGCTATTTTTCTAGTGGAAAAATGACAACAGTCCATGAAATGGGACCTTTTGGAAAAACTGAAATGAAACACACAAACCGAGATTGATACGGGGGTTGAACTGCGTTCTGAATTGTGTTGCCAACCGCCACCCGTTGCCTTCATTTCCTCAGACAGACAAGATGCTGGGGCAGGACTGGATGCTCTTACACTGCGCATTACTCCCCATGTCCCCTTTTGCTCTCTCCTTTCCTGTTCTGCACTTGTCTGCTTCTTTCTTTTATCATTCTGTTCCTTTCCCCTCCTTTCCTCGAGTTGCCCTTGTGTTTGCCAGTTTTTCTCTGGCCTGGATGCTCAGTTACAGTAAGGTCACAGTAACACTCACATTCAGGTCTTTGTCAGAGCCATGCAGAGGGGCGTCAGTGTGACTGAGAGTGTCGGACATTTCCATTGCTTCCCTCTATTCCTTCTGTTTACCAGGACTGACACTGCCCTTCTCCTGCTCACTCCCTGATAGGTGCAGGTTAATCTGACTACTGCATGGGGGAACTGCTGTTCAGCCCCTGCCTCATTTTTTTAATCTGGCACCTGCCTCTGGGGAGCTCCATATTATGGCTCAGCTGCTGCCCTGCTCCTTCTGTATTCCTTCCACTTTGGGACCTTGCAGCTTGTGTTTGATTGGAATGGAGTTCTGTACCCCTTACTACCCCCTTCTCCTCCAAACCCACTTCTCCTCCTGCACTGAGGGGCCATTAAGTCTTGTCTGCCTGGTTCACAGTCTCTGCGTCTGATGGTTTCTATTTGGTGTAATGCACATCTTCTTCCCACCCCGTCTGCAGCTAAATTGACCTTAGCATGGATTCCCTTAGGCTCAGGCCCACTTACTGATGTGTAACTTACACACCCTCGCCTCCGAGTCTAATGGAGTCTGTTAGTGTAACTTACGCTCTGAGGGCATTAATAGGAGAAGGTGAGAAGGGATATGTTAAAGTAGGGCATCGTCCCACCCCTTTATGCTTTACCTTCTAACGATACCGCTGGGTTTAAGGTTTAAATTACCTTCACTGAGTCAATTCCTGATCTCTGTCACAGTGGTAGAAATCTGATGTAACAACTTCAGCTGAGTTACTCTGGGTTGACAGTGATGTAACAGAGATCATAATTTGGCTCCATTGGACTGCTTTGCACCCAGTTAGGCGTAGCTATATCCCTTACACCATGGGTTTTCCAATACTATTTATTTATTTTATTATATAGTTCTCACATGCCCTGTAAATCTTCGTTCCTTTTCAGGAGGATGCCTGAGTATATTTGATCATCTACCTTGGGATTTAAACATAATACATCTTCCCTGGTCTACTCACTGGGGCTAATCCTGATGTCACTTGCACTAGTGTAAATCAGCAGTAACCCCCTTGAAAACTGGAGTTTCGACAGTGTAAAACTGGCACGAGAGAACCAGGCCCAAAAGACTTTGGTGCGTGTGCAGCTAGCTACGCAGGTCCAAGTTCACAGGCATGCTCATCTCATAGACTCATAGACTCATAGACTTTAAGGTCAGAAGGGACCATTATGATCATCTAGTCTGACCTCCTGCATGATGCAGGCCACAAAAGCTGACCCACCCACTCCTGGAATAATTCTCTCCCTTGACTCAGCTGTTGAAGTCCCCAAATCATGATTTAAAGACTTCAAGTCGCAGAGAATCCTCCAGCAAGCGACCCCTGCCCCATGCTGCGGAGGAAGGCGAAAAACCTCCAGGGCCTCTGCCAATCTACCCTGGAGGAAAATTCCTTCCCGACCCCAAATATGGCGATCAGCTGAACCCCGAGCATGCGAGCAAGATTCTCCAGCCAGACCCTCCGGAAAAAGTTCTCTGTGGTAACTTTTAATATCCCATCATTGACTATTGTTACTAATTACCAGCTGTTACATTGTGCAGTCTATATGGTTTTATAAAAACTTAATAATAAGTCAATATAATGTAACTGGAATAGTTTTAAAAAAAATACGGTAATAAGTGAATGTAACGTAACTGGGATATGCTTCATGCAAAAGGTCTCTTGTAAGGTATCATTACAAAGCTTATAATCTACTGAGTATGATCATCTGATTTGTATAAATGTACCACTCTTGTATCTAAAACTAGAAATATAAAATGTAACTCTGAGGGCCTATTGTAATTATGTAAAGTGTGGGCCATTAATGATGGTTTGGAATCTTGATAACTCCCATTAACCAGAACCATTGTCTGCAGATGGCTGTTTACCTGTGAGTCTTCCTGTATATGTGTGTGCTGGCAAGTGAGTAATGAAGTCTTGCAGTGACATGTGATCATGTCACCTGAACTGGAATCCATCTTTAACCTGGTGCTTTTCCAGTGAGGGGGGGTAAAAACCCAGAGGGACAAAGGGTTCCCGCCTTATGCAAAAGATATATAAAGGGGTGGAAGAGAACAGAGAGGGAGAGGAGCCATCATGAAGAATCCCCTAGCTATCACCTGAGCTGCAACAAGAGCTGTACCAGGGGAAAGAATTGTGCCCAGGCCTGGAAGGTGTCCAGTCTAAGAAAAACTTACTGAAGCATCTCTGAGGGTGAGATTATCTGTATTTAGTTTGATTAGACATAGATTTGCGCATTTTATTTTATTTTGCTTGTAACTTACTTTGTTCTGTCTGTTACTACTTGGAACCACTTAAATCCTACTGTCTGTATTTAATAAAATCACTTTTTATTTAGTAATTTACTCAGAGTATGTATTAATACCTGGGGGAGCAAACAACTGTGCATATCTCTCTATCAGTGTTATAGAGGGCGAACAATTTATAAGTTTACTCTGCATAAGCTTTATGCAGGGTAAAACAAATTTATTTGGGTTTAGACCCCATTGGGAGTTGGGCATCTGAGTGCTAAAGACAAGCACACTACTGTACGCTGTTTTCAGGTAAACTTGCAGCTTTGGGGCAAGTGATTCAGACCCTGAGTCTTTGTTAGAGCAGACTGGAGTGTCTGGCTCAGCAAGACAGGGTGCTAAAGTCCTAAGCTGGCAAAAAAAACAGAAGCAGGGGTAGTCTTTGCACATCGGGTGGCAGCTCCCAAGGGGGTTTCTGTGATCCAACCCGTCACACCAGCGATGGCACGTTGTTGACCTATTGAGTAAAATCACGTTATCCCATCAAACCATCCCCTCCATAAACTTATCAAGCTTAATCTTAAAGCCAGAGAGGTCTTTCGCCCCCACTGTTTCCCTCGGAAGGCTGTTCCAGAACTTCACCCCTCTGATGGTTAGAAACCTTCGTCTAATTTCAAGCCTAAACTTCCCGACGGCCAGTTTATATCCATTTGTTCTCGTGTCCACATTAGTACTGAGCTGAAATAATTCCTCTCCCTCCCTGGTATTTATCCCTCTGATATATTTAAAGAGAGCAATCATATCCCCCCTCAGCCTTCTTTTGGTTAAGGTAAACATCTATTCCACTAGGAAGCTGAGTTCTAGTATTTCCACTCCCACTGCTGAGAATATTGCCATAATCCTTCCTCCATGGATGGCATCTGTGTTTTAAATTCATGGTAGTCAGAAAAAAGGGGAGCGGAAGTCCAGAATAACCCGGTGACTGCATCACCTCAGAGGGGAGCCTGGAGGCTTTTTCTTTACTGTCCTCAAGGGAGTTTACATAAGAGTCTTCAGCTGGACAAATTCCACTTCCACCCCTTGGATCTAAACGGAGGTATCAGAAAGGCCAGGGGTGCTGTCATGGGGATTGGGTCGGAAGAAGCAAATTCTGTGTTATATGACCGATAGACAGATGGACACATCCCCTCCCCCCCACACCACACTTTCTGTACAGTATGTGGTGCATATCTTCATGGGCTACATTACAGCACCATGTAATAAAATGAAGAACCCGGTGCTAAATTGCAATCCTCTCCTTTGCTTTCTACCCAGTAATTAATCTCCGTTGGGACTTCCTATAACATTATGAAAGCTGCAAACCAGAGTGGCCCTTTTAAAACCAAACCAAATCAACCCCCCACCTAAAAAACCACAACAACCTCCCACAAAAATGTTTTCTTCCTTCCACCCACAAAGGTGTCCCCATGCTCATCCGGGCCTAAGGCTCGACATTCTGTCTTGTGTGTTGATAGCGCTCACGTCACATAACTGGACAGGTTCAATATCCCACGACCTGTTGGGGCTTGGAACTGGAGATTTATATCATGAACCCCTTCAGTGGAGTTCCTCTGACCCACCACATTTAGTAAGAGTTGTTAATCTTGATTGTGGAGTAGAATAGAATAGTGTGATTACAGCGCAACTTTGTTGGCCATTGTTTTGGGCCCAAATCGAGTTATGTTTTGAAAAACATGCTTTTGTGTTAATGTGGTTTTTCAAGCTGGTTATTCCATAATCTAGCCATGTCCACACAGCCTGGACCAGACGGGTCTCCCACACAGCTGGGCTCCCTAGCTTTCCATAGTTTCGATGGAGCCAGAGGTCCTCTCCTTTTGGTCTCTCTTTGGTCTCTCTCTCCATGCTAGAGCTCTTAACCGTGTTTGAAACTGGTTTCCCAAACACCGTAATGGATGACACGGTTGCAACACGCTTTGACCACACTTCAACATAGGTACATGCTAGACATTTGCTAACACGCCTAGTCTATAGCCTGGCTTTTGCTTGCATTTACAAATCCACATGCACACTGGGTCCTGAAGCTGGCCCCAAACCATGCCAACTACAGATATGTGGTAGCTAGCATAGCTCCTTCACAGTGTAGACAGGCCCGTGGTGTGTCTCTTCTCAGGCAAGAAACCCCCTTGAGGCTGAGCGGCTGATGATAACAGGTTTCTTGCCTTTGAGTAGCATAGGCCAGATGTGGCATGGCATGGCACTCTAAGGGTTAAGGAGGCTGCGTCCTTGGTGGTGTGCAATTTATGATCCCGTGAATCCTTTTTTAATTATTTTGCTGTGACAGAGGTGGAAATATCCAACTTCAAATGACTGGCTTTATTGATACGCTGCTATTTGTGCCTCTGTGGAAGAACAATCCCATAAAAGCAATAAATTAGAAAACCCTTTTTCTCTTCAGAGAGAGACACTTTCTGTCTCTGTGTGTGAGGCCTCGTGTAAAGACCTTTCAGCACCACGGACGAGCTCTCAGTCTCTCTGTGAGCTGTGGTGAAAAGCCATTTATTCACTAACTACAAGGGCACTTTTATTTCTTCCCGAGAACTATTGTAAAACACCTTTTCACTTTGGCTGATCTTTCTTTCCAGGCTTGGGCCAGATGAGTTGCTTGCACTAAGTCTGGAGGGCTATGTCTTGTCTGCATTCATTAACATTGGCTTAGCTGGCACATTGTGTTTAAGTTTGTGTTGTTATTAGCTTTGTGTAGTTATTTGCTATATATGCGCCTAGACCAGTGGTTCCCAAACTGGGGTTCGTGAAATGTTACAGGGGGTTCTCAGGGAAAAAATTCCCTAATGGCGGACAGAGCTGTCCCTAGGGACCCCAGGCAGCACTGGGCCAGCAGCCCGGAGCCCCTGGACTTCCAAGAGCTAAGCAGATTAAAGCAAGCATATCTATCACACTGAGGAGATTTAAATTTCAAGACTCCTTATAAGAAATGGAAAGGGAGGTGGATATTTTTTGCTGTTTTTAAAATTAAATAGGCAGCTAGTATTGTTTTTAAAATTATTATCAAGAACAAGTTTAAGCTTTGTTGTAACAAGCGGTGTTTGCCTGGACTGGTCAAGACCTGAATGCTTGTGCAGGAAGAACTCTGAGTTGGCTTCTTAAATACCTTCCTGCTGTTTCACATCTGATACTTCTTGATGAAACATAGGAGCCTTGTCTTATAACAGGCTTATTCAAAGTGATACAAGCTACAAAAGTGAGATCTTGGAAGAGTGTTGCCATTTTCATAATGTAATACAAATACTGTAATGATAAATAAAACTAATAAATAGTGTGTAATAAGCATGTCATAAAAACAAATTTTATATTTCCAAGATCACTACTTTTATTATTTATACTCCGGTGAAGGAGAAAATCCCTGGAAATATTCATTTTTAGGAGGGGGTTCGTGAGACTTGACATTTTAGTGAAAGGGGTTCACAGGTTGTTAAAGTTTGGGAACCACTGGCCTAGACGATAATCGGTAGGCACATTTTATAACAAGAAAAAAAGCTAAAAATACAATTAATATTTCTGGAGATCAGCAGATCTGGGCCAATGTGGCAGTGTTTGCTTGCCATTGCATATGTCCGGTTTTCACCACATGGAAAGTAACAAAATCCATCTCCCATGAATACAGACAAAAATGAGCAATCCATCCTATTTTTTTTAATGTAAATGTTTACTTGGCCACCCGTGACAGAGCTGTACAGAGACATTCCGATGAGCACCCAAACATGCATACATAAACACACCATGCATTTGTGCATGCAGCCGAATTCAAACACACGTTCACCTCTTACATATTTGGCCAGAGTCTGTGTGTATCTGTACTCTGTGTTGCACCACTTAAGTGCCACAGAGAGTAAATCTGTGCAGGGTTTTACTGCACAAAACCACCCACATATTCTCACATCCCTGAACTGACTGAGAGATCAATATAGCACCGACAACTCCAGCTGAAGTCAGTGGAGCTCTCATTCATCTGTGAGTCTTTCTACTGCTCTCCCATGCAGAGTATGGGCCCGATCCTACAGCCCTTACTCTTGTGAGTTTAATTGGACTACCCATAAAAGCAAGGGATGTGCGCCCCATAACTTCTCCCTTTTGCCATCCACTGCCATCCCTTTAATATATGTTTGCTATTTCAGTAGCACTCACTTAGCGTGGGATTTCTCCGATAATATCTTAAACAAAGTTTCGGTTGTGATGGAAATTGATAAACCCAAGAACTCCACCCTTAACTCAGCAATATCAAAGGCACTGTGAGCAGCATGGTCTGTACAGTGCACAAGGTGCCAAGTCCCCGTGGTCGATGAGACTAAAGCAGCAAAGGAGAAGTTATGCTGCCTTGTGTCAGTGTGTAATATGAAACCATCAATCTGGGGCCTGGATTACAGCGAAACTAATGTGGCTTTAGTTTTTTATTTAGTCCTGGTGAAGGTGGCAGCACTGGGAGGGGAAGTCTTCTGTCACATAGACCTCAGACAGCAGGAGTGCAGGTTCCCACAACGAACAGATTCAACCCTGGCCTGTCGGGACCGGCTCTAAGGGTGAGAGACAATTTGTCTCCATGTCTGTTCAGTCCTTGGCTTCTCTATTGAGATTGCCAAAAAGGGTGTCAATTCTAGCCAGTGGTGATGGTCTTTTTTGTGATATGCAGACTGTGCAAACGAATCCAATGGTCACCTTTCCAGTGCTTGAGTCTGAGCTATGATCTCCCCATTTCTGCCTCTGGAATGAGAGTGAAATTTCACAATGGATCCAAAATCACATTTGTGCAAAAGTGAATTGTCAACATTTTCACAATGAAATTTTTGTTTTAATAAAAGAGAAGTGCCAATTGATTCACTTTGCAAGTTGCCTGCTACTCTGCAAAATGTCTGGTGTTTTCATGGCATGATATGTTTTTTTCATAACATTGAGACCACCAACTCATTTCACAAAGGCCACCAAGCAGCTGGCAGGTGATAATGACTTTCACTCACCACCAACCTGGCCCAGATTTGAAACAATGACCTAGAAGTGAATGGCTCTTTATTCCATTATTAGTCCCTTGAGCCACCCAATAAACTGAAATTAAGGGCCTGCTTCTCCTCTCACTCACACCAGCATAAATCAGGAATATCTTCAGATGCAGTCACAGGAGTTACACACGTGTAAAGCTAGTGTAAATGAAAGGAGAACTAGTCACTGAGTACTTACCTGCACTGGGTCTAATCCTGCTCCCATTGAAGTATATGGGAGCTTTGCTATTGATTTACATGGATGTTGGATCAGGCCTAGTGTGATTAAACATTCAACACCTGTGCTACTGTGACGATAGTAAGCTCATTTACTTTTCTGTAGTAAGCTCATTTACCCAGAAGTTGTTTCTCCAGTAGTTACTGGGTTTGATTCTGATTTCACTAAGCCTGATAAAAATCCAGAATAACTCTGTTGTCATCCATAGAGTTATTCCAGATTAGCACCGGGATCAGAGAGTGGCCAACAGATGATAAAATGTAATGGCCCTGTTAAGACAAGTTCTATAACAAAAGGTCAGTAATATTGGTTGGTCCCATCCACACTGGCAAGACCCAACCAAACAACATGGCTGAGACACTATGGTGTTATAATTCCTTGTCATGATACCATCTATTGTGTAAAGCGATACTAAATGTTCTCTGTTTGAAATAGCCTATGAGCTATTTTATTGGAAAAGAACAAAGATCCATCTAGCCCAGCACTGGCCAGTGTTAGAAGTTTCTATTCTACAGCATGTTCATAAAGCTTCCAGGCTTACCATATGTTACCATGCATCGTGGGAAGAGGGGGACACAAAGACCATTCTGGATTAGTGATGCTCATTGCCGGCTACTGAAGAGGTGGAGAAGAAGGGAGCAAAACGGAAATATACCCTGGCTATTCTTGGGAAACTTTCTGGGTCTATTCTCTGTGGAGTTGTTGGGATTGAATTTGTGACTTGAACATCTGTCTGGCTATCCCAGCATTTTGGGAGCATATGAAAGGTGGTTTTAATGCAGTATCCAGAAAGCCATTTTTCTAAATCGGTAGCTAAACATTCCCATTGTTTCACATCCCATTAGGTGACACCAGTTGCCTTGTGTTGTGCTACAAGGCTCAGTTTTATGTAGCCTACAGGGATATAATCCTATAAAAAGTGGTACATCTCTCCAGACCCTCTTTTATAGCAAGTGCCATTGAAAGATAAAAAAGCCCAAAGCAGAGCCCTGGAGCTGAACCCCCAGACTTTGGGGTGGTTTGGGTCTGTTCCTTCATGTGGTGCTCAGGACCATCTCCAAGTGCTATCATTTTCAGAAACGGATTCTACTTTCAAAGGTTTGTTGTTGCTGTTTGGTTTTTTTTTAAGGTTCCTGGTATTTGGTTTAAGTCAGGGCGGTGCTTCTGCCTGGTTTTGGAATGAGGACTTTTGTGTGTTCAGTGAACGGGATGCATTGTGGCAACAAGATTTTGAGCAATTGATACTCTGCTGTACCACTAGTCAAACACATGACCGCCATCAAACTCAGAGGTGTCCAGTTCATCTACTCATGATACACGCCCAGCCAGGAGACTCTGATGACATCATAAATTGTCTAAACACACAAGGTGATGTCTTCCCATTGCCTCTTAGACTCCCCTTTAGTTATCTGGATTCCTGCCCTTCCACACTGGTACTGCTAGAAGGAAAAGGTCTGTCTTTGTTTGCTTGCTGGCATAAGTCATTGATAGCTGTGGAGCTACACTGAACATCTTGCATTTGCATGTATTTTTTCAGGTAAAACCCGGTAACAGCAGAAGGTGTAGGGGCAGGACCTGTTTGTGAATGCTCTGTGTTTCCCTTTCAACCAGAGAACACTGGAGTTATTGGCCCCATCGTGTCAGCATTTCCTAGTCTGTGTCATCAATTTGCACCTCCCCCTATAAAAGACAAAGTACCGTAGCATACTGCAATAATGGTCCAAACCACCACAGCTCATAAGAGCAACGCTGCAATGTCTTAGGCAATTACGGTAGTATACGGTAGAATTTTTCATAATGGTCTTTCGCTGCTGGTCAGTCCTGTCACTAAAAGGTCAAGGTGTCATTGGTCAGGTCAGGCCAGGTCACTGAAAGATATAAATGTCTGACATTTCATTGGCCTTCCTAGCACATATGCACCTCTGACCTGGGGATCCCTATCCCACTAGGGGGCACTAAGGGTCGATTTTCCCTCTGATCCCTGTTAGTTTCTGCTCTTTATTTGAGTTTCTCCTTGCCTCTCGCTCTCCCTCCTCTTTGCTGGCCAGCTCAGACTGTTTAAATTGGAAATTATTTGTATTACTGTCTGTAAATAATAGATGAGGGAGTGAGGTGGAGTTGGTGTCCCTTCCATAAACTCCTCCTCACTTTAATTAGTGCGAAGCAGCCTGGTGAGAATGCGAGCTGCCTTGATGCTGGTAATTAAAATTGAAACCACTGAAAAGCTGCTCTATTTTTTATCAGAGCTGCTGTTCGGAGCCGAGAGCCTGCGGACGGCTCTGCAGTAAAGAGTGATAATGAAGGTGTGAATTCCCGGGGGGAAGAGGGGCAGCTGCAGCAATGGCTGAACTTACACCAGATGAAAATGCAGGAGCAATTAGAGGTGGCTATGTACAAGCTGGGCATCAGAGATTAGTTGGCACCTTGGGAACACGGAAGGAAGGGACAGGGAGGAGGAGTTTGGGGGTTATTTTTAATAAAAAAAAGTGGGGGGAACAGTGACTGGCCACTTAAAGGCAAACATCCAGTTTTCCTGTAGGGCTGCCTCTGGCCTGCAGGAGCCAGGGTGGTGGTGGGGTCCGTGATGTGGCGCATGCAAGAAAGAACCAAGGAAGACAAGACTCCCAGGGGAACCGCTCCGCTCGGGAGCTGCAGGAACAATGGAATTGTTCCACGTGGGTTTCTAAGCAGAATCTTGGGTTTCGTTGGCTGGGAAACATCTCCCCCAGCATGCGTTCCTCGGTGCATTTGTCCCGGGTAGAATGTATGTTCCTCGTGACCAGACCTGGTTTCTTAACCTCTCCGGGCTACGTGCACGTGCGGCTTTCTGTGGGTCTGACCCAAAGCCTGTCGAAGTCAATGGGAGTCTTTCTTTTAACTTCAGCGGGCTTTGGATCAGGCCCTATTACTACTAAATAACAATAATAACGGGGCTAGTAGAGAGATCACAGAAGTGAAAGTGAAAGGGGGGGGGGGAGAGAGAGAAGGCTCCTATTACAAGTTGGCCAATAAGGAGTGTGAGAAGAGACATTCAAAGTGATCATGCACATCATTATTAATTGCTTCCTGCCCTGGTGCATTCATCCCAGTGTGGGCTTCAAAAAGGACATGCTTGTCTCTGTTCTGCAGTAGGGAAAACATCGGCTAATATTATGCTCTCAGTCAGATCTATGACTGTGAGCCCTCCTGCCTATCTTAGTATGCTTCCACCTCCTCAAGAGAAGTAGCTCGCTGTAGAAAAAGAACATCTTGTAAATAGGCTGGTTCCAGAATAAGGGAACAAGTCCCTTCTCCATACCACTGTTAAATGCTTATTGACCTGTCTACCAGAAAAAAGCTTTGTTACATGATACACCATAAGTATAATAGGGTTCCTCCCCGGACATACCAAAATTGTGAAATTATCTTAATTCAAGTGGAAGAGAAGTTATGGAGAAAGGAGGTTAAGCAGATTGTGAATAAATGGTTAAGCTTAATGTTAGACCTTTCCCCCCCTGTTTTTTGCATCATCTGAGGAGGTGCCAGTTATTGCTGTATTGCGGTATCTTACCTCTGTGGTTATGATAACTCACTTTCCATTGTAACATCAGTTTTAGAGCTTGTGAAAAGGCACAATTTCTATTTTGTGGGAAATTCTCACATTTCAAAATTTCCTTTCATCCTGAATCGGAATAAAAAGTTGAAATTTTGAAATTTCCTGTGATACAAAAAGTATTGAAATGACTATGTCACATTTTATTTGAAATATAACAGTTGAAATGATAAAGTCAAAATGAAGCACTTTGACCTTACTGAAATGAAATGTTTCAATAATTTGTCATCGAAAATTTTGACAAAATTGACAAATTCTTGCAAAACATTTTGATTTCAGCATTTTCTGTCAGGAAATTTTCAACTAGCTCTGCTCAGCTTTAATCCCTTCCCTACAAACATTAATTTCCTTTACAATAAAGGCTTTGCACTTTCATTTTCTCACAAGGGAAGAATGTTTGGGGATGGCTAAGAGTAATTGAATGAGGTGTTATGTTATACTTTTAACATAAAAGTTAAAATTATATTTGGTTTTGGTTTTTTAAATATATCCTTGTACACAGCTTGGTCTAGAAACTCCAAATGTAGCCATTTCTCTGAGTGATGACCAGCATCTTAGAGTATTATTTGAATATTAGTTATTCATATTTTAGTGATTTGCTGTGTTTTTGAACCTGTGAGAACTCTGTGAATGCTCTGTGAACGTCTTTAAAGTAGGCCCCTTGGAGAGACTTTATAAGCTCTACAGAGTCCCAGGCAGTTTATAAACTCTGGAGGATCACGGGTTTGGACTCATAGGGCTTATACACCCAGCAGAATTTTATATTTTACTTTTTTTCCAGTTTGTTGTAACACAATCAGTTTTATAAAATCAGTAATATAAAATGAGTAGACCTCAAACCTGAGTTAAGCTTTTGTAAAGTATTGTATCTTTTGGTCAACATTACTTTCCCACATGGAGTGTTCTGTTTGTTAAACCATCAGCTATTGGGCATGGTGTGAAAATTTGATCAAGTTGACTTAAAAACCATAAGAAAGATTAGTCAAGTCAACGGAACATGCTTATAAATGTACTTGCTTTATAAGCTGATAAATAATTAAGGAAGATCAGACTTATTTGTGGGTCATCTTCTGTGCAAATATGTAGGACAATGAAGTTTATTTTATTCTTTTCAGAAAGAACTTTTTCAAGAAAATGTAACACTTAAACAAGTTAGTAAGCATTATAAATAACTTTTTAGAAGTATTTTGTTGGAGTTAGACAGTTCAGTCTTCCTGAACAATAGTCTAGTTTGGGAATCCATGGATGATAACACTTAATTTACCACTTGTAGGTTAGATAATGAGTAAGAGACAACTCTGAAACATAGTTAGCAGAGCTGGTCAGAAAATGAGGATCTTTTCCACGGAAAATTTTGACTTTCCATAGGAAAACTGAAAAAAAAAATCAGTTTTCAGTTGAGAACGTTTTGGGGTTTGGGGTTTTCTGATGAAAAATCAGTTTTTGAGAAAAATCAGACATTTTCAGTGAAAATTTTTGTGTAGTCAAAATCACAACGTTTTTATTTTAAAAAAAAAGTTTATATGGAAAATTTTCAAGCAGTGAGGTCAGTATCATCCATCCATCCAGATTTTTGTATTAACACCTATCACTATAATATCTGGGCACCTAAAACTCACCTTGTTGCCCTGGATGGAAGAGCATCTTGTCGCTAGCCCGGTGCCCTCTGAGAGAAATGCCTGCTTGTCAGCCACTGCTCCCTTGAAGGAGAGCACAATGCCTCAGCATAACCCTCTTTGCCCAGCGTGTTCCCTTCCGGGAGTGAGGGAACCATCTCAGACTTGGAAGAAAGCAATTTGACTTTGACGTGAAGTTGTTACTAATTTAATGTTTATCCAATAACAAGGACTTTTGCAAAACCCTTACCTTTTCATGAGCCTCAGGTAACACTGTCAATTCATAATTGCTATGATCCCTTTATCCTGCGATTTAATAAATAATTTACCTAAATTATTAAAATGAAAATTTCAACATTATTAAAAATTAACCAGGTTAAATGAGGAAACAGTAAATAGAGCAGGGCTCTTCGGGCATGACAGGAGTCCGTAGGTTTTATTGTCTTTTTCTCAAGCACAGAGAATACATCTCTCTCTCTCTCTCTTTGTCTCTCTCTCCCTCCCTTCCTCCTTCTCTCTCTCATTGTTTTCCTCCTCTGTCTTTCACAAACTCCATTTCACATATTAGCCCCTCCCTCCCTGTGCTGTGAGTGTGACATTATCAGAGATGATACACTTTGCTTGTAATTAAATTGTTCTACTCAGCATCAAACCGCATGCACATGTATCACATGAAGCCTCATAGGATCTTTTAGTGCTTTCTCCCTTTGATTCCATGCACACCACTCCCATTTGATGTCAATGGGACACAGATCTAGGGGAGCACATGGTCTCCAAAGAACGGATCATTTGTCAGTACTTCAGGATGTGAACAGCTTCTATTCATACAAAATTCATTAAAATCTGCTGCTCTTAACGGAACATGGCTCTATCATTTTTAATTGAAACATTCAGTTTCACCAAAGTGAGATACTCCATCTTTTCTGCTGTAACTCTTGCCAGATCTTTTGTCCCCGCCCCCCCTTACAATTATCTCTAAACTACTCCTGCTGCTGCCTTTTGGGCAGCATTCCCCATTCACTTAAATACTGGCGGTTGGTTCCTTTCATAAAGAACCTGAAATCTCTGCTTAACCAAAGAGTGTCCCAGCACTTTGTGTCCCTTCTTCCCTTTCCGAACCAGCTTTGACAGTGGGAAATATGGGGAATGATCATTCATCCACACTGCTCTGACATTTTCCTCTGTCTCTGAACCCAGGTTTCCAACTTAGACCTCAAGGTAAGTGACTGGAATTTTCCAATAGACCTAAAATAATAAGGCACCCAGCTCCCGTTTAATTTCAGTAGGAGATTGGGCCCTTTGACTATCCCAGCTGGAATGTCCATTGTCACTTTGGGTGTACAAATCATCATTTAGGCATCTACAGTTAGTATCTGGGCACCTAATTGCCCATTTGGGCTTTTTTGTATATTAATCTAAGGAAGATCCTCTTCTTTCCTTTGGGTGCTATAATAACATTATTATTGTCCCTTTCCTGCCTCAAGACCCCAAAACTAATGGGACAACTTTTTGTAATTCAGGCAAGCAAGATTTAGCACTGTAGACAGGAAACATCTCTTCCTACCCACTGTGGAATGCAGCTGTTTGACAGCGTACAGCTGTGCTGCCTCCGGGTTTAGGACAGGAAGTGAAGAAAAATCCTGTATCCAGTTGAAACTGCATGGGGCATCTAGGTATTTATTCCTGGATAAATTCCAGCCGGACCCGGGGACTAGGACTTCTGTTGTGCATAGCGTTTTGACTTTATTTTATTTTCACTTTATTTTTGATAGTCTTTTTTCTTAAGATGTTCACTGCTGGTTAAAGCTCACAGGATATAATCAATGTAGGTGGACACGGATAAACTAAGGCAGTGGTGAGATCGAGAGCTTATAAAACAAGGGAACTCTGTCCTTGGGAACTTGGTGATTATTGACTTCACTGTCACATGGCAAGGTCCCTCTCTAACACGGACAGGGCTGGTATCTGAATGACTCTGGATTTTAACCACAATTAAAGAGCTAATGAAGGTCAGCAGCTCCTTTCAAACACAATTTAGTACAAAATCCTAATGCAGGAATTACACAAATTGATATTGTCAATATAATGGATTCAAAGCAATTGTACTAAACAAGGTTGTATCAAGTCTGTGCTCTGTGTTAGGTGAGGGCTAATTCTGTCTAGCAGCAGTGGAAGTGAACTGAAAAACAGATACATCAAGCCTTCAAGATTCGGATTCATTACTAAGGCACTTGGTACACATTTCAATTCAAAGAATTCATTAGGAAAAAACCAGTAAACTTCCAGGGGGGTTGTTCAATCAACAGGACAAAACATGTAGCATAAACACCAGCCCCCGCCCCCAGCGTGTTGGCATAACATACAGGGAATGTGTGTGTGAATGGTGCTGGGCATGGGGAATAGATCAGCATGCTACCCCCTGGAGGGGGATGTGTGGTGACAAAAGAGATCTGATCAGCAGGACTAACCTCCATCATGAAGATCTGCCTTTGTTACCGTATAAGATCGGAGAGCAAACTTGGCTACAGTATATTGCAATAACGTTGTAATGATCGTACTTCAATCTGCCATAGATTTCCAGTGAGGCTCTTACGGCACTTTACAAACAACACTAATTGATTAAACGACACCCCTCCCATGAGGTGGGTGAGTGTTACCATCTCCATTTTACAGATGGAAAACTGAGGCAGAATGAGATTTAACGACTCGCCCACAGTCCATCAGCAGTACTGTTTGCCCCCTTGTTTTCATCTCAGCATCTCAACTGCCAATAGACTCCACCTCACTGGGGAGCCCAGGGTGGGCTTTGTTTGTTTCTCTAGTTGGTTGGTTTCTAATAGATCATTTAAGGCGTCTTATGAATTTGCAAGGGGGGGAAGCATTATTCAGGGGGTAAAGAAGAACGAGGGGGGGATCAGGGAGTATGGAGCGTCGCTTCTCAGAAATAAAGAGCCCATGTCACACCACACCGTGGTGTCGCACTTTGGATGTAAAACCTCGGCTCTGTTCAGGAAGCTGTCAGAGAGTCCACTGGGACACAGGCTTATCCTGCTGGTCTATGGGACAATGGAAGCCTCGTACAATGAGCAAAGCTATTTGTCTGGGGGCAGAGCAAAGACTGTTTCCATCTCTTGTTAGGCTTCTGCTTTCCATTATTATTATTCTTTTGTTACTATGGTAGCACGCTAAGGCCCCAGTCAAGAGTGCGATCCCATTGTGCTTGGTGCTGTACAAACACAGAGAAGAGACTCTCTCTGCCACGCAGGGCTTATGATCTAAAGGCACAAGCAGGCCAAGGGCAGGGGGTGGGGAAACACCACACAAGCACATGAGCTTGGTGAAGAATTGTCCCAGCCTTGGCATTTGGATGTGGTGCTGTTGGTCCCTTTTCCCTGCACAAACAGCAGGTGATGAGATGTTTAGCTCACAGCCACTGAACCTTGTCGCGGAAAGTTTCTTCTCAGCTTTGCATGCGTTGGCTGGTCCCCTCCCTTCCCCCTGCATTTCACCTTTTGACTCCTCTCTCTTCCGGGGGAATGTGTGAGACAACCCCTGGGGCTGGCCTTGGAGAGCAGGAGGATGGGAAACCTTTCCGGGGGTTCGTGTGAAATGGGAACATTAAGGTGGCAGCGGTGGAGGTTTGTCGGGGGTTGGGCAGGGGAGTGGAAGCCAAGCAAGGAGAGAGGAAAGCCCCATTGATTGATTATTAGGCACTGTCAAAGTTTCAGCAGAGTGGAAAACTTGTATGTTGGAGTGAGTAGTAATCCATGAAAAATCACCTCTTCCTTTTCCTGTTCATGGCAGGGCAGCGTGTCCAGATCAAAGCACCACATTGCTGCTCAGCCTCAATCACACGATTTATGAGGCACTGGGGCACCAGCCCATTAGCAGCCCTGGTAATTCATTCCAGGGGCAGCAGGAGGTGTAAATTTCCTCTCCTCCAAGCTTCCACATTGACCTAATTGTCCCCAAATTGCTGGGCCTGGAAAGCCGACCTGAGCTGGGTCAGAAGAGCTGTTATTCTAAATGAGGAGAGGCAGAAGAGGTGTGGCATGAAACAAAAACAGAGCTGAGGAGATTCACCAGAGACAGTGAGGATGGGTGGGAGGTGCATGTGGCAGGTAGCTGTGCCTGACCAGAGCCAGTGGGGATGGGTGGGAGAGGCACATGGCAGGTAATTGTGCCTGACCGAGGCAATGGGGATGGTGTGTGGAGGAGGCAGCTATGCCTGACTTTTTTAAATTTGCTCCCATTTAAATTGATGGCAAAACTCCGATTGATTTCGACCCTGGAGATTTCTCATGTTCCTGATTGTCTTGCTTATTTCCCTAGGGATCAGATTTGGTTACAGCCTGTTGAAAATTTCCCGGTGAAAACCTTTTCTCACTGGAAACTGGCCTTTAAAGGAAAACTTCCGCGGCAATTGGTTATTTCATTTGACATTTTCTGGGGTTTTTTCAATGGAAAACCCGAATAGTGTTCTGTTGTTGAAAAATGTTTACTGGAAACGGAAAATGATTCATTTTTTGCACTGAGAAACCAGAAAAGTTCAGTGAAAAATTTCTCCAAAATGAAAAACAATCAGTCTAAATGTTTCATGAAAATATTTATCACTTTCCCTCCAGCTCTTCTTAGGGTATGTTCGATGCAGGGGTCATGGAAGCATGCGGACAGGCTGGTGGGCTGAAAGCCCTCTTGCTGGAATCACTAGGGAGCAGTGTAAAGACCTCTAGGAGAGTGAAGAAGAAAGACACCAAATACCTGCCCTAAAAGGAATGAGCATTATTGGAGAAACAGGCAGCAACAGTTAGTTAAAGGGTAACCAGAAGGGGTGAAAGGAGAGAGAGTAAAGTGCAGGTTAGAGGCCGCTGGCCAAGTTGGGGGGAAAGCTCATTGTTAGTTAAAGAAATGCAATAAAAGTCAATGGGATTTAGGCTTCTCAATGACTTAGGCCCAGATGCTCAAAGGTATTTGGTATGCTGCTGAAAAAGAGCTGGGGATTATGGTGGATCACCAACTTGAATAGCAGTGAACAATGTGATGCAGTTGCAAAAACGGCCAATATCATTCTGGGCCGCATTAACAGGAATGTCTTATGTAAGACACAGGAGGTAACTGTCCCGCTCTACTTGGCACTGGTGAGGCCTCCGCTGGAGTTTTGTGTCCAGTTCTGGGCACCACGCTTCAGAAAAGATGTGGGTAAACTGGAGAGAGTCCAAAGGAGAGCCACAAAAATGATAAAAGGTTTAGAAAACCTGACCTGTGAGGAAAGGTTAAAATAACTGGGCGTGTTTAGTCTTGAGAAAAGAAGACTGAGGGGGACTTGATAACAGTCTTCCAATATGTTAAGGGCTGTTATAAAGAGGAAGGGCAGTGATCAGATGTTCTCCATGTCCACTGAAGGTAGGACAAGAAGTAATGGGCTTAATCTGCAGCAAGGGGAGTCTGGTTAGATATGAGGAAAATCTTTCTCCCTATGAGGGTAGTTAAATTCTGGAATAGGCTTCCAAAGGAGGTTGTGGAATCGCCATCATTACAGGTTTTTAAGGATGGTTGGACAAAGATCTGTTAGGGATGGTCGAGGTGTATTTGGCCGGCTCAGAAGGGGCCCCAGCCTGCTCTGCACTGTGCCCTGTGACCCCGCCAGCCCGCTGGCTCCCCCCACCCCGCCCACCACTTCCTCCTCTCGGCCTGTCCGCCGAGGGCTCCTCTTCACCCCCTGGCCCCACCCTCCAGCTTCTCTCTGCCCCCTGGCGAGACCCCAGTGCACCTTCAGCTCCGGTCAGTCTCTGCTCCCCACCACCTGTGGGGCCCCACCTGTCTCCCTGGAGCTGAGCCGCCTGGGACTGGTGCAGAAGCCTGGCCAGCCTTGGCCAGTTGGGGGGGGGGACAGTGTGGGGGGCTTGACTGGGCCCCTCCAGGCAAGTGGGTCGTGAGGGAGCCCGGCCAGGGCAGGCCCTGGCCTGGCTGATCGCACCACTCCTGAGGGGCCGGTGCGATTCCCCACCCCGGGACCAGCCCTGGCAGCTCAGCTCGGCAGACAGTTGCCTCCCAGCAGGGCTGGTGAGTGCGGCCGGGAGGCAGGGCATGGGAGAGTGGGTGTCTGGAGGGCCTGGAGGGGGTGCTGGGCTGTGAGGGGATGGGGAAGATCTGTATGTGCTGGGGCAGTAGGGAGTGGGGGTTCTGTTGGGGTGCTGGGCAGTTGTGGTGGGGCTGTGAGCAGGGTGGCCCTGGGCAGGGGTGGTGTTGTGCAGGGCGCTGTGCATTTGTGGCAGGGTCTGGTGGGGGCACTGGGCATAGCGGGTCCGGGGGGGCTCTGGCCATAGGGAATCGGAGGGCTGTTCCAGTGTTGAGTGGGGGAACTCTGTGGCATGGCATGGGCCCACCCCCGAGGGGAAGGGGCATGCTGCCCCTGGCCAGCCGCTCACTCCAGGGACCGACCCCCCTGCACCATGCTCCATTTCCCCCATGGGGGCCCACAAATATGTTGGGCACCGGGCCCACAAAAGGTTAATCCAGCTCTGGTTAGGACTCCTAAAACAAAGACCCTAACTGACTGGAGAAGCAGAATCCAGCACCAGAAGCCACCTGCCCAGTCCCACCTCCCCAGTGCCTGACATCCTGGGAAGATGCACCAGGAAGAGGAGAGAAGGCTTTTGTTTCTGCTAAAATTTTTAGTGGGGAGCATCTTGAGAAACACTCTTGGACTTTGCGGCCTAAATTGCTCAACTCAGTTTCAAATTGACACAAAAGTTTGGAAGCATTTGGTTCAGGCCCATCTCTCATAGCACATGACTCCACCTCTGCAAGTCAGAAGAGAAGGAGTTGGGCAGAGGGAAAAGCAGGAGTAACACACTAATATACAATACAGCTAAGAGGACAAAGCTGAATAATAATACCCTAAAACTTTCTGCCGAGTACAGAACATAAGCCCATTGTGGCATATGAGCAGAACTCACACCAGATCTTGCAACAGGTGTAACAATCATGGGGACCACTATCCATTTAGCACTAAGGTGTTTGAATCACAACTAGACACAGTTTTGGAGGAGGCAGGAGACCAGGGCGTAAGGGAAGCATTATCTAGATTTATTTTTGAGGGGTTAGCTGGGAATTAAGATAATACTTTAGAAATGGGTGGTTATTTTCTGGATTTATATAAGGAAAGGCTGACTGGGCAAGATGGTCTTCTCCTGGTGAAATATTAAAAATAAACGTTTGTCCCATAAGTGCAGGTACCCTGTTGCCCTGATTGGCATCCCAGAACCACCCTTAAGGATTGGTAAACAAAGAGGAGGGGGCCAAAGCAGTAAAGCTCATGCCCAAATCTGGATCCATAGCCAAACTTTCCCTAGCTTCAGGGGTGTTTGGATCAGGATGGGGTTAGTTTGCCCATTGTAATGATAGGGCCAGTAGTGAAGTTCAGATACTGATCAGAGCTTTCTTAGAGTTAAGGCACATTCTGATCCAGAGCTCTGATTTGGGCCCATATTTATCTAGAAGCTTTCAACTATGAAGCTCGATAAACATCCAAAGGCTCTTAATCTCTCTGGAATGGCCCTTAGAGGACAGAGACATTATGAAGACATCCATTCTCCGAAGATAGGAGAGCCAAGTTCATCTGGGGAATCTATCTCAGTTTCAAAGCACAGCAGGGCACCTATTCAGTGCAGCTCTTTGGATACTTCCCATCGCTTTCCTGGATGAACTAAAATCATTGTGTGCATAACTCCTCATAAAATCTCGGCTGAGAACCTGCGCCTCGTTAATGAGCTGGAGGCGAGAGGTTATATCAAAGCCAGGGGGTCAGATCCTAAACAGAATCTCTTAGGAAACATGATCTCTGGACTTCTGGAAACTGTGGTGACTTTTACCGTGAAAAATAAAAGGGATGCAACTGGCTGATCACTTTCAGAGTGCTGGGGCACTTTGTGTGAAACCGGCAAGCTGAAAAGAGGCAGACATACAAGAGAGCAGGAGAACTATCCCATCATGCAAAAACACAGGTGCAAATCAGCATGCGGCCAAGCTGTTTCAGCATCACAGCTCCTTTCCAAGAATAAATATGACTTTAAAATAAGCACCCATCCAAATGATGCCATGGGATATGTGAAGGAAGCATGTTGGATAATCCAGTCAGCCCCGCCCCCCATGCTATCCCCTCTAATTTTTTTAGCCAAATATTGTGAACTTTCCTACGCCAGCCCAGGTTGGTGGACCTGCTGGTCTGTCTAGCCAGGTAGCTTTTTAAAAGCAAGGCCATCAACTCCTATTAGTGGCAGGATTTCAGGTAAGATCCCTCCACACTAGAGGAAAAGGAGAAGGAAGAGGGCTAATGCAGCCCAGGGACTTTCTCTGTGTGCTTCATTGTTAATGTTTATGGTCCTTGTTTGTGATAGAGATTCTCAGCTCAGAAGGCCCCCTCTGTGTGGGTGCGCATGCCTCCCCTGTGATGGTCCCTCTCTTGTCTCCCTCTCTGTCTCTCCTCATGTCTGTTTATCTCTCTCTCCCCACCCCGCTCTCTCCCGGCCTTGCTATCTCCCTTCCCTGTAGGGAGCACAGGAGCTAATTCAGCCCAGTGTGGGATTCCAGCAGACTGGTGCCCTGACACACGCACACATTCACAAGGAACAAAATACAAACAAGGCGCCTGGATTGAGCTGGCTCTCACTTGACTGCTCTCCCTGACGTTATGTTCCATCAGCTCACCTCGGTGGCCCTAAAACAATTAGGAGGTTTGAAGTTTCACACGCCCCAGCAGATACGGACAGGACAACTCATCTGTTATAGCAGCACCAGTGCACAATGCTTTGTAATGCCAGGCAAATGATGTGGGGGGGGATCATGAACTTGGTGACCCCTCCTTAACCTTCTGCTGATGGCGAGACGAGGGTCATCCCCAATATCCGGCATGGCTGCTGCCTTGGGTCAGGTGAAAGTCTATTTCAAATGGGTTGAGGGAATCCAAACATCCTGACCAGTGCCCCTCCCCTGCCAATTTTAGCATTAAACATTAATCCCAGGACTTTCATTCACCCATCTGTGAGCTGGAAGCAGATTAGGGATTCACAATTTCAGTCCAATGATGCATAATCAGGCCCTAAACCAGCTGTTGCCTCTTGGCCATCTCACTGGGCTTTGTTTCCCATTAGAAACTTCATAGATACTTTCTGTCTATATCCCAGTGTCCAATCCTCTCTGTACTGGGAGAGCGGCAGGAAGGGGAGTGCATGGCACTCAGATGGTGCCAGAATCCAATGCTCTGAGAACTCTACTCATATAGGACCAGTGCATCTGCCTACCGGCTGCATTGCTGTTTACTCCCATCCCTTGAACAAACATCTCTTCAAAGTTAGCAAGTTCCTTGTCCTGGAGGCAGAATGGCCTCTGGCACCTGGAGAATTCCTCGGAGCCAACTTGGCAGTGAGGCCTCAACCTGCCCTCTACGTTTGTGGGATCATTTTGCAGGCCCCTTTTTTATTATAAACAAAACTTTGGTCCGGGATCTGTAACCAGGGAACCTTGTGGAATTTATTCATATTATCTTGGCATTGTTCGTTACAGTCCACAGCAGTTTCATTTGGCTCCCCTCTCCTGTCCCTACGTTCTTCTGTCCCCTCCCCTCTCCTGTCCATGGACGTCCCTGTGCTGCTTCTTCCCTTCTCCTCTGTGCCGGCACGTTTCCTCTGTCTCTTTTCTTGTCTTATCCTTGCTCTGCTCTGACATCTCCGTTCTCTGGGCTCCTGCACTGCCCTGGTCTTGATGTCTCCTCCCTTGACCTGTCCTGTCCTGTCCTGCTTCCTTCCTTGTCCAGTCTCCACTGCTGGTCTCACCCTGAATTTCCCTTTCCAGTATCCTTCCCTGGCCCTGATCGTGCCCCTCCCTGTCCTATCTTCTAATCGAGACCCATTTCACCACCAGTTCCTCATTACAAATTGGTTGTTCCTTGGCAGAGTCTGATGGTTCCATCTCCCCCCTCCCCACTCCTTCTCACTCCTCTATCTCCCTGCCATCCAGTGACGGGGAGTCTGAGTGATTAGTGGATGATGAAGCAGCAGCTCATCTTTAACAGAGAGACCTGGGGAACCTGGGGGCTGCCACGAGCAGAGACAACTCAGAGAGAGAGGTGGTAAATCAAAGCCCTCCACTGGGTCACTGCTACCTCTGAGCTGGGGGAGATGAGGCAGGGAAAAGTGCAACAACCCAAGCATGACAAACTGAGGCCGGGAAGCTTTGCACCCTGGGAAGTGGGGTCACAACAATCAGTTGCTTCCTGTTCAGCAAGAAGGGGTATAGAGCAGTGGTTCTCAAACTAGGGCCGCCGTTTGTTCAGGGAAAGCCCCTGGCGGGCCGGGCCGGTTTGTTTACCAGCTGCGTCCGCAGGTTCTGCCGATCGCGGCTCCCACTGGGTGGCCAGCACGTCCCTCGGCCCGCGCCGCTTCCTGCAGCCCCCATTGGCCTGGAGCGGCAAACCGTGGCCAGTGGGAGCCGCGATCGGCCGAACCTGCGGACGCGGCGGGTAAACAAAGCGGCCCGGCCCGCCAGGGGCTTTCCCTGAACAAGCGGCGGCCCTAGTTTGAGACCCACTGGTATAGAGCACAAGGAACCAACTGCAGGGTGTGTTAAAGGCCTGGTGCAGAGTGGTGCTTGCTGGTAGTCTCTTCACCACAACACTGTACAGCTAATGCTTTGCAAAGTCTGGCCTGGTAAGGGTGTCCCAGTTAGTTGCAGGGAGATACCTCCATTCTCCACAGTCAGCAGAGATCTGCTGTCAGGTCATTCCAACCTGGTAAGAGTGCCCCCTGCTGGTACCAAGGAAACATTGCAACTCCCCACATGCTGCCTGCGCTGCTGCATCTGTAATAACACTGCTCCGAGAGATGGCAATATTCTCTTTTAAGGACCAAATCCTGAAGGCAGTTTTTACTTTAGTGGCAGTTTTATCTGAGCGAGGGCAGGGTCAGATCTAAATAAACCAATATATAAAATACCAAATCCTTTAGAAAATCCGTCTTTGGCCCTAAGTGTATCCCAGGGGTCTCTAAGGTCTGGAGGACGGGGCAGGAAGCAGAAGGGAGATTTGTGCTCGTGTGTTTGTGTAGAGGTGTGCTGGGTTGCACAGTTCCCCATCTCTCACCATTCTGGCTGGCACGGAAAGGGTTAACTGTCTCCCTCCAGCTAGAGATAGGATCTGCGTGCAGGGCTGGGCCAGCTGCAGGGAATGAATGAATTATCCCCAGCACACTATAAAAGGGCTAATGGCGGGGGGAGCAGCAGTAGCTAAATCTGGCAAGGGTGGGAGGGATCTGAGATGAGAATCAGGGTGTGTTGTTTTTCAAAGAGGGCTAGGGTCTCTTTCCTTTTCTCTCTGCTACGTGGCTGCAGGGAGTTACACTCTAAATCTTTGCATTGCATGCATCTGAAGCTAGCTGTGCTTTATGCTGGTTGAGGCCATCCCTGGGAAGTTTGTGTTAGGCTCTCAGAGGGTCAGGGCACTGTTTGGGTCTGTTTCCTCTATAGTTTACTATAAAACTGGATGTTCCAGCTCCTCCCCGGGCCTGCACAATCCACAGTACTTGGCCCAGGCTGGGGTTTATTCCTTAGTATTAATGTGCCCAGAGTGGAGTCTTAAGGCTTTATGCGCTACTGCAGGGCACTGGATACTGGAGTGAGGAGGGCAGTGTGAGAAGCTAGATAGACCAGAATAGAGGTTCAGCAACCGCCACATGCTATAAGTAGGGGAGCAAATAAAAACCAGCTGGGAGCAAAGTCGCTGCCCTGTGACAAAGGGCCTGATGGGTCTCTCACCGCTGTTTGCCTCTCACCAAATTATGGGCCCTTGGAGGACAGACTCCGTGTTATACTCTCAGGGCATGTGTGCTCTGTGCTGCTTGCCTTGCTCTCTGGGGTAGGGGATGATCTGGCCCAGTTTAGGAGGCAGTGCCAGATTCTTGGGACAGCTGGGGACTGTGGCCCTGTCAACTCAGCCCCCACTGTGCTGAAGCCAGAATGACTGATGGACTCTGGGCTTTGTCAGCCTCTGTTTTTCTGGCTTGATATTTGAGTGAACTTTGAATATCAGCTGCTGAACGGAGGGGATCTAGGCCACGTTGTGCTCGGTAGCCCAGCGGGGTGCTATGAAGCTGCCCCTCGGGAGGAAGTCCTGGTCCGAGTGAGAGGGCTTTATCTTTCCTCAGCTACACTTAAAATGAGCATATGCCAGTATCACCAACCCCAAACATTCAACAGGTCTCAGGCCCCCAAAGATCATGAGACTGACTCAACAATTGTGAGTTGTTTTAAAAAAATAACTGAGGGTCTTTTGATCTGTCTCCAGGTGTTGTCACCTTTAGGGGCTCCACTTTGAATATTTTCTCTGCAACCATGAGGGATAGAAACTTACTTTTTAATGAATGAAAGCTGAGATTCCCAGAGATTCCCATGGTCCCAGGAGCTGAGGCTTTATCAAAAACACCAGATATAACAAGTCTCACAAGAGTTGGCAACACTGATTCTGAGAACATTACACCACAATGGCCCACATGCAAACCGTGCAGTTCCCTTTGCCACACCCCATAGGAGTGCACTGCCCACAAACCCCACACTCCGCTTCTTGCAGCAGTACGCTGCTAGCAAACCAGGAAGTGCCTCTGTGCCTGTGAAGTAATGCACAGCCTGCAAACCATGAATTCCTCTCTGTGCCACACCCGTTAGCAGTGCACTGGCTCTGAACCATGAGTCCCCTGCAAGTATACAGTGTGTACCTGCATATTCTTTCCTGTGCTGCTTCCTAAGAAGCAGGCTGCCTGCAAACCATGTGCTCCTCTCTCCTGACCCCTCTGATGCCTGTGGCCCATGTGCTCCTGCTTGCTCTTAATTTGAGCTGCATGCTGCCTGTGAGCTGTGTTCCTGTGCCTAGCACTCTCCTGAACCTATACGCTCTGCACTTTACTCCATCCCCTGCAAGACTTAGAACGCGATCTCTGGGCTTATGATCCATTGCCCCTTGTTGATGGCAGCAGCAGGCAATATTGCTAACCCCAAACGTTCAAAAATCGAGTCAGAGCGCCCCAAAATCATGAGATTGGCTTAGAAAATCATGAGGTTTTTTGGGGGGAGGGTATCATTGGGTTCTCTTTGCTTTCCAATTTTTAAGCCTTTAAAGTTCACTTTTTCAAACACTTTTCCACCACCAGGAAAGCCAGAAACTGACTTTTTTTTTTTTTTTTTAAATGAATGCCAATAAGCTCCTGGGAGGGAGAGGAATTATTTAAGCACAGTACCAATGTGGACACAAGAACAAATGGATATAAACTGGCCATCAGGAAATTTAGACTCGAAATTAGATGAAAGTTTTTAACCATCAGAGGAGTGAAGTTCTGGAACAGCCTTCCAAGGGGAGCAGTGGGGGCAAAAGACATATCTGGCTTCAAGACTAAGCTTGACAAGTTTATGGAGGGGCTGGTATGATGGGATAGCCTAATTTTGGCAATTAATTGATCTTTGACTATTAGCGGTAAATATGCCCAATGGCCTGTGATGGGATGTTAGATGGGGTGGGATCTGAGTTACTACAGAGAATTCTTTCCTGGGTGTCTGGCTGATGAGTCTTGCCCACATGCTCAGGGTTTAGCTGATCGCCATATTTGGGGTCGGGAAGGAATTTTCCTCCGGGGCAGATTGGCCGAGGCCCTGGGGGTTTTTCGCCTTCCTCTGCAGCGTGGGGCAGGGGTCACTTGCGGAAGATTCTCTGCATCTTGAAGTCTTTAAACCATGATTTGAGGACTTCAATGGCTCAGACATAGGCTTGATACAGGAGTGGGTGGGTGAGATTCTGTAGCCTGCGTTGTGCAGGAGGTCAGACTAGATGATCATAATGGTCCCTTCTCACCTTAAAGTCTATGATTCTATGAATCATTGAATCAGCTGGGGTCTTAACAAACCCCCCTGTACTACGCGACTCGTGATAAAATCGTGAGTTGTCAATGCTGAGCAAAATTGTTTTTGTTCTGAGTCAGCACTGACACCTAGGGCAGTTTGATTGTTTTTTCACTCACTCACTGCAACGTTTACCAAAACCTTTCCACAAGAGAGCACAGTTATTGTTTAGTGTTTGTATCATGGTGAAGCCCCAGTCGAGGAGCAGGGCCTCATTGTGCCGGGCACGGGGAAGGCTTACAATGAAAAGACTGCCCCTGCCCCAAAGAGCTTACAGTCTAAGGGTATGTCTACACTATGAAATTAGATCAAATTAATAGAAGCCGGTTTTATAGAAATCGGTTGTATACAGCCGATTTTGTGTGTCCCCACATAAAATGCTCTAAGTGCTCTAGTCAGCACATCTCATCCCTTCTTCCAGCGGCTGCCCCTATGCAAGGAAGTAACTACACGTATAGTCACCGGCCCCAATCCATTCTGCCAAGCATGCCAGGCAAAGCCCTTTCAGCCCTGTGCTGCTGTCCATCACACTGGAGAATTTGGATAGAACCTCACTCCACACAGAACCAGGACAGATGCTGGCCATAACAGCAGGTGATCAAAGAACCTCTGAATCTGGCCTCAACTACAACCCAACACGCTATGTCCAAAGGCGCCTCTCTCTTCCTTGCTCAGCATTCCTGGTATCCTCTAAACTCTCATTGAGTCTATTGGGCCTCCTGAATTCCTTCCTGAAAGCAGCACATTTAGAATGTCCATAGTCTTACCAATTTGGTCCCATTATTGTTTATTTTACTATTGCTATTGCATTAGCACATGGAGGCCAACAAACTGGGGTTCCATCGCACTAGATGCTGTGCAAATATGCAGTAAAAAGCCTGCCTTGCGCCAAAGAGCTTACAGTTTAAAAGACAAGACAATAGGTGGATGATACACAACATGGTCGAGGTGGGGAATTCAGGGTAACAAAATCAATCCGCTAAGCACAGTTATTAGCCAAGCAAGCATTCACAATGGAGGAGGAGGAAGGGAAGCAGATGCATAGATTTTTTTTGTGTCTGTCTGTCGGTCTTCTTGAGCTTGGAGCCAAATGACTCAGCTGTGCCCCCAGCAGAAATTTTGGCTCCAGATTCTGAACCTCACCAATGTTTGGGAGAGTTCAGATCCAGGATGTTGACTCTGGTCCATCTGACCCAATAATTGAGGCTGTCACTCATACTGCCAAGGGTCTAATGTGGGAGACCCAGCCCTTCTTAAAATAGGGACCAAGGAAAGAACCAAAAAGGTGTACCCACTATAAAGCTTCAAAAGAAATGGAAAAAATCTCTCCAGCATGAGCTGAGCTGTCTCTCATTCTAACATCCATTAAAAGAGTCTTCGGTGGGTGGGGTTTGTGCCAGAGAAAGTAGCATTTCTCCTAATACAAACCAGGACACAAAGAGTAAGATCATCCATCATCGAAGCTCCTCCTGGCAAGCGGTGCAGATTGATGAGAGCCACAGTGCTGAGTGCAATCCGACATGGGTGATGAGGACGGAAGCTTTTGAAGTTTGGAAGCTGGAAAAAGGGGCTAATTCTTTCTGAGCTCTGTTTTCCTTGGGACGAGCAGACTGATGACTCAGCAAAACTGCCTGGGTTATTTTTCCATGTTGATGGCTTCTGGCCCCTTGTCCTGTATAACTGAGCCAGAGAGACAGGAACCCAGGGAACAGAGGGCATTCCTCTAAGGAGGAAAACTCCTAAATCAGTCACCAAGGCCAGGCTGATTAGCAGACAGCTTTACATCTATGAAACCCACAGGAAAGACCCGGCTGGGAAAGGGGCATTACAAGGCTATGCAACCACAATGCTTTCCCTTTACAGTCACAGGGTAGCACAGGTTGGTTTGCAACATACTCTCAACCCTGAGGCCAAATGTGTCCAAAATCTGTTCCCAGTTGAACCAGTGAAACCCCATTGTCTCTGGATAACTCTGAGGAGAATTTGGTTCATTCGGGTTATGTGGTGATTTGCATTGAGTACAGCATCCCAGTCAAAGAACATCCCTACCCCAAAGCCATCGGAATAGGGCCAACCTGGCGTTGATTGGTGCGAACCCTCCTCCCACCCAAACGTTGGGGGTTGAGATGGAATGGAACCCGGATTCACTCCCAGGCCTGCCTTTGCTTTTGCAAAACACCCCGTTTTTGCCCATCTTCACTGTGACCTTCACCCTGCAAATCCTTGCCTGTTGCGATCTGAGAGTGGAGGTACATGTAGGTCCAAGCAGAGTTCAGCATTTGACACAGTCCTGCGCATTGAGCAGTGGTCAGTCTCCCGTCCCCTGGATCCAATGCCTTACTTGTAAGTACACAAGGTAAACCGAGGTGGGAGACCTGGTCTTATTTAGTGTGCTATGCACTCCCTCTTTGGCCTTTTCCGGCTCTTAGGCTGAAGTGAATTGGGGGCCTCCTGGCAGCGCTCTTATGCAGGATCAAGTTCCCCTATGGTCCCTGTTCTGCAGGATTAACTCCCACATCCAGGAACCGGCAAGCACAGAGGCACGTGGTCGTCTTGTTTTGAGGGGAGGCGGCTGTGTAGAGCGCAAGGCAGCGCTGAATTTGTGTAGCCTTCCTCGGCTGACAACGCCTCTCGCAGGGGTTGCAGAGAGAAGCCAGCTTGCCGCAGTTGGATTTAACAGACAGATTTAATTAAGTTGTGATTTAATTACCTATCAGCATCACTATTTAATAAAGCTCAGGAGGGTTTTAATTTAAAAATAATAAATGATACGCTGTGTCACAAAGCAGCAATAATGGCACCCGGTCCAAGCGCCCAGGCTGCCTCTGCCAGGCTTGGGAAATGCAGAGTAGACTCTGCCCACGAGCACTGTGACGCTGCTGGACATGTGCAAGAGGTGGAGGGCGATGCCTTGCTATGATCAGGTTGGCCTGCAAGAGACAGCCTTCTGCTGTGCTGTTATGCAGGCTGGCTGACCCTAAGGTGCTGGCTGGGTGGCATGAGAGACATGGAGCATGGCAGCATAATGCACGCCAAAGAGTTTGCAAGCTATGGAATGTGACATCACAGACCAGCTCGGCGGCATGTGAGAAACTGAATCCAGGCTGTGCTTCTCCTGTGTCCTCAGCTGGACAATTCTCTCTCTCGTCCCAAATCTTTATTCCATGTTTGTTGCGGGGGGTTTCCTGCTACTTACTACTAAAATTAAAGGGTTCCTAAATCCATGCCGACTGCCAACCCTCCTGCCGTAGCCTTGGTTCATTCTTCATCTCCCCCTCTGCTGAGGTTTTCTCCACTGCCTTAGTGGGTTGGCAACATTCAAATGTGGAGCCAGACTTTGAGCACCCCAAAATGGGTGGTGTTTTTATCCAGAATTTTGATTTGGCCCAATAAGCCAGATCCAGATCTGGGCTTAGATTCCAACCATCCCCCAGAGCCCTTCCCCAAATTCCCTGAGTTTTGGAGAAGTTTGGAGATGGGCCAAAGCAAAATCTCATCTCTGATTTTTACTGGAGGAAGATACACTTGGGGTGTGTATTTTTATAGAGCTGCATAGCCAGGATCTTCAAGGAATGTCCCTATGGGTGCCCAAATATCTATTTAGCCTTCTAGAAATTCTCCCAAATTTTGAAGGCAGGTCTAATTTCCTTTCCAGACTGTGTTTTCTCCTATTCTCCTTTCATTTGCGAAGTGTATCTTTTAGTTCAAAGACTAGTGAGATGAGCGTTAAGTAGTGTGTAAATTTCCTAACCTGCAGTTTGAGCCTAAGTTGTACATTTCTGCACCCAAAGGGCCAAACCCATTCTCGGTGTAAGCAGGTGCAGCTCCGTCTTTAGCTGGGATGAATTCTGCTTTACTTCAGCTCTGAACCTGGCTCACTGAGTCATGGTTTTGAGCTCTTGCCACCAACAGGAATGTGTTTGTCATTTCTAACCGCGCTCCTTTTGCTGTTGTTTTATTTTCCTATCATTTAGCCAGAGCGTTTCTTTTATAAGGTTCATCTGGGGCGCTCCAGGCCTCCCAGGACCCAATCATGTCTTCGCATCAATTAGGAGACACGGACACCAGGTTGAATACATTCTGTAATTATGATGACTGTAAACACTTGATTAAAAGAGGCAGAGCTTTAAAGTAAAATGCGCTTCATGGAGGCTTTGCTGCAAAGAGCAGACGTGAAATTCAGTGGGAAAGAGAAACAAAGATCCCGTCTTCCACAAGTCGCTCCCTAACTGCAGTTGTCAGGGCACCCTGGTCTATTCTCCCCTCCCGACATGTCACGGCTGTAAATACCCATGTGATAGAGTGCCAAGGGGCAAAGGAAGGAGGTTTTCAGGGCCATTTCCCCCTCCCCCGATTTAGAGGCACCAAAAATAGCTTTGTGCCAGTCCCACTGTGAAAGCAAAAGTGAAAGTGAGACGGCGTGGCAGTCATGCCCTAATAACCAATGCCAGTCATGCGGTGCCATTGTATTTCCTTGAAGCCCTTCCAGTGCTACTAGAAGATCAATTCCCCCATGCTCTGCCTGAAGGGAGTTGCGGGGCTCCATTTCAGCATGCGGAACACAGCTAGCTCCTAGTGCGAGGAGAGCAAGTATCCAAGTGCCCTGGGTGCGTTTGAAATAAATAGATTAGGCCCTGGGGCTTTGCACAAGGCATCTAAAATAGATAGGTGAATGTCACTGAAGGGCATCTGGACAGGGCAGGCTCTCGCTGTCAGGAGAAAAGATGCTTGCGGCCTGACTAGGGAGGAGGGAGATGGACTGTTCACTGACCCAGACCCACTTCTAAGCAGGGAGAAGTCACTAGGGCCATCCTAGTAATAGGCAACTAGCCCCTGGTACCAGGAGACCCCCCTAAGGGGTATTATGTCTGTGCATGCTGCATGCATATAGCTGCCCCTCGCACGATCTCCCTGTGCCTTGCACACAGCATCTGAGAAGGCCGTTCTGCCAGTGCACTGCATCTAGCCGGCCTGTGCTCTGTGGCTCTGGGTTGGGCTTTGGATTCGGGGCATCTGTTTCAGGTTCTAGCTCTTACCCCTTCACATGAGGGTAACAGCTCCTAGCCTCAAGGGAACTCCCCTTTTCCAAGTCGGCCAGTGGCAGGATGTATGAGAAACCAAACCTGTTATTTCCATCGCTTCATGGTAGGCAGCGTCTGTCCAGAGACCCCAGGTCTGACAGATTGACATAGCAGGTTAATAAGTGCTTTCCACTTCTCCTAAAGGCTAATTAAATATTAATCCACTTGGTGAGGTCAGCAAAAATAACAAACAATTGGCAGAGTGAAATTCGTTTAATTAATTCTCCTGTGGAGGTTTTGAAAGCATCTTCCTCCCCTGACACACTGCTGCCTGGGCTCTGGTAACCTACAATGAAATCAGACCTTGCTGGTTCTAGGGATTGTTATATTTTTCTCAGATACTTCATTTTGCTTCTTTTGTTTTAATTTTTTATTGTTTGGTCCCATCCAGGACCCATCCGCACAAAGGGACGGGGGGAGGGGAAGGAAAGAGGGATGGAGAAAGGGGGAAAAGGAGGAATAAGAAGAGGAGGGAGAGCTCTTTAGAAGGCTCCTGCACTCTGCTGCCAGAGGGGTGAGCTGCTATTAGACTACGTCTGGCTTTGCTTAGTGGGATTTGGGGGCAACTTTGGCTAATAATAAATAACTATTATTACAATGATACTGCAACAATACGGTTGCAGCTGTATTTCCACATACAGACTACTCCTTACAGGGGCTAACTGGCACCAGTAAAGAGATTCAAGATGGTAGTGAATGTGCCTTTCCAGTCATCAACTCTTGTGTCTTAATTACTGGCTTATATAACAGAAAAGACACAGCTGCCAAGTGAAAGTAATAGCTAATCCAAATGCACGGGACCTACTAGGTGATAATTCCATCTTTGAATCCCTATAGCCCCCAGTATCCCATTCACAACCCAACTCTGGTCTCCCTGGGCAATGGAACATAGTGCCCTTCACTAGCATTCCTGCACCATGGGAGGGCAGGGGAATAACATCCACACTCAACAGCTCCTGCATCCCTGGATGCTATGAGTGCCCATCACTTCTGAACCCCGAGATGCAACAAGATGCTTTAACCCCCATCCCCAAGACACCTGGACATCTCTGAGCAACAGGATATCTACGAACACCTCTCCTGTTTCCCAGCTTAATCTTTCATCTGAACAAGAAGGAAACTCCGTTGTACTTCCGAGGAACCAATGGTACTGTACACCAGCCCCTGATGGCAAACACCATTCACCTGCTCCCTACCGTGCCCCCTGGGCCTGACTCTACAGCCACTGCACGCAGCCCTCCTATACATCAATGTGCAGCAGCTTCAGGCTCAGATCCTCAGATCTACCACTAGCCCAAACCCTCACTCGAATCTTAACCCCAACCCAGCTATTCCTAAATCGATGGAATACTTGTGGCAGTCTGGGAATCCATCCCTGGAGACAGTTGGAAAGGAAAGGGGAGATCTGAAGAATGTCAGCGATGTAGCTTTTACTTCTTGCCTTTCCTATCTCCCCAGTGCAGGATAAAGTCTGATACAGAAATAATTTCTCAGGGGGTGTTCTCCCTGCATTCCATGTCCGTGCCTTTGGTGCAACAGACTGCCCACGCAGTAGCAACAGCGGCCAACATTCAGAGGTCCGAGACTACAGAGGTCATAGACCAGATGTAGCTTAAACTTCGCTAAGATCCAATGCCATGTGCTGCGTGAGATACAGTGGGATTCAAGGTGTGGAAAGTGAGATGGCTGGAGGAGATGGGCACAGATAGGGCTGGCTTTGTTTCTACCTTTAGCCACCCGGGGCTCATTTCCTAAGAGCTCTCTGCTCAGGTATGGGAGTGGGGGAAAGATTGACATTGAGACGCTATAGGCAGATGGAGTGTCTTGTTCAGCTACATGGCCACCTTGCTGTTGGAAGGTGAGAGGGTTGATCAACCTTTCTCCCAGCCTTGCTGTGTTGAAGAAAGTTGTGACTCTCCCACCCAGCTGTGCAGAGGCTGGTCTCGGCTAAACTGGTTCCCTCTGGATAAAAGGGATCCAGAGGTTGATGCAGCTTTGAACCCATTCGCTGGTTAGACATCTGAAGAAGAAGCCCCATCCTGCCTACATTCAAAATGAACACTGAGGAGCATGCAATGGAAATCTATCAGAATGGGACCAAGTCCAGGTCTGAATCTAGATCTGAACTCTTCCCTAAATTCAGATCCAGGAGTTTGGTTTTGGTCCATCTCCTACTTTTGATCGGAGCATCCAAATGTTGTGATGTGGATATTCTATGGAGATGCCAGGCGGTGAATTCCTGAGCCTTGAATTCCACACTGAGCTCCCCTTCCAGCATGGGAGCTAAGTGTTTGTGGTCTCTCTGCCAGCCCATCAGCTTTGAATTGCAGTAAAATGAGGGAAAGTGGGAAACTTTCTCTGGGTTTCTGCTCAAGTTCCATGTTAATTTTTTATTTATTTGAAAGTGGCACTGGAAGGGTTTTCAAAGTGAGTCTAAAGTAATTAGGCGCTCCCGCTGATGGATTGCACTGGAGGGACATGTGGATTATTTATTACAAAGTCACTTGCTGGAAAGGTTAGAGGCTGAAAAGTAATTATTTTTTCTTTTTCTTTTCTTTCTTTTTTTTTAAGTGAAGAAATCAGCAGGGGAGAGCAGTTAAAGTGCCTCAGTGAAAATCCCCTCTTGTCTACCTTCCCCGCTTGCCCCTCTGCTGACACCACCTTCTCTGGAGGGGGGAGGCAGGAAGGAGCCTTCGGAGGATGCCGAATGTGGGTTCTTTGTTAAGTCTGGATTTTTGGGGCTTGTTCTGATTTGAGGAATGAAGGACCATCCCCCTTCTATCCATGCACCTCCCCACTCCCCCATCCTAACCAGTGACCTCTTGAATAAAATACAATTCCCCATATCTCAGACTGAAACAGAGTGCAATCAGCAATAGCTAACACCCCACAAAGGTCATCTGGCTGTCTGGGGTTGTGTGGTAGCTTGGTACTAGGTGAATGCTGTGGCCGGTATGGGGAGACTTGAACCCTCTGAGATTTGATGGCCTCCAAGAACCTCAGGCTCCTCCTTGCTCTCTCTCCATCTTGTAAACTGTGTCTATGATGGACATTGAGACCAAAGAAGACAAATCCCTGACCTTGAAAAACAAAGCCAGGCTATAAGTATTCTGCAGATGACGATGCAAAAGCTCCTGTCAGAAACCCTTAATCGGGGAGGGGATAATTGTTGCTAACAGCATGTTAAGACAGTGCTGGATCTTTATGCTTCTAACAGCTTATAAAAACAGGAGCCTTTTTCAGGGGCAAATGCAGCATTAACAAAGACAAGTTGAGCTGGCAATGAGTCACCTGAGAATTTGTCTTGTACTGGGCAGCTTTACCAGTTGCAGGAGCCTCAGTGAGTACCCAGGACATCTGGAGAGGGGGCAGGGGCCAGGATAGAGTCAGGAATTAAGAAGCTGACCTTCTGAGAACAGGGCTGAAGAAGGAGGGACTAGGAGGAGTGATTATTAGCAGTTCTGTTCTATTCAGGTTCTTACACCAGACCTATTACCGTGCTATCTGAGCACCCCCAGACACTCCAGTTATATAGGCTATTCAAAGCACTTTGCAAAAGCTACCCAATCAATGGCCACACTCCCGGGACGTGGGCAAAAGTCATTATCCTAATTTTGCAGATGGGAAAAGTGCAGTGCAGTGACACGTGCAAGGCAACAGAGGGGAGTCCGTGTCAGAGCTGGGATTAGAATTTAGGAATTCCAGGCTCTCCCACCCGTGCTCAGACCACTGGGCTGCAGCCTGGTCTGTTGCTAAACTCATTGCCCTTCAGTCCAGGGAGCATCTGATGACAAGCGTACTCCATGAAACAAGAATATCTGATTGTCAGTTCTTCCTGAGATGTAACCATCTGGAAGGGGCCACTTTCCCCATGCTTATTGTTCGTAATTAGAAGAACCACTGTCACATAGGCCACCCAGGTGGAACTTCCCTTTCACCCCAGCATTTCGGTGTTTATAGATTCTGACCATGTCCTCCCGTACGAAGACGTCCATAATCTCTTACAGATGTTGGAGAGAACAAAGCCACCGAGTGCAAAGAGCTGTTCGACAGAATAATAGACATGAGCCTTTTTATTAACTACCCCTGACATGCTCCTCCCCAGTTTCTGATTTCCCAGGAGGCACATCGTGATCTGCTGAGGATACCTGGTGCTCCGGAAACCTTCTCGCTCCCGTCGCTCAGGAAAGGATTCACACGCCCAGTTCTCTGGGCTTGGAGGTCTTGAATGCTTTACATTCCCAGCATTACAGGAAGGGCTGGGATATTCTCATATAGCATCTGTAAGCCTTCTGGGCTGGGGACACGTGAGAGTGCATACTAGACAAACCCCGTTGTTTTCGCTGGGTCAGGTCCTTTCTTTTCCCCCCTCTGTTTCCCTCTAAGATTAGTGCCGACCACTGCAAAGCAGGGCAGGCCCTGCCTCCTCCTGGACTGCCAGTTCAGGACTAGCTGCTTCAGCTCCTCGGTCATTTCTCCCCCCATCCCCTCCCCGGGCTATTAACACATGGGCCATAGCCTGGGCACTCCTGAGCTACATGTGACTGGGAAGTGCACACGATTGGGCTGAGACAGGCTCCAATAGTACCTGTGCCATAATCGAGCTATATGCATCCCTCTCAGTTCTTCTCCATCCTTCTTACCTCACTGATCAGTTTGCCCACCCCATAGTGCTCTAATCTCTCACCTCTTCCTCCTCTCTTCTTGTGCATATCTGATTCTCCTCCCAGGCTGTTGCACTCTCCCATACAGTCAGTGGAAGCCTCCTCTGATCTCTCCTTAGCCTTCTTGGGACAGCTTCAGTTTTCTATCTACCCCTTTCCAACCCTCCATGTCCTGGATCCCCTGATTTTCCTCTGCACCTTTCTGATCTCCCATCCTTCCATCTCTTGGTTACTCACCCAAATTCTCCCAAGTTATCCTCTTGCTCTCTTTTGACCTTCTCCTTGGCTTCCTCTAATTTCCACATTGCCTCTTCCTTCCCTCCTGTTCAGTGATGTTGGTAATTTGAGATGTTGGAACAAGGCAGCTCTGGATTCCCTTGTCCCTTACAGAGTATGTTCTGTGCTCGCTTTCAGGCAGAGGTGTCCGTTGGCCAAGAACCCAACTGGTCAACTGGCAAAACTAAGGTGCAGAATCCGGTTAGGAATCTACTTCTATTGCTCTGGAGCTAATTCTGCCTCAGGATTTAGATTCCTTTGCTAGATCAATGCCGCAGGGAACAATAAGCTCCTGGAGTCACACACCTGCTAGGTGAACTCTGGATACCTACACCAGCAGGAACAAGTCAGCATTGTGGAAAATGAAGCAAGTGGGGCTGCTTGATACAGTCAATCTTCTGATACTATCATGGAAGAAAGGGTGGGTGGGTGGAGGGAGGGCATATTGACTTGAGATCGTTTGGGAATGCAGCACAGATTCCCATCCCTTCTGCACTTAATTGAACAGGTCTCTCCAGCCAGACATCTTTTAAAGAGTGTCCCGTTTGTAACAGGTGCATTCTTCTTTACACGTTCGTGGGTACTGCCACCAACTCTGTCTTTAAAGTTATGCGGCCTGGCAGGCCTCCCACAGCCGGCTGCTGATGTGAGCAAGGCTGTCACGTGGTGTTTTGGGGAAAAGACTATTTCCACAGTTTGGAAAAGCACAGAAATATACTAAAAGGCTTCTGGGTTTGGAGCCTTATTGTCTATGGTCCCACTGCGTGATCTCAAGCTCGTTCTGGAACCAGAACGAGAGACAGAAGGAAAGGGAGGGCTTGCTAATTCTTCAGCAAGATAGACGCTGTTATTTGCTTGTGCTAATTCCCGCTCTGTACTTTGTGGAAGCTTGTGCAGATTATCCAGCTGATGGCAAGAGGAAACCAGCATCCCAGCAGGTGAGGAGCTCTGGCAAGGAGAGACACCAGCAAAGTCTTCTTGCTTTGAGTCTCGGCTCTTTAGTGCTCAGACCTTCTGAGTAAGTGCTTCTCTGTTGGTTGTGACAATGCAGTTTGTATCGTAACACTGAAGCCTTCACCTTTAACCTGGACATGTGTGGGATAATCCCTTTGGAGTCTCCTCTTTGTGCTTGGGTTGCGAACTTGGCTCCCCACCACCTGTCTGTCCCCAGAAAAGCAAGTCTCTCATTGCTAACTTGTGAGCGCCCAGGGAGCAAGGAGGACCACACCATGGACCATTGCCACGTTCCGAAGCACGTTGGCCGACATGTCCCGAGGAGCGCTCTTTGTGATGGGTTCCAGCATCGGTGAGCCTGAGGACAGGCTGTGTCCCTTTAATGAGATATTCTGGCCAGGGGCAGCCTCCTAACCCGCCGAGACAATATTCACATTGATACTCCTGCTAATGGCAAAACCAGCTTCCTAAACAGCAGCAGGCCAAGGGGGGTGGGGGTGAATACATGGAACAGCCAGCTAAGCCAGAGCTGAGGAAAGGCATGGCGGAAGAAGAAAGCAGCAGGAAGTGTGGGGGGGGGGAAGGAGAAGGAGAACATTCAGAGCAGGTCCATATGCGTCCAAGTGGCACTGCCTGGTAGGGGCAGATCCATTGCTTTAGCCAAATACTCACCCTCCCTGCCCCTCTCCTAGCTCAGTGTCTTGCAATAGCGTATGCCCATGGGGCTCCTCAAATGGCCTCTGTTTGTGGATGTCAGATGTTGGCAGGCCCACAGCCAGCGGAGGGGGAAAGAGAGGGTGAGACGGGCTCCAGGCAGCAGTGAGTATCTGCTCAGCACCTACATCTGTACGGCCAGAGCCACTACTCCAGGGCTCTGCCCCTCCATCTGTCTTGTGCCCCCTCCCCCACGGCTCCACCGTGGTGTGTCTGTCCGTCTGTCCCATGCGGAGAGGATGTGGAGTGCAATTGAGATGTGCTGAACACAGCTGTTAGCTGGTCTTTGTCAGGAACCAAACACAGTAACTGTTTAACGATTTAACTGCACTAATGAATATTGGGCCAGATATTTTCAAGGCCTGTTCAGACTGATTACTTGGAGAGCTGAGTATGTCTACCAATTACCCAGGCAATTAGGCAACTAATTAAACACTTACCCTCGGCTTCATAAACAGGAGAGAGAGAGAGAGAAAGAGAGTGAGAGAGAGCTGGCTCTGGTTCCTGTGAAATATTAGCTGTCAGGAATCACCGCTCACACAGAGGAAGGTACACGCAGGCAGAAAGACACACGGGCAGGCAGGCAGACAGACTCCAGAGAGCTCACTCACTTGCTTAGGTAATCACAGCCCTTCCGGAGTCAGACGCTTTCATTTTCAGATTCCACGCACGAGGCCAAAGGGGTGTATGGTGGCTTAAGGACCAAGGTATGCACAGTATGTTCTTCCTGGATAGGTGACTGAGTTATGAATGTATCCAGGTCCTGTTTTTTCCCTTTTCCACATTCTGAGCATAGAGACTGGAAGGACTGTGAAGCCCGTAAGTACCAAATGGTGCCATTTTACAGAGCATCAGCAAAGCCAGGGCACCCCAGCTGAGGGAGTGGACACTTGCCCAGCCACCAGGGAAGTAGTTTAAAAAAACACACACACACAGGAGATGCACTGCCATTTAGATCATTCTGAAAGCTCTTTTGCTGCAGAGAAGAAAGCCCCATGTTTTCTCAAATGGCCCCAGATTTTGTGTCCTGGTTTTTCTATGGCCAACTTGAGACACTTTGGTAGATTTTTAGAAGTCCTGAGTGTCCACATCTCCCTCTGTGAGCTGGTGAGGGTGCTCACTGGGTTGGGGATGGAGGCACCAGACTGATGGAGTGTAATGACTTCAACGTCCCCATGGATGATGACTCTTCTGGACTGGCTCAGGATTTCATGGCCACCAAAGCTGCCGTCAGACCCTTCTAGGTGGTTGCTGTTCTGTCTACCTCATGCTTGGGTTGACATTGGTGGTGGGGAGTTTGGAAATTATCCCCATATCATGGACTGACCATTGCCTCATTCGATTTGCAATCGCCATTTGTGGTGGTGGTTCATCCTCAAACACTAATGGAACCTGAGCTTTTCCAGAAGACTCTAAGAGAGAATATTGCCCTCCTAACAGACCCCTCTATCAATGGTTTGATGGGATTTTATAATGTGCTCTTCTCCTTTACCATTCACCAGGTGGCCCCGTAGGCATCCTCTTCTCCAGCTTCAGCCACACAGGTCACCTTGATTTACAAAAGGCCTGAGACACCTGAAGCGGAGGAAAGAATTTTTGAGCACCAGTGACAGAAGTCTGACTGATGCAGATCACTGCAAGATAAACATTTTTTTAAGTCTTACGCCCTGGCTGTCGAGACACAAAAGTTTCTGTAGCTCCACTTTAGCACTTACAAAATGTAGACCAGTGGATTTGTTTTGGGGGGGCAGGCATCCTGATTGATTGAGCTGTCTACACTTAGTGGTTGATTCAAATCCCTCCCATTCTGAGGAGCTGTCTTGCCTCTGTGGGGTGGGGTAATCTCATAAGGGAACAAACACTAAACCTTCTCTCCTTGACTTTCAGACAGTGACGCACACTGAGGAACTGCTGGTGTCTAAATCAGTGGATTGAGTTAAATCAAAGTGATTTAAATAACTGGTTTTAATCATGAATTAAATCGACAAGTGGGAAACCTTGATATAAATCATCAGTTTTAATCATGTTTTACATTGTACTTTTTAGTTATTTTCCTAAAGAGAGGTCGATTCTCATTGGTTAGTAACCATTAAAACATGTTGTTTTGCAACTAAATACAGCCTTTGCACTGAATTTGGTGCTTCGTTTTGCTAATCAGGAGGATACACTCTCTATATACACATTTATTTAAGCAGTTATATAGCTTAATTTACCTTTACTCCGATTCTGAATTTTTACATTTTTGATTGTATTAAAAAATGATGAATGATGCATTTCCTATGTACTAGATGATTAATTTTTTTTTTTACTTGTGAGTTGCGTCAAGCTTTGTTTGGAAAGAAATTCAAATAAATTAAAAATCATTTAAAGTATTTTATTAAATAAAAATACCATAAATGTGCTTAATACACTTTGTTTTCATGTGTCTCAACCATTTTGCATTGAAAATTAACTGATTTCTTAAACAAGGCAAGTATTATCTGTAATTTATGGATTAAACTGATTGTTTTCTATCACCATGTCCTTCAAGATTTTAGAACTGGTGGATCTCATCCTCTCAAACCTAGTTTTTATTCATAGATTGGAAGAGGAAAACCAGCTTTCCTGCTTTTTCAGCTCCCAGTTGGTTTCTTAACTTTGAATGAATGAGCTAGTAATTGAACTGAACTAGCTGAATAAACTGAAATGAAGAAAATATTCTCTTTGCACTTAGAGAAGAGGTTGCTGCTGTCAAAAGCTGGTTTAGCACTTACACAAACTGTGGTTCCAGGTGCTTCGCCAGTGACATTCTTTAAAACTTGGCAGCAAACACGTACTATTTAATATTTTTTATAATTTAGTTTAAATTATTTTAATAGATTGTAATAAGTTATGTGAGGTCGTAACATAGGTTGTAGACTTCAAATTTAATTTTAAATAGGTTTATTTAAAAACTGTATTTAATTTAAATTTTTTAAAAATCTGATTTTTTTTCTCCACACTGGTCAACAAGCTGTACTGAATACCCATGTCCTATCTGGTTGGTGAAGGCCAGTGAAGAAAAAATGGGTTCACTGTTGATAGAGACTGTCAACCCTTCCTCAGGAGGGCATGTTGCCAACCTTCCTTTAAATCAGATGTTAGGCGTTGCTCAAGAAATAATCACGTGATACCAACAATCTGGCCAACAGTTGCCCTGTATCTTTGTAACAGGTTGTGAAAAGAGAACTTTCAGCGTATCTACCTACCTCAGCTTGCCTTGACACTTGCCTGCCTGGGTACCAACTTGAGTACATCACAACGACTGCTCTAGTCAGATGATTTCGTCTTGATGATACGTGCAAGTCAGGCGTCCAGAGAGATATTCTGGGTTCTCAGCCTCATGAGATGGGAGGATGTTCCTGAAAGTGATGGGACCCGGGGGGGATCCTAAATCTATTTTCTGTTGCTACATGTGGACACAATGTAGAAAAGGCAGAGAGAGAGAGAGATGCTGATGACACCCTCTTCTATATTGCTGGCTTATTTGACTCTGCCAAGCAGCCAGTTGCCTTACCCGGTGTTTGGTTGGGGAGGTATGGTGCTGGCTTGAGGCTTAATCTATTGTCCCTGGATTTTGGAGATCGGGGGAGAATTATGAGGATGGTGAGTGGGCTGGGGGAGGATTTTTCAATGTCTCTTTTTAGCCTGGCCATTGTTGGTTATAGGAGTTTGGTGAAATTGATGAATTTGTAGATTGTGTTTTAAGTGTTGTCAAGGATACTTAGCATCACAGAGAGGCACCCAGACATCTGTCTTGCTGGGCATGCCTGCTACCCACCAAGGGCAATATTTTCAGAGTTGAAAAGGTTTTTAATTGTCACTTCCACTAAAAGTCAAGGCGGGGGCATGGTTAAAACTCTGTCCATTGGGTTGAAACACATCACCCTGGAGTGTTCAGATAGCTGGGCATCTGAGTTCCCCTCTCACTCCCACCCCAAGTCTCTCTAGCTGGCATGAATGCCTCCAACTAAGAATCTCTGTAGCTGGGCATATATGCAACCCATTTGATCCTAGGGGTTTGTATACATTCCATCCATTCTCTGACCATACATATTCTCTGAGGGTCTCATTGATTGGCCAAACATCCCACCTATGCACAGATGGGCATATATCTCACTCAAGTATGAGGGTATCTATAGTTTAATACAGAGGCGGAGTTGGTTAGTAGGGAACAGGTGGAATCAGCGGATGTGGCACAAGTATAACTGGTTGATATACCAGGTGGAGTTAACAGGGTACTTGTGAGTTACCTGACAGGGTACAGGTGGAGTTTGGGAATAAGCCCCACATGAGCTCTGCAGTAAAGCCTTGCAGCTATTCAGATGGCTCAGGTGGAGCGAGAGGGTATTGAGAAGTGTATTTTTCCTCTACTTTCAAGCTCTCTGCTAGCATTTTCCTTCTTATCTGTACCAGTCTGGCGTGCGTACCAGCCAGCAGGTGATGCTGCTTCAACACTGGAGCCACCCTTCACTCAGAGACCTGAAAATGATCCCCACCATGCAGTTACAATATGTAACCTCGCCTGTCAAGGCTGTATCCCTACTTTGAACTTTAGGGTACAAATGTAGGGGCCTGCATGAAAACTTCTAAGCTTATCTACCAGCTTAGCTCTGGTCCGCTGCCACCATCTTAAGAATTCCCTCCCTGGGAAGCCTTGAGAAACCTTTCACCAATTCCCTGGTGAATACAGATCCAAACTCCTTGGATTTTAAACAAGGAGAAATTGACCCTTCCCCCCCCCCCTTCCTTTCACCAACTCCTGGTGAATACAGATCCAAACCCCCTTTGGATCTTAAAACAAGGAGAAATCAATCAGGTTCTTAAAAAGAAGGCTTTTAATTAAAGAAAAAGGTAAAAATCATCTCTGTAAAATCAGTATGGAAAATAACTTTACAGGGTAATCAAACTTAAAGAGCTCAGAGGAATCCCCTCTGTCTTAGGTTCAAAGTATAGCAAACAAGATAAGCACTCTGGTAAAAGGTACATTTACAAGTTGAGAAAACAAAGTAAATCTAAGACGCCTTGCCTGGCTTTTACTTACAATTTTGAAATAAGAGAGACTTGTTTAGAAAGATGGGGAGAACCTGGATTGATGTCTGGTCCCTCTCAGTCCCAAGAGCGAACAACCCCTTAAACAAAGGACACACACAAAAGCCTTTCCCCCCCCAAGATTTGAAAGTATCTTGTCCCCTTATTGGTCCTTGGGGTCAGGTGTCAGCCAGGTTACCCGAGCTTCTTAACCCTTTACAGGTAAAAGGATTTGGAGTCTCTGGCTAGGAGGGATTCCATAGCACTGTACACAGGAGAGCTGTCAGCAGGTGATGCTGCTTCAACACTGGAGCCACCCTTCACTCAGAGACCTGAAAATGATCCCCACCATGCAGTTACAATATGTAACCTCGCCAGTGCTAGGACTGCTCTCCGCTCACTGAGTTCTGGACTGTTCATCAGCTTATTCTCTTGGGTAGTCTATGCAACTACTGAGGAGCCGGTCTCTAGCTAAAGAAACCTGAGGTCTAACACCCAAACTAGTTTGCTTTGAGACCTACTCCTTAATTTGGTGCACTTAAAGGGCTACGTCCTAACTCACTGTATTTGTACTGTGCTCACTTTGCTCTGGAATTGTGCTTCATTTTGATTAGTCTGCTTTCTAATTCGGTGTGTCCTGGAAGTGTTGCACCACATTCACCAAGGCCTGATTCTGTTACACAACTCATGTTGCCCTTTGCCTGCTCCTCAATTTTCTCTCAATCACTAACTCTACCATCTGGATTTTGACAGGTAGTTTGGACTAGTGTATTGAGCACAGAACTAGGAACTCCCAGCTTCCTGGCTCTGCTACCAATTTGCTGTGTTACCTTATGCAAGTCACTTAACCTCTATGTCACTTAGTTTCCCCTTCTGTAAAATGGGGATAATGAGACTTACCAAACGCACAGGTGATTTGTGAGGATCGATTAGTTAAAGTTTGTAAAGTGCTTTGAAAATATAAAGCTAAGTATAAAAATTAGTGATCTGTTGACATTATTTAGATCTTTGTGATTCCTAGATCATAATCTTGGTGCCTTTAAAGTGCTGCTTAATTTTCAGTTTCCCAGCCCCTCTTCTCTCTGATTTGCCGAACTCCAGCTGTGCTACTTATCTTACAGTCCTGCCGCCGCACTCTGGCTTGCAGCTATGTGCAGCATATATAGCACCCACAAAAGGCCAATCAGCTGTGGGGCAGCGCTGATGTCCTACCGTGCGGATCACAGATCAGCCGATGCCAGCACGTTCTGGTGATGCAAAGCTTCTCTCTCGTATTTCACTGTCTGAGCATGCTGTCACTCACTTGTGTGGGTGGAGCAGTGTGAGAACCTGTCTGAACTGGTTTTGCCTCTGGAGAGAATACTCTGGCTCCATCTGTTCATGCGGTCAAAATAGTCTTTCATAGTAAAGATTGTTGTTATTTTTCTAATGCACCATTTGACTCTTTTGGACCTGATCCCATTGAAGTCAACGACAAAACTCTCATTGACATCGGTGAGGCAGGATTAGGCCCTTAACTATTACTCCAAACAAAACAAGCTGTCCTGGTAACTGGGGTGTGTCCGTTTTCACGCTGGAGAAATGAAATGTTTATTGTGTGAAACATCAGAAAAAGGAAAGGAATCTGTGGGAGCCCTTGGGTTCATTCCAGTATAACAAGCCCCGAGTTTCTGTTTGAATGCAGAGTCTGTGGCATGGAGACAGGAGCTTGTTTTGATAGTTTCTGTGCATTTTGAGGCATGAACACTTTACAGTTTTCTGTTTAAATGACCCATTTCTGAGAGCGGAAAGCAGTGGCCAATAAGTGCCCAGGCCCCTCTGTATGTATCCGGAGTTTACAAACCATCCCCACCGATCCATGGTAGTTAATGGACACTCCTGCTGCTCAGGGGGGCTGGAAAACTGTTCCAGGTGACTACCAGCCTTGGCTAGAGGCAACGTGGTCTCCAGAGGCTGAGGAGACACATGAGCATGAACTCAGCATTTCTCTCGAAGCATGACATTGATTAATGAAGGTACACATCTACTTCCTGCTGCGGAGCAACTCAGTTTATACAATCTGCAGGAAATAGCTGTATATAAGGGAACTGAGTGCCACTGTTTGCAGCTAGCAAACCACTGACCGTCCAGGAGACATTGTTGGGAGGTGAAACTCGCAAGCTGCTCCTGCCAATTTCAAACCAGCAGCTCGTCCCAGCCAGCCGCCTCTTATCATCCGCTCTCCTATCTTCACATCGCATTTTTCCTTGGGTTTTCTTTTCTTTCCCTTTCAGGCTATTGTACACACTCCCCAGCTGTGTCCCCCCTTCTTCGGGATTGACCTATTTTAGCTCTTGCTCTCATTTTAGACCCAATCGCGGTACACGCTCTCCGGTGTTTTTCTTTTCTCATTCCATGGTGGGAAGCTTTGGAGCAACCCTTCCACCAGTTTATTTTTGTCCCTCCTCGTATGATGGTCGCAACCTTTCCCCTCAGTTTTCGTAGACTTTTAAGGCCAGAAGAGGGACCGTTCTGATCATCTAGTCTGACCTCCTCTATAACAAGGCAGCCCATTAGGACCTCCTCCAGCGATTCTACCTTCCTAGCTTTCTCCTCCTACACTGAACTCTCTGGGGGGTTTCAGCCCTCCCTGCCCCCCCCTCATATCAGTCTCTGCTGCTCGGTTTTGGAACCTGGAAACAGATTGCTTGCGTCCCTCCCTAGGGTTTTCCAAAGCCCGTTTGCCTGAGTGTTCATCTCCCGTTTTCCTAATGAGAAATCTTGTGTCTTCATTTTCTGTTATCTCCATGAGAAATCTGTTTCCGGCCCCTCCTACTGATAGCCACATGGAAAGTCTATACACTAGCTTCTAGTATCCCCACAGAGAACTTGTGTGCTTTCTTCTCTCCCCATGAAAAATCTCTGTCCCTGCTTTCTGTTACCCCATGTGAAGCCTATATCCCACCATGTGCTAATCCCATGAATACCTAGTATCTTCACTTTCTTTCATCTCCATGTGGTCTATATCACTTCTGTCTATTATCCCCTGGGACGTGTGTGTTTCCACTTCCTATAGCCCTGTGGATAGCTTCCCCCCTTCCGCTATCCCTGAAACCCTTTCACCATCCTCTGATTGGACCTTTTCTAGCCATCTCTGTCAGTTTTAGAACTGAGATTTAGAAAGATACAAAGTGTTCCTATTCTATGGTAACTGCTTTTTAAAAGTAATTTTTCAAAACACTGTCTGATTTGTAAAATGGGAAGACATAGGGTACATCTACACTGCACCTGAAGCTTGGGCTCTGACTCAGGTTTGACCACCAAGCTCCCCTTCCGTCCACACACACAAATTAGTCTGACTCTGGTCAGCAAGCACTCTAGGACCCTGCTGGGGGAGTGGGTCAGAGCCCAAGTCCCACTGTGACTCAGGTCTAAGCCCTCTCATTTTGCAGTGTGGATGCAGCTCAAGCCACGGACCTGAGTCGGAGGTCTGCATAGTGCAGCATAGACACATTCGTACAGCTGTGAGACCCAGCTCCAACAATTGTGACCCCAGGTTTACAATGCAGTGTGGGCATTCAAGCATGGGCTTGGAAACATCAAGTCCACAAACTCAGGACCTACATACCCAGGTTTCCAATGCCGTGTAGACATACCCCTAGAGGCCCTGCCTGGGAAAACATCACTCATGGAAAAGCTGCTACACTATTGGACAGGGCTGTGCTGTTGTGCGGCTAATTCTCTAAACTCCAGCTCTCAAAAATGGTCTCAATGAATAGGGACCTAAACTTGGTCCTCTATCTCCACCGTCTTGCACGTCTGTATTTTGTTTAATTCTTTTGTTCCCTTTCCCCTCAGTGTGTAAATTATTAGCTATCCCCCCACAATAGGCCAGGCATGAGTCTCACGCTTCTCTCAGCTACATGATGGAAGTGTAAATGGTCCAGCAGCCAAGCACCTAACCTGGCAATGTATTCATTTTTCACAGGAACAGAAAAACTCCACCTGGCTTGACATGGTTTACAAGGGCTCTGAAGTAACCTCCACTTGCTGTGCTAAGTGTCCTGAAGTACCTTGGTTTGGACTACGACTGCCAAACTTCATGGAAGTGCTGGTGTTGCCTTCATATAGTCTCTGACTGCTGGGGTAAGAGTTTCAGAGCCCTCTTCTCCTGCCACAAGATCTGCATAACTCCTGTTTATGACAGCAGGGAGTTATTTGTACCCTGCAGTGGGGGAGGTGGGCCTCTGAGCCGGTGTGGACTTGATTGGTCTCTAGGTTAAGTATTCTAGCCAAGGACTGTGGATCGATCTGCTTTCCTTCTATCTCCCACATGTGTGACCGAGACCTCTTTCAACAGAGGTCCCCTCTCTGCTGATTCTCCAGAATGAACCAGAGCAGCAAGATCTATAAACTATATTTACACCCTCGGTCTCTATGAACGATGCAGACTCACATACTGAGAGAAGAATGAGGCAGTTTCGTAACCTTTCATCCCAGGCTCTGTGTAACTGAGAGCTTTTATGGTAGCTTCTCCGGGCAATCTGAAAACATCTGGAAAAGTGAAAGTTAAAAAAGCTAACAGGGGCTCATGTAACCTCTCTACCCAAGGGACCACAAGTCCTCCATTCTGTACACACTACTTCTCTCCTCATCAAAAATAAACCTTGAACACCCGAGAATGTAATTTCTCCTGCAAGTAGGACGGACTGGCTGTAAACTCTTTATAAAATAGGAGGTTATGTATATACACAAGCACTTTCCATATGGGGGTGATATTTTCTGTACCAAGTAGAGTAAGATACACAGCAGGTGTGTGATGCAAACAGATTCCGGGCCATTAGAGTTTTGGGGGTGAGTTGTACAAAATGGGAAGCCAGCTCTGTACCTTTGTAGGATTGTGGTTGGGTAAGGGCCAGCAGCCTTTTCCTCATCCACAAAAGAGCAGGATCATGAAGGGTAGTAAGCTACCAATTGCCCACCATCTGACTGCAGACCATAAATTAGGGGGAGAGCAACTTCCCTTCCAGAACCCACAGGATTATTTGGTTCAACATTATTATTTAGTGTCTATTTGTATTAGCATGGCACTTAGGAGGTCTAGTCAAGGACCAGGAGCCCATTGTGGTAAACTCTGTACAAGACAGATTTTAGATCTATCCTTATTGGCTTTCACTGTTTATAATGGACTTTGGTTTTCATGCAGAGCTTCAAACAAAAGAAATCTGATGCAATTTATAAGAGAGCTGGTTCAATTCCAGCAAAATCAGGGTATCAATAATAGAAAATCTCACTATGTTTATTAGTTCTGTTTTTGTAGGGACTACCTTCTCACTGGTGGTGGAAGAACAACATCAGCAGACCTAAGTAAATTCACAATGTGAAGCTGACACCTCTGAGCACATTCTAATGGCTGTATATTTTGGGGACGCACATTTCAAAGGCTACGTGTCCTTGTGAGCATTTTCCATAGTTTGATGAGATAGATAGGAAATGTAAGTGCTTGTGCTTGTATATTTAACATATGCCTGTGGCTGCAGATATGTGTTGTATGTATATTTGACAATCTAATAAAATAAATTTAACACAAATTGGAAAGCTAGCAATAGTCTGAAATGCACAATCTGGCAATGCATCTGACAACTAAGGGACCCATTGACCCGTTATTTACACAATGTGCATAGATGTTTGGTGCACTTCATGAAATGCGTAAGGAAAATGTATGATATTTCTATCTGGGCAGTAGCTGCCCTTTGGGAGGACTTGATTTGCCATTGATGGGGTGTTATTGATTCAGTGGCAGCTGAGCTGGATGTAGGGCTCACAGAATAAAAGCAGGGTGGGAATGTGCATATCTGGCAGCTGGCCCATCATACTTTCTCAATACGAGGCCTCATGTCCTCTGTCCTATTAACTATAGAACCTTAGGGGGGTTGCCCACCTGAGGCTCTTTAGCAAACCACTGTCCTGTTACTATTTTGCAAGAAAAGCATTGCAGATCATCCCTCCTTGCCAAATCCTAGGTAGCTTTGTGTACATGCTACGGCTTTCCTAGAACTTAGTTTCTTTCCTCTTTGGCTTGCATGGTGAAAGGTGCAGCCACTAAATAAGGGCAGCTACTAACTCAAGACAGACTCTGAAGAAGCTGCGTGGGCCCGATTCTGCTCTCCATTACATGGGTGCAACTCCTGCAGAAATGAACGAGAGTGGCACTCATGAACTAGACCCACTGTATCTGATGGGCCCAAGTTGCAAGGTTCAGGTCTGCATCCAAACTTCACTAACGTTCATGGGTTTGGGGTTGAGGGATATTAGTTCAGCACATCATAAAGAGAGGGGTTTGGCCTCCTCTGTAGAGTGCTTTGAGATCTTAGAATCATAGAATATCAGGGTTGGAAGGGACCTCAGGAAGTCATCTAGTCCAACCCCCTGCTCAAAGCAGGACCAGTCCCCAACTAAATCATGCCAGCCAGGGCTTTGTCAAGCCTGACCTTAAAAGCCTCTAAGGAAGGAGATTCCACCACCTCCCTAGGTAACCCATTCCAGTGCTTCACCACCCTCCTAGTGAAAAAGTTTTTCCTAATATCCAACCTAAACCTCCCCCACTGCAACTTGAGACCATTACTCCTTGTTCTGTCATCTACTACCACTAAGAACAGTCTAGATCCATCCTCTTTAGAACCCCCTTTCAGGTAGTTGAAAGCAGCTATCAACTCCCCCCTCATTCTTCTCTTCTGCAGACTAAACAATCCCAGTTCCCTCAGCCTCTCCTCATAAGTCATGTGCTCCAGCCCCCTAATCATTTTTGTTGCCCTCCGCTGGACTCTTTCCAATTTTCCCACATCCTTCTTGTAGTGTGGGGCCCAAAACTGGACACAGTACTCCAGATGAGGCCTCACCAATGTCGAATAGAGGGGAATGAACACGTCCCTCGATCTGCTAGCAATGCCCCTACTTATACAGCCCCAAATGCCGTTAGCCTTCTTGGCAACAAGGGCACATTGTTGACTCATATCCAGCTTCTCATCCACTGTAACCCCTAGGTCCTTTTCTGCAGAACTGCTGCCTAGCCATTCGGTCCCTAGTTTGTAGCTGTGCATGGGATTCTTCCGTCCTAAGTGCAGGACTCTGCACTTGTCCTTGTTGAACCTCATCAGATTTCTTTTGGCCCAATCCTCTAATTTGTCTAGGTCCCTCTGTATCCTATCCCTACCCTCCAGCGTCTCTACCACTCCTCCCAGTTTAGTGTCATCTGCAAACTTGCTGAGGGTGCAGTCCACGCCATCCTCCAGATCATTAATGAAGATATTGGAGAAAATCAGCCCCAGGACTGACCCTTGGGGCACTCCGCTTGATACCGGCTGCCAACTAGACATGGAGCCATTGATCACTACCCGTTGAGCCTGACGATCTAGCCAGCTTTCTATCCACCTTATAGTCCATTCATCCAGCCCATACTTCTTTAACTTGCTGGCAAGAATACTGTGGGAGACCGTATCAAAATCTTTGCTAAAGTTAAGGAATAACACGTCAACTGCTTTCCCCTCATCCACAGAGTCAGTTATCTCGTCATAGAAGGCAATTAGGTTAGTCAGGCATGACTTGCCCTTGGTGAATCCATGCTGACTGTTCCTGATCACTTTCCTCTCCTCTAAGTGCTTCAGAATTGATTCCTTGAGGACCTGCTCCATGATTTTTCCAGGGACTGAGGTGAGGCTGACTGGCCTGTAGTTCCCCGGATCCTCCTCCTTCCCTTTTTTAAAGATAGCACTACATTAGCCTTTTTCCAGTCATCCGGGACCTCCCCCGATCGCCATGAGTTTTCAAAGATAATGGCCAATGGCTCTGCAATCACATCCGCCAACTCCTTTAGCACCCTCAGATGCAGTGCATCCGGCCCCATGGACTTGTGCTCATCCAGCTTTTCTAAATAGTCCTGAACCACTTCTTTCTCCACAGAGGGCTGGTCACCTCCTCCTCATGCTGTGCTGCCCAGTGCAGTAGTCTGGGAGCTGACCTTTTTCTTGAAGACAGAGGCAAAAAAAGCATTGACTGCATTAGCTTTTTCTACATCCTTTGTCACTAGGTTGCCTCCCTCATTCAGTAAGGGGCCCACACTTTCCTTGACTTTCTTCTTGTTGCTAACACACCTGAAGAAACCCTTCTTGTTACTCTTAACATCTCTTGCTAGCTGCAACTCCAAGTGTGATTTGACCTTCCTGATTTCACTCCTGCATGCCTGAGCAATATTTTTATACTCCTCCTTGGTCATTTGTCCAATGATCCATGGATGAAAAGCACTATATAACAGCTGGCTATAATTACCACTATATACAACAGTGATTAACACCTTTAAAATGTACCTAATAATGAAATAGGAATAGTAAAGTCCAAGTTCTGGGGTTCAGGTCTAGAACCACATCCAAGCTTCCCCAAAGGGTATGTGCACTGATGAGATTGGCTCAGGCCCATCTCTAGCCTTAAGTCTATATTTGGTAGTTCCACCATGGTCATAAGGAGGTTGCATCTAGGCAGGACTGGGAGAACCATGCACAGGTATCGAAATGGGAGTATTTGGGATCTTTGTTTGGTTAAAGCTGAAGGAAATCTTTCTTTGCCAGTTTAGTTTTGTGAGATTTTGCCACAAGTGAAAAGAAACTTTTACTCTGAGGGAAGGGGGACCAAAAAAACCCAAACAAACTCATTTTGCTTTCAAAGTGTGTTACTTGCATCAAAAAAGAAAGGGGAAAAAAAAGTTGTTTTACTTGCATAAAAAGACTGCGACAATGACAACAAACAATAACAAATTGTAAAGTCAGATGGCAAAGTGCTCAGTTTTGCTCTGCCAACATTTCAGAGCCAAATCTTTCTCCTTTCTCCAGTTGCAAAAGTTTGGATCTGTATCTGAACTTCCCCAAAGTTTAACGGTGAGGGAGCTCTAATCTGTGGTTCTGATACAGCCCCAAGAGCAACTATCATAGTAGTAGGCTTGGTTTTGTCTGATTCCCTACCAGCACTAAGATGTTTCCATTCCTGTATTCTCCTGGTGCTAAAGGAATATACCAGCCTTTGGAAGTGAAGTATGGCGAAGTTCTGGAGAGCAGGAAAGAAATTCCCCTTGGAGTCTGGAAAGACCCTATCATTTAAATTAAATGTTAGCTTTCGAGAAGACAAAAAGAGCACTGTCTCCAACAGGGCTGCCTGGCGACATGGCTAATATTTATTACAGTGCAGGTAGTTTAAGAAAACAGAGGCATTTCACTGGAGACTTGGATCTTCAGTGTAACTAGGAGCTTGGGCTGGAAAGGTTCAACTGCTAATTAAATCTAAGTTGGACACTGTTCCATAGAGGGCAGATTGTAACTATAAGAGGATGTTAATGTGGATTTTAAATATTTATTATAACTGAGGTAGGTTATAAAAACAGACATTCTTCCTTTCAACACTCTATAATGTCAGATTTAGAGGTTTGTCTCGGGCCATGAGTGATTTCCCAGCAGCTGTCAGAGGCTGGAGGGCAATATATCACCCTCCCAGTGAGAGATCTCGCTGGACAGTGAAAGATTAGAGTGTTGATTTATGGAATGCAAGGGGAAAAAAATGTTGTTCTAACTGGTGTCTGGGTGCTGATTTTCGCACACCTGTTCCTGGTTGTGTAGCCCTAGTAAGTGATTTCACTCCACCAGTGGCATGTCTCTCTCGGATCTAAAAGACTTAAATCATTAAGGTTCTGCTTCTGGGAACCACACACGCCTGCTACAGCCCCCCCGGGTGGTGGCACTAGATGCAAGTGGAGGCTTGCCTGGCTTGGATCAAGAGACCTTTTTAAAGGTTTACAAAGTCAGGCTTGGAAAGAGTTTTGAAGTTTTAGGTAATGACTATTCACGACGTGGTTCCCAATGGATTTCTGATTTTCTGGACTCGTCTCCGAGGAGCTCTGTCCAACAAACTGCTCAGAAACATCAAACCTACAGATCTGTACTCAATATGCATTAGTCAGGCCGGGAACAGAGTGTGTTCTTTGGACAAAAAAGGGAAGTGTCTGCTTGTTAAAGTGGAGTTGATTTGTCAACACCAATACTTCAGCCTGCAGTACACAGTCCAGGGCCCATGGAAGGCACAGATCTGTAGTGACTACTGCAGAGGGAGACTCTAAGGAGAGGCAAATGAAAAGCATTTCCTCTGCTGTTTAACAATCCATGGACTACGGGAGGTGCCTTGCTTCTCATACTCCAGAATCATAGAATATCAAGGTTGGAAGGGACCTCAGGAGGTCATCTAGTCCAATGGGACTAAGGAGGAATTTCTTCCCCTCTCCTTCCTCTTCTCCCAGTCTCACATAATCTCTCAGTTGCTATTATTACTATTAAACTTAATTACTTAGATGTCCAAAAAAAAAAAAAAAGGAGGATAGAGGCCATGCCCCAAGGAGCTTACCTGAGAAGATAAGCATTGCCAAGCTGGATCAGACCCAAGGTCCATCTGGCCCAGTATCCTGTCTCTGACAGTGACCAGCACCAGATGCCTCAGAGGGAGGTGGAAGAAACCCCACAAGTTTAGTGTAAGAGTTCAGTTCTGCCACCCTCACTCAGGTGGAGCAGCTCATTGACTGATGGTTTCAATGGGAGAACTCAGGGACTAAGGTACTACTCAATGGCCAAACAGGGCCGTAAATGTTAACAGCTGGAGATGACTAGCATGGGGAGGACAAAGGTGACGGCCATATGGTCAGGGGATTGCTTGTTAATTTAATATGCACGTGTTGAGGGTTGCACAGTTTAGAAGCCTCCTTGGAAAGGTTAATTCTGAGGAGGAGAAGTGGGAGCCATGTTGGATGGGCCAGGAAAAGGGGGTGTTCCAAGTGTAGGGGCTGCGGGGGGGGGAAGAGGACCCAGAAGGGAGGGTCAAGCGAGTAGCTTGGGTTGAGTGAAGAGTGTGTGAGGGGGAGTGAAGGGGACGAGGAGAGAAGCTTCTAGGTGAGAAGGGGGAGTGTGAATCTGATGCTTTTCTCCTCCTCGTCTCCAGGATGCTACATGCTGTTATTAAGTAACTGTATTTGGATAGCGCCTCTAGGGCCCGAATGAGCCCCACTGCGCTAGGTGCTGTACCATCACAGAGTAAGGGACAGTCCCTGTCCCAAAGAGCTTATAGTGTCCCCACCTCTAGTTCATCACACTGTTTAGCCTCATATTTTAGTGCTTTAAAGAGACAAGAAGCACACACATGTCTCCTGTTTGGCTGGTGGCCTGGAAAACCTAGCAGAGTAAGGGTTAAAAAAATCCCTTTGCTCCCACCCCGTGCAGTCCCTCCCAACACGAATCCACCCCGGGCTGAGTCAGCATTTCCTCCCCTTGGCTGCCAGGTAGGGCTCTGGTTCTGCACAGCTGCCAACAGAAAGCAGCTGGGAAAGATTGTTCTAGAAAAAAAAAATTGAAACCCCCCCCCCCCCCCAGCAGATTTGATTGTGCTCTTCCATGCCTCTTCTGCTGTGGCCTGTAGCCAGGCCTGGGATGGACCGCAACCTCCTGCCTTTGTCTGTGCCTCTGATCTATGCACCCCCATGTTAAATAACAGTAATAATAATACCTAGCTCTTCTATCCCACTTTTCATCAGTAGATCTCCAAACACTTTACAGAGGAGGTCACTAGCATCATCCCCATTTTACAGATGGGGAAACTGAGGCACAGGCAGGTGACATGACTTGCTCAAGGTCACCCAGCAGGCCCGCCTCCAAGCCAGGAGTAGAACCTAGGTCTCCTGAACACCAGTCCAGTACTCTATCCACTAGGTCACATTGCCTTCCAAAAAGTGGGCCGTCGGAGAGTTTTCCCTTAAACTAATCTCGGAAGGAATAACTCGTAACTTCTCAGCACGGATGGCCTGATTCTCCTGTATACTAACGTTCCCTTACACCACTCTGGTAACCTAACTTACGCCGCAGTGTAAAAGGGCCTTCGTACCAATGCGAATCAGGCCCAGATTGCACTGCTAGAGATGGTGCAGGGGTGCAGGCTAAGGAGGAGCTTGCGCCTCCCGCGTGCCCCTGTAGAGAGTGCTGTAGGAATGCCGGCTGCCGGAGAGTTAATAGTTACTCCTGTCCCAGCTCCTCCCAGCAGGCACTTCCTCGAAGACAGACAGGACCCCTAGTTCCCCTTGATTTCGTGACCACAGCAATTGCTGCATAATTTAGACTCCGCCAGGGAAATTCATTTGTAAGGATGCCTGCTCTGTTTAGCTTCTCCTCCTCCTCCTCATTATCTCTCCCCCTTACCCCTTCTTTTGTTCTTTTTGAAGGAGCTTGTTAATCGGCATGTCTTCAACACATGTTTATGAGCTTTAATGCCTGTCTTCAAAAGAAGAAAGAGAGGGGGGCAGGGGGGAAGCGGAGAGAGTGGAGAGGGGGTGGCGTGTAAAGGAGGAGAGAGAGCAACAGGGAAGGTTAGATGAATGAGGGACCGGAGATTTTTTATTTTAATGATGCCCTATTAAAACCATAAGAGCAGGTATCTCGAGTCTTGTTGGCTATTGCTTATAGCTTTGTGGAGACCTCATCCAGCTAACAATGAAAGCACGTCAGGGTAAAGCGGAAGCAGCTACTGGTCCATGCTGTTAAAAGCCACGGCCAGTGCGGTGGTTTCCAAACTGAACACGACAAGCAGCTGCATGGTTTTACCCAAAAAAAAAAAAAGGCTGAAGTGTGAAGAGAGTGTTCGTGCCCAAAAGTATCTGCCCACAAATGCCTGGAGCACGGGCAGCAGAAGGAGAGGCCGGCTCGTTCCGACAGGATGGGGTGTGTGGCCCGATGGGATGGCACCAGCATCATGGAGGAGAGATGGGAAGGGAACAAGAAGAGGAGGTGTCACGTGATTAAAGCATTTCTGGTGCCATTGAGCAGCGCTTTGGTCATGAAGGGTGTGGTGGGGGGAAATTCCTTGGGCTAGCAGGAGACCAGGAAGTGACCACCGTGGGTATCTGCTCCAGGCCACCAGAGCCAGAGGGGAACAAAAAGTGTCCTAGGCCGCATCTTCTGGCACTTGAGACCACATCGCTCTGGAGGGTTTCAGCTATCCAGGTAGCTGCTGGGCAGCAAATGCAGCCATGCATCCTCAACCATCTTCTGAAAATATATACGTAAAAGACAAATAAAGGGTCGGATTCTCCAGTCCACTGCAGCCACTTTGCTCAAGCAGTGCAAAGTGCCATGTGCTGGCTGGAGGTAGCCAGCCGAGAATTCCTTATGTGTGGGGGTACCTCCTGTGCCAGCTGTCCCTCACCCCTACCTTGGGCATACGGGAAGGGAGGGGGCATGTTGGAAGTTCTACGGGAGCAGAGTGGGGGATGGGAATAGTATATGGCAGAGCTATGCGTATGCCTAGTCTCCTCTAGCATGAGGTCACTTAAGAACCTTGTGTCCATGGTATATGCTAGAGCAGCTGAGAGGCTGCTCCAACTTAACTGGGGCTGCGTGGCTCAGGATTGAGGATCTGCACCTCCTCTCCCCAATTCTTCCTTCCCCCTGCAGCAGAGAACCGAGCCTTCAAGGAGAAGCGAAACCATCTGTGAGTTCTTCTCACCCGCAGGGAGGAAGCAATGGAGGATGTGAGAGTAGAGGGACTCTGGGTGCCATGTCCATTAGCTACTAGAATGCAGTGCAACCAGGCTGCATTAGCAGAGCACAGCAGCCCTGGGCTATTTGATTTCAGGAAGGAGAATTTGAGAGAATTAAGAAATGTGCCCATGACTTAGGAACAGGGCTGGGCGGGGGAAGTGAACTGTGCATGAGCTGGTGGCTGGAGGTGTAATCCATGTGTGGGGGGACTGGGAGCACACTCGCTGGTCTCTGCTGCATCTTTGGAAAAGCGGTCACATGGCTCCATGCCAGTGCAGCTGTCCCGCCAGCAGCTTGCGCACAGGGGTATGTGGGGACATGTTCCTACCCAGATACACTGAGGCACCACATGCTGCTGGTCTTTCTAGCATCCCCTACTCCAAGTACTCAGAGAACACAGGCACCTCTTACATGGGAGCTCCAATCGCATGCAATTGCAACACGGCTCTGACACTAGCATCTCCCAGCTGACATTGATGTAGGGAATTCTGGGTGAGGGAATCCCTCTGGGAGGGAAGTCGCTTCATTCCCAAAGGTTCCCATCAGGAGCTAGCGCAGTGGAGGAGCTTACACACTTACTACAATCCAGCTTTTATCCCATAAGCACCTTAGGAAAAGTGCAGTATTGTCAATCGTGGGACGCCTGGGTCTCCAACTATGTTATGACAGACCTACTTAGGAAAGTACCGACCCCACTCTTTTCACCCTCTTTGGGCTTTTGTATTACCCGTTCAAAGGTTTCAAGATTGTAAGCCCAGCAAAGCAGTGGATCTTGGTGTCTGAAGTATGCATCTGTTTTCATGTACCTCTCCTTGTTCCCGTCTATAGCCTGGAATTTATTGATAGCTGCACATGCTTAGTCTCTCCCTAATGTAGCAGTTCTGATGCCCACATCCTGAGACAAGGATGCACTTGTTCAGCTCAGTCAATTAGAGAAGACCGTGCCAGCATCTGATTTGGTTTGTTACTTAAGGCAGGGGGAAAGTGAAGACAGGATTGATTCAATAGTCTAAGACAAGGTTTGGGAGGCTTGAATAAGGGGCTCTATGTAAGTGTTAGTGATTGGTTTAAATCAATCTTCCTCATTCACTCTGGATTTCACATTGGGGCCTGGAACTGCAAACCCTGCCGTCAGAGAGAACGTGCTAAAAGGGCAATTTACTCACTCCCTGCCTCGCCATCCAGGCTCAGCGGGGCTCTGGAACAGCAGGTGGCCTCCTAGTTAAACACTTAGAGTGGAAAAAACAACTTTCAGGTGTGGTTTATTACGACCTACCAAAAATAGTTCCCATGAGCCTGCCCGGCATGCAATGTCTCTGAGCAAGAGCAGGCAAGTGGGAACACCCGCAACTAGAGCGGGGCCAGACTGTGGCTAGTTTCAACTTTGCCAAACCTTGTTGATCAGATCTAGCAGTGCTGAAAGCCTTGGGTCCCTCTTATCCTACCATCCCCCACCCCACCACACCCCCTTTTTTAGTGGGGGCAGTTCAGAGAAATGGTTCTGATCTTGTCTCATGCTGGTTTCAAAGACAGCTGGGCTGACTCAGGAGCTGGTTGTGATCTGTACATTATCAGTTGTGGAGGCTTTTTTAAACCAAGCATGGGGAAATGGTTTAGATCGGGGTCCCATTTATCCAAATTCAGGGTGGGGGAGTTCGAAAAAATGACTTCATTTTTGACCCATTGCCCTCTGAAAGAAGCATCAAGCCTGACCCTAAGATTGCAGGCCATCATGAGACTATTTAAAGAAATGAATATTGCCAGTGAAATATCATTTCCACTGGAGACACTTCAGGAGTCCAGGAAATGCCCTGAGACCCTTAAAGAAATGTCCCCCTCCACTTAAGAATCAAAGCAGCTGGCGAATTCCATTACATGGGCTGATCTGAAAAAGAAACTGTGTACAGCAAATAACCGCATTAACCACACACACACACACACACACACACACACAAATATAACAAAAGTCTCCAAACAAAATTACATTTCACAATTAGGGACTGAATAACTCTTTAGACAAAAGCAAGGCAATGGAAAAATTTTGAGCATAAACGAATGCTTCTAATTGTCTTTCCTTAGCGCCTCTGTTCACTGATCCATTAAGCAATGATAAAAGCATTAAATTTGGTGATTATATTCAGTGGTTCTAATGACAGTGAACTGCCTGTACTCTGTCTCCCTGTGCTCAGGTACAGGGGCAAGTTAGAAGAGCTGTATGTGCCCCCACATAATGCTGCACTGGGTATTGAGCATCATATATTATTATACGTGAATCAGAATTGATTAATTAAAATATACTATACATTTATAGCAAGATCCCTGACTTCAGGGTCAGGTGAATACACGGTATGTCAGAGTAAAGGAAAAACTCCTGGCGGATATGGAGGCTTTGAGAATGCTGTTCTTTGTTATCATCCTGAAGTCCTTAATCAGGGAAAACTCCCAATAAGTTAATGAATAAAGATTGCCAAACCTTGTTAAAACAGAAGGCCTGGTTCTTCAATGCAGACTGGGATTGAGTAGCTCTTCCTGAATCAGGAAAGGCTGAAGGAGTGGGCCCTGGATAGGGATTTCAGAATTTGGCCCATGTGCTCTCAGTACTTAGTGCCAAAATGTTTATGCTGGGGGTTGTGCTTTCATTTCCCTTTTAACTGTAGCCTCCTTTCCCTCAGTCTCCAAAGCCTATCGCCAGTCACTGATACACAGGGTTTTCCTCTGATACAGATTGAGTTCATACTTATCACTTTGATTGAAAGAAGCATGTGATCTTATTATCCATATGTCCACCAGGGCGCATGTCACAGCTTGCCTAGCACATGGTAGTGCTTATAATGTCATTAACAATGTCTGAGTAACAACTGTTGGTTACAGTCATCTTTTATTATCACATGAGCCTTCACTGGGCACCCTTCCCCCTCCCATCTCATTCTGAATTTTCTATATTAATTAAATGACAACCTTCTATAGAACCATACAGTAATGCTTGTCTAAAGCAGTAGTTTTCAACCTTTTTTCATTTGCCGGACCCCTAAAAATGTTTGAATGCAGGTGCAGACCCCTTTGGAAATCTTAGACATAGTCAGCAGACTACAGGTTGAAAACCACTGTTCTATGGTAACGACAATCTTTCACACACCCCTTAGCATAGTCTGTGGACCCTCAGAGGTCTGTGGACCACAGGCTGGAAACCACTGGTCTACAGCAATCAGAATAAGGGTGGAAGTTGTGGTATGTTTAATACAAATGGTTTGGTTCTAGATGTTTTGACCCTGTCTATCCAATCTCTTTATTTGTCTGGGTTCCTAGAGGCTTACTTATCTCTTTAGTATCTAAACCCTTTCAAAAACAGAACTAACTGGGTCCAATGAGTGGGGTATATTTCTACCTCTTCCCTAAGAGGTTGCTGGAGTCTTTAATCTCCCCCCCGCCCTTTTCCTTTTTGTGTGTGAGCTTCTCCTCTTCCCTTTCTTAGTTGCTGCTGTGGTGGGAATGCTAGGCTAAAGGAGTCTTGCATTTCATTCTGAAAGCAGTGGGGCCTCCTGGTCATTCTTGCCATCTTCAGAAGAGGGTTCCAAAGTCTTGGGCCAGATGCCAAAGAATCCTTGTCCTGCCCTTTGCAGCTGACAGGTTCATTCTTCCCATGGAATGTAACTGCCAAGGGAGACTGTGGTCCCTTAGCAAGAGACAGTCTTTTTGGCAGTCTGATCCAATGCCATGGGATGGGTGGCCTGAAGGATAAGGACCAATGCCTCAGAATTAACCTACCATTCTATGGGGAGCCATTGTGGTGACTGGAGCACTATAGAATCATAGAATATCAGGGTTGGAAGGGACCTCAGGAGGTCATCTAGTCCAACCCCCTGCTCAAAGCAGGACCAATCCCCAACTAAATGATCCCAGGCAGGGCTTTGTCAAGCCTGACCTTAAAAACCTCGAAGGAAGGAGATTCCACCACCTCCCTAGGCAACCCATTCCAGTGCTTCACCACCCTCCTAGTGAAAAAGTTTTTCCTAATATCCAACCTAAACCTCCCCCACTGCAACTTGAGACCATTACTCCTTGTTCTGTCATCTGTCACTACTATGGTAATGTGCTCTTAGAAGCTGGTGTTGTTCATGGGCCGGGCCTCTGTACATTGGACCAGCTGGTGTATAAGATCTGCCTCTTGACTGGTTTTGGTGGTGGTGGTGGTTGTTGTTGTTTTTTATTCGTTTGCTCAGGAAAGGATTGTGTATACCAGGTGTTAATTTGCTAGATTGGTAGGATCCAGTTTTGGCTTTTGTGGAGTACTGGCCAAATCTTTTAAAGGTTTAGGACAGGGGTTCTCAAACTTCATTGCACCTTTCTGACAACGAAAATTACTGCATGACCCCACAGGGGCGACCGAAGCCCCACCGCCTCTGGTGAGGAGACCAAAGCCGAAGCCTCAGGGCTTCAGTCCTATGCAGGGGGCCTGTAACCTGAGCCCTGCCACTCAGGACTGAAGCCCTCAGGCTTCGGCTTCAGCCCCAGGAGTCGGGGCTTGGGCTTGAGCTTTGGCCCCAGGTGGTGGAGCTCAGGCTTTGTCTTCGGCCCAGGCCCCAGCAAATCTAAGCCAGCCCTGGCGACCCCATTAAAATGGGGTGACAATCCACTTTGGGGTCCTGACCCACAGTTTGAGAACCGCTGGTTTAGGGTGAGTGGTAAGTTTCCCTCTTGAAAGGTAGCGTTAACTGTGTCGTGATCCCTGCCCAGGCACCTTGTACTAATCATGGATCTGAGTCACAGGAAGCACATGGAATGCCTTTGGTTGTATAACTAGGCCTGGGAAAAGAGGAGAGGTGTTTTCAGTTATTGGGCAGGGAGGGTCTCTCCTGTGTCTGGAGAGGTCATTCTGGATTCGGGTGGCCTGTGAAATGGGTTGACAGCGTGGGATGCTGGCTTCTGGAGTAGAGTGAAGGCGATTGGGATTGATGACCCAATTTACATTCCTGGAAAGTTCTGCTAGTTGTGATTTAGCAGCTGTAACGATTCAGGAGAAAAATGATCCCTTTGCTGCTACCACAGCTGTGGAGAAGGATTGTGGGAAATTCTCATCTTGGAAGCCTGCCTGCTTCTGCCTTGTAGTTTCATCATCCGTTTTCAAATTTCCTTCTCTGCTGCTGCTTCCATTGCAGGTCATCCGAGAACCCCAGTGATCTGTGACAGTAGTTTTTCGGGGTGTTGGGGGGGAGCGGGAGTATCAGATTAGCCCTGACTGAGTGAAGTAGAAGTCGGTGCAGTGGATGGCAGCTCAAAGGTGACTGTTACTATTTGTATTGGGGTAGTGCTTTGAGGCCCTGACAGAGATGAGCGGCTGTACAAACATAGAAGGAGACCCTGCCTGGAAAAGGTTGCCCTCTAAGCCAACCAGAGTGGCAAAGGGTGGGAAAGGAAACCGAGGCACAGAGAGAAGTGATTTGCCCAAGGTCTCTCAGCAAGATAGTGGCAAAGCCAACAACAGAACCCGTCTTCTGACTCCCAGGCCAGTGCTCCATCCACAGCATCATTGACATCATTCCTTTCTTCACATGAACCCACATCCCATCCACAGCTGTGGCTACGGTCACTGATTTCAGGCCAGAAGGATTCTTGGCACCAGGGATGCTTGTGACTGGCAGGAGTAAAGGAAGCAGGGTTTGTCCCTGGGTCTGACATAGGAGAGGTCCCTGTGGGTCCCACCTTTTGTGTTTCCTTCCATGGTTGTGCCCTGTGATGCATAGACTCTGCTTTTTCAGTTGTGTTATGGGTCTGAGGAAAGCACTGGCCTCAGTCAGGCTGACCCTGCCATGCTCCTGAAAATCAGCTGTGTGGCTGTCATAGATGAGAGGGGAAGAAAGTCTTAGAGGCCAGGGGACAGCTGGGAGGTGGTTTCCATGATGGATGGGAGGGGAAGAAAGCCTTTCAGAGGCAAGGGGACAGCTGGGAGGTGGTTTCCACAGACTGGAGTTCTGAAGCATCCAGCAAGTCTTCTACAAACCTTTCATTTTATGCAAAGCATCAACACAAACAAGATACTCGGGGGGGCTGGGTTGGCCACCAAGCTTGGCTCGTGGGAAGTTTGGGAAGAGGCTAGTGGTGACATGCTCTCTTCTATGCAGAGGCCACCTTCTGGGTTGCCTCCACCATAATAGAGCCACCTGCTCTCCCATATACATGCTCCTCTTCCCCCTGCGTACACCCCAGGGACAAATCACTGCTTCCCGCCCCCAGGAAATGCCACACACACACACACACACACACTTCCTCCATGAGACAAACAGCTGCTTCCGCACCCAGCCCTCCACTGTGCCTGCCCCCATCATACAGGTGCCATGAGACACCCAACCCCAGGGGCAATGCCCCCTGAGATAAGTGCACATGCTCTCACATATATGCACCCATATGTCCCTTTTCCCTTGAAGACACCCCGTCTCCCATGCGCTCCCTTCCAGCTCAGAGAGGGCCTGTGGATGTGGGCTCCTACTCCTATGTTGTACGCCTCCTCTTAGCCTGAGCAATTGCCTCCAGAGGCAAAATGGCAGGGAAAGCAGTCAGTCTGCTCACTTAAGTGGATTTTCTAGCTGGGGATTGGTGGGCATGGATGGAGCTAATGGGGCTGGAAGAGGCAGAGCCTCTCAGCATGGTTTTGCAGAGTGACAGGAGCCCCAGCTCCCAGACCCTTCCTTTCCAGTGGGTTTTTGAAGGGCGAGTTATTGCTTTGCATTCCCATCAACATCCCTCTCCCCCCCCCCCCCGGGCCACGTTTGTGTGTCATCAACAGCAACATTCAAAAACCATAAGTCAGGTTCCAAAAATCAAAAGATTGGCTTAAAAATCATGAAGGTTTTTTAAATAAATAATTCTGGCGTTCTTTCTATTTGCCTTCTGCTTTTTAAGCCATTAGGGTGCACTCAGGTCATGCTTTCAAGCTTTTCTTTGCAACCATGAGCGCAAGAAATTTGCTTTCATTTTTTAAACGAAAGCTGAGATTCTCACATAATCACATGACTCCATGAGCTCGGGCTTTAGGAAAAGTGTCATGTATGACTACAGGCCCACGTTAGGCCTGAGTGAACTATGGTTTTAAATTGAGTTTGGATTTTAGCATGCATGATAGGCCCGACACATGTGATTAAAAAGAATGAAATCATGAGAAGGAGAAGTTGTTTGTGTTCAATTTGTAGTGACCCTGGAAATTCCAGTGTTATCTTACTTAAAGCTTAGGCGAAGCAATAGAAATAAAGAAAACATGGTTAATTGGGCACCAGGTGCAGTAAATAATTGGTTAGAAATGCTTAGTCCAGTAGTTGGGGGGAAATATGGCAAAGGGAGATAAGGGAGAGCAGCAGAGTGCAGTCCTAAAGCGCTTCAGCTGACTTTAGCAAAGGTCCAGTAACCAGCAATGACATCACTTGTTTGTTACAGTGTATAAAAAAGCAAGGTTTTTCTAGGGGTTCTTGGTCAGAGCTTTTCCTTCCCCCTCTGGAGCGGCGCCATGATGGGAAGGGGTCTCCCAGGCCTGAACTTGTAAATATTTTGCCCAATGCCTATAACTTTATTGTTGCTAAGGTATAGAAAATGGGTGTGTATGCTTATGTCTGTATTTGGTATGTAACCAACACCCCAAGTGGCCTTGGGGACTAATAAAGGAATTCTTATGGAGAAGCTGAGTCCTAGAAGACCTTAATAAACTTATTAGGAAAAATTATTTCCAACATGCCCAGTATCGCGAGGTGCGTGATTAAAATCGCAGGAGTTGGCAACACAGGCTCCCAGCTGGAGGATAAATTGGGCTCAGTCGATTTGCACATGGTGTGAGTCAGCACTGAAGAGAGCCCATTCTGTTTGTCTAGCGAAAGGAAAACCTGTGCGCCGTATTTAAATTAATTAATTAATTAACGGCTGTAATTAATTCCATTTATAAGATGCCCTCTAGGTGTTTTTACAACAAAAATAAAAATACGCTACAGCATGCCAACCAATCTTCATTAATGCAAATAAGAACATTCTGTCACCAAGCCCCACTCCAGCAAATCTGGGTAAATGGGCCTCACGGTCAACAGCATTGGACTGTGTTGGGCCAAAGGGGGCAGAGGGAGTGAATTCCAAAGCCCTCCACTGAGAGTATCCTGACACCAGACATACAATTCAAGGGTCTCTCAGCGCCAGTCTCCCAGCTGATTTCCATTATCAAGCTCAGGCAACGAAGAGAGGGGTGCTCTCCAAAATGCACAAGGACCTTGTAATGAAGAGAAGAGCCATCTCAGAGCTTGCTTGCCACAAGTGGGCATATTGTCTCTTTTCTACCACAAGTTTCTCTCTGTTTCTGTATTTGTCCTTTTACCCTCCTTCCTCTCTGCTCCATTTTCACACTCTTTCACTGGATATGGTCCTCTCTGTTCTTTTTACCATATCTCCTATGTAGCCTACTAACATTCAGGTCCTAAACCATGATGTTCATAATTCAGGGGAAGTTATTTTGTCCATCCCTAATAATAAAACGTGGGGGTGTGGGTGTGGGTGTAAATAAATATATGCCTTAAGAAAGCAGAACTACAACTATACTGTATCACAGTGGTTTTCAACCTGTGGTCTGCAGACCACTGAGGGTCCACAGACAATGTCTAAGGGGGCTGCGAAAGGTTGTCATTACCATAGAACAGTGGTTTTCAATCTGTGGTCCACAGACCCGTGGGGGTCCACAGACTAGGTTTAAGATTTCCAAAGGGGTCTGTACCTCCATTCAAAAATTTGTAGGACTCTGCAAATGAAAAAAGGTTGAAAACCACTGCTGTATCATACATAAGGCAATAAGAGCAAGCAGGTCCAAGAACAAACAAGACCACCAATATGTTGTAGAGCAGGCAGAAGAACATGGCTACAGACAGGAGTCCTCAGTGAAGTGTAAGGTGTATGGCTCTTGCTGAAAGCATAAGAATTGTTCTCCCTTTGCTATTGTAGAGTCAGCAACGTTTATATTCAGAACAGTGTTAATATAAAATAAACCTCAAGATGCAAACACAGGGCCCAATTTTATCCTCTGGTGCAAACTTGATGTTCTCATTTCCTTCAATGGGAATGCCACTCCAGCATCCCAGGGCAGAGTTTTCCCATGGAGGGCAAAAATCTGGGCTAGCTATTCCTGCTGCTTCCTACAGTAAGAGCCACTGCTAATGGGCTAACACAAGCTCTCGGAAGGGAAAAGGGCAGTATGCTGGGATAGCATGGGTCAGCTGGTGCTGTTGGAAAGGAAGCCCATGACACATGGTGGGGGTAACTTCCCCAACTGTTTTCCAATGCTCACTATGTGTTTCTCTGTCATTGCAGTGTTTAGTGATTCAGGACCTGCTCCCATTCAGGTCAAGGGAAGTTTTGCCCTTTGATTTGGTTGGGCCCTTGGTGAATAGATCCCCAGGTCTGAGGTAGAAAACAGCAAATGTGCAAAGCTTTAGTTTGCTTCATATTTTATTAAACCAGTACTTTTTTTTTCTTCTGGAAATAAACATATGGCCTATTACTCCTTGCCAGCGCTCCAAGAAGGATTTAACACCTTCCCGGGGAGGACAGCCTACTGATTACCAGCAGCTCTGCTGGGATTCATTCAACCTGACTTTCCTAACTCTGAACTCATTTACAAACCCAGCCTGCCTGATCTCAGAGACTGGGCTACAAACAGTTTCCCTAACACACCCTGGTTAGCATTCCAAGAGAAGATGACTAGGGCCTGAGCTTGCACTCAGGTTTCTTTAATTCTCCACTTACTTTGGGCCACTTCTGAGGGGACTGACAGGTCCTTTGTGCAATTGTGTCCCAGGGTCTTTTTGTTTATTTCTTGGCGGGTCACACAAGGGGAAATGCCTTTGTTTGAATATTTGTTCAGACAAAGCCTGTGTTTCTGAGGGACACAATACAGTACCTTGCACAAGGTTCAGTGTCTGCATCTGCTGTCATGTCTGGGGTTGCTGGTGTAGTGATACGTTGTCTTTCTGTTGGATGGGGGGAAATTGGGGCAATAGGCAGTTAATGATGAAAATTAAAAATCTTGAAGTTAATTATGTAGGTAATTAGTATTGTTCTCTTTCTCATCTCACTATTGGGTGTGATTTGTGTCTTGAATGCCTCTCATTACAGAGATAACCTCTCCCCTTTGAGGAAGATCCATATCACATACTCCTAGTTAGGGATGGTCCTGAATCAAACCCAAGATCCAAACACTGGTTGGGAGCTTGGAATCTGTACCTTTTGCAGTTGGTCCTTATCCTTATAATGGGCTGGGTCAACTAAAACACTATCATAGAGATCCTGGTCTGAATTTTGTGGCTCATACTCATTTCCACTAAATACTGTGTGTGATTCCCCTATCATGTGTCTGCTGTTTATGGACAACAAGGTGGCAGCTAGTATTCTGGGGGGAAAACTGTTGGTCCTTCCTGTCTAGAATCCTGCCTCTGAACCTGATCCAAAAGCAACTGAAGTCAATAGGAGTTTTTCCATTGACTTCAATGGGTTTCAATCAGGTCCCCGGACAGTGCCAAATACCTGATATTTTAGGGGTAAAACCATTACATGCCCAGCCAAAGGTGCCAGGCTGCAGGTGGGGAAGGCCAAGGTGCAAGTCAAGAGGGCATCATTCCCATCCTCAGCATGAGATCATCTTGCAGCCTACGAGCTTATGATGTCCTCTTATAAACAATCCAGCCGCTTCCATTCTATAAGTATGTCCATCACCCAACCCAGCGCCTGCAGTCTGTACTTGTGCACTACTTCCTGCGGGGCATCATGTGAGGACTGTAGTCCCTGAATCTGTGGCAAAAATGTGCATCTTTGGAGGTTAAATCCGACCACATTACATGTCTGAGAAATATAATATATGAGATAGGCCTACTGTTACCTTACATAGCAGTTACTCTATTTCATCTGACAGAGGCTATATAAAAATAAAGTGTATATTCTTGTCGTCAGCCCCTCCAGCTATAGTCCCCCGATGGGAGAAACTTTATAGAGCCCAATGCAGTTCCATCCAGAGAATCAGTGACTCAGCAGCATGAAAACTCCCCCTCCTTCCTCAGAGATTCAGGGGTGTGAGGGCCTGAGAATAGCCCAGCAATTCAGTCTCCGGTGAAGGTGGCAGTGATGCAGAGCTCATAAAGGTCTGAGGACAGCCATTCAGTGCAGTTTTTTTAAAGTAACGAGTGATTCAGGGAATGGAATGTCCTCCGAACGGCCCTCCCAAGCAGTCCTTTTTAAGAAGACAGTGATTCAGGGATTGTAAAAGCCCTTGTACCTATATTCACTGGCAATGACTTACTTGGGCTTTTAGCATTCAACATCCCTCCCTGGAAGGCTGCCAGCCTGTGCTGTGTTCCTCTTTGCTCATCAATCTTTTTACCAAAACACTGTGATATATACTGATCAGCATCCCCATGGGCTCCCAAAACAGCGGACAAATTACCAGATTATTTGTGAATTTTAGTTATCCAATGGGAATTCAATGCTTTGACTGTAAATGTGAAATCAGCTACTTCCTGCAACTTCAAAACAGTGAGCTGTTAACAAGTCAGGTAAATTAAACAGCAGACTCACTCCACTAACAGGCAAAGCTGTCAGTAGAAGACAGATGTGTGCAATCAGCGTGGAGTTCAGACTGACTCTGCAGGATCCAAACTCCCGTTTCACTGATTCAAGGAAGAAATCAAGAAGTAGCTGTGAACCTGGTGGCTGGGAAAAACTGGGGGATGAGGGATTGTTTCTAGAGGCTTGAAAAAGCTGCAGACTGCCTGCCTGGACTTTACCTAGTTATTCACTGTAATACATGAAGAAACTCTATGGCCCTTGCCTAAACCTAATAAAAAAGACCCGAGCCGAGGCATAAATACAGTACAGGTACCGTGCAATCCCAGACACACAGCGCAGGTCTGTGATCCCGGACGTAGCTCCATGATACCAGACAGTCCCAGCGGCGTTGCATAGTGCGAGGCACCTGGCACATGTGTGGGTCAATGCCAGGGGTGCAGCACAATCACACGGGCACATCTGTACAACACACGCAACCCACCCACATTGACTGTGCAGAGACATGTGCATCCAAGCATGCAGGTGCAGAACCACACATGCACCAGATTTACTCAGCAAAAGAGAAGAGACGTAGTCACTTTATGAGGTGCCGTTAGGGACCTCATTTTTCTTCGGGAAGACACGCGTCATGTACCGAAATCAATCTATGTTCTGGAGTCGGCGCTTGAAGCCCGGGCTAGTTTTTACTCAGTCCTTATGGAAAGAATTCTAGAACTACATGTTAATCTTCTATTCTGTATAAGTTATACTGCAAGAACAAAAGGGGCTTAAAACAACACCCTACATGCGGTCATAATGAAGCAGACAAGAAGGGCAATGCCATTAATCAAAGTATGGCTCAGGGATATAATGCAGCCTGCTGTACTGGAGAAAACCATCTACCAAAAAAGAAGGAATTTGCACAATACATCAAATATGGTTAAAATGTCTTTTCTCCCTGGAATCATTTACATTGGGCTCCATTATGTAAAAACATAACCCTGAGTGCTTATCACCAGAGAAAATATGATGAGGGACAATGCAGCTACACTTGTACATTTATTATGGATAATTTAAATACAGTACAGAACTTAACATGCAGTATATATACTGTTGATAAGGCTGGATAGCACTGTAATCAGCTAATGCTGACAAAGTAAAAGGCAGGTTTATTAATGCTCATTTATATACTTGTTAAATACAAAAAAGAAAATAAGCAGATTTTAAAAAGAACATTCCCATTTCTTAATACATGAAACATCAGGTTCAAGTTCCTTAAGACAAATTCCTGACATTAGTTAATTTCTCCTGCACTACTTGCTTCACCTCCACCAAAAATTAATATTGATTTCTGTTTGGTGCAACCACGTTTATTCATTGTGCCTACAGAACTTTTTCCCACTGATTGGTTTGAGGTTGTTAGACAGGGTCATGCAGGCATGTCCTTCCACCTGCCTGGAAGAAATGATCCCTGTTAAAATATTTTGGGGGTGAGTGGGTAGCGAATTACAATTGTAGCTTTAAATGTTGCACCCAAAAGCACTTACTGAAAAGTCCTGCAGGAGCCTTTTGAGTTGTGATTTTTTTTTAGAAGGAGTCCTTTGCATAAATGTCATATGGTTTTATTGTTTTGACACGTTTGCAATGATAAATATTGTTACTGGAAGTCAGGAAAAACAGATGGATGTCTGCTTTTGTGAATTTCATAAAATCTCAAGCCAATTAAGGGACTGTCAAAAAAAATACTGAGATTCTGCATTAGAATCTCTGACTTGTCACAATGGGCCACATTCGGCAGCCCATAGAGGAGTAAAATTCCCAATGAACTAAGTGGGAGTTTTTCTTGAGCAAAAGACACAAAATTTGGGCCAGTATATTTTAAGTGGTTTCCTGATTTCATTTTTAATGGGCGTGACATTGAGTGGATGAAACTCTGATTATGCAGGTCCAACATATCTAAACTATGCTGCATATGGAATGACATGCTCTTTGCAAAAAGTATATGCAAAACCATACAAACAGTAGCGTTCTATGCTTTCAAAGTAGTTCTGCAACATATTCCAACATTAACGTTTGTACAGTACTTTGAACTTGTAGATCTCCAGTTGACTGCTTAGTAATTCATTGCTTTTATAATATGTTAATATGGAAAGTCGACTTAGAACTAGAGAGGGGCATGAGCCACAACTTCCCCTAAACTGCTGAACATGCCTTTTTTCAGTAAGTGGTCAGAGACTGGTCACCTTCCTTTGTAAATTTCCAGATGGGTCTTTTTGAATCTCCCTTCTGGTGCAGAGAAAAATCGGGTGGAGTCGGAAGTGGAGAAAGATGGAGAAGGAACTATGGATGGCAATATTGTGTATGATGCCGATGAAGAAGGAAGGGGAACAGAATGAAGGGAATGGCTGTTTTAGGGATGGGCTTGAGTCACCCGTCTCAGGACACAATAGGAAATAGTGCAGAAGGTTGACTATTCATGCAGATGGAGAAATGCAGAATTTTCCCATGGGGGATCTGCAGGTTTTCACCCTCCACAAACTCCTCACACCTTTTTAGCCAGCATGATACCTCCAAAGAGCATACCTTTGCCCTTTCTTGGATCATTCATGGGAGGGGAGGATCTAGCTTTTAATGGCTAAATACACCAGCTTATGAATTCTGATCCTGAAATAGGGTCAGTAGTAAAGGCTCTTTTTGGTGTATCACTTTTTGTATTGTCATCTCTCAGTTTATATACCTGCAACTATGAATGAGGTCACTGACATGATGACAAATAGGCAGCAAGTAAATTCTTTATCCGTCTGGGATTCTGAGTCCTTCAAAGCTGGGAGCCACTAGGACTGGGAAAGTGCAAGACCCTGTATTCAGCTCAATGTGTGTCTCTGTGGGTAATGAGGGGGAGGGGAGAAGACATCCCTGTTTACTGCACCTGGTTGTCTTTAACTGTAACAGCCACAACATCAGTAAAAAGTTACAGACTGGCAAGAAATCAATTGGTTCTAGAAGTAAAGATTAGAAAACACTGATGGACTCCAAGGGCTGGTGGGAATGAGAGGGACCTGCCGAGGGTTTTGTTTACCCTTTGAGTTTCCCACCATTAGCCAGAGGAGCTGCGGGTTGTTTTCCTTCCAGCAGCTTGAATTCATCTGTTTGTCTTCATCTGTATTTGCAAACAGGAGCCTGCATCCAGCTTTCTCTTCACTTTATCTTCAGCAGTGGCGAGAACAGCAGAAACTAGAGCTGCGTCCCACCCTGTGACATGAGGGATGGGAAACAGCTGAGCAGAGAGCCCCGATCTCCCAGGGATGCCCAGGTTAAACATGCTCAGAGTGAACGGCAGCCAGCAGCTACCCCAGGCATTCACACGCTCTGCTGGTCATTGTGTATAATGTTCTAAAACATGGCTTAAAATATGTTACTGATGCAAGTAGAATCATGCCTTTCCTTACAAACATAACCCAGGTAAGTAGGCAGCTACAGCAGTTTTTAAAATGCTAAAGGCCTCCTAGAGCAATGGATTTCTTCACTTGCATCTGAAGAAGTGAGGTTCTTACCCACGAAAGCTTATGCTCCCAATACTTCTGTTAGTCTTAAAGGTGCCACAGGACCCTCTGTTGGATTTATAAGGATTCTTGATACTCTGCCACGCAGTATGAACATTTTCCAGGCTCGCCATGAGATAGTATTTTGGTCACGTTAGGCATAGAATGGAAATAACCCTGAGAAAGTTGTTATGACAGGAACTGTGGAGGCTCATCGTAGTAGGGGACAACCAGTGAGATGCATGGATGATGCGCAGCAGATCACTGGAAGGTCATCTGCTGAGTGCTTGAAGTTAATGATGGATTGTGAAGTCTTCAGAAATTTCTGCTATGTTGTCACCGATCTTCAGACATGAACTAAACGGATTTACTTACTTTCTTCAGTGAGCTAAAAAGAGGCAGCATGGTTTAACAGACTGATGGTTAGCCTAGGAACCAGGAATCTAATCCTGGCTCTGCCGCTAGCTGTTTCTCCCCCCGAGTTGCATTCTGCATGCCTGCTCCCTCCACACCAATGTTCTTCAGAACCCTGTTGAGAGTCCTAAAGTTTACCTTAAAATTCTCACTTATAAGTGCCCTCTCACATTGTCTCTTGCTATATCAAGGCCACCAACCTGAAACCTGATGTTTCTTCTTAGAGCCAATCCAGGTCCCACCACCTCTAAGTGAATACCTTGTTTTGGGGGAGACATGAGTGGTTACAGATAGGCCTTAATATCATTTTCTCATCCCTCCTGAAATATTTAGGAATGTGTTTAAATAAAGGTAGTTGACACTGAAGCAAGCACCACTGGATACCTGGCAGCCAATAGCTAGAGGTATGATGTTATATTTCTGACCACTGGAGAGTTCTTATGGGGTGAGAGCAAGTTAGGTCCAAGTTAATAAGGTTCCCCTGTGGAAATTTGGGGTCACAAAGATTGCCAGGACTTCCAAATTCAACAGCCTACTGGATCCAGCGTTCAGCAGTGGTTAATACAATGCACTCTGGTTACATGTACAGCTATGAAAACGTTCACTAAATATGCAGAGTGTCATAGTATGCGAGTACCCAAAGTTTTATATAGAGGACCTGATTGACAGCCCATTGAGGCCAAGGGGAGTCTCTCAGTTGACTTTACTGGGCCTTTAGAAAAGCGAACCTTTGTAAGCTCTCTTAGCTAACTTTTAATTGTTTGCATGTTGTTCATCTCATCATTAGATTGAAGGTTTCCATGCACTACTATTACTACTCATTTAAAAATCCCATTGATATTTTCCACCATACGGTATTTTTTTTTACCCAGCATGCTAATATTTCTTTCCACTGAAATTGATCAATGAGCAAAATCTCAGGAATATCCCAGTTAGTCACTTATCCTGAGCAATTACGCTGCAAAGAACAGCATGTGGACCTCAGTTTGGCATGCAAATAGCCATATTATGCAATTAGTTGATATGCAATTAATTGGAATAATGACAAATGTAGTCAAATGGGACTGGCCTGAGGCTGTGTAAATAAAAGGGTTATGCAGAGAAAAGATTTAAGTGGGGTGCATTTGGTAGGTGACTAGAGAGAGCTTCAAATGTAAAGATTCTGTTTCTGAGTAAAATATCTTACTTCTTAAATCAGATCTGAAAGAAACACTACGGTGTAATGCACAAAGTAATCAAATCACTACAAGGAAAAATATAGGTCTACTCCCACTCCTAGCCTCAATGTAGCCAATTCTCATGGTACGGTGGGGGGTTTTTTTGGTTTTTTTTGAAGGCCTCAGCTCCTTAGACAAGTGAATTCATGAGAATCTCAGCTTTCATTTTGAAAAACAGTAAGTTTCTAGCCCTCGTGGTTGCGGGGAAAAGCTTGAAGATGTGACCTAAGTGTGACTTAAAGGTTTAAAACCCACAGAGAAATAAATCCTGAATATATTATTTGTTTTAAAAAAAGACTCTCATGATTTTGTGTATTTTGGGGGGCCTGACTCCAGATTTCAGGATGCCTGGGATTGGCAAGATTGTGTCCAAGACCTCAACTTCAAAGAGAGCAGGACTGGGTTCTAAATCAGTTTAAAATAAATACATAAATATTTCTTAAATATACAGACCTGCTGCCTTAAGCACAGTGAAAGCACTATGCCTCAGGTGTGGGGGGTGGGATGCCATTAAAGGGACAGCCTCCCTCAAAGCCGATCCAGGGAAGAGACAGGTAGGCCGGAGCCCTGTTAGTGCAGCAGTTCCTTGCCTTGGCTGGTGTGGAATTGGCCCTGTAAACGTAACAAAGCGGTGGCTCTCACACAGTGGTCCAGGCAGCACTTGCTGGTGGTCCCTGGAAAACAAACTGGCCATGTGATGCTGGCTTTCCTCCTTGTTCCCAGCTGCTGAATTTCATGAAAATATTTCTTGTCCATCTGAGCACTTCCTGTAGTTACTCTGGGGAGAATACACAGTCATAAGTGGGACAGGAGATGGGCTGTGTGTTGTGTTCCTCTTTAAGGCATGGAGTGCTTGTATTTAACACTTAAATTACTTTTATTTATACATTACATAGCAGCCGGAGCCCAGTATTAGCTACAATCTGCAGCTCCCTGCACCCCAAAGCTCCGCCTTCCAAAATGGAGGATGACCTTTAGTCTCTGCTGATACACCCACCTCCTTCCTTCAATAACAATCGCAGCTGCTCCTCCACGCAGTCGGCACAATAGTGCACAGGAGGAGATGTGTCCATAGGACAATCTCTCCCCTACAATGACATCTACACTATGACAAAATGTGTGCATCCCTCTACTAAAGCAATAATAAATTAACACCCAAACAGGGAGCCACGGTCTTGTTCTTCTGAAAATGTGGCTTAGAGGCCAGGAAATGCTGCTCCATACTATTGGGACGGATGGGAGATCAGTGAGTTTCAAAGTTGTTGTAAGGCAAATTTTAGTTTCTTCATAATTTTGTTAATTTAACCATAGTTAAACTGTTGATGAATTAATCAACATTTTAAATATCCCCAAACTCAGACCAGTTTATGTTAAAAGTTTCAACTACTCTCATGTTAACCAAGATTTTTTAAAATAGCACTTCCCTTGCAACCTTGAACATCTCTGATGTCCCAGGCGTTCCTGCGGTGAGATGTATTTCCTAGGTGTCATTCCATTCTGCCAAGGTATCAGAAGACTGTCAGCCCCACTAACGGTAGCAGGGATTTCTAAAGATACTGGCTGGATCCCCTTTGGGGATCTATCACGTTCACAGGGACCACGTAGTGACAGGGATTTCTAAATAGCATTCTGAAAATGCATGTTTTGTGTTCTCCTGGATCGAGCCACAGGGCTGGGAGTCTGTAGCCCTGGGTCCTGTTCTCTACCCCGCCTGTGGGCAAGTGACATCACCTCCTCTGAGCGCTATTTGCCCCCTCTGTAAAATGGGGTTAATAAGCCTTGCACATTGAGACCGTGTGAGGATAATAAGCACTTTATAAATTGAAAGCCTTGTTAAAGATTTATATTCATTTTGCTAAGATACAATCATCTCAGGTGACTTCCAGTAACTTGGTATGAAGAGAAGAAATCTTGGACACACCCATGACCATGGCTGGGCTTGCTGTTCCCATTCACATGCCCTGGTAAGTGGTCTGGTCCTGAGTAACGTTTATCAGCACCTGCAGTACGCTGCCAACATTTGTCTGTACCAGGCCCGCTTTCTGCTAAAATCATCTTTTATGCATTAATCAAGTCCTCTTCTGACTACTGCAGTTCTTACCCTATGGTCTAGCTTCAGTGAGTCCAGAATGTTGTGACTGCTGTATCATAGACTCATAGACTTCAAGGTCAGAAGGGACCATTATGATCATCTAGTCTGACCTCCTGCACAACGCAGGCCACAGAATCTCACCCACCCACTCCTGTATCAAACCTGTGTCTGAGCCATTGAAGTCCTCAAATCATGGTTTAAAGACTTCAAGGTGCGGAGAATCTTCCAGCAAGTGACCCCTGCCCCACGCTGCAGAGGAAGGCGAAAAATCCCCAGGGCTTCTGCCAATCTGCCCTGGAGGAAAATTCCTTCCCGAACCCAAATATGGCGATCAGCTAAACCCTGATCTCTCACTCCAGGAAACAGGACCATGGGCCGGAGCCTGTTTCCATTGAAGTCAGTGAGCATTTTCTTCTTCTGGTTTCTCAAAATCCAATTCAAAATGACACTCCTGGGTTTCAAAACTCTCCTTGGATTTGTTGTGCGTAGACTCTTAGACATCATAATGACTGGCTGCCTAGTATGGCCCTTCTCACTGTCCCAGCGTTGATTCCCCAAGAATGGGAATCTCGCTCTTTTATATTGCTCTATTTATATGGAACCGGCTCCCTCTAATCCGCTAACTCTCTTCACACTCTTCCTTAACTTCCTTTTCCCTTTAGCCTCCAATTAATACTATGCCCCACAGACCCTAACTGTCCATCCCCCCTTACAATAGCTAGTCTGCTATGAGAGCTAAGCCAATGATTTACAATGACTAATACAGTCAATGATTTTAGCTTCTCTTTCTGCTCATGCAATAACTGCAAGCAGATCATGGTTTCATCAGCTTTTTTTTAGTTATTTAAATTTAATCCACAAACGTCTTTTTGGGTTGTATTTTTTTTTATTCTGTGGCATGATTTAAAATATTCAAAATTTGAACTGCAATGTTGTTTAACAATAATTGGTCAGATAAGTCACATGGTGTTGTTTCTGTTTCCCAGTTGGATGAATGCGCAATCATCTCCAGCAAACATACTTGCATGCATGAATAATACATACTTGGATGTGTAACTTTTGAAATGGGCTTCCTGTGAATGTTTGTGCCAGTAAAGTTCAGTCACTCGAACGTGGGTGCAAACTAAACAGAGTGGACATCAGCATGGCTGAAGCAAATTAATTTGAAAATTGAAATAGATATTTGCAGGAATTTTTTTGCTTTATTTGCCATGCTTTAGTAGGCAGGGTATCTTGACAGGCTTTATATTTTAGCTTATTCCTTTACCCTGCTCCATATTTACCTATCCCAGTGGGAAAGGACAACAAGGAGAGATTCTTCACCAAACCTTGTAAAACATTCTCTGCATTCTAGCTCTCTGAGATGCTGCAGAAAAACAAATGATCTTTTAGGGCCTGACTCGATGTCCACTGAAGTCGAGAGCCTCCGTTTGATTTTGACGGGCTTGGGCTTTGGATACACACATAATATTCAGACTTGAAAAATTATTAAGAAAATTTACCAGCCTAAGACAAAAAACTGCTTGCTCACTCTTCAGAATGATGATTGATGGTAATGGAAAAAATGAGCGCTATGATAATAATTTACTCGCCTGTCAAAAAAAATTAGTCATCCTGGGTAAGTAGAATGTTGCCAGGCTGATATATGCTTGTGTGTGTGTTTATGTGTATATACATATATAAGGGTATACATATATATAAAGGGTGTATAGATACTCCCAGAGAGATGGATTAGTTGTGCGACGTAGCGTAGAGACGGTGAAAGGTGCAAGTTCCATATACTGTATTGTGCTGAACAATTAAATTATTCATATAGTGACAGGTATAAATATATATATTTATTTGTGCATAATAAGAAAGTATAACATCACAATAATAAAAGTAGCAATGGCATTTTTCTATCTGCATACGTGTAGTAAGAAAGATGTACCTCCTAATTGCTAATATTTCCCATACAAACATGTGTCACTAACACGTAAGAGCATATAGAGAAGATCTAAAACTATCTCAAATGATGCCTCATTTCACACTATAGGCTAAACCAATATATTTTAAAAACATGATATTTGTCTGTTTCATCCGTGGGATTGTTTGTCATATGAAATGGGGCTGCTTCGGTAATATTCCAATGCATTCCATATGATGGCACGTATTTTAAATATATGTGCAATGTATTTGATCAAATATTTATTTTTGCCACCTGGGTTGCAGAGGTTGCTGATATTGAGCATTTGGGTTCCTCTCTGCTGGTCTGGGTTTTTGGAGGGGGAGGGGAGGGGAGGGGAGAAAGGAGCTTGCCAGCGCAATTCCAGGCAGCACTATTGGGTCATTAATGAAAGACCTAAATCTCCCTTCATATTTGAAACTAGCATCACAGAGTGAGAGTGAACAAGACCAGCCAAAGATTTGTTTCTTTACATAAATCAAATTCTTTTACAATCCTTCAACAGAACACATTAAAATATGCCTCGCTCTCTTTCTCGCTGCAGCGTTTCCCCGGATTGCCTGCGAGAGGAGTGTCGACCCTCGGGAATTGTTTAGCAGCGATTCACTGGGTCAGTGTATTAGAACAGACTCAAGTCTATCAGCCAGATGGTGACTTCAGAAAAAAATTGACACACCATTTCAAACTGATTTCACGCAAACCCTCCTGAGGGGAGCCAGTGGGAATCCAACAATCAGATCTGTTGTGAATAAATATTACAAAATTGCCAATTACAAAAGGGATGTTTAAAATGTTTGACTGATTTAGAAGCCCGTTCGCTTTTGCCTTCTACTTTGACAGATCCTCTCAATATCAGTGACTTTTCACCTCTGCTTTTAATTCTTTATCGGAGGAAGTTACTGTACTCCCTCTCAGAGCACTTATCTCAGAGTTAGAAGGAGACTGAGATATGAGGTAGTTTCTGATGGATACAATTCAGGGCATGAGGTCTGCTACAGATAGGGGGTAAAAAATGAGTATTGGACTTAAAATGGGCATTTGGCCTGAACACTGTGTAAAATCTATATAAGGCCATGAAAATTGGCAGAGAATCACATGGACCATGGTATAAATGAGTAGCTGGACTATAATTGCAGAGACTGGCTATATACCATGATAAAGTTTCTTATTCATTTGGAGGAGACACTGTCTTTTGCGTCACAATGTACAGTGCTTTCAGTTCCTTGCTGTTTGTGTTACCCATTTAGTTATGTCATTGTCTCATCATCTGACGGCGCCCAGCTAAAATTCTCTCTCTTCCCTTTGGCCTCATACCATCTCAGAGGTAACTTGTCACCGTTATGGCTTTTAGCAGACTTATGCCCACAACCATGCCAGTTTTAAGATTCATTTTTCATTCCAAAAAGCTAGATCAGGAGATGTTTTATATGCTTTGATTTAAAAAAAAAAATTTGGGGATAAACCAAAATTGTTCCAATAACCCTTTGTCAGCAGAATTTTATGTCAGAATTTAAAAAAAAATATGAAGCTGAATTGTATAAATTAATAGATTTAAGAGTTTCTGTATATAGCTTTTTCTCTCTCTGATATGACATACATTCATGTTATGATCAACATAGCCCATTACATAAGTCTGTGATTGAAGATTTTTCATAAACACATGCACCAGTTCCCGAGTCCAGGTCCCAAGCCTTAGCTGTTCAGTTTCCAAGTCTGAATTCCACATTCAGAGTGACCCCATCACTGGGTTCTGGTGAATATTCCATGGCATTGCTAAATGGATTTGGTTTGCCTGCATAAGAGGAGTTTCAGATGCATGAGGCTGTGTTTACACAGCTCTTTCACAGGGCCCTCGATATAGAACAGTCTGAAACAGTTTAAGATAGTTCCTGAAGAGTAGGGAGCCATAAAGGCCTATTTCTCTGTACTGGAGGGATGTCAGGCTACCAAGCATCTGTGTAACACCTGTGATCCTTGTCCAGCCTGGCTCTAAATATTAGCTGTCAGTCAGCGCTCCTAAATGCTGCAATGCAGCTCCTCACTCAAACGGACCATCCCAATCGGGACCAGCTTGGGTCACTCAGGTTCATGAGAATCCCTTGTTACAGCTCTTCTCACCTTCAGAGTTCATGCTGACCTTTCCAAGCGCTCCCTCACTCGCTGACTTTTTTTCTTTTTTAATGTTTCTCACAGCCTTAACCTGGGAACAGCATCCCTGACCCTGAGATACCCCCAGCCATGGCTCTGCCTCTCGGCGAACAACGTGAAACTTTATCTCCCCGCAGCGTGCAGAGACCCGTGGGATATTCACACGCTGCACAATGGCAATGTCATGGTGTGCAGTGCAGAACAGCGCCTGAGACCTGGCCTTTGGGTTAGTAATCTATCCGGCTCTTAAGGCATCGGCTTTACCTTACCTCCCTCTCTGCTCTTTCCCCATCACTGTATCCTAATTGCTTTCACAGGAGAATCCAACAGGCAACTGTTCCTTGCAATCAATCAAATAAACGTGTAGCAAAAATATCATATTTTATAGACTGTTTTCGTCATTCAAAGTTGAGGTTCATCTCTAAATTGACCTGGTCCTCCCCAAATTTGGCTGTGTGACCCCAGATGTCCCTTAACACTCTTCCCAGTTGTTAGAGAAACTGTGCTGTGATACCTGAGCTCCACCATCAATCTTTCTCAAAGATCCTCCTCACACAGACCTTTCAACAACTTCTCAAATTCAAGAGCCCCCCCCCCCCTCGTCTTGTAAGGTTATCCTCGCATCCTGCTTAAATCCGGTTAAGCTTCACTTTAGATGGTGGTAGATCTGCTAATCTGTGAAATTGTCTGCATTGAAGACATGAGCAAATGGAGTTTGAGGGTTATTAAATTGACTTGCATGGTCATTATTTCCAGGAGACTCTGGAGATCTGCGGTAGGAACGATAATGACAAAGGTCATTCATAACTTTAAACAAGACATCCATTTGCTATCCCCAGCCAAATCAGTGATTCCTTGAAGTCACATTACTTGAAAGAGGTCTTACTGAGATTCAGGAGGGCTTTTCATCTCTAAAGACAAACTCCTGTCAGGAGTTTCATTAGTAGACATGGACTTGAGCCAAAAAGTTTGGACCCAGATCTGGGTGGGGACCCAAACGTTTAGGGGTATTTGGTTTTGGAGTTCTAGTTTGGGCCCATCGCTGTACTTTACTCCTGTTTGTAACTGACAGAAGTTATCGGGAACCTCTTCATGATTCCCATTAATGGTAGACCACCTGCTGGTGAGGCCAGACATGGGAAGCAGTGTGAGCTAGTGGAAAGTGCACTGGCCTGAGAGGCAAAAGGTGTGAAATCTATTCCCAGCTCTGCTGTAGGCTGCTGTGTGACCATGGACAATTCACTTCACCTCTGTTTACCCTCCCATTCTTTACATGGTCTGAGTTATGCAAGAAATCAGACTAGATGATCACAATGGTCCCTTCTAACATTAAAATCAAAAATATATGCAAACTGAGGGCTAGATGGATTTGAAGCCCTACCAAACTTGGATTTGGTCCTGTCTGTCTTCCACGTTGCACAGGTGGGCGTGACAACACCAGAGGCAGGGCAGCAGAGAATCAGGCCCAGCTACTGTCTCTGAGTTTTCTTACCACTTTCCCCGACTCGTTCTCGCCACCAAATGTATCCTGAGTATGAAGAACGGTCCACCCCGGGGCAATGGATTAGAATAGCAGCTCAGCTAGAGAATGGAAGTCTGAATTCCTGCACCTCCATACACACTGTGGATGGGATTTTTCCAAAACAGCAAGCCCTGAGAATCAACAAAGCTTGGGCTTCTAAATCACTTTGGTGCTTTAGAAAATCTCACCCTCAGGATTATGTGGTTCGTCCATCTTCCCAAAATGTTATTTTCATGCCGAGAGGCAGCGCTGTAATATACAGACCTGTCCAAAGAGCAACAAAGAATTAAAAACTCCCTCACTATGACAACTCCCTTAAAGGGTGGAGAATGTGTATAGGGACTTAAAAATTTCCTTCCCAATCATGGCAATCCGAGAACCCTTTTTGTCAGACAATTTATCTCCCAGTACCCTTCTTGGTTCTCTGAGGGGGTTATTTTTGTTTGTTTGTTTGTTTTTATAATAAGATTTATTATTGGGTTATTTTGTATGGTATATTAGCCCTTAGTCAGAGTCAATGCTGACAGAAATGTTAGTCATTTGGGCTCTACTTAACCTGCTGAGAAGAACTGAATTTACAGAATGGGACGAGGCTTTTTATGATTTCATTACAGAGCCAAATCCGATAAGAATAATTATCCTCTCCTGGGATATTAGGCTGCACCTCACCAGGACAGGCAGCTGACAGCTGTTTTATTGGTTGACTCACTTGGGTCTGGAAATCAAGGATTAATTGTTCATGTGTCTTGGTGGTTCCAGGAATAACAGCAAAAGGTTCTTTCTGGAGATTCAAGATAATGTATTTTCAGTTGTTGTTACAAACATGATTTCATTGGACAGGGAGAATTTTACAAATTAATAAAATTAAATTAAACATCCAATCTTAAAGATTTCAAAAAATAAGTGTTGGGGGGAAATACTCTCCTTTCAAAAAAAGTCAAAATCCAATTTGTCAGAGAAATTTTATTCTACCATTTAGAATGAACAGATATGGCTGCTTCCCACCTCTCTATCCTCCCTTTTCCAGTATCTACCTCCAGATTCTTTTATTGGGAATTAATTTACTCCTGCCTATCAGCTTTTTGCGATTATTCAAAGAATAATAATGGGTTTGATCCAAAACCTATTAAAGTCAATGGAAAATCTCTCATTGATTTCAGTGGGCTTTGGATCAGGCACAGTATGAATCAATATGGCCCATATGCTGATCCCAGACTGGCACAATCCCATTGACATTTATGTTGCTGAGAGCAAAATATGGCCTATATTTCTTCACTCAGTACAGATACTGCTCTCCCCAGGCTGAGGGTTCCTGGGCTGAACTTTTATTTTGTGCAGTCTGGATAACCCAAGTTCCAGAGCAGCACTGGAACACTTGCTCAGGTTTCCTAGCAGGGGTGGGTTGGTTAGTCACATCATTCACCGACAAATTCCTATGGCATCCCTTGCAGCACCCCGCCCCCACCCCCCAGCTCCTTTACTGGAAGGGAATGTGATATGAGGTGGCCATAAATGGGGAACAGATCATAGAATCATAGAATATCAGGGTTGGAAGGGACCTCAGGAGGTCATCTAGTCCAATCCCCAACTAAATGATCCCAGGCAGGGCTTTGTCAAGCCTGACCTTAAAAACCTCGAAGGAAGGAGATTCCACCACCTCCCTAGGCAACCCATTCCAGTGCTTCACCACCCTCCTAGTGAAAAAGTTTTTCCTAATATCCAGGTAACTCAAAAATGGTAAAGCCTCAGAGTGACAGATCTCCTGCCTAGCTTCTCGCAAAGATATGCATGAGCTCCCATGTGAGCCCTTTTATTATCATATGGAGTACAGAAGAAGTTAGGAATCAGACTGGAGTCAGGAGACCTTAAATGATGGCACACAACAACATGGACAATCAGACCCTGCTGAACACCATCCCTGCACACACCAGGTTAAAGTTTAAATGAACTGGACAGGATAGAGTAGGCATGATGGCATCCCTCGTCAGTAAGGTAGAGAAGCTGAGGTCTTTGTGTATGACGTAGAGAACTTGGACACGCAGATAAAACTCCCACCAAAGCTAATAAGAGCCTTTACCCACTTATGCCAGGGCTAAATTTGTCCCCTAGGATATGACCCGCAGGCTTTCAGGCAGTTAGGGTGCACAGTGCTGATCCATCAGAGGAGGAGGTTATGAGGACGCAATGGTGTGTCACAAAGGGTCTGACGAGAATTGATAGGTGAGACCTGATCATTATGAATTTGCCAGCCCGGTGTCATTTCACGGCTGGGCTAGCTCTTTGCAGTGTATGATGCCCATCAATGCAAAAATGGAAATGATGATAAATGGGGGTGGTTAGATACATCTCACAGACTGATTGCAGCAGCTCGCTGTTGATTGAGAAACAGTACCCATCATCAGCAATGATGGGAGAATTCATGATTCAGAAAGTGTGACTTAATATCATTTTCCATGGGATCAAAAATGATTCATTGAAGAGCATGGATTTCAAACAGAGGCATTTAAGAACGTAGGTTTCCAGACTGGACTTTACTGAGGCAATGATGTAGCTCCAATATAGCTACTTTGCATTACTGGGCCAGGAGCCTATGAAAGACTCAAACAGAACCCTGATATAGGTAGGTCACACTTACAATAGCTGACAAAAGAGGAGGAGGAGGAGGAGACAGAGACACTAAGGCAAGTTAGAAAGGCTGAGGAAGAAAAGAACCTGGAACAAAGCATAGACTGTAGTCCTACATAATCTCACATGCAATAACAAGATTTAGGAGGAATGAAGGTTTCACTTTGCAGGATATGTGGAATACGATATTCTGTCTACACCAATACAAATGGATTGATCTAAGGTACTTAAATGCCCCTCCCGTATTGTAGTAGCTGAGCATCTCACAATTTTTCATGTGAGTGCTATTATCCCCTTTTAGGAAACTGGGGCAAAGTTACTTGCCCAAGGTCACACAGGAAGTCTGTGGTGCAGCAGATACTTGAACCTAGGTTGCTCAAGTCCCAGGGTAGTGCCCTAATCACTGCACAAGCCTTCCTTTCTTTTTCAGGGCATAGACTATGGAGGGTGTGGAAATTCAAGGGTTGCCTTGGAACACATTTCATCATCCTGTACACTGGGACTCGGCTAAAGCCTTTGCCATTTCTCCCAAGACCAGGTGCTGAAAGGGTTATTTGAAAAACTGGAGAAACAAACATTTGGATGAACACACCCCCTACCGAAAGGAAGCTACATGATGTTTCCAGGCAAGGAAAGCAGAAGAGCAAGAGGATGGAATCTTGAGTGGATCTAGATGGGAAAGTTGTCGTCATAGGTCAGACGCTAACCATAACTTCGTGGTCCAACTCCAAGACAAAAGCTCTTCTCCTTGAAAAAGCGCTTCTGAAGGAGAAAAATCTCAGGGAGTTCTGAGAACAAGGAATTAGAAGTTAGCACCGGAGTGCCAATTGGATGGCCAGGTGGTGGAAGTGGCATCAGGAAGGTATTGGAAAAACAAGTAGCTTTCTCTTGCTCTCCAGCTCTTAAGGAAAGAGGAATAGCGGGGAGGTTGACCAGACAATGACTTGATTTATTTGCAAAAGGTGATGCCCTCATCATGCATGAGATGTCTAGGAAATAAAGGCTCTGAAACATCAAATAACAATGAGATTCCAATGATAACCAAGCAATTACTGCCACTCCACTGGAGAAGAGAGACCTGATTAGGCAGGCATTGGAGGGTATCTTGGTAAACATGCCCAAAGTGCGGTTAAGGTATTTGACAGAAACAGTGACCTTCTGTGGGGCCGGGTTTTGGGTTCAATACATGAGAAAACCTTAACTCTTGTTAAATGTGTGGTCGTGGAGAGGAAGTCCTTTGGGACACAGGAGATTGTGATTTGGGGTGTTCCAGCTAATGAACTGGCTCACTGAAGCTGCACCTAGGCTTTGCACATATTTACCAATAGTAAAACCTGAGATAGTCACAGCGCTACTGATCATGATATGGCTTCAGATCCTTCACGGCTGAGCAGATGTGAGGATTGGGTGAGGTGGAGAGCCAATTCCATAAATGAAACCGTTAACTAGAGAAGGGCTCAAACTTGAAACCCTGATTCCAAACACCCAACTCCCAAGTTTTGGAGGCTGTTCAGAACTGAATCTAAACTTCTGGGAGAACGTGTCTCCACTGTCGTAAATGGCAAAGCTCCCATTGACTTCACTGTGGCCAGGAATTCACCCCATGTCTCACCCTGTCTCTATAATGGACCAAACCCAAACACCCCAAACTTTGGGCAAATTTCAGATGCAACTCCTTGAACTTGTGGTTCAAGTTCACCTCTGTTCACAATAGCACTAAAAATAACACCAGGAAGAAAATAGTCAATATGTTTCTATTGTCAGTTTAGTAGAACATTAAATGCAGTGTCTAATGGTTCTTTATTGAAGGACAGTTAAATGAACGTTGATGAAAAATTCAGGAGTTTGCCACGTTAACCCCAAGGAAACAGAGATGGAATTAGTTGGAATGTTCTTATTTCCCATCTCCAGGCTGAGTTTAAAACTTGAAAATAGCCCAGCACACCCACCCCTCCCAGGATGAAAAATATTCCCTTTAAACTCTATGACAGGCTAATTCTCCCTAGCTCTAACCACCATAAATCAGGGCCAAATCTCTTTAAAAGAGGAGTGTGAGGGATCACTGGGAAAAATTCCAAAAAGTGGGTCAACGCTTTAAAACTGAAAATTAAAAGCTTCATATTCCTAATTGTTTTTAAATTTCCCTCTGCAGGAGGTAGTGGCATCTAAGGGCGTGAGCAACAGCCTGGGAAGCAGGACTTCCAGGTTCTACTCAGGTTTCCTATATCCGTGGCAGTGTGGCCCTGTAGAAAGCATTCCAGAGTAGGAGCTGGGAGGCCTGAATTCTATTCCAAATTCTCCCACTGATTTACTGTGTGACCTGAGGCAAGTCATTTAACCGCTTTTGTGCCTCATTTTCCCCATCTGTAAATCAGGGCGAAAAGATGTACCCACAAATATGAAGTGTTTAATTGTGCCTGGCTCTGCTACCACTTCGCTCTGTGACCTTGGACAAGACACTCACTTAACCGCTTGGTGCCTCAGTTTCCCCCCTTATGCAAATGATATAATAATTCCTACCACAGCTATAATCATTCCTACCACATCATTTACATTGATGTCTGTAAAGCACTGCGCGTTGCTGGGATGAAAGTGCAACATAGCTGTGGTAGCACCTTCGGTATGTTTGTTTGACTTAATTTGCCACAAAGCACCATGGTACACGTGACACATACTATATTATATGAATAAATAATCAGACTAACAGGACTCGGAACTTTACATCGCAGTGGACTTGAATAACAAAAGCGTTTAGCTGGAAGTTTGGCTGTTTAAAATCTGAGCCAAGTCTATGCTTTCCAAACCCTCTGCTCTTAATGTGGGACCCTGCCAGTTTAAGGAGGGGGCGGTGAGGATTTCTGATGCAAAATTCAGGACAGTTGAGAGGGGACATAGTAATTGTCAGTCCAGAGAGCATCCCAGTGCACATGTTCTAAGGATAAGAGTGTCACCAGAGACTATTGTCTGTCCCCTCTCTGTTAAAGTAGAGATAAGGCTGGGATAAATCTCACTGGGACATTCTGCCCTATGATGTTATTTCATGCCACATCACCTAATAGGTGTATTTTCACACTGCTTGCTACTGCTGTGAGGTTCTGCAGCTCCTAGCCAGGCTGACAATCTCACTATATGGAGAATGGAATAGTGACGGCTAATTGATTTTACAGCAGTACCGAAGGACAGACAATGAAAGTACCATCAATTTAATCCACTATTTAATGGTTCCAATTTAGCCTCTGTAAATGCTCACTAAACTAATTTCTCTGGGTTCAGCAATCTGAAAAGCTATCATATCTCTAATCTCCTTCAATATATTCATCTGGAAAAGGGAATTTAGCCAATTCTGATGTGCGGAGATGATCTGTTAGCACAGTGTAAATGTTTATAACACGGCAATCTAGTTCGTTTATAAGGATATGAAAAGTTTTATTGGGGAGGGCACTGGAGTGGAACCACGGGATAATAGGCAGTTACCCAGCAGTCTCTGGGAGCCGGGGAGCAGGCAGGCATGCAGAAAAATACTGGGATTTACTTTAATCCCAAATTGTAAGCTAAAGTTCTGCCCGGTACATGATGCATCTGGGACTTGATGGCACAAAGGATTCTGTTCCAGCCCCCAGAGACTGAGACTTTCCAACCAGACCACGATAGTAACAGTCATTTTTCTTTCCTCACACAGGCTGGAAATTAGTTTAGTTTTAGCACATTTGTATCTCCTTATCCAATACACAGAGCACAGGCTGGCAAGCCACCAGTATAGCGCTGCCCTCTGGGCCCTCCCTGTTGCCTTATAAAAGTTTTTCACAAAGGCCACCTTGAATGGGCTTACTTATGTGATGCCATAGGATGGCAAGTGGTGCCAGTCACGAACCCCCACAGCTAACCAGCCTCTTGGAAGAAATGGCACCCATCAGAGCCCCTCTCACTAACCACCCAGCCCTTTGAATAACCCAGTTCTGCTCCCCATGAAGTCAAATAGGAATTTCGTCACCTACTTCTGTGTGACAGGATTGCACCCAGCGTGACCAGTTGTAACTCAAAGCACCACAGGGATATAATACAAACTCCTATAGAATGAGCTGAAAAACTAGGCTGTACTAGGCTTCCCTTATGGTCAGATTGCCTCATCCTTAAAATGGGTCTGAACTGGAACTCCAGATCCAAATGCCCTTATCATATATATATATATATCATAGAACTGGAAGGGACCTTGAAAGGTCATTGAGTCCAGCCCCCTGCCTTCACTAGCAGGACCAAGTACTGATTTTGCCCCAGATCCCTAAGTGGCCCCCTCAAGGATTGAACTCACAACCCTGGGTTTAGCAGACCAATGCTCAAACCACTGAGCTATCCCTTCAGTCTTACATTTGGGTCCAAATTTCAGAGCTCAGCCTCACCTTTGCACTATAGCCTTGTTCTGCAGCAGCCCACCTGCTGTTGGAAAACAGATCAAATAACCAACCATTCCCTCTTTCTTCTATTTAAAAACAAATTCCAAAGATATTCAAACCAGGGATTTTATGGGTCCGTATCTCATGATCTTCCAGCACTTACACTGACTGCTTTATCCTATTGCCAAAGGAGAGCTGGGATTCTAAGATGTCCAGTGGGATACACCATTCGTTTCTAGGCCTGAAGGTTCGCCAAGAGACATCTGCCCTTAAAAACAGTCACTGATCCACGATTGACTATATCAAGTCTTGGACCTCAGACCAACGTAATTGCCAACCCTTCCTCCTACATGATCTAGGGTGCCACAGGGAAAAGAAGAACATGTTTTGATGATTGGTGCTTTCTATTAAAAATGGTGGGTGTTGGGTGAGCTGCTGAACAGACTCGGAGGGTTAGAGAAATGGTTTAAAAAAACATTTGAGAATTTAAGCGATAGTCCCAGCACAGTTAGATTACTGGGCAGGGTTAAGAAGATGAAAGGTACAAAATGCATGCAGTTTATTCCATATATATCTAGATATATATGAGCGTGGAATAACCTGCATGTATTTTGCACCATATATACGTGTGTGTGTGTGTGTGTGTGTAATGTTATATTATTATATAATATTTACACACATACACATGGCCAGATTCTCATCTGTCAATAATTGTGTTGCTCTATTGACACCAGCTGAGGATCTGTCCCACATATTCTTATAAATACATACATATGTTTATATGTATATATGTGTGCATATCAATACAACCTCAGTCCTCCAAGCTTGTGTAATACCACACACCTTTTTTTTTTTTCCTTTTTCTTTCTTTCTTCCTTTTTTTTGCTGAACAAGAAACCAGGTACAACATGTCAAAGCAAATACACTCCTGTTCTCTGCGGTAGCCTGATATATTGTACCTGGGTGGTAGAGTCTTAACGTTTCACTACATACTGACAAAAGTGTATTCGCAGTCAAAAAGCAATGATGGAGTTAACTGGATTGGGCTGTCAAATCTCTTTTATCGCAGGAGTAGTTCAGGACTGCAGCAGTTTTTACTTTGGCCATTTTTTTTATTCCAAGACAATTCCACAAATGAGCTTCTGCTTGATTAGTGTTTTAATGAATATATCTGAATGTACCACAAGTCCACCAGCCGTGACTCGAGAGCCACAGGCTATGCTATCCAGATGCTGCCTTTGTGCTGTCAGTTCGCGGTGTTAATGTCAGATACGCTATGGGAGAAAGAAGGGGAATAGTCAAGAAATAAGCATTCTGTGAGGCAGCAGTTTCCTTGGACAGAAAACTTCAGCGTCTAACCAGGCACTGGAAAGTCCAGATGGACAGTGAAGCATAGTGGGCCGTGTTCCGAACTGACTTATGCCCTGTGCAGCTCCAGTGACGCCAAAGGGGTGTAATGTCAGTGTGGACTTTGACCCTTTGAATAGATCTGGATCACAGAATCCACGCAGGCCCTTTGCTAGAGTTCTTGGCAGTTCTAAGAGCTGCACGGCAGATTAATTAACGACTGTTTGTTAGATACTGTGCAGATAAGAAAGGCACTATGCCTACTAAGTATTACTGTGATTCCTTTGGGCAGTGAAATCCTGGCTGAGGTGGAGCAGTGCATGCTTCCTTCTGCTTCTGGACTGATACCTGGTAAGCGACGCTGCACAAGAAGATTTATGGCAGTAGGGAACATTTTTTTCCCCACTGTAAATTATTTTTAACATTCCACAGAACTTTATTGCATTTTGTGTTAGGCTTTATGAAAAAAAATCTGTATTTAACTTCAAGCCCTGGTAAACATCTTTGCTTATGTTGTTATTTGATTCCTTATTTGAGTATTTCGATTTAATTTCACAGTTCATATACCTTAAAGTTTTCATTTTCGCGCCCCCCCCCCCCCCATCCGACTCTTCAGAAAGACAGGACTGGCCAGGAGCCTGGCCCTCCCTCTCTCTCTGCCTCCCACTGCTCGCTGCAGGATGGGTGAGGAAAGGCCAGAGCATTTCCCTTTGCTGGCTCCTCCCCACCTCACCCCCCAATGTGCTCTCCGGAGGCAAGGAATAATCAAGATTGCCTGGGGGTTGTACACAATCTGTATCCCAAGCCCTCTGCTTTCCAACAGCCCGAACGATACCATCCTATTGGAGAGCTGGGGGCGGGGGTATGATAAAAATCCCATGCCCAATAACTCCCTTGACACACCAAGGGCTTTACAGGGTAATGGGGGAAGGTGGGGGGGCAGTATTGTGGGGCTTGCTTCAAAACAGAAGACCAGGGGGCCTGTTCCAAAGTCTGTCTGAAATCAGGGAGAGAGTCTTTTCATTGACTTCGGGCCTGATCCAAAGGGTACTTCATAAGGTCCTGCAGTACCCTGATTGGCAGGTTGAAATGTGCTGCGTGTGCAAAGGTGGGACAGAGTGGGGGAAGAAAAACCCAAAGTGAGAGACCATAAATAAATCAATAAAGCCTACACTTGGAGACAGGGTAAAATGTTGGGACGTAGACCTCTAAGTCACTTAGGTGCTTTTGAAAATGGGGTAGTTATGTCCACACAGAGAGAATTTGACCCTGTGCTTCTGGGTGCTCGGATAGGGGCAGTAAGCTTCAGCATAACCTTGAGCCCTGGTATGTGGAGAAATAAATGATTTTGATACCTTGACATATTTATCATTGTGAGTCTGAGCCAGTCGCCTCTCTGGGTTCACTCTCTAGCTCCTAGAACGGATGGAATAGAATCATGTCTGTTGGAAATCTTTCATGAATTCTCCTGCAGCTGCACAGGAAAAAGAAAGCTACATGTAACGAATTGTCCTCCTTAGATTATTCATCAGGATTTGCTGTTTTGGTTTGTAAGCCTGTTGTTCGGATGATTATAAATAGTGATTTGGACAATTATGGGGAGTTTAGGGGACTCGTGTTTAACTAGAAGGCATCCCGCCACAAGGCCCAAAATGGAATATCTAGCTTTCCTACGTGTCGGTTTCCCCCATGGAATTTTGCCTCCCTTCTTCTAATCCAGAACACAGGGACATTTTAGAGGGATTATACACTATTTTCACTGTACTTTGTAAAACCCTAATTTTTCTGAGACCTGGGTTTAAGCTGTCTGGAAGGAAAGTTTTGTTGTTGGTTTTTTGTTTGTTTGTTTTGAAGATTTCATTTGCACACTTACATCCTACAACTTATTTTTGTGGGGGACAGAACCAGTTGTGGATACCTCTTTTGTGGATTAGCACTTGTTTTGAAAATGCACCGTGGGCCAAATCCTCGTGATGACCTTAGACTCACACATTCAGGCATGCAAAGAAAGACCCAATATTTTTAAAATGTTGACCAGATTGTTATTTTACCATCAAAGAATCCTGGAAGAATTACCATTTACTCTCTACCCTGCCTGGTTCTCAAAATAATCATCATTACATTGCAAAGGATTCTCTCAGAAATATATTTGTTATTCTGTTACCGAGCTTCATCTCCTTTGGACGCACTAGCCAGTCAGTTTTAGACTTGAATATGAAAATTCTATCCTGGAATGTCAAAGGTCCCAATAAATCTGGCAAAAGGAAAACATATTTATTATTCTTGAACAAAATCAACACAGACATATGTATATGTATGCCTCTGCACCAGGCAATGCACCCCTCCCAAGAAGAGGAGGTAAAGCTACATTCAAAAAAGGTTAAAACAAAATTATATCATCCCCTCACCAAATGAAGGGCTGTATTCTACTGTTCATCTTTGTACAAAATTCCCATTGACACCAATTTCACTTATTTGTTGATTGATTTTTATGTGCTCAGTGCCATAGCAACTGGGTGGATTCAATAAATTAAATGTGACATCGCATTAAGTTAAACTTCTTGCAGTGGATAGCACATACAGCGCCCCTCCTAGTGCCCGCCAAACAACTATAAATAAACCAGCGATTACCCAGAGTCAAGCAACTGTTTGCAATGAACTCTGAAAATCTGTAAATTTGAGCCCCTGCTGATACATACATATACATACACCCATACATGCATACATATGTTTAACACAGATGTGAGCATATGTATCACAATAACTGAGTTTTCACAACCTGTGATATAACATGCAAGGCCCTGATCCTGCAATCGCTAAAGATGTGCTCTACTGGACACTAGCGAATGAGCCGACTGAGCTCAATGAGATTGCTCACATGGTAACATTAAGCTTACACATACAGAGCATTTCATAAACTAACTTAATTCTTCATTTATGGATGTCACTCATACTGGTGACATCATTGCTCCATGGTAACAAATATATTTTAGATTAAATAAATAAGTAGCATGAAAAATAGATTAATTTTTGAGTGTTATAATCTATTACCACTCAGCCTCAAACTCCTGACTAATAATAACATAATTATATAGTCACACAATGCTTCTCTATAGCTATTTAGTTAACATACTGTGTTTTATTTTATATGGTCATCCAAATTCACGGCACTAACAGTTTTATGATATTTCACCCAAAATGATGAGGGACTCTGGCTGTCTGACTGGGAGGCTCAGGAAAGCTTTTTTTGATCCCTTTAACCTGTGTTATATAAAAGAGCTGAGTCCTGAGGAATCATTAGTATCGTTCTGTCCTGGAAAGGAATGCTGTGAATTTCTTGGACAATGATCATGTGTTACCTAGTAGACAGATACAGGTTGACACTGAGAAATAAAAAGAAGTGGGGAGGAGAGAAATGGTGAGGGATCTGCAAATCTCTGGCATGGCCTTGCCTGGGCTGAACACAAGCCAGAATGACCACACCGCAATGATCAGAACTGAAAAGAAAGCCCCCTTATGCTAGTAGGTGGTGATATTATGATTAGATGGTGGGCGGTAGCACCGGCTCCTGGAGCCTGAGTGATCTGTTTGCAATTTCATTCTGACACTGACACCCTGACAGACTTTTGTTTTCAAATGGCATTTGGTTAAGCAAACAGAATGGGATCCCGTTAACTTGCCAATCTCTCTTTTTTCTGCCAATCTCAGGATGGCACAGGCAGCTTCCAAAACCTCTTTAATGTGCCATCTCACATCCCTCCTCCTCCTTTTTTTTTTTTTTTTTTACAAAAAGGAATAAATTTCTGCAGCAGCCAATTACAGCAGTTTGATATGCATAATAATGAATCAATTGAAATTGAAATTGACACCTCAGAGAATCAGTGTAAAAAAACAACAACCCCTTATATGAATCAAACTCTTTTTCTCCTTCTCTCCTCCTTACAGTTTTCTATCATTTACAACAATTTGCTATCACTAGGGTCCTGAGCAGATTGCTGGGAGTTTGGTGTGTGCTGAAAAGTCAGTGATTGGGACTGAAGCTTGTACAGGCTCTGTCTCTTTCCTAAGCACAGATCAATTACGAGGCAGACAAGTCGGTGTCACATGTGATTCACAATGTCAATTTCATGCTAGTGGTAACCATTTAAGAAAGAGCAGTGGAGGTTTTACATTTGATAAGAAATCAACAGTGTTTGTGTTTGTAAAAGACCGATCACAGAGTGTGACAGCTCCACAAGATTGCTATGGAGCATCAGCTACACGTCTGTCATGGACCTATAAGTATTTATTTCAAATGTTTTTTTAAAAAAAAAAAAACAGGATGTTGAAAATAAACTGTCAGTCTCTATTTACAGCTGTACAAGTAGAAAATACAAAGGCTTTTAGGTTAAATTGTCAGTTAACAGAATTCAAAATAGAAAAAAAAATATGTACCGCGCTTGCTGGTTTATTACCCATTTGGAAAGAGGAAAATCATTTCTAAATTTGGAGATACAGATGTCTCTGTTTTGAGTAAACACCAGGTTGCATATTTTGGGGACTTTTGGTGCCTTTAATGTCCTGACCTCCATATGTACTTCAGTTCATTATATATAATTTGTTTGGTAGAAGTAGATAATTAGGGCCAGACTCTCATCTATTACATAAGTCTCAATCCAGACTACCTTTATTGAAGGCCATGAAGTTGCTCTTAATTTACACTGATGTAACTGAGATCAGAATCTGACCCTTATATTTTCAGCATGGAGCAAATAGAATCTTAGAAGCTAGATAATGGGAGCCAGACTCTGATCTCAAAAACATCAGTGTATATCCAGTGTACACTGAGACAATGATGTTGCCCCAGATTTACACCAGAGTAAAAGAGATCAGAATCTAGCCCTTAGTCTTCACCTCCTTTCCTGCCAATTTATAGTGTTTATCCCCAGTAAAGAATTCAACAATCTTCTCTCCAAAAGAAGGAAAATTTCAGAACATTTTTTAGATGACAGCTCTACTTGACAGCCATTGATTGTGGGGAAGGATGGCTTTGTGCCTAAAGTTCAGGACTGGGTGTCAGGAGATCTGGGATCTACTCCCGGTTCTGAAGTAAGTCTTCAGGGGACACAGAAAGAAGTTCTTCTGTGCCTTTCTTTTTATAGCTGTAAAATGGAGATAGCACTACCTGCATACCTTGCAGTTGTGAGGATTAATTAATCAACAGTCAAAAGGACTTTAAGATCCCATGATGGAAGAAGTGGAAAGTATTATTTGGTAGGGCTTTGCATTATATCAGAGTATAAATAAGATCAGGCAAAGTTTAGTTATGTTTTTAATTAATACTATTGGGAATGCTCATCTCTGTTCCCATTAGCTCTACAATATGACTAGGAGCTGGATAGGAACTGGCAGAAATACCATGGTACTGCCATTCCTACAATATTCCAAAAGAGTGATCCCAAAAAGCGTGCTCAAAAATACTGCAAGAAAGGCAGACCTGGGGCATTGCACGCTACGAAATTGTGCTGACAAGACGGCTCAGCATTATTGCATGAAGGGAACTCTAGAGAGAAAGTGGAGCTGCTGGAATAGAGAGGATATATCGGCCCTGACCATCACACTGATGATTGCCATTGGCCTCGATGGAGTTCCATCAATTTTTCTTCAGTGGAGCTACATTGATTTACACCAGCTGAGGATCTAGCCGTATAACACCCAGTATGGTCTTCAATACAGACAGACACTTAAGAGAGAGACGCACAGACACACAAGGAAATCTACAATTCTCCACAGCTCTTGGAAGCAATAGGCCCGTTTCTTGTCTCAGATGTCCCAGTGTAAATCTGGAGTAAGTCCATTGCCTTCAATAGAGTTACTCTGGATTTACAGGGGGGCAACCGCTTGTAAAATCTGGCCCAATTTTTGTATTCAAACATCGATATCTTACCAAAGGAGGTGAGGTGGCTCAGGGGCCTATGTGAAATGAGTTGGACTCAGTCAGTTCCTAGTGAACAGGTGTCACAAAACGACCCTTACAAGTGGCCCCATTGTTGGCAGTTGAGCAAAGAGGCCAAGGGGATGAATTGCCCACTCTGTCCTGGAGCTGGAATGCTTCCAATTAAGGCAGGGCAGTGGCAGTAGCTTGCACTGTCCTTGTTTGAGCTGTGTCTGGTCTATGAATGGAGGGCTTTACTCTCCAGTGCTGTCAAACCGGCTGCTTTATATGCATTAGAAGAACCACCACCTACCTGCCCTGAGACAAAGTTGTGCTTTGTACTGACTTCTTTAATGTTCTGCTAAAGTGTTTTAATTTACCTTTTCCCTTCTGTCCAGCTAGCACCAGGTCTGCCTGGGCTTCTGCAAGGGAATGCTCCAAACCCCTCTTTAGCTGCCTTTATTTTGTGCAAATTAATACTGGGGAGAGCTGGGGAGAGGAGGTGGCTTCTTCTTGTGTTATGCATGATTATAGTAGTGAATAAGTTTTCTAACCAGCAATATAGTTTTTGTTCCCTGACTGGACTCATTAATTAAAAACTGGAACCCTTTGCTCCATGACATAAGGGTATGTATTTTTTGTAAATATAAAATAAACACACACACTTTTTAACTTACGTTAAAAAAGATATTGGAAGATCAAAGTAAAGAATTAGATGCCAATACACGCAGCATTGTCAACCCCAGCATTCAAAAATCATGAGTCAGGGCCCCAAAAGGCATGAGAGTATTTTTTAAATGATGTTTTCAGGTTCTTTTTCACTTGCCTTCTGGTTTGGGGGTCTTTAGGGCGTGGGACAACCACCCTCTTCACTGACACACCAGGGAGAGAACTGGGCACCGAGAGAACTACAAGCATGAACTGTCCCAGCTTGAGTTAAAGAGCCAGAACTTGGTAGCTGCAACAATTCATATATTATCTGCAGAGCAGCAACGAGGAAGACTTGAAATTCCTAACTCACCAGTGAGTTCCAGGTGTGTTTGGGGCATGTTTTCCAGCTGTTCTGGGCAACCGTGAAATCTAGAAACTATTTTTTTAGCTGAGATTTCCCCCAATCACATGCTGCCAGGAACAGGGTCTTTCAGAAAAAATATTGTGAGACTCACGATAAAATCACAAGAGTTGGCAATGCTGTGAAGTGAGAGACAGAGTAAGTCACACCAGGACAGATGGAGAAGGATTTAGGCCTACATTGCCCCAAAACTGCCTCTGATATAGTGGGCACATGTTGTGGATGCAGTTGCCCTCATTCAGAAGCCTCGCAATGTGACTGCAGCGTGCAGCTTCAAATCAGGCAACGAGGCATTATAATGGGGTTAGTTGTGGGTGTAATAAATTGCCCCTACAAAGTGCAGGTGCGGAATTGCAGCCACAATATTGGAGGCCAGTTTGAGCACCTAAGAGTTAAATTGATAAGTGAAGTTTGTGTCAATAGGAATTTTGTACAACAATGAACCGTAGACTATGGTCCTTTGTTTGGTGACGGGTAGATATAATTTCTTGTCCCTTTTTTTAATGTGAGCTGGAAAAGTTTGGATGGTGGCTCTCATGTCAGCTGATGGATTCCCAGTTCTATGGACAGCTGGTGAAGTTTCACATACCCAGTCCCATTACATGAATGAATTTTGAATTTAACAGTTAACATTCGATAGAAATATATATTTCAACTTTGACAACGTTTTGAGTATTAGCTGTAAAATAGGGATATCAGTACTGAACTCCTTAGTCAAACGCTTTGCGATCTGTGGATGAAAAACATTAGACAGTTGCTAGGTATTATTATTAGCCCGCCACTATAACATGTGACCATGAATCCCAGCACACATGACACTTACCTATGTACCATACTGGTCTGGCATATCCATCGGCTCCTATGACCACACCTTCTGCTGAGGATCACACTGTCTGCAGGGCATCTTAGAAGATTCACTGTGATTTGCACAGCGATGGAAGAGGGAATCTGCATCCAAAGGCGCAAAGTTTCCCTGCTGACTCAAGCCAAATTACACCCGCACTCATCTGTTTTGTTTGTTTCAAAATAATTAGTGAGTGAATTAGGTGTTCATGCTGCTAATGAAGGATTAAGGGCCAATTCTGCAAAATGCTGAGTGTCTCCTGGGAAATGCTGCGTACTCTCCACCTCCATCAGCTCTGTGTTGCCAACTCTCATGAGACTTATGATAATCAGTGTTTTTGTTAAGGCCCAAGCTCTTGGAGTCATGTGATTAAGGGAGAATCTCTGCTTTTTTTTTTTTTTAAGTAAATTTCTAGTGTTTATGGTAATGAAGTAAACCTTGAGAGTGTGAATCCTAAAGGCTCAAAAAAAAGTAAATAAAAATAACCCTGAATTTATTATTTTTTAAAATGTCATGATTTTTAAACCAATTTCATGTTTTTTTGTGGGTCTGACTCTTGACATATGAATGTCTGAGGCTGGCAAGTCTGTGATCTTCGGTGTGAATGAAGTCATTCAGCACCCTCCAGATTGTGCTCAGGACCTTGCAAATATGGTGGTAACAGTGCTGGCAAGACTCAGGCAAAGTGCAGGCAAGAGATGTGAACGCTTTCCCCGCCCCCACCCGCAGTCCTGGCCTGCAGAACCCTGGCTCTTCCAATCTCATGCACAGCATATGGACATTATTTATGTGGGGATCAAACGCTTTCCTTTGGACACAAAGACAAACTTCTTCCCTTTGATCCACATATGCAACGGCATGTCCAGTTGGACCACCCCTCCCCCTGCACTGATACCTGCCCTGCGAACACCAGAGGATCACCTCAGGGACACAGTTTAGGACCTTACCAAATTCCCCAGACCCTCCTTACAGTGTAGACATCCCTACTCCCAATCACCATCCCACACTATACAAGATGAGCGAGCAGACATCCATCCATACTGTCCTTGTGTCAACCAGCTGCCCTCCCTACTGACCTCTGTCCTAGCACACACATGCAACTCCATTCTGATACACTGGACTAACCTTCACCCCATCTACACTACCCTCTCCTAGAATCAATATAGACACTGGCTGGGCTTTCCAATGGGAGTTAGGCACCCAATTCCCATTGACTTTCAATGCCTCACTCCCTGAGGGCCCTTTGGAAATGCCATCCACTAGCAATGACTTTCATTCCCATGACCAGGAGCAACTTGGACTAAATTCGACTCTCAAATACACTTGTGTAAATCCAGAAGAGCCCACAATTTCAAGGGAGTTACTCCAGATTAACCCTGGTGTAAAAAGGAGCAGAATTGACCCCTTACTTCAAAGAGACATACAGACATTCTGAGGGCCCAATTCTCCTCTTCATTACTTCGGTGTAACACTATAGAAGCCAATAGCTATGCACCTGTTAAGTGAGAGGAAACGTCAGCCTGAGTTTCTAACCTTCGTGCTACATACACAAGCCCCTCTCCTCAGAAATGCATGCACACACCCAACTAACCTTCACCCATGCAAGCACATTCAGGCACTCGGCTATTCTGTTGCTTCCTGTATATTCCTTGGCTCCTCAAAGACCTTTATTCCACAGAGCTCCCTTGTGGCACTACACCCCAGAGCACACACAAACACAAACCTGCACGCCTACAGCGAGCGGCTTCTCAAGGGCCACAAGTGGAGAGTGTCTGTTTGCAAGCAGTGAATTTTCTCCATGTTTATCCCCTGGAGGGGGTGTTTTGTGGGTTTATTGACTAAATAAGGGTATTGATTTGTTAAGAGCTTTTCTACTTCCTTTCAATGGGAAATATTGTTATCTCTTTCCTCTCCTCTGTACACAAGGTGAGAAGTTCTTTTAGTGAGACCATAAATTTCCATCTTGGCTTTTCTCTGCTGTGTAAACAAGTGTTTGCCTGTCCCTGGGGGTTAATTTGGTCATGTTAAATGTTCTGAAGATACCTCTTGGGCTCCAAGCTTGTAGACTGTAGCTCTAAGGAAAAGTCACATGCTTACATAAGACGTACCCTCCCATCACACATTCTGCATAGTTACACTGTTATCCCCACCACCGCTGACAAACCCCAGGGCACAGACAAGCAGCTGCAAAATCAGGCTCTTTTCAAAGTACACACGTGTCCTCTCGTCAGCCTTTCTTTCCCCCATACATGCACAGGGGCTCGTACATACCTTTCTCAGGGTTGCTACATTGCGCCCTAGAAAACTCTTGTGTATCTGGTGGAGGGTCCCTGGAAAGCCATCACTGCCTCGAGAAGGGTTTGACAGCAATAGAGGTGGCATTGACCGCCTCCCCTTGTGGTCTCATGACATGCAGCTGCACACGCCAGGTCAGTTACATCATCTCACCGTAACTGAATGATCTTCCCCTGGAAAAAAGCACAACCATAAAACAACAACGGTCATGCTCTGGGAATAACGCATGGTAAATGTGATTAATAATGAATAAAGGTAACATTGCTGTAATCTCCAGCCTATGGTGGAACAGTAGATTATTGCTGATCACTAGTGTCAGCGCTACACCTATATTCATAAATGCAGTAGACCGTCCTTCCTGAAAAACAGTCACTGAAAGGTCTGGGAGGCTCCTAAATAGACGTGGTTCTAACACTAACCTACTCCTTTTCCCAAGGAGAAAATTCAGGCTTGTGAGGAAATGTACATCGCAATGTATTTTATCCGTGTCCATAGCAAAGTGGTCTCCGCCCTTTATCAGACTCTTCATGAATCTGTCTCATGAAGAGTTTTCAATGGCTAGATTTTATTGTTCTACTGTTTTATTGAAATCGGGGCTATCTATTCAAATGCAAGGCATGCAGTGATTCTAGCCAAAGCACCTGCTCATTCTCCTAACGTAGGAATGAGCATGGAATACCCATGGTGCAAGAGGGAGAAATGCCTCTTAGTCCTCAATGCACTTTCAGGTGGAGGAGCAGATCCTAACTTTATTGGGGTCTGTGGTTCACTCCACACACACCCAAGCCCTGATTCAGATGTACATCCTAAGTCATGTCTTCATACTACACTAGGGTCCTTCTTGGGCTAATTCATTGTTTCTCAAGATTATGACGAACATGAAATCCACAGTCCAACTCTGAAACAAACCATTTTAATCTGTTGGGATGCCAGATGAGATTACAGCAAGTCCCATTAAGCTTTGGTGAGCCATATTAGGCTTCAGTGGGCTGTGCCAGAACTGGACTGTAAGCCGTAGCACGACTTAATGGGCTGTGGGTTGTACCAGCAACATGTGTCATAACAGATCCCACTGGGCTGTGTCAGCTCCATTTACCAGAGCAAATCCCAGTGGGCTGGGTAAGATTTGAACTTCATGTCATACAGGAGATCATTTACAGAGCATTGCATAGCTGTGCGAGTCCCACTCATTCAAATGGGGAGCTTGATAGCTAAAACTTCATGCAACACTTTGGAAATTCACTCCACTATGTTGCATCAGTGGAGAGCCTACTGGGCTGTCAGCATTATGGCTCCCAGGAGGGCTGGCTGTAGGGGCACCATCTTATTGGTACAAGAGGTCTTGTGAAACTGTATAAAATGCATCACAGAAGGCCCTATAGCGCTGTGTCATTCCCAATAGGCAATGCAAACACAGCTCATGCCTTGTAGAAGCTATTGGGCTGGATCAACATGATAGGCGCAATCTTGGCTTGACTTAAGTCAATGGCAAAACTCCCATTGACTTCAGTGGATCCAAGACTTTACCCCTTACGTCTCGTGCACGCATAGCCCATTAGTAACATCAACATGGTGTGCTGGAACAGATCCCACATTGACCTGTGTCTAAACCAGATATTCATCTCTGTGGTCTGTAGCAGCACCATATTGCATCTCAAGTGTTGCTGAGCAGTGCCAGAACGGGAATAGCAAGGAAAAATGAGCTGTACTGAGGTCTGAACTGTATTGCCACTGTCACCACATGATGCATCAGGCCTAGATTCCATGTCACAGTAGAATCATAGAATATCAGGGTTGGAAGGGACCTCAGGAGGTCACCTAGTCCAACCCCCAGACAGATTTTTACCCCAGTTCCCTAAATGGCCCCCTCAAGGATTGAACTCATAACCCTGGGTTTAGCAGGCCAATGCTCAAACCACTGAGCTATCCCTCCCCCCTGGTTCCAGTGGACTAGATGAGAATTCTGACGGGGAGTGTGTCATATGCTAGTGGGTTGTGAAAGACTCAGTAGCCTTTCATGGGTGCAAAGGAGCAGGGCCAGTTCTATGAGCATGCTATCAGAGTAGTCAACCTGGGTACCAATCTTCAGGGGACACTGCCACTCAGGTTGTTTGGTGGGTCTTTTTGTTTTCTTTTTTCTCCACTGATTGGCCAACCGTTGTTGTTGTTGTGGGAACACCAAAAATGTCTTCCTCCCTGGCTGGCAAAACACCTAAGGCTGTTTTTGCAAATAAGAACAATATTTAGCCTGCTATAGCAACTGCCAAAGGGTTGAACCAGGACTGAATCTTGAGTGGGTTGAATGCATCTCACAGTCCTAGTTAATAGGCACTACATACATTCGCACATTAAATAACAATTGAAGCAGTCTCTATACTATTGTACTGGTCCAATCTGGTTGTATGAGAAATGGATCAAGTGACAAGCAGATTCCAGGTTGCTATCCCAAGATAGGACTTTATGTCACAGCAAATCCTGTGTCACAATAGAGCCCATGGGTCTGTGTTAGAAACAGCAGGTAAAAGCAGGTTCCAGGATATGGCATGTAAAAAGAACAGAACATCTGCTGTATGAACATGCCTCAGGATTCCAGGGCCTGATACTGATCTCACTTATTCCTGATTTACACCGGTGTAAGGGAGAGGAGAATCAGGCCCTTAATGTGCACTTTGAACATATGTCACAGCAGATGTGAGTGAGCTGCCCCAGAACCCAGTTGTGTAGAGTAGCAGGTTCTGCTGAGTTTTATCAAACCTGAAGTGTCAGAGGAGGAATTAATAGGCTGTTCTGTGTGGATATGAAAGCACCTAGAGGATAACGGAATCAGAAGCAATAAACAACATTGGTTTACAAAGAACAAATCATGCCAGACAAAGTTGATAGCTTTTTTTGATCAAATTACAAAATTAGCGGATGAAAGGCATACCGAAGATGTAATGCATCTAGACTTTAGCAAGGCATTTGATTTAGTGCCTCACAAAATGCTACTTGAGAAATTAATCCAAATTGGCTTAGATATGAGCACCAACAACACGGATTGAAAGAAGTCTGAAGGACTGTAAACAAAAAGGAATGATAAGTGGCAATGTACTGACGTAGGGGGATGTGTCCTAGTGCAAAGCCATTGGATTGGGGCTAGGCCTGGGTTCATATAACATTTTTATTAATGGGCTGGGGGAAGAAGGAGTAAATGGCTTATTGATACAGAATTGGGCCAGGTCAGGTCTTGAATGGGAAACATGCAAGGTACACACAAGGAGCTGCAGGAGGGAGTTCTGCTGGTGATTCAGTAGGTGGCGCTCATCCGTGTGAGTTAGAAATAAACTAATGCTCCAGCAGGGGGTTATGGGGTACTGTGCTGCTGGAACTGCCATCTTTGGGTTTAGATCGAAAACAGAGGTCCTGATTACTTATGGTCACTAAAGATCTCATGGCATTTTTGCAAGAGTATAGTGGTTAGTCCTGGTGTCCAGGCCCAGGTCTAATCAGGAAATTACATGTTGCCTTCTTTTCATCTGGGAACGGGCCAGTTCTCTAAGGGCAAGGTCCGGTTTTGTTTGGCATGTTCGAGTACTTTTCTTTTGCGGTTATACTTTTATGGCATACTTTTACCATTGCCTTTAACAAGGGCAGCAAGCAAAGAAAACTTTGAGAACTCTGGATTAAAAATTAAAGGAAGCTGAAGCTTTACCACCGTTCAGGTCTGACAGGGTTGCCCAGTTCTCCTGTAACAATGTCATACGGCAGCTATCACAACATCTCCCGACCAGACACTTACGCCTAGCACTAGACTGGAGTAACTTGTTGGCCACACCTGCACCCTCATGCTCCCCTGTCCTGCTCAGGACTTTATGCCTTGCACTTGTACATGGAATATTCTGCAGTTGCTTCTGTGCAGGATCAAACCCTACAAGCCTGATCCTGCTTCCACTGAAGTCAATGGCAAAACTCCAGTTAATTTCAATGGGAGCAATAGCGGGATAAATGTGTTGTGTCTGGACATGCCATGAATCTGATTATCTACTGTGCGCGTTTTCAAATTCCTTGATTACTTCTGCACCTAGAGAGAGATTGATAGCACGTTGTAAAGATCAGTCCCATCAAGCCAAATCTGCAGCTTTACATAAAGGTGCTCGATCCAAGCCCACAAACACACTTAGCAGGTCGAGGACTGAGTCAGCATTCATATTCACCTGCCAGGGTTAGGGAGGGCTGATTTTCATTTAACTCTCATGAGAGAGGCTGGAACAACCTGAGCTAGGAGGGGTTAGGCAGGCCCTGATGGCAGTCCCCACATGGTGTGCATTCTTCCTGGGGTGTGCATAAGGAATATCTTACTACTCACCACAAGGGAGGGTTGAACCTGGTATGACGTATTCATCTTTGCAGAGACCTGAGTCGGGAACCCGTGAATCCAGTGGCAGGGGCTTTCTTTCTCGAGCTAAAGGAGAATCTTGATAAGCCATCACTTAGGTAGCACAAATAACCTCTCACGAGCCACCTGCCCAGAGTGATCAAGATCTTCCCAGTAGCACACATGATGCATTTGTTCCTTGCTAGGCAAAACTTACGCAGGCAAGCTCATCAGACAGAGTCCAAACTCTGATCGCTTTACCAGATACCTGACACATGGTGGCCATTTCACACAGCCATCAAGCCATCACCCTGCCACGTCTCTGCCACGCGACTGCCACGCCAGACAGCTGTCAATCCAATAACCAAGCCAAATTACCTTAATTTTGGTCCCTGTGCCAGGCATCCCTCCTGCTGATCCCAGCCCCCTGCCAGACAGACGTTGCAGGAATCACACAGCACTACGATTTCTAAAGCAGGCAGCCATGGCTGTGACCCCTACCCCAGGTCTCCCTTTGATGCCTACATCTGACAGATGTTTCCTCTCCCTCTGCCATGCAGCCCTCACTCCAATTCCTAGCAACTAAATAGCCCTTGTTCCTGATCTCCAGGCCAGGCAGACTTCATCTGATCGCCAGTCCAGAGCAGGCTTTGGGAGCTGGGAGGGGAATCAGGTTTGCTTCCCAGATAAAGGCTGGGAAGGATTATGGGCTCTTTAAGCCTGTCTGTGCAGTTGTGTTGGCTCCCTGTGTGCTGACCCATTCGTGTGCTGTATTAGAATTGTAGAGTAATAAATGAACAGTGGAGGGGTTTGTAATGATGATTAGGGACTGAAATTGGCTCAGATTTACAGTGTCACTCAGGAATGGAGGGAGAGGGGGAAAGCATTCTGAGCGGCCTAATGGATCCATCAACTCGTTTTGGCTGCTCAGTGGGCCGAGCAGGGTCACCAGGCTTTCCGCTGGCAGCACAAAGCACTTCAATTTTGTTAGGAAATGTATCAATTTAACTGACTTGAGCAGCACACTGAAAAACCTAATGAATCTGGACTCAATTTTCCGCCACACTGCTTCTGCGAACTGTCGGAAACAATGTCTGTGGTCGGGGGTGAAGGCTGCCTCGGATAGGCTGCCTGCTCTTCCCTTCCTCTGTCAGGGTTAGTGGAGAGAGACAAGCCTGCCTCCTGCAAGCCAGTGACAGCCACAGACCAGGCGCTGCCACTCTCCTAACAATGATGTCATTAAAGGTAAATTGGCCTCTATTTCAGCAGGATGATAGTGCTAATTGAGTGGGAAAATATAATATAGGGAGCTGTTGTCTGCAGTTAAAGGGAGGAGGGGGACAGATTAAATGGCCTACAATAGTGGGTGTCAGGCATGGCAGATGTTGCTTTCTGCTGATAACTGCACTGACATATCTCTAGCTTGTCAAGGCTGGGGTTTTCAGAGAGACTTACGGCAAAAGGCAGCAGATGGCCCTCCTGAATGGGAATGAAGTGCTTAAACAGCCTGGCTGCTGAAGGCAGCTAGTTTGTAAATAGAAGAGTCGGAGGTGTCTTATTGATCCTGCTCGCTGCCCACGAGTGCGGCTAACCAACAGGCAGTGAAGAGGGCCCCAAGCAGCAGGAGTCAGGTTTCGCGGAGGGTCCAGGTTCCTCTCCGGAGTGACTGGAGTTGGCCTTCCAGCTGGATGAGCTGCTTGCACAGCGGATACTCCCAGACCTATGCCCTGGATAATTAGGACCTACCTGTGCATAGTGTCTGAGGTGCATCACCTTAACATCGGAGACTGTCAAACTGCAAAACAAAACTCAGAGAATCTAATCCGCTGGCAAAACGGCAGCGCTCAAGTAGTAACACACCAATCGCAATGCCATGACACAACACAGAGAGAAAAGAAATACCAGCCCCACGCAATGCCATACCAACCCCCCGTAGATATACTGCAGCCTCCCACAAACACCCTCCAACAAAACCACACACCAATAGAAATAGACATTCAAAAATCACACCAACAACAACCCTGCAGAAGAAAGAGCCATACACCCACTTCTCCAAACGCATGCAAAATACACAAAAAGAATCCAATTGTTTTATTACAAAAGGTATATCAGGTTAACATGTATATATTTAATACATCAGATCATCTCAATAACTGTGAGATGCATGGTTTTCCCATTCAGGAACATACTAAATTTAAACACAAAAAGAAATACAAATTCTTACATTTTTGTATTTAAGATATTTGTATATCTCTTAAATATGTTTAGGTCTGGATTCAGATTGCACCCTCGTTTTCCACAGATGGATCTTCACTGACTTCTGTAGAGATTCCTGATTTACACCAGTATGCATGAGAGGTAAATCAGACCCATATTGTTTCAAATGATGTGAATAAAAAGGGGATATATATATATAGATAGATATATATATATATACATACACATGCATATAAACAAACATACCATCTATACGTGTGTGTGTGTGTGTGTAATACATACAGATACATGTTTTACATGGAAATTATACATAATATATAAACTTTGGGAGACTATGTGGGAGTGGTATATGAATATAAACATATCCAGTGTTCATAGAAACACACAGGAAATCCCACAAATGCATCCTCTAGTGATGTCACACAAAAGCTTACCAATTAACTCACAAGCACGTCCACTGATGAAATCATGCAAAAGATATAAAATCCCCTCCCACAAAGTTCTGCAAGCATCCCCTTACATACAGACTCACAAAGGAAAGGTCTGAAGCCCAGGAAATTAAACACTCCAAGTGCTCACACACAAGTATATGCTCTCACGCACGCACACACACACCTGCCTCCACAAACTCCCACATCCATCCACACGATCATTCATACATACTGTCCAACAAATGGAGCTCTTACAGAACAGTAGTTCCACGCTCAGAAATCATACATAAATGCCATCCTGTCACCCAGATTCAGTCCCATTTCCCATATACATGAGCCTCTCCCATGAGCCTCTCCAAATATAAACACACACGTGCACCCTATTATTAAATCAATCCAAACAGGCAAGCATGGCCTTTCACAAAATCACACAGAGTCTGGCACAAACACTTATCTGCTTACCAAATGACATAAATTGAGTCTGTATACACAAACACATCCACTGACGCAGCTGGAGAAACACATTGCTAATATCCACACAGACACAGATTTACCACTGATACCATCACAGGCATTCTTCCTCACACATGCATCGCCAATAACACAAGCATGCACCTAGGGACAAATTTTGCTCTCACTGAAGTCAACAGAGTTGCTCTGGTTTTATACCTGTGTAGCTGAGAGCAGAATTTGGCCCCTAAAGTCCATATAGACACATACTCAACTCAGACACGCTGAAAGGGAGAGGTTTTGATCCTGATCTGACTTACACCAGTGTAAATCAGGAATTAATTATGTTGACCTTAATGGAGTTAAACTGATAAGAGGTCAGTCAAGGCTATACTGTAGTTCTGGTGCAAACATATCTACCTGGCTACAGCTAATGCCGGAAGACCCTACAGCGATTATGCTGTTTGCAGCGTTGTCTGTTTGCAGTGTTGTCTCTTTCACCAACAGAAGTCAGTCAATAAAAGATATTACCTCACCCACCTTGACCCCCTACAGAGATTGGCACTGAATCAGGCCCAGAGACCAAATAGGGAAGCACAGATGTTCAGAGGTGTGTCCACAAACATGTCATATGCACATGCATCCTTAACACACACGCCCCTGTGCATGCCCCCAAAGTCACGGAGAGACATATGCACATTCCCAGACATGCTGCTGCACACACACATTTGTGCAAAAGTGTGTGATTCCCAGCCATGTGAATGTCCACCCAAGTAGGTTTCCATGCTGGGCTTGTGTTCCTATGAAATGCAGACGCACATGCAGTGTAACGAACCTCTCCTCGACTGTACTTACGAGCATTCTGCATAGGCTCCTCCTTGGAAGGACAAAGGAAGCAAGGTGGTGCTTGAACTTGGAAGATGATTGAGATACTCGCTCCTGCTACATGTAGTGTCACTGGCCTAAATTCTGCTCCTGCATCCATCCATACAGATCCTGTTTGAAGTCAGTGACTATTGGGCCTGTCTACCTGCCTTGCCCGAATTGGCCCTCTGGCTAGTTACCTCTGCAAACCCCACTGATTTCAATGGGTTTGCTTGGATGTAACTGAAAATAGAATTTGGCCCCTTGCCTTCCTTAAGAGGGAAGCCAAGTTGGAGGAGCCCATCACACCTGCAGGATCTTGTTCTTTCCCACTGAGCCTGCTTTCCGTCATGCACTAGCAAACGGGGAAAAAAAGGCCAATCAACGCAAGGTTCATAGTCACCTGAATGAAAGGCCCAGTGCTGCAGAGAGACATTTCCAGGGCTACCAGATTTAAAGAAACTTGTAACTTACAGAAAGCAGGTGCCCTGGTGCTCCCACCTTACGGCCAGTCTTCCAATGCCAGTGCAGCGGCCCAGTCTCCATCTCTGTGTGGGTTAAACCTACCAGCCTCACACCTCTGCTCCTTCTCCTGGATGTGATCAGATAATTTTAGTACTTCACAAGGAAAAGGCTTTTCCTGCCCTCCACTGAGAGTGAGGGGAGGAGCAAAGGGGGCCTCCCACCCCTGCAAGTGACACCCAGCAATGTGCTGGCACTGGGACAAAAAGATTCTTCTACTGTGGGACAGGGACACGGTTGCAAATGTTCTCCTCACCACCACTCTGGGGAAAGCATTCTCACGGGGGCTGGGGCCTTTTGTGGATATATCCAGTCTAGAAGTTGCCCAACCTCATTTAGGGTTTATTTTGTCACACCTACGTCAAAGCAGAGACTGAACAGGAGACAGCATGGGGTGTTACCTTGCTCCCCCTCTCCTTTCTCCTCTTTCAATTTCATTTTCTTGTCTTCTTTGCTTTTCCTGTCTTCTCTACTTCCCCACTACTTCTTTTCTCTCCCCCCACACGCCTTTCTTCTTCTTCCTCCCATCTTCCTCTCCCAACATTCCCTTTGTTCTTCATGGTCGTCCCTTCCCTACTCTACCTCAGCACACATTTGCTTTACCCTTTTTGTTCCCTTCTACTCTCCTCTTTCTCCTGACTTTCTCTTCTCCGCTTTGCCTTCACCTCTCCTTTACCTTTCCTTCTTTTCCTTTCCACACACATCACTGTCTCTACCTTTTCTATCCCTCTCTTCCTTTTCCCCAACACTTATTAATGGCTTCCATAGGTCACCTATATTCCTACATCCATATTATCCTTTGCTGTATTTCTCTAGTGGCAGTATCTGGACTCAGGAGGTTTCACTCAACTAAACCTACAAGCTTGGTTTCCTTGCCGCGTGGCCATGTTTACTTGGACTGCTCCTGCTATCAAATATTGTAATTCAGAGTCACCCTATAAATTATACAACTGCATGTACAGACACAAACCTAACTGAATTTTACTACGGCATTGCTGAAGTTTAGGGACTTGGCTGCTTTTCCATTCGGCAATAGGAAGACCATAATTTTACACATGATCAAGGCTCAAACATGAAAACAAACACTGGCTAGACAGATGTTGAGCCAAGACCCTCTGTTTCTTACCCATTAGTCTGCTTATTACACAACACTTTTCTCTAAGCCGTTTCTACAAACCTAGGTAACCTTCTGCTATCCAATCTCACAACCACCATCTGACATCACAAATACCTAGCTCTGTCTCAGCTGAGCTGAGTGGAGTTTTCTGTTCAATATCCCTTTGCCAACATAATATGGCTGGTACATGTGGTGGTGTCCTAGAGATTCTTAGGGGTTTTGATCCAATAACGGGTAACGCTCAAGCAAAAAAGGGACAGTGCGGTATAAAATGAGAAGAGAAAATGAGGGCAGATTTGAGGTGTGATTCTTTGCTCTAGTTTGGATTATGGATTTTATGTCCCGTCCATACATATCTATCCAGTGCTTGGAAAGTCCATTGTCCATCATACAAGTAAACAAACCTGCCTCGACCCCCTTGGGCGCCAGCCCCTCTTGGCGTGACTCTGGAAAAAGGACCCTTCGATTTAGCAAGTAAGCGGCTTGGGCTGTCCCGGAGGAGCACAGAGAAGCTCTTTCCACAGTCTGAGGGAGGAACGCTGCCCTCTTTCTGTACAGTACATAAAGAACCTCACTCTGCACGGAGGGAGCAGGGTCTTAACGGATAGCCCAGCATTTCCAGTAATCAAGCATGATTCAATTGACAGGTTTGTGTGGTGTTTGTTAATTTACTTGAGCTTCATTCCTGGGAACAGCTGGCTGCATCCCAGCAGGACTGTGCCTCTTACTGGCCCACCTGCTGCTAGACAGACGGGCTTTGGGTACAGTTGTAGTTAAAGTTTAGCAGGCAGCTATTGCTGGCCATTCAAAATCTAAAATTTCTTGAAAGACTCACGTGCAGAAAATGTTTTGGAAGCAGAGACATTGGCTCTAGGCTTCGCTCAATGGTTTCACTTGGGTTTGCAGAGCAGTTGAGGAGCGGAGAGAGCTCATTGTGCCATTAGCACATCGCCAATTGAATTACCAGGGTGATGCCACCGAACACAGGATTCAGAAAGAAATAACGTAATGGTCAATTATATACTATCACTGGAGCTTTTGCAAAGGCGCCTAAGGGAATTAGACACCCAATCCCCATTGAAAGTCAACAGGAAAAGGGAACCTAACGCCTTAGTCTTCTTAATCTCCAGCCTACATATTTGTATAATATTAATATAATTATTCCTATTGCCTTAAAAAAACAGCTCTCTCTTTTACGGTCAATGTGGAAATGGATTTTAAAAAAAAACAAATAAAAAGATGCAAAAATTCCCTAGCATGGAAATATTTTTCAGTGTTTTTTTTTTTTTTTTTTAAGTCAGTATTAGGTTTCAATGTAATTTATTTTCCATTTTCTGGATGTGTCCTGAACCTCAGAAATTCCTCAGGGAAGTTAAAGCTGGAGGTGATGTGGGTCAGTGGCTAGACCACATGGGCCTGGGAGTCAGGTGACCTGTGGTCTAGTCCCAGCTCTGCCATTTGCTGTCTGCTGGATCTTTGGCAAGTCACTCCACCCCTCTGTGCCTTTTTCTTCTTCTGTAAAATAGGGACAATGACACTCACCCTCCCCTTTGTAAAGCCCATGGAGATTTAGGGTTCAAAAGGGCTATATGAGGACTGATTCCATACCACCCCTGTGGGCATCACCTCCCACCTTGCATTGATAGGATGATGGTGGGCCCATGATTTCACATGATCCCTAACACCAGGACGTGCTGCATTTAGGGAGGTCCTCGTCACTTGTGCCATGCCTCCTTTCCACCAGCCCCAGGATGTTTAGCGTTCACACTGGCAGTGAGGAAACTAGTGCTGTTGAAGCCACCTCCTGGACACCTGCTTCGCTAACAGGACCATCCCATTATTCCCACTGCTAGCTAGGTGACAAGAACTGAGTCATTGGGCCAGCCCAACTACACTCCCCTTGGGGCTGGAGGCTCTTCTTGGGATGCCCTTTCAGCCTTCCAGATCCCACCTGGTCACTACTAAAGAGACTGTGAGAGAGCCCGTACCCAGCCTGAACTCCACCTCATCTCCCCCAGCCTGAGGGACTCCACATTTCTCACAGCAGCGGGAGATTTCCATTGCTGTCCACATCCCAGTGCTCTGAACAATCCACCCCAGGAGGTGGCTTCCCTCCTGGGGTTCTGATCAGATATGCCAAGCCCGTGAAAAAAACACAGAAATTGGGCTTGTTTTTGGCTTAATTGGCTTGGGAGTTGCTTGTTGGCTAGTATTTTGGCTTGTCGTTTGCTTGTTTGGCTTGTAGCTTGTTGCTTATTTTTTTTATCGGCTCCCATCAAGCAGGGGCAAGGGGGGAGAGAGTCAGGAGTGAACTGTGGGTTCAGCACAGTCCCAGACCGCACGCCGGAGGGATCTAGTGACATGGAGTGTTGGGGTTCTTAGGGCCTGGCTTGTTTTGGCCTTGTTTTGAAATGAGATTAGCTTGATTTTTTGGCTTATTGTGAAAGTCGGGGTGCTTATTTACAATGTGAAAGTTGGCAACTGTGGTTCTGATACCTATCGATCCATCCATCTTTGATTAGAGCTTTGTGTACCTTTAAAAATGGGCAACTGGCAAGGGTCACGGTGGATGAAGGGCAAAGAGAATGTGCTCTGCTTGAAGTGGAATCAACGTATTTTGGTAGCAACCTCAAGCCCTACGTAGTATTGGGGAAAGATACTGACAACGCATTGGAAATCCCTGGGTATGGAGCAGGGATGTGAATTTTATGGGCCTTGCTGTATGCTACAGTCCTTCCATCATAGTTTTGGCAGGAGGCCTGGGGAACTCAGAGTTGACTCTTTTAGGTGATTGTTTGTATTACAGTAGCACCTAGAGGCCCCAGCTGAAATAAACACTTCATTGTGCTAAGTACTGTATCATCACAGATTAAAAGACAGTCCCGCCCCCCAAAAACTTAGTTTAAACAAGACAGAAAAAAATAGGAAGGAAAACAGAGGCCTGGAGAGCTGAAGGGACTTGCCCAAGGTCACCCAGCACTTCAGTAGCAGAGTTGGGAATGGAACCCACACCTCCCACGTCCCAGCTCCACTAGCCTATGCTGCTTCTGCCATTACATTATCTATGGCACTTGGAGAACTATAAATATATTTACTTAGTGTGGGCAATTTCACAGGTCCAGAGAACATATACAAGATCACACATGGTTCCTCTATTGAGAGAAATATATCTTTGTCCAAACATGCTATATACATACCAGCACATATTCATTATTTATTAATTATTATTATATTTCTATAGTGGTAGGGCCCAGCAGCCTCAGTCATGGATCAGGTCCCCCATTGTGTTAAGCGTTGTACAAGCACAGAACAAACAGCCAATCCCTGGTCCATGTAGTAAATAAAAATGGCCTCCCACAGAATGGCTAAATAAATAACACTAGCGTTATTATGGGCACACTTTATATTAAAGACCCGTTTATCAAAAGTCAATAAATCAAACAGATGTTGTAAGCAAGCTACAGACCTGAGTGGTGTGGGTTAGAGATGGTCATAAGCCTGTTGACCTGTTAGATTCTGACAACTGATTTATTTGTCTGTGTATTAAAACATCTATTAATCATTTATCTTTTATAAACAACTTATAAATGGAACCTGAAGTGTGACCTATATACTATTAAGCTAGATGTATTTAACACAGATGTTTAAGTAACATTTAGAAGTAATATGTTACATTATATCCCATAAATAGGTTCATTATATTTAGTTTTATTTTTTTATTATTATTATTATTTTATTATTTATCACTACTCTCAAACACCGACATCTCCATTGGCTTGGTCATTTAAATCAGATAGACACATACCAGAGGATCTCCAGTATGGATGTTCCAAGGCCACTGGACTGGTCAAGGCTCAGATTCAAGGACATTTGCAAGAGGGACTTGAAAACTTTCAGCATCAGGCCTGCAAGCTGAGAAGACGCAGCTAGCAATGGGCTACACCAGAGGGCTGCGCTGTGCCCGGGAGTCAAAGAGGCTGACAAGAGGTGGTTGAGAGAGAGAGGAAAGCATAGCAGGCCTCAAGCACTCGTCCGTGCCAGCTTCACCCTCTGTCCCTGAATCTTACACCCGCACTAGTTCTGGCAAGGACTGTTGCTCAAGAATTGGTCTTTTTAGCCACACATGATCAGTGGTGCTGGAACAATTTTTATAGTGGGGGGTGCTGAAAGCAGAAACAATGTATGTGGGTTGTTTCTATCACTGCAACCCAGGGGGTGCGGCAGCACCCCTAGTTTCAGCACCTATGCTCACGCTGCTTTAGCATGACACACGGTAACAGACCTGCTTTGGCACTTCCATGCCATCTTTTGAGATGGACAGTTGCCACCAACACTATTTCATTATACTCAAAATGTATGCTTTACTATAATTCCCTATGAGCCAGCTGTATGAATGTCAAAATTTACAGTGCTAATTTTCCCACTGTCCATCTAATTGCATCCTGTAGGTTTTTGGTAATGCCCATTCATTGAAGGACCATGGGGTTGTGGCATGTTCTTTCCACTGATGCCCACTCCTTTTTTCCATTCTTCTATGACTCTTTAACATCTCACATCAAGCACGGGATCAGCAAAGTGGCTGTCAGACATACGCAAAGGCAACACCTAACTGCATTTAAAAGCTTGAACCAAAGTCACATACTGGCTGAAAACCAGGAACCAAGTGTGCCACTGTGTGAGCTGAGCAGAATCCATTTGTTACTTTTCAAATCCAGGATGCTTAGCCAGTTTGTAATACAGTAAACAATTAATCGTTTCGATTCCATAGCACTCTTAATGCAGGCAACTCCTGTGAAAAGTGCAGCCTAGGTCTAGATCCCCAACAGGGAGGTGCCCTGTGTAATCTTTGGGAAATAAGTACAGAGACTGGAAAGACGGAGTGGTAAGCAGTATCAGAGGTTGTGCACCAAGTGGATGGGGAATGTAGAGTTGAAAATGGCTTGGAAAATACATAGCAAATGGGAAGCAATTGAGTATTCTGATCCTTTATATCTTTCCTTTTTCCCCTTCTTTCCTTCCTTGTTGTCTAATAACCATTTTCTGTATCAGTGCCATTATCATAGCTTGTAAGGCACTGTATAGTCCAGTATTAGATTTAAATTAACTCACACTATCAACAGCTGCTGTTGAGACACTGGTAGGGTCTAGCAGCAGAGAAGGAATTAACCTGGACTGGCCTATTTGTGCAAATGCCTGATTGTACTACAGGGCTATGGCTCAGTCACTTGCTGGTGTTCAAATCAAGTTTTCAGTGCTTTGAAGTGGTTTCCCCTTTGAACAAAGCAGGATATTTTTAACCTATTTAATATCTAGATAGAGGAGGTTTTTCCCCCAGGATGCTAACAACAAATACTGAATTCATGGGCCAAACATATCCCTGGTACAACTCCAGTGAAGGCAATAGAATTACAACAGGGATACATTTTACTACCAGCTCCTGTACAGCTTGTTTGATCAGCAGATCTCAAAGCACTTTACAAAGTTTACTTTACAGTATTTAAAAAGGGGTGACTTGGGTAGTTATAGGCTGGTCAGCCTGACATCGATCCCGGGCAAAATAATGGAACAGTTGAGAAGGGCTTCCATTAATAACGAATTAAAGGAGAGTAATATAATTAATGACAATCAACCCGGGTTTAGGGAAAATAGAGCTTGTCAAATGAACTTGTAATCTCATAAAAAAAAATCAAATGTGTGTGATAAAAGAAAGAGTGCTGATGTAACACACTGAGGCGTCTGTGGGGCAACTGACTTGGTACTGCACAACATTGTGATTACAAAATCAGAATGATAAAAAAAAAATCAATATGGCACACATTTAACTGGTTTAAAATCTGGCTGACTGACAGGTCCCAAAAATTGTAAACGGGGCATCATCAAGCAGCTGTGTTTCTAGTGGGACCCTGGAGGAATGACTTCTTGGCCCTATGCTATTTAACATTTTTATTAATAACCCAGAAGAAAACAAAGTCAAATAACTACTGACAAGGTACTGTGCAGACGATACAAAGATTGGGAGAGTGGTAAAAAACAAAGAGGGTGGGTCACGGATATAGACCGATCTGGATCGGTTGGTAAACTGGGCACAAGCAAACGATATTCATTTTAATACAGCCAAATATAAAAGCATCCATCCAGGAACAAAGCATGTAGGCCATGCTTATAGGATAGGGAACTCTACCCGGGGAAGCAGTGACTCTGAAAAAGACTAAGGGTCATGGTGGATAATCAGCTGAACGTGAGCTCCCAGTGCAACTCTGGCCAAAAGGGCTAATGTGATTCTTGGATGTATAAACAGGCATATTGAGTTGGAGTAGGGAGATTTTTGGATTGAGCATTGGCCTGCTAAACCCAGGGTTGTGAGTTCAATCCTTGAGGGGGCCACTTAGGAATCTGGGGCAAAAATCAGTACTTGGTCCTGCTAGTGAAGGCAGGGGGCTGGACTCGATGACCTTTCGGGGTCCCTTCCAGTTCTATGAGATAGGTATATCGCCATATATTATATTAACTCTGTATTTGGCATGGGTGCTACTGCTATTGGAATTCTGTGACCAGTTCTAGAGTCCAAAATTCAAGAAGGAAGTTGATAACTTGGAGAGGGTTCAAAGAAGAGTCCCAAGAATTGTTAAAGGATTGGAAAACGTGCCATATAGTGATAGATTCAAGGAGCTCCATCTATTTAGCTTAACAGAGAGACATTTTAGCAGTGACATGATCCCTGTCTATAAGTACCTATGTGGGGAATAGAAATTTGATAGTAACACTCTCTTCAATCTAGCAGACAAAGGTATAACAAAATCCAATGGCTGGAAGTTGAAGCTAGACAAATGCAGAGTAGAAATAAGGCATAAATATTTTACAGTGAGGGTAATTAAACTGTGGCAACAATTTACCAAGAGTTGTGGTGGATTCTCGATCAATGAAAAAAATTTAATTGGATGTTTTTCTGAAAGATAAGGCTCTAGGGAAGTGCTACGGCCTGTGCTATACAGGAAGTCAGACTAGGTTATCACAATGGACTGTTTTGGCTTTACAATCTATTATTTCCATTTTACAGATGCGAAAACTGAGGCCCAGATTTGTGAAATGACTTGCCCAAGGTCTCCTGAGTTGCAGTCCACTGCTCTAACCAGTAGGAACACTGCCTCTAATAAGGCCTCTTACTCTGCAGAAAAGGTTTTATTGCTATGTTCAATTTATGTTGGAAACAGAGATGGACCCGAACCAAAGACCTGAGAATCTGAGGATGGGTCCAACCCAGCTCCCGTTCCAAACTGCACTGGTTAGAACTATCTCCACTTGTCCTTCCCCCAATAGAAGAAAAAAAATTTTTTTAAGAGAAGCAGAACGAACCTGCTGCAAATCAGAAAAAAAAAAATCCCCTTCCTGTTTGCGAGCAGGGAAAACAAGGGTAAAGCAGGACAAGAATGGACGGAGGGCTAAATCCAAACCACCAAAATGGTTTACTGTGGCATAGAAAAGCTGGGAGTGGCTCCAGGAAATGTTACGGCTGCTGTTGTCTTTTGGTGTTTGTGCAAATACACACAATATGAGGGACCACACAAGCACGTTGGAGGCTAAATAACTGTTTACTGGATATATACAGCACGCGAGGCCTAATTACCTATAGACACTGCAACTCTGATTCTGTAGTGTCAGCTTCTAAACATAGAAGACTGTGAGCGTCACTAGAGGGCTTACAACCAATTTCAAGGGATACTACCCTATTCCTGTACACTACAGCTGTCCTTTGAGAGTGACATGAAAAGACAATAAAGTGTCCTGTAGCTGGCCTAGCGGCTGGAGCAAAGAACTGGGAACCAGGAATTCTAACCCTGGCGGCGTGATCTCAGAAAACCTTACTCACACACACAGTTCCACTCTAATCATGAGACTCGAGGCTGCAGGATTGGGCCTTGATTTGCTGCACAACCTTGGGAAACAATTTAGCCACTCTGCCCTGCCTCAGTTTCCCTCACTCTAAAAAGAGGGTGATATTGAGAGTAGAGGGCGCTGTTGTGAGGATTAGTTAAGGATGAAAAAGGCAATGCCAGACTGTAAGGAACCCAAATATTTTACTTTGCACAAGAACGCTCTGCCTCATGCAATTTTTTGTTTCAAAAACATGCTGGGTTGTTCTCAGCCCACATAGCAAGAGAGATGGCTCCTAGCCTTTGGGCCTGACAGTTGGGCTGTGATGGAATTATTGGGCAGAATGAGTTTTTGAGAGATGGCCGAGGGTGCCGATAGGGATAATGCTCTCACCGGTGGGCTGGCTACACTAAGAGAATAATGAAATCCCAGGAAGAGCGGAGACTGTTTAAAATGTATGTGTCACATGAATTCACCCTCCACACAGCTGTCCTACTAATAATGTACTGAGCACTCCTGCTAAACCAGCAAAGTATTCTGGACATGTTTGAACTCTTTGGAAACCTTATCCAAGTGCTTGGGGTCAAATTCAGATCTCAATTCATCCAGTGTAAATCTGCTCTCTCCAGTGGAGTTATTCCAGATTTACACCCTACATATCCAGGAGCAGAATTTGGTCCTGCGTATTTAGCTGGTAAGAGAGCTGATGTCTTGTGAGGAACTGGCTGAAGGAGAACCGTAATTGTTGCAATTCTACATCTTCAAGGCTATTAGATCCTTGTAGCTCCCCATCAAGCTGTGTTTGGAGTAAATAGAGAGTGTTTAGCCAAGCTGAGAGATCCTCTAATGGAACAGACAGTTCTTCCTCTCTTCATCTGCTTGTCCCCACAGCTTTGTTATTTAAAGTCAGGTTAAAAAAAAAAAAAAAAATCAGTAGACAGGTTTGGTTTGGAAGCCGGAGGACAGGAAAAGTTAGAGATATTTATTTGACAGGGTCAAGGTTGCTGCTTTTCTTTTCTCTTTCCCCAGGTCCCATAGGTGTTAGACTGAGAGACATTTAATCGAGGGAGTAGCGGTTTCATATCTATAACAAAAATCAAATAATGCAAGATGATTTACTCCCCCTAGCAACCAGGGAGCTTACCCTTAGCAACCAGCCTAGCCTCAGGCAGCGGTGTAATCAGCTTGAAAATATTTCAATTATTGTGTTGATTTTAGTGGATTTGAGAAGCGCTGTGCGGAGAGACCAGGCACATTCTGCCCACGACCTGGAGAGGAAGATATTGATTTAAACAGGTGTCAGAAAGGAAAAGTGGAGTAAATTTAAATGCAATAGGAGAACAGCGCATCGAGTGCGGTTCAGTGTGGGGGTGACATTTTGCTCATCGCCTTGAATGAAAGTGACTCAACTGAACTAGAAATTTCACCTTGAAAATCATCTCCCATCGACACAATCAAGAGAAAGCCGTTCACCATCTCTTCCCCTTGATCTGGGAAAGGGGAGGAGAGGGAGGTGGCAGAAAACACTGAGGTCTCTTAGGTGGCTTGGGGAAAGTAGCTATAATATATCATTTTTAAAAATAAAAAGCATCCGTGTATCCCATTCGAGATATTAGCTAAGACTTAACCAGAGTGAGAGAGACCATGAGGGAAAGTGCCTATAAACAGCGGGCTATAGAAGTCAAACATACATCACTACATGGACTGCTGCTATCAGAATCAGCCCTAGATAGTGGCCTGTACAGTTGACATGAGTCCCAGACAAGACTGTTGGGACAATACCAGGTCCCATATCTCTAGAGGAACTGCTGGTATGGACAAAGTTTAGATGATATTGCTGTCAGTTCCACAATCACACGTCTTCAGGAGCTGTTAGTACAGGCACTAAACCAAGAGTGCCTTAGTCATGATGGCTAATTGACATAATGCCAATAGTAGCCAGGAAATGGGATCATCACACCCAGAAGCGTGGAGTGGAGTGGAGTAAGAGGAATCAGCTGAAGATTTTAGTTTTCAATGTGAGACCCACTTCTTTCAAGTTGCTTCTAGCTTTGGCAACAGGCTGCGTGCTGTTCCTGTTGGTACCAAGCCTGGAAAGGAGTCAGGTATTGGTAATGGATTGAGATTTGCTATATCTCTGTAGGATCTTTGAGCACTAGTAGTAGCCTAGAAGATCTGCTAATGTATCAGATTTAAGGGGAGTGTCAACCTGCGTATCAGTTTTTACGTACCGGGGCCAAATGCTGTTCTCAGTAACACTGGTGTAATGCCATTGAGGAGAATCTACCACTGATACCTGTTCTAAGCCTACAGTGACGCTTGTTCGGTTATAGTTGTGAGAGAACTGGTATATTAAAGAGATTAACCAGACCTCAGTAGTTCCTAGAGATTCAGCAAATTTTCCATCCCTTCATAAATATGTATGTCCTGATGAGGTCAATAGAGGTGATCCCACATCAACCAGCAGGGCAGCTCCGATACATTGTACTAACCACCTCCCTCTCCAATGCAATAATAGCACGTGTATAGTTCAGTGGAAGCCAGTGACATCTTTGTACACACTGCTCTGACTAGCAGCTTTCTAATGCAATGGACGCCTGTAAACTACGCACCAAATAATAGGGTTTCGTGTGTTTCCAGCGAAGTGACAACTGACGTGCAATGTTTTGATGAGACCTTTTCCAGTAGGTTGACATCTGCAATAGATTAAAATACTAGTTCTAAATGCAGTGACAGTTTTATACACGGTGTGTTAGTGATAACCTGAGCTGCAGGATAGTGGAAACTTTTCTCCAGTTCACCAGGAAGCTGCTTTCTGCATGCTTGTGACAGTTTGGATACAGAGTACTTAGCACCTGCTTTCTAGTGCAACAAGCATGTACCATGCAATGTAATGCTGACCTGGAACACAGAAGGATGGAATCAATACCAGACGGAGAAAAACATGTCACAACTGCTGAGTGGTCAGGAAGCTTTGGACACCAGTATCACCTCCCCCAACTCATACTGTTGTGCCCAATGAAACACTTCTCCCCACTAACCTGTACAATAGGGTGACTGCATTGGCAAAGGCAGAAACAACCCCTCTAGGCAATAGAGGCCTAGAAGCCCTCTTACAAATCAGAGCATTTGGGGAGTCAGCCAGCTCTGTATTGCTTCCATTTCCTTCTTATCTTTGGAAATTCCTCCCTCACTTATCGAGTGACCAAGGTAAATCACTTCTGTTTGAAACAGTTCACACTTCTCTGGGTTCAATTTCAAAGTGGCATTTTAGAGCTTATCACACGCCATTTATAAATGTATCCGTTCCTGTTCAAAGGCTTGGCTGAAAGAGGGACTCCACGCAGCGCCCTCCCCAGTTGAAGAGAGCAGGAACGTTGCACAATCTTCAGACACAAAGGGCATGACGTTATCTCGGGAGAGTAAAGGGTGTTACTTTACCTTGCTACAGTCACCACCCCGCTGTAGAGTGAGTCCTCCCCGGGATTTTTGGGCCCACTTCGACATGCTATTACCAAACTGACTATTGCATAGCAGCCAATGAATCATCTCTCCAGGGAAAAGGAGAAGGATCCTCTCACAGGGTGGCTGGCCCCCCGTGACTGAAATAAGTCCAGCTCCCCTGTGCCAAAGCATGTGCTCCCAGCTGAGCCTGCATCTGGGCTATAACAGATCAGAGGGAGGTCACCAAGGGCAGAGCCGGAAGGGAAACTGCAGAGAGAGGTCTCCTGAAGAAGGGCATTGGCTGCTCAGACAGCAGGAAGGGCTGGTACCCCGGGGGAGGAAGGGCTGTGCCCAGTTTAAGGCTGGGTGGAAGGTTTGTTTTTGGAACTTTATGTTAATAAAGAAACCTGAGCCCAAGAAGGGCTCTGCGTGGATGAACAAGACTACCCTGCCGTTTTGTTTAAGGAGCCCTGAAAAAGGAGAAAACAGGGGCTGGGCACTGCAGAGGCACCCTTGGCCAACAGGGGACACTGGGGTGGCAGCCAGCCCTGTTACAAATCCTTTAAAGCATCTTCATTTGGTTGTCAGTCGCCCACAAGGAGCATGGCACTGCCAACCCAACCTTTCTCTTAAGTAGAATGCTGGGTGAGGACAAGGCACCAGCTACTTATTTATTTATTTATATTGCTGTAGTGCCTGGAAGCCCCAGTCGTAGACTGGGACCCCAGCGTGCTAGGCACTGTACAAACACAGACCAAAAAATATAACCCCAGACCAAAGAGCTTACAATCTCAGTTTTCCCTAACTTATTTAATTAATGGCCTAGAGAGTCTTCTACCTCTTTGCTAGTGGTAGTAAATGAGGTGACTTCTCCAACACATAGATTCTATATCTTTGATGGATTTGGAGGAAAAACAATGATTCAAAAAGGTGTTTAAAAGAAAAAAAAAAAAAACCATTTGTGGTTCCTCTTTGAAATGTGCCGCATTTTCCCTAGAACTTACCTTCAATGCCATCTGCTCTTTGCCAGAATCTACTACAGTCATTGGTTCACACATTATTCTTATTCTCTTCATTACAATCTGTTGCTGGTCAGAAACATTTAGCAACTTAAACTTGAACTCTAGACCTTCAGGACAAAACTCCACTAGTTCCCATTTCCCAGAAAACTACCCACATGTGTAATAGAAACGATGGTGTCAGATCACCTGAAGGACAGGACAATTGCTCATTGCAGATCAGTTACATGCAAAATATTTATTTACCGGGGTCACATGAGCATTCCTGGGAATTTCCCCGATCTAAATTTGCAGAACTTCTCCACTGGCATTTTGCCTTGTTAGTATTTATAAAGCACAATTCAAGTTATTAATAATCAATAGCAAAATTGGAATAAGTAAATACACAGGGCCATTTCATGCCATTGATTTTTAAGCAGAACGCCCCAGTGAAATCAATGGAGGGCTTTGCTCCGAAACCAATAGCATGATATGGACCACAATTCTTAACTCTGATGATGATTCTTAACTCATGATGAGTTCTCGGTCTCCCAACCCTCACGCTTAAATCCTATTAACCCTATTCTTCTGCAACAAGATCTGAGTAACTCCTACTGACTTCTCATCAAAAGTGAAGTCTTCCTCAAGTCATCTTCTTTAATTGAAAATTAGAGGGAGTTATTGCTATCTTGCAGCTGGGGAATATAGCACCAAGTCCAGTTTGCCCCATTCTTGGACTGGGGCAAATTTTTAAACAGGCATAGTTTCTAATTGAGACTAATAAGCTTGCTCACTTTTGGAACCTCTGTTCCCCTCAATTATCAGAAGGTTTGGTTCAATAACTGACGTATTAAACCAGTGTCCGCAACTGCTGTCTATTTCATATTAGCAGATTCCCATTTCTCAGCCAGACCCCCTTTACTGCGGATTGCCAACATGTAAACAAAATCTGAAGAGCTACACTAGTTAATTAGAAGCTTTCCTCGGCTACACAATACTCATTAACTTGAGAATCAGATGTTTCCTTATCTAGGAACCGGATTCAAAGCCCACTGAAGTCAATAGGAATCTTTCCATTGGGTTCAATGGGCTTTCGATCAGGTCCTTGAAGAGGTATCATGAAGCTCTGTCCTGGTTTGCATTAAATAAAGAGCACTTTCTTTTCCAGTCAGTTTCCTTACATGACAGCATAGGAGTGGCCTGGCTATGGTTTTCTTTCTGGTTGGATTATTGCCAGAATTCTTAGCTTCACACAGACAGCACTTCCGAGTTTGTTTGTTTGAAAACAAACAAACAAACAAAAACCCAAACTTCCCAATTGGATGCAAAGTTCGAAACTCATTTCTCATTACAGACCCATGTACGCCAGGTCCTGTTACCAATTTTAAATGCCATGTTTAAAATCAGTTTTGGAACACAGACCCTTCTGCAGTGTAAACAGGCTTTTGAGGATTAAACAAAGATTGATACTTACAACGTTTAGAAGACACAGCATCCATGTTCCTTAAGAGTGGTGGCCTCCATCTCTAATGTGATCTTGTGCAGGATCAGCTTGTTGGTCTCCAGCTGGACCAGTTGCCTTGGGTGATTTTGTTGGACTAAACAGCCAGCTATGACATTCTCCTGGCTCAGGTAGAGAGACTCCTCTCTTCTTGTTCCTAACTGTGCTCTGACCAAGCCAGATTGTTGACTCACCCCAAACCAGATATTAAGAACTTGCACGGGGACTGAATAACTCAGTGTAAATTCTGCAGCAGCAGAGCAGGTCCACTTAAGCTAGCTGCTGAATGAAGCCAGCCCCATCTGCTTCTATCTTCCAAAATATATCTGGAGTATTGTGCATAACTGGGCTAAATATATCCCCCGAGAAGTTCTACTCTGAAAGTTCTATTCTGCTACACTCAACGAGGAAGAGTTTGATCTTTCCCCTCTTATCCCCAATGTCCTGCAATTGTTCTGGAGCTAGAAGGGCAGGAATCATTTAAAAGATTTGTCTTGTTCAAAGCCCCTTTCCTTCTTGGCTCCCAGAGAGCTTGCATTTAGCTATCTGGTTTCTCATTCAAGCTGTTAATTTACAGAGATGCCTTGAAGACCTCAGGTTTTCTAGTCCGAGCATTTTTCAAGATGTTGAAATCCTGTCTCTACCCCCACGCCATAAACAGTTCCAGGCATCTGGTTCTTCTCCGCTTCCTGACAAGCCTTATTTTTCCCTTAGCTGGTGTCACTTGTTCACCTCTTCATTGTTATAGACCACTTGGAATGTTTGTAGACTTTTTGCATGTCCAAGGTTCTCTTGGTGTCACTCAAAAGGTGGTGAACACTCCTCCTGGGTCACTTCATGAGAACCTCTGGAGACACATCAGAGATGCCAAGGCCAGAAGGGACCATTGTGATCATCTAGGCTGACCTCCTGTATAAACACAGGCCTAAGAATGTCCCCAGGTCTTTAGAAAAACATCCAATCCACCACAACCATGAGCTTTGGTAAATTTTTCCAGTGGTTAATCACTCTCCCTGTCAAAAATTACATTGCAACCAAAAAAAAGTGGCTGGACCTCTTAAACCTTATGGGCTTGATCCAAAGCCGATTGAAGTTAATGGAAACACTCCCATTCACTTCAAGGGAATTTGAAGTCACACCTATTTTACACTGATGTTACTCCATGGACTTCAGTGGAAATGTTCCTGCTTTACATTGATCTAAGTGGAGAATCAGGCAATAGATTTTAAAAATAACCAGGTTTCTAAACATGTCCTTTTGACAGGAAAAGCTGAAAAAAAGGCAAGACACTATTAAGAAAGAAAATAGATATTTTTATGAGTAAAACGGTTCTAAAGAAAGAGAAGACAAAACAGACCGACCCTTAGGAGTAAGCATCCTCCACTGGATTCTCCTTTTTCCAAACCAAGAGGACAGCCTTAAGCTAAAGGTACTTTTATTGGCAAAAATAAAAGTGAAATAAGGAACCAATGTTTTGAAATTATGGGAACAACCAAAGGATGCTAGCTCCAAAATGCCTCTGCCTGGAAATAAACTCAGGCCAGTAAGAGGTCTCTCATGTATGTTCCCTTATGTCACACATGGCTCTGCTACCCAACTCTTCACCAAACTTGCCATGTAAAAACAGAGGCAAATAACCACAGGTATATGCTTCTTTTGATAAGATGCATCTCAAACCTTAGCAGATGCTGGCACTAGTAGCAGGCTTTTCTTTCCTAGGTTATAGATACTGGAGAAGACAATGGTCAGCCTCTAGGCTAGAGGATTAACCTAGTTAAGGTAGACAGATATTCTTTTGTCCTGTTGGCATACACAATCTCCTTTGGAAATAGCTTTCAGGTGGCACAAACTACCAGTCACTTCTTCTCAAAGTCCAAGTTTCTCAGGTCTGATTCTTTGTGTGATGTTCCTGAAGATCCAGAAGATGGAGTCATTTTTGTGTCATATGCACTTGACTGGAGTTGGTCAGGTTACTCTCCCATGTGACCACATGGCGTATGCCAGGCTTTGTTCCTCAAGAACGGCCTGACCTGATATTATTTTCTTTGGAATGGACCCATTCATGCATATCCCCTGGATTTTCTCAACTGATGACTTAATTACGGCATTTCTCAGGATATACTCCAGATACTTGACTTTCTGCCAAGCCAACGTACATTTCTTAGGATTCAAAAGAAAGCTTGGTCAGTATGATCTGTGGCTGATACATATGATCTACTTAACATCATCTAAGTATGCCATGATAGGCCCATTATAGCCTTTTAAGATAATGTCCATGAGTCTCTGGCAAGTAGGAAGGTTTCTATGCAAACTCAAAGGTCTCATCATAAAGAAATACAGTCCACAATGGAGTCAGATGACCAATGCACCTGCCTGTGACCTTTATCAAATTCCAGGCTCATGGTGCATCTCCCTTTCTCCAATCTCTCCATCTGTAGCATGGGATATTAGTCATACCTGGACACAGCACTGAGCTTCCTGAAGTCAAAACAGAAGACAATTCTGCAGTCATTTTTCAGCACCATCATAACAACACTCAATCAATTTTGAGTGAATTCAGTGATCCTCTTCCTTGAGAGCGGTTGTCACCCCAAAGGTACTCTGAGGAGTGACCCAGTGAACCAGAACTGCAGTAGGTTCAACTTTCAGCTGTCCCACACTCAGTAGACATGACACTCAGACCTCTAGTTACTCTAGTTACTGATGCCTTTTAGTACATTGATGCATCAGATCTGAAGTTTAGTATGGTGTTCTCAGGTTAGTAATCATCGGCATTTTGCAATGGATACACTGTTACTTGCTGGGAATTTAAAATATCTCAGCAGAGGTGTTCCATGCTCTTTTATTGCAAATATGGTGAATAACCTTGGACATCTCTGTCTGCTGACAGTGTGTGGATAGAACTATGTTGATCTGGGGACAGGCTTTTGCCATGGTCAGATGAAAATATTTTCCCCATGAACAATAGCAATTCCTTGCTAAGAAGGTATTTATCATCAGATTGGTACTAACACCATGTTTAATCTACCAGAGCAGGTGCCAGCATGCCCTTTAACGATACACAACTGTAAGAGTAGGATCCATAAAGCTTAAGGTCATTTTTCTCTGTGGTGGCTTTCCATCTTTAAGTCATCCTTGACCCATTTCAGGAACATATTCAGGATCACTGTGGGAAAGAGTGAACTTTGTGGATTTCATTCAGGTTCAGAAGAAAGATGTGTATTAAGCAAAAGAGAAATTTCTTGCAAGCCTTAAGGAACTTCTCAGGATCAATTCCAGCTGGGAGCTTGCTTAAGTTTTGTATTCTGCAGCTTTTCTAAACAATTAGCTGTATCACAGTATGTCCAGTTTAATAAAATAATCCCTGAAACAGCATGCATTTCAAACCTCTATCCTCAATAACTGCTATGAGGACAAGACCAACATGGGATACCATTAGGCCCCAGTGCCACTAGTTTTCTTTAGGGGGTCAGTGCCAGGACACTGAAACTTGAGATCCCACAGGTTATTGAAGATTTTCCTGTCCCAGAACTGCAGTAACACAAGTACTCAGATCTATTACGGAAACAAAAGCCAACACTCCAGGTCCTAGCACACAGAGCAATGAAGGCACTGGAATGCCTGCTGATAGCCAGTGCATGCCACTGCTGGATTTTGGGACACTGAAATTAAAAGTACATTGTTCTGGAAATCCCTAGGTTGCATATACACCACAGAATCGTGTTCCCTAGTTTATCCAAAAAGCATCACACTCAAATGCTGTCAATGATCTTAAGTGGACTTGGCAATTTTGTGAAATCCAAAGTAGCCATCAGATAGCTAATGCTTAAGGACCTCTCAAGGTCTTTCCCCTGGTTTTATTTAACACTGGTGGTTAAACCAAGCTTGTCAGACATGTTGGGTGAATATGAGAGTCATGTTTTGCGTGCTAGCTGAACATGCTGGAGCAGAATTTTCTTAGGAACTGGCTATTACTTCAGAAAGGCCACAAACTTTTTACCAGTTTAGGTCACTCTGTAAAAACCTTTAACATTCTTAAAGCTGAATAGTGAAACTACCTTTTATACACATTGGAGCAACAGCTTAAAAGCCGCCCAGGCGCACACAGAGCATACGCCATAGGGATCAGAAAAAGCACGGCTCCATCTCCTGGGCTGTAGAACTGTATGGAAGCAAGCACCTCAAACTTTGCGACTTCTGCAGTAAACCACGCCGGGTGTCATTGAAAATAAGACTGGTATCAGTGAAATAATGTTCCTAATCAGCTTTCGAGTAACACCCTTGCAATCTTAAGCAGAGAAGATAAATACAGGCAGATAAATAATATTTTGAAACCTTAAAATAAGTTTCACGATTAATAGAATTATTGGTGGGGGCGGGGTCTTGCTACAAACCGGTTGCTGTTTTAAGTACAAACTGTGACAATGACTTAATTTCTGAGATAAGTTTTCCCATTACATCTGAACTGCCATAGTTGATTTAAGGCTTAAAGAATAACAGTCAAGCCTCACATCCTAATGATGAGAGTTTGACATACAAAAGAGCTCTTAATAGAAAATGCAGCTACCCTGATGCCTTTCAGTAAGTATAGTCTGACAAAGCAAAGAATCCGGAACCTTCCTCCTCCAATTTCTTCTCTTTCTTCCTGTGCTCTGATAGCACTTCCTCAAATCCATGGCTCAGAGCAGAGAAGAATGGAAAGGCTAGAGTCACAAATGTCCAATAGAAAAAGTCCACTATCATCACACAGCAAGTGTTCCCCACAAGCTTTCCTCATAACCAATGATGGGCCAGATCCTCCACTGGTGGAACTCGGTGCAGCTCCAATAAAGTCAATGGAGTTACCCGTTTACACCAGCTGGGGATCTGGTGTGATATGGAAAAATCCTCTTTGGGGACTAGGTTTGGAAGTTAAAAGTTTGGTCTGCCTTGCCTACAACTCCTGCCAGTCGGGTCTATTCAGAAGGCGTTCCCCTCACTGCTGAGAATGCTGTTGCTAATCAATGAACAATCCATCCAAAATGTTTGTGCCAACAGCTTTGCCTGGACAATATCCCACAAATTCATTATTCTCTATACTGGGGGGAAAAAATGCTTCTCGACATCAAAAAGCACACAAGCAAAAAATATCCTAGCCGTTCTCCTCATGTGATGTGGCAGTAAACTCTGCTACTAGACACTTCCTCCAAGAGTCTGCCCTCGTGTCTCTTTTCTCTAGTGCATCCCCCTTCAATAGGTGGCTGGGGGCTCACCCTAGGGTATTATTTCTATGCAGGTTTCACCCACTCAACCCATTCAGCTCTCTCACTCCTTCTCACCAACGTTTACTCCTGTTTCTCTAGGAACTTGGATGCCCTCCATCACTGTAGTGTCTGAGCATCTCACAGGCATTAATGGATTCATCCTAACACCACCCACATGGTGCGCTAGGGGGCAGTATTATAATCATTTACAGATGGGAGACCGACACTCCAGGCTCTGTCACTACATTCTTCAGCTCAGCATTACCCAAGCTAATATTTTCTCCATAACAGTGTGACCAGGACCTCTGCATTCAACCTTCAGTCCATTCTAAACTGCAGTGGCCCATCTTCCCATTGGCACCTAGGGAAAACGTCACCCTCTAACAACGTAACTGAATCCCTGGCCATTTAAGGAGGCAACAATAAGTTTGCCCTGCTGGTGTTCAAGCATATAACTCCCGTCATCATGTCCCTACCACCTCACCTCAAGGGATAGCACATACCCTTTTCATACAATAACCACATCAGCCGGACCAGCTTCCGTTGCTCTCTGAACCCAACAGACTCCTCAGTGATACTTAAATTCTTCTCAAGATCCATCATTTTCCATGGCCTATGTCTCCTGCTCTCTCTAATAAGCAGCCACATAATTCCCCAATATACTCAAATAGGACCCCAGCGTTTTGTATCCTACTTCCCCTCTGCCCTCCTGTGTGGATGCTATCTGAAGTGTGGTTTGTTTTTTATTACAAGACCAGAATGCACTCTGCATCTGTTTATGATAAGTCTGCATAGGCAATTTCTACAAAATAAATTGCATTGTGTTACCTTCCAAGTTGCTTAGCATCCTGAAAGAGGGGGCTAGAGGAGGACAGTGCAGGCTCGGAGGTGTATTTATTTCACTACCCTGGACAGCTCGTAATATCAAACCATTTGTCCTTGACTCCTGTCTCAGCAAAGGAAGAGTGAACTTCCTACAACATGATCCGTATCAGATCAGATTTCATATATTTCATAAGAGCCTTTTATTCGCCTCTTAGTTCATTTATTTATCAATCTGACACTTCACTAGATATTTCACTGTCTTTCTTTTTATTCACCTGTCATTACTCACTGCTTACATTTTATAATGCACACCTTTTTGTAGAGATTAAAAATAAGCAAGCTCCTGCTCTGACTCCGTTTCATTATGGATCTTCTTTATCACAGTTAAATATCAAAAGAATGGACACTTTGCAAATCTTGTCTGACTTTTATTGATACAGATTGTCAATATTCTAAGACCCTGGACCTCCTGGAAGCATTCTGATGCTGCAAACATGCATGAGAGTAACTTTACTCATGTGAGGATCCCTGTGTTTGGAAGATCAAGGGAAAATTTAGGAGCCAAGCAAAATAAATCATAGAAGCTGTGGAGCTATAAATAAATGCTTACCTTCTTTCCATGATCTAATCCATGGTGTTAACCTACTGTAAATCTACCAGTACATAGTTCATCTTGCTTTTCACATTACAAATCATACAGGGTTTGACGTCAGACAGGTACAGTAAGCAAGGAGTGGTATATAATGTGCATAGCTTATTCCCATATGTTGAGTTTAAACTTTCCATTGCCTGTTCTTTAAAGGGAAAAGTTGGCTTGAAACTTATAGTCAGACAAAATGTTCTATATTTCCCAAAGCATTCTGAAAAAGCAGTAAGCTATTACATCTTGAATTTTTACTACCGTCACAGAAACAAGTAAAAATATTGAACGTGTTTGTTAAAATATTTAACATAGTTTGACAGTTTACCAGATGTTTAAAAGTAGCTAAAAGAATGGGAGACACTGTTGTTGAGCTTAATAAATGTGTGTGTGTATAATGTTTGCTATCTGGAGAAGCACATTTCGATGTCTGCTTAGGTTAGTATCACATATGCTAGACCACATGTTCGTACTCTGGTACACATATATAATTACTCACATTTATCTTATTGTAGTTTAAAGTGCAAACAGGATAAAATAACGTCCCCGTCTATTTCAGTGGGTGAAAGAGGCTGGGTTATTTAAGTCTCTGAGAAAATATAAAACCCAGACGATGAAAACTTTTGGGGGTGGGAGGGGAAAATTACTTTTTAAAAATAATGTAATCAAGGGACATCTTTTGTGTGCAAAGGAATTGGCAGAACGATGCAATTTAAAACCTGTTACAAGATGGATAGGAGGAAAAGAATAGATGCGGTTCTCAGAGGATGTATTCTGCTCGTCTCCGTTTTACAATCATTTCTATACAGTGACATTCCACATCAAATTAAAACAAAATGCATTCGCCGGCATTATTGTCACCAGGTGCAGCGGTGATGTAGACTCTGTGCCCACGCAAAGGTATACAGAGCAGCAAGAACTCTTTGGGTTCAGGTGCGTAGGTGTAAAGCAGGCGCTGTGTGCCCTCTTACTCCCCGTCCCCTCCAGAGAAGGTGGACAGGGCGGGGTGAGAAGTCAGTGGAGATTTGGCTACACACACCTGTCACTGGGAAGCACAGAAGACCCAGTGTAGGGGCTGTTGTGATGTGTGGCAGGTTTAGGCCAGCGACACATTACTGTCCTATTTCCCCCAAGCAAGGAGGAACCAGGGAAGGACCTGTGCTGTAGTAGTGTCTGAATTCCTATGCCTCCTGGGGCAGCTAACACACCAGCCCTTGCACAGGGCTACCTACATCACCATCTCTCCACAAGGAGGACTAAAGATGGACCAAGTCCTAAGGGCCTTATTCAGTGTTTGCTCCGTCCTTGCTGAGTCAAAGCAAGGTGATTTGGTGAGGCATTGCTGTAAAGGGGCTAGCTCCTATTGGCCTTTCACTCCTGCTGAAGCCAGTGGGACAGCTCGAGTGATCATGGCAAGCAGAAGCTGGCTTATAGATTACAGCTTAAGGTTACATGGTTTTTAGGAGTGTTTTCAAAGTGGATCTTCCGTCACACATCCCCAGCCCACTTCATCATTCTCACACCAGTTTGCTAGAACAACGGCCATATTAACACAGGCCTGGGAAAGTCTTTCAGCCCAGGCTAAAGCCAGCAACATCTACTGCCCTCAACATCAGGCTCAATAGATACAGCAATGAAATTAACTGTGATCTGAGATCCTGCATTCTGAGCCCTTTGTGGCCTGGATTTCTGAAAACAAAGATAAATAAATCCCTTTTAATTTAGGAAAATACAGCTGTGGGAATCAGCCTTGGGAGATAGCACTAGATTCATCAGTCCCTTTGATGTTCCATCCATGGAAGTTTGCAAATTAAAGGGGAAGAGTCACTTCTGAGTCTTTGCAGCTCAGAATAAACGGACTGTCCAGAGATATGCTGAAAAATAGATGCTAGCTCTCAGTAACAAGGACAGACCAAGTATCAGTGATAAGATGAATGTTAAAAGCCAAATCCATGGCCACACTGAAAATATTTTTAAAAGGAGAAAGCAAAGGAGTTTGATCCCATTAGAGATTGTACAAGAAAATTCACAGGGTGACCTGGTGGCACTAGATTGATCAGGTGGGGTTTTCCCACCTCTTGATCTTTCAGACAAACTTCATGAAGAGAGTTTGTGATCAGGCACAACAATTAAAGACTCTGAGATCTCCAGATTCAGTTGAACCCCATTGGAAACCCAGGAGGAGTAGTGCATGTATGGTAAACAGCCATGAATCCAGTTGCAAGCCCAGACACGGGCCCAGAGCTAGCCACAACCTTTGGGACTCTCATGCTGGCTCTGAAGAAGATGCCTTCCCTGGCATGGTTCTGTTAGATTAATCAAGGAGGTGGATGAAATGGAGTGGTAACATGGGCCATGCTCCTACTCCCATTTAAGCCAATAACAAAACCTCCCATTGAGCTCAGTGGTGCAGATTCAGGACTGGAGTGAGACAATGTAGACATTTAGGACATTGTAGGAGTCTCACTTATTTCCCCTGGTTCATGGGATGGGAAAGAGAAGGGAGTGGGTTGAGGGGTATGGGTGGGGTGCAAAGTGGGAAATCAAAGTTATTCTGTGGGGCTAGTTGTGTGTGAAGATTTTGGGCTTCAACATTTGACTTCAGTGGAGCTTCATTGATTTATATCAGCTGAAGATCTGGTCCTTTTTGATTCATTTGGATCCAGGCTGGTATTTTTGTACTGAGTTCCGTGTAAACAAACAGAAGAGGTGTAAGATACAAAATAAAAGCTGTAGATAAGAAAGTGATGCAAAGCCCCCTTTGCCATAAAGAATAACACCAGGGAGAGGTTAGCTTTGGTTAGCTAAAGCAAACACACACACACACACACACCTTCTGCTGGACTTTCCATAAGAACTGGGAACATAACTCACGTACATTGATTATAAATATTTACTTTATGGATCTCTTCTCCGTGTTCCTGCCCTATGCCAATTCTGAAGCTGAGTTGTAGTCAAAATAGCTATTTCGCTCTAGATCAAAATCATGGATCTAAATCCCTCTTTCTCCTTTTCCCCAGACTTTGATGGGAAAGTCTTTCAAAATCTGGAACCAGTCTTCCCAGCTGTCCTGGCTGGATAATGGCACAAACCAAAACTCTAGACTTACGCAATTCCCATCACTTTCTGACAATTCAAATTCAGATGCAGATTTTCTACTCTATGATTCAGGCCCATCTGAGTAAGACTGAGGGAAAGTGTGTTTCTTGTAAAGAACCTGACCCACTCCTGCCTTGTCGGTTTTGAAGGTATAGGTTGTTTCTTACATTGTGATTACCAGTGTATTGCAGCCGTCTGGTATGAACAACAATTACTCACTGTAGTCTCTCATCTCGTGTCATGTCTGACATGAAGTAACTTGTATTCCAATGTGACTAACGTGATTCAGGGCACTGACAGCGATATACAAAACCAACACATTTTTACATACTTGTTAGCCCAAAAAACCTGGGGCCCAATCCTGCTTTTATTGAAGTCAGTTGCACAACCTCTGTTGAGCTCAGTGAGAGCAGAATCTGAGAGTGGGTAGTAAATACTTATCCAGGCAACTCTGCAAACAGCTACTTTGGAGAGCAAATTACAGTCTTTGCAGCTAACCTCATTCAAAAACGGCTCAGGTGGTTCTTTTCCATCACTCTCACAGACTTTGATACATCTCCAGTGAGACATTTGCTCCAGGTCCTCAGCTAACAAGGAATGAGACATTCTAGATATCCTGTAATGTTTGGGTTAAGAACAACATGAGCAGTTGAGCCTAGAAATGGTTAAACTCTCTTGTACCCTGGGTGTGTTTAAATATTTCTAAAGGCTTTATAGTCTCTTCTCTCCTAAATTGACCAAAAGCACACTCCAGTGGGGAATAAAATGGTCATTTTCAGCACAACATACAGGCAGATCTTGCATCATGCCAGGTAGCACTGGGACTGATCCTGGAAGATGTCAAATGCCATCGTCCTATGGGAACTGAGGATGCTCCGCACCTCACAGGACTGGTCTCTTTAGAAGGCTAACGTGGCCTAATGGAAAAAAGCTGTTGTCGTAATTGTTCTGCTATATCTGGATGATAATTTAAGTTGAAATTGGAGGAGGAAGAAGAAAGACCAAATGAAGCAGTTGAATTTGCAGGCGTTCCTGACGCACACTGAGAGCTACGCAGCCAGTTTGGGCATGCTCCTTAGCTTTTTACATGCTGTGGATCCTTGCAAATGTGTTTTGGTGCTGAAAGTCCTGCAGCACTCTTCCATTTGCCAGCAGGGTTCCATCCTGCCGGATGCTGAGCACTGACATCGGTGGAGCTAAGTGGGTACTTAAGTGCTTTGGTGGATCAAGGCACCATGTGAGATTGAGCCCTTAGCTCAAGAGAAGAGCAGATCAATTCATTGCATTACAAAGATGGAGAAGAGGAAGCCATGTTGAAAGAGCAGTTGGGAACTTGACCCTTATTCCTAAAGAGCACAGCGGTTAAAAGGCCTGTAATTTTTTTAAATATTGACTTTTTCTTTTGGAATGAGGTAACGTTCTTACAAAGCCATGAATGCCTCCTGCTGCCTCCAAGACTTTGTAACCATTACAGCCTATGCTTTTCCCTCCCCTGCCTCACTGTAAGCCCCCAGGAGTCTAATGCTGGTAGCAATGGTTATTCACAAGGGTTATGGGGAAATGGAAAGGGGAGGGGGCTGGGAGTGAGAAGAAGTAGAAAATTGTACTGTGTCCTTCACTTATGCCAAAAAATGAAAAGAACCGGTAAAAATCCCTGTTTTCTGAATATAAAAAGGTTGTGAAAATAGGACTCCAAGGGCTCTGCAAATGATTATGCTAATTAGATCCAGGGCTATTCAATAGCACTGAAGTGATACTCAGGAATTTTGAACTACAGTTTTTAGTGTGATTACAGATCATATTAAAATTCTATTAGTCTTCACTTAAGATGTGAATAAGTGGAATGGAATAATGGGTCCATAAATTCATGAATCCAAATACTTTTTAAGTAGATTTTTTTTAATATGAAAATAACCCCTTTTTAAAGGGAAAAAGCATTATTTATATAAGCAGTGGGTGAAACTATATTCAATGACATATTCAAGGATCGTTGATATTCTGAGTGGACCCGAGTTTGAGTGATATTGTATGGTTGTCTAGTGTAATTAAGATACACAGAAGAGAAAACTTTGTAGCGATATTTCTTTTTGTTTCTGCCTTACAAATAATAAATTGTTAATGAGCACCTGTTACAATGTTAATGAAAGTAAGATCTGTGTGTAAATAAAGAAAATTTAATAACTTAACAAGGTGGATTAAAATTCCCAACCTGCTCATTGCTAATCTAACACCAAACACCAAATAGTTGCTATCTAAGCAGGAAATTGGTCAATGCATTCACCTCAGTGTACTTTTCAAACTATAATTAATATTTTAAAAATTTATAAAACCAAAATCATAGATTTGATTGTAACAAACAAAATATCTGTCTTTAATCTACTGCAAAAGGTTTGTGCAAATCTGCTTAGATACTAAAATGTAAACCACCAGGCAGCATTGAGGAATTGATTCTGTTTAACTTATTTGGCATCTGTCATAATCACAGTCTTCATAATTTTATTTAAAACTATTCCAAAACGGCTGATTGGTAATTCTGTACCATAGAAGAAATATGGAATGAGAACATTGTTTCCTTAAAAAAAATCCATATCAAGATATGTCCCCTAGACATTGGGTGAATATTAACACATGCCCATGGACATGGTTGGTTTAAACTAAAGTAGAAGTTGTTTAAAAAGAAGACAGGAGAATCTTGAAGAAAAAAAAAAAAAAAGGGAAGAGATTCATATGTGATTTCTCTCTCCCTGAAACATTGGCTCCAGGGTTTGGAGACAGGCCCTCTAAGATTCCCCCTCTCTATTGTAGACCCTAATCCTGCTGGCTTCCTGTAGGCAGACCCAGAGAGGCTCTGTACCAGCACAGTTGTCCACTTACACAGATCCAACTGCAGGATTGGAGGCTTGGAGCCAAAGTAAATAGGATTGGCCCAGGGGGTGAGACTGCATTCTCTCTCGCCACCAGGCCCTGGTTTGTGTCTAGAATCTGCAACCCCTGAAACACCCCCCCACACATACATACACACACACACACACACCCCTCCTTCATATACAGAGGGCCCTGAGCACAGCAGAACAAGTGCCGTTCTTCTCCCCAAGCTGGTTTCAGTCAGGGCATCGGAGTAGAGGCAAATTCACCACCCCTAACTATACCTCTGGGATTACATCCAGGAAGTCTCCCCAAACACAGCCAGACCTGTTCTCGGAGTTGCTCATGAGGTTCCCTACATGGGCTACCTGCAACCTTCCAGCCACCTAACACAGCAGAACTGCGCCTCCCCCATTGCAGTCCTATCATACCAGATCTCTAGATCAAGGAGGCTCATCATCCCCGAATGATGAGCCTCTGCGCTGGGTCCCTGCTTGCCACAAACCAACGTCCAGTGCAGGTTAAAGTGTTCATAACCGAATGGGAGTCAGTGGGAGCAAGCTGGGTAAGCCAGATCTCCATCTGGTCAAACTGTTACTGCTGCTTGAAAAGATTGAAAATCACTGACACAAAACTGAGTTATTCCTTCAGACGGTCTGACTTATATGGACCCCACCATAGCAGTATCTGAGCACCTCACAGTCTGTAATGTATTGAGCCTCAACACCCAGGAGATTGGGAAGTGCTGTTATACCCATTTTACAGATGGGGAACTGAGGCACAGAGGGGGAGAGGCCCAGATTGATTTCAATGGAAATTAGGGGCCTCAAACGCCTTTGAGGATCTGGGCCTAAGTGACTTGCCCAAGGTCAGAGATGAAGTGTGTGGTAGAGCAGAGCCTTGAACCCAGGTCTCGCAAGTCCCAGGCTCGTATCCTAAACATGCACCATTCTTCTCAACTAGACTGATTCCCAAAACCAATAGATAAAGCTGGGCACAATCACTCAATAAGGACCTGATCAACCCCCAAGGAAGACGAAGGCACACTCCCGCTGACATCGGGTGTTGTGGGTGGGTGTTGCACTGAGCCCTGGAGGAAATATTCTACCTGATTTTTTTTTTTTTAAACTTTTGGCTAATATACTTATACATCCATTAACTGGGAAGCACTTCCCAAGGCTGCACTTAACCAAGATGGATACTTCCTTAGCACATATCCCAGGAAACCAATTTAACCCAGCAGCAAGTGGCAATGCCGCTGCTTAATTGGGACAATTTTAGCAAAACTTCCACTTAATGGAGGCATATTGGGCCAGTGCCAAGGAGTTAAGTGGTGGTAAATAAATAAGGTGTAAAATCCAACTTCCTGTCTTGTTAATATCAAAAATGCCAACTAAAAAAGTAAAGATGAAATGTAGTGAATTTTATTTGTAGCTTTATATTTTTATTCAGTACTTTAAACAAAATGTTCCCATCTTTTCAGGCTTTTCTTCAGGCCTTTTTTCTTCAATTTTTAGTTCTTTGGGACAGAGACGATCTATTTGTACATGCACCTAGCACAATGGGGTACAGGGTTAGGACATGGGCTCCTCTCCACTTCCACAACACAAATCAATAATAATAATCTTGGCCTTGATACGGAATCTGTGTAGTCATATAATTCCAGACATAGGAATCCTTGTGCAGGGTGGTACCTTCACCACCGCAGCCCACTTAAATGGGACAGTCGAGTCATCCACCAGGACATCCCAAATCAATAATATTATACGTTCTAGAGCACCTTCCAATGAGTGCAATTATAAGAAGATGGTTTTCCATCATGTGGTGTCTAGGCTGAACTGTCAGAAAGGAGAATCCGCCAAATAAGTGGACTGCAGAGGGGAGGACCCATTCTTGCTGTCAGTGGAAAAACTCCCATTGACTTTGATGGAAGCAGGATTGGGTCTATAAACACAGCTCTGTCTAACTTTCCATTGAGAGGCATGTCAGTAAAAGTACCATATTACTCTACTAGAAAGGAAGGATGGACTTGTAGCTAAGGCACTAGCTGGGGGTGCAAGAGATTTGGATTTGATCCCTGACTCTGCCACAGGCTTCCTGCGATCTTGGCCAAATCACTTAATCTCTCTGTACCTCAGTTCCTGATCTATAAAATGGGGATTACAATACTTCCTCTCCAGGACAGGGGCTGTCTCTTATGACACATTTGCACAACACCTAGCACAAGGGGGCCCAATTTCAGTTGGGGACCTCTAGGTGTCACCATATACAATAATAATAACAGAACTCTTCCTAAAATTACACAGGGCTGGAATCTCCACAAAGCAGTTTGGGTTTCTCCGTGAGGGGAGCATCTTCCAGGAATGTAAAACAAAGTACCTTAGAAATACTTCTCCTGTGGTGTGAACCCTCTCAGTCCTTTCTGAGAGACAAGCCTGCAGGGCATCAACGGCCCCCCACACACACACCATGCCTTTCCCCCTCCCATCATTAAGAGAGGCCGTTTTACAGGTAACTGAATGATTTGAAGAAAATAAAAGGTGCATAAAAATTGTCTATTCAAGACACCGACTTAGTAACCTGTAAAAGATTTTAGTTAAATGCATTTCCATGGGACTCGTACAGTCTGTCTTTGACTGAAAGCGTTTTGTACATAAACAACAACATTCCACCCATCCATTAAAAATCTCCAGTCACTTTAATACATCACAGTGTAACCATTTAGCTCAGTCATTTTTCATTATTTGACCTCACTTTTAATTAGAGACTAAATTATTAATGCCATTTGATAGGAGACAAACTACTTGAGAGTGCTGCTGTTCTCTAGGCCAGCTCTCAGGAACTACACATTAGGTTTTGTAAATTTCAAATAAAACACAAGTGGCCAGAGGAAAAACAATTTACATTTACAGCTCCTACAAACCCAACATCCATCAAGAGTTTGGTTCTAAAAAAATCTCTTGCAGTGTTAACAGTAGACTTTTAAAAATCAGCAAGGAAATATAAAGTTCCCTCAGAGAGAAACTCCCTCGAGATTTTTCCAAGAAGTTCTGAAGCTCTATAAAAGTAGTTGCCAGATTCTCTAATCACGTCTGTGATCATAGAAAGAAGGTAACACTGTATTTTCTCCTAGATTGCTTTGAAGTACAGGTTTGATGTGTTCCCAGCAATAAGGCGGGAGGCACATAGGAATTCTATAGGTGGTTCAAACAGCACCATGCTCTCGGCCCTACGGTCTGATCCAGCCATCTAACTGGTGGTCTGACATTAATAACTCTAATATTCTTTCCTGTCTAGCAATGCTGGTATTTAACATGCCCGTCACTATGGTACTTGATTCCTTTTAAGTACCTACCTAGTTTTTCACTACCAGTGCTTTCTTATTGGGATTCAGAACCAGTATAAAACTGCAATTCCTATAACATCAGTAGAAAAGAAGAGGACTGAAGTCTCCTTAATAGCAATGTAGATCTAGCTTGGGGTGACGAGGCTTGGGGTGACGAGGCTTAGAGTCTCCTTGATAATAATAGAGTCCAAATCTGGAACGGGGAAGAGCGGGGTTGGATAACTATAAAGACTGGATTTGGACTCCCTTTATAACAAGGGAGGCCAGACCAGCGTACACCTCCTTCCATTAAAACCAAGAATGGATGATCCTAGTATAAAAATGCTGTGGATTGTGACCTTGAAGAGATTATTAAACACCTGGGATCAAATTCAGCCTTGGTGCAACTCCATTCCATTAACTTCAGTGGAGATACACTAGGGATGGATTTAGCCCAGGGTCCCTGCCTTAGACTGGAGGGCCCTTGATCCTGACCTGTGGATTTTTACCTGTGATAACCAGGGGCCCAATCCTGCAGTATTGACTCCTGGAGCAGTCAGGAGGCCCACTGAAGTCAGTGGGAGTGAGGGTGCTCTGCAACCCTCCGCAGTACCTTGCAGCACTAGGCTCATGGGAACGAGTGAGGAGGTTACATTGTAATAAATGCAGGTGGGTTAGTAAATCAGACCAAAACCCTGCAAAAATTGCAACTTTAAAAGTTAGACAAGGAACTGGAGATACATTGAGGGATGGGGGAGAAATACTCCTACTGTAATGTTCATTTTCATTTAGACCCCATGCTGTGTTAGACAACTGTTTATTTCCTTTCCCATAGTACTTCAGTACAACATCACAAGAACATGTGTTTCCTATGCTTCGGATAATGACCTGATGAGGCAGTCCTTTCACGCACACAACTCCCCTTGACCACCCTGGATTAAGAGATTAATTGAATTCTCTGTGCTGCTTCCTTGTTACTATATTTATGGGTCCCAGTGTCTAATAAGCTGAAGGTGAGGGGTGCTCTGGAATGTTACATTACGTATTCTGGGTACACTGACTGCACATTGTAAATAACAATAATAATTATCCTGCATATTTGGTGAAGAGGAAAACATGATCTCCTCATTGTTTGGAGAAGAAGAAAAAAACAAAACAAATACACCCAGTAACTTCAGACAGGTCCTACCTGCACAATCCTCTAATGAATGGTGCCTGGAATTTGTCATTGGAATCAGTTACTTTTCAAAGCAGAGTCATCTGGAATGTTAATATTTTTGTGCCACTGCTATAAAGTTGTGTCCATTTTTCCCCCATTTAAATCATTGTATTTACAAGGTTTTACAAACTGATCATAAAAATTCACTCTGGCCTACATGATTTTCCACCCCATCTCAGAGAGTGATTTCATTTTGATTTTACTACATTTCAAAACAATTGTTTTAACTGATTTTAAATGAAAAATATAAAATTTGACAGGATTGGGATGCTTTCCCTCCTTTCTCCCACCTCCCCAAAAACTTGTATAGGCCCCCAAAACAGTTTAAGTTTAAAATAACCCTGAAGTGAACAACCTGCAAAGTTCTCCAGTCTTTTTCTGGTAGAGTGAAATCCAACCCACTCAATGGAAAGAGAGAAAGCATCTTAATGCAGAAAGGTGTCCTAATAAAGGTGAAGCAGAATACTCAATGCATTTGGGGATACATGTGGATGGTCTCTTCAGATAAGAAGTTGCCTAATAAGGATGGTCTCTTGCACAGGTTTCATTGTATTTCAAAGACATTGTAAAATAGCTGACAATTTATCTCTGAAAAGTTGCTACACAGGGCATGTGCATTAACTGTATTCCTAAAATTCTTACATATGTCTATGGCCAATATAGGTTTTTAAAACCAAACAGGTTTATATGAGAACTTAGAACAAGCCTAAGGAGCCTGTTATAGTCTTTTGGCTGAAAAGTTATTTGGGGTTGGGTTTTGTTTGTTTTGTTTTCAAATATCTATTTATGTCGACGATTTGACTATGAGAACTCCTTAGGGCATAAGACAGGAATAGTAATCAAATAATATTTAGTACTTCTATAGCACCTTTCCTTAGAGGATCTCAAAGTACTTTACATGCATTAATTGATTAAGACTCTCAACACTCTTTTAGATGAGTCAAATATTATTATCCCCATTTTGAAGAGGGTGACTAAGATACAGGGAGATTAGGTGACTAAGATACAGGGAGATTATATGACTTGCCCAGTCAGTGGCAGTACTGGAAAAAGAACCCAGGAGTCCTGATTCCCTGCCCTATAGACTAGTCACTCCACAATATTCCCCCAATTATGCCTTTTATATATTTACTGATAATGAACCAAATTATATCATGGCACTTTAAAATCTCTCAAAGGGAGCATAGAAAAGGCTAAACTGATCTGAAGGAGCTGGTCAGATCTATCAGGCCAATAATCCATGTTTTCAAAAGGCTTTTTTCATTATGGACCTACACCGGAGTAGCTATGCTTTAAGAAGCCTTTTCTCTGGCTGATGTGCATATGTAACTCCCATCAATCTTAATGGGGGCTACCCATGCCCATCAACAGGAAAATTAGACACTTTAGGACCAAACTCTGCCCTCAAATGCACATTCACAGTTTCCACTGCAGATAATGACACCCTTGTGCAAGCCCAAAGATAGAATTTACTCCTTGAAAGTGTTCTGTGGGGTCAGCCATGTTTGACTTACTCAGTATGTTCCCTTCTGGGTAGTAAAATGCACCAAGTTTAAGTCTGCATAGGAGCCATTTAATTACAAAGGGACATTATCAACTCAAAAGTCACCTTTCCCTCAGAAAATTTTATACTTACCATTGTTACAGGTCACCCCAAAGCTTGCCAGAAATGAACAACTATAAGATTTGGGGGTTATACAAGAAAGCATCTGAAGTCCTTGAATTTACCCCTTCCCCACCTTTGAGATCCACTTCTAATCCTCTAAAGCCCAGAGTCCAAGAGGCAGTAGTTTCAATTGTTATTAAATGCCTTTCGGGAGGATTATAATTTTTATTCTCGATTAGACAAGGAACAGAGCTATCTCTCTAATGGTATCACAAATAGCCACCCTATAATGATTGAAATGTATAATCCCTCCCAGAGATGGTTAGAACAATTTAAACTACCCTCTGCTTAATTAAGGGAAGTTTAGGGATTAGACACAAGATTGGGAGGGAGGTAAAGGGGAGGCTAAATTTAAATTTAAACTAATTTTTATACTGTTAGGGCTAGAGCCTGGGGAGCAAGGACTAGGTGAGGATGGAGAAGATGGGATGGCTGGATCAAACTCCAACTAAACTGCTCTGACCCATCTTGGCCTCGACACTGGCCATGTAAACCCATATGCTGCCCTCCATTCCTGCCCTGACCTGTGTACAAATTCCAGGGGTGGGGTGGGGCAGGGCACCAAAACAGGAGAGAACAGGAGACACTTTCTTCTGCAGAAGGTCCCCCCCTCTTCTAAGCATCTCCACCCAATCTCCACATTCCCTTCCGCCCTCATGGCAGAGGACCCCTCTGTGGAGTGGGTGGAAGTGTTGCTACCTCCATGTTACAGCTGGTGAAACTGAGGCACGGGGAGGTGAACTGTATGGCCCAGCCAAGAATATTAGCCAGATCCCCGGATGCCCCACGCTGCTCTAGCCACCAGACTAGCTTTTTCCTGCCTCCTGAGCCAGTACATGCAAAATAATCTGTACACTTTAGCTAGGATTGTATGGAGCAGAGGGCCCTGATCCCTCCATCCAGGCAGGGCCAAATTCTGCTCTCGGCTATGCTGATGGAGTTACTCCGTATTTATACGGCCGTGTAACAGAAAGCTAATCCGGCCCTTAATGTCCTGCATGGGCAATGTTAACCTCCAGCCTGCTCCCTGCTACCCGCTAGGAGCAAAGGCTGGCTAACCTGTAACATCTCCATAACACGGGTAATGAATTAGGTGTCTATGGGTTAATTCCAAGAAACAAGGGCCCTAGCTATGCACAACCGGCGCTGCTTATGCATAGGAAGGGTGGCGAAAAGAAAACCAGGCAGCGAGCGCCTGCAAGTTTCCTTTCCTTCAGCGGTTCTTGGAACTGCCAATACTGCGCTGAACAGAAGTGATCAGTTTGTTCTTCTTCACACTGACCATAAATCCAATCACACTTGGGAGGGGTAAACAGAATCGATTACGTCCCTGGAACAACCGCCTGGGTCTCCTTTGTGGTACAAACACCTCTCCCTAATCAGCCCCACTAACTGGGGAGAACAAGCTGATTTCACTCGCTGTCTTTACCTGCTGATTGTGGAGACAGCTTGGTCATTAGAGGTAAATTAATCAAGAGGAGGAAAACGTTTTCGACAGGCTGCGCCGCTTGCTTAGAAAAAAGCAAACCCCAAATTAGTGTAATAAAGGGAGAGCCAGACACTGCTGTGCCGAGCTAAGCCGACAAAGAGTTGGAAAGCAAAATCACTTACGTTTAGTTCCAAGTTTCAGTGCAGTTTGGGAACTTGAGGCCAGAAGAAAAGGAGACAAGACCCGAGACTAGAAGGGAAACTACAAGGTTGTGGCTACTGTCCGCTTCCTGGGTGTTTCGCCTTCCTGTGTCCCCACCCCCCCCCCCCCATTGGTGCTTCGGGGGCTGCTCCGTTTCACTTTTACACCAGTGTAAACTCCATGGCAATCACGGGCGTTAGCAGGCCTCGTCCAAGAGAAGGATTGGCTTTGTTTCGCCAGCACGCATATATATATTTGTGCAAGGCATGCATGCAACACACCAGTGACAATACTAGATACATGCATACTGCATACCAGACACACATGGGCATAATGTACAGCTGCCCCTGCCTATGCTCACAAGCACACCGGTATGCATCCTGGGCGTGCACAGTATCACTGCGGGCATGCATACCGTGGGTGAAAACTAGCATGCACACGAGGGTGCGTTTACTGTGTATAAAATGTAGCATGCACAGCGTACATAGGCACAAGCACAAAGGTCGCAGATGCATGCGAGCACACGCTGAATTGCCCTCACCAGTAGGCAGCTGTGCGCCCAAGCCCACCACATGCGCGCACACACCTTTTGGATAGAATTCCTCCCCTAAAATCTCTCTCCCTTTTATTTCCTCTAAAGGAAAAAAAATGTCCGGTACAGTAGCAGTATGGTCATAACGCCGAATGACTGATTTTGCCATTCAACCAGCAGCCACTTAAGTGGATTCATTCTTCCCACTTTGATCATTTGACCTTCATTTTAAAGGTCTCTTTCACTTAGAGCAAAAATGGCTAGATATTGCGAGAAGCTAGTCAGCCCTTTGCCCCGGTGCCTCCTAAAAAATAAGTAAATAAATAAACCTAGAGAAAGCTCCAGCTATTAATAACTTTTTTCGGGTCTGTCCGGGTGCAGTTCCACTATTGTCCAGTTAAAAAAATCAAATCAGATTTAAGAGCCCTCGGGTCTCGCTCCATAACTCCGAGTGGCTCGAATGAGAGGAATTGATGATTTGCAGCCTGGCGTTAGAGAAGCGAGTGTAACTTCTGGTGATTGTTGTGCCCGCTGTGAAAACTCAGCTCACCTCTTTCTGGGAAGTTGCATGGAACGATTTAAAACAGCCTGAAATCCCGATTGCTGGAGCCCGGCTCAAACTTTAGTCTGCAGTGCAGTCGCAGGGAGGAATTTTTGTCTTTGAAAATCTTGTCAGTCTATCAACACGCTTGATAAGGGCAGTGTTGTAGTTACACTTCTTTAATTAAGTGAATAATTAAAAAGAAGTTGATCATCAATTAGTTAATTAAATAATTAATCCATTTTACTTTCATACCCTTTTTTGTTAATCACTGTGGCTTCCGTAATGAGCCTCCAATGGGTTGCTAAGCAACTGCCTCCGCGTTTAAACAATCAGCAGCTGCCTCCCATCAGCGCCCGTCTGAAGGGATGCCGAGGGGATGCCAAGAAGGACAAGGCGCTGCCAGCCTGCCACTCCCCCACTCTTCTCTGCAAACACTAGGCAGGACCTGCCGAGACAGAACAGATTGTAAGGCAACCCTACCTACAGCGTCTTCATGGCCTGAACCTAGCCGGGCTCCTTCAGCGCCGAAGGACGGTGCGGGCTGCAGATCGGATCTAAGGGCCGCCTCAGCCCCACAGCAGCAACAATCCCATCAGAGTCAAACTAGAGGAGAAGTTCAGTGCTGGATGGGTGGGGACGCTCTAGCAAAGGGCTGCTGCTGGTGGCCGCGGAATCGACCGTCTAAGAGATTTGTCCCATCTCTCCCTGCTATGATTCAGGGCAGTCGGTACTGAGACTACTCGGGACGGCTTGGGGGGAGGTAAAGAGGGGGCTGAATCTCCCCACCAGCTTAGTTAGTCATGTCCCCCCCACACACACACACACGTTCTGTTTGCTCCTTTGAAACAGGAACAAGAGAAGGGGGGATTCTAAACAGTACAAGAACCACCAATCGCTCGCGCTCTCTCTCTCTCTCTCTTTTACTTTACCAACTGGAAAACAAACGTTTCTGAACTCCACCCATACTGAGTCCTGTGCGTTGGAGGTAGAATTTGCTCTTTTATAGCAATGGCGGGGAGGGGGTGGAAAAGCAGTTGTGGAATCAGGGAAATAAAGGGCAAAGAAATCCCCAATGTCATCTCTTTGGAGTGTCTGACTTCTTGCTATGGAGAAAAGAGGAGCTGCACAGATGGAGGCAAAGGGAGGTGGAGGAAAGCGGGGGCCACTCCTGTAGTTCTCAAGGCAGGAGCGGGTCAGCATTCAGTCAGGTAAAAGTTATTTATGTGGGCCACAGTTCTCAGGCTGTCTTCGTGCAGCAAATAAATAAAAGGGGGGGCTGTTTGCGCTGCCCTGCTTGCTAACTCACCTCCAGCCAAGCTACAACAACCCCGTTTGCACTCGGATCGGGGCTGGGGTCCCTGCTGGACAAACCGAGTGAAGCAAGTTTCTAGCTCGCTGCACCTTTCCGCCAACTCAGCAAAACTCCCGGCTTCTCTGTTAAACTGTGTGTCACAGGCAGGCAGAACGGGCCTAGGATCAAATACAGGCTAGGACTGGGCGAGATCTGGATCCCAGTCCCAGCTTTGCCCCTGCTTGGCTGTGCCCTCCCCATCACGTCAATCTGTGCCTCAGTTTCCCCACCTGTAAAATAGGGGAGATAATACCAATCTGCCTCGCACGAGGGTTCTGAGACTTCAGGAAGGTCCCTAAAGCACTCTGGACCCTGGGCGGATGGCACTGTAGAAGGGAGAAGTAATATTATTATAGCGACTTGGCCAAAACAACCCAACCACCCCACAAAGTGAGATCCTGGCAAGCTTGTCTGAAGCTCTTCTGTTGGGTTTGAATCTAGGGGTTCCCATTGGGATGACACGGGCTTTTCACACACACACACTCTCTCTCTCTCTCCCCTTCTCCTCCTGCTCAGATGACAAAGAAAGGTACAAAGATTGATCTGCCTCGTGTCTCCAACATTGGGAACACATTTCCAGTGGGTGGGTGGTCGGTCGACACTTATGGGAGGCGGGTCCCATCGGCTGAGAAGAGCTTGCCTTGTGAGTCAGCCGTTTCTCTGCTTCCCCCTTCCCCAGATATCAGCTTCCTCTCTCTCTCTCTCTATTCTCTTGAGTTACTCTTCTGTGTTGCCAATTGTTTTTCTGCCCCGGGGCCACACTGTAAATGAGATGTTACATCTGCACTGAGCTAAGTAAACACTTTATAAATGAATAAATAAGTGAATAAATAACGAAATAGTTAGATCTGCGCACCTCGGAGCCTGCCAGAGCAAAGCAGTTCCCAGACGTGGCTTTACCCGTGTGAACTGGCGTTTCAGATGTCTACAGTGGAGCGTGGCGTTTTCCCAGCAAAGGGTTAGGGAAATGACAACGCAATAAAGTTATTATGGCCCTGCTTTGTGGGTGAGGATGGGGGCTGCTAGTCGCTTTAACAATCAAATCATTTTAAGAATATTAAATTCAGCCACTGGGAGGAGGGGGGGGAAAGAGGAGTAAACCCTCTACAATGTAGCTGAGATATGGAACTCCCAGCTTTTTCATTCCTGATAGTATAATTCAAGTGTCCCGTTTCATCCATCTTTTATTTTTCGCCTAAATGATCTGCTTGACTCCTTGGAATAATTTCCACAGATGATGTTTTTGGGTTCATCATTTCCACCCACCGCTTTCATAGAAAAACGGATTTTCGAATCGCCTCTTAAAACCGGATTTGCAAACTGAATATTTCTACAGAACACACAATGCTGCTCTAAGTACAGCTCTTATTAAAGGAGCCGGAGAAAACTCCTTTGAACTGTTCTCTCTTTCAGCAGAGCTTCAGTCAGACCTCTCAACTCTCTGATCTAAGAGATCAGGAACAAGGCTAAAGAAATTAGGGACAAAGGAGTAAAATCAGGGACAGCATGTCAGAAAAGGGAATGAAGATAAGTAACTTGCAGTGTAGACATATATATATGTATATCATTGCTAGTGCCAATATGGCTCCAGACGACAAGTGGATTCTGCCAGGTTAACTGCGGAAATTGACAAAAGGAGGAGGGGGGCGAGCCAGAATAAAAAGAGAAGGGAGGTGTAGTCTTCCTATGCCTGTATGAAAGGGGAGGTGTATGAACAACCTATTGGGAGGAGGTTTCCAGTCTGGCCCAAGTCAGGTCTTTGCTAAATAAACAAACAAACAAAAAACACAACCCCCTACCAGACCCAAAGGATGAACTTTGTAATTATAACGGATAACAGGAACACATGCAAAAGCACTCATTGAGTAACTGATATCAATTATGAAAATAGGCTTTTGAGTCTGGAATAAATGATAGGGGAATTGGCCTGCGAGGGAGTGGGAACAGACATGTTATTATTTACGCCAGATTAAGAAAAGTATCCAATTTGCTGGCCATCTCCTTCCGCTGGGAATTGGCATCAATTTTATTATTGTTCCTCAGATTTTAATATTCTCTAAACGAATTGCTATTGAGCTAGGTAGTTAGTCAATAGTTTAATGCAATTAATTAACTTTCAATCGCTGGGTTATATTTTTCCCCCCTTTTCCTGGATAGCCTTTTTCCAAACTCCGTGGCAGCATTTGTTTACAGTAAATAAAAATGCCTTTGCATTTGAAACGGGCTCTGTTCATAGAGTGTGTGTGTGTGTGTGTATTGACTCTTTGGTGTCTAGGTTTTTCCACTGTTCCGTGAATTGTACGACATAACTAGAACTGAAGCAGTACATTTCTTCAAACAATGCTTCCTAGATTCCATTTGTAATGGAATTGGAGGGAGAAAATGTAATTGTGTGTTAAACATGAGCCAGCCATACATGAAGATAAGCAGGTCTGAGTGACTGGATATGGAAATCCAGTGCAGGAACTTGATACTGGAGGTCTATTTTGGAGTTAAATGGTTCATAAAAAATATGAAACTGGCTTTTATTTCTTTATTTACTCGTCTATCTAGGACTTTTCATGCGGCACTACACTAACTCAGGCGGGGGGAATACAAGAGTAAATAATGCAATCACTTTAATTGGTACTAGTTCATGAGGGCAGGAACACGATTTGGGATTTTTTGTTATTCACCTTCCAGGTGAACGTGTATGAACATTTTGTAATAGAAGCCAAAGAGGATTCAGCCCGTCTGTTGGATGAAGGGAGAAGAGAAGAGGTGACCTTCAAAGGGTAACCAGACAACGTTAATTTCACTCTTTTAAGGGATCGCACTTTTTTGTTGTTTTAATACCAGGTCATTGTGTAGCAATTTCCATGTATTGCAATAGCACGGAATCATGGATCATAGGGAAGTTCTTTGGGTGTTGATGCAGGGACTTGTATGTGGGGGTATTAACATACAGGCTTGTCTGTGTGGATATCCGCTGAGTTCTAGAGAAGTACCATTATCATTCAGCCTAGTAAATACAAGTTCATGGTCACTCAGTCGCTTTGCCTTTTATCTAAGAGAGGACAGTGGAATATAGGTTGGCATGGCCCTGGGCAATATTCCCATATTATCCCATTTCTTCTCTTCCAGACCACGCTGGGCAGATTTGGCTGAAACGTTCAGCTGGGGGACACGTTTTTAACAGGCCAGGTAACATTTCTAACCTCCCCGCTCTGAATACCAGCCCTCGCCTGCAGGAACTTTTCCTGAATTTCCCCATTAAACATTTCAACAGAGCTCCCCCCACAACAAGATCGCAACTTCTAATTCGGGCCGGAGCAAAGAGCTCCCGTGAAATCATTTTGAGCCAGGGAGCAAAAGCCCATATCGAGCTGAGAGGCAGGGCGTGGCGGTGGGAGTTTGGGGGTGCAGAATTGCATCGCCTGTTCCTAAAGCTCCCGGGGCACGTGCCACTTATCAGCCCAGGAAAGGAAAAGCGAACGGGTCTCACAATTTCAGGGAAAATTGAATTCCTGCGGAGTAGCTCGCAGGCCGGGCCGTGGCATTTCAGAGTGGTTTAGAAGTAATATTCCGTTCGCCGGGGCCGTGACATAGGAGCCATTTCTCTATGGCCCAGTTGCTTTTCCAACCCCTGTCGCGGGCCGGGCAGTGCCTGTAATTGACTTGGCCCGGCCGGGAGAAGAGATCTGCCCAGCTGCTGACCGGGCCTCAGGAAAGGTGAGGCTGCCCCGCACATCTGGGAACGTCGTTAGGGCAGGAAGTTTTCACACTTCACGTTTCATTAAACCCAGGGCTCGGATTCCTTGGGAAGGGGACGGGGCGGGCGGCGGCTGAATTGGGAACCGCTGGGGGCGGGTGATTTGCAGCTGTTGTGATAAACAGCCCGGGGGGCAGGCGCAGCGCTGGCTGGCCAGAGGCTGGGGGAAGAGGAGAAACTGCCCTGCTACCCTCAGCAGAAAGTCGCGCTTTTTTTTTTTTTTTTCCGGGGAGGGCGGGTTGGGCTATAAACCGGCATAGGCCCTGCTGTAAGTCTGGGGTGGGCCCCCGTGGGGCTTAACCCCGTGATCTCCAGTAGTTATTTGTAGTAATAATCTTCCCTTCTGTAAATAGCACGACGTCCTCCCTCACCCTCCAGCACTCTCTGGACTCCCCCAGGCTGGAGAAAGTTCCGCCATCTGATAGAGCCGCGAGTCGGGTAGAGAAAGTTTAGGAAGAGAATCTAGAGGCGCACTAGGTTGAGTCATTACAGTCCCCAGCTACCGCCCCGCTAGCACAGGCTTGCAACCGCTCACGAGTCAATAGGCAACACAAACAAGTAGCCAAAGGACGAGGAGTGCCTAGAGCGCGCGCACACAGATTTGGGGTGAACGACACCTGAGTTCCTTGAATGGAAAGAACTCTGGTTTCCAGATTTGACCGGGGTTCCCCTGATAACCTGGGTGAGAGGATGTACCTGCATCTTTCCGCACCCCTCAAAGGAGGAGGGGGTTGTCACCCAGTTCTGCTACCGATTTTCAACTTTCTGTTGGCCCTCTTTTTAAAGAGAGAGAGAAAAACAGGAAGCAAAGGGCCCATTCTTTTCAATAATCTGATTTTATAGTTACAGATATTGTCTTTAATGTCTGAAGGGGATAGTAGTTGGGAGTTTAAATTACTATTGCTTCTACTTAAATTTATTTGATGGCCGTCGCCTGTTATAGTCTCCTTATATGGGTTTTCCCCTTCCCTCCCCCCCACCCCCAATCTTAAATGTTTTAAAGGGGTTTATTCTGTACTTACAGTGAGTGAAATTAAAAAGAAACAGTAAAATGTTTGAAAATGAAGTGCATTATGTTTAATAAATTTAAAATGAACAAAGACTGCTATATTGCCAGCAATATCAGTTCTTGCCCAGGGGTATTAATAAAGACTGGGAGGTTTAGGAAAAAAAACAATATTTTCTATTAAAATTCTACGGTGCGTTTCAATATTAAAAGGATAGATGATGAATTTTCAGTGTTACTCAGACGGGGTCAGCGACTAATTTCATTTCTTTCTGGTCAGCATTCTGTCGATAATTAATCAAAAGCAGAGTTTCTTAATGAAACACTTTTCATAAGGTGATAATTAGCAGGAAAGAAGCGGACTGCAGCCAGTCACTGGTAGCTGTCTAATAACCAGAATGAAATCAGGGCTGGGACCTGGGAGTTAGCTTTTTTTTTTTTTTTTTTTTTTTTTTAAAGGAAGAGCTACTTTATTCAAATGGGGGGGGGGGGGGTAATCAGTGTTGTGCTTGCCACCCGAGTTTTGAGTATTTTAGTTTATTATTATTTCAAATCCCATTGCACTAAACCTCACTCCTGTTGTAAATATCTGAGAACCCCCCGTTAGTCCAAATATAAACACACATGCCAAAAATGGGTGTTACTTTCAACCAGGGAGATATTGTGCCTTAAAGTTTGCTGGGTAACAGGAAGAAGAATATATTGAAACCTCCCCCAAAATATCAGTGAGATCAAAGGAAAATACAGTCTTCAAAAAGACTCCAAGGTGAGCTCTCCTGACTTTCATGTTGGGTTCGTCTGGTGCTTCCCCTTTCAAGAGATTATTAATGGGGAAAGTATGAGAAATTTTAAAAATATACAATTAAGGGGTTGAAGAGTAAATGAAGTTAATGAAGAAAATTAACAGCAATTAGTGAAAGCACTGGGATCTGGGGCGTGCTGGTTTCTCCGAACAGGAGAGTATCTGTTAACAATTAAACAGATACTTTGCGCATAAACAAAGGAAATTAGGCTCTGGAATGATATTAAACAGTATAAAATTAACTGAAAGTGCCAATAAGTGGGGGATTAAAGAAAACCTGGTATTAATTCATGGGTATGAATAGAGCCCTGCAGAAATGAAACAGAGGTGAGTTGAGCCTTTAATTAATATTTGGCTAGCGCATACCTTATTCATAATATTCATTGCTGTAATTACTCCATAAACAGACAAGGATAATTTGTTTAGATAGATAAAAATAACCTTCAGGTGAGATTTGAAATACAAAACCAATCTATCCCCTGCATCTCGTCTGGCACTTAAACAGCAAACCTTTCAATGTTTTTTTTTCTAATATTAATATTTTTAAATCCGAACATGAATGACAGGTACCGCTTTCCTCCGATGTGGGCTTTTTATTATAGAATTCTCCTGAAATGCTGTAAACTTTCAGATAAAGCTGAGAGGCAGGAGGTTGTTGAGTAGATGAGATTATTGATAGTTATTGAAAGTATCCAAATAGGATTTAGAAATCAGGCTACTGCGCCTTTAATAGAATTCCAGATAATCTTTTATCACAACAAGACACCCATAGAATTATTTAAACAGATTGGACTACTCCAGCAGCAAATTTCAATTATTCTAATGCTTTAATAAATGTGTTGTGTGTGTATTAAATTCAAGCTTCTTAATCCAAATTTTACGATTTAACTGCTCTGATTTTTCATTACAGCTACACCCACATGCAGCCATTTACATTTTTTGTTTCCGGAGAAGCTGATCCCTTATCAAATCAAACCTGAAAATAACAGAACATGAAATAAAACTTAAAAGTGAGCTAAGAAATGTATATGGACACACACACAAATAAATATCTGCAAGCCATTTTGGAAAGCATGGAAGAGAGAGAGAGCGAGCGCCAGAGAGGGAAGCCCAGATATGAAATACGATGAAAATCAAGAACGCAGGGAAATTAAGAGCGGAAGATTGAATTGATGGGATTTGGGGCTTTGTGGCTAGAACCTTTTGTTTCAATATTTATTTCCTCGGAGGTTAATACCTTTTCTTTTTAAACGTAACAGCAGGTGGGGGGGGGGGGGGGAACGTGGCCTTCAAAATCTGTCAGCATCAAACCGACTAACAGAGCAGGATTATCAAACAGTAGGACAGAAACAATATTTTAGATTATGGAGACGGGCTCTCAAAGGGGGAGGATACAAACCGGATCAGCAGCTCTCTCGCGCGCTCTCGCTTTCAAATAAATAAATAGCCAGGGAGGTCCTCTATTGAAAGGGGAAAGAGTTAACAGTTTTTTTTAATATTTAAAGTCCCTTACTAATGAAGCAATCGTGTCCTCTGTAGTCTTGTAAAGCGAATAATTGGGAACTGATTGCTAGGTTGCAATTTACTGTCCTTTTGCCCTTTGCTGTAGGAGCCTCCAACCTTACACAGACTGTCCTTGGTACTAAAACTTGAGGGAAAGTCAATCCCTGGAACCATAGCCGGTGTTTCTTAGGGCGGTGTGTATATTACACACATACACTGAGTAGGTATCGGAGCCCATATAACGCCACTCTTTGATTTACTGAATCTACAGCTGAGGAATAAGACGGGGGGATAAGCAGATGCAGCAGCTGATTAATTGTTTGCTAGAGTTCCCACGTCTCCCCCACCCCCACCAGCTGAAAAAAACCCAAAAGACAAGTGTGTTTAGGCTGCCTGCGAAGTCCGTAATTGTGTTCTTTATTCATTTTCGTAGCTGGCACCGCGAGGATCTATGTTGCAAACCTGCTATTGAGATTCAGCCATAGTCTTTGGCCCACCTCGGTGACACACTAGGGATAGGTGTGTAGCTATATATATGTGCCGCATCCAATCCTGCTGCCCCACCCACACCTCACTGTCTCCAGCGCGCTAGAGAGGAAGGAGAGATGGGACGCGCATCGCATCCTGGGCAAGCCCAACCATTCGCTCCTGCTCCAACTCTTGCCCTCTGCCGTCTGTAACGGGAGGGCAAGAATATCTGGCAGCTCTCTTGATCTTTCGAAATAATCACGTTGAGCCTGCCAGTGTGTATCTCTCTCTCTCTCTCCCCCCCCCCCTCCCCCCCAGCTAAACAAATACACCGGCAGGATTCTAAACAGTTGTGGGAAATTTGTAACCAAATGTGTCATTCGCCACCATCAAGCCCCTTTTATTACATTTCCCCTACTTTTGTTATATAATAGAACCCCTGACACGCGTTTATTTGCTTACAACAGTATCAGGAACCGGTAGCAGACAGTTAAGCCTTCAGGGCTTGGCATGCAGTTATTAAACAGTTCAGTTTGTTAATATTTCAAGCTTGACCCTGCCAGGAGGATATGCATAGACACCCTGACCCTATTCTGGCTTCTTAAAGTACTTTTGTAATCAGCTGTTAACTATACAAATAGCTTTGCTGCTAAGGATTATCAGATAATCGTATTTTATTAACTGAGAGGCAGCCTGTAAATATTTAGTTTTATTATCTTGCAGGGTATCAAATATTACTCCAAATTTCCTCCTCACAGATTTTTCCCCCCTTTAGAGCTTTGAAAAGTTGTGCAAGTTGAATTTTATTATTTATATTTTGAGAGGTGGTAAACATTTCGCTTTGTTTGACTGGAGTAATTGTGTAAATCTTATTAGCAATATGCATATTTACTGTAGTGCTA